>NC_081310.1:177381646-179881646 GCF_026419965.1 Kogia breviceps
GCTGGGGAGGGGCCAGAGCTGTTTCAGGATAGCAGGAGTTATTCTTATGACTCAGGTGTGTGTATGAGTTCTTTGAGCCTTTACCTGGTTGCTAATCTTGATAGGGCTTTTTGCTGTTTAGAGTCCCTCTCCTCCCCCAAACCTCGTTTGTCTGTGTGATTCTTTTTTTTTTTTCTTTCGGTACACGGGCCTCTCACTGTTGTGGCCTCTCCCGTTGAAGAGCACAGGCTCCGGACGCGCAGGCTCAGCGGCCATGGCTCACGGGCCCAGCCGCTCTGCGGCATGTGGGATCTTCCCGGACCGGGGCACAAACACGTGGCCCCTGCATCGGCAGGTGGACTCTCAACCACTGCGCTACCAGGGAAGCCCTGTCTGTGTGATTCTTAATTCAGCCTCAATTCTTCTGTTTCATGAAACCCAAGCAGGTCCAGGGAATCTCCTGATGCGGGTAGCCACCCCATCCATTCCATTTCCCTGGTGGCGTGCCCCTCAACATCTCACTCTGAAAGATGAATTCTCTGCTTCCTCCTGAGCCCCTTTCCGACCTGCCCTGCTGTTGTCTGCTTTTCCACCGAATTGTGATTCCATTGTCAGATTTCTCCTGGTTTCCTCAAAGATGGCCTTTGCATCTTTTCCCCCCTTTTTGTTGCTTTCTGGAAAGAGAAGTGGAGAAGGACCAACTTTATCATTTTCAAACAAGATGTTCCAACTGCATCATGAATACTTCCACTTCTCTCCTCTACGGTGGCTGCCCGTCGAGTCTATGAGCTCTGCGGGATCGGCCTCTGTTGACCTCTCTGGTATCGTTTTCATTGCTCTCCACTCCGTCCACAGTGCATTCTTTCATTTCCTTGAAAGCCCAAGATCTTTCCTGCCTTGGGGCTTTTACTCACCCTTCTCCCCCTTCCTTCTGCTGTTTACTGGCTGACTCCTACACATCCTCCAGATCTCAGCTGAAAAAGTCACCTCCCCAAGGAGCTCTCCCTGACTTCCCAGCTGGGGTTCCACAACCCTGTCAAATGCTCCAGGGCTCATCACCTTTCCTCCTGGTGCACAGTCAGGACACATCGTGATCTTTCCCCCCCATGCTGCTCTAATTCCATCCAAGCAGCGAAACTGGGCACTTCAGTAGTCCACGAGGCTTTGTTCAGGGTGAAAGCACAATTTCCATTTGGCCTTTTGAAATCCTGACAATAGTACTGGGATCACCATTGCAGGGGTAGCCAGAGTTCCTGGGACTCCCTGGGATGGAAGGAGGGTCTTTGTGAAGAAAGGCCAGGCGCCTCCCCAGGAGTGTTTAATCCAATGAAGAGGGACAGAAGATTCAGCAGGGTTGTTTCCTGGTATTGTTAGGGTGTCGGCCAGTGGCGGGGTGGGGCACTGGTCCACAGAACTCTCCGGAGGGAACAGGGCTAAGCTGCCTTCCTGAGACAGCTTCGGTTGTTCTTTTAATTGTGTTTTGATTGCACAAAGGACCTTTAAACAGCACTAAAGGCAATGTTTAAAAAGAAAGAAAAGCCACTGGACCCCATCCATCTTACACATCTGATGTGCTGGAAAGAGGCCTGGGCTTGGAGTCCAGCACACCAGGCTTGGCAGCCCTCTTTGCAGATTCCTGGCTGTACTGCCTCGGGCAGCCTGTTGCCCGCCTCTCTCTGCCTGAGTTGCCTAACCTGTAAAGGGGAACAGTTTCTACCTCGTGGGGATTTGGGGGCAGTTGGGGAAGTAAGTGAGATCACGAATGTGGAAGCCGTTTGGCGTAGTGTCTGGTGTATGGTGGATACTTAGCAAAACTTCTTTTAAAAAAAAAAAAATCAAGGCAACTGTTTTCATTTTCTTGAAATTTTCAGAAACCTTCTGCCAAGCCTTCATCAAGTCCAGATGAACATTTTGCACTTGTGATCATGCTTTAAATTTAATTTTGCAGTCTGCTTGTACACTTACTGTATTCTAAGCACTTGTTTCAACATATTCATGATTATTTCGTAGTGGACGTGCCACTGAATCAATGTGTCATTATTTCTGTAGCCCTTCTTCTGCTATTGTACATTGTTCAGTGTTGTAAATAATTCCGTATCGAATTCTGTGTTCTATATTATTGTTGCTTTCACTGGCATCTCATTTGGATTTCTCCTACTGAAGGTTGAATATTCTTCCATGTTTACTTACTCCTTCTATTTCCTCACCTGACTTGCCTGCTCATGACCTTTGTCCGGACATCTCTTAGCAACTCAGATATTTTTTATTGCTGTGTATGAAATCTTTACATAATATAGACATTAACCATTTGCCATTTTCCCCACTCCTTGGGAACAGTTTCATTTTAGCTGTTTTCTAATAGACAAACTTTAAGTGTTTCACCTATCAGTCTTTGCGTTTGTGATTTCTTTGGTTGAGTTCATTGTTTAACCAACAAACACCACGTGTAAGAGAGGCAAATGGAGAGGTGGGGGGAGGGAGTAAAGGACACCCCATCTCCTGATTTCCAGAAGGTCTCAAGTTGGGGATACGGACATGAACACAGTCACGATGTTGCCCCAGTAAGTGCCAGAACAGTAAGGGTTGCACCAGCACCAGCAGTGGACTGAGCTCTCTCTGCGCCAGGCCCTGTTCTAGGAATTTGCATACACTCTCTCATTTAAGCCACACAACAACTCTGTGACTTAAATACTGTTATTATCCCCATTTGATAGTTGAGGAGAATGACCCTCAAAATGATTACAAGACTTATCCAAGCTCCAACAGCTAGTAAGAGCTGAAGCCAGTATTTGAAATCAGCCAGTCAGGCTGTAGGGCTTGCCTTCTTAACCACCAGACTAAACCAGCTCCCCAGGGTATCCCCAGAGTGGTTGGTGGTGAGGACAGCAGTGGTAGGGATGGAGCTGTACATCAAGGAAGGCCTCCAGGAGGAGGTGTCGAAACTGAGAAATGAACGATGAAGACAACTTCACCCTCAGGCAAGGGGCTGTGGAGGAATGGGCATGCCGTAAAGAAGGAGCAGCTTTTCCAAAGGCATGAAGCTGTGACCCCCCTGAGAGACTGTAATTTGGCCAGTAGCCTTAGAGTACAGATGATTCTTTCATCACCCACATTTTATTTACCTGTGTATTCATCACAGGCTCCATGTTAGGTGCTAGGGATACAGAGGTGAACAGGACATTCAAGATACCTGCCCCATGGAGCTTTCGTTCAAGGTGGGGGAAACAGACAAGAAAGACGTACTGAACATTTGTCATTCATCACTGCTTAACACTTTAAAAAATTCCTTTCTGTATGTTGATGAGCCCTTATATCTTGAGTTTCTCCTTCCGGAAGCAGAAGTCAGCCCCCCTTGAAGGGTACAGATGTGTGACCTACTTTCCTCCAATCACACTCACCCCCTGAGACCAACCAACCAAGAGATGGGCTATGTGTGTAAACAGCTACACGTGGGGCACACCTTTTGCTGGCCTGGGTGGTGGCCAAGGCAGTACTGGTTCCGGGGTCTGTGACAGCAGCAGCTCCCCCATCAGTCCAAGTTCTGCAACGTGCTTCCTGGAGGTGCTCCTGAGCTGCATCTAGAGCTCAGTTCTCCATCATCCAATGAGCCTAACATCCCTAAGTAAATTCTCTTTCTACTTAAATAGGCCAGAGTGGACTCCACTGTCTGCAAACAAGAATACTGTGAATATGCCGACAAGCAAATAAATATGCACACCGGGGAAACCAGGGGGTTTGCCCACGGTTCCCCAGTGGTGGAGCCAAGATCCAAACCCAGGAGAGTGAGAATCCAGAGCCAGCATCTCCTCCTAGATGCCACTGGATCAGCGCCCCCTGCCTAGTGGGTTCAGTCCTACAGGGCTTGCTGGCCTCAGGTGACCATCCAGTCTTCCATCTTTCATGTAGAAGAACACGATTTCCTCTCCCCTTGTCAGGCGCACCGTTTGCAGGTGGCTGGGAAGGAAGCCTTTGCATGTGGCACCCAGGCTCTTGATCTCTTGCTGCGACTGCTGTACTATCTTCCTGCCCTGAGGACTGCAAGGCGATGGGATTGTGTATTTTTGTTAATGTCACTGTCACGCAATTCTGTATCCATCTCATGGTCAGAAATAAGGGTGGGCTACAGCCTGACAGGGCCTATCGCAGGGAGGGAAGAAGGGGAGAAACAACCCAGGTTGTGCGGCCTGGAGGTTGTGGGCCATCTGAGCCCCCCATGTCTGTGTCTTTGTGGAGAAGGAGGGCTCAATGCCCCTGGAAGCCAGCTGTTTGCCCTTGACCTCACTGTTAAGACTACTACTGCAGAAGGGAAAATGGGGACTCCTGCCCGCAATTCAGGATCTGCTTTAGTTAACTCAGCATCTTGTTCTGGGAGACAAGACAACTCGCCCAGAGCACTGAACTGACAGCAAGGGAAGTCGATTGCCCACAAGTGGTCTATCCACTGGCAGGGCCTGCCTGTTAGCAGCAAAAGACATGAGGTGTTTTTCTGCTGGATGCATTTCTTTTTTTTTTTTTTTTTTTTTTTTTTTTGCGTTACACGGGCCTCTCACTGCTGTGGCCTCTCCCGTTGTGGAGCACAGGCTCCGGACGCACAGGCTCAGCAGCCATGGCTCATGAGCCCAGCTGCTCCGCGGCATGTGGGATCTTCCCAGACCGGGGCACGAACCCGTGTCCCCTGCATCGGCAGGCGGACTCTCAACCACTGCGCCACCAGGGAAGCCCTGGATGCATTTCTTTGTATTTTCCAAAGCTGGTGGATCAATAGCTACAGACAGCTCAAATGAAATTCTGTCTCAGCTCCTTACACCCTCAGGTGGGAAGATGCACCATTAGATAACTCAGGTTCCCATCAGGTTCCACTGCTGTCAGCGACTGCTGGCCATGGACTCTCTAGACCCTCATGACAGCCTTGTAGGGTCAGAACTACTGTGAATATTTCAGAGATATGGAAACCGCGGCTCAGAGAGGGGAGTCATTACCCAAAGTCCTAGAGCTGATCCTTGGCTTCAAAGCCCCTGTGCATGTAAGCTGTTTGTTATTACCATTGTCAGTTTCCCAGGCTAGGAGTAGTAATGATCCTCAGAGAGGGAAAGTTGCCACCCCAAGGTCACAGAGCCAGTGAATATCAGCTCTGGAGTTAGAAGCCAGCTTGTGGAATTGCAGAGCCCTCTGCTAGGAGAGCTCGTCACCCTGGGCTGGTCCAGCCTCCACATGCCTGCCCTGGGAATAACGGAGAAAGGCCAGAGGCACTAAGATTTGTGTTTCTCTGAGCAGCCCCCAGAGGGAGAAGCTGGCTCCTTCCCCATCCACCGTACCAAGGGCATCAATTCCCAGCTCCAGAAGGACCTACTCCCCAAGGCTGCAGTTCTATTTTTAGCCTTGAATCCATCAATAAACAGAGCCTGGCAGAGCAGGCAATTTCTGGCTGCCTGATATTAGTAAGAAGAGAGACAGGGACCATTTATTAAGTATTTTCTGTGTGCTGGGCATTACGCGACATGCTTCACATGGATTATCTACTGAAATCTTTACAACATTCCTATGAAATGACTACTATTATCATCATCATTTTATGAGTAAGGAAAATGAGGCTTGAAGAGGTTAGAGAATTCGCTTGAGGTCACATGGCTGATAAGCTGCAGGGTCAGGGTCCAAATGCAGATTACACCCAGGTTTGTGGGACTCTTAAGTCCACGCTCTTTCCAACCTGGGAGTCTCCAGATAAGAAAGCCTGGCAGAGGGAACAGCACAGGCAAAGGCAGGGAAGTGTGAAGTGCAAGGCCTCTTTGGGGAACAGTGAATAGTCTAGTGAGATTTGGGTTGAGAAGAAAGATGAGGCCAAGGCCTAGAGCAGGGCAAGATTCTGTAAGATCTTGAATCCCAGGGGGTTCTGGATTCTGGATTCTGAAAAGATTGTGAGTGGAAGAGTGATATTGTCATGTATGAGCTTTAGAAGTAGAGGATGGATTTGAGGGAGAGACTGGGACTATTTCCACTACTAATAGTGGTACTAGCTTCCGTTTATTGAGCACCTACTATGTGTGTTAGGAGTATTAGGTGCACCTCATAAGTTTATCACCTAATATACTCTGGGGGGCTCATTCAATGGTAGCTGTTTGGAGGCTATTATTATTTCTCCTTTACAGATGAGAAAACTGAGGTATTGAGAGGTCAAGTAACTGCCCAGGGCCTCTAGGATTGGAATCCGAGTCTGGCTGATTGCAGAGACCTTGATGTTACCCTGACCAGTTGGGAGGGTGAGTAATAAAAACAGTTTTAGGCAAAAGGACATTTATCTAGAGTCCAGGAATGAAGAAGATAAGGTAGGTTGCAAAGATCACAGAGAGGCAGAATTTTTATTTTGTTTTGTTCTTTAAATAAGTTTATTCACACACACAGAGGACAGCAGTTACGTCACTATGGTTACAAAGTTTTCTGGGGCCGGAACTGGCAGACAGACTCAACCAGGGGAAAGGGCATTGTTTCTGCAGGGCAGTGGCTGGGGAGGGAGGAAAGGGCAGGGTCCAAAGTTCACGTGTGTCCAGCAGCTTCGAGGTCCCTCATGGTCAGAGGTGCAGCCGGAGCTCGGGCTGTGGAAGCCCAGTAGCAAGGGGCAGGGGTGAGTGAAGGGGGATGGGTCAGTCTGAGTCTCAGCTGCATCTGATATCTGACATCAAAAGTCTCCAAGGAGATAGGAAATATACCCGTCCTCTGACACACATACAATAATGGGGGTACGTCACATGTCAAAGGGACATAGGAGCCAATTGAAAGAGCTCCCGGTGACCAAAGCTGGACCAGTTTGAGTGACAAAAGAAATAAAGTAGCATTGGATTACCACCCAAAGTGTACAATAAATATCCATGAGTCCTTACTGATACAAATAAATGATTGAATAAATGATGTAAATAAATGATTAAGAAGAGACAAATGTCCCATGTGGAATTCCAAATAGTTTATGTAGCTCTTCCACCCGCAGGGAGGCGGAGCATAACTGCCCACTGCTTAGGTGTGGGCTACACACAGTGACCGCCTTCCGCCTTCCTGAGTACAGTGGGGTGGGGGGCACAGAGTCACGTTTTCAGTGGAGAAAACTGGCAAACGCAACCTCAGCCAGGTGATCAAGGTTGACAGTGCTAAGCAGTCATGTGGATACGACGTGTGTCCGTCAGCAGGTCTTGGGCAGGGTGCCAGCAGCTTTACATAAACACAGACACGTCCACCTGCAGTGGCCTCAGCCCAGGGTTACTGCTGACTGCGTCTGTCCACGACCCTGTGGGATGGGGACCAGGAACCCTGGAGCATCTGGCCACTGATCTCCTCAGCTGCTAGGAGCTCAGAGGCACAGGAACTCCAGTCCCTCCAACCACGGCCCAGGTCTTAGAGGGGGAGCCGGGTTCAAGCAGCACCTTGGGAGGGCTCTGTCAGAGGCCCAGCAGTGCCCAGCAACCTTGACTGGGACCCCTGGCTACAGAGTTCACAGTGTCCAGTGTCATGACCTTGAGTCAGAGGAGCAAAAGTGCCTAGAGGAAGTCCCTGGGGCTGGGGTCCAGGCAGCTGGCAGCCTCAGCAGAGTCCTGAGATACAGTGGTGTATCTCCACCTTCAGACGAGACCAAGCCTCAGGACGAGGGGCTGCATCCTTGTGTTCTGGAGCCTCTTGCCTGGGGCCCAGAGGGCCTGCTTCTGGTTTTCCAGTTCATGAGTCAACAACCTGGAACATGTCCTTCAGCAAATCAGGGAACCTGGGAGGCGGAGCGATGTTGAGCCAGAGGCCCGTCCAGGCTGGGCTCGGTGGAGGGGACAGCACGGTGACCTATGAGCGAGCAGCCCCACTGCCTTCTGCTGAAGATCTCTGGGGCTGGGGCATGCAGTGCACAGCAGTAGTGCTGCTGCTGGCTGGCAGGAGCTGGCCGGGAACTGGCCGTGCAGGGGGTGCCTCCGGGGAAGCTTAGTTCCCAGTGACTTCTGTTCTCCCTCCAGGGGCTCGCCTCCTGGCTGCTCACTGTGGTCCAGATCAGTCCCTTCATTCCCTGGGTTCCACAGCTTGTGAAGCCAGGTGGAAGAAAGTGTACAAAGGCATCCATGGAAAATGAACTTTGTGCTCTCTGGCCCTCCCCAGCTGCTGGAGAAGCCAATTTACAAAAATCAGCTCATCTCAGGGAGTGAAGACTGAGCTTCCCCCTAGATGAATCCATAGTGGAATCCAGTGTGGTAGCCAGAGGCAAACAGCAGAGCCAAGGCCCAGCCTGTTGAGTAATTGACTGGAGGGAATCCTGCCAGATGAGAGCTGCCTGGTGCCCCAGGAAGGCCCCCAACCCTGGGAACTGCTGGGAAAAGCACAGGGAAAGGTGGAATTGACAGACCTTATGGCTGATGGGAGGTAAGCCTGACTTCCAGGTTTCTGGCTGGGAGCACTCAGTGGACGGACCCCGGGACACTGGGAGGGGGATGTAGGAGGAGGACCAGGTGGGGCAGAAACCCAGCGTGGGTCACAGCGGCTGGCTAGAGGCTGGGAGTGGAGATGGCGCCTCTTGGACTGGGAGGACAAAGCCCTTTGTGTCAGGACTCCACATCTACTCATTTGGCTGGTGCCCAGCCAGGAAGGCCCAACCCCAGAGCCCTCAATCAGTGGCAACTTCTCTGCCATACGAGCAGCACCTCGGCCTCCTCCATCAGCACCCTGTCTCTCCCTGATTCTCAGGAGCCCCTTTGCTTCTTCCCATCTGGGTTCCAGGCTTCAGCTCTCCCCATCCCCTTCCCTTCCTCCGATGCATGGAATTTCCGGCCCTGCAGCCCACTCAGCCAAGTGTCACCTCCCAGCTTGCCAATCTAGACTGGGCCTCAGACACTTTGGGAGGGAAAGAACCACCAAGTGTTGAGTAGCTACTGGTCTAGGTGCTCCTCACGTCACTCTGCCAGGTGCATTGCCGCCCTCTCACTAATGGCAGCCTCTCACTAATGGGATTTGAACCTACATCTGGCTGGCTCCAAAGTCACTGCTCTTTGCGCAAGAGGAGAGAGCTGTACTGCCCACGTGCTCTAAACACTGAGGCAGCCCCTTGCTCCTGCATCTCCATCATCCCCTCTTCCCTGCTTCCTTCTCACTTGGCCGTAAACTCAATGTTCCCTTTTCTGGAAATCCTCTCCCCTTGACCTTGCAATTCTCTCCTTCCTTTTGCTATCAGACTGCCAGCTTGGTTCCCTCTGTCACCCCACCCCTTATCCCTCTGAGTTTTGATCAACTTAACCCTCATCCCTTACCCACACACCCAGCCCAGCCACTCCTGCTGGAGTCACCAATACCCCCCGGGCTTCACGATGGGCCCTTTCTTTCTTTTTTTTCTTTTCCCCATTATGGTTTATTATAGGATATTGAATATAGTTCCCAGTGCTATACAGTAGGGCCCTCTTGTTTATTTTATATATAGTAGTTTATATCTGCTAATCCCAAACTCCTAATTTATCCCTCCCCCACCCCCTTTCCCCTTTGGTAGCCATAAGTTTGTTTTCTATGTGTGTGGGAGTCTATTTCTGTTTCGTAAATAAGTTCATTTGTATCATACTTTCAATTCCACATACAAGTGATACGCTGGACCTTTGCTTAGTCTTTATATTTCCAGGTTCTTCTGTAGCAATTGACACTCTCTCTTTTTTAAAAATTATTATTTATTTTGGGCTGCGCCGGGTCTTTGTTGCGGCATGCAGACTCTTCGTTGCAGCATGCGTGCGGGATCTAGTTCCCCAACCAGGGATCGAACCCGCGCCCCCTGCATTGGGAGCACAGAGTCTTACCCACTGGACCACCAGGGAAGTCCCAGGCAATTGACACTCTCAACAGATAAACTACTCCTTGAAAAAATAAAAGATTTGTTCTTCCTTAAAAATGTAAAAAAGGGCTTCCCTGGTGGCGCAGCGGTTGAGAATCTGCCTGCCAGTTCAGGGGACACGGGTTCGAGCCCTGGTCTAGGAGGATCCCATATGCTGCGGGGCAACTGGGCCTGTGAGCCACAACTACTGAGCCTGCTGGTCTGGAGCCTGTGCTCCGCAATGAGAGGCCGCGACAGTGAGAGGCCTGCGCACCACGATGAAGAGTGGCCCCCGCTCGCCACAAGTTAGAGAAAGCCCTCACACAGAAACGAAGACCCAACACAGCCAAAAATAATTAAATAAATAATTTTTTAAAAAAATGTGAAGGAAATATGTGACCCCCCCAAAAAATATTTATCGCAGGAAAGAAAGAAGGAGAGAAAGAGGGAGAGAGAGAAAGAGAGAGAGAGAGGCAGGCTACTAAGAATTAGAAAGTGGTCATTAACCCAAATGAACTTATCTATGAAACAGAAACAGACTCACAGACATAGAGAACAGACTTGTGGTTGCCAAGGGGGAGGGGGTTGGGGGAGGGATGGAGTGGGAGTTTGGGATTAGCAGATGCAAACTATTATATATAGAATGGATAAACAACAAGGTCCCACTGTACAGCACAGGGAACTATATCCAATATCCCGTGATAAAATATAATGTAAAAGAATATGAAAAAGAATGTATATATATGTATAACTGAGTCACCTTGCTGTACAGCAGAAATAAACACATTGTAAATCAACTATACTTCAATAAAATAAAATAAACGTAAAATAAAATTTAAAAAAAGAGAGTGGTCATTAAGAAGCGAGAAAACGGCACTTTTAGGATGCAGAGTCACTGGGTTTCTCCCACGTTGGTGGTGGGAGTATAAGTTGGCACAACTACTTAGGAACACAGTCGGACATCAGTGTGTAAATTCCAACGTTCCCCCATTCTATCTAGTAGTCGCCTCTGATGCCAGTGTCACATCCCCTTAGTTCACCTTTAAGCCACAGCTGTAATCCCCGTCCGCCCAGCTCAGGACTCACGTGTGCTGACAGCTCCCCACACAGCAAAGGTACACATTTTTCTGTTTTCTGCCCAAGGTTTTCTCCACTGGGTGGCTGGGGGTGGCAGCACTCAGCCCATCCACAAGCACAACCTAGAAATGTAGGGAACTTAACATCCCAGAGGCATCCCTTGATCAATGGGGCTCAGGAGCCTGCAGATAAATGCCCCTGCTGTCCATCCTTCAGCCCCCAGCAGTCACCTCAATATTTCTCCCTTATGTTGCATTTTCCTCCTTCCCTGTCCCACTCTCTCCTGCTTCCTGGCATGACTCCTCAAATAAATTATCAGCATCCCTTTTGTCTCAGGCTCTGCTTTAGGGGACCCAAACTAAGACAACTGTGACCCAGCAATTCCACTCCTAGCTCCATATTCAAGAGATAATCTTACCAGGTACATCAGGAGATATAAGAATGTTCCCGTTGGCACAAAATCACTGGCAAGGGCTTCCCTGGTGGCGCAGTGGTTGAGAGTCTGCCTGCCGATGCAGGAGACACGGGTTCGTGCCCCGGTCCGGGAAGATCCCACATGCTGCGGAGCGGCTGGGCCCGTGAGCCATGGCCGCTGAGCCTGCGGGTCCGGAGCCTGTGCTCCGCAACGGGAGAGGCCACAACAGTGAGAGGTCCGCATACCGGGGAAAAAAAAAAAAAAGAAAGAAAGAAAGGGAAAAAAGGGTCAATTTAAAATAGCAAAGAAATGGAGATGTTTTAGGAGGGGTGAAATCATGTTAAAGGAAATTGTCTTACTCGGGAGAAGAACAAAAATGTCAGTGTAGACTTTCTTGGATAAATATAAATGAAAGTTCATATGTTATAAATTTAAGGGTAACTGTTAAAGTTTAGAAATAGGAAAATTCTAGTTTCTAAGGATCATGTCTGCGAGTCAGGATTCCCGATCTAGAGACAATGGCCCCGATGGGATGGAGCCCAAAGGCGTCATCGAGAGTAACTGGAATGAGATTGTTGACAGCTTTGATGACATGAATCTTTAGGAGTCACTCCTCTGTGGCATCTACGCCTATGGTTTTGAGAAGCCCTCTGCCATCCAGCAGCGAGCCATTCTTCCTTGTATCAAGGGTTATGATGTGATCGCTCAAGCCCAATCTGGGACTGGGAAAACGGCCACTTTTGCCATATCAATTTTGCAGCAGATTGAATTGGATCTAAAGGCCACCCAGGCCTTGGTCCTGGCACCCACTAGAGAGTTGGCTCAGCAGTGTTCTACGGAGGTATCGTGGTCATTCTGTGCCTAACTTCTGAACAAAGGCAGTGTAAGCAAGAAGTTACAGTGGAGCTCCACTCGAGGGCCCTTAACGTTTAGAACGTGCTTTAAGAGTGAACACGCCAGGGGCTTCCCTGGTGGCGCAGTGGTTGAGAGTCCGCCTGCCGATGCAGGGGACGCAGGTTCGTGCCCCGGTCCGGGAAGATCCCACGTGCCGCGGAGCGGCTGGGCCCGTGAGCCATGGCCGCTGAGCCTGTGCGTCCGGAGCCTGTGCTCCGCAACGGGAGAGGCCACGGCAGTGAGAGGCCTGCGTACCACACACACACACACACACACACACACAGACACACACACACAGAGTGAACATGCCATCTAACGTGGGAGTACAACAGTACATAGATGTCATTCCACACATAAAACTAATTGCTGTGACCCATCAAATAAATGGGTCACACAGTTGACTTCCAGAAAGCTGTGAGGTCTAATCGGTTAAGAAGCCATATTGAAGTTATTTCAGGGGGCCATTATTGTGAATCAGTGTGTACATTCAGGAGCCAGACTGAGTTTAAATTCTGAGACTGCCACTTATCAGCAGTCTAATCTTAATTAGATTGTTTAACCTACCTGTTTCTTGCTTAAGAAGGGAGCTTAATAGTGTTTGTCTCAGCTGGAGAGAATAAAATATATAGCACTTAAAAAAAAAAAAAAGAAATAGGAAAATATAATTTCAAATCTGGTGGAGGAAAATAAAGGGGGTAAGTATAATTTGACAAGTCCTAAAGAAGGCAAAAAGGAATAAAAAGAAAGCAGAGAATTCGTGATAAGAAAGCGTAAAGAGCAATGGGAGAAATAAGACCAAATATATCAGTCGTCCCAATCATATGAATAGGTAAAACACACTAATGGGAGACAAAGAGGCTCTGATTGGATTTCTAAAGCCTAACTATATGCCATTTACAAGACGAATAGTGAGAAGCAAAACTGCACATAAAGGTTGAAAATAATAGAAAAATTACACCAGGTAAATACTGACTGAAAGGCAGAAGTGTATTCATATTAATATCAGAAAAACTGAATTAAAGCAAAATAACATTAATAGGAAGAAAGAAGAACATTTGGCACTGATGAAAGTTATAATGTACCAAAAAGATTTAAAATTATTTATGAATTTGTATGCACTTTAAAAAGTGTTTTGAGGTATATACAGCAGGAACACACTGAAGTAAAGGGAGAAATTGACAAGTCCACAATAATGGTGTGAGATTTAAAAACACACCTCTCAGAAATTGATAGATCATGTAGATGAAAAATTAATATATTATAGAGGAAAATGTGGAAGGACTCACTCAGCATCTATTCCCACACCCTAGTGTGCCGAGGATGGAAGGCTAAAAACTGTTTCCCAGAGTTTCTTACAGCTAATGTTCCAGATGTGGATTAGTTTCCACCACTTGGTGCCACAGTGCAAGATCTAGAAGGTGGATGAGAGGCAGAGATCATTGTCCTTTTCCTTGGGCTGTTATTGCTTACAAGCACAATCCTAGAGCCATGGAGTTTTTCTGTGTCAATGACTGGCCTCTGGTTTTGTGAATGTTAGGAAGCAGTGTCAGTGTTGGCAGTGCTTGTGTCCCACTCTTTGGCTTGTTACAACAGTGTATCATAAACGTGGTTCTAGGGATAGATAGCATCCAAGAGACCCAACCTCAGGTGAACTCCTACAGCCCTTCCAATGACTCTGTAAAAATTTAATGCTCATTTTGCTTAAAATACCTGGAGTGGTTTCTGTCTTGTGCACTGAATGCTGATTTCTACAGATTCAATTACTATAGATTACTATGGATTTGAAAATGTGGTTATAAACCTTTAATATATAAAGAGGCAAGAAAAGCTTACACCATTAAACTGAGAATTTACATTATTTCAAGCACACAAATATTTTTAAAATTTATTTTATTTTATTTTTATTTGTTTATTTTTGGTTGTGTTGGGTCTTCGTTTAGGTGCATGGGCTTCTCATGGCGGTGGCTTCTCTTGCTTCGGAGCATGGGCTCTAGGCGTGTGGACTTCAGTAGTTGTGGCACTCGGGCTCAGTAGTTGAAGCACACAACAAATATTAACGGCTCACAAAGGAAATCTTAAACATTTCTCAAAGTCAACATTATATACCGTTTTATCTCATCACAATGCAGTAAAATTACATTTATTTTCAATAATAACAAGTAGCTTTAATTTTTTCATTTATTTGAACCCTAAATACACGCATAAAACTTCTAAATTATCCATGAATAAGAGAGTAAATTATAACAAATTATAAAATACTTATAGCTGAATGACGATAAAAGCATCACCATTACCTATGAGGGCTTGTAGGATGCAGCTAAAGAAGTACTTAGAGAAGAATGTATAGCATTAAATGAATTAATTATGAATAAAAATAGTTTTTAAAATGAGCTGAAGGTTCAGGTTAAGAAAGAATTAAAAGAACAATAGTAAACCAAAGGAAGTTGAAGAAATCAAGTAATGAAAGAAAGAGCAGGAGATAAGGAAGTAGAAAATATAATGACAATGGAAATTCCCCGGCTGTCCAGTGGTTAGGGCTTGGCACGTTCACTGCTGGGGCCCAGGTTCAATCCCTGGCTGGGGAACTAAGATCCCACAATCTGTGTGGTGCGGCCAAAAAATATATATATATGTATATATATAATGACAACAACAGCAAAAAAACAGAGATAACAAACAAAAGTCTAATTCTTTGAAAAACACCCTAGAAAGACTGATCAGGAGAGAAAGAGAACAAGCCCAAATAGACATTATCAGGAATGAAAAGGGGAATATAACTCTGATACAACAGAGATCTTTTGAATCATGGAATACTATGGACAACTTTGTGCCATTAAATTTGAAAACCTTGATAAAATGGACAAATTTTAGGAAAATATAAATTGCTAAAATTATTTCAAAAACAAATAGAACTGAACAAACCAATAGTCATTTAATAAATGAAGGTAGTAGTAAAATGTCTCATCCACCAAATAATTTTCCAACGAATTTCACCAAATGTTATAAGGAGTAGAAAATCTAGGGACTTCCCTGGTGGCGCAGTGGTTACGAATTCTCCTGCCAATGCAGGGGACATGGGTTCGAGCCCTGATCCGGGAAGATCCCACATGCCGTGGAGCAACTAAGCCCATGCGCCACTACTGAGCCTGCGCTCTCTAGAACCCGCGAGCCACAACTACTGAAGCCCGCGTGCCTAGAGCCCGTGCTCTCCAACAAGAGAAGCCACCGCAGAGAAGCCCGGGCACCGCAAGGAAGAGTAGCCCCCGCTTACCGCAACTAGAGAAAGCCCGCGCACAGCAACGAAGACCCAATGCAGCCAAAAATAAATAAATAATAAAAATAAATACATTTTAAAAAATGAAATAGGGATAATAACAATATTTACCTCTTAGACTTGGTGTAAGAATTAATATAGGTAAATTAAAAGAGGTAAACATAGGATTAATATAGGTTAAGGATGTAGACCAGTCCCTGGCTTGAAGTAGCACTATTTGTATTAGCCACCATTGTCCTTTTATCCTCTATACCACGTGATACCTTCATTTCCCCTCTCTTGCCCAGTGGTGGGAGACATCCATTATCTGAATGGACCAGAATAACAGTCCACTTGGTCTTAGGGGCCCTGGTCCACGTCTCTGCCATCATGGCCAGGACATTCCGTAGTGGGAGGTCATCTCACTCCAAAAATTTTTTTCTTTAGAGCACTAATTGTGGTCATTGGTGACATCCAATCTCAACTCTTACCTCATTTGTGACCCTGGCAGCCATATCATGAGAGTTTTCAATATAGATCACACTACAACTTCCTTTTTTTAAAATTAAAATTTATTTTCTAGAAGAGTTTTAGATTTAAAGAGAAATATTGAAGATTAGTATAGAGAGTTTCCATATACCCAGCACTCAGTTTCCCTCACTAACATTTGCTTATTTATTTATTTATTTTATTATTATTATTATTTTTGCGGTACGCAGGCCTCTCACTGTTGTGGCCTCTTCCGTTGCGGAGCACAGGCTCCGGACACGCAGGCTCAGCGGCCATGGCTCACGGACCCAGCCGCTCCGCGGCATGTGGGACCCTCCCGGACCGGGGCACGAACCCATGTCCCTTGCATCGACAGGTGGACTCTCAACTACTGCGCCACCAGGGAAGCCCAACATTTGCTTTTTAAATTCAACATTATGTCTTTGAGATACATCCATGTTAATCTACATATATCTAAATGTATTCACTCTAACTGGGTGTAGTAATTCATTGACCTGGAAGCTTCTCAGCCTCACATGTCACAGGTTTAGTGCTGGGGAATTCCATCTCCCTCTCAGTGAGGTCTATCAAATCCCTGGTTCTGAAATGAAAGTATTTACATAGTCATAATGTTATAAATGCCATTTGGTTTTCAATGTTAAGAAATACGTACAGGCAAAGTATGGCAAACTGAATTATGTTTACAAGAGAGAATGTACACGCTAACAAACTTAAAGCAAAAGTTAAGGTTAAGTTGATGGAGAAAGGCAGAAGTGGGGAGGGGAAATCAAGGGAAATTATTCATTTCACACAGGAGAGTCAAGAGATACAATCTAAAGAAGAAACAGACATTTAAGACTATTATTTAAACTGATACAGTTGACCCTCCATATGTTCTGGTTCCAGATCTGGATTCAACCAACCTCAGATGGAAAATATTTTTTAAAAAATTTCAAGAAAGTCCCCAAAAGCAAAACTTGAATTTGCTGGGCACATGCAAAATATTTACACAGCATTTACATTCTACGAGGTATTATAAATAATCTAGAGATGACAAAGTATTCAGGAAGAGGTACATAGGTTATATACAAATGCTGTGCCATTTGATATAAGGGACTTGAGCATTCGGGAGTTTTGGTATGCCTGGGGGTTGGGGAACCAAATCTCCCATACAGAGGGAAGACTGTAACAGCAACCAATGGAAAAAAAAAAAAAAAGATAAATATAAAAACAAAAACTTGGAGGAGAAAGGGGGAAAGGTTGATTAATGAAATCTCACAGCAGGTAGTCAATAGATACTGTTAACATTAATAAACCAAGTAATAGAGGCAGGAGTATATTATTCATAGTTATATGAATTTTTTAAAAAGAGAGAGAAGAAAGAAAGAAAAGAAAGAAAAAAGGGGAAAGAAAGAAAGAAAGAAAGAAAAAGAGAGAAAGGAAGGAAGGAAGGAAGAAAGAAAGAAAGGAAGGAAGGTTAGTCCCAAGAGTTGGGGAGTGAGACGACAGTTTTAGCTTTTTATTTCTAATCTCTCTGTTGGGCATTGCATCGGATGTGCATTTTCATCTATATGAATTATATCTGAGATAACAATAATTAAAATAAATAATTGAGCAAAAATCTAGATCTGATTCTGACATTCCTCTAGAGGTTCAGGCACTTTCAGTAACTCCCCATCGCCTTATGATTAAGTTTAAACTCTCAGGCAGGCAGACAGGCAGGCAGGCAGGCAGGCAGGCATTCAAGGTCCTTCGTCACCAGGCACCTCCTCCGGGAAGCCCTCTGTGGGGGAGAGCGCCCTCTGCCGGAAAAGGAACGTCAGCACGCCTGGGGTACCGCCCTTTGCGTATCAACAGACTCCGCCCCCATCCCTCCCTCGGGGCTTCCCGCCTCACGTGTTCTCAGGCCCTTTACATTTGGGGGTGGAACCCCGAGAGGTGGACCCGAGACCCCAGGTGAGAGCGTGTGGGCCGGTGGGGGACTACCGGGTCAGGCCTGGGAACCTGACTGGAGTGTCTATCAGACCCGGCCCGATGTGAGGCGGGGGCGGTCAGGGTGATGGGAATTAACCTCATTAGGTGTCTGCTTGGTTCAGAGTGGTTTAGGGCTGGGCTTTCTATTGGGGAGAGAATCCCGGCTCTTCCACTTATCTGCGCGTATCCTTGGGCGAGTCACTGAATTTCAGTTTCCTCACCTGTGGCTGCCAGCATGAAATGAAATAATGCGCAGAAGTAACTAATTAATAAATGATAACTGCGTTATTATGGCCCATTTAAGCAAAAGTGTGAACTCTCAGAGACGGAAAGACCTTAAAGGTGGCCGTAGCTCAAACCTGCTTGGAGACAGGCCTCCCCTCCCTCACCTGGGGTGCTTACATCAGTACCTGGTGGTGCCACCTGTAAGGGAGGCTGCCTCCCAGGTTCCCACTGGCCTGGTGTCCTGAGTGGGCTGGTGGGTCAGACCCTTCATGATGAAGTCCCTTTCTGTCTCCTCACAGGGCCTGCCTTCTGCTTTGGGCCCCTGTCGGTGGGCAGACATGTCTCAGGAGTCAGCTGCAGAGGGCTCCAGCACAGAGGACCCCGTTCTCAGTCTGCACAACAGCTGTGGGCTTTTCCAGGAGGATATGGAAGAAACCAGCTCCATGGTAGGCCTGGCACCAGACCTGCCAGGAGAGAGCTCTGGGACCCCAGTTTGGGCGGGCAGCAGGAAGAGGGTCCTCAGAGAAGAGGCTCATCAAGATGCCAGCTCCCAGGTAGTGGGTGCTCCTGGGACTAGCCTGGAGGCCAAGGCCCACCTGGTGGTCCTGGGGCTGCAAGCTATGGGAGAGAGCCAGGATTCGGTGCCGGGCCCCAGGCTCCACATCCAGCCACCCACAGTGCCTGCCCACGGGAGGGCTCAGGCCTCCAAGAGGCTCCAGGTTACAATGCACGACATCTTAGCTGGAAGCTGGCCCAGGAATCTTTGTAGTGTGTCCGTGGGAACAAGACAGAAAAGCAGGAGGTCTGAGGCCCCCTCAGACGATGAGGAGGGGGCTGATGACATCTTGTGGTTTGGTCAGAGCCCTGGTGGGGACAAGCCCCAATCTGTGGGACACTCCCCACAAGGTGCTGACGTGGAGTTCTTGGGAGGCCCTTGCAGTCCTCTCTCTTGCAAGGACACTGGGTGTGGGTCTGGAGATCCAGGTGGAAGTTGGATGAGCTGTGCCTCAGGGATTGAGAAGTTTGAATATTTGCCCACTGCAGAGGGTGGGACCCAGCCAGGTAGCCCCTGTGACCCTGTCAGGTCCCCACTGCCCAGTGGAGGCGAGTCCCTTCAGCCAGCTGCCCAGGATCCTCCACAGAGCCCTGTACTGTGCCTGGGAGTGTCCGGAAAGGCTTCCACAGAGCAGCAAGAAGCCAGACACATCGTGGGGCCTGGCAGTGGTGATGGCCCTGCCACCTCACACAACCAGGAGGAGTTGGAGGTCAAGGCTCAGCCAGTGTCTGGGGGGATGCCAGGACAGGGACTCGCTGCTGCCCTGCAGCCTGTAGCCAGCAAGGCTAGCTCAGGCCCATCCATGGGGCAGAGAAGATCCAAGTGTGCTAAACAGTTGAGAAGGGACCCGGTGCCCCATGCCCAGGACCAGGTCACTGACAGATGCCCAGACGACTCCAACCAGCCGGCAGAGAAATCCAGCCCAGGAGACTGCCCCAAATGGGTAGACTGAGTCTGAGAGATTGAGATAGGAAGGGCATCATCATCTTCTGGAGTCAGTGAGTCCTGGATTGAAATCTTATCTCTGCCCACTTCCTTGTTGAGTGACCCTGGAATATTTTTTAACCTGTTTCCTTATCTGTAAAAAGGGAATACTAATTCCAATTAAATGGGGTTGGGTTTTTTCATAATATTTGCATATAACCTACACACATCCACATCCTATACTTTATTTTTTTTAATTTATTTTATTTTATTATTATTATTATTTTTTGGCTGTGTTGGGTCTTTGTTGCTCCTCTTGGCCTTTCTCTACCAGCGGTGTGGGGGCAACTCTTCGTTGAGGTGAGCGAGCTTCTCATTGCGGTGGCTTCTCTTGTTGCGGAGCACGGGCTCTAGGCGCGTGGGCTTCATTAGTTGCAGCATGGGGGCTCAGTAGTTGAGGCTCACGGGCTCTAGAGTGCAGGCTCAGCAGTTGTGGTGCGCGGGCTTAGTTGCTCCGTGGCATGTGGAATCTTCCCAGACCAGGGCTGGAACCCATGTCCCCTGCATTGGAAGGTGGATTCTTAACCACTGTGCCACCAGGGAAGCCCCAATGGGGTTTTTTGTTTTTTGTTTTTTTCTTGCGGTACACGGGCCTCTCATTGTTGTGGCCTCTCCCATTGCGGAGCACAGGCTCCGGACGCGCAGGCTCAGCGGCCATGGATCGCGGGCCCAGCCGCTCCGCGGCATGTGGGATCTTCCCAGACTGGGGAACAAACCCGTGTCCCCTGCATTGGCAGGTGGACTCTCAACCACTGCGCCACCAGGGAAGCCCCAATAGGGCTGTTCTGAGCAGCAGTCCCTAACTTTTCTGGCACCAGGGACCAGTTACGTGGAAGACAATTTTTCCACGGACCAGGGTCAGGGGATGGTTTCGGGATGATTCAGGTACATTACATTTATTGTGCACGTCATCTCTATTATTATTACATTGTAATATATAATGAAATAATTATACAACTCACCATAATGCAGAATCAGTGGGAGCCCTTAGGTTGTTTTCGCTTGCCACTCACTGATAGAGTTTTGATACGAGTCTGCAAGAAATTGATTTATTATGGTCTCTGTGCAGTCAAACCTCTCTGCTAAGGATAATCTGTGTTTGTAGCCGCTCTCCAGTGCTAGCATCACCTCCTCAGCTCCACCTCAGATCATCAGGCATTAGATTCTCATAAGGAGTGCGCAACCTAGATCCCTCACATGCTCAGTTCACAGTAGGGCTCACGCTCCTGTGAGAATCTAATGCCACCGCTGATCTGACAGGAGGCGGAGCTCAGGCAGTAATGCGAGCAATGGGGAGCGGCTGTAAATACAGATGAAGCTTTGCTCGCTCAGCCGCAGTTCACCTTCTGCTGTTCAGCCTGGTTCCTAACAGGCCACACAACAGTACCCTTCTGTGGCCGGGGGATGAGGACCCCTGGTTTTTAGGGTTAAATGAGATGATGGTGTAAACTAACGTGCCTAGCATAAGGCAAGAGGTAAATCCATTTATGTTAAATTTGCTTTTTCTTGAGTGTTATAATAGCGTTATGAGACAGGCATTAGCCCTGTATTTCCAGATGGGGAAACTGAGGCTCAGAGAAGTTATTAAACTTCTCTAAGCTCACACAGCAAGGGAGGCAGTGCCTGGCTGTGTTCCCTGTATTCACTGCTTCCCTTTCCATTGTTCTTTTACTGATAGTAATATTTGTCATTTTATAAATAATCATAGCTAACATGTTTGTACACCTAAGGCAGAAGATGGCGTTACCTGTGTCTGATGTATATTTCTCACATAGTTGAATTTTTTTAATTTAAGTATTTGATTTACAATATCATGTTAGTTTCAAGTGTACAGCATAACAATTCACTGATATATATATACATATATATACATATATATGTATATATATTGTTTTTCATATTCTTTCCCCTTATAGGTTATTACAAAATATTGAGTATAGTTAGTTCCCTGTGCTATACAGTAGGTCCTTGTTGGTTATCTATTTTATATATAGTAGTCACATAGTTAAATTTTTATCACATTGATTGAATATGTATTATGTGCTAAGTGCTTTTGGTTTAGTCTTCACCTGAAGCCCAGAGAGGTAAGGTTACAGACCCAAGGTCCCACAGCTGGTAAATGACAGAGCCAGGATGCAGACCCAGGCAGTCTGTCTGGAGAGCTTGCTGGACTGCTTGCTTGTGCATATTCCCTGCTAGCATCACAGCAGTAAGAGCAGCTGGCCTGCCTACCATGAGCTGGGTATATTCCCGAGCTCTTTATCTTCCATCTTCCTAACCACCATATGAGGTAGATGCTAATGATGTATACCCATTTTAATATTGTGGGCACTGAGGCTCACACAGGTAAAGTGACTGTCAAGACCAAACAGCAGATTAGTAGAACTGGGATAGGAACCCATGAGCTGCCTGTGTGATTTACCACTATTTGGTACTATAATTACATTAGAAGTGCTATTACATTGTCTTTGCAAACATCACTCAAAACATTAATTTTTAATAAGAAAAATAATATGTGTTTATCATAGAAAATAAGGAAGAAATAAAAATCCCCATAATGCCAACATTCACAGCTATCTCCTGTTGACATTTTTTTTTGTAATTGCAACAAGTTTTATTAATAATGTCAAAATTCTATTAGAACCTAGTATATGTTAACTTATAAGATACAGTTAATATTCTTTTTTTAAACATCTTTATTGGAGTGTAATTGCTTTACAGTGGTGTGTTAGTTTCTGCTTTATAACAAAGTGAATCAGCTATGCATATACATACATCCCCATATCCCCTCCCTCTTGCGTCTCCCTCCCACCCTCCCTATCCCACCCCTCTAGGTGGTTACAAAGCACCGAGCTGATCGCCCTGTGCTATGCAGCTGCTTCCCACTAGCTATCTGGTTTTTTTTGTTGTGTTTTTTTTTGCGGTATGCGGGCCTCTCACTGCTGTGGCCTCTCCCGTTGCGGAGCACAGGCTCCGGACGCACAGGCCTAGCGGCCATGGCTCACGGGCTTAGTTGCTCCGCGGCATGTGGGATCTTCCCGGACCAGGGCACGAACCCGTGTCTCCTGCATCGGCAGGCGGATTCTCAACCACTGCGCCACCAGGGAAGCCCTAGCTATCTGTTTTACATTTGGTAGTGTATATATGTCCATGCCACTCTCTCACTTCGTCCCAGCTTACCCTTCCCCCTTCCTGTGTCCTCAAGTCCATTCTCTATGTCTGTGTCTTTATTCCTGTCCTGCCCTAGGGTTCTTCAGAACCTTTTTTTTTTTAGATTCCATATATATGTTAGCATACGGTATTTGTTTTTCTCTTTCCGACTTACTTCACTCTGTATGACAGCCTCAAGTTCCATCCACCTCACTACAAATAACTCAATTTAATTTCTTTTTATGACTGAGTAATATTCCATTGTATATATGTGCTGCATCTTCTTTATCCATTCATCTGTCGGTGGACACTTAGGGTGCTTCCATGTCCTGGCTATTGTAAATAGAGCTGCAGTGAACATTGTGATACATGACTCTTTTTGAATTATGGTTTTCTCAGGGTATATGCCCAGTAGTGGGATTGCTGGGTCATATGGTAGTTCTATTTTTAGTTTTTTAAGGAACCTCCATACTGTTTTCCATAGTGGCTGTATCAATTTACATTCCCACCAGCAGTGCAAGAGGGTTCCCTTTTCTCCACACCCTCTCCAGCATTTATTGTTGGTAGATTTTTTGATGATGGCCATTCTGACTGGTGTGAGGTGATATCTCATTGTAGTTTTGATTTGCATTTCTTGAATGATTAGTGATGTTGAGCATCTTTTCATGTGTTTATTGGCAATCTGTATTTCTTCTTTGGAGAAATGTCTATTTAGGTCTTCTGCCCATTTTTGGATTGGGTTGTTTGTTTTTTTTGATATTGAGCTGCATGAGCTGCTTGTAAATTTTGAGATTAATCCTTTATCAGTTGCTTCATTTGCAAATATTTTCTCCCATTCTGAGAGTTGTCTTTTCGTCTTGTGTATGTTTTCCTTTGCTGTGCAAAAGCTTTTAAGTTTGATTAGGTCCCATTTGTTTTTGTTTTTATCTCCATTTCTCTAGGAGTTGGGTCAAAAAGGATCTTGCTGTGATTTATGTCATAGAGTGTTCTGCCTATGTTTTCCTCTAAAAGTTTTGTAGTGTCTGGCCTTACATTGAGGTCTTTAATCCATTTGGAGTTTATTTTTGTGTATGGTGTTAGGGAGTATTCTAATTTCATTCTTTTATATGTAGCTGTCCAGTTTTCCCAGCACCACTATTGAAGAGGCTGTCTTTTCTCCATTGTATATTCTTGCCTCCTTTATCAAAAATAAGGTGACCATATGTGCGTGGGTTTATCTCTGGGCTTTCTATCCTGTTCCATCCTGTTGACATTTTGATATGTGTCCTTTCCTCCATTTTTTTCCTATGCATATATATCTTTTCTTTGCTTAGAAAGGGGATCATGCATGTCACAATTTTTTATTTAATTTTTAAAAATTAATTAATTTATTTGTTTTTATTTTTGGCTGTGTTGGGTCTTCGTTGCTGTGCTTGGGCTTTCTCTAGTTGTGGTGAGCAGGGGCTACTCTTCATTGTGGTGCACAGGCTTCTCATTTTCGTGGCTTCTCTCGTTGCGGAGCATGCGCTCTAGGCATGCAGGCTTAAGGTACAGGTCTGTTTCCAATCTTGTTTTTGTTGCAGTCATTTTTGAAGAAACTAGGTTGTTTGTCCCGTAGCTTATTGCATCACTGTGGTATAGTGAAACCTGTTCCTCTGTCTTCTGTATTTTCTGTGAACTGGTGGTTAAATCTGGAGCTTTGATTAGATTTGGATTCAAAGTTTTGGGGCCAACTACTTTTTAGGTGGTGGTGTGGTCTTTCCATCAGAAAGCACATAATGTCTGATTTTATTTCTTTATGTTTTTATGTATTATAAAATGGTAACTTTAAAAAATTGCGGTTTCTAACTATTGATGGTGTATGACATGCAATTGATTTTGCAGAAATCTTTTATTAATTTATATAATTTACCTATTAGGAATTTTTGTTTGTTTTCTATGTAGATAGTCATATAACCTGCAAATAATGAAAGTTTTGTTATTTCCTTTCCAATTCTTACATCTCCCCCACCCCCTTTCCTTACTGTGCTAGCTAAGACCTTTAGTATAATATTGAATAGAAGTAGTAATAGGGTAACAGCAGGGAACTTTGTCTTGTTCTGGATTTCAAAGGGAATGTGGTCATCATTTCACCATGAGTGTGATGTTTGCTGTGTTTTTATATAGATACTTTATCAAGTTAAGGAAGCTCCCTTCTATTCCTGATTTGCTTGTTATTCTGAATGGACAGTGCATTTTAAGAAGTATATTTTCTGCATTTTTTGATATAATATGACTTTTATTCTCTTAATAATGTTAAATTAATGAGTTGGGTTTTTAAAATATTAAGTCAATCTTGCATTTCTGGAATAAACCCAAAATTGATCATGTTATATCTTTTTTTTGTTTTCTGAATTCATGTTGATAATATTTGGTTTGGAAATTTTGAATTTCCATTGATGAGTTAACTGGCCTGAAATGATTTATTCTTATAGTGTCCTTGTGAGGTTTTGGTATTCAGTTTTGCAGCCTCATAGAATGAATTGTAGAGTGTTTTCCCTTTTTCCATTTGCTGCAGTAATTTGTATAAAGTTGGAATTATTTGTTCTTTGAACATTTCGGTAGCATCACTGGTTAAAAAAAAGAAGTCTCGACTGGTGTTTTCTTTAGGGAAGATGATTCCTTCCCTACTGATTCAATTAATTCTATGCTTATAGGTTTATTCAGTTTAAAAAAATTTTTCCCTTGCGTCAGTTTTGGTAAGTTACATTTTTCTAGAAATGTATCCATTTAATCTGAGTTTTCAGATCTACTTGCATGTTGGCATAAAGTATTTCACAATAGCCTCTTATCTTTTTAATATCTGTGCACTCATGATTACTCATTCTAAATATTGTCTTGTTGTCCTTTCCCTCTTTTCCTTAATCTTGGCAGAGAATTATTTGCTTTTTTAGTCTTTTCAAAGACCTGATTTTTGGTTTTGTTGATCCTCTCCATTATATGTTTGTTTTCAGTATCATCTTTCTTTCCATTTATTCTCTTATTTTTATAATATTTTAAGAATGATGCTTAGTTCATTAATTTTCTATCTTTTTCCTTTCTAATAGTCATTTAAAGTTATAAAGGAACCTCTAATGATGATGTTAGCTCCATCCACACACTCTAATATATGTCTTTCTTATTATCATTCAATTCTCAGTATTTCATAACTTTTATTACAATTTTTTCTTTGGCCTGTGTGTTATTTATTTATTTTATATTTATTTATTTTATTTATTTTTTGGCTGCATCAGGTCTTAGTTTCGGCACACGGGATCTTCGTTGAGGCATGTGGGATCTTTCCTTGTGGCACATGGGCTTCTCCCCAGTTGAGGTGTGCAAGCTCAGTAGTTGTGGCACGTGGGCTTAGTTGCCCCTCAGCTGTGGGATCTTCGTTCCTCAACCAAGGATCAAACCCACGTCCCCTGCATTGGAAGGTAGATTCTTTACCACTGGATCACCAGGGAAGTCCCTGGCCTATGTGTTATTTGGAAGTGTATTTCTTAATTTCCATTCATATGAGTTTCTTTCTTTACTTTCTCTATGTTTTTCTGTTATTGCTTTTTTTTTTTTTTTTTTTTTTTGCTGTACGCGGGCCTCTCACTGTTGTGGCCTCTCCCGTTGCGGAGCACAGGCTCCGGACCCGCAGGCTCAGCAGCCATGGCTCACGGGTCCAGCCGCTCTGCGGCATGTGGGATGTTCCCGGACCGGGGCACAAACCCGCGTCCCCTGCATCGGCAGGCGGACTCTCAACCACTGTGCCACCAGGGAAGCCCTACCTTTTTTTAATGTGTCTAGAAAACTTAAAAATACACCTGTGGCTCACATTTGTAATTAATTGGGCAGTGTTGGTCTAAAAAATACTAGTCTTTTGAAATTTGTTGAGATTTGCTTTATGGCTCAGGTTGTGCTTAATTTTCATGTATGTTACATGTATACTTGAAAAGAATGCGTATATTAAAAACAGTGTTCTATATATGTACACAGATTAAGCTTCTTCATTGTTTTCATTCAATCTTTTTTATCCTTACTGATTATTTTGTCAGCTAGATTTAGCAATAGTTAGAGAAATACATTAAAATTTCATGCTAATGGGCTTCCCTGGTGGCGCATTGGTTGAGGGTCTGCCTGCCGATGCAGGGGACGTGGGTTCGTGCCCCGGTCCGGGAAGATCCCACTTGCTGCAGAGTGGCTGGGCCCGTGAGCCATGGCCGCTGAGCCTGCGTGTCCGGAGCCTGTGCTCCGCAGCAGGAGAGGCCACAGCAGTGAGAGGCTCGCGTACCGGGAAAAAAAAAAAAAAAAAAAAAAAAAAGCGGGCATTACTTCATCAGTAAATGCCTAGAGGAAACCAAACCCCAGAATAAAATTTCATGCTATAGTGGTGGTTTTGTCTTTTTCCTCATAGCTTTGTCAACTTTTACTTTATGTATTTTGAGGTTATGTTATTAGACGCTTATACATTTAGAGTTGTTATAGCTTTCTGATGAAATTGCTAATCATTATATAATGAGGTCTTTGCCTCTAATTATTTTTTGCCTTAAAGTCCGTTTTATCCGAGACTAGTGTAGCTACAAAACTTTATTTTGGTTAGTATTTGCCCACTCACATATTACTCCATTTTTTTCTCTTAACCTTTTTGCATTGTTATGTTTCAGAAATAGGTTTTATAAGTGTCTTATAATTGGATTTCCTTTTTTTTTTTTTTTTTTCCTGCGGTACGCGGGCCTCTCACTGTTGTGGCCTCTCCCGTTGCGGAGCACAGGCCCCGGACGCGCAGGCTCAGCGGCCATGGCTCACAGGCTCAGCCACTCCGCGGCATGTGTGATGTTCCCGGACCGGGGCACAAACCCGTGTCCCCTGCATCGGCAGGCGGACTGTCAACCACTGTGCCACCAGGGAAGCCCTGGATTTCCTTTTTTTTAAGTTCTGATAATTTTTGCATTAATCTGAAATATTAGTCCATTTACTTTGTTGTAGTTACTGATTTATTTGACTCTATTCCTACTGTCTTATTTTGTGCTTTGCATATATCCTGCATTTTCTTATACACTTTCTCCCTTTTATTACCTCCTTTTAGATTGATTACTTTTTCTTATTCCTTTTTATCCCTCTGTGCCCTGTTTGTATTCTTTTGGTGGCTGTTGTAGAAATGTTAACACAAATACCTGACCTATCAAAGTATAAAGGAAGTTACTGTCTTTATCTTCCTCTGAAGTAATATGACGATCTGGGAGTGCTTTAGTTCCAAGCATGCACCTTCCCAATTTATGTGCTGTTGTTATCTAGTAAGTTGGTCCTAAGTTATTTTTTTAATCCCACAAATTACACAAATATTATAGTCTCATATAATCAGTGTTCGTTTAGATTTAACAACATAGTTATTTTCTTTGCTCAGAATTCCTCTCTATATCTCAGCTTTTATATCTGGGATCATTTTTCCTTCCTTCTGCCTCAAGTTCATCCTTTAACATTTTGTTTATTGAGAAAAATAAAATTATCAAGAAAAACAATAACTCTCTTGGTTTTCTCTATGATATCTTTATTTTTTATTTTAAACCATTTTTAAAATTGAAGTATAATTTAAAATATTTCAGGTGTACAGCAAAGTGATTCAGTTCACTGAATCTGTTCTTTTTCAGATTCTTTTCCATTATAGGTTATTACAAGATACTGAATATAGTTCCCTGAGTTACCCAGTAGGTCCTTATTGTTTATCTATTTTATATATAGTAGTGGGTATATGTAAATCCCAAACTCCTAATTTATCCTTCCCCGCCCCCGCTATCCCCTTTGGTAACCATAACTTTATTTTCTATGTCTGTGAGTCTATTTCTGTTTTGTAAATAAGTTATAATATCTTTATTTTATTCTCAAAAAATATTTTGTGGGGGTGCACAATTGATATTTTCCTTAAGCATATTGAAAATATTATTCTACTATGTTTTGCTTCCATATTACTATTGACAAGTTAGCTGTTAGTCTAACCACCATTCCTTTGTAGGTAGAATGTCTTTTTGTGAGAGGCAGGCATTATAGCATTAGCGGTTAAAGGTGTGGCCTCTGGAATCAGACTGCCAGGATTTAAATCTTAGATCTTTGGTTTACTAGCTGTATGACACTGGGCAAGCTGAGTAACCTCTCTGTGCCTCAGTTTCCTCTTCTGTAAAATGGGGGCAATAATGGTACCAGTACCTAACTCACAGGGTTGTGATGAGGATTAAGTGAACTAACAAGAAAAGCATTCAGAACAGTGGTAGCACATTTTCAGTGCTATTAAAATGTTAGATTTTTTTCCCCTCTCTCAATGCTTTTAGGATCTCCTTTTTAAAAAAAAATAAATTTATTTATTTTATTTATTATTTTTGGCTGTGTTGGGTCTTCGTTGCTGTGCGCGGGCTTTCTCTAGTTGCGGCGAGCCAGGGCTACTGTTCGTTGCAGTGCGTGGGCTTCTCACTGAAGTGGCTTCTCTTGTTGCGGAGCATGGGCTCTAGGTGTGTGGGCTTCAGTAGTTGTGGCTCACGGGCTTCAGTAGTTGTGGCACATGGGCTTAGCTGCTCCGCGGCATGTGGGATCTTCCCAGACCAGGGCTCGAACCAGTATCTCCTGCATTGGCAGGTGGATTCTTAACCACTGCACTACCAGGGAAGCCCAGGATCTCCTTATCATTGGTGTGGAGCAGTTTCACTATGATGTGTCTAGGTGTGGATTTACTTTTACTTAAACATTTTGAAATTCACTGAGCTTTTTGAATCTGTAAATTGTCGTCCTGTATCAAGTCCAGAAAATTCTTTGCCGTCTATCTTCAAATATTCCCTCTGCTCAATTCTCTCCTCTCTCCTTCTGGAACTTTAGATCCAGAGTGATATTAGTCCTTTCGTTCTAGCCTTTGTGTCTCTTTGATTGTGTTTCACGGTCTCTGTGCTGTAAATATTTTGGATAATTTCTTTAAGTCTATCTTCTAGTTCACTAGCTTATTTCAGCTGTGTCTAATATGCTATTAAACCTATATATTGACTTTTAAATTTTAGTAGTTATTCTTATCATATTTTTATTTCCAGACGTCGTGTTTTGTTCCCAACCAAATCTGCCCTTCAGATTTTATATATATATATTAATATTTTTAATACATATTTTTGCCCTTCATTCATATGTTCGACATTGCCTTTTATTTCTTTAAACATATCATACATACATATGTTGTATTCTTGTCTGATAAGTCCAGTATCTAAAGTCTTTGCTGGTCTGATTCTGCTGCCTATTGTTTTGGAGCCTCATAACGCTGGTATGTGGACCCCTGAGAACAGGGACCAGTCAAAAGGTTTTAAACTGTGAAGGACCATTCTTAATCTCTTTCCTGTTTTCCTTCCCAGATGTCCCCTGTTTTCTCTCTGCCACCCCCTCCCCCCATCTCAATTTACTTTTTTGAAAGGCTGATTCATTCCCATGGTTAAAAAAAAAAAGTGAAAAGTCTCCTTCCCAACTCCCAGTCCCTTTCCTATTGGAAGCCTCTGTTACCAGGTTCTTGTGGATACTTCCAGAGATATTTCATGCAGATTCAAGCAAATACAATGAAAAAAATCTTTCTCTTTTTAAAGCAAATGGTAGCACACTACACACATTGTTCTGAACTTGTCTTTTAATTTAAAAAGTATGTTTGTGCTTATAAAAGAGACACATGCTCATTCTGAGTAACATAAATACCCAAGTGTCTACAAGTAGAAAGTGAAAACCCCCCTGGAATTTCATTCCCCAGAGATAACTTCTATTATGCATCTATACATATATATTTACATAAATGGGCTTATGCAACACCTACTGCTCCATAACCTATTTTTTTCTTTTTCTCCAAACAATACAGCTTGACATCTTTCCATGAATCTTACCATATCTGTCAGTGCTCTCCACATAGCCCAGCAGTTAAATGCCTGGGCTTCGGAGTCAGACAGAACGAGGTTCTAATCCTGGCTCTGTCACTTAGTAGCTATGGGACATTTCAGAGTCTCTCTGAGCTTCAGTTTCCTCATCTGTAAAATGGGGATGGAAATAGTACATAGTTCATAGTGTTGTTCTGAGACCTTAATAAGATCATGTATGACATGCTTCCTCCAGGGTCAGCTGCTTTATAAGCCCTTGATGAATGGTAGTTTTTCATTACTACTCACTCTTTTTAATGGCCACTTAGAATCCATAGTATGATATGTAACCGTTTATTAACCATTACCCTTTTGATGGCCACTGGATTGTACCCAGTTTTTTTGTTGTTATAAATGCCAACCCAGTGAACACTGAATGTACATCTTTCACCTTTGTGTGTATTTTCTTGTGACTTCCCTGCAGTGGGGTCACTGGGTTCTCTGAATTCTAATGTCTGTATCCTCTTTCTCTCCAAGGAGGCAATGAAAATGGCCCATGGGGTGAAGCATGTGTGTTACGTAGGTTTTTCCTTTTTATTACTGCTGTTTTCCCTCTCTCTCCTGAGGTGTGGTGGGGTGGGAGGGGTCCTCCCCAGAGACGATCCCAGCCCCCTGCCCCAGCCTGCCCTCCTCCGGAGCTTCCTAGTACTCCCCACTTCCTATGATGTGAATCTCAGACCTCTATTTTCCCCCAAACCTTGGAACCGGACCATTCATGATCATTCATTCAAGGATTAGTTTTTAGACCTATCTACTTTCAAAACAATTCCCTGTGTTTTGTAATAAATTAAAAGAATCAAAACACACTCAAATGGGTTAAAGTCTAAAGAAAGCAAGAAAAGGGGAAGGAGAAGGGGAAATCTTGTTACAACAACTCCCCGCCCAATCCTGGGAAGGTACAACGTCTAGGCTTAAAGTTAATACTAAGCTTCCTGGCAGCCAATGCAAAAAGGGGAGCAGGAGAGATTCTATAACTCATTAGAAGACCCAGAACCACCCTGCATCTTGAAATGGTCATGAAGGGCTTCCTCTCAGGGGCAATAGAGGGGTGATCAACAGGCTTTCAGAGGGGGTGGTGGACGTGTTCGCTGCGTGGCTGTTTCAGGGCAAAAGAGAAGTCAGTGACCCTGGAAAAGGGGCATGACAGAGCTTTGAGGAAGAGAAGGTGGGCTCAGAACAGGATATGGCTCCCTGGTAAGATGCATCTCTAGTCAGAAGGGTGAGAAGGGTCTCAGTACAGGGTCCAGGTAACTCTGAACGTGGCTGGGAGTGAGAGGGGAAGCCTAGAGGATGGGAATGAAGACAGGCTTCTCTCCTGGGATGGAGGCCAGGCAGTCAGCAGACATTTATAGAGCCCTCCTCTGTGCCAGCCTTTTCTAGGCATTGGGAATACAGTGGGGGCTAAGACATACATGCTCCCTGTCTTCATGGAGCTTACAGTTCAGCGGGGAAGAGCGAGGACAGTAAACAGTTGCAGGTGAGGTTAGTGCTCTGAAGGGCTCTTCTCCCCTGGCAGGTTGGTTCTGGGGCAGTGCTCCACCTCCTGGGGGCCATCGGCTACGGCCAGGCAGGGGGGCTCCTGCCTCCAAAGCTGGAGGTTCTGGAGGACATGATGGAGGTCAACTCAGCCTCACCTGCCCAGAGGCCCAGAAGGAAGGAAAGGCCCATGGCCCGGGGTCCCGCGGGGTGCCAGGTACAGAAGATGTTCTTTACACTGACAGGTCTCTTCATCCTGTTGGGAGAGGCACATGCACACCTGATTCACAGAGATGGTGCTGCAACCCAGAGAGACACCGTGACTTGCACACGGTCACACAGAACGTAATAGCCAGAGGCAGGGTTAGACCTCTGCTGGCTGGCCACCCCCGAGCGGTGTTCTGTGCGTTCCTTCTCCTGCACTGCTGAGTTCAGGAGCTTGACCGGAGCAGAGGAGGAAGGGAGGGGCTGGGCCTCCATGCATTTGGGGAGAGAGCAGTTGTTGACCTTTGTTCCTGGCCGCCCCTCATGTCCTGCCATCCCAAGATCCTCTAGCCACCTCCCTCAGGGGGGACAGCATGGGGCTCTGGTGGCCTCTCTGACCCCTTCCATCATCCTAGGAGTCATTCCTTTCTGCCCCGGGGTTCCACCTTCTTCTCCACATCCTCATTCTGTTGCAGGAGGGGGCTCCCGTTCAGGAGGCTGGTGCTGAGTGTCCGGGGGTGAGTGCTCCTGCCCTGGCCACGCGGCATCCCTCCCTGGAGCACGGGTAGGGGGAATGTGGGACTGGGGAAGTGACTGGGGAAGCAGGGTCCCCCTGGGGCTGGGAGGCTTCACCCAGGGACAAGGCCTCGGTTCCTCACCCCTCCCCTACAGTGTGGCCCAGTGGAGGCTGAAGAGGAGGAGCCTGGTGAGCAAGCGCGGCGAGAGGACTCAGGTGAGGGGCCGTGGGGGGTGCCCCTCAGCAGCCGTCTGTCTTCTGGGGACCGCTGAGCACGCAGGGGGCTCCCCCCAGCTCCAGGCCCCAGCCCCTGCTAAGACTCCTCTCATCTCCCACCTCCAATCAGCCTGTAGTCCTTCCCCAAAGGCGTGGGGACCGCTGGCCGCCTGGACTCGGCTCCCAGACAGACATCCTTGACGGCCTGGGTCGCTGAGGGTGGGACCCCCTCCCTTGCCTGCCTAAGCCCCTGAGCATTGAGTCACCCCCTCCCCTTGCCCCTGAGCATTCACTGGGCACCAGAGACTCTGTTTCCCCACAGCTCAGCTTCAGCCCCAACAGGAGAAGCTACCCCTGGATACTGGGGTACGGGGCACTGTGGTCCGTGCCATGCGGGAGGCGCTGTGGAGTCGGTAAGGCCTTGTTCCGCGTTCCCTGACATCCAGGACATCCTGAAGGGCTGCCTTCACACACACCACCTCCCAGGGCTGTGCCGTGTTCTAAGGGCTTCTGTGTGTACGACTAACCCCATTTTATCCTGTGAGGTCATTTGCCCACACATTTGAACCTGGGTCTCTCTGGCTTCAGGGTTGTGCTTTCTCACTAAGCCGCTGCAGCTCTCAGTGTCTGCTCAGGTCCTTGTGGACGTCGCCCAGAGCAAATGCTTTCAGACACAGTGAGACTCTGTGTTGGGACTATCTCAGAGATCTGAGCACGGAGCTGCCATTTTACTAATGGTGAGAACAAGGCCCAGAGAGGACAGGGTTCTGCAAAGGTCACACAGCAAGTCAGTAGCAGATTCAGGGTTACATCCAGGGCCAGGGCTCCATCCCCTCCCCTGACCAATGCCTTACCCTCCCTCCACCAGGCTTCCTCCCCTCCCTCCATACCCCGGTTCACTGGCCAGGGATAGAGCAGGGAGTGGGCAATCCAGTCTTACTTTTCTACTCATCGTGTGGCCTCAGGCGAGCCCCTTATCTTCTGTGAGCCTCAGTCACCCCATCTGTAAATGGAGAATGATAATACCTCTTCTTCACGGAGTTGGGGGGAGAATAAACGGGTTCATGTAGGAAAATGTTCAGAATGGAAACCAGAGTTGGCCCAGACCCTGCTCTCCACCCATGCCTCCCTCTCGGGCTCCGTGCCCCGGCCCTGCCCTTGTGCCCCACAGCCTTCGGGAGCACCCAGGCCTGGTGCTGAGTGAGGAGGCTGTGGAGGGCATCGCTGCCGGCATCGAGGCAGCCCTCTTCGACCTGACACAAGCCACCAACGGCCGCTACAAGAACAAGTACCGCAGCCTGCTGTTCAACCTGCGGGACCCCAGGAACCTGGTGAGTGGGGCTCTGGGGTGGGCTGGGTCCCCCTCAAAGGTGGGAAGCCCTGGAAGGATGTTGGGTGGGGCTCTCCAAGCGGTGTGGTGCAGCCCCTCCCCCTGCAGGACCTGTTTCTCAAAGTGGTTCACGGAGACGTCAGCCCCCACGGCCTGGTGCGGATGAGCTCGGTCCAGCTGGCCCCCCAAGAGCTGGCCCGCTGGCGGGACCAGGAGGAGAAGAGGGTGAGCTGTTGGGTCAAGTGAGAACATGGAGAAGGGTTGGGGGAGGGGAGGCCCGAGGATGGAGCGGGAGAGACGGAGACAAAGAGTGAGGAGGAAGGTGATGAGACGGGAGCACAGGACAGACAGAAACAGAAACGAGGGAACAGAAAGATCAGGCAAGCAGGGAGAGAGTCAGACTCTCCCCACCAAAAAAAAGGGAAAAGAGGCAGAAATGAAGGGGATTGGAGATGGAGAGCTCAGTAGAGAGGTGATGCCCCCAGGGGTGTCGTCTTCCACTTGCTTTTCTATGGAGCTGGGCTGGGGGCTGGGGGGACTGGGGATGTTGACCCAGAGCCTGGAATCCAGGACTGTCATCCGCCATCCATGGGGCACAGACCCAGTCCAGCCCCAGAAGTTCCAGAAAAGGCTGGAAGTCTTCCTAGTGCCCCAGGCTGAGTGAGGAACCCCACAGCCTCCAGCAGTTCACAGATACACCCCCATACACCCTGCGTCCGTGGGTCTCTCTCTCCCAGGGAACTGCACAGGGGCAGGGAAGGTGTGGGCACTGAGCCAGTTTCAGGAGATGCTCGCATAATGTTTGTGGGTGCCCCAGTGAGAAAGGGAGGGACTGATCGAGGGAGCAGGGCCCGTGGGATGGGCTGGGGCACTAAGGCCCTTGTTCTGACAGACACTGGGCTGGTTAGAAATAATAACTGGAATCCATTAGGAGCATCTGTCCACTCTGAGCTTCTGTCCGGGCGCTGTGGGCGACCAGGACCAGCTATGTAAATTGTGGAGCCAGTGCAGAATGAAAATGCGGGTGCTTTGTTCAATGATTAAGAATTTCAGGGACTTCCCTGGCAGTCCAGGACTCTGTGCTTCCACTGCAAGGGGCACTTGTTCGATTCCTGGTCGGGGAACTAAGATCTCGCGTGCCGGCAGCGCGGCCAAGAAAAAAAAAAAAAAAAAGAATTTCAAGATGACGGCAGTATTTAGCACGGGGCCCTTCTAGGCGCCGGGCCCTGGGCTACTGCATGGAGCCCATGCCCACGAAGCCAACCGTGCTGGGAGGACAGGGCTTCTGTCCTCCAGGGGTTGTTAGAAAGGAAGAGACAGGCTTTCAGTAATCGTTTCAGATAGGATGACACTCATCAACAGTAAGAATCACAAGTAGCATTTACTATGAGCCAGGCTCCAGGCTAAGCACTCAACATACGCTGTTTAATATGACGCTCTTAATTTCATTTCTAGAGAACAGATCAGCTAAGGCTTAGAGCAATGAAGGGCTTGCCCAGGGCCACACCATCTTGTGGGTCTTTATTAATGACACCTGGTGCTCTAGCGCCTGTGCTCTTTCGACTACCCCACACTCTTCCCAGGGCAGAGGGTGGGTGGGATACAGTCAGGGGCAGATTTGACTCAGATTTGTGAGAAGGCGAAGTTCAAGAAGGCTTCATGGAGGAGGCCGGGTTCGCGTTGAAGGGTGAATGAGTGGAAAATGGGGAGGTCAGGCGGATGTTGGGGGGTCTGCAGGTGAGGGACTGCAGAAGCAGAGACGTGGAGGAAGGGAAAGGGCTGGCACGGAAGGGGAGCCGCAGCGGAGGGGCCTCAAGGGAGGAAAGGGAGCACTTGGGCTCTTGGTGGCCAAAGTCCTCCAACCCTGGCTGAACTGGGGCTGCCCCGCCCCTCAGAGCCTGGAGATCATTGAGCAGCTACAGAAGGAGCCGTGCAGCCTCCCCGCCTCCAAACTGACCCACAAGGGGGAAGTCGAGATCCTGCGGGACATGGACCAGACGCTGACCCTGGAGGATCTGGTGGTAAGTGGGAGCCTGACGTGGTGCCAGGCAGGGCCTGTGCCCTCAGATCCCGCCCCTCACCTCACCAGCTGTGCGGCCATCTGACTACGCTGAGGCCCACAGCCTTCATCGTAAATAGGGGAATGATGGTCGCCGCACAGTGTCTGGGTGAGCATGCGGTGAGACAAACGCCGGCACCAGGTCTGGCCGCACTTTCTCAGTGCTGCTCCCCGTCCTTCTGGCCTAACCCCAAGGCACCTCATGTGGGTTCTCCGCAGTTCCCCCCAACCTCAGGCACTCCAACCAGATCCCAGGTTGGGAAGCAGGAGGGACACACTGTTTGAGGCAGGGACTTTTGGGATGCAAGGAGCAGAGACTTGCTCTATTTAGCAGAAGGGTTTAGGGATGCTCCGGCAGGGCACCACCTGGAGTCCAGAGCAGTCTGTGCAGTGTCCTTTTTTTGTGTTGGGGATCTGCCCCATCCTCCTGTCCATCCTGCTTCTTCCTCCCCCTTGGCTCCTCCTCCTTGCACATGGCTCAACAGGATGGCTCAGCGGCCCTCGAATCAATGAACCCATCCCCTCAGCCTCCTGCAGCCAATCAGAGCGTCCCCTTGGCTCACTTCAGTCGCTCTCAGGAGAAGGCTGCTCTGGCTTTGGTTGGGTGTCCCGTGGGTCAGATGTTCACCCCGGTCTAATCAGCTGTGTGTCCAGGATGGGGGAGCGCAGGGTCCCTTGAGCCACGTTCGTTCGCTGGGGAAATGGCAGTGACCTTGAGCGACAAAAATCGCTACTCTCCCTCACCAGTATCCAGGCCAACAACCAGACCTCCTGGCTGTGCGGAGAGGAGCCCTAAGAGGGCGTGGCTGCTCCCCAACCCAAACCAACCCGTATTCCCTGAGTAGATTGAATGTAAAATGTAGGGGGAGGAGCCAGAGAAAGAGGGAAGAGAGAGCGGGCTGCAGAGTAGGGGAGGGGAAGATAACACAGAATAGCAACATTTCCTCCGATTGAACACCTACTATGTGTCACTTTTACAAACAATGCCTCATTCAAAGCTCACGATATAACCTACGAGATGGGTGATGCCAGTTTCCTGGGTGAGGCACCTGAAACCTTTTGCCCAAGGTCACTTAGTTGGCAGTGGGGGAGACTGGAACCCAGGCTCTTTGACTCCAAAGCCTGTGCCTTGTCACTGCTCTGGAGGTGGTTTTAAGGCAAGAGTGAGAGTTTCAAGATCTTTTCAAATCTTCCTGAAGCAATGTTTGTTATGTATTTAAAGCTGTTTCTATTATGAGGAAAAGAGGGTGATTTGGCATTGGGCATCAAGGTTCTTAAAAACGTTCATTCTCCCCAATTCTGTCATCTGCTTCCGAGAACTCGTCCTAAGGAGATAATTGAAAGTTTAGGAAAATACTTTCAACATAAGGATGTCCTCAGTGTTATTTGTTACAGTGAAAGCCTGGGAACGACCTGATTGTCTAGCAGCAGAGGTGATGTGTACACTCCAGCCCACTCCATCAGTGCAATGTCTACAGGGACAGTATAACAGGGCAGATACCTTTGCTGTGGTTCATGGACACATGAACCACAAAAGGACCCCCAAAAACTCTGTGTATAGATAAACTATTATAAAGGAATACCCAGAGTATCAACAGTTGTTTCTAAGTGGTGGGACAAGGGGTGATATATATATATTTTTTAATTTTCAAATTTTCTAAATTTTCTGTAACAAGTTCATGATACTTTTGTAATTAAAGAATATATTATTTAGAAAAAGAAAACCACAGACCTGAGTGCCCCCTACTCATGGAGGGCTGCTGACCTCCCCAGCCGCCTTCCCAGCCTACCCCTCTCTCCTCCTTTGCCTCCCAGGGACCCATGGTGTCCATAGACCGCGGCCCCCTGGCCCTGCCTGCCACGTCGAAGGGCACCACGGAGCAGCACGAGCACCACTTCCTAGACCCCAGCTGCCGCATCTGCATGGGTGGGAGAGAGTCACAGGAGGGGCACAGGGGTGGTGGGCAGGCGGGGCTGAGTGTGGGGTTCGGCGGCAACAGGGCTTCATGGCTTGGGGAGAAGGTGGTGGGGTGGGGGTACCTGTGTTCCCGGCCACCTCAAAAAGGACCTGGTTCAAACTCTGTTTCTAATGCCCTGGGCTGGCTTCAGCTTAGCTGCCGGCCTCCTGCCTCTGCTCTTTGCAGACTGGAAGCCCTTGTGGGAGCAGCCAGCCTCCTTCATAGCTACCAGGAGGATGAGGGATGATGCTTTCCAGAGAGCCCCAAGCCTAGTCCCTATGTCCTCTCCAGAGATGCCTCAAACCAAGGAGAATCCTCCCACGGAGCCCAAGGACAGGTATGGGGCAGTGGGCAAGGAGGTGGGCAACCGGCAGGGTTGGTGGGGGAGGCCACCTGCTGGGGCAGCAGACACAGGCCGGGCTTTTCCATAGGGCCTTAGGCAAATCCTGCCTCTTGTGTGGGCCTCAGTTTCCCCATCTGCGCAATGGAACTAATCATCCCTGCCTACTGGTCTCTACCACATAAGGCCATGTTTGGACCAGTGTTCCAGCACCCACTGTGGGGACACAGGAACTTTTCTGAAAACTAAGGAGGTGCTGGGGAAGCCCTCGTGACCTGTTCACCTGGCCCTGGTCTCTCTGTCCCTCCCTCTAGGCTCCAGATGCCTGCTGGGTCCACAAAAGCCCTGCCCAGCCAGCCGCCCTGGGAGGGGTCTCTGGACATGTTCTCCATTAAGCGGTTCCGGGTCAAGGCCCAGCTGGTCTCGGGACACAGCTTTCGGCTCATCTGGGTACTCCTGCCCGGCTCGCTGGAGATTCCCTTGCACACTGACCAGCGCAGTCAGCTACACACACCCCCATTCATTCATTCACCCACTGACTCCTTCTGAAACAAGCCATTGGCTCCCTCTCTGTGCTTGGTCCTGTGCTAGGCTAGATGCAGCCCCACTCCTGCAGAGAGACACATGGGCAAAGGACTCCCTATAACCCAAGGCATAAAGCAGGAAAGACCCAGGAAAAGGGTCGGGTGCATCCTGGCCCAGAGAAGGGTTTTAGGAGTTCTTGTTGAGTGAGTGAATGATCAGCCAAGTGTTGGATGAGGGTAGGGGGTTAGAGGAGGGAATGAGGGGCTTCTGAGAAGTGGAGGAGATTGGCCAGGACAGGCTGTAGACCTCCAGGGGGTAGTTAGGGCTTTCTAGCAGCCACTAGGGCTTCTGATATACTGCCTGTCAATCCTCTTGGCCACAGGCTGTGACTTCTGGGTAGCCACTATTGAGTCTGCCTTAAGTGGGCGGGAAGCTGGGAGGCTGACTGGCCTCCTACCTGTCCCCAGGCCCTGCCCCAGGTGATCTGCTCTGCAGGCTGCATCCCCCCGAGTGCTATCTGGGACTTTCTGGCCAGCATCTGCCCAGCCGAGGCCAAGGTAACCGCCCACCCTTGGGCACCACCTCTCCTCCTAGCACCGTATCCCCAGCCCTGAGCTCCCTTTTGCTCCAGCTCTGGAGCAGAGGCCTGGTTTAAGATATCCGGGTCCAGGTCCCACTGTGACTGCGGACTCACTGTGTGACCCTGGGCAAGTCCCTCTGTTTCCGCCTCTGGAAAATGGGGCCACTCTTCCTCACCGCGTTTCAGAGGTTCCGATGAGACCAGGGGTGTCCACGGGAGCAGAGAATGACTGTTCCTAAACCTGCTCTCCTTCCTTCAACCTCAGGATGTCTGCGTGGTCAGACTGTGCCCACAGGGCTCTCGGGACGCCCCAAATTGCCACCTGCTTTATTCCTACCTCAACGCCAAGCAGCGCCATGGTCTGGCAGCTGTGGAACAGGTGGGGGTGGTCCTGCTGCCCCTGCCTGCCTTCCAGCCCCTGCCCTCCAGGCTGCGCCCTCTTGGAGGCCCAGGTGAGTGCCCGACGCCCATCCCAGACCCCGCCTCCCCTCACTTGGTGACCAGACAGGCGTTGTAGACACAGTCACCCCTGTCTCCATGGAGGCAGGCACATCTCAGAAGGGAACTTCCGAGATGGGCAAACGTGAGAACAAAACCAAGAAGAGCTCAGACTTGTATATTGTTTACTATGTGCCAGACAACATTCTGAAAGCTTTACTTATATTAATTCAGTTAGTCCTCAGAATAACCCCTTCAGGATGGTGCTATTAATTTTTTCACTTCATAGATGAGGAAACTGAGGTAGGGAGAAAGCAAGTGACTTGTCCAGAGTCACAGAGCCAGTCAGTAGCAGAAACTGGCCTCCTAACCACCACACATACAGCCTCTCCAATCAGTCACCTTGATGAGAAACTCACCAGTCACATTTGACCCCAGCATAGCAGAACAGAGGCAGGAACCACCAACTGGCTGAAATTAGGACCTAAATAAAAGAGGAAGGAGAGATGTTTTCGCCACACTTATGCTGGGCCAAGCTTGGCTTCTGTGCCTGGATAGCCTCCAGGGCGTGGATCCAGGAAAGCATGGGAGGGGGCTGGAGGGGGTATCAAGGGGTGGACTGTGCCTGTTGCTGAGTGGTGTTTGATCTTTCTGGGCAGCCTGTCCTGGGGACAGTGTGGTAGACTGAATCATACAGTCTTGAGATTAAACCATCCATGCCCCAGTCTCAGCCAAGTGAACCCTTTCACACATTGTGAGAGCAAATCTTACACCCTCCTACTAACTTTCCCAGCATCTCATGGGCCCCATCTCACTACTAGAAAGCTGTTCTTGAGGTCTAACCTCCAGACCTCTTGCCACAGCCAGAATGCAGCTTCTGGGGGCTATGAGTTCTCTCCATCCAAGCCTTTGGTCTCTTTCCCCCTCTTTCTCCAGGCCTGGAAGCCACTCACTCAAACCTGTTGCTGGCTGTGCTGCTCCCCAAGGCAGGGCTTCTGGCCACAGCAGAGTCCAGCCCCTTGTGGGGGAAGGTTCGCAAAATTCTCTCCTTCAACAGAAAAGTGGAGATGAGGTGCTACCAGCCAGAGGCCACAGGGCCAGAAGTGGCCCTGAAGGGATCCCCTCCCGCAGTGGGTGCCCTGCAGCAGGGCCAGGGCAAAGGCAGCCTGGCCCCAAGGGGAATCTGTGCTTGGCAGAGGCCTCCCAGAGGCAGGGGGAGACTGTGGGGAGAGCCTGAGACCTGGCAGAGTCCTGGGCGAGGGCAACGGCCTCCAAATCCAGGCTGGCACCAGTCCTGGCATCCCTATTCAGCTTCACCAGCTGGCCATGACCAGCACCTCTGCAGGGCTTCCTGTCCCCGCCAAGCCCTGCTCCAGCATCTCAAATCCCTCGTGGCCATGAGCCACCAGTTCCAAGCCTCACTGAGGTCCCTAGGCCAGGAGCAACTTCCCCAACCTCCTGCCCAGCCTCCTGCGGCCCCTGGGATTCTTGGCCTCCTCTGCCAGTCCCCTGCAGCTCCAGAGCCCCCTGGCCCAGCCCTTGACTCCTCTTTGGGGTCTACAGATGGAGCCGGCTCTGAGTGTCCCCTTCCTGCAGAGATCTGACCCTCATTACCCACCAAAAGAGGGGCTTTAATTCCCTAACCAGTGCTGAACCCTAAGGTGCTCCAGAAAGAGCAACAGGGGCAGAGGAAGGGGACGGTCAGCTGTTTGAATTTCCTGTTCTGCAGTTTGCTTGGTGTTGATTTTTGGTTTAATAAAGAAACTGGCAAAGTTGAGACTGCATCTGCTGGCTGGACAGGAGGGACCCTGGGCCTGGCCACGTGTGGGTTGGGGTGGGTGTGTCTGGGAGTTTCTGTGCACAGATATAGCAGAGCTAAAGCATTAGGGATGGAGGGGGCAGGATTGCCAGCTGCTTGTCTGAGGTCCTTAACCATCACTGTGCGCCAGGGTTCAGCTGTTGCCATGGTGGGCTCTGGAAGCATTTTGCAAGTATTTTGAACTGGGTGGAAAAAGTGATGGGAGAGAAGGCAGCACTAGGTTGGGGGGAGAGAGAGAAAAACGAGGCTTTTGAAGGGGCATAGACACTTAGAGATTGTTAGAGAGGAAAAGGAGAGCAAGTTGCAATGGATTTAAATTTTTTCAGTTACCAAGACTTTTTCCTTTGGATAGTTGGGGATTACCGCCGTAATCCCTACGCATCTCTGTGTGTATCTGAGGGTCTCTGTGTGTGTGCATGCCTGTGACCATATGTCTGTGTGTGGGTCTGTTGAGGAAGTTGGGAGGTCCAAATAGGATGTCTCCTCTCTGTTCCTCTTGCCAGCTCCTGGGGACTGATATTGGAGAAAGCCAATGGCCTTGGCCTGGGCGGGGGTGGGGGGTGGGGGGGGTGGACATTCAGGATGGGGTTGGAGGCTGGTGTTATAGGGCAGGATGGTGCTGCTTTGCCTGGGGCCTGGAGTGAGCTCTTAACAGCAGCTACAATTGTAAGGCATCTCAGTGTGTGTGTACCTCTGGAGAGCTGAGTCTAGGCATTGCCACGGGAACTAACTGCCTCCTCGCTACCTAACCCAGGGTCCAGAAGCAGGGCCTGGCTTGGAGGAGAGAACTTGTGGCAGGACCCCACCGTTCACCCCTGCCCCGGCCTGAAGGGGTGTATCTCTTCTCACCCCTTCTCTGAAGTCTGCCCATGTACCAGCTTCGCCCTGGGCTGGGAAAAATGGGGCAGTAGTTGCGGGAGTCCCACTTCTCTGTCCCATGAGCTGTGCTGCTGCCCTACCCGCGGCCGACAGCAGAGGGAGCCCTAGGCCTTGGGATGGAGGTCGTGGCTGGCAGGACTGGAGGCCAAGCTGGAGGCGGGACGAACTGTGGGAATTTAGCCGTAGGGATTGGGCGCGTGGGGGGCGGTGTGACGTAGGTGGGACAAGGAGGGGGGACTGGACAGGTGAACCGGGGATGGGGGGGAGCTCCGAGGGCCTTGTGAGGGCCTCAGTGCTATATGCAAATTACCCAAATTACCCTGCAACCTGCGGCTTGACTCTTAAATCGGCAGCAACTTGGGTCATTTTCTTAACACAAGGCAGTTGGGGGACGGCTATGCGCCCCCTCCCTCCAAGCTCAGGACTTCCTCCCAGGGAGACGGGAGACCGTTTGCTGCCTTCCCGAGCACTCAGGGAAGAAAAAGATCCGTACTCTGCGTTGGGACTTCCTTTCGGAGCGTCAGTTTTCCCCTCTGTAAATGGGAGTGATCATGCGGCCCTCTGGCACCTCGCCCCGCAGAGAGGGCTGTAGGTGAACCCCGAAATCCTCAGCCTGCTTCGAGGCTGGGGGCTGGACGGCATGACCTCCACCCACCTTTTGGCGCTAGTCCACAAGCCCCTTGCCTTTCTTTTGGCAGAGGAGGCCAGGAGCGCGGATTAGGCGAGCTGTTGCTAGGGGGCGTGACCGGAGGTTGCTGGGCTCGGGGTTGCTAAGCAACGCTGGGCGGGGCTCACGTTGCTGGGCTGGAGTAGGCGTATCAGGGAACCCGAAGGGCTAGCTTCCCTCGGTTTTAATAGAAGGCGGCCGTCGACGCTGCTTTCCCCTCGACTTTCTGCGGGCTTCAGCTTCCCCTGGGCAGGACGCCGTCTCGGAGGGTCCTTCCGGTCACACCCTCCGCGACTCCGTTATCCTCTGGGCTCTGGAGCGAGGAACCCTGGGTCTTTGTGCACGTGTCTACGCGTTTGCTTGTGCAGTAGGGGGAGGAAGGGTCGCTTTTGGGTTTCCATAGCAACCGCTCCAGTGTCACCCCATTGCTCCCAAAGGTTTGAGCGGTTGCGTGTGTAAATTTACATATATCTGCATGTCATTAACATAGAGGCGGAGCCGGAACTTGTTTGGGCAACTATCCCTGGACAGTTCCGTTTGCTTCTCTCTCATCCCGCCTGATGGGCACGTGGGCTGCGCATGCGTGAGTGTTTTGCTTATTAATGTTCCCAGATTTGGGGTGGGTGGGTGAACTGTAATAGTGACCACCGGTTCCCGGGCCCCCCAGTCACCTCATAGAGCTGTTTGGATGAATCTGTCCAGGTACCCTTGACCCAAGACCCAGTCCCACTGGGCAATGCCAGGCATGGTTGGAATCCCAGTTCTGCCTTTTCTTGTCTGTGTGGCCTTGGGCAAGTTTAATTGTCCTCTCTATGGCTCAATTCCCTTCTCTGTGAATAGGGATACTAATCCCTAACTCATCGAGTTATGTGAGGGTTCAATGGGATGCCACTTTTACATGCACTTCTTGCTGCTCTTGGCATACAGTATCCACTCAGTGGTAGCTCTCTGCCTCCCTCCATGGAGCCCAGCTCCTCTCAGGCCCCAGCCAAAGCAAACTGACTTCTTTGCAGCTCATGTCATGACAACTAAACACCCGGAAGAACTTTCAGATGTCAGGGCAGACTGGGTCTGAGGCACAGGATGAGGACTATTAGTTTGCCTGTTTGTCTTTCTTGGAGGCTGGAGGCCAGGTTGGTGAAAAACACGGACACCCCCCCCCCATCACCACCACTACCACACACACCTTTACACCCTTGTCTCTCTCAGCGGCCAACTGTTTCCAGAAACCTTGCATTTCTGTCTCAAAACGGCAGCAGGGAGGTTGAGAGACTTAAGAACCAGAGCTAAGGTGACCAAGAAAGTACTCTCCAGGAATGAGATGTCTGGGATGGAGCAGGGTCCAGCAGGAGGCTAAGGTCAGAAACTTGCTTGAAGAGCCATATATCTGAGCCTTTACCAGAGAGGACTGGGGGACCCTAGGGCCACTCCTTTGTCCTTTCTGGTCCTCAGGGTCCCCATTGTGGACAACTGGGACTCCTCTGCTGTGATTTGGGGCAGAGGGCTCAGTATGGAGAACCCTCTCACTGCTGCAGCTCTGTAGCAGTGCCGCGGAGGAAGTGAGTTTTCTGTTGGGGCAGAGGCTGCGAGGTACCCTACCCCTTGAGCATGGCTGGGATGGAGTAGTAGATCTCCTGGAAGTTCTTGTTCTTACTTGGACTCTAATTGTTCCAGATAGCCTCTTCAAAAGCTGGGAAGTCCTTCCTGGGTCTACCTTTACCTTCCTACTCTGGCAGAAGCTCCTTCTCTCCCTCCTTTCTGCTGGTGTCTCTGTAACCTTAACAGCCTTGACTGCTAGGGTCAGAGGGGAGGCAGAACAGGCGTTAAAGGAGGAAAATCAGTTCCACTCTGTGTTGGTCTCTTAGTTCTCAGGTTCAGATAATTAAAATAAATGAGATTGGCTCCTATCCTGGGTAGAGGAAGGTTATTGGTGATGAAGAGGGAGTATAGAAGCTGGATTCCGATTGGTTGGTTGGCTTCCTGGAGGAGGTGGAATTACCTGGGGACCATACCCTGCTGTTGTCACTCTGACACTGTATGCAGGACTACTCTGCCGGCGGATGGCAGTGAGCCACTTCCTTCCCTCGTAGCCACCTGTGCTCCACAGGTAAGGATTCTAGGGACAGGCTGACAGCCTGGCAGTGCCCAGTTGGCCTGCTTGTGTCCCGCTCTGGGGGCCAATTCAGTCTCCATCTCTAGCTGCGCCGATTAACAGTTAATAAGGCAGCAAACACCTGCAGCTATGGAAGCGAATTAAGAGCAACAGTCAGCATAATACACAACCCGATAAGTGAGTAATTAACAACCGGAGAAAGATTAATAGAAGCAATTACGTCCTACTCGGGGCTCTGTAAATACGACTGTCAGTGGCTGACGGATTCAGTGCAGTCTCTCCTGGCCCCGCCCCAGGCTGCAGCCTCTGCAGGGAGGGAGTCAGGCCAGCCAGCCTGTGGATTCAGGACCACAGAGTCATATATACATGGGAAATGTGCATATACACAAATGTAGACGTACATAGACAGACATGCTCACAGAGATAGTCCACAAAGTGCAGTCACACAGATACACACATCCTGTACTGTCACCCACACTCACATTCACACAACACAGAGCTATACATTGGTCGTTCGGAAATACATGCCGACATACACAGGAAAATACCCACAGTGTCATAAACAGACACTTCCCTGTTTTAGAGCCACACAGACAACCAGACACAGTGACACTCACATATACAATTTGGATATATAGACACACAGCTCCATACTCCTAGGGTCCCAGATGCATATGACATCTGTCCTCCTTTGATGCCCACCTCGCAAAGGGTCGTGCATAGTGGGTGAGAGCTGCAGCTGGGCATTGGTTTGAGAGAACCGGAGTGCGGGTAGGAAGGGACAGAATATTTGTGAACATGTATGCAAGCATGTCTGCGTGCATGTAAGTCTAAGCATGTATGTCCTTGCAAGAGTGTGTTTTACCGATGTATGGGCACATGTTCCTGTGTGTAAGCACGCATGTGTCTATACATCTGAGTGCCTGTACAAGTGTCCGTGTGTCGTGATGTGTGCATGGGAACAGGTACATGTGCTTGTGTGCAGCGGATCTGTGACTACACATGTGGGTTTCCATATGGGTTTCCATCACATGTGTGATGCTATGTCAGTGCCCAGGTCTGGGTAACTGTGTGACTGTACCTCAAAGTGGCTTTATGTGTGTCCTGTCTCTGTGCTGGGGCAGATGAGGGAATTCTCTATGGGATGCTTCCCGGGGAACCTGCGAGTTCTGCTGATCCCAGGGTCTACCTCCAGGGATCGAGGCTCAGAGACTGTCAAACATCCTCTAGGACTCCTTGGTTTTCCTCACAGGGACTTCCAGCCCCTCTAGTGGGACTCAGCACCATTGGGCCTCACCCAGGTAGGAGGAGAGAAGTGAGAACAGTTTCTAAAGGAATGGACTTGGAGGTTAATTTTTCCTGGTTGAAAGCCGAGTCGGGAGTTCACTGACAATACTCACCGTCCTCTCAAGGCCACAGCTCCAGTCCCCACCGGGCCCTTCCCACTCCTGCCTCCACCTTGGAGCTTCCCATGGAAAACCCCCAGACCCAAGACTCAAGCACTTAGCTCACAGCCTGGGACGTACGCCATCATACACAGAAACCCCAGACCACAAGGATACAGTCATGCAGACACACAAACATAGACAGTCATGAATATAAACACATAAAATTCCACTCACGGTCACACTCAGACCTATCTGCCCACGCACAGTCTCACCTCACACACAAAATCACGCACACGGGCTCCCACGCAGCGATGCCCACACACACCTGCACTCCCACGTGCCCACACTCCCATCCCTCTCTGAGATGAGCCTAGTGCCAAGCCCGAGGGCCCATAGGGTCATCCTGCGAAAGGTCCCCCCACTTCCCCCAACACTAGTCTGGCCAGATGGTGGAGGCCTCCAGGCCCCAAGAGAATTCTCCCTCACTGCTAACCCACCGGCTGACAGGCGGGCACATTGAGGCCTGGCTGTGCCAGAGGGGGGCACGGTGTAAATAAGGGGGTAATGAGGCTCACCAACATCCCCCATCCCCCGCCCGAGACCCAGATGCGGGCCTGCCCCAGGGCCTCTCACTGTTGGGCGGGGAGGAGCTTCTGAGCAGAGACACACATTTACAGGGATTCACACGGAGCCACCCACACAAGACGCAGACCTCCACAGGACACAAAAGGACCCAGACACAGGCAGTGTGTCCTGCTCCCCCTTTAGCAGCCCCTGGCAGTGGCACCCCCTCCCAAGGCGTGAGCCACTCGCCAAAGCCAGGGCTGACCTTGCAGATCGCCTGGCCAGGCCCCTCCCTCCCCCTCGGCCTCCCACCATCTAATGAAAGCAGACCGGAAACAGACCTGAGGGCCCCTGAAGCCAAACCATCCGCCTGTCAGTCTCTCCTGTCAGTCAGTCGAGCCTTCTGTTTGACTTTTATTCATTCAGTCTTTGTTTTTCACTTGTTCATTTGTTCACTCACTCATTCAACCAATAAGGATGTTAAACAAATCATTACTTTCAGGCTAATAACCTGGCTGCCCTCCTGGCCTGGGGATGCAATTGCTGGGAAGGGAGAAAAGGTGGGTCTGGGCTCTGAGGGAGAAGGGGAAAGAGTGGAAAGGGTATCCCCCATCCCCTACTTCTTCCTCAGTCTCTCAAAGTGAAAAGAAAAGCTGTTTCTTCTGCAGCTGGAAGGAAAAAAAAGCCAAGTCCCAGGATAATAGATAATAATGGCCAACACTTACAGGCTCTTACTCTGTGCCAGGTACCGTTCTAAGTGCTTTACATGAATTAACTCGGTTCATCCTCATGACAACACTCTGAAGCAGTTACTATTATTAATCCCACTTAGGGGCACAGGGAGGTTAAGTAACTTGCCCAAGGTCAAACAGCTTGTCAGAGCCACCCCAAGTGTTCAAAGAGCCTAGGGCAGAGTACAAAAGGAGGCCTCTAGCCCTCCACCGGCTTCCCTTCTCTCCCATCCCTGGGCTCCCTGTGGCTGCACGAGGGGCCTTGTGTACATGCCTGTTGATGCCCTGACACTCGAGACCCTGCTTGCCACACTCCTGGCAAAGAGCCACCCTTCAAGCTTGAGGATAAAGGACGTGGGAAGAGGCCGCCAGGGCCTGGGCTGTTTGGGGAGGGAATTCCAGGAGCCTGGGTTGGAGTATAGTTTAGAAGGGGGCTGGAGCTCCAGGTGGGCACAAACCTGTGGCACTGTGGACCTTCAAATTCTTCACCCCATGCAGAAGAGGGCCAAAGTGGGGTCATCTAAAGTGGGGGGTCCAGGGCAAGGGCCTTGGTTGCCCAGGTCTGAAAATACTGGAGCTAGTAAATGGCAGATCCAGGATACGATCCCAGGCTCTCTGGTTAGAGTCAGCTCTTAACGGACTGATGGGGGCTGAGGGGGGCAGGGGACTGGAGGGATGGGCAGAGGTTGCTAAGTTTTACTTCTCCATCCCCACCCCCCCCAACCCTGCCCTGACCAAATTCAGGCCATCCCCTCCATGGGAATGCTCTGTGCCCAGCTCCATCTGGGCATCAGGTGCTCCCAAGGATGACTTGATTCTCATTCTTGTGGCCCCTCCCATCCCATTCTCACTGACATCCCCACCCCTCCTGCAGCAGGGATTAGGGAAGGAGTGGAGGCTTCTGGGCTTGAATGGGTACCAGTAACATCAACACATCCAGCTCCCTACCTCTATTTCCCTGGCCCCAGGGTTCCTGCTGGTCTCCAGAGGCTTTTTCACATAATTACCCAGGCTAGGAATTTCAATCTCTGGTGCCAGCCAGGTCCTTGTTATGCAAATATAGGCAAATGAGATGCAAACGGAGCAGTCCCAGATTAACAGAGAAATCCCCAGCAGCTGGAGGAGTCGCCATGAAGTCAGCTCACTGGAGCTTCCCTGAGCTCCCCTCATCCAGTCTCTGTCCACCTGGATGTGCCTGGTCCCTCCCGTCCTTGACGCCACTCTTTCACCCCACTCAGGAGCTATCTGCTCAGACACAGAGAGGGTCTGGACAAGAGGGGACACCGGGGCCCAGGCCCTCCACGACCTTTCCAGCTGAGGTCTCTGCCCTCTCCGCACTCTTAAGACATCCAGGCAGGGGCGGAGGTTGGGGGGTGGTGGTGAGTGGGGCTGAGAGAGAGGGAGAACTCTGTCTTGCCCCTGCAGAAGAGAGAATTCACACACACACACACACACACACACACACACACACACACACACACATACACAGAGGCATGCAGAGTTGAGTGCAAGAGTCACCCTTAAGATGTACACACATATGCACTATTCAGACACAGGTGTCGCACGCACCACCACACAAATCTGGCCAAGCTCCCCACCCTTTCTTTCCCCAGCCCACCAGAAATTAAGCCATAGACATCAACAGGCTGTGGTAGGAGGGCAGGCTCTGTCCCCATTCCTGGGGCCTGGAGGTTAGATGCTAGTGCTGGTAGAAGGATCCTGGGTCTGCATGAAGACAGAAGGAAGTAGAAGATCCTGCCCAGGGCATGTCCCTGGGAAGGAGGCTGGGGGTGTGTGGAAGTCTCGGCAGGAGCAGTGCCCACCTGAACCCCCCGGAGACAGGGTTGAGGCTGATGTTTATACCATCAGGCGCTGCCTGGGGGAACCTGGCCCGCTGGCTGGTCCAACCAGCCCAGGCCCAACTTCTAAAAATAAGAGTCAAGAATCTAAGCCCCTGGTTGGTTCTGCAGGAGCCTGTTGCCTTGGCAACCCCTTCTCAGAGGCCTCCCTCCCGGCTGCCCCGTTTGGCTGCTGGTCTCTGTGCCAGTCCCCTCTGCTGGCCCCTCTGTCCCATCCTCCTGGGGAGGGAGGTGGGGTGGTAGGGCTGGGGGTGGAATAGCCAGGAGGCCCTTGGGGGCTCCAGCTGAGCACAGTGGCCCTAGCGTGAGCCCCTCTGGGGCTGACCGTGTCGGAGGCTGTCTGACCGTGGATTTGCGGCTGTGTGTGCGACAGGACCCACGTCTGACAGCCTACATCAGGCTGTGCCTCTATGCATCTCTGCCTGTGCTGTCTGTGACTCTGAGTCCCTGTGGACAACTGTGCCCTCTCTCTGTGGGTCCTGGTCCATGTGTGTGGCCGTGTGTATCTGAGTCATGAGGGAAGGCCTAGCCTTGGCCTTTCTGTGCCTGCCTCTGCCCACGGCCCCCCTCCATGTGGGCTTCCCCTTAACCCTGCCCACCCCCACGTTCCGGTGCAGCAGGCTGGGCACACACACAGGCACAGGGGTGCCTGGGCGCGAGCCAGAGGTCAGGTGGTGACTGGGCCAAGGTCAGCTTCTTCCAGGGTCTGCAGCCAAATATTGACTAAGCCCCAAATCTGCCCCTTTGGGAGAATGGGGGAGAAAGCCACTCCTGACACCGTGCGGTCTAAATCTGAGTGCCTGCATGTGCGCGCTACAGTCACTGTCAGAGGCAGAGCGTCCCCTCCCCCACCCCGCCTCCCCTCTCCAATTAATCACCGAGTCCGTCAAATCTCCTCAGGATCACTGCTCCAGCCTGCCCCTCCTCTCCTCCTCTCTCTCACCACCACCCAGCCCAGGCCAATCCCCTCTCTCACCCAGATGATGCAACAGAATCCTAACAGCTCTCCCCAGTTCCTGGCCTCACCCTGTCTCCCATGCCCCATTCTGTGGCCACAAACAACGATCTTTCTAAAACACAACTTGGATCTTGTTATGTTACAGCCCCTGCAGAGGACCATCCACTTTATTCTCACAGGAAAGCGCCAGCTCCTCAACCTGGTCTAGGTCTCTGCTCACTGACTGGGTTTACCTGTTGCCCCTTCACTCAGCTACACAGCTACTAAGAGTTGCCAGAAGAGGTCAGGATCTCTCTTGCTTCTGTGCTTTTGCACATAATGTTTCCTAGCCTGGGACCAATCCTCTCTCCTTTTTTTTCAAGAGGAAGACGAAATATATATTTCTTATTATAAATCACAATTTCACACAAACCAAAAGAGTTTATAAGAACACATGAAATAACCCCCACTGCTATACACATCCCTTTTATACCTTCTTAAGTGGCAGTTTGATTGACACAAAGATCTAACTACTTCATAACATAAAAATAAGCAAAGCTAGATATAGACTATACCTCATGACCAATGTTTGAGCATCCTATCTTACTTAGAAATTACCCAGATATCCAAAATTATACTTACCATTTATATTAGCCAATCCTCCCTCCTTTGGATAAACTTACATTCTGAGACTCAGCATAGGCATCACCTCCAGCAGGAAGCCTTCCCTGACTGCCCAGGCTGGGTTAGGAGCCTCTGTGTTCTCACGACATCCTGGGCTGCCCCCTTCCTCCCCTGCACACACACTGCACATATTTCTAATGACTTTTCCCCAAAAATTTTGTAGAAGATTTAGAAGAAACAGAAAAGTATTAATTGAAACAAAAAAATCACCGATAATCCTCTCCTCAGATTTAACTCTGTTTATTTCCTCCCAGACTTTCTTTAAATGAACTGATTGAATATTTTCATTATAAAATTAAGAATATCCTATATGTACAGTTTCTCTTCCTGCTTTGTTTCACTTATCATTATATAATGAGCTTTTCCCCAGGTTATTAAAAATTCTTCAAGAACATGACTTTTAATGTTTGCATAATATTCTTATATATGGATACATCATAATTTATTTAACCAACCCTCTATTGCTAGACATTTATGGTGGTTGTGATTTTTCACAGTTATAAATAATGGCAATAAGCATCCTTATGCTTGGTTCTTTTTCAACATCTTTGGTTATTTCTTGGATTGAGTTCCTAAAAGTAGATTAAGAGCACCAAGGGATCTGTCTGTTTTAAAAGCTCCTTACACCACAGCCCGATGGCCTTTACCCTTCCATCAGTGGAGGCTGAGAGCGCCCCAGATTTCAGTTCTCATCAACACTGGTGCTATCTTTTAAAAAAACTATTCATTTCAATAGGTAAAACTACATCATATTGTTTTAATTTGCATGTCTTTGATTACTGGTGAGGATAAAGCTTTTGTATCTCCTCTTTTGTGTCATGCACAGATCACAGTGAGCTATAATTATATTTTTACATCCTGCCTCTCCCTCACCAACCTCAGCTCTTGAGGGCAGAGCCTGTTTGGGTCCAATTCTCTGTATCAGGAGCAGGGACAGAGGAGGTGTTCCCAGAGTACTGGATGGATTTCCCTGAAGACTCTGTCTTCAGCCTAAACTTTGACATTGGGAAGACCTGGAGTCAAGCTTTAGCTCGGAGGATTGAATTGGGGCAAATTACTTCACCTCTCTGGGCCTCAGTTTCCACATATGATAAGTGGGTTTGAGTGAGGATTAAACATGATGAAGAGTGTGAAGAGGCCTATAAAGGGCTGTGAGGTATTGTTTGAGGTCTGCTCATGTTTATGTTCAGGGGGCCGAGGGAGGAAGGAATGCGAGGCAATGGCCAACTCCCCCTTCCCGGAGACAAGATGGTGCCCAGATGCCTTTTGGTCCAGAAGTGGGCAGGGAGCTCAGAGCACAGAGTCCAGGTAAGACTGGGAAGGCCTATGGCAACCGTCAGGCCTGAGTTCAAGTTCAGCTGACTCAAGGACTTTTATGTCCTTGTGTAAGTCCCAGAGGGGAATTGCTGGCTCTGTTCACATCTGGCAGGGTTTTTGTGTTGTGAGCTGTTACCCACATCATTGCCTGGTATGGTTTAATCACCATCACCTGGTATGGTTTAATCACCATCACCAGAGAGGGAGAGCACCTCTGCGCTGGTGGCACAGCATCTCTTTCTGAGATTGGCCCTCTGCCACACGGAGTGTCTTAGAGACAAGCCCTTGCTGGGGGCACCCTCACCCATTCTGGCTCAGGAAACATTCCAAGACAGATACACACAATTTCTCTGAACATTACCAGCCTAATGATACTGTCATTTGAGGTCTGGAAATGAGGAGAAATCAGCTTTTTCTCAGTAATTAATGTGAATGATGGGCCTTGAGATGGAGTGGCAACCCCCCCAAGTGAGAACCAAGCTCTCAGAAAAGTCAGCCAGGTATCCCTCTGCCTCCAGGAAGGTCTGCATATCCATCCCTGGCCTCTGTTTGGTCTCCCTTGGATAGGCCAAGGCCCCCCGCCCCTTTCCCTTTGTCATTCCTTTAGGGATCACTTTAGGGGCTGAGTCCTGATGGTCAGGAAGTTCCTCCTTGAGTCTGCCCACAGTCCTTCATGCTGCAGTTCAGTTTACTGTGCCATTGCCCTCCTGAGAACTGCCTTTTGGGGGGTGGTATCCTTGGCTTAGTAGGGGCTTTCTTTATCTCATTTGTTGAAAGCAGAGGTGAAAACACCTGGGTAAGAGTGGATTGAAGTGAGGTATTCCAGGCTTTGTAAGGATGTTTGGGAAAAAACCCTGGAGGGATGGGGGCAGGGCTTGGCTCTAGCAGACAGAGGGCTGAAAGCTGACCCAGCTTTCCTTTCTAAGTGAAGCATCACCAGATTCATGAATATTTCTCTGGGTCCCTGCCTCAGCTTCCCTACCACCCTCAGGGGAAAATGTTTTTCTCCCATCCCTTTGTCTTCTTTATTTGTTCACTTTTGGTGCTGAGGAAGGAGACAGGGAGTAAATCAGCTCCAGGCCCTGCCCATGAGCAGCTCTGAGTCCAGTGGGACAAGCAGATGCTGGTGCTAACGGCTCTGAAACAGAGTTTACAGTGTCACAGAAGGAGGTTACAAAGGGAGCCCAGAGGAGAGAAGAACTGATGCTTTCTGGGGGAATCTGGGAGGTAGAGGAGGGGGCCTGGAAAGATGCACTGAGAAATCCAGGCAGAAGGATTAGCATGGTCAAAGGCTGGGAGGTGAGAAAGAGGCTGGCACGATCAGAAAACGGGGTCTAGATCCTGGGACACAGGGTGGATGTGGAGGCAGGAAGACAGGGAAAGCTGGGGGGTCTACAGGGGTCAGATGGTAAAAGGCAGTGAATGCTGAGGTAAGGAGTTTGAACTTTATCCTGCGAGCACTGGGGAGCCAGTGGGGGTTTAAGCAAAGTAGGAATATGGTTGAATTTGTTCTTTAGGGTGATCACTTGGGGAAAATACTGTCAGAGGATGAGGGACAAGACTAGCAGCTACTGTTACGTGTCTGTGGTCCTGAACAAAGGCGGTGGGCTCCAGAGATGTTAAGAGGGGAGATCAGATGGGACCCCACAGCAGCTGTGGGTGAGATGGGTAGTTGCTGGTGGTCCGAGGTCAGGAACCCAAGATGAGTCTCAGCAGAGTCTCCTCCTCCTCCTCTGAGCCCCCAGTGGCTCCCTAGGCCTCCAGGAGAATGTTTCAACCCCCTGGAATGGCATTCCCAGTCTGACCCTACCTACCTCTGTGGTCTCAGCTCCTCCCACCACTGTGCTCTGGCCCAACTGGTTTCTCCATTAGTCATGAGCTCACATCACCCACTCCAGCATCCAAGCCTTTGCTCATGTTAATTACTGTCCCCCCCTACCCCCCCCATGTCTCCCCTCCTCCCTGCCTCCCCAAACCCTCCCCACCTCCTCAGTGAAGGAGGCCCTGTCTGCCTCAGCTCCCCTCTGTCCCCACTGCCCACTTTCCCTCCTTTCCTCTATAACCTTCACTTAACAAAGGCCTGGGCAGACCATGTCATCAGCACAAAGTTGTTCAAAGAAAGATCCTTAAAGGAGAACTGTAGGCTTTGGCTCAGGTCAGGGCTGAGAGCCAGCTCCCATCCTGCAGGTGCTCTGATGGGGCCAGGCCTGCTGAGCAGTCTTGTCTGTAGCTATCTCGCCTTGGCCAGTGAAGATGTCCAATGGAATTGTTGTTATTGCTCCAAATTAGGCACCAGTTTTCCCGTGTAATTGTTTGCTAATTGACATGAAATCATAATGTAATTAGTTGGGCCCCTTATCTGGGAGCCTGCGGAGCCAAAGGCAGTGGGGGGGCCACTGGAGCAGGGAGGGTCTAGGAGGCTGGGGGAAATGTGTCTGAGAAAGGAGGCCCTGAGCTGCCATCAGGGCTGAGACAAGGAAAGGTAGAGACTGCAGAATCTCACAGTTGAAAGAGCCTTTGGAGAGGCCAGCACTTGCTACCTATCTTTCAGATGGGGAAGCTGAGGACAGGTAGGGGGAGGAACGTCCTGGAAGCTGGTGGCAGAGCTGGACCAGATATCTGGGTCACCTGTCTACAGTGACCACAGCTGTGGCCTGACTACGGGTCCTTATGACATGGGTGCCCCTTTGAGAGGGAGGAGGGGAAAGTGGGAGAAGTCGTGGGTACCAGACCCCTTTTTAGTAGGAAATGCAGTAGGTACAAAGCCCAGGAAGGATGTCAAATGGCTAAAGTTGGAGGAGCAATGGGGGCAGACAAGAGGCTCTGAGCCTCTCCTTGGGGAATGACTTCGGTGTTGAGAGGGAAGATGGGGAGGCTAGAAAGCCCAGCTTTTCTCCCTCCTCACTTGCCAGCAGATACCACACACACACCCATACCCAACCCCAGGCTTTTTGCCTCTTCCTTCTCTCTCTCTGGAAAGGGTCTGGCAAAGGTGCCAGAGCCAGCTCATACCAGCTTATGAGAGCCCATTGTAAATGTTTAGGACTTTTGCCAACCAGTTGACTTCATGTTAGTAGTTGAAATTGACCATCATAGGAGGCTTTACATCATGGAAATTGACAAATGCTATAAATCAAGGCTACACCTCCCTACTCCCTACCCAGAGCCAGTTAAACAGTTACCAGCACACCACGGAAACCATCTGAAATGTGATAGAAGAGCCTCAGAGATTCTAATCATGTTAGGGCTGGAAGGTCTCTACAAATCCCAGCACAAGGGAAAACTGAGGCTCGGTAGCCACCTATGAAGTCTGTGGCCCCCCCAGACTCTCAGTCCAGGCTCCCCTACTCCCCAGGACCGATAACATCTGAGAGGGCTGCAGAGTTGCTTGAGGATTCAGCCTCAATGGAGAGGAGGGAAGCACTAAAGGTGGACAGGCTGGGTCTGATGGCCAGGATGGGGCAGCCGGAGCCCAGGGGACCACAGGAGGTCATGTCGAAAGGGGCTCCTGTCAACAACCCAGCTTGTTTCCCTGGCTCTCTCTCAGGCAGCAGGGCAGTTTGGCAAGAGAGGAGAGGCTGTGGGCCCAGGCAGGACTGGGAGGAGGGGCAGCTAGTACCAGGACCATTCTGGGGATGCCATTTTAGTCATCTTGTCCCCACGCCCACTCTCCACCCCTAGCAGCCGGTCTCTCCAAAACTGACTCTCTCGCCTCAGGTTGCTCCCCATCCTCCTCCTTGCAATGCATCCTTAATCTCTCCTACTGCATTAGCTCCCAAGGTTCCATTCTCTCTAATCCCTATCTTTACCCAAATCTCTCCTGTTTCTTGGTCACCATCCCCGGATGTCCTGAAGGCGCCTCAATGCAGTGTGTCCAAAATAGAAAATATCGACTTCCCACGAATCCCTCCCCATCTGAGTAAATAGCACACTCCCCCTTAGGGCCTTTGCACTTGCAGTTCCCCCTATTTGGACAGCTCTTCCTCCAAATATCCCTCACCTCCTTCTGCTTGGATGTCACCTTCCCAGAGACACCTTCCCTGACCACCTTACCCCAAATCACCCCCATTCTCCTCTACTTCTCCTGCCTCCTTACCCAGCACTGTCTTCCTTCTTTGTACTTAGCAACACTCATATGCCATGTATTTATGCTTTTGTGTCTGGCTCCCCTCCCCCACTGGAAGGTAAACTCCACATAACCACAGCAGTTATGTGGTTGTCAGGTTCTAGAAGTTCCTTGAGATCCTAGGTTGTATCCGTTTCACTCGCTCAGTGCCAGACATTTTTAGTAAGCTCTCACTAAATATTTGTTGAATGAATGAATGAATGATCGAATGAGCCTCTAACCAGTTGCCTTCTCCAATCCTGACTCCTCAAATCTACCTTCCAGTCGCCCGGTGTCCTTCCTTAAACAAACTTGACTATGATTCTTTCCTGTCCAATGCTCTTCATAGATCTCTTGCTTTCAGAATAAAATCTACCTCTAGTTTAGCTTACAAGACCCTCAGTGATATATTTCCAGCCTAACCTCCAGCTTCACACGTCCTCCCCCAAACAACTGCATACACACACACACACACACACACACACACACACACACAGGTACAGAGCCTGGATATACTATTTCTGCCTTTGTATAGGGCTCCCTCAGCCCTCAGGTGGTCCTCTGCTTTCTCTGACTCATTTATTTCTTTTCTTCATTCTGTCCCTAGTGTTTCTGGAGCAGCCCCTTGGTGCCAGGCCCCTTGTTGAGCCTTACTGGGAGGGGTCGGCCCCTCCCCTCCTCAAAATGCTCCCCATCTGTCAGGGAAGGAGGACCTGAAATCATCTTCTCATTCCTAGTTCCTCTTCTCTTGTCCTTTGGGCATCCTGATGTCACCTCCCTGTCCCTAGTCAGGCCTCTGGAGGGCCCCCAGGAGAAGGCAGCAACTGGCTCTTGTCTGCCTCTGGCTATGGGACCACACATGATTGGAATGACCAGGAATAACTGGATTTGGGGTCTTTGTACCCCCTCCGCCCAGCTTCTGGGATATAGGATGCAGGGTGAACCCTCCCTGTCAGGGCCCAAACTAGGGCCTGACAGAGTAAAGGGAACATGGAGTGATGCAGGCTGCCCCTCTTCTCTAGCACTTCTGAGCCACGGTGCTCTTCACCCCACAGGGTCCAAAACCCAGGGAGAGTTGAGGCTGTTCAAGTGAGTGAAATGTGCACACACACTTGCCGGTCTCTGGGTGTGCATCCGTGGTCCTGCCCTCTGAGCCCGGTGTCAGGGGCCTGTCTCACATGCCTGGCTGTGTTCAGCGTGCTTAGGAATGTGCCCAGACGCGTCTGAGTTAGGGCTCGTGTGCGCATGTGCTTGTTAGGAGTCGGCACCGCCTTGGTACCCTGGTGGTCCTTCCTGCACTCTAGCTTGAATCTCAGTGCAGCCACATGTCGGCCAAGATCTCAGAGCCGCGCAAGCCCATCGCCCAAGATGGATGAGCTCCCCCCACGGCCTCAGAAGAGCGCGAGCGTGAAACGGACGCGGCTCCGCCCTTCGGGCTAATGGCTCATCTTCTCCGGCCATTGCCTCCGAGAGAGCCGGGAGGCCGGGGTTGAGGGGAGGAGAGGGCCCGAGCGTGCCCGGGGCTGGCGGCCCGGGGTCCCTGTGAGGAGACGGCCGTTCCCTCAGCCTCCCGCGGGCGCCCGGAGAGGCCCAGTGGCGGTGTAGAGGACACACAGCGCTGGGGGCACGGGCGGCTGTGGACGTCGGGCCTGCTCCCCAGAGCGCTGTGCCCCCAGGGCACGCTCACGGACACCCACTGCTGCACCCTTGCGCAGACACACCGACACTCGTGGGCGCCAACGCCGGCGGAGACACTATGATACAGACACCTAAGTGCACAAACGCAGAGACACGATCGCAGCTTTGTGCAGGGGCTGGGCGCGGACACACACGGACAGACACACTCAGACTCCTTCCTACAAACACCCGCCCCCTAGGCTCACTGGGGCAAACGCTCGTGCACACGTGAGCGCCGACACACCGACACACCCTCAGTGACATAGGCAGCGAACACCCAGACGCACTGGCACACTCGCAGACACACGCAGGACCGGGAACACGGACACACACACAGACACGCTCGGGCGGACTCGTCCTGGAAACACATGCTCGCAGAGGCAAACGTTTGCCCACAGCGCGCACAGACGCGCGACACGCTCCCGTGGATGTTCACGCAGTGATGGAGACCCTGACACCCGTGCTCCCAGTTACTGGCTCGCAGCCCACGCCGGGCTCGCCCCGTCCCCGCAGAGACCCAGTCACAAAGCACGTCCACCCAGACACACGCCACACACGCAGGCGCGTGACTGGACCCACCAGCGCCGCACACACAACCGCACAACGCAGACGCGCTTGGGCCCCAGCTGCCTTTGAAATTCAAATCTGCGCTGCCTTCCGAGGCTTTGCGACCCTGCGGCCCGGCACCCCCGCCTCCACGGCGGGCCCCAGACTCCTTACCGCTGCCCGCCCCAAGAGGAAATGAAAATTCATTTCAGGGGAGACCTGGGCGGGGCGCGGGGTGCGCGGCAGCCTCGGCGGGCGGCAGTGCCCTTTGTGAGCGGAGGGGTGCGGGGAGGCCATGTTCCTCCAGCTATGTGACCTTGCCCCGGTGGCCGGCAGTTTCTGGGTACCCTCAGGAGGGCTTCGCCTCCAAAAGGCAGGCGCAGAGGTCACCAAGTTGGTTGGGAGTGGGGAGCATGGCCAAGGTCTCAGGCTGGGAGTGCCGTGTGTCCGCGGGGGCTTCCTGGCAGGAATTAGTTCAAAAAATCCCCAATGACAAGAATCACCATGTCATGAGTACAGATCAGCAGACACACGCAACACACTAATGCAAACCCCTTATCTAGGCATATGCATATATATAAAACACGCAGGCCCACAACCGCCCACAGACACACACCAAATAGTATCACACACGCAGGCCCCCTGGGGAATTGAAGGCCTGCCCACAGCTCCAAGTGCATGGAGGAACCCACACCACAGGCTGGCACAGACACGCACAGGCCTGAAAGCACTTTCTCCTACACACACACACACACACACACACACACACACACAGGCTCAAGCACACACTAAACAGAAACAGCACACACCCTGGTTACACACAAACTCCAACAACACCAAACACTGCCCTGTCAACATCCGGCACATTCACCCAGACACTGAGGGGGTGCACAAATCCCAGTGTCACACACAGGTATGCATTCCACACCACACATACACCCAAACAGAAAAATCAGTGCACGAATACACCGCACACCCTGCACGCAGAACGCAGACACACACACACACACACACACACACACACACGCACAGAGATCCCCGGAGCCAGGCCCTGGCTTCTGACGTACAAGGCCTAGGCAGACACACACAGAACCTGCAGGCAGGCACACCGTATACACACACAGACTCTCCCCCCACGCATTGACGCATACAACCACCCACATGTGTACCCAAGCTCAGCCCCGCTCACTCCCACTCTGACACGCAGAACACTGGCTCAGTGATGCATCCCAGGGCCTCTCCCCTCCAGCCACGGCACTCAGGAGCCTCCTTTTCCCTCCTCCCCTGACCCCCAACCCCTGCCTCAGCCACAGGCCTCACCTCCAAGCCTGAGACCCCAGAGGTCAGAGTCGCCAGGGTTGGCAGTGAGGTAGGCCCAGCCGCTCACCTGGCGGTGATTGCTCTCCTGCCAGCACGAGGTGGTGTGTGCTTAAGCAGGAGTGATGTCATCCTGGGGTGAGTCCCCATGTGGTGGTGTCTGTGGCAACGGCGGGTTGTACTTGCCAGGCAAGTGTGTAGGTGTCAGCAGGCCTGTGCCATGTCCTTCCCAACACCTTCAGCAACTCTGATTGTCTCCCCCAAATCTAGGTGTCTGGCTTCAGCCTCTCCCTTCAGGGAAGCGGCCCTGGGAGTCAGACCCCTCTCAGATCTCTTACCCTGAGGGAGCTGGTCTTCTCTGGAAGATCAGCTCTAATCCTGAAATAAATTATTTTCCACAGTTGGCGTTTGGTCTGTCCTCTTGGGGGTAGCATGGAGGCTAAGGATGAGGCAGGATTCAGGCAGGGCCTTACTGAATGAGGGGAGGCATGGGTTCTATCTCTGCCTCTCTCTAAGCCACAGTTTCTTCATCTGTGAAATGGGAGTGACCCTACCAACTTAAAGGGTCGTTCCAGGGGCTAATTGTGACAATACGTTAAAAACAGCCGGCACAGTGTCAGGCCCACAGAGGGGCTTCGCAGGATGAGCTGGTCCCTCTAGACCTCTAGGTCATCCCTGCCCTGCCTGCTATGCTTGTGGGGTCCGACTTGACACAAGCCCAAGTTCAGCAGGATCCAGGTGACACGGAGCCCACCTGGGGGCAGGGAGAGAACCTGGGGCGTCTCAGACGATGGGAACACATTGACCCCCTGACTGCCAGTGTGCCCCGTGCCTGCCGAGTGTCCCAGGCCCTCCCCAAGGGATTCCCCCCACCCGACCCCAAGTTGTTGCCAGGGCTCCTAGCCCCTAAGGCCTGCAGCAGCAGGGAGTGTGGGAGAATTTACCAAAGGGAGTGCTTGGGCTGCCTCCTGTCAACTGGGAGGGATTGTCTCTGACCTCAGTCTAGAGCAGGAGGTGACAGGACTGATAGATAAGCCAGACAGGTCCCCGCTGCACCAGAAAAATGGAGGGGGTCGTGTCTTGGGGTTGGGTGTGTTGATTAAATTATATACCTGCATACCCCAGTCAAGTGTCTATGTCTGTGGGATAGCGACTGTGTAAAGTGTGTGGATATGTTTGTCTGTATATGCATCTGTGTGTATGTGTGTATGTGTTTACACAGACAAGGATGGCAGAAAAGGAAGAGGGGCTTCCAAATAAGGAGAGGAGGTGCTGCAGAGAAGTGGATCCGGATTCAGTTTCTCTGCAGGGGTCACGTGCACACACTGTCCTGGTCCCACCTTGGCTCCTGCTGCCTCCTTTGCTGCAATGATCTCAGCAGATGAGAACTCCAGCTGGTATGGGGCTCAGGAAGGGGGCACTGGAAGGCCTCAAGGTCAGGGCCCCATTCTGAGTTATCTCCATGACCCCCAGAACCTAGAACAGCCTGCAGCCCCGAGTAAGTCTGAAAGGGGTCCACATTCATGCAGTAGACACCTCCCTGTGTCTGACACCGCGTGTGGCAATTCATCTTTATTGTCTCATGTGACTCCCATCAGCTCTGTTAGGTTGGGATCATTATTTCTATTTTACAGAAGAGAAAACTGAGGCTTGGAGAGCGTAAGTCACTTGTCCCAGGTCACACAACCAGTGAGGAACAGAAGCAGGAGTCTAGATCCGTGTGACCCCAGGGCTGAACTCTTTCCAGTTCATCACGTGGGAAACTGTACAACACAATTTTATTGGACAAACATTGATCGAGGATTGCAGACTGGAAGCCTTTGAGGGCAGGGTCTATGCTTGTCCTTTCACCATTCACTCTCTCAACATTTGCTGAGCACCTACCGTGTACTTGGCATCGTGCTTTGTGCCAGGGGATCCAATGGTGCATGGATGGACAAGGTCCCTGCCTTTACAGAACTCATGGTCCAGTGGGGGAAACAGATGACATGGGTGTATATAGACAACATATTTTCAGAGTAATGTGTGCTAGGGAGAAAATACAACAAGGCAATGGGATGGAGTGACTGGAGCGGTGCAGGTGGGGGCGGGGAGGGGGGAAGCTGCTTTACAAGTGTCATCAGGGAGGCCTGCCGGAAGAGGCGATATTGGAACTGAGATCTTCCTGCTGAGAAGGAGTCAGCCATGCAAAGTGCTGGGAGGAGGAAGGTTTGGAGTTTTACAAGAACAGCAAGGAGACCTGTGCTACTTGAGCATAGTGTGGGGGTGGGGTAATGGCCCTGGAGAGGTTGGTAAGGGCCTGGTCATGCAGGGCCTGAAAGGTCGTGGTGTTAAATGCAGTGGGAAGCCATTGGAGGCCTTAAGAAGGGGTGCTCCAGGGCTCCCCTGGTGGCGCAGTGGTTGAGAGTCCGCCTGCCGATGCAGGGGACACGGGTTCGTGCCCCGGTCTGGGAAGATCCCACATGCCGCGGAGCGGCTGGGCCCGTGAGCCATGGCCACTGAGCCTGCGCGTCTGGAGCCTGTGCTCCACAACGGGAGAGGCCACAGCAATGAGAGGCCCGCGCACCGCAAAAAAAAAAAAAAAAAAAAAAAAAAGAAGGGGTGCTCCAATTTACATGTTTAAAAGATGGTTCAGTGGGCTCCAAAGAATGGATTGGGATGGAGAAGTAGAAGTGGGAACCCGGAGATTCAATAAGGGAGAGTTCGGGCACCAGATGTTGGTGACTTGCATCCTGGTGTTGGCAGTGGGGATGTGAAGAGTGAATAGATTTGGGGTATTTTGGGAGGCAGAAGCAATGGGACTTGCTGATGGTCTGTATCCTGGTGCCTAGAACATAGTAAATGTTTAATAGATATTTGTTGAATGAATGAGTTAAGGCATCTTCTTTTGCATACCCTCCAGGTGTCTTGTGCACATCCTTCAGTGTAAGACATGTATGTATAAATCACCCAGGACCCTAAAGTTCTTCTCTATCCTCTGCCCCAGGTGCTAGGGGCCAGAGAATGCAGGCACTGCCCTGAGGGCTGTACACAAACCAGGCATTGACCTTCTGGGAAGATTTAGCTAGGAATCAACTAATCCTCCCTTTTCTCCCTAATTTATAGCACCAAGAAAATGACAAACATCCAGCCTGGGTTGCCCCAGGCTCCTAACCCATTTGGCGTCTGCAGCAGGAAGCTAGACATGCAGGACTTCCTTCAGGCAGAGAGGGCCCGCCAGTCCATCTTTTCCAGTATACCCCGCCCTGGCAGCCAGAGCACTGAGCTCTGGGGCAGACCCTGGTAGAAGACTGTCACATGGATTTGGGTGTCTTTGGGGACATGTTATGAGCTCCTGATAGGTGTCTGCAGTGGGGGTGGGGGTCTGGAAGGAGACCTTGGTACCCAGAGCTTTGGGTTGCTGTAGGTGCCTGGCTGGGTGGCAATGGAGGGCAGGGGCTGAGGAAGGGGTGCTCCTAGGTCCCACCGGCTGGAAGGAAACCTGCCCAGGCTCTGGGCCAAATAAATCATTGCGAAGGGAAGAAGAACATTTCCTCATCTCTTTAAAGGGCAATGAAGCATAGCGGTGGCTGGCCCAGCAAGAGGCAGAGCTGAGGCCAAGCGGGCAAGGCTGGGGTTGCTCCCCTTCTCGACCCGCCATCTTCTCCTGTGCTGCCCCACTAAGGGCTGGGCTGCCTCCCAACTGGGCTACTGGTGGTGGTTACTGTTAACAAAAATACAAATTAGGGCTTCCCTGGTGGCGCAGTGGTTGAGAATCCGCCTGCCGATGCAGGGGACGCGGGTTCGTGCCGGGAAGATCCCACATGCCGTGGAGCGGCTGGGCCCGTGAGCCATGGCCGCTGAGCCTGCGCGTCCGGAGCCTGTGCTCCGCGACGGGAGAGGCCACAGCAGTGAGAGGCCCGCGTACTGAAAAAAATAAAATAAAAGTTAAAAAAAACCACAAATTAATTGGTAATCAAACAATTATTTTTAAAAGGCCCTTTTCAGGGGCATAACTCTTGCTAATCCATATCTTTACCTTACTGGATCACAGGTGAGATCATTTATACCACTTCGCAGATAAGGAAACAGAGGCTCTGAAAGCTGAAGGGATTTTCTCAAGGTACCCTAGCACGGCAGTATGAGAGCAATCAGATAGCCTGACTTCTAGCTGCCCTTGTGGGACTGGTCCCCGCCATCCCCTCAGAGGCCCCAGAAGGGGCCCCAATGGGAATAAAGAGTTGGAGTCATCGTCCTTGTCCAGTCTGTGTGGTGGGGAGCTGCTGGGAGCTGTTTTTTCACTCTGCACAAGCTCTCTGTGCTCAGGCTCTGGCCAGTGACCCTTACCTTGCCCAGGTTTTGCCCCAGGCTCCCTGGAGGCCCTCCTGGGGCTAAGACTTGTTCTTCCCACCCTATGCCAGGGCTGTCAGAGAAGTAATTTCTCTTCAACCAGCTGGATTTGAATATGGAAACGATTTGTAATTACTCCAAGTCCTCCCGGGCGGCATTATCACCAGAGTGAGTCTAGAAGGGCAGGGGCTCCTGGGAAAGGACGTGGGGAAGCCCCAGTGCAGGGAGGCACCTCGGGGAGAGCCTTCTAGCCTGCTCCTGCACAACCCCTGGGAGGTCCAGCTCTCTCCACCCAGCTCCCACAGCCCCTCCTGTCTTACTGGTCTCCCCACCCTGCCCCAGTGAGCCCCTAGGTATGGGGTACCATCTCTGTCAGTCCCTCACTCTGTCTGACCACCTGTCTTCCCTAGGGCATATGTTTTTGTGGCTGAAAGAATGAGGTCAGGAACTCTGAGGGCTTCCAAGGCACAGAGAAACAGACAAAACCCTGCTGTCTCTCCGGAGCCAGCCCTCCCATTACCCTGAACCCAGCTGGATCCTGGGGGGAGGGGGAAAGCCTCAGGGATCCAGCTGCATCACATCTGCAAGAGACCTGCCCGGGTTTCTCTGGGCTCTGGGTCTCTAGTATGCTAATGTCATGAATATTCATACAGAGGAAGGCAGGCTCCCTGTAGGAGTGGAAGGGGCTGGAGCTCTGAAGGACAGGGTCCTGGAGACTTCTGAGGGCCTGTCCTTACATCCTTGTGGGTATCCCATGTCCTGACCACTCTCCTCACCTTTCCCCACCTCCTTAGGACCTCAACCCCAGCAACCCCACTGCCCCTCCCAGCACCCGAGTAAGGAGGCCTGGGATCTCCCACTGCCCTTGGGGTGGCTCTCAACACACCATGCAGACAGCAAGGCTCGCCTGGCTTGGCTTTCCCAGCAGCGGCTGAACCTCCGAACCCAGAGACCCGGGGTGTGCTTGATTTGAGGGTGCCCAGCAAGGCAGGGCACCCAGGAGCCCTGCCTACCAGTGCTAGGCCCAAGGCACAGGCCTCCTTGGGCTCCTGCTGGGAAAGGAAAAGTGCCAGCCCTCCTCTCTGCCTCATCCAGCCTCATAAATTCCCTTAAGGTGATGGGTGAGATTCCTTCATCACTCCTTATTACCTCCTTCCATTAAAGTGGATAATCTCTCACAATCACTCACAACAAATGTCACTGAGACTGCTGGAGAGGTGAGAGACAGAGGGAGGGAAGGGGGGCTTTTTCTCTGGTACTGCCCCTGGGGAGAGGTGGTCTTATCCTGCTCCATCTCCCGGGAGGCACAACTCAAGGGGCTTCAGTGGAGAGGTGGGGTTGGGATTGGGTGGACTGGGGACTTCCTTGCTCTCTAGGTTTGGCCCCCTCCTGGCCAGAGAACCTTTAAAAAGTAGAGTCTGTGAAACCGTCCCACCCTCATTGCAAAGCTGCCCCCTGCTGGCTACTCCTCTGACCAGAGCCGTGGGATTAACCTACTTGTCTTTGGCGGAAGTGGTGTGTCCCTGGTCTGCCCACCTTCCTGGTGGCAACATGCCCAGGCCACAAACCACCGGGCCAGGGTCCTGAGCCATGGGCATCTCCCTGAGTACCGCCTTTACCATGTGGGCTCTGGCCCCACCCAACTGTTCCTGGGCACACTGCCGGGATGGGGAGGGGGCGGGTCTGTACGTTTCTGCTGCCTCTACACAAACATATGCAACATGGGGGCGCCCCTGGCACAGGGAAAGGCACTTGAGGGAATAGACGGGCGCTCAGGAAAATATGTAACACTCTGCACACGTGTAGCATACCCGTGCCTAGGGACATGCAACATTGCCGAGTTGACACCAGAGTATGCACCAAACATACCACACTGCAGTGTACATATGTGGTTCCTACATACAAGTGACGCACAGCATTCAGCACACATGTGGCACTTGTAAGCTTGCACATATATAGCATCCCTACCCACAGGAACAAGCAACATGCATTCAGGACCTGAGCACAAGTTAAAGCACTGTGCATGTGTGAGGCAATTGCATGCACAGAGTCAGGCAACATTGCAGTGCACGCCTAGGGCACCTGTATGCATAAGCATATGCAAAGTTCAGCTCACACGGCTGGCACCTGCGTGCACAGGGATATGCAATTTGCAGTGCACATGGGGGAGGGGGGCAAATGTTTCAGCCCTCAGGGCCCCGAGACCCTGGCTGCGCGAGATGCCTTACGCCTGGGATATCGCTGGAGGGGTGTCGCGGATCGCCTCAGCCTGCGGTCCAGGAGGCCGAGGGCGGGGCGGGGTCTTACCCGGCGCTTCTCCCGCGCCGGCGCCTGGGGCTCAGGGCGGGGAGGGGGGAGGGTGCGCTTGGCTCGGCTGGAGCTGTTCCCCCTTTAACAGGAGGCGGCGCGCGTCGCCCCCACCCCCCCGCCCCTTCTCCGGCGGCTCCTCGCGCCCGGCCCGGCGCGCGCCTCCTCCCGGGCCCGGCCGGCGCAGGCGCCGCGTCCCGCCTCGGCCGTCACTCGGCCCCGCGCGCGCTGCGGGCAGCGGCCGGAGCGGCCGGAGGAACCCGGTTCGGCGGCGGCAGCGGCAGCGGCGCTCGGCGACCGAGGAGGATGCGGCGCCGGCTTGCAGAGCCCGGGGCTGCGGCCACCTCCCGCGAATAGGAGGCGGCGCGCAGCGCGGGCGGTGCTCTGGGCGGGGGAGTGGGGAGCGGGGGGTGGGGGGCGGCGTGGCGAGGAGGCGGCGGCAGGAGCCCTCGCCCGGCCCGGCGCCCGCCCGCCCCGCGCTGCTCCGCGGCGCCTTTTCTGCACCCGCCGCTCCGCGGAGCGGGAGCCTCGGCCCTTCGCGCGGCTGCAGCGAGCTGCCCCGCGCCCCGCCAAGCCCCCGCCTTAGGGATGGCAAACTTGCGCCCCGTGGCCGCCTCCGCCAGCGCCGGCCCCCGCTCCTGCTGCTGACGGCGTCCAGGTGAGTGCTCGGCCCCAGACCCCGACACGGCCCCGCACCGAGCCCTCCTGTCGCGGTCCCGATTTCCGCACCGGCTCGGACTGGGGGCGCTCCCCCAATCCACCTCTGCTGAATTCTCCCCCGCCCCAACTGAGTTCGTTCAGCATCTATTTACACACTCTCGTCTCTCTGGGAACTAACAAGCCTGGGGCCGAGGTCCCCTTCATATCTGGTGAGTCCCTTTTCTGTCCCCCTCCTCGTTACCCATCTCTGCCAAAACCCCTCGCCCCCGCCGCCAGTCCTCATCCACACCTACCCCCATCGCTGTCTCGAGTCTCTCCCTATCTAAGCCTGGATCCAGGGGTGCGCCCCCCACCCTTGATTAGAGCCCCTCTCTCCAACCTGCAGCTCGCCTGTGTCTCCCCCCTTAATTCCCCCTCCTTGTCTGGAGCCGGACCCTGCTCCTCTCCTCCACTTCATCTCTGCACAGAGTCCTTCCTGTCCCCAGCCATGCCTGCCCATAGTTGCTGCCTTTCCCAGCGCCGGTAACCCAACCATGCTTCCCCTCTTATTTCTGTCCTCCCTCCCCCATATCTACCCGGAGTCCCGCTATCCCTCTCCAGTCTCTGCTGCAAGTCCCCTCCCCCTCAGCCTGGACTTGGGGCCGTGCTCCCCATGTCTGCTCTGAGCCCCCTCCTCTCCAGCCTGGGAACTCGACTGGCCTCGCATCCCTGCCTCCCTTGTCCATTTTTGGTCGGAGTCTGTCCATCCCCCATCCCTCTCCTCCCACCCCCAGGGCATAGAGCTGGGCACCAAACGCACCCTCCCGCAGCCCCGGGGGCTGGCATGATGCGGGGGTGGGGGAGGGCGGGTTGTAGGCCGTGAAGTTGGCGGCCACTCCCGCAGTCAGCTCGGTCCGAGGGAAGTCCTCCGCGCCACGGCCAGTGCAGAGCTGGCGAAGGGTCTGCTGCCCGTGGGGGGAGGGGCTCCCGGGCCAAGAGATGCTGCCCGCCTGCCCGCCTCGCCAGCTGCCGGCCGGGCCCCTGGGCGTCCTCTGGCGCCCCCTGCCCGCAGCCCTGGACCCGCCTTCCCCTTTTCCTCCCGCGGGCAACCCTAGGTTTCCGCAGCCCGAGCAGCAGTGGTGGCTGCGGGGCGCTGGGAAGTCCCTGGGGAGAGGAGGCTGGTGGGCGAGGCCCGGTGCCCTCTCTTGCTAGCTGTGCCAGAACAGCCCTGGTTGTCTGGCCTTATGCTCTGGGGGTGAGGTGTGGGGTGGGGTGGAGGGCTTATCCCAGCAGCAATTCAGGGCACAGACCAGCAGGACTGACCCCTGGATTTGAGGTGCTCTGGTTGGGCTTGTTTGGGCTTGGGCAGGTGTCCCCAGGAAGCCTCTGTCTGTCTACCCCATGGCAGTACCCACTAGGTGGGGGTGGGCAAACGTGGGCTCTGTCTGGCTTGGGCATGGAGTAGGAAGTGGGGGAGTCCACTTGGCCCTGGGACAGAGCAGGGACCTGGGGAGCATCCCCTGAGCTGCCACAGGGGTGAGGGTCAGTATGGACTCTGCAGGGCATGCCCTGGTTTGCAGGGGATGGGGGGCATGAGGGAGGGTCTTCTCTGGACCAAGATTGACAGAGAGATTTCCCCCCTCTGCTTCCCTTCTCTGCCTTCTCTTCTCCTTCTCCTCCCCTTTTCTCTCTCCCTCCCCCATCACTCTTCAGAAGGAAAGAGGTCCAGCCTGGGGTGGGTGTGTGCGGTAGGCATTTCTGTAACCCAGAGTGAGGTCCCAGCTAGTCTCTGCCCTCTTCCCTCCCTCCCAACCCCCAGGTAATGGAGCTGAGTAGTTAGGAACTCAGCTTTTTGTTGGATGACCTGGGTTCAAAAGCTGTGTGACCTGGGCAAGCTATATAACCTTTTTGAGCCTCAATTGGCCCTCAATAAAATGGGTCAGTGATAACTGCCTCATATAGTTGCTGGGAGAAATCATACTAGGTTGTTTGTATAGAGTGTCTGGCACCCAGTAATGCTCAACAATGATAGGTGTGTTGGGCTGTTTCTCTTCAAGGCCAAGGTCAGGCCCCTCCACTCCACTCCTAATCCCAGAGTAGAAATGCAGAACAAATTCTAGTGACATCGCTCCAACCTCCAAGATAATAAAGCCAGAAAATAGCTTCAGGTCCAGAATGGGTCCAGGGAGCCTGTGGCTGTTATTGTCTCCCCCCTCCCTCACCCATCCTTCAACACCCCACTAGATTCCTCTGGGATCAGAAGGGCATCAGTGAAAGGCCAAGGCCTCTGAGGTAATGGTTCAAGTGTAGAAGCTGGGGAAGTGGAGGAACCAAGTCAGGGTCCTCAAAGGTAGGCTGCTTCTTGGGGGGGGGGGGCCGGCCCACGTGGGAAATCAGTCACAGAGGAGCACATGGTGCACAGAAGAGCCTCTACCTACCCCCAGGAGGAGAGATGCCAGCAGGAACTTTCCAGGGCAGTTAGCGCTCCGGGTCAGAGTTAGGCGGCGACCTGGCCAGAGGGCCCCAAGAGTTTGAAGAAACCTGGCTTTGGCGGGCAAGGGGGAGAGAGGAGCCTCGAATCCGAGACGTTCTGCTGGCCTGGAAGCCCTCTGGGCAGTGTGGCTGGGCCTGGGTCTCACCGGGGAGTGGTAGTCTCCCAGACTCCCGCCTGCCGGGGCAGCCCTGACATTGGGGAACAAAAGCTTTCGGTTCCTGTAGCAACGGAGGCTCCAGCTGCTGCAAAGTTCCGGGGAGGCGGGCGGAGGGCGGCTGAGTCACCGACCCCTCCCCCGCCGCCCGCGCGCAAGGCACCGCCCCCCCTCCCCTACGGGGCTGGGGGCCCGCATCCTAGTGGTGTGTCGGAGGCCCCTGCCCCCCTCGCCAGACGGAGAGACACTCTGCCAGCCGGAGAGGGAGGGGCTGCACTGGGGAGGTTCGCCCCCTCCCCTCGGTCCGGCCCACCAGCTCCCAAGGCTGGATGGAGGGTGTGTGCCTTCCTTGATGCCAGAGCTCCGGGAGAGGGGTGCTTGAGGACCCCGCCCCCGGCCGATGCACGGGCAGGGGACCTCGAGGCCCGGGGGTCCCCGCCCGCGTGTCGGTCTGGGCTCCGCCGCGCAGGGAGCGCCCGGGAGGCGGAGGGTGAGTGACGGGCAGGAGAATTGGGGCTGCCAGGTGGATAAACGCGACGGATGTGCACACTGACGCGCCCCCTCCCCCACCCACCGACCCTCCCCCGCCCGCGGCTGGGGCTCCCGGCTCCCGTCGCCGGGCGCCCCTGCTCTCAGCTAGCGCGAGATTGGGGGTCGATCCCAGGGATCCCGGAGACCCAGCCCTTGCCCTGAGGTGCCCCTCCCCGCCGCACTACGCCCTATGCCTCCTCCCACCCCAGTCTTGTTTTGGCCCTTCCAGCTGCTGGAAAGCCCCGGAATCCCTCACTGGTGCAGAGGGGAAGCCCAGGCCTGTGGGATCTGGGAGGAAGAGGGCATGAATGTGTTTGGAGAGAGGGTGGGATTCTCAGGTTTGAGGGGGGCAAGGGGGCATGCGGTGAAGGGGGTCTGTGGCTGGAGGAGGGGGATCCTGAGACTGAGATTGAGCTCCTCAACCATCTCCACCCAGAGAGGTCCTGAGGGAGGTGGCCTACTAAATATCCTCTCCATCAGCCTCCTGACCCAGGAAGTTCTTCCTTGGAGGTGACCTCCATACCCCTCCTGTCTAGCTTTGTGCGTGGAAGGGTCTGTGGTCTTCCTGGGCTTACAGGTGGCAAAGCTACTCTGAGGTTTAACCCAAAGAGCCTTCAGAGGTACCGACCTCAACTTCAGCGGGAAAGAGGAGAGACTGTGAGGTTCTGAGAAGGGGGGGGGGAGGGGAAAGGATGGTGTGAGCGCTCTCCCGGTGGCAGGCTCTGTGCTGGGAACTCACCAGGAGGCTGAATGAGAAGGTGTATGCAGTCCTGAGGGCAGGGATCATGTCGCCACTCCACAGAGGGGGAAACTCAGGCTCAGGGAGGCTAATCATGGCTCATAAGCACCTGAGCTGCCTGTGAGGCCAGGATCCTTCTAGGTCCCTTCCCAGGGGAGGTGGTCTCTGACCCAGCTTGGAATCGGGCTCCTTGCCTTATTTATTTATTTATTTTTTGCGGTACTCGGGCCTGTCACTGCTGTGGCCTCTCCCGTTGAGGAGCACAGGCTCCGGACGCGCAGGCTCAGCGGCCATGGCTCACGGGCCCCGCCACTCCATGGCATGTGGGATCTTCCCAGACTGGGGCACGAACCCGTGTCCCCTGAATTGGCAGGCGGACTCCCAACCACTGCGCCACCAGGGAAGCCCCTCCTTGCCTTACTTTGTGGATGGAGAGTGATATAAAAAGGGGCCCCTAGAAGGTCTTACATCACAGCAGGAACAGTGAGGGCGGGGCTTCGGCAGGGTTTAGAGGTGGCTTAGTTGCGGAGAAGCCAGGCTGTGGCTCTGAAGGATATGGACCTAGTGCTTCTTGATGGGTTGGAGCTATGGACTAGGGAGCAGGGGAGTCTCAGGAGATGGGGCTGGGGGCCTGAGCCCTCAGTTTCAGGAACACCAAGGAAGGAGCAGCAGATCAGATCCTGCTTGATACTTAGCTGTTATATGCTGAGCTTCAAAAACCCAAATACCTGTGTGTTCACACTAGAGAGTATGTTTGCATCTCTGCACGTGTGTATGAGTGTCTGGCTCTTGACGGCCTTGTACATGTGAGTGTGTGTACCTTGTGTGCATTGAGTTCACTCATCTGTGGTTTACTCCGATCTCTGTGCATGTCTGTGTGCATGTGTATCTCTTCACAGGCAGAATGCCTGGCTACACACGTGTGTGTGCATCCATGCTTTTGTGGGCATGTCTGCAGGGCACAGGGGTCTTGGTGTGTTTGTGTGTGGAGATTCCCTGCCCTGCTCTAAGTGGGGGAGACAAGGCCAGTTATAATGAGGCCCCACCTCCCCTCCACTGAGCTACAGCCACGGCCTAAATTTTGCAGCCTGCTTAGAAATAATTGGGGGCAGCACGGGGGATTGGATGTCACTCATCATCAGCCGCTGGCTTCGCTGGTGCCGCAGCAGGCTGGGCAGGCTGAACGGTTTGGCACAGTCATGATGTGGGGTGGGAAGGCCAGGGGTCTGGTCCCTTTTCCAGCTCTGTGCGGGGCAGAGGAGACACAGCCTATACTGGCTTCTCCTGAAAAACTCCAGGCAGGTCTTTGGAGGAGGGTGGTGTGGCTCCTTCCTTGTAAATGTGCCTGCCTCCCCACCCCGCTGTGGCCCAGGAGGGGAAAATGTGTGTTTGCGCTTGGGGCTTGGGCCTGGCTCAGAGTGGCGCAGCACGTGGGATCTGGGGCAGCGAGGAGTTCCCTGGATGCTGCACAGGAACTGGAATTCTAGGATTCTCATTCCTTTCCCACCCCTCAGACCCCACCTGCCGCCTCTGACCACTCTTTCGACTCCTGAACAGCCATGGGAAAACCTGTCCCTGGGGAGCAGCTGTGTCCTGGCACAATCTAGCCACACCCTGTGAATTATCCTATGTTTGTGCTTCAGTTCCCAGAGCTAATAGCTCGGGACTGAAGCGTGAGGAGCAGAGAAGGGGACAGAGCAGGAAGCTATGGGTTGGATGCGGGAGAGACCGGGCTGGGGCCTCAGGTCCTGGACTCCAGTCCCAGCCTGGCTTCTCTCAGATGATCTTGAGAAGATTGCCTCCCTTCTCAGAGCTTCATCTTTTCTCCTCTAATGCGGAACAACCAGGCTCTGGGGGCCCATCCAGTGCTGTGAGCTATGCTTTGGGCACGGAGGAGGGAGGCAGCGTGGACCCCGCCTGGCGGCAGGGCTGGAAGCAGGGCTGAGCCTGAGCACTACCCTCTGCTACCTGCACAGCTGGGGCGGAGGCTGTGGGCAGTGGCTCTGCCCTGGCCTGCTAGGTGCGAGGCACCTGCGGCGCCCTCCCGCCCCCATCCCTTGTCCACTCTGGCGTGACTGCTTTGTGTGTCTGTCAACTTGGGTCCTAGTTGCCCTTCCACACCTGGAGTACATGCACAGCTGCTGGGAGCTCAGCTTAGTGCTTTGGGGGCTGTTCGAAATCAACGGACTCTGGTCTCCACTCTTAGGAGCTTGAAGACTCATGAGATGAGTGAGCTAGCCCTGGCGACATAGCCAGGGCTAGTGGTCACGACTGGGTGACGCAAACTTTCAGGAAAGGGCTGTGGGAGCTAAGAGGAGGGAAATGGCTTGGTGGCCTCCCCGGGGGGTAGCAGGCCCTGCGCCAGGCCTTGATGGATAACACCATGGTGGGAGGGGAAGAGGGGTTAGAGGGGAACAACTGCACCCATTTTGCAGATGCCTCTCCCCCTTGTTTCCAGCAGGAAATCCACAGCAGCGATAGTCATGACGTTCACACTTGCGATGCCCTCCCATGGGCATGGCTCAGGCTGTGCTCAGTCCCCAGCACACCAGCGGTAACTCCTCCCCTTTCTCTCCTACTCAGTAAAGCAAGTGAGTGAGAATGACATTGTTCTGGTAATAACCTTGAATTGCTCTGATTTATAAAAAAGCAAATCGTTGTCAAACATCGCTCCTTCGACAATTACCTCTGGATTACGTGTGACACGCCTCACAGCTGATCACGACACATTGCGACTGAGAGCAGCAGTTCTGGAGGATACAAGCTGCGTGGTGGGGCTGGGGCTGCATCTGAACGTCAGGCCGAGATACTGGCGGTTGATGGGACCGATGGAGGAAGCACAAAATAATAGTCACAACTAATGTTTCTTAAGTGTTTACGAGATTCCAGACGCTCCCCTGAGGGCCTTCATTTCTCAAGTAAGGGGCTCAGAGAGGTCAAGTCCCTTGTCTAAGATCACACAAGTGGACCTGGGTGACTTACAAGAACATAAGTCTTCAGCACGAGGCCCACGACCTGCAGCTAGCCACAGGAGATTCAGAGCCCATGCTGGCTGCACCCGGGGCCACTGACCACTGTCTCTCTCCACAGGGCAAGGGACATAGGATGACCCCAGCCTGTCCCCTCTTACTATCTGTGATTCTGTCCCTGCGCCTGGCCGCCGCCTTCGACCCCGCCCCCAGCGCCTGCTCTGCCCTGGCCTCCGGCGTGCTCTACGGGGCCTTCTCACTGCAGGACCTCTTTCCTACCATCGCCTCGGGCTGCTCCTGGACCCTGGAGAACCCGGACCCGACCAAGTACTCCCTCTACCTGCGCTTCAACCGCCAGGAGCAGGTGTGCGCCCACTTTGCCCCCCGCCTGCTGCCCCTGGACCACTACCTGGTCAACTTTACCTGCCTGCGACCCAGCCCCGACGAGGCGGAGGCCCAGGCGGAGTTGAGGCGGCCAGAGGAGGAGGAGGAGGAGGCCGCGGGGTTGGAGCTGTGCAGCGGTTCGGGCCCCTTCACCTTCCTGCACTTTGACAAGAACTTCGTGCAACTCTGCCTGTCGGCCGAGCCCTCAGAGGCCCCGCGCCTGCTGGCGCCCGCAGCCCTGGCCTTCCGCTTCGTCGAGGTCTTGCTCATCAACAACAATAACTCCAGCCAGTTCACCTGCGGCGTCCTGTGTCGCTGGAGCGAGGAGTGCGGCCGTGCGGCTGGCAGGGCTTGTGGCTTCGCCCAGCCGGGCTGCAGCTGCCCTGGTGAGACAGGGGCCAGCCCCGCTACCACCACGCCTCCGGGTCCTCCTGCTGCCCACACCCTGTCCAATGCTCTGGTGCCTGGGGGCCCAGCCCCACCTGCCGAGGCCGATTTGCATTCGGGGAGCAGCAATGACCTGTTCACCACAGAGATGAGATACGGTGAGTCTGAGCAGGGCCCAGGTGAGGTGGGTGTGTCTGGAGGGCTGATGGTGCCCATCTTGGCGGATACTGGGGCATTCATGCGGTTGTTCACCAATGTCTCCACTGGGTCCAGCCTTGTCCCAGTGTTGGGGTCACCAAAGTGGATTGGGGTCAGACCTCCCTCTTGAAGAGTTTGCAGTCTGTGTGGATGAATGGGGGCATAGACCCCCATAGACAATGCAGTGTGATAAACCCAGGGAGGAGACCCCCTAACTGGGCAGTCAGGGAAGGCTTCCTGAAGGAAGTGATACAGGAACAGAGATCAGAAGGACAAGTGGAAGCAAGCCAAGCCAAAGGAGTGGTGAGGGCATTCCAGGCGGAGGGAGCTGTGTATATAAAGGCCCAAAGCTGGGAATGACGGCGGCAGGCGCTGGCACTGCAAGTTGACAAGTTTGCCTGGAGGCTGGAGTAGGCAGGGCGCAGGGACGTCTTCCTGCCCACATGGGTCAGTGGTTTTTGGCTGTGGCCCCAGGGTCAGGGCAGAGGAAGGCACAGAAGAATGTACCTGGGTGAAGAGGCCCGAGCTTCGAGGCTGCCTTGGAGGGCTGGCCTGGCTCAGCTCCCGGCGTCCCCTGTCTCCCCGGCTCTGGGCCCACGTCTTAATGGGACCAAGGCCACCAGCTGCCAGAGCTTCCTGCTGACTGTGCAAAAGCTCTTCAAGCCCTTGAGTCCTGCCTGCTCCTGCCCCCACCCAGCACCCTCAGCCACGGCCACCTTCTGCAGACCCTCCTTCCTGCAGCTTCAAGGCCCCAAGATCCTTGGCTGGGTCCTAAGTGTCTGCTGAACAGGGCTGGGCCAGGGACTGGCCAGGGGGCCCAGGACGTCGGGGTGGGAGGGAGGCAGATTTGGGATCTGGTTTCCAGCTCTGGTACTAACAGGGAGTTCCCGCCTCTCTCAGGGCCTCAGTTTCCTCATTTGGGATAACAGGTGCGCACCTACCATTGTGAGGTTGTCACGCAGGGATGGGTCAGAGGGGCATCTGGATCTGGCTGAGAGCTTTTACAAGGACACAGGGGCTCTCGTGTGAAGGCTGCTAGGAGTATTGGAGGGGTAGGATCTGTTCCCATGCCTGCTTTGGAGACAGAACCCGAAAGTTGGGAACTGTCTTTGTTACGTTGAGTAGATCCTTTTTTTTGGCATCAGTTTTTTTGTCTGTAAAATGGGGAGATAGCCCTGGTTTAATTAGAGGAGGTGTTTATCATGATAGTAGCCTCTCCCAAGGCTTTGGGGAAGAGGCTTCTCAGCCTCCCTCATGAGACATCTGGCATCACACCCATCCATGGCAAGTGCCAGTGGCCTTTTTCTGGCCTCTCCCCTAGGCCAGCTTGGCCTCTCACAGCAGTCGATGAAGCCATCCGAGTGACAGCCAGGCCCTGGGCAGGCTATGGGCCCTGGAGGCTGGCCTGGGATTTAGTGCCTGCAGGAAGAAATTGAATTTTGCTTCTTTGTCGAACATCGGCGGAGAGCGCCAGGCGTATATCAGGAGGTTTATGGCTGTTCCTGCCTGGCCGCCACTGCCTGTCACTCTGTGGGGGCCTCCCCCATTGTGCTCGGCAGAGGGCGGGTTCTTTTGTCTGGCTTTCTCTGCGGTCCATCAGCCCAGTGGTCCACAGTGGATGGAGTGAGGCTCTGCCCTCCTGGGCGGGCACCATCCGGGCAGGCTGCCATGTGGAGCACAGAGCCAGGAGCAGCCAGCTGGGCTTGGCTGAAGTCGGAAGCGGGAGTTGGTTGGTAGCCGGGGTGTCTTCAGGGGTCAGAGGGGGCCTCGTGATGGGAAGGGCACCATTGTTCCCACCATCATCAGAGCCTCTGCAGAGGCCTCTGGGACTGAGGATGGGTGAAGATTGGATCCTGGTTGTCCCTGGGCATGAAGCTTGGTATCTTCTCTGAGCAGGGAGCCCTGGGTTCCCAGCTCATGCCCCTTGTCCTGCTTGGCATATTGCCAGGCTGCTGCATGGGATGGCCTGCAGGGAGGGCTCTTGTAGGGAGTTGTGGGGGGCAGGGGTGGTGGTGATGTGGCATCAGCCATTGGCTCACAGGGCACACTGGTGCCCAGAGTTGGGCTGGCACAGCCCCTTCCTCTCCCTTGGCAGGCAAGAGATTCTTCCTCTTTGCCACCTCTTCCCTTCTGCCCGCCCTCTCTGGGGCAAGAGATGCTGGGCACACGACTCAGTTTGTTCCATGCGGCGGGGGGCATCTGAGGGCCAGTGGCATCGTCAGGGCCTGGAGCACTCTGTGCCTGGTAGCAGCACCACCTTGGCCAAGCCCTTGGCGTCACCTCCATGCTTCCCTTCACCTCCTCCCCACCGGGCCAGCTGGACACGTACCAGCTGCAGGAGAACTGGCTGGCACATGGAGCTGCCAGCTTGAGGACAAGACTGGTGGGATGGTGATAAACAGGTGAGATCCTCATCCCAGCCCCTCTGCCAGGCACTGGGGCAGGGGAGCAGCGCTCAGCTTCTCTGGGGTGTCCCAGGTAGGATCAACGCAAGGCCAAGCGGGGTGGAGCTGGGTTGGTACTGGAAGAGCGATGAGGCCAGGATTAGAGTGCCTGGGCCCGCCTCAGAGCTGAGTGCGTTTGACAAGAGGGTACAGACGCCTGTTAATTTCACGCAAACTGCCTTTGATAAATCTCTTGTTATTTTTGGTGAGTTAAGCCATAAATTTGTGCCATCTTGCTGCCGCAATCTGTTAAGTGGGGGGAGAGGAAGAAAGGGAAGGAAGGCAGGAAGGAGCTCCATGGAGGACAGGCACTGAGGCTGGCCAAGGCTGGGGCCGGAAGGCAGGTGGTAGAATTGGTACCAGCTCCAGAGCCCAGCTACAGGGAGCCAGTCGCCAACCTGCAGTTCCTTGCCTGCTGGCCCTCCAATCCTGAGATGTGGCTGTGAGGGGTGACATCTGGGAGAAAGTGTCCTTCACTCTTGCAGCCCCCTCCCTCCTCTGCCACACTCCCTGCATCCCCCCAGGGGCACTGTCCCACCCTTGGCTGGTGGCTACTAGCCCACCATCCCCATCATCCAGGCTCCATTCCAGGGGCATGGGCACCAGGTGAGCCTGCAGTCCACTGAGTGTCAGGCCTGGGAGGCAAGAATGGGTTCAGATTCCCCCCTCTGCCACTGCTGCTGTGTGACTTGGACAAGGCGCTACCCCCTTGGGGTCTCAGGACCCCCCGTTCTCTGTGTGTCACTTCCCTGATTCAGCCCCCAGGGACTCCCCATCGTGGCCCAGACTCCTCAGCCTGGCATTCCAGTCCCACACCTGACCCAGCTGCCACCTGCTTTCCCTCTGGTTCTCTCCCACCCTTTCAACTGGGGCTCCTACGGGCCCCGGAACCCGCTGCTTTCTGGCTTCCCTGCCTTTGCTTGGGCTGTTTCCCTCACCTGGAATGCCCTTTGCCCTGGGTTACCCTCCGCCCCATCCTTCCAAGCACAACTCAAGCCCTGTCTCCTCTAGGAAGCTGCCTCTCACCTGCCTAACCCAGTCCTCGATTGGCTTTCTCCTTGACCCTCAGGCTCTGCCATCTTCCTTTGGCCAGCATGGTCTGGTGGCAGGAAGAGAGGCCCTACCTTACCTGACTGTTTGGGGTGCAGACATTGGGGAGGCAGGGCCTCTCTCAGAGTGGGGTGGGGGGAGAACCTAGCACATGTGGTACGATTCCTGGAGGATCCTTCCAGCCCAGATCTCTGCTGCCAGAAATCTGTGTGCTCCATCATGGGATGGTGAGTGGGGCACAGACCCCCCTCCCCCGCAACCCCCAGACATCTCAGATGGGACTGAATCCCAGCCCATCCATCACACATGTCTTCATTTCTTTATCAGAATGGAGTTTATGCCAGGCCTTGGAGCGGCTCTGAGTGAATGAGATCCGAGGTGAAGCAGACACACCTTCTGCCCTCTGGTGGGGGACAGTGACCACTAGTGTACAGTGGTGGTCAAGGCCACAGGCTGAAGTCACCCAGCCCCAGGTTCAATCCCTGACACCACCACTGACTAGCCGTGTGACAACGGGCATGTTTCCTCATCCCTATATCATCACCTATAAAATGAGGATAGTGGAATTATTCTAAAGAGTAACGGTGAGGATTAAGCAAGAGAATGTGGGTTATTGCTTAGCACAGTGCCTGGCACATGGTAAATCCCCGCTAAATAGTTGTGTGTTGTCATAACTTAGTGTAATAGGTATGAATGTATGTGCTGGATGTCAGGGAGGAGGAAGAGTGAGGGATTAAACCACAAAGGGGTGGGAAGGTGGTCTAAAGAAGGTGATTCTGAGATGGGTTTTGAGGAGTGAATAGGAATTCACTAGCCTGTGAATTTTTTTCTTTAAATCGAATCGCTTTTGAAATTTAATACATTAAAAAGAAATTTCATATCATCAATGGAAAAAGAGTATCACTTATCTGAAATGGAAGATAACCAAAGAAACAACAAATTCTAGCTAGACGCTCATCCCTCCTCTCAATTTGTTAGAGAAATTAGCACGTCCTGGGGATGTGTCAAAGTCTCGGACTGCACGGAGACCTTCTTTCTCATGCACTTGGAAGGATTAAGAGTGAGGTGGCCATATAATTTATCATCTGAGCCGGGACATTTTCGAGGTTATAAATGGGGCGAGGGAGTACTATTAATTCCATCAGGGTGATAGGCCTAAACCAGACTATCCCAGGCAGATTGGCAAATAGTCACTCTACTAAAATGAGACCTGGAAAGGGGATCACTTCCTCAGTCCATGACGCAGTGTTATTTTATGGCACATTTGTGAGCCTCCCCAAGTCATTTCCCGGTGCAAGGGGAAGGGCTTTCAAGGTAAAGGAAGCAGCCCATGCCAGGGCGTGGCGTGTGAACATGCTGGGGACAGGGGGCTGTAGTAGGCCAGCCTTTTACCAGACGGTAGCCCCAGTGGTGGGAGATGGGGCCAAGGCTCTGACTGCTGCACCCAGACACTGGGACCTCACCCTGTTGGCCGAGGGCTTTAAGGCAGCAAGAAGTTGGGCGGCGTGGGGGAAGAAGGATGAGTCGGACGCGGTCCCTGCTCTCGAGGAGCTCCTGGCTACGTGGGGGAGGTGGCAGAGGCCCAGCTAGCTCTGTTGGGAGGCTGGGCAGATAGGCCAGCAGCCTGGGGAGGAAGCCATTGGAAGGGGACTGGCATTCTGGCTGGGTGTACCCAGTTGCATGGGACTGCACAGGTAGAGTCTAGAATTTACAAGAGCCACCTTCCTCTGCCCTGACCCCCCTGGGGTCCTGATGTTCTGCTGGGGCTGGGGAGCCGTGGAGGGACATGACAGAACGGTGTTTCAGGGGGATCAGTTGGTGCCTACCTGGGGCTCTAGGGCCAGCCTCAGGGAGGATGCAGAGACCCTGGGGAGGGAGGACTGCTTTGTAAATTGCACTGCTCTCTCCCCATGGAAGTGGTGATTATCATGGTTGTTTTTAACACATTCATGACAAAGGAGGCCGAGGGGGCTGGACTGTGTGGAGTTTGGGGGGCAGGGTCTGCGGAGCATGGGGTAGCAGGTGTGTGCAGTCCTGCTCAGATGGCAAAGTGCCTGTGCCCACCCTGCCTGCCAGTGTCAGGGGTGAGACCAGAGTGGTCCTGTGTGGTTGGGGTGGAGGAACCCTTAGGGATATTCGGTGTTTGCTGAATGCCTGTCTTGTGTCTGGCAGCTCAGAGCTGGGCCGTCTGTGCAAGAGGTCAAGGGAGATTGAAACCCTCCCTCAGGGGTTAGGAGAGGGATTAGCACAGGATACTCAACAGCTATAGCAGAAGAAGGGACCTGCACACCCAGACCTCTGTGTAGTCACCCTAGGGAGGCTTCCTGGACGAGGTGGCATTTGAAATCTAGAAGATTTTGACAGATTGAGGTAGAGGAAGGGCATTCCAAGAGGAGGGAACACCATTAACAGGTGAGTGGAAGGAGGAAAGCATTTGCATGTTCAAGGGATAACAAGAAGGGAGTGGCAGCTCCTTTCATTGAGAGTTTATTATGCTCCAGGTGATCCGTATCTCTCATCATTTAATTCTCATGATGAATTAGGGAGTGTCACCTCTATTCTCAGTTGGAAAATTTTAAGCTCAGAGAGGTGAGGCGACTTGCCCAACGGCACACAGCAAGACTATGCAGACTTGGGAATCAAACCTGCATTCGTCTGGCTCCCAAATCTATGTCCTTCCCACTGACCCACGTGGCCTCACAGTTTGGCTGCCTGGTGGGGAGGGGAAAACAGGACCAGACAGGTCAGCAGGGACCAGAGCATGCCAGGCTCAGAGGTTTACTGTGGTGGTAGCAGTGGGGAGCCATTGAAGGTTTCTCAGCAGGCGAGTGTGTGTGGTTGGGCTTCCAGAGGACCACTTCGGAGCCTACAAGGGAGAATCAGTCTCGCCTGGCAGAGGCGGGGCCTAGATGCTCAAAGGAACAATTAGGAAGAGGTGTGAAAACAAGAGAATGGAGGCAAGTACTTGGGGTCTGTGGGGAGGCGAGGGAGTAACTCGGGGTCCCATGGGAATCAGGGAAGCCGTCTCTGAGGAGGTCCAAGTTGAGTTGCATTTTGTCAGAGCCAGCGCAGTTCAGCGTAAAGTGCCCTCTGGAATCAGGCAGCCGGAGTTCGAATTCCACACCAGCCTCTCTCCAGGATGAGACCTTGGAGCCTCATTAGTACCTCATTAGTAAAATGGGAGAACCTGCCCTAATGAGGATTAAATGAGGTAATGTAGAGCATGCAGTGACTGGCACGTAGGAGGTGTGTAGTAAATTATCTCCTACAGGGTTATTCAAAACAAAACAGAACAGTTTAGAGTTCATCCAGGGTTGAGCTGGGAAGTGGGTCCCAGGCAGCAAGCAGCCAGGTGGGAAAGCTGACAGGTGGTAGGGCTGGGAGCATCAGGGTCCCTGGTCCAGTCAGCTCACGGCACCCACTGAGTGGGACGCTCAGGAGGTCTTGGGGTGCTCACACCCCTTCCTGGACCCTTCCTTGTCCTCTTGGCCCATCTTCCTCTCACACCTGCCCTGTTCTGCGCCCGGAGCTGGCAGGGGCCTGCACGCGGTGTATGCTGAATAAACGTTTGTTTCAGTGGCTGACACCTCTGGTCTTAGCTATCTTCTTCCCCCAAAGGGAGAACTGGCTTTCCTCAGAGGGGCGTAGGGTGTGGGTGGGGAGGCGAGGGCAGTCAGTGCAGGCCCCGGCTGTGTGGCCTTGGGCTTGTCCCTCCCCCTCTCTGGCCCAGCCCAGGAGGCTAGGAGAGGGGCTCAAGAGCTGGACCTGGGACATGTTCTGATTTTCAAATGGGGTGGATTCTAGAAACCACCGACACCACCTCTGGTTATATGGGGGGGCTGGCCAGCAAACGGGTGGTGAGTGGTCAGTAGAGGATGGGGGCACCACAGGAAGCAGTGTGAGTCCACGACAAGCAAGTCAGGCTGGTCTCTCACGTGGCCGCATTTGATGGGCTTACTGGATGCCAGGCCAGGGATGGGAGGGGTTGCCACCCACAACAGTAATGGCCAAGACGCCTAAAAGGAGCTGGACGAGAGGACTCTTGACTGGATTTGCAACAGGTCAAATGGCATCTCCAGAGCGTTTATTAATAAATGGATGTCAAGCTTGGGGTGGTCTAGGTGGCGGGCTGCAGGTCAGAGCTGATACTCAAGATGACAAACGACCATTTCCAATGACCCCCATGGGGTGGGGGAAGCTAGGAGCAACATGTTCATTGGTGTTTATTGCTGTTTCTCTGGGCCGGAGTCTGTGCTGGTGTTCATGTGGTCAGGGAGATGGCTCACACAGCCTTTTTTCAAAGGGCTCTCGGATGGCGGGTAATTCAGACAGTCAGCAGATGGAATCATCTGTGATGAGTGGGCACATAGAAGAGGGGGCAGCCAGCTCTGCAGGGGAGTGAGGGCTAAGGAAGACTTCTCCTGGAAGAGGTCATTTGAGGTGGGTTTTGAAGGTCAAGTAGGAGTTTTCCAGGTGAAGGTGGGGAACAAGTGGGTTTGAGAGGTTTGAGAGGAGGTGATGATCCTATTTTGGACACGCTGAGTTTGAGCCCCACCGCCCCCCATCAGGGGACCTGTTCAGGAGGCAGGAAGCTATACAGGAGTGAAGCACAGGTTCGGTGGGTGGCGCAACGACTTCGGAGCAGCCATTCAGAGGGGGTTAATGAAGCTTGTGGGGGGCGGTGTTGTCGCGTGAAAACAGGACAAAGCGTGGATGCCAGACGTGGGAAGCAGCAGGAAAAGAGACCGGTCAAGGAGGCAGGGCAGAGGTAGCAGGAAGCCAGGCGAGTCAGGGAGAGGAGTGTTTCAGGGCTGGAGAGTCAGCAGGGCGAAATGCTGCCAAGGGGTCAGGCGGGACGAGGCCTGCAAAGCGTCCATAGGATTTAGCAACAAGGAGGGCACCGATGACTCTGTCAAGAACGGTTTCAGCAGAAGATGTGGTCAGAAGCCAGACTGCAGTGGATTTACCAGGCAAGGTGACATCTGAGCCAGGACATGAGTGGCAGGTGAGAAACTGGAGTGCCAGCTGTGGACCCCTCGTTGATGGTGGAGAGGAGCCGAGGGCAGTAGCCAGAGAAGGCAGGAGGGTCAGAGGAGGGCCCCTCTGAAAACGGAAAGGGCCTAGATCCGTTCCTAGGCTGCCGCGAGGAGAATGCTGACGAAATGCTGATGAGAGGGGATGATGGGTGGAGCCCTCCGGAGAAGGTAGGCAGGAGGAATCGAAGGCAGCACTGGGATGAGGGGCTGGTCCTTGTGAAGAGAAGGGCTTCAGGGAAGTTGGGAGTTGGAGGGGTGAGGCAAGAAATCGGGGTGGGGGACCTCCCGTGTCATAGCTTGTGCTTTCTCTGTAAAGGAGCTTGTTGCAGAGAGGGAGTGGGCGGAGATGGGCTTGAGGAGAGAGGTCAAGGTCTGGCACCGCCCGCCGAGGTGGGGGACAGGGAAGGCAGGGAGCCCTGCTCGGCCATCGGCCATCGGACGTGCATCCCTGAATCTGTCGTGGTGGCAGTTGGCACGGCTGTAGATTTCTTTAGCAGCCTGGGGGTGGGCGTGGAGAAGGCGGTTTGTCACAGTCTCCAGGGCTGGGGACTGGCTGAGCGGGTGTGGTGGAAAGGCTGGGTGAGGGGATTCAGGAGCTGCCAGGCATCGTTCCAGCACCTTCTCTGTGGTCTTGAGAGAGGCAGGGCCCAAAGTGAGGCCAGGAGCGATGGCAGATGCTGTTCAGAGGGAGGAGGCCCAGGGGACCGAGGGGTGGTGGCACGTGAGGGTGCTGAAGGGGTGGAGGTGTTGAGGGAAGGGAAGATGGTGACAATAAACCAGATAGTTGCTGCCTTCTGAGTATCCCCCATGTCCAAGCAGGGTGCTGAGGGCTTCTTGATCTCCTGTCAGGAAGTCCTGAGGTCAGCCCTCAGGGTAGGGGGTATTCTGAGTATTGTTCTACAGAGGTCAGAAAACAGGGTCAGAGAGGCAAAGACACTTGCCCACGGTCACACAGCTGGTCAGTGCCCACGCCCGTGTTGGGACCAGGGTTGCCCGACTCTGAAGGTGTCCCGTGGGGTGGGGAGACGCAGGTTTCAGAGATGGTGGAGCAGTTTCGGGGATGATGAAAATCAGGTCCTGGGACTGGTGGCTGAAGTGGAGGGAAGGGCCTGGGAGTGGATGAGACCAGAGGCCGGGCTGAGTGGCAGCTCAGGGCCCTCTGGACAGCAGGTTTGCTCAGAGCGGCCACTCTTCATGCCTGGTGAGGAAGAGCTTTCTCTCAGACGCAGAGCCTGGACTGGGCGGCAGGGGGCAGGAAGAGTACAGTCTTCTTGGGTTCCTTCTAACACAGAGTGCCTGTTCCGTGCTGACCTGTTGTTCAGAAATAGGAGACGGCCTGGCAGTGGGGGAGAGGAGTACCTTCTAGTCTGGTGACAGCATGGGCTGAGCCCTGTCCCAAAATGCTGTCCCCATCCCACCTGCCCAGCAGCCTCTACGTGGGCTGGGTCTTTCTCTCCTGTACTCATGTCTGCCACCATCCCTGCTACCCAGCCTGTGGGAGAGGGCCTGATGAGCTCATGTCTGAGCAGGAGGGCCCGGCTTTGGAGAATGGGAGCTCCCGGCCTCTCCTCCAGGGCTGGCAGCGCTTCCAAGGCCTAGACCAGACACAGAAATCGGGCAGCCAAGAGCCCGGTGAGGCGGGAGCCGAGGCAGCAGCAGCAGATCCCAGAGCGCCTGCTGCTCGCTGGCCACAGGGCAGTGGGGAGTAGGGTCTGCTGGATGGAGGCACCTGCCTCTGGCCCTTAGGTCTCAGAGGAGTGGCGTTCTGACCTGTGCCTCTAGGTCACAGTCCACTGCTGCTTGGGGAGCAGAATCTGGGCCCCAGGCCCAGCCCCTGGCTTGGCATGAATCGTGTCCCAGAGGCAAGCTTACGGAGTGGTCACAGCTGCTCACCTTGGCTGTTTGTCTGCCTCAGGGTCAGCCCTGTGAGGGGAAAGAGACTGGACTTGAGGCTTTCCAAGCTGTGTGATCTTGGACAAGTCACTTCCCCTCTCTCGGCCTCAGTTTTCTCATCTTTAAACGGAGGTGATGGTCCCTACTTCCCAGGGGAGGGTTAAGGAGATATGTAGGGACAGCACTTGGCACAGAAGCCTCCCAGAGCTCATTAATATGAGCGGCTACTCCTCTCCAGTCTCCCCCAGTTTGGCTGAGGCAGGAGGAAAAGACAGTCGTGAGGCTGTAGGCAAGCCCTGTGTGGCCTTCTGAGCCTCAGTTTCCTTATCTGTAAAATGGTGTTGGTGGGGCCGGGGGCAGGACGTGATGCTCTTTCAGCGTCGCCTGCAGTTGGTTCCAGACCCTCTGGCTGAGGGCGAGCAAGGCTGCCCTCTCTGTGCCACCCTGGCGGGACTGAGCTGGCCTCTGCTGAGCCCCCGCCACCACCTCCGTGTTCCAGGTGAGGAGCCAGAAGAGGAGCCGAAGGTGAAAACCCAGTGGCCAAGGTCTGCAGATGAGCCTGGGCTGTACATGGCGCAGACAGGTAACTCGGGCCCGCCTCCCTTCCTCTGTGGCGGGGGCCCGACTCTGTGGCGTCTGGTGGCATGTGTGCTTGGCGTGTGCCTGTCCGTGTCTATGTCCTGGAGCTCAGTCGTGTCTCTCTGCCATGTGAGGCCTGTGGGCAGGTCTGGATTGCCTCCTGAAGAGCCTGTCACTTGGGGTCAGGGTAGGAGGATTCCTATGAGACTGAGTGCTTGGGAGATGCCCCCTGCCGCCGACGCTGTCCCTCTCTCGTAGGCGACCCAGCGGCTGAGGAGTGGTCCCCGTGGAGCGTGTGTTCCCTGACGTGTGGGCAGGGCCTGCAGGTGCGGACCCGCTCCTGCGTGTCCTCCCCCTATGGGACCCTGTGCAGCGGGCCCCTGCGGGAGACCCGGCCCTGCAACAATTCAGCCACCTGCCCAGGTATGCCCGTCCTCCCCACCCAGTCTGCCTGCAGGGTTGGGTCCTGCCTGGGACTTGGGCAAGTTCATCTTCCAAAGATGGTTGGTTGCCTCCTCCTTTCATTCAGCAAACTTGACTGTCCCCCCACCACTCCACCGTGCCCAGCCCCACACAGGGCATCAGGGACACAGATGAATCAGAGCAGGGCCCGCACCAGCAGGCTTGGTTGTGGGCACAGCACTCCCCTGATGCCTACGTCCTGGTAATCAAGGCTTGTCTTTTTACCCTCACCGGCCTCCGTGTTCCCTATGCTCTGGCCACACCAGCACCTCTTGCACTTTCCCACCAGCCTGCATTTGCCTATTCTCATCCTATCCCCTCCACCCCTACCTTGGCTATTAAAATTCAGCCTGTCCTTCAGGATCTAAGAGAAATGCCACTTAAAAAAAAAAAAAAAATGAAGCTTTCTCTGACCATCGCCTCCCTCCTCTGACTCCCTATCCCACTCCCCAGGGAGCCTCCCCTAGACCCTGAAGCCTTCCTCAGTTCAGCATGGAGTTGTTGAGAATGTGCATGTGCCTGTGGGGACAGCCTGTCGGTCAGGAGGGGCTCGGCAGCTTCAGCGGGTCCTGCCCCTTGCGCCAGAGGGAGCGAAGTGGTGCCTAGGCCAGATCAGCTCCTGGCTGGGAACATAAAGTAGGGTTACCTGGGAAGCGGTCTTGGCAACTGGGGGTGTGCCAGGAGCTTGCAAAGGGGTGGGGCAAAGCCGTGTTCCAGTGTGAGCTCTTTGTGTCAGTGTCCACGTAGAGGGTCATGTCTATTTGTGTGTCCCTGCGCTTGGGGTGGGGAGGGGCATTCTCTTGCCCCAGGCCTGCCATGTTGGATTCTTGCTCTGGATCTGGGGTGGGGAGGGATGGGGATGGGGTAAGGTGGGGTAGATATTGAGCCTTTTCCTGGGCTTTACTGTGCCCCCAGGAGAGGAGGACCCCTGGCTCCCCTCCTGGGTTGATTCTAGTCTCCCTGTCTGGGTGTCCACAGGCAGTGTCCTGTGTGAGTTGGGACTAGAAGTCTGTTGTCTTCCACATCCCCCCCCAAAGGGCGGAATCCTGGGGCCCAGGGCAGAGCCAATGAGGAGCGGCGGCAGAGCTGCCGGAGCTCCTGATTGGTGGGTGGGTGGGCAGCGGGCGGGGCCAAGGTGCCTCCCAGCCACCGGCCACGTGCTTCCTTGCAGTGCACGGCGTGTGGGAGGAGTGGGGGTCCTGGAGCCTGTGCTCCCGCAGCTGCGGGCGGGGGTCCCGGAGCCGGATGCGGACCTGCGTGCCCCCCCAGCACGGCGGCAAGGCCTGCGAGGGTCCCGAGCTGCAGACTAAGCTCTGCAGTATGGCCGCCTGCCCGGGTCAGTAGCACCCGTGGGCTTCCAGGCGGGCACTGCCCAGCCGGGTGGGGGGTCGGGAAAGGGGAGGAAGTCGGGTCCAGTGCCCTGCCCCTGGGGGAACCCCAGTGAACTTTGACCAAGCATGGGGAGACTGGCATAGTCTACCTGCCAGTGTGGGAGGTGACCTGACCCAGCCTACTTGGAGTTGGCACCCTGTGATTCCATCTAAAGGGGGCTGCTTGCCAGAGCCCCTTCCCCTGAGCCCTGGACTACCCTTGTTGTTCATAGCACTTTGGTGCTCATGGCCAGCTGAGCTGTGAGGGGACACAAAGCTGGGCTTACATGTGGGCAAAGATCAGAAGGTGGCCCAGGGCCCGTTTCCCTAGCCAGAAGAGAGCGTGTGCCCCAGTGCTGAGTGGAGAGGGGTCCTGTGTTCCTGGAGCTGGTGGCAGGCAGGCAGGCAGGCCCAGGCCCAGGCCCCACCAGCTCCCTCCAGACCCCCTTCATCCACCCCTCTCCAGTGGGTCTGGCCTTATTCAAACCTGAATGCCATCTCCCTGCGGTGCTCTGCCCTGATGCATCCCCACACCCCTTGCTCAACAGCCAACCCTGCTTGTGTCTCCCCATGCAGTGGAAGGCCAGTGGCTAGAATGGGGTCCCTGGGGCCCGTGCTCCATGTCCTGTGCCAATGGGACCCAGCAGCGCAGCCGGAAGTGCAGTGTGGCGGGCCCAGCCTGGGCCACGTGTACCGGGGCCCTCACGGACACCCGGGAGTGTGGCAACCTTGAGTGCCCGGGTGAGTGCGCGGCACAGGGGCGGCAGGTGGCGGCCCTGGCCCAAGGGGCACCTGGGGCCACTCACGCCCCCCATCTCTGCAGCCACAGACGGCAAGTGGGGGCCGTGGAACGCGTGGAGCCTGTGCTCCAAGACATGTGACACAGGCTGGCAGCGCCGTTTCCGCATGTGCCAGGCCACAGGCACTCAGGGCTACCCCTGCGAGGGCACCGGAGAGGAGGTGAAGCCCTGCAGTGAGAAGAGGTGTCCAGGTATTGCCTGCCGGACCCTGGGGCTTGGGCGGCAAGTGCCTGGGCCTGGCTGAGCCCCTCCGCTGTACCAACAGCCTTCCATGAGATGTGCAGGGACGAGTACGTGATGCTGATGATGTGGAAGAAGGCGGCTGCTGGAGAGATCATCTACAACAAGTGCCCCCCCAACGCCTCAGGTGAGGGGCGGGTGGCTCTCCCTGCACGCCTCCCACAGCCGCCATTCTTGCTGCTCCCTTCCGGGCCCCCAGCCTCTTTGAGCCTTCATCCTGAGGTGTGGAGTGAAGTGGGTGAGAGCTCGGTCCCCACACCCAACCCTCTGTCCTGTACCCCTGCAGGGTCTGCCAGCCGCCGCTGTCTCCTCAGTGCCCAGGGCGTGGCCTACTGGGGGCTGCCCAGCTTTGCCCGCTGCATCTCCCACGAGTACCGCTACCTGTATTTGTCAGTGAGTGCACCCTGCTGGGCTGGGGGCGACACAGGATCTGTCCCAGACTCTGGTGGGCGTGGAGGGAGCTTGATTCTTGCTCATGCCCATGTGCCTTGGCATACATACGATGTGCCCACTTCTGCCTGGCTGTACCTCTCCTTGCCTGACAAACTCCTACTCATCCCTCAAGGCCTGATTCTCAGATGTCTTCCCTTATCCGCAGTGCCTCCCTCTGTGCTCCTACAGCCCCCTGAGCTTCTCAGTCATTAGGTGTTACGAGTGCTCATCACAATGTCTGTGTCCTGTGAGACTGGGAGCTCCTTGAAGGCAGGGACAAAGTTGAAATTATTTTTATGTCCCCAGTGCCCAGCCCAGGGCCTGCCATGGGGTAGGAATGTTGTTAGCGAACGTGGCCTGTGTGTACTCGTCTGACTGTAACCGGTATTTGTTGCGTTTGCGCTTGGACCTCGTATTTGAGAGAGAGAGAGAGAGAGAGAGAGCGCATGACACTCCAGCATGTGATGACCTCTTTGGATTAGGGAGGTGCCTTGTCCCTCAACTGTGCTTATCATCTTTTATATGTATATCCGAGCTCCTTCTTTCATTTGCTGTTCCTATTTCAGTCTTTACATATCTTTGGGGATTCTGTCTCTTTATGGGTCTCTTTCTTAGACTCTGTCTCCCCAGGATCCCTTTGAGCATCTCTAGCTGACCCTTTCCCTCTGGAGCAAGTGGTGGGTGGACTGGAGTGGGATGGGCCAGGGGTGGGTCCCGGCTCTTGACACGCTGGTGACAGCAGCCTACCTGTCACTGGTAGCTTCGGGAGCATCTGGCCAAGGGGCAGCGCATGCTGGCGGGCGAGGGCATGTCACAAGTGGTGCGGAGCCTGCAGGAGCTGCTGGCCCGGCGCACCTACTACAGTGGGGACCTGCTTTTCTCCGTGGACATTCTGAGGAATGTCACTGACACCTTCAAGAGAGCCACCTATGTGCCCTCGGCTGATGATGTGCAGGTACCCTCTACCCTGTCAAGAGGAAGGAGGGCTGAAGGTTCAGAAGCCCTAGATTGAAAGGGGAGGCCGGGCCCCTATAGCAGAGTCTGTGGCGGGGTGGCAGGTGTGGCTGTGGCAGGGAAGCTACTCTCCCTGGGGCTGGGACCTCCCAACACCCACCGCTCTCTCCCCAGCGCTTCTTCCAGGTGGTGAGCTTCATGGTGGATGCAGAGAACAAGGACAAGTGGGCTGATGCTCAACAGGTGAGGGGCTGGGCTTCCAGGCTTGTTCCCCCATGGCCCACCCCTGCCTTGGGCCCTCACGCCCTGTCTGTCCCCAGGTGTCCCCTGGCTCTGTGCACCTGCTCCGGGTCGTGGAGGACTTCATCCACCTGGTGGGCGATGCTCTCAAGGCCTTCCAGAGCTCTCTGATTGTCACAGATAACCTGGGTACAAGGAGGCAGGCAGGGGAGGGGGTGCTGGATGTGGTCGAACCCAGGACGCCTTGGGGCAGGGATGGTTTCTGAGGGCTTTTCCTATCTTCCTCTCTTTCTCTGGGCCCTGCCTTTCCCTCATTTAACCCCTTATTTGTACCTCTGTCTCCACGTTTCTTTCCATGCTCCGTCTCCTTGTTGTTTCTCTGTATACGTGTCCCCCCGCCTCTTTGTTTGTATCAACCTTGGTGTCTGCATCTGCCTTCCTGCTGTCTCCCCCACATTCATCTCTTCCCCTGTGACCTTCCCCTCTGTTTCTGTCTCTGTCTGTCCTCTGCAGTGATCAGCATTCAGCGAGAGCCCGTCTCGGCTGTGTCCAGCGACATCACGTTCCCCATGCGCGGCCGCCGGGGCATGAAAGACTGGGTGCGGTACTCAGAGGACCGCCTCTTCCTACCCAAGGAGGTGCTCAGCCTCTCCTCCCCAGGGAAGCCGGCCGCATCCGGGGCAGCAGGCAGCCTTGGCAGGGGGAGAGGCCCAGGAACCGTGCCCCCTGGCCCGGGCCACTCCCACCAGCGCCTCCTCCCGGCAGACCCTGAGGAGTCCTCCTCCTATTTTGTGATTGGTGCTGTGCTCTACCGCACCCTCGGCCTCATCCTGCCGCCCCCCAGGTGAGTCCCTGGGAGGGGTGGATGGGGCTGCTGCGGGTCCAGGGAGGCCCAGGTAAGGGAAGGAAGGCTGAGCCCCTGCTGGCCACAGAGAGATCCATCTGCAGCCTCAGGGACCCCTCGCCTGGCTCTGGACACAGGTGCTCCTCCAAGACGTCCATGCAGCTCCCAGAGGCTTCAGAGGGGGTGCGGGGGGTGTTGGACTGAGCTCTAGACCTCACCCCAAGTTCTGGGCCCCGCTGAACTCCAGGCCTTCCCCTGGCCTTGGCACCATGGTAGCCTCTTGCCCTCGATCCAAAGCACCTTCAGGGTTCCTGACTGGGTCTGGGCACCTGCTGGCAGGAGCTGACCTCAGCATCTGTCCCCCAGGCCCCCGCTGGCCGTCACATCCCGGGTGATGACAGTGACTGTGAGGCCCCCCACCCAGCCACTAGCTGAGCCCCTCATCACCGTGGAGCTCTCCTATATCATCAACGTGAGTGGGGCCCTGGGCAGGGACCCTGGGGATGCTCCAGCCAGGGCAGCCAAAGGCCTGTGTGATGGGGAGGTGGCCTGCCCTGATGGCAGGCTGAACCGCTGGCCTGTGTGGGGCCTGCCATGGCAGGATGAGGGTGGTCTTGGGTGGGCAGCTTGCCACCCGCGCTGCACTTAGGTCTTCTACTCCTCAGGGCACCACGGATCCCCACTGTGCCAGCTGGGACTACTCCAGAGCGTGAGTTGGGCAGGGGCTCTATGTGGGGAAGGCCGCAGCCCTGGGACTCCTCCCTCAGGAGGGGATGTCCTGCCTGGAAGGCCAGAGGGAGAGTGCCTTGGCACCATCCTTGGCCCAAGGGATCAAGGGCAAACCCTGTGGCCCCCGCTGCCTGCCTGCCTGCCTCTTGGATGCGGCCTTGCTCTGGGTTTCACCTGTCCTTAGGCAGTGGCCAGCACTGGGGGTGGGGCCGTGGAGCTGGGCTGGGGCTCATCCCACCTCTCCCTCCACCCAAGAGATGCCAGCTCAGGGGACTGGGACACTGAGAGCTGCCAGACCCTGGAGACCCAGGCAGCCCACACTCGCTGCCAGTGCCAGCACCTGTCCACCTTTGCTGTGCTGGCCCAGCCGCCCAAGGACCTGGTGAGTGGGAGGGAAGTGCCTGGGCTGGGCCGGAGAAGAGGCTTCCGGGTGCCAGTGGCCATCTGTGACGGTGCTGGTGGGGATCTGGGTGATCCCACGTGGCGTTTGCGTGGGTGTACTTGTGGCATTGCACGTGGAAGTCTGTGCCCCTGGGCTGGTGCTCACAGTGATGACACGTGCCCAGGGGTGTGTGGCAGTGGGTGACTGCATGCGTATACACACACACGTGTGTGTCCGGTTGTGTGTGGAAGAGTGCGGGCGACAGCGTAAATACACATCCACGTACGTGACTGGGTCTGCTCTGTGCACGTGTGGAGGCAGTGGTGAGTCCCCTTATGTGTGTGGGTGTGACACAGGTGCAGGTGCCAGTCTGTCCTAGACAGGGGGTGGGGAGGGCGATGGCACCCCTGTAGCTGCCCTCTCCCAGTGGCCCATCTGACGGTCTGCCCCTCTACCCCAGACCCTGGAGCTGGCGGGCTCCCCCTCGGTCCCCCTTGTGATCGGCTGTGCTGTGTCCTGTATGGCACTGCTCACCCTCCTTGCCATCTATGCCGCCTTCTGGAGGTAGGTGGGACGGTGGGGCTTTGCGGGGGCGAGGGGGCGGGGCGGGCGGTGGCCGGCCACCCCAGGTTGGGGAGGGCGGCCAGTTCCCCTGTCTCTGCCCCCTGTGCCCCACCAGGTTTATAAAATCAGAACGCTCCATCATCCTGCTGAATTTCTGCCTGTCCATCCTGGCATCCAACATCCTGATCCTCGTGGGCCAGTCGCGGGTGCTGAGCAAGGCAGGTGCAGGCTCACAGGGGGGCCGGGCTGTGTGAGTGGGGCGAAGGGGGGATGGCGCGTGTGCTCGTGTGTATGAAACTAAGTGCCGGATGTGTGTAGACACTCGAGCTGGGTGTTGGGTGAGGGTGTGTGTGGGAGATAGTGTGTGTGAGCGTACATGAGGGAGTTGGAGAGGGGGTGTGCGTACTCCAGTGAGGGATGTCTGTGTACATCTGTGAACGTGTACGTGAGCCGAGCGCCTGTGCGCACGTGTGTTGGGCGTGTCTATGGGCATGTGGGAGCCCAAGCGAAGCCTCCTGTGCCACGTGCCCGCGTCTGATCTGTGTTGGCTGTCCCTTGTGCCCCCTCGGCCCTCTCTGCACAGCGCCAGCCCTGCTGGTGCCAGACGTGGGGCCCACCCGGCCATGACGTGGCAGGCACTCGTTTGTCCCCCTTCCTGCCAGCCCCGTCTACGCGTGGGCAGCCTGCCCGCCCGCCTCCTCCTGGATGCTGAGTGCCGTGTACGTGTCACCGGGCCTGTGTCGTGCTGTGTGTGGGTGCAGGAAGACGGGGGTGCCTGGCAGGGTTCTGTGGGAGGCGGAGCTCAGGTGGGCAGCCGTGGCAGCGCCCAGCAGCGGACGTGGGAAGCCCGGCGCCTCCCACCCTGGCGGCTGCTCAGGGCCACTCCCTCCCTCTCCTTCTTCCTGCAGGGTGTGTGCACCATGACAGCCGCCTTCCTGCACTTCTTCTTCCTCTCATCCTTTTGCTGGGTGCTCACTGAGGCCTGGCAGTCCTACCTGGCTGTCATCGGACGGATGCGGACCCGCCTCGTCCGCAAGCGCTTCCTCTGCCTGGGCTGGGGTGAGCGGGGCTCGTGCTGGACCCTGTCACTCGGCCTTGGGGGCAGGGACAGCAAGAGAGCTTCCGGCCCCGGCCCTGCTCTCTGGGCACAGGGGTCAGCTGGGCTGGGGGTCTGGGAGGGTGAAGGACCCTGAGGACGGGCGGCCATCTCACTCTGGCTCCCCCGCTCCCCCAGGTCTGCCTGCCCTGGTGGTGGCCGTGTCGGTCGGCTTTACCCGCACCAAAGGATACGGTACATCCAGCTAGTACGTGGGCCTCCCCGGCTGGGAGGTGGGAGTCAGTGGACCTGACGGGGCTCCAGACTAATCGGGCTGTGATCCTGGCCCACCCCTGCTGTGGGACTTTGGGCAAATTCTCCCGTCTCAGCCTGTTTCCCTGACTATAAAAGGCTGTGCTGGGATTGGATAATCTCAGAACCATTTAGGTCAGGGATCAGCCTTGGTAGCCCCAGGGCCCTTGTTAGAGGGGCTCAGCAACAGTCAGTGGCTCACTCTCACCTTGTCTGGGTCCCTGCCCCAATGCGTAACGTGACCCGGCAGCTCAGGGAGCCCTGAGGGATGGTGTTTGAGCATGGGAGCAGGCCCACTGGTTGTCTGATACCCCCTCTTTCCCCCCTGTCCAGCTGCTGGCTCTCTCTGGAGGGTGGTCTGCTTTATGCCTTCGTGGGCCCAGCAGCTGTCATTGTCCTGGTATGTGCCCCTGCAGCATCCTGGGAGGGGCATGGCCCCAAGGGGGTCTGCCTCCTCCACCTGGGGATTTCCCTGCCAGGAGGGCATCTGGTGATCCTGTCTTCCCCTACCCCACTCCACCGGGCCCCCAGGTGAATATGCTCATCGGAATCATCGTCTTCAACAAGCTCATGGCTCGGGATGGCATCTCAGACAAGTCCAAGAAGCAGAGGGCCGGGTAAGGGGAGGGGGGTCGCTGTGACTTGGCCTTTTGGGAAATGCTGTAGGGAGGGTGGGCCACAGCCACTCTTGGAGACTCAGGGCTTGATGATGCGACTGGGGCTCCCTGAACTTGGTGCATCAAGGGTGCAGGCAAGGTGGGCACCTGGTGTGCTCGGCTGCAGCCCCTCGCCCACCCTAACCCACCTCTCTCTCTCTCATCTGCCCTCCCCCTCCCACCCCACTCGGGGCTCACACTGCCCCATCTCTTCCCACTTCCCGTGTGTCTCCCCCCTTCTCCCATGTCTGTGCCGCCCCCGAGGTCGGAGCGGTGCCCCTGGGCCAGCCTGCTCCTCCCCTGCTCAGCGTGTGGAGCGGTCCCCAGCCCCCTGCTCAGCTCAGCCTCGGCCAGGAACGCCATGTTAGTTGTGCCCCCGTGGGGAAGGGGGGGGGTGGGGAGGGGCAAAAGAAGGGGGGGGCAGTGCCCATGGTGGGGGGAGGAGGGATATCAGCCCAGTGCCCTGGAAAGCTTGCCCTGCTCTGCCACCTGCCACGCACTCTCAAGGGCTCGACATTGCAATGGCAAAGAGGCCACAGGGAATGAATGTCTGTGCCTTCCAGAAAATGCCGGATTCCCATGCCCACCCCTTGCTCCCTGCCCCTGCGCCCCTAGCCCCGGCTTATATTTTATCCAGGCACAGACACGCACTCCTCCTTATAGCCCCAACCTACAGAGGCTCATAGAGTCTTCCACCCTTAGAATTTTGGAGCCCATAGAACCTTAGAATTGGAATGGTAGAATCTTAGAATAAGACAATCAGAAACTAAGAATGTTCGAATGAGTGAATCATAGAGTCTTATCATCTGTCATAGAATCTGAGACTTAGAATTTCAGAGGCATTGAATCTTACAATCAATTGGAGGACAGAGAATCTTGGAGCTAGGGAATTATTTCACTGAGCTGTCCTCGGGCTGCTGAGACTCTTAAAATCCCAGCCGCACAAGAGTAGAATGAATGAATGAACTTCAGGGCTTCAGGCCCAACCTCCCACTCAGGGCCAGAAATCCAGCTGACCCTCCCTGAGCAGTGGGGACCCAGCTCTGTCTTGCACACCTCCAGGATCAGGGAGCTCACTGCCTCTGGAGGTGGCTGGCAGCATCTCTGGGAACCTCTGTGTAGCAGAAAGCTCCCTTTTGCTTGGGCTCCCATCTGCCTCTCTGACCCAGTCTCTCAGAACTAGCAGTTAAAAGCTTGGGCTTCGGAGGCTCCACTTTGGGTTTGCATCCCGGCTCTGTGTCTGTCTGCCCAGCTGGGCACACTCCAGTTTCCTCATCTGTAAATTAGGATAACAATCCCCATGCCTGTTTACTGGAGTTGTTTTGGTCACAGTGTGATTAATGTATGTAAAGAATTTGGTGTAGGGCCTGCCAGAGAATTGGTGGTGAATCAGTGGTAGCCCTCATGGCTGTGATTAGGTCCTCTCTTTAGTCTTGGCTCTGCCCCCGGGGCCTGTGGAGACCACTGTGCCTGCCCCCGGCCGGGCTGAACAGCCCTGGACCACTCTTCCTAGGGCAGGTCTTGGCCGCCTGCCCACCTCTCTGCCTCGTCCAGAGCTGTGCCCACCCCTGCCTGACTCTCCCACCGGGCGGTGTTCATGAGGCAGAGTGGGCAGGGTGTGGCACCTGGCCCAGTAGGGCAAGGCTGCCTTACTGTGTGCTCGTGGGCTGTTGCTGGTGGGGGCGGGCTGGCACTGGTGCCTGGATGCCTGGGCCCCTCTGCCTTTTTTCTCTGCCCTCCCTTGTCGAGGAGGCTGGGGATGTGTGGGTTTGGCCCTGACCCTGGCTTTGACCTCCAGCCCCAGCTATGATCTTTCTGCCCAGCTCTGAGCAGGCCCTGGGAGCCTGGCACCTCCTCCTTGGGAAGCTGAAGGGGAGGAGCCTCTGCTGCCCTGGTCCCTTCGTCTTCTCCCCAAAGATTTGTGCTCTGTGATTTCCTTCGTCCTCTCTGCCGATGTAGCCTTTCTGTGTGTCTCTGCCCGTCTCATCCACTCTCTCACCATGTCTGCCGTCTCTGTTTGTCTCTCTTCCTCTCCTCCCCTCCCAGACTCTCTGGGGATGTGGCCCAGGCCTGTGATTCTGTGCAAACTGTGGCTGAAACTCACAGCGTCTGTATCTGTCTCCCTCCTCTTCTCTCCCACTGTTTCTTTCCACCTTCTTTGTCTCTGTCCGCTGATGCTGCCTCTGGCTCAGTCCCATTGTGTCGGTGTGTCTATCCCTCCCCCTCTTCTTGTCCCCCAGTTTTCTGCTCTTTGTTCTGTTCCTCTGCCTCCGGCTCCTCAGCCCCCCTGCTCGGGGCCATTACTGAGATCTTGGCATTTGGGGCCCTGCCGGTCTTGGGCAGCTTAAGGGCCCCAGGCTGAGTGCAGGCCCGGGCTCAGCCCAGCCTGTCCCCTGGAGTGTCGCCCGACGGACCCTCTGCCTTGTCCTCAGGGCCTCGCTCTGGAGCTCCTGCGTGGTGCTGCCCCTGCTGGCGCTCACCTGGATGTCCGCCGTCCTGGCCATGACAGACCGCCGCTCCGTCCTCTTCCAGGCCCTCTTTGCTGTCTTCAACTCCGCGCAGGGCTTTGTCATCACGGCTGTGCACTGCTTTCTGCGCCGAGAGGTGGGCTGGGCCTCTCCTGCCCCTGTCCGCCCCCGACCATGGCAGTCCCTCGCTTCTCCCCACGGTGCAGCTGGGGAAGACTGAGGCCCCACCAGGTCCCCAGCTGGGCAGCCCTTGGTGTGCATGCTGAGAGCTTGGGCAGCCTTGGCCTTGGCCTCGGTCCCCTGGGGCTCCTTCTCCCCTCCCCTAGGCTGGATGCGCTGCTTTCCTTCCACACCTGCCTGAGTGCCTGGGGTGGGAGGCACAGCCAACCGTGGCCGGGGGCCCTGTGGCAGCCTCAGGTCCAGCAGGCACCTGCTGCCCCCAGGTCCAGGATGTGGTGAAGTGCCAGATGGGCGTGTGCCGGGCCGATGAGAGTGAAGACTCCCCCGACTCGTGTAAGAACGGGCAGCTGCAGATCCTGGTGAGTGAGGAGGCCTGGGCAGGGCACAGGTGGGTTCTGAGTGCCCCCTGCCCTGGACCCCTCACCTGCCTCATCTATGGCAGGGAGGGAACAGAGACTGGGTTTGATTCGGGCTCAGCCAGTGACAGCTGGGTGGCCTTGGGCAAGTCCTTTCCCCCCTTCAGTCTTCCCGCTGTCAGGTGTGGCTGGAGGAGACCACGCCTGGGGCCCCTCTGCTCTGTTGGGCAGTGTGCCCAGCAGAGGCAGACCCTCTGGGTGGGTAGGGAGGGGCCTGCATCCCCCCCCCCACCCTGATACATGGATCCTCTCTCTGCCTGTCTGCTCTCTCCCTCTCTGCCTATAGTCAGACTTTGAAAAAGATGTGGATCTGGCTTGTCAGACAGGTGAGTGTGCCAGGGCAGAGCTGAGAATGGCCCCAGAGAGGGGCAAGAAGGGAGGGCCCCCAGCCACACCAAGGAAGGCCCTGACAGGTGTCTGGCTGCGGGGTCTAGCTTTTGAGTCAGACAAGCCTGAGTTGGATTCAGGGCTGTGAACACCACTCACTGCATGACTCTGGGCAAACAGCTTACCCCTGGAGCCTCGGTTAACACACCTATAAAGGAGAGAAATCTGTCCTCCCAGGGTGGGTGGGAGCCTTACGTGAACTGGGGGACATCGAGTGCCTAGCCGGGTGCTCGGCACAAAGTGGCTCTTACATCATTGTGTCATTTCCACGATTCTTACCAGAACCTCCTTCAAGTTCTGTCTCCTGGGGAGGAGCTGCCCAGGGAGCGGGGAGGAGCAAGGCTCTTTTGACAGCCTTGGGGCTGGCGGGTCAGAGGTCAGGACCCGCCCCCGGGCACTGTGGGAGCTGGGCCTTGGCTTCGTTCCTCTCCCTCCCTTGCTGTGGGCCTCTGGGACAGACACCTTCTTAACCCCTGTGTTAACCACCCGGCCATCACGCCAGGACTCAGCTTCCCCCGCTGTCCAAGCTCAGGGGCTTGGTACCCTGCTCAGCCTGGGCAAGGGCATCTGGGGGCTCTTCCTCCCCTGGACTGACCTCCCTCCACTCCTGCCCCCAGTGCTGTTCAAGGAGGTCAACACTTGTAACCCGTCCACCATCACGGGCACACTGTCCCGCCTGTCCCTGGACGAGGACGAGGAGCCCAAGTCCTGCCTCGTGGGTCCCGAGGGCAGCCTCAGCTTCTCACCACTGCCTGGCAATCTCCTGGTGCCCATGGCAGCCTCACCAGGGCTGGGGGAGCCACCGCCCCCCCAGGAGGCCAACCCCGTGTACATGTGTGGGGAGGGTGGCCTGCGGCAGCTGGACCTCACGTGGCTGCAGCCTGCCGAGCCGGGCTCCGATGGGGACTACATGGTGCTGCCCCGGAGGACTCTGAGCTTGCAGCCCGGCGGCGGGGGCGGAGGTGGCGAGGATGCCCCGCGGGCCCGGCCCGAGGGCACCCCCCGGCGGGCTGCCAAGGCACTGGGCCATGCCGAAGGGTACCCCAGCTTCCTGTCTGTGGACCACTCGGGCCTGGGGCTGGGCCCTGCCTACGGATCGCTACAGAACCCCTACGGGATGACCTTCCAACCGCCACCGCCGACACCCAGCGCCCGCCAAGTGCCCGAGCCGGGGGAGCGCAGCCGGACCATGCCCCGCACCGTGCCCGGCTCCACCATGAAGCTGGGCTCCCTGGAGGTGAGGGGCTGCTGGGCACAGGCGGGGGGTGGGGGGTTGGGAGGCCTGCCCCCGGGTGCCTGTGACTAACTATGTCTGGCAACAGCCAGGAAGGGACAGCCGGTAGCCTCCTCATACAAAGTCCTGGGGAGTATATCTGCTGTGCGTTTCTCCTCCGTTTGTGCCCACGGCGGCTCCAAGGGCATCCTGGCTCCTCTGAGCTCCTCAAATGGGCTTGGACGCCACGTGCTGAGGGTGCACTTCTCGAAGGTGCTCACGCTTGCTTTAATGCCTGTTTTGGGGCGAGCGGTTAGGATGGGCCCTCCTTTAAGGGGCCTGTGGCTCAGGCCCAGTGCTGTATTGCTAGGGAAGCCACATCATAGGGGATGAGAGCCTGGGTCTCCGAGTCCCCAGGTTCAGATCTGGACGCTGCCTGCCGATCAGCAGTGAGATTTGGAGCATAATCTTCCCCCGAGGCTCACGTAATCTCTCTTCACCTTAACCTCTCTGAGCCTCAGTCTCCTCATTCGTAAAGTGCGGATAACACAGGAGCAGCCTCTTGGTAGAGTTGCTGCGAGGACTAATTGATAAAGATCATTTTATCTCTGTGTGGAGCAGGTAGAAAGTGCTAGATGATTGGGGATGGCTACTGGTATCATTCCTGAAATCAAGCTCAGGCACTGCCCGTAGGCTTGTGGTAATTGCCCCTCTCTTCCTGAGAAAATGCCAGCCCCTCTCTTTCCCCGCCTGTGTGTTTTCTGTGGCTGCTCCACCTTCTCTCTGACCTCCTCAGGCCTGCTCCCTGCCGGGAATCACTGGCAACAAGCAGTTGGTAGTGGCCCACTGTAGAACTCGAGAACTTTCATTGGAGGGATGAGGAGGGTGTGGATGAGGACAGGGTTAGGAGTCGCAGCTCAGGCACCACTGGCTGCTCATGTTCAGCCCCAGAAACCGGCTCCCCATCCTCCCCACGAGAAAACAAAGTTAGCAGCTAGAAGGTTTGCAAGTTTAGTTTTTCTCCCGAAATGTTTCTTGAACATTTGGTGCCTGCTCTTGCCGCAGATGGCAAAAACAGGAAGGCGTCACAAAGACAGAAAACTTGACACGGGAACTGGGGAGGGGAGCGCTCAGCATGGTGGCAGGTTTTGTTCTGGGGACACCTGTCCGTGCTTGGGCCCCTGAGGAGGGGCCAGCCCTGGGCTCCTTGTGTGGGAGGTAGCAAAAAAACATGGCAGAGTCTTGAGGGGTCAAGGATGACGTCCAGAATTCTGCTGTGGGCAACTGCGATGGGGCGGAGGAGCACGTTTGGGGCGGGGGAATTTAGAGTTTATTCTCTTGGGCGCAGCCGTGTGTGCCTTGCCCGTGGGCATCAGGGAGCAGGGAGAGGAGTCCCGCTGCCTCCAGAAAGTGCAGTGTGGCTGGTAACGGGGAGGACGTGTGTGTGTGTGTGTGTGTGTGTGTGTGTGTGTGTGTGTGTGTGTGTGTGTGTCTGGTGAAGGGCAGGGGAGAGTGCAGGGCAGAGTGCGGGGGCCAAGAGTTGGAGACGCCAGGGTGGGTGGCGAAGAAAGAGCAGGCAGGGAGGTGGAAGGACCAGGAGAGGGGTGTCACCACCGCCAGTGGTGGTGAGTGTGTCTGCAGGCCTGGGACTGGGGAGATCTAGATGGCGGTTTTAGCGGCGTCCTTGAGGACTGTGGGGCAAGTCCCTTCACCCTGGACCTCAGTTTCCCCAGTGTAACCTGAGAAGGTTGGTCTTGGCCTCATGAGCGCTCCTGCGCCAACATTCTGAGACTCTAAGGCCTCCTTCTTGAGTGGCACCGAATGCTGCGTAGGCCACTGGGGCCTTGAAGGTGGTCTTGGGCAAGTGAGAGCTGGGAGAGGCATGAGGGAGGGAGGCCAGGGAGGCAGGGCCAAGTTTGGCAGGAAAAGGGGCAAAGTGCGGTGAAAGGAAGGTTTCTGTAACCCTGCGTCCTGTATTTGCAGGACAAGTGGAGGTTTCCAGGGAGAGAGGAGCCCGTTGGTGGCAGAGAGGATGGGGCAAGATGGGGCAGGACAGAGGGGTGGAATCCAGGACACAGAGGAAGGAGGGTCTGCTCTGTGATCCCATGTGGGGATCTGTGTCCCGCCGTGTTGGAAGTCTGCGCTGTGACATCTGGTCCACGTGCAGGTGCATGTCTACGCGTGTGCCAGCCTCTGTGTGCCCCTGGCAGTCCTGTGGTGGGGTAGCGCCTTGGAGCCTCATCTCCCAGGCCCCAAGCCCATTTCCACAACCTCAAGGGCTGTCCTTTAAAGGATTCCTAGCTCCTGAGCCTGGGCTGGGGGAAGGTACAGTGGGCAGACCCTGGGCGGGGAGCAGATTTCCTCACTCTAAACCCCCTGCACATGGTAAAAAGTTTTCTTCTCTTTCACTGCTTCCTTGTTGCTCCTTCCCAGAGAAAGAAGTTACGGTACTCAGACCTGGACTTTGAGGTAAGTGCTACAGTGTATGTGTGTGTTGGGTTTGGGATTGCGGGGGGCGGTTTGTCCCTGGAGGGTCCCCTCCTAAAATTAGCCCAAGCCCCAGTGCAGAGCCTGACCCCATGACAGTCCCTCAACTGCCCAAGCCCGTTGCTCTGGGGTGAAGAAAGAGCCAGGCCTTGTCCCAGAGGGGCCGGCAGCAGGCAGGGATGTGGGGACCTAGGATGCTGAGCATCCCGTGGGGAGCACCTGCCCTGACGCCCTGTGGCTCCCAGAAGGTGATGCACACCCGGAAACGGCACTCGGAACTCTACCATGAGCTCAACCAGAAATTCCACACTTTCGACCGCTACCGCAGCCAGTCCACGGCCAAGGTGAGGGCTCCTCTTGTGACTGCCCCTGCCTGAAGCTCGGGGCCCAACCTGGCACAGTGGCCCCTGGGGTCAGACCCTGACCCGTGGCCCCTGTTGCAGAGGGAGAAGCGGTGGAGTGTGTCCTCAGGTGGGGCAGCCGAACGGAGCGTGTCCAGCGTAAGTGCCCCAGGCTGGGGTGGGGTGGGATGAGGTGGGCCTCGAGGCATTCAATTCCCTCCCTGCCCTCCTCCCTGGCCTGGGCAGCCTCAGCTTGCCTCACCAAGGGCCTGCCCGTGGCATAAGCAACAGTCTGGGGTTTTTAGGAGATGGGGGGGTATTGGTGGGAGCTCCTTCAGGATCTTGAGGAGGGTGGGCCGCAGGAGACATGGTCTCGGGGGCCACGCTGACCACAGGGATCAGGAACCCCACTCTGGAGCCAGGCGGGTCTGGATTTGAACCCCGATTGCTCGGTAACTTTGGGCGTCACTGGCCCTCCCCGGGCCTTCTCAGTTGGTTCTTCTGTACCGTGGGTGAGAGGGTATTGGCCCATCTCCACGGGCCCCTCCCTCTCCCCGCCACAGGAGAAGCCCAGTCCAGGGGAGCGTCCCGGCTTGTCCCAACAGCGGCGACATCAGAGCTGGAGCACCTTTAAGTCTATGACGCTGGGCTCGCTGCCCCCCAAGCCCCGAGAACGGCTGGCCCTGCACCGGGCAGCAGCCTGGCAGCCCACAGAACCACCGGATGGCGACTTCCAGACAGAGGTGTGAGTGCCACTCCGGACTGCCCACTGCGTATAAATATTATATATCTCTCTATTTTCGCACTCCACTTTGGAACTACCCAGGAGCCAGCGCCCCCTCCCCTCTCCCGAGGGCTGGGCAGGGAGGCACAGTGGACTCAGCTGGGCTGGGGGAGCCAGACACAGCGTGGCCGGGGGACCAGGGCCCTTCCTTGTTTCTCAGAGGCCCCTCGGCCCCTGGAGCCCCATCTTCACCCCCAGCCTGTCTGTCCCTGTCCCGGGCTGGGGAGGGGGGAGGGAACTTTCTTGGGAATAAACTTTACTCTGTGGATTTTGCTGCTGAGCTATTTGCTTTCCCCAGGGGAAGGCCCAGCCCTGGGACCCCCAACCTTGTTCCTCCATCTCTTTGGTTCGCCTCGCTTGGTCTTGTCAAATTGTGATGGGGTCAGGCTGACTCCAGCTGGGAGGGGGTGGCCTAGGCTCTGACTCCATCCTTGCCCCTGACTCCCTGGGTGACCCTGGATACAACCCTTCTTCCCCTGTTGGGGCCTGAGGTAAGCAGATTGGGAATGTAGGGTGGAGCCCCTTGAAGTGGGACTTCCACATTGGCTGTGATCGTCATGGCTCCCTTTCACTGGGGCCCAGAGGCCAGGCAGAGCTTAGTGACCTCAGGTTCCCCATCTGTGAAGTGGGGAGGGTGACAGTACCTACCTCATAGGGTTGTTGGAGGATGAAACAGATTAACACATGTAAAGTTAGCTTAGTGAGTGCCTGGCACAGGAGTAGCTCTTTTAGTATTACCTGTTGTCTAAGGCACCTGGTCTCCTGCTGTGCTCTGTACTAGGCGTTCCCAACCTTGCAGGAAAGTTTTAGGTGGCCCAGTTTGTGGATAAGAAAATGAGGCCCGAGATGGGAAGTGACTTGCTCAAGGCCACAGTCAGAGACAGGGCAGGGACTTCACCTTCATCAGTACCCTCCTAGTAGGACTGGAAGCTTGAGCTCAGCTTCCAGGGACCTGACCTTCATGGCTGCAGAGGAGCATCGGAGAGCTCAGGTTCCAGGGCTCAGGGTGGGTGTGGGGTGGAGGGACCAGACTGGCTTGGTGCCAGAGGGCAGTTTCTAGGGCATAGTCTTTGTAAACCTGAGTGAGTGAACCCTTCTCAGTTCCCAGGAATCCAGGCAAAGAAGGGGTAGAATCAGTGTGGAGACATGTTGCCATGGCTCTTCTGTGGTCAGGCAGCCACTGGAGCAGAGGCCACAGGTGCAGCTGCCGGCCTGGTCATTCAGCAGCATGGGCCCCTCCCCAGAGACTCTGAGACACAGACGCAGGCCCTTGGAGAGCTGATTGACTCTGGAGGTGGACATGTCAGAGGGAGGGGTTAGGTGCTATAGGAGCCTGGATGGGGGAGAAGGAAGAAGGGACTGGCTGCTGGGGTGGGGGTGGCTGTCACAGCTAATGGCCTCCTGGAGGGGCTGGAGGAGCGGGTGTCGTGGTGGTACCAGCTCCCTAAGTCTCCTCTGAATCCTGCCAGCTGCGGGCCCGGTCAGAGGAGGGAGCAGACCCCCGCCCTCCCCTTGGGCAGCCCCAGCACTTATGGATACAAAGTGATCACTCAGGCACCGTCTCACATGAGTCTTCGAGGTAGGTATTGTGACTCCCCCATTTTACAGATGAGGAAATCAAGGCTCAGAGAGGGACCTGACTTTCCCAAACTCCCATGGCTTGTAAGCGGCTGGCTATATTGCAGCTTGTGGCCGGAGGTGGCAGAATCCCCTGTACCAGCCAGCTTAGGCAAAAGGGGACTTCGTTCGTTCACTTAGGAGTTGCAAGCTCCAGGAAGGGAGTGGTAGGTGGTGGGTGGTGGCTAGCCTTGGGCGATGAAGGCCAGGGTAACGGTGTGGCCGGATCTCTCATCCCTTCCAGCTGCTCTCTATGTCAGCTCCATTCTTTCAGGCAAGCTTCCTCATCCCTCTGGGCCCCCCAGGCTTCCTTCTGCCAACCCGTATCACTCAACTCTGCCCCCAGAGGGAAAGAAACTTTCTCTTGAATTCCAATCAGAAAACCCCCAAGGAAGGGCTCTGATTGGCCCCAGCCAGGGGGTGCTGCACTGTGATTGGCAGCCCCCTTGGGAACCTCAGGGGAGGGGGAGGGGGAGTAGGTCCCCCAAAAGAGGAGGTCCTATTCCCAGAAGTGGGCAGTAGGCTCACAGAAACAAAGCCCCGGTCCCTGACCTTTTGCCAGCAGATCCCACGCCACATCCTGGGCCAGACCTTTTTCTAAAAGAGGCATCACCTAAAGCCTTCTGGGTGCCTCTCCTGTGTTTCTGCCTCCCCGCTTCCCAGCCCTGGGCTCCACTGGCCACCACAAGGATCTCTCCGGATGAGCTGCAGTGTGCATTCCCCTCCCTGCTTGTAGTTTCTCGCTTTGCATCTGGTTTGAGGAGGAGGGTGAGTATGCACCCTGTGGATCCCGCTCAACAGCAACCACAGCTGCAGCGGAGGCTCCTGAGGGCTCTGAAACTCACCACCTCCATGGTCAAGGGCAGAGCTTTCCTGTGTCGAGGGCTGTGCTCCTCTCTGCCCGTCAGTCCCCACTCCCTAGGCACTGACTTGCTGCGTCTCTTCAGACAGGTCACCGGGCCCTGTCTGACTTGGGTTTCCTTATCTGTAGTCCTGATTGTCCTTTCGTCTGGGGTAATATCTAACAACCTGTCATGTCTTTCCTAGACTTGAATTTCTCATCTCATTGTCCTCCTTATTCTCTCTGCCTCCAGTTGCTACCTAGTTCCGGGGTGATCTCTCCAAATGCACGTCTGGCCAGGTCACTGCCCTCCCTGCTCAGAAGGCTTCCAAGGACCCTAGAATTAGCCTAGAATGCAAGGCCCTTAGTGATGTGGCCCTTGCCTACCTCTCCTGGCCCAACTCTCTCACCTCCATGCTTTTGCACATGGCATTCCTTCCGCCTGGAACTTTCACCTGCTCACACTGGCAACTTCCTCTTCAGCCTTCCAGATCTAGCCCCAGTGGCCCCACTCTGTGAAGCTGCCCCTGAGCTCCTCGCCTCAGCAGTCAGCACTCGCTGGGCGTCCACAGCCCCGGCACACACTTTCACTCTCACACCGCTTGCACAGAATGGCTATCATCTATGTCAACCTGGTTTGGTTTTGTGCACTCAGCCGAGGGCTCCATGTGGAGCAGGCCTCAGTGGCTTTTTACTGAGTGAACAGATGGAATGCACAAATCTCTGGGAACATTGGTTTTCTTATCTGCAAAATGGGGATACTGATAATCCTTACCCAGCCTTCTTCACTGGGTATCCAGAACATGACTTGAGATTATTCCTGGGGAGAGTTTTGCAGGTGGTATCCACCCCTCCCCCAGTTATTCCTTCCTGGGCCTCTGTGCTATATATATTAGGACCCCGGGTGGGAAGCCAGCCCTGGGTGCTGTCCAGGGTGCTGAATGGGACGCTGCCCCCCAAGCAATAAGGAGACAGCCTGAGAAGCTCAACCAAGCTCACCTGCAGCCTTTCCATGCCTTGCAGACTGTGGCAAGGTCACGGGTGAGCAGACCACGCCTACTTTCATAAGACCAGACCCTGGGGAATGTCCAACAAAAATATAATGCAAACTACATATGTAATTTAAAACTTTCCAGTAGCTATTTTTAAAAATTATTTTATTTAGTTTTGGCTGCTTTGGGTCTTCGTTGCTGCACGCGGGCTTTCTCTAGTTGCAGAGAGCAGGGGCTACTCTTCGTTGAGGTGCGCAGGCTTCTCATTGTGGTGGCTTCTCTTGTTGCGGAGCCCAGGCTCTAGGCGCGTGGGCTTCAGCAGTTGTGGCACGTGGGCTCAGTAGTTGTGGCTCCCAGGCTCCAGAGCACAGGCTCAGTAGCTGTGGCACACAGGCTTAGTTGCTCCGCGGCATGTGGGATCTTCCCAGATGAGGGGTCGAACCTGTGTGCCCTGCATTGGTAGGCGGATTCTTAACCACTGCACCACCAGGGAAGTCCAGTAGCTATTTTTAAAAATAAAAGATGAAATTCATTTTAATAACATATTTAACCCACTATATCAAAAATACTATCATTTTGACACATAATCAATATAGATGATTATGGATGAGATACTTAACATTCTTGTTCCATACTAAGTCTCTGAAATCCAGTGTGTGCATTACATGTACAGCACGTCTCAATTCAGAAGAGCCACATCCCGAGGACTCAGTAACCACATGTGGCGAGTGGCTGTCATATTGGACAGCACAGCTCTAGACAGAACAAACGCAGTGACCTTGGGCAAGTCAATTCAGTGACCTCTGAAAAGGAGGTAGGAGTACTACCTGCTTCACTGGGTCATGGGAGCGTTCATGGGGGTGACGTAAGGCAGGTTCCCAGCACAGCACCAGCACCAAGTAGGCCCTAAGTCGGTGTTCCTGGAATCTAGGTATTCAGGGGACAAAGGTGGGCGGGGAGGGAGTGTTGGGGAAGTAGGAGGAAGTCCCGAGGAGACCTGTGCACTGGTGTCAGGTCGACCTCAGCAGGGCTGGGGGAAGGGCACCCCCCCCACTCCCCTCACCCCTACATCACCCCCACAGCCTGTCTTCCTTTTTCCCACCTGCAGCCCTGCCCCTGGGAGAAGGGAGACAGGTTAGGAACGGCACTTGAACAGACACATTCAACTCATTTGGGTTTAATTCACTTCCATTATGCACCAGTTAAAAGGAAATTAGGTGACCTAGGTGGCCTGAGGGAGAACCTGGGTGCAGGATGCTGCCAACTTCTGTCTCTCTGGACTTATTTCCCTTGAGGCTTCCTCTTGCCCACCCCCCGGGCAGCCCTGGGTCCAGTAGTTGGGGCTTTTTAGAGCCAGTCCCCAGGATCCTCCATTGTACCTCCCTGCACTCCTCCAAGAACACCCACCCCAGGAACACCCCTACCCTCTCAGGCCCTCAAAACACATGCTAAGTGTCCAGGGCAGAGGAGACTCCAGTAAGGGTTTTGGCGTTTCAGACTAGTGGGAAGTCAAGAAGGGTGTTGGGCAGCGGGTGGCATGATCAGATTTTTTTTTTTTTTTTTTTTTTTTTTTTGTGGTACGCGGGCCTCTCACTGTCGTGGCCTCTCCCACTGCGGAGCACAGGCTCTGGACGTGCAGGCCCAGCGGCCATGGCTCACGGGCCGAGCCGCTCCACGGCATGTGGGATCCTCCCGGACCGGGGCACGAACCCGTGACCCCTGCATCGGCAGGCGGACTCTCAACCACTGCGCCACCAGGGAAGCCCCGGCATGATCAGATTTAATAGGGTTGCTCTGGGTGGATGGGCCGTGGATGGGGGGCAGTTACTGAAGAGTGAGATGGTTGCAGAGAGACCGGTGAAGAGACCATCCATACAAAGGAAACTTTAACTTAGGGGGATGCTACGGAGGGAGCATGGAATCTCTATGTATGCAATGGTGGAATTGTCAGCCCCTGGTATGGACGGTATCAGAAGGAGCCAAGGGTGACTTGTGGGCTTCTGTCTTACACACCTGGATGCATGACCATGCCATTGAATTTGGAGGCCAGGAAGAGGACCAGCTTTGGCGGGGGACAATCATGACTTTCACCTAGAACATGGTAACCTTGCAATACCTCGGAGATAGTCATGGGGGAATTTCAAGTAGGAAGTAGATGGTTAGACATATAGGACTAGAATTCAGGAGAAGGGCGGGACTAGAGTTACTGGCATGGCAGGAAGCTGTATTGGAGCAGGCTGTAGAGTGAGTGGGAGGTGAAGAAATTAAGACAGGATAGACAATTCTTGAAGTGGAGCTATGAAAGGAGGGAGAGAAAGGTCAGGGGCCACTATTGGCTCTGAAGGTGAATTAGCTGGACAGGATGATGGAATGTTTCCAAGAATGGAGAGGCCATCCTTACCCCCTCTCCAAGACCCTACATAATGACGGACCAAAAATAACCAGCCCTACCATCCTGGGAGGCAGGGTCCTGAGACCTGGTAATGGATATCATCACGGAGATTGATTCTCCTCATTTGTTGGGCTGCAGGCCAGCCACGGTTCCTGAAGGAGGGTCGGGGAGGATAGGGGTGGGCATTCAGCAAAACCGTGGCTCTAAGGGCTTCTGGGAGGAGGGAACTTTAAGACTCCATAGGGAGCTCCCAGGCACAAGATGGAGATACAGATCCGGTGCCCTGGGCTCTCTGCAGCCCTTGTCCCTGCTCCTTCTGACCAGGCAGGAGCAGGGGAGAGTCATCCCCACAGTCTCAGCTCCCCACGGGGCCTGCTTCAGGCTGGTATGTCCCCATCCCCTGCCGTGGCATGGCACAGCCCCAGCCATCGATCCAGTCATCCCCAGAGACAACCAAGAAAGTCAATATTTAATTTGGGCACCATGTTAATGCCATCAATCGCCGACTCCCCTCCTCCACTTCCTCAGGCTCATTTGTCTCTTCCCACCCATGGAGGGGAGGGGGGCAGTACTGGAACCCAGTGGAGGCAGAGCTCAGCCTGGGTCGGAGTGGGAAAACTGGCCTGCATGTGGGGGTGCTGCCCTCAGCCACCCAGGTTCCCGTTCTCCCTGAGAATCACCGACCTGCTTTGTTTGAGTTTCCTGAGCCCTGTCTCCAGTGAGGAGGAGGCTGGGAGGTCCACGTTCCTCCCAGGTGGGAACTGAGCCTAACTCCCGGCAGGGTCCATACACGGAGCAGGTGTGGTTGCGGGTTGAGCCATGGAGGGAAGGATAGAAACCGTGAAGTATACCACCGCGGGAGAAAAGTGAGGGCAAATCCTAAGACCCAGAACCCGAGGGCTGTGCCGGCTCAGGCTTCTAGAGCCCCTCCTGGGTGCCCACTGCCGTGTAATGCTGGTGGAACCCACACAAGGACCTTAGATGAGGGTCCATCTCTAGACCTCAGAGAGGGGCTTGGGGGAGAGTTGAGCTTAGAGGCCTAGAGCCCAGCTGGGCAGCGAAAGGCTGAGGGGAGGGCAGGGCTGGGCCCACCTCAAGGCTGGGCTGGGTCCAGCTCCACTGTTTATTCTACCAGCAAGGTGGCAGCAACACACGTACACACACACACACAAACACACACACACACACACACACACACACACACACACACACACACACACACACACACGCGGGAAGAAATACTGCTTCAATGAACTTATCCACAGTTTTGCAATTGAAAAATCCCAAAAGAAGTTGTTTTCATTTCAGCATACACGTAAGTATTATGCTTCATGGGTTACTATCATTTCTATTATGAATCATGTATGGGGAGTACTAGGACATCTAAATGTCTTAGTCTGGCCCAGGTGACTCCCATCCTGAGCTGCCCAGAGAGTCCTCAGCAGCCCAGCTGACCCTCTCGGAGCCACTCAGTCAAGCCTTGAGCTAGAAGAGGCTAGTTTGGTTATTCATTTATTCAGTAAACATTGTCCAGTGCCACATTGTGCCAGGCCCTGAGCTGGACACTGACAATGTAAAGATGAGGAAGACATACTTTCTAAGAAGGATACCAAGGAGGAAGGAAGCAGGGGGAAGGGATGGATTTTGTTTTTTCTGCCCCAAACCTTCCAGGGGCCTCTCATTGCTCTTAGGATAAAGTTAAGTTTCCTCACAGTGGCCCAAGAGGCAGGGCCTCATGTCCCTGCCTATCACTCTGACAGAGCTCCAGCCACATGGCCTCCTTTGTGCTACTCGAACACATTCATGGTTTCTCCCACCCCAGGGCCTTTGCATATGCTATACCTACCACTTGAAAGGCTCTTCCCTGGCTATCTGCTTTGCTGCTCCTCATCTTTTGATTGAAGCTCTGATGCCACCTCCTGCATACCCCTTGCCTTCTGGACCATTTTCAATCACATCACCCTAATCCTTCCATAGTACCACTTCTCCCAATCTGAAATTATAGCACCTATTTCCTATTTATTGTCTATTTCCCCCACTAGACTGTAAGCCTCTGAGGGTGAAAAAGGGTGATAGTCACTGACATTCATACCATTGCCTGGCATATGATATGAACTTCATAGCTAATGTTGAATGGATGAATGAATGAATGTAGAATTTAAGGTTCCCAGGTATCCAGGAAGCAGGTAGAGCTAAAGCTCTGGCCCTTGGTGCCCCACCACAGACTGACCATATCTGCGTCTAGACCTGGAGGTGGAGGGAGGGTGTTGCATATGCAGGCCTGGGAAGGGGAAAGCCCCAGTGGTGTCCAGCCTCAAGGCATGCATATTGCAGGAGGCTCCTTCCTTGCATATCAACTTGCTGCTAGACTGGCAGCTCCAGCTGCTGCTGAGTTTTTCACTGTCAGGGCCAGTGGTTGATTGGAGATGAAGGCCACGTCTACTTGAGTGTGAGAGTGTCACGTACAGCTATTCAGGCAGGGGTTGGCTTCCATGTGGCCCCTGGGTGCTACCACGTGCAGCTGCATGTCTGAGCAGGCTCTGCCCTTAGCTGGCAGACGGTGCACACAGGTGATTTATGTTCTACACACCATCACTTCCAAGCCTAACTGAGGGAAGGAAGGGCCATTAGAGACCATTGAGTTCCACTCCCCTCATTGTGCAGAGAGAAAAACTGAGGCCCATAGAGGGGAGAGGTTGCAAAGTTACATCTGGAGACCATGCAGGGTCAGGTCTAACGCTCAGTGGACGGGGAGGATTTATGGAGAACCTATGGTGTACCTGGCACTGCTCTGGGCACTGGGGACTCATCACACTAGAGCAGCCCACAGTGCGGGAAACGGGGCTTGGGGAAGAGGGAGCCAAACCTGGACATGAGCAATAGGCCCCAGAGCAGGAGGGGTCTCCTCTGTCTTTGTGGGGAGGGTGTCAGGGAAGGCCACTTAAAGAAGGCAACACTTGCACTGAGCTTTGAAGACTGAAAGCTCAGCAGGCAGATAAAGGGGAAAGGGCACTCCCAGCAGAGGGTGCCACGTAAGCAAAGGCGTGGAGGCATGCAACAACCTGGCAAGTTTGGAAAATTGCAAATCATACGGTTTGGGTGGAGAGGGGAATACGAGGAGGATGGGCTGCAGAGATGAGGCGGTGAGGGAGGCAGGTTCTGATCACAGTGGGCCTTGTGGGCTGCGGTAGGGGTTTGGATTTCATCCTGAGGGCTGCCGGCAAATCACTGGAACAGACTTGGGTTTTAGAAAGATTTCTGTAGCAACCGAAGATAAATGAATTCGACAAATTCTTTTTTTTAAAGATTTCTTTCTAATGTGGACCATTTTTGAAGTCTTTATTGAATTTGTTATAATATCGCTTCTGTTTTATGTTTTGGTTTATCGGCCCCGAGGCATGTGGGATCTTAGCTCCCCGACCAGGGATCGAACCTGCACCCCCTGCATTGGAAGGCGAAGTCTTAACCACTGGACCTCCAGGGAAGTCCCGCAAATACATTTTGAATGCATACTTACTATGTGCCAGGCACCATGCTGGGTCCTAAGGATTCAGTTCTGAATGAGGCACACCTAGTCTCAGTCCTGCAGTGAGATACACAGACAGGTGGAGCAGGTGGGACTATTGGCACACAGACTCAAGAAACACACTATTTCTGTATTCTCATTAAATCAGCTCCAATCTGACTCTCTCTAGCCCTTGCCTAGAAGTTGGCAGAAGATTCAATCTCAACCATCCCCGGGGCCGTCTGCCACTTTCTCGATAGGCTCGTGCAAGGACCTGCTGTCCCACCCGGGTCTAAGCATGGAGTCCTGATTCCGGGTACACTAGTTACACAGAGATAGATGCCCATTGTACTAGCCCATGTGGTCCCTTGAGGTTCGGCAACTCAGCTGTCCCTCTGCCACCCGGAAGCGTTGAGGCTAGTACGTCAGGTGCTCCACCTGCCCCCACCCCCCCAGCTCCCATCATCTGTCAGGGGAGGGGCTGCCGGCCACAGATCCCCACCATTCAGACGACCCCCACTTCTGGCTCCTCCGCAGCTAGCTGCGCTCTCTCCTTTCTCTGCCCACGTTGGCTGCCCTCTTCTCCCCATCCCCTTGGGAACACCTAGCACAGTCACTTCCAGAAGGTTAGCTTTTTCAAAATCAGGATGTGCCATCAGACTTCAAGCAGCTTTTATGTTCAACCCGGCACAAGTTTCCAGAGGCTAGAAAAATCAAAGGGTTCAGATTCCAGCTTGGAACTGGGAAGGGAGCAAAATAATTAACATTTCAATAAATTATCCTGCTACAAAAAGTAGATAGGTGATGAGAGACCGGGCACTGGGTCCTGTGGGAGCTCAGACAAGGGGCACCTAACTCATGCCAGAAGGCTGGGAAAAGCCTCTCAAGGAGGGAAGTTTTTGCCAGATGAGTCCTGAAGACAGCAAGGAAAAGTGTTCCAGGAAGAGGGAACAGCAGGTATGAAGGCCTCAAGGTAAGAGCCAACAGGGGTGTGTGGGGAATTGACCATTGCCCTGTGAGAATAGCTGGGACTGAAGGAGGTGAGGCTGGGTGATGAAGAACCTCCTGAATCCCAAGCAAAGGTTTGGAGTTAATCTGACCATAAAAAGCCACTGAAAAATTTTAATCAAAGAAGAGACCCGAGCAGATTTCTGGTTTAGAAACATTTAATTGGCTATTAGTAGAACATGAATAGGGAGAGGATAAAATTTGAGGCAGGGAAAGCAGCTGGCAGGAGCTGCAGGGATCCAGGCAAAGGATGGTGGCTGCCTGGACCCCTGGTGGTGGCAGTGATAGACAGAAGCATTATCCATAGATAATTATGAGGAAGAAGGGACAGGACTTGGGGGGAAGGGGGGAGGGCAGATCTTCCAATGACTATCTGGGGCGAATCCCTGAGATGGGGCAGAGCAGGATGGTGGTGTGAAGGTGTCAGCAGAACATCGAGGGAGAAGAAGGAAGGATTCGGGGTGCAATGGACCCCTCCCCCCACCCCATCTCTGCATCCCGCGATTCCCAAACTTCCCACTAGATGGAGGGCTGGTGCTGGGAGACAGGCTCCGCCTCTCATCCACTGCCCCCCACCCCCAGTGGGATGGGCCTCCACTTGGGCCTTTTCAAACCCCGTGTCCCTGAACTCGATAGGAGCGCGTCTGTATTTGGGGCCACCAGCTGCCCCCACTCCCCAGGACTGTGGCCTCAGCCTCTAGGGCCCAGTAGTAGGGGCATCAGGCCAGAGACCTCTGCCCAGGTCCATCCGCGCGCAGCTCTGTGCCCGCGTATACAGGGGTGTTTCCGTGCTCCGGGTTGCCTCCACCACTTCAGCCTCCAAAACCGCCTGGCTCCCACAGATAGATAGGTCCCCAGCCTAGAGGCCTCCCCGTCAATGGCGCCATTGTTGCCCCCCGACGCTCTTCTTCTCCCCGACCCCACGCTGGGGGAGGGAGAGGCCCCCATTCCTTTCCCTTCTAACCCGGCCCCCAAAGGCAGGCTCAGCTCCAGTCCCAGGCTGTTAGACGCCCGGCATCTAGACCTACCTGGACCTTTGGGACCGGATACAGGTTGGCTCCCGGCGGAGCCAGATAGGAGGCGTGGCCTAGGGTGGAGTCAGCGAAGCCACCCGGGCCGTGGGTGCGGCCCAAGGAGGGATAGAAGCGTGGCCTATGGTGGGGTGGAGTCGGGATCTCCCGAACCTGGAAGTACCGTCCCCTCACCCCAGCACTCCCAACCCGCGCCCCGCCCCTCCCCGCCCCGCCCCGCCCCATTCACTGCGGTCGCTCGGGAGCCCAGCCCGCTCTGGCCCTCAGTCCAATAGCCAGACAGACCATCCGTCGGGAAGTTCCCGGCCCCACTTAACAGAGGTCGTTTCTCGGGAGGCCGCGCCCAGCTCCCTGGAACTGCCAGGCCTTGCGGAGCAGGCGGGGGAAGGGGGGATGCATTTTCTGGGCCTGCACCTCCCCCCCACACCCCAAGCGTTTCCGTTCTTTTCTAGATACAATAGCTGGAGGTCCTGGGGCTTAAGTCCCGAGCTGGAGGAGCTGGTCAGGCGCCTGATCCCCACCAGCAATCCCTTCCCTGCCCCTCAACGCTCAGGCCTGGAGCCGGCTCTAAAAATAGACTGAGGCGCGGGAACGTGCCTACGCGGGAGGGGGTCTGGGAGGCCTGAGTCACCCTGCCGGCAGGGCCTTCCCCCCATCTCGGGAACCTAGGCCGCCTTGACGGCCTGGCATCGCTCTGATCCTGTTGGCCCGACTCTGCGCTCTTGGCTGTGCCATGTCCCCCTCCCAGGCCCAGGAGCTGGCCAGGCGATGGCGGCCCAGGCTGGGTGAGCGACAGCAGCCACAGCCGGGAAGGATTAGGAGTTCCCGGTCCTGATTTATTTAGTTGTTTTTGTGTGTCTGGCGGCAGCCCCCCATCCCCCACCCGCCCGTGGGACAGTCACGTCTACACCTGCCCTTCCCTCCCGCCCAGGCCCACGGAGATATCTGTTCTAGGCTTCTGGGCGGGGTGGGGACCTGGGCTCGGAGCAGCAAAAAGTCCCAACTTGGATCTTAGAGGTTCCGGAGTTAGCATCCCCATTCAACAGATGAGAAAGCTGAGCCCAGGGGAGAGGAAGGGGCCTATCACACAGCAGATTGTGCTGTGATAGCCCTGGATTCGAATCCCAGCTCCGACTCTTAGCTAGCCACTTTTTAGGGCTCATTTCCTTACTGTAAAGCGCTAAAGTTGAGGATGACACCCATTCACCTGTGAAATGGGAATAATGATAAATACTTAGGATCGTCCTGATGATTAAAATTATTTTTTTACGGGAATTACCTGGAGGTCCAGTGGTTAGGACTCGGTGCTCTCACTGCCCGGCTGGGTTCCATTCCTGGTCGGGGAACTAAGATCCCGCAAGCTGGGTGGTGCGCCCTTGCCAAAAAGTTAGTTTTTGACAAGCAGCAACGACATGTTGGGTGTTACACGTGGGTTCAGTCCCAGCTCAGGAAGTTAGTTGTCATCTCTGGCACCTATTTTTCTCCCCTTCTACATGTACAGAGGAGGATTAATGGGTGTGGTGAACTCGCCCTACCCACCCCTACCCCTGGGGCTCAGTTAAGGTGGTTGGGGCCTGGTCACAGGGGCACTTAGGTGAATGTGGAACACATGGGCCAGAGTCGGGGAGAGGAGGGGCAGCATCCTGGCTTTGCATGGGTCTGGCTCACCTCACCCTGTTCCCCTTTCTGAGGAGGCATGTTTGGGTCATTACAGGTTTAAGAGCCTCAGACTTGGGGAGTAGAAGGGACTCAGGAGTCCCTAAGATCAACTTTTCCTTGTTGGCAAAGGGCAGGGGCCCTTCTAAAGCCAAACAGTGCATCAAGGTTGACCCTGGCCCTGAAGCCAGTTCCCCAGTCCCAGGCTTTTTCTCCCCACCTTCCAACCACCTGTCCTCTGTCTTCCAAACACCAGTATCTAGCCTTTTCTGAATGGTCAAGGCTGACAATACTCAAGTTGGTTTTATTTCTTTACATATTATTTGTTATTTAGGCCACTTAATGGGGAAAAAAAAAAAGTCTGATATCTGTTGGAAACGTCATTGACCTTTCAAAGCTACATGAAATCAGCTTTGTAAATAGGAAGGGGATGAGCATGGGTGTGAGGTGCAGGGCAAGAGTCCCTGGTGAATTATATAGCCCTCCCCAATAATAATAATGTTAATAATACACATTTTTGAGCATTTACTATGGACTTAGCTTAGTTTCATACATTATCTCATTTAATCCTCCAAACAATTCCACGTGGGTGGGTGTTATCATTATCACCCCATTTCACAGACATGGAAACTAAGGGTTCAGAGAGGTGAAGGAAGAGAACAAAACCAGGAAGTAACAGAGCCAGGATTCAACCCTCTCTGAGCTTAGATTTTATTTTTTGCCTTGATGAAAAAGTTTGGTTTTCACTCTGAATTTTCCCTTGCCCTGCCCACTCCCTCAGCCTCCCTTTCCAGCTAGGTTGTCAGGCCTCCCAAGCCCAGCCCCAGCCACTACTGGGAGGAGGTGGGGCTGGGCGGCAGCCAGAGTTTCTCTCTACCAGAGATTCCAGGTTTCAGAGAATTTATGAGTCCAACCGTCTGAAGCTTTTGCATGCAGAGCATATGCAAAATGAGAATCCGGGAGTCCCTGAGTGCTCCTCTCCCTACCACGCCACGCACAGGAGACTCCTTGGCTTGCTCTCCACGGAAGGGAGTTTGTCCTGGGCCCTCTTTCATTCCTGCAGCCAGTATTTATAAAGTGCCTAGTCTCTGTCATAGGCTCTGGGGATAAAATGGTAGCAAAAACAGCGCTTTCTATGGCTTACAGTCTAGCAGGCTGATAATTGATTACACCCCGTCCTCTTCCAAGCTTCTGCTCAGATCTACCTCTTCTGGGAGACTGTTCCCAGCTGCCTTCCCCAGCCCCTATTGGGAAGGAAGGTGAAGATAGTCTCAAAGCTAAACATGTGAGGGACAGGTGGGAAGGGAAGGCAGCCAACAGATTGTGTTTGTAGTGGTGGTAAGGTTACACTCTCTCATCGCATGTATGGAATACCTGACATCTATTGAGCTCCAGGAACTGTGCTCAGCACTTGAAATTTGTCATCTCAGGTAACGCTCACAGCATCCCTGTGAGCCATGGACAATTCCATTTTACCAACAAGGAGACTGAAGCTCTCTCTAAGAGATGAAGGGATTTGCCAAAAGTCACACAGCTAGTAAGTGGCAGGAGTGGGGTTTGAACCCAGTTATTCTGGGGCTGGAGCCGCCACTGTTAACCACTATGCTGAGTTCTTGTTTGACTTTTAGGTAAAGAAACTAAGACCTAGAGAGGCCTAGCGATTGGCTAAAGGTCGCACAACACAACAGGACTGTGAGATGAGTTGGTTGGTACCCAAAGGGTTGCTTGGGTATACAAACTATCCTACCAGGGCCTTGGAAGGTCAGCTCTTGTCCCAAAAGGGATTATTGGGGATGGGGCAGGGCCTGGAGGAAGTCTAGGGGCCAGGTCCATCTGGGGGTCTTCCGTGCTGCCTGTGCTCCACCCTCACCCCTCTCCACAGGCCTTGTGCCATGGGGCAAAGGGCACTTGAGATGCCTTGGCAGATGTGGGCTACATCCCACTGTCCCTGCTGTGTTTGTTCTGAGATGTCATCTCTGTGTCCTGCTCTGTGCAGACCTGGGGAGGTGGCTGGTAGACAGGAGAAAAGGAATTTTTAGTCCTTTGCTTAGTCCTTCACCCCTGGGACCTTCCAGTCTGTCTGGGGAGGAGTGACTTTCCTGTGTTGTGGATTGTTATGCTGGTGAGCATTTATGAGCATATTTACTAGGTGCCAGCAGCATGAGTGCACTTTTCTCTTTGCCATTCTCTCCCTTAATCCTTTCAGCAAACCCTAAGTGACAGATATTGCTGTATTTCTGATTTTCCGAGGAAGAGGTTAAGTGATACCACCAAGTTACAGAGCCAGGATTTGAACCTAGGTACAGGCGATCTAACACCATGCTCTATTGCAGGGGTTCTCAAATGTGATCCCTGGGCTGGCAGCACCTGCCTTGCTTGGGGACTTATTTGAAAAGCAAACTCTGATGAATCAGAAATTCTGGGGGTGGGGCCCAACAGTCTGTGTTTAAGAAGTCCTCTAAGCTCCAGAGCTTCTGCTCTCCTGCTTTATAGCACCTTGGTTGAGGGGGCAGGGGACCGGGGGCAGGTGTCCTGACTAAGATCATGGGCCCTGGAGTCAGGCAGAGCTGAGTTCAAATCTCTGTGCCACCACTTCCCAGCCCTATGACCGTGAGACTTAAATCATGAATCTTTGCCTTTCTAGCCTGTGAAGTGGTGGTAACAGTGCCTCACCTCCTAGAATTGTTGCCGGGTTAAATGAGAGAGTAGGTCTCATTTGACAGGTGAAAAAAATGGTGGCCTAGAGAGGGAAAAGGACTTGCCCAGGCCCCTGCTGTGTGGGCTCCTTTCCACAGACGACTCTGCCCTGTGGGTCTGTCCCGAAGTGACCGGTTCCTATCTAGCTCCATCCTTGCCAGCTGTGTAACCTTGAGCTGATTCCTCGTGTTCTCTCTGCCTGTCTCCTCGGGCTTAGAATGGGGATCGTAACAGTGCCTGGGCCTCCTGCCGTTGTTGTGAGACTAAAATGAGTTTCTCTGTGTATGGTGCTGGCCAGCACTTCAAAAGGGCTCAGTAAATGTTAGCTGCTGTTAAAGGCAGAGGCAGGATCATTCCCTACTGTCTTCTAAGAGACCCCCACCCCTGGTCGGAGCATGATTAAGAATTTAGTGCAGGTCAGAGAGCGTGGGAATTCTGAGGAGTGGAATCTTCCCCTGAGGGCAGAGCATTTTGGATCAGGTAATTCTGTATTGTGCGAGACTGTTCTGTGCATTGCAGGATGCTTAGCAGTATCCCTGGCCTCTACCCTCTAGATGCTAGGAGGTGTCCCCCCACCAAGTTGTGAGGACCCAGAATGTCTCCAGACATTGCCAAATGTTTCCTGGGGAGCAAAACTGCCCTGGTTGAGAGTTACTGAGGTAATCAGGCAAGGTGGTTTGAGGTGCTTTAACACACCAGGTGGGTTAACATGGGATCCTACGGTTTACCTCTTCGTATGGCAGGTCCCTCAGAGCAGGTGGGCAGAGCCCAGGGGACAACCAAGCTGGTGCCCAGGATGCCTGGAGCGTTCCCCCTTCCTCCCCCAGTGTCTACCTGCTTGACCGTTGCCACATCCACTTCAAAGCCCATCAGAGTCTGGGCTTACCTCTCCAGAAGCTCCAGACAGGTGCCTGGTGTCATGTGCTACTGAAGTAAGACACCCTTGTTGGGCATCTAAGAATGCCGTTGCCAGGGCCAAAGTTGCCAGGGCTGGGGTATCAGTGTGGAGCTCGCCATGGCCCTGCGGAGCAGGAGGGCATCAGCAAAGCGGAGCACCGCCCCACCTGCTGGGACCATACAGCTGCCAGCAGAGGTGAAAGATGGGTCCCCCTGCCACGGGGATGCAGAGAGCCGTGGATACATGGTGGCAGGGCTGATTTAGAGCAAGGAGAGGGAAGGAGGGAGAACGAGAGACACAGTCAGAGAGTCAGAGATACAGAGCCAGAAACAGAGACACAGCCAGAAACAGAGACACAACCAGAGAGACACAGAGAGAAAGAGACAGGGTGAAGAGAAGCAGAGAACACGGAAGCTCCAAGACAAAGAGAGATAGGAGATAAAGACATAAAGACGCAGAAAGTGCGAGAAACAGACCCGAGACACAGAGGGAGATGCAGAGTTAGAGACGCAGATCCAAAAACAGAGGGCAACAGAAGAGAGAGAAACAGAGACAAAGATGAGAGAGAGCTGGAGAGGGGGGCCGGAGTCACAGAGAGGAAGGAAAGAGAGCTAGAGAACCAGATGCAGAGAAAGCAGGCCAGATTCAGTGAGAGAGATGTCATGGTCTGAGCGCGGGTTGGAAAAGAAATTCCAGACACAAGGCAGAATGTAAGGAAGATAGAGTTTATTAAAGAGAAGGGTTGCTGCAAGAACAGCGGGCCGACTTCCTGGTAGCCAGGGAAAGTCGACCCTGAGCATGGGTTGCTTGTCTGTTTTTATAGCCAGGGAAACTGCCTGGCCTCTGCTGACTGGGCAGAGTATGTATACTTTCAACGTGCTGAGCAGAGAAAAACAGGGCAAATGTCCTTCCTTATATGGGATGGGAAAGGGACAGGGCATACTGCTTGGGAGGGCTCTGGGACATTGCAATGGTCGCACTGTGACAGAGTGATAGGAGTCCTGTACCTCTTTGTTCTGGCAATATTTGCCCTTTGAGTTTATCTTGTTCTTTGTCCTTGGAGCAAACCACAAGAGACAAGCCGGCGTCACAAAGAGACGGGATAGAGACACCCAGAGAAACCCAAGGAGGCAGAAGGAGACCTTGGTCCTCTGATCTCAGTCTCTCCTCTGGGACCCAGAAGCTGGGCATGTGTGTGTATCTCTGCCCACAGGAACATTCATGTCTGTGCTCCTGTGGGGGCCGTCTGTGTCTGAGAGCCCAGAGAGTGCTTGTGTGGGTTCATCTGCTAATTCACCACTGGCTGCCTGTGGGGTGCCAGGCTCCTCTGCAGGGCAGTGGGTACCAGCGGACAAGGCCCCTCCTGGAGACTCTTGCTTATTAGTAAAGAAAGACAGTACACCAATGCCGGAGCTATGCAGAGATTTCAAACAGAGTCACGTGCTAGAGAGTGACTCAGGGCTCCTCTAGACCTGGTGGTCAGGGAAGGCCATTCTGAGGAGGTGACTTATGAGGTGAGACCTGGATGTCAAAGAGCCAGCCTTGCAAAGATCAGGGACAAATCCTTCCAGAGGGATGACTTGGTACAAAAGCCCAGAGGAGAAAACCAACTTGGTGAATTTAGGACTGAGAAAGGAGGCCCGTGGGACCACAGCTTCTGGGGGTGAGGTGGCTGGACAGGGAGGCAGAGGCCAGATCATGAAGGACTTGGTAAGGCCAAGGGAAGGATTGGGGGGTTTCTTCTAGGTGAAATGAAAACTGGAAGATTGAAGCAGGAGAGTGAAGCCAGTGGATCCAGGTTTGGAAAGGTCTTGCTGGCTGCTGGGTGGGAAGTAGGGGGTTGGGAGGCTCCTGCAACAGTCCAGGCGAAAGAGGATGGTGGCTTGGGTGAGACCGGGGAGAAGTAGGTGGATGCGGGCTGCGTTTTGGGTGTAGAATCAACAGGATAGCAGGGATGGCAGGGGAAAGGAAGGAGCCAAGGATGACTCCTAGGTTGTTTGCCTGAGCATCTAAATGAATTATGGTGGTGTTTATCAGAATGAGGAGGACAGGGAGATGCAGCTCTGTGGGGAACAGTCAAGAGGTCTGTTTCGGCTGAGTGTGATACGCCCGTGTGTGTATGTGTGTGCCCATGTGCCGGGGCCCAGGTGTGCACATGTGCCTGTGGAGGTTCAGCTCTCCTCTGCTTGGCTGGGTGGGAGCTCCTGGGCTTGAACTGGGACCAGGCCCTGTCTTGGCTCTTCACTCTAGCCAGCCCAGGTGCTGCCCTTGCCAGCTGGGGATTCCCCAGTGGCCAGCAGGAACAATGGGGTGGGTGGGCCTTTGGCACTGCCGACATCTGGGCACACAACCCCAGGCCCAGGAGACCCGGGAGCCCCTCCCGGCAGCGGCAGGCAGGCTCCGGGGCAGCTGGTGGCAATTAGCAGCGTTGATTACCTAGTGGCGATGCCATCTGGGGTGAGGGCACTGAGCCCAGCCCCACGGGATACCCTGCTTGCTGGCACGCAGGGCTTTCTGGGGCTGAATGCATGTAAGTGTGTCAGCATTGCTGCCTGCGTTGTGTGTGGATGTGCATTGGTGTGTACGTGTGTGAGTCGGGGTTTCTGCGGGAGCCGAGTCTGTGTGGCCACCTGTGTCTGTGTGCACACATGTGTATGTGCTGTAGGTCTGCAGGTTTCTCTGTTTGCATATATGAAGAATTATGCCTGTGGGCACAGGTGTGTGTTTCTATGTGTATGTTTGTGCACACATGTCTGCTTGTGCATGCATATGTCTCATGTGTGCATATCCAAGTAAAAGAAGTGCCAAGTATATGCATTCTGAAAATTATGCACCTGTGTTTGAGTACGTCCGGGGATATATTTCTGTGGCTTCATCTGTGCTCACACATGTGTCTCTGTGTGTCTGTTTACATGGAGGAGTATCAAGGGTGTGCATGTGTCTGTGTGAACCTAAGTGTCTACATATGCACGTGGAGTCTATACACTTATCGTAAGTGAACACATCTAACTACACGCTTCTGGATGGGTGCACATACGTGTCAGGGGCAGGAAGGGGCGTAGGCCCATTTCTAGACTGCGTCCAGCTGTCCCCTCCTGCCCGGTAGGGTCTGGGATATGAATGGAGGAAGGATGTAGGAGTTGCCCAGGATGGCACAGTGGTTAAGAGTGTGTGCTGTGGGTCCAGCCTAGCTGGCATGGGCCCCTGACCCACCATCCACTAACCATGTGAACTTGGGCAAGTTGAGTTGTTCCTGGGCTCCAGGTTTCCCCATCTGTAAAATGGGTGTAAGCATAGAATTCTCCTTCTGGGGCTGTTGTGAGGATGAAAGGAGCTAGCCTATGTGAAGTTCTTAGCACAGAGCCTGACCTACGGGTGTTGTCTATTCATTCCCAAGTGCCCGCCACTGGCACAGCACCGTATGGGCAGGCCTGTCCACTCCTCAGGCCAAAGCTCCCAGAAAGCCCCGCCCCTCCACTTCCCGCCTGCTGAGCTCAGCGCTTCCCAGGCCCCACCACTGTCGTAGCCACATCTGGGCCAGTTCTGCACAGGGACCACAGTGGCGTGTCTCTGTGGCCGCGGTTACGGGTTTCCGCTGACTCAGCGCCTCGGGCTCCGGAGGCGGGAAACCCCAGGCCTGCCGCCCCTCTGGTTAGATGGGGCCACAGGGCTATGGCTCTACCATGTTGCTTCTCCAGGAAGCCCCCACCCCCCATCAGGGCACTCCAGGTGCTCCCACCACACGCATTCCTACCACTCAAGGCCCTCTTGAACCTACTTCTCCATAGTTCCTCAACCTTGGGGCCCAGAAATTTGTTTGCTGCCTCCAGGGGAGACCCTTGGGAGGGTCACCTTGATCATCCTCCTGCCTCTGGACAGAACTGGACATATTACCTGCTTCCTTCTCCTCAGAAGTCCAATCTCTCATCCAACCTCAATTCCTCTCGGTTCCTTGGATCCTGTGTATAAAGCAAAACCCTCTCCATTGCTGGGCTGGTCCAGTCTCACCACCTCACCCCGTCCTTGGCCCTCACCTCCTGCCAGCGTTCACAATAATAATGTTAATAACAGTGAATATTTATTGAGCTCCTCTTTTGTGCCCTTAGTAAGCACTTTTACAGACTAACTTGTTTCCTGCTCACAAACCTGTGAGGTATATGCAGTCATTATCCCATCTTACAGATGAGAAAGTGGAGTCATAGTTAAATAGTAAGTTCAAAACCACAAAGCTAGAGCGGAGGACAGGGATTTGAGCCCTTCTAACCTCACGGAGTCAGTAGTAATAAGGGGACCCGCTGGGTTTCACTCGTCTGGAATTGAGTGCAGAGCAGAAAAGGTTAATTGTGCACGCGCGCGCGCGCACACACACACACACCAACTCCTGGAGGGTGGCCCCTCCCCTCAGTTCAGACGGTCAAAGAACAGACTAACTGAGAATGTTAGGCTCAGAAACTGGAAAAAGCTGACCAAGGAGGCTTGGGCAGCAGCCACGTCACGGGTCCTGCGGAACTGGGGAGGAGGGTCTCCATCCTCCCCTCCCCCCAGCCCCGCCACCCTTCTGGAGGCCCAGCGAGGGAAGGGGAAGGGGGTGGCACAGGGGAGGCCCTTCAAGCTCCAGGCTTGGCTCTTAAAGGGCCGGACTCCCCGCCCACCCGCCTGCCGCCAGAGCCCCTTGCTGGGCAACTCCGGGCACGCAGGGTCCCGCCTTGCTCGCTCGCTCACCTGGCGGGTCAAGTGGGAGGGATGGGCTTGGGAGCGCAGCCAGGCCAGGAGTGGGCCTTGCGTCCCGCCGCCTCTGCCACCGCTGAAGCCCCCTCCCGGTCCTCCCTCCCTCCTCCTGCCTGGCGGGCGGGTCCAGCTGTGTTCCATTAGCGGCCCTGGCAAGTCCCCAGCCCCCTGGAGCCTCCCCCTCTTCACCCACCCGGAGTGGCCGGCAGTCCCCGGCAGGCGAGCGGGCATGCGAGCGGGGCAGCATTCAGCCCCAAAAGCTCAGGACAGGGGAAACTGGGGACCCGAGGCTGGCCAGAAGTAATCGAGGACCTTCCAGCGGGTCTGAGGAACCCAGGCCCTGCTTCCCGCGGTTGGCTGCGTTGGGCTGCTTGGATTACTCAGTGAGGTGGCAGGGATCCCCAGCCACGGTAAGTGGGGTTGGAGCGGGTTGCCTCGGGGCTCTGGACTGAAGGGCCCCTTCTGCCCCTGACTTGCTGTGTGACCTGGGGCAAGAGGCATCCCCTCTCTGGACCTCAGTCCCCTTCTTTAAAGCAGGATGAGCTCTACCTCCATTGCAGTTCTGACTCTCCCTGCCCCCAGATCTGTGCCTTTGTATATGGATGGGGTCATCTCCTTGGAAGCTTCTCTCTCATCCCTGGAGCCCCCTGCTCTGGCTGGGGATAGAGGAGTGAAGGCGAGAGGTTAGGAGCAGGAAGGGGACAGGGAACACATTGAAGTTCACATGCATTCACACGCCTCTCACAGTTGGCAGTCCTTCCACTGACTGGCAGGAGGGGGAGGTCAGGATAGGGTTTGAGAGATAGGATGTGCATACCACCAGAATGGGGGATGAATAGGGTGGGGGAACAGTTCTGCCCCAGGAGGAAGGAGATTGGGGTCCTATCCCCAAATATATTGAGGCTAAGGGTCCTTCCTGCTCTCATTCCCTGTCCAGAACAGAGGGAGGGGAGACAGAATTCCTTTACAGCTGGAGGGAATGAGGTCAGACTTGCATAAGAACTTCCCGACAGGAGGGCCTATGGAGGGGTAGTCATAGGCTGGCTGTGTGCACGTGTATATGTACTAGCTGGTGTGTCTAGGTGTACTGTGAACATGTGTCTCTGTGACCATGCCTGTGTGCAGGTAGGACTGTATGCACACACGGGGACAAATATGTCTCTGTGTATATGTGCCCGTGTATCTGTGTGCGTCATGCTGACACATGCACGACTGTGTGTGTGAGCGAGCTGCCTGTCTCGGGGGAGGCTGGATGATGTATGGCTCTGCTGGGCGCTTGCTGAGCCTGCGTGGATTTATCTGGGCCCATCCATCAGGGTTTAATAAAACTAAAAGACGAGCATCCATCAGCAGGGGAGCTTGGCAACAAGGTCCTGAGCCCGTTGACCTGTTCTCCCGCCCACTGCACCCACGGGAGAGGCTTCCTTGGCTCACACTCAATCCTGTGATGCCTTCCAGGAGACTCAGCCCAGTTGTCAGACCCTGACCCTGTGGGTGCCAGACAGGGCCGCCTGGCTGAGCTGGATGCGGCTAGCCAGGTACCAGGCTAGCATATACCAATACAGTGCACAGGTTGATAAAATATTGTAATACTTCCAAGTGTCTTGGCAAGTAGCCTCTGCCTCAAGCTTCCTCACTATCCCGAGTTACCTGGCCTTCAAGGACCCTCTAGATCTCTCCTCAATCCAGCAACTGTCCACTGGCACAGCCAGATGCCACCTGCACCTGGTTTCAGCGCTCTAGCCAGCATTCTGCTCTGGCTGCTCGGTGTCTGTGCCATAGCAGTGGTTAAATATTTTGAATATCACCTCGGCCCAAATCCTAGCCCAAGGCCTATGGTTGGGCCTCTGAGGCGGACTGACGCCTGGCTAGACCTCCTGCAACCCCAGTACCAGCGCCTGGGCCCCATGGGCTGGTTGCTGCTTGCCCACGTGTGGAATTGTGCTCTGTGAGCTCAGGAATCCACCTTCCTGCTCTCTATGGTTTTCAGGTGCTGTGGCTGCGGCCGACTTCTCTGGACCAGGATGTGGGCATCTTGGGCTCCTGGCTTGTGGCTGCTCAGTCTCTGTGTTATCTGCAGCCATGAGGCAGATACAGGTGAGATGATGTGAGGATCAGAGTGCCATAGGCCTGCCACTGGCTCTCTGAGGTGTGGGGTCCTGTGCACACAAGCCAGTGTGAGGTGAGCTAGAGAGGATGTGGGTTTCTGTCTACATATTTGTGTGTCTCTGGGCCTCTCTGTGTTTACATCTCAGAGTTGCTGTGTGCATCTGTACATACTCCTGTGTCTCTGTGTGTGAGAAGAACCACCCACCCTAATGCATAAACCCAGCCTGTGCCCCGAGTGCTGGTGGGGCCATCGTGATGGGGAGGAGCCAGCAGCAAGCTCTCCCTGCAGAGGGAAGCTGTGTCCCCAAACAGGCCAGGCCTCTCCAGTCCTTGCCATGGTGGAGAATCCATCTTCCAGCCCACGTGCTCCTCCTCCTCCATGGCGATCTTGGATAAAGGGCCCGCCTCAAGGCCCAGACGCCGGATGGGACAAAGGGTGTAGCTTTCCAGGGACCAAAGCCAGAGGAAGTTGACCAGGCAACTTGCCCTGCCCTGCTAGGTGCCCTCTGGCTGTGTGGCTGAGCAGAAATAGAACTCCTAGAACCCCAAATCCAGCCAAAAGAGGCAGAGAAACCAAGATGCAGATGTGAGTGGGGTCCATGTGAGTCTCTGTGGGTGTACGTATGTGTTTTCGCATGTTTGCATATATGCCTTACTCTCTTCTCCCTCACCGGGTCCCCTGGGGATTGGGGCAGATAATTTCAACATCTGTAAGGAATTTGGGACCGTTGCCAAGGGGTGAGTCACCCATTGCTGCTGCTGATGCTAAAGACAGTGATAGTTTTCCTGGACAAACCTGGGGGAGAAAGATTCCAGGGGGGGGGTCACTGGGCCTAGGAATCCAGGATTCCTTCTTCCCGCCAGGCATCCAGGGAGTCCAATGCCCAGCTTCTAGGAGCTGTATCCACCGACTTGTCCCAGCTACCCCATCTGCATTGATGAAAAGGTTTTGTTTTGTTTTGATTCTAGCCTCCATCTCTCCCGTTGTAGCACTCTCTCATTACTTCTGCTCAATCAGCCCTAGAGAAGAGGCAGGCCCATGGCTGCCTACCTGTCCCTTAAGGGTTTTGGAGACCTGACTAAGCTATCCCCTTCTGCATGAGCCTTTACCCCCTTAATATACCCTGTCTGGAGCCCCAAGGTTCTGGTGGGTCCCTTGAGCTTGTGGTCCACTCAGGCCCTCAGTCTTTTCTCACAGTTTCATAAGGTAGTTATCCAGGTGAAGAGTCAATCTGTTGATTCAGACTTGTGTCTGGCCTGCTTGTCTGTTTTGGCTGTGGGAAGTGGAACCCCACCCATTTCTGAGAACATGTGTACCAGCAGCACATGGTATCCCTGGTGGCGCAGGCATCTACAACTCACACATGTGCAGACACGCGCATGCACTGGTATATAACACAGTGTGCATGGACCTGACATTTCCTTGCCCCTGAAGTGCTCCTCTGTCTCCCACTTGGGTGTATGTTGTGGAGGGAGCACATGTATATACACAGCTCCCCACCCCATCTGAGCTGTAGGGCTGCCCAGAGTTTCTTTCATTCTCTTGCTGGCCTGGCCCCTGACTTGGGGGTCCTAGGGAGATTTGAGGTCCAGGAGTTCTGATCTTGCTCTGCTATGAACTTACTTAGTAGCCTTGGGCCAGGCCTCACTCTTACCATCTGTGCATTGGCCCCCAGGGTAGCCAGGGTCAGAAGGCAAAAGGTGAAAGCAGCCCCAAGGCAGAGCCTGGGTAAAGATGCAGTGCGGGGAACATGAACTTGCTCTGCCCCAGGTTCCCCAAGAGCCCGGCAGTGCAGTCCCCTCAGCCTGAGCCCACCAGATGCCCCACTGCCAATTCTTTTCCAGGGGAGCGGTGCCCACCTTCACAGCAAGAAGGACTCAAGTTGGAACACAGAAGCGACTTATCGACCAACGTGACTGGTGAGTGCTTATCTCATCCTGTTGTCCCCCCTCCACCATCTTCCTGGAGTGGCCAGAACCCCACTCACCTGCCCAGCTGAGCTTGTCATTTGGTGTCTCCCCTAAAGGCTTCAATCTCATCCGCCGACTCGGCCTCATGAAGATATCTGCCATCAAGAAGATCCGAAACCCCAAGGGACCTCTCATCCTGCGACTGGGAGGGGTCTCAGTCACCCAGCCCATGCGGTAAAGGCCCCAGTGTGACCACTGGGAATCAGTACTGACCCCAGCCACACTCCCAGCAACTCTGCATGTGAGACCTAAGCTCAGGGGCACCCGTGGGTCATTGTATCCTGCTTCCTGTCAGGAGTCAGCCTGGTCTCCATTCCTGGGCCTTGCAGGGCGTGCAGAGAGAAGGGGACTGGCGGGCCCACCCTGTGTCCTCTCCCCATCTCTAGCTAGCAGTGGATGAGGACAAGTCTGCATCCTGTGGGCACCATGAGGACTCCAGGATGGAGGAGGGAACCTTCAAGAATTTTGTGTGTGTGTGTGTGTGTGTGTGTGTGTGTGTGTGTGTGTGTGTGTGTGCGCGTGCGTGCGTGTGCGCCCACACGTGTGAAGTCCAAACTCCCACAGTCCCTGGGTGGTCTGGCCCGTTTACCTCTCCAGCCTCATCTTCCAAAATGTTCCCTTTCTTTCTTGCTGCTCCCGTCGTGCTGAACCTGTTCATATTTTTTCAGTATTTCTTCCCCTGCCCCAGGCCCGGTTATTCTCCCCAAGGCATCCTGGATTCCTTGGAAGCACTTACCACAATCCAAATGAAATAGTGCAACAGTCATTCTGAGGATCCTTTGTTTATGGCCTTACCTCCTGCATCACCCCATCAGACTTGAAGGCTCCCTGAGGACAGGTCTCTTCTCTGTGTTTTCACCCCTGTTACCCCCGGCAGCCAGACCCACCACTGGCACATAGTAGGCCCTCAATAAACATCTGTAGAATGAATGGATGTGTATATGTGTGTGTGTGGCAGTTTGGAGGTGTGTGCCTGTGTGTGTCTCGTGTAGGTTCAACGGTCCTGAGGGCCCAGGGTGGGCAGCAGGTGGTCTTTTACCTGAGCCTCAAGGCAGCCTCCCTGCTCTACCCCCAGACGTGTATTCCCTCGGGGCCTCCCCAGTGAGTTTGCCCTGGTGCTGACGCTATTGCTGAAGAAACACACCCACCAGAATACATGGTATTTGTTTCAAGTGACCGATGGAAATGGGTATCCGCAGGTGAGCCCGACCCCCCTCTCCACCCCCATTGCTCTTGGCCATCAAGCAGTACCAGTCCGTACCAGCTTCTGTCCCAGCTTGTGATTTCTGGGGCCTCCCTGCTCCCTCCCAGGGCCACCCTCTAGGCCACGCCCACCCCACCTATCCCATGCTCTTAGGAGGTATTGCTCTGGGACCCCAGCCAGCTTTCGTCCCTTTCTGGGCCTCAGTTTCCCCTCCTGTGAAATGAGCTTGAAGGCCCTTACCTTCGTCATGCTGTGGCTTGGGGGGCTCTGATTCTCTGTCCTTGCCTTTCCCAATTCCACACAGATTTCCCTGGAAGTCAACAGCCAAGAGCGGAGCCTGGAGCTCCGGGCCCGGGGCCAAGATGGCGACTTTGTGTCCTGCATCTTCTCAGTGCCCCAGCTCTTTGACCTGCATTGGCACAAGCTGGTGCTGAGCGTGGCTGAACGCGTAGCCTCTGTGCATGTGGACTGCACATCAGTCTCCTCCCGGCCTCTGGGGCCCTGGCGACCCATGAAGTCTGTGGGCCATGTTTTTCTGGGCTTGGATGCTGAGCAGGGCAAACCTGTCTCGGTGAGTGCTAGGTCAGGCTTGGACTCTGCTCCTACTTTCTGGGAGCCTGAGTGAGCTCCTGGGAACCTATATCTGACCAGGGCTTTCCCTTGCTCCGAATCCTCTCATGGTTCCCCATTGACCTCCAGATGTAGCCTGAACATATTAACCTGGCATTCAAGGCCTTTCATGATCTGGTCCCTATAAATGACTGCAGCAGCATCTTCTGTTCCATCTTTCCATGCAGCTTTTTCTCTGGTTGATTCCATCCCAGACATCCATCTCACCTAATACTTTCACACCTCCAGCCTTTGCCTATGCTGTTACCTCTACCTGGAATGCTTTTCCTTGCATACCTACCTGCTGAATACCTACTGGTCCTCAAGGCCCAGCTTGAATGAAATCTCCTCTTCCCCTCTTCCTCTGGGCCAAAGCGAACATTTCTCCCCCCTCTCCCTCTTTCTTTCGCGTATAGTTTTGTTTTGCTTTTTGTGACAGCTGTATTCTTGATGGTCTCCCAGGCCACGCTGGAAACCTTCTGAGGGCAAACTCTGGGATGGAGCCATCTCTGTGCCTCATTAGGGTCCAGGACTCAGAGCTATTTGCTAAAATGAAGTGACACTTGTGTGTCCCCTGCAGTTTGACCTTCAGCAGGCACACATCTACTGTGACCCGGATCTTGTGCTGGAGGAGGGCTGCTGTGAGATTTTACCGGGAGGGGTGAGTGGCCTGGCCCCACGACAGCTGGGAGGGGTTGGGGCACTGCCCAGGGACACAGTGTGCTGGAGAAGGAGGACCAGGAAGGAGATGCCTAGAGATCGTAGGATGATCAGTGGGTGAAGTCCGGGGGGGGGGGTCTGCCTTCTGTACTGACCCCAGCCCTTCCCCCACACTGGGCAGTGTCCCCCAGAGACCTCCAAGGCTCGCCGGGACACCCAGAGCAATGAGCTCATCGAGATCAATCCACAGACTGAGGGCAAGGTCTACACCCGCTGCTTCTGCCTGGAGGAGCCTCAAAACAGCAAGGTGGGTAGGCAGGGCAGGCAGACATGGGCACAGGCAGGCACAAGTGGGCCTGCCCCTCCCCTGACCTGACTGGGGACTGCCCCCAGGGTCAGTTGACCATGTGCCCCAGGGCAGGGAGGGCATTGGAAGCCCTGCCTCTTTGCTTCCCACCCCTATTGGATTCTGGTAGGCAGAGAGACAGCCCACTGTATGACCCTGTGCCTGCCTGCCTGCTGGCATTGAGAGTTGTGCCTATCTAGCTTTGGTACTACCCAGACCCTCACTGGTACCAGCCCAGACCCTGGTGAGGGAAGGACCAGGCTGGCACCCAAAGGCAGTTTCTCCAGGACAGGGATATCTGGGGTCAGAGGCCAGGTGCCACACTGCTTGCCTTGGGGCTCACTCATTCTCCTGGGCTCAGCCCGGGCAAGTGCCAGGCTGGTTCCATGCCCAGCACCATGGCCAGCTGCCCTGCCCGCTTTAGGTTCTTTAGGGGTGGCAGGGAAGCCCAGTTCCTCCCATAGCCCCACACCCTGGCAGGACAGCCTCCCTGCCCACCGGGCATCTTGCCCAGCTTTTGGCTGCAGGAACACAGGATCCCATTGATTCGTGGTCTTGTTTTCTCCGACATCACGTGGGTGGGGTGAAAAGGAGGGGGGTGCCTGTTGGGGTGCCAGGGGCCTGAGCAGGCTCTTGATGACCTGGGAGCTGCCAGATGTCAGGCTGAGGCATCCCAGGGGTCCATGCCCCTGCCTGGGGGCCCCTGTCTAGTGTGGGCCCCAGAACTGCCCCCTCCTCAAGATTTTCCCCTTATTCTGTCTGCTCAGGTGGATGCCCAGCTGACGGGAGGAATCAGCCAGAAGGCAGAAAGGGGAACAAAGGTAGAGACAGTGTGTGGGCGGAGGAGCCCACAGTGTCCTCAGTCTGCCCTCCCTGTCCTCCGTAAACCCCTTGAGTAAGAGACTCTCCACACATGCTCTTCCCACCTGCCCCCACTCTTCTGGACAGAGCTTAGGATTTGTAGGTGCCAGCTCTGAGAAAGAAGGATGAACGGGAGCGAGACAGACGGTACCTGGCACTATCTAGGGCACCCGCTCCTGGTGGTTCTTGGGTAGGGGTGGTGGAAGCAGTGCTTTGTCCCTTCCATTCCCCACCCATTCTCATGCCCTCCCTCTTCCCAGGCCCACCAGGAGACAGCAGTGGATGAGGTAAGCCTCCCATCTAGACTAGCAAAAAGAGCTTGGTTGGAAAGGTGCCAGCATGAGTCCTTCGGACAAGGCTTTGGCGCCCTGGAGCCTGGGCATGGGGGTGTGGGATGACCACACAGCTCCCAGCATTCCTTGGGGACCTGATGCTGGACCCTGTCTGCCTGTTGCTTCTCCTTAGGAGCGGGGTGTTCAGCCCTGGACACTCCTGCTGAGTTGGCAGCAAATGGCCACGGGTATCTTGGAGAGAGCCCAGGCCTTGGCCATGGGACCCTGGAATCTGGGCCTCACTCTGCTCCAGCATGCTGTGTGACCCAGGGCCCACTGCTATTCCTCTCTGGGCTTCAGTTTCATCTGAGAAATGGCTGATCAGTGGTGGGCTGGTGGCAGTTGAGGGGCAAGGCTGATTTGATAGGATTTCCATCTTTATGCTCCTCAACTCCACCCAGACACCTGTGATGTTCTTGGTGTGTGTATGGGGCCCAGTGGGGTGGAGAGGGCTGCTCCTGGGCTCTCAGACCTGACCTCCAGGCCCATTCTTCCCTTTCAGTGCCCACCCTGTGTCCATGGTGCCCGGGAGAGCAACGTGAGTGAAGAGAGAGTGTGCTGGGTGGGGTGGATGGGGCCTGGGAGTGGGTGTTGCCTAGAGGTTGGCTTGGCGGCTTCCTGGTTCAGGACAAGGGGGTCTTTGTGCACTTTTACACTCTCTGCCTGCCCACCCCCCAGAGCTGGGTTTGACCCACACCCGCAGTCCCACCAAGCCAGGGCCCCAGGGAAGGAAGCCTCATGCAATGTATTGGGCTCCAGGGTGGAATGGGGATGGGGTGGCGGCTGGCAGAAGCAGAGCCTTGGTTGCTGGTCCCAGCTTGGCACTCCCCACAAGGATTCAGGCCTGCTCTGCTTGGAAGGCTTCCCATGTCATCTTAGAGGCAGAGAAGGGCAAGGGCTGGCTCAGGGTGACACAGCCAAGCATGGCCCCCCAAACCACATGTTGGCTCAGGGCCTCCCCTCCTATCCCTCTCTAGCTGGTCCTGGCCCATCCTCCCTCTGGGGTCCAGAAGGACAAGGGAAAGGGGCTCAGTGCGAGCCCAGCTGGTACCCTACTGTGTCTCTTCCGTGGGCAGTATGAGTCACCACTTTCCCACAGCCTGACATTCTGAGTTGACATTCTGCATTGATCCACAAAGGGCACAACCCCCGCTCCCCTCGGCCCTAAGCTGCTGCATTTGGGGGACATCAGGAGGTATCCCCTCTGCTGCCCTCCCCTGTTTCTGTCCAGTCCTCCACCAAGTAAGGCTGATGGTCCCCAGATTTGCAGGGGTTACCATGGTAACCGAGCAGCCATGTTATCCTAGCAACTGCGAGGTGGAGCTAGCCAAAGCCAAGCAGGTTAGAGAAGGTAGGTCAAACCCCTCCGTAAATTTGACAGCTTTGGGATATAAAATCAGCTTGCTGCTTGGCCTGGGAGACAGAGCAGGGGCTGGGGTTTGGGCTGTTGGTTCAGCCACCCCTGTGTGACCCTGGCTAAATTGCTTGCCCTCTCTGGGCCTCGGTTTTCCTCTCCCTCCCTGAGATGATTACATGCTCTCTCCTCTGCCCCCTCAGGTCACAATTGGTCCCTCTGGCCCCCAGGTGAGTCCCAGATGGAGAACAGGACACCCCTGCCCTCTTCAGTGGTGCTAGTCCATCTCACGGCATGTGGCCCCTTGGCTGTGTGTATATATCAGGGCTACCCAAGCCTGCATATATGTGGGGTGATTAGATGTGTGTGTGTGTGTGTGTGTGCTGGAGAGTAGGGGGTTGTGTATATGTGAGGATGTTAAGAACTGCTCTTTTCTGAGGGCCTACTGTGTATCAGGCATTGGGCCACCCATTGGCACCATGACCTTCCTGAACCCCCTCAGGCATCTTTCCGGGTGGGCACTATCATTTTATTTCAGGGAAAACCGAGGCCCAGCTGTGCCCACGTGGGTGACTGGTGTGATTTTGTGTGTGTGTGTGACTATGTGCATTTCTGGACACATGTTTGCACATGTGCAGGGGGGTGAACCCATATATCTGTGGGCCTGACAGGATCACAGAGCTTGTGGGTGATGTGCAAATGTGAGATTGCACACTTCTGTGTGCCTGTGAATATATAATGTCATTCTTGGGGCCACCTCCACGTGCGTGCTAAGTGGTGCACACTTTACCTGCGATGTCACGTTTCTTCCTCACCGCAGCCCCTTGAGGTAGGTGCTGACATGAATCCCATTTTATTGATGAAGAAACTGAGGTTCAGGCAGTTCACATAACTTGCCCTGAGACACATGCTTGTAAGCGGTGGAGGTAGGATTTGAACTCAGGCAGCCTGACACTTACCATCATGGGTGCCTGCCACTCCACATGTGTGTGTCCATGCACATGTGTCCCTGTGCCCCTGGGTGTGCTGTGTGTGAGCCAGCATGCTTGGGTTGGAGTGTGGGAGAAGAGATACCTTCTGCTTGAAACTACGGATTTGCCAAATATGGTCTCTTGGGGTGGGAGAGACAGGGGGATGAATGCGTATGGAATCCATATGCTGTGTGCGTGGGGGCGGGGGGGTTGGGGCAGGGCTATGCTCATTTACACACCCGCGTGTGGTGGAAGCGTGGAGAAGACCAGGATGGGGAGAGCTTCTTCAAGGCTCTCATGTGCTCCTCTGGTCCCAGCCCTTGTTTTGGTCTCATCCACAGAGAGGGAAAGGTGAGCAGGGCCTGCCTGGTCCATCAGGACCCAAGGGAGAGAAGGGAGCCCGGGTAAGTGCCCCGGCCATGCCCACGGCAGGACGTTCCCACTTGTGCCCTGGGGTTGGGCTGGAATGTGAGCCATCATCCCATCATCTCAGATGGAAACCTGCAGCCTGGTCCAAACAGGGGATGAGGGCCAGGGTCTCTCTAGGGGTTCGTGTGCAGAAACCTGTATCTTCTGGGGGCACCTGCGACTGTGGGATTCTTGGGCCCATCCTCCTCAAAACAGGTCTAGGATGGCTCCCTTAGGAGGCTGATCCCTTGCTCCCTACCTCTAGGGCAATGACTGTGTTCGAATCTCCCCGGACGCCCCGCTTCAGGTAAGGCCTGGAGGAGAGGCCTGCTTTAGGGCCAATATGGGGTCAGCCCCTGAGGAAGGGGCTGTGCCCTCAGAGCCCATGGGGGTGACCCTGGGCCCCTCTCAACACCTTATCTCCCTGTTCAGTGTGCAGAAGGCCCAAAGGGAGAGAAGGGGGAGTCGGGAGCCTTGGTGAGTATGGGACCAGAGACAGGGCAGGGCAGCGGGGTCCTGGCCAGCCTCCCCCTCCTTTCCTCACCTCTCTTTTGTGTCCCCTCCTTATCTCAGGGACCCTCTGGACTCCCTGGCTCCACAGGCCAGAAGGTAATGGGCCAGGATTTTGAGGGGTGGGTGCCAGGGAGGTCTGCGAACCCTACAGACAGGACGAGGGATGGTGTCACTGGGCCCAGAGTTGGTAGTACTCCCAAAGCCTCCTAGTCCTCCTGCCTTGTCCAAATTCCTGCCAGACCTGGAGAGAAAAGCCACAGACTCCCTGGGCGAGTGGCCTGGCTGGTGGCAGTTCTTCCTGTTGTCTCCCCTCCTGTGAAGTCATTTAATCTCTGGGGAGGCTGAGACCATGGATCTAGCAAGCAGTTGTCCCTCCCCAGATGGAGCTGTCCTAGTTCTTCCAGCCCCTGCTCTCAGCCCCAGTCACTTTGCCTCTTCCTTCTTCAGGGCCAGAAAGGCGAGAAGGGAGACGGAGGCATCAAGGGCTTGCCAGGAAAGCCAGGCCGAGATGTACGGTGCTTGGGACCCTTCCTCAGCATGGCCCCCACATTCCTCAGCATGGCCCCCACATTCCTCAGCATGGCCCCCACATCCCTCAGCACATGGTCCTGAAATGCTGGACTAGAACCCTGAGAATCTAACCCACTACTCTGCTCAGACAGAACAGAGACCCAGGGAGGGGAGGACTGTGCCCCAGGAGGGGGCAGAAAAGGGCCTGACCCTGGGCATCCTGACTCCCAGTCTAGGAGCCCCTGACCTCCAGTGTCCTGACGTTGACATCTAATGACCTCGGGGCACTGGGTGAAGTCAGGCTTTGGGACAGGGCAGGGAGGGTGGGCAGCTGGGTATTTACACGTCCCAGTGGGGCTGCTGTCCCCGGGGGGGTGGCAGGCCTCAGCCATTCTTAGACCCTCCCCCTGCCCACAGGGCCGGCCAGGAGAGATCTGTGTCATGGGGCCCAAAGGGCAGAAGGTGAGTTGTGGGCGTCTGAGGGGTGAAGAGTGGGTGGTGGGGCTGAGGCGGTGGCTCTCTCATACCCACCTTATGTCTGTGCCAGGGAGACCCTGGCTTTGTTGGGCCTGAGGGGCTGGCGGGAGAGCCTGGGCCCCCTGGCCTCCCTGGGCCCGCCGGGATAGGACTTCCTGGGACCCCGGTGAGTACCCCTTGCCCCTCCTGCCCTCCTTTCCTCAGAGACCCTTCTCCCTCCTGGCCAGGGGTGGGGAGGTAAGGCTTGGTCCCAGGGGGCCTGGTTGGGGGAGAGGGCCAGTGTGGATCTCCCTGTAATGTGAGGGCCCTGGGAAGCCCCTGCCTGACCCTGTTTCTGCCCTCAGGGGGACCCAGGTGGCCCTCCAGGCCCCAAGGGAGACAAGGTAAGCACAAGCAGGAACAGGGACGCATGCGGGAGGCCCCCTGCTGAGTGGGAGGAGAGAGGAGAATGGGGCCGGGGTGGCTGGGGCAGCAGGGACAGCAGGGGGGAGGAGGGAGGTGGCCGGCATGTTGGGGAAGGGGCTAGGGGGCTGGGCCCCTCAGTGGGCAGTGTCCCCCATCCCAGTGCTTGCTGACGTGGGAGCCTTGGCCTGGGTTGCAGGCACAGGGGTGGGCAGGCCTAAGTCTGGTAATGACCGGATGGCCTAACTGGAGGGCCCAAGCTTGTTTTAGGGCCTTATGCCTTGACAAGCAGAAAGCCCTGGAAATGTCCTTCTGCTGTGGTTCCTCTGGGGTCACCCGTGTCACCTCCAAATGTGCTGCAATGGGGAAGGGGCACATAGAGGCCTCGTGTTCTCCCTTCCTTTGCAACCAGAAGGACTCAGGTTAGACATGGAGAAGGACAGGCAACAGGAAGGGAGTGTTTGTTGACAAAACCGACTGAGAGGAGATGGGAGATTTGGCGAGTTTGTCCTGCCGTCCAGAGAGGGAACTGGATGGCAAAGGGGTGCATGGGCTGAGGTCACGGCCGGAAGCCTCCCCCTTAACCCTTCTTCTGACCACAGGGCAGCTCCGGAGTGCCGGGAAAGGAAGGTCCTGGTGGGAAACCTGTGAGTGACCCCAATCTGGTGGGGGAGGGGAGCCGAGGCCCACCACGCCCAGGCCTCATCTACCAAGGCCTCCGGAGAGAGAGGGGCTAGGTCCTCGGGCCATCTCTGCTGTGGCACTAACGCTCACTGCTTCTCCAACAGGGGAAGCCAGGGGTTCCAGGGCTGAAGGGAGAGAAGGTGAGTCCCAGGCTTGGTTACCCCAGGTTGGGATGGGAGGGCGAGCCTCTCTCTCAAGGTGACACTGAGCATCAAGAGAGCTGGGCCTGGGACCCTCCTCGGGGGACCCCCACCCCTTCTTTGTTCCTATGGTGTGCGTGTGATTACTAAATAAAGGGCCTGGCTTTGGAGTTACACAGACAGGTTCAAATCCCACCTCGACCACACACATGAACACAACGATTCAATGAGTTTTTCCTTTGCCCAAGTTTCCACACCTCTAAATGGGACACAGTGATTTCTAATGGCTTGTTGTGAGGATGTAGGTGGTTTTTTTTTTTTTTTTTTTTTTTTTTGAGGATGTAGTTTTTGATGTCCAGGAATCATAAGCTGAATGAATGAGTCGGTTGAACGGAAAGCCCCCTCAGTGTTCCTGCTGTCTACTTTGCCCTGGCCCACCCCACGCCTACAGCTCCTTGTCTTCCGCAGGGTCTTAGGCCCAACTTGTCCACTCATGCTCTCTCCCTTCTGCTAGGGTGACCCCTGCGAAGTGTGCCCAACGCTGCCTGAAGGGTTCCAGAACTTTGTGGGGCTCCCTGGAAAGCCAGGGCCCAAGGGAGAACCGGGTCATCCTGCACCAGCCAGGGTGAGTGCCCAGGGTGGCCCTTGTGGGACTCCACCAAAAAACCAGGGGGCATAATCATGGAGAGGAGTTGGGCAGAGGGGCTGGAAACTTCTCATGGCCATAGAGATACTGTGGGCAGAGAGTCTAGGCTCTTAGCTCCATGGGGGTGGGGGCTGAACTATAGAGTTTAGGGCTGGGCTAGAAGGTCACCCCATGTCTCCATGGCAACCAACCAGGGTTCTCCCAGCCAAGGCTTAAGATGCCTTTTGGGCAAGCTGGGGTGGAGCCAACCCTTATAGTGAGTGAGATTGTGCCCTCCTCCTGGGATTGGGTATTGGTTGGAGGTGGAGGAAAGGAGCGGGCAGGACTGGGTTATGGTCCTGGGCTGGACTCTGTACCCCACTCCCTCACAGACCTTTTTTTTCAGGAGGGCCTGGGAGCTGTTGGACAAAAGGGTGATCGGGTATGTACCGGCACTTCTGGCAGGGTAGCTTAGCCTGGCCTCATTTCCTCCACCTGTCACATGGGTTGATGAGCCCCGGCTCTGGGGTGCTGACCTTGAATCCCCTGGGACCCCTGGGTGTTTGAAGGGTTTGTGGTGTGTGACACTGCTGTCCTCATATATGGCTAGGAAATTTGGGGTGCCCCAACATACCCAGTCTCTCAGCCCATAAACCTTTTCTCCCTGTAGGGTGAGCCTGGCATCGAAGGCCTCAAAGGAGAAAAGGTGAGGGACCCTGTTCTCTGGTTGACCCCCTCCTGACTACTGGGAGCCTTTCTGATCCCTTCTCTTCCTTCCGCAGGGGGAGTCCTGCTTGTCCTGCAGCTCAGCCATAGCAGCCCAACATCTTGGGCCCTCTATAGGGCCCAAAGGAGATGTGGGCCCTCCTGGCCTCGGTTTGCCTGGCCTTCCGGTGAGTGACTGCTGCCTCCTAGCCAGGCCAGGCCACGCCAGCCCATCTTTGCCACACTTTTGGCCTCCCTGGTTCCTTAGGCTCTGAGTCTCAAGGCAGAGACCAGGAGGGAGGCCCTGAGGCAGGTTCTCCAGGCCTGTAGCCCGGTGTCTCCCTCCACCCTTTCACTGCCCCGGGACTCCCTCTTAGAACCTCTGAGTGTCCATCTGTATAACAGAGGTAGTTGTCCAGCTACCTGCAGCGTTGTGGGATTTGTAATTCTGAGCTGGCCTTTCTCTTTCGGGGTGGACACTGGGACCCATGGAGTCTTGGAGGGATGGGAGTGGGGGGATGCAGTGACTGTGACTTGATTGTTTTTCAGGGGAAAGTTGGAGCTCCAGGGCCGACAGGGCTGAAAGGAGAGAAGGTGAGACCTGGTTCGATGTCAGGAACACCGCGGTCTTCTTGGCCCGGAGGCAGGGGAGGGGGCCCCTGGAGGGGAATAGGGACAACATAGACAAGAGATCAAACTGTAAATCCACAGAGAAATAAATTCATCAGTGTTTTGCAGACTAGAGTCCAAGAACTGATTTCTGAGAGCCCGCATGTTCTCCAAGAAAGTTCCTTAGTGTTGTATTTTTAATTTACTGATAATCCAAAACAATTAAGTACATTCAAGACTACCTTATAATAAAATAATAATAACCCTTTTTTACCATTTACTTTGTGCCGAGCAGCATTCCAAGGCTTGTAGGTTTATTGACTTGTTTCCTCCTCCCAAAACCTCATAGGGTAGGTACTCCATTTTCCCATTTTATGGATGAGGAAACGGAGGTCCAGAAAGGCCGAATAAATTGCTCAAAGTCACATGGGTGTTTGGGTGCAGACCTGGGATTTGAGCCCAGGGAATGTGGCTCCAGAGTTGGTCATCTTCCCTGCTTGGCTGGGTTACTCAGTTTCAGTGCCACGTGAACGTTTGTATTTGTGGTTGCACTGGAGACAAATGACAGCGTTGAACTAATAATGCAGTGTTACTCAAATGGGGGTCCTGTGGGTATACAAGTGTTCAAGTGTGAGAAACACTGGAGTATACGTTCAGACTCCGCTCTACCAGGCAAACCACGCCTGTCATTTCTCAAATGGAGCTTTGTGTCCCCGCCCCACGCTTGTTTCGTCTTCCGGTTCCCCCATCTCTGTAAATGGCATATACCGAGTTCCTCAAACCTCCTCAAACCCCAAACCGTGCCGCATCCTTGATTCCTCCCATCTCCACATCATCTCCTCCATTTGACAGTTCTGCCACAGCACCTCTCTCAACTCCACCTGCTTTGCTCACCTCCACGACCGCCACTTCGTCTGGGTCCCATCATCTCTCACTGGGATGGTGGCGGCAGCCCCTTAGCTGGCCTGCCTGTGGCCACTGCAGCTCTTAAACTTTGTCATCCAGTAGCTAATGGGCCTGTGTTAAAAAAGAAAAGAAAAGAACAAAACAAAGCAAATAAAAACCTCAGGTTACATTATTTCCTTGCTTAAAATCCTTCTATGACTCGACTTTGTACTGAAGGCCTTTTGTGCCTAACGAGACCCTGGATGCCTGGCTCTGCCTGCCTTGAAGGTTCATCTGGTTTTCCTCTCCCCACTTCCTGTGCCTTAGATGTGCTGCCCTCCTTACTTTCTGGAATATGTCAAGAATGTTCCCACCTCTTAGATTTTGTAGGTGTGGCTCCCACTGTCTAGAACGTTTTTCCTCTCTACCTCCCCCTATTCTTTCATTGGCTGGCCTTTGTCTCGTCTTTCTGATAATAATTGTGGCTAACACTTCTCTGACCATCCTGTTTAAAATGGCCTCCCCCGCCTACTTTGTCTCATCACCCTGTTTATTTCCTTCACAGCACTCATCGCTATTCAGTTACAATTATTTAAAAGTTCTTGGTGTCCCTACAAGCGTGTAAGCTCCACAAGTGTGTTTGTCTGTGCTGTTCACTGCTACCTACCGGCACCTCGCTGAGTGCTGTGTGTGTACAAGCATCCAGCGAGTGACTGACTGTTGGATAAATGAATTCGTGATCTTTGTGTTCTGGGCCAGAGCTGAGGGTTGGGCTGGGATTCTGAAGAGTGAGTCTGGGGACAGAAACAGGCTGGCCACAGACACCCCTGGGGACCTTGGGGAAATCCCTTTCCCTCTCTGGGTCTCAGTTTCCCTAGCCAGGAAATGAGGTGGGTAGTTGGGGGTCCCAAGGGGTTATTTGTGTAGTTTGGGGTTTGGGAATGACCTAGAGTGGCCTTCTCACTTTGACCCTGTGTTCTCTGCTTTGCTCTCAGGGTAATTTCGGGGAGGCGGGGCCAGCCGGCAGTCTGGTAAGTGAGCTTTGGATGGCAACAGCTCTGGGGGGGGGGGAAGGACAAGGTGGGACGCGGGGAGATGAGAGGCCCCAGCAAGGCCCAGGCAGTTGCTGGGCATCACACACGGCTTCTTATCTCACAGGGGCCTCCAGGGCCAGTGGGACCCACAGGCATCAAGGGGGAGAAGGTGAGTTGAAGACGTTCCCCGCGCTGCAGCCAGTGCCAGCTTCCCAAACACACGCTTATCCTGGTCTACTTCAAGCCCTCAGAGGCTCCCCACTGCCTGGGGGTAACGTCTTGATTCCTTAGCATGATGTCAGGACCCCTGAGGCCTTGGCCCCCACCTTCGTTTCTTACGTGTTTTCCCACAATGTCTCCTGAGATATCCCTTGGCAAGCACAGGTGCTGTGTCAGGCCGGGCTACGTTCCCCAGCCCCAGATTCCAAACCTGCCTGGGGTCCCCCAACTCTGTGTCCTTGCTTGGCAGGGGGAGCCTTGTGAGTCATGCAGAGCCCTGTCCAAGCACCAGGATGGGGACAGCCACGTGGTGGCCTTGCCTGGGCCTCCCGGAGAGAAGGGGGAGCCTGGGCATCCAGGCTTTGGCCTGCCAGGAAAACAGGTGAGTTCTGGGGTCTGTGGAGGTGGGATACAGGCAGGGCTTGAAGGGGACGGGGGCTGCCTGGGTCTCTAGGCTCCCTGTGCAGTGGGGAGTAGGTGAGAGTGTGTGGAGGGGTCAGGGCCTCTGTCCCCAGAGGGAGCTGGCCTGACAGGCCTCTGCCCTTCGTCCTGGGACACAGCATGGCCCGGTATGCAGAAAGACCACCAACCTGGAACCAGACAGACCTGGGTTCGAAGTCCAGATCTGCCTTTTACTAGCCCTTTGGCTTGACCAGTTACTTCCCCTCTCTGTGCCTCTGTCTCCTGTGCATGGTGTTGTTGTAAAGCCTAGGAACGATGTGTGTGAAGAACTTAGCAGCACACAGTAGTCATTCAAGAAATGATAATTACCACCGTGGCGATTATTATTGTTACTGCTTTACTAATAGCAGTGAATGCTGACATAGTGTACTTCATGAGCCATGCACTGTTTCATGTATATCAGCTATATCAGCTTGTCTCATCTCACAAGAACCCTACGAGGTAGAAGCCTGTGCTCTTTTTATTGTCCCCATTTGACAGATAAAGAAACCGAGGCACAAAGAGGTTAAGTAACTTGCCCAAGATCACCCAGGCAGGGAGCCTGGCTCAAGTCTCTTCTCTTGAATGTCGCTTCACTAGAATGAGAGCAGAGATTTTGATCTGTCTTGTCTATTGTATATTCCCGGAGTCTAACACAGTGCCAGACACTTAAGGGTGTCTGATATGAGTGAATGGGTGGTGCTGGAAGTGCTTTCTCCTCAGGGCAAAGCTGGAGAGCAGGGATTGAAGGGGCAGAAGGTAAGATAATTTGGTGGGCACGGGTGGGCACCACCTCTTCTCAGATGCCCTCCCCACCTCCTATTCCTGATTGCCCTGTGCCCACTCTCCACTCCCTGCCCAGCCCCCAGCCCCAGTGAAGGGCTCTGAGTGCCTGCAGGTCCCAAGAGGGCACCGTGCCCTGCCCTCCTTGAACCCTACTCCAGCTGGATCACCCCTGCCCTCTTTGAACCCTACTCCTTACAGGGCGATGCTGGGAATCCCGGAGACCCTGGAACACCGGGCACCATGGGGAGGCCGGGACTGCCAGGAGAGTCTGGGGTTCGGGGCCCTGCAGGGTCAAAAGGAGAAAAGGTCAGTCAGGCAGGGGGAAGTTTTTTGCATGAGCAGAAAGAGATTAGGCTGAGAGCTAGTGAGGGGAAGGACTTGGGGTCAGGCTGTGAGCCTCAGAGGATGCCAGAATCACTGGGTGGAGGCGCCTCGGCTATTCTCCGAGGCAGGGAGGAGAGCTTGGCGTGTCAGGGGCCGATTTTGATATCCCAGGCCGAGGAGGGGGTCAGTGGAGGGGCAGAGCTTTCAGAAGGGCACAAGGATCCCCTTTCCGCTGTCTCCTCCCGGCTTGGCTGTGGAGGAGGCTCATGAGCTCCTGGCTGTGCCCATCTCTGACCAGGGTGATGGCTGCACTGCCTGCCCCAGCCTGCAGGGGGCGTTGACCGACAGGGCAGGACTGCCTGGGAAGCCAGGCCTGAAAGGAGATCAGGGACCGGAGGGCGTGGGCCGGCCTGGTAAACCGGTGAGTTCTGGCTACCTGCCCTCTTGTCCTTCCCTCCCTGGGCTTTCCTTCTCTCCCTCCTGCCCCCTTTCCCCCAAGGGACCCAAGGCCACCTGTGTCTTTTAGGGCCAGCCTGGTCTACCAGGAGTTCAAGGACCCCCAGGACTGAAGGGCATACAGGTGTGTGTGAGTGTGAGGGCCTGGGCTGCAGCTCTGTGTGGGCGAGGGTTCGGATGCGGAGATGCGTGGGGACGGTGGGCCTGGAGTGGGGAATGGAGATCAGCTGCAGAGCAGGGAGGTGGCGGAGGTGGAGGAGGTCCAGGAGGAGGGGCTGGGACAGGGGAGAAGGGTGAGTGGGGAATCTCAAGCGCAGGCTTGTCCTTCTGCCTCTTCAGGGAGAGCCAGGGCCTCCAGGAGTGGGAGTCCAGGGGCCCCAGGTGAGTCTCCAGCCTTACGTTTGCCTGCTTGCCTCCCAGCACTTCCCTTAGCCAGCTGCTCACTCCCACCTGCCCCCCAGACCTCAGAGCTCTGCCTGCCCCCAGATGCTCAAGGGCACAGCCCTGGCCTGCGGTTGTTTCTGTTGGGGACTTTGGGTTTGACCCCCTGCCCCTCTCTGACCCTCAGAGTCTCCTTGTGGAGCTCTCCTGAGTTTGGGCTGGCAGACACCCCAGCCCAGACCAGGTCTGCCAGCGGGGCAGGTTGCCTTGGGCAGCTGTGGCCCAGTCTGCCTTTTCTGACTTGCAGGGGGAGCCTGGAGCCATGGGCCTGCCTGGCATTCAGGTACGTCTGCCTCGGGCCTGGAGGAGATGGGCAGGCGAAGGGACTGCTCTAGGATAGAGATAACTAAGTGTGCTTCCATCTGCAGGGGCTTCTGGGACCTCGGGGGCCACCCGGCCCTGCTGGAGAGAAGGGCGCCAAGGTGAGCCTCTGCCTGCTTGGGCTCTAGACTTGTAACACTTCGGAATGTCCTGGCAGTGGGCACGGGGGACATGGGAGCTGAGGGATGTTCGTCAGAGGGCTGCCCAAGGCCTGGTCTCACCTGCTGGATTGTAGCTAGCTTCAAACTCTGGCCCTGCAACCTTTGTGCCCTCTCTTCCACAGGGATCTCCAGGGGTGAAAGGAGCCACTGGGCCTGTGGGACCTGCTGGTGCCAGTGTCTCTGGGCCTCCGGTAAGGGCCGCCCCCCGGCGTTCCACACTGGGGATGTTGCTTGGACCAAGGGCGTTGCCGCCACGAAGAGGGCATGGGGTTGACCCTGCCTGTCCCAGCAGCATGGGGGATGGGAGGAGAGAGGCCTCAGCCTGGCCCGGCCTGGGAGAAGGAAGACCGCCCGGTTTGCGGGGAGCCCCTGAAGAATGATAGTTTTGAACACCACCAGTTTTTGAGCAGTGACGGTGCTGAGGCCCTGTGCTAAGCTCTAAACAAACAGAGATTCGCTTAATCCTCACAACAGCCCTGTAAGGGAACGGCTATGATTATCCCCATTTCACAGATGAGGAAACTGAAGAGAGTGAGGAGACAGAGCCGGGACTCGAACCCAGGTCTGTCTGACTCAAAGCCCATATGTTCTGCCCGCCACCCTCCACTTCAGACCTTTGGAGTCATTCGGGATCATCTAAAACAGTGCTGCCCAACAGAACTCTATGCCCTGCCTGAGATGTGGCCACCAGCCCCACATGGCTGTTGAACACTCAGAATGTAGCTGAAAAACTAAACTTTAGATTTAATTTTACTTATTTTAAATTTAAGTAGCCGCATGTGGCTATTGGCCCCCGTACTAGCCCGCACAGATCTATTTAGACCAGCAGCACTTTCAACCTTGATACCCTCAAGGACCTCCCTTTATTGCTGTCCCACCAGTGATTCCCATGTTCTGAAAGATGTGTCTGTTGAACAAATTGCATAGATTAGGTCATAACATACGCATTTCCTCGTTTTTATTCATCAAAGACCTGTATAATAATAGCTAGCTTCGGCTCCACATGAACCCACTAGAATTTTTTTAGATGATATAATTCTAGCCTAAATCAAAGAAAGGCTACCTTTCAGCCAGCCTGTGCCATGCCAGGTTGTGGGCAAATGTATAATTTTTCCTAGGCTTTTGGTAATGCTGGAACTAGCCCGTGAACTGTATCTTTTCTGTCTTTATGGATCCCTAGAGAAATTCCAGACCCAGTTTGGGAATCACAGATGGATTCCTCCTGAGGGTGCGCTGCAGCCCAGAGGGGCCGCGGCCTTGCCCAGTTCCCCACCGTCTGTGCGGTTGCCTAGCCCAGCTGGGTAGGCAGGGTCCCCGCCTGTCCCGGGGAGCTCCCGGGAAAGGCAGAGGTGAAGGTGAAGGCGGCCCTGATCCTCAGGGAGCTTTGAGTCCCACGTGCGAAGGTGGCCTGTCCCGCCGGACAGCAGCCGTCAGGAAGCCCTGCTGACTTCTCCAGACCGTCTTCCCTCAAGTTGAATCCCATCCGGGAGGTTTCCCAATTCCGGCGCCGCACTCACTAATTGTGTGACCTTAGGCCAGTGACAGCCTCTCAGGGCCTTCAATTCCTTGTTGACAAATCGGGACTGAAATTCCTGTCTCCTCCTTAAATCAACTGAGAGAACTTTTATGATGGAGAGAATTGTGTCAAACACTAAAGGGGAAGAGGACAGAGCAGGGACTTTGGGCCGCACAGACCTGGGTGCAGCCGTGCTGTTGGGTCTATTACAAAATGTCTTTAAGCCTCTGTTTCCTCACCTGTATAATGGAACAATACCATCCTGCAGGGCTGGGAGTGGGGATTCCAGCCAGTGCTCCCTGACGGGTGCTTGGCCCAGTGTCTGATACCCAGAAAGTGCTCGGGAAACGCCAGTGTTCTTCCTCCTTCCTCCTCGCCTTGTCTCTTGGGGCTCAGTCTCCTACTCTAGGACATGGGCACTGGGACGTGGGTTCCAGGGGAGCCTGGCGCTGCTTCTGTTTGTCTTATCACCCTCCCCTGCTGGCAGGCCAGATGGCTGGCTGCTGTCCAGCCTCACCCGCTGACCCTGGGCTCTCTCCCTTCAGGGTCCTGATGGGCAACAAGGACAGACTGGACTTCCAGGACCCAGAGGGATGCTGGTGAGTACCGTGTCGTGGGGCGGCGGGAAGGCACAGCTGGCCCTTTCTCCACACCCCTATCTACTCATCCCCCTGTGTTTCTTCCCTGCAGGGTGAAAAGGGAGCGCAGGGAGAAAAGGTAAGTCCCAGGGACCTGTGACCGATTCTTGGGGGGAAATTAGCAGCCCCTGGAGCTCCGCCACCCAGGGGACCCTCTGCACTTGGCTGTAGCCCTGGACAGAAGGATGGGTGCTGAGGAGTCATCCTGGTCTCCTTGCCACCCACTAGCTCCCTCGTTGCTGGCCCAGGGCTCAACCAGGATCCCAGGAGACCCAGAGAGCTCCAAGGCCCCCATGGGGGGAAGCTGCATTTTCAGATGGATGCTGAGTTACGGGACAGGGGAAGGAACTGAGTTCAGAAGGACTAATGAGAGGACAGGGACATGAGGGACCAGGAGAGAAGGGCATGGAAGCCAGGCTGGGCCAAGGGGAATGGGGCTGAATACTTGTGCAGCAGCAGACAATGATGAAGCTAAAAATGCAGTAACACCAAGAGCTGTTGATGGCTGAGTGCTTGGCACATGGCAGGAACTCTATATACATTCATCCATTCCATCCTCATGACAGTCTATGCATTTGGTATTATTATCCCCATTTTATAGATGAGGAGACTGAGGTTCAGAGAGGTTGAACAGATTACCCAAGGGTACAGTCAAAAGAGGCCGATCCTGGATTTAAACCCTGCCCTCTCCATCTCTAGAGCCTGCCATGCCTCCCAGCTGTTGACTTCCAGAGGGTCCTCCATCCTCGCCCCCTGCTGACAAAGGCTCTTTTCTTTTCAGGGTGAGCCAGGGGAGTGCTCCTGCCCCTCCCGAGGGGACCCCATCTTCTCTGGCATGCCGGTAAGTGGTGCCGAGAGCCTTCCCCCCCCCCGGCCTGGGGGTGAGGCCTGGCTTCCGGCCTTGTGCCCAAGACGCATAAGCCCCTGCGCCCCAGCCACCTGCGTCCCCACGCAGCCCTGTGCTTGGTGTGGACGTTGCCTATAACCTCTCCCCTTCTTTTGCGATCCCCACTCCCACCCAGGGTGCTCCGGGACTTTGGATGGGCAGCTCCTGGCAGCAGGGCCCACAGGTGTGTGTCGCTTGTCTCCTCTGTCTCTCCTCTTGTCTGCCAGCGCCCCGAGCCTTGCCCATCCTAATGCCGGCGTCCCCAGTTCTGCAATGGGGCAGAACTTTCTTCTGGGTCTGATGGTTTCTTCTCTCCTTCAGGGTCCCCCGGGTATTCCCGGACCACCAGGCCCCCCTGGAATGCCTGGGCTTCAGGTAAAGAGGGAGAGGAGAAGAGGGGGCCAAGGCAACAGGGCGCATGCCCTGTGCTGGACCCCAAGCATGCCGCTTCCCTGCCCCAATGCTTGTATGTGTCATTTCTCACTCCTTGGGCTCCTGCTTCCCAGAGTGGCACGGAAGGCGCACTGGTCCCTGAGGGCAGGCTGTGGGTACTCCCAGACCTTTTTTGAGGAATGCCCTGTTGTTGTAGCCCAGGTACCCCACTGACACCTGTGTCAAGCTCGGGCCTTGGTCAGCTGTCAGGAACCCAGAACCTGGGTCAGCTAACAATCCTTGACACTGGTGCAGAGCTCACCATTTTGGAGCAGCGTTCAACGTTCATTCATGCAACGAAATTTTTGCACACCTAGTATTTTCCAGGCACTGTATTAGGTGCTGGCAAGACAGCAGTGGACAGAATGAAATCTCTGCCCTCTGGGAGCTTGCATTCTCGTAAGAGAGACAGGCGATAAGCAAGAGAAATAAATAAAATATAGTATGTTAGAAAGTGATATGTCCTGATAAGAAGGTTAAAGCAGGGAGTGAGGATAGAAAATGGGAGGAGCCCACGGAAGATATTTGAGAAAAGTGTTGAAAAGAAGGGGATGTTTAAATCAAGACTTAAAGAAAAAAAGGGGAAAAGAAAAAATAAAAAGACTTGAAGGAAATGAGGAGAGAGCCTGCAAAGGAGAGTATTCCTGACAGATAGACAAGGGAGCAGGTACGAAGGCCCCAGGGGTGGGAACGTGCCTGCCGTGTTTGGAGAATAGGAAGGCGGCCAGGGAGTGAGGGGAGAGTAGTAGGAGTTGAGGTCCTTGGGGCATCACGATTAGAGTGTGTGTTCCAGAACCAGGCAGCCTGACTTTGAATCACAGCTCTGCCGCGTGTTAGCTTTGTGATGCTGGGTAAGTTACTTACCCACTCTGTGTCTCAGTTTCTTCATCTGTTAAGTGGAGACATTGTAATTACAGAACCTACCTCATGGGGCTTTTGTGAGTATTAAACAAGTTAATGCATGCTAAATGTGTAGAACCTTGCCTGGCATATAGTGAATGCTCGGAAGGCATTAGCCATCATTATGACAACAACTACTGTTATGATTTCACATCCATCCTCTCGCATTTGTTTGAGCCTTACGTCAACTCCAATAGGAAGGCAGTGGATCCCTAAGTCACAGCTGGGCACACTGAGGTTCTGGGAGGTGACATACCTTGTCTGAAGTCATCAGCTACGAATTGGCAGTGCTGGACTGGGTCTTTCCCGTGCAGGGCACTTTCTTCTGCCCTCCACTGCCCTGCAGGGTGGCTCCCCAAGATTTGCATGCCAGGCTGCACTTCCCAGAGGCCCTAGGAGGCATAGACAGTAGCTTCTGTGTGTCTGGCTCCCAGCTTCTGGAAGAGTGAGTCTCACCTGAAAAGGCAGAGCACGGAAGCTTTTTACAAACGACTCCCCCCTGCCCTGATGATTTTATATATACCCCCCTTCACCCTGGGCTGAGAATCTGCTCTGGTGGGCCCCGTTTGCTGATGGGAGCCTCTGTCAGTGTTCCAATTCTCTGTCTCATTGAGAGCTCAGAATTAGAGCCAACTCTGTGTCCCCCACAGGCCAGACACACCTTTACCTATTGTCCGGGTTTCCTGCTGCACTGCCAGGAAACAGAAATCAGGCTGCAGGGGGCTTGCAGTTTGCCTGGAGAAGCGTGAGGGTCATTTCAAAGTGACCCATTAACAAGTGCACGCAGATGTCACGTGAACCCTGCCAAGATGTGTTGGGGGAACGAGGCAGAAAAGAGAGACTGCCACCGAGTTTGGTCCCAGGCACCAGAGTCCTCTTCTGGCACCAGTGCTGGAGACCAAGCCGAGGCTGCTGCTTGCAGGCACCTGCCCTGTGCCAGGCAGGGTGCAGGTCCCCTTTCCTGGTCGTCTCCTGCAGTCCTTTCAAGGAAGGGAGGGCCCAGCAGCTCCTCTCTTCAGGTGCAGGAACAGGCTCAGAGATAGACAGCATCCAGAGCTCCAGTAATCCCCATCCACCCCTACAGACGTTAAGAAGTGTGCGGCTCTATAGCTAGTACTCAGGGCATAGGTAGCTCTTCACTTCTACAGTAGGACAAGTGGGAGGTATAGTTCTGGGCGCGCAGGAAAAGAAAATCACAAAGTATCAGGCTTGAACTAGCACAGACAATGGAGAGTGGGGCAGGGGGTGAATGATAATTTAGGGGCACAATTAGAATTAACCCGGTCACGGTGTTTCCCCTGTGCCAGGGGCTGTTCTAAGCACTTTGCCTTCTTAGCTCATCGAGGACTCGGAATGAGCAGGGCTGGGTGACTGCACGTGGAGGTACAGGAGGGGCCGGGGGAGACGGACTCCAGGTCTGACTCAGGCCTGGTGGAGCCTGGCCTGAAATCGGGTGGGCTGCCAGGGAGGGTAACATGCTCTACTGCTGGGAGCTGGGACTTGAAGGGAGGCCAGCTCTCAGAGCGGGCCAAGGAAATCCCCTGTCGGTGGGGGTAGAGTGAGCAGCAGTGCTTTCGCTCAGCATGTATTTGATGCATGCCTCCTCCAGGCCGGGCACTGGGGATTTAAAACCCAGCACACTCCCTGCCTCCATGCAGTACTTAATAAGCAGATGTGCATTGTGAGTCTGTAAGGGGAACAGAGTCTGGGTGGTAAACATTTAACGTGAGCCTCCCTCGTGCCATGCTCTGTACTAAACTCCTTATAGCCGTGATCTCCTTTCAGCCTCACCACAAACTACCACTGTTTTACAGAAAAGGAAAGTGAGGCACAGAGATTCCCCCCACCTCCCAGCAAGTAGCCTGACAAAAGTTGTACAGGTAGTTAGTTAGAATTTGCACCTGGATGGGTCTGACTCCCAGGCCTCCACCCCGTGTACGCATGAGTGTTCTGGGGACTGTCTTTTGAGGAACGATGCAGAAATAGTGGTTAAGAGAGGGGTTGAAGCCAGTGGTCCTCAATATGAATCTCACCTCCGTGCCTTGCTCGTCCTGTGACCTTTAGCAAGTGGCTTGCCTCTCTGAGTTCTTCGTCTTGTTTTTAGGATGGAGATAACACTTACCTCACCAGAACAACTGTGGTGATTAAATGAGAAAATATAGGAAAAGTACTTAGCACAGAAAGAAATAATAGTTATTTACTATATAGAAGACCCACTGCCCTAACATGTAGGGGAAGAAATCATCTGGACTGGTTTTGGCGGGGCGGGGCGGGGGGGGGTCACCTCTCTGGGCCTCCTCAGCTCCCCCTACAAAAACAGTCTAGAGACTTTTGAGCTGAGGATAGACATCAGCCAGGGCTCTCAGCTCTTCAGGATGAGGGGGAGGGGCAGTGGCGATGGTGAGAAAGAATCTGGGTGACCTGCGGGCTAGAGAGAGGTGTCCACTCACCGGTGTCTCTTCTTGGCTGCAGGGAGTGCCTGGGAACAACGGTTTGCCAGGACAGCCTGGGCTGACTGCAGAGCTGGTAGGTACTGGCCTGGACTCACTGTCCACGCCTCCCCTGCTCTTCCCAGGGCTGAGCTTGCCGTGCTAGCGCCCTTAGCCGCTGTGGGGGGGTCCCTCTTCCCTCCGTCTTCCGAGGCTGGGAGAAACCTGGATGCCACGTGGCTTCCCGAGGCTGCACCTGGTGCCGTAAGTCTCCGTCCCCCTTCCGCTCGCCCTCTGAGCCCTCGTGTGTGTCTGTCTCTTGCAGGGATCCTTGCCCATTGAACAGCACGTCCTTAAGGTAAGAGAGTCAGAGGGAGGGCGTAGGAGCTGGCAGGGGTTCCCCTCGGGGGATCACTGTAGTAAGCGCTCAGCTGCGTGGCGGCACCACACACAGAGAGCTGCAGGTGGGGCTGTTTGTGGGGGCCGTGCGTGCCCGGCACCTGGCTGAGGGCGCCTAGTCAGGGGCCGGCTCGGAACAGACCCCCATCAGTGTTTGCCGAGCGAGTGTTTGAAGGGATCCTGTGAAGGCACCCAGGTGGTCATGGGTGCTCTGGGCAGTGGTAACTCGGAGACCTGCCCTCAGCAGTTGCCAGTGAGGTCACACGGGGTCAGGGCAGGGCAGGTGAACGTGCACTTGGAGGGCAGTCAGGCAGGGATTTGCGAAGGTTATGTTCTATGATAGGACTGGGTAGGGGCCTGGAAGAAGGCTCCGGCTGTCCTCTGCTCGATCCAGAAAGAATCCAGGGAGGAGAGGGGATTTGAGAGGTGATTCTAGTGGGGCAAGAAGGGGGACTTGGGGCCTGAAGGGAGAGTCGGCCTGTGCCAGGGTCTGTCAGTAGCATTGAGACCATGCTCGAGGGCTGTGGCCTGCTCTGATCTCCCACGCTGGGCACCACGGGTGACACAGCCCTTCCTTGCTCAGTTACCTCTAGAGACCAGATCAGGACTCTTCCCTCCTCCAGCTCAGCATCCTTTGGGGTCCCTCCCATGCCTTGGCCTCCAGAGCCCCCGTCCTGGTCACCCCCTTCTAGCACTGGCTGGTCAGTGCCCTGGAGCTCCCACGACCCCAGTGGTCCTGGTCAGGACAGAGCATGGGGACCGCCTGCCCCGCCCCTGCTCTGGACAGCAGTCATCTCCAGAAGCAGCCTGAGGTCGGGTTATCCTTCTGGCAGCGGTTACAGGTTGGATCACGGCAGGGTTGTGGCAGTGAACACCCGCTCTTCTGCCCTAGGCCTCTGGCAAAACAGGGTTCCCCAAGTCCTGCCCCTGGGCAAATGATTATGCAACTCCAAATGCAGGATTCGACATTTCTCTGTGTAACATGTTGTCTGATGGCGTCTTTTTTGTGTGTGTGGTACGTGGGCCTCTCACTGTTGTGGCCTCTTCTGTTGCGGAGCATAGGCTCCGGACGCGCAGGCTCAGTGGCCATAGCTCATGGGCCCAGCCGCTCTGCGGCATGTGGGATCTTCCTGGACTGGGGCACGAACCCGTGTCCCCTGCATCGGCAGGCGGATTCTCAACCACTGCGCCACCAGGGAAGCCCGTCTGATGGCTTCTTGATCAAGTGCTCCACGGAGGGCCCCCAACAGGAACTGAGTGTGATCTGAAGAAGGGGTCAGATGGGCACCGACAGCCCAGAGGAAGCCTGGGCCTGTGGACAGAGCAGTTCCTTGGCCCTCAGACAGACCAAGGTCCAATCCAGGGTCCCACTTACCTTAGACAAGTCATGCTGTGTCTCTGGGCCTCGGCTTTCTCATCTCCGGAGTGCTTATAAGATGACCTGCCTCATTGCACTGTCATGGTTGAATGTGATAATGTGCCAGACCTGCCACCATTGCTGGCATCATGGGTGCTGAGTAAATGACAACCATTATCATTGAGCTTTGCCGCAAACAGTGGAGGTGGAGCAGCGTCTCCTCTAGGGGCCCATGGACATCCTGCCAGGCCGTGGATAGATGCCAGGCTCCCGAGTCCTCTGAAATTGTAGTCTAGCTTTCACTAGTAGGTTTCATTTTGAGGGGAAGCGGACTCACAGCTTCCATCAAACTCTCAGAGAGGTCTGTGACCCAAAGAGGTTAAAACCTCCAGGTAAGAGGAGGACTTTCTTGTCAGGAAGACTTCAGGCCCTGCCCACTGGGGAGCCTGTAACAGCCGGGATCCCCTGGGAGGTGCAGACCAGGCCACATCCCAGAGGCTGTCTGCAAAGGACCTGGCTCCTCCTACAGCTGTTTCTTTTGCTCCCTTGGGCAGAGAAGCTGGTGTTTGGAGCTGGCCTTTTCAGTCTAAATCCTCGTGGCATGTCCTCACACTGGGTGCAGGTTGCAGGAACAGCCGGGACAGATGGTCCCTCCGCGGGCCCCTCCGCCTCCTCCCACACGCCTGTCTGGAAAGTGGCGTTGGCTTGGCCCTACCGGAGCTTCTTCCTGGAGGAAACTCAAAGCCAGTGTTGGGATCGGGTCCCTTGAGGATACAGCAAAGCTGCCGCAGACATGTGGCTGGGGAGGAAGAGAGTGGGTGGGTGCTGGCCAGCAGGATGCCACTGGCTGAGTTCAGAGTGGGTTTCCCCCATGTGGCCCACCCTGGCCTTCTCCAGCCCCGGGCCCCACGCCACCCCCCATTTTTCTCATCAGAGCATCTGCGGGGACTGTGTCCAGAGGCAGACGGCCCACCCGGCGGCCCTCCTGGAAAGTGGAGAGAAGGGAGACCAGGGTATCCCCGGCGTGCCAGGCCTCGACGGCTGCGCCCGGGTAGGAGGCTGGGCTCGGGGTGGCCTTGGTGCAGGGCGAGCTCTCGGCTGCCCCCGCTGACCAGGCCTCTGGCTGTCGTCCGCAGTGCTTCATGGAGCGGGAGCGCCCGAGGGCTGAGGAGGCCCGGGTGAGTGGGCCTCTGTCTCCTCTTTACCCCCAGCCCCGAGCCCCACGGGGCTGCTCACACTCACCGTCCATCCCACTCCAGGGGGACAACGGCGAGGGAGATCTGGGCTGTGCAGGGAGCCCCGGCCTGCCTGGTCCTCCGGGACTGCCCGGCCAGAGAGGAGAAGAGGTAAGAGCAGGGCCCTTGCCTGGGCTGGAGCCCGAGGCGGCTGGAGTCTCCACTTAAATGACTCTCAGTTCCTGAGGGCAGTTTCCTTCCTGCCAAAAGTCTTCTCGGGCCCTCTGAGGCCCTAGGTCACCGGCGCCCCTCGCTGCTCCGGCCTCACCTGCTCTCCTGGCACCGGGCCTCCTCGCAGCTCTGGGCCCCGGGCCACTCTTCCTCCCCTGGCCTTGCTGCTTCCTCAGCCTGCAGCTCTCCTCCAAGGCCCGCTCCTTCACCCCTCCAGCCCTTTGCTCACATATCACCTTCTCAACGAGACACTCCCTGACCACCCTCTCTAAAATAGAACTCCCACACCTGTGCTCGAAGCCCAGTCCCTGTCTCGACCCCACACTCCTCACTGTCTGGCTTCCTTTGTATTCCCTTCATTTGGGAACACGCCGCAGGTATCTACTGAGCACCGCCCGTGTGCCAGCCTCTGTTCTGTGCATTACTGTCCACATCTCCCTAGAACGTAAGCGCCACAAGGTGGGGATTTTAATGTTCCATTTGTCATTGTGTCCTCGGCCCCTGGACCAGTGCCCAGTACATAATAGCTGCTCGATAAATGTTTGTTGGATGATTGAATGAACCGAATGAAAGGTTTAACGTCAGCTTTAGCATCCTGCTCTGACAGCACTGCCTGTTGACTCGGTCTGTGGCAGGCTGGGAGGAGGGCTGTGGAGACCTCAGGGCGCTGTGGGCCCGAGCCTCTTCATCCATATTCCCTGGCTTCCTTTGCAGGGTCCGCCCGGCATGAGGGGCTCCCCGGGTCTTCCAGGCCCTATTGTAAGTATCTGTGGGTTTCCTGGCCTGCTTGAGAGGCTCTCGGAGGGGTTGTAAAGCCAGACACCGTTCTGCTGCCTTGTCTCCGGGGAGCTGGGCAGGACAGAAAGAGGGAACTTCCTCTCCCTCTCCTATCCCTCATCAGAGCATCTGCGGGGACTGTGCCCCCCCCCCCACCGAATCCCCAGAACCGGCCTGCTGTGGCCGCCGCCACCCCCCCCCCACCCCCGCTCTGCCTGTGGTCCTCTTTAGAGGAGGCCCTCAGGGCTCATCCTTGTTTCTGCAGCCCCGCCCCTGCTGTGTTTTGCACCCATGGCTCACGGTCTGGGCAGCCAGGAAAGCACGTGGCAACCTTCAGACAGGGGCCAGGGGCTAAGATGGAGCAGCCCTCTATCTCTCTGTAGGGCCATCTCTAAGACAAGCCTACAAAGGCTAGACTAGGAGCATCTACCCTGGAGTCCTCTGTGGTGTTGATATGGCAGGAACATAGAAGTGACTAGGAAAGCCTGGAAGAACGGAAAGTGCTTGCTTTGGAGGAAAAAAAAAAAAAAGCTGGTGGGAGCCTCTTAGAACCAGGGAGCCGCCACCTGGGGGCTCATGGAGGTCAGGTAACAGGCATGATTGCCTTCCACTCTGGCACCAGGATTCACTCGGACTCGGGAAGACTTGGGCAGGTGGTTTGACTCTGGGGGCTGTTGCGCATCTCTGCCGATGGCAGAGCCATTCTTCCTGGAGCCGAGGCGAGGAGCAGGTGTCTTCTGGGCCAAGACTTGGGATGAGTCTCTTTTCCAGCTGCCTTGAAAATATTCCCGTGACTTCCTCTCCCCGTGACCTCTCAGCCCCAGACTGTGACCCAGGGTTGCTGTGCTTGTGAGATGTGACCTGCCTGTTTCTCCCACCAGGGCCCCCCAGGTTTTCCTGGTGCTGTTGGCTCCCCCGGATTGCCTGTAAGAACCTAGCACTGCTCGGCCTCCCCTTCCCCTGCCAGCCAGGTCTCTGTGGCTTTCGCTTGTCTCCCTTCCTGTCGTGCCCTGGCCCCCCTCCTCCATGTTTGTCGTCGTCCCCCTGCAGGCTCGGTAGCTAACGACACAGGTTCCCTGAGGTCCCAGCAGCTTGGACGGCCTCCCAGTCTCTGACTTCTTTTCGTTTCTCCCTTCTCCCTGTTCTCCTGCTTTCTCTCCCTCATCTTCTCTCTTCTCCCCCCTTCCGTTTCCCTTTTTTCTCTCCCACAATCACACATCACTCCCCCTAAATCCTCCGGAGCTATTTTACCTTCTTATTTTAAGCTGGTGCCTCTAGAGGCCTCTTTATCCCTGCCTTCTCACTCTGCCTCCTGCTTCTCCCACCTTTGGTGTTGACTGAAGATTTGCTGAAAGTAGTTCTTGGGGCCCTGCCAGGCACCTGGCCCAGAGCCCGGCAGAGATGCCAAAGCTTTAGGGCTTCACACTGCAGGCTGGCACAGGTTTGCTGCCCTGCTGCTTGGCAGGGCTGTCCAGAGGCACCCCAGGGATTTCAAGGCGGCCACGCTTGCAACTTTTCCCATCATCCTAGAGGAAACTTCCTCCTCTTCCTTTCCTCTTCTTTGGCTCTGGTCCCAGTCTGCTCTGAGGCTGGGCACGTGAGGCCAGCGTTAGGGCTTCTGGGTGTCGTGGGGCCCTGCCCCCCTGTGCCCAGTGTCTTGGCCGCCTCCTTCTGCCAGGTGTCGTTAATTGCTCTGCCTTCGTCATCGTCACAAGTATGTTTGAGTCATCCTCATCCTTACTGTTGCTCCCTCCCGGGTCAATGGAAACTAACCTCCTGTTTGTCAGATTTCGTGTTCCTGGGGCCTAGCTCCTCTCCTCCCAGGCCTGGTGATGGAGGCTCAGGGAGCAAGGCCTCTCCTTGTCACAGCTCCATCTGTCCCCACGTCCTCATCCTGGCCGGACCTTGTCTGTTTCTGCTTGCTTGGGTGAAGGGGCCATCTGTCCGTCTAGCCATCTGTCTTGTGTTGTGGAAAGGTTTGGGTGCCGTTTCTTGAGGGCACGAGGGAGAAGGGGCAGACACGGCCCCGTAACGGTGCGGTGCATCCACGTAGGCCAGGGCGAGGAGTGAGGGGGGACGGGGGCTCTGGCTTTGACTGAAATGGATATCCCTTTCCACCTAGAAAGTGACAGGGACTGCTCTGGAGGGAGCCTTCCCATGTCCCTCCCCAGCATCCCTAAAAGAATGTGATTTTTGGCTGGGGCGGGGGGCTTGGAGAGGTAAGTGTTGGGAGTCTGGTGATACATTTTGGTGGGGAGCATAACTCTAGGGACACCTCTCTGGACAGTTGCCCCTCAGGGGGAGCGCATGTGTCACCCTCCGAAAGGCGCACCCCAGACAGTGGCCACAGTGGGGCACACGAACGACAGCCACCTGAGAAGTACTTTCCCGACTGGGCGGGCGTGTCTCTGTGGTGACCTGTCTTGGGGGGCCTGCTCCTGAGAGGCACCCTTACGTGGGAATTTACACCTCTGATAGTTCCCCTTCTGGGCACACCCCCTATGGTCACTTCGCTGGGGACCCTAGGGGGGCCACCAGCAGCCCCCCCACACCTTTGCCTAGAATGGGGACAGAGGGCTGGGGGGCTGCAGGGAGGAGTCAGGGGCTGCGTGGAGACTGCCCTCCCCTGCAGTTTCTCATGATTTCTCTCTCCAAGGGTCTTCAAGGAGAGCGAGGCCTCAGGGGCCCGACAGGAGAGAAGGGGGAACTGGTAAGCCGAGGCAGCAGGGGATGGAGGTAGATGAAGAGCCCCGGGGAGACGGAGGTTGGGCCCCCTGGGATGGCTGCTGGGTGGAAGATGGGAGGTGGACTCCTTCTTTTGAACCTCTTTGCCCCTCGGCCCTGATTCCCTCAGTATTGGGGGATCCCTCAGGATCAAAGGAAGTTGATCTCCATGTGCCCTGACCCCCTGTAAGGGGCAAACACCTCCGTCCCTGGGGCCTTTCTCCTTCCCTCTTCCTGCAGCGTTCAGCATTCCCCTTCCACTGCCCCCACCCGGGGCCTCATCACTCCCTGCCCTGGGCCTTCTCCTCTGGCTCAGCTCCCAGCATCCAGGACCGTGGTGGTGACCACAGCCGAGGGGAGCTGGGTCTGGGGGCAATGGCCCAAGGTGAGGGCTGTACCCGGGGCACCTGCTGAGGGGCAGCTCCAGACTGTCGGGCCTTGACCGCCCTCATAGCCAGGGATGGGGACAGAAATGTTGGGGGGCTGGTCCATCATGTCTCCCTTTCTTTGCAGGGTCCTCCAGGGCAACCTGGCTACCCAGGTGCCATGGGCCCCCCGGGACTGCCTGTGAGTAAGGGGAGCCGGGTCTGGGGGTACCCGAGCCGTGGGGTGGTGATCAGGACCCGCCCAGGCTTGGGCATCCTCAGCGGGCTCCCTCCATTCCGAGCATTTCAGCTGGTGTCTCTGCCAGGCTGTCCGTCCAGAGCACCCCGCACCCCAGAAGCCCCCTTGGTAGTGGAGCCTGGCCTCCCTCTCCGCTTTGGGGGGCCCACCACAGTCGCTGCACATCAAGGGCCAGACTCTCAGAGCACCCGGAGCCTCCCAGACTAGGAGAGGCCAGAGGTCCGCCTCCCCGGGGGCGGGGGAGAGTTGGGGAGATCCAGCGGAGGCGCCTGTTAGGTGGACGTGGCCCCCGTTCCGCTGAGTAGCGGTGGGAGGCCTTAGAGGCGCCCCCGCTGTGCTCCGCTCCGGGAGCAGCCCACCCCTCTGGCCCCCCAGCCTCGCCCGGGGCACCTTCTGCGTCTAAGTGCCAGTCTGGGTGCCAGCTGCAGCCTCCACCCCTCGCATCGGGCGAGCGCCGTGGCGGGCGGACCACGGGGCTAATTCCCTCTCTCTTTGCTGCCTGTCAGGGCATCAAGGGGGAGCGCGGCTACGCGGGTTCCCCGGGAGAGAAGGGAGAATCGGTGAGTGCGGGAGGGCAGCTCCCTCGGCGAGGGCGGGAGGAAGGGCTTCAAATGGCCGGTCCCTGTCCGCCTCCTGGAGAGCTTCCCAGCCGCCCCTGAACGGGAGACGTGACCCCGGCCCCCCGGCCCCCTGAGTCTCTCCAGCTGCGTCTCAAGGTTGCTGCGGGGGCGGAAGCTGCGAGGAGGAGATTCCCGGCAGGTTTCGTGGAGACTGGCGAGGGGCTGCCTGGGGGGAGGGGGCCAGAGTCATTGGGCAGGGGACCTCCCCCACCCCCAACGCCCACAGGCCGGAGAGCCAGGCCCCGGACTCTGGACCCCACTCTGCCCCCCCGGCCTGTCGCCAGCCCCACACTGAGCACTGGAGCTGGGGCGGTCATCAGATGGGGACACGGAGGCTCACGAAGTGGCGTGGCTCACCCAGGGTCCTGCAGCTAGTTAGTGAACTAGGGCCGAGCCTGGACTTGAACCCAAGTCTGTGACAAACCTCCCAGGTCTTTGTCTTACCTTCCCCCTCACGCATGCTGGTGGGGCCCCGGTGGGATGCAGCAAATCCCATTGTGCATTTATTCAATAACGAATCTTTCCTGTGGGCCCTCTGGGTGCCAGGCTCTGTTCTGAGGATGCCTTGGTGGATAAAACAGGCAGTTGAGCCCCTGGTCCTCAGGGAGCTCACGTTCCAGTGGGCCAGGTAGATGACAGATGAGTAAACAGCTACATATAAATTATGACAGATAGGACCGGTGGAGAAAATCAAGCTGGGTAAGGAGCTGGAGCCGTGAACAGGAAGCATTAGACAGAGGGTCAGGGAGGCCTCTCTGAGGGGTGGCATTTGAGCTGAGCCCTGAATGGAGCTGCAGGGGTGTGGGGGAGCACAGACATCCGGCACATGGTTGTCTGTGCTGGGGAATCCCAGAGGGAGAAGCCACTGGTGAGGGTACCTCAGCGACAGATTCGAGCCGTCGAATGATTTGGTAAGGTTTCAAGAGACCTAGAAATGGCGGGGGGATGGTGGGCATTCTAGGTAGAGGGGACAGTTGTGCAAATGCCCAGTGGTATGATTGCATAGTGTTCAGGGAAAGGCAGTCTGACCAAACCAGGCAGAAGAAGAGGGGAGGGAAGTGAAGCAGGGAAGGGTGGTTGGTATCAGATCACAGGATGCCTCAAAACCCAGCATTCAGGTGGCAGAGGGGAGCCATGGAGGGTGTTGGAGCAAGAGAGTATTATAATCAGAGCTGTGTTGAAGCAGAAGAGATGGCAGCCTCTTTCTTGCTGGCTGTACTAGAGCAAACCAAGAGATGGCAGAACTAGTTAAAAGGCTGGTTCAGTAGCTCAGGCAAGGGAAGGGAAGCCTGAACAGACCAGGGAGAGGAATCCTGCAGCTTAGAGGGGCGTCCCATCACATCCCTGCCTCGGCTCTGTGCCCCGCCCCCTGCCCCATCCCCTGATCTCCCACCTCCCCCAGTCAGAGTGACCGATTCTGCTCCTTTGTGTCACCAGGGCCCACCAGGATCTGAAGGCCTCCCAGGTCCCCCAGGCCCAGCAGTGAGTGGGGAAGGGGACAGGGAGATGTGGACATGGGGATCCCTGATCCTGCCCTGGGGTCTGGGGACAGGAAGGTTGGGTTCTAGATGCATTATTCTCTGTGGTGACAGGGTCCCCGAGGAGAGCGAGGACCCCAAGGGAACTTGGGTGAGAAAGGTGACCAGGTGAGTGGTGTCAGGGACCTATCTAGCTGTCCTCCCCCTTATGGTCACCCTCATGTACGGGGGCGAGGGGGGGGGCGGAGGGGACACAGTGACCAGCTCTAGCCTCCCACCCCCCACCATCCTTGAGTTGTAACCCCTCACCTCGTGCCCAGAGCCTCACCTGCTGGCCATTTGGGACAGAGTGACTTGAGGCAGCCTCACGCTGTCATTCTTTCCACCTGGGTAGCCAGGCAGGAGAGAGAGGGTGGCACAGCAAACTGTCCCTTGCTTTCTTCCCCTAGGGATTTCAAGGCCAGCCCGGCTTTCCAGGCCCACCGGTGAGTGCACACACAAAGCCAGCTCTGTCCGATGTGATCCCATCTGCGAGGGGCAGGCCTGGCCAGGCCAGGCTGGGTGAGGGTGGCCCTAGGGAGGGGAGGGAAGAGGCACGGGAAGAACGGAGGAATGGCCTGGGGGGGCCAGGCCTGATTCCAGGAGCCAGGACCTGGACAGCAGGGCCTCCTGGGTGGGCCCCAGCCCAGCCGCCCAGCCAGACGTAATGCTCCTGGGTGGTGTTTCTGGGAAGTCAAATCGCATCACATTAACAGTGGTGAAGCACACCGAGGAGGAAGAAGGAAGGGGAGCTGCTTTCCAGCCCCGCTTTCATGCTTTCATTCCTGCCTGCTTCTTTGTTGATTTAGGGTCCCCCTGGATTCCCAGGCAAAGCTGGAGCACCTGGCCCACCTGGGCCCCAAGCGGAGAAGGTGAGCAGGACCCCAAGTTGGCCACAGTCACAGCTCTGAGCCATCAGATATTCAAGGACTAATTCAGTTACGTCAAGGGTGGGCAAAGAGACCTCCAGGATGAGCCCAGCAACTGCTGTAGGGCAACAGGGCCGGGGCAGACCAGTGGGCCCCTAGGGCTGACAGCTGCGCCCGGGATGCCCACTGGCCTCTGTGCCGCCGAGGTTCCCACCCAATGGGAGAGTGTGGGTGGGGAGGAGGCAGAGGGGTGCAGTGAGAGGTGGGCCACTAGATGCGACAGGCCAGCCCCGGCCAGCTGCAGCTCCTCCAGAGGAGGGCGAGGAGTTGAGGGAAGGAGGGAAGCACATCCAAGACTGGGCGCCCTGGGCCCTTCAGCAAGAGGAGGTCTGGGCATTTGCCTTCTGGGTCTGACAACAGCAGGAAAGAAGAATGGGCCTCCTGGGAAGCCATGCTCAGGGTGTCCCCAAGTGCCAGAGAGGGCAGGCGTGGCCTGTGACCTGGTGACAAGGGTGGGAAGGAGCAGCAGCTGGGGAGCCCCCACACGGGCCGCCCCTGGGTTTGGCTAGATGAACTTTGGGACTAGCTCTGCCTTGCTCTGGAGGCTGACATCCTTGTCTCAGCCCTTCCTCTGGGCTCTCCAGATGCGACAGGTGGACAGTGTAATGAGGCCCCAAATTGACTTCTAAGCTTGGGGTAGGGGGATCCTCGCCCACAGGGAGGGGCAGGAGATCTGCAGCTTCTTGGGGGGCCTCTTTCCTCTGAAAGCTGGAAAGGACTTCTCGAAGGGCCACCTTGGTCTAGGTTCTCACTGTTTGGGTGAGGAAATGAAGCCCAGAGAGGCTGGGGGCATCCCAGGGATGCATAGCCAGACAGTGACGGAGCTGAGACTCCCCTCCCATCTCAGGAAAACCCTCAAGCCCCTGGCTGCATCCCCCCACCCCGGAGCCAGCACCTATCAGCTATGGTTGAGGCAGTGGCGGGTGCCACCTCCCTTCCCTTCTCTGTGGGGCACCTGAGTGGCGGGCCCTGCCAGTCTTCTGTGCTGCCTCCGTGCCCAAGTGCTGCTTGCTCTCCTTAGGCCGGTCATTGCAGACTCCCAAACCTCTGGCCAGCGGTTCTCCATCCTGACTCCCTGTGGGGCTGCCATTTCCTGGGGCTGTGCTGACCCCTCCTGGTAGCTGGTGGCATGGCAATGCCACCCAGAGCCCTTTTTCCCCCCTCTGTGGGGTCTCTAGCTGGATCCCTTCCCCTTGGTGACCCCCACAGCCACTGCTGCAGGGCAGCCACCCTCACCCCACTGGGGAAATGCTGCCGCCTCCCCACTTAGCTACCTGCTTCCCCCTCTCTTCGAATTCACACATTCGCTCTCATCATTCCCCTGCTTTGAACCATCAGTGGCTCCCCAGTACCCGTAGTGGTGTTTTCAGACTTTATTTTGTAGTCCCCAAGGCTTTTTGTCACACAAAATCTCATATGAACGCTCAATCTATAAAACAGATGCAAGTGGAGCTGCTCTGGCTAAGGCAAGGGTAGGGGTCCTGGAGTCCCACCCGCTTGGCCTCCACTTTGTGCCCCCAGCCTCTCCAGGCTCCTCCAGGAACCCCCAGGCCCTGAGAAGTACAGTTTGAAAACTAACAGTCTGTCTGATAAGATCTAGTACAGGGTTTCAGGGCCCTCCTCCAGTCTCCTCTCCGCCACCCCCATCACATGGGCTCCCCAGACACCCCAGCTAGACCAGCCATGTGAACACCTCCAAATCTTTATCCTTCTCTGAAGTCCTCTGTGGCATGCCCCTTTCTCCTAAACCTACCCCAAGCCCAGCCGTCCTTCAGAGCCCAGCACCTGCTAACTCTTCTGTGACACTTTCCCTGCCCCCGACCAGAGTGAGCTGCTCCCTCTCCCCAACTCCCAGGGCCCCTTACTCACACAAGGCAAATAGACTGTTGCAATGCCCTTGGGGGTCCTGGGCCTGTGACTCTCGCTGGACTCCTGAGCTCCTCGAGGGCAGGGCCCACCCTTTTTCCATCTGGGCGAATCAGAGCCCACATAGTGCTTGGCAGCTTGCTGGGATCAATGTGAATTGAATGTGTGCCCTCACTTCAGCCCACATTACTGAGCACCCACCAGGCCAGTCCTTGGCCAACCCTGAGGAAGGCGCTGGATCCAGTAGGCTCTGTTTCTTCCTCGTGCAGCAGTGCAGAAAGGGGGATGCTTGGCAGATGAAGACAGATTTTCATGGGGGAGTGGTGCGTGGGATACAGCCAGTTAGGCCAGAACCGAACTGGGGTTCGAAGCCAGCTGTCCTGACTTCCAGCGGTCCCCAGCCCCTGTGGCCGGGGTCTCTGGTCCTGCTGGTGTGTGTCAGGGGGAGGGAGGGGGGCAAGGCCCCTCTGACTTTGCTGGGGGGGCTCATTTCCAGGGCAGTGAAGGGATTCGAGGTCCATCAGGCCTGCCGGGTCCCCCTGGACCACCAGGATCTCCCGGGATTCAGGTGAGCATGTGCCCGCTTAGCCTGACGGGTGTGTGTGTGTGAGTATGTGTGTGTGCTCATGCACGCATGTGTGTGTGTGTTTTAGGGGTAGGAGTTGGGTGAAGGGTGGAGGGGGTGAAGAGGGTGGAGGGGCTGGGTTAGGCCTCCCACCTCCTAGGGCTCCAGCACAGGCGTGCAGGAATGCCTTTTTCCCATTTCCAGGGCCCTGCCGGTCTGGATGGTCTGGATGGGAAGGACGGCAAGCCTGGCGTGAGGGTGAGATGGTGGGCCCAGGAGGGCACCCCCTTCCTTCTCCTTCCTTCTCCAAGAGCCAAAGTCAAGGGAACCCTGATGAAGGGAATTGAATTCCACTGCCCCACACCTCTTTCAGGAGGTGCTCCACCTTCCCTCGGTCTGCCTCTCACCACACCCCACTTCTCTGATGGCACCAGAGCCCCCTGGTTTCTCTGTTCTCCCAGTTGCCTTAACCAGGTTGGACGAGCTGAGTCTCACCAAAGGCAGGCAGTGAAGGGAGTAAATTTTTACCCAGAAACTCAATCAGCTGAAGAAACTAGGCTGGGTGTCAGAAAGAATAGGCTGCAGACAGGGAAGGACTTGAGTGGCCCTGGCTCCTTGGATCTGATTTTGCTGGGGCATCTGAAAAGGATGGGGCCATGGCAAAGGTCAGAGCATCAAGGTCAACTCCCTTCTGTACCCAAAAGAAGGAAAACGGGTTCAGAAAGGGACCGGGATTCACTCAGAGTGCACAGCCAGTCAGAGGCTGAGCCCAGCTTGGAATCTTCCTGTGCTCCACGTGACAATCCCTCCATCCTGGGAGAGCTGGGGGAGGGGCTGGAGAAAGGGGGAGACTGGTGAATGAGTGGGTACAAGCTGGACAAAGCTCTTGTCTCAGTGCCCCTGGTCTCTTTCCCTAGGGGGACCCTGGTCCTGCTGGCCCCCCCGGACTCATGGGACTCCCGGTAAGTTGAGCTGCAGGAAGGAGCTGGGAGCTGGGAGGTTCCAAAGCCGGGCAGGTGCCCTGATGGGTGGGGCAGCTCAAATCCACATCCCCTGTGGACATGTTATGACTTCGGATGGATTTGACTTGTTTAACTTGAGGAAAGAGGAGTGGAAAGTGGCCTCCTCTTGAGGTGAGGGACGTGGCAGCTCCTGCTTTTTCTTCCAGGGCTTCAAGGGAAAACCGGGACATCCTGGCCTCCCAGGACTGAAGGTAAGGGCCTGGTGACTTCCGCCAACCGGGTTTTCTCGGCTTTTCTCAAGGTCTGACCCCGGGCAGATGCGGCAGTCTAGCCGGAGTGGAGTGCCATCTGACCCTTGGCTAAGATGCCATCCCAGCATCCAGGCCTTCTGAGGCCACCGGTGCCTGGCAGACTGGGTTGGAGCTTTGCCATCTGCCAGCCCGAGGGCATCAGAGAGCCCCTGGCCGAAGCCGGGGCATGTGGCAGGAACTCCTCTGATGTGGGGTCAGCTTGGGGTGTGGGAGCCAAATAGAGGTCTGGTGAGCCTCAGTTGCCCCTCTCTCCTCCAGGGTGACTGTGGAAAGCCTGGTCCCCCGGGCAGCAGTGGCCGGCCCGGAGCAGAGGTAAGGGCCCCGGGGTCTATGCATGCTGCCTTTAGACAGCCCTTGGCTTCTGCTGAGTCCAGGATGCAGCCACTTCCTCCCCGTTCACTGGCAAAGTGGCAGCCTCCTCTCCTTGCCTTCTGGGGGAGGTTTTGCCCGACACTGCACATCTTGACCTTCCTCCTCCTAAGTTTATAACCGGTTTCCTCTCCCTACGGGCTATTGGGTCATTAACCCATAAAGGCCTGGGCTCTACCTTCCCCCTCCAACCACACTCATGGGCAGGGCTGGTCCCCTGTCCCCCGAAGGCTTAGGCCTAGAGTCCAGGGCTCAACGCAGCTCTTCTGGCCATTGCTGTTCCACCTCCTGTTCTCAGCGTTCTCCTACCTCACAGCCTGTGTGTGTAAGTCTGTTTCTGGGTTGTTTCTTCCTCTTCCTCCCTCCTGCAGGGTGAGCCTGGTGCCATGGGACCCCAGGGAAGACCCGGCCCCCCTGGCCACGTTGTGAGTTCATCTGTTTTCGTCTCTGTCTCTGTGAAAGTTCACACTGTGTTGGGCTGGGTGGTGGTGGGCAAGCCGGTGATGACCCGAAAGAACTGACCGCAGCAGCAGTGCCAGCCACGTAGAGCAGTAAGGGGCTCTGGGCTCACCCATCCAGCGGTTCCCCGGCTTTTCGCCATTTTCTTATTTTCTGGGCACATTCGAGTTTGCTTATCAAACAAAGATCATTCATTTATTCACCAAGTAATTATTGAGCACCTGCTCCATACCAGACACTGTTCCAAGCCCTGGGCTACAGTGATGAGTGAGATAGACAAGGTCCCCTGATCCCAGAGCTTCCACACAGGCACAACAAACAGATTAACGCGGAAGGATCAGGCGGTGATGTGCTGTCACAGGGAGGGCCTGGGAGGCGACTTTACCGGAGAAGTGGCCTTTGAGCAGAGGCCCGAATGACAAGAAGGAGCCAGCTGTCAGAGCAGTCTGGTGGAAGAGCATCCCGGCAGGGGTGCATCTGCTGCAAAGGGCCTGAGGCAGGGAGGGCTTGGGGAGCCCCCGAGTCAGCGTGGCGGGAGTGGAGTCCGAGGAGGTTGTGAGTGGGAACGGGAAAGCTGAGCTGGGAGAGGACGTGATGCAGATGGTGGAGGACCTCGGGAGCATGGGCAGGAGGGGGAGGGCGCGCAAATGACAGCAGAGATATCAGCGGAGGGATGATGGCGGTGGAGCTGGTGGCAGTGGACAGATCCCGCAAGTGTCTGGAGGTAGATAGAGGACTTGCCCATGACCTGGATGGGGAGGGGGCAGGAGGCGGTAGAAGGAGAGGACTCAAGGATGACTCCTGTTCGGTTTGGCCCCGGGCAGCTGGGTGAGTGGGTGGAGTATTTACTGAGAAAGGGTGACTTGGAGACGATGTTTATTAAGCAATAATGGCTTTCCCGTCTACTTTACTCATCTGTAACACAGATGACTGCCAGTGGGCGCCTTTGATCAGTGTGACCATGCCGAGCTGGTGGGGTTCCAGAGAGCCCTATTGAGGCTGGCTGTACACTTTCCAGAAGGCTTTTGGAAATGTTAAGAATAGTGCAGCACCCCAAAAAAGGAATTCTCGGGTCCTCATCACTATTTTTATGGACCTCAAGGTGTCCAGAGACCTTGGATTGGGGACCGCAGGTCTAGTCCTGTCCCCTCCACGTTACAGATGAAAGAAGGAGTCACGCACTCTGAATTGTGTCCGCATCGGGGACCCCCTGGGGGGGTGGGGTGTGTGCAGGGTTCCTCTTCCCGCCTGTGTCCATCCAGCCCAGCCCCCTGCTGTGTGCCAGTCTCAGTGCTGGACATTCCTGCTGTAGGAGGCTTGAGATGAGTAGAACAGAGCCGGTGCCTCTGGAACTTTTCATCTGGGAGTATGGAGGGAAGTGCTCTGAGAGACACCTGTGTGCCCCGGGGTTCAGAGAAAGTGTAGCTCTGACCACGAGGGTGGTGACATTTGCGCTGAGCCTCTGGGGCAGGATGTGGAGAGATGGGGCAGGCCCGAGCCCTCCTGTGTGTTTCAGGCTTATCGCCCTCCAGTGGTAGGTGAGCGGCAGGAGACCGGGGAGCTTGGGGCTTCTCTGCGAGGACGCTGGAGTTGGTGCTGAGCCCTTGCCCCTCAGCCCCCGGCTGCGCAGAGGAAAGCTCCTGGTCTCTGCTCTTCCCAGAGAACAGAAGGAAGGCGGCAGGGGGTGTAGGGGGCGGTACTCAGAAGGCACCCAGGCCCACATACCATGTACCTTCCTCCCTCTGCACTTGGCTCTGGCTCCCAGATCATCCGCTCTGTGCGGGCCCCAGAGGTACCCCTCGGCCTGCAGCAGGCATGAGGGTCTTGTGCGTTCAGGGCCCCCCAGGCCTCAGCTCTGGCACAGGTCAAGTGCAGGAGCAGAAGAAAGGAGGGGTCGGGGAAGAGAATGGAGCCGTCGGAACAAGGTTAGGGTGCGTTCTTGCTCTTGGTACTTAGCTGCCTCCGGGGCCTTATTACTGGAGCCTCTCTCCATCCCACTGACTTGGCTCTCTTTAGGGGCCCCCGGGGTCTCCAGGCCAGCCAGGCCCAGCTGGGATCTCTGCAGTGGTGAGTGGCATGCTTCCCTTGTCCCTCCCTCCCCGGAGTTTGGCCCTGCTCTGCTGCAGGCTCCTTGCAGAGGGGGCCGGGTGGGGTGGGGGGTGAGGGCTGGAGAGCAGTGTGTCCCCAGCCCCCCTCCTTCCCTGACATCGGCCTCTCCTGCGTCCAGACATCTCCCTCACTGGCCTGTGGTGAAGACCTTTGGAGAAGCCTGGAGGCCATCCCAGGGTCCTTCCCAAAGTTCAGGCAGCGCCACCTCCCCGTGTGCGGCCTTAGGGTGGGGGCCATGGTCCCTGGTGCACAGTGTCTGCCTCTGGCTGCGTGGGGTTCACTCTTCCCTCTCACCATCCCCGTCTTTCCCTAGGGCCCAAAAGGAGACCGAGGATCCACTGGAGAAAGGGGCCTTTCAGGTCTTCCAGGCCAGCCTGGTCCCCCTGGACACCCTGGCCCCCCGGTAAGACCCTACATCTTGCAGCACAGCCCGGGGGAAAGGGCCAGTGGGCTTTGTCAGTTGCGCACAGCCCTGCACTTCCGGGGTCTCCAAGGAAGGGGAGGCATTTAGGACGGACGATGGCAGCTCGGAGATTGTGCCTGAGGATCACGTCCTATTTGGAAAGGACAAGCTGTACCAGCCAGCACTGGGCCGACCACACAGCAGACCGCTGCTTCCAGCCGTGCACCGCTGTACAGATCCCCCCACTAGCTGTCGGACAGGGGAGACTGGCCTCTGTTCCACCCCCACCCCCTCCCCAGGGGAGTTTGTTGGTAACCACAGAAAACCTGTAAATGTCAGGCACCAGAAACGCTGTGCTACTGCTGGAGCTCTTGCAACAGCTCAGAAACCACTCCTTAGTTTCAGCTAGAGTTTATACTAAGAGCTGTGATATATTGGTCACTGACAATGTGCTGAACGGTGACCTACGTGCTTGACATTTTGTCATTTAATCTGTACCGCAACCCTATTTAGTAGGTCTGATTGTCCCCATTTTACAGATGAGGAAACCAGGGCTCAGCAAGGTTAAGTAGGTTGTCCAGAGTCACACAGCTAGTGAGTGGAAGAGGCTGCCTGGCTCCAGAACTTGCATCCGGAACCACTTTGTGATACTTTCTCTTTCAAAGATTCCAGACAGGTGGCCACATCAGGTGGAACTGACTGCCAGTCTCAGGGATGAAAAGTCTCCCCGGGGACTGAGGCAGGGACCCAGGTCTCCTAGCCCCCAGGTCAGGGTGTTTTCCACCCAAGCAGACTTCCTTCTGGGGAGCAGTAACAGTGCCCCTGGGGCTGGTGCCCTGGAATGGGGTGGATGACTCTAGCCCATGCAGGAGTAATCGGTCGGCCCATCTGCCAAGAGGGCCGAGTCTTGCCTCCCACTCATCTGATTTCCTGCTGCGGACCCTGGGCAGGCAGGTCCCGCCAACCCTCCATCCCTCCTGCCTACAGGCTCAGGAGCCCCTGGGGTCCCCGGATGAATCTGTCAGTTGCCTTGCAATCACAGATTCCTCGTCCCCAGCATCCCACTAGAAATGGGCAGGGCCCTGGAGGCAGCCTCTCCTGTTCTGGGGAGGGAGCGGACACTAAGGCTGCCCTGGCCGATCTCTGGGACCTCATCAAGGCCAGAGATTCAGAGTTCACACCTTCATTCAGCAGACATTGAACATACACTCAGAGCCAGGGAATTTGCGAGATGCCAGGATCTCAAGCAAAGAGCAGGGCAGGCGCAGTCTGACCTTCCCCCATAGAGCTCAGTCAGTGGGGCGGCCAGGAGCAGGCTGGAGGGTGGGGTGGGGTCTAAGTTTCCACAGCCTGTGCCTGGAGTGTCAGGGCGTGACTCCTTGGTGGAACTGGGGCTGGCCATGCCTGGTGGGCAAGGTGAGGCATGAAATGCCAAGCTGGGTTGGCACTCACCACAGCTCCATTGCTCTCTACTCCCCAGGGTGAACCTGGTGCAGATGGTGCAGCTGGCAAAGAGGTACCGCTGTCCTGGGCTTCTCCTTTTCTCTTGGGGATGATTCTTCTTGCTCTTAGCTTTGCCCTGACCCCTCTTCATTCATTCAGTAAATGCTCCCTGTATGCACAGACTATCTCTGGACAGATATACACAAAACCGGTGCCCTTGTTCTTCTGGAGAGAGGGATTGGGGACTAGGGGAAAAGGATGAGAGTGAGCCTTGTTTTTCACTCTTTTTTTTTTACCATATACTTGGTCAGAAAGAGCCAATAATAATACTCCAAATAAACATTTATTGGGCACCAGCTATAGCCAGGCCCTCCCTTTCATTCTGACTTCTCACCTCTTTTTGTCCGTGACAAGAGACACAACCAACACGATCATACACGGCCACACCCCAGGAACATGAGTCCCCCTTCCAGATGTCCCCGCTCTTGTTGGCAGGGAGGTTGGCATCCTTTCTCACAGAGAGCCCAGTGGACATGGCCTGGGGACCTAACACTGTGGGAGGTCCTTTCACGGCACCTGTCTTTCCTGGACAGCTTGGAGACGCTGCCCAGACTTGATCCCTGACTTTTGCTTTCTTTTAGGGACCCCCTGGAAAACAAGGAATCTACGGACCCCCTGGTCCAAAGGTGAGTGGGCACTGGCCGGGTTTGAGAGGAGAAGCTCATGAGTTGATTAAGCCCAACTCTAAGCTCTGACTTTAGCCATGGAGAGGAGACACAGGAAGGCCAGTGGGCAGGGAAAAAAGTGGACAGAACTTGGAGCCACCTCGTCTCTGACAACTTCTCACGTGGGGCTGTTCCAAGGTTCATTCACTCCTGATTGATTGATTGATTCATTCATTCATTCTGCGAGCATCCTCTTGGCCTTGCTTACCTGCCAGGCCCTCTGTCCTAGCCTTGGGCAAACAGAGGTCCCTGAACAATAGGTGCCCACTTAGTCCAGTCACACTTACACTGGAGCATGGCAGGTTTTACCGAAGAAGATTAGACATAGCACTGTGGGATCAGAGGGAGGGAGCGATCAGCTCAGCCTAGGGCGTCAGGGAGGCTGCACAGCGAACAGGGACATTTCAGCTGAGTCGGAGGAGTGCACCGTGGAGAGAGGAGGGGAAGGCAGTCTAGGCAGGGAGGACTAAGACACATGGCCGAGTCAGAATTATAACCAGTGAGGTGTGGCTGGAGGTGCAACGAGGCTGGAGAAGATGTGGTCAGGACCATATCATGAATGGCCTTGAATGCCTGGCCAAGGAATTAGACCTTTATCCTGAGGGCAGTTGGGAGCTATCAGAATTTCTAAGTAGGGAGTAACAACATGAAAACTGTCCTTTAGAAGGACTGCTTTGGGGGCAGCGACATGGGGCAACCTGTCAAGATCCTGTGGCCACAGTCCAGAGGGAGACGCTGGGGGCCAGGTAGGGGGCTGAAGACAGGAGTATATTGCTGAGACATCGTGAGGTAGACTTGACAGTACTTGGCAATGCTGGACTGTGACTTCCTGTCTTTGTAGGGTGACCTGGGACCTTCAGGGCAGAAGGGCCAGGCAGGGGAGAAGGGAAGAGCTGGCATGCCTGGCGGGCCTGGCAAGAGTGGCTCCATGGGACCTTCTGGGCCGCCGGGTCCTGCAGGAGAGAGAGGCCACCCTGGATCTCCTGGACCTGCAGGGAGCCCTGGTCTGCCCGGGGTGCCTGGCTCCATGGTAAGGCGGGGAGGCTGGCAGCCATGGGCACTGGCCCACAGAGCAGGCATGCTGGGTAGAGCGTGGACTATTTTAGAAGCTCTTGCTGACACTCTACAGAAAAGAGCATGACCCCCTTATGGGTGGTTCTTAACTGTGTGGGCGAGTTGAGGGGTTGGGGACCTTTTCCCCAGAAAAAGGCACTGACTCTCAGAATGTTTTGTACCACTTTAGGGGGTTAGGACAGTGGGTTAACTATCTGTGGGAGGGTCCTGGGACCCTTGCCTCCCTCCCCATCCTTTACTTCCGTGAAGTCCATCCCCAGGGGAGATGAGCCCCAGGTTTGGAAGTATAATTGAGACAGGTTTCTTCTCTTTCCTCAGGGAGACATGGTGAATTATGATGAAATCAAGAGATTCATCAGACAAGAGATCATTAAAATGTTTGATGGTAATTGGCAGCTGGCTGGGTGGCAGTGGGTGCTGCTCGCCCTTCCCAGCTGCTTCTCCACCCCGCCCTGGCCTCCTTTTCCTTAAAGCTCAATATCCACCTCCCCACCATACCCCTACTTACCTTGCTCTCCCACTTACAGGCATATGTTCAATTAGGCTTCAGCCTTTCCTGCCACCTGCTCTGTTCAGAGACAGAATGATTCCCTTCTGCCCTCCCCAAGCCCCCGCTGAAGCAGAGGAGACAGACGAGAAAATTGATATCAAATGAGTCTGCATAGAGTGAGCTCTAAATACAGGGGCAAGCAGCAGCTCTAAGGAGGCTGCTGTGGTTTCATTTTAAGCTTTTTTTCCTGTTCATTTGTTTGTCCAACATTGACAGGCTAGGGACTGGGGAAAACATGGACCTTTCCGGAAGGGGCTAGATATCTTGCTTGGGAAGCAGACCTTGAATGCCAAGCAAGGAGTCTGGACTTTATTCTGAAGCCAGTGGTGAACTCAGGAAGGCCATTGGAGAAGAGAGATGCTGTAATCAGAACTGTGCTTCAGGAAGCTCACGGTGGAGAGTGAGGAGCGAGGTGGGGCTAGGGCACAGGAGACCACTTAAGAGATCCACCCACACGTTCCTTGCTCTGACATCCCTCTGAAGAAAGGCTGTCTTGGATTCCATGCTGGGGGCCTGTCTGTAGCATCTGCAGTCGTTCTGAGTCCCTGGGGGAACCCTGTGACCTGTCCCTGACCTTTCTTACAGAGAGGATGGCTTACTACACCTCCAGGATGCAGTTTCCCATGGAGATGGCAGCAGCTCCGGGACGACCAGGGCCCCCAGGGAAGGACGGTCCCCCGGGCCGGCCAGGTGCCCCGGGATCACCTGGGCTCCCTGGTCAGATTGGCAGAGAAGGTCGGCAGGGCTTGCCCGGGTTGAGAGGTAGGTCTGCCATCTGGTTACTGAGGTGCATACCTAGCTCTTAGGGGCAAACACGAGCATCGCATGAGGTCTGTTGTGAATATGGCATTTGCGTGTATACGTGTGTTTCAAATAATCCTACTGGGTGTGTCATTGCTCTACTCAGGGATGGGCCCTCTTACTTTCTTTCTTTTGTCCAGGATTGCCTGGTACCAAAGGTGAAAAGGGAGACATTGGTGTTGGCATTGCAGGAGAAGTTGGTCTCCCTGGCCCCCCAGGTAGGAAAAGCCAGCCTTTGAGACCATGAATCTGGAGCAGTTGAGATCGCCTTTCTTTATGTTCCTTCTATAACATAGTTGTGTAGAACCTGAAGTAACCACAGGCCTATCAACCACCATTTAGAGTAATGCCACTGTGTGTAAGATACTCTACGAGGGCGTGTGTGTGAGCGTGCTTGGGGAGGGGGGCGGGTGTTGGGGATGCGGTGGAAGACCCAGTGCCTGCCCTCAAGTCCTAACCTGGGCTTGCACCACGCAGCGGAAGAGAGCTGGATGTGGTGGGGCCGGGGGATGCAAGTCCAGGTCCTGCTCATCCTCTTACTGGCTCTGTGACCTTGACGAGCCTAAGAGAGAAATGACTAAAGCTTGATAGCCTGGCTCTGAGATGTAGCTTCACCACTTACCAGGTGGGTGACCTCTCTGAGCCTGTGTCCTCGTCTCCAGAATGAGATAATAGTTTCTTTCTCATGGAATTGTTGTGAAGATTCTATGAATAATGCAGAAAAAGCACTTGCCTTGTGCCTGGCACGTGGAAACTCTGAATAAAACTAGCCAGTAGTATTACTGTTATCGTTAAACTAATGTAAGGATCAGATCAGGTCTTCATGAAAATATGGTGTAATCGGAGAAATATTTATCAAATGTAAGGTGTTATTTACCATGACTATTATTTTTTCTTTTCTTGTGATCTGGGTTTCCTGATTTTCCTTCTCTGACTCCTTCCTCCCTAGGTCCTCAAGGTCCTCCAGGATACGGCAAGATGGGTGCAACTGGGCCGATGGGCCAGCAAGGCATTCCTGGCATCCCTGGCCCCCCAGGCTCCATGGGCCCGCCGGGCAAGGCCGGCCACTGTAACCCCTCTGACTGCTTTGGGGCCATGCCAATGGAGCAACAGTACCCACCCATGAAAAACATGAAGGGGCCTTTTGGTTGAAATCACCATTTCCATCAGATGAAGGACTCCATTGGGAACAAATGGCTAAAACTTATAGGATTCTGGATGGGTTGTGAATGTTTTGGGTTTTTAATTGCTATTAATATTTTTTTATCAATAAACAAAGAAACAAAACTATCTGCAATCTCACTTCCAGTGGGGTTTCTCTGGGGCTGCAGATGCATCTCCCTGTCATCCTCCTCTTATCACTTGGTTCCAGGGTCAAAAGAGGGCATTTCCCTCGTCATCTGTGGTCAACCAGTCAAGCTGTGGGATGCTGCTGTATAGGGGGCCCCCAGCTCCGCTCTCCTCTCCAGATACTTCTGAGTCAAACTTGGGGCCTCTGGACCTTGTGTCCTATCCTTCATGGTACACTTCTCCAAGTCAGAGACGGGGCATCGCTCAGCCTCTTCCCAAGGGTGAGCCAAAGGCGGGTTTGAAGACTCTGCTTGCAGCTCATAAAGGCCCCTCCCTATTTGCTTCCTTAAAGAAACCAGTGTTTGGTACCCCACCCACCTCTTCTTGGGTGTGACCCAAAGCCAATCCAGGTGCACCTTGGGAACTGCCACTTGCTGCTGAGGTGCATTCATCTGCCTGGCAGCACCTCCAAGCACGCACGGTCTCTTCTTGCTGCTCCAGTAATTCCATGATTAGAAAGCCTGTGTAAACAGGAGGAACGATAGGCCACAGCCCCTGGCTCAGGCAGCGAGGGACTGCTGCTTCTCCAGGAAACGACATGGAAACTCCTGCCTGTACCAGTGCATGTCACTGTCACCAGCTCTCCTGGACGGTGCATGACATCTTTTGTTATTCTTTGTTAATCTAGCTCATGTGGTGCTTTTCCTGTACCTCTTAGTCTAGGCCTTCAGAAACAGATTGCATCAGTGCTAAGGGGTCATGGGCAAGCCACAATCAGATCCGAATTCATTGTCGTCAAAGTCCACTGGGACTTTGCTGATCTATCTGCTGCCTCCTTCTCCATATGTAAAAAGGCTAGGAAGAAAAAGAAAAAAAGACAGCAAGTTGAATATTCCAGAAATGTTCTATCTCAAGCTTCTTCCTTTTCTGCTTTTCAGATCTCTTGTCCTGATGGGCTGGTTGCTCTGTGAGAAATCAACAGGGCACATCCAGAGGGACTTCCAAAGAAAGCCTTTTTACTGGCCCCAGCTTTCTGGAAGGTTTATTCAAGTTGGATAAACTTCAAAGGGATCACAGAGCAGGCTGAGAAATGTACCCAGAGTCCAGATGCTTATCCAAACTGCCTGAAGCCTTCAAACTGGCCGTAAAATCTCTCCTGAGCTGGCGTTTCCAGCACAGTTTTGAAAATTCCCTTCTCCCATTGAGCCCCCAATACCGAGAGCTTTTCAGAACCTTTGCCCTATTTTTTTCCCGCCAGGAGCGGAGGTGTGCCAATGGCCAGGGAAATGAAATCAGGCAGACTCCTGAGCATGCCAAGTGCCTCACATGATGTTTCTAGATAAAGGAGCCAATTCTTACCTTATCTCTCACCAGCAATTTTCAGTTAACCCTGATTCTAACATAAAACTTTAAAAAGCAAACTCATCCTCTTTGCATTGAAGTAGCAGCCAGTTTTGGACAGCAGATGAGGACAGATGTTAAAGTGCTCCCATGGGAAGGCCAGCTTCCTTTCCACCCAGTCTGTGAAGCGCTAACCAATGATGGGCCTCGTGATAAGGAGCACGTTGGTGTGAGTAGAAAGAAAGGGAAGCAAGGGCCAGCTGTTGAATTGAGCTGGTTGGCTTTGAAGGCCAGAGGGGGAAGATCGCTATGAGGAAACATCAAACTCAGGCCCTCTGAGGACCACCAGGGAACTGATCCTTACAGAGTAAATGATGTTTTCTTCACTTTTCTTCTTGAGTCAGATTCATACTACTCTTAGGGGGTTCTGCAACAGGCTAGGTTTAAGCTTTCATGATTTGAGTGTTTGTCTCCCTGGAGTTTGAAATTGCTGTATTCTCTTGGACCATGAAGAACCAGATGGAAAGCTGAAGTTTATAGTCTCTGTTACCGTGGTCAGCAAAAAAAAAAAAAAAATCCATGGATTTTGCTGGTAAGTTCCGGAGCTGTGTAAGCTTTTAGAGAAAGGAAGGAGGGGTGCACCCCTTCCCCTCCTTTCAGGCAGCTGTCTCACTTTCCCGCCTGTCTTCATTTCTTAGTGCAGTTATTCCAGGCTTTGAAGGCAACACACAGATCATTCAGATTGGCAATATCCAACTTGATGAGTCCGTTTCCTCTTTCTACGTTGTGCTCGGAACTGTACCAGGCTCTGGGGATTCAGAGGCAAACAAGACAGACAGGATCCCCGCCTCCGCAGTGTCTAGGGGGAGAGCAGAGAGTTAAACAAGCAGTTACAATACCGTGGGATGATGGGGCAGTACCAGGCGCCAGGGGAGCACAGAGCTGAGAGACCTCACCTTGTCTACACAGATCTATGTAGGCAGAGGGAACAGCACATGTCAAGGTCCAGAGATGACTGAGGGCAGCAAGCTGAGTGATGAGAGACAGTGCACGTGGTTGGAATGTGGAGTGCGAGCCGGAGAGACAGTGGGAAGCAAGGGTTTCACGTGAGGCTGTGTCGAGCCAGGTTTGCCTAACAGGGAATTCTTAATTTGAGAAACCCTCTGCTCTGTAAGATGGAGAAAAGGCTGCTGCATATTTACTCTGCAGAGAAAAATCCCTGAATTTGATGCCTCCTGGAATTTGTCTTCTTTTCTGTCATAATATTTTTTTCCCTGTCACCAGAACTCAACAGAATCTATTTAGACTCTTCACATGTGGTCCGTTAACCCCCTAAAAGACTAGATCATTTTGTCGTTGTTCTGAATAGTTTATGGGAATAGAATGTATCAATGCAGCCTCCATATGATCCTATAATGTTAGGGGAGTGTGGCCAATTGTCTGCTGTTCTCATTTTTCTGTTGGTTCTGTGGAAAGCTACAAATCACGCTCTGATCCAAGGCATGCAACTGGAATTTAAATTTTGGAACTGGATCTAGTCAGAATCAAAGAGAATTAATTCCATAATAATTAAGTGGGTATTGGTATTCCTTCTCAGTAAGCAATACTGGAGCTTGGTGCTGAGACAGGAGGCCTAGAGGGAATGATGTGTCTCCAGGGGTGGCCATAGTTTCCAGTGGATGTTCCTTCCATTACCAAGCTATGCCTCACCTCTAATGGGTCAACCATGGGGCTTCCACAAACTCACAAAGTACTCTGTGCTCTAAAAAGGGCTGGAATCCAAGTTTCCCCCTTGGGCTAAAGCTGAAACAAAAACAGGAACTTCTCCACCCACCTCTGTCTGCCTCAGGTAGCTGAGGGTTTGGAAATGAGTTAATTGTTTTTCAGTCTTTGGAAGATCCTGATCTCCATCTTACCCAGCCCTCTCCAAAATAAACACACCTGGTCCTGCTGCAGGTCTTCCGAGGCACAGTCCTGGACTTGGCTTTGGCTGGTCTCTGACTGCCTGAGAGATGGTCTTGTCCCCAAATAGCACAGACATCCAAGAGAATGTCCTCGTATGAGCCCTGTGATGGGCAGAGCCTGGGCCTGGGGCGTGAAATTCTCATAGCTTAATCCTCAGCACCTAGAACAGAGCCTGGCAAATGGTGGGAACTCAACAGGTTAATATGTTTGTGGGGTAAAATGAGCGTGCCTCACTCACACTGCTCCAGTTTGCAAGCCAGGTGTCACTCTTCTCTCTCCCTTGACCTTCAACCCAGACTGCAGGGCTTCTTCCTTTCTGAGATTTTGCAATTTGATTCCACCAGTTTTTTTGAACTGTCTATGTGGGTGGGGGTGGGGGGAGGCTGGTTTACAAAGGTAAAGAAGATAAGACCTACCAACTACTAAGTACTGAGTAGTTAAAAGGTTGTGGACCTGGCTTCAAATCCTGCCTTCTCCATTTCCTTTTGATAGTTGGAAGTTACTTAGCCTCTCTCAGCCTCAGTTCCTCATTATAAATGGGTAATAGTATCTATGTCAATGGACTGTGGTGAAAATGAAACAACACACTGTACTTAGCACAATGTTTGGCACCTAGTAAGCATTCAATACAGGATACTACTACTAATAATAACTATCATAGTTATTGAACTCATGCCAGGCACTATTCTAGGCACGGAGGATAGAGGACTGAATAAGAAAAGGACAATCCTACAATATACATGTAAACTTTAAGGAGGACAATTGAAGTAATGACAAGTGTTATGAAAGAATGAGACATAGTGATACCATAGATGACTAGAATGTGTGTAGGGGCAATGCTACTGTATTTGTGGTGTCAAAGAATCTCCCCCTCCCCCACCCAAGGAGGGGATATTTGAACTGAGACCTGAATGGCAAGGAGAAGCTAGCCAGTGAAGAGCCAAGGGAAGGGCATTCCAGACAGAAGGAAGAGCTAATCCAAAAGCTGGAGGTGGGAATGAGCTTGGTACATTCCAGGGTTGGAGACCAGGCCAGCATGGTTGGAGTGACCGGAGGACCGCTGTGGCAGGGAGTGGAGCTGCAGACGCAGGCAGGGTCTTGGTTATATAGGGCTATGAAGGTCATAAGGATGAGTTTAGATGTTCTTATGAGATATTGGAAGCCTCTGAAGGAGTTTAAGCCCAGGATTGACATTATCCGATTTATATTTAAGACAATCATTCTGGCTGCCCTGTGAAAAATAGAATGTGGGGGAAAGAGTGAAAGCAGAGACGGGGATCAGGAAGCTATGGTCATGATCCAGGCCACAGATGATGGTGTCTTGGACTAGGGTGACAGTGCAAACCTGGAGAAAAGAGCAGATGTGGGTCTATTTTTGAACGAGAGCACAGGGAGGTGGGAGAGTATGTGGAGAAACAGAGGCCACACAAGAATGATCCTAGGTTTCTGGCCTGAGAGGCTGGGTGGATTTTTGGAGATGAAGGAGAGGAACAGGTTTTGGGAAACATATCAAAGAGAACTCTTGTACAGGCAGGCTAGAATATAGCACAGTGACAGTACCAAGGGCACAGGGAGGCAGGCGAGAGCGTGGCTAACTCTGGAGCTGCGGGGAATGTGGGACGGCTAGGTGCAGGATGGGATTTGAACTGAGCTTTCAAGGACTGGACTTGGGAGGGCTGCTGGTTCCGTGAAAGGAGTGGTTTGAGCAGAAGTCTGGGCATGAACAGGTGCCATAAGCTCATTTTTTTCAGATCTCTTTACATATTGGTTTCTGACAGCTGAGGAGACTGAGACTCAGAAGTTAAATCACTTGCCCAAGGTCATAGAGGTAGCAAGTGGTAAAATCAAGATCCCCATTCCAAAGAAAGGGGGCTGAATGGTGGAACTCAACACAGGAGTACAGAGCAGCAGACAGACAGGGACTGTAGGACAGGATTGAAAAGGTGAAGGCTGGGCCAAATTGTGAAGGGCCTGGGGTGACAATGCAGAGGCTGGGCCTTATTTTGCAGGTGTAGATGAAGAGGGGCCGTTGTAGGCTCTCCCGTGGGCAAGCAGCATGATCAGCACTGTAATTCTGGAAAGTGCCTGGTGTTGACTGAAAAAAATGCACAACATGAGAGTTGTGAGTTAAGTTTTACTCAGGGCAAAATGAGGACTATAGCCCAGGAGACAGCATTTCAGATAGATCTGAAAAACTGCTCCAAAGAGATTGGGGGGAAGGTCAGTATATATGTGATTTTGGTGAAGGGGGAGTACACAAAGTCAAGCACATATTTTTTGCAGAAGGTTACTGCTAGTCATGAGGGGAAGATGTCACCATGGAGGATTTTACTGCTTTTCTAGATACGAGGAGATGAAGAACTGGGCTCATAAAATCGTCTCCTGAAAATATCTATCTGAAAACCTGTTCTGCCAGTTTTTCCCAGAGCACAGAGTGCCCCATTCCTGATCTCCACTCTGAACTCCTTTAAGGGGTGTTGAAGGTCAGCAGCTACAGCAGCTCTTAATTTTATCCTTGTAGAGGTCGATGGCAAGTGCCAATCTGTAGGTGACACTGGCGAGATGGTTAGATGGGCCAGAATGGAAAGCACCTCATAACACTATTAATTTATTTTTTAAAAATACAGGTCCTGGAGATACAATGACAAGCAAAACCTGACACAATCTGTGCCCGCATGTAAGAACTAACAAATTAAATAAGCATGCAAACAAGTGGAGAGCCTGAACCACGAACAGGCAAGTACATGACTATGAGGTCACTTAGTAACCAGGATTTTACTTACTTTGGCACCAGTCCTCAAGACTTCCCTGATGAGAACTGGGACATTCACTGACCCCAGTTCTAGGCTACACTCTGCCCCTAACCCATAGTGAACTAGGGCAAGTCACTGCTTCTCTGGACCTCAGTTTCCCCATTTATGAAAGAAGGGGCCCTAGATGATCTAATTTCCCTCCCATTCTGACGGTTTGGAATTTTCCTGTCCAAACACCATAGATCCCACTCCAAAGCTACTAACTGACACGTAGTGCCTTGACATTAGAACGCAGTAACTTCTCGCCCTTGCCTCTAGCCTTCCCCGGAGGCCTCCGTCTGTTCCCCGTTGTCACGGTAACCGCCTGGCCCTACCTCTGCTGGAAACTTGGAGTGACGACAGCAACTACGCCACTATCATGCGTCCCATTTGCCAGGTTAGAACATGGCCACCGCTGAACACCCCACCCAAGCTTCGCCCTAAGTACCCGGGCCCGACCAGCCCTGGAGCCTACTCTAGGGCAGGAAAGAGAGGAACAGGTGCACCAGTACAGCGTAGAAGATTTCTGGGAACGTCTCCGGATCCTTAGCTTCTCTGGCGTCTCTAGGAGGCACCAGACCGCCGCCCTATAGCGTCACTTCCGTCGACCCAGGCGCCTAGGATTGATAGTTGCGGACATCCAGTCAGAATAGGGCCCGCCCCCACGCCCAGGAGGAGGCGGGTTTGAGACGGAAAGTCCCGCCCCACGGCGACGTGAGACGTCAGAGTCGCCATGGCCAGCTACCCCTACGGGCAGGTGAGTGTGTGAGGGGCGGGCGAATCCAAGTGGGTGCCTCGCCAAATCCAGGCCCGGGATCCCCTGCTTCTCTTTCTCCCTGCCTCCTCCGCGCCTTTCCCACGCTGAGGTTGGCTTCAACGAGGTTTCGCGCAGGAGAGAAGGGAAAAGGGATGGTCGGTCGCGCCTGGCTCACGTCACGCAGGACTGCACGTCTGGGAGGTCGTGTCGCGCCCCCTTTGACGTCGTGCACGGGAAGATTAGGGGTTCTTGGACCCCCCCAGAGTCAGGCTGGGCTTGGCCTGGGCCCCATATCTTCCCAGGATCCCGCTGGGGCCCCAGGCGGGGTCATCAACGCCAACAGAACGTTTAGAGCACTGGTTCTGTCGGTATCTTTTGGGGAATTGTTAAAAATACACCCTTGATGTACTGCATCTGAATAATCTGGAGAACCTGTGGTTTTAGCAGGCTGCACAAACGAGCTTGTTCGACTACTGACTGAGTCCAACACTTCCATTTCACACATAGGAAAAGTGAAACCCAAGGAGACATGGAATTTATTTGAAGTCACCAGGCAGTTAGGCAGCAGAACCCGGAGCTGTCAGCAGATGCCTCTTCCCCACTTGCCAGCCCATCTTGATCCAGGCACGAACACCACAGCAAGGCGATTCTGTGGCCAGAATCCGTTATAACTAGAGCGTTAGAGTAGTGAAGTGCAGTCTGGAGTCAGAGGAAGGTTCACACCTTGGCTCCATCACTTAAATAGTTCTGAGCCATTGAGCCCTTTCTGAGCTGAAGTTTCCTCCTCTGTAAAATAGGGCCAAATAATAGGATCTACTTCATAGAGCTGTTATGAAGAGCAATGAAGTGATGCTTGTAAAGCATTTGGTACTATGAAGAGTGTGCCAGGTGTTACCTTTTAGTATTTTGATTTTTACTAGTTCCTTGAGGGCCAGTGCTGGAAGGGCCCTCAGAAGAGTCCCTTCATTTTAGCTCAGAGAGGGCTCCTGAGTTGCCTAAGATCACACTAATTTAGGAGATAAAAACCCATGCTGGGGGCTTCCCTGGTGGCGCAGTGGTTGAGAGTCCGCCTGCCGATGCGGGGGACATGGGTTCGTGCCCCGGTCTGGGGGGATCCCGCATGCCGCGGAGCGGCTGGGCCCGTGAGCCATGGCCGCTGGGCCTGCGCGTCCGGAGCCTGTGCTCCGCAAGGGAGAGGCCACAACGGTGAGGCCCGCATACCACAAAAAAAAAAAAACAAAAAAAACCCATGCTGGAAAAGTTGGAAAACAAGGTCACATGGGATATTGCTAAGCGCTGGACAGTGTAATCACATACCAGAAGATGTGGCAGGAGCCCTCGTAGGGAGTGCAGCCCTGTACAGTTTTTGCACACAGTATTTGGACATCCATTATCTCAATCATGAAGGCTCTGTAAGCAGGCTAGCAGGGATTATTCCCCCAATTTATAGCTGAGGAATGAGCCCAAAGATGTTAAGTGGTTTGCCCAAGGTCACACATAGCAAGTGAGGGAGTTCCCTGTGCTAGAACTTAAGAGTTTCTATCATTGCATACTTAGCAGAGGTAGGAAGGAGAGAGGCCAGCCTGGGCTGGGGTTAGGAGGAAGTATAGCCTAGCAGTGTTTCCTAAGCTCAGTTGCATTTGCTGAGGCTTGTGAAATGTTAATAAGTATTGCTAATAAAGGAGCATTCTGTGGTTAAATAAGTTTGTGAAATACTCTGTTAAATACAGCTTAATAAGTTTTGTTAACCTGTTACCACAGGCCATCTCAGAATTCTTAATTTGTTAATAGACATTGTAAATTTGCCAGAGAGGGATAGAATATGAAGTGTTTCTTAAACTTACGTAACTATGGAACTCCCCACCCCACTTATATGACATAAGTCTGGTCATATGTTGGTGACACTGGTATTCTTGAGGAACACAGTTTGGGAGAACATGGCCATAGTACATTGTTTCTCAGTGGATGGTCTACATCAGAATCACCTAGGAGCTTGTTAAAAAAGCACATTTTGGGGCTCCACCTCAGACCTGTTCTGTATCCAGGAAAGGCCCAAGCATCTACATTTTTTTTTTTTTTTTTTTTTGCGGTACGCGGACCTCTCACTGTTGTGGCCTCCCCCGTTGCGGAGCACAGGCTCCAGATGCGCAGGCTCAGCGGCCATGACTCATGGGCCTAGCCGCTCTGCGGCATGTGGGATCTTCCCAGACCGGGGCACGAACCTGTGTCCCCTGCGTCGGCAGGCGGACTCTCAACCACTGCGCCACCAGGGAAGCCCCAAGCATCTACCTTTTAACAAGCTTTTCGAGACAATTTGTATGCATCCTAGAAGCAGTGACATAGAAATTAAAAGCCTGAACTTCCAGGTTAGACAGAACTGGGCTAATAGAATCCTAATTCTACTATTTAATAGTTATACACCCTTGGACAAATCATCTAAGGGCTCTGAGCCTCGGTTTCTTCACTTGTAAAGAGGGAGGACTAGTACTTCATAGGGCTGAAAAGAGGATGAAATATGATAACGCCTGTAGGGAGCTTGGGGCACTGCTAATACCTAGTGTGTGCCGGAGCGTGGTGGCATAGCTCTTGCTGCTGGGGTCACTGTTATCATGCCGTGCTGCCTGGGCTTATGCTCAGTGAAATACTGAAAAGAAGCACAGAGAGGAATGTGTCTCGAGTAGAGGAAGAAATGCTTTTCTCCCATCATACCTTCTTCGTTCCTCCTATCCAGCTCCTGGTCCACAGTGTTCCAAGAAAGGAAGTGGGTTGTCTGAAAGCATCCAAAGGCTTAGTCAGTGCTGCCTTCCCTCCACCCAGTACATAGCCCTGGAGGATTCCAGCCTCTTGTTAGGAGTAAAAACTCCTGTAATTTTCTGCTGCGTCCTGCCCCAGGGTCCTCAAGCATGGACTGGGTGTTGGAGGAGTAAAATTCAAGTATCCTTTGGTCCTGTGGGGGAGCCAGCCTGATGGATTTCAGTGCTTAAGAGCTTGTTTTCTGAGGCCAGAGAGATTTGGCTTCAAGTCCTTGCTCTGCCATTTCCTTGCAGAAATTTCTTGAAGAAGTCTGAGGCTCGGTTTCCCCCCCTTTTAAAAATGGGGTCATAAGAGTACCTACCTCAAGGGTTACTGCAAAGATTAAATGAGATAATCCACATAAAGTGCTTGATATGGTGTTTTGGCATATAGTAAATAACTCCAAGGGGAAGAGTGATACAGACACGTAAATTGTAGAATCTGTGCAATGAGTATTAAACGGGAGTGTCAGGCTAGCACAGGAGGGACACCTAACTTAGTCTTGAGGGAAGGAAGTCTTCTTAAAGGAGGTGACATTTAAGCCAAAATCCGAATCTCCAGTAGGAGTTAGCTGGGTGAAGAAAGGCATGGTATTCCAGTGGAGGGAATAGTATTCACAAAGGCCAGGAAGCAAGTAAGAGAGCCCAGTATTTTGGAAGAATTTAAGGAGATCAGTGTAGTTGTAGTGAAGAGGAGTGGGGGAAAGGGTAACAAATAAGACCAGAAAGGCAAGCAAGGACCAGATCCTAAAGGGCATTATGTGCCTTTTTGGGGAGTGTGGACTTCATCCTGAGAGTTGTCAGGGAGCTCCTGAAGAGTTGTCTCCCATTTGTGCTTTGAGCTGTGACCATGGGGCACTGCCGAGGTGGGGGGCGGGGTTGAAGCAGGAGAGACAAGGCAGGGAGACTGGTTTCAAAGCTGTTGAAATAATCTAGGTGAGAGAACAGTGACCTGGTGAACATGGCACTGGGAGGTAGAAGTGAGAAAACTTCGTGCCTAATTGAGGTGACGGAGGAAAGGGAAGAGGAGGTGTCCAGGAGGGCATTAGGGTTTCCCTTCACTGCAGTGGGAACACAGAGGGAGGAATAGATTTGGACGGAAGGTCCAGGAGGTTGTTGGATTTGAGGTCTGCAGCTCATGAGAGATGAAGCTGGAGAGAAAGATTTTGGAGTGTCAGCACAGAGGTGGTAATTGAAGTCTTGGGACAGTTCTTGGCTCGCTGTTTATTGGCTGCAGATTTCTGGCCTTTAAATATTTTAGGAGGTTCTGCTGCTGAATGCCCAAACCACTCCTTCTGTAGTCTTGTGATTGTTTAACCCCTTAGAATGGGCTCTAACCTCCTCCAGCGGGCTGGGGGGTAGCTCCAGAGCACAGGCTTGTGTTTGGAACACAGCCTTTTGTTTGAGACACAGGCTTGTGTTTCCCCTCAGCACTCAGCATGGACCAAACTTTGACACCTCTGGGCTTCACAAGGGTCTTGGGGTAGAAGAATGAGCCCTCAGAGCCAAAAGAAAATGTAGGAGTTTCTGAGTGGGTTATTTGGGAGGGGGTGAACTCCCCACCACTTGCAGGAATGTAAACAGAGATTCCAGATGGTGCTACAGAGATTCCATCATCGACTGAGAGGTTGGCCTGGGAGGTCTTTGGGGTCTCTTACAATACTGTGACTCTTGAATTGGGTCTAGGTGCAGGGGTGAAAACAGAATAAGATTCTTCTGAGTCTCCCTGATTTCTGGGCTTGAAGCCTCTGAAAGATTACCTAATCCAACCCTTTCCCCTTCAACCCCTTCCACTGTAGAAATCCATCATATCTGACACATATTTAGGACAGTCTCTGGCACTGGCACGTGGTAGACACTCACTCATTTATTGTGAACACCCAGAAGAGGGTAGAGTGGTGAAGTCATGCAGACCCTGTTTTGAAGGTTACCAGTTCTAGCTGCATCATCACAGGCACATGATTAAACTCTGTACCTTAATTTTCTCATCTGTAAAGTGGGGATCATAGCACTTACCTCATAGGGCTGAGGATCAGTGAGAGCCTTAATAAAATGGTAATTGCCCCTTCCCCCCACCCAAATTTATCAAATGTAGTTTATTTGCAATCAGTAAAGACCCAGGGTTAGTTTTCTGTAACGTTTTGGAAACCATGGTTGCTGAACTCTTCCTGTCTTTTTTTTCTTTCTTTCTTTCTTTTTTTTTTTTTTTTTTTGACAGTCTTGTGTTTATCAGCATGAAATGCTCTTGGAAAAACTCTTCAAAGGGTTGGCAAATGGCATGGAGTAGTATAAAAGAACATGGAATCAGGGACTCTGGTTTTCATTTCTGGTTCAGACGTTTACTAACAACTCAGTGGCCCTGGGAACCCTGTTTTCCAGCCTGGATTCTTGTGGTTTTACTTTCTTCATCCTCTGGTGCAAGCTAGAAACCTGAGTCATTCTAAACACTTCCCTTTCCTCACTGCCCCCTCCACCGCTTCTCTAACCTAATTAGTTGCCAAGTCATGTCTAGTCTATCTCTAAAATAGCTTCAGAATCCATCCCGTTCTCTCCGAGTCTGCTGTCTGGTTCAAGCCCTGCCTGTCCAGCACCTGGGCTGCCGCCTCCCCCTCTAGTTCATCCTTCACACCCGACGTTGCTTAGTTCTCTAAACAAGGCCCGATCACGTTTCTTCCCTGTTGGAAACCCTTCTGTAGCGCTCTGTTCCCTCTGGCGTAAAGCTCCAAATCTTTTGAGTGGTATTCATTTGTTCACATTTTTATGGCAGCTTGCCGGTGCCAGGCTCTGTGCTGGACCCTGGGCTACCGTGATGAATGAGGCCCACTGTCTGCCCCTGGGGAGCTCACTGTTGTGTGACAGAGAGAAACTGCTCTAAGATGTACCAGCTAACTGAAATGCAGCAGGACAGGTGATAAGACAAGGAGCATGTAAAGAGCTTGCCTTTCTGAGTTCACTCTGCATTCTTGCCCCTGCCCCCTGCTTTTTAGCCCACTCCCTGACTACTCCATGCTCGCTCATAGGTCTGTGCGTTTGTCTTTCTTCTTCTGTCTGGAATGTCCTTTGCTGTCTTCCTTTTGGAGAATGCCTGTGCATCCTTCAGTGCCAGTTCCAGTATTACTCCTGCCTCTTCCAGGAAGCCTTCCTTGACCCACTGCCTACACGTGTTCATTTGATTGCTCATTTATCATTTGACAAACAGAACCAATTCCTCTGCCCGTGCCTTCTTAATAGCATTTAAGTAAATTTTTCTGATGACACAGATCAGATTGTATCATAATTATCTGGGGCTCCTCAAGGCCAGGCCCTGTTTAGTTTCGTGCCCCCCTGCCTAGCACAGAGCCTAACACAACATTGTTGCTCTGTAAATGCTTGCGGAATGAATGAAGTCTTTTAACAGTTGTGCACCTCAGTTTCTTCATCTGAAAATAGGCCTACTAATACCTTCCTTTTTTCTGTTAGAGGATTGTTGGCAGAATTTTGCCAGTAGCATTTGTGTGTATGTGAAAGTGCTTTGTAAACTGTACATGTAAGGGCTTTAATGCAAGGCAGAAAGGAAAGGGTTTAGTTGTGGCCAGGCTGCACCAGGCCCCTGGATTGTGATAGGACCAAGGTCAGAAGACCGGCCAGCAACCCTAGCTTGGTTGTCGTGGGGTCGTTTCCTGGGGGAAGGGCTGTGCCTCAGGTGTCCTAAGCCAGGAACAGTTGATGGCTTTGCTCACACGACTTCTTGCAGAGCAGCAACTTCCTGGCTTGGTGTCCAGCCTGTTGCTCGGGTGTGCCCAGACTCTGCAGAGTCCCCATCCCCTTTTCTAGCCTACACTGGAATCCTGTGCCCTATTGCTTAAGGAAAGAGCACCGTGGCAGGGGTGGTGGGAGTCAACGGACTGGGGTGTGGAAGGGGAGTGATCTGCCTCTGCCTTAAGCTCACAGCGTTTCTTAAGCCAGCCTCTTCCCCTCACCTGGCCTTAGTTTCCCATCTGTAAACTGAAGGGGTTAGGTTGAAGAGGTCTTCTGGGCACCTCTCCCATCATACCTCTCCAGCTCCCTTGGGAATCTTTATTATTCTTTAAGTACTAATCCAAATGCTGCTTTCTCCTGGAAACCCTCCCTGATTTCACTCTCCTTTGTGGTCCCATGGCACATGGCTTATGTGTCCATTTTAAACACCTGTTTCCTTATGCTGTTTTGTTAAGTGTTACAGAGTGTGTTTCAGTGCCTCTCCTATTAACTGAGCTCCTTGGAACATTTCACTCTTCTTTTTTTTTTTTTTTTTTTTTTCAGTATGCGGGCCTCTCACTGTTGTGGCCTCTCCCGTTGCGGAGCACAGGCTCCGGACGCGCAGGCTCAGCAGCCATGGCTCACGGGCTTAGTTGCTCCGCGGCATGTGGGATCTTCCCGGACCAGGGCACGAACATCACTCTTCTTTATACACACCCGCCGCCCCAAGAGTTTACCTGGTCCAGGGCTTTGCTGATAGTAATAATAATAATTAATATAACAGTAGAGCTATGATTTATGCCGGACGCTGTTGTAAGAACTGTTTCTTGTATTAATGGTTTTCAAACTGCCTTTTGAATCACTGGGGGGGTTCTGCAGGGCTCACTCACAGCCTAGCAAGGGAGGGGCCGACGTGGTCAGGGCTCTGGGACCCCCACCTCCAACCAGAGCAACTTTCTCTTGCCAGTTTTTAAATGTTTTCATTCATCAAAAGGGAATTCCCTGGTGGCCCAGTGGTTAGGATTCGGCGCTTTCACTGCCATAGCCCAGGTTCAGTCCCTGGTTGGGGAACTAACATCCTGCAAGCCGCGTGGCCAAAAAAAAAAAAGGAGGGGGGAAGGGGTTCTTTAGCTAAAAATTTAACTAACAAAATTCTGCTGTATACATTTCTTGTAATCTGCAGAACAATTCAGTGAGGAAGGGATTATTATATTTTACTTGTGAGGAAACAGGCTTAGAGAGATTAAGCCACTGACCCATGGTCATGAGCTCAGCTGATAAGAGCAGAATTTTGAATTAAGATTTGCCTGTGACTTCATTATCTGTGAAGGAGTCTTGCTACGAGCTGCGGCAGTTTCCAGGGCAGAAGAGCATCCATGATGCTGAGTGGGGAAGGTGGAAGGGCGTGCTTCCTGCTCTCCCTCAAGAAGCCTCTCCTCCCCGAGCAAGCAGACTCTCTTGAGATGAAGTGTGACTTTGGCCTTAGCCTTGAGGGTAACTGTCCTGGAAGCTATCAAAGGCAATTAAAAGAGAAAATCCAGGCTCGTACTGGCTAGGCCACCGGTGTGCCTTACAGGTTGATCTAAAACGTGTCCAGGTGGTACCGTCCTCACAATGCTCAGAGCCGGGCACAGTTGCTCTCTGTGCACTTGAGCTCAGCCTGTCTGCAGATGTGTTGAGGCTGTACTCCACTAGGCCATTTAGGGAGATGGAGCCAAACACTCTGAGCCTCAGGGATCCCTGGCTAGTGGCGTGGGGACAGGGACAAGAGAGGGAGGAGTGCTCCCATGTATACTCTACTGTTTACATGGCCTGGGCTTAGCAGCCAGGAGGTCTGGATTCAGCCCCTCCACACGGTTGTTGTGTGATTTTTCTGGACTTGAGGTTCCTACTCCATAGAAGAGTCCTACTATTAATAGTTACTGTGTTTTGAGTACTTACTTTGTGCTAGGGCCTGTGTCAGAGCCCTTCACGGGACTGGCCTCATTTAATTCACATACTAACCTGGAGGTAGGCAGGCACTCGTAGAGCCAAGGATATTTAGGCTTAGAGAGGGTAAGTCATTAGACCAGTTAGTAAGTGGCAGACCGCAAGCTTGAACTGGTCTTTTTCACTCTTAACCATGGGCCTATATTGCCTTAGGAATAGGGTCTTGCCTACCTGTCTCACAGAGCCATGAATGAGGCTGCGGAAATGGTTTTGCATCATGAGCTAGAGGAGGGTAAGGAAGACATGCTGTGGATGAATCCGTGCTATAGATACATCGTTTGTGACTGTAGAGGGTCAGGGGCATGGGCTGGAGATCACATTTGCACTGTGAATTCTGCGGATAGAGATGGGGGTACTACAGGGTGTGGATTTGGAATTCAGTTTGATTAATTTGCCTGCTCATTCATACAATCAATATTTATTGAGCATCTGTTCTGCACTGGGGGCTGGGGATAAAGGGATAAAGTGGCAAACCAGACATGATCCCAGCCCTTGTGGAGCCCCTTGGTGTGCAGGCAAGGGCAGCCAGGAGGGCAGGGTACCAGCCCTACCTCTGCAGGTCAGTGGCAGTGTGACCTTGGGTAAGTTGTATCTCCTCCAGAAACCTCAGGTTCCCCATCTGAGCAATGGGGTCATGATTCCAGTCCAGTTCAGCCCATAGGATCAGTTGAAAGAAAGGCAGTGGCAGTGCCTTATAACTGTAAAGTTCCATACTGTGGCTAGTTTCTGGCCCTGTCATTCTGACTGGTATCTTGCTCTTCTTGCAGGGCTGCCCAGGAGCTGGAGGACAAGCACCCGGAGCCCCTCCGGGTAGCTACTACCCCAGAATCCCCCATGCTGGAGGGCAGTATGCTAGCGGGGTACCCCCTGGTGGCGGATATGGAGGAGGTCCTGCCCCTGGAGGGCCTTACGGACCACCAGCTGGCGGAGGGCCCTATGCACACCCCAACCCTGGGGGGCTCCCTTCTGGAACTCCGGGAGGACCATATGGTGGCGCGGCGCCAGGGGGCCCCTATGGACCACCACCTCCAAATTCCTATGGTGCCCAGCATCCCGGGCCTTACGGACGTGGAACACCTCCTCCAGGTAAGTAGGAATCTTGGACTCCAGGTGCCTCTGACCTTGTTCTGAGTTATCCAGGGCCCTTCCTTGCCCTCCCTGTGCATGTGCAGGCAGCCTGGTCTCCAGCACCTTAGCATCTTGTCTCTAGCTTAGCTTGCATTAGCAGAATGAGAAGTCTGTTAATTAGCTTTGCTGTGGTAACAACTCCTAAATCTCTGGCTTACAATGGCAAATGTTTATTTCTGTTCCTTGCTCACACTTATTTACCCTTGGTTACATGTCGGCAGCTGCAGGCTTGGCTGCTGAGGTTCTGCTCCACGTGTCTTTTCTTTCCAGGATCCAGGCTGGAGGAGCAGCCCCTATTTGGGATATACTGTTTTTGTGGCAGACAAAAAGAGCAGGAGAGCTAGCAGGAATGCCCGATGCCTCCTAAAGCTTCTGCTTTGAAGTACTTTATATCTCTTCCACTCACGTTTATTGGCCAAACCACATCCTCTGGTCAGGCCTGACATCATCAATAGGATGGGAATGGATACTCCTCTCCCTGGAGGGGCTGTGCAGGCCACCAGGCAGTGGAGAGGATGTACCATGCTCTTGCAGAGAAGCAGGGGAGGGAGTGGATTAGCAAATGATTGGAGATAATACTACAGTCTACCGTGGGGAGAAACCCCATTTCTGTGTAAGAGAGACTGACTACTATATGTAGAAAGGTAAGACAGCATAGTTGTTGAAAGCTTGGGCTTTTGAGATCAGATCACTTACTGACCTGACCAAATTACTTAATCTCTTTAAGCCTCAGTGTCCACATCTGTAAAATGTGTAAATGTCACTACCTCACAAGATTGTTACTGAAGATTAAATGAGAAGTTGCAGGTAAACACTGGGCATAGGGTATGGCAAATGGGAGGGGCTTAGTAAACAGTGTTCTGTGAGAGGAGTCGTTCTGGAGCATTCTCAGCAACGAGGTATTTGGCATTTAATGTGATAGCAGTTGTGTACCACTGAAAGATGCCGAGGCAGGCAGGAGAGTGATGGGATGAGATAAGGGAAGGATAAAGAGCAGAGACTGTAAAGCTGAGGTACTGGACAAATGGGGGCTGGGGAGAGGGCTTGGCAACTCAGTGGAGGCAGAGGATCCTAGGTGGGGCTTCAAGCTCAGTGAAGATTTCTGAATGATTTCAGACAGGGGGTTGGAGAAGGTGAGATCCCAGACCCCTGTGTCCTCCCAAGCTCATTCAGTCAGCCTCTTTGCAATGCTTGTTCCCAGGAGATCACACCAACAGCGAGGCAGCCTGGAACCACTCTGGTGCACCTGAAAGGCCTCCAGGGAATGGTACTGCTGGGAAGCTGCAGCATCTTAGCATACATACCCAGCAGGTGGCCGAGGGAGAGGCTCAGACCTTGGGGGTTCTAAACACTGTGAGCCAGTGGCATTTATCTTATCAGAGCCGGAGCTGCTGGCTGTTTGCTTTCAGCTCAGAAGCTTCCTGGTGGATTTCCTCCTCCTTTTAAAATTTTGTTTCAGAGCCTATATGAGGTCACTGCAGGGAAAGAAACCCCTGGCTGTGAGGCTTATCCCTCCAGGGCCTGAGGCCAGAGATAATGGGACTGCGGCGGAGAGGAGAAATGTGCTTCAGACTCTTAACTGCTCACCCTCTGCAGCTTCCTCTCTCCTCTCCAGTGCTGCCCGTGAGCCCCTGGAGCAGTGCTGCTGTTTTTTTTAAAAAAATATTTATTTATTTGGCTGCTGCCGGGTCTTAGTCGTGGCACAGGGGATCTTCGTTGCAGCGTGCAGCATCTTTTTTTTTTCAGTTGTGACATGCGTGTGGGATCTAGTTCCCTGACCAGGGATCAAACCCAGGGCCCCCTGCATTGGGAGCATGGAGTCTTAGCCACTGGACCAGCAGGGAAGTCCCTGGAGCAGTGCTTCTTCAAGTATGATCCGTAAATCCCCTGCAGTGGAGTCACCTGGAGGCCCCACCTTAACCCCCCACTGAATACAGGCTCTAAATGTTGAACACCAGCTCTGCAAGAGCGTTTTGATCCTTAAATATGCCTCGTTGCCCACAGGGAAGATCCTAAGGGCACTCGACTCCCAACGGACCTTTCCAGACCCTCTCTCCCATCAACCCCAGACCCCTTGGAGTACTCTGAACACACTCTATGCCTTTGCCACATGCTTTTTCTTTTCCCCATCGTAACTCTTAATCATCCTTTCAGACCCAGTTTAAATAGGCCTTCCTCCGCAAAAATGTGACTGCACACATTCCAGGCCCTTTGTGAAAACTTTATTTTGCTGTTATCTCATTTAATCATCACAGCAACCCTGGGAAGCAGGTCCATTTTAGACATGGGGGAATCAGTACTCAGAGAATGAAACAATTCCTCTAAACCACACAGGCTAGTAAGGATCTTTGCTCTCTTTGCTTCCAGAGCCTGAGCTGTTCTATGCTGACTGCGCAGACCACATGTTACAGAGACTCTGCTGCCTGTGGTTGTGACCTCCTCTCCCTCATGGCACAGCAACTGTTTTAGGAAAGAGGGTGGGGCCTGTCTGGATTTCCCATCCGAGGAGGTCAGACTAGTCCCTCAGTCAGGCAAACCTTTATTCTTCTGGCCTTACTTTGGGGACTGGGCAGTGGTTTCTGTGCTGTCTCTGATACTGCCTTGTGTGAAGGAGCCCTCAGTCAACTCAGCAGGTTTACCAATACTGTGTAACTCTGGCTTTTTCCCAAGACAGTCTTCTGTGCTTCTGCTTTCATCTGCCACCTTCTCCCCTCACCCCCAGCCCACCCTGCATGTCTTTCCAAGTGAATGATCCTTTTTTCCATCTGACGTACACACAAAGCTCCCAGACACGCAAAGCCGTTTGAACCACGACAGCAACACTAATAATCAGCAGGTATATAGTGCTTGGATGGTGCCAGGTGTTGAGCTAAGGGTTTTCATGTATTAATTGTATCTTTACAATAACCTTATGAAGTAGATGCTGTTGTGCTTATCATTTCACAGATAAGAAAACTGAAACACAGAGAACTTCAATAACTTAACCAAGGCCGCACATGGGAGAGCTGGGACTTGAACCAGGAGGCCAATTCTAGCATGAATTGAGCACCTCCCCTTTCTGTGTCCGGCTCTGTGCTAGCCCCTGGTGATTCAGAGAAGGGTTAGGCTGGGATCTTGCCCACAAGTTGCTCCAAGTGTAACCTGGAAAGAGTAGGAAAAAACATGTACACAGTGGAGTGATCAGGGCCATAGAGAAGAGTACCAAGGAGAGAGGAAGGAGGCCTGTCCAGGGATGGAAGAAGAGGAAAGGCTTTATAGAAGGAGCAGCATTTTATTTGGGTTTTGAAGGGTGGGTGGGAAATGGATGCAAAGAGATGAGGGAGAAGAGGGTATGAGACAGAGAGAACCTGGTGAGGTGAGTAAAGGCTCCATAGGGAGCTGTGAAGGTCTGGGTAGGACCAAGTGTCTTACTTACTGCATCTAGGCTGGAACAGAGGCGGAGGGGGACAGAGTGGGGATAGAGTGACAGGTAGATGGGGGTAGAGCACATTGTGGGGAAACTGGAGTGCTGTTTTAGGGACGCTGGACTTTATTTTGTAGACAGTGGGGAGCCTTTGAAGAATTTTGAGTTGAGGTGGGGGGAAATTGGTGAGAACAGAGTGGAATTTTACAAAGATTACTCAGCAACAAGTGCTAAGTGGTGGAGAGTCGCTGTCATGAGGATTTGGTTAGGATTTGGGGTTTGTTCCACAGTCAGGTGAGAGGTGTCTGAATCAGGGCAGGTGCAGTAGGAACAGGGAGGAGTTGATACCTGTGTATGGAACTGGCAGCTTTGGGCAGCTCTTTGGATGTGTGGGATGAGGAGGTGTCAGAGATGTCCGCAGGGAGGTTTGGAGATGGGGACAGGCATCGGAGGTGATGGGGAGGGAAGAGACATGGAGCTCTGTGGCCACCCACATTCTGGTAGCTCTTGATAGAATATGCCAGCTCTCCTGGTGCCAGAGATGGGCCAGACCTGGTTCCCACCCCAGAGAGCTCCCTGCTGCCTGACTCTCAAAATGCTTGTCTCTGGGCTGTGCGTGTTAGGTGCTCAGCAAACATTTTTGGGGAAGAGATGATCCCCCGAGAATTCTTAATCTGCCGAACAAGTCCCTGTTCCTTAGAAACTTAAAAATCAAATAGAGAAGTGGCTGGAGCACTGTAGGAAAAATCTGAAGGATTTGTGGAGTAGAAATCATCCGCAAATACTCGTGAGTTTACACGGAAGTTCCTTTTCCATTAGAGTAAGGATGTTGTCTTGATGGAAGACAGGGAGTGGGTAGGCAGATTTGTGAGACTTTTGAGGTAGGGAAAACCTGTAGCTGGGAGGCACTGAGACTGTCCCTTCCCAGCATTTCTGTGGATTGGTCTTGAGACCTGCGTCTGACTCCCCGGGTTGGCACCCCTTCCTGCAGGTGGCACCCCTCCCAATGTGGATCCCGAGGCTTACTCCTGGTTCCAGTCAGTGGACTCCGATCACAGTGGCTATATCTCCATCAAGGAGCTGAAGCAGGCCCTGGTCAACTCCAACTGGTCCTCGTTCAACGACGAGACATGCCTCATGATGATAAGTGAGTCCTAGCCCTTCCTCATGGCTCTGGCTGGGGCAGAGCCACCTCCTGTCTGACGGTAGGTGGGTGGGAGGCCATTCTGAGGAGAAATCTTTTGGCCAGGGAGGATTTCTCACAGGAAACTGGGTTCAAGGTGAGATCCCTTAGAGAGCTCTTTTCCTTAGATCTTTTCTCAGGTTCTAGACCTTGCTGAATCATAGGCCAGCTCAGTTTCTCATTCTGCAGAATGGGACTCCCTGTCCTGGTGGGAGATGGCAGGGAGGGGGTCAGCTGCCAAGCCTGCGAAGAAGATGCAGTTCTGGCAGGGGTGGAGGTTGGTATGGTACTTGATGAGGGTGCATCATGGGTACCGACATCTGGGCCTCAGGCCTGTGGTTCTGTGGAGTGTCCTACTCCAGCCTGGGGAGAAGGGAGCCTCAGTGGTATCTGAGGACCCTTGGCCCTTAGTCTTGAAGCCTTCTTTCCCTCCCCCCGCAAGACATGTTTGACAAGACCAAGTCAGGCCTCATTGATGTCTACGGTTTCTCAGCCCTGTGGAAGTGCATCCAGCAGTGGAAGAACCTCTTCCAGCAGTATGACCGGGACCACTCGGGCTCCATTAGCTACACAGAGCTGCAGCAAGGTGAGGGCCTGTCAGGGACTCAGCGCACAGGCACAGCCGGATGGTTCTCTTTACTCCCTAAGACAGAGCAAGGGGTTCTCTCTAGCCTCTGACTACCACGTGTCCAGCTGCACTGCAAAACGCTGCCCTCAGCACAGGCCCTCTCCCCACCCCTTCTGTGACCTGGCTGGGCCGTGAGCCCAGTCCAGGGCAGGGAAACGATCAGGGCTGGACTCTCTGGCGATGGGATTCCTGGCATCACTAGGTGAGACAGGCCCAGCTGGCAGGGAGCCTTGGAGATGGAAACTCAGCAGCCCAGGGCACTTTGAGACTGGTACATGTGGCTCGTGTGGCTCTTTCCTCTCTAGTTTCTAGCATGCAGAATGGAAAGAGGCCTGCAGAGGGGCTCAGAAAGGTGGCTTCTGTTGCTAGCCCCACTAGAAGGCAATTTCATTCCCAGCTTTGGGATCCAGACCACTCTAAAAGTTGCAGTTGGGTAAGATGACCTGAGGCCACAGCTCCAGGTCTGTTTCCAATTCTGACTCCAGAGGACGGTTGGTTAGTGCGGGGATGAGAACTGGACAGGGAGCTTTGCCACCTGAGAGGGAGAAAGGGCTCCCCACAGAGCCCAGCCCCTCACCCTGGCCATGGATTTCAATCAGACTAAGGAACCTGGGGGCAGGAGTGGGGGGAGGGGGAGCTCCCTGGTGGAAGGAAAAGGAGGTGACCTGTGCTGAGCACCTACTCTGTTGTCAGGTAATGGTCCGGTGATGGATATTTGTAAGGGTGATATTATCACAGGAAAGCTAATATTTATTGAATGCTTGCTATGGGCCAGCTACTGTAATAAGCTTTTTCATATATTACATCATTCTTTCTCCCCATGTGATAGGTACTGTTTCTTATTCCCCACCCTTAGATGAAGGATCTCTTATTATTACCCTTTTACAGGTGAGAAAACTGAGGCTTAGTCTAGGTGATTTGCCCAAGCGCCACATAGCAAAAGGGGAGCTGAGACTTTAGCCTGAGCTGGTAGATTATACAGAGAGGAAGAAGGAAGCATCCCGGGTGGAGAGACAGGAGAAACAGCATGGAGGCCGTGACCTTGGAACTGCCCGGCAGCCTCGCCTGGGGAGATGGTGATGATTTTATTACTTTTAGCAAATAACACTTCCTGGATGCTTATTATGTGCCAGGCACTACACCAAATCCTTTGCATGATCACCTCCTTTAATCCTTACTAGAACCTACGAGGTAAGTATTATCCCAGTTTTAGAGATGATAAGACAGAGGATTGGCAAGGGTTAATAAGCAACTTGCAGAGAGGCTATCTCGCCTCCAGAGCAGGCCCTCATAGCCTCATGCGGAGCCGCCTTGGATGTGTGTCTGCTTGGGGCAGGGTGACCCGAGGGGGCTCAGGCTTCTGTCTGTAATAGAGACAAGTCAGAGATGAGCATGGACAGACTGGTGTCGTTCTGGGACCCTGTGGGCCGCTAATTGAACAGACAACAGAGATTTTGAGAAAGAGAGATGGGGGCCTTCCAGCTCAGGGGAGCATGCAGAGCCTCTGCTGTGCTCCTGCCATTTGAGACAGCCCCTCAGGACATCTGTCCTGTTTCTGCTTTGGTGCCAGACCCCTCGAAGTTCCTGAACTGCTGTACTCCATGGAGCTGGTTGATAGCGGTGCTCACCGCAGGTTTTTGTGTCTGCTCTGTGTGCCCCTCCTCTCCAGCTCTGTCCCAGATGGGCTACAATCTGAGCCCCCAGTTCACCCAGCTTCTGGTCTCCCGCTACTGCCCGCGCTCCGCCAGTCCTGCCATGCAGCTAGATCGCTTCATCCAGGTGTGCACCCAGCTGCAGGTGCTGACCGAGGCCTTCCGGGAGAAGGACACAGCTGTGCAGGGCAACATTCGGCTCAGCTTCGAGGACTTCGTCACCATGACAGCTTCTCGGATGCTATGACCAGCCCATCTGTAAAGTGGGGAGTGCACCAAGGGACTTTTCCTAGCTCCTAGGGTGGGAGAAGCATGTGGGCCTCTCTTCATTTCCTGCCCTCCCTAGAAAAAGAATTCTCCCTTGCCTGATTCAGCATTGTTCCCAAAGAGGGCTGGGAGTCTGTATCATAGCCACCAAGTAGTGGGGACCTGGGCTGAGGCCACACAGGTAGGGGCCTGACCTAGGAGAGGACTGGAAATTGAATGTCCTTTTACATCCCTGAGTATTTAAATGGCACAGCCTTGCGCCAGGTGCAAGAGATGCTGGTCATTGCAATGGCGTTAGTGTCCAGTCCTCTAGCTTTTCCTTCCATGCCCTGACGCCAGTGGTAAGTGTTCATCAGCCTCTTACCATTAGCACCTGTGTTCCCTCACCCATGCTGTCTTGTCAGATGAACCCAGTTTCTCCAAAATGGAATCTGACCAGGGTGAGAGATTTGCCCATGGGACCGGTGGCTTGGATTCCACCCCCCACAAGTCCATGTGTGTTGACTTCTAGCTGCCTGCTCAGGGAGCTTGGGCAGTCTGCTCTCTGGGCATCTTTGGCCAGGCTACCCCTCTGCATCTTGGACCCCTCATACTTGCCTGCCATCCTCTGCTTGGCTTCAGTCCCCAGGGGACAAGTTGCTACCTCCCACTGCCAATGCTTTTTTTTTTTTTTTAATTTGTGGTTTTTTTCATTTGGGGCCAAAAGTTTGGTGCAACTGTAAGCTTCAATACACGAATAAAACTCTATAGAGTTGCACATTTTCCACCACACCTTCCCAGTTACAGGTTCATATGCTTATCCATTCAGTCACTCATTTATTCTTTCATTCAACAAATATTTAAGTACATAGTATATACCGCACCATGCAGAAAGAAACAGCTCAGGGGGACATGCCTCTACAGGGCTGCTCTCACTTACTGGGGTGAAGTTAAGTGTCACTTCAGGTTAAGTCCGACCTTGCCAGGTTCAGTCCAAGAAGCTGACCGTGTGTTTTATAACGGTTTTAGGGCTGGCATTCTGGGCTAGAAGCAGCCACCCCAGACTTTTCACAGCCTGGCCTTTTTATTATCTCAAACCCTAGTTTTAGTCTTCCAGACAAACTGCATTTATGAAGTCATAGCTTTCTCTCCATTTTTAGTAAGCACAGACATCTGTACTTGCCAGCTGGATCTTCAGATCAGCTTGATAATCAGTCTATACCAAATGTCTACAGTGATCTGACAAAATTTCAGTCCGAAGCCAAGACACCAGACGTTTTGGTTTGATTGGGGGACCTTATGATGGGTAATGGTGAGCTAATCCTTTTGTTTTAGGGGATGAAGATAAGAAAACAGGCTCTCCTCCCTGCTTGGTTGGGGAAGCAGTTCAGTGAGGCCTGGCAGGTATGTCAGGCTCAGCCAGTTCAGCCCTGGTTCTTCTCTGGGCTGCTGTCGTGCTAGAATCCTAGAGTTAGGTGGAATCCAGTTCCCAGAGGCCAGCCCCCATGCAGAGCTAGAACCCCCTCCATTATCCCACTTTGAGTCTGGCCTGTGCTTGCCAACCTCCAATGACAATTCAGTGCCTTTCCAGGCAGCCCATTTCCTCCTAGGCTAGTAGGGACTTCTTCCTGATGTGGATTCCAAATCCCACCACCTTGAAAACTCTACCCATTGGCTATGGTTTTCTCTCTTGGGCCACCCAGAACATATTTCACCCCTTTCTGCATGCCAGTCCTCTAGATATCTGGAACCTGCCACCACATTCCCCCAGGTCCTCCCTTCCCTAGGCCAGATAGTCCTGGGCTCTCCAGAACCTGTTCACTGAGCTTCATTCCATGGCATCCTGGTCACCTCTGAGTTCATCTGAGTCCCCCAAAATGGAGGCCTGAGGCCCGCCGTGGTGCTGGGTTCAACCCGCAGAGAATAGAGTAGAACTGCAGCCATTAGGGGAAGCTTCTGTTGTTTCTTTGCTCCCACTGAGCCAAATGTTTACTGAAACCTGTGTCTAGAACAGTGTCAATCACACTCTGTCACCTTTGTGATCAGCTGGGGTTGAGGAACCCAGGACCTGGGTTCTTCCTTGTGGCCATGGTTGGTCCTGGACTTGGGGGTCAGCCCTCACACCTCATTCCACACACTGCCCCTCCAAGCCCAGCTACAAACTTGACAGACCGCTTTGGATCCTAAGGCTAGCAGGAGGGGAGTGGAGAATGGGAGGGACACCCCGTACCCTCTGGCAACAGCTGCACATCTGTGGCAGTGTTCACGTGAGCTGGGCTGGCGAGTCATCTGGAGAGCAGGATGACGTGCTCAGACCACTCCCTCACCTGCTCTGCCTACGAGGAGGGGTGCTAAAGCATTCCTGGGCTGGGCCCCTGGCAGGAGCCGCGGTTTGCCCCACTTCTTGACGGGTGAGGTCATTAATCCCACTTCTTGACGGGTGAGGTCATTAATCAGGTTAAGCAGACCCAGCGGTGCGCATGGCCGAGCTGGCCTCTGCCAGATGTCTCCCGCTCCTCTCAGCAGAGAGTCCTTCAGACTGCTTCCCACCTCCTGCTCCGGCCGCAAGGATCAGGGCCTCTGGCAGCCCTCTCATCATCTTGGTGGCAGATGGAGCACATCTAGCCCAGTCTCTGGCTTTCTCTTTTTAATCTGTGAGTTCATAGAAAATAAATGCAAGCCCTGATTTCCAAGAAGGTGAAGATAACAGTAAATCCGTCTGTTAACCCCGCTGTCTGCCCACCCTACTCCCCTTACCTTCCATAGACTGCTGGGCTCGTGAGCAGACAGATGTGGCCAGGAAAGAGGTCCTGGCATCAGAGGATCGAGCCACCTGAGGGGGCAGGAGCACGTTTGCTCTGAGGCCTGCCCAGGAGCCATCTGGGATCCCGTGTGTTAGGGGACGAGAGGTGGGAGGGGTCAGCAGATAGCTGCATTCCAGCACTGCCTTGTCTTCTCCCCTCCCCCAGCCTCCCCACCTTCTCACTCCTAACCTAAGAAGCACAGATTTTGAGCAATGACAAGGAAAGGGAACATTCAGTGCCAGGCTTTTAATTACAGTTGCTTCAGGCTGCTGGCCTCCATACCAAATGGCCTCATGGAGAGTGTTCTGTCACTGCACAACCAATGGGGTCCAGTCTGTGGTGTGTGCACTTGGCACCTGGTGAGGGTGGGGCTCTGTTCCCACTGGGGAACGGCTGGGCTCAGATTAGTTCCCATGGGCCTCAAGGAGCGCTGCCAAGTGCAGCCTGGGCTTTAGAGCCCCTGGACCAGATGGAAATGCCTGCTGGGACCCTTATAGCAGACTCCAGGGAAGATCTGTGATTGGGTAGGAGAGGGGTCTTCGGGAGGAGGGCCAAGCTCTGGAAGGATGATAGTGATGGATGGTATTGTGCGGTATAGCCAAGTGAGAGGAACACAACGTTAATCTTGTCCATAACACTTTACTGTTTACAGAGAGCTTTCCACTTTCTTGAGCGTGCTTAATCCTCACATCAATCCGCTTAGGGGACGCAGCTCAGAGAAGGGAAATGACACTGCCCAGAGTTAAACAGGCAGAAAACGAGGCGAGGAGCCCCGGCCTCGCACCGCAACCAGCAGTCTTTCCACGAGGAGTGGGGGCAGGTTCCCCAGTAGCCAGAGGAGCAGCCCAGGCAGGGGATAGGTTGCACCCCCTTTTGCCACCAGGATGGCCCTCGCTCAGGGCAGCACCGTGGTGACACTGGTGAGCACCACGTGCTCCGAGACTTTGGAGACGGAGCACCGGCTCTGCAAGGACAAGGACTTGTGGCTCGCAGAGGCACGAGGGCTGGGGGCCTTCAGAGAGCCACAGGGACCCAGGCCAGGCAGGCAGCAGGAGAAGGCGGCCTTAAACTGCTCCCGGAATTTGCCTTGGTTGAGAGACAGAAGACACAGCCATAAGGAGACAGAAGCTGCAGGAAGGGGCCTTGGGCCCAGGGACCCCCACGCAGCTCCAGCCAAGCTGCCTGTGAGGGGGTGGGAGGGAAGGGTAGAGCTGGGCAGGAGAGAGCCCCAAGGCGACCTCGTCACTGCCAGGGAGAGTAAGGACAGAGGCCCTGGAGCAGGTTCCCAAGGAAAAATGCAATTTTCATCTGATTCCTTGACTGCGCTTTGGCTCTGAGCCTGGCTGAAAACGTTTTGTCTGGCTCAGGGAGCTCAGGTCACCTCTGCCCTCGTTGGCGGGTAGGTGGAGGGGCTCAGGGCTCACCATCTGTGGCTAGGCTTTCCCCACCTCTGCCCCATGGTAATGAAGATGACTGCGGCAGCAGCCCTTGCACAAGGCACTGTGCCGGGCGCCTGAGTTTGTCGCCCAGCTCGCCCCAGCACCCTGAAGGCCTGGAGTCCTTTAGCCTCACTCCACAGAGGCACACAGAGGTGCAGTGGCTTGCCCAAGGTCACCAGCTAGAATTTGGGCCCCATTCTAATTCCAAAGCCTTCGCTTAAAGGGTAGGGGACAGTGGGGAAGGAGGGACCACCACAGCCACCTGTACAGTCAGAGGAGACAAGGCTACAGATGGTGCTGGAACTAAACAACCATGTTTCAATCACCCCGCAAGCCTGGCTGGTGCCCAGCAGAGGGCCGAGCACACAGTAGGCGCTCAGTAAATGTAGACCAAACGAAGGAATGCATGTCAGGAAGTCTGCCTGATGTGTCCTCTGCCACTTGCTCATCTGTTCTCTCCTCTGAGCTGGAAACCACCCGGCTAGCCTTTGTTGAGTAATTCTTTAGTCTCAGTGAGGGTTACAGCATTGACCCCAGCCCCTTCTTTAACCTTTCAACCTTTTCTCAAAAGGTTGTCCAGGCTTGAGCAGTCGTCTGTTTAGTTCTGTAGGCCTGGTCCTTGTCAGAGGTCTGGTGAGTCATACTCTGCTGAGCCCAGGTGGGGGCCCGGGGTGGGGCCTTTCCACCCTGAGACCAGGAGGTAGTGGAAAGGGGTGGGGGCTATGGGACAGCAGAGAGAGGAGGCCTGGGCTGGGGGGCAGGGGACCAGGGATGCCTGGACTTGCAGAGGGGAGAGTGGGAGGGCTGGTGCTGGAGGCAGGTGGATTCAGGGGTAGCCCCCCCAAATTCGTGCCACTCTGCCAGCACGTGTCTAGCTGGGCATGGGGAAGCTGTTTCCTGGCCCTGGGCTGCCTCGCTGGTGGCCCCCCTTCCCCCTAATGCCTCGATTATGCAGTCATCTTCTCAGGCAGGGGCTCCATCTGGAGCCTGTGTTGACCAGACTGGCTGATTGGCAGTCCTGCTGTGCGTGCATCAAGCAGGGGTGGAGGTGAGCTGGCCCAGCCCCTGCGCTGCCACCCACTCAGTGGTCTGCATAATCTGCAAAACTGGGTCCTGGTGTTGGTCACCTCTTTGGCCACTATTGGGAGTGTGGCCTGTCTCCCACTCAGACCAAGGCTTTTGGGTGAGGACAAGTCTTCCCCCCAAGTGGGAGTTCCCAGAGCAGGGTCACGATCCCCAGGAGGCAGCAGGTGTATCCTTCCCCGCATGCTTTATTCAGCCTGGGTTGAAGATGGGGAGACTGTTGTCCTGGGGACTGTTGCCACCCTCAGTCACTCTGCGTCCCCAGCCCACTCACCACTGAGGAAGTTGTAGATGATGGGGTTGGCGGCGCTGTTGGCGTACACCAGCCAGTGGGAGAAGGTGAAGCAGGCATAGACGGCTTCTCGGTCGCTAGCTTGGTGGAACATCCCAAACACCCTAGGACCAGGGGGCAGGACACTCAGAAATGGGATAGGGTGTGTGTGTGTGTGGGGGGGTGTGTGTGGTGTGTGTGTGTGTGTGTGTGTGTGTGATCCCCTGGGGCTCCCCCTCCACTTTATCATCCATCCCCGTAGCAGCATGATGAGTCATAGACATCATCCACTTTTCAAATAGGGAAACTGAGGTTCAGAGAAGCAAAGTGATATGTCCAAGATCACACAGCCAGGAAGTGACCAAGCACAAACTCACACTGAGATTGTCTCATGGCAAAGAGCCCAGGGTCTTGCCCTGCCCCCCTCCCCACCCCCACCCCATGGCCTCTCACTTGCTATTCTTCCAGACACCTGTGGGTGTGGTTCCTCCCTTCCTTCAAGTCTCTGCCAAAGGTCACTTGCTCAGAGCGGCTTTTTTTTTTTTTTTAACCATTACATCTAAAAAACTTTTTTTTAACCCCACCAACCTCTGTCACTGTCATTCTCTATCCCCTTTCCCTATTTTTTCTTCAAAGCAGTTATCACTGGCTGACATTGTAATACATGTCCATTCTCTCTCCCGCCAGATGTCACCTCCGGGAATGCAGGACATTGTCCTGTGCACTCGTTCACTCCGTTCCCAGCCCTGACAACCTGATGATTGAGTGCCCAGACGAGAGAATTTTCACGATAGCCCTAGGAGGCAGGTCGGTTATTATTCACATTCTACAGATGAGGAGATTGAGGCTCAGAGAAGAGAAATTACTCCTCCAAGGTCACAGAGTGGATGATCGGTGGAGCCAGGTCTTTCTCCGAAGCAGAGAGAGTTCCTTCCTCTGACCCCACCACCTCTCCCCACCCCCAACCACTCCCCACGCGCTCTCACCTCTTGGGGACATTGAGGACACTGATGGGCAGGTAGCAGAGGGCAAAGACCAGCAGCACCACCATCAGCATCTTGGCTGTCTGCTTTACCTCGGCCAGGAAGGCACGGGCCCGAGGCGGGGGCTCTGCGCCCACGCCCTGCCCCTGGTCCTCCAGCTGATCTGAGGGCCTCTTCCAGTTCCTCACCAGGGCCGACGTGGTGCCGGGGATCTGTCCAGCACACACACAGCAGCGGTGGGTACAGCTCCTTGGGAGGGTCGTTCTGCTTCGCTGGGCCTGCTCCAGGCTGGACCCTGGGGCAGGGGGAGGTGGGCAAGGGAACAAAGCCTTGCAGCAGGAAGGAGCCTAATATTCATGATAAAGGCCAACACTCTGGACTTGAGTGTACTTCCATTTTCCATTAGCTCATCGTGAGGCCACCCACAATATGCCTCTTGGGACGGTATTATTCACCCTTAGTTGTAGATGAGGTAGGGCACCCTTGACAAGTCCCCAGGTCACAGCCTGGGGCCTGAACATCCTTCCAGCCACCCATCCATCTTCCTTAAATCACCACCTCCATCTGTGGGGACAGGGGTGGTTGGATGACTTGTGCCTCCCCTGGTTCGTGCCTGACTCTGGGAGGCCTGAGCAAGGGGCGTGCAGGTGGACAGCGTGGAATGGCCTGGGCCTCAGAGCATAGGTCCCAGCCTAGGTCAGTGCCGATAGGCCTATGGTGGTTCTAGGCTCCCGGAGCAGCCACAGATATTCTCAAAGCCTCTCCCACACTGGACACCTGAATCACCCCACAACAGAAGGGCATGGGGCTAGAGTTCAGGAAACTTGGGATCTAGGGCCAGCTCAGCCATTCACGAGCTATGCGACCTTGGTAAACTCACTTTTCTTTTCTGAGCCTTGGTTTTCCTGTTGGATAAGGATAACGACTCCTGCCATCTTGACCGGGGGGCTGTGAGGGGCAGGTGGCAGGTGCTGATGGACCGCAAGGCTGCTCGTGTTCTGGCCAGCTTCCTCTCCCTGCCCAGCCACTGATCCAGGACTCATCCCGCTAGTGCCAAGGGCCTCTGAGCACCCCCTCCCATGGCAAACCGTCCCGCCCCAAAAAACCTGCTGTTGGTCAGTTTGTGATAGAGGAAAGAAGGAAGGCCCTGGAACCAGAAAGGCTCTGCCATTCATCGGCCGTGGCAGATTGGTTGCCCTTACTCAGCATTTGTAAAGTGGGTAATATTGCTTCTTTGGTTAGATGTGAAGACATTGCAAGCAAAGTGCCTAATTTGGACAGCAGCACAGAGGTGTTATTGTTGTGGCACTGAACCTAGCATTGGAACCCCACAGACCTGGGTTTTAGTCCCTGATCGTCCACTCGCTGGTGAGGGATTTGGGAGAAGTTGCTTTGCCTCTCTGGGTCTCAGCTTTCTCATATATTAAGGTGGGATAGGGACTTCCCTGGTGGCCCAGTGGTTAAGATTCCGCCTGCCAATGCAGGGCACACAGGTTCGAGCCCTGGTCTGGGAAGATCCCATGTGTCACGGAGCAACTAAGCCCATGCGCCACAACTACTGAGCCTGTGCTTCTAGAGCCCTCAAGCCACAACTAGTAAGCCTACGTGCTGCAACTACTGAAGCCCGCGCGCCTAGAGCCCGTGCCCTGCAGCAAGAGAAGCCACCACAACGAGAAGCCCGCGCACCACAACAAAGAGTAGCCCCCACTCGCCGCAACTAGAGAAAGCCCGCGTGCACCAACAAAGACCCAACGCAGCCATAAAAAATAAATTTATTTTTTAAAAAAAGGTGGGGATAACCTATGGTGGTGAAGAGGATGCAAGACTAGCTGGGAGGGACTGCTGCAATAACTGGCAGCTACTGATATTAGAAGGATGTCAGTTACTATTCGGTTCCAGGGCCGGCACTAGCACTTTTGGCCTTGAGTTTGACACATGCCTAGGCCTCGCCTCTCTGGCTGCAGCCAGGATGGCATGTTCTGAAGGCAGAGGGCTGTCTACTCCCTCAGACCCGTACCCCTGTCCCCTCCCAGCCCAGACAGTGACACCAGAGTGGGCCTCACCTGGCGGCCCCAGAGCTTGCGGAAGATCTGGAAATAGGCCATGGCCATGAGACCTAGCGGGGCCAGGTAGGTGACAATGAAGAAGCAACTGTGGTAGATCTTGGGATAGAGATCATCTGCAGGGGCCAAGAGATGCATGGGTTGGGCTCAGTCTGGGAACCCCCAGCCTGCCCTGACTAGGGCCAAAGTAAGCAGCTGGGCCCCATACAGGTGCTATAGCAGAGAGACTCTGGAGTTGCCCAGCCCAGTGGTCTCCATCCTGGAGGGACCCCTGGCAGATGTCTACACTAGAGGAGGTACCCATGCCAGAGGTATCCCTGGTAGATGCCTGCTCTAGGGTGTCCTCCCAGGAGATACCCACCCCTGGGTGCCCACCCCAAAAGTGCCCTGATAGATGTCTGCTCTGGGGGTGTGTGCCCCGGAGGTGCCCACTTCACGGACACCTGCCCAAGGCTCCCACTGTTACCTGCCCAGCATTCATCACAGACAGAGAAGAGCCGGGTGTGGTTGGCTAGCTCGGGCAGCACACTGCTGCATTCCATGACAGCAGCCTGGGGCACCATGACAGCTAGCGACACAGCCCAGATGCCCAGGATGGAGCCACGGGCACGACGGGCAGTGCTCTTGAACAGCAGGGGGTGGCAGATAGCGTACCAGCGGTCCAGGGCGATGAAGCTGAGAGTCAGCACTGCCACTGACACAGACACGGCCTGCCCCATGGGGACACAATGTCAGTCCTTTTGGGGGCCACCCAGAGACATGGGGTGAGTGATGGAGCTCACAGCCCAGAAATATCAGGCAGCCAGGTGCAGTGCAAATCCTGACTGTGCCACTTACTGCCTGTGTAGATTTGGGCAAATCACTCACCCTCTCTGAGCCTCGTATGCAGAATGGGAATGTATCATCCACCTGGCAGGATTCTTGTGAGAATAAATGAAATTATGGATGGAGAATGTCCAGCTTGAGACCTAGCACATAGTAGGTGCTCCCCTACTATGAATAATAATTTACACTTTAGGAAATAACTACGTGCCGGACACTGTTCTCGTTATCCTCACAACAACCCTTGAGGTGTGTCCTCTTACCCCCAAGGTACAGGTAAGGAAACTGAAGCAAGAAAGATTAAATAACTTGCCTAAGGTGGATTTCCTCACCTGCCTGTCTTTATTCTCGGGGTTGCCAGAGTTAATGGGTTGAGTGGGAAACCTCCAAATAGTGGGAAATCCAAGCTGCATTTCTCTCTGCCCTGGGATCCCATCCCTTTCCCAGGCTGTGAGGAAAAAGAGTCCTCATTCTGGGAGGCAGAGATGAACCTAGGCCAGAGACACAGGGCCACTGGCTCCAGGAGTGCCCCCCCTGCCCTCTGGGGTACAGGGAGAGGGTCGAGGGATGCAACCCTCTGACCAGCTCTCCTTCCGGCCCAACAACCCAACGGGACAGCCCACCACTGGGAGAGGGAAGGCCCCGGCCAGGAGCAGAAGGGGCGGGGAGGAGACTTTTGCCAGCCCGCCACCTCAAAGCTGGCCCCCTTGGGATCAGGGAACAGGCCCATTCTCTGTCACGGTGGGCTTGCGCCTCTCTCCTCCACTGTGTGCCCGTGTACCTGCAAGTGACTGTACATGTGTCCGTACATGCCTGTGTGTATGTCTATGGGTGTGACCTGGAGGGGATCTCTGGACGAGTGGGCTGTGTCTGTGTCTGTGTCCTTGAGTTTTGTGCCGGGCAACCTGCCCTTGCTAACAATAGAGCATGACACTGCCGAGGTACTGAGCCATGTCCTGTCTAAATGGCAAGTTTGAGGGTCACTGAGACCTATGCAAGGCCATGGTTTTTGTACTTGGTATGACAGGGGGGTCATGAGGGGCACCCAGGCAAAGCTCACCTGTAGATAGGGGATGACCTTGCAGAGGGCATGGCCGAAGAGCCAGGATTCAGTAATGTCTACCAACAAGCTAGCCGGCAGGCAGATGGCCGTCACCAGCACGTCGGCCAGGGACAGGTTGCCGATGAAGTAGTTGGTGGCCGTCCTCATGCGGTGGTTCCGCCACACGGCCGGGCAGACTGCAGGGTGGGAGTGAGATGAGATGAGGCTGGCGGCAGAGCCACGCCCAGTCTAGCTGGGTCTCATCAGTGAGACCCTTCCCCCACAGTACCCAGTAGGGACCGGGGGGAGGGGGAGAGAAGCAAGGCCCAGGACCCCTCCCAGTCCCCAGGGGAAGCCCGAAGCACCACAGGGACCTAGAGACCTACCCAGCGTGTTGCCCACCAGGGCCACGAGGAACACAGCCACGTAGGCGGCGATGAGGACCCACTCGTACTGCTTCGGGTACAGATAGTCACGCCACAGATAGCGGAGAAACTCGTCTTCGTAGTCTGGAGGCACCGGGGATGGTTCCCCGCTGTCAGTGGGGACCCCCATCTGGGGCCCTGGGGTGGCCGAGGGCTCCATGAGCTCAGGAGCCACTACAGCTGATGGACGTCCCAGGCTCTCCCAAGGGAGGGGCGTCCCTGGGCCAGGCCTTAGCCCACTTCCCTCAGGGGACCCAGAGTCTTGCACTCAGGTGTTTGTGGCCCCAGCCTGAAACCTTCTAAAGGAAGGAAAAGGGAACATTAGGGAGAGTGCCAGGCAACTGCAGATAAGCTTCCTCACAGTCATGTGGGTTATGGAGAGCCTGAAATCGATGGAGAAAAACAGATCTGCCTTGCATCCCAATTTCATACCAGTTGGGTAACTTACCTCACCCCTCTCAGCCTTGGTTTCCCCATCTATCCCGTGGAGTAATAACTGAACCGGCCTCACTGGGCCCCGCTGAGGAGTAATGAGCTCTAATGAATGCCGATTGCTTTACCCAGAAACTGGCACCGGAAGCCGGCTTCACGGTCATTGCCGGTTACCACTATTAAGAGCCCTGCTTTGCAGAGGGGGAGCTAGAAGCTCAGAGAGGTTGAGCCCCTTGCTCAAGGTCACAAAGCTGCTATTCCAGGTCTGTCTGAGTCCACCAAACACCACAGATTGGAGAGCGGAAGCCATCCTGATTTAAATGTTCTTTTCTGAGTCAGTTCACAGGCCTGAATTTTTGGTTGAAAAACTGGTCAAGGGAGGCTTTTAAAGACCCCGGCCCCGCCCACAAGACCTGCCAGACCCTCCCTGGTGGGGACACACGCACACGCACACGCACACGCACACTTGCGCGCACACTCACGCACAGTGTGGGTAGAGGTGCAGGGAGGAACTGACAACCTCTCCGAAAGCGAGGGGAGAGCCCCAAGCACAGGGGCTGGGCCCGTCAGCCCCCACCCACCGCTAGTCCCCCCTTGAATCCCTTGGCCGCGATGCGCCCTGGCGGCCGCCAGGGGTCGCTGGACCGGGGCGCGGCCCGCCCTCTTCATTCATAAATCCGGCCTCGCACCCCGCCCCTCCTCGCTCGCTCAGACCCGTCCTTCCTCCGGCTGAGAAGGGAGGACCCCGGACGTATGTAGGAGGGTTGCCGATCCCTGGAGATCCTCCGGGGAGCATGAGGGATCTCTTTCACACCCCCAGCGGGCGCCGGCGGACCGGCTTCCTCAGCGGGACCTCCCTGCATCTCTGGGGCTGTGGGGGCTGCAGTGGGGGGAGCGAGGGCGCGAAGCCTTCTTTAGGAGCCTGCCTGCCGGGAGGAGGGCAGAGCATGCCGGGGACCCAGCATCCCAGCACCCAGGTTATCTCCCGAGACTCTTGGCTCCCGCCGAGGGTCCTCTGGAACCCCCCACCCCGAGCCCGGGGGTCCCCCAAGGCCCGCACCTGTTGGCTCCGGGACCCCGGCGTCCACGGCTGCTGATCCCCCGATCTTGCACCGGGACTTTGCCTCCCCGCCCCGAAGGCAGATCTCCGGGAACTGGGGTTGGAGGGGAGGGGTCCGGGTCAACCCCCTCCCAAGGATGCGCTGCCTGGGCTCGCTCGGCTGGGCGCGAGCGCTGGCTCCGACGCGGGCTGTGGCTGGGCGCGGGCTCCGCCAGGCTGCGCGCCGCGGAGCGGGGGGAGGCCGGGGGGGGGGAGGGGCAGGGAGGGGAGGGAGCCCCGGGACGGTCTCGGCTGCAGGTCTCCCAACCCAGAGGCCTGGAGGGAGATGCTCGTTCCTCCTCGCCCCAGACTTCAAGCGTCCATCTCACCTCCATTTATGTTTCCATCCGTTCATTCATACCTTTCGCATTCATTCAACGTTTCTCCCTCCGGCTACTCTGCTTTCAGAGCGCACCTACTGTGTGCCGGCGGGCCCCCCGGGCAGCTTCAAAGAGCCGCAGTGCAGAGGTGGATCCCAGCTCTACCTCTCCTCGCTGCCTCACCTAGCTGATGAGGACGAGGGCACAGGTGGGGGTCACTACACAGCCTCCAGCCAGGCTCCGGCTGTTGCTGGAGCAGCTAGCTCCCAGCGATGCCAGAAGGCCCTGCTCGCCCTTCTCCCAGCCTCCGATTCCATCTGCCCTCCAATCCTTTTTGTTCATACCTACTTTCCCCCCCTCCCAAGACAGGGACGGTAGGTGGGGGCAGGAAGGGTGGGCGCCAGAGGGGCTGATGAATTCAACTAACATTTTCTAAGCTGTGTGCCAGGCAATGAGCTAGAATAATACAGCTGCCATTTGTACAGTCCCCACCATGTGCATGATCTCATTTAATCTTCACATCAACCCAGTGAGGCAGCTGTTACCATCGCCATTTCACAGATAAGGACCCTGGACTCACATGGTTCAGTGACTTGCCCAAGGTCACACAGCAGAGGCCGAGATGGGATTCAAACATGCACTCTTCTCCAGGTCTACCTTCCTCCCACGCCAGACGGAGGCTGGCTGGAGCCAGGTGGGGTCACAGCCAGGCAAGTCCTCTATAGAGTGAGGAGAGCTGCCAGGGGGCCGAGGAGCTGGAGGGCACAGAAGGACAGATTGATCCAACCAGGGCATCAGGACAGGCCTCCTACAGCAAGAACACACCAGAGACCTAAAGAATGAGAAGGAAGCCCTGCAGGGGGTGATTCAAGGCAGAGGAAACAACAGCGGCAATGGTGAGGAGGTTGGACCTTCCAGGAGTCACAAGTGGGTGAAGGGTGACCTTCTGAGCATCAAGCCATCACCCTGGCTATTATCTGTCTCAGGACGGGACCTTCCTAAAGCATCAGATTCACCCTCCCCTCTGACCCTCAGAGATTCACACCCCCTCCCTCCTGGGAGATGACTCCTGAGATGGACCTTCCATCTTCCCTGTTGCAGCCAAAGCCTTTTTTCAAAGGAGCTAGAGATGTACCATTAGGCACAGAGTGTGTGGGAGGGAAGTTGGGACAGCCCAGGGGACGGGTCAGGGACCTCCTTCACCTGCCCAGGGGAGGAGGAAGGACTGAGGCTGGCCCTAGGGCAGAACCCTGTCCCTGGGTGGCATCCGCACAGTGAGTGATGGGTCAGAGCATCCTTGCGGTAACAACGCTCTGTCCTGCCTGCCCTAGGTGCTGGCAGAGGTAGGGGAATGGATCAGGGGGCGTGTGTGTGTGTGTGTGTGTGTGTGTGTGTGTGTGTGTGTGAGAGAGAGAGAGAGACAGAGAGAGAGAAAGAGAGATGGAGTTAGTGTCTGTATGTAGAAGTAAGGGCTGTGACTGTGTGTCTGGGGAACCCAGTGTGTTGCTGTGTGTGTGTTTGTGTCTCTGAGCCTGCATGTGTGTAGGGGACAGGCTCTGGGCTGATGACTGGGGGGCATCCTGGGTAGGATATGTCTGTATGGGTCTTGATTTGTCTCTGTGTGTACTGCTGTTGGTGTCTATGAGGGATGTGTGTGTGTGTGTTGGGGGGTGTCTGTCTCTCAGTGTGTCTAGGTGTGTGATTGTGGCTTTGACTAGCATTGGCCTCCCAGTGTGCTCTCTTGTGAGTGTGAGAATGTGAGTGTGGTGTGCCTTTGTGTCCATGGCTCTGCGAGCGAGCGTGCGTGCGTGGAACTCAGTACGTCTGCCCCCACGGGAATGACTCATCTAATCCCCCACGTGAACCACCCCCCCCCCATCTAGAGCTGTGACTGTCTGCTAGGGGCTAGGGAGGGGAGGCACATAGCGTGGGACAGTCAAATGACAGCTGCAGTCGGCGATGTGAAAGGTACAGACCCCTCTGTGCCTGTGTGGGTGGCGGGCACCAGCTGAGCCCAGCACAGACCAGGCTTAGAACCCAACCCAGAGCTCAGAGTGCCATGATTCAAGGCCTCCCAGACACCCTGGGTTGGAGTGATCAAGCGGCTTCCCAGGTGCCCCCAAGTCATTATAATGGGGGTGCACGTGTCTGTGGGGACGGAGTCAGGTGGAGAATCCACCCCCACCCCCGCAAAGCCCAATGTCACAGAGCCAGTCCCGTCTCCCCTTAAGAGGGCTCCCACTCGCCAAACCCTCTCTTCATCCCTTGGTACCCCAGAGATGGCTGCTGCCCAGGACAAAGGATCCTGAGTGATTCCTTGTACCCCGAAGCAGCAGATATTTTTTCCTCCCCTATCAGACCCTTGCCAGGGAGGAGGCTCTGGGTCCCCAGGTCCTGAGTCTGGCTCTCTTAGCCACAGCCTGAGAGTAGGAGAAGCCAGTTATTTGTCCTGTGCGGGCATGGGGTAGAGACCCTGGTATGCCTGCTCAGAGAAAATCCTGGGGTCCCAAGGGGGCCAGTGATGCTCCAGGAGACCCACAAGAAGCTGCAGTTGTTTGGTTTGGGGGCTCAACAGCACTGGGCTCTGGGAGCTTCTGGCAAAGCATCTGTGCCCAGGAGAGGGACCCAGTGACCTCATATCCTCCATCTCCAGGCTGGGCCCCTCAGCCTGGAATCTCCTTCTCCCAGGGAGGGCCAGGCTGAAGCCTTTGCTTTGCCTGAGCTGTCAGTCAACTGAGACCACACGACCTCCTTCCTGGAACCGGCCAGCTCCAGCCTTGTTGATCTAATCCTGAGCCTCTGAGCTACAGGTCCCTGTCACATCCGTCTTCAAGTGTCAGCCCAGGCACTGGCCCCAGGTGCCGCCTCCCCCTCCCTCCTGATTCCATTGTGACTTACAGTAACCTCTGTCTGGCCAGCACTAGCATAATCGAAATGTAATTGCGTTTTCAACTTGCTAGCGCTGCCACAGGCCCAGGATGGGGATGGGAACCTCTAGGCAGGGGAGAGGTGCTTCTTAGAAGAACAGAGATCAGAAAACAAGCAGAAGTGTGGGGTGGGGCGAGGCGTGGGCCAGCAGTGACTGGGCTGTGAGTCCAGAAAGGGGGATTCTGAGGGCTGAGTCCAGGCAAGCCACTGAGGCAGCTGGGGTGTTTTGGTCCTTGGGCCCAACAGTACTGGTCTCTGGAAGTTCCTGACAAAGCGCCATGCCCACGGGATGGACTAAGGGACCTCATGTCCTCCATCTCCAGGCCGGCCAGGCACTCAGCTTTTGTGCCCCTTGTCTTGGGGAGGACTGGCCCTCCTTCAGGGTTTGAGTGGCTGGAAGGGAACCAACATCCACTAGGAGAATGAGGGGCCCAGGTCCCGAGGTCAGGTATCCTCGGCGGCTTCACAAGCTAGGGAGCATCTTCAAGCCAGAGGCAGGAGCTAGAGGGAAGGTGCTGGAGACAGCAGTCTTCTGTCTGCTCACTCACTCATATACCCACTCAACAAACACTGGTGGCAGGTAGGTTGTAGAGCTGGGGTCCCTCCTGGTTAGGCTGGGGAGACCCCAAGTAAACATGGGTGGGGGTGGGTATCAAATGCATAGTGCATGTGGACCCAAAGGAAAAACAAACCAACCCCCTCAGCCTGTTAAGCCTAGTGTTGAAAGAAGGTTTGGAGCACAGGCTTTGGAGCCAGAAAGAGTTAGAGTGGGTTAGAGACCTGGCTCTGTCACTTGCTACTGTGTGATCTTGGACTAGTCACTTCACCTCTCTGGTGGGCTGGGTCATGGCCCTCAAAGATATCCATGTCCTAATCCCCAGAATCTATAAATAAGTTACAAGGCAAAAGAGGCTTTGCAGATGGGGCTAAGTTAAAGATCTTGAGTTGGAGAGAGTATCCTGAGTTAACCAGGTGGGCCCAATATAATCACAAGGTCCTTATAAGAAGGAGGCAAGAGGTCCAAGAAGAGGAGATGTGATGACAGAAGCAGAGGTTAGAGTGATGCCAATGCTGGAAGGGTCCACGAGCCTCTAGAAGCTGGAAAAGGTGAGGAACAGATTCTTTCCTAGAGCCTCCAGAAGGAACGCAGCCCTTCCAATTCCTTGACTTTAGCCTCATAAAACTCATTTTGGACTTCTAAGCTCCAGAAGCATAAGAGAAAAAAATTTGTGTTGTTTTAAGCCACTAAGTTTGTGGTAATCTGTTACAGCAGCAATAGGAAATAAAACAACCTTTCTGTGCCTCATTTCACTGGTTATGAGACCAACAGGAACCTTTACCATATAGAGTTGTGTAAGGATTCACTGCGAACAGGCAGGTGTGCAGAGCAGCAAGTGCTGGGCACCAGCAAGACAGACAACCACACGTTCATTCATATGATATTTTAAAAATAGTTTAATATTTTGAAAAATCAGAGGGGTCTTCATGGGAAGAATCAGGACTTTGCCAGATATCCTTATGCTTATCCCGTTATTTGGTATTGTTTTTATTTTGAGTCATGTATTGCTGCTGGAGGCTGTTAAAGATCCAATTCCTAAAATAATAAGTAATATTAGTAATAAACAGTGATCATAGGAAATGTGTGCTGGTGTGGTTATTTCAACACAGGAACATACAAGGAGAAGCAAAAGAAGGAGAGGCCTGATCTTCCCGGGAGGGGTGTGAGTGAGTGTGTGTGTGTGTGTGTGTGTCTGTGTGTCTGTGTGTCTATGTGCAGACTGGGGGTGGGGAGCAAGTTAACTATGACCTGGATCACCAGACATTTGAGGAAAATCTTAAACATGACACAGAAAAACCAAGATAAGCAAAAACGTTCCACAGGCAACTAGGGGCTAGGTCTTGAAAGATGAATAGGAGTTCACAGGTGGGTTTTGAGTGAGACACGCTGGGCAGGAGTGAGAGAGGGAAAAGGGGCAGGATTCCAGGCAGAAGGGACAGCATGAGGGGTGGGCATGGCCAAAGGTATGTTCTGGGGTCACAGTAAACGCTAGTTTGGCCTGAGGGTGATCCCAGGAAGAGAACCAATGAGAAACAGAAAGATGGGTGAAGGGCTCGCTTTCAGTCTAGGCTGAGGAGCTTGGACTCCATCCCAGAGGCAGTGGAGTCCCTGAAAGGTGTGAGTGAGGGTATAATGTGGGCTGATTGGCAGCCATACCTTCCAACTGAAACACATTTGAAATGAATAAAGAGTACGTTTTCCTTGTAAAAGATTCAAACCACTCAGAATAAAATCAAATCATTATTTTTAATTATGTAGAGTAGCTATCGATTCCTGTATAAGAATATAGCTACTATAACAAAGATTTCCCAAATGACAGTGCCTTAGAAAGATGGACACTGACTTTTCTCTGCAGGCTATCCAGGGCTGGCAAGGTGACCCTACAATCATCAGAAACCCAGAATTCTGCCAGGACAGAAAAGTATCCCAGTTTTGAGCACAGGTTCTGGTGCCAGACTGTCTGGATTTAAATCATGGGTCTGCTGCTTATGAGCTGTGTGACCATGGACATACCACTTAACTTCTCTGTGCTTGAATTTCTTCATCTGTTAAATGGGGATACTATAGTTCCAGTCTAAGGTAGGGAGAATAATGTCCCCCCAAAGATGTCTACGTCCTAACCCATAGAAACTGTGAGTGTTACCTTATATGGCAAAAAAGGGCTTTGCAGAAGTGATTATGTTAAGAATCTTGAGATATTATCCTGAGTTGCCCGGTTTGGCCCAATGTAATCACAAGGGTCCTTGTAAGAGGGAGGTAGGAAATCAAAGTAGTAATAGGAGATGCAATGATGGAAGCAAGAGACTGTAGTGATATGATGAAGGGATCACGAACCAAGGAATTGCAGGTGGCCACTCGGAGCTGAAAAGGCAAGGAAATGGATTCCTCCCTCAGTCTCCAGATGGAAGGAGCCTAACTGACACATTGCTTTTAGACTTCTGACCTCCAGAACTATAAGAGTTCTGTTTTAAATCACTGCTGTAATTTTTTTTAATACTTGTTTTTTTGTTTTTTAATTTTTAAAAAATTTGGTTTTGGCTGCATCGTGTCTTTGTTGCTGCACGCAGGCTTTCTCTAGTTGCAGCGAGCGGGGGCTACTCTTCATTGCGATGTGCGGACTTCTCATTGAAGTGGCGTCTCTGGTTGCCGAGCATGAGCTCTAGGAGCTCAGGCTTCAGTAGTTGCGGTGTGTGGGCTCAGTAATTGTGGCTTGTGGGCTCTAGAGCAACACTGCTGTAATTTTTTACAGCAGCAATAGGAAATACACATCCTCATTAAGTTAAATGAGTTAATACATTCAAAACACTTAGAAAAGTGCCTGACTCGTAGCCTACATGTAAGTGTTAGCTAGTATTATTAATGGAAAAACTCTTGGCTTGGGTCAGAGATGCCCAGTCCCATCCCTATTCCAGCTAGTAGAGAGGCCTATCACTTCTGTTACATCCAGTTGGCCTCAATTTGGTCACCTGGTCACATGTAGCTGCAAGGGAAGTTGAGGGATATAATTTTTCTCTGAGTAGTCATGTGTCTGGCTGAAATGTAGGGGTTCTAGGACTAAAGGAAGGAGGGAAGGTGGCTATTGAGGAGTTAACAGTGTCCTACTTTGAAAGACGAGAAATTTAGCAAAGGTACTTGCCCCCCAGAGTTTGGATAGCTACTCATTTTCCAGCTCTTTTTTGTGTTCTTAATTTTATGCAATATCTCTTGACTCTTGGCTGTGTGAGATGAGACGTCCTTGATCACTCTTTTCCTCCCTCTTCTTGCTAAACCATTACATTTGCATCTGGTCCTGTACCCATAATTAAAATGCTCTGTTTTTGTGTGTTGTCTATCTCTGAGCTTCAAAAATTGAAAAATCAATAAGGTGTTTTTAAAAAATATTATGACTATGTAAACATTATTCTCTGCAGAGCTAACTAGCATCCTGGGACCTATACAGAAGGAGCTATAATCTTATGATTTAAATGCTCTTGAAGAAGAAATGCTCCAGGCTCCAAGTTCAAATGTATTTTTCTACATTCCTTTAGATACTCAAAGTCATGTTATATTTTAATTTGCTTCACGTTTGGGCCATGACTTTCTTACACAACTTTTTGTTCTCCCGGAGTTTTAAACTGCTTTTCTCTTCTCTTCTTGTGAAAAGAAACATATGCCTTTTTAATCAGGTCATTAAAATCTTCCAGCTTCTTAATTACATTATTTGTTGAATGAAGCCCATTTTCTTCTTAAGGACATTCTTCTCCAAACCCTCTGACTTCCTGTTCTAATTTTGACTGATGGTTTTATGGACCTCTGGTATTTCTATTCACTGCACTCCTGGGTTAATTCCACTTTTTCATGAATCTATTAGCTCTCTCTTTCTTGGGTTTTGTCTCTGTTTTGCTGGAGTATATCTTCAAATAACATTTAAAAAAGGGGTACCTGGGAGAAAAGCTATCTGAATCTTTGTGTGTCTGAAAATATCTTTAATTTGTTCTATGCTTACTGAACGGGGAGATCAACCAGCAGGCTTCACTTTAGGGCTTGCAGAAGGGGGGCAGATAGGAAATTAGACGCCCGGTTCCCACCCTGGGCCAAATAAGAAGGGATTTACTCTAGACCATGATACTCTGAATAGGAGCCCTGGTCATTTTTTCCTTTTTTAAAAAGTTTTTATTTAACAAAAACTGAGATATAGTCGATGTACAGTATTAAAAGTTACAGGTGTACAACATAGTGATTCACAATTTTTAGAAGTTATATTCCATTTATAGTTATTATAAAATATTGGTTATGTTCCCTCTGTTGTACAATATATCTTTGTAGCTTATTTATTTTATACATAGTAGTTTCTACCCCTTAATCCCCTACCCCTATCTTGCCCCTCTCCCCACTGATAACCACTAATCTGTTCTTTATATATGTGAGTCTGTTTCCTTTTTGTTATATTCACTAGTTTGCTGCTTTATGTTTTAGATTCCACATATAAGTGATATTGTACAGTTTTTGTCTTACTCTGTCTGACTTATTTCACTAAGCATAATACCCTTCAAATCCATTCATGTTGTTGCAAATGGAAAAATTTCATTCTTTTTTATCGCTGAGTAATATTCCACTGTATATATATATATATATATATATATATATATATATATATATATATATATATATACCACATCTTCTTTATCCATTCATCTGTTGATGGACACTTAGGTTGCTTCCATATCTTGGCAATTATAAATAATGCTGCTATGAACATTGGGATGCATATATCTTTTCAAATCAGTGTTTTCATTATTTTCAGATCTATACCCAGGAGTGGAATTGCTGGATCACATGGTAGTTCTATTTTTAGTTTTTTGAGAAATCACCATACTGTCTTCCACAGTGACTGCACCAATTTACATTGCCACCAACAGTGTACAAGGATTCTGTTTTCTCCACATCCTCACCAACATTTGTTATTTGTGGTCTTTTTGATGATAGCCATTCCAAAAGGTGTGAGGTAATACCTCATTGTGGTTTTAATTTGCATTTCTTTGATGATTAACAATGTTGAGCATCTATTCATGTGCCTGTTGGCCATCTGTATGTCTTCTCTCTCTCTCACTTTTTTTTTTTTTTTTTTTTTTTTTTTTGTGGTACGCAGGCCTCTCACTGCTGTGGCCTCTCCCATTGCGGAGCACAGGCTCCGGATGCGCAGGCTCAGCGGCCATGGCCCACGGGCCTAGCTGCTCCGTGGCATGCGAGATCCTCTTGGACCGGGGCATGAACCCATGTCCCCCGCATCGGCAGGCGGACTCCCAACCACTGCGCCACCAGGGAAGCTCTCTCTCTCACTTTTTTTTTTTTTTTTTTTTTTTTTTTAATTTTTTTTTTTTATTTTTTTGTGGTACGCGGGCCTCCCACTGCTGTGGCCTCTCCCTTTGCGGAGCACAGGCTCCGGACGCACAGGCTCAGCGGCCATGGCTCACGGGCCCAGCCGCTCCGCATGTGGGATCTTCCTGGACCGGGGCACGAACCCATGTCCCCTGCATTGGCAGGCGGACTCTCAACCACTGTGCCACCAGGGAAGCCCTCTCTCTCACTTTTTAATCTTTTACTCTCCCTGTATGTTCCTGATGTGCGTGCATTTGTAGGGGAGAGCTGGTGGCTGACACTGGCTCATTATTTACTAAACAGGCCTTTACTTGAATATTTTCCAAACTTTGGTTATTCGCATACCACCATCTCATTTTTTGCCATATCTTCTTACTATCTGCATTATTATTTACTTATGGTATTATTTTTCTTTAAATTGACTGTCCTAGTTCTACACTATGCCTGTAAAATTGCAAGTGTGATGTTATAGTTATATCTCTTATTGTTTGTAATTATACAGTTATATCTTCTAATCTATATGAAAATAAACACATAACTCTTAAGATAACAGAGGTTTACATAGTGGAAAAGAATATATATATATATATATATATATATACACACACACACATATACATATATATGTATATATATAAACTGAATCACTTTGCTGCATACCAGAAACTAACACAACATTGTAAATCAACTATACTTCAATAAATAAAAATAAAAATTTAAAAAAAGATAACGGAGGTTTATATATTTACCACTAAATATCATCTACAACAGTGGTGCATGTACCATACTTTAGGAAATATTTCTTTAATTACCATGTTGATTACCTTCTAATCAATTGCCTGAGCCTTCTCTGTGTACCTGCCAGTTTGGGTCTCCAAGTGGGGCTCCTTTAAAGAGTTCCTCTCCTCCTTGGCCTGATTCTGGCATGCTGGGGAATAAAGTAAAAGAGTAATTATGCGAGACAAAAGATCACCTTTATTGTTGATGATGTAAAGTGGGAGGTCTCAGCTTAGGGTGTGAGTTGAGGGATCTGCTAACTGAACCCCCGTCACAGCTGTCATTGCCTGGTGAATAGATGGTTAGACCCCAATTTCCCATGTCATGGGCTCAGAGTCTCAGTTCTTTCTCTCCCTTTTACTCTTAGTGGCATGTGACTATGACAGTCAAGTATCTTGGGCTCAGGTACATATTCAGAGAGCAGAGAGTCCATAACATATACCAGTTGCTTCAAAAATTTTTTAAAAAGAGAGAAAAAACAACCCACTACGTTTTATGTGTCTAGTAGAACCGTGATAATCAACCCAGGCAAGGACAGTTTGAAACAGGAAGGTCTTAGGTCAGTCTCAATGATAGATATAGATGCAAATACCCTAAGCACAATATTATCAAACGAAATACAGCAATATATTTTAAAAAAACATAATGACCAAGTTGGGTTTATTCCAGGGATGCAAGAATATTTCAACACTTGAAAATTGTCATTTTAAGTCACAGCATTAACAAGTTAACGGACACAAAAATCCTATGATCATGTAAAACAGATGGAGAAAAAGCATTTGATAAAATTAAGCAATTTATTAAAATTCTTGGTAAACTAGGAAGGAGGGAACTTCCTTAACATGATGCATAATAAAGGATCTTTCTAAACCCTGCTGTAAACATACCACTTAATGATAAAAACTTAAAAAGCATTCCCTTTAAAGTCAGAAACCTAAAAAGGACGTTCACTATCTCTCTTTCTCTTCAAAGCTGTACCGGATTTCTTAGCTTATGTAATAAGAAAAAGAAACAGTAAATAAATGGTATAAACCATTGAAAAGGAAGAAACAAAATAGTCATTATATATTTGTAGGTCATGTGATTGTCTACCCAGAAAATCTAAGAGATTCTACAGACAAATTCTTAAAACACTTGAGAGAATTAACATTGAGAAGCAATTTTCCACGGGTCTGTTGCATTCCTGGATGACTTGCAAACAGAGGCACTAACTGCCCTTTGTTTGGTCTTTTTCTTGACAATCTCTTTAAGAATGTTTGTATGTCAACCATCTTTGGAATACAGAGTAAGTGTCTCCTTCCAGAACAGAAGGCAGATTTGCTTACTGTCCAGTGTAATGAAGATAAAGTCTTCCTCTGCAGCAAAGGTCAGACATTTGGGTCCCCTCAACTCAGGGGTCCTCAGCAATTACACAAGCGCAATCATTGCATGAGCTGCATCCTTGTGGGACTTCGAAGGCAGTAGAACCAGTGACTTAAACATGAAGCTAATGCTGCTTGCTGAGCCACAAGGAACAAAGTCCTTTGTGTCTGACCCAGGAGTCTCACGTCTTCTGCCAGCATCCAGGACACAGTGGTAGCTAAGGGTCTGAGTAGTGCGAAATCCCAGGCCCTTCACATTCTTGGCAGTTCTGCCATCTCATTTCTAAATACTTGCAACATACAGAAAATGCTATTTATGAAAGATACCATCCATAAAAGCACATAAAACTCTTGTGATTAGGAATAAATCTAAGAGACATGCAAGATTTTTTTTTTTTTTTTTTTTTTTGGTACGCGGGCCTCTTACTGTTGTGGCCTCTCCCGTTGCGGAGCACAGTCTCCGGACGTGCAGGCTCAGCGGCCATGGCTCACAGGCCCAGCCGCTCTGTGGCATGTGGGATCTTCCCGGACTCGGGCACGAACCTGTGTCCCCTGCATCGACAGGTGGACTCTCAACCACTGCGCCACCAGGGAAGCCCTGTGCAAGATTTTTATGGAGAAAATTAGAAAACTTGATTGGTGGTCATTCAAGAGACATAGATCAATAGAGAGTATAACTTGCTTGTAGAAGGAAAGACTCACAGTAAACATGTCAGTTCTCCTCAAATTAATCTATAAATCTATTTCAGTTTCAAAGGGTTAAATAAGATGTTTTTTAAATTAATGTTTTCAGAAAGAAAAATGCTTTCGGAAACATGTCAAGCTTATCCTGAAGTCATATGAAAGAACAGCCAATAGTAGCAAAGGCAAATTTGAAGAAAATGAACAAGGTGAGGAGAATGACCCTCAGATAACAAGACTTATTATACAACTAAAGTAGTTAAGACAAGGAAAGATTGGCAGAATGATGTACAAATAAACAAATGGGGCAGAATTGAGAGCTCAGAGGCACAGCCATGAAGACTGGAGGTTTAACATATGTTAGAGATAATATTTAAACCAGTTCCCTCCAATAAATGGTGGGAATTTGGTTTTCCCTGTGGAGAAAAAGAGACTTGCACCCTCCTATCATTCTGGTTAACAAAGTCAATGGGATATTAAATGTGATAAAAAATATTTTTAAAAAATTTTATTTATGTATTTATTTTTGGCTATGTTGGGTCTTTGTTGCTGTGCGCGGGCTTTCTCTAGTTGTGGTGAGTGGGGGCTACTCTTCGGTGCAGTGCGCGGGCTTCTCATTGTCGTGGCTTCTCTTGCTGCGGATCATGGGCTCTAGGCGTGCAGGCTTCAATAGTTGTGGCATGTGGGCTCAGTAGTTGTGGCTTGCGGGCTCTAGAGCTCAGACTCCGTAGTTGTGGAGCACAAGCTTAGTTGCTCTGCGGCATGTGGGATCTTCCTCCGCCAGGGCTCGAACCTGTGTCCCTTGCATTGGCAGGCAGATTCTTAACCACTGCGCCACCAGGGAAGCCCCCAAATTTTAAACTTTTAAATGAAAATCTTTTCTAGACGTCATGATGTAAAGGTTTCAAGCTACAAGAAGCATAAGCAAGAAAATACAGATAGATTTGACTGCATTCAAATTCCAAAGTATTGTATAGTAAAAATATAAACAAAATTAAAAGCCAAGACACATGGGTGGGAGAAGATGTATATATATACATAAAGAACTACAAGAACATAAAGAACTACAGATCAATAAAAGATTATAAACAACTCGTAAAAAAAGTGAGTAAAGGACATAAAGAGGCAAACCATACAAATATATAAAATGTTTATAACCTTACTTGAAATTTTTGGAATACAAATTAAAGCAACAATGCGATATAATTTTATATCTCAAATTGGTAATGTGAAGATTGGCTACATTGTCAGGCTGAATATATTGTGTTGGTGAACATGTGGAACAATGGGCATTCCTGTTAATGCTAAAGAGGGTTTAAATTTTAACCACTTTGAAAAACAATATGGCAAAATCTAGTAAAGTTCAATATGTGTGTACCCTCTAACCTAGCAATTCACTTCTGGAAATAAATTCTAACTCTTGACAAGTATAAGAATGTTCATTACAATGCTGTGTGTAGTGAAAAATTAAAAACAATAGAATAGTGCATAACTAAATCATGTTAGAGCTAAAAAAAAAAGATAAAGATGAATGCACTGAAAAATCTATATATGTATTTATTGACAGGCCTGCCCCTAACATTTATGAGGCCAAGGGCAAGAATAATCTGGAGGCTCAGGCCCCATGCCTCTTCTGTTCTCATTCTGGCTCCATCCCACACAGTGAAGGACCTCACACATCAGTCAGTTTGTCTAAACTCTGTCCACCAAACCCATCCCCCCAAAACAGCCACCCTGGACACCCCTTAGGATTAGGGGATACATGGCCTCATAGTCAACCTCAGGAGAAAAACTAGCGAAATGACTGCTCTGGCCTTGGAAACAGGTTCTGGGCCCCTGGAGCAAGGGAATTCCAGGATCCTGAGTACCCAGATGTGGTTTAGAAGGGTGAGGGAAGGCTCCTGGTTGATCCTTGACACTTTAACCCCTAGAGGAGGGCCTGAATCTAAGGGAGGTGCTGTGTGTTAACTTCGACAAATCTCACCTGTAATACTGAACATAAAAGGCAGAATGATATGTACCATGTGATAACTTTATATGAGGTTTAAAAATAAGCAAAACAATACTATCAACTGCTCAAGGATACAAAGAAGAGGAGCAAAATTATAAAAACTCAAATGGAAAGGGCATTGTATATTCTTACCTCCTTTGTCATAGATTAGGTGACCATAGGTGCATGGGTTTATCTCTGGACTTTCTATCCTGTACCATTGATCTATATTTCTGTTTTTGTGCCAGTACCAAACTGTCTTGATTACTGTAGCTTTGTAGTATAGTCTGAAGTCAGGGAGCCCGATTCCTCCAGCTCCGTTTTTCTTTCTCAAGATTGCTTTGGCTATTTGGGGTTTTTGTGTTTCCATACAAATTGTAAAATTTTTGTTCTAATTCTGTGAAAAATGTCACTGGTAATTTGATAGGGATTGCAATGAATCTGTAGATTGCTTTGGGTAGTATTGTCATTTTCACAATATTGGTTCTTCCAATCCAAGAACATGGTATATCTCTCCATCTATTTGTGTCTTCTTTGATTTCTTTCATCAGTGTTTTATAGTTTTCTGTGTACATGTCTTTTGCCTTCTTAGGTAGATTTATTCCTAGGTATTTTATTCTTTTTGGTGCAGTGGTAAATGGGATTGTTTCCTTAATTTCTCTTTCTGATCTTTTGTTGTTAGTGTATAAGAATGCAGGAGATTTAACCTCTTCAATAAGTGGTGCTGGGAAAACTGGACAGCTACATGTATAAGAATGAAATCAGAACACTCCCTAACACCATACACAAAAATAAACCAAAGTGGGTTAAAGACCTAAATGTAAGACCAGACACTATAAAACTGTTAGAGGAAAACATAGGAAGAACACTCTTTGACATAAATCACAGCAAGATCTTTTTTGACCCACCCCCTAGAGTAATGAAAATAAAAACAAAAATAAACAAGAGGGACCTAATTAAACTTAAAAGCTTTTGCACAGCAAAGGAAACCATAAACAAGATGGAAAGACAACCCTCAGAATGGGAGAAAACATTTGTTAATGAAGCAATGGACAAAGGATTAATCTCCAGAATATATGAATAGCTCATGCTGCTCAATATTGAAAAAACAAACAATCCAATCAAGAAACGGGCAGAAGACCTAAATAGACACTTTTCCAAAGAAGACATATAAATGGCCAAGAGGCACATGAAAAAGTGCTCAACATCACTAATTATTAGAGAAATGAAAATCAAAACTACAATGAGGTATCACCTCACACCAGTTAGAATGGGCATCATCAGAAAATCTACAAACAACAAATGCTGGAGAGAGTGCAGAGAAAAGGGAACCCTCTTACATTGTTGGGGGGAATGTAAATTGATATGGCCACTGTGGAGAACAGTATGGAGGTTCCTTAAAAAACTAAAAATAGAACTACCATACAAGCCAGCAATCCCACTAATGGGCATATATCCTGAGAAAACCATAATTCAAAAAGACATATGTACCCCAATATTTGTTGCAGCACTATTTACAATAGCCAGGTCATGGAAACAACCTAAATGTCCATTGACAGATGAATGGATAAAGAAGGTGTGGTGCATATATACAGTGGAACATTACTTAGCCATAAAAAGGAATGAAACTGGGTCATTTGTAAAGATGTGGATGGACCTAGAGTCTGTCCTACAGAGTGAAGTAAGCCAGAAAGAGAAAAACAAATATCATATATTAATGCATATATGTGGAATCTAGAAAAATAGTACAGACAAACCTATTTGCAGGGGAATAAAGATGCAGATGTAGAGAACAGAAGTGTGGACAGGGGGAGAAGGGGAAGGTGGGGTGAATTGGGAGATTAGCTTTGACATAAATATACTACCATGTGTAAAATAGACAGCTAGTGGGAACCTGCGGTTTAGCACAAGGAGCTGAGCTTGGTGCTCTCTTATGACCTAGATGGGAGGGATGGGGGGAATGGGAGGGAGGTCCAAGAGGGTGAGGATATATATATATATATATATATATATATACATATGGCTGATTCACTATGTTGTACAGCAGAAACTAACACAACATTGTAAAGTAATTATACTTCAAAAAAAAAAAATAGGACATCTACTTCTGGCAGTACGGTGGACTAGGTACCCTGAAAGGGTACCTACTCCAAAATAACCAGATGCTGCAAACAAACAAACAAACAAACAAACAAACCCGAATAACTTGTTATTTTATAACCCAGCAAGTGAAATCCCTAAGGAGATGAAACAAAACAAAATTGTGACCTGAACGCACATCTATGAGGGGTACACATTTAGGGAGGGGCGATGTGTAAAGGTGAATGCCTATTCAGCACCACAGTCAGGAGCACAGATGGGGCCAGTAGCAAGTGGGGAGAACTGAGTCTGAGATTCCAGCTTGAACAGGGACCCTGGAAGTGTGTTAAAGTGATTTCAGGTCAGAGGCTCTCCCTAGTTCCCAGACACAATTATCTCAAGATAAACATTAAAAAAAAATCGCCACCAACAGACTTACATTAAAAGAATGTCTAAGTGTGTACTTTTTTGACGGGGGGTGGCGCATGGCTTGTGGGATCTTAGTTCCCTGACCAGAGATTGAACCTGGGTGCACGACAGTGAAAGTGCCAAGCCCTAACCACTGGACAACCAGGAAATTCCCTCAGTATGTACTCTAGAAAGAAGAAAAATGATGGAAGAAGACAAATCTGAGATGCAAGGAGGATTGTTGAGAAAAGAAAATGATAAACATGTAGATAAATCTAAACAAATGTTTTATAATATAACGAGCATGATGGCAAATTTGTGGGCTAAAAAAAAAAGGACAGACTGAAACGAAACTTGATTGCAAGGTAGAAGGGGACAGCCATTGCAGTTAGAGTATGCCAAGGTTCTTGTATTGTTTGGAAAGTGAGCTGGAATATTAAATTCAGGCTTTGTTAAGTGTGCAATGTAAAATTTTAAAAATAAGCACTCTTAGAGTCAATGATTTCAAAGGAATAAGAGTTAATTTTCAAGCCAGTAGACAGGAAAAGTGGAGTAAGGAAACAGAAACTCAGGCTGTGGCCAAGATGATGGAGTAGAAAGACCCTGAGCTCACTTCCTGCCACAGGCACACCAAAATTACAACTATGTACAGAGCAACTGTCGATGAGAACAACCTGAAGACTAGCAGAAAAGATTTTCCACAACTAAAGATATAAAGAAGGAACCACAGAGAGACTTGTAGGAGGGGTGGACACGAGGTACAGTCAAGACCCACACCTCCCAGTTAGGCGACCCACAAACAGGAGGATAATCACGATTGCAGAGGTTGTCCCTGAGGAGCAAGGGGTCCAAGCCCAAGATAGGGCCCCCTTGCCCAGGGTTCCCACTGGGAAGACGAGCCCCCAGAACATCTGGCTTTAAAGGCCAGTAGGGCTTGTGTCCAGGTGAGCCGGAGGGCTATAGGAAACAGAGACTTTACCCTTAAAGGGTGCACACAAAATCTCACAGGCTCAAGACCCAGCACAGAGACAAGAATTTGAAAGGAGCCTGGATCAGACCCACTTGCTGATCTTGGAGAGCCTCCTGGAGAGACAGGAGGCAGCTGGGACTGCCCCTGAGGACACAGACACTGGCAGCAGTCATTGTGGGGAGCTTGTTTAACAGCCAGGACACTGGTGCTGGCAAGCACCATTTTGGAATCCTCTCTCTAGCTCATTAGCACCAGGACCCAGTCCTGCCCGCCAGTGGGCCAGCAGCCTCCACACAAGGCAGAGCCTGACAGCCAGCTGGTCCTGGGGCCAGCCTCACCTACCAGTGTGCCTACAGTAGTCAGTCCCACCACAACAGAAGGGCCCATGTAGCCCTCGTGGGGGGCACCACTAGAGCACATAGCTTGAGTGACCGGAGGGGAGTGTGCTGCTGAGCCACATAAGATGCCTCCTACATAAAGGCATTTCTCCAAGACCAGGAAATGTAATTGACCTACCTAATACATAGAAATAAAAATAGAGGCACTTCCCTGGTGGTCCAGTGGTTAAGACCCTGCGCTTCCACTGCAGGGGCCATGGGTTTGATCCCTGGAAGTAAGATCCTACATGCTGCACAGCATGGCCAAAAAAAAAAAAAAAAAAAAAAAAGAAAGAAAGAAAAAAAAACGAAAAGAAAGAAAAAAGAAAAGAAAAGAAAAATAGAGAATTAGGCAAAATGAGACAACAGAGGAATATGCTACAAATGAAGGAACAAGATAAATCCCCAGAAGAGCTAAGCAAAGGGGAGATAAGCAATCTACCCAAAAGAGAGTTCAAGGTAATGATCATAGAGATGCTCAATGAATTCAGGAGAAGAATGGATGAACATTGTGAGAAGTTTAACAAAGAGCTAGAAAATATAAAGAAGAACCAAGCAGAGCTGAAGAATACAGTAACGGAAATGAAAAATACACTAGAAGGAATCAATAGTAGATTAGATGATACAGAGAAACAGATCAGCAAACTGGAAGACAAAGTAGTGGGAATCACCCAAACTGAAAGGAGAAAAGGAAAAAAAAATTCTAAAAATTAGGATAGTTTAAGAGAACTCTGGGACAACATCAAGCATACTAACATTTGCATTATAAGGGTCCCAGGAAGAGAAGAGGGAGAGAAAGGGGCAGATAATTTATCTGAAGAAATAATAGCTGAAAGCTTCCCTAACTTGGGAAAGGAAACAGACATCCAAGTCCAGGAAGCACAGAGAGTCACAAATAAGATGAACCTAAAGAGGTCCACACCAAGAGACATTGTAATTAAAATGGCAAAAATTAAAGATAAAGAGAGAATCTCAAAAGCAGCAAGGTGAAAGCAATGAGTTACATACAAAGAAACCCATAGGGCTATCAGATGACTTTTTAGTGAAAATTTGCCAGCCAGAGAGAGTGGTGTGATATATTTAAAGTGATGAAAGGAAAAAACCTACAGCAAGAATATTCTACCCAGAAAGTCTTTCATTCAGGTTTGAAAGAGAGTTAAAGAGTTTTATAGACAAGCAAAAGCTAAAAGAGTTCAGCACCACAAAATCGACTTTACAAGAAATGTTAAAGGGACTTCTCTAAGTGGAAAAGACCACAATTAGAAATATGAAAATTACAAAAGGAAAAATCTCATTGGTAAAGGCAAACACAGTAAAGGTAGTGATTAACCATCTTTGAAGCTAGTAGGGGGACTTCCCTGGTGGCACAGTGGCTAAGAATCTGCCTATCAAAGGAGGGGACACGGGTTCAATCCCTGGTCCAGGAAGATCCACATGCCACGGAGCAACTACGCCTATGCACCACAACTACTGAGCCTGCATTCTAGAGCCTCTACACCATAACTACTGAAGCCCGTACACCAAGAGCCCATGATCCACAAGAGAAGTCACCGCATGAGAAGCCTGCACACTGCAAAGATGAGTAGCCCCTGCTCGCCATAATTAGAGAAAGCTTGCACACAGCAACAAAGACCCAATGCAGCCAAAAATAAAAAATAAAATAAAACAAATAAAAAAATAAAGCTAGTAGGAAGGTTAAAAGACAAAAGTAGTAAAACCATCTATATCCACAATAAGTAGTTAAGGGATATGTGAAACAAAAAGATGTAAAATATGGTGTCAAAAACATTAAACAGGAGGGAGTAAAGATGCAGAAAACAGAAATTCAGTCTACTCTTAAAAAAATAAGAATGGGGCTTCCCTGGTGGCGCAGTGGTTGAGAGTCCGCCTGCCGATGCAGGGGACGTGAGTTCGTGTCCTGGTCCGGGAAGATCCCACATGCCGCGGAGTGGCTGGGGCCGTGAGCCATGGCTGCTGAGCCTGCACGTCTGGAGCCTGTGCTCCACAACGGGAGAGGCCACAACAGTGAGAGGTCCTCTTATGGAAAAAAAAAAAAAGAATGGAGAACAAAAAACAGAGCAAAAGTGGGACAAATAGAAAGCAAATGGTAAAATGATGGAGACTCAAATACATTAGTAATAATAGTACGTCAACAATATACAGTTTGAAGTGGGATAGTTCAAAACACCTTTTTCCATTATTGACTGATATTTCTAACTGGAAAAAAATTTAGTAAGGACATGGAAGATCTAAACAACACAAGTAACAAGCTTGATTTATTGGCACAAAGCAGCTCCAACACCTAACACTTATTCTTCCCAAGCACACATGAAACATTTACAAACACTGACCACATATCAAGCCATAAAGCAAGTCTTACTGTCAAGAATCAGTCATACAGACCATATTCTCTGACCAAAATGTAATTAAGTTAAGAATTGATAACAATAAACAATTCCCACATGTTTGGAAATTTAAAAACACATTTCTGGAAACAACCCAAATGTTCACCAACGTATGTATATGTATAGCTGATTCACTTTGCTGTGCAGCAGAAACTAACACAACATTGTAAAGCAACTATACTCAAATAAAAATTTAAAAAATTAAAAATAAATTTATAAAAAAGAATGAAAAAGATATGATAACTACACATCCAGGGGAGATTTAAAAGATGAAAAACAGAACAATCTGAACAACTATTTCTTTATGTTGTCATTTATTTCTCATTTCCCTTTCTTAAGTCAGTTTTGATGTTATATTTTATAGACACTTATCTATTACATGTACATTTTCAAATTTATTTGCATAAAATTGTTTCTTATGGTTTAAAAAATCTTGCTCTAGTTAATTCCCTCTTTTCATTATTTATTTGAGCCTTCTCTCTTTTTTCTTAATCAGTCTTCCTAGAAATGTATCTATATTATTAGACTCTTGTTTTATTGATTTGTATTGTTTCTTTGTTTCTGTTCTTGTTATCAATTTTTCTCTTATTTTTACTATTTTCTGCTATTTTAAAAATAATTATTACTTTGCTCTTTCATTGAGATATAATTGACATATAACACTATATTAGTTTTTTTATCACTTTTTTTCACACACACACACTGTATTTTATTTTTACAAGAGATAAATAAACTGACACCAAGCATTGTAAATGGATGACCACTACAAAAGCAACAATGATTGCAATCACCAAAAACGAAATACACTCATACTATGTCATAATATTGACATTCAGTCCAGTAATCCTCCACTGTAACAGCTCCTTTACTTTGCAGTGAAAATCGATTTGTATATTTTTTGCCCGAGTCCTTGTGGGATTTTTAAAAATTATTCAAACAGAAAGTCACAAAAATTATAATCATCCTCATCAGTTCACTCAGTCCCATGTAATTAATTTTTTTCATCTTAATCTTTTGTTAGCACTTTTATGAATTCATCAGTTTTCCATTAGAGTTCTGAAAATGCTTATTCATTCAGTTCAGCAGTATAGTCAGTTACCAGAAACCTGTACTTGTCAGAGTCTTTTCCATGAATTCCTTGAAGATGAAACTCTTTTATAGGAACATATTTGTAAAAGCATCAGAATACACCCAGAACTGTCTGTAAATGACAAAAGACTTAAAAATGACCACGGTTAAAGATTTGATGAAAGTTCATAATAATGCAATTGACAAGGAAATTTAGTCATCTCTGATATACACATTTAAAGTAATAACTAGAATTATGACTTATAACATTATACCAGAACATATAAGATTTTTAGAAATTTCATGTAATGTCTGAAACACTTATATTAACATATTTCCATACAAATAACCCAAAGAAAGTTTAGTATTAGTTGTTTTTTTGTTGCTTGTTTGTTTTTTTATACTGCAGGTTCTTATTAGTCATCAATTTTATACTCATCAGTGTATACATGTCAATCCCAATCACCCAATTAAGCACACCACCACCCCCCACTCCCCTGTAGCTTTCCACCCTTGGTGTCCATATGTTTGTTCTCTACATCTGTGTCTCAGTTTCTGCCCTGCAAACCAGTTCATCTGTACCATTTTTCTAGGTTCCACAAACATGTGTTAATATACGATATTTGTTTTTCTCTTTCTGACGTACTTCACTCTGTATGACAGTCTCTAGATACATCACGTCTCAACAAATGACCCAATTTCGTTCCTTTTTATGGCTGAGTAATATTCCATTGTATATATGTCCCACAACTTCTTTAACCATTCATCTGGGCATTTATTTTAAAAATTATTTATTTATTTGTTTATTTATTTTTGGCTGTGTTGGGTCTTCGTTGCTGCACACGGGCTTTCTCTAGTTGCAGCGAGCGGGGGCTACTCTTCGTTGCAGTATACGGGCTTCTCATTGCAGTGGCTTCTCTCATTGTGGAGCACGGGCTCTAGGTGCACAGGCTTCAGTAGTTGCGGCACGCAGGCTCAGTAGTTGTGGCTCACGGGCTCTAGAGCACAGGCTCAGTAGTTGTGGCACACGAGCTTAGTTGCTCCGCGGCATGTGGGATCTTCCCAGACGAGGGCTCGAACCCTTGTTCCCTGCATCGGCAGGCGGACTCTCAACCACTGCGCCACCAGGGAAGCCCTATTTTTAGTTTTTTAAGGAACCTCCATACTGTTCTCCATAGTGGCTGTATCAATTTACATTCCCACCAACAGTGCAAGAGGGTTCCCTTTTCTCTGCACCCTCTCCAGCATTTGTTGTTTGTAGATTTTCTGATGATGCCCATTCTAACTGGTGTGAGGCGATACCTCATTGTAGTTTTGATTTTCATTTCTCTAATAATTAGTGATGTTGAGGAGCTTTTCATGTGCTTCTTGGCCATCTGTATGTCTTCTTTGGAGAAATGTCTATTTAGGTCTTCTGCCCATTTTTGGATTGGGTTGTTTGTTTCTTTAATATTGAACTGCATGAGCTGTTTATATATTTTGGAGATAAATCCTTTGTCTGTTGATTCATTTGCAAATATTTTCTCCCATTCTGAGGGTTGTCTTTTCATCTTGTTTATGGTTTCCTTTGCTGTGCAAAAGCTTTGAAGTTTCATTAGGTCCCATTTGTTTATTTTTGTTTTTATTTCCATTACTCTAGGAGGTGGATCAAAAAAGATCTTGCTGTGATTTATGTCAAAGAGTCTTCTTCCTATGTTTTCCTCTAAGAGCTTTATAGTGTCTGGTCTTACGTTTAGGTCTCAAATCCATTTTGAGTTTATTTTTGTGTATGGTATTAGGGAGTGTTCTAATTTCATTCTTTTACATGTAGCTGTCCAGTTTTCCCAGCACCACTTATTGAAGAGACTGTCTTTTCTCCATTGTATATCTTTGCCTCTTTTGTCATAGATTAGTTGACCATAGGTGTGTGGGTTTATCTCTGGGCTTTCTATCTTGTTCCATTGATCTATGTTCCTGTTTTTGTCCCAGTACCATATTGTCTTTTTTTTTTTTTTTTTTTTTTTTTTTTTTTTTTGTGGTACGCGGGCCTCTCACTGCCGTGGCCTCTCCCGTTGCGGAGCACAGGCTTCGGACGCGCAGGCTCAGCGGCCACGGCTCACGGGCCCAGCCGCTCCGCGGCACATGGGATCTTCCCAGACCGGGGCACGAACCTGCGTCCCCTGCATCGGCAGGCGGACTCGCAACCACCGCGCCATCAGGGAAGCCCCACCATATTGTCTTGATTACTGTAGCTTTGTAGTATAGTCTGAAGTCAGGGAATCTGATTCCTCCAGCTCCGTTTTTTTCCCTCAAGACTGTTTTGGCTATTCGGGGTCTTTTGTGTCTCCATTCAAATTTTAAGATGATTTGTTCTAGTTCCATAAAAAATGCCATTGGTAATTTGATAGGGATTGCATTGAATCTGTAGATTGCTTTGGGTAGTAGAGTCATTTTCACAGTATTGATTCTTCCAATCCAAGAACATGGTGTATCTCTCCATCTGTTGGTATCATCTTTAATTTCTTTCATCAGTGTCTTATAGTTTTCTGAATACAGGTCTTTGGTCTCCCTAGGTAGGTTTATTCCTAGGTATTTTATTATTTTTGTTGCAATGGTAAATGGGAGTGTTTTCATAATTTGTCTTTCAGATTTTTCATCATTAGTGTATAGGAATGCAAGAGATTTCTGTGCATTAATTTTGTATCCTGCAACTTAACCAAATTCATTGATTAGCTCTAGTAGTTTTCTGGTGGCATTTTTAGGATTCTCTATGTATAGTATCATGTCACTGGCAAACAATAATAGTTTTACTTCTTTTCCAATTTGTATTCTTTTTATTTCTTTTTCTTCTCTGATTGCCATGGCTAGGACTTCCAAAACTATGTTGAATAACAGTGGTGAGAGTGGACATCCTTGTCTTGTTCCTGATCTTAGAGGAAATGCTTTCAGTTTTTTCACCGTTGAGAATGATGCTTGCTGTGGGTTTGTCATATATGGCCTTTATTATGTTGAGGTAGGTTCCTTCTATGCCCACTTTCTGGAGAGCTTTTTATCATAAATGGGTGTTGAATTTTGTCAAAAGCTTTCTCTGCATCTATTGAGATGATCATATGGTTCTTCTTCTTCAATTTGTTAATGTGGTTTATCACATTGATTGATTTGCATATATTGAAGAATCCTTGCATCCCTGGGATAAATCCCACTTGATCGTGGTGTGTGATCCTTTTCATGTGTTGTTGGATTCTGTTTGCTAGTATTTTGTTGAGGATCTTTGCATCTATATTCATGAGTGATATTGGTCTGTAATTTTCTTTTTTTGTAGTAACTTTGTCTGGTTTTGGTATCAGGGTGATGGTGGCCTCATAGAATGAGTTTGGCACATTGAGTCTGCAATTTTTTGGAAGAGTTTGAGAAGGATAGGTGTTAGCTCTTCTCTAAATGTTTGATAGAATTCACCTGTGAAGCCATCTGGTCCTGGACTTTTGTTTGTTGGAAGATTTTTAATCACAGTTTCAATTTCATTACTTGTGATTGGTCTGTTCATATTTTCTATTTCTTCCTGGTTCAGTCTTGGAAGGTTATACCTTTCTAAGAATTTGTCCATTTCTTCCAGGTTGTCCATTTTATTGGCATAGAATTGCTTGTAGTAGTATCTTAGAATGCCTTGCATTTCTGCGGTGTCTGTTGTAACTTCTCCTTTTTCATTTCTAATTTTATTGATTTGAGTCCTCTCCCTCTTTTTCTTGATGAGTTTGGCTAAAGGTTTACCAATTTTGTTTATCTTTTCAAAGAACCAGCTTTTAGTTTTATTGATCTTTGCTATTGTTTTCTTTGTTTCTATTTCATTTATTTCTGCTCTGATCTTTATGATTTCTTTCCTTCTGCTAACTTTGGGTTTTGTTTGTTCTTCTTTCTCTAGTTCCTTTAGGTGTAAAGTTAGATTGTTTATTTGAGATTTTTCTTGTTTCTTGAGGTAGGCTTGTATAGCTATAAACTTCCCTCTTAGAACTGTTTTTGCTGCATCCCATAGGTTTTGGATCGTTGTGTTTTCATTGTCATTTGTCTCTAGGTATTTTTTTATTTCTTCAGTGATCTCTTGGTTATTTAGTAAAGTATTGTTTAGCTTCCATGTGTTTGTGTTTTTTACGGTTTTTTTCCCTGTAATTCATTTCTAATCTCTTAGCGTTGTGGTCAGAAAAGATGCTTGATATGATTTCAATTTTCTTAAATTTACTGAGGCTTGATTTGTGACCCAAGATGTGATCTATCTTGGAGAATGTTCTGTGCACACTTGAGAAGAAAGTGTAATCTGCTGGTTTTGGATGGAATGTCCTATAAATATCAATTAAATCTATCTGGTCTATTTTGTCATTTAAAGCTTCTGTTTCCTTATTTACTTTCATTTTGGATGATCTGTCCATTGGTGCAAGTGAGGTGTTAAAGTCCCCCACTATTATTGTGTTACTGTCGATTTCCTATTTTATAGCTGTTAGCAGCTGCCTTATGTATTGAGGTGCTCCTATGCTGGGTGCATATATATTTATAATTGTTATATCTTCTTCTTGGATTGATCCCTTGATCATTATGTAGTGTCCTTCCTTGTCTCTTGTAACATTCTTTATTTTAAAGTCTATTTTATCTGATATGAGTATAGCTACTCCAGCTTTCTTTTGATTTCCATTTGCATGGAATATCTTTTTCCATCCCCTCACTTTCAGTCTGTATGTGTCCCTAGGTCTGAAGTGGGTCTCTTGTAGACAGCATATATATGGGTCTTGTTTTTGTATCCATTCAGCAAGCCTGTGTCTTTTGGTTGGAGCATTTAATGCATTCATGTTTAAGGTAATTATCCATAGGTATGTTCCTATGACCATTTTCTTAATTGTTTTGGGTTTGGTTTTGTAGGTCATTTTCTTCTCTTGTGTTTCCCACTTAGAGAAGTTCCTTTAGCATTTGTTGTGGAGCTGGTTTGGTGGTGCTGAATTCTCTTAGCTTTTGCTTGTCTGTAAAGCTCTTGATTTCTCCATCAGTTCTGAATGAGATCCTTGCTGGGTAGAGTAATCTTGGTTGTAGGTTCTTCCCTTTCATCACTTTTAGTATATCATGCCACTCCCTTCTGGCTTGTAGAGTTTCTGCTGAGAAATCAGCTGTTAACCTTATGGGAGTTCCCTTGTATGTTATTTGTCATTTTTCCCTTGCTGCTTTCAATAATTTTTCTTTGTCTTTAATTTTTGCCAATTTGATTACTATGTGTCTCAGCATGTTTCTCCTTGGGTTTATCCTGTATGGGACTCACTGCACTTCCTGGACTTGGGTGGCTATTTCCTTTCTCATGTTAGGGAAGTTTTTGACTATAATCTCTTCAAATATTTTCTCTGGTCCTTTCTCTCTCTCTTCTCCTTCTGGGACCCCTATAATGCGAATGTTGTTGTGTTTAATGTTGTCCCAGAGGTCTCTTAGGCTGTCTTCATTTCTTTTCATTCTTTTTTCTTTATTCTGTTCCGCAGCAGTGAATTCCATCATTCTGTCTTCCAGGTCACTTATCCGTTCTTCTGCCTCAGTTATTCTGCTATTGATTCCTTCTAGTGTAGTTTTCATTTCAGTTATTGTATTGTTCATCTCTGTTTGTTTGTTATTTAATTCTTCTAGGTCTTTGTTAAACATTTTTTGCATCTTCTCGATCTTTGCCTCCATTCTTTTTCCGAGGTCCTGGATCATCTTCACTATCATTATTCTGAATTCTTTTTCTGGAAGGTTGCCTATCTCCACTTCATTTAGTTGTTTTTCTGGGGTTTTATCTTGTTCCTTCATCTGGTATATAGCCTCTGCCTTTTCATCTTATCTATCTTTCTGTGAATGTGGTTTTTGTTCCACAGGCTGCAGGATTGTAGTTCTTCTTGCTTCTGCTCTCTGCCCTCTGGAGAATCTGTGGTTATTCCATGCAGGCTATTCATAAAGGCTAATTCTTCAATCACTTCAAATTCAGTATTGACTCCTGAGCGTGAGATGGCTGTTCGTATATTTAGAATGTTCTTCTTTCTAGGAGCTCTTGGTTTCAAATTCTCTCGTCTGTGCACAGCAATTTACCTTTGTGAAGTGACTTCTAACAATTCTTCTCAGTTTTCATTCTCCTTAACGTGGACTGGCCTTTCCTAATCGATTGCCATCGTGTAAAATTCTCAATAATATTCCCCTGGAGATTTTTCTCTCCCTGCCCAGAATTTGTAGCTGCAACTGCACATGTAGGTGGTAACCATTCTCAGCAGCATCATCCTCAAATGCCAGAGACCAGTGACAAATGCATGAAGTATGTGTGTCGCAGTCGGAGACCAATGATTACCTAATGTCTGCTAGTGTTGGAGGTTCTCCTGCAGAGGCGAGGTCCGGGGGTGGGGGGGCTGTGGCTCACCGTGGGGACAAGGACACTGGCAGCAGAAGTTCTGGGAGGTACTCCTTGGTGTGAGCCCTCCCAGAGTCTGTCACTATTTTCTGCTATTTGAGAAGGATGTTGTTATGGTTTTTTTTTTCCAGTTTCCTAAGTTGGATGCTCAGCTCATTAATATGAAATCTTTACTAATGTGTAATCCTTAATAAATGTATTTAAGAATATGCATACCCCTCAAGGATTGCTTTAGCTGCATCCAAATTTCAAAATGTAATGATTTCATTGTCAGCCAATTCCTAATTCTGTATTTTTTCTTTGTCCTATTAAATATTTGGAGGTATGATTTTAATTTTCAAACTTAGTGTTATCTTTTTGTGATGGTTTTCTCATTTTATTTTATTGTAATCATAGAAGATGGCCTATACAATATCAGTTCTTCACTCTGTGGGCAGACTTGCTTCATGACTTAATATGTGATCAATTGTTATAAAATTTCCCTTATTGTATGAGAAGAATGTCTATTTTCTGATTGTTTGAACAAGCTTCTTAATTATGCTATTCAAATTTTCTACATATCTATTAATCTTATGGCTGTTTGATTTAGTAACTATGGAGAAAGGGAAGATAAAATCTTTGGGAGGGTTGGGAATCCATTCATCTTTCTTTGAAATTGTCTCAAGTTTTGCTGTGTATCAAACTATGGTATGTGGACCAACTTTGGCCCACTCCTTGTTCTTGTAAATAAAGTTTTATTGGAGCACAGCCATGTTCTTTTGCTTATGTGTTATCTATGGTTGCTTTCTTACTACTATTGCGAAGATAAGTTGAGATAGAGACTATATTACCTGAAATGTCTAAAATACTTACTATCTGTCCTTTATAGGAAAAATGTAATCTGAGGGCCATGCTGTTAGATTCAAAGAAGTTCAGAATTATATCTCCCTGGTAACATTTTACTTGTTGACCATTATGTAATGATCCTCTCATCCTCAAAATCATGCCTTTTGACTTAAAGTTCATTTCATCTGATATTTCTAAAAGCTACACCAGTTTCCTTTGGCTTATTATTCATCTGATGTGCCTGTTAGGAATGCATTTAGCTGCAAATAACAAACCTCAACTACAAAGGCTGAAACAAATTGGGGTATATTTCCTTTAAACAACAAAAATTCCAGAGTTAGACTCTTGTTGGCATTATTTTAGCTGCTCTGTGATCAAGTACCAAGGCTGGCTCTGCATTTCTTCTTCATCAGCATTAGCTTGTGAGCCTTTGTGCTCACATGTGTTATGTCAAGATGGCAAAAAGACTGCTACTCATTCAGACATTGTGTCCATGTAACAGGCAGGAGAAAGGGAAAAGGAAGGAAACATTTCCCAGAAGATTTCCCTTATACATCTCATTTCCCAGAACTGGGTCACATTAGCACATTTTCCCTAATCATTGACCAAGAGAAATGAGATTCCACGATTGGCTTTAGACCAAATCTTGATACATCTTTTGGAGCTGGTACTTTTACACTACAAGAAATAAACTGGGTATTGTATAGCACAGGGAAATATACTCAATATTTTGTAATAACCTATAAAGGAAAAGAATCTGAGAAAGAATATATGTGTGTGTGTGTGTATATACACACACACACACACACATATATCTACATATATATATTTCAGATATATATACATATATATTTATCTGAATCACTGCGCTGTACACCTGAAACTAACACGACATTTAAATAAACTATATTTCAATTTTTAAAAATAAATATATTTATTTATTTATTTTTGGCTGCATTGGGTCTTCGTTGCTGTGAGCAGGCTTTCTCTAGTTGTGGTGAGCAGGGGCTGCTCTTCATTGTGGTGTGCAGACTTCTCATTACGTTGGCTTCTCTTGTTGCAGAGCACTGGCTCTAGGCACATGGGTTTCAGTAGCTGTGGTGCGCAAGCTCAGTACTTGTGGCTTGCGGGTTGTAGAGCACAGGCTCAGTAGTTGTGGCACATGGGCTTAGTTGCTCGGCGGCATGTGGGATCTTCCTGGACCAGGGCTCGAACCCGTGTCCCCTTTATTAGTAGGTGGATTCTTAGCCACTGCGCCACCAGGGAAGTCCTACTTCAATTTTTAAAAAGAAAAAAAAAAGAAATAAACCTGCCTGGGGTAAAGGCACTCCTCCTGGACCAACAGATCTCTGCCTACTGCCCTAAAAAAAACTCAGAATTGTACAGCAAAGAGCAAAAGATTTGAGGCATGTTGTTGGTCAGAAAATAGACTGTGTCTGTTATACCTGGGGTATATTTTTTCATATCTTTGCTTTCAATATTTCCATATTTTTGTTTTAAGTGTATCTCTTATGAACAGCATGTAGCTGAATTGTGTGTTTTCATTCACACTGATAATCTACTCAATGATGAAATCAGTTCATTTACATTTAGTGTGATCGCCAGCCTTTAAAATTTTATTTCTATATCTTATTTTGTGTTTCCCATTTACTATGAGTATTATCAATTGTTATCGATTGCTCTGTAACAAATTACCCCAAAACGGAGCAGCTCAAAACAACAAACATTTACTATCTCACACAGTTTCTTGGGGTCAGGAGTCTGGGAGCCATGTGGCTAGATGATTCTGGCTCAGGGTCTCTGGGAGGTTGCAGTCAAGCTGTCAGCCAGGGATGCAGCCATCAGAAGGGTGTGTTGACAATCATCTTCCAAGTTCACTCACATGGCTGGAGGCTGGAGTCTTCAGTTCCTCACCACATGGGCTTCTCCGTAGGGTAACTTAGACTTGTCTTCCTCAGGGTGAGTGTTGTGAGAAAGGTGAGAGAGATAGAGAGCTCAGAGAAAGAGCAACCAGAATGGAAGCCACCATTCCTTTCTAATAGGGTTGCCAGATTTAGCCAATAAAAACACAGGATACCCAGTTAAATTTAAATTTCAGATAATATTTCAACATTTGTATGGGACATACTTATACTAAAAAATCATTCATGCTTATTCAAAATTCAAATTTGACTGGGTTTCCTGAATAACATCTGGTAACCCTTTTTATAATCTGATCTTGGAAGCAAAACTGGCTACAAAATTTGGGAGGCCCCTTATTTAAAAATTGTTAGGAATTTCAAGTCAGTGAGAGCATTAAACAGAGCATGGAGCCCTTCTGAGGAAGTTATCCTGTGTGAGAGCACAGGCTGTACTCCCAGAAAGACAGCCCTGCTTGGAAGTGACATACCATCACTTCTACCACATTCTATTGAACAGAAACTAGTCACTAAGTCCAGCCTACACATTATGGGAGGGGATAACATGAGGGTATGGGTCCCAGGAGGCAGTGATCACTGGGGCCATCTTGGAAACTGACTACCTTTGCTTCTTCCATTTGTCATTTCCTGCCTGGGGGTGAACTGATTGGACTGTCTGCATTCCCTTTGTTTCCTCTCTGCTGGTTTAGAATACATTCTATTTCTGTTCTTTCATTAGTCATCCTTAAAATTTTAACGTGCATACTTCAGTTAACAAAGTCTAAATTTAATCAGTTCTTCTAGAACAATCGAGGACCTTAGAATGCTTTTGAACTCTGATCATAGCTTCCTGCCTATAATTTGATTGTTTTCCAGTTTTTAGTCTACCTTGTTTATTTTATCCCCCAAGTCAGCCTTTAAAATTATTTTTATAAAGTCCATGCTTGTTTGAATTTCCCACATTTACTCTTTTTTGGTTTTCTGCTCCCACTTCTTGTAATCTATTCCATCCTTTTGGTTTTACTTCCTGAGTTTTTCATATTTTCTTAATCTGATATCTTGACAGAACACTAGGTCCTCATGGTGCTTTTTAGTGATTGTTTTAAAACCTTGGTTGCATTTCTGGTCATAGCCTTCTTTTTGCTCCCAATATTGTGTATTTTGTGCTAATAATTTATTTTATTGACTTTTAAAGAATTAGTTCAACTTTTTGTTATTTTCCATATCATTATTTTCTGCTTTATTATTTCCTTTCTTCTACTCTCTTTGGGTTTTCTGACAGTCTCTTCCTAAAATCTTGAGTTGGATGCTGAATTCATTTGTTGCCAATCTTTCCTGTTTTTTAAAAAAATTTATTTATTTATTTACTTGGTTGCACAGGGTCTTAGTTGTGGCAGGCGGGCTCCTTAGTTGTGGAGCGCCGGCTCCTTAGTTGCAGCATGTGTGTTCCTTAGTTGCGGCTCCAGGGCTCCTTAGTTGTAGCTCCTGGCCTCCTTAGTTGCGGCTCACGTGCTCCTTAGTTGTGGCATACAAACTCTTAGTTGCGGCATGCATGTGGGATTTACTTCCCTGACCAGGGATCGAACCCAGGCCCCCTGCATTGGGAGCACGGAGTCTTATCCACTGCACCACCAAGGAAGTCTCAATCTTTCCTGTTTTTAATAAATGCATTTAAGGCTATAATATTTCCTCCAAGTTCTACTTTAACTTGTTATTCAGTTTCAAATATCTTGTAATTTTCATTATAATGTTCTCCTTGTCTCATACAGAGGTTATTACTTAGAAAAGAGGGTTTTTTTTGTTTTTTTTTTTTAGAAACAAGTTTTTAACTTAACATATTGGATTTCCTTGGCCAAGGTTTTATTGTTGGTTTCTAATTTTATCATGGCTAGAGAACATGACTGAATGATATTGATTCTTTTTAAAAAAATTTATTTAATTTATTTATTATTTATTTTTGGCTGTGTTGGGTCTTCATTGCTGTGTGTGGGCTTTCTCTAGTTGCGGTGAGCGGGGGCTACTCTTCGTTGCGGTGTGAGGTCTTCATTAGTTGTGGCTCGCAGGCTCCAGAGCGCAGGCTCAGTAGTTGTGGCATGTGGGCTTAGTTACTCCGCAGCATGTGGGATCTTCCCGGACCAGGGCTCGAACCCATGTCCCCTGCATTGGCAGGCGGATTCTTAACCACTGCATCACCAGGGAAGTCCCAATGAAACTGATTCTTTAAAAAAATTTTAGACTTCCTTTATGGCCATATATGTGGTATTTTTAAAAGGTTCCGTGTGAACTTGAAAACAATGGGTATTCTGTGTGTAAGGAGGTATAAAGTTTATGTTTATCTAGCAGATGAAGTTCTGAATTACATTGTCCTAACTTCTGTATCTTTACTAATGTTTTGCTGTTTGTTCCACTGGTTTTAAGAAAGCTTAATTCGAATTTCCCACTTTGAAAAAAACAATTCCCACTTTGTTTATAGATTCCTGCCTTTCTCCTTGTAGTTCTGACAGATTTGCTTTATATGTTTCACCAAAATAAATATAAGTTTATGATCCATATAAGTTCATGATTATTTTATCTTCTTGGCAGATGTTTCCTTTCACGTGTGTGTTGGTTAGGGCTAGATTGCTGTTTCAAAAGACCCTAAAAAACAGTGGTTTAAATAAGATAGAACTTTATTTCTTGTCCATGTGAAAATCCACAGCCACAATTCCTGTGGGGTTTGGTAAATGAGGAGCCAGCAGGAGAGGAGAGGGAGGGGAGAGAGTGAGGTTGAGGTATTTATTCCCCTGCCCCTTCACCATGAGGTCACCTCTGCTCTACATAACTATCTCCATCAGAGCCTGGTCACCGCTCCCTCCCTTTGACCCTTCGGCCTAGGGGAATGAAAGCTATGCTCTTGCTAGCCTCAGAGCTCTTGCGACTCCCTTATGCCCTACTTTGTCATTAGTCCTTTTGAAAATAAACTCTGCCCAAGTTCTCTTCATTAGAACATGCCATTTCCTGTTGGGACCCCGAGTGATGCAGGCTGGCATCATGTGTTTAAAAGTCATTGGGCTTCCCTGGTGGCGCAGTGGTTGAGAGTCCGCCTGCCGATGCAGGGGACGTGGGTTCGTGCCCCGGTCCGGGAAGACCCCACATGCCGCGGAGTGGCTGGGCCCGTGAGCCATGGCTGCTGAGCCTGCGCGTTCCGAGCCTGTGCTCCGCAACGGGAGAGGCCACAACAGTAAGAGGCCTGTGTACCGCAAAAAAAAAAAATTAAAAAAAATAAATAAAAGTCATTGATTCTGAATACCTTTAGGCAAGTGTGCAACTCTCCAATACATGTTGGACACAGGCCCCGCTATTCCCTATTCCGACACTCCTGGCTCACTTTGTATCTGCCTAGTCCCAAAGACATTTGAGGCTGAGACCCTGGGTTAATGGCTCCAGTCTAAGCTCCTGCATCCAGGTCTCCAGAGCACTATCCTGCCTCAGGGGAAGGAACTACTCAAAGCCCATCGATAACACCCACCTTGTCCATCGTAACACAGACTCAGCTTGGCCACTGGTCTGATGGCCAGAGCAGCCTCTTCCGGGACAAACTCAGTATCTCAGGATCACGGGGACTCACCTTTGTCTGAGGGTGCTTTATTACTTTAAATGGGTCAGTACTTTCACCTAGGACTGTCAGCTTCTGCAGGACCCAGAGTCAGCCTGGCCCTGCAAAGTGACTGCACATCTCTGCTGTGATTCATTAGGTACCAGTTTCTTCAGTCTGACTCTCCATGGGCCCAGCTTGTTTCCCTCATTTCCTCATTCTTAGGGAAATGTTCAATCTTGGTCAGCTGCCACACAGAGACGGCAGAGATAACTGCTCCCATTTTACAGACTAGGAAACTGAGGTTCAGAGTGGAAAGTGAGCTTCAGGGAGTCCAGTGGGGCCTGGCCTTGAGCCTGGGTCTGTCTGGCTCTGAATTAGAGGCTTTCCTAGGGAGGTTGTGTGTGCTGTGGGGAGACAGGGGAGCCTGAGTGGAGGACAGAGCCACAGGTGACAGAGCCACAGGAGCCTCAAAGCCCTCTCCTGGCCAGGCTGGGGCACAAAATCTGGGTGAGAGGTGCAGAGTGGGGGGCCCTGGAGTCCAACAGAATGAGATGCATTTCCAGTTCTGCCCCTTTCTGTTTGTCTCCTTGGGCCAGTCTCCAGGCTTCATGGAGCAGTTATATGGCCTCACCCAGGGAGTCTGTGAAATGTGCATGCGGGTAGCTGCTCAGTTCCAGGTGTCTCCCAGGTCCCTGCTCTTCGCTTCTCTGGGCTGTGGTGGCTGCGGTGCAGATTCAGCCAGCAGGGGGCCCTGCTGCCAACGTTGACCATGCTTCTGGGCCCTGCCTGTGTGCACCCATTCATTCACTCATACCTCTGCTCTCAAAACAAACAGCTCCTGTTAAACCATCTCATCACATCCCACGGTGGGGACCATGCTATTCCCCTTGGAGCAGGAAGCAGGATGCTCCCCTGGAAGGCCTGCTCAGACTCAGCTTTGCTTTACTTTGGGAAGACTGCCTCGGGTGTCAGTGTCAGAGCCACAGAATTTTCACAAAATGGGTGGGATTCTAGAAAAGTTATCTCCCAGCGCTCAGGAATGAGTCATCAGGGAGAAGCTGGGGGAGGAACGTCTCATTCTCTGACCCACAAAGTGATCTTTCTGGGTTGATCTACAAATTCAGTGGTATGCAGTGTGGGCTGTATCCAGCTGCACCACTTATCAGCTAAGTGACCTGACCAATCCCATGCTTCCCTGAGCCTCTATCTCCTTATCTGTCCAATGGTGGTAACAGTAGTCCCTAGCTATTATAGACTGTTTCCATCATCTGTTCAGCATCCCTACTTTCCCCGGGAACAGCAGTCTTCCCCTTCTTGAGGATCTTCTCCTCCAAACACTGGTTCAGCCAGGGCAGTCATGGCATCTATGATCCTGTCCCTTGGCTATAGATGGTTGGCCCATAGGTGGACAGCTGGTTAGAGCTGGGCTAATCGGAAGCCTTCCCTGTTCTGTTCTGTTTTGAGTCAAAACTGAGAAGGTGGCTGTGAAAATGTGAGAGGCTCAGGAGTTGTCATTGGTCAAATGTCCTACCTCATGGCAGAGTTAGTCTAGAGAGGGAGAGGCAGGGGAGAGAGAGACAGAGTATGTGAGTGAGTCCTGGCAGGATTCAGATCCCTAGTTCTGGCTGTGCCTGGGCCCACTAGCCCTGCTCACAATCTGGAAGTTCACCCTTCCCTTAGATTCCCAGGGTCACCTCACTAGTTGGCATTGGTTTCTAAAGATACACTTTTTCACAGGGTTGTTTGTAGGATCAAATGAGCTAAAGTGTGTGAGGCGCTCAGTCCAAGGCCTGGCCTGCTGCAGACTCAGTAGGCATGGATTCCTTTCCCTTAATGGGCACCTGGCAAGGATGGGGTTTGGCAAGATACCAGGAAGATGTGAAGCATCAGCACTAGAGAAGTGATGTAACTCAGCAGCTCTCCGGAAAACAAAGTCAGGTGCCTCGGGACCCTGCAGAGCTCCATGGGAGACCAGAATGAATGCCCAAGCGGAACACTTGGTGCATAAGAAAGGACGGGACTAAGAAAAAAACTCCTGTCCCAACCTTTTGTGGGAGGAAAAGTTGTCTGTGCCAGGGATGTATGCTGGAGTCCCTGGAGGTCTAGAAGGTGGACACCAGGAAAGGCTTTCCAGAGGAGAGACATTTGAGCTGGGTTTTGAAGGATGAATAAGAGTTTGTCAAACAGGGAAAGGACTTGGAAAAAGACACTGGACTATCACTACCAAACAGCCACTATTAATATAAAGCTGATTAGTATGAGAAGTCAGACAGCCTGGGTTTAATCCTGCCTCAACCAACCTTCAGATTCTTCTATGCTTCTGTTCCTTATCTGCAAAATAAGGAAATAGGGGCTTATTTTCAGTATTAAATGAGATGATATATGTAAAACACTCAGAACAAGGTGCTGTCAGAAGGCTGTGGTTAAGCACTAAATAAATGTTTAGCTCATTATGAAAAACATTTACATTATCAAGTCCACCCCCACCTTTAGAAGATTGGAACTGTTACCATTTATTGAGCCCTTAATAATCTCCAAGCATGGTGCTAAATGCTTAGCATGCTTTGTCTCTTTTAATCCTCCCAATAACTCCAGGAGGTGAGTACTATTATCCCCATTAAAGATAGAAAAACAGAGGCTCTGAGAGGTCAAGATTACATAGCCAGTGCGGAACAAGCAGAGTAGGGGTTCAAACTCAGGTTTGTCTAAGGATGCCCTTGGCCCAGAGAGAGAAAGGGACTAGCCTCAGGACACAGAGCAGGGTGCTGGGGTGCCAGGATTTCTTTCTGGACCCACTCAAGGGCAGTAATCTGGTTGGAGGTCCTTGGTTTGCCTCTCCCTTTATAACAACATGTACATTGAGTGTTGGATCTCACTGAGAGAACCAGAGGTGGCTGACGAGACACCTGCTAAGCCCTCCCCAGCCCCATTCACACGCTCTCCCACTCCACGGCGGACCTTGCGGGCCTGGGGCCCCTGGCCCAGGAGCAGAGCTGGGCCGACCCCACTTGGGTCCACAGGGTCAGGCCTCCCAGCAGGGCTGGCAGAGCTAAGAGCCTGGAGACCCGGCCACGCCCCTGTTCCCCTCCCTTTCCCAACCCCCATTGCTTCCGCCAAAGGTCCTTGTAGAAAATTCCAGCCGCGCCCCTGGACCGGGGTTTTTCCAGCGGGATGGGAGCAGTGGGTGCGTCTGGCAGCCAAAGCCGCAGAGGGGGTAGTAATTGGGCAGCCCTCGTCACCCCTGCTCAGGACTCCCCTCCCTTCGTTGTCCCCAGGGCCCCCGGCCAGCCTTGGCTCCTTGGGGACAGGCGGGCCGGCCAGGGGAGCCGGCTCGGGACGTCCTAGCAAACAGGAAATGAAACAAAGGCAGCGGCTTATCGGTCACCCCGCATTCCTTTCAGGTGATGCCCAAGCTGCCCGGGGGACAAGGCTGGCCCTGAGGGGCTGCCTGCCAGGGGACAGACCTCCTTGCTGCCTCAGCTCAGCGACTCTGGCTCCCCTGCCTTCCTGTTCAGCTGGGGGTGGGGGCAAGGAGAATTCCTGTCATGGGAGGCCCCATCACCAGGCACAGCCTCCCTGAGCTCCTGGAAAGGCAGGGCTTCACACTGACCTTGGTACCTAGAGGGGTGGGCTGGGGAGGGAGTCTTGAGAAGGGAATGTGGGGGAAAGAATGGGTTATATTCATTCAACCATTCCACAAACCGTAACACCACCTTATCAAGCGTACAGGTGTGGGTACCAGGACTCATCAATGAACCAGACCCAGTCGCGGCCCTCAAGGAACTTCCAGCATAAGGAGGGTACGTGAAATACTGGTGAAAGGGCAAGATGCAGGTGAGCTCACGGAGGGGGTGTCTAAGCCATGCTAAGTGGGGTTGCAGTGGTTTGGGGACTCATGGGTCCCTTGCACGGCACCTGGCACATCAGTTACTCTCCACCAGTACTGTCTGATTGAAGAAAACCTGGAGTTGGCTTTGAAACAGCAGTGGGACAGGGGTGGGTGGAACGGAAGGGCATCTGGACTGAGAGCAGCATGTACAAATACCCAGTGGTCTGTGTGTACTGGACATTAGCGAGCAGTGAGGACTCTGGAGTCGCCTGGGCACTGGGTGAAGAAGCTGGTGAGGAGGCTGGTGGGGTGGGTCCTGATGGCCTTGAACGCCAGGCCGAGGCCTGGACTTAATTCTCCTGGCACTGGGAGCGTGAGGAGGTGGGGGAGGGAGAGGGCTCAGAGAGGCAAGCCCAGCCTGGCCTAGGGATAGGGGAAGCAGGGGGGTCCCTTTGCCTGGGTGGCTTGGAGAGGCTGATCTGCAGAGACAGAGGCTCCAACTTCTGTGGGGCTGTGCCCCCCTTGCCTGCTGGGCACTGGCGCCAGTTCTGCTGATTGGTGGGTTGGATTCCCCCGCCTCAGGCGGTGCTGACTCAGCGTCTGAGAAGTGGTTCCCACAGGCCCACGACTCTCCAGGGGCCAAAGGCCATGCCATCCATGCCCCACCTCCAAGTGGGTCAGTGCCCAGGGCCACTGACAATTAGGGCTGAATGGAGGCTAAGATTTCTGGTCCACCCCCCACCCCCACCCCCGCCAACCAGCATGGCCACAGGCAGTCCTTTCTGCTGTCTAACCATATGCCACCCAAACTCTGGCCTGGCTCTCCACACCCAGAAGTTCCAAGAAACGTAGTTATCAATACTTTGTTTTTATTTTAAAACAGTGAAAAGAAAAATAAATATCTTTGAGGAATAAGAGTACAAGGGTGGGGTGGAGTGGTGGGGCCGGAGAAGGGGGTGTCCTGGCTTCGGTGGTCTTGCTCCTTCCTGGCCAGGCCCTGCCCGGCCACCGCTGGGAGGTCTGGGGGCTCCGCCAGCCTCACCTGCCCGAGGCTCCCAAGCCGGGCGCTGTCCTCGGAACCCTCGCGCGAGGTTTAGGCCCCTGGGGCCCGGAGCTCCGTCGGGCGGGCGGGGAGGAGGCTGCTGCCCCACAGAGGGCTCTTCCCGGCGTGGTGCCCGCGGCCTCAGTGGTGAGCCATGTCCTCCATTCCCACGCGGCCCCAGACGCCCAGCACGAAGCTCTCGATGTCGCACTCGTTGGCGCCGCGCACGATGCGGAAGTGGCCCCTCTCTCCCCAGTCTGGGCCCCACGAGTTGGCCGCCGTCTGGGAATGAGGAGGAGCCGTGAGGAGCGGAATCGGAACGGGAGAGGAGGACAGGAGGCCCGGGAACGCAGCGCAGGGACTCACCCAGTACTTGAGCGTCCTTCCGTCGGGCAGCGTCTCCTCCCCCCACCTGCGGGCCAGAGCCGGAGGGGGAAGGGCGCTGATTCACCTGCTTTCAGGAGCTCCCGCCCGAGGCCTTCCCTGCCCAGGCCCCTGTTGCCATTGGTGACTTGGGTGCACCTCAGGACTTGGGCAGCTCTCTGTGCCTCTCTGCACCTCCCTCAGCCTCCACATCTCTAATTCTGTGCACCTGTGCCCGGTGTGGGGACGGTCCCAAAGGGACAACTGGAGGGGGAAGCAGAAAAGGAGGGAAACTGGGCCTCCACCCTCCAGGGATCCACATCCCAGCGACCAGTTCTCTGGGACCTCACACATCTGCCTGCCCTCCCTCCTCACCTGGCGGGGGGATGGGGGGCAGGGGGCAGGGTGTGTGTGCAAAGTACATTTCATTGGTTGGGCTATTGAAATCAGTGACTCTAGCACTGCCTCTTATATCAGCTGGGGAAACTGAGGGCTGGGGGAGTGAGTCAGGCAGAGCTGGGACAGGTGCTGAGCTGGGGAGAGGTTGAGCAACTCTTGAATCCTTGTCTGTATTTCATTTGGAGTTAGTTTTCCAAGTGTGTAAGGAAGGAAGAGTTCTAGAACACCTTAAAAGGCCCCTAACTCTTGGTGTGACCCAGGGCAAGTACGTCCTCTTTTTGAGTCTCAGTTTCCTCCCCTATGAAATGGAGCTTTGCAGAGAGGTGGTAAGGATTCAAGGCAGACTCAGAGGCCCCAGTGCAAGCCCTGCTGCCCCCAACCCCCCTGCCCACCAAGCCCCTCACCCTGTGATCTTGACCGAATGGGTCCCATGATGGCGGTATTGCTCCGGCCTCCCAAGGCTCACTGGTGTATGGCTGTAGATGCCGCTCTGGTACAGGAAGAAGTCCTCGTGCACCTCCATGAGGGCTGTGGGCAGAGGTCAAAATGGGGCTGGCTCAGCCCATCAGCACAGGCACTGATATCCAAGCCTGGAGATGCTTGCCCAGGCCCCGGGGCCTTTGGTACCAAGACTCTAAGTGCCCCCTCCAGGTGCTGCTCCTGGGGAAGGGACATGGTCCCGCCACTCCTGGCCCCAATGGACTTGCTGCTCAATGCTGTACGGACCACCTGTGCCTCTGTGCCCAGTCTCAAGCAGGCACAAGCTTCTGGAATCAGGGGGTAGGATGAGGGGCATTTACCCTGGACAGGGCCATTCTCCATCAGCTCCTTCATGATCTCCTTCTCCTGGAGGGTGAGGGGGTGGGGAGGAGAGTATCCATCAGGCGCGAGGCTCAAGCCTTTGGCCAACCTTCCAGCTCTCCTGCCTTTGCCCCCTCACCCAAGTGCAGACTTACGTTGGAGCCGAGGCGGTAGGCAGGAGTGACCTGGTAGATGTCATTGGCATGGACATAGCTATTGGGGCAGCGGGCGGTGGCCTGCCGTTTGCCCCGACCCATGGCCCGACTGTGCATCATGCAGCGGGGTGCGGAGCCAGCCTCGTCCCACCCATGGCCCGAGAACGGGTAGCAGTGGTCAGACACAACTCTGCAGGGGCAGCAGGAGGGAGCGGGGACAGAGTGGGCATGGGGCAGCCTGGCCCAGGCCCTTCCTGCAGGCTTTCCCTTCCTAAGACCCCCGCCTCATGCCCTCTTCCCACCCCCTTGCTGCTCACCCTCGACGGCGCAGGAACCACCAGGCACCGTCAAGTCGCCCACCGCGGCAGCCCTGCTGGTTGTGCGTGTCACAAGACAGCAGGTTCTGGGGCGACAGGACAGTTGTCATGTGCCCCAGAGAATGGATTGAGACTCGATCAGATGCCACGGCTGGTGGGAGGGGAGGTAGAGGCGCTGTCAGGGGGCTCCGGCCTTTGCCCTCCTTTCCCACCTGGCCAGCCCCTGCCCTTGAACGTACCTGCCGTGGAGAAGGCCCAGGAGCCTGCACAGTTGCCCTGGTCGAGAGGGTCGTGGATCAGGTTGGGCCACTTCTCAGAGGCCTCGAAGGCTCTGGGCAGCACCTCCCCTGGGCCCAGCACTGTCTGCAAGGAAAAGGTCACTCTGTCTGCCTCCCGCCTCTGCCCCAGGCTGCCCCTCAGGGGCCCTAGGCATTGGACGTCTCCCAAGAGTCCAGGGCCTCGGTGCTTTGTGACCACCTAGAGGGGTGGGATAGGGAGGGTGGGAGGAGACGCAAGAGGGAGGGGATATGGGGATATATGTATATGCACAGCTGATTCACTTTGTTATACAGCAGAAGCTAACAACACCACTGTAAAGCAACTATACTCCAATAAAGATGTTAAAAAAAAAAAAAAAAAAAGAGTCCAGGGCCTCCTGCAGTTTGATCTTGAGCCCTCTGTTGCTGAGAGAGTCCAGCAACCTCCACGGTGACCCAGCGGAAGACCCAGGCACCATTTAGTGCCCCTCTAGTGTCAGGTGGGGGGTGACTAGTCCTGTTTTACAGGTGAGGCAATTGAAGCCAGGAATAGGGAAGTGGTCGGGCCACTTTCCATCCTCAAGCCCTGCCTCTTTCCTCCTCTGCACCCTCTGATCTGCTACATCCTTCTTCCCACCAGGACCTTGGGCTTCAGGCCCCAAAGGGCAGGGGAGGGAAGAAGCATTAAGGTCCCGTGACTGGGCAGGCTGCCAAGGCAAACAGCAGGAGGCAGAAAATAGCCGGAGGCCCAGGGGAGTAAGGGCAGGGGCAGGGTCTGGTCACCTCAGCCTTGAGCTGAGCTCCCTCTGCAGGGAGGGCCGCTCTGGCCAGTCACCGCCTCCTCCCTACCAGCCACTGATGGAAGGAGCCTCCGGCATGTGCCCCACCCCTGTCCCGCTGAAGCTCCCCTTCCTCACCCTTTGACTGTTCTGGCTCTGGTTCTCATTTCTCCCTCTGGAGGGTCCCACTGGTGGGAAGGGAGAAACCCCTTCCTCCCTGGGGGTTCTGCTGAGATGGCGTTTGTTTCCGAGAATTGCTGCTCTCTGGCCAAAGCTGGAGGAGTGTCTGTCCCTCCCTTCCCAAAATACCAAGGTGACCTCCTGGCCCTTAGGGCCCTAACCCAGCCATACTGGGACCAATGACATTTTTCCCAAGCCGGAGAGGCCGGAGAAGCTAGAGAGGGTCAGATGCTGGGACCACAAAACTCAGAATCTGAGCAACAGTTCTTGCAGCGCAGCATATCTTGTTATAGGCAGAAACCTAAGGCCCAGAGAAGGGGAGTCCCTTGTCCAGGGATACACAGCCTATTGGCGGGGGACAGGCCTAGGCCCCTGGAGAAGCAGGGCACAGGGTGCCAGGGTCCCTGGAGTCGTAGGCCAAGAGGAGATGGCAGGATTGCGGGCAGGGATGGACTTACATGAATCTCATTCATATTGGTGACGGAGGAAGACGGGCGGATGGTGCCCAGGCGGTAGCGGATGCCCTCATCCAGGGTCATGCCCCAGAAGGCACTGTGGTTCCCAGCCCGCCACCTGAAAGAGAGGGGATGGAGGTCACAGACCGGCCAAGGCTGGGGGTCCTGGAGGTATGTGCGTGTGGGTGGGAGAGATGCCTACCAGCTAAGTGTACCCATGAATAAGACCCGAGTGTGGGTGTGCCTGACAGGACATGCATCTCGGGCAGAACATATGTGTGTGCACGTGCATGTGTGCCCACTCGGGGCATTTTTAGGGCCTCTCACCCATAGCTGCCTTGGTTGATGGCCTTGATCATGTTTTCGTCCACCAGGCATGGCTCCTGGTCACACTCCCACTGCCCTTTCTCCTGGCAGGTGCTGGAAGAACAGGAGGAGAGGAAGAGGGGAGGTGGTGCTGGGCATCCTTGGAAGGGAGGAGGCCTCAGAGGTCAACATGGGCCTGAAATTCTGCATCAGCGCCTATGAGAGGACCGCCAGATGATCCCATCCAGCCTGGTGGCTTTAAATGTCAGTTTCAAATTTATGATTCTCAAGTTTTTATCTGCTTCTCAGATCTCTCCCTAAACTCCAGATTCAAGGATCTTACTGCTACACCACATCACCTCCTGGATGTCTAACAGGCCACACTCACCACATCCCAAACCAAATTCCTGTTCTCCCGTACTCCCAGGCCTGCGCCTGCCACAGTCCTCAAAAACGGCACTCCGTCCTCTCCTGGAGCGCAGGCCAAAAGCCTGGGAGGCACCCTTGACTCTCTCTCACATGCGAACCCAATTCATTGGCAAATCGTGTTGACTCTACCTTAAAAACACATCCAGAATCCAAACCACGTCTCATTCTTTTCCGCAGCCACCATGGTCCAATCACCTTTCACTTGGCTTCTGCTGTAGCCTCCTCACTGTTCTCCCCGATTCTGCCCTGTGCCCCCCTCCCCCGCTTTGGTATATTTTTAACACAGCTGCCCAAGCGATCCTGTTAAACCCAAATCATATCATGCCATTCCCTTGCCCAAAACCTGCCACTGGCTTCACATCAAGAGTAAGTGCCAAAGTCCTTCCAGTGCCAACAAGGCCCTGCACGATCTGTCCTCCTGTCCTCTCTCTGACCCCCTCCTCCCTGTCCTGGTTCCTGAGGTCCCAGCCAGGCTGGTCCTGACTGTTGACACCAGCCGTGCTCCTGCCCCCGGGCCTTTGCTCTGTTCTTCCTCCAACATCCTCATGGCCCCTCTCCCTTCTTCTAAGTCCTTATTCAAATGTCACCTTCTCAGGGCAGCCTGCCCTGGCCACCCTATCTCAGCATCCTCCACACTTCCTACCCTGCTTCCCTGTTTTCTTTTCTCCTCAGCCTGTCATCACTATCTGACGTATTATATCTTTAGTTATTTATATCGTCTATACCTGTTTCTTCACAGAATCTAAGTTCCTTGAGGGCAGGTATTGTTTGATACCTTCAGTGCCTAAAAACAAAACCTAGCATGTAGTAGTCACCCAATAGATATTTGTGGAATGAATGAATGAATGAATGGGGCAGTACAGTGAAGTGATTAAGAGCATGGATTCTGAATTGAATCCAGGGTTCAGAGTCTAGCTGACTAGTCATGTGACCTTAGGTAAGTTATTTTAAACTCTCCCTCGATGTTGTTTGTAAAATGAGGATAATAATAGTACCACCTTCCATGGATTAAAAGGCAACCTTGCAAAGTACTCAGCCCAGGGCCTGGCCCATGTGATGTGCTCAAGAATTGTTATCTTCCATTATTGTTCTCATTACAGGAACCCCAACTCCCCACCCCCCTGAATTTCAGACTCACATCCAGCTGGCCTCCTGACAGCTCCTCTGGGTGTGTGAAAGGCACCTCAGAATGGCCAAACTATCTTCCCCCAAACCTGTTCCTCCCTTAACATCCTCAACTCAGAAAACGGCACCTTATCTATCCAGTTGTTTGAGCCAGAACTCCATGTGGTCCGCGGTGTCTCCCCTACCACCTGCCCCTCACCCATACCCACCTACCACCGGCCTCTGCCCTATCAGCCGGTCATGAAAGACTCCACCACCGCCACCCGACTCTGGCCCCTTATCCCCTCTCACCTGGACCCCCCCCCCCCCCCCCCCCCGCAGTGGTGCAGTGGCTTCCTAACCAGGCTCCCTGCTTCTTTGTGATTCCCTCCGCCCAATACACACACCCCTCTCTTAAAGCCACAGAGATCTTTGAACAACACAAATCAGACTGTGTGCTCCCTAAGTGGCTGCGCAGGACACTTAGAGCAAAATGCAAAATCCTTGGCACAGCTTATGAGACCCAAGGGATGCGGCCTGCCCCTCCTCCGGGCCTCTCTCCCCATTTCACAGCTCCAGCTGCAATGAGCTCGGTCCCACCTCCTGGCCATTTCCACAAGCCATTTCCCCCCATGTTCCCTCCTCCTGGGCCTGGGCCACTCATGCTCTCATCTCCCTGGTATCTGCATAAATATCCCTTCCTGAGTAGCCTTCCCTCGCCCCCACCCCACTCTAAACTAGGGTCCCCCATTAACCTCTTTCCCCCCCATCACACCTGTAAGGTTGTAATGACAGGTTTATTATTTGTGTCACCATTAGACTAGAGGCTCCAGTGCAGGGACAAGGACTGTCTGCCACATTCTGGCTGCATCTCCTTGGCCCAGCACAGCACCTGGCACATAGTAGGTCTCTAATAGGTGTTGACTGAACAGTTGAATTCTATGAATTCTACAGTGCTTTTACAAGCTCATAACTCTGCTATGACAAGATGCTAAACTGCACCCTTTCAAGCCTGCCCAAGGCTCCCGCCTCCTTTGTTGCCTTTTAAGGAGCCTCAAGGGGACGAAGACCCAGTATGGCTGGGATCTCCAGCCCCAGGAGCTGCGGGGGCACTTTCAGGGAGGCTTTCGTCCTTCCCTTCCCCCTCTGACTCTCGAAAGCATCCTCGAGGGTTCACAGAGCCTGGGAGGCCCACAGACACTGTCCCACACTCTCCCTCAGGTGTCAAGTGCAGGGAACACAGCCAGAACTGGCCTGAGAGGGCAGTGGCTTGGTCAGTCCTTTTCTGCCACCTCCCTCTTTGCCCCCCAGGGCTGTCCAAGCAGGTCTAGGCAGGACTGGTGGCAGCAGGTCCCAGCATTCCAGAGGGGGCCTGGGTGGCCAGGCCCTAGGGAAGGGACAGAGAGAGTGTTGTTAACCCCTCCATGTCCAGAGGCATCCTATCAGTAGCAGCAGAATCATGCAAGCATGCCCCATCTTTTGAAACACACACACAGGTCACACACACTCAAAGCATGCACACACACACACATGCTCTCTCACCCAGACACACGCTAAAATACACGAGTCCCCACTCTCACTGTGACCCAGGCACCCCTCACGCCAGTGAGGCAATGGAAACAGCTTATGCGTAATGCATTCCAAAAAGTTTCCTCCTCCCTGGGGCCCTCTCAGTCCCAGGGCATGGGGTGGAGTGGGTGCAGGGCCTCCTCCTCTAAGTCTTAGGGTCCGTATTATTTCCATTAAGGCATTCAAGGCTTCGCACCTCCCATCTCAGGCCTCAGATTAGGGTAGGGGGGCACCTCAACCCCTTCATCCTCCCACTGGGAATGGTGGGGAGGGTTGGAGGAGGAGGAGGGGCCACATTCCAGGGAAGGCCCTGCTACAGTCTGGCTGGCTGCCAGCTCAGCCATCCCTGACCCTCATCCGGTCCAGGGCAACAGATGCTGCAGTCAGAGGTTTCCTTCCTGGCGCCCCCTCCTTGGACTCTCCCGTGACAGGGAGAAAGGTTGGGAGGGGCAGTAGCCTAGCCCCAGGCAGGAGGGGCTGCACCTGGAGCTGGGCATCCATGGTTGACTGCTCCTGGGGACTGCTGTTGGAATGCTGGTACAGAAGTTGAGATGGTCCGTGTAAAAATTCCCATGTTACAGATGAGGAAACTGAGGCTCAGAAAAGGGAAAGGCCTTGCCCCCAGCAAATGAGTGACAGGGATAGGATTTGAATCAAGCCTGTTCCACAAAGCCCGCAAGGCAAGCCTCCGACACTTACCAACGGTTACAGTTGTCCCAGTAGGTTCCCAAGACTGGATAGATGCGACCCCTGTGCATACATCCTGGTGGGAGGAAAGTCAGAAAGAGAAGTGGAGCCAAGACCAGAGACGATGGGTTGAGATGGCCACCAGGTCCTCAGAGGTCAGGTGTCCCGAATCCTCCCAAACACACACACTCACACACACCAGCCCTCACTGAAACTAAAGCCAAGGTATAACTTAAGACATCTCCTACAGGGTCACACACCAACTGCTACTTCGGAAGTTCTTCAGTGACTCCAACCCGGATCCCTCTTGCTTTGCCTGGATGCCAGCCACAACATTCCTTAGATCCTATGCAATTTAAATGAGTTGGGGTTTGGAGACGGGGGAGTGGGAGGAGTATGGGGAAGCCAAAGCCCAGAGAAGGTAAGTGGCTCCCCTAAGATGACACAGCACTTTGCGGTGACAACCCAGGTATGCCCTCTCACACCCGCAGCCCCATGGAATTGTGGGAAAGAATTCAAGTGACTCTCCTCTTGCATAAGGGCGAATGGATGGTGGTGAGAGCTGAGAGCAGGAACAGACTTAACCCACCTCCCAGGTGTGACCAGCCATCTCAGGGGTAGAGAATCCTGAGCAAAGGCAGAGGAATTGTTAAGATGAAGCTGACCAACCCCTGTGCTTTATCAGTCTGAGGGTGAGTCAGCAGGTGTGGCCAGCACCTTCTAAGTCCAGAATATGGAGACAGGCAGGACTGGGAGAAAGGGCAGGAGGCTGCGCTTCTCCTGGGCCAACTTAAAATCTCACAGACCGAGGCTCTTCTTTTTCCATCTTACTGGAGAGATTCAAGTTAGACCAGAGTGGGGACTTCCCAGAAGCGCAGAGAGAGGGGCAGGGTCTCTTTCCCAGATTCTACAAAGCCTCCCCTTGGAAATGTCAATGCATCAGCCTTGCTCCTGAGCCTTGCTGAGTTTGGGCTTGACAAAGTGACCCACCCCTGGCCGTGTGGTGCCCACCTTGGATGGGGGGAAAGGGGGGTGGCACGCCGAGGCAGAAGTCCCAGAAGTCAGGGCAGCAGTCGGAGACGGTGCGGTTGCAGAAGAGGTCACAGTAACAGGTAGCACCCAGGTAGGGCAGGGCGCAGTCATCGGCGCGGCCGCGGCAGCACAGGTCCTGCTCCTGGCAGTACCGGCCACCCGCATCCCGGATGCCCCGCAGGTGCAGAGCTGGTGCTAGCTCCCGGCGCCCACGACCCCGCTGGGCACCCAGGGCCAACTCGCCAGCCAGCAGCAGCAGCAGCAGCAGCCCCAGTGGACATCGCCACATGGTGCCTCCTGGGCCCAGGGAGGGCAGAGTTCAGGGGTCAGAAGTGGTGGGCAACAGAGATTCCCTGGCACCCCAGAGACTGATCTCCCAGCTTCCTGAGGCTGTGAGTCCAAGGGGTTCCAGCAGGGACCCTGATTCCTGGGTCCCCAGCCAGGACAGGGGCGAGGAGCCACAGTTTACGTGCCCTGGCTCACCGGGGGAAGGGGCTTAGGCAAGAAATGGAGCCCCTCCCTGACCTGCCGGGGGACCTTCAAGGACAGGAGGTGGGGATGGTGGCATTCTTGATGCTCCCCACTCAACACCCATGCTTCGCACCCGGAGTCTCCTCCTGTTCTGGACCCCTGTGCTTCCCTCAGCCTCCGTCCTTGATGGGGGTCCCTGACTTTGTGCCCTCATGTGTCCCTCTGCCCCCCTCCACTCTCCCTCTCTGCCACCTGTCTTGGTCTCTCCACCTGGCCCCTCATGCTCTCTGTTCCTTCTGTCTACACCGTCTCCCCTCTGAGCAGGGGAGCGTCCCTACCTGGTGAGGGGTGTGGGCTGAGCCCGGCTGCCCTACTCGCCTCCGCCTTCCCGCTCCTGCGACCGCCGGACACTCAAAGTCAAGTGAGGAACGCGGGGCGGGATCGCTTTTTGTACCGCCCCGCCCTGCGCGCCGCCCCGGCCCCGGCGGCGGGAGGGAGGGGCCCCGGCTCTTTTGCACCTGGAATAGCCCCGCCGGAACTCCGAAATTGGGACTAGTGAGAGGGGCCGTGAGCACGTGACTGACCTTGTTGGGTCTCCGGTGGAAGCCGTTCCCTTAGGGGCGGAACTCCAACCGAAGCAGAAACAACTGTGGTGTGACACTGGTAAGGACTGCCCAGTGGGCTTCGCCGTGGGGCTGAGGGGCTCGCGCGGACAAGGGAAGATAGGGGGCAGCGGAGCTCCGAGTTTGGGACCTAAGTTTGGGAAATGATGGGGAGAGTGTGGCCGGCAAAAATCTCTAAGCCCCCCGTGACCCCTCAGTAAGAAAGACAGCCATGCACGCCCCTCTTCAAAGTGCCCCCCCCCCCGCCAGGCTTGGAGCCGCCCCAAGCCGCCTCCGTTCCCAGGAATGACTGGAATCTGGAGGAGGAGGATTTAGGACCCTTGGGCTGCTCATCCTCCTGAGGGGGTGGGGTGGGTGCGGGGTGGGAGCTGCCTCCCTGCCCTGAGACCCCCTCTTTGCGTCCGCCCTCCCCACTCAGTTCCGGCACCTCGCCAAACACTGCTGCCTCTATCAACCCCTCCAGGGGGCAGCCTGCTCGGCACCTGTCCCCCATCCAGGGTCCAGAGGAAGAACACTGCCAGCTGGCGCCCCCTGCAGAGCCCCACCCCCGTTCCTGCCCTGGTTATAAACCCTGCCTTTGCCCAGGCTGGCCTGGGCCCCAAACAATGGGGCTTCTGTCCCACCAGGCCTGCCCATCACCTTCTACCTCCCCACTGCGCAGTCCCCTCTCTTCCAGCAGTTTGGGTCCGGGCCAGAGGATTCTAACAGCGGAAGGATGAAAGAGACTCCACCTGGACAGATTCCCCCCATCCCTGGCCTGAGCCTCACAGCTGCCCCTAGGTGAGGGAAGCTTCAAGTATCGGGGATTCCCTTTGCCCTCTCTCTGACCTCCCTGCACCCCTCCCCCAGCCTTGGGGCATCCTCAGCTGGCCAGCCCCAGGGGGAGGGGAGGGACCAGGACAACGGGCATCTGTGACTGGGTTGACTGGGTTACCCCCTGCCAGGGGGTACTGGGCAGGGAGTCAACGAGGGAATCCTGCTCTGGGTGCGCGTGCGGAAGAGGGAGGAGTAATGTCCTGGAGCCCCAGCGTTGGCGGGAACACTCACAGGAGCTGGCCATCTGCTCCCTGCAGGGACCCCGGAGGACACAACCTAGACGAGACACTTGAGGCTCAGGAGGACAGAGTTGCCCAAGGGCACACAGCCAGAATGCAGGCTCCCTACCTACCACCACTCCACTCCTTTCCCCTGTCACCCGTAGTCACCCACTGCAGGTCTCAACACCCGCCTGGTCGGGAAGTCCCTTTCGATGTCTAACCTCCATTCATCTTACTGCAAGGTGGGCCCCTCGTATTGGGAAGGGGATGGAGGCTGCCTTCAGAAGAGTTCATGCCCAGAGAATCCACTTTCATGAGTCAGTTTCAGTGTGGTTCTGCGGCCTGGGGCTGGCCCTGGGGCATCTGGCCTGTTCTTTGCCCCAAATCACCCCCTGTAGGCCACCCACGTTGTCAGTGTTGTATGTATATCTGAGTCTGTGAGGTGTTTCTGCTTGGGCGTGTCTGAGTCTGCTTGTGTCTCTGTTACCTGTCTGTTATGTGCCTATGTATCTGTCTGGATGTTGCCTCTGTGTGGTCATGGGTTTGTCTGTCTTGTCCATCAGTGTCCTGTTTGCCTGTATTTGTGTGCTTGTTGGCTTGTGTGTCGCTGTGTATAGCTGTATGACTGTCCCTGTCTGTGTCTGCCTAGCTCCTAGGTGTCTGTCTTGCTAGGAGTCTGTTTGTCTGTGTAGGTGTCTGTTCATGTCTGTTCGCGGGTTTTAGCTATCTGCCTGTCCTTGCCTGCCTGTCTGTCCATGCATAGGAGACAGGAACACAGAGCAGGGAAAGAGAGCAGAGCCAAAAGCATGGCTCCGAGGTCCCTCGTCATTACTGAGCTTGGCACTGAGCCCGCCCCAGTGGAATCTTGTGACTCACTGGGTTCCTTGGCCAAAGAGGAAAGGAAAAGGGCAGGGCTCTGGGGGAGGGGCTGGAAACCCACTTTCCTTTTCCATGGCCCCTCTCCTTCCTGGTGACTCATTCTCTGTCTTAATTATTGTCCAAGGGCCTAGGGCAGAGGAACAGGTGAGGAGATAGCAGCAGGCCTTACCCTCTGAGCCCTCTGGCTTCCTGGGAGGCAGGTGGCCTGGGGCTCCGCAGTGACTCCGACCTCCCTCACTTGTGACCCTGGGCGGACACTGCCTCTCTCTGGGCCTTGGTTTCCCATCTGTACTCAGATGCTCCCTAGAGGCCCTCCGATGCTCTTTTCTTTCTACAAAAGGGAGGCGAAGCTAAAAAGAGCAGTGACATGTCTAAGGTTGCACAGCAGAACAGAGACCTGGGCCTCCTCTCCTCTCCCCGGGAGTCCAGTGCTACCCCTCCTCCACCTCCCCCTTCCCCAGCTGCTCTGGGTGCTCAGAATGGACCATTCTCCTCTGGAGGCTGAGCAGGGCCTCCTGGGAAGACAAAGACCCATTGTACTCTGCTCAACCCAGGTCTGCGGCCAACTACCCACCACCTGAGGCATGGGGGCTCAGATGTTTGTGTCCCAAACGGCACCACAGCTAGGGCCGGGGGTCCCTTGTGGGCCCCTGTGGTCAGCTGGACACATCCAGAGCTTGGAGCAGTGATACCTGGAGCTGAGTCTGAGATCCAGGCCAGGCCTAATGTTGTCCGTGTTGGGCCCTGTCGTGACATGTCGGGCTTCCTGGGGCCAGTTGGACTGTATTATCAAAGCACTGCCCGCAGGGCTGTGTGGCAAAGTGTGGCACTGCCGTAGCATGCTGGAGCTTGTGGGAGATGAGATTCGGGGCCATGTGGAAGTCTGTTGTACTGAGCCGTGGAATGCTTTCCTGTTTGATTTTTCTCATTCATTCCACAAGTATTTATTGAGCATTTACTATGTGCCGGCTCTGTGCTAGATGCTGAGTGTTATGAAGCTGTGCACATGGCGTGGGAACCTGGAGTGATGTGATGGTCAAGGCGGGTCTCAGAGAGGAGATGGCATTTGAGCTGAGGCTGAAGGATGAGAAGGAGGCACCCCTTCCTAGAGGGTGTTCCAGGGAGCCGGGCCAGCATGAGCAACAGCCCTGAGGCCGGGCACAAGTCAGTCTGTTTGAGACACAGAAGGAAGCCCAGAGTGGCCACTCTGCAGTGAACGAGGGGGGCAGAGGAGCAACATGAGGCTGGAAGGTAGGCTGCGTGGACCCTCGGGCTGTAGTTAGGAGCGTGAATTGTCTTCTGAGCACTAAAGAGATTTCAACGTGGCAGTGAAATAATCTGATTCACATGTGCAAAAACCCACTCTGCCTGCTCTGTAGAGAACAGATGACTACAAGGTCAGAGTGGAATCAGGGGGCCCAGGTAGGAGGCGATGGTGTGACCCAGGCTAGAGATGCTGAGGCCTGAACGAGGCTGGGGGCCGTGGAGATCATGAGAAGCAGGCTTGTTGGGGACCTCTTGTGGACTTGCTGGGGGGTCAGAGGTGATGGTGAGAGAGGGGAGGAATTGAGGAGGACTTCCGGTTTCTACCTGATGGGTTGAGGATGGTCCCAAATTCTCTGCTGTTCCCCTTCCTGGAGTCTGGGCAGGCTTGGGGACCAGTTGGACCCACAGAGACTGTGTGACCTAGGCTGGTTTCCGGCTCAGACTAGAAAAGCGGGAGGACAGAGCCTGGGGACACTCCTATATCAGGAGCTGGGCAGAGAGGAGGAGAGGGTACAGTAGGCTGAGCAGGAGAGGTCAGGGAGGAAGGGGGAGTCCAGGGGAGAGAGCTGTCAGGAAGCCAAAGGAAGAGGGTGCTTCAAGACCTAGGAGGGGAAGCTGCCCGTGTGGAATGCTGCTGAAAGGTCGAGTAAGCTGAGGACAGAGACGTGTCCACTAGATGTGGCAGCAAGGACCTCGGGGCAACCTTGACAGAGCAGTCTTAGTGGAAGAATGAGGATGGAAGCTGAATGGCAGGGGTGGAACTGCAAATTGGAGCCAATGAACCAGAGAGAACAACCACTGGCAACTTTTTAGAACGTTTTAATGCAAAGGGAAGCTGAGAAATGGGGCTTTGGCTGGAAGGAAATAAGGAGGGTGAAGGGAGAGTTTTGTCCAAATATGGATACTGTAACATCGTATCTCTATGCTGATGGCAAGGAGCTGGGGAGGAACTGGTGATACAGAGAGAGGGGATTTCCCAGGATCAAAGTCCTTGCTAAAGTAAGAGGGAGGGGACCCGCAGCACAGGAGGAGAGAGCTGGCATTTGATAGGAGCAGGGACGATCATCTGAGAGGCAGAAGAAGAAGAGGTGGATTTGTAGAATCAGCCGTGCAAAGCTGAGGGAACCTCCTCTGGTGGTTTCTATTTTGCCAATGGAGTGGAAGAAACTTGCAGCCAAAGTGAGACAGGAAAAGAGGAGGGGACGGAGGATCAAGGATTAAATGTGAAATAGTTATCACAATCAAGCCCACTAAAGAAACAGAGTAGGATTTCCGGCAGTGTGGAGTGACCATTCGAAGTTGCTGACCATGAATTTGTAATGACCCTGGCGGGCCAGTCTGTTTGCTGGTGTGTTTTCTGCCATACACGGCAAGAGCCAAACGCGGGCCTTTTCCCAGGTAATCCTATTAAATCAATTGGCAGATGGGAAAGTCAAGACTCAGAAAGACTTTCTGGCTTGCCCAAGGTCACACAGCTGGTAGGTGCAGAGCAGGACCTTGAGCCCAATCCCTGAAGCCTCTGCAGATGCCAAAACTATCCAAGGACTAAGTTGACTCTCACAGCCGGTAGTGTTCATGGTTGTCAGCTATGGGTGCAAGTGGGGAAATGCAGAAAAGAGAAACAGAGCTTTCCTTTTTCTGTTATATTTCTGTATATTGGTGCTGGGACCAGTTGAGTACAAAGCGCCCCAATTGCTGCTTCCTTGCAAGGTCTGTTTGCTGAGTAACCACACCATTTCTTCATCTCTATCTAAATGACTAGCTTCTTTCAACCCTGGGCCAGGAGTGTGGAGATTTTTGGGGGGGATTAACGGCTCCCCCTCATCTCTTAAGTATCTGCCCTCCTTCGATTCAGCATTACTTTCACTAAAGAGAGCTCCCCAGGGAACGGTGTGCTTGGTGTTATCAGCAGCAAACATCTTAGAAAGCGGGTTCTGTCTTCCGGTGCCTATTTACAGAAACATTTCCACACCTTGCTTGGTGTTTCCAGGAATTCCTGATTTTCCCGGCCAGGAATATTAATAAATGGGTCTTGAAAAGTACAAGAGGCTCTTCCGTGGCTGCAAGCACATTGAACGCTTTTACCTTTTAATCCCTAAGCAGAAAGTAATAAAGCCCCAAAGGTTGGGTAAAAACCCAATCTGATAGAAAGAGTCACTTTTAAGAGCTAGGTCCTCAGGGGGGAATGCTGTGATGTGACCCTAGTGATTGTAATAGGTTGAATGGAGCCCCCCCTCCCCCCCCCCCGCCAAAGATATGTCTCCTAATTCCTAAAATCTGTGGCTGCAACCTTATTTGGAAACAGTCTTTGCAGATAAAGATCTCGAGATGAGATCATCCAGAATATCTTGGGGGGGGAGCGGTTTGAGGTGTGTGTGCTAAATCCACTGACAAATGTCCTTATAAGAGACACACAGAGGAAGAGGAGGAAGCCATGTGACCGTGCATGCAAAGACAGGAGTGATGCAGCCACAAGCCAAGGAACACATGGAGCCACCAAAAGCTGGAGGAGGCGAGAAGCAGATTCTCCCCTTGAGCCTCCAGAGAGAGAATGGCCCTGCTGACACCTTGATTTTGAACTTCTGGCCTCCAGACCATGAGAAAATACATTTCCATTTTAAGCAGTCAAATCTGTGGCAGTTTGTTCCAGCAGCCCCCAAGTGCTCTTCCCTTTCTCGGCTCTGTGAGGCCTGAGATCTGTGGGTCGATCAGAATGGACCAAATTCAAGTCTGTTTTGCGGACGGAACCAGCACCAAGCAGCTCGTACTGGCCAAAGCAGAATAAACGGGCTCAGACAGAATTGACTTATCAAGAAGTGGTTCAAAGACTCATCGGCAGTGATAGAGCCTAACATCAAGGTTCAGAGCACAGACTTGGCAGCCAGATGGAGTACATTCAAATTCCGCCTCCACTTCTCAGGGACCAGGAAACCTGGGGCAGCTTTCTGAAGCTCTCTGTGCCTCAGTTTATCCACGTGTAAAATGAAGACACTAATAGCAGTCCCCACCTGCAGGGTAGTTGTAAGAATTATATGACTTAACGTAAAGCCCTTGGAACTGACCGTGCCAACCTATCACAGGTGCAATATGAGTGGCTGCTATTATTATAATAACCCAAATCAAAACAGCCACAGATGAGCTCAGGATAGTCAAATAGATGCAAATGTGCTTACGCCTACATAGAGTGAGTCAAACCAGTTAAAACGAGGTGAAACTAGTGTAAACCTGCTCAGACCTCTTGGGTCAACCCTACAAAAACCAGATTAAAGCAGTCAAATCGGATTAGAGCAGGTCTGGAATCTGGACATGCGTTTGCACGTGGTCTCTGTTCGCTGTGTGTGTCAGTTTGGACGGTAACAAACAGCCCCACACATCTTCCAGGGGTGAGAGTGATGCATAGGCAGAGGCCATGGAAGTAAGTCGACATCTAAGAGAGACCAAGACGTATTTCCCTGTCGGAAGCACAACCAACATCTGCTGAAAGAAACACTCAAATTACTTATCCTAGGTCAGGCCTCAAATGTTCAGAACCAACCTCATGTTAATTAGACAGAAGATGGGATATCCTGACCCAGGATCCCTAAGAATCTCCTGAAACTCAGGGGCAAAAAGTATAGTCAGAGTCCATGGAGATCTAGAAGGTTGTCAGAACCCAAGGCCACTCTCTCTTTGGCCCAGGGAGGGGAGGTAACTCCCTCAAGGCCAGTAGCTCAGTGAGCAGCAGGATGAGGGGAGGGAGACCCTTGGGAGGTTGGGACTCTCAGGTGAGAGATCAAAAGTTAGAGGCCTTTGGGCTTCCCTGGTGGCGCAGTGGTTGAGAGTCCGCCTGCCGATGCAGGGGACACAGGTTCGCGCCCCGGTCCAGGAAGATCCCACATGCCGTGGAGCGGCTGGGCCCGTGAGCCATGGCCGCTGAGCCTGCGCGTCCGGAGCCTGTGCTCCGCAACGGGAGAGGCCACAACAGTGAGAGGCCCGCGTACCGTAAAAAAAAAAAAAAGTTAGAGGCCTTTGTGGGGAAGCTCACTCCAGTGGTCACAGGCTCTCCCCTGGCCCTTCACTGGCTCCATGCCTCCCCAGGGGTGCTTTCTCCAGGGCATTTGTGGCCCTCTGTGTCTCCTGCTGGAGGGGGCAGATGCTGGGGAGGGGCTGGGGGAGACACCTGGCTGGGGCTCAGGGCCTGCAGGGGAGCTGGAGCCTCTAAACTCAAGGCTGGGTGGGCAGCAGCCCTTCTGTAGTAACAAACAGAAGCTGGGGAGATAAGGGGAGGCCCAGGGGACAGTCTCTATGTGAAGACATGGCTGCTCGGGCACAGATGAGCTTGGGCTGAGAGAGGTCAAGGGCCTGGGTGGGAATCAGGGGCCTTCAGTCCCTGTCCTGGCTCTGCCTCTGACATGCTGTGTGACATTGAACAAGTCATCGCTCCGTCTGGGCCTCACTTACCCATCTCTGAAATGAGAGAGAGCTCTCCACGGTCACCGAGGGCCCCAAACTCATACACAAGACAGAGAGCTCATTCAGTCCAAACTTCTCATTTGCAACTGAAGGAATGGAGACTAGATAGAGGGAGGAGTTGGGCCGTGGTCACATAGTGAGTGAGAGGGAAAGGGAGGGAACTGTCATTTGTGGTCCACCTACTATGTGCTCGAGAAACTCCCTCCACGAGGACTGCCCTTTCCTCCATCCCAGCCAGCACAAATGCCAGGAGCACCTTCTACAGGTGGGTCACTTGACATGGATTATCTCATTTAATCCCCCAACAATCCTCAGAGGTATTATCATCCCAGTTTCACAGATGGGAAAACTGAGTTCCAGAGACATGACGCGCTCAGACACAGCTATTTGAAGCCGTCTCTCTAGTTCCCCTAGGGCAGAAGAGAGAATGAGGATGGAATGCCAGAGGTCAAGGGTGCCGTGGAGGACATGCCCCAGAATCAACTTTCGGGGGAAAAACAAGGGAGCAGGCTCAGGCGCAGAAAGAATCTAGGGAGGTAGTGCCCATTGGCTCATTTTATTTTTATCTTTATTTTTATTTTTTTTGGCCGCATCACACAGCTTGTGGGATCTTAGTTCCCCAACCAGGGATTCAACCCGGGCCCTCGGCAGTGAGAGTGTGGAGTCCTAAGCACTGGGCAGGCAGGGAATTCCCTCATTGACTCATTTTTTAAACAATTAGTTTAATTTGATTTTTCATTAATTAATACATTCTCATTGTTCCAAAAAAACGTATAAAAAGTCTCACTCGGCTGCATGTGCCTCATTTGCCCTATTCTGACTCCTTGTCCCCACCACCTACAGGTCACCAGTTTTTATTAGTATCTGAGGTTTTCTTGCAGAGTTGCTTTATGTACAAAAATGAATAAATGTTCATAACGCCCTTTTTACATAAAACGTAACAAACTATATATACTGTGCTGTACCTTTTCCCACTAGCCACACATCTTAGAGATTTTAATCAGCCAATAGAGCTTCTTGTTCTTTATATTACTGCCTAATATTCTATTGTAGACTGAAATAATTCATTTCACCAATTCCCTATTGATGGACATTTGAGTCCTTTCTAGTTTTTCTTTTTCTTTTTGGTATTACGATAATGCTGCAACAAATAATCACGTACATACTTTGTTTAATACATGTTAAAGGTATACTCGCAGAATTAATTCCCAGCAGTGGATGGTTGGGTTGAAGGTACTGTATTTGTTTTCTGTGGCTGCATAACAGTATCACAAACTCAGCAGCTTAAAATAATACCCTGAGAGTCTATAGGTCAGTCCTGCATGGTGTAGCTGGGTTCTCTGCTCAGGATGGAATCAAGGTGTTGGTGAGGCTTAGTCCTCATCTGGAGCCTCAGGGGGAAAATCGATTTCCAACCTCACTCCTGTCGTTGGTAGAGCTGGCTTCCTGTGGTCTCTGGTTTCTTGCTGGCAATCAGCTGAGGGCCTCCCTCAGCTTCTGGAGGACACCTACATACTCTACCATGTGGCTTCCTCCAAATGGCACAATGAATCCTTCTCATGCTTCAAATGTCTGACTTCTGAGACCAGCTAGAGAAAATTCTCTGCATTTAATGGGCTCAGCTGATCAGGTCTAGCCCCCTCAGGGTAATCTCTCTTCCTTAAAATCCACTGATTTGGGACCTTACTTACATCTGCAAAATCTCTTTTGCCATATAATGGAACATAATCACTGAGTCCATATTTTCATCATATTTACCGATTCTGCCCACATGCAAAGGATCACACAAAGTTGAAAGCCAAGGAGGGTCATCTTAGAATCCAGTCTAACACAGGGGTATTTGTAAATTGGATAGATATTGCCATCTGGTCCCCCATGGGATCTCCCCTCCCCCAGCAACGATGAGCATGCCTGCTTTTCCACAGTGTCACCTAAAGAACGATATCAAACTTCTGGATTTCTGCCAAGCTGATAGGTGAAAATGGAATCTCAATGTATTTTTTTAAAGTACATTGCTTTTTTAAAATAATTTTTTAAATTTTATTTTATCTATTTATTTTGGCTGCATTGGGTCTTTGTTGCTGTGCATGGGCTTTCTCTAGTTGTGGCGATGGGGGGCTACTCTTCGTTGTGGTGCATGGGCTTCTCATTGCGTTGGCTCCTCTTGTTCTAGAGTACGGGCCCTAGGGGCCTGGGCTTCAGTAGTTGTGGCACGCAGCTCAGTAGTTGTGGCTCGTGAGCTCTAGAGAGCAGGCTCAGGAGTTGTGGTGCACAGGCTTAGTTGCTCTACGGCATGTGGGAACTTCCCGGACCAGGGCTCGAACCCATGTCCCTGCATTGGCAGGCGGATTCTTAACCACTATGCCACCAGGGAAGCCCTCAATGTATTTTTAATCTGTGGTTATCTTCTTTTAAATAAGGCTGAGGATTTCTTCAAAAGCTTAAAAGCCATTTATATTTCTTATTTGTTAATGGCTTCTGGTTTTGAGTCATAGAAAGGTCTTTCTAACTCCAAAGTTAATCAGAAACCCTTCTATGTTTTCTTCTGCTGTTTTTATGGTTTCATTATGTATTCACTGGTTCTTGGAACTAGAAGCTTTTCTTGTCATTTCCTTAGCAGTGAGTGCAAAGCTGGATCCCCAAAAGGCTTGGGGTTTGGGGTAGAGAAATGACCCTCTACGGTGGATCCCTCTCAGTGCTGGGCTCCAATCCACTGTAGCTCTGCCAGAAATCACATCCAGCAGACCTTCCACCTCCTTCCCTCCAGCACTCATGGTGTCCTGGGATGGCACAGGGGGGCCCAGAGTTGAGGGGGACACTGCCCTGCCTGAGAAATGAGACAAGGACATGGCCAGACCAGGATTCGAAATACAGAGCCAGGGCTTTGAGCACAGGGAAGGGAGAGGGGGACTCTGATGGGAGTGTTTAGGAGGCTCCAGGGAGGAGTCGGCATCTGAGCTGAGCATTAAGAATGAGGAGAAATGGCAGCGATGGGGGAAGGAGAACAGCAGGAGCAAAAACAGGGAGGTGGAAAAATCAGCCTGAAATCTAGCCTGGAGAGAAGGATTTAGTGGACCATGAAGTCCTCAAGGGTAGAGGCAGGGGATGACTTATCTCCGCCCACCAGCCAGAGTTTGTCAAATGAGATGAAGCAGAAGGGACAGGGGGCTTTGGATCCCAGGCAAAATCATTTTCCCTTTTACTCTGACAGTGAGAAGCAAAGACCTCCAAGAAGAAGCCCTTGGCTCAGCCATCATCTCAGAACCTGGCGATTTCTGCACACCACTGCCCTCTTGTGGCTGATCTGGGAATTATCTGTGACTAACCTCAGAAGTCGGATCTAAGAAGAGCCAATCCAGAACTGAAGGTTGGGGAGGAGGCTGGGTGGGTCTCAGAGGATTGAAAAACTATGAAATTCTGTTCTGAGTCCAGTGGGCCCTCAAAGACCGTCTGGTCTGACTTCTTCATTACATATGGAGAAACCAAGTCTCAAAGAGGGTACTGCCAGAGAATGAGTGGAGAGATCACCAGACTTGGTGTAGGACAGTCCTCAGTCTGCAGGCTGGTGCCTTTTCTTACTGGTTCTGAGACCCTGGGAAAGTGGCCTCACCCCCGCACTGATCCACAGTTTCCATCTCTGTCAAATGGAGTCTGGGGCCTGGTAGACTTCTCTTTTCTGGTAATGTCAGGCTAAGTTACTCAGATCAATTCTCCCATTGAAAACAACTAAAAACGCTGGTAAACTGGTGTAACCAGAGGGTACAGAATTACCAGAACAAAATTGAAGGAAAACAGAAACTTTGACAGATAAGCCAAGCAAGAAAGTCCTTTTTTCTGATTCTGGCCAATTGGAACTTGTTTTGCCGACTCCCCTGCACAGGGGGCACAGATAAAGTTAGAGTACATAGTGAATGATCGTATAGAAAACCTTCCCCACTATAAGCCAGGAATCCCAAAAGCCATGCTTCCAGAAGCCAGCCCTAGTATGGACTTGCAGCCCCAGCTTATATCGGTTGGATGGTCTGTAAACTCAAGTCTTGAACTTAGATTGACGTGCCCCCAGACTGTGTGCCTCCAGCCTCCTGGGAAAAGCAAGTGAAAATCTTCTTTGGAGGGGGAGTTGATTAACTCTACATTTGAAGAAGTTAAGTGTGTAGATTATAACCTCTAGGATAAACATTAACACAATAAAAACAGTATAATTCCCAAGTCAGTTAAGGGAAGTGGAAGTCCCCTCTGGGTGAGGTTACTAACCAAATACCTATGCATATTAACATCAGACAGAGTGGGCTTTAAGGCAAGAAGTACTATTAGGATACAACTCCATATCAAAAAAACAAACAACCCAATCAAAAATTGGGCAGACATTTCTCCAAAGAAGACATCCAGATGGTCAACAGGCACATGAAAAGATAATTAATAATTAGCTCAACATTAGCTAATTATTAGAGAAATGCAAATCAAAACTATAATGAGGTATCACCTCATACCAGTCAGAATGGCCATCATCAAAAAGTCTACAAATAATAAATGCTGGAGAGGATGTGGAGAAAAAGGAACCCCCCTACACTATTGGTGGGAATGTAAATTGGTACAGTCACTATGGAGAACACTATGGAAGTTCCTTAAAAAACTAAAAATAGAGTATGATCCTGCAATTCCACTTCTGGGCATATATCCAGAGAAGACTATAATTTGAAAAGATACATGCATCCCAATGTTCATTGCAGCACTATTTACAATAGCCAAGACATGGAAGAAATATAAATGCCCATTGACAGTTGAATGGATAAAGAAGATGTGGTATATATATACAAAGGAATATTACTCAGCCATAAAAAAGAATGAAATGCCATTTACAGCAACATGGATGGACCTAGAGATTATTGTACTAAGTGAAGTAAGCCAGACAGAGAAAGACAAATATATGATATAGCTTAAAAGCCATTTATATTTCTTATTTGTTAATGGCTTCTGGTATATATATAGCTTCTATATGAATCAAAAAAAATACAAATGAACTTATTTACAAGACAGAAATAGACCTACAGACATAGAAAACAAGCTTATGGTTACCAAAGGAAAAAGTGAGGTTGGGATTAACATATACACACTATTATATACACACTATTATATATAAAATAGATAACCAACAAAGACCTACTGTATAGCACAGGGAACTATACTCAATATTTTTAATAACAAATAAGGGAAAAGAATCTGAAAAAGAATATATCTGAATATAAAAGAATATATCTGAATCACTGTGATGTACACCTGAAACTAATACAACATCGTAAATCAACTATGCTTCAATAAAAAAGAAGTTCTATTAGGAATAGTGGGGACCACTGTATAAATAATAAATAATAAGTTGAACAGGCCCTCCACAAAAGAGGAAAACCAAATGATTGATAAACATATGAAAAAGTGCTCAACCTTACATGTAATCAGAAAAATGCAAATTAAGACCACAGTAAGATGCTACTACACACTTATCATATTTGGGATAATTTACAATTTGAACAATATCATGTATTGGAGATTACTAGACATGCAAAGAGGCAGGAAAACATGACTGGTAGTCAAGAGAAAAAAATAGAAGATAGTGTCAGAACCACAATGATCCACATGCTGGAGTTAGCAGACAAGAACTTTAAAATAACTCTGATAATATGTTAAAGAGCATAGAAGAAAAAAAGATTGACAAGGTGGATATAAAATAGAGATTGTCAATAGAGAAGTGGAATAATTTTTTAAAAATAATCAAATATTCTAAAACTGGCAAATACAACACCTGAAATTAAGAACTTATTGGAGAGATATATTATGTATCTATATCTATATCTATATCTTTTAATGCTATGGGATTGGAAACTTTACTTTTATTTTTTAATTTATTTTTGGCTGCGTTGGGTCTTCGTTGCTGTGCATGGGCTTTCTCTAGTGGTGGTGAGCGGGGGCTGCTCTTCGTTGTGGTGCACGGGCTTCTCATTGCAGTCCCTTCTCTTGTTGCGGGGCATGGGCTCTAGGTGCATGGGCTTCCGTAGTTGTGGTGTGTGGGCTCAGTAGTTGTGGCTCACGGGCTCTAGAGCACAGGCTCAGTAGTTATGGCACAAGGGCTTAGTTGCTCCATGGCATGTGGGATCTTCCTGGACCAGGGATCGAACCCATGTCTCCTGCACTGACAGGTGGATTCTTAACCACTGCACCACCAGGGAAGTCCCAGGACTTATTGGATATATTTAACAACAATGACAACAACAACAAAAGGGTACAGCAGAAAGACAAAAGACAGCATTAGCAAACTTGAAGACAGGTCAACGGAAAATATCCAAGCTGAAACAGAGAAAAATATAGCAGGAACAGAGCGTAACGAGTTCTAACATTTGTGTAATTAGAATCCCAGAAGGGGAGAAAAGAGATTTGGGACAGAAGCAATATTTGAGGATTACTTCAAATGACTTATAATTTTCCAAAACTGTTGAAAGGTATCAACCCACAAATTCAAGAAGCTTAGTAAAACCCAAACAGGTTTCACTAAAGAAAACCACACTTAGTGCTTCCCTGGTGGTGCAGTGGTTGAGAATCTGCTTGCTAATGCAGGGGACACGGGTTCGAGCCCTGGTCTGGGAGGATCCCACATGCCACGGAGCAACTTGGCCCGTGAGCCACAACTACTGAGCCTGCGCGTCTGGAGCCTGTGCTCCACAACAAGAGAGGCCGCGATAGTTAGAGGCCCGCCCACTGCGATAAAGAGTGGCCCCTGCTTGCCACAACTAGAGAAAGCCCTCACACAGAAACAAAGACCCAACACAGCAAAAATAAATAAATAAATTAATAAACTCCTACCCCCAACATCTTCTTTAAAAAAAAAACCTCCGCCCTTAGACATATCATTGTCAACAGCTGAAAACTGAGACAAAGACATATTATCTTTAAAGCAACAGTAATAAGACTGATGCCTACATTTCAACAGAAACTATAAATCCAGAAGAAAATGGAATGACATTTTAAAAGGTCAGAAATGAAAACAAAAAACAAAAATACCAACCCTGCTAATCTAGAATTCTGTACAGAGGAGGGACAATCTTTTAAGAATTAAGGTGAAACAAAGACATTTTTGTACAAAGAAAAGTTGAGAAAATCTATTGCTGGCCAACCTATGCCACAAGAAACATTAAAGGAAATTCTTCAGGCTGAGGTAAAATGATCCCAGATGAAAGCACAGACCTTCAGAAAGTAATACAGGGCACTGGCAAGGACAAATGTGTGGGTAAACATTAAAAATTGACAAGCATGGGCTTCCCTGGTGGCACAGTGGTTGAGAATCTGCCTGCCAATGCAGGGCACACAGGTTTGGGCCCTGGTCTGGGAAGATCCTACATGCTGTGGAGCAACTAGGCCCGTGAGCCACAACTACTGAGCCTGCACGTCTGGAGCTTGTGCTCCGCAACAAGAGAGGCCGCGACAGTGAGAGGCCTGCGCACCACAATGAAGAGTGGCCCCCGCTTGCCACAACTAGAGAAAGTCCTCGCACAGAAACGAAGACCCAACACAGCCAAAAATAAATAAATAAATAAAAAGCGTTCCCTTCAAAAAAAAAATTGACAAGTAAAACAATAACAGAAATGTCTTGTAGGGTTTATAACATATATAGAAGTAAAATATAATAAAGAAATAAACTATAATAGCACAAAAAGTGGAAGGGAGTGAAAGGAACTGAACTGTTGTAAGGTTCTTACATTGTTAAAACAGTGGTAAACATATTAATTTAATACTACAGTGAGTCTGTAATACTGTGATATGGACTGAATGTTTGTGTCTCTCCCTCTCCACCCCACCCCCCACTCATACACTGAAACTCTAATCTCCAATGTGATGGTATTTGGAGATGGGGCCTTTAGGAATTAATTAGGTTATGAGGAGAGAGTCCTCATGGGATTAGTGCCCTAATAAGAAGAGGGGCAGGATTCCCTGGTGGTGCAGTGGTTAAGAATCCGCCTGCCAATGCAGGGGACACGGGTTCGAGCCCTGGTCCGGGAAGTTCCCACATGCCACAGAGCAATGAAGCCAGTGCGCCAAAACTACTGAGCCTGTGCTCTAGAGCCCACAAGCCACAACTACTGAAGCCTGCGTGCCTAGAGCCCATGCTTCGCAACAAGAGAAGCCACTGCAATGAGAAGCCTGTGCACTGCAACGAAAGAGTAGCCCCTGCTTGCCACAACTAGAGAAAGCCTGTGTGCAGCAACGAAGACCCAACGTAGCCAAAAATAAATATATATATATTTTTTTTTAAAAGAAGAAGGGCAAGAGAGCTTGCTTCCTCGGACACAGCAAGAAGACAGCTGTCTGCAAACCAGGAAGAGGACTCTCACCAGAACCCAATCATGCTGGTGCCCTGATTTTGGACTTTCCAGCCACCCAAACTGTGAGAAATAAATTTCTCTTGTTTAAGCCAATCAGTTTATGGTATTTTGTTATAGCAGCTTGAACTAAGACATAGAGTAATAGGTCTAAGATGCATATTTAAATCTCTATAGTAACTACTGAAAGAATTTTATTAAAATGCATAACTAGAACCTAATAAAGGAAAAAAATGAAATAATAAAAACGACTTGATTATCCAAAAGAAGAAAACAGTGGGTGAATAAATGAACAAAGAACAGATGAGACAGAAAAACAAATAGCAAATTGTAGACCTTAATCCAACTCTATCAGTAACTACATTAAATATACATGGTTTAAACAAACTGACTAAAAGACAGATATCATTAAAATGGATTTTTTTAAAGCCCAATTATATTCATTTATAAGAAACACTTTAAAAATATAAAAACACAGAAACAAAAGGATGAAAAAAGGTATAGCATTCAAACTACTTTAAAAAAATTAGTGTCACTATAATAATACCGGATAAAATAAGCTTAAGACAGAAAGTATTACTAGAAATAGACAGATGTTTTATAACAATAAAAGTCCAATTCAATGGGAAGATGTTATAATTCTAAATTTGTATGCACCAAGTAACACAGCTTAAAAATACATAAAGCAGGGCTTCCCTGGTGGCGCAGTGGTTGAGAGTCCGCCTGCCGATGCAGGGGACGCGGGTTCGTGCCCCGGTCCGGGAAGATCCCACATGCCGCGGAGCGGCTGGGCCCGTGAGCCATGGCCGCTGAGCCTGTGCGTCCGGAGCCTGTGCTCCGCAACGGGAGAGGCCACAGCAGTGAGAGGCCCGCGTACCGCAAAAAAAAAAAAAAAATACATAAAGCAAAAGTTGTTAAGACTAAAAGAGAAATAGACAAACATACCACCACAACTGGAGATTTTAACACACTTTTTTCAGAAACTTAATCAAACAAACAAAATCAGTAAATGTATAGACGATTCGGACAAAGTAGTTAACCAGTTTGACTCAATTGACACATATAGAATATATACGCAGAACATGTTTCACAAAAGAAGATCTCCAAATGGCCAATAAGCACATAAAAAGGTGCTCGACATCATTGGTTGTTAGGAAACTCCAAACTGAATCCACAATGAAATAACATTTCATACCACTAGAATGGCTAAAATAAGATTCACATACTAAATCCTGGTGAGGATTTAGAGCAACTAGAGCTTTCATACATTGCTGATGGGAGTGTAAATAAGTACACCACCTGAGAAGACTAACAGCTTCTTAGAAAGTTAAACATTTTTCTGCCTTACGAACTAGCAATTCTACTCCTAGGTATTTACCCCAGATATCGGGGCTGATTTCAGATCTGGGGTGGGAAACGTACAAGATGAGAAAGTGAAAACATAGTCATGAGCCCCTGATGATGAACACACATCACCTATAAAAGTAGGCTTGTCAGAAAAAGAAATATGAATCTGATTAAGTCTCTGGATCCAGTTACCAATTAACAAGAAATTCAGAGAAGAGAGGAATATGCTACCTTCACCATGGGGATGCAATTAGCAATGACTGTGGGAAACTCTGTAAGATAAATGATCTGGTTTCATTAGCAAATGAATCACAAGAAGGAAAAAAAAAAGATGGAAAGAGAACCAAGGATTAAACAAAATGAAATGACATTAAAAGAAGCAAAAAACAGGCCAAGTGAAAGTCAGACTGCTGGTTGCTCTTGGGGGTGGAGGTGGGAAGGGATTATTAGGGACGGGGCATTCGGAGAGTTTCTGGGGTGGGGGGCAAGGATTTGCCTTCAGACAGGGGTGGTGGTTATAGGGGAGTTTGCCTAATTATGGTTCACTAATCTGTACCTTTGTTTTAATGGCTTCTGTATTCATGTTGTATTTCACCATAAAAAGGATTTAAAGAAATCATTCAGAAGATGTGGATGCAGATTTTTAGGCTTCAACTCCCAGAGATTCTGAATCTCTGAATGAAGCTACCTAAGCCACCACTTATTAGAAACTGCCAGATGTTTTTATGTAATGACTGTCCCAAGATGCATTTTGAAAAACATTGGTGAAGGAATTGGGGGGCCAGGGATGGATTTCGCAGCCGAATGACAGGCTGAGTTTTTGCCTCAAAAAGATCCCTCTGTGCGCTTCCCTGGTGGCGCAGTGGTTGCGAGTCCGCCTGCCAATGCAGGGGACACGGGTTCGTGCCCCGGTCTGGGAAGATCCCACATGCCGCGCAGCGGCTGGGCCCGTGAGCCATGGCCGCTGAGCCTGCACGTCCGGAGCCTATGCTCCGCAACGGGAGAGGCCACAACAGTGAGAGGCCCGTGTACCGCCAAAAAAACAAAAAAAACAACACAAAACAAAGCAAAAAAAAAGATCCCTCTGTAGCGTGGAGGATGGGCTGGAGGAGACTGGAGTCTGACTCACAAGGTCGGAAGAGATGACAAAGGTCTGAAGATCAGAGCAGTGGCCTTGGGGATGGGATGGGATGCAGAGTCGAGAGATGTTACAGAGGTAAAACTTCAAAGAGCATTTCCAAATTCCCAACAGATATTCTTTGGGATTTGGGTATGAGATGTCAGAATCCCAGGAAATTCTCAGGAATTCCTGAAATAATACATTATTCTGTATTTTCCCCAGCACTTTATGGGTTTTGGAAAAATAATGATTGACCATAATAAAAAAACAGTGAAAATTTTTCTGTAAGAGGGTTATACTAAACATTTCAGAGGTTTCCTGTTTAAAAAATCAGTATTATAGATGCATGGTGTATTATTATTACGAGCCATTATATGACAGGATGGTATATAGTAATCCCCCAACCCCCATATATCCATGGTTTTGCTTTCCACAGTTTCAGTTACCCACAGTCAACCATGGTCCAAAAATATTAAAAGAAAAATTCCAGACACAATTCATAAGTTTTAAATTGAGCGCCATTCTGAGTAGCATGATGAAATCTCTAGCTGTCCCCCTCATCCCTTTGTCAGTGTAATCCTGCCCATGAGTCATTCAGTATCCATCAGTTATCAGATTGACTATAGTGGTATCTTGGTGCTTGTGTTCAAATAACCCTTATTTTTACTTAATAAGGGCCACAAAGCCCAAGAGTAGTGATGCTGGCAGTTCAGATATGCCAAACAGAAGCTGTAAAGTCCTTCCTTTAAGCGAAAGCCCTAAACTTATAGGGAATGAAAAAATGCTGAGGTTGCTAAGATCTACGGTAAGAACAAATTTTCTATCCCTGAAATTGTGAAGAAGAAAAAAGAAATTCATGCTAGTTTGGATGTCACACCTCAAAGTGAAAAAGTTATGGCCACAGTGCAAGATAAGTGCTTAGTTAAGATGGAAAAGGCATGAAATTTGAGCAATAAGATATTTTGAGAAAGAAAGAGACCATATTCACATAACTTTCATTACAGTATATTATAATTGTTCTATTTAGTTGGTGTTAATCTACTGTGCCTACTTTATAAATTAAACTTTATCATAGGTATGTATGGATAGGGAAAAACATAGTACATACAGGGCTCAGTACTCTCCGTAATTTCAGGCATCCACTGGGGGTCTGGGAACATATCACCCTTGGATAAGGGGGGACTACTGTATTTCAGTAACATGTAACAATGACCTCTACCTCATATAGACACTTGATCATTAAAAAAAAATTAGGGACTTCCATGGTGACGCAGTGGTTAAGAATCCACCTGCCAGGGCTTCCCTGGTGGCGCAGTGGTTGAGAGTCTGCCTGCTGATGCGGGGGACGCGGGTTTGTGCCCCGGTCCAGGAAGATCCCACATGCCGCGGAGCGGCTGGGCCCTGAACCATGGCCGCTGGGCCTGCGCGTCCGGAGCCTGTGCCCTGCAACGGGAGAGGCCACAACAGTGAGAGGCCCACGTACCGTAAAAAAAAAAAAAAAAAAAAGAATCCACCTGCCAATGCAGGGAACACGGGTTCGATCCCTGGTCCAGGAAGATCCCACGTGCCGTGGAGCAACTAAGCCCCTGCGCTACAACTACTGAGCCCGCGTACCACAACTACCGAAGCCTGTGCACTTTGGGGCCTGCATGCTTCAACTACTGAGCTCGCGCGCCTAGAGCCCGTGCTCTGCAACAAGAGAAGCCACCGCAATGAGAAGCCCGCGCACCACAATGAAGAGTAGCCCCTGCTCATTGCAACTAGAGAAAGCCCACGTACAGCAACGAAGACCCAATGCAGCCAAAAATAAATAAAATATTTTTAAAAATTAAAAAGGGGAAACATTAAATGAATGTAAATGCCAAATAAAAGTCATTTTAAAAATTGAGTGATATCATAAATGCTTACTACTTAAAAGAGTCTTAAAATGAAAATTTAAAACACAAAGTATTAATTGCCCTTGATCTTTTGTTTTCATGATAAATATTTCTGGTGGGGAGGAACTGATTTCATTTTGCACTGATGCTGGTTGAATTGAGTGTGTTCAAACACGTCTTCAAGTTGGGTATTAGGTACATGTTACTTCATATAACTTTCCTCTTTTTAGTAATGAACAATTTTGCTTTACAGAGAACCATAGCCTAGAGCAAACATTCAAACACTGGAAAATACCAGCCTAGAGCAAACATTCAAACACTGGAAAATACCAGCTAACATAATTGGGTAGTATTCGAGTAACATGGTGAAATTACCAAATTAAGGACTTGTTTTGCTTCCAAAAATTATTTCTTGGAACACCACTCATAGGATTTGAGTCAAGCTTATTCATATTATATATATAAACTTATAAATATTCATTTTCTTTGCCAAGAATGGCTCACAAATTAGCAGCAAACAGGTCCACAAACACACACTTATAACACGGCAACAGCTACGAGCAAGACTGATTACATCTGTACCAGTTCTCCTCTACATGCTCTTGTCCCAGAGCCCAGAAATGTCAACCTTGACCTTTGACTCCACATGCCAGTATTTCCTGCTCTAGCTTTTGACATGTCAGTGGCTTCCTTCAAACCGGAAACTTCTCTATGTTGATTGTTAAGCTTTAATTTTCACAGGAGAATAATAATACTTTTCCTACCACCAGAGGTTGGTATCATACAAACCAAGAGAAGAGAGAGTTTCCAGGAGAGAGTGGTCAGCTGTGTGAGTGAGATGGGTGCTGATCAAAGCTGGGGACTGATTGAGTGAAGGTCAGTGGCATGACCCTTCTTCTAGAAAGTTCTGCTCCCACTTCTACTGTGGGCTGGGGTGTTGGTGGGCTCCACCCATTCTGGAACCTGCCCAAACCTTTCACAGCCTCAGAATCTCTGCAGTGCTGTTCCCTCTTCCTGGAGCATCTTTCCCGAACCCTCCCAGTCATCAGGTCTCTCAAATGTCACCTCCCACCACCCTCTCCAGTCACTCTAATTCCTTCACATCACCCATCACAATCTAGCATTATCTGGTTTATTTACCTGATTGGTACCTGTCCTCCCCACACCCGCGCCGCCCCCCCGCCCCCATGGAATGTCAGCTCTACAACAGCAATGATCTCTGCTGAATCCCAGCGACTAGAACAGTGTCTGGCACAGAGGTGTTCAATGAATATTTATTGAATGAATGAGCAACTGAGTGGATGAAGTAGGCGGGTGCAGATGGCTTTTAAAAGTCATCTCTCTGGACTTCTCCTCACTTGTCAAAGGGGGAAGAGAACCCCTCTGCAGCCCTTTTCAACAAGGCATTTTAAGACACTTTTATTTTTAAAAAATTAATTAATTATTTATTTATTTTTGCTGTGTTGGGTCCGTTTCTGTGCAAGGGCTTTCTCTAGTTGTGGCAAGCGGGGGCCACTCTTCATCGCGGTGCGCGGGCCTCTCACTATCGTGGCCTCTCTTGTTGCGGAGCACAGGCTCCAGACGCACAAGTTCATTAGTTCTGGCTCACAGGCCTAGTTGCCCCGCGGCATGGGGGATCTTCCCAGACCCAGGCTCGAACCCACGTTCCTTGCATTGGCAGGCAGATTCTCAACCACTGCGCTACCAGGGAAGCCCCAGCAAGGCATTTTTGGACCCAGACACCGAATCCTTAGCTGAGCAAATGCGACGCAGGTTCTGTTTGGCTGCAATACTGATAGTGGCCAGTGGGTGACAGCAAGTCACTATGGTTGAACCATGACAAAGCCTGGGCCACTGCACGGAACACCTGAAGTTCAACCTCCGAACAGCCAAGCTTGGTTTTTGTCACCATCTGGGTGAAAGCAAGACTTTCTTTTTCTCTCATTTTTTTTTATACAGCAGGCTCTTATTAGTCATCCATTTTATACATATTAGTGTATATATGTCAATCCCAATCTCCCAATTCATCCCCCCTGCCTTTCCCCCCTTGGTGTCCATGCATTTGTTCTCTACATCTGGGTCTCTATTTCCGCCTTGCAAACCGGTTCATCTGTACCCTTTTTCTAGATTCCATATATATGTGTTAATATACGATATTTGTTTTTCTCTTTCTGACTTACTTCACTCTGTATGACAGTCTCTAGGTCCATTCATGTCTCTACTAATGACCCAATTTCATTCCTTTTTAAGGCTGAGTAATACTCCATTGTATATATGTACCACATCTTCTTTATCCATTCGTCTGTCAGTGGACATTTAGGTTGCTTCCATAACCTGGCTATTGTAAATAGTGCTGCAATGAATACTGGGGTGCATGTGTCTTTTTGAATTATGGTTTTCTCTGGGTATGTGCCCAGTAATGGGATTGCTGAGTCATACTAGTTTTAGTTTTTTATGGAACCTCCATACTGTTCTCCATAGTGGCTGTATCAATTTACATTCCCACCAACAAACAGGGCAAGAGGGTTCCCTTTTCTCCACACCCTCTCCAGCACTTATTGTTTGTAGATTTTCCGATGATGCCCATTCTAACTGGTGTGAGGTTATGATATCTCATTGTAGTTTTGATTTGCATTTCTCTAACAGTGATGTTGAGCAGCTTTTCATGTGCCTCTGAAAGCAAGACTTTCTTTTTGCGGGCCTCTCACTGTTGTGGCCTCTCCCTTTGCGGAGCACAGGCTCCGGACACGCAGGCTCAGCGGCCGTGGCTCACGGGCCCAGCCGCTCCGCGGCATGTGGGATCTGCCCAGACCGGGGCACGAACCCGTGTCCCCTGCATCGGCAGGCGAACTCTCAACCACTGCGCCATCAGGGAAGCCCAAAGCAAGACTTTCTTAAACACAGTGTGCACACCCCTGCTGCCCTAAAGGGAGAAGACTGAACTACGTTTGAAGTCAAATCCCAGCTCTGCCACTTACTGGCTAGGCGACCGCAGGGTTTGCTTCTCTAACGTGGGGGCATTATAAGCTCACTGGGTCATTATGAGTCTCCAGCAGGTAGAGGCTGTGGAAGAACAGCATGTGCTCTCAGGAAAAGGCTCTGAGGACTGCGTGTGGAGCCTGGACCTGCAGAGACCCCCAGGAGCACCTCATTCTCCAAGCTGTCTCCACCTCCCTTGGCTCTCCCCCTCGCCCTCCCCACACCACCCCCCATACTGCACCTGCACCCGTAGCACAGGTGCCCACGTGGCTGAAGACAAAACACACCGGATGACAGGCTTCATTCTAAATGGATCTCCACAAACCTCGAGTGGGTACCTGTGCTGGCAATCCCACCCATTTCATTGGTCCATTCACCCTTCCACGCGCGTTGTGACGTTTCCACTCGGCCCTCTCCTAAAAACACCAGGACCCTCTCCTGCCTCCTTGCTCTCCACTATGATTTTCCTTCTTACTCCGCTAAGAAAGAAACAATCAGTAGAGAGCTCTGCGTTCTCCTAGCGACCTACCTGTCCCCGCGGAGATGCGGCACGAGCTCCCATCTGGGCGCACCAGTCCCCGCCCCCAGGACGCCAGCCCCTCCCACCCACCCAAAGATTTTGCTCTGCCGCTGTCGCTTCTCTCTTCTGCATCTTATCTTCCCTTTTGTCGGTCGTCCCTGTGAGCCTACAAACAAGCCATAATATCTCTCATCTTAAAACAAACCCCTCCTTGACTCTACGGGGCGCCTCTTCCAGCTACCCTCCCATTTCCTGTTCCCCTTACAGCACAACTAACTCCCCGGAAGAGGTGACCACGCCCCACCCTCTCCACCATCCTCTCTGGACTCCACTTCCACCAACTTTCCTTGGCTTTGAAACCCGCTGGTTAAAATCACCAATGACCTCTGCTTTCCCGAAGCCGTTCTCGGCCCTCCCCTTACCCACCTCCGGGCAGTATTTGACACAGCTGAGGGCTCCCACCTTCTTGGAATGTTTCTCCTCTCACTTCCCGTGCTTTGTGTCCTCTCTTTGTATGCTCACTTCCTGGCTGGGCTGGGCGGCCCCAGGAATGTAAAGTCCATCCAGTGTGGACCACGCCCCATCCACGTTCATATCTGCCGTCCTGACCTCTGCCCTGAAATCCAATGCTTGTATCTGACTCCATTTGGAGGTTGAACAGGCTTCTCAAACCTGACCTTTCCGAAACTGAACTCTCCATTTTAACCCCTCCTAACCTGTTTCTCCTCCCCCGCATCTCCCTTTGTATACAGGCAGCTTCAGCCCAAAGCCCTGGAGTTGTCCTTGACTCTTCTCTTTGCCTCTTACCCCACATCTGACCCCTCAAAAATTCTCTCAACTTGACCTTTGCAGCCTGTGCTGAACCTGGCGCCTCTCACCACCCGTACTGTGACCACCGTCATTTCCCAGGACTGGCAGGAACCCCTCAAGTTCTCTCTGCGTCCTCTTACCGCATTCACCTGCTCAAACCTGTCAGGGCCTCCTCTCCCCCTTCCCCGCCTTCGGCCGGCCCGTCTCAGAAGAAAGTCAAATCCCTGACTTATCTGAGGCTTGACAAGATCAGCCCCTGACCCTCCTCCTGCCCCACTTCCCAACACCTCCCCTCACTCACTGTGTTCACCCACACAGAGCTTCTTGCCTTTGGGGAAACACTCTCCATCCCGGGCTTTGGACTTGCTGCTTCCAGTGCCTGGAACTCTCTGACTCAGCTAATCACACGGTCCCTTCAGGTCTCTGCTCTTCTGCTACATCCTCAGAGAGGCCTCCCAGGCCCCTCTACCTAAAATAGCACTGTCTTCTATCACTCACTGGCCCCTTGCTTGTCTTATTGTTCTTCACAGCACTTATTGCTTCCACTTCATTTTATCATTCATTTATGTGTTTGCTTATGCTCTTTTTCCAACTGGAAGTTTAGCTCCATGAACTTGGATTTTTGTCCATCTTGTTCATCATGTGTCACCTGTGCCAGACACAGTCTAAGCCCTTGCATTTTATTTTATGGATGGATCAATTGATGGATCACTGGTGAATGGATGGGTGGATGGATGGATAGATGGGTGGATGGATGGATGACAGATGGGTGGATGGATGGATAGATGGGTGGATGGATGGATAGATGGGTGGATGGATGGAGGAATATCCACAGTCACACAGTACAGCACCCAGAGGGTAAAACACAAAACACACCAACATCTCTTGCATCTGAATACAACTTTTATTTTTTCCCTAAAGCGCACTCGTATTTGTACTTCCAGATATCTCTGGGGAGGTAAGAGTAGACGTTTCCACTCCCAATTTTCAGGCTCTTGGAGGAGACAAATGGATAACACGTAATCCAAAGGCTGTATGAACCCTCCGGCTTCCTTGGGTGGCATGTGCAGATACCCTTCCCTTCTCCTCAGATGTCTGCAGGGGAAATCTCCGTAGCCCAAGGATGCCAGAAGATTCCTCTGGTCTTGGCTGGGCTGGGAAGGCAGCAGCAAGGTTGGTAAGGCTGATTCTGGTGGATGGGGAGGACCCTTTGCAGAAGCTGGAGATCAGAGAATGTCTTGTCTTATCAGGCGAAGCTTAAAAAAGGACACAGGGCACGGGAGGTGGGTGACTTTGACCTCTGGGGCCCTCTCTCCCTTCCCTCGCTGCAGCAAGGTGACTGGTCATCCCTATGTGTCCTGACCCCTATACCTCTGTCATCATCCTTCCCTGCAGGATACATTGTCCTTTTGAGCTCACAACTCCCCCAAATGTTGTTGTTTTTAAAGTTTTAGTGTGCCCAGGGGACATGTAGTAGCATCTGCCCTGCTTCGGAGTTGGCTGTGTCCACACCTTGTCCATCCAACCTCCCAACCTGGGCGTTTCTTAAGGCCAAGGTCAGGTCTGAGGCACCCACATGGAGCATTAGCTGTGTGGCCAGATGCTGTGTGTTTGCTTCCTGAGGATGGCCAGACCATGGGGGCAGGGGTGGCCTTTGAGCAGGCCAGGCCCAGGATCAGGGCAGCCAGAGGCAGGTGAACATGAACTGACCTTGAATGAGGACTTGCATTATCTGGCTTAATCCTCTCAACAGCCCTGCAAGGGGAATGCTAATCTCACCCTCACTTCACAGATGGGGAAACTGAGGCTCTGACCACACTGCCAGGATGTGGTGGAGCCTGGATTCCCTCCAGACCTGTCTGACTCCAATGCTCCTGCTCTCTCCACTAGGGTGGGTCTCTATGGTTCACGTAAACCTTTCTGGAACAACGCAGGGGTCACTAACTGGAGGCAAGGAAGGACCAAAGCGTCGCAAGGTGCTGGTCAATGCAGGTTGCCTCACATTCCAGGGCATGGCCACCAGGGGGCACTCTTGTAATAGTGCCGGTTCCCCTCCCTGCCCCACCCCAGGGTCTAGGGGGTTAGGAGCAGGGAGGGCAGGATCAGCCTCCCAGAAGAGCTAACCTAGGCTTCAGGCCCACTTAGGGAGAAGACAGTTTTGAACCTTAGGTTGCCGAATCATTTCAGAGGCACCCAAACCTCTGTTTCCTCCGCGCTACTCCTCCTGCCAGATCCCTACCCCCAAGCATCCCCACGTGGGCGCACCGAGGTGTCTGAAGCCCCTCCATTCTGGCCTTGTCTCAGCCTACAGTGCGGTCTCCAGCAGGCTCCTGTGGAAGGAATGTGCCAGTAAAGGGGTGTTCTAGGGCCCCCTCTGCTACCTAAGGAAGCAAACCCTAGGTTGGGGCCAGAGGCGATCCTGGAGTGGGGCTGTGAGGGAGCCTGGAGCAGGAGGGGAAGGGACGCCTGAGGAGGGTATCCGGGGGGCAGCTGCAGATGGTCAGAGCCAGGCGGGATGGGGGGACCTCAGCCATGGGGCTGAGGGTCATCTGGGGACACAGGGCTGCCTGATTCTGCTCACAAAGGCATCTACGCATCAGGGCTGTCAGAACTGCCCAGGTGGGCTACCTTGGACTTACCTGTGGAGAGGCTGTAACAGGGTCAACCCCACAGGCAGAGGCCAGTGTCAAAGGTCAGCCAGACATCTTGGGCTTTGCTGGGGCCAGTTGGGGGAGTAGGGTATTTCCAGGGCCTGGGACTCCAGAGCTCAGCCACCAGCTCCCCTTTTTGCCAAGTTCAGATCCTGGTGAGAGCCCCTCACTGCCCAGCCCCTTTCCACCTCCCACCAGACACCTAAGCTCGGGTCCTACGGAGCAGCAGATGGAGGGGAGAGGGAAGCCACTGAAGGCGGAGCTCATGGCGGACGTGTAGGCACCCGTGGAGGGGAAGACCAGCCAGTCGCCCACGTCCCGCTAGGGCAGCTGCACCTCCTTCAAGAACAGCTTGTCAAAGGCATTGCACGTGGGGCTGTAGAGGGTGCAAGAGAAGAGGGGCAGCTTGGGGCCGAGGTCCTGCAGGGACGTGGTGGCGTGGGGCCGGATCAGAGAAGGAAGACGCCCCCCCTTCACTCCCCAGCTGCAGGGCATGCCCCCAGGGCACTAGAGGGAAGGTACCAGCAAGGACTCTGTCATTCACCCACTCTGACCAATTCCTGAGTGGTCCCTCTGTGCCAGGCACTGTTCTTGACCCTGCCCTCATGGAGCTTATGCTCTAGAGACATACTCCTGCCCTGCCAATCCACAAGTGCAGACACAGATGGGACGTCAAGTTTTCCCATTTATAAAGTGGGAAGATTTTATTTACTAATCACTCAAAATACCGGGCCTCAAACCTGGCTGCACTGCAAATGCCTGAGGATTGTGTCAGGGTCCCAACCCATGAGAAGTTCCAATATCAATGGTCTGTGGCATGGTCTGGGCGTAGGGGTGTTTTAAAGTTTCCCAGATGATTCTAATGTGAAGCAAAGTTTGAGAATCTCTACTTCCTAAGTCTCCTGCATCTCCAAGATTCAAGGACTCTGGAACCACAAACATAGCGACACAGAGACATGCACAGGGAAACACAAACCACCAAACAGCTGCACACACACCCCTCCACAGACCCATGGACCTGGACACCCAACTTCCTGCACAGGTGTAAATCGACAGGCCCACACAGAGAAATGCACACACGCAGAAGTGCACCTGCCGATACACATAGACACACGTACACATCCTGGTACATGCACGAGGTGTGACAATCTGTCAAGCCACCGATAATCTGAGATCTTTCGCCTCTCCCCTGGCAGCAGGGAGCCCTGCCCAAAGAGGGATGGACTAGGGAGTCTCCGAGTCTGGGAGGTGCCAGAGCCACAAAAAGTTTTCTTTACCTTCACCACAATGGGCATCCTGGATTCAGTCTCCCTGGGAAAATGCAGAATGTGCCATAGTGGCCGTTGTTGAGATAGAACAGCAGCTTCCAGTAGCCTCCTGAGAGCGGGCAGATGGCAGGACCGAGTTGTGCTCAGCCAGGTCTCACCGCTGACCCTCAACCCCAAGCCCAGCACCCTGGGGGGAGGCCTGACCCCCTGACCAGCGCTGGATAACCCCTGCTCCGTGCTCCAGGAGTCTCCTCTGAACCCGTGCACGGTTGGGGCCTGTCCTCTGCTCCCTGCATAGGAGTGTTGCCCCTCCTCCTCCTCTCCTCATGAGAATAATCTAACTAACATACCATGAGACACAGCCCAGGCATTGTTCTAAGCTCTCTACATGTATTAAGCTATTTAACTTGTAACTACACTCTGAGTAGGTACAATGAGCCCTGGTTTACAGTTGAGAAAACTGAGTCTCGTAGAAGGCACACAGGAGATTGTGGCACGTCTGGGATTTGTCCCTAGGTCGCGGGTCTCAGGTACTCTGCCCTCACCTTAGACCAGGTTCCCCGAGCCCCTGCTGCATGAGTCAAAACTGGGGGCAAATGGCCTCATCGTGACATAATTCCATCATGGTTGCTCCTCAGTGATGTGCTAATTTGTCAGTTTCCTTCCTCAAAGGGGTGCCTGTATAAACCACATTTTCTTGATGCTCTGGCATCTGGGGCCTTGCTGACCATGGAGAGACTTCTCCTCCCCGGGCTGGTTAATTCCTAGAGATAGCAAACGACTGCCTTACAAGAGCGCCTTTCCTGGGCAAGCCAACCAATCCAGCGTCCATACCGCAAACCGCCTGCTAGACGGAGCTCCCAGAACTTGAGGCACTACCTCTGGCCTAGTGGCCCCAGGGCAGTCCTTACCCCCACAATCCGCTGAAATTGCTCAAACTAGCCAGTCCCACACCTGCCGATCCAGCTGACCCTGCCTCGCCCACTCCTATCCTTGAAAACCACAGTAGAGGCTCTGGCCTGGCTTTCTTTCCCCTTTGTCACTTCTGCCTGCTGTACCGCTCCGGTCCTTCCCCTTGTGGCCCCGTGTGGCCTGCCATGCCTCTGGTTTCTCCAGAGGAAACCTGTGAGTAATAACCTCTCCTTCATGACAGTTATTTCCATGTCTTACATAACCTGATTAGAACAAAAACAGTGCCCAACTCTGACAAGCACAGGGTCACCTCCCTCCATCTAAACATTCTGCCTCTATTGATGTTACGGAAGTAAGCGTGTGGCAGCTTTCTCGCCAGCTCCATCATACTCCTGATGCATATTGAGCTGGTGGTCACCTATGACCCCCCAGATCCTTTGGACAGGACCTACCACCAAGCTGGTTTCTTCACAACCACTCTTCATCTGTTCTTAGAACATTGCTTTCTTGAATCTAAACTCAGGATTTTGCACTGATTTCTTTTAACATTTGGAGCATTTCATAACATTTGGGCATTTATATGCCCAGATCTTTCTGAATATTGGTTTTTCTGCCCCCTCCCCGGTGTACTTCCCGCCATCCCCTCCCTGCTTTCTTAGCTGCCGTCACTGAGCCCATCTCCTTGTAGCCACAGCCCCAGTTGTTCCTAAACTAGTTGGTCACGAGAGGTAGTCAAGACATCCCTAAGGTCAAGAGCCCAACTCCGCTTGGCATGTAGTACAAATCCAAGTGCACCAGTATTTGAATCAGACAGACCCAGGTCCAGCTGCACCACTGGCTAGCTGTGCTGCCTCAGACAAGTTACTTCCTCTCTCTGAGCCTCACTCTTTCTACTTATAAAATGGGAATGCCCCCAAATTATTTCACAGGGTTGTGGAGCAGAAATGAGAGAAAATATGTATTTCACACATAACAGATACTTAATAATTTGCATCTCTTGTTATTGTGGCAATAAAAATAACAGGCCCCTAGGGACTTCCCTGGTGGATCAGTGGTTAAGACTCCGTGCTTCCACTGCAGGGGGCACGGGTTCAATCCCTGATCCGGTAACTAAGATCCCACATGCCATGTGGGTCGGCCAAAACATACACACACACACACACACACACACACACACACACACACACACACACACACAAATTATCCCTTACCATAATAAAGATATAAATTTTAAAAAATATAAGCCCTTAATACTTAGGACTTTTGTTAAATGATGGCTTGAAATCATATGCTTCCTATCACAATAATCTTTAATGAGACATTTTGTGAAGAAATGACAATCAACTGACACAAGTGCCTTAGAGATTACAAAGCTGTGAGCCAATCATTTGTCAAAAAGGAAAAGGGAGGAGACTAAAGCAGGTTATAAATATTTACATGTCAGTTATCATAAAGCCACAGAGAATAAAAGCACTAAGCCAGCGGGAGACATCTATTCTCCATCTCATCATGAAATGGAGTTTCTGGTTAGCTCACTGTGAGAAAAGCAAACCCACCCCACTCCTGCTGCAAAAATAACAATCAAAAAACTCTCCTGTGGTGGTTAACCTCAATTGTCAAAGGTTTGCCATTACCCTATAGATGTCACCCTTCACCTTCAGGCCATGACAACAATGATAGTGTCTTCTTACATTTGTTGTAAGAATTTGTATTTACTCACTATATTTTTGGTATAAGCATTTGCCCCTGTTAGAAAATGCCTGCTGGATGAATTTAAGGTGCACACCAGCACGATGGCGTCTGTGAACCTCATGGACTGTATTTTGTAACTTTACCCCCATAAACACAATATAAATCCATTGGCTACTTAGGAATAATGAAGACCCTTTGTCTTGGTTCTCACCTCCCAGTCTATTTCAGAACAACAAAATAGGGATACTAACAGGTTCATTCCTAGACCCAATTTGAAGCTTGTTTCCTGCTAATTAGCCGCCCAGGGTTGGAGCCCAGACTCCCTGCCCATCCTCTCCCCTGAGGGCCAGGGAAAGCCTGGATGGTGCCCTGCCCACCCACCGGGCTCCAGCACAGCCTTCCTGGCAATGATGTTGACAGCGATCATGCAGACAGATGCTGCGTAGAAGCGGCCGGGCTCTGCGATGACCTCGACGCCTGTCCCCTAGGGAAAGTCCTGGGCCAGGGCATTGTTGACCACTCCCACCATCTGCAGGGGTAGACCCAGAGCCTAATGTGACCAGTCCCTCTGTGGGAGCTTTACCTGCATCGACAGCTGTGTGGGAGCTGTGTGCCATTTTACTAGGGAGGAAACAGGTAGAAACTGTCGCCCAGAGTGGGGAAGTAACTTGTTCAAGGGCACATAGCACATAGCACCCTGAGATGTCTGAATTTGGAACCATTTAAATTAATACACAGTCAGTGAAGATGACATGTTCCCTGGGTCTCAGGGATAGCAAACTTCAACCTGACTGTAGCTTAACCGGGGACAGCAACTAACATGTCTAAAGAAAGACACGGAGCCAGATATGCACGTGCTCATATATGCACACAGGCTGTGTAAGTATAGTCAGACAAATCCCAGCCACATACACGCATACGACTCACAGTTCCACGAGCTCCCCATACACAAACACACACACTCTGTCCCCTAAACCCACGCTGGGACACCTGGCTTCCTCTCATCCTCCCCTCTCACCTCCTCAAGCTTAGAGTCAGAGCCCTCCTCTCCAGGGAAGCCCCCTCCGATGTCCAGGAGACTCATGTCATGCCTGACCCCGCGGCCCATCTCGAACACGCGCCGGCAGTTGGTGATGGCCTGCGTGAAGCTATGGGGTTCCTGGCATCTTGAGCCCTCGTGGAAGCGAAACACATGTCGAGTGACACGTAGAGAAGCACATGTGAAAAAGCAAGGGTCAGTAAGAAGAGAGACAGGGTCAGAAACACCGACACATGGTCATCCTTGAGTTGAGGCACTCACGGCTGGGTGGTGGTCACCTCTCTTAGCAGGCCCCTCCCAGTGCCTCATTGCAGGGGCTCCCTTTCTCTTCCACCTTGGAAGGAGTGTGCTCAGAACCCCGAATCCCCATGCAGGAGGGCAGGGCGGGCTGAGGAACCAATCAGGGCTGGGTCTGGTGAGGCCAGCGCAAAAGTCCAGGGGGCGACACGACACTAAGGAATCAAGATAAAGAACATTTAATGCGATCGTTGTAAAGAGCAGCATCGATTCAGAAACATCGCTAATGAATAAAACATTAAAAATGTAAATAGGGACTTCCCTGGTGGTCCAGTGGGTAAGACTCTGTGCTCCCAAAGCAGGGGGCCCGGGTTTGATCCCTGGTCGGGGAACTAGATCCTGCATGCATGCTGCAACGAAGAAGCCCGCATGCCACAACAAAGACCCGGTGTAGACAAAAATAAATACGTACATACATACATACATATTAAATAAATAAATAATGTAAATAAAGACAAGATTGGTAATAGTAATTGAACCCTGAAGCAAGAGGAAAAATCAGAAATGCCAATCCTGTCTTTAGATAAAATTTTGATATTTTCCTCATTATGAATTTTTTTTGCATTATTTTTTATTTTTTCAAATAGTGTATTAAAATGTTATTTATCTAGAGTACTAAGTGTTTTTTTTCTCACGCACTCACTGTATTTTATTTTTACAAGAGACAAATAAACTGATACCAAGCATTGTAAATGGATGACCACAACAAAAGCAACCATTGCAATTACCAAACACGAAACACACTCATACTATGTCATAATATTGACATTCAGTCCAGTAATCCTCCACTGTAACAGCACCTTTACTTTGCAGTGAAAATTGATTTCTATATTTTTTGCCACTGAGTCCTTGTGGGATTTTTTTTTTTTAATTCAAACAGAAAGTCACAAAAATTATAATCATCCTCATCAGTTCACTTAGTCCCGTGTTGTTTTCTTTTTTTGTTTTTTGTTTTTGTTTTTTTTTGCGGTACGCGGGCCTCTCACTGTTGTGGCCTCTCCCGTTGCAGAGCACAGGCTCCAGACGCGCAGGCTCAGCAGCCATGGCTCACGGGCCCAGCCGCTCCGCGGCATGTGGGATCTTCCCGGACCGGGGCACGAACCCGTGTCCCCCGCATCGGCAGGCGGACTCTCAACCACTGTGCCACCAGGGAAGCCCCCCATGTTGTTTTTTTTCTATCTTGATCTTTTGTTAGCACTTTTATGAATTCATCAGTTTTCCATTAGAGTTTTGAAAATGCTTATTCATTAATATCGCCTTAAATTTTGCACCCAGGGCCTGTGCCTCCTTTGCTCCACCCTAATCCCAGATAAAATCCAGGTTCTTCGCTGAGGACAGGTGGAGCATCACGAGGTCCAAAGGGGCCTCAGCTGACCGGAGGGTGTCCAATAAGCCAAAGGCTGGAGATCGACAGTGGAAACCAGGACTCCTGCCTCCCAGTCAGGGAAAGTCAGTGCGCTCACCCGGTTCCAACCACCGCCAACCCCAGGTCTCTGGCAGACTCCAGCATATATTCACACACCTCCAGGCTGGCCCCAAACTTGGCACTCAGGGGCAAGATGCTTTCACTGTCCTGGGCCCACAACGGGAGGAGCAGCCTGGGAGAGGGATGCAAAGGATGCCAGAGGTTCTTAGGCACATGAGTCCAGAGGCCCCCGACCCAACCTCCCTCCAGCTTCCCACCCACCCACATGCTGGAAATGGCCACAGGAAAAAAAAAAAAAAAACATCTGCAGACAATGCTTGTCTGCGGAAACTCACTTCCACCTTCCAAAAGGTCATGTAAGTGTCTCCAGTTGGCTGAAGCTAAGTCACACACAGAACTCTAGCTCTAAGTGAAAGGGCATCTGGGAAGTGTGTTTTCAGCTTTCTAGTTCCTGCACTAAGGCAGGTCCAGAGAGGAGAGGTGAATGGATATTGAGTGACAATCCATTGTATTCATCACCATGTGTTTGCACGTGTGTGCCTTGTATGCATGCAGGCATGCATGCATGTGTGTGATGGGGCACAGTAGGAGGAGGAACAGGCCATGTAGACCAGAGAGAAGGAGGCATTCTCAAAAAGACCATCACAGACATTTCCTCTGTGAGGACCCGGACCAGAGCTCCTGAGGGCCTTTCAGCCGAGGTAGGAGAACAGGCTTTAACTGTCCAATGGTTTAGTCCTACTTCCTTATTTTACTAATGGGAAAAGCAAAGCCAAAGGAGTTCTGTCCTCGCCTAAGGCCACACTGCAAGTCGAGACATTGGCCTAAACCCAGCCAGGTCCCTGGGGGTTAAGGTCTGTGTTTTCCACTTGAGGTGCGACCAGGTTCCCAGGGAGGATCACCTGAGGGATCCTCCTGCCCTGGGTACCCAGCCACGAGGATGCCTGGCTGCACAGCCCTCCCCCTGCTCAGCAGGATTCGTTTCTGGTCTTTCCGGGGCACGCTTCAATGTACTTCAATAACAGTAAACATTTACAGACGCCTCCTCTGAGCCAGGCAGTGTGGCAGGTCGCGGTGGGAGCTGGATGGACACATAGGTTGCGATTCTTCCCTAGCCTTGTGGGCGAGTCGGGTGAATAATCTCGACAGAGTCAGGAGGCCAAAGGGAGGGAGGGGGCACTGAGGGGGCAGCCTAACTGTTGTCAATAAGGAAACTGAGACTCAGAGAGGATCCCTGACCTGACCAAGGTCACACAGCCCGTAAGTGGCTGAGCCCAGAATTTGAACTCAATATTATTATTTTGTTAATCTGAAACAATAAAATAGTCAGTTATTTTACCAGCAAAATGGGTTTATTGGGAAGCAGCAAAGAATTGCAACTATGGTAAACCACGGGCAAGTCAGGTAAAGGGAAGGAGAGGAAACTTATAGAGAAGGGGAAGTTGGGAGGGGCTGTTATAAACAAAAAGTCCATTGGAGGAAACTGGGAGTTCAAAGAATAGTGGCTTTTCATTGGCTGAGTTGTGTCGGTCTCTCATTGGCCCAGCTGTTTTCAGTGGAGGAGAAAATCTTTCTTCCTCCTGCTGCAGGTAGTAAAGTAGTTCATTTCCTGCTGGAGAGGCAAGGTATGTCTCTTCCCAATGGGAATCGGTATTGATGGAGTGATACCCTTATGAGAGCTCCCCATTTTGGCTTCCGACTCCATTTTAGTGAGGTTTCCCTTCTTTCATTAATTTTCACAATTGAATCGAACCCTGTGATTTTAGAATATAGGAGGCAGGTAGCAGAGAGTGTGGACTTAGATGTCACCTAGACCTGTGTCCAAATCCTAGACTCAGCCCCTTACCAGCTGTGTGTGGTGGGTGAGTTATAAACCTCTCCTTGCCTTGGTTTTCTCATACATAAAATGAGGCCATGAATATTTCTTCCTTGTGGAAAAGGTGGGAAGGTTAGGTGAGATAAAGCACGAAAACGGCTGAGCCCGTGCACGTAGGAAATCCTCAATAAGTGCTAGCTCTGTTTATTCTAAGTCAACCTACCGGCTCCAGGCTGCTCAAGCTATAAGTGTGCATAGAGGCAAGGTGGCTCTTCTTGGATCTTCTAAGATGCAGAAGTCATGTCTCTTTTCCAGGCTGACCTTGTATGTAATAAGAATTTAATGGTTACCAGGGGCTGGGGGTGGGGAGGTATTGGTCAAAGGGTACAAACTCCCAGTTATAAGATTAGCAAGTTTGAGGATCTAATACACAGCTTGGTAATTATAGCTAATAATACTGTATCATATCCTTGAATGTTACTAAGAGAGTAGATCTTAAGTGTTCTCACCATAAAAAAGAAATGATAACTATGTGATGGGATGCAGGTGGTAGCTAATACTATCGTGGTAATCATTTTACAATTTATAAATGTGTCAAATCGACACATGCACCTTGAACCGACACAATGTTATGTGTCAATTATATCTCAGTGAAGCTGGAAAAATAAAATAAAACTTAACCTTGCCAAAAAGAGGTCTGACCTTTGCTCTCACCTTCTGGAGGGTGATCTTTGTTTGCCTGGTGTGGGGGGGGGGGGTCTGGGACTAGCCAGATAGTGACAATGTGATTTTTCTTAAAAATATGTTTCTTCTTATAAAATCAACATCCTAATAACTTGGCTAAGCGGGTGCAGCTGGACTGCAGCTGGTGGCACGGAGCCAGCTGCACCCCACGTTTGTTGGACCAGCTGCAAAGGCCTCTGGGCCACTGGCCCAACCAGCCAAAGGCTAAGAGACGGCAGTTTTAATGTCACACGTTGGAAAAGTGCCATCTTGACCACACTTTCTGGCAGCATTCGATATTCTCAGAGGGGGGCCTAAAATTTTGTAGGCAAGCCCCACGGATGGGTGATGCTGTTGAAGTGGGTGAAGCCGTTGATGGCATTCAGGAAAAAGAGGAAGGAGGCCGTGAACTTGTTCCAGAACATCAGGGTGAGGCCAATGAGTGTGACCTGGTTCCTGAGAAGGATCAGGAAGCTCAGGAGGCCACCGAAGGAGAAGATGAAGGAGACACGGAAGAGGGTGGAGCCCATGGCCCACTCATGCCATGAATGGGGGTCCTCACACACCTGGGACACCATGAGGAGCTCCAGGACCAAGACGGCAACCCCCACAGCCAAGGTGGCCACGCTGTGGGCCACAGCCACGCCTGAGGCCAGCCTGGGCACGTGGGCCTGACTCAGGTCTTGGAGACAGTGCAGCCCAGTCTGGTTGGAGGTGGTGCAGAAGCGCCACAGCCGGAAGAGGCAGTTGTCGGCCAGGAGCCAGCGGTCATCACAGATGGAGATGGAGAGGAGAGGACCACAGACAGAGGGGCACACAAGAGGATGAGGGCCCGGATGAAGGATTCAAAGAAGGGCCGGTGGGGCCTCCTTTAGGCCAGAAGCCTCTGGGTTTGCAGGCAAAGCCTGCAAGGACCATCCATTCGGGAGATGAGGAGGCGAGCTGGTGGGCGGCATCCACTAAAGGAAGCTCACCCACAGGGCAGTGGTCCTGCCAGGGTGCTGACTTCCCTCTGCAGAGCCTCACGCCTGAGGAGAGGGGTGGGAAGGGGTCAGTTCTCAAACAAACACCTTGCACCACTCTGCACGCTACCGAGGGCTGTCATCCTGTGCGGGGGCTTGGCCGTGTGCTCCTGCCCGGCTCCCTCACACCACTCTGCTCAGTAACAATGTGATTTAGGATGGGGGCTGGCCTGGGCTTCCCTGGTGGCGCAGTGGTTGAGAGTCCGCCTGCCGATGCAGGGGACACGGGTTCGTGCCCCGGTCCGGGAAGATCCCACATACCGTGGAACGACTAGGCCCGTGAGCCATGGCCGCTGAGCCTGAGCATCCGGAGCCTGTGCTCCGCGACGGGAGAGGCCACGGCAGTGAGAGGCCCGTGTACCGCAAAAAAAAAAAGAAGGATGGGGGCTGGCCATACCAGAAAGACCAACTGTATGACTTAGGATGTGGGCTTTGGGCCATACAGTATCCATTGACCAATCAGTCATCAATCAATCAATCAATCAATCATGCCTACTCAGTGGAGGCCCAATCAAAACTCTGAGTGCCGGAGGCTCAGGTGAGCTGCCCTTGTTGGCGGTGCTCTGTGCATATTGTTGTTCAATGGATGCAGGGAAATGAACACACCCTGACTTCACGTGGACAGGACAGTGGAAGCTCAGCAGCTGATGTGTCCCCAGACTCCACTCTATTCCTGTCTTCTCTTGGCTGATTTTACTCTGTCATTTCCCTGTAATAAACTGTAACTGTGAGTAGAATAGCTTTCACTGAGTTCTGTGAGTTCTTCTAGTGAATGATCAAACTTCAGGGCAGTTTTGGAAACCCCTGAACGTGCAATTGGTGTCAGAAGTGACGGTGGTCTTGTGGCCTGTGTTGTCTTTAAACTGTACAGTTGACTAAACTCTCACACACTGGCATGTTGAACAAATGAATAAGGGAGTGGGTTGTCCTGAATTGCTCATAGTCAACGTCAAACAACTACCCGAAGCCTCTGGGGTAGGGACTCTTATCACCCCTTTCACAGGCAAGGGAGCTGAGGCTCAGAGAGGTGAAGCAAGTGGAGGGGCCAGGATGGGAACCAAACCTTCTGGACTCCAGCTCAGTATCTGACCACCATAGGGTACCTCCCCCACCCCCCCACAAGGGCCCTTCCTCCCTTACACGCCAGGACCTCACCAGCCCAGGACCCTTTGGAAAGCAGAACAGAGAAGGGCTAAGACAGACCAAGCCTGCAGCCCCGGAGGCATTTCAGAGGAGGGTGGGCAGGTCTCAGGCCTTCCCAGTGCCCTGTCCACAGCCTACCTGGCCCTGCATCAGGCTGCAACTCAGATGTCTTCATGGTCAGGCAGGTCACTGAAAAGATGAAGCAGCAGGGGGATGCTGAGGAGGAGCAGGGGAAGCTGAGGTAGACAGAAGGTGTGCTCCAGAGCAAGGCACCATAATCTTTTTTTTAAATGTTTTAGCGTTAGTCCCTTAGTCGTTTAAAAAAAATATATATTTATTTATTTATTTTTGGCTGTGTTGGGTCTTCGTTTCTGTGCAAGGGCTTTCTCTAGTTGCAGCAAGCGGGGTCCACTCTTCATCACGGTGCGCGGCACCTCTCACTATCGCGGCCTCTCTTGTTGCGGAGCACCGGCTCCAGACGCACAGACTCAGTAGTTGTGGCTCACGGGCCTAGTTACTCCGCGGCATGTGGGATCTTCCCAGACCAGGGCTCGAACCCGTGTCCCCTGCATTGGCAGGCAGATTCTCAACCACTGCGCCACCAGGGAAGCCCAGAGGCACCATAATCTTTGTTGAGGTTCTTGTTGTTTTAAACATAGAACAAGGGCCAAACCAGACATGCATTCCGGTCACCAGTCTGCAACCTCTGAACTCCATACCCTGAACCTCCCCACCTCCACCACTTGACCCCTCACCATGCTGCTCGAGCTCCTCAGCTCCTGGATGGTCCTGTCCTCTTACCGCAGAGCCGCTGCCATGCAGTTCTCTGCCGTGGGCAGACTTCCTCTGCTCTTTGAACCACCCAATTCCCACCTGTTTTGCTGGTCTCAGCTTCAAAGCCATCCCTCAGAATTTTCCTCTGACCCTGCACATTCAGTACCAGAACCCAGGCCTCTTGACCTCAGCCCAGGGCTCTGGCCCTTCCTACTCTGCTATAAACTCTCTGTCCCCTAGGCTTTCTCATGGCTACTCCAGAATCAACTAATACTCATTCAGATGATCAGTCAATCAACTAACCTTTCTCTTATTGAGCATTTTCTGTTTATCAGGCTCTGTTCTAGGCACCAGGGAAATGATAAACAACGAGAGTAGGTTCTCACCCTCATTGACCTTAGGGGAAGTCAGACAATACAGTGATCATCACACAAATAGATACATAATCACACACCATAATAAAGGCTATGTATGCAGAGAAGTGTAGAGTTTTTAAGAAAACTAAGAGAAATGGGAAGGCTGATTTAGACTGAGGATCAGAGAAGATTGGGGAGTCAAGGTCTCCATCTTTTTTTTCTCTTACGAATTTCTTTCTCTGTACACTAATAGACTTGCTATTGGCATTGAAGTTCCTCGCTCCAGGCTCAGTACACAGGAACTGTTCAATAAATGTTGGCTCCTGCTATAATTTTTCTCCCTACCTCCTGCCACCTGTCACTCACATCCTCCTCCAGAGAGGCAAAGGACAGGTGTCTCTGGAGGTAGAGGGAAGGCTAAGGTGACCTCGTCTTTTGGCCTAGACTTTTGTCTCAGTCCCCGAGGACTGATAGCCAGAAAAAGGAAGGAGGCACCCTTTCTTTGGCTCCTACGGTGAGCCGAGCATGGTGCCAGGCCCTTTACAGATGTGCTTTCACTGACCACGGCTACATCCCATAGGGTGGGTGCTAGTACAACCCCCATTCTGCAGATGGGGAAACTGAGACCCAGAGAGGTGAGGGTAGCTCATGGGCAAAACTGAGATAAGAACCTAGAGGATCTTGGCTCTGGAGTCCACGTTCTTCCTGCAGCTCAGCAAGCTGCCAGAATAAACATAGCGGCTGGTAGTAGGAAAGACAAAAGCAAACAAACAAAAAAACCACTGAAAACAATGTGGATGCCTGTTAACCGAGGATTCGTTAAATTAATGATAGAATATTCACTCAATAGAATCCTGTGCTGCTGCTTGAAAAAATGAAATAGATGAATGCTTTTCACACTCCTGTACTGTTTTTGGTGGGGAGGGGGTTGCCATAAATCAGCCTATATCTATAGCTATTTTAAAGGGGGTATCAAGCTCAATACACAGGTGTGCAAGAAACAGAATATCTGTTTGTTTTATTTTTACATTTTTTATTTTTTGGCTGCGTTGGGTCTTCGTTGCTGCACGTGGGCTTTCTCTAGTTGCAGCGAGCAGGAGCTACTCTTCGTTGCGGTGCACAGGCTTCTCATGGCGGCGGCCTCTCTTGTTGCGGAGCACGGGCTCTAGGTGCGTGGGCTTCAGTAGTTGTGGCACGCGGGCTCAGTAGTTGTGGCTCGCGGGCTCTAGAGCACAGTCTCAATAGTTGGGGCACACGGGCTGAATTGCTCCGCAGCATGTGGGATCCTCCTGGACCAGGGATCGAACCCATGTCCCTTGCCCTGGCAGGCGGATTCTTAACCACCGCACCACCAGGGAAGCCCTGTTCATTTGTTTTATATCAACTTTCTTTCTATGCAAAGCCCCTTCCAGCCAGGCTGGTGGGAGATTCAACCTCAGCCATTCTTCATTTTCCTCCCCAACACACACGACCCCTCCTGGATAGTGCAAAAGTCCTGGGGTTGCATGTAGCAGCAAGGCAGTGGGAGGAGCAAGAAAGATCTGATATGGGGGGGAGGTGGTGGGCAGCTCGGGCAGGGCAGGGAACTGTGCTTCCACACCTTGAGGTGTCACCTGCTTCCCGGGCTCCGCCTGGCTCCCCCAGCTCAGCAGGAACTGGTGCCGCCATCTTTGCTCATAGAACTCATAGCCCTGGGCCTCCTCTTCCAGTCATGGAGAACTTCTTTGGGGTCTGGGAAGAACCACCCCCATCCCTAATCAAGTTCCTTTGGGGCTCTCTCCTCTCCGTCCAGGAGGCGCCTCTGCTGCCCCCATCACCACCCCCTCCCCCACTGCCCAGAAGCTGCTCAACAAATTTGGACTTTTGGATACCAAAGGCAGAAGGGAAAATATATTTTACAGGTAACCTCTCTCTCCTGCTTCCCACTCTTCCTCAGACCTCCCCCAAGACAAGGAGGTCCAGAACCACCTTCTTCCATGTGTTCGGCAGAGGAGAGAAAATTTAATATCTCAGAAAACTGTCTTGTCCACTTTTTCACTCTTATCACTAAGGAAATTCCAAGGGTTTTAGGAGCTCTGTGCCAGAAACGGGCAAAAACCAGATATATATTTGATCACAGTATCACAAAGTATAATAGTGTCCATGGGAAAGAAGGAAAGAGTAAAGCAGAGGTGCCAAGTTAGTCAGATCATGGGAGCAGGGCTGAAGTCCAGGGCAGGGGCAGGAAAAAAAAAACAACCGTCTTGTCACAACTTCTCCTGCTACTAAACATGTATGTGTGTATATATAAACATATACAATATACAGTTATTTATAAATATACACATATATATGGGGGTGTTATACTGTTGCTAGCCCATAGTCCTGAGGAATGGAGGTTAAGTTTCTCCTGTTTATTATTTTTATTATCATTAAACATCTCACATGTTATATCATTTAGAAATGCATTCAGCTGCAAGGAACTTAATGCCCAACTAATAGGGGCTTAAATTTATTGGTGTTTGTTTTCCTCACATAACAGAAGTCTGGAGTCAGGTACAGTAGGGTTGATCCAGCAGCTCAAAAGTGCATCAAGGACTTAGACTCCTTTCATCTTTCTGTACCACAATCCTCACCATGTTAGTTTCTCATCCTCAGGCTCGTTGCCTCATTGTCCCAAGATAGCTGCTGTGGGTCCAGGCATCGTATTTGTGTTAAAATAGGAAAAGGGGAATGAGTAGTGCCTTGTAAAAGAAAATCGGAAACTCTTCTAGAATTGTTCCTTAGCATCCTCGCTTGGGTCTACTTAGCTAGAATGTTTTCAGGTACCCACTTCTAACTCTCAGGGAAGCTGCAAAGTGACAGTTGACTTTTCCCGCCTTTGTGACAGAGGCAGGAAAGGGAGAAGGGGCTTGGGAATATCTGCTGGTTAACCACAGTGTTTGTCTCATGAAAGCACCATGTTTTATGGTTTACAAAACAGCTACTATTGCCATTTTACAGAAGCTGCAATTGAGGCCCAGAGAGAGCAACTGAGTTGCCTAACTTCAGGTGACGAGATAGTGGTGAGATAGCCATGGAAACAGAACTGGAGCCGAGCCCAGAGCCCTTTCCAGCGCACCACACTGCCTGTTTCCCCATGTAATCTGCAGGTCTTGCACCCACTCTGCCCAGATACTTGTTCTACAACTTTGTCCAGAGTTGCTCCAGAGCGGGCTGGGCTGAGGCTGCTGGTGGTATCTCTGCAGGGACCACAGCCCAGGTGTTGGGAAGCAGGTGTCAGGCAGCAGGTGTCCAGGGACAGAGCACAGGTCTTCAGGGATGAGGGCAGCCGCTTCCCTATTAGCAGTCCAGCAGGGAAGCCCAGCCTGTCAGCGCTGGCAGACAAAAAGAGCTAGGGTCCTACAGCCTGTCCCACAGACTGGCCAAGGAAGGGAGGTGACAAAGGAGAGTGAGAGAGAAGAGAGGGGATAGAGAAGAGGATATGAAGGAAATGAGAAAGGAGGTGATGGAGGAAAGATGGGGGAGGGAGGATGTGTGGAAGCCATGATGCTGAACAGCAGGGGATGAGGGGGATACAGCAAGCAGGCTGAGTGGGCTTCCTAGCCCCTGGGTGGGCAGTGGGTCAGGCCTGACACCTGACGCCCCCATCGACCACCAGGTACAGGAGTGTGACCACTGTCTCGCCAGAGAGAACAGGGGCTGAGGAAACATGAAGGGAGAGCGCCCTGCCTGCGAGGATAAGACGTGGCTTCTCAGAGCCAAACTGGGACCTGAAACTCCTTAGCCAGCATTCAGGCTCTTCAGTCTGGTTCCGGCCTCCTTCCCTGCCAGGCCTGCCCCAGCCCAGACCCTGGCACAAATCATGCTCAGTACATGTTTGTTGAATGAATAATCGAAAAACTGTAGAGCAACAAGGATACAAAAGCAGGATAAAAGTGCCCACTTCTACAAACCTTTGAAAAGGGTTATCGGGAGCACAAAGTGGGCTTTTTCTCCCTAAAGTGAAATAAGGAAAGAAATGAAATCTCATGTGTTGCAGGGAGGAAGCTCAGGCCGCTCCGTGGAGAGGTCTCCTTCAGCTGAAAGCTACCAGGGGACAAAAGCATCCACAAGATCTGTCTCAAGTGAGAGAAGGCTTCCTCGGCCCCTGCCCAACTCCAGGCCCCTACCCACTCCACCCTGGGCCCTGGTACCTGCCTCTAGCTGCTGCACCCTCCACTTCATCCAGGAAAATCTTTCCAAAATAACCATCTGACCACGTCACTACTCTGCTCTAAACCCTCCAGGACACCCAATAGTCAGCTCACAACTTCACGGCTTCTCCCCTGCTCAGAAACCCTCCATGGCTCCCCTCTACCCTCAGGATAGTACCTGGTCTCCTCACCATGGCCCTCAAGGGCCTGTGTGACTCAGGCCCAGCCCAACTCTCCAAAGCTCACCACCTCCTGACCCCTACGTGCTCTCTGCACTGCAACCACTCTACATTTCTCATTGGTCCTCAAACACCCTGCTCTCCTCTTGCTCACATGCCGCGTCCTGTCCCTTGGGCGGTTTTGCTCCCCGTGATCTGGCCGACTCCCACTGTCCTGATAGGGGCTGCGGCAGGCACCTCCTTGGTGCACCCGTGCACCTGTGCTGCCCCCATGACCCTAAAGCTCCTTAGAAGTGGACTGCGTCTCTGGCCACTGCATCCCAGCCCCCAACAAACCCCAGTCACCTCAATTTCACAAGACCAGGCTCAGGAGGCCCCAGCCAGGAGCCTGTCCGTCCCCCACACATCGCTGTGCGCCTTCAGAAACGGGTAACCTGTTTCATCTGAGCCTCACAGCAGCCTGGGTGCACGTGGCATTTTTCCATCTGCTGAATGAGAAGCCAGGGCCCGGAGGGGAGGACTTGCCCGGAGCCCCACAGCAGCCCCATGGCTCTTGCAGTTCAGCGGATCCAGGCAGCTTGGCCGACTTTAGATCACACGCTCTTCCCCACCACACCCTGGGGCCAGAGCAGGGGCCAACGTCTACAGCGGGGAGAAGTGGAGGGTAGTGACAAGTTCTTCAGGAGGACCCTAGAGGCAGGTCAGAGGTGGGCAGGACCTCAGGATGGGCGCTGGTAAGATGGCCCGAAGACCAGCCTCTCAGCCTCCCCACGTGAGCCCCCTCTCCACCCCGACTCTGGCCTCATCACCCCGCATATGGACGCTGCTCCAGGGCCCCCTTTTCTGACCCCCAGGCTCCCTTTTGCCAAAGCCCCTCCTTCCTCTATAGCCCCAGCCCGCAGGCTCTCCATGACCCAGAGGACAGAGCCAGGGCCCCTCTGTCTGACCTTCAAGGCCCCTCATGGCCTGGCCCTTCAGCCCCCTCTGCCATGACATTCTGTTCCCAGCCCCTGCACTGGGCCCAGACGGGATGGGGCCCGTGCCAAGGGGGAGGGGCACAGACATGGGAGGCACACACACCGGCTTCTTTATTGGCAGAGTCTTAGAGACTCAGTAAGGCACGGAGCCCAGGAAGGGGATGGGATGTCCTGGAGTACATGGTCAGGAAAACCCGGGCACCCCATCGCGGTGAGCACTGCTGCTCTCTGAGCAGCTCTCAGTGTTTCTCTCCTTCAGGACCCTCTCCTGGGGAGCCTTAGAACAAGGGCCCCTTTTTTCCCAAGAGGGCAAGTGTGGGCGAATGGGGGTGAGGGCAAGGAGGAGGCAGCTCCATGGTCGGCGTGGGTGGCAGTGGGAGGGAGGGGCCTCATGCTCCTCCTCCCTGAAGGCACTAAGAACAGAGGGGCCCAGCTCAGGGGCAAGTCCCGGAGGTGGGGCGGGTGCTCAGCCTGCTGTCACTGAGCCTAGAAGCACCAGGTGGGCTGGCTGCAGGGAGCTGCCTCAGCTAAAATCACGGTTGGGCAGGAGGAGGGGGGCTACCAGGGTCCACAGGTAGAGAAGCAGCCCTGCCCAGCTGGCACAGATCTTCACCCACACAGCGGTCCACGTGCTGATCATCTTCCGGGTCTCACCGGGTCTGGAACACACGATCATCCCAGTGAGCCTGGCCCCTGAGGCTGTGACCTCAGTCCTGGCCCCGACCTTAGGATCCAGTTGCGACCCCTGACCTCACCTGTGGCTCTTACCCTGTAAACTCTAGCCCCGTCTCTGACATTTTTGACACTTGGCCTTAAGACCCTACATAGAGCTCATGGCCTTGTACCATAGACCTGACCCTGACCTCAATTCCAACCTTGACCCCAGTCCTAGGCATAATATTGTGACCTGATTCTGGTCGCTAACCTTATGATCCTAATTCTGTGACCTCATTCCTGGTCCCTGACTTTGGGACCCGGAAGCTACTGACTTTAGTCCTGACCTCTAACGTTGACTCTGACCTTCAATCCCATAACCCCATCCCTGACCTTATGACCACAGTTCTGATATCTCTGACCTCAATTTTGACCCTTGGCCCTGTGACCCCAGTTCTGGCCGCTAACCTAGTTACTCTGATCTGAGCTCCTTGACCTGGTCACTTCAATCCTGGCTTTCTGGACTTGTAACCCCAATTTTAACCAAATTTGTTACTTTATATGGCCCCAATCCCAACTCTCGACTTCATGACTCCTATTCTTGACCCTGTGACTTTGATTCTGACCCCACACCCTACTCCTAACCCTCAAACCATGAATCCCAAATCTAACCCCATAACCCAAATCACCACCCCTGATCTGTAAACCCGGTCTGCCCTGCACAGGCCCAGCCTCACCTCCCGTGATCCCCACTTCTCAGCACTTAGCGAAGGCACCAGCTACTGCGTGGACTAGGCACTGGCAGGGAAACTGCGGCACAGATGAGGCAGGCTCCCTGGAGGGTCCTAGAGAGACACCTCCACGCCCAAGTCTTAAACCCCAGCGCAGGGCTGGAGGGGAGGGGAAGTGGCAGGCGCACTACGGACACTGCGGCCCCGTCCACGCACCTGTACCAGTTGGTGAGCGTCATCATGACGTGCAGAGAGGCGAGCACCAGGCAGAAGTGGAAGAAGGAGTAGCTGTAGGTGACGCTGTCCTGCTCGTTGTCGAAGGCCCGGCCCTCGCAGCCCGCCGCCTGCTGCTGCTGCTGCGTGGCCTCCAGCACAGGTGGGCACTCCTCCGTCTGCATCAGGCTGTTTACCTGCCGGTGGTCCGACGAGCGCAGACTGGGGGAGGCGGGGGGAGGATGTGCGTGTGGCCGTCAGGCCGTCACCACTGAGGTGGGTGGGTGGGCAGCGCCAGGGGGCCTCACGCACCACGGCATTGGCCTTGATGACCATGGGCACCAGGGTTCCAGAGCCTCGGGGGCCGGTGGCCTGGAGGTTAGGCCCTGGGCCCTGGAGTTAACAAAGTGCCTTGACTCTCAACTCTACCCCTACTCCCTGTGTGACCTTGGGCAAGACACTTAACCTCTCTGAGCCTCGGATTCCTTGTCTGTAAATTCAGAGATAATAGGACCTCCCTTACAGGGTTGCTGGGAGGATTAAATGGAATAATGGTGTTTGAAGCCCCTGGCCCTGTGCCTGGCACAGCGCAGAAACCAAATAAATGGCCCCTGTTATTCTGGTTGCTTATTTGCCATTTCCACAAACACGTGTTGAGAACTTAGCACTGCAAAGGATCATACCAGGTACTACATTCATTAAAAGTGTTCATAATAATGCTCATTTGCTGGTACATTTGTTTACCTTTTATTCATTTCAGCTAAGCAGTATTACCCACTGCCTCCCCTTTCTCTAGGTTTATAATAGAGAATAATAGTAATGATTTTTGTCATTGCTCTTCTACAATGAGGTCTTGATGCTTTTATCTACATTTAGTAGTTTGAGACACATATACAATTCAGAAGATCCAACTTGTATCCTGAAAAAAGTGAACAAAGCCTGGGTTCCAGCCCATTCCATCAAATTGAAAAACCACCCCTTGCTGAGCTTCAGTTGACCCCAATCACCAAATACTGTGCTGGTATCTAGTGCACATGAGCCTAGATCTGGGCCATCTAGCTGGGAGCAAGAGCCATCAGCAGTGGTCCCTGCCCTCGTGACTGTTTATGCTTCTTTGCTTCCTGGGTTTTAAGAACTGTGCTAAGAACAGATGGGATCTGTGGGCTCTCCAAGGTGCAGCCCAGTGACTGGAGGCCAGGGAGGTGTGAGTATGAGACGCGACAGGAAGCACAGCTCTGTGCCCACGCTGGGGATGGGGAGGGACAGAGCTTGGGGTCAGGCAAGTAAGCTCAAGCACCACGGCCACTGTGCACTCATGGCCTCGGACAAGTGGCTGCTCCTCACCAAGTCTCAGTCTCCTCATCTGTAAGATGGAGGTGACGTGGGCCCTTCCAGGATGGAAAAGAAATCAAAGGAGAGGACAAAGAAGAGAGATGTTTGTGAACTGCCTCAACTCAACTGGGAGAAAATGTTTTGAAAAAGGTGAAAACAAAATGAAATGTGAAACAGCCTCAAAATGTTCTAGCCCAGGAGCCTAGAAGCAGGTGTGCTGCTTACAGGCAAACGGGCGCTGCCCAGGAAGGGTGACTAGGGGAGAAAAGGAGATCAGGGCAGAGGTGCAGACACACAAAGTGGCACCTGGATAAATGCCGGGCCGCAGGGAGGCAATACCTGAGTCTGCCAGTGTCAACAATAAGTATACCCGATATTACCATCTGGTGACACAAAACAGCCACTCACAGCCACCCAGCTGTGCAAATATTAATAGTTCTTTGCAATAATAGCAAACACTTATTTGGCACCTACTACTTGCCAAGTTCTTTTCTAAGTGCCTTGTACATATTAACTCATCATAACTCTTCAACAATCCAATGAAGTGAGTAGTATTTTTATTCCTATTTTACAGATACGGGAACTGAAGCACAGAAAGGTTGAGAGACTTGCCCAAGGTGCCAGGCTCAACTGCAGGCAATCTGGCTCAAGCCCACACTGATAAGCACTTGCTAGGACACCTCCTTAAAGAATGTGCTCTTAAGAGCACATGTGATCTTAAGAATGAGCTGCTCTTTCTCAAGGGACACTGTGGGGTCACAAGCCACCCTGGGCATTCGAGGTTATCTTCCTTTAACTGAAAAGGAAGCTGATGCTTGGAAAGGTGAAGCGGGCACACATAGGTGTGAGTGACAGAGCCTGGACCCGCTGGCCCCGGTCCAGGCTCCTGCCCTGGCACCACAGCTGCCTGCACCTGACTGAGCTAGGCACGTGGCAGCCCGGGGTCAGGAAAGGCCTTGGGCCAGGAGGCAGGGTTCAGCCCCGCCTCCACTGCCCAGTCACTCCGTGCCCTCTGAGGGGCTCGGTTTCCCCACCAGCACAGTGCCGGGGCTGGCTGCTGGCTGCTGAGTGCACCTTCCAGCTTGGTGTCCCGGCTCCCACATCCTCCTGTCACTTGTGCCTCAGGGCTCCCAATCATGATTCCTTCCCAGAAACCAGCCCCCACGCTACCTGATGAAGAGGGTGCACAGGATGAAGATGACGAGACCCACGATGCTCGGTGCATCCCACCACTGGGTCTCGTAGCCCTCGGGGCCCGCCAGCACGGTCCCGTTGCCAACGTGGGTCAGCAGGTTGGGGTTGCATTTCCGGTCTGGGGATGAGAGCATGGTCACCCTCAGCCCACATACGCCAGGTCTGTAGCCAGGGAGCCCAGAGGATGGGCTCAGATGGACAGCCAAGGGACAGACAGACACACAACCAACCACTCAAGTCCCAGCGACAGTATGCAGCAGACAAAACAACAGAGACAGCTCCAGGAACAGATGGGGTCCTCCCACCTCCCTGAAGGGCTAAGTCTGGAATGGGCTGGGAATGTCCCCGTCATCTTTGAGGGTCCCCAGCCCAGGAGGAAGACCAGGCCACCTGGAACCCAGGCCTCTACTCACCGGGGACATTGGATAAGGCCAACCAGGTGACAAACATGGTGTAGAGCGTGATGACCGAGGCCTGCAGCAGACCCGAGTTGGGCTGGGCATCCTGGCAAGACCAGTCCACAGTGTGACTCCTGCCAAACCTGGGTACACCCCACCCCCACCCGGCCCAGCCACACCCAACCGGGGGACCTCAGAAACCCCCACCACCCTAGGGCCATCCCACCCCACACCCTTCGGGAAAACATACCACCCGGGCCACCCACTGCCACCTTGCCCACCCCAAGGTACAGTCCTAATTTTTTCTCTTAACAGATTACCCGACTTGTTCCCCAGCTGAGAATCCTTCAAGGGCAGCAATTCTTCACACTCTGAATTAAAGCCCTCCTTCGTTTACCCCATCTGCATCTTCATCCGACAGCCTCCCTGCTGACTACTCCCCAAACGTGGTGGCTACCTCTCTGTCCGTGGAACCCGCCAAATCCTCTCCAACCTCAGGGTCTTTGCACTCGCCCTGCCCTCTCCCTGACATCTTCCTCCCCCATACCTCTGCACCAGCAGTGTCTTTACATTCAGGCTTCAGCTCAAACAGGACCCTCCAAAAGGCTCTGAAAACCCTGACTGCAGCAGACCCCGGCCCTGCCTGCCCACCTCCCTTTCAGCCCATACCCTCTTTTATTTTCCACAGAGCACTTATTCTCCAAAATTACTTCACCTGGCCTCGTCTCCTATTGGTTGTTCTTTCCCACTCCTCACCACACAGACACACTTGAAAATGTGAATCTGAACTCTATGATTAGGAGCACAGCCTCTGGAGCCAGTCTGCCTGGGTTCAAATCCCAGCTCCACCCCTTATTAGCCATGTGACCTTAGGCAAGTCTCTTTACTCCTTTAAGCCTCTGTTTCCTCATCTGGAAAGTGGGAATGATGATGGTGTAAGGACTAAATAACATGACAGATGTCATTAACTGTTAGCTATTATTATTCCTCCTCTTCCTCACAGCTGTATCCCCAACATCTAGAAGAGTGCCTGGTACACAGTGGATGCTCAAGAGGTATTTGCTGAATGAATACTGATTGCTGTGTGACCTGGAACAGAGGCATCACCCTCTCTGGGCTTCCGTTTTCTTACTGGGAAATGGAAGCTCTGGCCAGAAGGGAGATTCCCAACCTTTCTGCTAAGGACCCCCAAAGACTATCTAAGCTACCTCTGAAACACCTGGTGGGCTGATATTCCAAACTGTGAAATACCACTGGACTCAGAAGGCTTCCCTTCTGAAGAACAAGTGATTACCTTGGGAGCTCCCACCCATCATCCCAGACAGTCTGGGATTGGAAACTGTGGAATTGTACCTTCTAACACCACTTCTTGAGGTGTCTAGGAATCATCACTCGGTGACCCTTCCTAATGTTCTCCTGATTTGTTTTCTCATGAAAACAATGATGACATCAAAATAATGATAACAACAGCCAATGTCTGATGGATATGCCAGGCACTGTTCTAAGTGTTCACTGTTCTAATATCTATATGCCAGGCACTGTTCTAAGTGTTCATAAACATGGTCTCAATCTTGAGACTAACTCCAAATAGTGTCATTATTCCCATTTTACATTTGAGACGAAAGAGGCACAGAGAGGTTAAGGCACTTTCCCAAGGACAGCCAGCATATAAATGCGAGAGTCAAGACTCTTACCCAGGGAGGCTGACTTGGGAGCCCACACTCTTGGCCCAAGCCTCTGTGACTGACAGCCCTGGCCCCAGGACCCCAGGGTTCCTATAAGAAGTCCCACACAGCGAGGAGCCTGGTTTCAGGCTGGGCAGAGACAGGCAACCTCACCTGCACCTTGGGCAGGATAGCGACTATGGATATGCAGAAACAGAAGATGAGGTTGAGGCTGATGAAGACCTTGCCCTCGTAGCAGGCGCCGGGCTGGGTGTAGTAGATGAACAGCAGTGCCACGGCCACGACTGACAGCGCGTAGAAGAGGAGGGTGAAGAAGAAGAGGCCTGGGAGAGAGGGGCAGCGGCAGGTGGGTCAGGAGGTGCAAGGACCCCCATCCCTTGTCGAGCAGTGCACTGGGTCTCGGGCCCCAACTTCCTCCTCCAAGGAGTGTCTACTAAACTTCAGTCCCTGAGGGCTTCCCTGGTGGCGCAGTGGTTAAGAATCCACCAGCTAATGCAGGGGACGCAGTCCGAGCCCTGGTCCGGGAAGATCCCACATGCAACTAAGCCCATGCGCCACAACTACGAGCCTGCGCTCTAGAGTCTGCGAGCCACAACTACTGAGCCCGTGCACCACAACTACTGAAGCCTGCGTGCCTAGAGCCCGTGCTCCGCAACAAGAGAAGCCACCACAGTGAGAAGCCCGCGCACCGTAACGAAGAGCAGCCGCCACCCACCGCAACTAGAGAAAGCCCGCGCGCAGCAACGAAGACCCAACGCGGCCAAAAAGAATTAAAATGAATAAATTTATTAAAAACAAAAAAACTTCCGTCCTTCACCCAGGCTTTGTGAGCTCCTGCCCCACCCTGAACTAAAATGATTCACTTGCCGCAAAAAAGATCACCATAAAAATAAAGACAATGAATAGAGGGGACTTCCCTGGTGGCGCAGTTGTTAAGAATCTACCTGCCAGTGCAGGGGACACGGGTTCAATCCCTGGTCCGGGAAGATCCCACATGCTGTGGAGCAACTAAGTCCGTGCGCCACAACTACTGAGCCCGCGTGCCTAGAGCCCGTGCTCCGCAACAAGAGAAGCCACCGCCATGAGAAGCCCGCACACGGCATCGAAGAGTAGCTCCTGCTTGCCGCAACTAGAGAAAGCCCGCGTGCAGCAACACAGCCAAAAAAAAAAGGACAATGATAGAGAACAGTCTCTCAAAAAGTGAACTAGATGCCTGGTGATCAGGGAGGTTTGAAAATCAAATCAACCCTGAAGAGCGCCTTTCTTCTTGATCAATTCAGAACTGAAAAGGGACCCGTTTCTGCCACTGGGGTTTCAATGACCAGGGGTCATTCGTGGCTTGCTCTGCAGGGGCCGCTGAATCAGATCCCTCGGAACTCTCCAGTGCAGCTCTCATCTGACCCCACCTCAGCCACCCCGGGTCAGCGGGGCCCCTGCCACACACCGTTCCCTCCACGTGTCACGGACGGCTCAGTTCTTGCCCTTAGGAGGCAGCTCGAGATGCCCTCCAGGCCGTGGTCCAGCTTCAGGGACCACCCCCCCAGCCCCGACTCCTCGGGTAGCCCAGCCCCCTCGCGAGGCCGTTGGGTGGCACTGACCTGCATACCAGGCGCGGGAGCCGCTCTCCTCAGCCTTGTTCAGCCACCGCTGGTTCCAGGAGTGCGCAAAGTCGATGAGCAGCAACAGCTGGATGAGGAGGAAGACGAAGGAACCCACGACACCGAAGTAGAACCAGACTAGGCGGGCAGAGGGGAGGGAGGCAAGGGGTCCAGGCGTGGCGCAGCAGCCCCTGGGTCTGGGTCTCTTCTCACACTCGCTTTTATACATTCAACAGTCATTTGTGCCACACCCTGCACTGGGGACACTGAGAAGCAGCAAGGTCCCCGCCCTCAGGAGCCCCGGCCACGCACAGAGATGCCTTGTGTCAGGGTGTGGGTCGGGGTCAAGGGGGGTTCCCTCCAACCCCGAGTTACCCAAAGGCCATGTGGCCAGGCACCAGAGTCCTGTCTCCTGGGTGGGAGGCAAGGCCCCAGGCAGGATTCTGGGGTCTGTGTGCAAAGGAGCCCCCAGCACACTCATCCTTCTTGGTAGCCCCCATCCCTCCCCACCAGGGCCACCTACTGTTGGAGAAGGAGCCGTCAGGGATGTAGAAGGCGCCCACGGTAATGCCCACGAAAACCAGGAATTTAAAGAACCAAAACCTATGGTGGGGAAAGGGGCAGGACAGACAAGAAAGCTGAGTAGGGGGAGAGAAAAAGGCTGGACCCCCAGAACCCCACCCCTGAAGAGCAGGTACCGGGAGAGGTGAGAGAGACTTCCTGATGGTCTGACAGGCACAGAAAGTCCATCCTGGCCCTAGAAAAAGCCCCAAGGAGCAGAGGGAAGGACCAATGATGGGTGAGGATGGTCACCTGGGTTCTCACCCCAACTGTGTCACTAAACTGGTGTGTGGCCTTAGGGATGCTGTTGCCTTTTCTGAGCTTTATTTCCTCACCTGAGAAACGGGAACTACTAAATGAGCTGACCTCTGTGCTGTGCCTCCTGGCTTCAGCGTCTCCTGAGTCTGAGGATTAGGGTCTGGAGATTGCTGGAGACAGGCAGAGGATAGGGCAAACCACCACGGGAGGGGCCCAGGGCGCAGGTGGGACCCCTCCTCACCCATTCTGGATGGCAGCCCTGGGGTCCCGGCTGCTGCGCACGCAGATCATGAGCAGGGTGAAAAGGAAGAAGAAGGCGGCCATAGCGAAGCACATACGGTAGACGGCACGGTGGCCGAGCAGGGAGCCACAGTCCACGTGGCCCTGCAGGACGACAGGGGACCCGGCCACCTCCTCACACACCCAGGGCAGCTGTGGAGACAGACAGAGCAGCTGGAAGGCCCCACCCCACCCAGAACCCGGGCTGACTCTGCCCAGGCCGCCAGGCAGGAGGCTCTCCCAGGAGGGCCACCTGAGCCTCCCACTTCCACGCATGGCCCATCTCCATTCCCACCCACCTCTGCGGCTGAAGCCCTGTGAGTGAGCCCCCCAGGGACAAACGGAAGGCATGGCTCGGTCCAGGGCAGGATTTCCCAAAGTGCTCTCCACCCACCAGCTACATCAGAATCCCCGGAGGTTCCCCTCTCCTACAGAACTAGAGTCTCTAAGGCAGGGTCTGAGATTCTGCATGACTAGCACACTTCCCAGGGAATTCATGCTCTGTATACACCAGTATGTCAGAACCTCTGGCCTAACTATCCCACTGGCTATGAAGCACTGAGATGAAGGGAAGACTTAGGACCCTCAAACTGGGCTTATGCATTAAAGTGGGGAGATCTTACCCCGGGCCAGTGTCTGGCAGAGATGGCGATAATGATTCATGAGACTTCCCAAGGGGACCAAGGCTTATGAGAAACAATAAGGCTCAAACCCCCCTCCCAATATGAAGAAACGACCCTCCATCGTCAAGCTTGGATCATCGGTGCGCTGGCGCTCCTGCCCACCTCTTGATTAGCTGGGCCCCCAACCCTGGGCCCCCTGGTAGCTGAGCCTTTGCCAGCGGCCAGGTCCCGCAGGTGGCTCACCTTGTAGAGCTGGCTCTCCACACTGGGACTCAGCATGATGACGGACACCAGCACCCCCAGGAAGAGGAAGGCCGTGAAGATGAGGCGGCTCAGTGTGGAGCTGTGGCGGCAGGGGCAGCAGCTGCACAGGATGCAGGGGGCAGAGCCGCAGAGGCAGGACACCTGTGGGGAGGCCAGGATGGCACCTTACTCTCTGGTCTCCTCTCCCCTTCCCCGCCCAAGCGCTCAGCATCCACCCACTGCCCGCTGCCTGTTCAATACCTCCAAACCTACGCAGAGACTGCCTGTGCCACACCACGAAGGGACGCCTCTTCCCCAGATGTCACCCCATCTAACTTTCAAACCCAAGGGAGAGGCCAAGGAAACCAAGGCTGGAAGAGGCTGGGTCCCACAAGGACACACAGCCAGTAAGCAACAGAACCGAGATTCAAACCTGGATCTATCTCAGGTGTTACTGTGGCTTCCGAGAGAGAGCTGGGGTCACAGTGCTTCTTATTTAGGAGGAGGCAGAGTGGAAAAAAAAAAATCCAGAGGGCCAGCTCTTTCACTGATTAGCTATGTGACCTTATACAGCTTACTCAAGCTCTCTGAACCTCAGCTTCCTCTTCCATATAATGGGAATCTTAACAGTACCTGCTTCTCACATAGTAGTTCTAAGAATGAAATACTGTAGGGATTTTATTTTATTTTTTAATTTTTATTTTTTTGGCTGCGCTGTGCAGAACGCAGGATCTTAGTTCCCGACCAGGGATCTAACCCGCACCCCCTGCAGTGGAAGCACAGAGTCTTAACCACTGGACCACCAGGGAAGTCCTGTAGGGATTTTAAACTGTGACTCCCTGGGAATTCCCTGGCGGTCCAGTGGTTAGGACTCTGTGCTTTCACTGCCGAGGGCCCAGGTTCAATCCCTGGTCGGGGAACTAAGATCCCGCAAGCCTCGCGGCACGACCAAAAAAAATTGTAACTCTCTCAGGCTCCCTTTCTCCCTTCCCTGCTTTATTTTTCTCTGTAGGACTTACTACCACCTGATTGGCTTCACAGTTTATTCGTGTTGCCTGCCTCTCATTGCTAGCGTGCAAGCTCCGCCAGGGCAAGGGGGTTTGTCTGTTTTGTTCACCATGGTATTCCCAGAGGTGGGAACTGTGCCTGGCACATCATCGGGAGCTCAGTGACTACCTGCTGAACAAATGTAAAGTGTCTGGCATCGTACCAGATGTATGTTAAGACCTCAAAAACAGCAAGTGCTGATAAATCAACATCTGTTGAATGAATGGAAGGCTGGGACTTTCCGCTCTGGGGCTGCACCAGTTTGGGACAGCAGAGGCGTCCAACCCTTTGTCTCCAGCTCCTCTGCCCTCCATCAGCCCCTCCCTCCCTAGGGCTGGCTGAAATGACTTAGGGGCTGGTGATGCCACACCTTTCGTAGCTGTAGACTCATCCCTTGGGAGCCAGTTCTACAGCCCAGCCTTGGAGGAAGTGGGCCCACATCCAGATACATCTGGTTCACTGTTTCTCTTCCCCCAAACAGCCCTGACTCCTCATTCAGGTACTTAAGAGTCTGGAGGGCAAGAAAGACACAGGCTCTGCCATCCTGGAGCTTCCAAGGGCAGGAAAGATACTCAGCAAGTCATTACACCCGTCATGGTAAGTGTGAAGAAGAAAACATACGTGCCACCATGAGAGTGACCGGCGGGGGCCTAGTTTAGATTGGGGGTAGTGGGTTACTTCCTGGAAGAAGTGACACTTAAGCTGAGAGCTGAACAAGGAGGATTCACTCTCCTGACCAAGGGGAAGAAAGGTATTCCAGACAGAGGGAACAGAGCCTGAGGCAGCTCTGGGGCGGACAGGAGCTGAGCGCTGGAGGAATGGAAAGCAGTCCCTATGGCCAAAGCTTCATAAGCAAGCGAGTGGTGAGGTCGGCCAGGCTGGCAGACCCGGGCAGCCATGTGCAGGACCCTCGTGTTCATCCCACGAGCAATGGGCATCCATTGCCATTGGGCATCACCTCCCAAAGCCGGGAGGGACAGGAACAGCCTTATGCTGAGTGACCAGCTTTGTGGAGAGCAGGCTGAAAAGGGGCCCTTGCTCCTCTGAGGCCCCGCCCCCTGCTTTCTGCACCGGTCACAAGGAATAGCGCACACTCTGCTTGAGGGGCAGCTGCCCTCCCGTATCCCCCACACCTCTCCCACAGACTGGAAATGCCGCTGAGAATGCTCCTTCTTACCCATCTCTCTCACCCACAAAGCCAAGTAACAGCACAGGTGCTGAGTGAATGCTAAATGCAATTCTCCCTCACGGTCCAAATCATCCAGCAATTTCTGGTTGTATCTTGCAAACCCCACCCCAATCCCTGACTCCTGTTCATGCCTACCTTGGAGGGGGGGCGGTGAGGAGATAAGCAAATGCCAGAAGGGTTGTGTAAACCATAAAGCACATTCTGAGATCAGAGAGATTCAGAAACTTGCCAGAAGTCACACAGTAAGTGAACAGCAGGGCTGAGATTCAAGTAATAACAATGATAGCTTCCCTTTATGACGAGTTACTCTGTCCCAGACACTATGATAAGGGCTTTGTCTAGATTAAGCCTCACGGACACTATGAAGTGTGTTATAGCTTCCCATTTACAAGTGGGGAACTGAGACTCAGAGAGGTGACGCGGCCAAGGTCAGCTAAGGAGCTGGGATTCAAGGTCAAGTCTGTCTGCACCAGGGCCTGCTAAGTCACTGATGGCAGACTCATTAAATTTCAAAACACCCCAGCAATGAAAACAATCCCTCCAGCGCCCAAAAAAAAAACCAAGGGAGGCCAACAGGTACTGATCTCAGGAACCAAGTGCCCAAGTACCCAGGTCAGGGCCCGGCTCTGGCTTGTTACCATTTCAATTTGAGGCATTTGAGACACAAGAAAAGCTGCACACTGCAGTCAGGGAGCCTGGCCTTTCAATTCACTGTGGTTTTTGGAGATCAGAATCCAGGTATTCCTGATACCTGAAACCTCAGGATTTCCAAGGGCCTGGCTGGTAGCCAGAGAGACCAGGTCAGGGAGAGAACAATACACACAGCCCCCCGCTGCTTCCGGAGCCTCCTTGGAGTTGTTCATACATTCTGCTCCCCACTCCACCTCTGGGGATCACTCCTACCACAAACTCTTCCTATAGTAATACCAGCCCACGGGAGTAAAGGCAGACACGTGCGCACACATGTACACAGGGAAGTCCACTGTGACCCTGTTCACACGAGGAAAATAATAGGGGAAAGCTGAAAATAACTAAATATCCATCATTACATTGTGGTACCTCATGGTACATCGTGACCCCTAAGAGGGATCTCTCTGCTGAATGGAGCAGATGTGTTGGTAACACTTAAATGGGTGTATACAACTAAATATAGTTAAATATAAATTGTACCCCAATAAAGTTGATTTTCATTATCAAAAAATAAAAATTTTAATTAAGAAAAAAACTAAAACAGGCACGAAGCTTTAGGTTGTATGAGCTTATTAGAAACTGCAGATGACCTCATTGCCCAGCACCAGGGGACAGTGGTGGCTCACTGACTCCATGGAATGTTATAGAGGCAGGAAAGATGAAAGCCACTAGACTGACAGCAGCACAAGCTATGCTTATGATGCAATGTGAAAGGCCAAGGCAGACTACAAACTGTTCCCACACTCAGATTACAACACCCTCTCCACAAATGCACTCAGGGGAAAGGCAGCAATGGAAAAGCACCAGAAATAAGAGTGGTGGAATTTTAGCACCAGCCAGGTTCTCAGAATGGAGAACGCAGAACTCAGGAGCCCTGGGTCTGAGAGTCTTTAAGCTGCGAGGTTCCGTGGCACCCCATAACTGGCTGAGCCACCCTAGCTCTAGACCAAACACAGGAGGGAAGAAGTCAGCCCAAGACTTCTCAAAGCATACTTCCTTCCCCCACGCAGTGTGAAGAAGAGAGGGCCCTGTCTTGACTCTGCCACCAGCTGGCAGTAGGACCTTAGACAAGTGGGACTTAGTTTCCTCAGCCATAAAAAGGGCCTCTGGGCAGGGCAGTGAGGTGGCTTGGAGCCCATCAGACAGCCCTGGGTTTCACCAGGTTCCCCATTCCTCGAATGTGGTCTCCAGCACTTAACCACTGGCGGGAGCTTACAGAGCAGCCGCTGCACGCCAGCTTCATGCTAACTAAGTCCCACCAAACCCTCCTGACATGCTGAGAGGCAGGTGCCGTTGTTCTCTCCACGTTACAGACAAGGAGAGAGGTCCTCAGTCACGCCGCTGAGAAGAGGCCAAGCCAGGACCAAGACCATTCGGTCTGAGCCAAAGGCCTTTCACACTCCCTCGACTGTAGAAGGTCCTCCTTAAATATCTTGCTGACTGTCCAACTCACCATGTGCTGGCTTGGCTGGTGACTCCCACCCCGAGTGGACCCATCTCATCTCCTCCCAGCCAGGACTCACCTTCAGCCCAGTCCAAATGTTGACCAAGAGAGCCCGTGACACAGGTGCATCTGACCAAGAGGCAGATGCAAATGTGTCACGGCAGGATGGACAAAAGTCTTCCCCACCGACCCATGTATGCCAAAATGTTCCCTCTAAAGATGCCTGGCAACCCCCGCTTAGAACTTCACTCCTGTGGGGCAATGTCCATTGCCCAACTGTACCACTTAATACTGTGCGGCTGTGGGGAAACCATCTTCCCTCTCTGATCCAGCTTCCTCAGCTGGGAAATAGGGATATATTCACTGCTTCATTGGGGTCGTTGTGAGGATTAAATGAAAGGGTATATACAAAGTGCTCACTACACTGCTGGGCCTGGGCTACCACTGGGCAGCTCTGGGCTGTGAGCTCTGGGCCTACAGTAAGCACTCAGTAAACGGCAGCTATTATCCGTATCATGGTCTGTAAAATAGGATAACTATGTCATGGGGTTGGTGGGTGGGGTGCGTAATGAGATAGCAGGGGTGAGGGACTCAGCACAGCACCTGGCATGCAGTAAGTACTCAGTAAATGTCAGAGGTCAGAACGCCAAGGGGAGGCCACTGACACGAGGGGCAGGTCCCTTGCAGATATCAGATACTTCCAAAGCGACGTCCCGATTCCACTCTGTGCCAACCCTATTCCTCAGCATCCAGGATGTGAAGCGAGGGAAGGTGTAGGCAGAAGCCTAGACCAGGAATCAGATTTTAATCCTGACTGTGCAGTTCCTCCTCCTTTCACGGTGCAACCTTAGGCAAGTCAGCTAAGCTCTCTGGGATGCAGCTTCCTCATCTGTAAACTGGGGATTGGAGCAGGGCTTTCAGGTGCCTTCTGACTCAGCATTCTAAGAGTCTGACTCAGAGACGGGCAGGAACTGGCTCCAGAGGGAATTCTCCACCCACCTTTTTAAGATGATAATAACAATAGTTCCTATTTGGAGCACCTACTCTAACAGGGCGGGGCACTTTTAAATCTTCCCAACAGCATTATGAGGGAGGTAGACAGGGAGACAGAGGCACAGAGAAATGGCAGGTCTTCCTTCAACACTCCCCCCACCCGCAGGATAGCCCAGCCTGACAGAATTCTAGTCAACTCCATGGAAACTCTCCCTCCCCCATCAGGAAGCAAACCCTTTCTGACCAGAGCCCTAGCCCAAACCTTGGTATCACTGGGCAGGGAGGGATCTCAGGGACCAGCTCTTGATTCCCCCTCCTGCAGGCGCGCGCGCACACATACACACACCCTTCACAGATGGGGAAATAGAGGCCCAGGGAGGACAAGAGTCCAGGAACCCACTGTGTAGCCTCTCTGTGCAGATATCATTCTCCAAAAGTGGCTGTAAAGTATATCTCTAGATCCCCCAGCTGTCCGCCCCTACACCCCCATCCTAACACACTCACACAAATCAGGGACAAAGGAAACTGGGATTTCAGCAGCCACCAGACTCCCCCTCCTTCCTCTCCGCTCATCTTTGTGTGGGGCAGAGGGGGAGGAGGCTGCCTGAATGAACCTCAGATTTAATGAAGGGAAGAGAGAAGGGAGAGGGGGCTGGGAAAGGAGAAAAGAGAAGAGGCCTCCCAACCGGGGTCTGGCGGACGCTCCTCCCCTCTGCTGGCTGCTCCCCAGGTCCCCGAGCAGACGACCAGGTAATCCCTCCCCCCCCCCCCACCCCAACCTCCCTCAGTTCCTGGGTTTTCCCACCCAGAGCTGGGCCGATGGCGGTGGTAACCCGCACCCCTCACTCAAGACCGGCTTAGAAAAGCAAAGGAGGCCTCCTCCCCACCCCCAACTTCAGCTCTGGGGCCCAGAGGGCAAGGGTCTGGGGTCATTGGGGAAGTGCCCAGGAATTAGCCTGAGCCAGACTGAACGAAGCAGAGACAAGACACAGAGAGACTGATAGACTGAACGGGCAGACAGACCCGGGCGGACAGACACGGAACCGTGTAGACAGACAATGACAGATGGAGAGGCTTCGGACGGACAAAGACAGTCGGACAAACGAACTGACAGATATAAGACACATACAAATGGACAAACTGAGGCAGGCGGGTAGGGACAGAAAGACCAACTGACTGCCAGAGAAACAGAGAAGGACACACGGCAGAGAGGGACAGGGACCGGCAGGCCACACAAAGAGAGCATCCGGGAGGGAGACCAGAGGCGCACTGCCAGGACGACTCCAAGCTGAGCCAGATGGGGCCGCAGCGCCCACCCCCGCCCCCGGCTCTGGGCCTCAGTCTCCCCAGTTCCCTGGAGGGGCGCCCGCCCAGGACACCCCCTCCCCCTCCCGAGCGCGCCCCACCCCCTCCCCCTCCCCCGCAGTAACCCGATGCCCGGACACCAGCTGTCCCCGGCGCCCGCGGGCCCGGGATGGGGGCGGGGGAAGTCGGTGAGAGGGAGGACCCGAGGGGCGAGGAGGCGGGGTGCGGGCCCAGAAGGACAAGTTTGGAGGAAGGAAAAAGAAGAAACTATTTGGAGGAAGAAGACAGGACAAAAGTGCGAGGCCGAAGAAGGGGCAGGCGGCGGGGGAGGACGCCGGGGGCGGGACTCACGCAGCTGAGCAGGGAGCAGGCGCCCAGACAGGCCCCCATGTCGGTGGCGGCGCAGAGCGCGGGCAGAGGGGCGCGGGATCCGGTCGGGCTCCTGGCGCCGCGGGCTGGCCCCTCCCTCAGCCCCGCCCCGGCCCCGCCCCGGCCCGGCCCGCCCTACCTGCCGGAACTGCTCGCCTCCTTCCGGCGGCTCTCGGGGCCTCCCGGGACTCACCTGGGCCAGGTGCGGCAGGTGGGACCTAGGGAAAGTGGAGGTACCGGAGATTCCAGCGGCCGCGCGAGCCGCGCAACCGGGCTCGAGTCCGGATCCAAAGTGATGGTTTGGAAATAGTGAGACCTGGGTTCGAGTGCCAACGAGGCCGCAATGCGACCTCACAACACTTCCCCCGGACCCCCACCGCCGGGGACAGAAGCCAAGAGATGGTCACCCCTGACTCCTTGGCACTTGGCACGGAGCCTCTGCCCAATACATAAGCGCTGAATGATGAATAACTGGACAAAGAAATGGGCAAGTCACTTCACCTCTCTGAGCCTCAGTTTCCCCATCTGTAAAGTGAGGATACCTACCTCAAAGGGCTATTACAACACATAGGAGATGCTTGCCAAGTGTGTCTGTTGCTCCTAGACCCCGCCTCGCACTCTTTCGTCTGTCCTCCCCTCCATCCACCTGTTCTTTAAGCTCTACTGACTCCTGTCTTGGGCCACATGCTCCCCAGAGCCACCCAGCTCATCGCTCCCCAGGGATGCCCGAACCTGGCCCCCAGCTAAGGAGGTCAGAAGGGGTGGGTGGGTCACATTCCTGCCAGACCGTCCCCCCGAGGTAGGTGGGAGAGACCCAGAAGCAGGGCTTTGTAATCACTCTCGGTTCACCCTCCAGCCTGCTCCTCACTCCTCAGCCCCTCACTCAGCCTCCTCACTCAGCCCCCTCACTCAGCCCCTCACTCAGCCGTAGATGGGATAATGTTAGGGAAGGAAATCTGCGTGCCTCAAAGCTGGCCCCGGGGCCAAAGATCCTACCTGACTGCATCCTTGGTGATTCATAGGGCTCCAGGCTTAGCCATTCATCGTGCCAGGACTGTTCCGCAAACATACCCTACACTTTACCTCCTCCACACTTTTGCACACAGGATACCCTCCCCCTGGAATGTCCTTCTCTTTATCCCCCTCTCTACCCTTCAAAGCCTTGCTCACAATCTCATATCTTTATGGTGAAGAGAACCACCCTTCCCCCAAAAGCACTACCTGGCCCCATTAGGAATAAATATCCTCCTGCTTCCCTGTGTTTCTACAACACGGGACCCCTTTACAGCCCCACAAATAACTAAAGTTACCACACAGCTCAAGCTTATACCAAACTCTTTCACCTACATGGTCCCATTCAAGCCCTATAGTAACGCTGAGAAGTAGATTAACTCCTACTCCATTCCATTTTACAGATGAGGAAACAGGTTCAAAGAAGTAAAGTGACGTGCTAGACGTAAACTGAGCACTGAATAAACATCAGCTATCACTATTGTGGTAGTTATTATTGCTGCTCAAAGCCACACAGCTCAGAAGGGCAGAGCTAGAAGACCACCCAATCTGGCCCTGATCTCAGAACCCAAGGCCTGTCCCTGACATCTCACTGCCTCTATTTGAAAGCAGAGGTGACAATACCCAGTCAGCCTCTTTTTCTGTCCAATATTGTCTTCAGTCCTAGGCAGAGACCCTCAGGAGACTTTGAGCTGCCCAAGGACTGTCTGATTCACCTCTGGCCGGTCCCTCCCCTGCCCTGGGCACAGCACAGGGCCTGGCACACGAAGGCAGTGAATGCTTCCTGAATGAATGAATGCCTGAACATTTACCACAAGGCCAGTGTCCTTATGCTGCCACCTAGCAGTCTGAAGTGAGCCCTTTTCACGGCCACCCACCCCAGGGTCAGCTCCTCTTGACACTCCTGCCTCAAGAGCCAAATTTTCCATCCCTCAACCCGTCCCTTTCCACGAACTGGTCCAGTAGAAAACACCCACGACTTCGCTGAGACTCTTGTTCTGTCACTGCCTCTCACACCCTCTGCCTCCCTGGAGATCACTTCTCCTCTCTTACTTCCACCCCTTACCCTGAAATGGGAGTGGTTATCTTACTTAACCTCACAGAGCAGTCACAAGCATCCAGAGAGCATTCTAAGAAACAGGCAATTATCTGAAAGGAGGGAGGGATTAATATACCTGCAAGTGTAGAGAAACAGGCCCCTCTGAATTTTTAGATTGAAATTTTCCAGAGCAGGGTGATGTGCTGCCTTGTCCTGGCCTCACCCTGCCCAAGATGGAGGCGAGCTGGGGTCTCACGTCCCCACATCACCCTGCACAGAGGGGCAGACCCCCTACAGACAGCTCACTCTGTAGCCTTCTCCTGCTGCTTCCTCCTCTTTCAGCCTCATGTGTCTCATCTGTAAAATGGAGATAATCGTTTTTGCTCCAGCTGTCTCATGGGACTAGTGAGGACATGAAATGAGGAGGTGGATAAAGAAGCTTCATTCCTTGGTATCCTGACAAGCCCACCCACTTTTCTCCCAGTCTTGAATCTCTTGCAAGGGACCAGAATCATTCTATCTCACACCTCCAAAGGCAAGATTACTGTCAGCAGCTGTGTGATCCTAGCAAGTCACCCATCCTCTTGGAGCCTCAGTCGAGGGTTGGGATTCAGGATCACCACAACTCTTCCAACCATGTAATGCCATGTAAACTACACCCATTGAGAGAAACCTACAGGGGTCAAGGTCCATCCCCCAGTGCCCATCTCCTAGCCCAGACAGATGCTCAACTCTCCAGATCCCAAAGGAAGCAGGACCTGGCTTCTTGGGCCACTCAGCCCAAGGGTTCTCTGATCTGATCTCATTGGGCCTCAGTTTTCAAATCTGCAATATGGGGACAATCCCCTGCTCAAACTCCCCCATGGCCTCCAGTATCCCCCACTTACCATCCTCCTGTCCGTGAGGACTCAGATGCACTCTGGCTTTGAGCCTCCTGTCCCCTGGGCCTCGCCCTCTGCCCTGGCCTCCACTTCCTGCTTCTGACCCATTTACAGACCAGGGCTGAATCTATCCCTTATGAATATTCTTGTGAGATAATAAGGGCTTGGGATTGGGGGAGCTTCTGGGAAGAGGCGTTCACGAGACACCAACCACCCACTCTCCCCATACACAGCCCCCGCACCAAGGCTGTCCTCCCCCCCAAAGGGTGCATGGGAGTTTGAGGCAAAGGCCTGAAGTAACAACAATAATAATATCCACAGCAACCATTTTTAAGTGCTTACAACACGCCTGGCACCCTGCTAAGAGCATCTCCTGTAAGATGCTTTTAAGATGGGAACTATTTTCCTATTTAACAGATAAGGAAATCCATGCTCCAAGAAGTAGCACTCACGTAAGTCATGTGAAACGTGATTACAAGCAGAGCAAGGATGGAACCCAGGGTTTGTCAGACTCCAGAGCTGGTACTCTTTTTTTTTTTTTTGGCCACGCCATGTAGCTTGTGGGATCTTAGTTTCCCTACCAGGGATTGAACCAGGGCCCCGGCAATGGAAGCGTGGAGTCCTAACCACTGGACCACCAGGGAATTCTCCGAGCTGGTACTCTTAACCTCTGCCATGCAGATGCACAGGGCTAAGCTCAGGAGTCCGTGGTTGGGGCCCACATCTGGACCTCACACTCCAGCAGATGTGCTCACAGTGGTCTTAGGTGACCAAGCCTTTAGGAAAGGACTCAGGTCCTGGAATTGACTGCATCTGGAGAATATGGAGACAGGCAGACAGGTGTGTGCATGAACGCAGACACACACACGATGTGCATGTGAGCACGGATGCATGCAGAATGTGTTGTGTGTGCATGGCGGTGAGCATGTGTGACGCGTATGCCCGAGGCTGCCCAGGGGATGCAATGCTCTGCCGCTTTTGTTCCTTTTTCAACCAACCACAGGGCCTGCTGGGTGCCATGTGCCGGGGATGTGGTGTAAACAGGCCAACACTGTCCCTGCCCTCCAGGAGCAGCAGTCTGGTGGACTTTGTACCCCGATGTGGTAACACTCCAGAAGGAACTTTTGTGGGAGGTTTTGTCTGTGGGATGTGGCTGGGAGGTGAGGGAGAAGACTGTGGGAAAAGCGGAAAAGGTGAGACATGTGGGGCGGGGAGATGCAGGGGAGCCCCTGACACTTGCCAGAAGTCAGGGCTGGAGGAGTAAACCAGGGCCCGGCATAGACTACCCGAGGGTCACAGGTCTGAGGATTCTAGGTCTCTGGATGCCCCCTTTACAGATATCAAAAGTCGGCCACAAATGCACATGTGGGCACTGTGTGTGTGTGTGTGTGTCTTTATGTGTGTGTGTCTTTATGTGTGTGTGTGCACAGGTGATTATGTGTGATGTTTGCATATGTGAATTCATGTCAATATGTGTAAGGAGGACATGCATGAATTGGAGAACATGGGTGAGTCATGTGAGGTGTGTGCCTATGAGGGTTTTACATGTAGGGGTGTGTGTGTGTGAGTGCAGCAAGGCCTGTTACTGTCAGGGTGAAGGAGGAGGGAAGAGAGTGTCATTTGACCCAGTCCTCACATTCATGAGCCTCAAAAATGCATCAGAAAACAGATGGACAAGTGGAGGGATAGAGAGATGAAAGGATGGATTTGGATGGTTGAATGGAAAAAGGGATGGATATGAGATAAAGCAAATATTGCGAGATGTTCCTTGTAGATTCCAGATGATAAGGATATAGGTGTTCAGTGTACAGTTGTTTCAACCTTTCTGGATGCTTGACATTTTTCATAATAAAATGTTAGAAAACAATGTACACTCAAAGGAGGCTGGATGTCTAGTCCCAGGGAATCACGCGCAAGATGGAAAGAACAGGACGCTCATCATACAATTTAAAACTATATCCCATCACCAGACCACACAGCACTGTGAACTTATATCATTTATAATTCCTGCAATGATCTTATGAATCTCTCAATTGCATTGGATTTGTGTATGTGTGTACATGTTAAAGATGTTAATTTATTAAATAAAAGTATGTAAAACGCACCACAGTTGTGGCCAGACTGTTTCGGCATGTCTTCATTTTTAACTTACTGGGATCCTCAAAAGTAAGAACTGGTTTGGGCCTCTCTTGGCCTGTGAGAGTCCCTGCTGTGCGAGGCGCGTGTGTGGGTTTGCACATACACGCGCTGTACGGATGCAAGCACACGTGGCTGGGTGAGGCTGACGTCCATGGGAGTGCCCAGCCAGGAGCTCAGCCTCCGCTAGGTCCCCATGAGGCCAGCACCGTTCTCAGGGTGAGGGAATGTCTTGGGGCTGAGGAAGGGAAGCCACCAGCCCCATGGCAGTCTTGGAGACCAAGAACTCTCTCATCCAAGGCTTGGACACTCTCAGGCCAAGTGGCGTCCCCTGGCCAGGCAGTGGAGTGTGGGTGGTGGAACCTGGGGTGTTTCCCCAGGACAGCAGGGCAAGGCAGGGTGTCCTGCGGCCCCGTGGCTCCTCCCTTCCTCTCCATACACTCCCTTCCTCTCCTCCCTTCCTCTCCTCTTGTCTAACCACTCTTCCTCCCCTGCCCAGTGCCTGTTGGTCCAAACTGTCAGCAACCCCCATTGTACAGAAGGGGAAACTGAGACCTGGAGAGAGCAGAGCTACCCAGGCCACACAGCGAGGTAGCAGCAGGGTCAGAACTGAGCTCCAGCCTGCATGCTATTCTCTGCACCACTGCCAGCCACCTCTGCATCTCCCTCCTTCTGTAAGGAAGGGTGGGGGTCCAGGCCCAGCAGACTCAGCAGGTGAGGTCCCAGGGTGCCCTCCTGCCTGTGTGGGTCACATACAAGATCCAGCAGGCCACGTGGGTACCAAAATCAGAGCATGGTTGGGAGGCTGGACTCGGGTTCTAATCCCAGCTCTACCATAGACCCTGTCAGAGTGAACCTGGACAGTTCCCTGTCCCTCTCAGGGCCTCAGTTTCTCTACCTGTAAGACAAATGAGGTGAACTACAGCGGTGGCTTTCACATGTTTGGAAGCAGAACCCCGAGCAGCTACAAGAGTTGCTGCCCTTGACGGTGCAGGGGAGGCAAACAGATCTCCATCCACTCAGCCCCCTCATCTGCCCTCCACCAAGGAACTCGCCAAAGAAATTTCCACCCAACTGCAGAACCAGGGGATAAGAGATCAGGCTTTATCACAGAACAAGGCTGGGCTGCTTACCAGATGTGTAAGGCTCCCCAAGCCTCAGCTTGCTCCTCTGTAAAATGGGGTTAACAGTACCAACCTCCTAGGGCTGTGTGAGATTAAATGAAATAATTCATGTCCAGTGCTTGGTACATGATGAACATATTAAAACTTCAGGCAACAGTGGCTGTTATTACTATTCATCCCCAGATGAGAACCACTGCATAAGCCTGCTGACTTCACCATGCATTGTATCTGTTGTTCTGGCCCCAAAGCCAGTGCATTTTGGCAGCTGCTACCCCAGATTCCTCAGCTGGCCTATCTCTGCAGCTGCTCCAGAGCAGCTGGGCATGCAGAGGCTGCTTCGAGACCAGGCCTGGCCCTGGGGAGGGGAAGAATAGGGCTTCCTGTAATCAGGCCGGCCGGGGAGCAGAGGCCTGGGAGCGGGGACAGTTTCATCTGGATGACAAAGTCTCTGGCAGGCCATCATTAGCTCCCCTCCCCTGCCCTGCGCCAGGCCGTGACCTGGCTCCTGAGGCTCCAGAGAGAAGGCAGCAGGTATTTAGCCAATGCCTTTCATTCCCTGGTGCCCTCCCCTGGCTGCCTGGTGACACAAGCAGGAGGGAAAGTCAGCTTGAAGCCAGGGTCCCCAACCCACCAGGCAACAATCAGCCCCAGGGTGGACAGCCACTTGGAACTGAGAATCCTGTACTGTTGGAGCTGAAGGAAACTCACAGCTACCTAAGGTATATACATACAGTGGAATATTATTCAGTCTTAAAAGGGAAGGAGGGACTTCCCTGGTGATGCAGTGGTTAAGAGTCTGCCTTTCAATGCAGGCGACAGGGGTTTGAGCCCTGGTCCAGGAAGATCCCACATGCTGCGGAGCAGCTAAGCCCGTGCTCCACAACTACTGAGCCTGTGCTCTAGAGACTGCGAGCCACAACTACTGAGCCCACACACCACAGCTACTGAAGCCCGCGTGCCTAGAGCCTGTGCTCCATAACAAGAGAAGTCGCCGCAATGAGAAGCTCGTGTGCCGCAAGGAAGAGTCGCCCCCATTTACTGCAACGAGAGAAAGCCCACGTGCACCAACGAAGACCCAATGCAGCCAAAAATAAATGAATAAATTTATTTAAAAAAAAACCTACCTAACGTATATACATACAGTGGAATATTCAGTCTTTAAAGGGAAGGAGGGACTTCCCTGGTGGTGCAGTGGTTAAGAGTCTGCCTTTCAATGCGGGGGACAGGGGTTTGAGCCCTGGTCCAGGAAGATCCCACATGCCGCAGAGCAACTAAGCCCTTGCGCCACAACTACTGATTCCGTGCTCTAGAGCCCAGGAGCCACAACTACTGGGCCCGCGTGCCACAACTACTGAGCCCGTTTGCTGCAACTACAGAAGCCCGCACGCCTAAAGCTCTGCAACTACAGAAGCCACAGCAATGAGAAGCCTGCGCACCCCAACAAAGTGTAGCCCCTGCTCGCCGCAACTAAAAAGAAAGCCTGCGTGCAGCAATGAAGACCCAATGCAGCCAAAAATAAATAAATAAATTTTTAAAAAACAAGACACACCTCTAGTGTCTCCTCTTATTTAACAGATGGGGAAACTGAGGCTGAGACAGGGGAAAGGACTTACACCCATGAACAAAATGGGTGAGTGTTGAGAGGTGCTTCCTGACTTTCTGTTCCTTCTCCAGCAAGCCCCACTCTCACCCCGGGCTGCACAGCTGCTGCATCCAACTCCTAACCCGGACTCCAGCTTCCAGGTGGCTCTTTGGCACACCTACCAGTGCAATTTCTTCAATCTTTTAAATAAATAACGTTACTCCTTTACTCTGGGTTTTGTTTCTCCCAGTTATAAAATATACCTGTTCCATGAGAGCAGGGACCTCATTTGTTTGGTTCACCCCAGATCCAATCCCCCAGATTTCTGCGTCAGGCAGGGCATTGGGGAAATACAAGAATGCTTTAAAAAAGTAAAAAGAAATCACCCGTGACTTCCCACCCTCAACGTGCTTTATTTTTTTATTATTATTATTATTATTTTTTTTTGATGTTACATAGCCCTCTCACTGTTGTGGCCTCTCCCACTGCGGAGCACAGGCTCCGGATGTGCAGGCTCAGCAGCCATGGCTCACGGGCCCAGCCGCTCCGCAGCATGTGGGATCTTCCCGGACCGGGGCACGAACCCGTGTTCCCTGCATAGGCAGGCGGATTCTCAACCACTGCGCCGCCAGGGAAGCCCCGACGTGCTTTAATATATCTTATTCTTTTTTAAAATTTATTTTATTGAATTCTAGTTGATTTACAATGTTATATTAATTTCTGCTGTACAGCAGTGATTCAGTTATACATATATGTACATTCTTTTTCATATTCTTTTCCATTATAGTGTATCAAAGGATATTGAATATAGTTCCCTGTGCTATACAGTAGGACCTTGTTGTGTATCTATTCTATATATAATAGTTTGCATCTGCTAATCCCAAACTCCCACTCCATCCCTCCCCCACCCCCCTCCCCCTTGGCAACCACAAGTCTGTTCTCTATGTCTGTGAGTCTGTTTCCATTTCAAAGATAGGTTCATTTGTGTCATATTTTAGATTCCACATATAAGTGATAACATATGGTATTTGTCTTTCTCTTTCGGACCTCCTTTGTTTAGTATGATAATCTCTAGTTGAATCCATGTTGCTGCAAATGGCATTATTTCATACTTTTTATGGCTGAGTAGTATTCCATTGTATAGATGTACCACATCTTCTTTATTCATTCATCTGTTGATGGACATTTAGGTTGTTTCCATATCTTGACTACTGTGAATAGTGCTGCTCTGAACATAAGGGTACCATTTCACCATGAACATTTTCCTGGCCATTACGATGTTTTCCTGAGGAGGGACCACGTGGAGGCTGGCGGAGCTGAATCTCTGGCGGGCGTCCAGTTTGGGGCCAGGTTGGAGTTGGAACCATGGAGATTTGGAAGGAAACCCCAACCCCAACTTGTGCCCCTGGCAGCAGAGGGTGGAACCATCCCCCTAATGTGCCCACCCGTATGGAGCATCAGTTGGAGGTGGTGTGGTATCGGGGCATTCCTGCTAATGGTTTCCAGTTTGAGTGGCCTCTGCTGGGCTGGCTTCCTCTGGCTTTTTAGGGACCATTGTGCTGTCCGCAAGGAAGATTTCTGCTCCGCTGGAGTCCAGGCGGAGGCTGGAGTGGCTGATCTCACTTGGGTAGGGGACAGAGGTATCCTAATGGCTTCCAACTCAGGTGCTGTTGAATTGTGGGAGCTGGATGAGAATGAGACACTCGTTGACAGCAAGTTCTGCAAGTATGAGCATGATGACATCGTGTCTGCAGTGTCCCAAGCTCTGGCACACAAGCGGTTGGTGGTAGCAAAGACTTCTGCATCAAGGTTTGGGACCTTGCTCAGTAGATGATTCTGAATGCATACCGAGCTCACTCTGGGCAGGTCACCTGTGTTGCTGCCTCTCTACACAAGGACTCCGTGTTTCTTTCATGCTGTAAGGACAGTAGAATTTCACTGGGATATCCACTGCCCCAAGCCAGCATCACCGATGGGCTGCAGTGCCTCTGGCTACCTTCCTAGCTCCCAGCCTTGGCATCCTCAGCGGAGTAAGGTCTTTGTCTTTGGTGATGAGAATGGACTGTCTCCCTTGTGGGCACAAAGAGTGCAAGCTGTGCCCTCAGCTCAGCTGTGCACTCCCAGTGTTTCACTGGGCTGCTGTTCTCCCCACACAGCGCTCCCTTCCTGGCCTCTGTCAGTGAAGACGGCTCACTTGCTGTGCTGGACTCAGACATTGCCGAGGGGTGTAGAAGCCGAGCCCACAGAGACTGTGAGAGATACTACTCTGTCCCTGCTAAATCACTCCCTTCTTACCCCAGTGGGCTGGGACCGTCAGGTCACCCACCATATCGTGCCCACAGAACCTCTCCCAGACCTAAAAGTGTTGTCGAGTAGGTTGGACTTCAGACAAAAAACAAATCCCTTGCGAGTATCCACTCCCTTTGCCCCGCGCTCTCAGTTTGTGAGACAACACAGGAGCCTTATACAGTATGTTGATACGTCAGATCTGTGCAGTTAATAGGCACTGTCTCTCAGCCTGGGGCAGGCTGGATTCTGGGGTCCTGTAGTCAGGGAAGAAAAACTTCCTTGAACATGGTTATGTATGTGTGTCTGAGTGTGTGTGTAGATAGATACATAGATGTTGCTGGCAGGGGGAATAAAAAAGCCATCCCACATCTTTCCCAAGACCCAATCCCCACCCCCCAAAGTTAATAAAAGACTTTTTCTTTAAACATAACTTTTTTTCCTTTGTTTTAATTTTATTTTTTTTAATACAGCAGGTTCTTATTAGTTCTCTATTTTATGCATATTAGTGTATATATGCATATTAGTGTATATATGTCAATCCCAGCCTCCAAGTTGATCGTTCACTACCACCACCACTCCACCCCACCACCCCCATTTTCCCCCCTTGGTGTCCATACATTTGTTCTCTACATCTGTGTCTCTATTTCTGCCTTGCAAACTGGTTCATCTGTACGGAAGATTTTTTTTAAAGCAAGATGTTATTTGAGAGATTTTGTTTTGTTTTGTATTTTGGGGGTTTTTGGCCACGCCCTGCAGCATGTGGGAACTTAGTTCCCCGTCCAGGGATCAAACCCACGACCCCTGCATTGGAAGTGTGGAGTCTCAACCACTGGACCACCAGGGAAGTCCAACAAAAGGGTTTTATGCTTCCCATGTAGCTGTGTGTGAGGAATTGGCCTTGTCTGGATGAGGTATGGGATGTGGGCATCCCTGGATTCTTGGAAGCAGCTCATAGACTGCTCATAGAGATAGGAGCAACTTAATTTTTTTATAGAGCTTAATTCACCTTTATCATGTACTTCCGTTCACATCCAGCCCAGTTCACCTTGAGGAAGAGCCACCACACACACTCACCACAGTTTTGCTCATCTCCTTGCTATTAAACTGAGCCAGAAGTCCAGTTTCTGGCTGAATTAGAAGTTTGGCTGGCACCTGGTAATGCCCACCCCACACCCCCATGGAGTTATGTATATGAGAGATGAGTGTATTTCTGCCACAGACGCCATAGCAAAAAGTTTCAGGATGGAGAACTTAATGACATTTCAGTTAAAAACTGACACAGGGGGCTTCCCTGGTGGCGCAGTGGTTGAGAATCCGCCTGCCGATGCAGGGGACACGGGTTCGTGTCCCGGTCCGGGAGGATTCCACATGCCGCGGAGCGGCTGGGCCCGTGAGCCATGGCCGCTGAGCCTGCGCGTCTGGAGCCTGTGCTCCGCAACGGGAGAAGCCACAGCAGTGAGAAGCCCGTGTACCGCAAAAAAACAAAACAAAACTGACACAGGCTTGCATAGGAATGTCTGCCATTGTCCCACCGGGAAACAGCCTGGGGCCTGAGCTTTTTTGCCTCTGGGCCCCTGTCTCTGGATATAAGACTGAATGCTGTTTGGGGGGACTCTGAAGATTTTAAATGCAGCATCAGATAGAGAATCAGAAGTACCGGTCAGTGAAATAAGAAGTTGATTCATTGTTTTAAAAAAAGGAAGAAAAGATGTTTTCTTAAAACCACTGAGAGTGGCTCTGTCAGTGGGTGTCCGCCCTCTCAGAAGTCACCTTCTTAGCAAGGCTCCTGGGACCACTCAGCCTAAAGTGATCCACTCGATCACTTAATTTTCTTCATGACATATATCACTATCTGAAATTTTCTTATTCCCTCATCTGTTCACTAGTGTCTTGTCTGTCTGCTTATTAAACTAGCCACGAGGCAGTTTAAGCCCTAGGACAGGAGGAATTAATGCACCACTGGCACCTAGCATACAGCTCTCCTCACCAAACATTCATGGACTGTGTGCCAGGCAGAGTCCTAAGCCCTCAGATACAGCAGTGAATAAAACAGACAAAAACCCTTGCCCCTGTGGGGCTTACATTCTAGTGGGGAATGAATGAATGAATGAATGAATGAATGCATTTAACTACCTCCTGTTGTTTGACATTTAGGTCATTGCTCCCTAAGCTTTCCCCCTGCTTTACCTCTCACATAAACAGGACATTTCTTTAAATTCTCACATTTGATCATTCAAATAAATGTAAAGTTTGCATTCTATGCAGAGTGACCAACTTGTCCTGTTTTGCCTGGGACTTTTCTGATTTTAGCACTGAAAGTCTCATGTCCCCGGAAAACCTTTATTCTTGGGCAAACTGGGACAGCTGGTCACCCTAATTCTTTGCTCGACTGTATTCATGATTTCTTTTCAAAAAAAAATACAGCTTTATTGAAATATATTCCACATACCATAAAATCCACTTGTTTTAAAGTGTACATTTCAGTGGGTTTTAGAGCAATCACAAGGTTGTGTGATCACCACCACTATCTAATTCCAGAACATTTTCAGCACCCCAAAAAGAAGTATTGTACCCGTTAAGCAGTCACTCCCCATTCCTCTCTCCCCACAGCCCCTGACAACTACTAATCTACTTTCTGTCTCTATAAATTTATCTGTTCTGGACATTTCAAATAATGGAATTATGTGGCCTTTTGTAACAGTCTTCTTTCATTTAACATAATGTTTTTAAGGTTCATCCATATCATAGCATGTATCAGCACTTCATTCTTTTTTATTGCCAAATAACATTACATTATACGAATACAGCATTTTTTAAAATTCTATTTGTTGGGCTTCCCTGGTGGCGCAGTGGTTGAGAATCCGCCTGCCGATGCAGGAGACACGGGTTCGTGCCCGGGTCCGGGAAGATCCCACATGCCGCGGAGCAACTAAGCCCGTGAGCCATGGCCGCTAGGCCTGCGCGTCCGGAGCCTGTGCTCCGCAACGGGAGAGGCCACAACAGTGAGAGGCCCGCATACCACAAAAAAAAAATAAATAAATAAATAAAAAATAAAATTCTATTTGTTCATCAGCTGACAGACATATTGCTTCCACTTTGGGGCTGTTACGAATAATGCTGCTATGAACATTGATAAACAAGTTTTTGTGTGGACATGTGTTTTTATTTCTCTTGAGTACATACCTAGGAGTTGAATTGCTGAGTCATATGGTAACTCTTTAGCATTTTGAAAACTGCCAAACTGCCTTCCAAAGTTGCTGCACCCTTTTACATTCCTATCAGCAATGGGTTAGGGTTCCAATTGCTTCACACCCTTGTCAACACTTGTCATTGTCTATATTTTTTATTGTGGCCATGTGGTGTGATTGTCATGTTTGTTTGAACACAAAAATTAGGTTTGAAATTACTTATCATCAAACAAAGTCAACCCCCTTGGAATGTCTCCCATGTCAATCATGTGCCCCGGAGAACCCCAACAGACCTCTCAGGAGCTGTGAGGACAAGGGCACCAGCCTGATCTGTGTGGGTTAAAGTCATTTCCAAAGTTTTGATATTGTAAACTACACTTTTTGATAATAAAAAAAATTTACTTTTGGGACTTCCCTGGTGGTTCAGTGGTTAAGACTCTGCACTCCCACTGCAGGGGGCATGGGTTTGATCCCTGGTTGGGGAACTAAGATCCCACATGCTACACAGCGTGGCCAAAAAAAAAAAAAAAAAAATGTTAAAAACATTACTTTTGATTTGTTTGATTACTAGTGAAGTGGAAAATTTTTCACACTTATTTTTTGTATCATTTATATGTATTATTATTTATATTTTTCATATATTTTTATTTGCATTTCTTATTTGGTCCCAGAATAATCTTTTCAGAAGAAGAATCTGATCACACCCTTGTTTAGAACTTTAGGTGGCTCTGCACTGCCCATGGAATAAAGACCCACTCCCTTACATTGGACCCTGACTGCTCCTCTGGCCCCTTTTCACGTCCGGACAACGTGCAGTTTCCAAAAAGAGTCCTTCCATCTCTCTCCTTCTGCTTTTGGCAATTTGTGGACATCCCCTCCCCCTGGATGACTCCCAGGCTCGCCATCCCATGTCTGATGGAATAGTTTGTTCACAGGACCAGCTTCTTGGGGACATGAACTCTGCAGAAGGGCTCCCTAGTTAGGAAGCACCTTTCAATTGGTTTAATGCTCTGCTGTCCCCGTTTTGAAATTCTTAATGATTTTTTATCAAGGGGTCTCACATTTTTATTCTGCACGGGGACCCATTCATTATGTATGTAGCCTGTCCTGCTTGTTTACCTTCTGCCTCTCACACAGGTTAATACACTCCTTGACCTCAGAATCTGTCCTACTCCCTCTGTGCCCCCAGTGCCTGGTGGAAGCTGAATAAATGAATGCCCAAAATGTATGAATAAAATGAATGAATGAGGGCTTCCCCGGTGGTACAGTGGTTGAGAATCTGCCTGATAATGCAGGGGATACGGGTTCAATCCCTCATCCGGGAAGATAGCACATGCCACAGAGCAACTAAGCCCACAAGCCACAACTACTGAGCCTGCGTGCTGCGACTACTGAAGCCCGTGCGCCTAGATCCCATGCTCCACAACAAGAGAAACCACCGCAGTGAGGAGCCCGTGCACTGCAATGAAGAGTAGCCCCCGCTCGCCCCAACTGGAGGAAGCCCGCGTGCAGCAACAAAGACCCAAGACAGCCAAAAATAAATAAATAAAGTAAAATAAATGTATTTTAAAAAATTAAAAATAAAATGAATGAATGATGGGAAGGAAGGGAGGGAGGGAAGAAAAGAGAAAGAAAGGAAGGAAGGAAGGAAGGAAAGAAGGAGGGAGGGAGGAAAGGAACACAGGAAGGAAGGGAGGAAGGAAGGAAGGAAAGAAGGAAGGAAGGAAGAAATTCACCTGTTATACCTTGAGGAATAAGGTAGGAGGAATTTTCAGTGTAAACAGAAGTTGAAAGAACATTCCCAGTAGAGGGGACAAGGGTGAAAATTCCCCGTGGGCAGGAAGGACCAGGAGGCCCTGGGAAATGTGGTTGCACTGGCCTCAGCTGAACCCCCAGGATGTGGGGGAAGGTGCATGTGCGGGGCAGAGGCAATGGCTGGTCTCCGAAAGGAGCTCTTTCCCTGACTGGGGGCAGGGAGAAAGCCCTGGAATCCAGAAGAAAGGGTGCTAATTAGTGCCCCCAGAGGGACCTCTCCTGTCATTGGGTGGTGGGAGAGGTCAGGCCAGGAAGTCAAGGGGAGCCAAGGAGGACAGCTTGGCTCAAGTCCAGGCCATCAAGGCTGAGTGATCTTAATGACTCCAATCAAAATGCCTTTGCCACCACTGGGACAGACCTCAGTTCTGTGACCCAGGGGTCAGCACCTCCTGCCTGGTGCCCCATCAGGAATAAGGCTTCTCTGGGCCCCAGGCCCTCCACCCCAGCCCACCCTTGGCCCCCTTCCCCTTGGCAGCTGGATAGTCCTCAGGGTCCCAGGACCAAAGAGAGGTTAGAATAGGCCCCAGCCATGGGTGCCCCAGCTGCCTCCAGGGGCAGGAGGTAATGACCTCTTGGGGTTTATGGGCATAGGGCATGGCCCTGCCCAGCGCAAGGGAAGCAGCCCAGATGTCAGCAACCTCCTTGCCCCACAAAGTTTAATGTTGCCAACCTGGGTCCGTCTACTCCGCCTCTCACCTCCTGCTACTTTCTCTCCTTTACTCCTGACCTCCCAGCCACAGCGACTTTCCCTTTCCGTCCAGCCCTTGATAAGTCAAGTTCATTCTCACCTCAGAGCCTTTGCACTTGCTCTTCTCTCTGCCTGGAATGTTCATTCCTCAGATCCAGGCACGTCTGCCTCTTATGATCAGGCGGTCCTTAGCTCAAACACTACCTCCTCACTCAGGAACGCTAGAAGTGTCCTCCCCAGCTGGATGCACGGCCAGTCCTTCTCTACCCCATGACCTTCTTTAATTTTCAGACTGCCTAGCTCAGAATCCTACCCCTATTATCTACTAGCTGGTGCAAGTTACTGAACCTCTCTGTGCCTCTATTTCCTCACCTATAAAATGGGGATAATAGTAACACATGTCATTATGTTGTTGGAAGGAATAAATGAGACGACACAGGCACATAGTAAGGCTCCATAAATGATAGCCATTGGGACCATCACTGTCTGCCCGCCCCAGCTACCCTTGAGAGAAGAAACTGTCTGCTTGCTCACAGCTGCAACCCCAGGGCCTAGAACAGTGCTTGGTGCATAAAAGATAAAAGCCACTCCAGAGATATGTATCGATCTGTTTGTTTTTCTCCTAATATTTTGCCCTTTTCCAACTCTCCTGCTTCCCATGCAAGAGAAACTGTTAAGCAGACTAAAGGCCTCCCCAGCCTGGAACAGGAGGACGGATGGAGACAGTGGTGAGAGCAGAGGCATCACAGGCCCTGAGAGGGCCCTGCACGTTGCAGCCAGACCCCAAAGGGGGACCTACCAGAATGACCCCCAAACCACAGTGTGACCTCCCAGCTCAGCAGAACAATTCTTATGCCCTCCAGTATGACCCAGAAGAAGTGGAGAGAGATGTTGGCCTCGGAAGGGCCATTCAAAGCAAAAAGGATTTAAAAAAAAAAAAAAAAAACCAAACCCTGAGATTTGAAGGATGAACATAGTTGACCAGTTGGCAGAGCTGATGGAGGGAAGGTGCAATTCTAATCACTGACCCAGAACCAGGGCATAGACGGTATCTTGCATGAGTCTTAAGACTAAAAAAGAAATGCTTTCTTGATGGAACCTCATGGAACAAGACGCTCCTACTGAGATGGGGAGGATGCCCATTTTGCTCACCTGGCCCGGAAGAGAAATGAATAAATGAATGAATGAACATTAAAAAAAAAAAAGCATAAAGGACCATGGTGTCACCAAGGCGACCCATGCGGATACATGGCTGGGAAACACATGGGCCTACCCAAGCCTTAACTCTACATACACTCCTCTCCCGCCCCAACTTAGACACAACTCTGGGCTAAAGAAAAGAAAATGCTACTTCTCACACCCTTGAGTCATGCATGGCGTGGCAATCATACCTGGCCCTCGACTAGGAAGCTGCATTATTTCTCACTGACATCTCTGAGCCTCAGTCTGTCATCTGTAAGGTGAAGGCAGTTTCACATCTCTCCCAGATGCTACGCAGGTTTCAGTCTTGATAAAAAGCTCCCAAGGACTTGATGTGCTATCTCATTTAACCCTCTCAAAACCCCTGAGAGATAAGAGCTACTATCGTGTCTGCTTTACAGATAAGGAAACTGAGGCCCAAAGAGACGTGTAACCAACCTGGTCCGAGGTTGAGTGGCTGGTCTGACTGGAATCCACCTCCCTAGCCTAACCCGAGGCCCACCCTCTTCTCCACGCAAACAAAGCAGGTAAGCAGAGAGGGACGATGTTTCCTAAACCACAAAGACCTGTGCTGATGCCAGGAGGCAGCAGTGGGGTGGGGGGCCTCAGCCAGAGCAGGGATGAAGCAGGATGTGACTCAGCACTGGCTAGTGTGTCCCAGGGAGAGGTGCAATGTCACGCATGCGGGGTGTGGGTCTGCACAGCCTGGCCTGAGTGGACAGCAAAAGGGCAGAGAAGCCCCGCCCCCAGGCCAGGGTCAGCCACCCAGGGAATGCACCTGACTGGTCTCAAGAAGCCCGGGTCAAGTGCCAGCGCTGCCTCTGGCTCTCAGTGTGACCTCTGCAAGTCCCTCTCCTCCCAGGGCCTCGGTTTTCCCATCTGGCCCAAGTACACATGAACCAAGGCTGGAGGCTCAGGGAGCTGACCGCTCTCCTAGCTGGACTCTCTAGAGCCCCCTAGTGTACGAACTGGTGCATGTCTCCATCCGCTCCCAGATGAGGACCCACGGAATCGCCCCTCCTCAGTCTTGATCCCAGACCCTGAGGAGGTGGAGGCGGCACCCACAAGTCTCATTGCCAGGCTTCAAAGGAAGGGAAAGGTCCCGAGGAGATCTGGGTGGGCCAGGAGAATTGCCGGGCCCTGGTGCTGCCCCTCAATTGCTGTGTGAGCTTGTGTTCACCTTCCCCTCTCTACGCCTGCTCCCCTGTCTCTAAGAAGGGAGTTATAGGATGAAGCCTGATCCGGGAGGCATAGGCTTGGTTTCCACCCTATTAATGAGCTATGCGAGCTCAGGCAAGTCCCTGCCCTTACCTGGGCCTCAGTTTCCCCATCTGCACAACAAGTTGATGGGACTAAATGGCCTCAGGACCCCTCTGGCTCTGACATTTAGGGGTACAAGTGGGAAATACGTGTTTAGGGAAATTAAGAGGAGGTGCAAGGGGCCTCAAGGAGAGCTTCGTTAAAGGAAGGACTAGCTCAAAATCATCTCGCAGGGCTTATAGGAGGCCCCATGGCATTGAATATATATTCAGGTGTTTTAATTTGATACATTTAGTGAGAAAATCCTCAGGGCCAGATCCTGTACTGGCCACTGGCCACACAATAGCATACAAGACAGACACAACCATTGCCCTTGAGGAAAAATTCACAGCCTAGTCAAGGGCACTGATCAGAAAACAAACATTCACACCCTCGTCTGAACAAGTACAATTGGATTATGGACAAGTCATAGCCATAGCAATGCTGGGAAATGAAATATCAGAAGGGAGGTGACATGTGAGTAGGGTTTTGAAAGGTGAGGATGAGTAAAACAGGTACTGAATTCTTCTAAAATTAAACAATTTTTCCTGTCACATTGGCTGCTCAAAGATAGCGATCTTAGTGAAAATTCCGCTTTTCCCTGAGCAAGAGGGACAAGCAAGTTGTGATGGAGACTGAAAAATCTAACAAACAAAAAGGGCTTCTCCTCTGGGTGCCTGGGTTGAAAACAGGCATCTATAGACTGTGATAAGCGGGGTGAGTCTCAGACACAGAGTGGGGGGCAGAGAGGGGCTGAGGTCAAGGGTCAAGGATGTCTGTTGAGCACTTAATAATAAAAAAAGAAATCTCATGTTTTGATATGAAGGAATCAAAATGGCCCTGCCAAACTGGCTGCATCAATGTTCCTTGAACTTGACAGACTCCTTGCTTCAAGTTTCTTCCTCTGCTCCAAGGCACAAACCAGGTCACACTCTCCCACGGCAAACAGCTTCACCATAGACTCTCCAGTCATGGGGCCTCTTCTGTTGACATGTCCCATAGGGTGCGTTTGGATGGACACAAATCCAGCAATGCGTCAGAGCTGGCTCACACCAGCTTTCAGGAGCCAGTTGCTAAAGTTTGGGGAATTTTGTGATTTCAGGTTGTTGAACAGTCATTGTTAAAAATTAAATTGTATAAATTTACAATTAAGAGATATTAATCATGGATAAACAACAAGGTCCTACTGTATAGCATAGAGAACTAAATTCAATATCCTGGTATAAATCACAATGGAAAAGAATATGAAAAAGAATGTATATATATGTATTCCGGAATCACTTTGCTGTACAGCAGAAATTAACACAACTTTGTAAATCAACTATACTTCAATTAAAAAAGGAAATGTTAAACTAAAGATAATACTCAAAACTCACGATTTCCTACTGATTTTACTACATTTTATTATTCTCTATTCTCTTGAGATTATCTGCATCTATCGTAACTGAATAGGAGAGCTTTGTCATAATGAATGATGTGTTTCCACACACCTCTTCCAAACTCTGCTTTGTGATGTCATGTTGGTAACTTGAAGTCGGCCAAGGTGGGAATTGGCAAAAGTCACAAATCGGGCCTTGATTTGCTGTTTTGTTGACTTTCTAGGTTAAAGAAAGTGATGGATGAAATATTAACAGTGCAAACTAAAGTGCTGAAGCTGAAAGAGGTTTCAGTTTGATGAATATATTTATAGCAGAGTGAGTAGTGTAATAGTAGATCACATATCAGATTTAATGACAATTGGGGGAAAGAGTTAGTACAGCAGACTGGAATGCAACTCCATTTCAAATTTGGATTGAATTTTAACCATAGGTTGACTAGACATACAAGAGTTCAGCAAAAATTAACAAAAGCCTTCTGGAGAATCAATTGACTGTATGGAATCTACAATCAAGAGTTCCTACATTGTGCAACTATTTGTAAATTGTGTTCTACACATCCACTTTATCAGTAAAATTTATAATAAACATATAGGTACATATGTATATAATGTATACATTTGGATTTCTGAGGAACCAGTTGTCAAATATTTGCTGGCACACCATTGGACAGCCCAAGTTTGATAAAGTCTTTTGCAAAGCACATTTCTGAAACCAGGCAAAGGGCTCATGTGCCAGCAGTACAGAAAGATAAACTCTGACAGCGGGAGTTGGCAGCAAAGTAAGGGTTTATTGCAGGATGTCAAGCAAGGGAGTGGGAGCTAAGCCTCAGATCCACCCCAACTTGGTCTTTGAGTTAGAGGGTTTTTTTAAAGGGGAAGAACAAAGAGGCTGGAATTAATCATCGCCTAGTGATGGTGCTGTGACATCTCTTAATTAATTATAGTTTCAGAAGTCAGGATGTCTCTGGTTTACGATTATCTGGCCAGGTAGTCCATGGCTGGGGTGGGCGTGCGGTGGGGGTCTGTTAGCTCATCTGGCTAACAACCCGATGTTTCTGGAGAAACATCAGGTGTTTCTGGAGAAACAACCTGAATTTGTACATTGATGATGATATCTTAAAATAGCAATTTTAGTACATTAATGATGTTATTGACAACAGCAATTTTAGTCATCTGACTCCGGTTGATGAGTGTTCAGTGAGCACAGGAGTGAGGTCAGAGGGGACAAGAAAGGGAATAAAGTTTCGGAGAGAGAGATTAATCATAAACTTGGTAAGGGAACTCGGTTTCATTTCGTCGTGGGGAAGCCCTCTCCACAGTGGGAAGCATTTTCCAAACAAAGAAACAGATGACCTCGTGCTTCCATTGGAGACACTCCCAGGACACAGATAGCTCTGTGGCTTTGGGATCTGTCATTTTCAACAATGACAATAAAACCAACACTTTCAGGGGCTTTGTGGTACTTTTCTTTGCCATTTTCCAGTTTAAACTTAAATAAGGTTATTGGACTGCAAGGAACAGCAATTTCTCAGGCTAACTGACATGACAGCAGGAGTTATCCTAGGGATGCATGCCGGGGAGGAAGAGCAATTGTGGCCATCAGCGGGAGGGCCAGCTCCCCTCTCCCCCCACATATCCCTTCGTCACTACTTCATTCTTCCCTTCCCCTGTACACAGCTTCCTTCTTCTTTTCTTTTGTGCAAACAGCAGTGAAGGTGAAGGCAGCTGGTTTACTGTCAACAAGTTTACCTGCTCTTAGTTCAGAGACCAGCCGGAGTGGGTTGACAGGCGGATCCACCATCCCCAGACAAAAGATCTGATTGGCCGGCTTGGAGCAGGTAGGCATTCCTGGACCAATCAGTCATGGCCCGGGGTGTGGAGGAGCGGGACCAAGGATTCAGACGGGACCTCAAGGATCACATCGAGTGGGGAGGGGCAACTCTGAGAGAAGGAGGGTGGGCATGGGCTGGGCAGACTCTCCCGAAGGTCTAAGATATATATATTTTTTAACATTTAAAAAAATTTATTTTATTTATTTATGGCTGTGTTGGGTCTTCATTGCGGTGCACGGGTCTCTCATTGCAGAGTCTTTTCTTGTTGTGGAGCACAGGCTCTAGGTGCGCGGGCTTCAGTAGTTGTGGCACGCAGGCTCCGTAGTTGTGGCATGCGGGCTTCAGTAGTTGTGGCTTGTGGGATCTTCCCGGACCAGGGATCAAACCCATGTCCCCTGCATTGGCAGGCAGATTCTTAATCACTGTGCCACCAGGGAAGTCTGGCCTATGATATTAAAGGAGGCCAACTGGATGAACAGGACTTGCTGGCAGGGCAGGTTTCCCTTCATTCCAGTTCGTGAGAAAGTCTTCTAGATAACTGGCCACCATGTGGACTGTCCATGATCCAACCATGTACACAACTGTCAGTGAAAAGGCCTTCATTACATATATGACATTTTTGTTTGTGAAAAGGTAAAAAAAGAATATGTCTCTAGCTCATACATCTTCTAAATATTGAGACTGTAATAAAGACAGTCTTCTGTGTTTCTGCAGTCTGGTGACCATCTTGGGGCTCCCGGGGTTGTCTATGGAATCCAGTCAAGGTGATGCTGCATCATAATCATCCTTTTTCTTCATTTCACAAGAGGCCCTGAGAGATCTGGGTCCACAGTGCCTGATACATTCCTGGTCCAGCACCATGGCAACAACCGACAGAGAAGCCTCTCTGGAGCAGACAGCCTGGGTTCAAATCTCAGTTCCCTTACTAGCTGTGTGATCTGACAGGTGACTCAACTTTTCTGTACCTCAGGTTCCTTATCTGTAAAGTGGCGATCACTTACAATACCTCTCATAAAGTTGTGAGGATTAAATGGGTTGATATTTATAAAGCATTAGAAGTGCCTAGCACATGGTAAATGTTCAACAAGCGTTAGGTATATTATTACTGGCATTTCACTGTCAGCTGCGCCCCTGCAGGCTGGCACACACAATGGGTGGAGGAGTTGGCATTGCCCTCTCCTCTATCATTCACCCCCAAGCCAGCAGGCAGGGTGGTGTGTGTAAGGGGGCAGTTGTGTTGAGTAAGAGGGAGAGATCTGGCAGGCCAGATGAGGGGCAGCTGTACCTGCCCAGCTGGGAGGGTCTCTGGCTCAATGTGAGGCTCCAGCAACCCAGGGGCTGGTGTAGTTGTGTGTTTCTGGAGGGAAGGGAGCGTGTGCCTCAGTGGTGGTGGGTCTAGGGGTGCGGTCAGCTTCATGGGTGTCAGACCTCTGCAGTCGAACAGAGCTCTGCACTCATAAGGGCCTCACTCTTGGTTTAATGCCTGCTGTCATCACCTTGAAATTCTTAATAATTTTTAAACAAGGGGCCCACTTTGCACTGGGCGCCACCAATTATGTCACCAGTCAAGGGGCGGGGATATGTGAGTAGGTGTCTAGGTGTGTATGTGAGGTCACAAGCGGTTGTGTTACTGACCCAGGTTCCTGGACTGTTCCAACAAAAGAAATTGATAAGAGGCCAGAGATAAGAGAAATTCAGGCAAGGCTTTATTGGGACTCATGCTGCAGCAAGAGGGAGCAAAGGGACATCCCTGGTGGTGTAGTGGTTAAGTATCCACCTGCCAACGCAGGGGACATGGGTTTGAGCCCTGGTCTGGGAAGATCCCACATGCCGCCAAGCAACTAAGCCCGTGAGCCACAACTACTGAAGCCCATGCACCTAGAGCCCGTGCTCTGCAACAAGAGAAGCCACAGCAATGAGAAGCCCGCGCACCACAACAAACACCCAATGCAGTCAAAAATAAATAAATTAATTAATTTTTTTAAAAAAAGAGGGAGAGAAAACAAGTAACAGGTTCCCTTGCTCGCTGCCTGGGGGCGGGGGGTGTGGGGTTGGGGGGAAGGAGCTGGTCCTTTAAGCGGGGTGAGGGTGGGGAGGGGTTCATGGGTCAGACCAGAGTGGAGCTTGGGTGGTCTCCCCACCCTCTTGGTGGTGCTGTGTGCAGGGATCATGCACAGCGCCCTGCTTTTGCTCCTGACGCCTCAGAAGTAGCCGTTGAGTTTTTGGTCTTTTTGCATCTTGCTGTTCATAATTTGCCCCAACTGCAAGCATGTACACTGTTATCTGTTTCTTTGTATTTTGTTGCTCCAGGAGACGTTTGTACAAGTGCAAGCGCTGCAGCAAAGGGTCCCAGGTCCCAGGTCCCAGCCTGTGCATGCCTGGGATGTCTCTTCCTCTGGACTTGGGGACTAGAATGCTGTTCTTTGCAGGAATTCCAGAAATTACAAGGCAGTACTCCACCCCACCCCAGACACGGGGGATAACCTCTGTCTTCAGTTCCTCCCTGCACCCCCCAGCCCAGCCTCACCTCCCCCTCCCAGTCAGGACCCCTCTGTCTCTGCAAAATCCCAATGCTCCACTGCACCCCTCGCCCTGCAGGAAAATAGGAAGGGCAATGGAAACCTCCCAGATCACCAGCCCCAGGGAGAGAGGAGAGGAAGCCATGCTAGCTGGGCTTAACACTGGGCACCACAATGTCCCCACGTGTCACCTCTGTCCTCCCTGTCCCCCAGGGCTCAGGGAGGGGTCAGTCTCCCCCGCTTCCCAGATTGCTCCTGCACCACCCACTCAGGGCTTCCTGTGAGGAGAAGAGGAGACGGGCAGTCAGGAGTCCTGGTTCTGGGCCTGGCTCTGCCCCCAACCCATTCTGGGACCTTGGGCAACTGGCTGCCCTTCTGTTGGATGTTAGGACCCCTAAGTGCCTTTCAGCACTTGCATCCTACCTGACTCTCAGGTTCCCACGGCTGACGACAGCCACTCCCAGCTCTGCAAAATGGGACCCTGGCCCTGGGCCTGCTCCAGACCCCTGAACCAGTCTGACTCCAGAATATCACTGAATCCTGGATCTGGGAGCACCTGGTCCCCTTAGACAGATGGGGGAAGCGTGGTCCTGAGAGGGGACGACACACACCAACTTAGTGGCAGAGCCCAGGCTCAGAGTCAGTCTTCCTGCCAGCCCACCTCACCCCCTCCACGCCTCTGATGCCACGCCCACCATCACTGCCTCTGAATTCCAAGCAGGATTCCACCTCTCCTGGGAAACTCAGCATGACAGCACAATCTCCAACCCCACCCCCATCTTTCCTCCAGTCACAAGTGACAAAGGGTTTGAAGATATCACTGCATTCATCCCTCATTGTACAGACAGGGCAACCGGGACCCAGAGAGGGGCAGTGGCTGCTCCAGACCACTTAACCTGCTGGCACCAGGAGCCTCCTGACACCAAATCTTGTGGTTCCCCTTCATTTCTGCTCTCCTCATCCTCCGACTCAGGACTCCAAACCCTGTTAAGCACCCAGAGGCCCTGGAATCTGAGGGCTCTCTCTGGGGTCCCTGGGCTGGAGGGAGGGACCCCAGAGAGAGCCCTCAGAGGGTAGGGCCGGTTCCCAGTGATAGAAGGGCAACCGGGGAGCGGCTCTGCCTGCTCTTCACCAAAACTGCTTAGATACCCATCTGCCCACCACCATCCCCGCCCCCACCCCCAGGCTGCAGAAAGAACAGGCAGGCCTGCCAGGCCCAGAGATCCAAGTGTCCATCTTGGCACTCTTTACACTGGCCTTGCTGGCCCCCTGGAGCACAAAAGTAGATTCCAGGCCCCTTCCTGGCTTCAGCAGTGCAGCTCCCTTTTGCTTGTTTCATCTCCTGGACTTCCACCTAAGAATTCGTGTGAAGACAGGATTCTCCCACAGTGCCCCATGGCTCTCAAACCACAGTGCCCCTTCGTGCTGTTCAGATAGGGAGACTGGTCCAGAGGGCATGTGGTTTGTCCCAGGTCACAGAGCAAGGCAACAAGGGGCTCCTTGCCTGGGACCCAGCCTCCTGTCTCCCAGGGCATCTCTTTCCTCCCAGGGCTGCCTTTCAGATCTTCCCCGAAGCAGAGTCTGGTGGGGGAGAAGGGGGCTTCACGAAGGCTTGGGGTGGGGCGTGAGTCAACCAACGAACTCTGATAGCTGACCTGTTTTGGGTGGGGGCCTATGCGGTGTTCTGGAAGGGGACAGAGGATGAATGAGGCACAGACTCAGCAAGCTCCACATTTGGGCCTGAATATGGGGGGAACGGGTCCCTCCAAAGCTAACTCTAAACACCTCTCCACTCATGCTAAGCTTCTCGTCCCTGCCCACAAGCCCTCAATCTTACCACTCTGCCTTTTTCCTACAGTTGCTATATCTTCTCCCCACTCCTCCCTCCCACCGCAATCCTTCTAGGCTCTTCTCCTCTCCCTCCCACATCAGCACTTATCTCACCCTGTTTCACAGCCAGTAGCCTGGGAAAGGGAGCACGGGCCAAACGAGGGAGAAGATCAGTGGCACAGCAGGATGGAACTGCAATGCTCCTCCTTCCCAGGAGGGGGCGCACTGTGGTCCGCAGCAACCCATCCCTCCAGGTGCTCAGCCTTGCAGGTGCAACCAATTCCAAAGCCAGGACTGACTTCTAATCTTCACAGTCACATGGCAGGAAGGCAGGAATAAGTGATCCCCAGCTTCCAAATGGGAAGACCCAGGTCAGGAGAGGGGCAATGATGGCTGGAGGTCTGGGGTCACACAGCAGCTATGAGCCTGAGCCCTTGAGCCCTGCTTCAAGGGCCCCTGACTCAAAACTAACCACCTCTTCCTGGTCCTGGGAGATCTGCTCTCCTGAGAGTGGAAGGGGCTCCGGGCTGGGCTGCCTCCGAAGCTCCTGGGTCCAGGGGTATTTTTCCTTGGGCCACGTATTCTCAAATTCCCTCCAAAATTGACCTTTCTTTTCCCAGGACTCCCATGCCCTGCTCCCAGCATTCTCTGCCTCAGTTAAACCATGGGATTTAAGGGAAGGGGCTAAATAATCCTGGGTGCCCTAGCCATACATCAGCCCCCATGGGTGCCTCAGCTCTGCCAGGGGACTCAGGCAGCACATGTCCCCAGAACAACCCCTACTCTCAGAAGCCAAAGACAGCTCTGGGCCTTGCTATGTACCAGGCTCCACTCTAAGACGTGGTGTGTTAGCTCACTGTACCCTCAGGTGAGGTGAATGAGGCACAGAGAGGGCAAGTAACCTGCCCACATGGCTGGTAAGTGGTAAGGCAGGACTTAAACTCAGGAAGTCTGATTTCAGAGAGAGACTTTTAACCACTGTGTCAGAGACCTCTGGTCCCCTGATATCCATTCTCTCGTTTTTCTAGACCAACAGGCAGTCCAAAATAATGACAATGTTTCCCAGGCTCGTTTGCATGTGGATGTGTGGCTAATTTCTGGCCGAGAGAGGAGATGTGTGCACCTGCCAGGTCATGCCTTTCATTAGGAGAGGTGTGTCCCCTCCCCTTTCCCCCTTCCTGCTGGCTGCAGGCATGGGTGAGCAGACTGGGACAGCTGCCACAGCCTCCTAACCAGTCTCCGGTCCAGCCTCCTAACCAGTCTCCGGTCCAGCCTCCACGAGAACCAGAAATCTTTTCCCTTAATACAAGTCACATCATGGTGCTGCCCTGCCCTAAACCTTCCGTGGCTCCCCATTCCTTCAGAAGAAAGACCACCTGCTCCATGATGGACAAGGCCTTTTTGTGTCTGGCCCTAAACTATCCTCCCAGTCTCATCACTTGCCACTTCCATCCTCTGCCCTCCTCCCAGATCAATCAGCAGGAAAATCTCATCTTTGCTTAACTATCTCCTCTTCCTCTGCCTTCCCAATTCCTCTCCCCACACACAGCCGACTCTGATGTATTCTTCAAGACTCTGCCCAAAAGGTATCTTCTATGTGAAGCCTTCCCTGACCCTCCTGGCAGAATGAGAAGCTCCCTCGTCTAGTCTCCCATGGTCTGTGTACAGCCCCCGGGATAGTGATAGCTGTTCTGTATTGTCATCATCTGTCAATGCATCCACTTCTGCAATCTCTCAAAAGAGTGAGAGTCAAGTGTGAGATATCTGTTGGTTGTCAGTACCCTGCACGGGGCCAGGCACCAAGTCAGTGGCGGTGAGTGAGAGAGAGAAAAGGACACTCTGTGTGTGTGTGTGTGTGTGTGTGTGCGCGCGCGCGCACGCGCGCATGCGCGTGTGTGGGTGGGGGTGTCTATGTGGGTGACCTGAGCTGGCTGAAGGCCCAGGCAAAGGAGACAAGGAGGACATCTAGAAATAGCCCTATCCCAGGTCCCAGAGCAGGCCTGGTGCCCAGATAAACTGACCCTGAGTGAGGAGATGGGAGCCCAGGGTGGGTGGGTAGGAATGAAGAGGTGTGGCTCCAGCAGGCTGTGGCCCTGCTGCCCTCTGGGCCCTGCCCTCCTGTTGTCGGGCATCCTGGCACTCAGATTTCAGTGACCGCCAGTGACCAGTGGGTATTTCAGGCTGGGGCTAAGCATCACCTGCTCCCTTGTCCCCATAATTGTAGGGCAAAGGGGAGCCTGCCAGTCTACCCACTAAGGAGGGGCAGGGTTGGGGCAGAGATGCTGGAAAAATTTGTCCTCTCCTCGCTCTCACCCCACCTCACCCTCTTCCCCACCTGGAAGTTCCCTTCCAGAACCACCGACTGCCAAAGCTTGAAGGATTAAAGAGCTCATCTGGCCCAACCCCCAACATAGAGTTGGGGACATCGAAGGGAAGAGACTGGCCCAAGGTCGCAGAACAGGACAGGGTGAAGATGGTCACGGGGAAAGGCAATGTAGAATAGTGGTTAAGCCATACGAACTCTAAAGCCAGTCTGCCTGGGTCCGAGTCTTCACTCTCACGTGTAAACGGGTGATGGGGACAGTAGTACCTACATCACTGGGCTATTGTTAGGATCATAAGAGTTGAAAGACAGAAAGCTGTTCAGTCCAGCACTTGGCCTTTGGTAAGGGCTGCGTCGATCTTAGCAATCATTTTCTGTGCCACACTTTATAGCATACAAAGCTTCTCAACACCCACAATCTTGTTTGTCCCTTCCAACAACCCCGGAACAGAGATTGACTGGCCAAGTTCACACAGCTGGAATCACATCTCTCAACTGCCTGCCAGGGGTCTTTCCATATCAAGCCCCCTGCCCCCGACAGCTCATACACTGGTTTATCAAATGGGGAAGGTGACATGGAGAGCCAGCCCTTGGCTCCTGATGCCACCCTGGGCTCGTCTTACCCCTGCACTGGATGACCCCATTGCGGGGAAGACAGCCTTGCTCATCCGACATCCCTGCTGATTCTGTCTGATCCCAGCCTTCTAATTCTTGGTCTTGCCACCACTGAAGCCTAGAAGGGGAAATCTCTCACCATGAACTCCAGTACTGGTTGTCCCCCAGCCAACCCAGTCCTTCCTGCAAATGACTCTTTCCTTTTCCTATCCAGTGTCTCTGTTTACTACAGAGCCTGGGAATGCTACCCATCACTGACACCCAGACAACCCCAAGATCCCAGGCCCCTAAAAAAGCCCAAGCCAGGCTGACAGCCTTGGCTCTGTGTCTGCTTCCTGGAACACGCCTGGCCCCAGATGCTTCAGGCCAACACCAGCTCCCTGCCAGGCCCCCTGCCATGATTTGCCAGCTCTCCTCACCTAAGGATACACAAGCGGTCACGTGTCCACACCAACAAGGTTCATTGAGCCTCCTGGAGCTACCTGAAACTTTCCAGAATCTTGGGCAAGCTAGTCCTGAATGAAGTGTACTCGAGGGAGTGATCACTGAACCATCTGTTTGGTGCCAGGTCACATGGCACATGAACATGACCCAGAACTCAGGGTGATATGAGGTGCTGTTTTGTAAGCACAGGTTTACCTTTCTAATTGTGCCTTACTTAATCCAATGTCATCTGTAATTTTTCAGAGGCAAATTTTTCATTTGATGGAGGAATAGTTTGGGGAAGGAGCCAGGGGCAGCCCCAAGTCTGGGATCTGGTCTGATTATTTCCTGGGAACTTCCCTGTCCCCAAAGAGACTCAGGCTACACCTACGCGCCCAGAGGGCGATTCTCCCCTGAGAGTACTTAGGTCCCCACTCTACACCGGAAATGGCCCTCAGGGATGGAATGAGAAACAGGACAGGAGATGGGATACTTTGGCAGGAAGAAAGTTGAGAGCAGTAGACAAGGGCAGGGGTGGGGGAGGGTACTTTGCAAACAGAGAGAACACTGATGAGGACAAGAGGCTTTCTTTGCTCCAGAGAGACTATTTGTCCCCTCTACAAATCCATGCCCAGCCCTGCCCCGGGCCCTGTGGGCACAGTGGAGAGCCCTCACAGGGTTTCTGGTGTAATAGGAAGACAGACTCTGAAACTAATGGACCCCATGAAAGCAGGGCAAGTGCTATGACAGGGAGAGTCAGGGCTTCCTGTTGGAAGGGAGAGTTAAGCTTGAAAGCTGAAAAGTGAACAGGAGTTAATTAAAAGAGTAGGGCCGGGGAAGGAAGAATATTCTAGGCAGACAGCAAGCGAGAAACACGGCGCCCCTTCAAGGCACAAAAAGGGCAGAGTGGCTGCAGCGTAGAGAGCTTGGAGAGGCAGGTGGGAGCCAGAGAACGGGGGCCGTGAGGCTGTGGTGAAAGGGGTGTGGGTCTTGCGCTGAGGGTCAGGGGCAGCCAGGGAAGTCGGCTGAGAAGAGAGACAATTAACCTTTGTGCTGCATTCCCAAACTTACCCTGCTTCTTTATCTTCCCAGAGTCCTTGGGAGGTCGGCTGGGTGGGGATTGTGTTCTGTTTTTTTGCAGATGGAGAAACGGAGACCCAGAGAGATCGTGATTTGCCTGAGGTCACACAGCTAGGAGGTAAGTAACCGGGGCAGGACTGGAACCCAAGTGAGTCTCACTCCAGAGCCCCTAAAGCTGGGGAGGTAGATAGATTCACTTACTCACTCATTCATTTGTACATTGCAATATGCTCATTCACTCCTTCAGTATTCAGTAGTCGCTCATTCATGCCTACTATCTGCCAGGCACTCTTCTTGGAGCAGAATTTCAGTAATAAATTAGTCTAACGAAACAGATGAGACAAGGCTAAAGAGTTTGGGCTTGATTCCGTCAGCAACAGGGCGCACGGCCGGTTTCTGGGAAGGAGGGGTGACTGCCCTTCACTAGGAGCTGCCCTCACCCATCCCACCCCCCACGCCTCCCCGCAAGGAGAGCCACTGTTCTCCTTCCAGGGAGCATTCTGCCACAGGCAGCCGTTTCGCAGAAGCAAACCGGTGTTGAGTAAGCCTCTATCTTTTGCCATCATTTGTTCTCTCAGACCCACAGTATCTAGAACTCTGGGGGAACAAGGAAGCGATTTCCAAGTGACAGAAAGAACACTCCATTCCACCCACTGTGGCTGCAATCCCCGCACACTGTGAGCTCAGGGGGGCGCAGAGCTGTCTCTCTCCTGTTCTCTCAGTGGGTCCCCTCTGAGCCCAGCACAGTGCTGGGCACAGGAATGCTCAATTTATTTGAAGAGAAAGGGAGAGATGAGGCAACTTCTCTGCAGCATCTGAAGGCACTCAGTGACGTCAGTGAGGAGGAGATATATTTGGATCCTCTCCTATTGGTTCAGGGTCTCAAAGGGCCTTGGCTCATTCTTGGGCATGGCTGGGTCAACTGCCCTGGGGAGGGGACCCAGAAGGGAGAAGGGGGTCACCATTCATTGAGTGTTAGTGTGTGTTAGGCTTTCCATATGTTATCTCTCTCAATCCTCATGACAATTCGGAGAAGTAGATGGCCTACCTCCATTTGGAAGGAAAGGAGACTCAGAAGGGGAAAGGCACTTGCTCTGGGTCTCTAGCTAGTAAGTGGCAGGCTTGGGATTGATTGATTGATTGATTGATTGATTGATTTTGGGCTGTGTCGGGTCTCAGTTGCGGCACGCGGGATCTTCGTTGAGGCACGTGGGCTCTTCACCGTGGCGTGCGGGCTTCTCTCTAGTTGTGGCACATGAGCTCCAGAGCATGCGGGCTCTGTAGTTGCAGCACACAGGCTCTCTAGTTGCTGGGCATAGGCTTAGTTGCCCCACCGCATGTGGGAGCCTAGTTCCCCAACCAGGGATGGAACCTGCATCCCCTGCATTGGAAGGTGGATTCTTAACCACTGGCCACCAGGGAAGTCCGGCTTGGGATTTAGAACCAGGCCTCTTTCCAAAGATACTGCTTCTGAATAGAACATGCACCAAGGGAGGGGGGAGGGTGTGGAGAGAAGGGCTGTCTAAGACTTGATTCCATGGCAGGCAGAGACAGAGAGCCCCACCACCATAACTAACCAAAGAGAAAAACTCCCAGTTGCAGGTATTGGGAGTGGGGTGAGAGGGGTCAGCATCCAGAGACTTAGGCCCTGAAGGGGTAAAGGGAGGTTTCCAAGTCCCTGGGTCAGCGGACCTCCAAGCTCAGTTTCTTTGGCCTCTACCTCTCATACCTCCCCTGCTCCAGCAGCACATCCCCTAGGTGGAGGCGTCCAGATGGCAGGGAGGTCCAGGGAACAGCTGAAGATGCTGAGTAGGCCTCCCTCTCCCTGCCTCCCCATGGCCCCATGGATCATCCGGTGCTGCCAGCCCATCTCATTGGCTCTCTCCTGGTTACTCGTCTCTCCTCTTCTCTATCTTTCCAGCCTGTGGTTGCCGTGGAAACATAGTACAGTGACATCACTATAGGGTGAGAGCTGGGGCGATACTGCTCTTGGCAGGGACTGGTCTTGCTGCTTGCTAGATGTTAAATCCACATCTGGATCTACCAAGGGCACAAAAGGGGGGCAGCAAAAGGGACAGGGCTCACATTCCTTCCCCTTGCCCCTCTTTCCCCAAATGTAGTGAGCATAAAAGGGCAGGGAGGGTGCAGGTAACCAGAGGGATGAGGAAAAGGCTGCAAATACCTAGAAGGGATAAGGATAAAAGTCACGTGGAAAGGAGATAGGGTGCGGCTAGGCGTCAACTTTGGTGAGCCAGGTCTGAGTGCAGTGGGGAGATGGGGTTAGGGCAGCGAGAACAGGTTTGTCTAGGGGTAGGTTTGTAATGGGTCTGGGGTTTGTCTAGAGTTCCTCAAAGCACCATGCTGCTCAACTTAGGCAGGGCCCAAGAGAGGAAGCAAAGGACTTTCTGGCAGCATCCCCCTCAGCCCACCCCAAAGATCTCTATAGCCCCTTCCTCCCAGCCACAGCAGTTTCTAATCCTGTCTTAGAAATAAGAAAGCTGATTAGAGAAGCAAAGCAATCTGCCTTGGGTGGCCCAGCAGGTGAGGGGCAGAGCTGATACCAGGTCTTAGGAGTCCTGCACCATCCATGGAGATAATAACAGCAGCAGCAGCAAGCAAACATTTATTCAATCTACCTTGCTCAGCATTTAAAAATTTTTTTTTAAATTTATTTATTGTATTTATTTTTGGCAGCATTGGGTCTTCATTGCCGCGTGCAGGTTTTATCTAGTTGCGGCGAGCAGGGGCTACTCTCTTTGTCGTGGTGTGCGGCTTCTCATTGCGGTGGCTTCTTTTGTTGCGGAGCACGGGCTCTAGGTGCAGGGGCTTCAGTAGTTGTAGCATGCAGACTCAGTAGTTGTGGCTTGCAGGCTCTAGAGTGCAGGCTCAGCAGTTGTGGCACACGGGCTTAGTTGCCCCGCAGCATGTGGGATCTTCTTGGACCAGTGCTGGAACATTGTGTTCCCTGCATTGGCAGGCGGATTCTTAACCACTGTACGGCATTTTATTTTATTTTATTTTTTTTGCGGTACGCGGGCCTCTCACTGTTGTGGCCTCTCCCGCTGCGGAGCACAGGCTCCGGACGCACAGGCTCAGCGGCCATGGCTCACGGGCCCAGCTGCTCCGAGGCATGTGGGATCTTCCCGGACCGGGGCATGAACCCGTGTCCCCTGCATCGGCAGGCGGACTCTCAACCACTGCGCCACCAGGGAAGCCCTGTACGGCATTTAAAATGCATTATCTCATTTGATCTCCCAACACCTTTGTACGGTAAATGCTGTCATTTCCTCCATTTTCGAGATGAAACTGAGACTCAGAGTGGCTTAAGTAAACTGCCCACAGCCACGGCTAGTACCCACTGGAATCAGAACTGGAACCCACATCTATTTGCCAGCAGCTGTTAGCCCAGCCCCAGCTCTCCAGCACTGCTTTATAAAGACCATGTAGGGAGACAGCTCTTGTCCCTGGCTCTTCAGCCACTCAGTGTTTGCGAGAGGAGGAGGCCCTGTGTCTCAAGGTTGTGCCCTTGAGTTAGAAACTATCCCATCCCCCTCCTCCCCCTGTACCTGCTCTGGCAGTGAGGTCACTAGGGCTCCGTGCCCAGCCCTGAGGCCTGTCCTGCAGCTTTGGCAGAAATAAGCCCCCTTGGTCTTCTGGCAAGTGGACCTGTCCAAAAGAACCAAGACCTTGGGGGAGAGAGGGCTCTTCCTCCCTGGCCTTCTTCCCAGAAAGTTAGGGGAAGGGAGCAGATGTTCTCTACTTCCACATGGAGAAACAGAGGTCCAGGGAGGCAGCCGACCACTCTGTATTGATACATGTGTGGCAGAGCTGGTGGGCCCCTCCTGGGCCCCCCTGTGAGGACCTCTGCGGGCCCGAGTTCAGCTGGGCACCGCTCCCTTATGTTTTGCGTCTTCCTTCATGAGCGTGTGTCTTGTTCCTGGTTGTCTCTCCAGAGCCTAGCCCAGGGCCTGGCACAAAGTAGGTGCTTTAATAACTGCTGGATTAAGAAATGAATGGGTTCCTCTAAGCTTCAAGTATGCTCATCTGTAAAAGGATAAAAATAACACCTACTTCAGGGATTTTGTTTTAAAAGTTCAATAAGACAATGCACTGAAAGCCCTCAGCATGCAATAAACAGCAATACAAGGTGGATCTTATTAAAAGTGCTTTGGAAACTGTAGTGTCAAACAAGGTAGGTGACTGCTAGTCTCTGGAAGTGCCGGCTGCCTGCCAGTGTGCAGAGGTCAGAGAAGGGCCGCCAGCAGTCAGGCAGGACGGGGATCTGTCCTTGAGCCTTGAAGAGATGGCTGGAAGGACAGAATTTCTCAAGGCGGGTGAGGAGGGAATGGCCGACCAGAGCAAACGCTCGGATCTGTGCGTTGAGGTCAGAAAAGCCTGGCGCATTGGCACGGTGGAGGGGTAATTGGACCGCAGGGAGGAAAGGCTCCCGCGGGAGACATTTCGCAGGCAGGGGCGAGCACGTGAGGAGCAGGCGCGGCGCAACGGGAAGGGTCACGCTTTTGCCCGGAGCAGGCGGAGGGCACTCGCTGCCCCCGGTGACTCTCCCCTCCACCGGGCAGTGGGGAGTAGCGGCAGAGCGCAGGGTCTGGGGCCGGCTAGACCTGGCTCGCCGTCTGGACTCCACCTCACTCCTTATTTCCTGCGACCTTGTCACTCCCCCTCTGAGCCCTGGACCCCTCACCTGTAAGATGAAGACCGAGATGCTTGCGGCGCGAAGAATCGGCCAGAGCTTTCCCGGGGTGGGCATTAGCCCAAAAGTTTCCTTTCTCCTCTAGACTCTCATCTCTGTTCTGACCTCAAGCTCGGGGAGGGACCAGGGGAGGGAAGATGTCCCTGGCGTGCGCCCCAGCTCACGGGCACCGTGCCCCCAACTGTTTTCATTTTAGATTCTGAAGAGCGCCTTGAGGCCAGGGAAGGGAGTAGGTCCGGGGCAGGGACTCGGGCCCCCGGGACCCGCGCTGACGTAGGTGAGCCGGGCGCCACCGGGTGCCCCTTCCCCCTCCCCCCGGCGGGTTGGGGGATGGGCAGCCAGCCCCAAGATAGCTAGCGCCTGCCTGAGTGTTCCTATTTCTGGAGCGGGGTGTGGGCCACGCCCCGTCACGTGACGCAAGGGCCTTTTAAAGCGGCAGCGCGGGCTGAGAGCCGCAGGTCCCGGCATCCTTGCAAGTGTGCTCTGTCGTTTTTCTCAGCCTAGCCCAGCCTCACCATGGTGGACGCCTTCGTGGGCACCTGGAAGTTAGTGGACAGCAAGAATTTCGATGACTACATGAGGTCAATCGGTGAGGGCGGCTCGGGATGCTGGGCTGGGGATGGGCTGGCCGCGTGCCGGGTCGCAGCAGCGCTCCAGCTGTGGCTACTACCCTGCAAGCCTGCTGCATCCCTCCTGGTAAAAGTTGGGGAACCCGGGGATGAGGAGAAGGTGGTAGCCTGCGTTAAGGCATGCGAGGCCTGTTGGGAGGCGTCTCTCCCAGTTCCGCGCCCACCACACGGCACGAGGCATGCGGGATCTTGGTTCCCCAACCAGGGATGGAACCCCTGCCGCCTGCAGTGGAAGCGCAGAGTCCTAACCGCTGGACCGCCAGGGAATGACGGGGAGGGGGCTTTCATGTTCTGAACTTGGCAAGAGGGATTCCCGGGGAAGGAGGCAGCTGTGTCGGTCGATGTGGGGGCAGGGAGGCGCTTTCGGGGAAGAAAGGCTTCTGATCTGGAGGTAGGGGGCGGGTTTGGATAAAACGGGACGGGAGGGAGGAAAAGAAGAGGAGCATGGGTGGTCTAGGAACTGGAGACTGAACAGTGAAAGGGAGCCGATTGATGGGAAGTGTCCTATGGCCTAAAGTAGGGAATCCCCAGAAGGAAGAAGATGGAAGGGGGAACAGCCCTGAACAGGATATGAGGAGCTGAGACAGGGGCCTGCACAGTTAGCAACAACCCCTCACCCTCTACGTTGGGTTAGTTAGGGTAAAGGATTGTCGCTGGAGGGTGCCCTCTTTCTCACCAACCAGCCTAGTGGTAGGGTAGGGCAAGAGGCCCCATCACCAGCTGCAACCCAAGGATAACTGCTCATTGCGGAGGTGTCTGGTGGAGGGGTACAGCAAAGGGGCCTGGAGCAACGCCAAGACCTGGTAAAGGCAGGGAGGGTCTTTGGTCTATGAGGCTGTGGTGCTGGGATGGGGAGAATGAAGATTCAAAGAATCTTGCAGAGGAGGACTGAAGAAGCCAAGACCCAGAGAGTAGAAACTTGTCAAATCAGTTACACAGCAGAGCTGATATGAAAACCTAGATTCCTAGATCGGCAACCCAGAGCAGTTCCCATTATGGACTCCGGGGGGTGGGAGTGGTAAGAACTGCTTAACTAAGCATTGACCTCAGCCCTTCCCCTTCTAATACGGGCTAGACAAAGAGGGTGATATCCTTTCTCTGGAATCCCCAGCTATGAGATTATCCTAGTCCCACAGGCTAGGATAGGGAAAGCTGGAATTTTGTTCATGATTGAGCTAGGTTCCATGCCTTCCTCCCAGGGAAGGGGGGCTGGATTACCCAAAGAAAGGGCGGGGGGGTCCACTCCAGGCACCTCTCACCTGTTCCTGACCCCTGAAATAAGGACCACAAGTGTTGGCTTTTAAGGCCAAAGTGCTCAACTGCCTCTACTCTATGCTGAGCATTATGCCCAACGATTCCAGGAAGGTAGTAATTCTTGGAGAAGCAGGGGACCCTGGGCAGCTGTTGGGGAAGGTGGAATGCCCATAGCTAGTTCCTCTCCCAAGTGTCTCCCAGCAGACATTAGAACTGAAGACCTGGGTCCCTGAAGTGAGTCGTACCATCCTTACCACCCTTGCTCCCTTATTTTGCCCCAACCTGGGTTAGGGGGCTGAGAATCCAACTAGCCTGCTATTGTACAGATGGAAAAAAAATGAGATACCCATGGGGGAGAAAAGACCTTCCTTAGCTCTCAGTAAATAGCTTCAGCTTCGTTTCTAAGTAGAACCCATCTCTTCGTGAGACTCCTAATTCTGTAACTTTCTCTTAGCTGAGTCTCTCACCCACTCCACAATGCCTTCCTTCTTCAAACACTCCACACCTCTGGATAAGTCCTAAGTAAACAGAGCTCCTTGTGCAATGACAAGGCCCTGCTCTGTGCTGCGGAGTGGGATTGGCCTGACTCACTCTGATAACAGGGGGCAAAGCCAAGTCCCTCAGTAGCCAGGCAGGGTAGGCCAGCAGCAGCACAGCTGCCTATGCCCCTCTTGTTTTTTAAAAAATTTTTAATTTATTTATCTATTTACTTATTTATTTTTGGCTGTGTTGGGTCCTCATTGCTGTGCGCGGGCGGGCTTTCTCTAGTTGCAGCGAGTGGGGGCTACTCTTCATCGCGGTGTGCGGGCTTCTCATTGTAGAGGCTTTTGTTGCAGAGCACGGGCTCTAGGTGCGTGGGCTTTCAGTAGTTGTGGCACGTGGGCTCAGTAGTTGTGGCTTGCAGGCTCTAGAGCGCAGGCTCAGTAGTTGTGGTGCACGGGCTTAGTTGCTCCGCGGCATGTGGGATCTTCCCAGAGCAGGGCTCAAACCCGTGTCCCCTGCATTGGCAGGTGGATTCTTATCCACTGCGCCACCAGGGAAGCCCACCCCTCTTGTTTTAAACCAAGAGTTCTCAGAGGACAAAGAGGCCCAGCCTAGTTAGTACTTGGTGGCCGTAGGGCACAGATGAAGTACATACTGGGAGGCAGGATGGCCCAGGAGGAAGAGTGAACAGTTTTAGAGCCTAAATTCAAATCTAGGTCAACCACTTACCCTTTGACTTTGTGCAAAAGTCACTTCACTCTCCAAGCCTTATTTGTAAATTGGGGATAATAAAACCCACCATTCAGGGCTGTAATAAACATTAAGTAAAACAACCCATGTAGCCAGGCACATCTGGAGACCTTCCACCCACCACCTCACCACAGCCTCTGCGCTTGGAGGACAGCTCAGCAGAGGCTGCTGGGAGCAGAGGGGGAGGTTGGAGGCAAAAGGACAGATCTCAGGAAAGCCACAACCTGCAGGGCTCTTTGTTCCACACTCTCTTGCAGCACTCAGGGAAGCCATGCTTGGGTCAGGAGGGGAGTTCCCACAGAGCCTTAGACCAGGAGACCTGGATTGGAGCCCTGACTACCTACCACTTTAGGCCTCTCCTAAATCTGCACACTGAGACAAACACTCCCTTTTGCCTACCTCCTAGATCATGGTTAAGAGGCTCTGAAAATGTCTTTGTTACCATACACAGGGGACAAGAGCACCAGTACATCTCTGGGTAAAAACTTTCAAAGGTGGAAAATTCTTGTCCATAGGCTCTGGAAGGCAAAGTCCACATTTACTTCTTTCTCCCTCAGCCTGTGCCTTGAAAGCTGCTCAGATGCCCTGGAAGGGGAGCCTTGCGCTCCAGCCTTTATAGCTGAGCAGTACAGTGAGCTCTGCCGTTGAACTTTCTGCATCTGAATTCCAGATTTGTGACCCTGGGCTTCAACTCATTCTCAGTTTTTGCATCTGTAAAATAGAGATAATAGCATCAATCCTTCGGGGAGACTGGAAGGACTGAATGAGGTTACACGTGTAGTTTTTACCACACAGAAAGCACTTAATAGTAGCTTATTCTAATCTCAGCTCTGCCACTGACTTGCTGTGAGACATGCCTCTCCATTAAGTTTCTCATCTGTCTAACGGGATCAGTAATGTCTCTTCACCACACAGAGCTGAGGGGAAGACTGAATTAACAAACAGCCATGCAAAGTCTTTGAAAGTTCTCACCCTTCTTTCCCCCCTTCCCCACATCCAGGCCTAAGAGTTGGTCATTGAGCTCCTTGTACCCTGCCTCTCGCTCCAGCTCACACTCACACCCTTACCTCTGCCCTCAGGTGTGGGTTTTGCTACCAGGCAGGTGGCCAACATGACCAAGCCGACCACAGTCATCGAAGTGAACGGGGACACAATCACCATAAAAACACAAAGCGCCTTTAAGAACACGGAGATCAGCTTCAAGCTGGGGGTGGAGTTCGATGAGACAACAGCAGATGACAGGAAGGTCAAGGTGAGTCAAGGAAGGGTCCATGGGGAATGGAAGGCCCTGAAGGGGAATAGGGTGGTGCCCTATTACTGCACCTTGAGGGGTAGGCTATCATGGGGGATTGAAGTGGCAAATGAGGTCCATAACTCCTGTGCAGTGCTGGGATGTCCCAAGTGCTACATGCATGTTAGTCCTATCTTGTTCTCCTCCCTCCCATCTTGGGAAACATCTACCTGTTGCCTCTGGGAGTGGGCAGCACAGAGCCAGGACAGTCTGACCTCACTGTCTACGCCAGCTCCAGCTGGGTGACCTTGTGCATGGCATGCAACAGCTCTGGCTTTCTTTCCTCTTCCATAGATGGGGGGAGTTATGTGGACATGGCTGTGACCTCAGGTGCTTTAGGAACAATGCCCAGAAGTCAAGGTCCTCCACTGAAAGGTCATTCTGGCCTTCAGGAGCCAAGCAGACAGCTGGGGACAAGAGGTTGAGACCTACTCAGATGCTTCCTCTTCTCCAGCCTCCACCTCCAGGGCTTGGCCAGTGACCCTGAGAAACCATTTCCAATGCTGCCAGCCTACAGACAGGAAAAGCTGTATTCTGGATGGAACGTTGTCTTTGGTGTGTTTGTAGTGTCTTCTCACCAAGCCTTGGCCCCTCTCCTTCTGGGGAGGGAGAGTACATCTGCCCCCAGTCTCAGGACTTGTCACCCGGTGGTTGCTGTCTTGGCAGCTTGCCTCAGGCCTCCCAGCCACTGAGCCAGGCATGGAAGAGAGAGAACTAAGGGGTTTTGCCCTCAACAGGGTGTACCTATAGCAGTACCTTTCCACCAGACCTTTCCATTCAGCTCCTCAGCTGTTTCTTCTTCCTCACAGCTGCTCCCAAGGATAGGAGAGGGTCTAATCTCCTCCCTGAGGAGGAAGCTGGAGCCCAGCCCAGGATCATACAGGAAGCTGGCAGCAGAGATGGGATGGTACCCAAAGATGGCAGCCTACCTTGGAGAGAGGTGCCTGCCCTACCGCATGCCTTTACCTCCTTGAACTAGCCTACCTTCTTGAAGGGCAAGAACCCCAGTTAAACACAACAGTAGTTCTCTAGGATGCCTAGGCTAAACATTAACCTGCTCTGAATGGACAAAAAGCTAGGGGAATGAGAATGAGGAGGCAGGTAGTGGTAAGGGTGCACACCCACCGACCCACTGGCTCCAAGCACATACACACAGCCTTTGCAAACTCTTATACTGAACCCTGGTCAGTCAGGGTACCCTAGCCTGGCTTAGAACCCCCAAATTTCTAGAGAAGAGAGACCTGGGAGAGTTGCCAAATGAGAGCCAGCTGATGCAGGCTGGCAGCACCCAAAAGATCAAGAGGACATTTGACCAGGGCTGTGGAACACTCCAAGGGCCCGCAGTCCCAGGACCTGGCAGTTGCTGCCCACTTGTCAGCTGAAGGGGGTCACTTGATATGGACCAAAAGGAGCAGGAATACAGGGCAGGGTCCAATTTTCCAATACCTCCCATCCCCAAGGGTCTTTTAAACATTATGTGTGATCACCACTTGGCCGGAGAGTCTCAGGATTACTCCTCCTCACCAGTCTTGCCCAGAGATTAGGCTGGTCCCCCGCCTCTGTATCTTAGTGGGACTGGGCTGTGGGCATCACCTAGAATATGGGATAAGTGCCCATCCTGAAGGCTGGTGGCACTTCTCAGAGCCAGGCTGTTCCTCTCCACTGTACTGTCTGCCTCTCCCCACTTGCCCAAGAGCTGAAGGCCCCTCCCCCGGCCAAGCAGCAGTGGTGAACTAGACATCCTATGGGGCTAGGTTGGAGGTGGGCTGCCTGATCTCTGATGCTAGCACTGTCAATAGTTTGGGTTAGAGGCTGGGTCCTTTGTGGCCCCCGTGACCAGACCCCTTCCTGCCCCTCAATCCTAGCTCAGATCTCAGCTCAGGCCTCTACCCTCTTTCCACAGTCCATTGTGACACTGGATGGAGGTAAACTCGTCCACATGCAGAAGTGGAACGGACAAGAGACAACACTTGTGCGGGAAGTAGTTGCTGGGAAACTCATCCTGGTAAGATGGATAACTCTGGAGCCTCACCCAATTGGTTTCTACTGCCCCTTCAGCCAAGCCTATTGTGAAAAGCCAAGGTCATCAGTGGGACCAATGGAAGCTGGAACAATGGAGGGTGGAGGCAGGCCTGGGTGGTATTAGGTAGGAATTTTCTATGCAGTGGCTTTGGACTTACACAAGCCTCGGTTTAAATCTCAGCTTATAGGGTGCATGACTTTGGACAAGTCACTTTCTCCAAGTCCAACTGTAAAGTGGGTGTTAGTAACACCAACCTTGTAGGGCTGCTGGGAAGTCTGAAGGAACAGTGGATGCAGAGCACAAAGCATCACTGGTGTGGGACCACTACAGTAGGTGCACTCCATGGCCTTAGTTTCATCCTCTGCATTGCCGCACTGCCTTGCCCCAGGGAGAGGTAGGAAGCATGGCCAAATCTGATTCCAGGCCCATAGGAGAGGCTCCCATGTCCCAAGCCTTTGGGCAGGGACAGGCTGGTGATCGGTGGGGTCCCAACTGACAGCACAGTCACTTCTACTTCATTCCAGGCTCACCTCCTCTCAGCTTTCCATGCCTGGCCTACTACAAGTACCTAAGGCCTGGGTTGGAAATGACAAACAAGGTGGCAGATGTCTGTTTAGGGACAAACTTGGGGACTTCACTTGAAGAATGTAGCCTTGACTGAACACCCCCAGGGGTGGAGACAGCAGCCACCCGTGATCTCGCCTCCTTATTCTATAGGGCCTCAGGCTTTCGCCTCAGCATCTTCACTGCAGACCTTCTTGGGTCAGTTGTAACCTGGTCACTGCATTCTTGCACTTACACGGGGCAGGGGGCCCTGCAGAGTTAATAATGAGTTACCTAGCTCTGGTGGCAATGTGATATACAGTACCAAACTCACTGGGCAATTAAGCTATGGTGAAACCATGGGCCTGGCTCTGTGATGCCAGGCAGGATGTTGGGGGCTCGGGCCTCTGGCCCTGGCACTACCCTAAGTTAGGGAAAGAATGGAGAGTTGGTGGCCTAGTAAAGTCCTTTCCCAAGAGCCTCTGGGCATTTTTATTCACCTGTTTGTCTACTATGTGCCAGGCACCATCTTAGGCACTAAAGATGAAGGGAGAGGAGTGGTACAAGGGAAAGAGAAACACTCTGGGATCTTGACCAAGTTACTTCCTCCCTGAAAGCTCATTTCCCCAAATCTCTACAAGAGGAATTACAATGCCTAACTTAAAGACTTGGGGGAACTCCCTGGTGGTCCAGTGGTTAGGACTTGGTGCTTTCACTGCTGTGGCCCGGGTTCAATCCCTGGTTGGGGAACTAAGATCCCGCAAACTGCGTGACATGGCCAAAAAAAAAAAAAAAAAAGAAGACTTGGTGTAAGCATTAGGAAAAAATACATGTAAAGTACCTGGCACGTAGTAGGTAGGCAGTAAATGAAAATTTTTAGCATGAAGGTAGAGGGCTCTCTCCATCAGAGTGGAGAGTATTCCCAATACCTTCTGTGTCTACACCCCTGCCCTAACCTGACTCTGTCTTTTCTTCCAGACACTCACCCACTGCAGTGCAGTTTGCACCCGCACTTACGAGAAAGGGGCATGACCTGCCCACTCCCTCAACAACTGCTCCTCTGCCAGTTGCCTACTCCTGGACTCAGCACCAGATTGACTCATTTTTTTCCTCTGGCATTTTGTATAAATCCACCTTGATTGGGGAGATTCTCCTGGGGTCAGGTGGCACCAGCCTGGATCCAGTTCTGTTCTCATTGTGTATGTTTGTTTTTTTAACTGCACCCACAGGGTGCTCTGAGGTCAATAAAGCAGCACCTAGGCCACCCAGTTGCCTTTTTGCTTTTGGTGACATGGTTCTGGGAGTCTCAGTTTCTGTGTGTGTCAGAGAGTAGGCAGGAATGACTGCCACTCAAGAAGAAGCACTGGGGCTTCCCTGGTGGCGCAGTGGGTGAGAATCCGCCTGCCGATGCAGGAGACACGGGTTCGTGCCCCGGTCCGGGAAGATCCCACATGCCGCGGAGCAACTAAGCCCGTGAGCCATGGCCGCTGAGCCTGTGCGTCCGGAGCCTGTGCGTCCGGAGCCTGTGCTCCGCAACGGGAGAGGCCACAACAGTGAGAGGCCCGCATACGGCAAAAAAAATAAAAATAAAAAAAATAAAATAAAATAAAAAAGAAGAAGCACTGGATGAGAGACTGAAATGAACAGTCTCAGGGACAGTGATAGCTGATCACCTTACACGTACAAAAGATAAAACAGCTGTACCTACAACTTCCCTTTACACTGCCCCCTCCCTATGGCCAAAGGAGCTAGTCCAACCTGGAATAATCACTCAGTGGTGGGGCTTCTGAACTGTCACCTAAGGTCCATCCTGCGCTGAATGCCTTTGGGTCTGGACAGTTGCTCTTCTCTGTGGAATGCTGTGGTCTCTCTCTTTTCAGAACACAGGCTTAGGACACAGGATCCAGGCTTGTGCCAGTGGTAGTGGGAGAAAATGCCCACTGGCAAAGATGACTGCTGAGCGTCTGCCTATGTGCTAGGCCATTACTCATGGTTCAAATTCTTACTGGTTCCCTAATCAGCCCTGGAGAGACGTCATCGGATCATTACAGAAGTGAGGGCTTATAAGTGATCTAAGAAGGCTGTGACTTGCTAGTGCCTCTGGCGCTGTACCTTAGCTGGGCCGCTCTCCAAGGTCTAAGGTAACATGTTAAATGTTTTTCTGTCACCTAATGCAGCCTCAGTGACTTTTAAGTCTGTAAGTTACAGGAAGAGGGATTATACCAATAAGGACTCTCAGTAAGTTTGAAACCAAGCACACTTCCGTTTAGGGCCAGGAATTTAAGCAGAGACCTGAAATGGAACCAACTGATTCACACGGTAGTAAATACAAAGTAAAGCAATGATCTTGGCTTGAGCTGTCTGGTTCAGTGATCGGGCGGAACGTCACACACAAGCTCAGTCACTGCAAACAATGGTTTTCTGGCTGTGACCACTGGCTGTCACTTCTAACAGAGTAGAATCATGTTAGGGGGAATGGAAAAAGTGAGCACCACTTCTTACCATGTTCTCCCCAGTACTGCCACAGTCTCCCTCTGCCCCTGTGTTGGATGCAGCAGCGATCACCCACCAATCAGCCCAAGGCAGGCCAACAGGGAGGGACCAATCACTCTGTTCTCCAACTACAGCCAGACTCACCTCCACAGCAGTACCTGTGGCTCTAGCCTGGACTCCTGTACAGGAGTCTGGCTCTGGCAGTGGCAGCTGGAAGAGGGTAACAGGACCTCCTGCTGAATGAAGGAAGTTGGGTGAATGAGTGGGTTAGCTGCAGGGGTCACTTGCAAAGGGACTGAAGTGATAAAAAAACAACTCATTCAGGCAGATACTTTTGATATCTCCCAAACCTGCCTGTGGCAGGAGGGGAAGCCATCTCCCATGGGAGAGAAGTCAATGGGGTGGAAGGCCATATTCTCACTACTGAGTCTTTCCAGGAGCCAGCACTTCAAGGCACAAGGCTCCTGGTTCCTTCTCTCCACCACCCCCTCCACTCTTTCCACGCTCACTCCTTGTGCTTCTTCTTGTGCTTCTTCTTCTTTTTCTTCTTCTTTGCTGCCTTGCTGTCTTTTGACGTGTGCCTTGCCCTCTTGCCTGTATCACTCTCAGAGTCTGAGCTGTCAGAGTCAGATGACTTCCTGTCTCTATGTTTCTTTTTCTTCTTTTCCTAAAAAAAAATAAATGAATAAAATAAAAACTCAACATCGTATTTGTATTAAAAAATCATGGCCTGGGGCTTCCCTGGTGGCGCAGTGGTTGAGAGTCCGCCTGCCAATGCAGGGGATGCGGGTTCGTGCCCTGGTCCGGGAAGATCCCACATGCCGCGGAGCGGCTGGGCCCGTGAGCCATGGCCGCTGAGCCTGCGCGTCCGGAGCCTGTGCCCCGCAATGGGAGAGGCCACAACAGTGAGAGGCCCGCGTACCACAAAAAAAAAAAAAAAAATCATGGCCTGTAATCATTAGGGGATAACTTAATAGATTAAAAAACATTAATTAAAAAAACATGGGCTTCCCTGGTGGTGCAGTGGTTGCGAGTCCGCCTGCCGTTGCAGGGGACACGGGTTTGTGCCCCGGTCCAGGAGGATCCCACATGCCGCAAAGCGGCTGGGCCCATGGGCCATGGCCGCTGAGCCTATGCGTCCAGAGCCTGTGCTCCGCAACGGGAGAGGCCACAACAGTGAGAGGCCTGCGTACCGCAAACAAACAAACAAACAAACAAAAAAACCAAATTACATCTTTAAGTACTAACAAGAAAAAGTGCTCAAAATAAGCGAAAAAGGATCAAGTCATAACGCAGTATGTATGCTAGGTTCCAGGGTATGTAACATATGTGTGTATGTTTATACACACACACACATATACATGCATACCTTATGTATTATATATATTTACATGTATAAATTATAATATTTAGTACATTAAATCATAATATAATATGTATATTTAACATACCTGTATATATTTAAAATACACAGAAAACAATGGAAAGGACACAGTCACAAGTGTTACCCCAGGAATGAACTGCATACAGGGAAGCTGAGGTCTTCCACTGTCCTTTTTCATTTTTTTTTTAAACAAGCATTTATTACTTTCTTTCCTTCTCTTTTTTCAGCCATGCCATGCGGATTGCGGGATGTTAGTTCCCCGACCAGGGATTGAACCCGGGCCGTGGCAGTGAAAGCATTGAGTCCTAACCACTGGACCGCCAGAGAATTCCCTATTGCTTTCACTTTTAAAAAGCACAGGATATTAAAGCTGAAAGGAGTCCTTAGAGATCACCTAGTCTGACTAGAGACAGTACTTCACATGCCCAAGAATATGAAAGTAATGGATTTAGGACTCCTGACCCCCAGTCTGGTTTCTATTAGACCCTGCTGCCAGGGAAAATAGCCGCCATCAATGAATAAGGCCCCACCTGCTGCCCTTGAATATTTACCACCTCTAACTTTCGCAACCAACCTTACAAGAGTATACTGATAAAGCAAAAAGCTCAGAAAGAACTTTCTCAACACTATTCCCTCCACACTATGCCACCAAATTAACAGCACAAACGCACACAAAGGCTGAGACCCTGATCCCCAGGCTTCTGTAGGGTCCTTGGAGCAGCTTGTAAGCACTGAATAAACCTTTTCATTGAATTGCAAATGTGTATATCGCCTTGGTAAGGTTTCTAAGAAGGAGAGATGATGGGAGGCGAAAGTGAGAGTAGAAGAGGGCAAGGCTCCTGCTCCTCCTATTAGGCTTCCATCCAGCATCCTGAGAGCTGTAAGTCTGTCTGCCTGATAGGCTAGGTCTTGGGAGCTGGCTGTGAGAAATGGTGGACAAAACACAGAACCAGGTGTTAGACCCAGACTTGAGTTCTGGCTCTGCCACTTACTATTACTCTTCTATAACCCTGGGCAAGTCATTTCATCTCACTGAGGCCTAGTCTCCTCAAATGTAAAACAGAGATAAGAATAGCACCTATGTCACATGGTGGTGAAGAGATAGTATCTGTGGCTGGAGAAGTTGAAAACCACTTGCCCCAGATCACACAGGCAGGGTTGGGATCTGCATGTAGACCATACGACTGGAAATCTCCTGAGTTTTCCTTGCTTGCACATGGCCCCTCTTCCTGTATAGTGATGGGAGGCCTCATGGTATATGGTGGTCGGAACAACAGTTTTGGAATAAGATAGAATTAAGTTCAGGGACTTCCCTGGTGGCACAGTGGTTAAGAATCTGTCTGCCAATGCAGGGGACACGGGTTCGATCCCTGGTCCAGTTAGATCCCACATACCGCAGAGCAGCTAAGCCCGTGCGCCACATCTCTTGAGCTTGTGCTCTAGAGCCCACGAGCCACAACTACTGAGCCCATGTGCCACAACTACTGAAGCCGTGCGCCTAGAGCCTGTGCTCTGCAACAAGAGAAGCCACCCCAATGAGTAGCCCATGCACCGCAATGAAGAGTAGCCCCTGCTCGCCGCAACTAGAGAAAGCCCACACACAGTAACAAAGACCCAACGCAGTCAAAAATACATTTAAAAAAATTTTTTTTAAAAAGAATTAAGTTCAAATTCCAACTCTGCCACTTACTAAATATGTGACTTAGAACAAAAGACCTAACTTTTTTTTTTTTCTTTTTTGGCCCGCGCTGGGTGGCATGTGGGTTCTTACTCGTCCAACCAGGGATCAAACCAGTGCCCCCTGCATTGGAAGCACAGAGTCTTAACCACTGGACCGCCAGGGAAGTCCCACGACTTAACTTTTTTGAACCTCAGTTTCCTTTTCAGTACATTACAAATAATAAATACCTACTTCAAAGGATGCTATGAGGACTAAACATGGTAATTACTAACTATAGTGCCTGATACATGGTAGGAACTCAGTGGTAGCTAGAAGTATTATATTATTCTCTTATTTCAGAGAACTCCCAGAATGTTCTGACAATCTGGCCAAGTATCTACAGCAGATGAGTCAAAGTTCTGAGAGGAGATTAAACCAAAATTCTTTCTTGGAGTCTCCAGTGGAGTAGAGAGAGGGGAAGCGTCCCAGGCCCAAGTTATCAAGCTGTAGGAACCATGGCTGGGAGAAGTTGAGAGTTGGCAAATCCATGGTTTGGCTTATGGTGTTGCAATTTCCTAGATGGCAAGATAATGGAAGTCAATCACTGGCTACATGGGCTTGGCAGCTTCACCAGTCTCTGCCCCTTAGGTAGGACAGAGTCCTGGGAAAGTAAACAAGCGGATGCATAGTCTGGCACCAAGTCCCCCAAGACTGGCCCAGCCTGGATACATAAATGAGAAAGGACAGTAATAATACTTCCTTACAAACAAATAGCACTTTAGTTTATCAAACTTTCTGCATCTCGTATCTTGTAATAATAATCTGGTAAGGAAGTCAGGAAATATTATTGCTATTTTACAGCGGTGAAAACTGCAACTCAAAGAAGTTGAGCTGCAGCCAAAGACAAGACAAGAATGTTACACTTTCTAACTCAGAGTTTGGTGTTATTTCCATTTGCTCCATGATACAGGCTCAGAAGGAGGAAAGAGAAAAGCAAATCACTAGAGAATCCTGGCAAGCTAGAACGTTGACTCTAGGTAGCAAGGAGGACTAGGGGAGATGGCTTTCTAGACTTCAATCTTGATGTAAAAGCTCTTTTGCAACCTGAAGAAAGAAAATCTAGTTCTCCAGCAGGTGGCATCATTTTCATTTTGTCTCTAACCTTGAGCTAGAGAACAAAAATTACTTCATACGTTGTAGTTCAAGAGGAAAGTTGGGAGTTGGAGTAGAGGTGAAGTTGGAAAGTCAGAGGTGAAGCTAGCTTCTGGTCCCTTGACTACATCTTGGGGAAGAGGAGCATAAGGTAAAGGGTAATGACCCAGAAGTATGAGCTCATGGTAGACAGGCCAGAGGGGCAGGGGAAAGAAGCCATTGCTCAAAACCTCTCTCTGAGAAGCACATATCCTGTGCTACAGCAGCTAGCCCATCCACTTTCTCTATAGTTCTAAAAAAAGGTTAGCCGCAGCCCAGCGTGAGACAAAAACAAAAACTGAGAAAGGGGAGTAACAGCAGTTAACACTTATTGAGTACCTAATTTTCTAGATGCTGGGCTGGGCACTTTGCACACATACCCCATGACCTTCAAAACAAATCTATTAAGTGGGCATAATAATCTCTATATTTTCAGGAAAGAAAATTATAACTTCAGAGAGGTCTACTGAGATAAAGTAACTTGCCCAAATGGTTGAACCTGGATTTGACTCAGGCTGGGCCCCAAATTAGATGTTCTTTTTAGCTCTGTGTGTTAAAGCCAGCACCTAACTTAGCATTTTCTAGCCCAAAGGCACTGATCTAGCCAGAAATCAAGCAAGCGAGCATTTAATTCTGTTTTATTTATTCTTAAGAATTATTCTTGAGAAAGCACTGGTTATTTATTCTCTTATTCTTGAGAAATGATTGATTCTCAAGAGATAATTTGATTCTCAAACTGATTCTCTAGGGTTAATTTTTATAAAGTAGAATAGAGGGTGATTCCTGGTTAGAATTTGCCTATAAGTACCAGTTTATCATAGCTTGGAAAGGGTAAGACCAGAGGGAGAAGGTTATTAATCAACTCACAAATATTTACTGAACTTTACTACCTATAAAGCATTTTAGAGAGCCATAGTTACATACAGTGTTGCTTAGGAGATAAGAACAGATTTTTAATAGAATTCAGACAAATACAGAGTACCTACTAGTGCAAAGCCACAGTTGCATGCAAAGTAAACACATTCAGTAGCTCAGGAGTGGTGACTGGCACCATTCCTCCAAACCTGAGCCAACCTCATCAAACAAGGGAAAGAATAACTCCCAGTAACCATACAGTACATTCATTCAACAAATATTTGTTGAGTACCTTCTAAGAGCCAGTAATATCTATTAACTAATTTGTCTCTCATAGTACTTGAATGACGTTAGAAATCAGGGAACAGAAGCCTTCAAGGGATACACTAATCAAGGAGAAAGATTAATTAAGATACTAGGCAGTCCATGGAAGTGATGTAAGAAAAGTACAAACAACATGCCATGGACACACAAGGGAAAGAAATCAATTATGTCTGAGGAATTTGAGGATGGCCTCATGAAGGATACGTAATGTGTTGTGCTTTTTTTTTTTTTTTTTGCGGTACACGGGTCTCTCACTGTTGTGGCCTCTCCCTTGTGCAGCACAGGCTCCGGACGCGCAGGCTCAGCGGCCATGGCTCACGGGCCCAGCCGCTCCGCGGCACGTGGGATCTTCCCGGACCGGGGCGCGAACCCGCGTCCCCTGCATCGGCAGGCGGACTCTCAACCACTGCGCCACCAGGGAAGCCCTGTGTTGTGCTTTTGAAGGATGAATATGGCTTTGGCAGGTGGAGTAGTGGTAGTAGTGCTGACAGAAGAAGGGAACTGAGGGCCTTCCAGCCAGATGGAAGACAGAATGAAGCAAATGCTTGAAAGATCCTGTGTGGCATACTTACCTTGTACTGGATCCCATCCCTTCTTTCCTATTCAAAGACATCGGTCCAGGAATTGTCCCCTCTCTCCTGCATCAATTTGTCCTTCTTTAATGGCTCATCCCCCAAAATAAACAAATGTGCTATAATAGTTCCCATTTTGAAAAAAAAAAACCACCCTCCTAAACAATTTAAACCAGGATGTCAACCCACCACTCTACTGAAACAGCTCTTGTCAAAGTTACCAATGACCTCCCCATGGCCAAATTTATGGTCAGTTCTTAGGCCTCATTTACTTGATCATGTAGATTACTAATACTATCTATTAACTAGCTTGCTACTTCCACTTTTGCCTTCTAACCATCTAATTTCCATACAGTAGCCAGAATAATTCTCTTAAAAGATAAGTCAGATCATGTCATCCCTCTAGTAAAATGCCTAATGACATCCATCTCACTCTAAGTGAAAGGTGAAGTCCTCAGATTCCCCTATAAGGCCCTGGTTTCCTCTAACTCATTCACTTCCTCCAGCTACACTGTCCTCCTTACTGTTCCTTAAACATGCCAAGCTCATTCCCAATATCTAACTATTGTACTTGTTGAAATGTTCTCTCACCACTTATCTGAGTAGCTTGCTTTCTCACTTCCTTCAAAGATCCACTCTAATGATGCTTTATGAGAAAGGTCTGCCCTTACCATCCTATCTAGAATGGCAAGTCAGCTATCTCCTTACCCCTATTCTAGGACTCCCTAGCTCTCATTACCAAATTGATTTTTCTCCATAGCACTTTTCAGTACTTGAAATATTAGTATTATTTTATATTTATTTACTAGTTCGTTGTCTGTGACTCCCATTAGAAAGTAAGTGCCATGAAGACTGGAATTTTCCTGTTTTGTTCACTATTGTTGCTGCAATGACTAGAACAGAACTTGGCACACAACAGAAATTCTTTTAATGAATGAGGTTGGAGTACAGTGTGTGAGGGAAGGGACTGGTGAGAGATGACGCTGGGACGTTGGACAGATTGTGAAGAGTCTTAAAGGAACTCAGACTTTATTCCATAGGAGAATCCTGAGGGCTTTCGAGCAGACTACACTGGACAATTCTCTGTGCTCCAGCAGAACAGGCCCAGGCCTGGCAACCTCTCTCTCAGACAGGCACCAGAAGTTCTCTGGAGAACAGAACAGAGCCAGCACTGCAGCCAAGAGGATGACATTCCTATTTCTGTTCTTCTAAATATAGTACGGCAGAGATTAATTATAGTAGCCATATGAAAAGAAGAAAATTATATTTTGGATCAAATATAGCTAAACTTCATTACAACAAGTCAGCGGCCTGATCCCCAAAGCAGATGCTTCCTCATAATATAGCCTGATTCAGAAAGACCCCTGATGGCATATGATAAATGAAAGAGGCTAGCAAAGCGCATACCATAGGTTCATGAAAGATTATCCAGGGCTTCACTGCAAAAACCTTTACTCCTATTTTATCAACCTCTTCATAGCCCATTTCCATTTGCAACACACAGCTTCCTCCCGGTCTAATTATGCCCAACAAAAATGACTTATAATTTTCAGACACTGGGATGAAAACCATCATGGTACTGAATAGGTATTTCATAGAACTAAACCAATATGTACTAGATTTTTGGACAAGGACATGCATTCAATTCATGTATGTTTGATAAAAAGAGGTGGGGGGCTCAGGGCTAGAAAGATCTCTTACTCCTGCCCCTCCTCACCTGCAGCAGCAGGAGTCAGTCCCTATTACTCTCCAAACTGAGGGTAGGCCTCCCTGAGTGAAGGAACCCGAGGAGTTACGCATGGCACATATGATGGAGTCTATCAATTCAAAGGTGCATGCCTATATGTGCCAGGCACTATTTGAAACAGGTGACACCCTTTCTTTATCCTGGCCATTTTCTGATTTCCCGACATGCCTAGCACCTTCTCCTGTCTTAGAGACTTTACATTAGACATTCTCTTCTACCAGACTGCAGAAAGAAGTGGGACAATGAAGCAGTCTTGTAAAGAAGCAGAGATGAGAACCCAGTAGACTGTTTTTGACTTTCTGGTTCCAGAGCCAATTAGTGCTGGAACAGGGGTCCAAATCTGCCACTCTCACACACTCCAAAATATCCATCTCAGGTAGAAGTTTTTACTGATAAGGAAAGCCAACCTCCTGTTGGAATCAAAGATTTACATGGGGGAAAGAAACAAGAGGCCTGGAAACTTGATTTACGGTTGTGAACAAAAACAGATCAATAGAGAGCATATTCCTAGAGCACTTCACTTTATCAGCTCGGTGAAATACATTTAAGGAATACAAATTCACATAAAACAAATAAATGAAACACATTTGAAAATTTAACAAAAAGATCAATAGATAACATCAGATGATTACTAAGGGTAGCTGGTAACAGAGCAAAAAACGGGCCCCAAAGTGACCTTATAAGACCTGATAAGTCAATCACCTAACACAATGCACAACAGAAAAGTATGAGGCACTCAATACATAGTTGTTGAGTAAATAAACAATTGAAGAGCTAAATGAATTAATGGTATAGAAAAGAATATTGGGTTAGTAATCTGAAGAACTGGGTTCTTATTTCAGCACTATCTCTTATAGTTGTGTGACTTCAGGTGAGACAATTTCTCTTAATCTCCATTTTCCTAAGGTGTAAAATGGTGGGATAATAATGCCTACTCTGGCCACCACACAGGATTGTGTAAGGATAAAACAAAATAAGAAATGAAGATATTTTGAGGTTTCCCTGGCAGTCCAGTGGTTAAGACTCCACGCTTCCACTGCAGGGGGCATGGGTTCGATCCCTGGTTGGGGAACTAAGACCCTGCATGCTGTGCAGCGTGGCCCAAAAAAAAGAAGATGTAAGTACTAAACAAATATAAGGCATAAAAGATAATAAAGGGATTAACGACAAGGTGAAAAGACAATGACGCTAGATGATATCTTGGTTGAAACAATGGGCATCAAGGGGGAAGTCTTTACAGTTTCAGCTCCCTGGAGCACTTTTTAATCAAAGAGGACTCGTTGAGTTACAAGTTCATATACACAAAGGTACAAATAATAAGGTATGATGATTATTACTGCCATTGTTCATCAGACCATTTCTCTACTAAGTGAAGAGCGACAGAGGGTAGGATAATGGGTTGACTAAGCAGGTCATAAAGCGCCTCATACCTAGCAGATCCTTAATAATTATTTTGGCGAACTGAAATACACATCTCAAAGCAGCTTTAGAAGCAAAGCAATAACTAACTGCACCAGGTGTATTAAGCAATACAAAAACAACCAAAGACCCACAGAACCACTTCAGGAATCTGACAAATACCATTTAACCCCTAAAAGGTTAAAAGAGAATGAAAAACCCCTGGAACATACAAATAGTAACACAGTTAAAAATCTAGCTCTGCTAAACAAGTAAAATTGCCTGTTTGTAGACATGATCTTATATGTAGAAAATCTTAAAAGATTCCACAAAAAAACTGTTAGAACTAATCAGTGAATTCAGAAAAGTTGCAGGATACAAAGTCAACACACAAGAATCAGTTGCATTTCTATATACTGACAATTAGCAATCCGAAAAGAAAATTAAGAAACATCAAAACAATTCCATAGCATCAAAGAGAATAAAATATTTAGGAATAAACTTAACCAAGGAGGCAAAAATACTTGTACACTGAAAACTACAAAACAATGCTGAAAGAAATTAAAGACAACACAAATATATGGAAAAACATCAATGTTCATGGATTGGGAGACTTAATATGGTTAAAATGTCAATACTACACAAAGTAATCTACAGATTTGATGCAACCCTTCCAAAATCCCAATGACATTTTTTGCAAAAATAGAAAATTTCATCCTAAAATTCATATGGAATCTCAAGGGACCCCCAAAGAGCCAAAATAACTTGAAAAAGAACAATGTTGGAGGACTCACATTTCTTGATTTCAAAACTTACTATGAAGTTAGAGCATTCAAAACAGTGTGGCTCTAGCAAAAAGACAGACATATGGACCAACGGAATGGAATGAAGAGTCAGAAATAAACCCTCATGTGTACAGTCAAATGGCTTTTGAAAAGGATGCCAAGACCATTCAATGGGGAAAGGACAAGTCTTGTCAACAAATGGTGCTGGGGATACTGGATATCTGCATGCAAAAATATGAGGCTGGAACCTTACTTTACACCATGTTAAAACAAAAAAACAAACAAGCAGCAACAACAAAAAACCCTCCAAAAATGGATCAAATTTCTAAATGTAAGAGTTAAAACTATAAAACTTTTAGAAGAAAACAGAAGGAAAAAGCTTCATGACGTTAGATTTGGCAATGATTTCTTGAACATAACACCAAAAGTACAGGAAACGAAAAAAATACATAAGTTGGACTTTATCATGATGGAAAATGTTTGTACATTAAAAGACACTATCATATACTTAGTATGTGAACATACTTAACACTCCTGAACTGTACGTAAAGATGGTTAAGACGGTAAGTTTTATGTGTTTGTTCACCACAATTTTTTTTAATGTAAATCTGAAAAATAAAAATAGAACACTACCAACAGAGTGAAAAGGCAATCCAAAGAATGGGAGAAAATATTTGCAAGTCATATATCTGATAAGAGATTGATATCTAGAATATATAAGGAACTTTTTGAACCCAGTGTCTGCACTTAAACAGTCTCTGACCACAAAGCCTCTTTTTTTTCTTTTTTCTTTTTCTTAACATCTTTATTGGAGTATAATTGCTTTACAATGGTGTGTTAGTTTCTGCTTTATAACAAAGTGAATCAGCTATACATATACATATATCCCCATAGCTCCTCCCTCTTGCGTCTCCCTCCCATCCTCCCGATCCCATCCCTCTAGGTGGGCACAAAGCACCGAGCTGATCTCCCTGTGCTATGCAGCTACTTCTCACTAGCTATCTGTTTTATGTTTGGTAGTGTATATATGTCCATGCCACTCTCTCACTTCGTCCCAGCTTCCCCTTCCCCTTCCCCGTGTCCTCAAGTCCATTCTCTATGTCTACGTCTTTATTCCTGTCCTGCCCCTAGGTTCTTCAGAAGATTTTTTTTTTTTTAGATTCCATATATATGTGTTAGCATATGGTATTTGTTTTTCTCTTTCTGACTTACTTCACTCTGTATGACAGTCTCTAGGTCCATCTACCTCGCTACAAATAACTCTATTTCATTTCTTTTTATGGCTGAGTAATATTCCATTGTATATATGTGCCACATCTTCTTTATCCATTCATCTGTCAATGGACACTTAGTTGCTTCCATGTCCTGGCTATGGTAAATAGAGCTGCAATGAACATTGTGGTGGTACATGACTCTTTTTGAATTATGGTTTTCTCAGGGTATATGCCCAGCCGTGGGATTGCTGGGTCGTATGGTAGTTCTATTTTTAGTTTTTTAAGGAACCTCCATACTGTTCTCCATAGTGGCTGTGTCAATATACATTCCCGCCAACAGTGCAAGAGGTGCACTGTGTACCTCTTGCACAGTGATGATAAAGCCTCTGTTTTTAAGCAACAGCTACTAGTAGCTGACATGCACTGGGCTTTGCTGTATGCAGGCACCGTGCTCAGAGTTTTATGTGCATCTCCTCATCCTAACAACCTAATGAAGTAGATGCTTGTTGTTCCCATTTTATAAAGGAAACAGATTCAGATTAGTTTAGTAATTAGCCTAAGTTCCACAGTGAGGAGGTGACTCAACTGAGATTAGAACCCGGGCAGTCTGTCTCCACAGCCCAGGTTCTGAAGTACATCCTCTACTGCCTTCAGAAAAACAATTCCTCAGCATCCACCTGATGTAACATTGCATAGCCACTATAAATGAGCATTGTAAGACTATGTGGTGGGCTTCCCTGGTGGCACAGTGGTTAAGAATCCACCTGCCAATGCAGGGGACATGGGTTCGAGCCCTGGTCCAGGAAGATCCCACATGCCGCAGAGCAACTAAGCCCGTGCGCCACAACTACCGAGCCTGCACTCTAGAGCCTGCGCGTGCCACAACTACTGAAGCCCGCACGCCTACAGCCCGTGCTCCGTAACAGAGAAGCCACCGCAATGAGAAGCCTGCACACCTCAACAAAGAGTAGCCCCTGCTTGCCGCAACTAGAGAAAGCCTGTGTGCAGCAATGAAGAACCAACACAGCCAAAAATAATAAATAAATAAATAAATTTATTAAAAATAAAAAGACTGGCAAAAATGGAAAGATACTATGACAAAGTAAAAAAAAGGAAACAAAATTATACATACATTTTAACTACATCTAGGTAAAACATGCATTTGAAAACAGCTAGAAGAAAATATGTGCCACAATAATATAGCTTCTGGTAAAGTAGTAAGATTACAGGTTGCCCTTCTTTTGCTTTATATTTAAATAATGAGGTAATATGGTGGAAGCTTCCCATTTCCCTCTTGCGGAGCACAGGCTCCGGACGCGCAGGCTCAGTGGCCAAGGCTCACGGGCCCAGCCATTCCGCGGCATGTGGGACCGGGGCATGAACCTGTGTCCCCTGCATTGGCAGGAGGATTCTCAACCACTGCGCCACCAGGGAAGCCCCCATTTCCCTCTTTAAATCAAGTCCTCAGACCTCTACGAGGAAGGCTAGCATCAAGAATAAAGATATGTAAAGCCAAACTCTGTGTTCAAAAATAAGCAATATTCAAACTATTATGTATAAAATAAGCTGCAATGATACACCGTACCACAGCGGTCCCCCAACCTTTTTGGCACCAGGGACCGGTTTTGTGGAAGACAATTTTTCCATGGGGGTTGGGGGGATGGTTCAGTTGGTAATGCGAGTGATGGGGAGCGGCAGAGGAAGCTTCCCTCCCTCACTTCCTGCTGTGCGGCCCGAGGGGTGGGTGGGGAGGATGGCTGGGGACCCCTGCTGTACAACACGAGGAAGAGAGCCAATGTTTTATAATAACTGTAAATGGAATACAACCTTAAAAACTGTAAATTACTACACTGAACACCTGTAATTTATATAATATTGTATATCAACTATGCTTCAATTAAAAAAAAAATTTTTTTTTTAAGCAATACTGCTTGCAGGGTTGGGGACAGTTGCCTCTGTGAGGGAGTTAGGCTAAACATGGCAATGCTGAAGGTTTGCAGAAGGCTTCTGGAGGGCAGCGCTTGAAGTAGGGGCCTTTGTTAATTCCTATTTCTTTGGTTCACAGGAGAAGACTACCAAATTAAAATAATATCCCCACTGCTCTAAATCAGTGTCTTCCAAGTGCCATTCATTCATATAATAATGCCACAATTTTTATTCCGTGTGTTTATAAACTGCTATTTTTTTAACTTAAATTTTTTCTTAATATCTGAATTTTTGCTTTAAAAAGTCCTACTTAAAAGGGAAACTTGGGCTTCCCTGGTGGTGCAGTGGTTAAGAATCTGCCTGCCAATGCAGCGTTCGAGCCCTGGTCTGGGAGGATCCCACATGCCATGGAGCAACTAAGCCCGTGAGCCACAACTACTGAGCCTGTGCGTCTGGAGCCTGTGCTCTGCAACGGGAGAGGCCGTGACAGTGAGAGGCCTGCGCACCGTGATGAAGAGTGGCCCTCGCTCACTGCAACTGGAGAAAGCCCTTGCACAGAAACGAAGACCCAAAACAGCCGAAGATAAATTAATTAATTAATTAAATTTTTTTTAAAAAAGGGAAACTTTATAACAGCACTATAAATAGAAAACTTGCAGCCCTTGTCTTAAGCAGAAGATAACTGTAAAAATAAATGCATAAAAAAGACACAACAGGGACTTCACTGGTGGTGCAGCAGTTAACACTCCGTGCTCCCAATGCAGGGGGCCCAGGTTTGATCCCTGGTCGGGGAACTAGATCCCACAATGCATGCCGCAACTAAAAGTTTGCATGCCACAACTAAGGAGCCCGCCTGCTGAAACTAAGACTTGGAGCAACCAAATAAATAAATTAATTTAAAAATAAAAAATAAAAAAGACACAACAATGTTTTAGCTAGATATAATTTACTGCCTGCTAAAGGCAGTACTTAAAGAGGACTAGGGTTAGACAGTTTGTTTCACAGAAGGCAGTCTAGATTTTTTTTAAAAGTACAATGGGAAATCACTGAAGGATTTTAAACAGGAAGAGACATGTTGTGATTGGATATGTTAACAACCCTTTCCTGGGAATTAAAAAGAAATTTTTTAAAAAAAGAAAAAATGAGGGCTTCCCTGGTGGCGTAGTGGTTGGGAGTCCACCTGCCGATGCAGGAGACACGGGTTCGTGCCCCGGTCTGGGAAGATCCCAGGTTTCACCGAGCGGCTAGGCCCGTGAGCCATGGCCGCTGAGCCTGTGCGTCCCGGAGCCTGTGCTCCGCAACGGGAGAGGCCACAACAGTGAGAGGCCTGCATACCGCAAAAATACACACACACACACACACACACTCACAAAAAAAAAAAAGAAAAAGAAAAAAATGAGAAAAGACAGAAGAATTGAACAACAACATCATCCACTTTTACCTAATTTACAATAATAAAACACTATGCTCTATTGGAAACCTTGGGCACTGTTGGTAGGAATGTGAAATGGTGCAGCTGCTGTGAAAAACAGTATGGTGGTTCCACAAAAAAAATTAAAATAGAATTACCATATGGGACTTCCCTGTGGCACAGTGGTTAAAGAATCTGCCTGCCAATGCAGGGGACACGGGTTTGAGCCCTGGTCTGGGAAGATCCCACATGCCACGGAGCAACTAAGCCCATGTGCCACAACTACTGAGCCTGCAGTCTACAGCCTGCAAGCCACAACTACTGAGCCCGCGAGCCTAGAGCCCACGCTCTGCAACAAGAGAAGCCACTGCCGTGAGAAGCCCGCACACTACAACGAAGAGTAGCCCCCATTTGCCGCAACTAGAGAAAGCCCATGCACAGCAATGATGACCCAACGCAGCCAAAAAATAAATAAATAAAATAAATGAATAAATTTAAAAAAAAAAAAAAGAATTACCATATGATCCAGCAGCTCCACTTCTGGGTATATACCCCCCAAAATTGAAAGCAAGATCTCAAAGAAATATTTGTACAACTATGTTCACAGCAGCATTATTCACAAAAGCCAAAAGGTGGAAACAATCCCGGTATCAACAACAAATGAATGAATAAGCAAAATATGGTATACGCATACAATGGAATATTTTCAGTCTTAAAAAGGAAGGAAATTCTGACACATGCTATAACATGGATGAACCTTGAGGACATTATGCTAACTCAAGTAAGCCAGTCACAAAAAACCAAATACTATATAATTCCACTTTATAAGATACCCAGAGTAGTCTAACTCATACAGACAGAAAGTAGAATGGTGGTTATCAGGTGCTGGGAGGAAAGGAGAATGAGGAGTTATCGTTTAATGGGTATAGAGTTTCAGTTTTACAAAATGAAAAGGGTACTAGAGGGACTTCCCTGGTGACACAGTAGTTAAGAATCCGCCTGCCAGGGCTTCCCTGGTGGCACAGTGGTTGAGAATCTGCCTGCCAATGCAGGGGACACAGGTTCAAGCCCTGGTCTGGGAAGATCCCACATGCTGCGGAGCAACTAGGTCTGTGAGCCACAACTACTGAGCCTGCGCATCTGGAGCTTGTGCTCCGCAACAAGAGAGGCCACGACAGTGAGAGGCCCGCGTACCGCGATGAAGAGTGGCCCCCGCTCGCTGCAACTAGAGAAAGCTCTTGCACAGAAACGAAGACTCAAGATAGCCAAAAATAAATAAATAAATAAAATTTAAAAGAAAAAAAAATTGGATCATATATTCACCTTTCTCTTTTTTTTTTTTTTTTTTTTTTTGCGTTACTCGGGCCTCTCACTGCTGTGGCCTCTCCCGTTGCAGAGCACAGGCTCCGGCCGTGCAGGTTCAGCGGCCATAGCTCACGGGCCCAGCCGCTCCGCGGCACGTGGGATCTTCCCGGACCGGGGCACGAACCCGCGTCCCCTGCATCGGCAGGCGGACTCTCAACCACTGCGCCACCAGGGAAGCCCTCACCTTTCTCTTAAAAAAAAAGAATCCGCCTGCCAATGCAGGAGACAGTTCGATCCCTGGTCTGGGAAGATCCCACATGTTGCGGAGCAACTAAGCCCGTGCACCACAACTACTGAGCCTGTGCTCTACAGCCCATGTGCCACAACTACTGAAGCCCACAGCCTAGAGCTCGTGCTTCCCAACAGGAGAAGCCACCGCAATGAGAAGCCTGTGCACCACAACGAAAACCTAACACAGCCAAAAAAAAAAAAAAAAAAAAAGGAAAAGAGTATTAGAGATGGATGGTGGTGATGACTGCACAATAATATGAATTTACTTAATGCCAAGAACTGTACACTTAAAAATGGTTAAGATGCGGGAATTCCCTGGTGGTCCAGTGGTTAGGACTTTGCACTCTCACTGCCAAGGGGGTGAGTTCAATCCCTGGTTGGTGAACTAAAATCCACAAGCTGTGCAGCATGGCCTCCCGCCAAAAAAAAAAAAAGATTAAGACAGTAAAATTTATGTTACATATCTTTTACTACAATTAGAACAACAACAACACTATACCCAAAGGCTGCAGATTTTGGTTTCAGCAACTGGTGACCCATTCATTGAGATAGGGAGGAATATGAAGGGAGCAGCCTTGGGTAGGAGGAACACTGAAGAGTTTCGGAGTGTGCTAAGCTTGATGTCAACTCGACAATCAGATGGAGACGTCAAATAGGCAGCTGAATATCTAAATTTGAAGTTCCAGAGAAAAAGTTAGAGATAGAATTACAGACTTGGATTTAAAAAAGGATACATATACTTAATTGGGGGATTATTAGCATATAAATGGTATTCAAAACCACTGGACAGGATGTGATCACTTAGGGAGAAGGTAGGTAGAGAAGAGAAGGGAGTAATAAAAACAGCCACAGCCTTGAGCAGTCCACATTCAGAATGAAAGCAGAGGGCAAAAAATCATATTAATGAAGAGAATTGAGCAGTGAGATAAAGAAGGTGCTTTTTCAAAAAACTCAGATGCCCAGACCCAGGCCCTGTGAACTTGGTACTCAAGAGGCAGAAGGCAAATATGTAGTTTTTAAATCTCCCTAGGCTAGTTCAATAGTCTGAATATAAGTGAGAGAGGGAAGCAGGTGAAATGCACAATAGTAGTGGGAGTGGGAGGAAGGAACAGAATTGGGATATTATAAGGTACCATGGACAGGACATGGTGACTGACTAGGCGTGGGATAGTAAGGAGAAGAAAATTAATTACATATTGTTTCTTTCTTGGGAGACTGGGAGGTTACTGCTGTCATTAAAACTAGTAATACAAGGTAGAAGGATAGAAACAAGGGTTTTGGTTGTTCAAGGAACACAACGATCCTACTTTGTCAGTTAAGGAACTGAAGTTAGAGAGCCCAAAGTTATATAGCTGGTAAGTAGCACAGAAGGGCCTCAACCTACGTCTGATTGACTCCAAGCCAAAGTCTGAAGTACCAGTGGGATATTACTTAGTGACGTGAAAGTGGTCAGGGCAGCTGAAGTCTTAGGAGGGATGTGATCACCCAGGGAAAGAATATACAGATCGATATATTATTATGCATATACTTGGGATAATTCTTAATAATGGTACAATGGACCTTCCTCCTTATCTAAAAAATGAAGATAATACTGAATTTGTAGATAATGCCCACTGAGGGCAAGGACCTTATCACAGTTTTTATATTCTTAGGTTTGCAATGCCTGGAATAAAATGACCACTCAATAAAAGTTTGCCAGGGGCTTCCCTGGTGGCGCAGTGGTTGAGAGTCCGCCTGCCGATGCAGGGGACGCAGGTTCGTGCCCCGCTCTGGGAGGATCCCACACGCTGCGGAGCGGCTGGGCCCGTGAGCTGTGGCGGCTGAGCCTGTGCGTCCAGAGCCTGTGCTCCGCAACGGGAGAGGCCACAACGGTGAGGCCCGCGTACCGCAAAAAAAAAAAAGTTTGCAAAAGCTTTGAAAAAACAAAACAAGACCAAAAAAACCCCAAAAGTGAATAGCCAGCCACAATTAGAAAACTGCTACACTAGGGACTTCCCCAGCAGTCCAGGGGTTAAGACTGCCTTCCAATGTAGGGTGAACAGGTTCGATCCCTGGTCAGGGAACTAACGTCCCACATGCTATGGTGTATGGCCAAAAAAAAAAGAAAAACACTATACTACATGAGAACAACTATTTCTGACCAAACTATAGCATAGTTTTTTTCATTTCCCCTCTATGTTGTACGCTACAAATGCACTGTTTTTTTCCTGCACCACAATAACATCTGTTTTATGAATTGTTTTGCTAGAAGTAGTAGATGGAAGATACAACTAGTGAGACAGGCACTCTTATCCTCTGCTGGGTGTAAAATAAGTACTTTCTGGAAAGACAATTTGATAAGATGTATCAAGAGTCTTAAAGCCCTAACTCAGTAATCTTACTTAGGAATTTATCCAAAGAAAGCAATAAGAGATATGGCCAAAGATTAAGTTTGGAAGTAATCAAAAATATCCCACAACAGAAAAATTATTAAATAAACTATCATACAGCCATAGGGTAGAATATCATATGGTGCTCTTAAATTAAGTTTTTGAAGAACACTTAAGGATACTAGAAAATGCTTTTGATAAATATAATCATCAATAATTATATTTATATAATAATAATAATTAATAATATATAATCAATGTAATATGTTAATATATATTAATATAATTAATAATTATATTATTATACATTTTATTTATTTTATTCTTTTGGCTGCGTTGGGTCTTTGTTGCTGCACGTAGGTTTTCTCCAGTTGCAGCGAGCGGGGGCTACTCTTCGTTGCGGTGTGCGGGCTTCTCATTGCAGTGGCTTCTCTTGTTGCAGAACACAGGCTCTAGGTGCAGAGGCTTCAGTAGTTGCGGCACGTGGGCTCAGTAGTTGTGGCGCATGGGCTTAGTTGCTCCGCGGCATGTGGGATCTTCCCAGGCCAAGGCTTGAACCCATGTCCCCTGAATTGGCAGGCAGATTCTTAACCACTGAGCTACCAGGGAAGCCCCGCTTTTGATAAATATAATGAAAAAAGTAGGATATAAACTATACCTAGTATGACCATGATTGTGTGTTTATATGTAAACACATACATATATGAAAATTATATATACACTTCCCTAGAAAATTATATATATACTTATATTATATGTATGTATATATTTACCTAGGAAAAATATTAGAATATACCAAAACTACTATAAGAGTCTCACTGGGTGGAAAGATTACAAGAGATCCTAATGTTCTTTATGTTTTTCAGTATTTCTAAAATTTCTGCAGAAAGTATATTTTTATTTTAAAACTCAATATGATAAATAAAATAAAGACAGCACTCACCTTCTTTCTTTTTCTAGAAGAATTTCTCGTGGGGTCAGGCTTTTCAAACTCTGCTGACTTTGCCTCTTCCTTCTCCTCTTCCTCATCAGGTATCAGAGAGTACTTGGTCCCACCTGGTTGCATGAAACAATCCTTTGCAAAGTGGCCTGCAGAAGAGAAGTAGAAAAGGTAGGGAGGGAAGAGGCAGTCTCACACCTTAGCAGGTGGATCTTCCCTAGAAGTTCCTGAAGGGCTGGCTCGTTCAGGAGGTACTAATGAGTTCACTGAGAGCAGCTGTTGCCTTCAGAGCAGATTCTCTGTCACCTCAAGATGGCATTGCTCACTTAACCAGAGCCAGACAAGCATCTGGTCCTAGAGCTGTGAGAAACACTGGCATCGCTTTGGAAATGGCATAGGACGTGAGGATACAGGCTTGTGCTGCCCTCCATTAGCAACTGGGCTCAGGAATTTTTAAAGGTCTATTTGGAACTTATTCCTGACAATGAAAGGCTGCTCCAGAGAGCGGAATACTTAGCAGAGGGAGCCAAGTGGCAGGCCAAGCCCTAAAGGAAGACAGCACTTAGGCAGCAAGCAGGGAGGCAGTACTCAGATTCAAGCTAACACACAGAAAGACAGCAGTCACCGAGGGGCACTCAACATTCACAGACTGTCAGGTCTGTCAAGGGCCTGAGAGATCATCAAATCCAACACTGTATTTGCAGAGAACATGAAGGCCCAGAGTAGAGAAGTACCTCAAGGTCACACAGACAGCAGCAGAGCTAAAACTTACCCCAGGTCTCATACCTCCCTGCCCTGTGCTCTTTCTGCTGCACCAAAACCAACCACCTTTGGCCTGCCTGGGCCAAATTCCATCTCTCATTATTCTTCTCTGCCTCATGTAACACCTGGTGGACACAAGTTGAAGGTAAGAGAACCCCATCCTTCCTGAGCCTACACTGCTATTAAGGGGCCCTTTAACAGATGCTACACAGATGGTTTTGTCTGAGCTTTTCATAGACCCTCTCTCAGGGGCATAAATAATTTGATAAAGTCAACAAAAAGCTATGCATAAACTACTTTGCAACTCAGAGTCCAGAAGCGGGATGGTACCTGGAAGGAGAATATAGCATAGAGTTTTCCAAATATCTATGCTGGAAATGGTCCCACAATACTCATGAGGAAGTATTCTTTCTATTTTATTTTTCCCTTCCTCCCTCTGCATTAATGATAAATCGGGGCTTAAACCCCACGACCTCAACCAGGGCACAAATCTGCTACCACTCATTGTAGAAAAATCAAGAGAGCTGGGTAGGTGAAAGGCTAGGGAGAAGGGGTGACAAATTGAGGTCATTCTGAAAACGAGAAGCTGGCAATACCTCTCATTATAGCTCCAACAAGGGAAGTCAGGCTGAAAGAGCTCTTTAATATTTGAGTAGGACTGGAGGAAACTTGAAGAAACAAAGCTAAAAGCAAGTGATTAGCCTGTTTTGTTTTTTTTTTTTTGGTATGCGGGCCTCACTGTTGTGGCCTCTCCCACTGCGGAGCACAGGCTCCGGACGCGCAAGCTCAGCGGCCATGGCTCACGGGCCCAGCCGCTCCGCGGCACGTGGGATCCTCCCGGACCGGGGGCACGAACCTGTGTCCCCTGCATCGGCAGGCGGACTCTCAACCACTGCGCCACCAGGGAAGCCCTAGCCTGTTTTCTTTATTACTAAAAAGATACTGTATTCAGAACTCTGAAGTTATAGAGAGAAAGGTAATAAGCAAGAAAGAGCTTGACTTGGATCCTTAAGGAATATATTTCCAAGTCACTTAATTTTTGCAGCAGAACAATAATCCTTAGAGATAAAAATTTAGAGTGTTAATCATAATCCAACACTCTTATCCCTGCTGGCATAGTACATGGGGACCTTGCCCAGGCAGGGCATCACCAGTAGAGAGGGGAGTAGTGGTGGTGGTGTAGTATCTGGCAGGGCCAGCATTCAGAAAAGGAAACAGAAAAAGCAACAAGCCATGGATGCTGATGTGAGTCTAGTAGGAACAGCAGATGAGCAGGTGAGGCCAGCATTTGGCTAAAAACCACAGTGAGCTAACTCACACCAGGGGGCCTCCCTCATCCCGTAAAGGGTCCATCCACAAGGAGACAAAAACTGAAACGGCAGAGACTTCACCTTACCTTTACAGCCACACTTCTTGCAGGTAGTGTTCAGGACAGCCTCGAGGGTGATCTTCTGCCCAGTGTAATCCTGGAAGGACCGCCTCCGCCTCTCTTCTTGCCTGTAATGAAATGCTACTGACTGTTGGCCCTTTTAAGAGATGTGGCCAGAGATACTACAAGTTAACACTCTATGTTGTTTTTTTTTGTTTTGTTTTGTCAGGTAGAAGGGAGAAAGGAAAAGCACTGGGCATAAGGAAACAGGCAGTGAAAGAAATGACATGAAATGACAATTTTTTTCATTCAGGACAAGGCTCTGGATTAATAATTATGAATGAGACTAGATTCCATCTCACTGACGCACAGGGGATGAAGATATAATTACTCACCTTGCTAAGCCCCCTGCAATCCTTACAAGGTCACCCCTGGGTTTAAAAGACCTTCAAAAACTTCACAGAAAATCAAGTCCAAGCTCCTTGGTATTCCAGGCCTTTCACAGTCTGTCTCTAACTTACTTTCCCAGCCTCATCTTGTACAATATGCTCAAGGCAAACCAGACTATTTTACCTTCCCCAGATGGTTCACGGCTTTTGCTCAGGCAGCTCCCTCTTTCTGAAATGCTCTGCTTCCCCTCTTTACTCCCACTTCACCACCTAACTACACCCAAACATTTCAAGGCTCAGCTCAGTTACTGCCCCTCCTTCTAACCAGTTATCTTCCCTGAGCCCCTCAGCCAGAATTAATCTCTTTGTTCACATTCCCATAACACTTTTAAAAAATTCTAAACATTTGACCAAAGTATAAAATACATACAGAAAAGTGTTCACAAGTATACAGCTTCACTGATTTTTACAATTTGAAATATCCCAGTAACCAGTACTCAGATAAAGAAGCAGAATACCACCCTTACCTCTGAAGCCCCTCTAGTCACCGTGCTTCCACCAAGGGTAACTACTATTCTAGTTTCTAACAGCATAGATTAGTTTTACCTATTTTTGTAAATTATATCAACAGAATCAGAGAATGGGCCCTTCTGTGTCTGGCTCCTTTCGCTACTTTGTGAGATCCAACCAACTGTTGTGTGTAGTTGTGGATCAACTATTCTCATTGCTGCAAAGTATTTTGCTGTTGATGGGTATCTGAGCAATTTCCATTATGAAAGTGCTTCTGTGAACTTTCTAGCACATGGCTTTTGGTGAACATATATATGTATATGCGTTCCTTTGGGAAATGCCTAGTTCCACGTAGGAGGGGAACTACTGGGTTGTAGGGCATCTGCTTTAGTAGACACTGCCAGACAGTGTGTTTACCAATTACACTGCTACCAGAAGAGCCAAAGTACCCTAGTTGTCATAGCTCTTATTTTTTACCTTTACTATATAACACACAGTACCTTCAGAGTACTCTTAGAAAATGTTTAATTGAAGGGTATCACTCCTGATCATTCTTTCTTTCAAACTCTAACTGTATCCTACACACATGTCAATCCTAGCACATATCACACCACAGAGTTATGTTTCTTCTCTAGATCGTGGGCCTGTTTAAAAAATATCTTACTTGTGTTTGTTTCCCTGGCACCTCAGCCCAAGTCTTGGCAAGCAACAGCATCAATAAATGCTTGTTGGGGCTTCCCTGGTGGCGCAGTGGTTAAGAATCTGCCTGCCAATGCCGGGGACATGGGTTTGAGCCCTGGTCTGGGAAGATCCCACATGCCGCAGAGCAGCTAAGACCAAGCACCACAACTACTGAAGCCCGCGTGCCTAGAGCCTGTGCTCCGCAACAAGAGAAGCCATGACAATGAGAAGCCCACGCACCACAACGAAGAGTAGCCCCCGCTCGCTGCAACTAGAGAAAGCCCACACGCAGCAACAAAGACCCAACGCGGCCAAAAATAAATAAATTATATTTTTAAAAATTAAAAAAAAAAGCTTGTTGAAATTTCTTTGTTCCTCATCCAAAATATTTTTCTTTTCCTAAACGTCTTTAACTTTGACCTCTGACTTCACCTAAGATTTTCCAACCAGGTCTCTGTAGAGTCCAGAAAAAACAGAGAAATATTCTGCCAAAAGAGCCACATTACCCAGAGAAATGCAGGATAACAATATCAAAGCAAACAGAGCTACTCACTTCACAGATTTCAGCCAACAGTTTCCTGGGATATGTGGGCTCAAGAGAAAAAACAGAGAGGATAAAGATACTCCATATTCTGTCCCATTCATTCTTTCAAGTTCAGCTCAAATATCGTATCTTCTATAAACTCTACCACAAGCAGAGTTAAATACCTACTTTATTTTACTGATTTGTTTACCTTTTGCCTCACCCTCTGTACCACAACCAGGACTTGAATAGTAAAGTCTATGTCATGTTCTTCTCGATATCTGAGCAGACAGCACACCATCTAGCATACTGTTGTCCAAAAGAATGCAAAGATGGACAGTTCTATAAATTTATGTCTGTACTGCTAACTATTTATGTCTGACTTTATGTCTATGGCTAATGAGCACTTCAGATGTGGTTAGTGATTGAGGAATTGGATGCCAAATTTTATTAACTTTTTAAAAAAAATAAATTTATTTATTTTGTCTGCCACTGTCATTGTCATTGGCAGGCAGATTCTTAACCACTGCGCCACCAGGGAAGCCCCCCAATTTTATTTACTTTTAATTACTTTACATTTAAATAGCCTATGTGACTAGTGCCTTGCCAGTTGGGACAGACCAGAAAAGCATATGGTTTAAGTTCTGAAAATGTCTGTTCAAATCTCTAGCTTTTGCCCTGGAAGAATCTTAGTCAAATGATAGGAGGTCTAATGTCTGGTATGGGTCATGCGAGTGGGTCAGTTCAAAGGGTGAAGCTTGAATAACTAAAACCAAGGCGAGGAGAGTGAAGAAGTAAATGTGAGTGAGTTATTTATCAACAGGCATAAAGTTTTAGTTAAGGATGATGAGTGAGTTCTGGAGATCTAATGTACAACATTGTATGTATAGTCAACAATACTATTATACACTTCAATATTTCTTTTTTTTTTTTTTAGTACGCGGGCCTCTCACTGTTGTGGCCTCTCCCGTTGCGGAGCACAGGCTCCGGACGCTCAGGCTCAGCGGCCATGGCTCACGGGCCCAGCCGCTCCGCGGCATGTGGGATCTTCCCGGACCGGGGCACGAACCCGTGTCCCCTGCATCGGCAGGCGGATTCTCAACCACTGCGCCACCAGGGAAGCCCCAATATTTCTTAAGAGGGTAGATCTCATGTTAAATGTTCTCACCACAATAAAATAAAATTAAACAAACAAACAAACAGAAAATCCCACCAAGGCAGGATTTGGGGACATAACTTGAACAGTCAGGAAAACTCCATTGTTTTTGGATGTCCTTATTTGTAGAGCTGAGTTTCAAGTGACTATGAGTTGCAGCTTAATCAAACCCTCATTATAATCAATTCCAATACACTGCAGATTCAAACATACTATAAGCCAAATCATACCTCCCACCTAACGCCCAAGTCAACAAATGTGTCACTCACCACCTGTCTCCCTTTCTGTCCGTATTGCCATCATGCTGGTTTAGGCTTCATTACATTTCACCTAAACAGTTATAATTCATTTACTGGTCTCCCTGCCTCTAATCCATCCAGCACACATAGTTGGATTAATCTTTCTTTCTTTATTTATTTTTTTTATTTTTATTTTTATTTTTATTTTTTATTTTTTTTTCTGTTTAAGAGAGGAAATTAAGTATTTTTGTGTGTGTGTGTGTGTTTCGCGGGCCTCTCGCTGCTGTGGCCTCTCCTGTTGCGGAGCACAGGCTCCGGACGCACAGGCTCAGCGGCCATGGCTCACGGGCCCAGCCGCTCAGCGACATGTGTGATCTTCCCAGACTGGGGCACGAACCCGTGTCCCCTGCATCGGCAGGCGGATTCTCAACCACTGCACCACCAGGAAAGCCCTTTCTTTATTTTTTTAAGTTTAATAAGTGGCAAGCACCAGTGCTAGTACAATGATATGAGTAAGTACATTAAAATGATAGGACATGGTAGATAGTCTACCAGTGGAAAGAGATATATAAATGGTTAATTACAGTGTGGCGATACATAAATGCTCTTTCTAAAGACTATACTATGCCGGCTAAACCTAACTGGACACTGCATTTAACCCCTTTCCATTTGCAGATTCACTTAGTAGATGACCTTGTTAATACTTTGGGGCCTGGGGGGATGAAATATAAGACAGCTAGATTTTGATGAAAAATGAAAGGTAGTTGACTAACTGTGTGCAGCTGGAGATAGCATGAAGATACTGAGCCTAACAGGGTGAGGCCAGAGAATGGGGTACCTGGAGAGAATAATCTGCTCAGGAGTCTCTTCCACTCAAAGGCTTTAAAAAACATTCGTAATCTTTGACTGCTATTCAAAGCTGTTCACAACCTGACCCCAACGTATCTTTCAAGCCCTACATTCTAGTACCTGACCATACCCTCTTCTTTCCTTAAACAAGACTCCTGAATTGCCATGTGCTTTCCTGCCTCATGCCTTTCCTCAAACTATTTCTTCTGCCTGGAATACTATTCTTTCCCCTGCTGCCTGACAAAATCTTATCCATTCTTCAAGACCTAGCTCAATTGCCACGTCTTCTCTGACCATCAGGGCCTAATATCAGCTCTTCCTCTTCAAGCTAATTCCTAGAATCCTTCCTTTAAAACACTCTTTTAACATTTATTACATGTTGCCTTAAAATTAAAGTTATTTGCATAATTATCTCATTACACTAGGCAGTAAGGGCCTTAGGCAGAAACCTTGCTATTGCCATTATACCTCAAATAGAATATGAGCCCAGGAAATATTTGTTGAATAATGAGTAAATGGATGCCCTAACTTAACGACTACTATACATCAGGCACTATGGGATATAAGATGTGGCCTCTGCCTCATGGGTTTTATATATTCTTTCAAAAGAAAGGGTACGATAATCTCAGATATTAGAGGAAAAACAAAGAAACATTTTAAAACAATAACAAGTAGCTGCTATACGCTAAGTTTCTACTATAGACAATTAGGCTCTTTATAAACAAGATTTTATTTATTTTTTATTTTTATTTATTTATTTATTTGCCGTTCACGGGCCTCTCACTGTTGTGGCCTCTCCCGTTGCGGAGCACAGGCTCCGGACGCGCAGGCTCAGCGGCCGTGGCTCACGGGCCCAGCCGCTTCGCGGCACGTGGGATCTTCCCGGACCGGGGCACGAACCCGCGTCCCCTGCACCGGCAGGCGGACTCTCAACCACTGCGCCACCAGGGAAGCCCAATAAACAAGATTTTATTTAAATCATACCATCACTTCTAAGATGTAGGTGTCATTACCTCCATTTTGAAGAAGTTGAGGTTCAAAGAGGCAAGCTAATCTGCTCAGGGTGGTATACTAGCTTGTGGCAGAACTAGGACTCTTTCTGATTCAAGTCTAACTCTAAAACCTGTCATCATTCCACTATGCCACGCTTCTTTCCTAGATGCAGTCTAGAAATAGTTTACAACAAAAGTTACTGTTCGGTCACTTAGTCATTAATAGAAGTAGTCCATACATAAAGACACATTCATCATAAAACCAGGGGGTCCTTTCCCTTCCCCTCCCTTGTTGTGAGAAAGAGAAGTAGCTCTTTTATCTTACTTGTTTTATATTTTATCCTTATAAGGGTGGCTTTGGGAAATTTCACTGCTTTTAATGAGTCTCTATGGACAGGATTCTTTGGAGCAGAAGCAATTTATTACAATGCAATCAGTAAATGCCAGACTTAAATAACATTTCTGAGCTCAGAGTTATAAAAGATTTCTAATGTAAATGGAAAGTGTTATATAAACACAGTCAAGTTATCACCAAGCATCAGGCTAAAACTAAGAAAATAAAGTAAAATGGAGATAACACCCACTTTGCAGGTTGTTATGAGAATAGATGCATTGATGTACACAAACCACCTGGCATAATGCCTGGCACATAGTATGTATTCAATAAATATCGTTTCCCTTCCTTTTAGGTAAATTTCCTTCATATCCAAAATGATTTTGCTCAGAACTATAAACCTAAGGGTTTCCAAACACTGTGCCGCCAAGATCCCACTCAAACAACATTTATTATTTTTTTCTTATTTTTAAAGAAATAATCAATAACATGATGGCCACTAAGAGCACCCAATTAGCATGAGATAAAGAATGTGATATTTTATCATCAGAAGCAGTGAAATAATGTCATGGTTAACCTGAGGATAAATGTATGATTTTTTTAGTTGGCTTTCTGAAATACTTGAAACAGTTCAAAAACCCCCAAGACTCCTTCAAGGGATATTAGCGACCTAGGAACCCCTGGTTAGAAACCACTGGCATATACAGGTATACCCTCGTTTTATTGAGCTTCACAGATATTGCGTTTTCTACAATTTGAAGGTCTGTGGCAACGCTGAGTTGAGCAAGTCGACTGGCACTATTTTTCCAACAGTATTTGCTCACTTTATGTCTCTGTATCAAATTTGGTAATTTTGCAATATTTCACACTTTTTCATTATTATTATTATTATATTTGTTATGGTGATCTCTGATCAGAGATCGTTGATGTTACTACTGTTATTGTTTCAGCATTTTTTAAGCAATAAAGTATTTTTTAATTAAGGTACATACACTGTTTTTTAGACATTATGCTATTGCACACTTAATAGACTACAATACAGTGTAAACATTACTTTTATATGTACTGGGAAACCAAAAAATTCATGTGATTCACTTTATGAAGATATTTGCTTTATTGTGATGGTCCAGAACCGAACCCACAGTATCTCCAAAGTATGCCTGGATTCAAGAAAGATTTTGAGACAGCAAATTCCCTGTATCACCAGACAGTATCCTTCAGAGAAAATTTTCCATTCATAAATGAAAGGTAAGAAGAGCCAGAGAAAGTAAGGTGTTGTGTTCAGAACACAGCATATCCCAAGATGCAGGAGTCTAAAACCCCATTGGAGTTATTCCTCCTACATGGTCTCTGCCTTTTTTCAGTCCCAGAGCTAGGAGAAAGGCAAATAACAAATATCTCATGATGAATGCTTGTTGGCTAACTGGTTAAAGGGGCAGAAGCAGAAAAAGAATAAGGGGAAGGAAATGAATCCACTGACAGTGCACTTCTATGCTAGGAGGTGCATGTTAGCATTTCATCTTAGAACTCTATGCAGTAATGTGTTGTCTACAACACTTTATACCTCTAAAAACCAAAGCTCACAAAGGTCACATAACTCATCAATATCACAGTCTACAAATAGTAGAGTTCCCAGGTAGGCCTGATTCACTACAGCATTCTGTGGTTTGAGAAGTAGAAGGATTTTAGCCTCTCCAAACATTTCACCTACTCAATGATAACGTTGTTGGGGTCAAGGTCCTTCCCAGTCCCTTGGTTGACAACCTTCATGGAAAGGGATACTTTTATCCTATCATTTTTCATCTGAAAAAAACAAAAGCAAAGTCAGCAAAAGCTCAAAGTACATCATTTAGACTGCTGGTCTAAAATTATCTAAGAATTGAAGTTTTTATCATGTAACAAACACTGAGTTCCTCTTATGGCCAAGGTCCTGTGCTAGGAACATTGTGGGTACTATTAAGCATAACAGGCAGATCCTAAGGCAAAAGCATTTTAGGAAATGGTTTTCTTATCATTCTTGACCCTCCTGGGGGAAAAGACAAAAATGGTTGCTCAGAAATCTGGGGCCTGTGGAAATAACCAGGCAGAAAATAAAAGCTGTTTCTTTTAGATAGTTCAGCATAATTATCTGTTCAGAGATCCATGAGCACAGAATAGGTTTCAGAACATTCCAGTGGACTAGATCTCCTTCTGGACTTCGTCTAAAAGCTTCTTAAACATGAAAACAATTAAGAGCATCTTTAAATGTGAAGACAGTTGTTAGCCACATTGGTCTTCTTTTGCTTCCTCCAGCATTTGAAGGCCCTCTTCACTTTGGGGTCCTTGTATCAGCTATTCTCTTTGCCTGGAATATTCTTTTCCTAACATTTCACATGACTAGTTCCTTTTCCTTTGGGTCTCAGCTCATATACCACCCCTGCAGAAAGCCCGTTCCTGACCACTTTACCTAAATCTACCTCCACATTGTTTGAACCTATTAGAGCACTTACTATAACTTGCAATTATTTTTAATTATTTTAGCTTGCTTACTTTTTATTTGTCTCCTCCGGTTATAATCTATATAAGTTCCATAACTACTGGAGTCATTTACATCTGATTCTTGTATCCCTCAGACCTAGTACATAATAAACACTTAAATACTGTTGAATAATATCTCTTTCAGGCCTGTCTCCCCTGCCATTCTCTGGTAAAAAAGCAGGTGTCAGTGTATGTGTACATCTCTCCTGTGGTTTGTCCACACCCACAGACCCTCAAGTGAGTTGCTGTTAACAGGATCCTCCAGTGCTTTCTCATTTGCCTCATATTGCATGGTGCCAGGTATGAGGGAAAAATAACTGTAAACTCTTATGCCCCTTTTTGCTTTGGTCCAAATTGAAGTGCATCTGGAAGATTTCTACTAAAAGATAGTCTCATAGATTAAGTTTTCTTCTCTCTTTTTGATTCTTTACTTTTTTGGTATTTTCTCCACACCCACCATGTGGGTGAACTTCAGGGAAGGAAGTTTTATAAACATGTACTTATTGCACCACACTTATTACATACAGTTCATACCATTCCTTCTGAGTTTGCATGACAGACAGCCCAAAGGTTTAAATTCAAGTCAGATTATAGTGGCAGGATTCAAAAATAAGATTATCAGCCACAGTTAACAATGCATACACACTCATGAAATATCATCACGAAATACCAAGAAAATCCCAGCTTTTCCTAATCCTTTCTAACGAGTTAAAGTTGCACAGAACTTTACCTCTCGTCCAATAAGCTTCACCCACACTTTGTCTCCAACATCTACTATCTCAGAGGGCTTATCCACGCGACAGGATGACATGTGAGTTCGATGGACCAGACCTGAGCACAAGAAGAAGAAATAAAATAAGGCACAGGGCATGTCTAGTATTCATACTCTAAATAACACAATAAGGAGAAGAGTTGGAGATTCACTGAAAAAGCTTTCGTTAATTTAAAACTGCAAATAAAAACAATTTGAGGACTTCCCTGGTGGTGCAGTGGTTAAGAATCTGCCTGCCACTGCAGGGATTGAACACGGTTTCGATCCCCAGTCCGGGAAGATCCCACATGCCATGGAGCAACTAAGCCCGCGTGTCACAACTACTGAAGCCCGCGCGCCTAGAGCCCAGGCTCCACAACAAGAGTAGCCCCTGCTCGCCACAACTAGAGAAAGCCCACGTGCAGCAACGAAGACCCAGCACAGCCAAAAATAAATAAATAAATAAATTTATTTATTAAAAAAAACAAAAAAAAAATTAAGATCACTTTTTATACCTAATCAACTAACAAATATTCTTTAAAATAGTGTTTAATGTTAGTAGAGATGTAATACAACAAATACATTTATATAATACTGGTAAAAATACAAGTTGGTAAAATTCTCTGAAAACAAAGGGCATAGAGATGTTTATACCTTTGATGCAAGAATATCACCACTGGAATTTTTCCAAAAGAAAAACTCAATAGAGGCAAAAATCTATGGCATATAAAAATACTTGCAGTATTATTACCTACCAAGGTTAAAAATAAAAATTATGAAACAATTTAAATAACGAATAATTGGAAAACAGCTTGGTAAATTATGATAAATCTTTCAAAAAAGAGTCAACGGGGACTTCCCTGGTGGCGCAGTGGTTAAGAATTCGCCTGCCAATGCAGGGGACATGGGTTTGAGCCCTAGTCCGGGAAGCTCCCACATGCCGCAGAGCAACTAAGCCCGTGCGCCACAACTACTGAGCCTGTGCTCTAGAGCCCATGAGCCACAACTACTGAAGCCCACGTGCCTAGAGCCTGTGCTCCGCAACAAGAGAAGCCACTGCAATGAGAAGCCCATGCACCACAATGAAGAGTAGCCCCTGCTCGCCCCAACTAGAGAAAGCCTGCATGCAGTAACGAAGACCCAATGCAGCCGAAGAAAAAAAGAAAGGAGTAAGCAGTCATTTAAATTGCAGTTACAGAAAATAATTATGATAAGCGAAAAAAGTAAATATAAACAAGGTGACATTTTTAATCTATTAAATTAGCAAAATATTTAGAAGATAATATCCAATGTTGATACGAGTATAGTAAAATAAGAAATATTTCTGAGGTTAATACAAATCTTTAGAAAACATTTAGCAATGGCTATCAAGAGTGATAAAAATATTTAATAAAATTAAATCCTTTTCCTTGTCTGTCCAAGGTCCTTTTCTGGGAGAACTACTTTCCTTACATTCTAAAATAATCTGGTCGGTCCTTGTAATTTGGTTGGAGCTGATCTGACCCCCAGCTGTGGGCACATGACACAGGCGTAGTCAATCAAGTTACTTCATTCCCCGGGCCACAACAATTGATTGGTTCAGGGACAGAGACAAGATGCTAGCTAAATTAAATCAACTTTCTCAAGCCTTTTGTTAGGATTATAAACTACAAAAAGTTACCAATGCTCATCTTTACCACCAGGAGGCAAGAGTAAGCCAGAGGGAAGCAAAAGAAGAACCTGCATAAACAAGCGACCAAAGCTCTGAAGGCATAAACTGAGCACCTGATCCAGCCCTAGTGGAAGCTAAATTTACTCCCCAGCTAAATTAGCCAAAATGTTTCTCCTGTATTTTTGTCCCTTGCGACCAAGAGTTCTAATAATTAACTTGACCCATAATCACTTCTGAGACTAAGAAAATAATCTTATACATAGAAAAGTCTATATGCACCTAGAAAAGTGATCTATATCAAAATATTCAATGTATTTTTAAGACAGAAAAATTAGAAACAACCTAATATCTAGCAATAGGGTAATGGTTAAGTGAACTATGGTACAGCCACTTGGCCCATTAAAAACAATGTTCAAAAGATTATGTAAAAATACATCAATAATTCATTCTTTTGCAAATATTTATTGAGTGCCTACTATGTGCCAAGCATTGTAGGTAACTAGTATTTTCTCATTTAAATAATAAAAATGCTTAACACATACTCTAAAAATTAGAAAGAAATAATCTAAACTGCTATGGATCACAGGTTAATGATTTATTTTCAGATGTTTTAATAATAGGGAAAACTATATTCGGAGGGAAATGAATATAATAAACAATTATTTTGAATGAAAATAAACCAGGAATCTAAAGAAAAAACTTGACAAGTCAAAGATTTATGTCCAAAAACCCTGCCCTACCTGAAGTTTCCTGAGAGAATTACTAACCTTTATTCTCAGTCTCTCTCTCACACACATGCATAAGCAAAGTTGTCAGCACATGCCTGTAACTCAAAATATCTACCCTCTGTGTTTGGAGCTCCTGTGGGAAGCCACTGCTTTCTCTGATCATGGTTATTGGGTCTTTCAGAGCTACTTCAGCTGATTCTGGAGGTTGATAGCCTATCGTTCAATACCCCAGGAACCAAAATATTCTACATATGTTATATAACTCATGTTTAAAATTTTAGACCATCACATAATCTCTAAACTGGATAAAATTCATGGAGCTGGGCTTTTTTCTTTTTCATGATCATGTAACGAGCAGAGTAACCTAAATGGAAAATCTGGAGAGGAAATTCAGATGCCCTAAAGGAATGGGAAACATTTCATTTTGACATTTTTCTGCTGTAACTGTCCTCTAATTCTAAAATTCACTTCTTTCCTGAACTGCTAATGGAAGTTGGGAAAGAAATTACTGTTGAACCTAATACAGTTGAGAGAACTTCTTTTTTTTTTTCCCTCAAACAGGTCTATTTATTGGAGTACCACAAAGAAAGAATGAGTTAACCATTTGTCCTTCTCCCATGTGATCCCAAAGCAGGATATTTTCTGGCTCAGTCATCTCTCTTAGTTAAATATGGCACTTTTGTAAAGCATTAATAATGAAAAACTACAAACAACTTAAAATGATTATGTGGTACATGTGAATGATAGAATAATGCATTTAAATGTTTACAAAAAGTATTTTAAAAGACAAAGAAATGTTTAACATTCATTAAGTGTAAAAGCTGCAAAATGTATATATAGAATATAATCTTAATCTCAATATGTTAATTTTTATGCACATATGTGACTATAAAGAAATACACTGGGCTTCCCTGGTGGCGCAGTGGTTGAGAATCTGCCTGCCAATGCAGGGGACACGGGTTCGGGCCCCGGTGTGGGAAGATCCCACGTGCCGCGGAGCAACTAGGTCCGTGAGCCACAACTACTCAGCCTGCACGTCTGCAGCCTGTGCTCCACAAGAGAGGCGCGACGGTGAGAGGCCTGAGCACCGCAATGAAGAGTGGCCCCCGCTCGCCACAACTAGAGAAAGCCCTCGCACAGAAACGAAGACCAAACACAGCCAAAAATAAATAAATAAATAATATTTTTTTTAAAAAAAGGAAAGAAATACACTGAAATGTTAACAGTGTCTATCTCTGTGTAGTAGTAATATCACACATCATTTGCTTTGGTAGTTTTTTCCCTTATTTTTCTATAAGCATGCAATAGTTTTAACCACAAAAATTTTAACCATAAAAACCTATATATATATATAAGCAAAATGTAAAAATGATATGTACACTATGATTGAAATTATGTAAAATTATGTCTCATACGCACACAGATGAAAAGGGAACATAAAAATTGTTATGCTGGGGTATAGGATTTTTATAGTTGAAACATTAATGGCTTATCTCCTTAGTTTACTGGGTGAATTAAACAAGAGAAATGGTCTAGCCCACAGTCTTGAATGCAAATGTCAGGTAGGCAGTTGGATATGTAAGTCTGTAGCTCAGAGGAGGGGTGTAAACTGAAGATACAAATGTAGGAGCCTTCAGCATGCAGATCCTTACATGCCAAAATACATTAATCAGACTGTCAATTTAGTGATTGGTTTGGTGATAGACACAATTCACCAATTTATTAATTTACAACAGAGGATAAACTTTTCTTATACTTGGAATGTTCCAAGTCCTTATCTAGGTAAATTACCCACTGACCCCAGTATCAAATACCTAAAAATTAAATTAGTAATCAAAAATTGCTTCAACACGGAATCAGAACAAAAGGGAGACAAACGTTTTGAGAGATGTTTCCAGTCCATGAAGGTTTAACGGACCCCCTCATAAAAGAATCCATCTCTCTAGTTCCTACCATCAGATTCATTTTTTCCTTATTAAGGCAAAATAAACATTGCCAACTTCAGGCTCTCAGGCTTTCTTTTACTATGTTCCACAGATTGATATCTGCTCATATAATCTCTCCCTAGTAGAACAATACAATCAATTAGACTTCAGCCTACTAAACTGCAATTTCATTCCAATCCCTTTTTTCCTAGAATTAAACCCAGATTATCTTGTTGAAGTCTTGAATGCTCCCAACTCTTCAGTCACAGATTTATAGGCAATTACCTGGTATATTTCTGTCTATGGCTAATCCTACACTCTGTGTAGGATTCATCATTAGTTTCATTCTCAGAAGACAGCCTGAATTCTTGGGAGGTACTTCATTGTTACCCACATACACCACCACCAACAGCTGGATTAAATGCATATGGTAGAAGGCACCAAATAAAACATGAGGCTCGGGCTTCCCTGGTGGTGCAGTGGTTGAGAGTCCGCCTGCCGATGCAGGGCACACGGGTTCGTGCCCCAGTCCGGGAAGATCTCACATGCCGCGGAGCGGCTGGGCCCGTGAGCCAAGGCCGCTGAGCCTGCGCATCCGGAGCCTGTGCTCCGCAACAGGAGAGGCCACAACAGTGGGAGGCCCACGTAACGTAAAAATACAAAAAAAACATGAGGCTCCCTCCTTGGTACTGGGTATCTCACTGGATACAGAACATCCACACGTTCATTTAAACCTTATATCAGCCCTGTGACATAGGTTCACATGAGGAAATAGTCTAGAAGTTAAGTAAATTGTCCAAGGTCACAAAGCTGATAAAGAACTGCAATTCAAATATGAGTCCGTCAGGTCTTCTACAACACAGTAGATATTTCTCCATTTTTTTCTTTATTATCGATCTGTTATCTTTTCAATTAAAAAGAGAAAGAACTCATCTACAACAGTAGAAACACATCTAATTCTGTTCTAACAAATGCTACAGAACAGAAACCAACAAAAATGCTTTGCTCATCATGTCACATGGAAGTGGGGAGTGTGTGTCTGGATCTCTGACATTAAGCCATAAACGCCCAAAGGGCATATCAAATCCATCATAATTCAGTAAACCTAACATAACACTTAAACAGAATGAGTCCCATCTGAGTGTATACTGGTAAATGAAAGAAAAAAAAAATTCTGACAACTTGGAAAGAGCTAGCATCTAAATCGCCATATGAGAAAAACAGACTTAGCCTATTATAGTTCCCTTAAAAATATTCTCCCAACTGTGTTAGGTTCACCATTAATTTCACAAATTCCATTGACAATAAAGGAAAGAGGTTAAAACTTACAAACTATTAGGGGACAGCTGTAGCCCAAAAATGTCAAAATAAAAGGTCTCCTTTATCTTTGGGGCATCTGAATTCCCTCTCTAGACTTGTCAAATAAGTTATCGCCAATCAGTAGTATATGACAATAATGTATGCACATAAATTAAAGTGCTTTATCTTGTTGAGATTATGGATTCATTCAAACATTTACTAAATATCCACTATTATTATAAGCAAAAATGGATCCAAGGATGAGTAAGACATGATCCTGCTGGTCAAAAAACTAAAGTATACACATCATCCCATTTCACAGATAAGGAAACTAAGGCTCAAGGACTAAGCAACCTGCTGTAGTCAAGCTAGTAAATGGGGGAGCTGGGACTAGGATTCATGTATTCACTTAATAAAATTCAATGAACACCCACTATATCTCAGGCACTGTAGTAGGCCCTGACTCATCCCAACAGCCTAACTATTCCACAGTTCAGTGGATTAACGGCAACTTCACTTATTTTATTATACTACATTGTAATTTGTTTACATCTCTAGACTGTGAACAATCTGAGAGCAGCAGGGACTATGTTTTCTTTTCTTTTTTTTTTTTTTTTTTTTTTTTGCGGTACGCGGGCCTCTCACTGCTGTGGCCTCTCCCGTTGTGGAGCACAGGCTCCGGACGCACAGGCCCAGCGGCCATGGCTCACAGGCCCAGCCGCTCCGTGGCATGTGAGATCCTCCCGGACCTTGGCACAAACTCATGTCCCCTGCATCGGCAGGCGGATTCTCAACCACTGCGCCACCAGGGAAGCCCAGGGACTATGTTTTCTTATCTCTGTGTTCCTACATAACACACTGACCAGAAAATAGAACTCAATAATTATTTGTTAAACCTGAATTCTTTGCTAAAAATATTTGTGCTACTACCACAAGCAAGGCACTTTAAAAGTGTTTAGGGCTTCCCTGGTGGCGCAGTGGTTGAGAGTCTGCCTGCCGATGCAGGGGACACGGGTTCGTGCCCCGGTCTGGGAAGATCCCACATGCCGCGGAGCGGCTGGGCCTGTGAGCCATGGCCGCTGAGCCTGCGCGTCCGGAGCCTGTGCTCCGCAACGGGAGAGGCCACGACAGTGAGAGGCCCGCGTACCACCAAAAAAAAAAAAAAAAAAAAAGTGTTTAACACTGAACAATCTCTACTCTCAAAATTTCATATTTAGTGCTGGTGGGCAGAGGATAGCAGAGAAAAAAAGAACTTCATAAATATATAGGGCTGCATTTTCCACTATGATAGTCACTAGCTATAGATGTTTTACACTGAAGTTTAAATTAATCGAAATAAACAAAATTCAAAAGTTGGTGGGCTACTGTATCAGACAGCACAGATGTGGTATAATACAAAAATATATTCGGTCTTTGTCCCTGGTCCCTGCGCAGAACTCTTAAAACTCTTGGAATTTCCCCAGTGATAGGGGTGTCTTTGTAATTCATAGTAAGCCCCTTGTCATTATACTAGAGTTTATGCTAATGAGGTGACTTAGTTGTGGGGCCCCTTGATAGTTTCTGGATGGAGCTGTCACTAGAAAGACCAAGTGATTAAAGGATTGGAACTTTCAGCTCCACTGACCTCTGGGGGGAGGGGCTTGAGATGGAGCTCTATAAAAACTCCTGAACAATGAGAGTCAGAGAGCTTCTGGGTCGGTGAACACCTCAGCTTGCTGGAGGGTGGTATGCCACAGGATATGAAGCTCTGTGTACCCCTCCTCCCGTTTGGCTGTTCCTGTTTGTATCCTTTACAATAAACCAGCAAACAAAAAGAAAGTGTTTTCCTGAGCTCTGTGAGCCATTTTAGCAAATTATCAAATTTGTGGAGGGGGTCAGTGGAACTCCTGATTCATAGTGGGTCAGCTAGAAATAAGGGTGGCTCAGGACTTGCGACTAGCATCTCAAGTGGGGGCATTCTTGTGGGAATGAGCCCCGTTAACTTATGGGACCTGATACTAACTCTCAGTAGTGTCAAAATTGAATTGAATTGTTAGACACCCCGTTGGTGCGTGGAAAACTGGAGAACTGGTTGGTGTTAGAAAACACATCAAAACAAATATAGAACATTTCCATCACTGTAGAAAGTTCTATTGGACAACACCATGAGAGGGGAAGGAAAATCTAGTTTAGACCTCAATACTAGGAAGGGGTCTTTAACTCAGTAGTGATTAAAAAATTCTGAAAATAGAAATCTGAGAAAAATGACTCAAATTAGAGTCTACCTTCCTGAATGAGAGATGTTAAAATCTAGAGACCAGTTATTTCATAACTCAGTCCTTTCGGGGTGGGACTTAATAATCTTCCTCCATTCAAGGGTGGAGAAGCTAAAATATACTGTAACTGCTCCAGTTACCCAATGAACCTACAGAAGTGCCCAGGATTAGAACTCACAGAGTTTCCACCTAATTATTTGGCTCCCTGAGCTCCCCTTCCAAGGCTTGTCTCAGCACAGCTGTCAGACTGACAGATTGACTTGTAAACTGGCAGTCACAGTCAGAGGCATCACCTGACAGGCTATGGACACAAGTGAGTTGAAGACTAACTGCTGGAAGATGGCAGGCCTTTAATTGCCACACAGTCCCCAAAGCGTCACATAAATACTCAAGTAAGGATGGGACTTTCAGGTGCTGGCAGCTATGGCAAGTACACTGACGAGAAAAGCTGTCCTCGGATCAAAAGAGGTGCATACCCTATAGCGATGAGGATGAGTTACACCTCATTACATCCCAGTGAACGTAAAACGAGAAACTTTATTACAGATTGCTTATTGCGAGCTTGGAAACTACTGGTGAGCCATTTCTAATTCGCCAAGATGCAATTTGCAGCAGAGTACATAGTCTCCAAGGCTAGAGGTATGGCTTTATTAGCAAAATCAGCTGTTGGACTTCTGTAAAAGAAAAATTTTGTTTTAAAGAATTGCAAATAGTGAAAGTCCCTTTTCCATGTACATTTCTCCCTTAGCAGACCAAGCTCCCCAGAGGTGACCACTGTTAATTTGTTGCCTATTCTTCCAGACTTTCTTCTAAATATACACAATAATGTTTAAAATACTAGGCATATGTAAACGTGCTTTAAAAGGGGGAAGGGTCATGCTGTACAAATTCTTGTGCAACATGCGTTTTCATTTTGTTAGCTTAGACACCTTTCCATTTCAGTCAATTGAGACTTACTCTGTTTTACTGATGCACTTTTCCCCCTCACTTCAACATCTCTGAAACTGGAATGCTTCTTACAACAAATGGTGTCTTACAACTGCTATCAGTCAGGTATCAGTGTGGTGGAATTGTATAAAAACTTTCCATTGACCCTTATGGTAAAAGGAAGACAGTACCGGCACCAAAGTATCTTAGAAATACAGTTATCATTCTTTTTATCATCTGCATAGTTCATTGCATAGATGTACATAATTTATCTAATTCCATACTGAAAACTACATTCCCTAAAGAACTGCTGGATCAAAAGAGTAAGCACAGGGCTTCCCTGGTGGCGCAGTGGTTGAGAATCTGCCTGCTAATGCAGGGGACACGGGTTCGAGCCCTGGTCTGGGAAGATCCCACATGCTGCAGAGCAACTAGTCCCGTGAGCCACAACTACTGAGCCTGCGTGTCTGGAGCCTGTGCTCCCCAACAAGAGAGGCCGCGATAGTGAGAGGCCCATGCACTGCGATGAAGAGTGGCCTCCGCTTGCCACAACTAGAGAAAGCCCTCGCACAGAAATGAAGACCCAACACAGTCAAAAATAAATAAATAAAATTTTTTTTAAAAAGTAAGCACATTAAAAACATTAACAGGAGGGGCTTCCCTGGTGGCGCAGTGGTTGAGAGTCCGCCTGCTGATTCAGGGGACACGGGTTCGTGTCCCGGTCCGGGAAGATCCCACATGCCGCCGAGTGGCTGGGCGTGAGCCAAGGCCGCTGAGCCTGCGCGTCCGGAGCCTGTGCTCCGCAACGGGAGAGGTCACAGCAGTGAGAGGCCCGCATACCAACAAAAAAAAAAAAAAAAAAAAAAAAAAACATTAAAAAGTATTACCAAAGTATGTAACAATTTACGTTCTCAATAGTAAATGAAACTATTGTTGGAAATAGCCAACACTTAAAAAAATATTTTAGGGCTTCCCTGGTGACGCAGTGGTTGAGAGTCCGCCTGCTAATGCGGGGGACACGGGTTCGTGCCCCGGTCTAGGAAGATCCCAAATGCCTTGGAGCAGCTAGGCCCATGAGCCATGGCCGCTGAACCTGCATGTCCGAAGCCTATGCTCCGAAACGGAAGAGGCCACAACAGTGAGAGGTCCGCGTACCGCAAAATAAAAAAACACCAAAATTTAAAAATAATTTTAGATTCACATGTAGTTGAAAGAAATAATACTGAAAGATCTTATGAACCCTTTACCCAGTTTCCTCTAATGGTAACATTTGGCAAAACTAGGATATCACAAAACTATCACAACTAGGATATCGGCACTGATACTGTGGTATAATAAGAAATAGGTATTTGGTCTTTGTCCCTGGTTCCTGGCACAGAGCTCCTAAACTCTCAGAATTTCCTGAGTGATAGGAGCATCTAGTGATTTATAACAAGACCCTTCCAATCTTACCCAAGTTTATGCTAATGAGGTGACTATTGGTCGGCCCCTAGAGAGCTTCAAGATGAGAGATGGTAACAACCAGAGGAATCACTGTGTGATTAAGAAGGTTGGAAGTTTCAGCCCCATTCCAACTTCCAGGGAGGGAAGAGGGGCTGGAGATGGAGTTAAATCATCAGTGGCCAGTGATTTAATCAATTATGGCCATGTAATGGGGTTTTCACAAAAACCCTTAAATGATAAGGTTTGGAGAGCTTCTGAGTTGGCAAGTATATCCATGCACCATGAAGGTGATAAACCTCATGGTTTATCACCTCTACAGAGACAGAGGTTCTTGCACTCAGGGTCCTTTTGGACCCTACCCTATGTACCTCGTCACCTGGCTGTTCATTTGTATCTTTTATAATAAACTGTAACTGTTAAGTATGGCATTTTCCTGACTTCTGTGAGTTGTTCTACAAGTTACCCAATCTTGGGAAGGTGGCGTGGGAACCTTCAAATTCACAGCCAGGTCAGATAGAAGTGTGCGTAACACAGGGACAGGATACTTGCAAGTGGTGTCTGAAGTGAGGGCAGTCTTGTGAGATTGAGACCTTAAACCTGTAGAGTCTGACAGTACCTCTGGGTAGTTAGTGTCAGAATTAACTGAATTGTTGGACACCCACTTGATATCAAAGAATCAGAGAACTGGAGAACTGGCTGTTGATTCCACACATTTTGGAATGGCAATAAAAAGAATGAATTATTGATACATGCTACAAAACAGGTAAACCTTGAAAACATGCTAAGTGAATGAAAAGTCGCCCGTCACAAAACACCACACGTTGTATGATTCCATTTATAAGAAATGTCCAGAATAAGCAAATACATAAAGACAAAAAGTAGATAGCTGGTTGTCTAAGGCTGGGGGCAGAGGGGAGAGGGAGACAGGGAATTTGGAGTGACTGCTAATAGGTACAGAGTTTCTTTTTTCTGACGAAAATGTTCTCAAACTGTGGTGATGGTTGCAAAATTCTGTGAATATGTTAGACTATATTAGAAACTACTGAATTGTACACTTTGGATGAAATATAGGTATGTGAATTATGTCTCAAAAAAGCTGTTAAAAATGTTACATAAATGGAATCATAACATATGTAAACTGTTGGGATTAGCTTTTTTCACTCAGCAAAATTTTCTGGAAATGGATCTAGGCTGTCGCATGTATCAATACTTCATTCTCATTCCTTTGTACTGTCGAGCAGTATTCCATTGTATGGATATATCACAGTTTATATTTATATTATATTTTTAATCAATATTGAGAATGAGAATCTTTTAAGATATTTACTGCTCAACTGCTACTTTTTACTCCTAAGAATTATCCTTTCATATCCTTGGCCCCTTTTTCTACTTTCCTCTTTTTTATTAGTTCTGTGTGATATGGACTGAAAATTCTTTTTCCTAACTTAACTTTGCTTATGATGATTTTTGCAATTATGTTTTTGACTTTTATGTAGTCAAATATACTTCTCTATTGACTATTTTTAAAAATTTATTTATTTTTGGCTGCGTTGGGTCTTCATTGCTGCGCATGGGCTTCTCATTGCGGTGGCTTCTCTTGTTGTGAAGCACGGGCTCTAGGTGCAGGGGCTTCAGTAGCTGTGGCTCGAAGGCTCTAGAGCACAGGTCAGTAGTTGTGGCGCACAGGCTTAGTTGCTCCACAGCATGTGGAATCTTCCCGGACCAGGGCTCGAACCCGTGTCTCCTGCATTGGCAGGTGGATTCTTAACCACTGCACCACCAGGGAAGCCCTATATTGACCTTTATATAGTCAAATATTCTTTATTTTCTTCTAATAAAACACTTATGGTTACATCTTTTACATTAAAATCTTTAATAAATATTTCACTTATTTTAGCACAAGGAATTAGCAAGTTGAGTCTTTTGATTCACTAGCAGTGTAACAGAGCAGAGAGCCCACTGGGCTAGGCATCAGGAGGCCTGAGTTCTAGTCCTGGCCATGCCACGACCTAGCTCAATCATTCTGAGCAGGCCACCAGTCTGTGGAACCTACCTTTTCTACTTAACACAATTGTTTTGAGAAACAAATAAGATTACAGATGTGAAAAGGATACTCCAAAAATGTTCAATAGATACCTATCAATTGTGAAGAAAAGTAAAGCATTATACATATTTGTATTGGTTACAATACTATTTCCTTTCCACATGCCATAAACCAGAAAACTCACAATGTTGGCCTCAGAGAATAAATAGCTTGCCCTTCCCCAAACCCTAAGCCAAAAGAGGTCAAGTGACTCGCCCTAGGATCACAGGTGAAATTTAGGGAAGAGTCAGTTCTAGAAGTGAACACAAGTGGTTATGCCCCAGCCCTCCCCACAAGTCAGAGAGCACCATTCTTCTGAGTTAAGACTTGCTAAAGATGAACTGTTATCGACTGTCCCTATTCGTATCTTTACACTAAAAACACAAACTACTCTCTGAAAAAAGTAGAGCCTATAATTAAACTGTGGTGGGGGTGACAGTAGAGAGAGTGAAATGAGAGCGCTAAATTTCAAGTTATAGTTTCCCACCTTGCTTCCGACAGCCTGGGATTTTGATAAAGGCTCCATAGTCTGTCACCATAGCAACCTATAAAGACAAAAAAAAAAAAAAAAAAAAAGAATCTTTGTCACACAAATAAGAATCTCTCTCCCATAGCATTTAACCTTGTCTCCCTGAATTTCTACTTGGTACAGACTGCCTCTGTCTGCTGCAAAACTGCCTAAAAGTGATGTTCTGTCAAACATTATGTTCTTTTTGAAGTTTTTTTTTTTGGTTGTACCGCACAGCTTGTGGGATCTTAGTTTCCTGACCAGGGACTGAATCCCTGGGCCCTCAGCAGTAAGAGTGCAGAGTCCTAACCACTGGACTGTCAGGGAATTCCCCAATTTTTAAATTTTTAAAATTTTTATTGTGGTATAGTTGATTTACAATGTTGTGTCAGTTTCAAGTGTACAGCAAAGTGAATCTGTTATACATATACGTATATCCACTCTTGTTTAGATTCGTTTCCCATATAGGCCATTACAGAGTATTGAGTAGAGTTCCCTGTGCTCCACAGTAAGTCCTTATTATCTACTTTATATATAGTAGTGTGTATGCATCAGGCCCAATCTTCCAATTTATCCCCCCTCCCTGGTAACCATAAGTTTATTTTCTCTATCTGTAACTCTACCTCTGTTTTATAGATAAGTTCATTTGTAGCTTTTTTTTAGATTCCACGTGTAAATGATATCATATGGTATTTGTCTTCCTTTGACTTATTTCACTAGGTATGACAATCTCTAGGTCCATCCATATTGTTGCAAATGGCATTATTTCATTCTTTTTTATGGCTGAGTAAAATTCCATTGTATATATGTAACACATCTTCTTTATCCATTCCTCTGTTGATGGACATTTAGGTTGCTTCCATGATCTGGCTATCGTAAATAGTACTGCAATGCTTTTTTTTTCTTTTTTCTTTTTGGTTTTTTGAAGTTTAGACTGACAGGTATGTGTGATCATATTAAAAACATTGGTGAGATTGGTGTGTTTGTCAGATGGTATGACAGTACTTAGGAATGCCCAAATCCCACATGTACTGAAATCCCTCAAAAACATATAGGAACAAACAGCAGGAAATTAGGTAATAAAGTTACACTTTATATTATCTGGAACTGAGGCCTCCAATCCAAATGGAGAAGTTTAATAATTTGAAATAGATCATGTAGGACATCTCTTTTTCCTAAACTTCAAACAAACCAGACCATACAGCTTGCTCCATTTCACTCCAAACCAGAGTCTTGGATTTTATCAAGACAATTAGAGAAAAAGCCAATACACAGACATCTGACAGAACCTGAAAAGATGTAATCAGAGAGAAAAAGAGTTGTCTTTTGCAGAGTTGACCTAAAATGGAGAAGTTAGAGGCTTGATGGATCTATGTAATATGCAATATGTAATAGAAACAAAAGGCCCCAAAGCCTTGCCAGATAAATCATTATCCCAGCCTCTACCTCTATTGCTCTCCTCCTGTCTATCCTCCAGCCCACCCCACCCCCCAACTGTGGATTGGGATTAAAGTTGTCACTATATACTGTATTTATCACTAAATTCATTATTATTTATAAAATATTAAATACAATCTTACACATATAAACTTTGTTCTTTCCAGTGACTTTAAAATTAATTATCTCATATTGGGCAATCACTGTTTTGGCTTAAACATAACTAAAACAAGGGGAAGGAAGAAGGAGAAGGGGGTGCTTCCCTGGTTGCACAGTGGTTAAGAATCTGCCTGCCAATGCAGGGGACACGGGTTCGAGCCCTGATCTGGGAAGATCCCACATGGCGTGGAGCAACTAAGCCCATGCGCCATAACTACTGAGCCTGCATTCTAGAGCCCGTGAGCCACAACTACTGAGCCCACGTGCCACAATTACTGAAGCCTGCATGCCTAGAGCCCGTGCTCCACAGCAAGAGGAGCCACCGCAATGAGAAGCCTGTGCACTGCAAGAGTAGTCCCCAGTCGCCTCAACCAGAGAAAGCCCGCGTGCAGCAATGAAGACCCAACATAGCCAAAAATAAATAAATAAGATAAATAAATTCATTAAAAAAAAAAAAAAGAATGGGTTAAGACCCAAAATTAGAATTCTAAACTCTTGTTTTACAATGATGAATATGCTACGCTGGGTTAGGGACCAGATATTCCCAAAGAAACAGTACAACCAGGCAGATACTAGTACTTAAAATCAAGGCAAGGTGGACTTTAGAGATTAGCTGATCTAATCCTGTCATTTTTCTTTTTTTTTTTTTTGCGGGCCTCTCACTGTTGTGGCCTCTCCCGTTTCGGAGCATAGGCTCCAGACGCGCAGGCTCAGCAGCCATGGCTCACGGGCCCAGCCGCTCCGCGGCATGTGGGATCTTCCCGGACCGGGGCACGAACCCATGTCCCCTGCATCGGCAGGCGGATTCTCAACCACTGCGCCACCAGGGAAGCCCTCCTGTCATTTTTCAAATGAGGAAAGTGAAGACCAGAGATATGAAGTACTTATCCAAGTTCACAAAGTGAGTTGTTCTCTGTAAAACAGGGCTGCATGGATAAAGAAGATAAGACTTAATATTTTTAAGTGCAATAAAAGAAGATCCCTTCTTTCTGGACCAACTAAAGGCACTTTGGCTTTTGCTCCAGGGTTCTAGAAAGAGGGCTGAAATGCTTCATACTGTCTAACATCATTATTTAAGGGCATAATTATCTAAACAACTTAAAAGCAGCATCTGGAAGTTGGAGCCCAAATCACCTTGCTGCTATAAATTAAAACAATCTCACTTTTCAATACTGAAGTTCCAGTGTCACATTATTATCTTTTGAGGAAATATCATAACAGACCTAAATTTGGCCTCTTCCCCCAAAGGAAAGGTTAATGCACTCAACTGTTCAGTTAGGAAGACATATTCTTGCCTATTTCCAGCAGCAGTTGCTTCCATCACCGTGTCTCCTAGGGAACAGTCAGTCTTGAAATTAACAGAATGGCACCTGCCTTAGATGATCACACAGTATGCCTGGTGTCCCAGGAACAATTAATCAAATAGCTCAGGGGAGAAAATTCAGTAATTATCTCAACTGAACTCAGGGCTTGGGTAAAATGAATTTACCATCTGCAGATTAGAGGTTGCACTGGCCTTGAAACTTGTTATCCCCATATAGTACTTAAAATCACATAGATCCATCAAGTCTCTATCCCCATATAAGTTACTTGTCTAAAGTCACAAAGTTGGAAAGTATCAAGACCAAGTACAGAAAAGAAGTTTTCTGACTTCTAGTCCAATGCTATTTCCAACTTACCAACACCAATCTCGCCTCAGCATTTCTTTGGCTATGGCTGGGCTAAGCCAAATCCCAAATCTCAATGCTATGCTTGTGCTCTCTACCATGCTTAATGGACGCTGGCACCAAGATGTCTCTCAGAGGACAAGAGAAGGATGAATACTAGCTTCTTGGCTATTCTGTCACTGGGCCCCCCAACCCTGCTGAGCCTGCTAAGAGAAGAGCTGCTAGGATATGGGCTGCACCACCAGTTTCTTCAAAGGCAACTGGTCCTAAGAGGCTTGGATTCAATTTAATTCAAACATTTACTGAGCACCTGCATGCAAGATACCATGTCAAGCACTGTGAAATAAAAACAACGTATAAAAAGGGATGCCCAGGGATTCCCCTGACGTCTAGTGGTTAAGACTGCATGCTTCCACTGCAGGGGGCACGGGTTCAACCCCTGGTCAGGGAACGAAGATCCTGCATGCCACTCGGTGCAGCCAAAACAAAAAACAAAAAAAAAAAAAGAGAGAGAGAGAGATGCCCAGTCTGTTTTTAAATGAATTTGAATTAGTTACCAAGATACATGAGATAAACATGGCCTCTGCTCTCTAGTAACACCCAATCTAATGGAGAAGACAGACACATATACAAGTAACAATAGTACAAGACAGACTATAAATGTCGTGATAGAGGTACAAACAAATGACTGTGGAACAACCAGATTTACCATCTACCTTCCTCCTATACTACCCCAATTCAGTCAAAAGAGCTCTCTTATGGGTCTTTTGGTTCCTCCATGCATTTATGAACAGTTGAACAACCCCAGCTGCAGACTTGGAGAACCTGATTTAGAACTTGCCATTTATTAATCATTTGGGCAATTACTTAACTTCTAAAAAGTTTCCTTATCCATTAAATGGGGTTAACAATTTCTTTGGAGAAAGTCAATGACACGTAACGTGTCAAAGTGCTAACATACATTAGGCTTACAAAATTTCTTTTGAATTTTAATGTAAATTCTTCTTTTTTTTTTTGCGGTACGCGGGCCTCTCACCGTTGTGGCCTCTCCCATTGCGGAGCACAGGCTCCGGATGCGCAGGCTCAGCGGCCATGGTTCATGGGCCCACCCGCTCCGCGGCATGTGGGATCCTCCAGGACCGGGGCACGAACCCGCGTCCCCTGCATCGGCAGGCGGACTCTCAACCACTGCGCCACCAGGGAAGCCCTAAATTCTTCTTTTTAAATATTAGGCACTCAATGTTTGTTGGGTGAATATTCTGAAAAATAGTTTCCTGTTTCCAATTTACCATGAAATTTCTCTTTCCCTAATTCCAGTCACTCCTAGGCATTTTTCAAAATGTGTTCCTGAAATAGTAAAACTATAGTTCTAGTATTAGAACTATAAACTTCTTTCTGAACATTACCCTAGCCAATCCATCCTTGACGGTAAAATATAAAACCTACACTAATTCAAGCCCCATCTCATGTAAGAAAAAGACATAGATCAGGAGCCACTTTACTAGAAATCTGAGTCAGTTTGTGGAGGGCAGAGAGCTCTTCTTTCTTTTGTGCAACACCTAACAAGTGAGGGCTTCATGATCAGAAAAATCAATTTCATCTCCAGAGCTACCATTTCCTTTTTCTAAGCCATGGTACCTCACTGATCTCTGTGGATACTATGGGCCCTGAAGAATGAGGACAGAGGCTCTGAAGAGCAGAGTTGTTTGCTATTTGTTAGAATGTTATCATCCTTTGTATCTTGTCTATTACATTACAAGTTGGGATACACTTAACAGAAGTCTAGAGCCACATTTATCTATAACCAACCGTCACAAAGTCTGTCTTCAAAGGCCTCATGTTATTAGGTGGTTAAACTTTTGTCAACCATAAAGCAAGTATGAATGCCATAAGAATGATATAGTTAAAATACTACAGGCACTCATAAGACACTGAAAACAATTTTTTGGCTTTACTTTTGCTTCAAGAGAAGGGCGATTGGGGACTTCCCTGGTGGCACAGTGGTTAAGAATCCACCTGCCAATGCAGGGGACACATGTTCGATCCCTGGTCTCAGAAGATCCCACATGCCACGGAGCAACTAAGCCCATGCACCACAACTACTGAGCCTGTGCTCTAGAGCCCGCGAGCCACAACTACTGAGACCAAGTGCCACAACTACTGAAGCCTGCGTGCCTACAGCCCGTGCTCCGCAACAAGAGAAGCCACTACAATGAGAAGCCTGCGTACCGCAACGAAGAGTAGCGCCCACTGGCCGCAACTAGAGAAAGCATGCACGCAGCAACGAAGACCCAACACAGCCATAAATAAATACATAATTTTTTTTAAAAAGGGGGATAACGTTAATGAATTCCTACTGCATCTCAGGCATTGTGTTTTTATAGATGATGGCTTATTTAACAATCGTCACAATCCTACGAAAGTTGTTTTTACCTCCATCTAACAAATGAGAAAACTGAGGCTCAAATAAATTAAGTGATGATCTCAAGGGTCACACAGTTAGTAAGTAAAAGAGCTAGGACAGAATCCAGGTTTTGCTGGTTCCAAAGCCTCTGCTCTCTAAACAAATACAATGTCTCCTCCCTCAAAGATTGATCATTCACTCAGTTATGAAGGTGTATTGAGCACCTACTATTTTCTACCCATCTACTTGGGACTGAGATATACAACAGTAAACAAAACAGACAGGGATCTGTCTTCATGGAGCTTAATGTCCTCTGAGAAAGAAAGACTTTAAACAAGTACAAAATAAATATAACATGAGCCTATTTATTTATGGTGGGAAAAAGATCTGAGGAGATGACATTAGGGCTGAGACCTAAAAGATGAAAAGAAGTTGGTGAGAAAATGAGACATTTAGAAACAACAGCATGTGTAGAAGTCCTGAGAGGGAAGCAGGCTTAGATGTTTGGAGCTATAAGGAGGCCAGAGTGGCTACAGCATGAGTAGAGTGGAACTAAACAACATTGCCAGAGTAAGCAGAAGCCAAGTCAGGTAAGGGTCATGAAAACAAGTTTGGATACATTCATGTATAATGAGAAGCCTAGGAGAACTTCAAGAAAGCAACTTGGTCCAATCTGTTTTTAAAATGTTATTCTGGGGAATCCCTGGCGGTCCACTGGTTAGGACTCTGGGCTTTCACTGCCAAGGGCCTGGGTTCAATCCCTGGTCAGAGAACTAAGATCCCACAAGCTGTGCAGCAAGCCAAATCAATCAATCATCAATCGTTATTCTGGATGCAATGTGGAAAAACAAATTGGAAGTGGACTACAAAAGAAGTAGGGAGCCCAGGAGGGCCAGGAAAGAGATGAAAACTTAAACTAATGGGGTGCCAAAAGGATAAAGAAGTATATGGGCTTCCCTGGTGGCGCAGTGGTTGAGAATCCGCCTGCCGATGCAGGGGACACGGGTTTGTGCCCCGGTCCGGGAAGATCCCACATGCCGCGGAGCGGCTGGGCCCGTGAGCCATGGCTGCTGAGCCTGCGCGTCCAGAGCCTGTGCTCCGTAATGGGAGAGGCCACAGCAGTGAGAGGCCCGCGTACCACACACACACACACACAAAAAAAAACTATAGACACCAGAGACATATTTGGGAAGCAGAAAGATCGTACTTGATAATGGACTGCAGAGGGAGGGAAACAAGATCAAATCAAGGAAAGAAATCAAAGATGATGCCCAGATTTCTAGCATGGGTATCTGAATGAATAATGGGTTCCTTTGCTGAGATGGGAAAGACCAAAAGAACAGATTTGGTGAGAAAACCAAAAACACAGTTTAAAACATAAATTAGAGGGAGTTCCCTGATGGCCTTATGGTTAGGATTATGGGCTTTCACTACTGTGGCCCGGGTTCAATCCCTGGTCGAGGAACTGAGATTCCTGCAAGCCATGCAGCACAGCCAAAAGAAAAAGAAAAAAGCATAAATTAGAGATGCTGTGAGGTATCCAAATGAAGATGCCAAGTATGTAGTTAGAAGTCTGGAGCTCAGAGGAGGTACATGTGGGAGTCAGATGTTCTGCTAGCCCTTCCCGTTTAAACTGTAATGTTCAAGACATTCTCAAGTGGACAGAAGCTCCAAACCCAGCTGCTTTTCACCTTCAATCTACGCTTAATATAAATGGGAAGTTTTCAAAGCCAAAAGAATATACCTCTCCTTGGAAAATAGTGTAGAGAGCAGGCAAGTTCTCCATGGTCTCGGGTCTTCCTGAATTCATCCTTAATGTTCTATGGTTCCTCCATTTCTCTTCTGCTAAAGCTAATTCAAGTGTCCTGTCACAAAGAAACAGAACAGGTAACAGAGAGACATTTGCAATAAAAAAAAAAAATGTGCTGCCGATCCACAGGTTGTCCCTACAGGATAATACCTTTAGATTTAATACCATGTACTTTTAAATTTACTCATTTATTTTTGGCTGCGTTGGGTCTTCGTTGCTGTGTGCGGGCTTTCTCTAGTTGCAGCGAGCAGGGGCTACTCTTCCTTCTGGTGCAGGGGCTCCTCACTGCAGTGGCTTCTCTTCTTGCGGAGCATGGGCTCTAGGCGCACGGGCTTCAGTAGTTGTGGCACACAGGCTCAGTAGTTGTGGCGCGCGGACTTAGTTGCTCCGCAGCATGTGGGTTCTTCCCAGACCAGGGTTCGAACCCGTGTCCCCTGCATCAGCAGGTGGATTATTCTTAACCACTGTGCCACCAGGGAAGTCCCCACCATGTACTTTTATCCAAACCTCTTTTGTCCACTATAACTGTGGGGACTTTTGGAAACCTTGATTTCTTTCTTTTCAATTTGATACTTTACCAAGGCCATTAGCCTACTGTTTTGTTTTTATTGTTATTATTGCTATTCTTTTGCCAAGGGAAGGCTTTTGGTGGGAACTGATTTGTAAAAAAGGAATAATAATAGTATTAATAGTAAGAGCTAACATTTATCAAGCACTTACTATGTCCAGGCACTGTGCTAAGCATTGGACATCCAATATCTCATTTAATCCTCAAAACTCTCAAGATGTAGGTTCTATTAATTATCATATTATGTAGATGAGAAAACCAAGACTTCCAGAGGCCAACTTATTAGGCCTATGTCAAAAAGCCAGAAAATGGCAGAGTCAAACTCTGGCTGACATCAGAGTTCACGCTTTTAACCACTATTCTAGGCGTTAAATCTGAAGTGACTTCAAAAAGAGAGCATAGGGAATTCCCTGGTGGTCTGGTGGTTAGGATTCTGCGCTCTCATGGCCAAGGGTGCAGGTTCGATTCCTGTTCGGGGAACTAAATCCCACAAGCCGTGCATGGTGCAGCCAAAAAAAGCAAAAAGAAAGCATAGCTTACTTTTTTCTCCAATGAAATTAAAATCATACATGCTCATTTTAAAAGTTCAGATAACACATTAATTTGAAGAAAAGAAAATCATCTATAATTCAATTTGGTTTCTATCCTTTCAGACTTTTTTACATGTACAAGTAGGTTTTTTAATGGAATCATGAAACCATTAATTAATATTAATAGCCATTTAATATATTTTTTTAGCAATTCATACACAAACACACACACACATCTTTTCTTAATGCCTAGATAATAATCCATTGCTGGATGCATCAAATTTATTTAACTATTTATGAATCATATGAAAATGCAGATTACTAGGGTGGTGCCTGAGACTGGGCATTTGTTTCTTTTTTTTTTTTTTGCGCGGTACGCGGGCCTCTCACTGTTGTGGCCTCTCCCGTTGCGGAGCGCAGGCTCCAGACATGCAGGCTCAGCGGCCATGGCTGACGGGCCCAGCCGCTCCGCGGCCTGTGGGACCTTGCCAGACCGGGGCACGAACCCGTGTCCCCTGCATCAGCAGGCGGACTCTCAACCACTGCGCCACCAGGAAAGCCCCATTTCTTTCTTTTTTTAAAAAAATAATTAAATTATTTATTTTAATTTATTTATTTCAGCACGTGGGATCCTTCATTGAGGCGAGCGGGCTTCTCTCTAGTTGTGGTGCATGGGCTCAGTAGCTCTGGCACATGGGCTTAGTTGTCCCAAGGCATGTGGGATCTTAGTTCCCCTACCAGGGATCGAATTCGAGTCGCCTGCATTGGAAGGCAGATTCTTAACTACTGGACCGCTAGGGAATTCCGTGGGCATTTCTAACAAGCTCCCAGGTGATGCTGATGCTGCCAGAGTACCAAGTCTTAGAGCTTTGAAGTTGGAAGGGATCTTAGAGGTACTCTTGCTCAGCCTTCTGGTTTTAAACAGGGAGGAAACCAGCAATCTAGTGGCTCTTAACCATGCCCCTTTACTTGCTGCATAAATCACTGCTACATAAAGATAAAGTTAATGGTACAGTCCTCAGTTCTCTTTTTCCTCCTCATTACTTGACATCAGTAAGACCTGAAACTCTATTTTCCTTGGGTTTTCGTGTGCAAATACCTCCTTCTCTCCTCAACCCTGAGCACACCCCTACACTTTCAGATGATTACTTCAGGTCTTACTTTTGGAAAGTCTTCCTGATTTACAAAACCATCCATTAACTGAACTGCCTCACTTAGAAATGAAAGAAAATTCTGTCAGGTTCCAAACCCTAGTTCTAGTATCATCCCAAAGCCCAGGAACATCCCTGTCCTTGAGTTCCATAAGACAACCTGTATCCGTATAATAAACTTGCCCTTTTCTGTTTATGTCAGCCAGAAGTGGGTTTTATTACTTTACTAAAAGCACACGGATAGAATGAAGGCAGATTTGTCAGTTCTTGAGAAATGGCTGACAAACAGCTTAAATCCAAGTATCACAGCCTGGTTGGATCCCGCCTCTTCCACTTCCCAGCTATGCAGTCTCACCTCTAGTCCTTCCCTTCCCTTTGCCCAGCATCCTCACCTCATATCCTAGAACAAAGCTTATTAACTTGAGGCCAATGACTTTATCAAGAAACCTTAATTATCCCTCCAATTCTTGGAGCACTAGTGAAGTACAGAATCCATAGAGGCATCAGCAGCTAGGACATCTAAATTAAGCTCAAACAACTTAGTCTATCAACTGTTCTTTAAACAAAGGTCACAGAAAGAGCAATACAATCTTAAGTTATTTCGTACAGATTTTTGCTGTGATAAGAGTATGAACAGCTAAGTTTAAAGCTCCCCTGTTTGCTCCTTTTGTAGAACAGTAGCCTGAGAAACCCTATGCAATTCTTCAGCCAGGAAATTGGCATGCATTTCTGAGAGAAATCCTGTTATACAACAGTAACAGGCTTATGATCTCAGAATTGTAAAGGGTTGCCAGGGACACAGTTATTTATTAGCCACCTCCTTCCCAAATGGTATTTTTAAATTTTTTTGAATTATATTCTGTAGAAACCTAGGGTTGTTCTATGGTGGTTATTCAAAAGGAATCCCAATTGGAAAGGAAGAAGTAGAACTGTCTCTATTTGCAGATCACATGATACTATATGTAGAAAATCCTAAAGATACCACCAAAAAACTGCTAGAGCTCATCAATGAATTTGGTAAAGTTGAAGGATACAAAATTAATATAAATACAAAATAATACACAAAAAACTGTTGCATTTCTATACACTAACAACGAACTATCAGAAAGGGAAATTAAGGAAACGATTCCGTTTACAATTGCATCAACAATAATAAAATACCTAGGAAAAAACCTACCTAAGAAGGTATGGTGGTTATCCAGAAGCTTCTCAGTTAACTCAAGTTTATTTTTAAAAGTCAGTTCTGAAATATCTAGGGACAACAGGATCAGGAAGGCCAAAGAAGGGCCCTAGGTCAACCAAGCAGAGGACAGCATCCATACCAAAGGTGGGGGAGAACCACCCCAAAGAAATCTGAGTTACGGGAGGTCCCACACAGAGCAGCTGCAAAGCTAGGAGCCTCGCCTCAGTCATTAGGCAGAGGTTGATTATTGCTGATTCCCACTTGCCCTCCCAGCTTTGGGGTGGGTCATGGTAGCAAGGGGGAAGGGAGGTTATGTGAGGAAGGCCTACTTTTAAAAGCATATTCTGCTTTCATCTGGTTTACCTATTAAGCTTCTATGTAACATTTCATTTGGAAAAAATAGTTCTGCTGCTTTTAAAAAGTTTGTAAAACATTGAGACAGATATAGTGTCGTTCAATAGGACCACATCTGTAGACTTAAAAGAGCAAGTAAGTTGACAAGGATTGAGGTACAGCATTTGAAGTTGCCTTGCAATGGTTCTAGAAACAAAAAATTCCTTACGCATTTCATTTTACTTGAATGTTTTAAACAATTGTGATATGGAGGGAAGCAATAAGGACCCAGTTATTTATTAGCCACCTCCTTCCCAAAACGAAGGGCAGAGCAAGGAAAGTATAGCATGGGAACGGGAATGGGAGATGTGGCAGGGGAATGGTAGCCCAGCGTGAGGTCAGAGCTTATGCTGGGCGAGGAGGATATCTACAAAGAGCAACCCAGTGTGGGGAGAAGCAGGGTTATAAGGGTGTCTGCACACTGGGGCAATCCAGAATGGGGAGTCAGTGCCCAAACATGGAAGAGCGGGGCCTGAGGATTAGAGGTAATTATGCAATGTTAATTCCCTGATTATAGAAGTTATATTATGCTTATATAGAAGAATGTCCATGATTATAGGAAAACTAAAGTATTCATGGGTGATGGGGCATCAAGTCAGCAACTTAACTCTCAAATGATTCATTAAGAAGTGTTATTTGTACTGTACCTCCATAATTTTGTGATTTTTCAGCTTTTTTTAATGTGCCTGCAATTAGGAAAAAAAAATAACCACATCCTCTCCTCCTTCCCCTCAAGCAATGAGCAATTCATAGAATAATATTAAATTAGAAAGATAATATGTAGCCCCTTTGAAACTTCATTTCATGTGTCACCTCACTGATCTGGCCAAGATTTTTTGATGTTGTTTTTAAGTTTAAGATTTAGATTTACTATTGTTACTTAACAGTACCAATTAGATAGACCTCTGAGAGTTAAAGTGATTTTAATTTATTTTTAAGTTATGTATAAGAATTGACGCAAATCAATTGATAAGTCAAAATACTGGGACACATCAAAGACAGAATAATGGGCTTCCCTGGTGGCGCAGTGGTTGAGAGTCCGCCTGCCGATGCGGGGGACACGGGTTCGTGTCCCGGTCCGGGAAGATCCCACATGCCGGGCTGTGACGAAGCGAGAGAGTGGCAGGGACATATATACACTATCAAATGTAAATTAGATAGCTAGTGGGAAGCTGCTGCATAGCACAGGGAGATCACCTCTGTGCTTTGTGACCACCTAGAGGGGTGGGATAGGGAGGGTGGGAGAGAGGGTGATGCAAGAGGGAAGAGATATGGGAACATATGTATATGTATAACTGATTCAGTTTGTTGTAAAGGAAAAACTAACACACTATTGTAAAACAATTATACTCCAATAAAGATGTTAAAAAAAAAAAAAAAAAAAAAAAAAGATCCCACATGCTGCAGAGCGGCTGGGCCCGTGAGCAATGCGCTGAGCCTGTGCGCCCAGAGCCTGTGCTCTGCAACGGGACAGGCCACAACAGTGACAGGCCCGCGTTCCGCAAAAAAAAAAAAAAAAAAAAAAAAGACAGAATAATGACAGAGCCTTCATTCTCAACCACTATTCCACACTGCCTCAGAAAAAATTCACAGTCCACATTTTGAAGACTACGTAGTTCTTTTTTTTAAAAAAAATTTATTTGGCTGCACCGTGTCTTAGTTGCGGCACACAGAATCTTCGTTGCAGCATGCAAGATCTTTAGTTGCGGCATGCAGTATCTAGTTCCCTGACCAGGGATCGAACTTGGACCCCCTGCACTGGAAGCAAGGAGTCTTAACCACTGGACCATCAGGGAAGTCCCTGAAGAATAGTATACAGTTCTAACACTAACTAGGTCCCAAATTAGAGATTCCAATAAGGAGTAATTAGAAGGGCATAATTCCTTGAGGCTAGGATGAGCAGGGTCTGGATTTATTCATTCAAACATGTAACCAAGGACCATTTCTCATTTGATTTTGTCTTCCCAGTGCCTGTATACAGTAGGCACTCAAAGTTTTCTGAATGAGTGAATAGAGCCTTACTATGTGGCAAACACGGGTAGAGAAAGAAGGAAGAAAGCATTCTGGTCTAAAGAATGTAGGAGAAGGAACTGAGTTCCACACAATTCACTGGGTAGGTCAAAAGATGGGAGACTCAAATATCAAACTGGTGGCCCAATCCTCCTCCTTCCCATCAAATTTCTAGAGTAACTATCTTAGACAGATGCTTTTTCCATTTTGCACTCTGGTCATGGATCTGTTGACAAAATGGTCAAAGGCAGGAAAGAGGAAAAATAGTAAGAAACAAGAAAAACAAAAATGGACTCATAAAAAGTGAAAGCTGAAAGCAATTATTAAGGTCATTCAGTCCATTACTCTTATTTGATTGAAAATGAGGCTAACAGAGGTCAAATGTCTTGACAAGGGCTGCTCACAGTTAGCCATTTTGGTACTGGACCCCAGGACCAGTCAACAATTGATTGATTGTTCAGTCAACAATCCCTAAGGTCCCTTCCAAGTCTTCTAATAATAATAGCTAATATTTGAGTGCTTCCTATTTGCCTTTAACCTAGAAGCTTTACTTGTCTTAACTAAATTAATTCCCTTTTCGACCTCCCTAACAAGATAGGCAATTATCGTTTTGTTTGTTAAGGTATTTTACAGATGAAGAAATTAAGACACAGGAGAAGCTAAATTACCTTGTTCAAGATTACAAAACTATGAATGATGGAGATGGGATTCAAATCCTATTTACGAATATTTTTTCTTTCCTTTATGGATTGTGAAATTCTTCCAAGCATGCCCTTGTCTTGCACTCCATCATATCCTTCAAATCTCCAGTGCTTACCACAGTATAGAGCACACAGAAATTTGTAACTGTCTACTGAAATACTGAAGTACTTAATTTTACTCTATTTTAAATTGTTAGTTAACTTATCAGTTCAGCACCTTTACTGATGTTTATATGTCAGGCTCTGTGCTAGGCACTTCATAAAACCTCCTTTCTTTCTTCCTTTTTCTTTTTAAAAAAAATATTTATTTATTTATTTGGCTGTGCTGGGTCTTAGTTGCAGCACACGCATTTTCGTTGCAGCATGCGGGCTCTTAGTTGCAGCATGCGGGATATAGTTCCCTGACCAGGGATTGAACCCAGGCCCCCTGCATTGGCAGCACAGAGTCTTAACCGCTGGACCACCAGGGAAGTCCCCATAAACCTCCTTTCAATCCTTAAAACAACTCTACAAAATAGATATGTCTGTTTTAAAGGAATGAAGTAATTTGTCGAAAATTCGTAGCTAGAAAGAGATAAATCTTAGGCCATTCCAAGAGCCACACACACTTGCCACTAAACCATTCTTTTCAACACAGTCCCTGTCATCAAAGGCTTCCTAGTCGTGTAAGGATAATGGTGACCAATTACAATGCAGTATGATCAGTGCTAGTGATTAGGTTCAAAGTATTAAAAAAACAAGAAAGAGAAGAAGGGCCTGGGGGAAGCAAGGAAGTTTAAAAGGTGACAACTGAGTAGGCCTTTAAGGATAAATGGAAGTCCTCTAGCAGAGAATACTGTTCATTGACTTCATCAGAATCCTGATCTACTGACCTCTATTTTCTTCCAGTCTATCAGCCCCCTTTTTTTCTTCACTTTCCTCCCTATCCAGCTTAGATTCCATAGTCCATCATTCAAACAATAGCTTAACTTCCCTTTAACTCTCTCTTTATAGCTAACCTAACTGGCAGTACCCCTACCCTGATGGAGTACAGTTGCACATACTGGAACACATTTTATCTAGGTTAAACAGAAAGGGATTTATTGCCAGGTATTATGTGACTTACAAAATTACTGCAAGGGCTATAGGAAGTACTGGTAAAACTTCCCAGGAACACCTCCTAACCCACAAAACAACAGTCTTTGCCATGATCAAGAAAGTCATGGCTATCATTGCAGAAAGTCACAAAACCAAAAAGCTGATGACTGAGAAACTCACTGCCTCTGCTATGGTATTTGCCAGCAAAACGGCATGCCTCTCACTCTCCTCCTCCTCTCACTTGCAAATTCAATTCTCATCTTAGGTGCTGAGGAGTCTAAGAAATATCTAGCTCTCAGTTCCACCAATACCCCAGTCTTCACTGCCAACAACTCTCACCAAGGTGGTCTCTCTTCATCTATCTCCCCTCCAATCTGTTCACACTACTAAGGCCTAAGGGATCAAGCTGCCTCCCCCACCCCACCACCTGCAAAAAAAACCCCTCAGTGATTTCCCATCAGTCTTAAAGCAAAAGCTACAAAGTCTGGGCTCTGCCCGCCTCCAGCTTCATCTTGTACCACATTCCCCTCTGTTCCCTTTTTCCTGGCCACACTGGCCTCTCTGTGCCTGTTAGTCACTTTCCTCACATTTGCCACAGGACCTCTGCACATGCTGTTCTGTATAGAATATGCTGCCTTCCTCTCTTGACCCAACTAATTAGAACTGTTCCTTCAGGTATCAGTTTAGGCATCTTTTCCTTAGAGAAGCCTTCCTGCTTATTCCAGGCACTCATAACACCAGCTTCCTCTCGTAGGCAGCACTTACTTTGCATTTCTTAGTGAGATCATCGGTGAGCATCTATTTTCCCCACTGGACTAACAGCCCTGAAGTCAGGGACCATGTTTGGTTCACAATGTCTCCCCAGTGCTTTGCACAATAAATATCAGTTGCACGATTAAGGAGAAGGCCTAGTTCACAGGTATGAATCCGAATTTCTCAACAAGACTGTGCTCTGGAAGCCGAGAGTCGGACATTTCCTTCATCTCCGTCTCTCTCAGGAGCACTGAGCAGGCGCTAAAAAAAAAGGCTGCAGAATCATGGCAGAAACAAGTCGGCCTCCTCAGTAAGAGAGGACCCTAGTGGAGGCTAGGAGACAGGCCTCTTCTCCCTGGGAGCGCCTGGCACAGGGCTCGACACGGAAGGCTCTTGTTGAAGAAGTCAGTCGTCGAGGGTCCCACGCAGGCGCAGAGACCCCAAAGCTCTGCTCCAGCCCTAGAAAGGGAACCCAGGCTACTACATACCAGAGCTAGGAACTCGGGGCACCCCCTCTGCCCCTTGCAATCAAACCTGCAGCTGAGAAGGGCCAGCCTCAGACCACATAACGGAGGCGCCGCCTCCACATTCCACTGCCCCCACCCCCGATCTTCCTTACACTTACTCGGTGTCAGCGTCCGTTCTCCACGCCGCAGCATTGCGCGCAACACCGAAACCCAGTCAGCGAGCTTCCACCCACAGCACACAGCGCACCTAGGTGGGACTCCAGCTCTATTCACCAATCCTGGAATAGTACTCTCGTAAGGGCAGAAAGAACTGACCAATAACAGGAGACTCCCCAGGGGGCGGTGCATAGGGGATTCTTGAAAGCTGATTGGTTTCTCCAAGCCGGAAGTTCCGGGGGAGACTAAGTTGGAGCCAATCGTGTGGTGCCTGAGGGTGTCGGCGCGGTCAGTGGCGGCTTGAGGAGAACGGCTGCGGCCATGATAGAACAGCAGAAGCGAAAGGCCCCAGAGTTGCCGCTCGTCCCAGTCAAGCGGCCGCGGCATGAATTACTATTGGGAGCGGCGGGGTCGGGCCCCGGAGCCGGGCAGCAGCAGGCGGCGCCGGGAGCTTTGCTGCAAGCGGTGAGTAAGGGAGCAGGCGGCCTTCGGCCCTCAGCTCTTCCTCTCTCCTCAGCGTTGCACCTGGTGATCCCGCACCAGCCCTTTCCCCACACTGCGGGGACGGAACGGGACTCTCTCACCCTGGAGTTAAAGCAGAAAAGCACTGTAAGAGCGGCCAACGCTCTGCGATGCTCCATATATTTCCCCATTTGACGCCCGTTTTCGGCTTCTAGACCGCCCTGTGAGGAGGCGTTAGAATTAGGCTTAAGGACCTTGAGCTCAAAACCGGGACTGGGGCTTTGGAATCATAAATGTTCCAGGGATCCGGCATAGAATAAACGTTCAGGAAAGTTGAAAGAGTGGATGGATGAATGAATGAATGAGGGAAAGAGGAAGGAAATGAAAGATACTGGCTCGCTTTGGGACGTGGGGCAACTTGATTTTCCCACTGTTTCTCTGTACTAGTATTAGTAACAACCGTGGAATAGTTACCATCCATTGAGCTCTTGTACTAAGTGCTTTCTTTGTATATGAAAACTCCATTAATCTTGGTAACTGCCTGAGAGTTAGGAATTGTTATTATCCCATTTTGTAGATGGAGAAACAAACTTATCTAGTAACTGATAGGAACAGATTTTAAATTCAGAATCCATGCTCTTAACTACATTTCTTGTACGATAGAGGCAGTGATCACACCTCTCCCTCGGTCCTATTAGGCTCAGCTGAAGAAATATTTGTACTCCCCTCCCCAACTCCTCAACCAGCTGGTCAGTAAATCCTGCTGGCAGTGTCCTCAAAATATATCCAGACTTGGCTACTACTTCTGCCAGCTCCATCACTAGCTCCTGGTCTAAACCATCATCTCATCTGGCATTATTGCTGTAGGATCCTGGTGGTATTCCTGTTTCTGTTCACGGATGCTCAGTCTATTCTCAATCCAGCAGCCAGAGGAATCAATCCTTCTAAACATCAGATCGTATTACCCCCTGCTGACAACTTTCCCTGGCTTTTCACTCACCCAGAGTAAAACTGAAATCCTGACAATCTTTTGCCCTCTTTCCCTTGACCTCTTTGAACTACCGATTTTCCATGGCTCACCCTGCTCCAGGCACACTGGCTTCCATGCTCCTGCCATAAAGCCTTTGCATTTGCTGCTCCCCCTACGGATTTACTCTTCTTCCAAATGTCCACATGGTTTACACACTCAACTCCTCCCAACCTCTGCTCAGGTATAACTTTTTCCGTGAAGGCTTTCCTGACCAGCCTATTTTAAAGTGCAATACACTGTGCTCACTAACCCACATTGCTGCTTTGTTTTTCTCCCTGCACATACCACCATCTATATGTTTTACTTGTTTCTGCCTTCCCTTCCTCCTTTCTGTCCCTCCTTCCCACTAGAACACAAGCTCCATTGTTTATTTTGTTCAATCCTGTTTTATCAGTGCGTAGAACAGTGCCTGGCACATAGTATTTTTTGAGTAAATGAGTAAGCTGGAAAACTGAAGAGATTTGGAGATTGTTAATAGTGTAGTTGTTCTTCTGTCAGACAAGTAAGAATATCAGCCCAGGTTTTTTTGAATTGCCCAAGCCTAGGCTTAATGTCCAAGACCATAATCAAAACTACTTTGCTTAATAACTGTACCCTGCAGGGTTTTGGGAAAGCTTAATTCAATCATTCATTCATCAAACTAGAAACTGGGAAAACAGTGTAGAATTACACTGGTAGGGTTCCTGCACTCACAGAGCTTTTCTAGTGGCAAGACAGGGGAAACAAAATGTAAACAAACACACAAGGTAATTTCAGATAGTGATAGGTGCTGTGAGAGAATACAGTAAGGTTGATGGAATGCAGAGGGGAGGTAGGGTGCTGCTTGAGCTTGAGTGTTCCGGGAGAGACTTTGTGAAGAGGAAACATTTGAAAGGAGCCACACATAGGAAGATCTAGGGGAAGGGGGTTCCTGTCAGGGGCAACAGCAAGTGTAAAAGATCCTGAAGCAGAAATTAGTTTAATGTGTTTGAGCAGTTAAAAGTTGGGTATAGGGCTTCCCTGGTGGTGCAGTGGTTAAGAATCCACCTGCTAATGCAGGGGACACAGGTTCGAGCCCTGGTCCAGGAAGATCCCACATGCTGCGGAGCAACTAAGTGCATGCGCCACAACTGCTGAGCCTGTGCTCTAGAGCCCACGAGCCACAACTACTGAGCCTGCATGCCACAAGTACTGAAGCCCACGCACCTAGAGCCCGTGCTCCACAACAAGAAAAGCCCGGCAATAAGAAGCCGTCTACAGCAACAAAAAGTAGCCCCCGCTCACAGCAACTAGAGAAAGCCCATGTGCAGCAACAAAGACCCAACGCAGCCAAAAATAAATAATTTAATTAATTAATTTTTAAAAAATGATGTAGGACAATGATAAGACAAAAATATGGGCACTCAGCCTAAGAAATGAGGTCAAACTTGAAAGGAGGCAAGCAGGAAACTGAGCGCTTGAATTTTATAAATAAATAAATAAATAAATAAATAAATAAAAGTTGGGTATGGGGTGGGAGCACAGTGAGGGAGGAAGAGAGTTAGTATAACTGATAGACACTGGAAACTTCAGCAGGAGAGTATCAAATTGCAGACATAAGTTATGTGTGAAGAGTTGCCATTCTCTAAATCAAGAGAAATACACTCAGTCAGTTTCCCTTGTCTTTTCTTTATACTCCCCATTCCCTGACCTTTCAGTCTCCTTTGCCTGTATGTAGTGACTACTCTGTACTTCTCGCTTTTGTTTAGGGGCCTCCAAGATGTTCCTCCCTTCAAGCCCCAATCATGCTTCTCTCAGGACATGAAGGGGAAGTGTATTGCTGCAAGTTTCACCCCAATGGATCCACTTTAGCGTCTGCAGGATTTGACCGACTGATATGTAAGGCATAGTTTTTGAATCTGGAGTAATTGCTCTCTGCCAAATAGTGATTACTTTTTAAAACCTTCAGTGCCATAGAGAGTATAAGTCTAAGTTGGTCACATAACAAACTGTGTGGCTAATATGCTGAAATAGGGTCATGAAAATGCTGAATGATTTGGGGTGTAGAACTCAGGGTCCATGTGGTAAATACAGAAGGAATTGTGTTACCAGTTGGAAAGTGAGTCGCTCTAGTTTGAGAACATTGTCCTCATGGAGGCAAATCTCAAGCTGATTTAGCAGGACTGGAGATCTAGGCTTAACAGGCTAATGGGAGTAAAGAGGAGAGAGGTAACTTTTTCCCAAAGATATTGAGGCTCTCCTCTTGATCCATTCCCCCAGAATCTTAGCATTTGGAAAGGAAGGAGGGAATCCTGACGTGGCAACTCACTTGGATAATCTACCTGTCCATCAATAGGATCTGCTACCCGATTCTCAGCTACTAGTCAAGAAGAGTCTTTTGGCTCTTTGCTTATAACTGTGCCTCAGGGTGGATGATGTCTGTTTTGATTTTGGTGTTGTAGTTCTGTGTTCCATAAACATACTAGTGCCCAAGTCTCTGGAAGGCTTAAGGATCTTTGCAGAACATACTTGAACTGCTGATTTGCTTAATTTCATTGAACAAACTAGAAACAGTTTTATTAGCAGGAAAATAACTCTAAATACCTTATTGTGTATAGAGTGTTCCTTAATAACACTCATCGAACTTCACTCTGTGCAGGACCAAGCTCCCTAAGGATTGGAACTGTGTCCATTCATTTACCTTATTTTACCCCAGCACCTGGCATAGGTATTTAGTACATTTGCAATGAGTGAATGTAGTATAAAGTCATTCTCCTGTGACCTTCAAGTCAGTTGCAGCTTCCAAAGTTTCCCATAAGTACCGTCATTTTGCAGTCTGCTTCTACTCATAGCAGACAGTAGCTGTGAGTGCCAACTTTTTAAAAGTACAGGAGAAACACTTAAGATTTAAAAAATTATAGCCATTAACTAAAATGGTTTTATTTTATGAAATGTGAAAATATTGCATTATTTTTGTTTTAATGTGAAGAAAATTGATCTAGCTAATAGAACTAATAGTGTTCCAAAGGAGTATAATTTCAGAACTGTTGTTCTAGTGAATTCATAAGTACCCTTTCCATGGCCAATAATGAGTTTTCTCTTGCCTAGTAATGCTCACAGAACCCCTGTCCCCTAACAGTGTTGTGGAATGTCTATGGTGACTGCGATAACTATGCTACATTGAAGGGACACAGTGGAGCAGTGATGGAACTGCATTATAACACAGACGGCAGGTGAGTATTCTGCATAGCGGGTGACAACTGCTTCTTATAGTAATTCTTCTTGGCATCCTTCCACATTTCATCCCTGAGTTTTCTCTCAGGAGACTGTGCTGTCAAAAACTACTGCGTTTTATGGACTTGAAGACACAGGGAAGAGGAAGGGTAAGCTGGGACAAAGTGAGGGAGTGGCATGGACATATATACACTACCAAATGTAAAATAGGTAGCTAGTGGGAAGCAGCCACATAGCACGGGGAGATCAGCTCGGTGCTTTGTGTCTACCTAGAGTGGTGGGATAGGGAGGTGGGAGGGAGACGCAAGAGGGAGGAGATATGGGGATATATGTTTATGTATAGCTTATTGACTTTGTTATACAGCAGAAACTAACACACCATTGTAAAGCAATTATACTCCAGTAAAGATGTTTAAAAACATAGAACTGCATTTTGGACAAACACTTTATTATCCTGTCACTGTAACCCAAGTAAGGTGTTTATTGTTCCATGTATGCATTTATAAACACATCACCTCTATCTAACATATCAACATCACAGAAAAAAAAAATTTTAAGACATAAAATGTAATTTACATATATAGAAATTAGCGACTTTTATTATAAAAGTAATAATAAAATAATCTATTTCAAGAAAACTCAAAAAAAAAAGCAGGAAAATGACCAAATAGCCCATGTTTTTACCACTCCAAAGATAATCACTGTTAATATTATATGTTTTTCTCAAGCCTTTTTCCTATTCAGAATAGTTTGGTTCTTTTGTATATATTAGAACTACTTGTGGGAGTTCCCTGGCAGTCCAATGGTTAGGACTCAGCGCTTTCACTGCCGTGGCCTGGGTTCAGTCCTGGTCGGGGAACTGAGATCCCACAAGCCACATGGCACAGCCAAATTTTTAAAAAAAGAACTACTTGTACAATCTTTGCTGCTTTTTACCCTTAACGTTATTCACCTGTCATATCTGTTTACTATAACATACTATTTATTATAAATATTTTAACAATTGTATAACTTTAGAATAACTACAGATAATATAAAAATGTGGTTATACAAAGTTAATTAATCCCATTTGGTATTTCAGTAAACATTTATTGTTTTACAGCTCTGACCTCTAAAAATTTTAGGGTTCCCTGAACAACTGGGTGCATAGCCTTGTATACATTTTTCCTATTTGAGTAAAGAAAGCATTGTAAATTCAATCATAACTTAGAAATCCTCCTCAGAGACAAAAGCTTTTGAGTTTTAGAGAAAGAGAGTTCCCAAGCCATTGGGTCAGGAATTGCTACAGTGTGTCTCACCTCTGTAGCAGGGAGTGATTAAAGATTTCCAAGTGGAAGGGTGTGTAAAGTGTTGTATATCAAAAAGGAGGGAAAGATAGAGAAGACTGCTGTATTAGATGTATAATGTGAGGACTGACAGAGGGACATTTATTTTACATTTCGTAGGGTAGACCTTATAACTCAGTCTAGGGCATGATTAGGATTTTGTTATGTAAGGTGAGGCATTCCAGCATCAGGTGCCAAGCTGTCAGAGCACAACATGTAAGTGATCTTGAAAACTTTGGCACGTTTTGGTAAGTGGGGAAGATAGAGTGCTATTCCTTGTCTTCACTTATGTTTTTGTTCTTCCTCTCACCTTCTAGTATGCTCTTCTCAGCATCCACAGATAAAACTGTGGCGGTGTGGGATAGTGAAACAGGCGAGAGGGTTAAAAGACTGAAGGGGCACACTTCCTTTGTGAATTCCTGTTATCCGGCCAGGAGGGGTCCTCAGCTTGTCTGCACTGGCAGTGATGACGGTACAGTTAAGGTGGGTGGTATTGTCTGTGTGTTGAGGGTTTCTGAGGTGACATAATGTGAACCTTATCTTGTCTTCCCACCTGTGCTTTACCCTCCTCTGCACAACTTTGTTTCATCAGACATTTCCCAAAACAGACACTATTTAAAATATGTTTAAAATAATAAGCAGTTGAGGGTTTTTTCTTTTTTTAGGTATCCTACAGAATAATGTAAGAACTGTGTTGAACCATTGTGACTTGGAATAAAATGGACCAACATCCAAGAATAATTGGATTCTTGACTTAGCTGTTTACTTAATTGTGTGACCATAGGCAGTTCACTTTTTTTTTTTTTTTTTTTGCGGTACGTGGGCCTGTCACTGTTGTGGCTCTCCCGTTTCGGAGTACAGGCTCCGGACGCGCAGGCTCAGCAGCCATGGCTCAAAGGCCTAGCCGCTCTGTGGCATGTGGGATCTTCCCGGACCAGGGCACGAACCCATGTCCCCTGCATCGGCAGGCGGACTCTCAACCACTGCGCCACCAGGGAAGCCCCAGTTCACTTTTCTGATCCTCAGCTTATCAGTCTTTAGAACACTGACAGTAATATACATGTCTTACAAGACTGTTGTGTAATTATAGTCAGTATAATAAAAAGGTTTTATATACTGACTATACAGTACATGGTTTTAGTAACAGGATGGGGTATTAAAAGTCATTTAGTCCAATGATTTCCGACCTGTATGCATATCAGAATTACGTGAAGGACGTGCTAAAAATACCCAGATTCTGGTTTAGTAGGTCTGGAATGGGATTTTTTTTTGTTTTGTTATTGGGTATTTGTTACTGTGGGTGGGCTTTCTCTAGTTGCGGGGAGCAGGGGCTACTGTTCACTGCAGTGCATAGGCTTCTCATTGCGGTGGCTTCTTTTGTTGTGGAGCACGGGTTCTAGGTGTGTGGCTTCAATAGTTGCAGCACGCAGGCTCAGTAGTTGTGGTTCGTGGGCTCTAGAGCTCAACCTCAGTAGTTGTGGCGCACAGGCTTAGTTGCTCCGTGGCATGTGGGATCCTCCCGGACCAGAGCTCGAACCCGTGTCCCCTACATTGGCAGGTAGATTCTTAACCACTGCACTACCAGGGAAGTCCCAAGACTTTAGTTTTTTTAGAGCAGTTTTAGGTTCACTGCAAAATTGAGGGGAAGGTACAGAGATTTCCCGTATAACCACTGTCCCCACCATGGATAGCTTCCCCCACCAGAGTGGTACCTTTGTTACAATTGATGAACCTACACTGACATGTCATTATCACCCAAAGTCTATAGTTTACATTAGGGTTCACTTTTAGTGGTGTACATTCTATGGGTTTGGACAGATGTGTAATGACATGTATCTGGCACTATGGTATCATACAGAGTATTTCAACTGCCCTAAAAATCCTTTATGTTCCACCTATTCATTCCTCTCAACCCCAGGGAACCACTGATCTTTTTGCTGTCTCCTTAGTTTTGCCTTTTCCAGATGTCATATAGGTAGACTCAAAAGTGTATAGCCTTTTCAGATTGGCTTCTTTCATTTAGTAATATGCATTTAAGATTCCTCCATGTTTTTTCATGGTTTAATAGTTCATTTCTTTTCAGTGCTGAATAATATTCCATTGTTGGATGTACCATAGTTTATTTATCCATTCACCTCCTGAAGGATATCTTGGTTGCTTCCAAGTTTTGGCAATTATGAATAAAGCTGCTCTAAACATCTGTGTGTAGGTTTTTGTGTGGACCTAAGTTTTTAACTCTTTGGGTAAATACTGAGGAGCACAATTGCTGGATTGTGCAGTAAAGGTTTTGTAAGAAACTGCCAAACTGTCTTCCAAGGTGGCTGCACCATTTTGTCTTCCTACCAGCAATGAATGAGCGTTCCTTTGTTCCCCATCCTTGTCGGCATGTGGTGTTGTCAGTGTTTCAGATTTTGGCCTTTCTAGTAAGTGTGTAGTAGTATCTTACTTTCATTTTACTTTGCATTTTCCCAATGATATATGATGTAGAACATCGTTTTTCCAGTTTTATTGAGAATAATTGACATACATCACTGTACAAATTTAAAGCATGCAGCAAGATGGTTCGATTTAGATATATTGTGAAATGATTATCACAGTAGGTTTGATCAACATCCCATCTTCTCATATAGATACAACAAAAAAGAAAAAAAAGGGAAAATTTTTTTCTTGTGATGAGAACTCTTAAGATATACTGTCTTAACAACTTTTCTAAATATCGTATAACAGTGTTAGCTATAGTCATCGTATTGTACATTACATCCTCAGTACTTATGTATCTTATAACTAGAAGTTTGTACTTTTTGACCACCTTTCTCCAATTCCCACTTCCTCTACCCTCCTCCTCTGGTAACAATGTTGAGCATCTGTGTGTATGCTTATTTGCCATCTGTGTACTTCTTTGGTGAGGTATCTGTTAAGTTCTTTAGCTCAGTTTTTGATCTGGTTGTTTGTTGTTGTTTTGGTTTTTTTTTTTTTTTTTTGCGGTACGCGGGCCTCTCACTGTTGCGGCCTCTCCCGTTGCGGAGCACAGGCTCCGGATGCACAGGCTCAGCGGCCACGGCTCACGGGCCCATCTGCTCCGTGGTATGTGGGATCTTCCCGGACCGGGGCACGAACCCGCGTCCCCTGCATCGGCAGGCGGATTCTCAACCACTGCGCCACCAGGGAAGCCCTGTTTTGGTTTTTTTAAATAAATTTATTTATTTCTTTATTTTTGGCTGTGTTGGGTTTTCATTGCTGCATGCAGGCCTTCTCTAGTTATGGCGAGCGGGGGCTACTCTTCATTGTGGTGCGCGGACTTCTTATTGCGGTGGCTTCTCTTGTTGCAGAGCACAGGCTCTAGGCACACGGGCTTCAGTAGTTGTGGTATGCAGGCTCAGTAGTTGCGGCTCATGCGCTCTAGAGCGCAGGCTCAGTAGTTGTGGCGCATGGACTTAGTTGCTTCACGGCATGTGGGATCTTCCCAGACCAGGGCTCGAACCTGTGTCCCCTGCATTGGCAGGTAGATTCTTAACCACTGTGCCACCAGGAAGTCCGTATTTGTTATTGTTGAATTTAAGAATTCTTTGTACTGTGTTTTGGATAATAGTCCTTTAACAGATGTGTCTTTTGCAAATATTTTCTCGACAGTCTGTAGCTTGTCCTCTAATTTTCTTGACATTTTCTTTCACAGAGAAGTTTTTATTGTTAATGAAGTTCAGCTTATCAATGATTTCTTTCATGGATTGTGCCTTTGGTGTTATATCTAAAAGTCATCACCATACCCTAGGTCACCTAAGTTTTCTTCTGTGTTACTTTCTAGGATTTTAATATTTTACATTTAGGTCTGTGATCCATTTTGAGTTAATTTTTGTGAAAGGTGCAAAAAAATATTCATTTTTTTTTTAACATGTGGACATACAGTTGTTTCAGCAGCATTTGTTGAAGAAACTATCTTTTTTTTTTTTTTTTTTTTGTGGTACGTGGGCCTCTCACTGTTGTGGCCTCTCCCATTGTGGAGCACAGGCTCCGGACGCGCAGGCTCAGTGGCCGTGGCTCACGGGCCCAGCCGCTCCACGGCATGTGGGATCCTCCCGGACCGGGGCACAAACCCATGTCCCCTGCATCTGCAGGCGGATTCTCAACCACTGCGCCACCAGGGAAGCCCTGAAGAAACTATCTTGCTCCATTGTGTTGCCTTTGCTCCTTTGTCAAAGATCAATTGACTGTATTTATGGGGGTCTATTTCTAGGCCTTTTATTCTCTTCCATTGATCTGTTTGTCAGTTCTTTTGCCAATATCACAGTTTTGATTACTAGCTTTATAGTAAATCCAGAAGTTGGGTAGTGTCAGTCCTCCAACTTTGTTGTACAATATTATATTGGCAAGTTAGGGTCTTTTGCCTTTCCAGATAAACTCCAATTTGTTGATTTCCGTGAAGTAACTTGCTAGAATTTCAGTATGATTGATCTGTAGATCAAATTGGGAAGAACTGACATCTTGATAATGCTGAGTCTTCCTACCCGTGAACATGGAATATCTCTCCATTTATTTCGTCCTACTTTGATTTTATTCATTAGAGTTTTTAAGTTTTCCGCATAGAGATCGTGTACAGATTTTGTTACATTTACACCTAAGTATTTCTCTTTTTTTGGATGCTAATGTCAATGGTATTGTGTTTTTAAGAATCAGAATGTTAAATGTGTTCCTCAAGTGATTTGATGTAGTAGGTATGACATTTTGGGAGCCACTGATCTCCTCCAGCATCCTTACTTTACAAATGAGGAAAATGAGGCCTAGAAATAGTAACCTATTTCAGGGGCACACAGGACACGCTGCTTTGTCGTACCATTTTATTCTTTCTTTGGCACTAGTTTTTGACTCTGGATTTTTTTTTTTTTTAATGATTAAACAGGGAGGGATTTCAAAGGAGTACACCTGAGAAATCACACTGAACTTGTGATTGTTTGTTGCTTTTTTAAATGAATTTTTTTGCATAATTAGAGGTGGTGACACTGACCTACTGGATTGTCTGTTTTGAGATGTTTTCTACTAAATGGTTTTGTAATAATCACTTGGGCCCCTTGATGCTTGGCTGAGAGTCTGTGGCTTAGGAATAACTCCCAGAGGTCTTTTTGTTTTGTTTTGTTTTTGTTTTTTAATAGGTTTATTTTCCTCTGTTGAGAGAATTATAGATTCTTATGCTGTTCTAAGAGATAATACAGAGATCCCATTTACTCTTCACCCAGTTTCCAGCAATGTTAACTTGTCTCATAACTATAAAAAGTGACATTGCTGTGATCCCTCGATCTTGTTCAGATTTCACAAGTTGCGCATGAAATTTCCAGAGGTCTTAACATAGGTGTACTATAGTTGGAGAGACCTAACAGTAGCTGATTTGCTAATTGGCATTTCAAAAGGCAGAGACAAGAGTGCCCTAATGAATTTTGTTAACAAACATTTATTGAGGGCTTGCTATGGTAACCATCTAGGAACTTATTATTATTTTTTTTGGCTGTGGTGGGTCTTAGTGGCGGCACGTGGGATCTTTGTTGTGGCATGCAACATCTTTTAGTTGCTGCATGCAGGATCTAGTTCTCTCACCAGGGATCAGATATGGGCCCCCTGCATTGGGAGCATGAAGTCTTAACCACTGGACCACCAGGGAAGTCCTTAGGAACTTATTCTTGTTTAGTTTCACCTTTTCTTCTTTTACCTTTTCTCTGACTTTGTTTCATTTTGTCTTTGTGCTCATATTTATCTCCATCTCTCCTTAGCTTTTTCTTTTTCTACTACCTTCCATTGTATACGTGTTTTCTTTTCTACTTTTTCCTTCTTTCAGTTTCTTGCTTCTCTTCTCCCCTAATTAAACATAGTTTGAAATAATCATACTCAAGGCAGTATTTATTTTCAAGGCAGTATTTTTTAAATGTGCAATGTATCACATTACTTAAAGTGACTTTTTTAACCAGTTCTTTATTTTTATATATATTTTGTTTGTTTGTTTGTTTGTTTTCTGTACGTGGGCCTCTCACTGTTGTGGCCTCTCCCATTGTGGAGCACAGGCTCCGGACGCGCAGGCTCAGCAGCCATGGCCCATGGGCCCAGCCGCTCCGCGGCATGTGGGATCTTCCCAGACCAGGGCACGAACCCGTATCCCCTGCATCGGCAGACAGACTCTCAACCACTGCGCCACCAGGGAAGCCCTCTTTATTTTTAATTTCAATATATTATTTATATAATTACTGCTTCATTGAACAGCCTTTTACCTATACCTTTTAGTTACTTGCCAAGTTGGAATGCTTTATTGTTGCTTTCTGTTGCTAGGCTTATAAGTACAGGAGTTTAATAACTTGTGCTTATTTAAGAAGGAATATGTCATGTTTCTTATTTGTCAGAGTTCTCAACAGAAAGAAGAGGTTTCAATAACTCTTGTATTTATTTATTTATTTTTTTGCGGTACGCGGGGCTCTCAGTGTTGTGGCCTCTCCCGTTGCGGAGCACTGGCTCTAGACGTGCAGGCTCAGCGGCCATGGCTCACGGACACAGCCGCTCGGCAGCATGTGGGATCTTCCCAGACCGGGGCACGAACCCGTGTCCCCTGCATTGGCAGGCAGACTCTCAACCACTGCGCCACCAGGGAAGCCCTCTTGTATTTTTCAGTCTAGAAGTGGTATCCTCAGCATTGTCCATACCAGTCCTTTCAAACCATTTTCAGCAATCCATTCTTTCTTCTAATGAAGCAATTAAGTGAAATCATATGTTACTCCCTTTTACAAACAATTCAAGTCCTGGTACCATTACATAGACCAAAGCAGGAAAGGTGTTTGGGTTAGAGGTGGGGATAGGCCAAAGTGTCCCAGAGTGGCGTGTCAGAACCCAAGTGAGATGAAAGGAGAGCATCTACACTGGATGTGGGAGTATCCACACCGGATGTGGAAGTATCCGCATCCGGTGTAGGGAGATAGAAACTGCATAGGGTAAGGAGGGCATCCACAAGGTAGCTGGCCCAGTGTGGGGAACCGGAGGGAGGAGCCCAGCATGGAGAGTCAGTTCCATAGCAGGGTCAAAGTCATCTACGCATTGGTGTGGGGGAGACAGTGTGGGTGTCAGAACCTGAGTTGAGGGTGCCCACACAGGGTGGGAGCAGTTCAGGTAGGGAGTCTGAGGCTGAGCAGACTCAGATAAGGATGGAGTCCCTGAGGAAGGGCAGCCTGGAAAGTGGCATTAGAGCCAGAGCAGAGTGAAGAGAGCATTCATACAGAGGGGTCACCCAAATGGGGTGAGGAGGGGTTTCACATAGAATCAGCCCAGAATGGGAATCCCATTCAAACAGGGAAAGAGGACATCCATTCAGGAGACAGCTGGAAGAGGATGTAGGAGATTGGTTACATACAGGAAGCCTGATCAAATAAATATAATGGGGGGCAGATTTCTCACTGTCAGAGAAAGGATTTACCGATACAGAAAGAGAAAACTAGAATGCATCTTGTGTTGTCAGTATTGAATTCAGAGTTTCACTGTGAGCTCATGACATTCAATATATAAACAGATAAGTGTAGGAAAAAAAATTAGATGTAAATGTGTGTTTGTAGATGTATGTGTGTGCACCTATGTATGCATATATTGCTTAATTGTCCACTTAGAGGGTCTAGGAACAACAACACCCCAAAACCAATGAGCACGTCTACTGTATAGGTCTTGGCCTTTAAATACCATTTTCCACTAAAAGGGCTCCTTATTTCAGGTCTGGGCAGGGAAAGTACATGGTGGGCCTAGAATGTCTTATGCAAAAAAGCTTGCCAGAGGAATCTCTTAAATGATCAAATTGAGTATTATGGGAGTTCCCTGGTAGTCTAGTGGTTAGGATTCAGCACTTTCACTGCCATGGCCTGGGTTCAGTCCCTGGTCGGGGAACTGAAATACTGCAAGCCATGTGGCACAGCCAAATTTAAAAGAAAAAAAATTGTTTTGAATGTTTTTAGTAATGGGACAAATGAAAATTGTGAGCCACTCGATAGGATACAATGAAAATGCAACATCACTTCAGTATAGTCCTGCCAGATAACTTGAATCTAATCATGAGAAAACATCAGACAAACACAAATTGAGGAACATTACTGTCCTGTAATTTTGCGAAGTGTCAAGGTTATGAAACTCCAGGAAAGTCTAAGAAACTCTTCCAGGCTGAAGGAGACTAAAGAAACATGACAGTTAAATTTAACATATGGGGACTTCCCTGGTGGTCCAGTGGCTAAGGCTGCGCTCCCAATGCAGGGGGCCTGGGTTAGATCCCTGGTCAGGGAAGTAGATCCCACATTCTGCAACTAAGAGTTCACATGCTGCAACTAAAGATCCCGCGTGCCGCAACTAAGACCCAGTGCAGCCAAATAAACACATAAGTATTTACAAATAAATAAATTCAACATATTCTGAACTGAATCCTTTTGCAATACAAGACCCTATTGGGACAAGTGGTGAAACTTGAATGAGATCTGAGGATGGTAGTAATGTATGGGTGTTAGTTTCTTGATTCTGATGGTTGTATTGAGATTACGTAGGAGAACATCTTGTGGGACAAGCGCACTAAATATACTAAAGTATTTAGGAGTGTCAGGGCATTAGGTCAGCAACTCAAATGATTTAGGCAAAAAAATGTTCTCATTTATAATTTTTTTGGTAAGTGAATATTTCAGAATAAAATAATCTTTTAAAAATTTTGGTTGTCTGGAACTAAAATTCTGAAATATTTGAATCAAGCTTTAAATGACTACCATAGCTTTTACGATAAAGACATAGATTGATTTGACCTGAGTAGAGAATATTTGTTAAGACAAAGACCGTAGTAAGTCTGGTAAGATGTGGGAGCTAGATTATCAAGACCTTGAATTCCAAGCTAAGAGGTTTGGACTTCATTCTATAGCCAGAAAGTTTGATGGGCAAGGGTTGGCTGTTGGGTCTCTAGAAGAGGAGTGAAGCACTCTTTTTGGACCGTTGATCTGAGTAACACTAAGCCTTTTTAGTTCATGTTTCCATCAATGAAGTAGAAACTACTTTTCATCCTAAACCATGAGAATTGGAAAGAAGAGGTATCTTGGCACAGAGACAACTCATATTCTACTTGTTTACCACAGGGAATGTAAACCCCTGGCCTTTACTATGATTCCATGGCTGATTTCTTTTTTTTATGACAACCCTTTAAAACCTAGAACATAGTCACCCCAAAGTCTTTCTCTTCTGAATGAAATGACCCATACTCTTTTTTTCTTTTTTTCTTTTTTTTTTTTTTTTTTTTTTTTTTTTTTTGCGGTACACAGCCCTCTCACTGTTGTGGCCTCTCCCGTTGTGGAGCACAGGCTCCGGACGCGCAGGCTCAGCGGCCATGGCTCACGGACTTAGCCGCTCCGTGGCATGCGGGATCTTCCCGGACCGGGGCATGAACCCGTGTCCCCTGCATCAGCAGGCAGACTCTCAACCATTGCACCACCAGGGAAGCCCGACCCATACTCTTAAGACATTTCCTCATGGTTCTTCTCAAGTCTGTCAGTCATTTAGTGAACCATCTTTAGGACCTACTATCCACACTTTAAAAATGTAGACCCATGTTGTATTGTAAGTTTATTATTAAAAAAAAAAAATAGAAACAAATTGGTTAGTTAGAGTATGAGGATCTAGAGTTGTTATACCTAATCTTCATCTTTCTTCCTCTTCTATTATTAATGAATCAAGCTGCTATTAAAAGTAAGTGTTGGGGGCTTCCCTGGTGGTGCAGTGGTTAAGAGTCTGCCTGCCAATGCAGGGGACACAGGTTCTATCCCTGGCCCAGGAAGATCCCACATGCAGCAGAGCAACTTAGCCCATGCACCATAACTACTGAGCCTGTGCTCTAGAGCCCATGAGCCACAAGTACTGAAGCCCGCGCACCACAGCTACTGAATCTCGCGTGCCTAGAGTCTGTGCTCTGCAACAAGAGAAGCCATGACAATGAGAAACCCACACACCGTAAGGAAGAGTAGCCCCCACTCGCCGCAACTAGAGAAAGCCTGCTCAAAGCAACGAAGACCCAACTCAGCCAAAAATAAATAAATAAATTTATTTTAAAAAGTAGGTGTTGGGAATTCCCTGGTGGTCCAGTGGTTAGGACTCTGTGCTCTCACTGCTGAGGGCCTGGGTGCAATCCCTGGTCAGGGAACTAAGATCCCACAAGCTGCGAGGGATGGCCAAAAAAAAACAGAACTAAAAAAAATGTTAATTTTTTTAAACAAGCATATATTACTTTAGTTATTCTAAGGAATGAGCACACATTTTGGTACTTTTAAATTAATGCAATATTAACGTAATAGAATCAAAAACGGTACTAAAATCTAGTCCTCATTTTGCTGTTGACTTCCTAGGTATTCCTCATCAAGTCTTTCCTTCTTTGAGCTTTAGTTTCCTCATCTAGATAGTTTATGCACAGTAACTTTTAAATATTTTTATCACAACCCACATTAAGGAATACATTTTGTACTATGATCTAGTATATATTCCCTTCAGTATGTCTTATATGTGAATGAACCAACCCATTCTATATGTGACATTCTCTGATATCTCCCATAATTTTTTTAATTGAGGTAAAATTCACATGAAATCCACTGTTTTAACCTTTTTAAAAAGTGTACAATTCAGTGGCTTTTAGTACATTCACAGTGTTGTGTGACTATAACCACAATCCCATACCAGAGCATTTCCATCATCCCCCAAAAGAATCCCCATGCCCATTAAGCAAGCCACTACTTTACCTTCCAGCTCCTGGCAACTACTAATCTATTTCTGTCTCTATGGATTTGCCTATTCTGAACATTTCATATAAATAGAATCATATAGTATGTGGCCTTTTGTGTCTGGTTTCTTTCAGCATATGGTTTCAGGGTTCATCCATGTTGTATCATTATCAGTACTTCATTCCTTTTTATGGCTAAGTAATATTCCACTGTATAGCTATAGCATCTTTTACTTATCCATTCCTCGGTTGATGGATATTGAGTTGTTTCTACTTTTTTACCTATCATGAACAATGCTGCTACAAACATTCATGTACAAGTTTTTGTTTGAACACCTCTTTTCGTTTCTCTTGGGTATATATCTAGGAGTGGGATTGCTGAGTCATATGGTAACTCTGTTTAATAAGGAACGTCCAGATTTTTCCATAGCAGCCCCATCATTTTATATTCCCAACAGCAATGTGTAAGGTTCTAATTTCTCCACATCGTCGCCAATACTTGTTGTTTTCTGTGTTTGTGTGTGTTTTAATTATAACCATCCTAGTGAGTGTGAAGTGATACCTAATTATTGTTTTGACTTGCATTTCCCAAATAATTTGTGATATTGAGCATCTTTCTATGTGCTTATATCTTCTAAAGAGAAATGTTTACTCAGGTCCTTTTGCCCATTTATTAATTGGGCTCTTTGTGATTTTGATGCTAAATTATAAGATTATTTTTATTTATTTATAAATCTTATGAATTATAATATTCTGGATACTAGACCTTTATCAGATATATGTTTTGCAAATATTTTCTCCCACTGTTGGTTGTCTTCTCATTTTCTTGATAAATATCCTTTAATGTACAAAAGTCTTTAATTTTTATGAAGTCTAATTTATGTTTTCTTTTGTCACTTGTGCTTTTGGTGTCATATCTAATAATTCATTGCCAAATTCAGGGTCATGAAGATTTACCCCTATGTTTCCCTCTAAGAATTTTATGATTTTAGCTTTTACATGTAGGTCTTTGTTCCATGTCAAGTTACTTTTTGCATGTGTGAGGTAAGGGTCTACTTCATTCTTTTGCATGTAGTTATCCACTTGTCCCAGCACCATTTGTTGAAAGACTATTTTTTTTTCTTCTGTATGGGCCATACTTTTTTGCTTCTTTTCATGCCTCATAATTTTTTGTTGAAAACTGAACGTTTGAATATTATAGTGTGGCAACTCTGGAAATTAGATGCTCTCCAGAGTTTGTTGTTGCTCTTTTTTAAAAAAAATTACTATTATTTATTTTATTTCTGGCTGCGTTGGGTCTTCGTTGCGGTGCGCGGGCTTCTCGTTTCAGTGGCTTCTCTTGTTGCGGAGCACAGGCTCTAGGTGCGTGGGCTTCAGTAGTTGTGGTGCGAGGGCTCAGTAGTTGTGGCACACGGGCTTAGTTGCTCCGCAGCATGTGAGATCTTCCCGGGCCAGGGATTGAACCCATTTCCCTGTATTGGCAGGTGGATTCTTAACCACTGTACCACTAGGGAAGTCCCTGTGTTGCTCCTTTTTTTAAAAAAAAATAAATTTATTTATTTTATTTTATTTTTGGCTGCATTGGGTCTTTGCTGCTGCACGCATGCTATTCTCTAGTTGCAGTGAGCGGGGCTGCTCTTTGTTGCGGTGTGCAGGCTTCTCGTTTCAGTGGCTTCTCTTGTTGCGGAGCACAGGCTCTAGGTGCGTGGGCTTCAGTAGTTGCAGCACATGGGCTCAGTAGTTGTGGCTCACGGGCTCTAGAGTGCAGGCTCAGTAGATGTGGCACATGGGTTTAGTTGCTCCGTGGCATGTGAGATCTTCCCAGACCAGGGCTCAAACCCATGTCCCCTGCATTGGCAGGTGGATTCTTAACCACTGTGTCACCAGGGAAGCCCTGTTGCTCATTTTTGAAGCTGTTGTTTATTTAGTGAATTTTCTGAACTAATTTTGTAAACTGCGTATTCTTTGTCATGTGTAGACACTGAAATCTGTTTCATCAGCTTAATATTTCACTGGCGATTCAGCAGAGATTTCCCTAAACACCTGGGGGGGCCAGGGAGGACTCTTCCAGTCTTTGTAGATTGGCTCTGTGGGTATGTTGGGGCCTGCTATCACCTCTGAGCCAGGCAGTTTACAACTCTGTATTTGCCTTCACTTCCTGCTTGTGGTCAGCAAGAGGTGAGAGTTTAGGGCCTTCTCAGGTCTTTCCTAAGCATGTGCCCAGCCGTGGGCGTGCAAGTGGCCTTCTAGAGTTGCAAAAATATGTGAAAGCTTTTCAAAGCCCTTATTCTCCAAACTGTCTCATTCCCCAGTCTTTCCTGTTTGCTGTTATCCCTTGCCCCATCCAGCAGAGGCTCATGCATTTGTCTTTAAATATTTTGGACAATTGCCTCTGCCCTGGGAGAGTTCCAAGTTAGGCAAAATAAAGTCAAACCCTTTGAGCTCAGCCATCAGGGAGCCACCAAACAGGTCCAAAAAAAAAAAAACTTTTTTTTTTTTAAAATATTTAAACCTACAATTCTTTGAAAATGAGAAATAAAGTTCATTCTTCCTTGGGTACTTAGGAACCTATACTAGGAATGTAAGCTGTTGTCTTCAAAACTATTGCTGAGTAGGGATGGAGCCAGGATAAGTTAAAATGCTACAAAACTCTCTTACTGGGACCCAGGTGGTTTTTGTCCTCAGTAAGTATTCACCTAGTTGCTGTAAACTTTAGTTTCTAGAGTTCTGATAAAGTTGGTTCTGACAGGTTTTTTTTGCTGGGTATTTCTCTGCTTTTGTAGAGGGATAATCTTTGAGCATTCCCTACTCTGCCATTTTCACTGATGTAACCTCCTCTCCATATATATTTTTTAAATGTTAAGTTGTAGCCCAATAATGAATTAAGATCTACAGTTCAAAAACACTGGTCTAATATCCTTGGTGTACTAAGAACATATGAACTAATAAGCAAGGTGAAGATTTCCACTCTGAGGACATGTTAATTAACTATGTTTATTGACTGAAAATGTAACCAAAGTGATTTGTTCCACCAACCTTCAGATATGTTGGCAAAATTATAGTCACTTCTCACCATATTAATGGGATATTCAGACAAGTTTCTGAACAGGGTCTCCATTACAGATGTTTTCATCTCCACAGTCCTTGGATTTAGGGGTGTACTGTGCAATTGCTGTTACTATAGACTCTCTTGTCCTCTTTTTCAGCTTTGGGACATCCGTAAGAAAGCAGCGATCCAGACATTTCAGAACACCTACCAAGTGTTAGCTGTGACCTTCAATGACACAAGTGATCAGATTATTTCTGGTGGAATAGACAACGATATCAAGGTATGTTAGATGTTTATCTCATATTTACCTTTCACCTATCTCCACTTACAGAGGTAAATCTTTCCAAACTTCTTAGCTTTGTACTTTATGCCAACTAAATGGAAGATAAATTAGAACTTGTTTTCCTTCTGTCCTGTCTTCATTGACTTCCCAAGTCAGGGTTGCATTACAGCTCATATAAATGCCATTAGGGAATAGGCAGTTAATGTGAAGTGGGAAGTCCCTGTGTGGGAACTCTGAAAAATGAAGGGTGCCTTCCCTGCCTAGAGGCATTTGAAACTTTTTCTTTTAAACGTGCATTGGCCTCATGAGATAGCAGTAAATCAGTTTGTGATTCTATACCCTAATCTCTCGGTGTGTCTTTCTTTTTGAGACTATGGAAAGGAAGTTTGGGGGAGTCCTTAGCTAAGAATGTGAGGTAATGATGTTGGAGAAAGGCAATAGACTACAGTGTCTAGAGGCAGTACAGTGTAGCTCAGGCTTTCAAGTAATTGACTTGGGGTCTGTTCTCAGTTCCACTATTTTCTAGTTTTTTGTGACTTCACATTAGTTCTTTCAGCCTCTGTTTTATCATATGTGCACCAGGGGTAATAATAATATCTGTCTCATAGGGTTGTCATGGGGATTAAATGAGCCAAATTCATTAGAGCACCTCGCAGAGTTTTTGGACATAGCAAGTGCCAGTAAATGTGAAATGTGTGTGGGGGAGGGGGAGGCCACTCAGTTTGTGTCTGCTTTTACTTATTGGCTTCCTTAGGTATTTCAAAGACTTTGACTTACCTTCTGCTTTGTCATGAGACTAGTAACTGTTGGGTAAATACTCAACTTACAATGTCTCTACCTAGAAATTGTACTGTATTCCCATCTCTTCTTGCCTCCTTTGCTGTTACTATGGATGGAATGTCCTTTTGTCTAAAGGTAGTCCCTTAAATGGAAGGATTTCAGCCTTTTTTTCCTGTCTCTGGGATCTCATGCCATCATTTTCCCAGATCTTATATATATATTTTTTTATTTTTATTTTTATTTTTTTTAATATTTATTTATTTATTTGGCTGTGCCGGGTTTTAGTTGCAGCACTCGGGATCTTCCTTGCAGCACTCAGGATCTTTAGTTGCAGCACGCAAACTCTTAGTTGTGGCATGTGGGATCTAGTTCCCTGACCAGGGATCAAACCCAGGCCCCCTGCATTGGGAGTGCAGAGTCTTAGCCATGGACCACCAGGGAAGTCCCCCAGATCCTATATTTTTAAACAACTGTATTGCTTCTCATTAGCATTTCATTATGCTCAGGTCTTCTCTTGGTGGGGTAAGGAGTCTTCCTTCAATTCCACATTGTCTTGTTATTGTCCTGTCAGTCTTCCCCTTTACAGCCAAACTTCTTGAAAGATGGTGATAGTGGTTATGATAATAATAGTGTTATCATTATCCTCTAATACTTAACTGTGTCAGACATTGTTCTTGGAGCTTTACATTATTAATTCATTTAAGCCTCACAACAGTACTATGAAATAAGTACTATTAATGCCATTTTACCAGCGAAGAAACTGAGATAAGAGAGGCACAACATCTTAACCCAAGGCTATACAGCTAACAAGCGATGAGACCTCGGTTCAAAATGCAGAGTTTGGTTCCAGAGTCCTGCTCTTATTTAATACCTGTGAGAAATCCCCTGAAGATTTCCCACACTCACCGTCTTTAATGCCTTATCTCCGTTTCATTCCTCAGTTCCGTATCTCCTGACCACTTCTCAGCAGTCTGGCTTCTGCTTCCACTGTTTTATTGACACTGTTCTCTTCAAGGTCACCAGTGATCTCTCTGTTACTAAACCCAGTAGATCCTTTTAGTCTTCTTTTGTTTGTTTTTTTAAACTGGCTCTAACAGTATGCTTTCCCACCCCTTCCATCAGGCATATCCTTCCTCAGATACCTCTACAAGCTATTCTCTCTATGCATTCTTTAAATGTCATTATTCCCCAAGGTTTTTTCCTAGGTGCTCTTCTTATATATACCTTTCCCTGGACAAGTCTCATCTAATTCTGTGACTTTAATTGTCATTTCTGTTCAGATGAGTCTGTTCTCAACACAGATCTTCAGCTCCAGGCCCATGTGTACAACCAGCTACTCAGCATCCCCCACTTGGATGTCTCATAAGTACTTCAAAATTCACCATTTCCAAAATTCAACTTCACATCCCTTTTCCACCCTATAACTATTTGGAGAATGTACAGTCAGAACGTGGGGGCTTAATTAGATCATCTTAATAGCTAATGCATTATTTCCCTGAGTGAAGTTTGGGGGCCCACTATCATTAGAATCACTAGAGGGCTCTAATACACATAAAAGTGGATTAGTGTCATCTAGCTATGATAATTTTAATACTTTTAAGTTATTATTATTAAATTTACATACTATGAAATTAACCTTTTTTTAGTGTACAGTTCTATGAATTTTAATGCTTTTGCAGATTCATGTAACAACCACAAACAGTACAGAACTATTTCCATCACCCCAAAAATCTTCATAATACTCCTCTGTGTCAAACCCTCTGCCCATCCCTAACCCCTACCAACCATTGATAATGTTCCTTGTCCTATAGTTCCTATTCTGGAATTTCGTATGAATGGATTCATATAATATGTAACCTTTTGAGGCTGGCTTTTAAAATTTGAACTATGAGAATTTAATCTTTTCGTATCTGCTGTGGGGATAGACTAGCCTAATACTCTTGTGCCAGTAATGTCTTCTTACCACAAGTAGTGTGGCTTATTCTGGGCTCTTTGTGTAGACTGTTTCAGGGCGTTTTATAAACAAATATATTCAGTTGTACTATAGTCCTGAAGGGACTGAGTCTCTTTTTAGGTTTTGAAGGTTTTCCATGTCTTCTCAGACACATATTATGTTATACCTTCTCTTAGGATCACCTTTTTTTCAGATAGTTAATCTCAGTCTTTGTTGATATACACCAATTTTGTTCTGAAATCCAAATTTATCTCAAATATGAGTAATATATAAATATAGTCCCATGAGTACGGCAATTAATAACTCTACATCATAGCCTTGTAACCTTTTTTTTGAAATATAGTTGATTTACAGTGTTGTGCTAGTTTCTGGTATACAGCAAAGTGATTCAATTATACATATATATTCTTTCTCATTCTTTTACATTATGGTTTATTACAGGATATTAAATATAGTTCCCAGTGCTGTACAGTAGGACCTTTGTTGTTTATTTTATATATAGTAGTTTATATCTGCTAATCCCAAACTCCTAATTTATCCCTCCCCAACTCCCTTTCCCCTTTGGTAACCATAAATTTGTTTTCTATGTCTATGAGTCTGTTTTGTAAATAAGGTCATTTGTGTCATATTTTAGATTCCACATGTAAGTGATGTATCATATGGTATTTGTCTTTCCCTTTCTGACTTACTTCATTTAGTATGATAATACCTAGGTCCATCCATGTTACTGCAGATGGCATTATTTCATTCTTTTTATGGCTGAGTAATATTATATTATATAATATACCACATTTTCTTTATCCATTCATCTGTTGATGGACATTTAGGTTGCTTCCATGTCTTGGCTATTGTAAATGATGCTTCTGTGAACATTGGGTGCATGTATCTTTTCAAATTAGTTTTCTCCTGATGTATGCCCAGGAGTGGGGTTGTTGGATCATATCAGAGCCTTTATCTTTATCTTTCTAAACAAAGAGTCATTATTCTGTCCACAGACATTCACATTTTTCTGCCAATGCTCATTTTCAGGGATTTTTTTTTTATTAGAAATGCACACAGTATTCTAAAAACTCAAGCATTCTTATCATGTACCTGCTCTGGATCATTTCTCTTGTCAGCATTGGGAACTCCGCGTTTGTGCACTGTTTACAGTATACCTTATTTTCCAAGCTAAAAATCAGGGTAGGCTTTCCTGATTTGCCTACTTATTTACCTTAAAAGTTTTGCAGAGATGTAAAAATTGCATTTAAATGTATGGTTAATAAATCAACTTTATTGGGAATAAAATTATTAAAAATGAGATTAAATTACTTATTACAGTTTAAATGTTTTTAGTAGTAAAAATGATCATTTGTTCATTGAAGAAAATTTAGAAAAAATAAAAATAGAAAAAAAGTCACTCGTAGTCTTATCATTCAAATTTAGTCACTCTTGATATTTCAGTTTATTTCCTCAGTCTGTTTCTGTGCCATAGTATTTTGTATGTAAATGTCTAAATGTTCAGATAAAATTTTATATGATGCTCTTTTCACTTAGTAACATATAGCTACTACTTTGTCTGGAACCCCCGACACTAGATATTGCCATGGCTGGCTTAGTCTTGTCTTCAAATGTCAGCTCAGACATATCTGTAGAGAGGATTTCTTAGATGAAACTAGGCCCTCCTTCTAGTTGCTCTCCATCACATCACTCTTATCTTATTTTCTTCTTAGCGTTGTAGTTTGTATCATTTTTCTGTTTCTCTTTTTCTCTAGTTTTATTGAGATATAACACTATTAGTTTTCAGTATACAGCATAATGACTTATATAACACAAAATGATTAACTTTAGAAGTCTAGTTAACATCCATCACTTCCCATTGTTAGAATATTTTTTCTTGTGATAAGAACTTTTAAGATCTGTTTTCTTAGCAATTTTCAAATATACAATACAGTATTGTTAACTTTAGTCACCATGATGTACATAACATCCCCAGAACTTAGGATCATTTTTCTGATTTTGCCACTTAATTCCTAACTATGTGATCTTAAGAAAGTTATTTAACCTCTCTGAGTTTCCATTTCTTATCTCTAAATGGGAATAATCAGCCTACCTCATACAGTTGTTACATGGATTAAATGAGGTAAAAAATATATTCTTAGCAACATAGCAGTTACATAGTAAGTGTTAAGCACATGTCAGCTGCCATCATCTAGAATATTAGAATATTCTAGATATTTTATTATTAGAATATTCCATAATTTAGTAAGCAGCAATCAATATACTGAACATTTAGTCTGTTTCATATGTATCACTATCACAGATTATGCTGCTGTATCCAACATATTTCTGTGTGAAACTGTTTCCATATTTAGTTACTTCCTCAGAATAGATTTCTAGATGAAAATTAATGTGTTAACAAATATAAGGATGTTTCACATTTTGGATACAGGTTGCCACATTGTTTTTTTTTGTTTTGTTTTGTTTTGTTTTGTTTTGTTTTGTTTTTTGCGGTATGCGGGCCTCTCACTGTTGTGGCCTCTCCCGTTGTGGAGCACAGGCTCCGGACGCACAGGCCTAGCGGCCATGGCTCACGGGCTTAGTTGCTCCGCGGCATGTGGGATCTTCCCGGACCAGGGCACGAACCCGTGTCTCCTGCATCGGCAGGCGGATTCTCAACCACTGCGCCACCAGGGAAGCCCGCCACATTGTTTTTTGGCGACAGCAGTTAATAATTTGAAATCAGGTTGCTATAGCTATTTGACTTCATTTTGCTCTTGTATAACTAAGGGGTGTGCTAGAGAGATGTGAAACCATAGAATTTCAGTCTTCTCCCTATTTAACAATACCCTGTTCTGACATGCTTAGGAGTGAGTAACTGCCCTTGGACCCAGAAAGACTCTTTTTAAAAAATATTTATTTATTCATTTATTTTTGGCTGCGTTGGGTCTTTGCTGCTCCGTGCGGGCTTTCTCTAGTTGTGGCGAGCGGGGGCTACTCTTTGTTGTGGTGCGCAGGCTTCTCATTGTGGTGGCTTCTCATTACGGAGTGTGGGCTTCAGTAGCTATGGCCTGGGCTTGAACCGTGTCCCCTGCATATTGCCCCTATCAAATTGCCTCTAGTCAATTAACAAGTACCCTTTAAGCAGTCAGGGGCTTACCAGCCTTGAGCATTTGCTTGACAAATCCCTACACTGCCTTACTACATTAGGAAGTACAGCTGAAGAGCCTGGTTTTTGTTTGCTTCTGTCTCTCAGATAGCACTGCCTATTCTGAGAAAGGGGGGGAACAAACAGGGAATGGAAGCCCCTTTTAAAATCTGGAGTGAGCAAATTCTCTATATGTTTGTGAGCAAATATACTGTTCCTGCCAGCCTCTTGGGATTTTCTTCCTGGGCATAGAATTGTGGAGTCAGAGGAAAATGAATAAAAGAAGAAAATGTGCTTCTACTTAATGACTTGAAGACTGATTGGCAATTCTTTGGCATTGCTTGTAATCCCGAGCTCTAGTCAGAATGGGAGTTTAGTTGATGATTTTTTTTTAATGTAGTGGGTAAAGAGATAGATTTTCCCACCTCTGCTCTCATCCTTTCCGATTATCTGGGCCAGAAGGATCTTTCTGGAATCTGGCCAACTCATTCCACTACTCTGAACCCTTCTGTGGCTCCCCAGTGAGGGATATCAAGTCCAAGCCAGTCATTCAGAATCTTTCATGAGCTGCCCTTTGCCTGCCTATCACTCAAGCATTGTCTGCTGCCTCTCTTTGCCCAATTCCCTACAACCCAGTAATTTTTTCATGCCTCTCTGCTTTCATGCATTATCTTTGCCTGGGAATACCCTTCTATTTTGTCTAAATAAAAAATACCTCTTAGGGGCTTCCCTGGTGGCACAGTGGTTGAGGAATCCGCCTGCCAATGCAGGGGACACGGGTTTGAGCCCTGGTCCAGGAAGATCCCACATGCCGCGGAGCACCTAAGCCTGTGCACCACAACTACTGAGCCTGCACTCTAGTGCCCATGCTCCGCAACAAGAGAAGCCACTGCAATGAGAAGCCCACACACCATACTAAGAGTGGCCCCTGCTCACCGCAACTAGAGCAAGCCCATGTGCAACGAGGACCCAACGCCGCCAAAAATAAATAAAATTAAATAAATAAATTTTTTTAAAAAAACAACCAACAACCTTTTGGGAATTCCCTGGCGGTCCAGTGGTTAGGTCTCTGTGCTCTCACTGCCAGGCGCCCAAGTTTCAACCCTGATTAGGGAACTAAGATCCCACAAGCTGCGTGGTGCGGCAAACAAATAAACAAACAAAATCTTCTTTTTCCATATCCTGCTGAAGTGCTTTATTCTCTGTGAAACCTTCCCTTTCTCCCTCCCATCCACATACCATGGGAACATTAATCCCTCTGCTGTCTTGGCTGTTGCCCCTTGTCCAGGCCTCTCATCACTTTTTTAGCTCCTTGAGAACAGGGACAACATCTCTTTTATCTCCAGCAGCACCTGCCACTAATCAGATGCCCAAACATTCACTGAACAGCTGATTAGGACATCTACAAAATATTTTGCTTAAATTAGTGCCCTACTCACTTCTTTGGCAATCCCAGATACATTTTGGCTCTGCAAAACAACGTGTGCAGGCCTCAAAGAGGAAAGTCTGGAAGGAGCACCCAAGTGTTGTGAGGGATGATGAATTACATTCTCTCCTAAAAAGCTGAAGATTTCAACAATGCCTTCTCTGAAGAGGAGGAACAATAGCTTGAACAAAAAAATGTCAGCCACTTCAAGCCTCCCTAATTATTGAGGCAGCAAACATCCTGACACAAAAATGATTGTATATGACGTGTGTTGGGTTCCACACATGAATTATTGATGGGGAAAGTGGAGTTGTCTGCCTTATGTATTGCTTTGACATACAACATCAAACTCATTTCTAGATGAGGAAGGTGCCTTGCTTAAAGGGACAGCAGAAAATTGTTTCATTTAGAAAAACTATTTGTCAGTACTGAATCAAATTTGGATGAAATTTTATATAACAATGATCTTAACAAAATTGCTGTTCTTTTTCCATATGACATTCCAGACCATTTCTATTTCCTTTAATGTAGTTTTTACATAATTTCAGTCTATGTAAATATAGACTGTTTTGTATTTTCCTTCTTTGCTTAATAATAAATTATTTTATAAACATTTTTACATTTGATCTTCAGAGTATTTTTAGGAGTTGCTTAATAACAGCTACCAATTATTATTGGGCCTGCTGTGTACTAGGCATTCTATTTGTAATCCTCACAACAGCCATAAGAGGTAAATGTTATCCCCATCTTACAGACCAGAAACAGGCTCAGAGAAGGTTAGTGGGCCAGTGATACATAACTCTTAAGTTGCAAAGACTGGTTCGGTCTGACCCTAAATGCTCACTCTTTCCACTCTGCTCTTCGAATGCTAGCATGAGAGCTCGTAGTGTTACAGTGTGTTTATGAGCCATAACTTAATGAACAGTTTATTTTTTCTGTTTGACATTAGGTTATTTTCAGCTGAACTGTTTCTCTTACCTTTCCTACCCAGGGAACAGTGAACCTACAATTTATTTTTCTTTTAATAAATATGCTTTTCCATTGTATACATATTATGACGTTAAATGAAAAATTTTAAGCCTCTGTATTTTTGCATATTACATTGTTAATATACATTTTACATGCAATCGTAATACCTTTTTCAAATGACGTGTTTACTTGTTTTTATATAGTTCTAATAGTTTATTTTTAGTTGCTAAGAATCATAGTTTAAGTGTTTTAAATGCTACTTTGTTTATGAATTGAAAATAACCTCTTTAAATTCTATTATTTTTTATTAAAATTTATCTTAATATTTGACATTCATTAGTTCATATTTTTCTAGTCAAACTTAGTAACTTTGATTCTGTGTTAGGAAGGCAAGAGTTTTTTCTTCTTTGGTAGAAATCCTATATTTTGTGGTAAAGTAATGCTCGGCCCAGAGGCAGATTAAGAAGGGATACCAATTTTCCCAGGCAGTTGACTCTTTAATAACTATTTCTTTGCTGTTCACAATTTGATTTTCTGCAAGTGCTGCCTTGTTTTGTTTTGCAGGTCTGGGACCTGCGCCAAAATAAGCTGACCTACACGATGAGAGGCCATGCAGATTCAGTGACTGGCCTGAGTTTAAGCTCTGAAGGCTCTTATCTCTTGTCCAATGCAATGGACAATACAGGTAACTTTGGAAAGAAAAGCTCTCCCAGTGCCCAGTCACTGTAGACCCTAAAGAAAGTGGGCATTAGGAACTAGAAATGTGTGCTGAATAAATGAGGGTCCAAGAAAGAGTCCAGGATGGCTTGCAGGTGTCCACCAGGACAATTAGGAAAACAGGTTTTAATAGAAAAAACTTTAGGCCCAGAGGGCTGAGTGCACGGGAAGGCAGCCTGGCCTCCACGCCAAGCGCCGCCACGTTGATGCTTTGCCGCCTCGGCGTTGTGAAGCAGATGTCTCTTCTTCGCCTGTGACTAATAGGTTTTGGAAAACGTTGCCTATGGTGACCCTGAACTTGCACCTTTATGAGACTCAGCAGGAAGAGAAGTCCAAACCCATCAGCCGTTGCCCCATTCACTACAAAGAGGACCTGCCTTTTGATATTGTAGAGTTCATGGAGGAGATAGAAAAGAAGACAGGATTTTTAACAAATGTATTTAAGTGTTGTGTCACCGGCCATTGGAATTCAGAGCCTTCTTTGCTTACTACAGTGCCATCTGTAACAAGGAAACAGGCCAGCTCAGCAAAGCTGACAAGGAACTCATCATTGTGGTAACCAGCCTGGCCAACAGGTGCTCTTATACCGTGGTTATCCACAGTGCCCGGTACAGGGTCTTCTCAAAGAACCCAGTGCTCTCTGACCAGGTCTGTGAGAACTGGAGAAAGTCTGACCTCCCTGCCCAGGAAAAGGCAGTGCTGGAGTTTGCACTTGCTATTTTCTTGAGCTGATGACATAACAGATGACCATTTCAAAAAGCTTGAGGTGCATGTCTTCAAGAAGATGCCTGGGATATAGCTACAATTTCAGCTTTTTATGCCATGTCCAGCCACCTTGCTTATTTTGTCAGTCTTGTTCCCAACAAAGAATTCTATCTGATGGGCAGAATCAATGATGTCAAAGACATCAGGAGTGAACCTGCTGCTCCCAAAGTATAAAAGCCTGAACAGAAAGGCCAGTGTTTACATGTCCAGCACACTGCATTATAAGACACCAGTTGGGAAGTAATTTTTTTTAATGTTTAGTCAGTGGATAGGGAAGAAAGTAAATAAATTTGTTCCCTGCCTACTTGGTGAGATAGATCCTAAGGGACATGTGATATCTGGGCCTAGGGGAAACCTTTTACTTTTTTACTTCTGTTGTGATCAGGGACAAAGGAGTTCAGAGGATGCTTTAGGCATTTCTGATGAACTGATATCTATGAATTTCAGCAGTTGAAGTTGAACATTTTTTAGCTTTTAAAAATAGTGTTGGGGCTTCCCTGGTGGCGTAATGGTTGAGAGTCCGGCTGGCCAATGCAGGGGACACGGGTTCGTGTTCCGGTCCAGGACGATCCCACATGCCGTGGAGCGGCTGGGCCCGTGAGCCATGACCGCTGAGCCTGCACATCCAGAGCCTGTGCTCCGCAACTGGAGAAGCCACAACAGTGAGAGGCCCGCGTACCGCAAAAAAAAAAAAAAAAAAAATATATATATATATATATATATATATATATATATATATATATATATATATAGTTACATAGAAATTGGTCTGTATAGACTGTGGTTTGAAATCAGTTCCTTGTTAACACGGTGGTATATAAAGGCTCTGAAAGGCAGTGGGTAAATAGAAGCAGGCACCAAGTTGTTATTTCTTTAGTGCCTTCCCCATTAACCTCCAGTGATTTTTGTTTAAATCACGGTCATCTCAGTAGAATTTTAGTCCTTATGTAGTTCATTCTTATTTTAGGTTTTAGTAAAAATTATTTGGAACAAGAGGGTTCTCACATTTTAAGCAGAAGTGTAAGAAAAAACCAACCCTGACATTACTAAGCGACTTGTTCTGCATGTCACAACCACGACTGCCTTATGTGTGTGGCTGTCTTAACTTTGTAGGAGTCATTTTCATTATCTCACTGATAGAGGTACATGCAAACCTACAAAATGCTTTTGTTTCCACATGACTTCTTTAGATTCTCTAAACTGCCAGTGAACAGTTCTTAATCAGTTTGGGGGAAATAGTGAGTTAATTTTGAATTGCCTGAACTGAAATCTGATTATCTTGAGACAGCACAGCTCTTGCTGCAGAGCTTGTGTTTTTCTGTTGGAACTATATTTTAAATACCTTGGAATATGTAACCTTTTGAATATGTAACCTTTTAAAATTGACTTTTGAGGGGAGGAGGCAGGGGCATAATAAAGAAAAGAAAAAAAAAAAAGGAAGAAAAAGAAAAAACTTTAGAAGAGATGGTCAAGAAGCCAGGATTCTAGTCCCAGATCTGCCATCTAATCCCTGAGCAACTTTGCACATAGCATTTGTCCTCTCTGGGCATCAGTTTCTATACTGATAATATAAGAGACCTGGACTTCACTTTTAAGGCCCATTTCAGCTCTGGTATGTTACGAATCCAAGGCTATGGATTCAAGCGGGGTACAAAAAACTCATAGTGATTAGTTTACTGAGGAAGATGAGTCTGGAGATCCATCCAAGGCAGTTCTCAAGCATTTTCAAAGAGTACCAAGCTCAGATGATCAATAGACCTATTGATATCTCAGTTGTGCTCTTTCTGACAGTCTGTCTTCCCTCCCTCCCCACTCCAAAAGCATTGATGTGACAAGAGGTCCTCATTAAAACACCTCAATATTCTGGATTTACACACACACTTGTCCTTTCTTTGCTTGTTTTTGAATTGTTGGATGGGAGGGTGGGTTTACTATAGCAAAAAAGAAAGATGACCTGTTGGATTATATGCTTAATATTGGGAGAGTTTGGAACTGCCCCTCTGATAAACTAAAATGTTTTCACTGACATTTTGTAATGAAAACTGTGCCTAGCACTCAGTGGGTACTCAATTAATACTTGTTGAATGAATGAACATCCTTACCTTCTGACTGTATTCTCAGCTGAATAGCAAACTTTCATGCATAGCTTCACCTTTTTATACCTGTTTGACTTCAAGGATTGTTGTTTTTTTCACACTCAAATAAAATGACATCACTCAAATTCCACTGTATGTTTAGCTTTAGTTAACAATGGCTGTGGCCACTGCTTACTGTGGGTGTTTCTATCCTATTTCAATAGATTTGCCATTGTCTTATTTTAGCTTTGTTCATAGTAAGGAAAGATGAGATTCCCTAAATGGTTATTAAAATAAAAATAAGAAGAATCTCTTGTTATAGCTATACAATAAAATAACAATTTTTTTTGTTTATTGTTTTGTTTATTGCTGCCAATCTTTTAGAGCCCTTTCACATGTGTCATTTTATTTGACCCTTAAAATATTATTATTTTTTAAAAAAAGAGCAAGTGGTATTCTCGTTTTATAAAGGCGACCAAAACACAACCTCACTATTTTCCTGATATCCTCCATATATACAGCAGAGCTAGAATTGGAATCAAAGTTCACTTTTTCTAATTCTTGGTAGTTTGGTAGTTGTCATTTTCCCCTATGAGCAAAATTAAAAAAGGTTAGTCCTGAATTTGATTTTTATAGATTGATTGTCACAGTAGTCAGTGGTATTTAGACTGTCATATTGAAACTTTGCTAGTGTGACTCTTGGGGTTGGCAGAGGAATCATTTGCAGAATGTTGTTGAAATCAGTATCACACCCAGCTACTTTCTGTTGCAGATCCCCAGCAATGTGTTTGACATTTTCCCTTCCTACCTTCTCAGTTTTCCTCTGTGTCCTTAGTCCCTGTTAATGGAACTTGGATGCATTTCGTTCCCATTAAAAAAATAAAAAAGCCTTGTCAGGTAGCAGTGTACCATGTTGGTCTTTCTCCACCCAGGAAACAGCATCTGTCATTGATGTGATACTGATTTCAGCTGGGTTCTCAGGAGGCCCCTGGCTGATAGCTGTTTTGCTTTGTTTGAATTTGCAGTGCGGGTCTGGGATGTCCGGCCGTTTGCTCCCAAAGAAAGGTGTGTGAAGATATTTCAAGGAAATGTACACAACTTTGAAAAGGTGAGTTCTGCATGGCAGAGGAATTTTACTGTCCATTTGATTCAAAGAAACATTTAAGATGGTGCTAAGGATAAGGAACAACAGCTCTCCTGGGAAGGGGCTGCATTCTAGTAACACTGTTCTCCATCAAAACTGTTCTTGCCAGAAATAAAACTAATAGAAGCATAGGCAAGAAGGCAATCACATAGATAGATAGTGATGGGGCCCCCCTCAAATTTAGGACTTCGGACTTCAGCAAGACACTCTATCTTTTTAATTCCTTGGGAACTTTGACCCTCATAGGTCGGTGTTCCATATGGGACTCAGATTCCCATGGCTATTACCCAGATGGCCTCCCTCACCCTCCCAGTGACCAGCTGTTAGAGCCCTGAGAATACATCCCTTCCCTCAGTAAGCACCACAGGCCAAGTTCTGAGAGACAAATTTTTTCTAAACTCTCAAATCCCAGGTCAGCTCTTCAAAGCAGCTTTTCCTCCAGATAGTTTGTTAATGTAGACTAATGTTTTCCTTTTGAGAACCCATTAAAATTCAATTTTACTTTATAAATCAAATTTTATATTTTTTTAGAATTGGTTTTATTTTTATTCTCCTATAATATAAACAAAAAATTTAATGAGGATTAAGATAAAGGAGCAAGGGGAGCCTCCGTTTATAGGCAGAATAAAATTTTGTTGCCAGGTCCACTCTTAATTTACTGGAAATTAAGCAATTTCTACAGTTGGTTTTTATATGGTTTGAAATATATCAAATTAGGCTGTCTTGGGCCACAGAATATAAGATAATTATTGATTATATGCTGGGGAGAATAATTAAAACTCTATTTTAAGAGGGGGAATTCCCTGGAGGTTTAGTGGTTAGGACTCCATGCCTCCACTGTATGGGGCACAGGTTCGATCCCTGGTCGGGGAACTAAGATCCCACAAGCCATGTGGCACGGCCAAAAAAAAACCTCAAGAAATTTAAAGTCTCTTAGTGATGCTATAGTCTAATAAAGAGGGGTTTGGTGCATTATTATATTCATTGGATTCCTGCTTATTCATCATTATAGAATCTTCTGAGATGTTCTTGGTCACCTGATGGAAGCAAGATAGCAGCTGGCTCAGCCGACAGGTAAAGATTACTAGGCAGGCGTGAGGTAAAGAGTGATGTAGCTATGCAGGTATCTTCTCATGTTTAATGCATTAAGTGCAGATACTGAGCTATAGCAGACAGAGAGTTATAGCTGTATTCAGAGATGAAGTCATGTGTGGTCTGAAGGGTTTAAGGATCATGTGAACAAACACATCATTTCTGCCCTCTCTGGATACATTTTACACCTGGAGGTAAACAGTTTCTTTGGTTATTGGATTCCCTTTGCCATCAAGGTAATTCAGGGCTTCCCTGGTGGCACAGTGGTTGAGAGTCCGCCTGCCAATGCAGGGGACATGGGTTCGTGCCCCGGTCCGGGAAGATCCCACATGCCGCGGAGCGGCTGGGCGCGTGAGCCATGGCCGCTGAGCCTGCGCGTCCGGAGCCTGTGCTCCGCAGCAGGAGAGGCCACAACAGTGAGAGGCCCGTGTACCACAGAAAAAAAAAAAAGAAAAAAAAGTAAAATTCAAACTCCTAATCTGGCTCCAGTTTCCCTCATGAGATTCTTCTGCCATGCTTCAGTTCATTCAGATACATATTGTGTACTCCTCCCCCACCATCACCACAATGCTTCACTCACATGGAACTTTCCCTGTTCTTACATCCCTTATGCCTCCAGGCTTCTCTCTTATATCTCTTCTTCTCCGTTATCCAAACTCCTATATCTCTCTAGTAATCAGCTATGTTATATCTATAAACTTTCCTGGCTCTCTCCCTTACCTCTCAGGCATTACTAATTGCTCTTTGTTCTGGCTTGTAGTCACACTGTATACATCTAACCTTTATTAACATTTATTACATCTTACAGTAAGACAAACATAGTGGGGCACCCCTACTAAATTATATGCTCCTGGAGGTCAGGGAATGAGTCTTACTCATCTCTGAATGAGTAAGCAGCTAGTGAATATTACATGAATAAATTCCTAGCTCAAGGATGGTAGTCAAATTTTGCCCTGCATCTCAGCTCATCTATTGGTAATGGCTGCCTATGTTGGGGATGATTCAGAGCTGGGTCTGGGTTCAGTGGGAAAAGTGTCAAGATTGCTAGGTGAGGGGTATGGCAGCATGTGGGCTAGGTATTTTCCAACCCTGAGCTGAATTAAGAGACTGTGAAGCTTTAACTATCAATTTAAACTGCCTGAGGAAATTAGGTGATGAATGAGAAACAGAAGGGAGAGAATTCTTCATTCAGATGCTGTTGTATTTGACATGTCTGTGGTGACCTATAATTGGGAGTCAGAGGTTGAGTAGGGAAGTTCAAGTGCCCAGGGCTGCAAATGTGGAATGGTAAAGAATGATGAGGTCCTCTGATGGCAGACTCTAGGTTTAGCTCCCAGTGGGAGATGTCTTAACCCTTTTTAGCTTAACCTCATCTTTCTCCCCACTTAGAGATTTTCCTGCTACCCGACTAAAACAGGCACCATCCTATAAGCATGAAGCCTTTCCTAGGCTAGCTTGGGCTTTCGGCGTGTGCCCAAGTTTTCTCCTATTTGGGGCTCTAGCACAACCATAAAGAAGCCTCACTTTGGTCTGTCCCATCCTTTCTGACTTGTGAACAATGCTGAACATACCTGAAGATTCCAGAGTCCACTTTTTTTCCCTGGCATGTTTAATGCCAGGAAAAATGGACAAGTATTTGAGTATTTTATGGGGGAAAAAGGGCCAAAACCATGTCACATTGCTGGTTTGAGTCCTGGTGGTTTAGCAAGCTGCCCTGAAGAGGGAATCTAAAGGATTTTCAGTTGCCACGTTTCTAAAGAAGACCTTGAAAAACAGGCCCACAGCCTAAGATGTCTTACATTCTGACAGTAAGAACCATTCTAAGTATTTTTACATGATTTTCAGCAGAGATGTATCTTTCCTATGTAATTAAGCTTTTTTAAATGGTACCTGCCTAGCTTTTCTTCTGAGCAGTGTGTTTCTGACATTGGTCCTTTCTAACTTTCAATGTCCTCTCTTCCCTCTTTCCCACCCCACTGTTCCTTTAAACCTTACATGTGGAAGCATGGCTCTGGTCTAGGAAGAGCCTGTATGTCTACCTTCTGAGGGTTGGCCACATTGCACAGGCCACCTCACCAATTAGCCCCAAGTCAACAAGCAGCGCTGTTACGTAAGGAACCTGGTTCCTGCCAAATGTTGCCATGCCAGAGTAAGGAGAGGATAAGGAACCACTCTAAATTTAGCATCTAATTGGCAGCCATGGAGAGTGAGGCCTCAAAGTAAACCCTTGGAGAGCTGGGATTCTGCTGTCTTTTATGTGCCTGGAAAGTGTATTGTTCCTTCTCAGAAAACTTTTCAGCTTGGTCTGAATTTGGCAAATTTCTCCTCCCTACTTGCAATTCACCTACCTCCTCATGTTCAGATTTGAAACCCTTCAACAGTTCCTATCAAGGACTACGAGAAGACTAGTCAGTCTCTGCTGTGAGTGATTTATTCATATTCAGCCTATTGATTTCATGTGATTCTGTTTTGCTCATATATTTATTCATCATAACAATAGCTATCATTAATCTGTGTGCCAGGCACTTTGCATACATTATTTCATTATTTCTCTCAACAAAGCTGTGAGATCAACATTGTCTCCATCATTACTCCATCATTTGACTAAGGAAAGAGAAGCTCAGAGAAGTTAAATGGATGTCTAAGGTTATTTAACTATTAAATAGTTGCATTGAGACTTGAACCCAGAACTTATACACTTTTTCAGTAGGCCACATAGCCTTAGATGGATTAATGAGGACAGTTATTGCACATGGCAAGAAAGAAGACACTGAGGAAAATATGAGCATTAGAGCCAGGGAGTCTGCAGACAGATGGGGTTCCTTCTCTTCCACCTTGGCGTGGAACTTTTATTTAGTTCCTACGGAGCCTAGCCCTTGTGAGCTAAACAGTATAATTAAGAAGCTCTTGTTTATTTGCATTTTAGACCAAAAGTGTAATGTTGTTCAGAACTAGGTATTTTATAATCAAGTGCTGATGATTGTACCCTTTTAGGTGTTGATTGAACAAAACAGATATGTAAATAATTGGTATAACCTGTTTGAAAACCACCAGCCTTTTAAATTTACCAACAGATTGTCTTTGCATGGTCATATGAAGATAATATCTATTTATTTTACCTTCAGCTTAAAATGACCCAAGCAAGGGTGAGGGTCAAAGGAACTTCTTTTGGCAGGGGTGGGGGGAGAGTGAAGGATGGCAAGGGACACAAGGTATTTGAGGACACAAGGTATATAAGAGAAAGAAGAATACTGGAATATATTAAGAGTTCTAATTTTAATTCAGCTACTGAGCCACTGATGAACTGTGTAACCTTGGGAAAGTCACTGTACCTTAGTTTTCCTTTCTGTAAAATGAGTTTAGACTAGCTGGCTTCTGTTGGCCCCTTCCCATGCTAGAATTCAGTATTCTTTCTGTCCATGAATTCAATGCAAGATTTGGATCAAGTGTATGTTTGGGTTTTGTTTATATAGCAGAAATGTCCTGTCCCGTCTCTGGGCTCTGTGATTTGAATACAGTACTAAGAAGTTCAGGTGGATCTACAGCCTAGTCTCCCAACCTGCCATGAGTTGGGTTACCTTTAAGACACTCCTAGGTGCATATGAAGTTAACTACACCCTAATTATATTGGGTGCTCTTTAAAGAAGGTTTCTGTGTGGGATCTGTAGGAAAAACCGTTTGTCTTCTCCATGATCTTTCCTATTTCAGAAGCTTGTGTTTGAAAATACCAGTAATGCTGATATTTTTAGCTATTCCTATTTCTCCACTCAGTTGCTCAAGAGCAGGATCCATGCCTTATTTAAAATCTATATTCCTGGTTTCTAAACGTCAGAGCACAGTTCAATAAATATGGATTGAATAAATAAAGGGTTGCTTCCATTTCCCTTGAAAAGCCATGCTTCTCCCCTATCCTCAGTTCTGGGAGGTCTTAGCCTTGCTCTTCATGATACCTTGCAGGTTTGTGTATGTGTGGGATACCACAAGCAGGAGGATTTTGTATAAGCTACCCGGCCACGCTGGCTCCATCAATGAAGTGGCTTTCCACCCCGACGAACCCATCAGTAAGTCTGTCCTGACTGTGGGGAAAGGGAAAGTGAGGGAGTCTCCCTAAAGAGCCCTAAGAATACAGAGGCAGAGGTGGGCATCTGTTTTATGTGAATTTCCATGCAAACAGTCTTTATGGGTATCGTTGACAGTCTCACCATTGTTCTAAGTGGTGAGGGTAAGAGCAATGATCCATTTTCTTAATCTCAAAGCGGGGGTTGGTTAGTCTGTTTATTTCTAGTCTTTTGAGTTTACTTGCTTCAGGTCTATGATTCAGTGATGTAGTTGGATAAAAGAATGATGTTTCTTAATGTTCAGATATAAATTTCAACTTAACATTTTATTGGCTAGCTAAACTAGATAATGAGCTTTGAATTTAAGGAGAAAATGAAACTTTCTCCAAGCAGACGCACATTTACAAAATGACTGACAAAGACATTGATTCTTCTCTTCTAGAATGACTGAGAAGGTCTTTTTCTTAAGGTTTGAGTGACAAGGGACATCAGGATTTAGACCCTGATAATGTATTTCCCATAGCACAGTCCATCCTCATGGTTTTGAGAGGACTTGGATTAAAAGTCAGACTGTACTGTAGTTTCCTGTGAATGGTGTTAAGAGGAGAGGAATTTAAGCTAAGTCCAATTGCTCTTTTATACCAAAATTGCCTCTTAACGTAAGAGCCCTTGAGCACCAGGTCTCCTTGAGCCTTCATTATTTCCAGTTATCTTCTCTGTTCTTTTCACCTCAGTACTCTCAGCATCCAGTGACAAGAGACTATATATGGGAGAGATTCAGTGAAGATATGCAATGGAAGACTCCACAAGGCTGCTTGACCCTGAGACCTCAGACAGCATAAGTGGCATCAAATGATGCCCAAGCCAGCATCCTCGCTTTAAATGAAGATCATTACTAGCAAGAAACAAGGAGGAGGTGGCCATATTCCAGCAACCACAAGTATCCCGGTATCCTATTTCATCAGGATGATTAAGGCAACCTTACGGTGGCCTCTTAAAACCACCTGCCAGATTTCAGGGATTGATTTTTTTTTCCTCTTTTTTTTTTTTTTTTAAGTAAGGTTTCTTCAGAGGGACACACATTGGTTGGTGCATAGTCTCCTGTTTCCTAATTTAGGCTGAAGACAGGGAATGTGACCGAAATTTATTCGTTGGGGATTTTTTTTTTAACTCAATAACTTGTATGATATTTTCTTTCTTTGTTTCTCTGACTCATTTTGTATTAAAAGCCAAATAGATGCCTTTTTACAAGAGCCATATGGATTGGATTTATTGCTGTCTTTTCTTTGAGGCTTGACCACTATAAATCTAAGCAGAGCATGATGTGGCCAGGGGATACATACAGTCCATTTAAACTTCCGAGAAGCTGAACATAGTCTGTGTCTACTCTGCCTCCTGCCAAAAGCACTTTTCTGAGCAGCAGTCCCTACCCTCCGGTTTCCTGAAGTGGGCAGATTTGGGGCATTCTCAGCTGGTAGCAATAGCATTGGCTGGAATGCTGTATCAAACTCAACTCAAAAGGAATATGAGAAAGTTTTGGTGCTGCTGGGCCATGACATTGTCTAAGACTTTTTTTTTTTTTTTTTTATCATTGTGCTTGTCTTTCTTAAACTGACAGGCATTAAGAAATGCTATTAGTTGCCTTCTACCCCCACAACAGGTACTGTCTCTGGCTCACGGGTGACTCTGCCTGGCACACAGATCAGCACTGATGAATCCCATCTGGCACTGGGGAGCGCAGTGTGTCTTTTCTGAATCTCCTACGTCAACACAGAGGTCTTCACACCTCCAACCTGTTCTGAACGTGTTTGGTTTTATACTTTTAGCTCACAAACGGAATCATCTACTTAAGTTATAAAAGAAGATAGTTTTAAGTGAGCACATGTCCAAGATTTAACTCATTAATGAAGGAACCAGCAGGGTGATAAACCTGTCAAACCAATTACTTTTAGTACAGTGAGTAAAGTATAAAGTTTATTCACTTTACACTGGAAACGGAAAGCACTTTATTGTTCCTGGGAGTTAAGGAAGTTTCACAGATCGATTATGCTTAGATTGGGACTTAGAGAATGAGTAGGACTTTGCCAGTGGGCAAAAAACATGCATTCTAAGAAACAGCAGGCACAAGAAGCTTGGTATGTTTCATGAACCAAAAGAACTTCAGCATGGTTAGTGATGGGGCCAAATTAAGTAGGAGCCAAGTGCTGGAGAGCTTGTACTATAATTTATCTTATAGGTTGAGGTTTCCTAAAGTATATTCCACAGAACACTGTTTCCCAGGTTTCTTAGCTACTTTGGGCATAAAGATCCCATGCTCACATAAATTCAGGAAAGACTGGGTTAAATACAGTGAAATAGCATTCCTTTACTGCAGGAATGCTTAGAACCTTTACTAAGTAGAGTGAGATCTTCAAAAGGAATGGTGACTCAAATTTCAGGCCTAAGCAATAATTACAGATACGGTTATGCCTTTAACCAGAAGAGACTTGGCCAAAGGTAGTTTTCAAGCCACGTTTCACACCTCTATCACAATCACAGTTTACTCCCTAATCCCTTATAAATACCCGGTCTACATACCTCACAGTTAGTCCAGTCCCCTCCACACACCCTCATCTTTCTTGGCTTGGGGTAAAACAAGGCCTGAACTTTTGATGCTGCACTTTTAAAAGCCTACCAGTCCCTTGAGAAGTTGGCAATGATTGGGAAGAACCAAGGCTCTGGAGGCTGCAAGGGCTTTCCTCTAACCTCAGCCTCTTCACTCCTCCCAAGTGACTTCTTCAAAGGCTGGGTAGAAACCCATTAGCAGAAAATAGCAACACTACTTAGAATTTGTAGGGAATAGAGACCCTAGCCTGGGGAATAAAGATTTGAGTATAAAACATCCCTAGAGTGTGCCAATTGTATTCTCACTTTGGGAGAGATAGATTGCTCCCGAATGAGTAATGCCATCTCTGGTTTTCAGTTAATTTCCCTTTATGACTTCCAGTCTCTAGCAATTAATACCATTGGCACTTAAAGAGCCAAATCTTTTTTTCACTGGGTGGTTAAGTTTTGTGAGCTGAATTGTCAGGGAGGTGGATTTGGACGGGTCAGGGCTCTTAACCGAGTTGCTTCTTCACAGCAAAACTACGGAGTTATTTGTTTCTCCTGATAAGACCTGAAGTCTGCTGCTTGTTAATATCTCAAGGTGTGGATGGGAAATAGAGGTAAGAGAGAGAGCTCTGAGCAATTTGGGGCTGCAGGCAGTTGAGCCTTAGGGGAAGGCCATTTGAGTTAGGACAGGATTTCTTCCAAGAGATTTTAGAGCTTGACAGCTGTGTCCCAGGACAGAAGGAGGGGCCAGACTTAAAAGACAGCCACTATTCCTGTGGAACCAAATAAAGCCAAGTCTGACCTCTGAGCCTGCCCTCTGGTCAATTGTCTCTATACCCCAGACGCATAATGATCCTTCTTCGAAAAACCCCTGGGTGGACGCCCACCCTTTCCACCTCAAGCCCTGAGCTATCCCAAATTCCTCCTTTCTTCTAGGTTTTCAATTTATTTTCCTCACTTGCCTCTGCAACTCACCTACACTCTTAGATTCTTCTTTAATTTATATCCTCTAGAGCAGTAGTTCTCAACTCTGCACTATTTTGCTACCTAAGGGACGTTTGACAATGTCTGGAGACATTTTCGATGGTCACAACTCAAGGGATGGTATGCACATCTAGTGAGTAGAGGCCAGGGATGCTCAAAGAAGTAGGTGCTCCAAAATGTCACTAGTGTTGCTGTTGAGAAACTGCTCTAGATCAGTGATTCTCAAAGTGTGGTCTCTGGAACTACAGCATCATCAACATCTCCTGAGAACATGCTAGAAATGCAAACTCAAGAGCTCTGCCTGAGACCTACTGAATCAGAAACTTTGGGGGAAAGAGTGTTCAGCAGTCTGGTGTAACAAGTCCTCCACGTGATTCTGATGCAAGTTTGAGAACCACTGCTCTATACAAAGTTTTCATCTTTCCTGGGAGAGCCACAGAGGCTTCTGTTTATTCAGCGATAGTTGTCCTTAACTATTTAACAGTTCTTTTTGGCTTACATGCTTTATCTCACTTGTCACATTTGGGGCAACATGTCCAAAGAGATGTAACATCTAAGATCAACCAGCTAGTAATTGGCAAAGCCAGGACATAAAACCCAGCTGGAGATCTTACCCCATCACCACAGGGTAGGCCTTCGTGACCTTTAACCTTGAATGCACATTAGAAGCACCTGAAGGCTTTAAAAATCCAGATGCTTAGATCATACCCCAGACCAATTAAATCAGAATCTCCAGGGTAAACATCAGTATGTTTAAAGCTTTCTCCAGTGATTGCAATGTGCAGTTAAAGTTGAGGACACTAGCGTTAGCCATGGCTATAACTATAGACAGGAGGGTAGCATAAAGCCAAGTTGACTTCTCCTGGCACCCCTTGGATCTCAAGGAAACCACTGCTCTGACATGTGGTCTGTGTGAACTTAACACTTCTCCCAGTGCCCATGGCTGAGCTGAAACTTAGGAGTTTGGCCAGGAAGCAGAGGTTGATCTACTTGTGGTCATCTCTGCCTGACTGACGGTGGGGCTTTGTGCAGAAAAATGACCTCTGATCTTCCTTCAAATTATAGCATCCAAAGATACTAGAGCCAGAAAGGACCTTACAGGTACTTAGGTCATCTAGTCCAAGCTCATTTTAGAGAAGGGGAAACTGAAAAGAGATACTGTTTAACCAAGGTCACATGCATATTAAGTTAGAGGTTTTGCTCATTCAGGAAACATTAATTCAACAGGCCTCTGTGGTGGGCCCTGTGCTGTGCTCCGAAAATAGAGAAATGACTGAGTCGTAGCCTCATCTTTGAAGGCTCACAGGGCAGAGTAGTGGGAAGGGAAACAAAAATCAGGGCTTCTCCAACTTTTCCCCTTAAGTGCCTTAATGGCAGAGGAGAATGAACTGGAGCAGGAGGGACTCCTGAAATTAGTAACTTTGAAATCTCACCTTGAATCTATAAAATGTATGATTCCCCCCTCTCAACTTTTTGAAAAGTTTCAAACATAAAAATTGAAAGATTAACATAGCAAATATCTGTATATGTTCCATCTAGATTCAATAATCTCTCTGTCTCACACACATTGTATATGTACAACTTTCAATGACTATTGAAAGTAAGATGCAGACATCATAATTCCTTACTCCCAAATATTCCTAAATACTCCAGCAGGGGGGCTTCCCTGGTGGCACAGCGGTTGAGAGTCTGCCTGCCGATGCAGGGGACGTGGGTTCATGCCCCACTCCGGGAAGATCCCACATGCTGCGGAGCGGCTGGGCCCGTGAGCCATGGCCGCTGAGCCTGCGCGTCCGGAGCCTGTGCTGCGCAACAGGAGAGGCCACAACAGTGAGAGGCCCGCGTACCGCAAAAAAAAAACAAAAAAAAACAAAACAAAAAAAACAACTCCAGCAGGTATCTATCCCCTAAGAACATTCTCTATCATAGCCACAATACCATTACCGCATCTAAGAAAATTAACAGCAATTCCATAATACCATCTAATGATCATATTAAAATTTCCCCAGTATTATAAATGTCTTTTATAGCTAATTTTTCAATCTAGAATCAAGTTTTATGCTTTGGGGTATTCTCTCTAGTGTCTCTTAATCTAGAACATTCCCCCACACCTTTTTCCCCAGTGAAATTGACTACTTTATGTGGTTTGGTATGCTGCTTCATAATATAGCTGTGCTTTTTTACATTAATAAATTTTTTTTTTTTTTTTTTTTTTTTCTGTACGTGGGCCTCTCACTGCTGTGGCCTCTCCCGTTGCAGAGCACAGGCTCCGGACGCACAGGCCCAGCGGCCATGGCTCACGGGCCCAGCCGCTCCGCGGCACGTGGGATCTTCCCGGACCGGGGCACGAACCCACGTCCCCTGCATCGGCAGGCGGACTCTCAACCACTGCGCCACCAGGGAAGCCCATTAATAAATGTTTTAAATGACTGAGCACCAAGGAAAACTGACACCCCAGGGAGATGTAGCATATTTATCTGTGCTCTTGTGTCTTCTCATGTCCTTGTTTTAAAAACAGATATGAATAAGCAATTCAAATTCAATCGTATACATACTGTCGGAGGTATACCTACAAACTAGGAGGAAGTGCCTCAGGAGAAATTAGAAAAAGTTTTACCGAGGAAATGACACTTTAAGTGAATCTTAAAGGAAGATTGGAAATTGGGGAGAAGAGGGATCTGGGAGGGGAGTAAGTACAGTCTGAATAGTGGACAACGTCACAGATCACCAGAACCCCTGGTGCGATCAAAAATGACACACAGGGCTCAGGGCTTCCCTGGTGGCACAGTGGTGGAGAGTCCGCCTGCCGATGTAGGGGACACAGGTTCGTGCCCCGCTCCGGGAAGATCCCACATGCTGTGGAGCGGCTGGGCCCGTGAGCCATGGCCGCTGAGCCTGCGCCTCCGGAGCTTGCGCTCCGCAACGGGAGAGGCCACAACAGTGAGAGGTCCACGTACCGCAAAAAAAAAAAAAAAAAGACACACAGCACATGGTGGTGGTAACAGCATGTTGGGGGAGTGACAGATGAGTAGGGACCTTGGAAAGTGTTGGAGCCAGATTGCAGAGTCTAAAAGCCAGGTGGGGCAGCTCTGGGCTTTGTTCCATGGGAAGGAAGCCAGAAAAGTTCTCTCAGTACTCTGCCCAGGAGCTCAACCACACCTGAGTATGCTTTTGATTCTGGGTACCCTCTCAGAAAATCATTATAGGGAACTGTTGTAGGAACCAGGGGAGATAGATGAGAGCAGTATCTTCAAACATCAAAAGACTACCTTGGAAAAGAGAAAACGCTCTTATTCTGGGAAGCCTCAAAGGGCAAAGGCAAGACAAGTGGATTATAAGAAGACAGACTTATACTCAACAAAGAAAGCAGCTGAGTCAGAGCTGTCCAAACACAGAATGGTCAAGAGGTGCTCGTCTCTGGAATGTACAAGCAGAAGCTGGGTGACCATTTGACAGGAATGCCTGTGTTATAATTGATTTAGAGGGTTAGAGCTGCTCAGCAGAATCCCTGGGGAGTATATTTTTAAAATACCTGTAACCAGGTCCCACCTCCAGAGATTTTGCTGGAGTTGAACTGGTGTGGGGCCCTGATTCAGATGCAAGTGGTCTGCACACTAATATTTGGGAGCCACTCAATTAGAGGACCTCTGTGGTCTTTTCCAGCACCGTTGTTCTATGATTTTAACATGCCATTTACCTCAGACTCTAAGATGGTAATTTTAGGATTCAGTGAATTGTTGGCTGTGAAAGGATGTCTGGGTCAGTCAGGGCTTATGGAAAATGATAAGGGGGGTGGGGGGGTGGGGAGCCAGCAGGGGGCTGAGAATCCTATGAGGGCATTTGGGACCTGCTGGAGTGGCCAGGCCTGAGCTGACCCCATCTGTCTTCCTATCCCCAGCTGGTCCTTGGGCAAGCCCAGTGCAGCATAATAAAGGCCCAGCGAAGTAGGGCCGATTGGAGAGGGCCTCCTGCCATCTCTCAAAGTCCCCAGCTCAGCTGGCCTGAGGGCAGACTTTTAACTGAAAGCCCAGGCAGCTGCTAAGGGCTCGTGAAAAGGGAGATTTGTCTTGGCTGTCAGCAGATTCTGTGCTAGGGATTCTGGAACGAGACAAGGAAAGTCAACTTTCTACAAGCTTTACTGACTGCCATCAGAGCTGTTTAGGGTTTCCTGACCTAGACCCTGCCCATTCATATACACCCTGTTCTTCCTATTCCTTTATTCTCAACCTTTTTCTTTTAAGATTTATTTATTATTTATTTATTTTATTTTTGGCTGCATCGGGTCTTAGTTGCGGTACGTGGGATCTTTGTTGAGAGATCTTTGTTGAGGCATGCAGGATCTTTCGTTGCGGCACGTGGGCTTCTCTCTGGTTGTGGTGTGCGGATTTTCTCTCTAGTTGTGGCACGCAGGCTCCAGGGTGCGTGGGCTCTGTAGTTTGCGGCACTCAGGCTCTCTAGTTGAGGCGCACGAGCTCGGTAGTTGTGGCTTGTGGGGTTGGTTGCCCCATGGCATGCGGGATCTTAGTTCCCTGTCCAGGGATCGACCCCGTGTCCCCTGCATTGTAAGGAGGATTCTTTACCACTGGACCACCAGGGAAGTCCCTCAACCATTCTTTCTTAGAAATGTTTTTCCTTTTAAGATTTGAAGGAAGTTGGTTGGACAGGGGTGGTGGCAGGAAGGAGGTGACAAGCAGTCAAAAGTATGCGCAGAAATTAAAGAGAAGGGGTCAGAGCTCCTGAACACAGCTTGCTGTTAAATACTTCTGTGTCTGCACTTCTTTTTCTTTTGTTTATTTATTTTTAATTTTTCTTGCACTTCTTTTTCTATCTGGCAGCCTATATTTCAGGCATCATCCTTTCTCTGAAGTTTTCCATCACTGCCTATTCCCAAGCAGAGTTAGCCGTTCTCTCCACCATTTGATTTCTGTACCTTATAGGCACTACGCCCTTCTATGTATCACTCATAACTGTCTGTTTATATGTCTGCCTCTCCCACAGGCCCAAGAGTCACAAACTCAGAGGCCATCAGGACCCAGAGAGGAAAAGCAAATGGGTGAAGTTGCTGGGTTTAGGGAAACAAGCAGTGGACGACGTCACGCTGCTGGCCAGTAGGCTAAACCTCAGGCTTTTAGCCCAAGGATTGTCAGGCACTAGCTCAGTGCCTGACACAGTAATGGAACTTACCTGGAGGTCTTGAGAACCAGCTCTGCCCTAACGTGCTGTGTGACATTACAGAACTCACTCAACCTCTCTGCCATTCAGGTTCTCCCTTTCTTTATCTCTCGCCTCTTCAGCAAAGGCACCTTGCAGATCATCTAGGCCAGTGGCTTTTTCACCTTGTTTCTGAGGGACTTTGGCTTGAGGGGCTGATCTTCACAGGAGGCAGGGGCAGACTGAGACAGCAGGTTCCCAGTCCTCTTTCTCCACAAAACCAGAGTGGTCCGACATTTTTTCAGTTTTAGAAATGTATGATTTCTTTTGAAGAGAAGTGTTCGCTGCTAAAAAAAAATCAAAGTTCAAAAACCGTAAGGAAGGCAGTAGGAATGGTATAGGTAGTTCTGCCTGGATTCAAATCCTGATTCTGCCACTTCCTTGTTGTATGACCCCAGGCACGTGATCTAACCTCTCTGAGCCTCAGTTCCCTTTCCTAGAAACCTCCGGTGGTGATAATAGCACCCACCTCAGAGGGCTCCTGTGAGATTTAATGCGTTAATGTGCAGAAGTTGCTCAGAACAGTACCTGGCACAGAATGCTTAAGAGGTGTTAGCTACTGTGATATAATGAGGTCTTTGTCCCTAGTCTTGGCACAGAGCTCCTAAAACTCTGGGAGTGTCCTCAGTGATAGGGTCCAGCCGCTCTGCGGCATGTGGGATCTTCCCGGACCGGGGCACGAACCCGTGTCCCCTGCATCGGCAGGCGGACTCTCAACCACTGCACCACCAGGGAAGCCCCATGAGTCCCTTTTGATCACACCTGAGTTTATTCTAATGAGATGACTTAGGACGAGACCCCTCAACAGACTCAGGATGGGACTGATCACCAGAAAGACCAAGTGATTAGAGATGAACCTTTTAGCCCCTCCTACTGAGCTCCCGGAAGGAGGGGTGGTAGCTGGTGACCAAGCTCTTTAACAGCTCTAGAACAATGAGATCCAGAGCAGCTTCCAGGTAGGTGGAACCAGCTGGGAGGGTTGTGCACCCCTACTCCACAGAGACAGAAGTGCCCAGGACCCTTCCAGACCTCACCCTATAGACCTCTTTGTCTGGCTATTCATTTGAATCCTTTATAATAAGCCAGTAAATGTAAGTAAACTACCTTCCTGAGTTCTGTGAGCTGTTCACAAACAAATTATCCAATCTGAGGAGGAGGTCATGGGGGGACCCCTGATTTACAGCTGGTTGGTCAAAAGTAGGGCTGGCTGGAGATTTGCAACTAGCATCTGAAGGAGAGGCAGTCTTGCGGGACTGAACCTTTAAGCTGTGGGTCTGCGCCAACTCTGGGTAGTGTCCGCATTGAACTGAATTGAATTGTTGGACAACCGGCTGGTGTTGGAGAATTGGCTGGTGTCAGAAAACACCCCACAAACTATAATTGGGGAGCACGTTCAGTCCTCTAACTTGGAAGGAGAAATTAATAGGTTTAACATTTCTGCTATCTTATGAGTGAACTTTCTCGGAAGCTTTTAGTGTTTTAACCCAGAGGGGGACTGATAGCGGAAGATTCAGACACGGTGACTAGGCTTGGTTTAGGGCAAGGGAAGGACGTAACAGCTCAGAAATGTCCTCACTTCAGCAGCTCCTAATGTGCCTCTCTCTAGGGCTGACCATGATCCTGCCTTCTTACTCAGGAAGCGTGGGAATGTTCTGAATCATCTCTGTCCTTTATTTCTAAATCCTGCTTCATTTCCCCCACATTCTTTCCCTAGTCCAAGGGTTAGTCATCTTTTGTGTTGACTACTACAAGCCCCTCCTGACATCATCCTCAGCTCCTAACATCCCCAATTTCTTGCCGAAGATGTTTCTAGCTCTTCCTATAGTTAGATTGCCTTCCCCCTTAGCATCCTGGACTTCCCCGTGGTAAAGAGAGCACAAGGTATGCTAGGGCCCAAGGCCCGAAGATCACTCGTTCACCACGTATTTGTTGACTCCTGACGTGATCCAAGTCCTGTGGGATATAGAGATAATTTATGACAGTCACTGTCTCCACAGAGCTCGGTCTACTGGGGGAACGAAATCAGACAAGGACAGTAAATCCCAGTAAAATCTCTCATGGAGATAACACAGACCACATGTGATCCCCAAGGAGGGGGCCTCCTTGAGGTCACAGAGTGTTAAGGAAGGTCTGGGTTGGGTGGGGGAAGTGACAGGTGAGCTGAGATTTGAACAGGAGGCCTCCAGGCTGAAAATTTGGATGGGAGATGCATTCTAGACAGAACGACACGTGCAAATCATGGAAGTGAGAGATGGCATGCTGTGTGTACGTGGTGGGCAAGACTTCGACTAAACGGAATGACCCAGGGCCAGAGGCTAGTTGTGCTGATGTCAGGCCATCATCCCTGGTCCCATAGGACAAACTTAAAGAGGGAGTCAGCCTGGCCCTGGAACAGGGTGTCACAGGTATGATGTGGTACAGCCAAGAGCCTGGCAAAGGCAGGTCACAGCCCCAGTGGAATCCACTGTTTTTAGGATTAAATGAGATAGTGCATGCCACGTACCTGGCTCAGAGTAAGCACTCAATAAATGGGAGCCGTGATGGTTATTATTCCTGAATTGCATTGTTAGTGTCACAGAGGGAACTGGCAGGTGCTCTGTGTGGAAGAGGCCCCGAAGAGGCTCTCCTAGAGAACTGTTACATCTGGGCTGAGACTTTGCGGGGCTGGTTCTTATTCTTTTGTGGGAAATATACTCTTTGGAGAATCTGATGGAACCTGTGGACCCTCTCCCCAGAAAATGACACATCTGCTCAGATGAAGATTTGCATATTATTTCAGGGACTTCACAGACTCCTGGAGGCCTGTCTAGTCATGGAACCTGGTTGGACACAGCTGTTACCTGCCAAGCATGGCTGAGAAAAGTTCCCACTGTTACCTCAGCTTACTATTCCAGGTGAAAACCTCAGCTCATATAATTTCTTTTTTTTAAATGTTTTAATTAATTTTTATTGGAGTATAGTTGCTTTACAATGTTGTGTTAGTTTCTGCTGTGCAGCAAAGTGAATCGGTTATACGTATATATATCTCCACTCTTTTTTAGATTTCCTTCCCACTTAGGTCAGCACAGAGCACTGAGTAGAGTTCCCTGTGCTGTACAGCAGGTTCTCATTAGTTATCTATTGTATACATAGTAGTGTATATATGTCAATCCCAATCTCCCAATTCATCCCACCCCCTTTAATTTCAACTCTACGAATATTCTGTGTGTTTTAAAATACTAAGTGGTTGGGACATCCCTGGCGGTCCAGTGGTTAAGACTCAGAGCTTCAAGTGCGGGGGTCACGGGTTTGATCCCTGCTTGGGGAACTAGGATCCCACATGCCGCACGACGCAGTTAAAGCAGGGGGAGAAAAAGCACAACTAAGTGGCAAAAAATAAAATAAATAAAATAAAAGTGGCAGCTGACAAGTGGGTGGAGGAGGGAGACCAGTGAAGAGACCATTCTGACGGTCCAGGGAGAAAACACGACTGGCTTCAGGGGCATGTGTCCTCTGCAGTCACACAGGGCCCTCCCTGTGCTTGGTTTTATGGTCTGCTGCGTCTTTCTTCCTAATGAGCCTTAAGGAGTCTTGCATTTTCATTTTGCACTGGCCCTCACAAATTATGTCACCAGTCCTGGGAAAAATCACGCATTTGAGTGCGTACTCTGTAAACAGAGCATAAGTGGCAGTGCTGCAACTGGAACCCAAGCTGCTTGGGTCCAGAACCATGGGTCTTAATCTGTGTCATACTGTTTTCTGAGTCCAGAGGGCCAGTGAGAGCTGAGAGGAAGGCAAAGAATAAAAAACATTGTTTCTTCTGCCAGAACACTATTCTCCAGGTCTTGGCCGCTCCTACCCTCCTACTGTCTTCTCAGTATCAATGCCATGTCCTCAGGGAGGCCTTTCCTGGTCTCCGGACCTGAGTTATGGCCCCCTTACTCTTTCACTTTTTGTTATCCTTTAAGGTATTCATCAGAATTTGTCATTATTTATTTGCATGTTTTCTGGTTTTAATGACAATTCCTCACCAGACTATTCTCTCAGTGAGTGCAGGACTGGTTCATCTCCTTATCCCCAGTGGAGAGCCTGGTAGGTAGTAGGTATTTCATAGACAACAGCTGGAAGGTAAGTTCACAGAATGTAATGACAGGTCAGACGGGATAGAGGAGCCAGGAGGAGGCCGCAGGGATTCCCACCTGAGTGATGCTAATCCCTACAGAAGCAGTTAGGAGTGGGGCTGTGATGATTCAGTGGACTGGGGAGGTGTTTGAGAGCTTGAGTGCTTTTGGAGGGGGCGCCTTGAAGAAGGCAGTCTTCTACTGGCAAGCCCTTCCTGACTCCCTCCCCACTGCAGCCCGGGTGAGGGGCTGGCTACAGCCCCCTGGGCAGACCGCTGCCATCAGGTATCTCCTGCTTATGCCCCTGGGGGTTGCCTGTTCCCTGGCCTGGGAAGCTCAGTGGGTTCTGGAACAGTGCTGCAGGGCTCATCTCTGGATCATAGGGCTCCCAGGGGTGTGTATGTAGTCAGTAGGGCTCAATAAATGCCAGAAGAAGAAAAGAGGGAAGGAAGAACTCAGGAGGGAGGCTGGGATGGGGAGCAGATCTGGGAAGTGGAGTGGAAATAGAGGGCCGAGGTTGGAGCCACCGGGCCCTACAGACAAGGTGGACAGAGGAATGCTCCAGCACCCTCGGGAGGCCAGGCACAGAGCTAAGTGCTTTATTCACCTAACTGCATTTCATCTTTGTGGCAACACTGAAGCAGTCATTATTATTCCTATTTTGTAAGGAAAACGGAGGCCCAGAGAGGTGACGTGATTTGCCCAAGGTCACACAGCGAGTGAGCAGTGAAGCTGGGTTTGACCCGGGGCCATCAGTCCCCAAGCCTGCACTCTTCCCACTTCACTCCTGCCTCTCGCCCCTGCTCTCCGCTTCCCTCCCCCTTCTCCCCTCCCTCCGCTTCCTTGGCCGCCCCGCCCTACCCCTCTCCTCCCTTCCTCTTCCCTCCCCTCTTTCCCTCCTTCCCTACCTCTTGGCGGCGGCGGCGGCGGAGCCACGTGGTGGGGCCGGGAAGCCGCGGCCGCCGAGCGCCCGGGCGGCTGCCCCTGCTGGGCAGTGCTGCTCTGCGCTGCGCCGCGCTCGGTGCCTGCGCTCCCCGCTCCGCGCTCCCCGCTAGCCGCCCCGGGGCGGGAGGCGCGCCCGGCGGCCGGCCGGCCAGACAAAGGAGGCGCGGTAGAGCCGGCGCGCGGGCGGACGGACCATGGACTCCGAGCGCGAGCGGCCGGCCGCAGCCCTGAGGACCCGGCGCTCCCGGGCCCGGCCCTAGGCGCCCGGCCCCTCCGCCCGGGGCGCCCAGCTGGGAGGACGCGGAGCCCGCGCGGCGCGGAGGAGGCGGCGGCCGCCGAGCTAGAGGGGCGCTGCGGCGAACGGCGCGCGCGGCCCCCGGAGCCATGGGCAAGTGCAGCGGGCGCTGCACGCTGGTCGCCTTCTGCTGCCTGCAGCTGGTGAGCGCCGCGCGCCCGGGCGGCTGGGCCGGGTGGGGCGCGGCGGGGCGGGGTCCCGGGGCGTGCGGGTGGGGTGTGTGTCTCTGTGTGGGTCTGGGGTGAGCGCCCGGGTTGGGGGGTGGTCTGGAGTCACGAAGCGGACGGGCGGAGCCTGCTCGGGCTGGCCCGGCTCTCTCTTTGTGTGCGCTTCTCGCCCGGCGCTCCCCGGTCCCCGAGTGCGTCCTGTGCGCGAGTCCCCGGCCCGCTCCGCGCCTGGGCTCGGCGCGTCTCGCCCGCACTGTACGAGCGGCCTTCTCTTGGGGAGATGCGCTGTGGGACTGTGGCTCGCCGGGGTTTGGGGGTGTTTCCGAGGCTGGTGTGTGGATCCGTTGAGGTCACTGCCGTGTGTTTTCCTCTAGATCACTCGTTTGCGTGGGTCTCAGCCTCTGGTCTCCGCCCCAGTGTTTCTCACAAAGTCTCTGCTCCTGTGTATGTCTCTCTCCTGGTTTCTCCTTGGTATGTCTCTAGATCTCTGACCATTTCTGGTCCATGTTCATCTGTGTGTGTCGGGATCATAGACTCCAGGAACCGTTCACTCCTTTGTGCTCTTCCTGCCTCCCTCTATCCTCCTGACTGGGCAGGCCTGGGAATGGAGAGCCCCTCCCTGGAGAGGGTCACAAGGAGCTACCAGGTCCTGGGCCAGTCTGACCAACCAGGTGCGGGATTGCCCTCCCTGCTTTGGCTGAGGCCACAGGCATTCTGTCAGTCACCATTGCCACCAGAGTGGGGCGGGGTGGGGTGGGGAGGCAGGCTCCCCTGCCTGGGCTGGCACTGATAGGGGTGGGATACTTGGGTGCCCTGGGGAGGATGGGAGCACCTGGGGACACTGTACCTAATCCCAGCCCAGGGAACTCAGGTTCTTGTCTCAGGGAGGCCAGTGGAGTGAATTTGGGGGCTGAAGGGGACCAGCTCTGCCCTTCAATTCAGACTTTGGCAGGTGAATTTGGGAAGGTGTTTAAGGAGAGAGAGGCCAGGATCTCCTGCCTACCCTAGAGCTGAGGCCCAACCACTGGGGGCTTTGGGGGCAGAGGTGCATGGGGACCTCCATGGACGGAACTCAGGTCTGAGTCTGAGTTGGGGGAACCTGAGCCTCACTGATGCCTGACTCCGTGATCTGGGTCTCCACTTTTGCCTGCATCCATTGCCCTTCCTCCACCACAGGTGTGTACAGTAATGCAGAATGAGCTTTGAGTGTGGCTATACAGACCTCCTCGTTCATCTTTTTTCTCTCCTCTTGTGGACCCCAGCCCCAAACTTACATCCACAGACCTGCCCTCTTGGGCAGTGGTCGAAACAGCTGGGCCCTGAAGATTGTAGCCCTGCTCCCAGCTGTGGGCTGCAGGGCAAGTGACTTCCCCTGGCTGGGCCATCTTGGTCGACCTCTCAGTGAATTCCTCATCCTTGAGTGTGGCCGAGGGGATTAATTAAGATCAGGTAGAATGGAAACTCCAGAAGGGCAGAGATTATCTTTTTTGTTCCCCCTAAATCCCCAGCAGCTGGAACAGTGCCTGGCACTCCATTAATATTTGTAAAATAAATGAGTGAATCAGTTATTTGGCAGCTCCAGGCTCCCAGTTCCTCTTTATCTCCTTTGAGGAACATAAAACGCCAAGAAGTGCTGAAACTTTCCGAGGAATTTTTGTTTTTCTGTGTTAATTTTAACCTAGGACTTTTTTTTAATTAGAAAAATAACACACACATATTATAAAATGATTAAATCAATAAATAACCAAACAGAGCAGAAGTTAAAGACGTTTCCCTCTATGCCCAGTCCCATACCCCAAAGGTAAGCACTATAAACAGTTCGGCCCATGGTCATTCTCTGTTAATGATAATAACAGTGGTTAGCTTTGGGGAGCACTTACTAGATGCTCGGTACCCTGTAAGCACTTTTCCATGTATTCACTCATTTAATCCTCCTAACAACCCTATGAAGTAGCTTGCCCAGAGTTCTACAGTTAGGGGCCCGGCTGTGAAGCCAGACAGCTGACCAGCATCCTCTGTTGCCTTCTTAACTGTAAAAGTAGTTCTGGCTCTGGTGAGTCAGGGGTCCCTTGGCAGGTGCTTCCTACTCTATAAAGAGATGAAGGTGGCGAGGCAGTATCCCTGCCTCTCACTTACCTGCCTCCATAGCTCTCCGCAGCTCAGCTAAAGCCACCCTTCCACTTAGAGGGCTCACCAGCACAAGGGGCTCTGGAATTAGATAAGACCTGGGTGGGATTCTGATCCTTCTACATCTTGGCTGGGTGCCTTTGGGCAGCTTGTGAGGGTTACATGACATAACTTGGGGAGGTGCTCTGAGGAGGGACTTGAAAATTGGTCTCTTGGGTCTGTTGCTCTGTCTGGTCCGACTGCAGAGTGGGTCCCTTCAGCTGTCGCTAACCCCCAGGAGCCTTCGCTGCCTGCCAGCTTTGGTACTATGCCCCCGGCTGCTGGAATTCACCAGCCTGACATCATCATCCCAGGGAGAAGGGAGCCTGTTTTCTCATCCAGTGGACAGGGGCAGAGAAGGAAGAGACTGTTAAATGTTTCTCAGCTGAAAACTTTAGAAGAGGAACTATGTCGTTTTTCTTTCTTTTGTGGGGCTTGATGATTACAAGGAAACAGGGCAGTTCTATACACTGTTCTGTAGTTGGGGTAGACTTGCTTTGGGCGAGGGAGTAGGGTGTGAGGGTGCACTGGAGGGTGGGAGAAGCAGGTGGGGGCTGGACCGTTCAGGTGGACAAGTAAAGGGGACAAGGCTCGAGTTTGACAGCACAGACGTGGGTTTGAGTCCTGGCTCTGTCACTTCCTAGCTGTGTGATCTGAAGCAAGTTGCTTAGCCTCTCTGAGCCACAGTTTTGTCATCTGTTAAATAGAGATGATAGAAACAGTTCCCAAGTCTTAGGGTTGTTGTGAGGATTAAATGCATATCGCTTAATGCAGATGAGCTCAGCACTGTGCCAGGCACAGAGTGAGCATTCAATAAACTTTAGTTTTTTATGTTTATTATCTTAATGATGTATACCCTGGTATGCTTCCCTGGAATTGTGACCCAGACATATCCAAATGCCCTCCTGCACTCTTCCTTTGTGGGAAGCAGCAAGTAGTTGGGCATGGAGCTAAGAGTCAGGAGGCCTGGATTCAAGCCTGCCTCTGCCACTGGCATCCTGTGAACTTGGACAAGTCTTTCCCCTACTGCAAGCCTTGGTTTTCCCCATCTGTAAAATGGGAAGAACCATTGGTCTGTGTCTCTAGGGTCCTGCCAGTTCTGGGACCCTAGGAGGATGTCTGGACTGGCTTGGAGGTTTCCGTGTGAAACTAGGTTTCAGTCTAGTTCCACTCTGTGGAACATCTTGGGTCCCTTGCGTCCTCCCTACTTGGTGTATCATCTTAACAGTACTAATGCTATTCACACCCTAATTTTTGTGTGTTTCCCTTTTCCCTCCCCTGTCCAAACCTGCCCTTCGTTCCTGGTCCACCTCCTTCCTGAAAGCTTACAGGCTACTCTATCCTTCCAGTAAGAGGATGAACCAGGGAGATTTGCCCAAAGGAATCATCATCAATTTCTTCATCATCACCATGATCACTCCCATTTCTGGAGTTCTGTGCTAAGCACTTTAGATGCATAACCTCATTTAAACCCAGTGAGCTTACATATGTAACGTGCTTGGCAAACTTGCCTGGTACATGTTCAGCGATCGATAAACGTTAGCTCTTTTACGGTTTTGATCCTTCTTATTTTTATCCTACAAAATGGGATAGATGTTTTTATTAGCCCCTTTTTCTGATGAGGAAACTGAGGCTCAGAGAGGTCTCTAAGCTAGTCAGTGACAGCACCAAGATTCATGCACTCTTTTGCTGGAGCCGAGAGCCACCCTCCCCGCCCTGTGTCACTCTGCTGTTCACGTTTAAGCAGCCCGTGACCTCAGACAGTTCTCTTCACTGCTTCAGGCCTCCGTCTCCTTATCTGAAAACGAAAATGATACTGTTTCAATAGGATCACGCACATGCCTGACACCATGAGCCAATGAGTGGTCAGTAATACATCACTGCCATGATTGTTCTTGTCCCGGCTCTGTGTGACCTTGGACACATGCCTTCGCTCCTCTGGGCCCCAGCGTCTTTCCCTGTCAAAGAAAAAGAGTCATCCTTACCTCTCAGAGTTAGAAAAAGGGCTTAGGCAGCTGCCACGCACACAGTAGGTACTCAGAAAACACATCGGTTTCATTCTTTTCCCCTCTGGAAAGCTCTTTGCTTTCTGGAAGGTGGTGGGTGAGGGGGGAAATACGTTGCTTCCTGCTGAGCTGCGAGTAATGGTGTGAAACGTGGTCAACCTGATTGATGTCGTTATTATCAGCAGCGGATGGTGAAGACGTGAAGACCCGAGGGAGCTAGGCTCTGCGGGGGCCTGCGCTCAGAAGCAGCTGCATCTGCAAGCTCATGGCTTCCTGGGGAGAGGCTGGCTCTGCTCTGGGTGCCTCAGGTCCTTGGGCCGGGCTTCAGAGTCAGAGCACGAAATCGTCCAGGCCACTGACCCTCTTTGTTCTTTATACCCCTTTGACAGGGTAGGGGCTGGGGTGATCAAGTCCCTTTTGCAGATGGACAGACTGAGGCCAAACTGCCCTCAAAACCCTTATGAGGTGGGCAAGGTGGAAGGGAGCAGGGCCCGCCCCCACCCGGAGGGGAGGTGCAGTGGATGGCCCTGGTTCTGCTCCTTTGCAGGGGTGGTGGCTGGGGGATTTTGACATAAGTACCCCATAAATGGCAGCTGCTCTGACATCTGCCACAGAGGGGTGAAGGACCTCTGGGATCAGGCCGACATTGCTGCCTTGCTTTGTGACTTCCAGAAAGTCCCTTACCTTCTCTGAGCCTCTGCCTCTTTCCTGTAAAGTAGTCAGGACAACAGCTCCTACCCCATGGTAGATTGGGACGGTTCCCTGAGGTGGTGCCCAGACAGCACTGGCCCAGGCAGTGCTCCCTGCGGCTGGCTGTTACTTGCCTTGCAGTTTGGATAAGTCACTTCAGCTCCCATCTCTGCCTGGATTAGAGATTTTAGTGACCAGACTCATACCCATAAACTCTTCAAGTCGTAGTTTCTTTATATGGAAAACGAATGGTTCTGTGGGAAATAATAACAACCTCCTTTTATTTGGTGTCTGCTATGAACCAGGCACTGTGCTTAATAAAGTGCTCCATATACCTTGTCCCTTGTTACTATCTGGCTTATCCATGGCCACATAAATGAGCATTCACACATCAGGACTCCACAGCTTCTACCTTGCATGCCCTATTGCTCCCCCGTAGGACTGTGGCAATGCTGGATGTGGAAACCGATGGAGAAACCTAAATCTTTCTTCATCCATAAAAGGTTGTTACCGGGCTTCCCTGGTGGCGCAGTGGTTGAGAATCCGCCTGCCGATGCAGGAGACACGGGTTCGTGCCCCGGTCCGGGAAGATCCCACATGCCGCGGAGCAACTAAGCCCGTGAGCCATGGCCGCTAGGCCTGCGCGTCCGGAGCCTGTGCTCCGCAACGGGAGAGGCCACAACAGTGAGAGGCCCGCGTACCGCAAAAAAAAAAAAAAAAAGGTTGTTACCAGATGCCAGACCTTCTGAGCTGCTTATTCAAATGCTAACCCCATCCCCCGTCCCCATTTCTCCTCACCCCAAGACCTGTGTTGGGTTTAAGGGAACTGTGACGCAGGTTAAGAACAAGTTGTGCGGGAAAGAAATTAACCTGTATTGAAGAGTTATCAGCCCTCATAACAACTCTATGAGATAGGGATGGTCTTTATACCCATTTACTGATGAGCATACTGAGGTCAGAAGAATGAAGTGACTTGTTACCAAGGAAACAAAAGATACAGTCTAGGTTTCACATAGATGATCACAGGGAAAGGATTTGAGAACAATTGCAAAATCTAGCCCAAGTGGAGATGGTCAGCTCTAATGGTTGAAGTCTCTTTTCTCATCTAATTTCAGGGAGGAGTAGGTGATAGGAGAGCAAGATGAGACCAGAGATGTGTTTTTTTTTTTTTTTTTTTTTTTTTCTTTTTTTGCGATACGCGGGCTTCTCACTGTTGTGGCCTCTCCCGTTGCGGAGCACAGGCTCCGGACACGCAGGCTCAGCGGCCATGGCTCACTGGCCTAGCCGCTCTGCGGCATGTGGGATCTTCCCAGACCGGGGCACGAACCCGCGTCCCCTGCATCGGCAGGCGGACTCTCAACCACTGCGCCACCAGGGAAGCCCCAGAGATGTGTTTTTAAAAGCTAACTCCTGGCCACAGCAGATGGAGCTGGCTTTGGTCTGGGGAACCCCAGTCCCAATGATCTTGGTCTCCCTGCTGGTCCTGGAGAGGGAGAGGGATGGTGATTCGGAGACTCAGGGAGAGCCTCAGGCAGCAAAGCACGCCTCTCTGGGACATGTGCTCCTGCCGGCAAGTAGCAGGGGTTTGGAAGAGCAGTTACTGTGGTTGCAGGTTTTAATGGGTTACTCTGGCCTCCTGGCCCCTGCCTTTCAGAGCAGCTGGTACATCCAGAGGCAGGGGGTTCAACTGGGAAGAGCTTGAGCTGTGCAGTCAGGCTGGGCTTTGAGTTCCATCTCTGCCTCTTTATAGCTGAGTGACCTTGGGCAAGACAGTGAACCTCTCTGGGTTTCCACCTGCGTTTCTCTAAATCAGGATACTAGTAATCGTCCCCAGAGAATTGTCCTTCCCAGAGGACAGATATGCTGAGTAGGAGCTCACAAAGGGTTCACACTCTTGAATGCCCCGGAAGTGAGACAGCAGGTTCTATGGAAATGGTCATGTCCTTTTTTTCAACCAGTTGAAGGCCCAAGTTGAAGCAGAGGTTCTGCTAAACCTTTGTGGCCTTGGCCTTACTGTCCCTCTATCTTCTCTTCTGTAAAATGGGAATAATCATTGCACATCCCCATAGGACTATAGTAAGGGTGACCTGAGATAAGGCAGGGAGAGCTCTGGGCACAGAGTCCAGCGCTCATTCAGAGGAAATCAGAGAGGAAGCTTGGCTCTCTGTGTCCCTCTCCGTAAAGGGAGAAGGTTGGACTCACCATCTCAAAGGACTCTTCCAGCTCTGACTCATCAGTGAGTTCCATCCTTTCCCAGGTGGAGATCAGAGCTGCTGCCACATCAGCCCACCTTGCTGCAGGCTCTGGGGAGAGGAGGAGACTCCTGCCTCCAGTGGCGTCCCTGAGGCTTGACACCTGGGTGTCAGGCTGTCAGGGACTCAGGCGACCTGTTCTTTCCTCTGTCTGTTTGAACGAGTGTCCGTACTGTCCCCATCCCAAATGCCTACATGGCATATTTGGTTGTAAGATCAAGTCTCAGACCCCAGAGGTTCAGAGCAGGAGGTTCTAACCCATCATTAACCCCTGACCCACTACAGGGGAACTTGCTGACCCCTAGAAAGACAAAATATTGTTGGGTAAGAGGGTAAGCTTTGCCATCAACTAACCCTACCCTGAGTTGCATTCAGCAACTATTTATGAAGCACCTACAAAGTGCTGGGCACGATTCTTGGTGCTGAGTCATTTTAGGGTACAAAATATACCCTGAGCTGCAAGTCAGAATCCCTGGGTTCTGGTACTCACTTCCTGTGCAACTTTGAGCTGGCCCTGCCCCTCTCTGGGTCTCATTTTCTCCAGTCTGTGAAACCAGGGGATGGAGGAGAGAGTGTTGAACTCCATCAGCGGTTTTCAAACTATCTACAGAGGCTCTACAGTGGTGGACGGACAATCAGGTGGTGAGTCCCCTGTCTCTGGCAGTGATTAAGAATTTATATGTAGGTTCGATGACTTGGATGTGTAACGGATCTAGTGATGATCCGAGTCCCTTGGAACCACCAGAGGCCGATTCTGGGTCCTGAGAGGACAGTGGCAATAGTACAAAATGGTATATATTATGAATAATGAAAATTGTGAGCATTTTTGTGCTTTTACCATGTCCCTGTGCCTTACGCATGTTCCCCCCTACCCCGAATCACAGAGCGTGGCAGAGCTCCTGGCACAGGAAGTGGGGGAAATGGGAGTCTGTAGGTACTTGACTTCCGTGCCCACTCTGGCTACCCCTTGCCCTAGAAGGAGAGGCAGCCCTGGGATTATTAGGGTAGGGGTGGCTCCTATGCCTCTTTCTTTTGAGGTTGGGGGGTAGGTTCTGCAGCCCCAGCCTGAACCAGAGATGTAGGTTTTCAATTACAGAATTAAATGCACAATTAGGCATAATTACCAGTGCTCAGAGCCTGAGACTGCTCATAATAGGCATGTAATCTACTGCAGCCTCTGTTTGTACTACTCAGTGCTTTCCCTAATGATGCGAGGATGCCTTCACGCTGCACTGTTGCCATGGAGATGAGCCTGCCACTACCATGCGGGGCTGACAAATGGTGTTCTGGTCCTGGACCCCTGGCTTGTTTCTGAGGCCTCTGCAGCCAGTCCTGGAGTGGAGGGGCCGGCCAGGTGGGCCAGGAAGGCGGGTCAGCCCTCCCTGCCCTCTGACATACCCCACTGGTTTGAGCCAGCCTCAGAGGCACTGGGGAGGACGGGAAGCGGGGGGGGGGTGGGATTCAGACCGCCAGAGTCCGCAAGGCTGGAGCAGGATGGCCCAGGTACTGCGAAAGGTCTGTGGTTACCCGTTCAAGCCGTGGTCTGGACAAGGGGCCCTGCAAACAGCCTGCTATGAACTGGCTCTGTGACTTTGGACAAGTCCTTGCCCGCTCTGCGGCTCGGTTTCCCCTTACGTGAAATGTCCAATAAAGAAGATTTACTGAGCATTTCGAAGCACTGCCAACTGTTGCAACTGCTCTACCTGTGGTAGCTCATTCACCCTCCCTGCACCCTTTTGTGGTAGACAGTTACGATCCCCGTTTTGCAGAAGCAGAATCTGAGGCAGCAGGCCGTTACGTCAGGCAGTGGAGGAGCTGGGATACCAACCCAGGCAGCCGGACTCTAGGCCCTACTCTTAACCTCTAGCGTATGGCCTCACATGTGTCATCCCTTGTCACCCTCCCAGCAGCCCCGGGGCTGACCACTGTGATCCCCATTTTCTAGATGAGGGCTCTGAGGCTCAGAGAGCTACAGTTGATTGCCCACCGTCACACAGCAAGGCAGTGACACAGCAGGTTCTGGCTGATGCCAAAAGCCAGGATTGCTAGCTTTGGCTTCTTAGCGGAAGTCATAAAGAGTGAAAAGGTTTACTTCCTCAAGCACATACCAAGGACCCCCTTGATTCCCACCTGGACTGGCCCCGGCCACAAGGCAAGGAGGCCTGGGGTCCGCCCAGGCCTAACACTTTGATCTTGGAGGGAGTCTTGGTCTAGTTCTTCTCTCATCTCTCTACCCCCACCTTGGTCACTGGAAACAGAGCGTATTTTTATGCTCTTTTTTTCTTTTCTACATTTCTCTGTCATTCAGCATAGTATAGATACCTACTGTGTGCCAGTTCTTGGGGAGCAGGTGGATCAGACACAGTGGAGAAACAAGACTGGAACACAGAAGTTTCAGGGTCAGATGGGCTTGGGTTAAAATCCTGCCACTGAATGCATGATCTGGGGCAAGTTGCTTGACCATTCTGTGCCTTAGTTTCTTCATCTGTTATGAGGCACCAATCTATACCTTGCAGGGTGTTGACAGTATTAGCAATAACAACTACCACTTACCAGATGCTCACTGTATGCCAGGCACTCGACTGAGGCCACTATACGCCCTGGGTGAACCTTCATAACACAGAGTCTCTCATTCCCGTTTAACAGACAAAGCAACTGAAGTTCAAGAAGTTCACATGCCTTGCCCAGGGCCCCCACAGCCCCGAGTCCAGAGCCCGTACTCATCTTTTTTTTTTTTTTTTTTTTTGCGGTATGCGGGCCTCTCACTGTTGTGGCCTCTCCCGTTGCGGAGCACAGGCTCCGGACGCGCAGGCTCAGCGGCCATGGCTCACGGGCTTAGTTGCTCCGCGGCATGTGGGATCGTCCCGGACCAGGGCACGAACCCGTGTCCCCTGCATCGGCAGGCGGATTCTCAACCACTGCGCCACCAGGGAAGCCCCCCTACTCATCTTTACTAAGTGTCCCACCAGGATGGAGATGTGTGTGTTCCTCCTGCCACCTCCCTGAAGCCCCCGGCTGCTTGGCCAGTTCTTCTCAGGGAATGAGGCGTCCAGGTGAAAGGGCAATCTGAGGGCAACACTGCCCACCTGGCACTGCCCAGGGTTCTGTCTAACTGGATGATACCCCACTGAAATCCTAAAGGCTGGGTTTTCTGAGATGAGGGTATCACACATCACTTTACCTCCGTACTCTACAGCTTGGAAAACTGGGATTTTCCCAAGACCACAATGCAAGTCAGTGGCAGAGTTGAGACGGACCCAAAGCCAGTTTAGGACACTTCTTGTTACCTTCCTTTTTTTTACCCCCCACCAGTCCTTTGGAGAGAGGCGTCTGGGGGGCTGTGGTGTGTATATTTGTGTGTTTGTATGTCTGTATGCATGCAAAATTGCACACAGCTGCATGCCCAAGCATTTGTGGGGCAGACATTGGCACACGGAGATCTGTGGATCAATAAACATCCCCTCCCACTTCCTCCCTCTTCATTTATTCATGAACTCTGAACTCCTTGGCTCCAGAGAAACTGCCTGGAAGAAAGCAATTAGAGCATAATTAGAACCATTCCTATTATCAACTCTCAGCGGGAGAGGAAGGGGGGCTGCGAGGGTGTAGGGGTGGCCCTAGGAGTTCCCATCGCCCCAACTCCTGCAGCTGCCTATTCAGCTGCTCACCCCGCAGGGCTCAGCCCAGGCACTAGTCCGTCTTCAGCAGAGAATAAGGACTTCATGCCTGGAGGCATCCAAGCACTTGATAAAGCCAGGGAGGAGAGCTTTCTGCCTTGCATACTAAGTTAGAGTAGGTGATTTCCAAGTCTCTTCCACGCTGAGCTGCTTGGGTGCTCCCTGCCAGGGCGGGGGGCTAGGCACTGCAGGATAACTAAGAAGCATAACATGGCTCCTGCTTTCTAGAAAACATCCCTGTATCAGATTGCATTGAATGAACACTACAATGACGATAGGAAATGTAAATTACCTGGAGGAAGCAATTTACCAGGCCGGGCTCCATTCATTGCCCATGATTAATAGTAGTCATAACAGTACCAGCAGTGGATGTTTACGGATTGTTTCTAACCCCAGAGCCACTGCACTTCCCCACCAGGTGTCCCACCAGCAGAGAGGTCACCCGGGAACAGGCACTCCTCCCCCTCTCTGAGGAACAGGAAGGTAAGATGCAGTGAGGTGCTAGGTACTATGTTTCTCACTTCAGATGCTTTTTTTTTTTTTTTTTAAATTCTGCGGTACGCGGGCCTCTCACTGTTGTGGCCTCTTCTGTTGCGGAGCACAGGCTCCGGACGCGCGGGCTCAGCGGCCATGGCTCACGGGCCCAGCCGTTCCGCGGCACGTGGGATCTTCCCGGACCGGGGCACGAACCCGTGTCCCCTGCATCGGCAGGCGGACTCTCAACCACCGTGCCACCAGGGAAGCCCCAGATGCATTTTCTTATTTAATCTTTCAGAGACCCTAGGGGGTAGATACTAATATTATCTCCAATGTACAGGTGAGGAAACTGAGGCTCAGGAAGTAACAAAGTCTGCCCAAGATAACACAGGGTTGGTGCAGACTCAAACCCAGGCCTTTCGGACTCCAGAATCCTTCTCATGCTTTGTACTTGACTAGGCTTGAGGGTGCAGTTTGCTCTCTCTTGAACTTCAAGTTGGACCTTGTAAAGCTATTTGATGCACCCCCTGTGTCCGTCTCCTGGTCGAAGGTAACGTGTTGAATCCTCTTCCTCTTTTTCTCACTGTGTGCCAGCTGAAGAGAGAGTGGGAGAGCCCTGCTGCTGATCTGGGTGGGTCACGGCCCCTAGAACCAGCCTTGGCAAAAGAAAGTGAAGGCCTAGCAGATGAGGGTGTGGAGCCTCTTGAGAGAGGGTCACCATGGATAAAGGAGCCCAGGCTGTAACCAAGGAGACAGCCCCACAGCCCTTAGGCTATGACAGGAGGGTGTGGCTTCATGATGGGGAGGGGAGGAAATTGCCACCTGGGGCCCAAATGGACAGAGAAGGGGATGGTGGGCTAGATTCAGTCAGAGGAGGAGTATAGGGCTGTGATGCTCCCACCTGAGGATGGGGGTGGATACCTGGGACCACAGGTTCCCTTCTTTCCTTAGCCTGTCCCACCTGAGGGGAGGTAGCCATGATAACGAGCTCCCCATGATAACGAGCTCCCCTTCGTTGACCCTCTGTAGGGTGCTGCCCCCTTTCTCCGAGTGACGGGTGGTCACCCTGGTAACGGGCCCTGTGCCCACCAGGGGTCTCTGACTTCCCAGAGGCCCCCTCGCTCACAGGTGAAGATAGATTATTCTGCTACACACAGCTGTCCCGCTGGAGGTGAGGGCTCACGTGAGGCCAACTTTCAGGTGTGGGCAGCTTTATACCGTGGCTCCTTGTTGCCTTCAGGAGGAAGTCCAGCGGTTCTCAGACTTTAGCGTGCATCACAAACACCTAGAGAGCTCGTTCAGATACGGATTTCTGCATCCTGCCCCGAGTTTCCGATTTAGTGGGTCTGAGGTGGGGCCTGAGAATTTGCATTTCTAACAAGTTCCAAGGTGCTGCTAATTCCGCTAGGCACACTGAGAATTCCTGGGCTAGCTAGCGGGACACTGGGTGGCCCTGGCGGCCCTGCCAACCCTGACACTCACCGCTTCCATGTCCTTGAGCTCTGGCCACGTTGAGGTAAGCACACCGGCTGTACCTCACACCTCTGTGCCTTCGCACCTGCTCTTTCTGTCTCTGGAAGTCCCCTCCGCTCTTAATCTCCTTAAGGCCAGCTCACCCATCATTTCCTCTTTGGACCACCACTGTACTCCGGCACCCATCTTCCTCTGGCCTCTGGGAACACCTTGCCCCTACTGCCTGCATTACAGCAGGCATCCCTCTGTGGTCACCTGTTCTCATTTCCACGTCAAATCGCTCTCTCTAGACTGCGAGCTCCGTGGGGCCTGGAGAGCTGCCTGAGTCATCTGGTCCGCAGAGCCTGGTGGTGAGTCTGGCCCTCAGAAGGCCCTCAGTGATGGCGATGCTTGAGTGAACCCCATAAGCGGGTGGAAAGGCCGGGTGAATAATCACAAAGCTTCTGCTTACTCTGTGTCTGGCCCTGTGCTAGGTGCCGGGGATTCTGCGGTGTGGGAGGCACCCGGCCGGTGTGGGCTCAGATGCTGTCGGTGTTCATGTTGCCGTGTGGCCAGGGACATACGGAAAAGCAGAGGGTAAAGGAGTCCAGTGTTAAGGGGGGGGGTTTCTTAGAGACGGTCTTCAGTGGAGTTGAACAGTCTGCAAGCAAGGCAGGGACCTTTGCATGGACTTACTGCATCTACTCCTGACTACAGCCGCACCAGCCAGGAACTGTCGTCCCTGTTTTACAGATGAGCGAATGGGACCCAGGAGGGGGATTCACCAGCCACAAATCACAGCACGCACGTGGCGGAGCTGGTGTCTGCCTGGATTTCCTGATGCTCAATCCTAAGCTCTCTCCCTCCCCCTGGGCCGCCCACAGTGCAGGCACCTGTGTGGTCCGAGACTCTTTCTTCGGAACGTGTCTCCAAGTGAGGGTTTACCGGTTTGCTCACGACAGACCCCAGGATCCCCTGTTAGGTCAGCCCCAAGCCCACTTTCAGGACCTGCCAGGGCATCTCCAGAGGGAGCCTGTGCAGCTGGTGTGTGCGCCCCCCTGAGCCCCCGGGACAGACAAAGGCCGGCTGCCTGGGGGTGGGGGGGGCAGGTGTGGATGTTGCCTACATGTGTGTCCCAGGGTGTCCAGACCTGTGTACGAGGCCTCTGCACAGAAGGAACCCAGAAGGCACTGCTATCTTCTGGCACGGAGCTCTGAGGAGTCAGAAATTTTCAGCGCACAGCCTGGCCTTCCAGACCATTATGTCTGGGTGGGAAGATGTAACATATTTTATTTAAGAGTCTGTCAGCTTGATTTGTAACTTAAATATTTGGACACATGGTGCGCTGTTGGTACTCTTGCCTCGGTCCTGAAGGCCCCCAAATGTTAGCGAAGGGTCTGGACTTGGGGGTGGGTGCCAGAAGAGGCTCCCAGGTGCCTCACCTGCCTCTGGCGATGCCAGCTGCTCCAGCCTGGCACTGTCTGTCTGCCGGTCAGCAGCCCCATGAGCCATCGGAGTGGGCTGCTGTCCCCAAGCTGCCACTAGCTGTCATTCTCATGATAGGCTGCCAGGGACACAGGGATCCTCCGCTGAAGTGAGAGGCTGTCTGGGACCCCGCCTGGGAATCACACTGTGCTTGTCAGCTGTGACAGGCTGGTGGGCGCCCGGGCCTGATGGGGCAGGATGGAGGGTGTGGGCACGTGGCTTATCAAGGCCTGTGGCCAAATCCTTGACATAGGCGATCGGCTCTCCCCCTCCTGGCTGCGTGAGGCAACGGTGAGGTGCCCTCTTTCTGCTACTCCCTGGGAGTGTGCACGCCTGCTTAGGTGCTCAGCCTCCCTGAGCCGAGTTCCTTCATCTGTAAAGTGGGGATCACTGGACCTGCCTCTTAGGGCTGTGCAGCAAATTCAGCGAGAGAATCCATGAAAGGCACTCGGCGCAGCACCTGGCACTTAGTCACCTCTTAGGAAATGGGAGCTGCTGTAATTACAGCCAATGGGAATGGCAGTGAGGCTCTGGGAGGTGGTGCGTCTGTAAGGCGCACAGTTATGGCTCTTTGCTGAGTGGGAAGCTCTTGGCAGAGAATCCTGGAATGCAGGCGCCTGGAGGTCCCCAGAGACATCGTGCCAACCCTTTGTATGGATGGGTCCACAGAGGCCCAGGGAGGCGGTAGGGCCCGAGGGGTTTAATCCCTGTCTCCTTCCCTTGCCGCCCCAAAGAAAGTCAGGGAGCCTGGCATCGGGGCCCTTGGTGGACTGTGCCAGGAAGCAAGCTGATGCCATTTCTGGGAAGGATGGCGGTTGGATGTGTGATTCCAGACAAAGAAACCCTGAACAAAAATAAGCTTTCCAGGTGGGTGGAAGGGGGCTGCTCTTCGCTCAGTTCTGGGGCAGCCATGGGCCAGCGGCTGCAGCTAGAACCATTCCTGTGGTCTCTGTTTCTGGGCAGGAGTTGGTGGGGAGCAGGGGCAAGGTGCCACGAAGTCAAAATGCCACAGACATTCCCAGGAGACGGAGCTCAAACCCCCGTCTGACACCTGGTGACCTCAAGAAAGGACCTCACTCTCCCGCTGCGGACAGTGGGGACGATACTCCCCTAGCAGGATACAAAGTGTGTTACCCGTGGACTCTAGGGCCAGAGGACCTGGATCAAAGCTTTACCCGCCGTGTGACCTTGGGCCAGATACTTTGCTTCTTCATGGTTCAGTTTTCCCATGTGCACAGTGTCTGTACCTGGCATGTTTCTGTGAGGATTAAATGAATCGAAGCATGGTGAGCATCCGAGATGCTTGACATATCATAAGCTTTAGCTGTTAGTGTCTCTTAGTGTCATTCTGGGGGTAAAGTGAAATGCCACCTGTAAAGGGCGATGCTCAGCATATGCACGTAGTAGGCACTTGAGAACTATGCGTTCCCTTTCCTTCCTCCTGTAAACCAGGCCTGAAGATCAGGCCGGGCCTGGTCCTCGGGAGGGGCCCTCGCTCCACTCTTGCTGCCACACAGACAGCGCACCTCTTCTGCAACAGGCCCGCCAGCAGCCTCCTGGCCCGGGGCCAGGAGATGATTGCAGGAGGCTGCTCCACTCTCACTCCTCAGCTCCTTTGCCCTCCCTTTTCATCTTCCCAGCCAGCCCCTGGGATGGGGGATGGGGAGGTGAGGACGAGATGGTTTCCCCGGGGCTGCAGGTATCTGGTTAAGAGCCAGGCTCTGGTTCCAGAACCACCTGGTTTGCCACAGCTCTGCCGCCTCTCCAGCTCAGATCTCAGGCTGCACTCCCCTCCATGGGGCAGGGGTGATAACCCATCCCTCACTCAAATGAGAGGGCGCGTGCAAAGCACTTGCCACAAAGCCCGGTGCACAGTAAGTGCACCCAAAATATTAGCCATCGATATTAATGCTCGTGTCAAAGTTCAGAGCCAGGCATTTTGAAGGGAAACACTTCAGCCCTGTCCCCTGGCGGGGGATGGAGGGGTACCCCGTCCCATGCAGGCCCTCTCCTGCCATCCCTCCTTACCTCCCTGGCTCTCACAGGCCCCACATGACTCTCTCCCCTGGCCAGAACAGAACACTGGGGGGTGGGGTACCCCGGAACTCGTAGATCACCAAGAAAGGAAGAGGGTGACAGGAGAGTGGGGGGGTGACACTCACTCCACTCACTTATTCCTTCATGCCACAGATGAATCAGAGCAGGAGACCTGCACAGATAAACAGACCTTTACCATATGGGGGAGTAAAGGCAGCACAGAGGGAAGGATGCTGGAAGCACCCTTCACCTCTCTGAGCCTCAGTGTCTGCATCTGTCCAGTGGGGCTAACGATCCCACATTACAGGGTGGTGGCATAAATCTCATCCTGAGCTGGGATGGGCTGCTCAGATGTTGGCAGCTGCTGTGATTCTCCATCGGAAGGAGAAGCTGGGACCCGAGCAAGGCCTGGACGGTGATGGGAGGGGATCCTGAAGCCCCTGGGAGGGGCTTCTGTCTCCTACCACTGCTGCTAGGCAGACTTCCCACCTGGCCTTTCATCAGGATGGAAAGTGAGAAGTGGTTGCTGTTGCCATAGCAGTGAGGCTGGTTTTCATCAGTATTTCCTCCCTGGGAGCATCAGTACAGGAGGTGCCATTAAATAAGTCAGGGAATTGGATTTTTTCCTGCTTCCATCAGGTCATGACCTCCCAACTCATTCCAGATGTTGACTGTGAGCACTTGACCCCTGCAGTAGGTGCATATTCCTCCCCCCCAGCCCCCGCCCCATGAATCTTGACCCAAAGAGTACTCAGAGGGCTTGGGGCCCCTCCCCAGCCACCGTGGGCCTCCCAGCCCTTGTCTCTGTGCCCTGCTCCCTCTCATTCCCCCTACTCTAGACACAGGGGTCTCTTTGGACCCTTCAACTTGCCGAACTCCCTCCCATACAGGATCCTTGCACTTCCCTCTGCCTGAAACTTCTTCCCTCCCTTCAGATCACTTCCTCCCGGAAGTCTTCCTCAACCACTTCCATCATAGCTGTCATTCTTTTTTTAAAAAAAAATTATTTATTTTTGACCGCGCGTTGGGTCTTTGTTGCTGCACACGGGCTTTCTCTAGTTGCGGTGAGCGGGGGCTACTCTTTGATGCAGTGTGCGGGCTTCTCACTGCGGTGGCTTCTCTTGTTGCGGAGTGTGGGCTCTAGGCGCGCGGGCTTCGGTAGTTGCGGGCACGTGGGCTCTAGAGTGCAGGCTCAGTAGTTGTGGCGCACGGGCTTAGTTGCTCTGCGGCGTGTGGGATCTTCCTGGGCCAGGGCTCGAACCCGTGTCCCTTGCATTGGCAGGCAGATTCTTAACCACTGCACCACCAGGGAAGCCCAAAAGTTTTTTATTTTGATGATGTCCAATTTATCGAGTTTTCCTATGGCTGCTTGTGCTTTTGGTGTCATATCTAAGAACTGTTGCCTATTCTAAGGTCACTCAGATTGATACCTGTGGTTTCTTCTAAGAGTTATAGTTTTAGCTCTTACATTTAGGTCTGTGATTCATTTGAGTTAGTTTTTATATATGGTGTGAGGTAGGAGTCCAACTTCGTTCTTTTGCATATGGATATCTATTTGTCCCAGCACTGTTTGTTGAAAACACTATGCTTTCTCCATTCAATAGTCTTGGCACCCTTGTTGGAGGGGAAACACGTTCAGTTTCTCACCATTAAGTATGATATTAGCAGTGGGGTTTTTCATAGATGCCTTTTACCAGGCTGAGGAAGTTCCCTTCTGCTCCCATTTAATTGAGTGTTTGATTGAGTCAGGGGCTGTGTCTATTTTTGCTTTTGTTCACCACTGTATCTCCAATGTCTAGTATTAGGACTGGCGTTCAGTAAAGATGTAATGGTTGAGCAAATGAAAGGAGAATGAAAAGGTCTCATAATGACCTAGAGAGCCCAATCTTCTCAAGACCCTTCTTACAATGACTCAGCTTCATGTCCCTGACCTCAGGTTTGGACCCTTTCTCTTCACTCATTCCCCTCAGCCTTACCCTGGCCTGACCCACAGACATGGGCTCTGGGATCAGTTATCAGGAAACAGCCTCAGCCATGCTGAATGGCTTACTAGCTGTGTGGCCTGTGGGTAAGTGTGGAGGCAGGATTTGCACCCGGTCTGGCTGGCTTCTTAGATTGCAGTTCCCGTACCTGCCTGGCTGGGGGCAGGAGGATAAAGATCTGCATCTTTGCAGAGCATCCATTCTATCCTGATCTGGCGGGAAATGATCGAAGGAGAAGGCGCTGTGTCAGAGCAGAATATTAGGTGCATATTCTTTTAAGATAAAACAGACTTCCGGGAGATTCCTCTCTTGCACCAGACTCCTTGGAGGTCAATTCTGCTGGTGGGGGTGCTCAGGTGGGAAGGAGGAACCTGAGCTTTAGTGCACTGCTTCTCTTGACCCAGTTGGAACAGAAAGTGCGAGCCCTGGAGGTCTCCCCAGCAAGGGGGGGAGCTTGATGGTTCCCAGGTGTCAGTTATCCCATTGAATCCACCCCTCAACCTGGGAGGCAAGAAGGGTAGGGGTTACAAGTCCCATTTTACAGATGAGAAAACTGAGGCCTTGAAAGGTCAAATGATTTGTCCAAGGTCTCAGCATCATTATTTTCTGAGTCAGACAGGATGCCAGACTCACACCAGCGTCCAGGAAGGAAAAGGCAGAGTCAGGAGGAGGCACGGAAAGTCGGGAGGTTTTTGTACAGAGGCATCTTGTCCGGTGTTTGTCGGAGCGCCTCTGCTACGGGCAAGGGCTGACCGCTCTCAAAGGCTGGCTCAGCCAGGCTGGCTCAGAGGGAGCGCCGGGTCAGCTTCAAGGGAGCTTTTGGAGGGAGCCCTGGGGCCCAGCGAATAGCACAGTTAACACTGGAGGTTTGCAGGGGTGCTGTGAAGGCAGGCAGGCCGCCCTGCTTGAGGTGATAGCAGAATGGCTGCAGAAAGGCCTCCAGAAGGAATGAAAGAAACCTTCACTGAAGGAATGAGAAAACCTCAGAACACCATCTACGAAAGGGGATGGAGGTGGGAGGAAGGATTGGACTCAGAGGGACCAAAGAATGGCATCTGTTTTTTTCTTTTTTTTTTGTGGCGGTACGCGGGCCTCTCACCGCTGCAGCCTTTGCCGTTGCGGAGCACAGGCTCCGGACGCGCAGGCTCAGCGGCCATGGCTCATGGGCCCAGCCGCTCGGCGGCATGTGAGATCTTCCCGGACCGGGGCACGAACCCGCGTCCCCTGCATCGGCAGGTGGACTCTCAACCACTGCGCCACCAGGGAAGCCCAGAATGGCATCTGTTGAGTGCGCCTTCTGTGCCAGGTACCCTGCTTTACATCCTTTAATGTCAACTCCGAAAGGTAGATTTAATTCTTCTCCTGTTTATAGACGAAACCGAGGCTTAGGAAGTTTAGACTTGCTGGACATCACACTGCTCGCAAATGATGGGCTTTTTGTTTTTTTAATAAATTTACTTACTTATTTTTGGCTGCATTGGGTCTTCATTGCTACGTGCGGGCTTTCTCTAGTTGTGGCGAGCAGGGGCTACTCTTGGTTGCGGTGCGCGGGCTTCCCACTGCGGTGGCTTCTCTTGTGGCGGAGCACGGGCTCTAGGCGCAGGCTCAGAAGTTGTGGCTCACGGGCTTAGTTGCTCCGTGGCATGTGAGATCTTCACGGACCAGGGCTCAAACCCACGTCCCCTGCATTGGCAGGCGGGTTCTTAACCACTGCGCCACCAGGGAGGTCCCCAAATGATGGGCTTAAACAAAACACATCTCAGCATTCTCCGTGACTATCACGGATCCTTTGAGAGGGCACCGGTTTCAGCAGTGGCAGCGGGGTAGAGGGGGTCAGGCCACGGTGGCAGCAATGCTGTGCATGAACCAGAGGAGCTAATAGGGAAACGTGGGGCGGTATGCAGGCTTTGGAGCCCACAGCTGTGTGTCTGAATCCTTCTCTGTGGCCTGGGGTCTGTGACTTTACTCCCTGCTTCAGTTTCCACATGTGTAAAATGACATTTTTCAAGAGTGAAAGGAGTCAGTGAAATGGACATGAAGCCACATGTATAGGGCAGGTGCCCAGAGTGGAGGCCTGGCTCTCTTCTTTGGGCTGTCACTACGCAGACGCTTGGAGTTGGTCGTCTGTGCAGCCAGTGCAGGCTTGGCGCAGAGTCAGTGTCCACGAATGCTCGGTGGGTGAGTGAGAAGAACAAGGGTGGAGCAAGGGGCCAGGCTGGGCCAGGCAGCTGCTGGACTGGATGGAGTGAGGTGGGGGTTTGGGCGGGGGGAGAGTAATACCTGGCCCCAAAGGGGCCTGCATACCAGGACGACTGTGGTCTCGTCTCCTTCAGAACAGGAGTCCTCTGAACCGGTTGGGGACTCAGGCCCGGAGTCTACACGATGGGTAACAGTCATCGCAGTTAACCTGGCTTTACCTATAGCTGTCGGCCAGGAAATGTTCTGAATGCTTTACACATCTTCCGTCATTTAGGCCTCACGACACCCCCACGAGGTAGGTACTATTATCATCATCCTCATTTTACAGATGGAGACATTAAAGCACAGAGAGGTTAAGTGACTTGCTGATGGTCACACAGCTAGTAAGCGTTAAAGGTCAAATTCAAACCCAGACAGTCTGGCTTCTGGGCCACACTTTTAACCACTACACTGTATAGCTTCTCTGGGAAGAAGCAGCAAGAATCTGGCCTTGGGATGAAACCAAGGACTTAATAATTATCCTAATAATGACAGATGTGGGTAGAGCACTTCACAGTTTAAAAAGCACATTATAGTATAGCAATTGCTTTCACGGTTGTGATCTTATTTCATCCTCCAGTTTCTCTGGGAAGAAGATAGGACATTATCCTCTTTTTGTCAGTGAGAAATTAAGATCCCAAGAGGGAAAGTGACTTGTCCAATTAATGATAATTTACTGAGCACTTACTATATGCAAAGTCCTTTACTCACATTACCTCATTGAATCCTCACAACCCCAGGAAGTGGGTATTAGTAGTAGTGGTATTCCCATTTTGCAGGTAAGGAAACTGAGGCTCCAAGAAATGACTTTCCCAGGTCCCGCAGCTTGTAGGTGAGAGCTGGGACTCCATCCCAGGTCTGCCTGACTCCAGAGCCTGGGCTGATAACTCCTGGGCTCTGTTCTCAGTCCCATTCTGGACAGATGTTAAGTCCCGATTGTTTTTGTCAACCTTCTGGTCTTTGCCACCTGCCTCCATCCTCATAGCCACTCCTGAAATTCTCCACACCTCCTTAATGAATTCTCCCTGCCTAAGTGCCTGCTCCATTAAGGTGCTTTCTGCCATGAGTTTTTGACTTAATTATGTGGTGTCATTCATTATACTTAATGGGGAGATCTGGTTAATCACCTTTATATTTATCCAAATGTCCATTTGTCTGCATCTGGCATCTCCTGGGACAGCCTGGTTTTTGGTGGGTTTTCTCCGTCTGGGTTGTCTTCCCCTCTACCCTGTCTGAAGTGCTTCTCTCTGGAGGGCGCCCTCCTCCCAGGCCTTCACTGCCCACTCCGGAGCCTGTTGGAGGATTGGCACTGGGGATGTGCCAACAGTTTGGACACGGGGACAGGGGCAGAGGTAGAGAGGGCATCTCCAAGAAGGTGGGATTTCTAGGAGAGTGGGACCGCGAGCATGGAGAGGGATTCTGGGCCCTGCCCTCAGCCGTCCAAGGCCTCTGCATCTCCACTTGATCGCCCACCTCCAGCCTCCTCCCCAGCCAGAGAGTCCCGTGCTTGAAGCATCCAGCTTCCATGCCCCTCTGCTCAAACCTTCCCTGGCTCCTGGGGCCCAGCCGCAGGTGTTCCCACCCTGCCACCCCTCACTTCATCCATCCAGAGCTTTCCCCAGGCCCATAAGTGGTCCATACCCTTCCACATCTGGGGTGACCAGCTTGTCCCAGTTTGCCTGGGACTTTGGGGCTTATCCGCTCAAGTGCTGCACCTCAAGAAACTCCACAGCCCCAGGCCAACCGGGACTGGCTGGTCACCCCGCCCACACCTCAGGGGTTTTGCCCATGCTCACGCATCCCCTAGTAATTTCTTCTTTATTCTGTTTTCTTATAAAAGTATTACTCATCAATGTAACAACCTTATAGAAATATCTCTAGTTGACTCTCAAAGACCCCTTCCAATTCCACTCTCCAGAGTTAACAGTTGGATGATTCTTTTTCTTTCTTCTACACAAAAAATAAGATACATCTCAAGTGGCCCTGCAGCCTTTTCACACCACGCAGGTTGGCCCTCTTTCCACACCATTGTAATGGTTGTATTGGTTTCATCACAGGGAGACGCCATAATTTACTGTGTGTCCTTCTGAGGGACATCCAGAGTGTTTGCAGTGTTTTGTTTTGTTTTGTTTTTTTATAGTCAGTTCAAGGCCAAATTTAAATATCACCTCCTCTGTAAACCCTTCTTTGACCCTCCAGGTGGTCTCAGGTTTCTTTCTTATTACTGTCATTATTTTAATAATAACAATTAACATTTATGGAGTGCTTACTGTGTCAGGCACGTGACATACATTATCTCATTTAATTTTCATGACTCCAAGAAGTGTGGCTTTTTATCCCCATTTTACAGATGGAGACACTGAGGCTCATTTGGAAGATAAACCCAAGCAGTGCGACTCCAGCGCATGCCCTAAACTGCCTCACATGGTTTTCCAAAGGGTGCACTGGAGTGGGTGGTGCTGAGGGCCAGGGCGAGGCCAGATGCCCTCTGTTCCCTTGCTTCTCAGCTGTGCACCAACAAGGTCAAAGCCCAGAGGTGTTGATGGAAGGCCAAAGCTGGTAGCCTGCAGCTTCTAATCCACTTCCACCAGGACCCAGAAATTAAGGTTGAGGGAGGGCTTGGTGGGAGGCGCCTCCTGGGGGAGAGCAGGTTCCTGCAGGCTTTTATGGGCCTGTAAGAAGGGCCTGCCCCACAGGCAGGAAGCAGAGTGCTCCAGGACTGGAGATTGAGGGTTGGAGGAGTGGGGTGAGGCCTGGACTTGGGAATGAATCTAGAAGACCCCTTGATCTTTTTTTTTTTTTTTTTTTTTTTAATCTGGCTGCGCCAGGTCTTAGTTGCGGCATGCAGGATCTTTTAGTTGCGGCATGCAGGATCTAGTTCCCTGACCAGGGATGGAACCCGAGCCCCCTGCATTGGGAGCTCGGAGTCTTAACCACCGGACCACCAGGGAAGTCCCGGTGTTGATGTTCTCAACACCGCTGTGAAGTAGGCACCTTGTGCCCATTCTACAGAGCAGGAGACTGAGTCACAGAGAGTCACTGGCCTGAAGGCCCTTCTCTGCACTGCCCACACCACCTCCCAGTCTGGCGCCTGTGAGTTTGGACCAGATGGTCGATGAGGAGCTAGGCACCCCATGAGATTAGAGGGACCCTTTGATTTTAGACTGACCTTGATATCACCCTGGGCTGCTAGGCCCAGGAGTTATGCAAATTAATGTAGATGCATGCTAATTAGACCTCTCCCAGACCTGTTGTTCTAATGGAGCTGCCAGCTCAGAGGTATAGTGGGATAGATCTGCCCAGAAGGGGCCTGAGGAGCCCCCCAGCTGCGGACGGGTCAGTAAAATCACTGGGATGAGGGGATGGGGTTGCCATGGAGACAGGCCAAGCCCCAGCCACTGCCTCCTGACAGGTTCAGGGCTGGCCAGACCAACCCACTGAGACAGTCCTGGGCCTCTCTAACAATTCCAGGCATGGTCTCCGAGGGCTAATTACGTGGAAGGTAGTGACCAGCTGCTCCCTGGCTCCCCCAGGCCCAGCTGAGGTAGGGGGCTGGGCCATAGTGGGAGGGTGTGAGGACAGACAGATGGCAGTCTGAGGACTTGGGGGCTGGGGAGCTGTCCTGAGGAGGAGGGCGCAGCACTGAGGGGAGGACGGTTACCCTTGAGAGCAGAAGGTGCTATGGAGCAGGGCTGTAGGGGTGAGAGTAGCCCAGTCTCAGAGAACCACGTGGTGGGAAAGCAAGGGCTCTGCCCCAGCATACCGGTTGCAGACTCAGCTCTTCCGTGTGCCCGTGGGCGAGCCCCTTGACTTCCCTGAGCCTTGGTTTCCTCATCTATCAGTAGGGGGAAGATTAAGAGATGTGACTCAGGAATTCCCTGGTGGTCCAGTGGTTAGGACTCTGCGCTTCCACTGCCGGGGGCCTGGGCCTGCAAGCCACTCGGCACGGGCCAAAAAAAAAAAAGAGAGAAATGTGACCCGAGTATGAGGGGTAGTATACAGTAGGTACTCAATAAATGACTCTACAATTCTAAGACCCACTGGGAGAGGTTAGTTTAGTTTTGTTGTTGTTGTTTGGCCGCATTGCGCGGCCTGCAGGATCTTAGTTCAACCAGAGATTGAACCCAGGCCCTTGGCAGTGAAAGCACAGAGTCCTAACTACTGGACTGCCAGGGAATTTCCCTAGTTTTCTAGTGGGAAAGAGCTTCCTCTCTTCTTGCCCCTCTCCCACTTCCCCTGCTCTCTGGCCTGGGGCAGGTGTTCTGATGTCTGCACTGAGGAGGCTATGGGCAGGACTGTCATCCCGTGAGCACAGGAACTGGGCCCTCTGTATTCACCACTGAGTTCTCAGCACTAAGCCTACAAAAGACGCTCAAGAACTGTTGGTAGAGGGCTTCCCTGGTGGCGCAGTGGTTGAGAATCCGCCTGCCGATGCAGGGGACACGGGTTTGTGTCCTGGTCCGGGAGGATCCCACATGCCGCGGAGCGGCTGGGCCCGTGAGCCATGGCCGCTGAGCCTGCGCGTCCGGAGCCTGTGCTCCGCAACGAGAGAGGCCATAACAGTGAGAGGCCCGCGTACCACAAAAAAAAAAAAAAAAAAAAAAAAAAACTGTTGGTAGAATGAATGAATGAACAGGTGTGAAGTACTCAGAACAGAGCCTGGCACTAAGAGGTTAATAAACATTAGCTGTTACTTCACTGCCCATGGGAGGCTGGGCTGGGTGGCTCATGAGAGGCCCTTTGATGCACAGCAGGTTCTGCCCCCGCCTCCTCTCTGTCCCTTCGTGTGCCCGTGACCGTCTCTGGAGAGGTGTCTGGTGAGTGGGAGCAGTGGGTGTAGAGACAGGGCTCAGATCTTAGCTCTGCCACATCCTGTCTGAGTGACTTCAGGAGACTCAAGTGACCACGCTGAGCCTCCTCATATCAAGGTGGCCACACTAGGGCTGTGGGGAGAGGGCTGATGACACCTGGAGGAGGGGTCATGGTGGATCTGTGTGTAGTCAGGGAGAGGCAGGGCTCTGATGACCCAGGCAGAACCTAGAGACAGGCTGTACCAGGGACCAGCAGAACCACCTTCTGGTGAAGACGGGCCATTAGGCTCTCAGCAGAGGTCACAGGACCCCAAGGGCAGTCCCCCTGAAGACAGGCGGGCTGCAGCAACACCAGGCCTAGATAGCGACTTGGAGCGGCAGAGGCCCCCATTGTACAGATGAGAACGCTGAGGCCCAGAGGAGTCTTGCCCTGGGTCCCAAAGCACATTCACATCACAGAAGGAGACCTCAGATCCTCTGAGCCACCCAAGTGCTCTTTCACAGTCTAACAATGAGTCAACAACATCTTACAACATTTTCTCTTAACGTTTAAAAAATTATAGCTTTGTTTTAAAACATCTTAGAAATACCAAAGTGTATGTATTTAAAAGTAAAAGTTTCCCCCTTCCCGCTCCCTAGGGAGAAGTTCTCATAACCATTTGTTGTGGGTTTCCCAGGCTCTTGATTCTGCATTTACAATCACACACATTTCATGAGTCTTTCTTTTTTGCTTTTGTTTTTTTACATAAATAGAATCATATTGTTCTGCAGCTTTTTTTTTCTCTTAACAGTGATAGCCTTGGCCATTTTCCAGCGGGATCCAAGCTGGGACAGAGGGAGGCAGAAGGGCTGTGGGAGCCCTGGAAAAGAAAGAGAGAGAGAGAGAGAGAATGTGTACGTGTGTTGGGGGTAGAAAGAACTCCCCACAGGTCACTATGCACAGTGGGTGGGAAACCAGGCAGAGAAGCCCCCATCATCAGCTCCCAGAGGACTGTGCTATCTGTCTTTAGACTAGAACTCTATGGAGCTGAAACCACGCCAGCTTGCTCATTGCTGTATACCCTGGCCTGGCACATAGTAGGTGCTCAGGAAATATTTGTTCGATGAATTGAGTCCCTTTTAGGCCCATCTTCCCTGACCTTGCCAGAGACTACCCGGTCTCCATGCCTGTACTCCTTTTAATCTCTTGCTGGGTGTTTATTTCAACTCATACTCAGATGGCATGGATGCCAGATGGACCCTGGAGATGGGGACAGAGCTCAGAGAAAGAGAGAAGACCCTCTCCTTAGATGAGTCACTGCCCCTGTCTGCTGTCAGTTTGCTCACCTCTCTAATGAGGGGGTTGGACCAACAGATCTCCGGGGGCCCTTCCAGTTCTGCCATGTGCAGCTTCAATCCCACTACCTCATTTCACGGATGAGGGGCTGAGTCGAGTTTAATTTTGTCAGCTGCCTCAGAAATCGATTGGGAAAAGGGGGGCTTGAGTTTGGGGATGCAGCAAAGGCTGTAGTCATATCCTGAGCACCAACTGTGTACCAAGTACCGGGATGAGAGCTTTACACGCGCTGTCCAAATCCTCAGGACGTTTTCCCAGTGAGGAAACAGGCTGGCTCAGAAAGGGGGAGTAACTTGCCCGAGGTCGCACTCGCACGTGAGTCAGGGACTGAGCTGGGAATGGCAGGTTCTTCCCACCTCAGCATCTCTGTGAACTAAAGTCAGTAAAGGAGACCAGGCGCGACCAAACTGTTCTCCAGAAACTTCAGGAGCCCCTTCCTCATCATTGCCCAGACAGCCTGACTTCTGTATGTAAGTCCCCTGGCGATATGGCTGGAATTTTGGACAGGAAAGTAGTTGACTTGCAGAACTGGCTGGCAAGGGCGTGGACACAAGAGGCTTCTGATGGGTTCTGTGGCCCCAAGCCCAGCCCTCTGCCTGCCCTCTCCCCCAGCCGGCTTCCTGGGGCCGGGGTGGGCCCATCTGCATTATTCATTTCTCACTCCCCACCCCCAATCCCCCCCCCCACCTGGTGTTGGGCTCCTGGGGTTGGCGTCTAGACAGACAAGAGCATCCTACTGAGAGCAGAGGCAGCCCTGACTCGGGGTTGAAAGTTCCCATGGCAACTGTATCCCCCTCAGCTGGCAGCTACCCAATAAATAAATAATCAGGGATGGGGGTGGGGAGCTAAGGGCAGGGGGAGGGGCAGCAGGGGAGCCTCGTGGAAGCTTCACTCCGGAAAGAGGGGTGGGTTAGGCTTCAAGTAGACTGGGGGCTGGTATTGCAGTTGGCCAGGTGAAGAAGGTAGAGGGAGGAAGGTGGCCAGATGTGAGAGAGATTCAGAAGAGCAGAGAGCCAGTTGATGACAGACTGGGAACGCAGGTGTCAGCAGGAAGACCAGGGCCTACAGCTTACCTTTCTAGGTCATGCAGCTGGACACATCATGGGGCCCACATCACTGCAAATGGACTAGGTTTGGATGTATTAAGTTCATGATGAACCATCCAATGGGTACTTGGCTATAAAGGGGCCGGAGGCTGAAGGAACTGAAGCTGGGGGGGACACGCATTTGCCGGGACACGGGGAGTGTGAAGAGGGGCTGGGCTGTGGCCCTGAGGTGCTCTGATACTTAGGGGCCTGACCGCACAGGAGGATGGGCTGCACCGGAATCAGGCCAAGGAGGTGGAGAATGCGTGTGCCAGGCACGGCTCTCGCCGCTGGAAATGCAGCAGTGAACATCCCCACTCTCGTGGAGTTTGCCTTCTAATGCAGGAGACAGTAAACAAGGAGTGAATAGTATGTTAGTCAATGATAAGTGCCGTGGAGAAAATAAAGCAAGGCGGGAGGCAGGGAGCTCTGCAGCGGAATATAATTTTAAATAATGCTGACTCTCCTCACGACCAGGTGAAGGAAGTACTATGAATCATACCCATTTTGTTGGTGAGAAAACTGAGGCACAGAGAGGTTAAGTGACTTGCCCAGAGTTGTAGAAAAACCAGCGGCACCAGGATTCTAACCCAGCTCTGCTCCTAACCCCTGGACCAAATTGTAGCAAGTGGGTGGAGGGGTGAGTAGCAGGGAGGGCATGGAGACCTTTAAACAGTTTTGGATGTGAGAGCATTGGGCTAGATAAGGCATTCGTTGGAGGAGGAAAAGGGGACTTTTAATTTATTTATTTATTTTTAAGTAGAAGAGTCTTAAGCATATTTAGGAGCCAGTGGGAAGGATTCTGGGCAGGGGAAGAGGTTGGGTTTACAAGAGAAGAGATCGTGGATGATGTGGGCTCCCGAGTAGGTAGAAGATAGGGTTCAGAATGCAGGAGGAGGCATTGGCCTTTAGTGCGGGGAGGGACAGAGCCTCAAGTATAGGGGGTGGGGGGAGACCAGGTCTTTACCAGGGTGGGGGCGAAGGGGGCCCAGGAGGCTTGAGGACAGCAAGAAGATCTGAAATATTAGGAGGAGTGAGTTCCTCAGAGAAGCCTAGTTGGGCTGAGGGACAGCATCGGGGAGCTTCTTGGAGTCGATGATTCCAGATCTCCAGTGGCCCCAGTTTGCCCCGTGGAGTGACTTTCTCCGGAAGTGCTTGGCTGCTTTGCGAGAACTGAGAAAACTACTAATTGGGTTTATCCAGGTGTGGGCTTTTCCTCACAGATGTCATGAAAAGGCAGAGGAGTGTGACAGTTTGGGTTACAGGCAAAGCTGATGGTGAAGTGAGGGGTCATGTGATCCCAGCAGGCTGATGGGCCTGAAGGGTGTTGAAGAAGCTGGGGTGTCTGAGAGGGGCTCTCAAATCGGTGACTTTGGAGGCAGAGCAGTTATGGGTGATGATACATTCTAAGAAGTGGCCATGGACAAGGAAGAATGGAAGCAAAGGTCATGAGAGAGGACTTGAGAGGTTAGGGTGCTGGAGGGGGTGGCCCCCAAATGTCAGAGTCGACCAGGATGATGCAGAGGTAATGGGATCGTTTTCAAGGAAGGGACAAGACCCGGAGGCCAGTGGATGATGAGTCCAGCAGTGGATGAGGGTGGTATAGCCACTGGGTCGCACAGTTCTGCAGGCAGCTTGGGGACCCCAGAGGATACCAACCCCACCTTTGGGCCTGAGGAGCATGGGATGAGAGAAGAGAAACGGAGTCACTGAGAAGACTACAGGGAAAACAATGTCCTTGAGTGCAACGTTTAAGGGGTGGGGGGACCCCTTAGGGAAGGTGCCGAGGCCGTAGAGACACTTGGCTGGTGTGGAAGGGCTCATGAAAGGGGGCTGGGGGCCAGGGGAGGGCTGGGTCAGAGGAAGCGGCACAGAGCGTTGAGGAGATCAAGGGCAGAGAGGACCAATGGGCAGGAAAGTGGGACTTACTCTGTGGGCATTGACAGATCTGGACAGGGCTGTGAGACTGGGGGGACTGGATCTCATCTGTCTTTCTGGGACTACAGTCAGGGGACTCATCGCGATTTTCTGGGGTCCTTGTGACCAGGGGATTGGCTGGCCCAGAGGCCATAGGGATTACCCCAGGCTCTCTGGGCTGCATTGATGACAGAGTGATTCGACCAGATTTGTGCTTTAGAAAAAGCATTTGGTAGGTTGGTAGGCAGCCTGCTTCTGCCAGGAGATCAGGCAGGACGCTACAGCAGTTGCCCACAGAAGCTTCTGTGCTGGCCCACTTAGGAGAGAGACCCAAGGAGCCAGCCTCACCTGACTTGTAGGCTGACCAGGAAAAAATATCCCTGAAGTCACTTTAAAAAAAATAATAATAGTTAATTAATTTGGCTGCGTTGGGTCTTTGTTGCTGTGTGGGGGCTTTCTCTAGTTGCGGCGAGCAGGGGCTACTCTTTGTTGCAGTGCGCGGGCTTCTCATTGTGGTGGCTTGTCTTGTTGGGGAGCATGGGTTCTAGGCTCGCGGGCTCTAAAGCACAGGCTCAGTAGTTGTGGAGCATGGGCTTAGTTGCTCCGTGGCATGTGGAATCTTCCCGGACCTGGGCTTGAACCCGTGTCCCCTGCATTGGCCGGCGGATTCTTAACCACTGCACCACCAGGAAAGCCCCCGAAGTCACTTCTTCCCTCTCAATGCATGTGCACTTTAACTTTTTGCAAAGGAGTAGGTTGCTATTGTCTCCACACGAGTCCTCCCATCAAAGTAAAAAAGAAACTCTAGGCACTTCCCTGGTGGTCCAGTGGTTAAGACTCCGCACTTCCAGTGCAAGGGGCACAGGTTCGATCCCTGGTTGGGGAAGTAAGATCCCATCCCACATGCAGAGCAGTGTGCGGCCAAAAGGAAGAAGAAAAAAAGAGACACTCCAAGGCGAGTTATGATTTACAGCCACTGCAGCCCTGAGATGATTGTTTCTAAGCCATTGCAACCAGATGGGGAAGGTCTTCCTCCTATTTTTTGTTCTTATCTTTATTTGTTAATTACCTGCATGTCACTGCTGCAGAAGCAGGAGTTCTGGAATATTTGACTTGATTTTTGAATAAAAGATAACAACTTTAGAATTGGGGTTATTTATAAGACATTGAATCTCAATTAAACTATTTATTTATTGACATCGATTTCTGCACTCACCATTGGAGGGAGAGGCAGCATCGTTCAGGCCTGGGTTATCCCGTTGATCACAGTGGGGTTTTTGTGGTTTTTTTTTTAACATCTTTATTTGAGTATAACTGTTTTACAATAGTGTGTTAGTTTCTGCTTTACAACAAAGTGAATCAGTTATACATATACATATGTTCCCATATCCCCTCCCTCTTGCATCACCCTCCCTCCCACCCTCCCTATCCCACCCCTCTAGGTGGTCACAAAGCCCAGAGGTGATCTCCCTGTGCTATGCGGCAGCTTCCCACTAGCTATCTAATTTACATTTGGTAGTGTGTATATGTCCCTGCCACTCTCTCACTTTGTCACAGCTTACCCTTCCCCCTCCCCATATCCTCAAGTCCATGCTCTAGTAGGTCTGGATCACAGTGTTTTTTAACTGTCCAATTTTCCATCCATCTCCCCTCCTAGGCTCTGAGTTCCCAAAGGGCAGGGACTGCAACGTATTCATTTCAGCATCCCAGCACCAGCACAGGGTCTGACACAGACTAAACGTTCTGTGAATAAATAAATGATGTACCCTGTATGGATGAGGGCATGTCAGATGTCAGATGGATGAGTAAATGGATGTGGATGGCGTTTTGATGAATGAGTGGGCAGTTGTTGGATGGGAGGCTGGAGGGAGGCTGGAAGGATGGCTCAGAGTGACAAGAACAGCCAGTGTTCCATATTCAGTGGAAAGAGAGATCCCTTTGGGCCAGTCAGGAGGTCTTCCTGGGAACAGAGAAAATTGTGCTATGTTTTGAAAACCAAGGAGGACTTGGATATAAGGAAAGGGAAATGATGGTGGATCCTCAACTGTTATTTCAGCTGCTTGGGCGCAGGAACTGGCTGGGAATAAAGAATTGAGCCAGATCCTAGCAGCCTTCAAAGCCCAACTAAGAAGCTTTGACTGTTAGGTCTCCTACTAATTAACCACCATATATTAAGTCTAATTATTAGTTTATGTGATGTCTCCATATCCTCACAACAACTTCTCAGGGGAGGGATTATCTTCCCCATTTATAGTTAAAGAAATAGGCTCAGAGAGGGAAAGTAATTTGCCCTAAGTCACACAGCAGAACTGCAGTTTGAACTTGAGTTTTAGTGACTCCAGTGCTGCTCACTCTATCAATGAGGTCCCTGAGAACACAGGGGTTTTGAGCTAGGGCCAGAGTGGGGGTAGGGTTGATGTCAGGTTTAGGTAGTTGTATCCAAGCAGGGTGTCTCCCCAACTACACTATGAGCCTGGGCAACTCTGTCTCACCCTCCTTGCCAGGACCCTGTGCCAGCTGAGTCGAGAGCATCCAGCTGGACCCCAAACCACCAGGATACCCTAAGGCCTAGCAGAGTCAGGGCAGAAAGGAGAAGAGAAGTGGGGCAGGAGCTTTGGGGAGGGGAAGCAGCCTGGCGAGTTTCTCCCCCAAGGTTGGCAGGCCACTGAATTCAAAACCAGAAGGGCCCTTAGAGGTCATTTAGTCTGGCAGCCTCTATGTAAGAGGATCTCAAGACCCACAGAGAAGGTAGCCTGTCCAAGTAAGCCAGGAATCAGTGTCAGACTCTCAACCAGAAACCACATGTCTTAACTCCTGAGCCAGTGCCAACTGGGGAAGGTGGTGTGTTGGTGCCAAGGTGGGACAGGAGGCAGATAAAGGCAGAATGGCTGTCTGGCTCTGCCACCAACCTGCTGTGTGACCTTGGGCAAGTCACTTCCCCTCTCTGAGCCTCATGGTTTCTTTCTTCTGAGTTAATGATCTCAGCAGTGCCTTTCTGCCGGGAAGTATCCGGTGAGAGATGAACTTGGAAGGCTCTTTACAATCTGCAGAGCTCTGGGAGGGGAGTCACAAGAAAGAGGTAGGCTGGTGCCAGGTGGGTGGGTGCCAGGGTTGGGCCTGCAGCTTCCTGGGTCTCTGCCCAAGCTTTGCCATCTGTGTGGTACCATCAGCTCCATCTCCTCTTGCCTCCCTGCCAGGAAAAAGGCTTCTGGGATCTTCTTATTTTATCAGGATCTTCTTTCTCCCTCCCTAGGCAGACCCTCTTCTGTCTCCTTCTATGTAGTCAGGACTCTTGGGTACAAGTGACAGAATCAGAAGTACAAGGAGGGAGAATTTGTTTAGGCATGGCTAGATCCTCAGACCTAAAACGATGTCTCCCGGACACTCCCCTTGCTTGTTCACTCTTCCTCCCTCACTCTTTTTCCTTTAGCTTTGGCTTCCTCCTCAAGCAGGCCGTCCCCCAAGTGGTGGCAAAGACAGCCACCAACAGCTCTCAGCTGACACTACGCCCATCCAGGTATCTTGGCAGATGGCATCTCTGTCCTGATGCCCCAGCAAGTATCCAGGATAACTCTCAGAGCGCAGGCTGAGCGCCCATCCCTGAACAGTTCACTGTGTGTTGCTTATTTGGTTAAACTTGGGTCACTAGCCCACTGCAGAAATTAGAAGTGGGCTCAGCCCCACCCAAGCCATGTGGACTGAGGGTCTGGGAGGCAGTTTCCAAAACAAAGAGACAAGTTCTGTCAACAGAAGAAGGAATATGGGACAGTCAATAACAACTGGTATCCTTGGTACCTTTGTTCCTAAATGTATCAGCTAAAAGGTTGAACCAGGGGCTTCTGGAAAGGGAGTGTTGATTGAGTCCTGTATCAGTTACCTTTTGCTGTGTAACAAATCCCTCCAAAATGCAGTGGTTTAAAACAGCCATTTTAGGGAATTCCCCGGTGGTCCAGTGGTTAGGACTTTCACTGCCACGGGCCTGGGTTCGAACCCTGGCCAGGGAACTAAGATCCTGAAAGCCGCGTGGCACAGCCAAAAATTGAAGAAAAATAATAATAAAAAATAAAACAACCATTTTATTTAGCTCACGATTCTGTGGGTCAGCTGGGAGATTTTTTGGTCTGGCGACCTGTCTTTGGTCAGTTGGTGGGTTGGCTAGCATCTGAATGATCTAGGATGGCCTCACTCGTGTGTGTTGATGGTTGACTGGCTGTCAGCTGGGGTGCCTTGGTTCTTTTCCCTGTGGCCTCTCTTCCTCCAGCAGGTCGGCTTGAGCTCTTTCACAAGGTGTTCTCTGTGTTACAAGTATAACAAGTGGGCAAGCTCCAATGCACCGGTGTTTTTCAAGCCTTCACTAGCTTCCTCTTTGCTAAGGTCCCCTTGAACAAAGCAAGTCACATGACCAAGCACAGAATTAGTGTGGGAGGGCACTGCTAAAGAGCGTGGAAGTAGGAAGAGAAAGAACTTGAGGCCAATTGTGTGCAACCTACTACATCTCCCTCAGGGACAGGGAGTGAAAAAAAATCCCTTTTCTCTGTAACCCATGGATCCCATGGGCCAGGGCAACCTCCAGATAGGGGTCCTTGGAAGAACGTGACCGAGCCCCCGGGCTTCCCCGGGGTCTCCAGGGCCCTGGCTCAGCCCTAGGCCAGAGCTAGGGGGAGGCAGTCTGGATCCCGACTACACAGGCAGAGACCCGCCCCCCAGGGAAAGTATAGGTGCCAAAGGGGAGGCTTCTTGGCAGGGAGGAAGGCAAACATTCTGAACCCTGGCTCACATCTCCCTTTAGCCCACCCCAGAGTGATGAACAGGGTTCTGTCCCGCTCATCCTCAGGCCTGTCCTCACCTCCCAGCATCCCTTTGGTACTGCGGGGCTGGGATGGCTCTGAGACATGTGTATAATCAGGTCATGGTTCCTCATCACCATGGTAACTGGTGTCACCTGCTCCACAGGGTTGAAAAGGAGTACCTGTCCTCCTTTTTTAGGTGGTGACTGTGGCCTCAGCCTGCTCTTTCCCACAGGTGGCTGCGTTGGAGCGGCAGATCTTTGACTTCCTGGGCTACCAGTGGGCTCCTATCCTAGCCAACTTCCTGCACATCATGGCAGTTATCCTGGGCATCTTTGGTACCGTGCAGTACCGTTCCCGGTACCTCATTCTGGTATGGCTCACTTGGCCTCTCCACAAGCCAACCCCCTCTTCTCATTCCCATCCATTCCCACCTCGTTCTCCAGCCAAAGCTGCCCTCCACCCTGGGCACCTAAGACCCCTGCCTCTGTCTTGGCTCCAGCCCAGCTGGTGATGTGGATGTCCAAATTCCAATGCTTCTTTGCTCAGTGGAGACAAAATTAGTATTTTTCCTAAAGAATTTTCTACAGAAAATTTCGAATATTAACAAGGTATATCATTTAGTGAGTACCTACCATATGCCGGGCACGTGCTAAGAGTTTCACCTGCTTTACTTATCTTTATGACAGCCCTGCGAAGTATATCTTATCTCCATTTTCCAGATGAGGAAATGAGGCTCAGAAAGGTGACAAGGCTTCCTGGAGTCACACAGCTAATAAGTGGCAGGGTTAGAGCATCCTGTCCAGAGCGAAGGCTCCTGCCGCATCACCATGCTGCCCCAGTAAGCCCATGCGAGGGATGGACTTGGTCTTGTTTGGTTTCTCAAGTTGCTTCAGGAAGACTTGGCTTCTGTCCCTTGATGTTCATCAAAAATGTGGTCTAGTGTGGCTAGTGTGGCCTTGAGGCCAACGCCTTCTGTGCCCCAATCCCAGGAGTGCATTATGTCCCTGGCTCCCTCCTACTTCCTCTTTCCAAGCTCTGGGCCTTGATTATCAAACTCCTGTTTTCAACTAGTCTCATCCTTGTCCCTTGCTCTTCCTCAGTGACTCATTTATACACCTCTCTTGAGGGAAAAGGCTTTTTGGTAGATTTACTACATAAATGCTTGACACCCAAAGCAGCAATGCCACGTAATGTCATGCCACCTGCAGGGCCCACTCGTGCTCATTCTAGGGCTTCTCCACACCTCCCACAGGCTCCGTTCCAGAAGCCAGGTGAACAGGGCCCTTCCAAAGCTCTCCCTCTCCTGAGATAAGAGAACCCTTCTCTCCAGTTCTCAGGAAAGCCCGCGGCACCACTGTAAACCGCACTGTCTGCCAGACGGCTGCCACTGGCTTAGGCATAGGATTTGGGTGGAAATATCCAGCTCCTCTCTAGTTCTTTGCCATGGGTAGGATGCCATCTGGTGTCTGTGGTTCTCTGCAGAGTGGATAGGATTAGCTACCGGAGGACTTAGGTTTGCATGCCAGCCCTACCTCTTCCTAGCTGTGTGATCTTGGAAAATGTAAACCTCTCTGAGCCTTAACTTAGTTATCTCGAAAGAGAAAGACAGTGCCTTACCTGCAGGGCTCTCCTAAGGACTGGATGGATGTAAAATGATCTGTAAACGATATTGCTCTCTGAGTGAGGCACTGTCATAGTTTCCCCTGCAAAGGTCTCCTCAGTCCATTGACCCACCCCGTCCCCGCTCCTCCAGGCCCCACCCTGATCCCACCTCTGCTTTCCCCAGTATGCAGCCTGGCTGGTGCTTTGGGTTGGCTGGAATGCGTTTATCATCTGCTTCTACTTGGAGGTTGGACAGCTGTCCCAGGTAAGCCTCAGGCCTGGCAGTGCCAGAGGGCAGAGCCTGACCTTTCCCATCCCCTGCCCAAGGGCTCCTGTGGTGTGAATCACAGGGGCATCACCTCTTGAAGAGACCGCCCTCTACACATTCAAGTAATCTGTGCTCCCCATCCCCCATCCCTACGTTTTCATTTCTGGCATCCTCCGTACTTCTTAAAAACAAATGATGGGAAATTCCCTCGCTGTCCAGAGGGTGGCTTACCCTCTCTGAGCTTCAGTTTCCTCATCTAGTAAGTATAGTTAATAGAAACCCCAATTTCATGTGGTTGCTGAGGGGATGAAAGGAGATCGAACATCTCAGTGCTTGGCACCAAGTCAGCGTGCAGTGAATATTTGTTAATGGACTGCCTGAGGGAATGGACTGAGGAAAACACAGATGCACATGTGGGTAAGAACTTCTGATGTAGGCCAGCCCCTTCTCCATTTCTAAAGGGGAGACCAAGGTCTAAAGAGGAGAGGTTTGCCCAGGGTCACACACAGGGAGCAGTGGAGAGGCTGAATGGGCTGTGAAGGGGTCTGTATTGAGGATTTCACCAACAGCTGGATAATTGGACCCGGTCACCATTAATGTCCCTTCCAGCCCTGAAATTCTGAGACTCCTGTGGGTTTGAACCAGCCCCTTCCATCGGATAGAGGAGTGAGGCCTGCATGGTCATCAAGCGCCACCTACTGGCCAAATATAGACTTGCAGATACAGGCTTCCTCCATACCTTTTCACAAATCAAGCCAGGAAAGGAAGCTGTTACAACCACCCAGGTGTGAAGCAGACCTTATATAAAGTCTTCTGGAGGGAATTCCCTGGTGGTCCACTTTCACTGCCGGGGCCCGGGTTTGATCCCTGGTCAGGGAACTAGGATCCCACAAGAAGTGCGGTGCTGCGCCCCCCCCCCCCAAAAAAAAAGTCTCCTGGAGCCTGGGAAGGATTTCCGCCCCTTCCCCCCGCCACCGCCTCCGGCCCAAGCTCAGTATCCTAGGCCCCTCTGCCCCTAGGACCGGGACTTCATCATGACCTTCAACACATCCCTGCACCGCTCCTGGTGGATGGAGAACGGGCCAGGCTGCCTGGTGACACCTGTCCTGAACTCCCGCCTGGCCCTGGAGGACCACCATGTCATCTCGGTCACCGGCTGCCTGCTTGACTACCCCTACATTGAAGCACTCAGCAGTGCCCTGCAGATCTTCCTGGCTGTGAGTTCTCCTGTTCCCCTGCCTGTCCCAGCCCCGCCCTAGGCACTTCACACACACAGTTACATAATCTTCTTTCCTCTTAACAAGCCGGTAAGGTATTGCCCAGGTCCAACTGGGGAAACTGAGGCTCAAAGAGGTAAAATAATTACTTGTCCAAAATCACACTCCCAGAACGGAGAATAGAACCAGGTATATTAAGTTTAAGGCGCAGTCATTTGACTTGGAGTTGTTATGGGTTTGCCTTCCTCTTAGCACACGTGGCCCCCCCAGCGGGGGTGGGCAGGGCCAGGCAGGGGTTCAAGGAAGAGCTTCCCTCTCCTCCCTCCCTCCCTCCCTCCCTCCCTGACGCGCTGTGTCCTCCCCCAGCTGTTCGGCTTCGTGTTCGCCTGCTACGTGAGCAAAGTATTCCTGGAGGAGGAGGACAGCTGTGAGTGCGGAGCCCCTAGGGAATTGGGGAAACCTGGCCGCGTGCCACCTCACGCAGTCAGCACCCTAGACGGGGGCCAGAGCAGGAGGGAGCCCTGGGTCATTTAAGGCAGCGGTCCCCAACCTTTTTGGCACCAGGGAGCGGTTTCGCGGAAGGCAATTTTTCCATGGACGGGGGGGTGGGGGGGTGCTTTGGGGATGATTCAAGTGCATTGATTTATTATGGTCTCTGTGCAGTCAAGCCTCTCTGCTAATGATACTCTGTATTTGCAGCCGCTCCCCAGCACTAGCATCACGGCCTCAGCTCCACCTCAGATCAGGCATTAGATTCTCATAAGAAGCGTGCAACCTAGATCCCTCACATGCGCAGTGCACAGTAGGGCTCACGCTCCTATGAGAATCTAATGCCGTTGCTGATCTGACAGGAGGCGGAGCTCAGGCGGTAACGTGAGCGATGGGGAGGGGCTGTAAATACAGATGAAGCTTCGCTCGCTTGCCTGCCGCTCACCTGCTCTGCGGCCCAGTTCCTAACACCAGTACCGGTCTGTGGTCTGGGGGTTGGGGACCCCTGATTTAAGGGGCCCCTCTGGGGGCTGGGGAAGAAGAGGCAGCAGGGTGAGTGGGGTTCTGCATAACCAGCCCATTCTGGGCTGAGGCCCAGAAGTCCAGGTGCCCAGTCCAAGGCTCCAGCACTGCCCCGCTACCTGGCCCTCTTAGGCCCCTTCCTGTCGCTCTGAAGGGCTCCACAGCCCCACTCCTGTCAAGCACCGCCCATTCCCAGTTCGTCCCACTCCCACCCCCAACAGGTCTTGCCTCCCCCCAGCCTTCTCCCTTAAAGGGCCGCCCTCCCCATCCACCCCCCAGCTCTCTGTCCTCTTGGGCCTTGGCCCATCCATCCGGACACTGCAGCAAAGCCCAACCCCTAAGGCCCTGTGCAGGGTCTGGCCTCAGATTCCTCCCTTTCAGGACCCAGCCTCCCATAACTTACCCCCTTCACAGGCCCATCTCTAACCATGTGCCATCTGCCCTTCCGCAGTTGATTTCATCGGCGGTTTTGACTCCTATGGATACCAGGCGCCCCAGAAGACGTCGCATTTACAACTGCAGCCTCTGTACACGTGGGTCATGGCGCGGAGCAGGGTGGGGTGGAGGGACCCGGGTGCGGGTGTTAGTGTAGGAGAAAGAAGGGGAGGGAGGAGCGGAGAGGGCAGCCTGATCTCTCCGCCTCCCTACTTAGGGGTCCACTTCCCTAACCAGCCTTTGTTTCCTGCAGGGCGGGGTAGTAGCTTCTGCCCCACGACCACCCCCGCGGCTAGACTGACCGCCGCAGCCGCCAGCTCTGGCCAAGATGGCAGGCGTGCCCCCTGGCGGCTTGCTGACCGGACTGCAGCCTGGGTCGGCTTGACATGGGTCCGAAGCGGACTTGGACTTGGCGCTTAGCAGCCTGGACTTAAGGGGTGGGGCGGGGGAGGGGGTTCGCGGGGTTTGTATTTTTTTAATCTCCACCTTGGCGTGTGCTGGAGCCTCCCGCCCTTCTCCAGCCTCTCCCTTTCACCCTTCTTCACCCAGCATCCTGTCCCCTGTCCAGAGAGAAAGGGCAGGACAGACAGACTCACCCCCATCTCACCACATTCCACCAGCCCTGGGGAAAGTTACCCTGAACTAGAAGCAGGAGTTCTGGGTTCTAATCGCAGCTCCATCACTAACTCTCTGTGTGCCATCTGGCAAAGCCCTTGCCCTCTCTGGGCCTCAGTTTCCCACCTCAAATAATTAAAATAATCCCCTCGTAAATGGAGCTCTTTCTAGCCTTTTCATTTGACTCTCAATTCCCTGGACTATACTGGGATTTTACATAATCCCCATTTTGCAGATATGGAAACTGAGGCCCAGAGATGTAAAGCGATTTGCTTGAGGCCACACAGCTGGGCTTTTGGTGGCGGCAGGCCTTGAATATGATCTGTAGTTTCAGACTCCAAAACCCATTTCCAAGCCCCCTTCCAGCTTGGACACTCTAGAACCCATGTGATATACACCACACTCACATACCACCGCCACCACTTGCTAACTCCTCTCTTAAAGCAATATATTCGTTCTCTTGTTGGGAACAGGATGGACGGATCCCAGAGCCCTGAATTCAGCCTGACCCACAGGGAAGCCTTCTTAGACTCGGCCTCTGTCCACCCTTGGCAAAGCTTTCAAGCTCTCTCTAGCAAAGGGGGGACACGACTCAGTCGCCCCACCCCCTTCCACGTCCCTGAGCCTGCTGCACCCATGACCCCCCACCCCTTCAGCAACTCTGCCAACCCCTGGTGGCTCCATCCACCTCACCAGTTGGAAGACCTGTGGTTCCAGAGTGGAAAAGGGCTCATCTGTGCTGCCTGGTCAACAATGTTCAAAGATCACCAGTGTTCGTGATCACGCCGGTGTCCAGAAACAACCTCTAACAAATCCAGAAGTTGTTCTGAAGAGGCAGAATGGGGGTGTGGGTCATAGTGGGGGCTCTGGAGGGCCAGCACCCTTCCTTAAGAGCAAGTAGAGATGAGGGCTCATTCTCCTCGCCTCCCTCCACAGACCCCTCTGAGGACCCTGCATCCTGTGCGCTGGCTGGTGAATCTGAGGGCGGGAGGATCAGGCCTCAGCTTCCAGTTTGTGAAATAGGAGTGGTCCTGGCTTAGGAAGGAGGGTGGGAGGCACGGGGGAACCAGATGGAAATACAGACAGTTGCACACCTGAGCCCATCCATGGTGAACTTTCCTTGCTCTCCACCCTCTGATCTAGCATTCCCTCCCATCTAAGGCCAAAATATCCTGAACTTGGACCCCACCCCACCATCCCATCTGCAGGTCTGTGCCAAAGAGCCAAACCCAGGAGTCCCTCTGGTCACTACAGGGCCCAAGGTCCCAAATGATGAGCCTGGTTAGCTATGGGTACAGCTCAGGAGGGCAACAGTTCCCTTCAGGCCTGGCTGGTGCTCTGCTCCTGGACCAAGTCCTGCCTCTCTAGCCCTCTCTTCTCAGAGCCACCCCCAGCCAGCTGTCATCTCACCCCCGACCCCCAACCCCCTTTCTACTCAACAACTTGAGCCACTGGTGCTTTTGAAGCCTTTTGTTTTTGTAAGATGGTTTTTTCAAGGAAACTGAGTTTTCTTCTCACTGGGACCTTGCAAGGCAGGGAGTGTTGCCCTGGTTTCTGTGCAGGTGGGTTGATTAAAGATGGTGTTTTCCAACTTCCCTGGTGGTGCAGTGGTTAAGAATCCGCCTGCCAATGCGGGGGACACGGGTTCGAGCCCTAGTCCGGGAAGGTCCCACGTGCCACGGAGCAACTAAGGCCGTGTGCCACAACTACTGAGCCTGCGCTCTAGAGCCTGTGAGCCACAACTGCGGAGCCCGCGTGCCACAACTACTGCAGCCCTCGTGCCTAGAGCCTGTGCTCTGCAACAAAGAGAAACCACCACAATGAGAAGCCCATGCACCGCAACAGAGTAGCCCTCGCTTGCCGCGACTAGAGAAAGCCCGCGCGCAGCAACGAAGACCCAACACAGCCAAAAAATAAATAAATAAATAAATTTAAAAAAAAAAAAAAGATGGTGTTTTCTTCTCTATCTTCCTGTCCTGCCCTGTAAGTCGGCAGGGTCTTCTAAGGGAGAAGTCTTGGCATGGAGGGTGGGCAGAGTTTGGGAATCTATGTCATTGTCATTATCAGACATTGCTGGGGCACTGGCCTGTCCCTCTGGCTGGCTGTGTAGCTTTGGGCAAGTCACACTCCCTCTCTTTCCTCATCCATAAAATGCAGAGAGGGGATTAAATCAGTGGGTTCCCAAACCTGGCTTTGCAATCCCTTGGAGAGCTTTCTATTTTTCTGATTAAGTGCATTTTAAGGTTATGCTTTCAAATATCCTTTGCATCCTGGCTCTGTCCTCTTCCTAAAAATTCAGTTCCTGACTTGGAATAAGCTGGCAGACAGTGCTTTAGACACAGATTCCTGCATCCCAACTGGGACATCCTGGCTCCTTTTCTGACCGTACAAGAAGAATCAGTATTTTGAATTTAAAAATTTTACTTTTGTGTGTGCATAGGTAATAAGTATATGTGGTACAGGATTCAGAAATTTCCAGGGGGCTATGTACTCTTACATATTTTTCATATCTTTCCGAAGATAGTCCAAAAGTTTTCAATTATATAAATTTTTTTTTTCCTTTTTTTTTTTTTTTTTTTTTTTGCGGTACGCGGGCCTCTCACTGTTGTGGCCTCTCCCGTTGCGGAGCACAGGCTCCGGACGCGCAGGCTCAGCGGCCATGGGTCACGGGCCCAGCCGCTCCGCGGCATGTGGGATCTTCCCGGACCGGGGCACGAACCCGTGTCCCCTGCATTGGCAGGCGGACTCTCAACCACTGCGCCACCAGGGAAGCCCTTTTTTTTCCTTTTTCACACAAATGATAACATATTTTACTCACTCTTCAACTCCCTGCTTCTTTGACCTAACTCTGAATCTTGGAAATCTCTCAATAACACATGTGGAGCTACCTCCCATTCTTCCACAATGATTTGGTAGAATTGAGATTTTTAAGATCCCCAGGTGACCTTGATGCATTTAGAGGCCAAGAACCAGAGGCTCTACATAAGGATGCCCAGGTCCACTATTCAAACCTCTGTGGACCATTCCTGGTCGTGGAGTCAGAGGGGAATAAGGAGTTTATGGTCTAGTGGGGAGCCCACGGGGTGAGCAGGCAGAAGTTGATGCTGATAAGCAGGTGGTCGATGCTGAGGACAGTTTAGCGTGAAAGGTTGTTAATAGGAGCTCGGGAGAGAGGTGATCTGAACATTCTGGATGGACCAACAGCCTGAGCCGAGGTGTGGAGGGAGGAAAACCTGTCGTGTCGAGGGTAAAAATGGCCAGAGACGAACTAGCTGGAGGGAGCCTCAGTGGGGAATGTATTAGTTTTCTATCGCTGTCATAAGTTATCACAACTTTAGTCTCTTAAAGCAGTATACATTTGTTATCTTACACTTCAGAAGAAGTCCAACACGGGTCTCACTGGGATAAAATCAAGATGTCTGGAGGGTTGCATTTCTTTCTGGAGTCTCTAGGGGAGAATCCATTTCCTTTTCTAGCTTCTAGAGGCTATGTGCATTTCTTGGCTCGTGGCCCCCTTCCTCTATCTTCAAAGTCAGCAACCTCACAGCCCTCTGACCTTTTTTTTTTTTTCCCTTGGCCGTGCAGCATGTGGGATCCTAGTTCCCTGACCAAGGATCGAACCCGCGCCCCCTTGCAGTGGAAGCGTGGAGTCTTAACCATTGGTCCACTAGGGAAGTCCCAATCTCTGACCCTTTTTCCATCATCACATCTCTCTAACCACAGCCAGGAAAGGTTCTCCACTTATAAAGGATTCGTGTCATTGGATTGGGGCCACTCGAATAATCCAGGATAATTTCTTCCTCTCAAAGTCCTTAATTCCATCTGCAAAGTCCCTTTTGCCATGTAACGCATTCACAGGTTCCAGGAATTAGAATGTGAACCTCTTTGTGGGGCCATTATTCTGCCTTCCCAGGGAAGGAGTCGTATCCAGAAGCCCTGAATGTCAAACCAGAGTGCATCGGCCTGGTGTGACGGCAGGGGGAGCTACTGAAGGATTTTGAGCAGAAGCTACTCAATTAGAACTGTCCTGTAGAGAGAACTGGCAGGGCTGGAAGGGTGGGTTGGAAGAAGGAAGCAGGAAGCAGTGTTGTGTCTGGAAGAGGCCTAGGGTTTCTTACTTCCCTGGGGAAATGTGTGTTCTTGTGGGTATGTGCATAAACTTGGGAGGTAAAGATCAGCATGAACTTCCGGAGTCAGACATCCCTGGGTCCCCGCTCATCACTCTGGAACCAGTCAAGCTGGCCTTCCCACAAAGCCCCGTGCAGCTCCTGCCATCCTGGGGCCGTGCCCCGGCAACCTCTGCACATTCGAATAATCCAGGTAGGACATACCTTCCAATAACTGCTGGGTCATAATGGTGCCCAAGCCATTCTTTTTTTTTTTTTTTTATGTGGACCATTTTTAAAGTCTTTATTGAATTTGTTACAATATTGGTCTGTTATATGTTTTTGGTTTTTTGGCCCTGAGGCATGTGGGATCTTAGCTCCTGACTAGGGATCGAACCCCACACCCCCTGCATTGGAAGGTTAAGTCTTAACCACTGGACCGCAAAGGAAGTCCCCCCAAGCCATTCTTTGAAGGACTAGAATACAAATTCCCTAACGTGCATTTGACAAGCCTAAGAGTCTCCTGGGATTTGTAGACAGACTAGTGTTTGCTTGAATGCGTTGGAATTGGGTCTTGCTGTTTCTAAACAGACTAGGTATGAGGGAGGGCCTGACACCACGACCTTATTGCCTTATAAGATTCAGTACTCCACAGGCATGGCCCTGGACAGGGTTTCTCAGACTTGCAGAGCATAAGCATCCCTTAAAAATCCAAATTCCTGGGCTTCCCTGGTGGCGCAGTGGTTGAGAATCCGCCTGCGGTTGCAGGAGACACGGGTTCGTGCCCCGGTCCGGGAAGATCCCACATGCCGCGGAGCAACTAAGCCCGTGAGCCATGGCCGCGGAGCCTGTGCGTCCGGAGCCTGTGCTCCGCAACGGGAGAGGCCACAACAGTGAGAGGCCCGCATACCGCCAAAAAAAAAAAAAAAAAAAAAAAAAAAAAAAAATCCAAATTCCTGAGCCTGATCTGAGCTGCACTGAACCCAACATCTGGGCAGTGGAAGGAACTTGTGTTTTTCACTAGTGCCCCAGGTGATCCAGGTTTGGGAAATCCTAGACCCAGGTAAATAGGCATTCAAACATTTTTGAAACTTCCCCTCCTCCGGTGTCATGGAAGGCCTACCAAATTATGCCTGTCAGCTCCCTCATATCAGAACTCGACTCTAAGACTCTCTCCCCCGAGTTTAATTGCATTTGTTAATAATTGTTACAAGTCTTAAATTTTTAGAAAATGGGTTAATAATTTCAAAGTCTAGGATCAACTCTTGAACTTAAACATTGACAACTTTACCACTCGGTTAGTTTGAGCAAAGGCAGGTCTGAGTTTGCCTGCCACCACCTGTGCTGGGGACCACACCCCACCCTGAGCCTTGCTTCCAGGGATTCAGCGATTCAACCAGACTGATCAGGCCCAGGCCGACTGGGGCTGCAGAGAGAGCCCTGTGCTGGGCATCCAATACTGAAATACTCCAAAACTGAAGTTTGAGTTCTTCCTCTGCCCCTTTCTCATCCTGGGACCTGGGGCCCCTCCTCCCACCTCTGGTCTTGGTGACTTCATCAGTGAAATGAGAGGGCTGGACTTTGCAGAATATTCCTGGGCTTCTTGACTGCGGACCTGGAACAGGGCTTCTCCATCCTAACTGTACTTGGGATGTCTTTTTAAAATACAGATTTCGGGCTTCCCTGGTGGCGCAGTGGTTGAGAGTCCGTCTGCCGATGCAGGGGATGCGGGTTTGTGCCCCGGTCTGGGAGGATCCCACATGCCACGGAGCTGCTGGGCCCGTGAGCCATGGCCGCTGGGCCTGCACGTCTGGAGCCTGTGCTCCGCAACGGGAGAGGACACAGCAGTGAGAGGCCCGCGTACAGAAAAAAAAAAAATAATAATAATACAGATTTCTGGGCTCCACTCATGTACCAGATTCTAATTCATTGGACCCAAAGCATCTGAATTCATCCTTCAAATATTTATTACGAACTTACTATGTGCCAGGCACTGAGGCTACAGCAGTGAACAAAACAGAACGTAATCCCTGCTCTCGTAGGGGATATCTATGGGAGGAGACACACATAGGTAAACCAGTAAAATATATGGTGTGTCAGATAAGTGTCATGGAGCAAAGCAGGGCAGGGAAGGGAATGCAGGATAGGGATGGATTCTGGTTTTAAATTGGACATCAAGTTAGTCAGGAAGGTCTCACTGAGAAAAAGTTTTGATAAAATGCCTGAAGAAGAAGACAAAGGGAACAGCAAGTGCAAAGGCTCTGAGTCAGAGTCTGAATACTGGAGGGAAGCAAGGAGGTCAGGGTGGTTCCAAGCAAGGAAACGGGCGAGTGGTAGGAGATGAAGTCAGAGAGATAAAGGGGTGGGGGGAGTGTCAGATGCTGTATTGGCTTGAAGAACACCGTAAGGGCTTCAGTGTTTAATTTGAGATGGGGAAACACAGAGCTGGGAAGAATCCCTTTGGATACTGTGTGGAGAACACACTGTAAAGGGTCAAGGGCTGAAACACAGAGACCAGGTCAGATACTATCAAGATAATCCAGGTGTGAGATGGTAATGCTCGGTCACAGTGGCAGCAGTGGAGGAGGTGAGACAGGTCTGGATTCCAATATATTTTGAGTGTAGGACCAAGATTTGCCGGGGGGGTGGCTGTGGGATGTGAATGAAAGAGCAGAGTCACACAGGACCCCAAGGTGTTCAGCCTGAGTGAACAGAAGTATGGAGTTGCCCTTGCGATGGGATGACATCAGGAGGAGAAAGTTCGGGGACAGACTCCCGTGTTCTGGTTTTGGACACCTAAAGTTTGAGATGCCTGTTAGACATTCAAGTGGAGAGGTCAAGGAGGCAGTTGGGTAAAAAAGAGGAGAGTTCTGGGCTGAAGATAGGAAGCTTGGAGTCATTGATGTTGAGATGGTGTTTCAAGTCGACAATAGATAAAATCACCAAGAGAGTGAACGTAGACAGGGAAGAGGGTTTAAGACAGTCCTGGGACACTTGTACATTTGGAGCTGGAGAACATTAGGAGGAACCAGCAGAGAAGGCTGAGGTAGGCAAACCAGGGAGCTGATACGAACTAGCATCCTGAGTTCACTCAGTTTAGTGATTTCACTATCAAGAAATATTTTCTGAGCACCTCTTATATTCCAGGCACTGTTCCAGACACCGAGGCTACAGCAATGAACAACGCAGACAACGCTTTAGCTTTCTCTCTTACAATTTAGCTCCTAGGCAGAATTGACATATATTTTCTTGTTTAGTCTTCCTAATAATCCTAAGAAGTTCCATTACCACCATCTTATAGATAGAGTTACTAAAGCTGGGAGAGATTAAGTCACCTATTCGAAGTTACCCAGCTAGTAAGTGGTAGAATCAGCATTTAAATCCAGCCACTCTGACCCCTGACTCATCATCTAACCACTGAACACATACTGCCTCATGGGGAATTCCAGTGCCCAGGCAGGGCTCAGAACCACTGCTCTGGGATACTCTTAGCTTTCTACTGCTGTTTAGCAAATTAGCCCAGAACTTAGCCGCTTAAGTCAACAAACGCTGTCTTAAAGTTTATGGGTCAGAAATTCGGGAGCAGCTGAGCTGGGTGGTGCTGACCAGGGTCTCTCACGAACTTGCAGTTTAGAGTTAGGTCAGGGCTGCAGATGTGTGAAGGCTTGGCTGGGCTGGAGGGGCCACCTCACCTCCAAGATTGCATAATCACGTGGCTGTTGATAGAAGGCTTCAGTTTCACATGGAGGAAGTGAGCCACATAAAAGGTATATCCAGAGCAAGTGATCTGAGAGAAAGAGAGAGCGGGAGGCTAGGAAGACCTAGTCTCAGAAGTCACTCACCATCACTGCCCCCACATTCCGCTGGTTGGAAGTGACTCACTAAGTCCAATGCACATGAATGAGTAAGCAATTAGTCTTCACGTTTTGAGGGAAAGATTGTCAAAGAATTTGTAGTCATACTTTAAAAGCCCTACAGCGACTCTGATTGTTGTTATAATATGCTTACATTATTGGGTTGGCCAAAAAGTTCATTTGGGTTTCTCTGTAACATCTTATGGGAAAACCCAAACAAATTTTTGGCCAACCCTATATTATTAAGAAACCAAAGAGGTGCATAGAAGAAATGGACTGTCGGTCTCCTTTCCTCCACTCTTCTATGTGACCGTCTGGATTCAAAAACTCAAAACTTTGAGCACTAGGGAAAAGGGGATCTGATCTGTTCATTGGTGGAGAGTGCATGGTGCCTGGGACATGGTAGACACTTGATAAATATTTATGGAAGACACCTGCCGGAGGACCTCCTATAATCAGACATATGGGTTCATTCCATGGGTCTATGAACCCATGGGTTCATAAACTGCCTCTACATGTCTGTTGCAAAGATAGATCTGACCTAGTCCCTGTCCCCAGAGGGAGCCCTCAGACTGGATGGGGGGAAATTTAATACAAAAAACAAAAAGCAAAATAGATGCTATAAGTGACAGTATGATCTGGGGATGCAGTGGAGAATCATGGTGGAAGCACAGAAGAAGAGGGCAATCGCAATCGAGGGAGGCTTCATAGAAGAGGTGGCACTTTGAACTGAGACTTGAAGAATGAGGAGGAGTGTGTTTGGAAGACTTGTGTGGAAAGAAATGGCATTTCAGGCCAAAAGAACAGCTTGTTCAAAGATGTAGAGGTGTGAGAGAACCTAGCATGTTTGGGGAGTTTCAGAGTTAGAAGGAACCTTGGTATTATTTAGCGGAAACCCCAGTGCTGCTTGCCTCTCCTCATAATAGTAATAGCCAACATTCTCAGATGACTGCCACCTGCTAGGCACTGTGCTAAGCACTGTGGTCGGACTGTCTGATTTGAACCTCACAACAACCCTATAAGGTGCCGATTATGATTATCTCCAGTTTGTAAATGAGGAAACCGAGACTCAGAGAGGTTAAGTACCATGGCCAGGGCTGCACAGTGAGTAAGTTGCAGAGCTGGGACTTGAATCAGGATCTTTCTGACATACAAGCCTGTGTTTTTAACCTCTGCATTGCACTACATCTGCATTGTTAAGTGGTCTCGTAGCCTCAACTTGCACACTTGGAGTGACGGGATGCTCACCATCTCTCCCGCCAGGACAAAGAGGCCATGGAGGTCTTTCATTCCAGTCCTGAAATGCTAGGAATCACCAGCCTAATTGAAGCAAGGGCTTAATAGAAAGACAGGCACCGGCTTCCCTGGTGGCGCAGTGGTTAAGAATCCGCCTGCCAATGCAGGCGACATGGGTTTGAGCCCTGGTCCAGGAAGGTCCCACGTGCCGCGGAGCAACTAGGCCTGTGCGCCACAACCGCTGAGCCTGCGCTCTAGAGCCCGCGAGCCACAACTACTGAGCCCGCGTGCCACAACTACTGATGCCCGCGCACCTAGAGACCGTGCTCCACAGCAACAGAAGCCACCGCAATGAGAATCCCGCGCACCACAACGAAGAGCAGCCCCCGCTCGCCGCAACTAGAGAAGAGCCCGCACGCAGCAACAAAGACCCAATGCAGCCAAAAATAAATAAATTAAATAAATAAATTTTTTTTTAAAAAGAAAAGAAAGACAGGCACTACCTTGTGTGTCAAGGCAGCAAGCATTTACTGATTATCAGTCCAATTCCATTTACCCAAAGAGCTCTGGTTCGAGGCAGCATGATCAGCACCTATTAGGGGAGGTGATGGCTGCGGGGGCTACAAGGAGGAGCACCCTCTCCCAGGAGACTCAGGGAGGGCCTCCTGGAGTGACCCAGAGGGAAGGGCGTGGATTTCTCTAGATCAGAGTTTCTCCAACTCAGCGTTATTCCAACCTGGGGCCACATAATTCCGTGCTGCGGGAAGCCGTCCCGTACACTGGAGGATGGTTAGTAGCACCCCTGTGCTCTTGCCCACAAGATGTAACCCCACCCTCAGTAGTGACAACCAAAAGTGTCTCCGGACACTGCCAAATATCCCTGAGGGGCAATATTGCCCCTGGTGGAGAATGACCTCTCTGGACAGAGGAAATAAAGTGAGTTAAGTCATCAAGGAGGGGTGAGTGAGACTTTGGGTAAAACACTTAACTTGAGCCTCCTTTTTCTCATCTGTAATACGGCACAATATTTGAAAGGGTTATTGTGATAACGAGTGAGAATACCTGTAAAGCACCTGACACATAGAAGGCCCCCAATAGGGGCTTCCGTGGTGGCGCAGTGGTTGAGAGTCCGCCTGCTGATGCAGGGGGACACGGGTTCGTGCCCCGGTCCGGGAGGATCCCATGTGCCGCGGAGCGGCTGGACCCGTGAGCCATGGCCGCTGAGCCTGCGCGTCCGGAGCCTGCGCTCCGCAATGGGAGAGGCCACAACAGTGAGAGGCCCGCGTACCACACACACAAAAAAGAAGGCCCCCAATAAATGTTAGTTCCTTTCCATCGTAAGACAAAAATGACAACCCTGACCCCAGTCTCGTCAAACCACGGGCTGCTTTGGAGACCGTGATCCTTAGGCTCCAAACTAGGGCCTCAGTGTCTCTGCCCACACAATGGCGCTGGGGTGAAGAGAGGAACGAAGCTAGATCAATGGCTCCCAACTCTTAAAATTACCACCCTCATCCTGGTCCCATTTTTAAAAAGAGAGCATTGATTAATAATTAATTTGTTTCCCAATTGCCCAAGGCAGCTGTCCCAGCTCTGTGGGGCAGGACGCACCACCACATGACTTCCTGGAGAGTTGGTGATCCCAGCCCAGAACAGATTCCCCTCTTGGCTTGACAACCTCTTCCCACATCAATATGGGATGGTTCTCTGGATTCAGAAATACCACGAGAGCACAAGGACCCCATTCTGTCACCAGAGGCTCCCGAATAGCAGATTAAGAATCACAAATCGGTGGGTGATTATATGAGAGCAGGGACTCCCCAGCCCCCAGCACCACCACCAAGTCCTGCAGCTACTGTGCCAGGCACGGGGCTGGGGGTTTCACTTGCGCCGCTGCCTCATTCAGTGATATCGTGGCCATTTCATAGATAAGGACACTGATAAGAATTGCATTAAATTGGTAGATTGCTTTGGGTGCTATGGCCATTTTAACAACATTAATTCTACCAGTTTAAGGACATGGGATATCTTTCCATTTCTTTGAACCACTGTCAGTTTCCTTTCTCAATATCCTATAGTTCTCAGCATATAAGTCTTTCACCTCCTTGGTCAGGTTTATTCTGAAGTTTTTTTGTTTTTTAATGTGATTTTAAGGGTTTTTTGTTGTTGTTGTTGTTGTTTTTGCGGTACGCGGGCCTCTCTCTGCTGTGGCCTCTCCCGTGGCGGAGCGCAGGCTCCGGACGCGCAGGCTCAGCGGCCATGGCTCACGGGCCCAGCCGCTCCGCGGCATGTGGGATCTTCCCGGACCGGGGCACAAACCTGCGTCCCTTGCATCGGCAGGCGGACTCTCAACCACTGCACCACCAGGGAAGCCCTTTAATGTGATTTTAAAAGGGATTTTTTTTTTTTTACTTTCCCTTTCTGATATTTCATTTTTATTGTAAAGAAATGCAACAATTTTTTGTATGTTAATCTTGTATCCTGCTACCTTGCCGAACTCCTTTATCAGTTCTAGTAGTGTTTGTGTGGAGTCTTTAGGGTTTTCTCTATATAGTATCATGTCATGTCACCTGCCAAGGACACTGACTTCCAAACTCTCTCACTCTCCAGGTGAACACACCCTATATGCGTTTCTGTCCACATTCTTGGCCTCCTGCTCTTGTGTCTAGGGAGGGTCCTCAGTGTGACTGGTGGGGTTTGTGAGGGTGGTGGGAACTAAAGGCCTGGGACCCAACAGGGTAGGATGCTACTGACAGGAGGAAAATAATCAATATTAAATACTCACCGAGTCCTTTCAACGTTCCAGACTTACACTAGCTCCCTTAATCCTCACAGAGACCCTGTGAAGCAGTTGCTGTAATTCCCATTTTATGGATGAGGAAACTGAGGCATAGAGAAATTAAGATTTCACAGGTGGTGAAGGGGGGGAGACGCCTGTTTGTTGAGCGCCTGGCTGGGCGCTCTTCATAAATGATATCGTTCATCCTCCCCACCATCTCCAGCAGAGGTACAGCCCCTGCTTTACCCTTGCTGTCTCTTGCCTCTTTTCACAATCTTAATCTTGCTCTCGCATTATCTCCCTCTGTCCCCTTCCACAAGAAAATTGGGGCGCACGGCTGTCACAGCGACATCTGCTGGCTGGCGCTGCATCTGTGCTGCCTCCAGACCTCTGGACTGGGAGGGGACCACCTAGCCCACCCTTGAGTCCATGTCCTCCTGAATGCCTGGCCATCCTGCGGCCTAGCCAGTGTCCTCCTTCTCCCTCTCCTTTCTTGTTCTCAGCTTCAGAAAGATCAGGGACCCTGGAGTTTGACCAGGGTTTGTGTCCTGGCTCTGGCACTTACTAACTGGGTAATCTTGGCCAAGTCTTATCATTTCTCAGGAGCTCATTGTGTCACTTGTAAGATCCCTCACCGGGCAGAGTTCTCCGAGGATCACAGGTGGTACTGAATGTAGAATATGAAGTGTGAGTTCCCTTCCCTTGGCCTCCAGGCACAGAAGGTGTCCTCTCTGCCAGCCTGGAGTGAGTGTGATGCAGTAGGATTCCACTTCAGTCTGTGCCCTCCGGATCCCTGCCCTTCCCTGGCATCTCCCCTCTTCCTGAAAGATAACATCTCATGGATTACCATGGATGGGGACAGGGAGGTTTCAGGGCCCCAAGGAGAAGGTAAAGGAGGAGCTGGGGTCAAGGGGACCCCCCCCCTGGGAGAAGGTCAATGGGGAGAGGGGAGGAGTCACGGTGACATAGAGCCCTGGGAGCCACCAGGAAGGTGAGTTCTTGTCTCAGTTTAATGGGTCACTTTAGACAAGTCAGCTGCTGTTCTGAGCCTCAAGATTCCCATCTGTAAAATGACCCTAATAATGTATATCTTCAGGCCCTACAGGGTAAGGGCTTTGGAAATTGTAAAAGCTGTACACAGGGAAAGAACTCATTATCTTTTGGAGTCGCCTGACCAGACCACACTCTGAGCAGTCTGGTGGGACCGGAGTCTCAGCTCGGACCCCCCGTGGGGCTCACAGAGGCCTCCTCCATCTGCCTCGGCAGCCCCAGTCTGCCCTCCAGTGATGGCAATGGGCCAAGGACCCATCTCACTGTCACAGGCCTTGGCCCTGAGAACCAGCCACCATCTCCTTCTGCCTTCTCTCCGCCCCATGGTCTGTTCACCTCCCTGCAGCCTTTGTCCAGAGGCCCCAGGAAGTATCTCTGAGCCTTCACTGTGATAAGCACTCCCATTGCCCGGAAGTGAAAACAGAGCCCCTGGAAGGGGAAGGAACTGTTCCGGGTCTGGGGACCATCATGTCTCCCCACCCCATGCCTGCAAGGACTGGCCGGGGGTCTGGACGACACAGGCTCGCTGCTGCTGGGGCCGCACCTTAGGTGTCCAGCCTGGTCCTGTCGGTGCTCAGTAGGTGTTTGGTGAGTAAGTAAGAGAATGAATGAATGACTAAACGAATGTGTGAAAGAACAGCAGGGCGGCTAGTATGGTTATTCCCCTTTACAAATGAGGAAATTGAGGCTCGGTGAGGCAAAGGGCCCTTTCCCTCGCCAGGCCACGCAGCCGTGACCGGACTCCTGGTCTCCGACTCTAAACCCCCTGTTCTCCTCCGGGTGGAGATTCTGCCTCTTTGCCTGGGTCCTGCAGCATTTCCTGCTCTCCGAGGGCTTGGTAAGAACAACTGACCTAATTCGCTGGGTTTTAGGGTACCTGGACTCCCCCACATTCCCTACCTTCTTCTCCATGGGAAAAATATAAAAGACCTCATCCTAGCAGCCCCTCCTCCGGGGTGAATGCATGGGTCGGCCCAACTGGGATCTGCGGTCACCACCACCACCACCACCATGAGGTCTTCAAGGCCCTCTGACCCCTCTGATGTGGCCAGGCCACAGTTCTGGAGATGGAGCTTTGGAACAGGCAGCACAGGCTCCAATCCCAGCTCTGCCCCAGGGCAAATCACTTTCCCTCTGCAAGCCTCTGTTTTACTTATACAGACCTGTTGTTTGCACACCTCTCTCTCTCTTTCTCTGTCTCTCTCTGGGGTGCACTGGGTTTGTAAGGAGCCATGCATCAACGTGCCTGGTACACGGTAGGAACTCAATATACGTGTGCCTCTTCTGTCCCATGTCATCAGTACAAGGCACATCAACACCTCCATTGTGAAGCCAATGCCACGGACCGCCAAAGAGTCTTTCAGCTTAGACCAGCCAGGGAGAGATGGGGTGGCCCGGGACTGCCTGTGCCTCCAGCCACAGCCCTATCAGGGTGCAAACGAAGCTCTCTTTGCCTTCCTTTTCCCACCAGAGTGTCACTCGCCTGCCCTCCTGAGTCCTGGTGTTGGCCCAGCCAGCATCCTTGGTCTGGCTCCCCAAAGGGCTTGCTCCCTCTGTTCCAATGATCTATTGCTACCTCACAAATCAACCCAAAATGTAGTGGCTTAAAACATTTTAATATATCTCACAATCTGGGGGGGTCAGGACTTGGGAAGGTTTCGGCTGGGCTCTTCTGCTCCATGGAATCGATCCAGACCACTGGGCAACATTTAGTGAGTGGATAGGTTAGTCTGGTCTTAGGATCCAAGGCACCCACGAGGCTGCCCTCACATGCCTGGCGTCTTGGTGGCAACAGCAGTAAGACTGAGCTCAACTGGGCGCCTCTCCATGTCATCTCAGGGTCTTCCCACGTGGTCTCACTAGCAGAATGGCTGGAGTTTCACATGGTGATTCAGAGCTCCAAGAAACCAAGGTGGCAACTGCCAATCCTCAGAAAAGCTAGGTTTGGAACTGGCACAGTATCACTCCCACCATAGTCCATTGGTCAAAGCAGCCACCAGCCAGCCCAGATTCAAGAGAGGGAACCACTGGCCCTACCTCATTTTTTTTTTTTTGGCCGCGCCGCACGTCTGGTGGGATCTCAGTTCTCTGACCAGGGATTGAACCTAGGCTCTTGGCAGTGAGAGTGCGGCGTCCTAACCACTGGACCGCCAGGGAATTCCTGACCCTACCTCTTAATGAGAGGGTTGGCAAAGAATCTGTGGTCACCTTTAATCTGTCACACCATCTAAAGTCTCTCCGTTCCCCTGAATTTAATACAGCATAGGTAGTATCAGCTCCAACTGTGCCAATATACAGGGTACTCAAGATGAAATGGTAATGGCGGAGGAGACGGGACATTTAAAGCCACGGCTGTGTCTTAAGGAGTGAAGATTCTCTAGTACAGAAGGCGTCTTGTTTCTTCTGAATTCCTAAGGGGGCTGGATTTGCAGGGGGGTAGGGGCTAGAGAGAATGGAACATCTTCCACGTACAGGGAGAGAAGAAAGTTGCAGGCTCTGTGGAACAAACTGGGAAGAAGGGGAGAAAGGGGGAAAGGCCTGGGAAACCTGCAGTGGGTAAGCTGGATGAATATCTTCCGATGGAAGAAAAACTTTTCAGACAGATGTCTAATATTCTCATTCATTCATTCAGCTGATGTCTATCTCCTGTCCACCAGGGCTAAGCACTGTGAACATGATGATGAGCTAGATCAGTCCCTACTTACAGTCTCGTGGAGGACGCAAACAAACAAACAAAAAGGAAAAAGACAGATAAGCATAGCAATTACAGGACTTCCCTGGGGGTCTAGCGGTAAAGCATCCACCTTACAACGCAGGGGACGCTGGTCCAATCCCTGGTCAGGGAACTAAGATCCCACATACCGCAGGGCAACTAAGCCCGTGTGCCTCAACTAGAGAGAGAAAATACGCATGCCACAACTAGAGAGAAGCCTGCATGCCACAACAAAGAGCCCGTGCCACAATGAAAGATCCCGTACGCCGCAACAAAGACCCGACGCAGGGCTTCCCTGGTGGCGCAGTGGTTAAGGATCTGCCTGCCAGTGCAGGGGACATGGGTTCAAGCCCTGGCCCGGGAAGATCCCACATGCTGCGGAGCAACTAAGCCCATGCAGCACAACTACTGAGCCTGCGCTCTAGAGCCCGCGTGCCACAACTACTTCAGTAGTCTGCTACCCACACAAAGGCCTGTGTGAGGGGGATTTGTGGGAATCAGAGAAAGAGGCTGAGTTCTAGATCTGGTTAAAAAAAGTACCAGAGACAGGAGAACAAGATGGAGATGCTTCCATGAGCTGAACTAATTAAGCACGAAAAGGGGCTCAAATTCCTAGCTCCATCCCCACACTGCATTTCCAGGATTTTGCAGACATCTTGTAAGTGTCGGGACCTCTGCAGAGTATATGAATGGAGGAATCAAATGATCCATCACAATCTGGCTTCACGATTCCTGCCCATGGTGGGGGACTGTGTCACAATCCAACAGGGGAAGCACCCTCTACAAAACTGGAGCACATCGGAATCAGATGTGGCCGGTGACAGGAGGCCTGAAGGAGGGACTTAGGAGCACAACCTTGAAACACAGAGCAGGGAGAACTGATTATTCCTCTGGGTGAGTTCAGAGAAGACTTCCTGGAGGAGGAGACATTTGAGCTGTGCCTCAAAGGATGAGAAGGAGCTTGCTGGGCAACAGGGAGAATGAATTAGTTTGTGTCAAGCCAGAATGAATTAGTTTGTTAATCGTCCAGGTGGGTGGCCAGCTCTGTTCCTTGCAGTTACTCAAGGACCCAGGCCATTCTCTACAAAATTGTCATCATCAAGGTCTCTGCAGTTGTCTCAGCTCACACACCTCCACTGTCTGCTCTCTTCTCCTGCTGCTCACTCTGCACTGGGAACTCGTGTCTCCACCATGTTTCTGTGCTGTGGGTCAAAAAAGACATAGCATGGGGCTGACTTGTCTCCTCATTGATGTCAGGTTGGACCCACATCCAGGCTCTTCCCAGACTGGTTTCACCAACTTTATAACCTCAGGAGCCAAGTGACAGAGAGCCTAATGCCCACCAGGGGAAGCACAAAGTTATTGGTCCCACAGCTGAACAGCCCAGGTATAGGCCTGGGGGCAGGCTCTCGAATGATATCCCCAAAGACTGGTTTCTCCCTCTTCATCTCTCGGTGACAAGGCCTCTGGATTGGTCCAACTCTCAGACAGGCCCTCATGGTAGGGAGATGCTCCAGCCTTCATCCTCACCAGGCCGTTGCCTGAAACCCATTCTAATTGGACCTGTGTAGGTCATGTGCCCACACATGAGCCAATCACCACAGCCAAGAGGATGGATATAAAGATTGGCCGAGCCACCTCATGTGCTCTGATGCTGAGGATGTAGCTCCATCCTTATCACATTGTCTAAGTACAGGGGAACTGGTAGATCTCCAAATAAAAATCAGAGGGGGACTTCCTTGGTCACACAGTGGTTAAGAATCTGCCTGCCAATGCAGGGGACACGGGTTCAAGCCCTGGTTCGGGAAGATCCCACAGGTGGCAGAGCAACTAAGCCTGCGCTTAGCAACTAAGCACCACAACTACTGAGCCTGCGCTCTAGAGCCCGTGAGCCACAGCTACTGAAGCCCGCGTGCCTAGAGCCCGTGCTCTGCAACAAAGAGAAGCCACTGCAATGAGAAGCCTGCGCACCGCAACGAAAAGTAGCCCCCGCTCACCGCAACTAGAGAAAGACCGCGTGCAGCAACAAAGACCCAACACAGCCAAAAACAATAAAATAAATAAATTTATATTAAAAAAATAATCAGGGAATTGTTGCTTGGGGGGCAATCCACCAATGATCATTATGGTGCAAACCCCCTCCACTTTCCACCAGCCTCAAAGTCTCTTCCCCCTTCCCCAAACCAATAAAGTCTATTCCTGCCTCCAGGCCATGGCCTATACCCTCCCCTGGCCAGAAGTGTTCTTTCTTTTCCTCGTTTTCTGAGACCTAGATTAAATGCCACCCTTTCCAGCTTGGTTCACAGATATTTGCTGAGTCTTCTCCCTCCATAGAGGGCCTGTAGACACAGAGAAGAAATGGATTGGATACAATCCCTGACCTCTAGGAATTCACAGTTCAGTGGAACAATATTAGAAGCTACCATTTGTTGTCTGAATGCCAGGCACTGTTATGCCTTTTCACACATCACCTCATTTGATTTACACACGCACACAAAAATGGTAGCCACTGTCCTACTAGCCTCTGTGCACAGCCCCTGTCTCCTCAGACTGTAAGCTTTAAGAAAATCCACCAGCCTCTGACCACCTCTTCCTCCTCATCTCATGCCAGTCCTCATTCTTGTCTGCATGCACCATGCTGATCTTCCTTCAAGTCCTTGACATTACCATGCTCCCTTCTACTCCAGGACCTTTGCACATGCAGGTTCCTCTGTCTAAAATGCTCTTTCTCCTATTTTGCTGAATTAACCTATCAATCCTTCAGATGTCACATCAAACATTCCTCTGGGGGGGGGGGTGTTCCCTAACCTTTCAGACCAGGCCAGTGTCCCCGCTTAGAAGCTTTTAGAGCATCCTACCCTTCTTCCTAGCACTACTCACAAGTATAGTTATATACTCATTTGTGTTTAGTGTCTGTTATCAGTCTCGCCACCAGACAATACATTCCCATGAGGGCAAGATTGGGGGTCTCTTCTCCTCACCAGATGATTTTTACCTAGCACATAATAAAAGCTCAGCAAATATTTGCTGAATGAATAAATTGTATATCCATGTGCCTATCCCCCAACACACAAGGGGGAGGAGCTGAGTCAAAACCTGTTAATGTGGTCGTAATCCAGAATGTGACAAAACAATGCTTAATTTAAAGCCAAATGGTACAGGCATTAAGTTCAATACTTGTTATAAAAGAAAAACAGTTAATGCTATAACCTTAGATAGGAGACAGTGATGAGCTCAGACAGACCTGGCTTTGGGATTCAGCTTTTGCAAGGTTTTAGGACAACTTCAGGGAGTTTAGGGCAAACAATCCCAAGACTTCTTTTCTTATGCTGAAGCTGGGCAGAAGTAGGCTCTCACTTCTTCTGGGACTGAGGGCTGTTAACTCAATGAAAGCCTAGGGCTGCCTGTAATCATCTTGTGTGGCTGCATGGAAAAGAGAATTGAGGGATGATGAGAGAGATGGAGCCATACCTCAAACTAGTATACTTGTAGAGCTTGTCAGTAATTCCCCACCCATCACCAACGCTTTTTGGCTTTACTTTGTGGTAGGTTTCTGCCACTTGCAACTGCTAGAATCCTGGTTACCACAATGTTCAAATAAGTCTAATCTAGATCTTAAGTGGGCAGGAAACCCAAGTGAAATCATACAAGGTTTAGCATGAACCTGGCACATAATAGGCACGCATCACCCAGAAAACACCATTTTTATAGTTCCCTATACCTTTCCACCAAAGTACATATCACGATTTTAATTGAGTAATTATTCTTGTCATTAATTTTTCACTGTCTTCCAATTAGACTGTAAGCTTTATTTGTGTAGAAACTCTTCACTACATACCTTCCACCCATTATATGACCAAGCACAGAGTAGGTGATCAATAAATATTTTTTTAATGAATGAATCAGTGAATAAATAATTAGGCAGTAATTACATGGTGGTTAAGAGCATGGGCTTTAGGGTAAGAAAGACTCCAAAAATGCTAAGTCAGACCCCAGGTTTAAGTGCTTCTGCCACCTACTAGCTGTGTTAACGTGGGCATGCCACATAAACGCTTCTGAGCCTCAGTTTTCTCAGTGTAAAACAGGATGATAATATTACCTATTCTACGGATTGTCGTGTGGGAAAAATGGAAATTGTGTGAAGTAGTAGTACAGCTATTAATACAATTCTTCCTAGCAAGTATATAAAATGCATGTTAGTTAAGGGGCTGACAACAAGGCTTCTTCTTCACTTCCATTCTCCCAACCCACTCTCCAACGACCCTGCGAAACAAGACAGGTCGTGGTCAATGCACAGAAGAGGAGCAGGACCCACGCAGGGGGACGACTTGCTCCAGGACTTACCAGAGAATCGGACCTCCTGGTCCTCAGTACGGGAGGGTCTGGCCGGGACCAGCAGGTGGAGCTGCGGAGCGAGCTGCTTCCTGGAAACGTCTGGGGCCCGCACCAGGCGCTCAGACTCTGCGTCCGGCCCTCGGGCCCCGCCCACTGCGCCCCTTCCAACCTCACGCCTTCCCCGACTACTGGCCAGCAGCTCCCGAAGCTCGGGCCCCGCCTCCAACCCCACCCCCTTGGAGCGCGTCTCCCCGGCTCCGGGCCCCTCCGAGCCCCGCCCATCTCCCCCAGGTCGGGCCCCGCCCACTCCGCACTTTACCCCGCCGCACCCCGCCCCCTCTCCCCAGAGTTGAGCCCCGCCCCGGCCTCCACCCCCTCCTCCCTCGGCTCGGGCCCCGCCCCTCAGCCCCATGGACTCCTTTGTTCCAGAGCCAAGGCTCCCGGGTGTTGGGAGCTGCTGACTCAGCGGAATGAAACCAGACCTTGGCGCCCCACCCCTACCCCACTCTCCCAAGAGAACTGGAGGTTGGCGCCTGGGGAGGTGGGAGGTGCGACCGCGCCGGCCCCGCCCTTCTTTTGTTCAGAGAACATTCCTTTGCTCCAGCCTTCCCAACCTGCAGCCTGTGGTTACTGTTTCAGGTTACGTTTCGGGACAGTGACACCAAATATGCAGCCCTAAAACCTGGCTCCTGCCACGTCCTAGTTGTTGAGCAAGTCTTTCGACCTCCCTGAACCTCAGTTTGCTCACTTGTAAAATGGGAACCAAAATGCTGCTATCGAAGGGTCATCTGGGAGATTAACTGCGAAAACACAGCTATGAAAGCTGCAAGCACAAAGTGAACGCTAGATACCTGGCTTTGGAAGGTCGCCACTGATAAAAAGCTAACACTTATGTGTTGAGTTCACCCCCTTCCTTTCATCCCATTTTGCACGGGCAATTCTTGGCCTTCCTCGGGATTTTGAAATCGCACTTTCTCAGTAAGGGCTTTCCCTGATCTCCCCCGCACCTACAGGCTCCTGGAGTTATCCTGTCACACATTTCCCAGTAGGCAGTAACTTCCCCAATTCAAATACTTGCAACTACTTTTTTTAAAAATTGAGGTATAATTTACGTTCAATGAAATGCACAGACAGAACTTAAACATGCAGTTCCACGAGTTTTGAGAAATTGAAAACAGCCCTGGGCTTACCTGGCTGTCCAGTGGTTAAGACTCTGCGCTTCCACTGCAGGGGACACGGGTTAGATCCCTGGTGGGGGAAGTAAGATTCCTGCATGCTGCGTGGCCAAACAACAACAGCAACAAACCAGAAACCAAAAAAGGAAAATATCCCTGTAACTTAAACCTCTATCAAAGCAGAGAACATTTGCCAGCCCCACAGAAAGTTCTCTTCCCAATGAATCCCACCTCCTACCCCAGGCAACCACTGTTCCCATTTCTATCACCCTGGATAAGTTTTGCCAGTTCTAGAACTTCATATAAATTAAAGCATACAGTATGACTTTTCTAAGTCTGGTTTCTTTCATTCAGCATATTCTTGAGATTTCATACATATCGTATGATTAGTAATTTGTTTCTTTTCATTGATGAGTAGTATTTCATTATATAGCCATACCATAATTTCTTTATTCATTTTTCTGTTGATAGACATTTGGGTTGTTTTCAGTTTGGGGCTAGTATTAAGCTGTGAACGTCTCAATTTTTTTTGTGGACCTGAGTTTTTCTCTTAGGTAAAGGAGTGGAATTCTGGGTTATAGGGTTGTTGTAGGTTTAATTTGATAAGAAACTGCCAGATAGTTCTCTACAGTGGTTGTACCATTTTACATTCTCATCAGCAATGTAAGAGAGTTCCAGTTCTTCCACATGCTCCCGAGCATTTGGCATTGCCAATCTTTTCACTTTAGCCATTCTCGTGGGTACAATGTATCTCCTTATGGCATTACTTTTTAAAATAGTGAATCAATATTTTTTAAATGATTAATACAAGTACACACACACACACACACACAAAATACAAGTACACAATTCCAAAGGTTCAAAAGGCTCATCAGTAAAGAAGAGGCCCAGGCCACTCCTTTTTCCTCCCTAGAAAGTATCAGACTTAAGAATGTCGTGTGCTTCCTTTAAGATTAAATGTTCTTTTTGGCTATCTGTCTTTTTTTCACTAGAATATAAGCCCCAGGAGGAGAGGGACCACCTATGGTGTTCACCGCTGTGATCTGAGCTCCTCCCCAATGCTAATAAAAGCCCAATAAATATTGTTGAATGAATGCCCGGAACTGTTCTAGACAAGTCATATAATCTATTATATTATCACATTCTGATTTAAGAGAGTAGCAGAGTCCCTTAGGACAGAGCCTGGAATTCAGTGATTCAATGAATGAATGTTGATGAAGATCGCAGGGGACGTTTGCAGGCAATGCCTGCTAGCTTTTTTCTTTTCCCTTTTTTTTTTTTCTTTCTTTTTCCCCAAACACTTATTTGTCAAGCACTTATGAAAACACAGAAAATAGACATCTGTTATTTCGACTGCCTAGCTTTACTTCACCCTTCTGGTAACATGGCCTCAAATTTTCTCTGGGGAATTGCCTTCCTCCATGGGCAGGCCACACTTGCATTAGGTCCAGGTGGCCATGTGACTCGAGTCTAACCAATCAGGTCATCTCAGTCCCTTGGCAACAGTGATTGGTTCAGGGATGTGCCCAGAGTGCAATTTGGGCCAATGAAAGCTAGCCCCGGACTTGTGTATAAACTGTTGGGCAAGAGAGCTCTCTTTTTCTTACCGGACTTGGAATTGTGAGGAAGGAAGACTGGAGAGATGAGATCAAGGAAACTTGAGTTTTGAATTAAGTTAGGGAACAAGATACAGGGGTTAAGTTCCTGGCAGAGGGAATACCCCCAGCATGAGGAAAAATGGGAAGAAGGCCAGTGCAGTAGAGTGAGAGAGAAGGGAAGCAGGAGATGAGGTCAGGGGGTCAGGCAGAGGCCAGTCTTGAAGGACCTGGTGGGCCTTAGAGAGGAATATGGATTTTTCTCCAAGGATCTTTTGGAAGGTTTCGGGCAGGGGAGTCATGTAATGACTCATGCTCTTTGAAAAGCACTCTGTGGAGTTGAGACTGGGAGTGAGGGGTAGGGGTGTAGGAAGAAGGGAGACCAGTTGGGAGGCTGTTATAGTCATCAGGGTAGAAACAATGGTGCTTTGGACTAGGGTAGTAGCTGTGGTGAAAAATAGAGTGATTTGGCATGGCTTATTTTGGAATGGAGCAGAGCAAAAGAAAGCAGAGGGACTTCCCTGGTGGTCCAGTGGTTAAGACTCTGCCCTTCCAATGCAGGGGGTGTGGGTTCAATCCCTGGTGAGGGAACTAAGATCCCACATGCTGTGTGGCATGGCCAAATAAATAAAATAAAATACAAGAAAGAAAGCAGAGACTAGAGAGTTACTTTTGATGACATCATTTGAGCCCTTGGATCCAGCTATGCCTGGCGCTGTCCCTCCTGGACTTTTCAGTTATATGAGCCAATGAATTCTTTTTTATGATTAAAGAGAGTTTGATTTGGGGTTCTATCACTTGGAAATGAAGTGAATCTTAGCTAATGTGCATTATTTCATTAATCCTTAAAACAAATCTATGGGATTGCCACTATAATTAGCCCAACTTTGCAGTTGAGAAAATTGAGATTTAGAGAGGGAAAGTGAACTGACCAGGACCATACAGAGATTAAGTGGTAGAGATGGGATTCAGAGAGAGTCACTAACCCTGAAGCTTGTGCAATTAACCCTACAGGACACTGATTGTAAACTATGCCCTTCCCCACTCCCTTCTGCATAATATCACCTTCCTGGCTGGCACTCAGTTCTTTTTGCTCTACCATAAAGGAGGATCCAAGGTCTTTTTAGTTCCATGGTTCAGGGTGAGGCCTTATACTCCAAAGGAACCTTCAAGGGGTCAGAATCCCATCCACCTATTTACATGACCCCCAAAAGTTACCTATGCAAAATGAATGGCATCCGAATGTTCTCAAGCAAATTCTTAGTATTGACCCTGAGTTACATGTAAAAATCTCTTCATATATTTGAGAGACTCAAGGAGAACATGTGTCAGTATTGGAGGTTGTGATGTATGATAGGACTGCTTCTCTGAAAGGAGCTGAAACTTAGATCAAATAAGTTGAAGAAAAATGAGATTAGAAAACTAGAAATATGACACTATTCGCTTCAGGTATGGCTGGATCCAGGAACTCAAATGATACCTTCCAATCCTCTTGTCTTACAGAATGTCTAAGTGGGAAGTAAAGCTGTCACTGTTTGCAGATGACATGATACTATACGTAGAGAATCCTAAAGATGCTACCAGGAAACTACTAGAGCTAAGCAATGAATTTGGTAAGGTAGCAGGATACAAAATTAATGCACAGAAATCTCTTGCATTCCTATACACTAATGATAAAAAATCTGAAAGTGAAATTAAGAAAACACTCACATTTACCATTGCAACAAAAATAATAAAATATCTAGGAATAAACCTACCCAAGGAGACAAAAGACTTGTATGCAGAAAATTATAAGACACTGATGAAAGAAATTAAAGATGATACAAATAGATAGAGAGATATACCATGTTCTTGGATTGGAAGAATCAATACTGTGAAAATGACTCTACTACCCAAAGCAATCTACAGATTCAATGCAATCCCTATCAAACTACCACTGGCATTTTTCACAGAACTAGAACAAAAAACTTCACAATTTGAATGGAAACACAAAAGACCCCGAATAGCCAAAGCAATCTTGAGAAAGAAAAACGGAGCTGGAGGGATCAGGCTCCCTGACTTCAGACTATACTACAAATCTATAGTCATCAAGACAGTATGGTACTGGCACAAAAACAGAAATATAGATCAATGGAACAGGATAGAAATCCCAGAGATAAACCCACACACATATGGTCACCTTATCTTTGATAAAGGAGGCAAGAATATACAGTGGAGAAAAGACAGCCTCTTCAATAAGTGGTGCTGGGAAAACTGGATAGCTGCATGTAAAAGTATGAAATTAGAACACTCCCTAACACCATACACAAAAATAAACTCAAAATGGATTAAAGACCTAAATGTAAGGCCAGACACTATCAAACTCTTAGAGGAAATCATAGGCAGAACACTCTATGACATAAATCACAGCAAGATCCTTTTTGACCCACCTCCTAGAGAAATGGAAATAAAAACAAAAATAAACAAATGAGACCTAATGAAACTTAAAAGGTTTTGCACAGCAAAGGAAACCCTAAACAAGACCAAAAGACAACCCTCAGAATGGGAGAAAATATTTGCAAATGAAACAACTGACAAAGAATTAATCTCCAAAATTTACAAGCAGCTCAGGCAGCTCAATATCAAAAAAAGAAACAATCCAATCCAAAAATGGGCAGAAGATCTACATAGACATTTCTCCAAAGAAGATATACAGATTGCCAACAAACACATGAAAGAACGCTCAACATCATTAATCATTAGAGAAATGCAAATCAAAACTACAATGAGGGGGCTTCCCTGGTGGCACAGTGGTTGAGAATCTGCCTGCTAATGCAGGGGACACGGGTTCGAGCCCTGGTCTGGGAGGATCCCACATGCCGTGGAGCAACTAGGCCCGTGAGCCACAAGTACTGAGCCTGAGCGTCTGGAGCCTGTGTTCCGCAACAAGAGAGGCCGCGATAAGTGAGAGGCCCGCGCACCGTGATGAAGAGTGGCCCCCGCTTGCCACAACCAGAGAAAGCACTTGCACAGAAACGAAGACCCAACACAGCAAAAATAAATAAATTAATTAATAAACTCCTACCCCCAACATCTTAAAAATAAAAAAAAAGAATTAAAAAAAAAACCACTACAATGAGATATCATCTCACACCAGTCGGAATGGCCATCATCAAAAAATCTACAAACAGTAAATGCTGGAGAGGGTGTGGAGAAAAGGGAACCCTCTTGCACTGTTGGTGGGAATGTAAACTGATACAGCCACTGTGGAGAACAGTATGGAGGTTCCTTAAAAAACTAAAAATAGAACTACCATACGACCCAGCAATCCCACTACTGGGCATATACCCTGAGAAAACCATAACTCAAAAAGAGTCACGTACAAAAATGTTCATTGCAGCTCTATTTACAATAGCCAGGACATGGAAGCAACCTAAGTGTCCATCAAAAGACGAATGGATAAAGAAGATGTGGCACATATATACAATGGAATATTACTCAGCCATAAAAAGAAACGAAATTGAGTTATTTGTAGCGAGGTGGTTGGACCTAGAGTCTGTCATACAGAGTGAAAGTAAGTCAGAAAGAGAAAAACTAATACTATATGCTAACACATATATATGGAATCTGAAAAAAAAGGAATAAAGACACAGACATAGAGAATGGACTTCAGGACACAGGGAGGGGGAAGGGTGGGCTGGGACGAAGTGAGGGAGTGGCATGGACATATATACACACTACCAAATGTAAAATAGATAGCTAGTGGGAAGCAGCCGCATAGCACAGGCAGATCAGCTCGGTGCTTTGTGACCACCTAGGGGGTGGGATAGGGAGGCTGGGAGGGAGGTTCAAGAGGGAGGGGATATGGGGATATATGTATGTATATGGCTAATTCACTTTGTTATACAGCAGAAACTAACACACAACACTGTAAAGCAACTACAATAAAGATGTTAAAAGGGACTTCCCTGGTGGCATAGTGGTTAAGAATCTGCCTGCCAATGCAGGGGACACGCGTTTGATCCCTGGTCTGGAAGATCCCACATGCCACAAAGCAACTAAGCCCATGCACCACAACTACTGAGCCTGCGCTCTACAGCCCGCAAGCCACAACTACTGAAGCCCACGTGCCACAACTACTGAAGTCCACATGCCACAACTACTGAAGCCCAAGTGCTTAGAGCCCGTGCTCCACAAGAGAAGCCACCACAATGAGAAGCCCACGCACTGCAACGAAGAGTAGCCCCCGCTCGCTGCAACTAGAGAAAGCCTGCATGCAGCAACTAAGACCCAATGCAGCCAAAAATAAATAAATAAATTTATTTAAAAAAAAATGTCTACATCTACAAATCTGACTTACAGATCTACATGTACATAAAGACATATACAAGGAAGATTCATTGCAGTTTTTTTGTTATAGTAAAGGCCAGGTATAATCCAAATGTTAAGCCCTCAAATACTTAAAGTCTGCTCATATAATATAATACTATAAGTCACTGAAATGAATGAGATGTATCTAAATGTACTGCCATGTGCCATCTCCAAGATGTGAAATAAGGAAAGTAAGAAACAATATGCAGTGTATGCTACTATTTGTTCTCTTTTCTTTTTTAAAGAGGGTAGGAAATATATACACACAAGTTTGTACATGTACAGAATAGTTCTGGGAGCATACCATATATACATATTACCTTTTTATAAAAAAATAAATTTATTTATTTATTGTTGGCTGCATTGGGTCTTCGTTGCTGCGTGCGGGCTTTCTTTAGTTGCGGTGAGTGGGGGCTACTCTCCGTTGTGATGCGCGGGCTTCTCATTGCGGTGGCTTCTCTTGTTGTGGAGCACGGGTTCTAGGCACGCGGGCTTCAGTAGTTGCAGCACGTGGGCTCAGTAGTTGTGGTTTGTGGGCTCTAGAGCACAGGCTCAGGAGTTGTGGAGCACGGGCTTAGTTGCTCCACGATGTACATATTATCTATTAAAAAACAACTTTTTAAACGTTGTAGTGGACACTGTTGATGTTAAATCCAGATTCCCATTTACCCTTTTCTGTGTGCATCTCCCCTGGTTTGGGTGCTGGTGATACAGTTTTCAATGGCCCATCCCTGAGAGCCTGCTCTGGAAGATTGGACGCAGCTGCTGGAGCTGCTTTGCCTTCCAGAGAGCTAGAAGTATCTGGGAGCTTAAGTTCCAGCCCTGGCTTCATACCCCACACCCCTACCTTGTGGGCAGGACTGATCAGAACAGAAATGGCAGCCCAGCTCCCATGCCTCAGGCCCAGACAACTTAGAGACTGTACTTCCACTCTAGAATTCCCTCAAGGGTCAAGCAGATGCTACACCCACCTCAGGATTTTGTCTGAAATCACATCCTTGTTTGCCCTCTTCCCCTTCCTTGACCTGCTTCCCATGCTCCCTTAACCAGTTTCTCCTGATAGTAAATCACTTGTAGAAGGATCTTTATCTTGGGATCTGCTTCTGGAAAAACCCACCTATTTGTTTCTTTGCTTTTATTAGAACAGAATTCATTTATTTATTTATTGAATTAAACAAGTCATACAGACATTTACTTTAGTATGCCCGTAAAATTCCAACAAAACTGGGCACAGAGCAATGATTAATTTCCTAAGTCCCAAGTACACTGCTCCCTGAGAGGGCAAACGGTGCTGTGGATTATATGTGTGTCCTTTCAGACCTTCGACTATGTGTTTTCTCTCAGACTTGTATTTTGTTTGCTTGTTTTTTCATAACTGGGATGGCTCTGTGTGTTGCATTTGGCAACCTGCCTTTTTTCTTTAAAGATCTGTCTTGATTGTCCATGTCAGCACATCTAGACCTGCCTCCAGGGTGACCTTTCTAAACTGCCTGTGACATGCTGCTCCCCTGCTTAGAGCCCTTGAAGTAATGCTTCCCACTGCACTTGGAGGAATAAAATCCAAACACCTTCCTCGGCTACAGCGGTGGCCTCATATAGCCTCGCCTACCGCTTCCATCTCATTTCACACTCTCCTCCACTTGTGCATGACACTTCAGCCACACTGGACTGTAGTCAGTTGCTAGAATGTGCCATACCCTTTATTGCCTCAGTGCCTTTGCACAGCCCATCTCTTCTTTCTAGAATATTCTTCCCCTTCCCTCTTTGCCTAGCTAACTCCTACTTATCTCTGCGGTCCCGGCAGAAAAGCCTCCCCTGGGGCCCCAGGCTGAGTGACATCCCATGTCCTCTGTCTTTATAACACTCTGTGTTTTACCTTTGGAGCACTCTATAAATAGTTTGTCTTGTCATTAATTCACATTGGTGATTATGCTTCTAATTAATGAATTGATTATCCACATGACTCTCTGTTTCATATTTTTATCCCTCACTGGAGTGCAAGCTCCACTAGGGCAGGCGCCTTCTGTCTTGTTCACTCACATCCCTAGTGACTAGTGCAGTCCCGGGCAAGGAAAAGATGCTCAACTGGATGCCGAGTGATGGTGTGGAGGAACTGGATGTCAGCAGGCAGCTTGTCTCTGTCTCCCTCTCTCTGAGGCAAGGCTGTCTCTTGTCTCTGCTTTGCTCTTGGGCCTCCCCTCCACCCCGGGCCACTCCTCTCTACAAACCAGTGACAACCACTTACAGCTAGTTGCTGCCCTCCCATCACTTCGCCCCCTCACTCCCACCCCAGTTCAGGTGCCCCTGGACCCATCAAGGTCTTGCCTCCATATCAAGACCTTTCCTGGAGCCCACCACCTACTGACCTACCATTGTTGGTGGGTCTCTTGCTCAAGTTCCTGGGCAAGAGTCTCCTTTGTTTCAACCCAACAGAAGGATTGGTTTCCCTCGGGCCAGGGATCCATCCCTGCCATTTTCCTCTCTGGTCAGGACAGCAGCAGGACTGTGGGAATCAGGGCAGCTTAAGTCAATGGGGAAGTTGAATGTGACAGGAGACTTGACTTGCATTTTTGCCACAAATGTAAAAGGAACCAAAAACACAAAGTTGGTTTTTTGGGGGGTTTTTAATTTTTTTTTTTTTCTGCTTTAAAAGAATGGATATGGCAGCTTTTGCTTTCTAGATAAATTTTCTGTTGCTTCTTCCCGTTCACAGAGACATTTGGGGCCATGTGTCCAGCCTGGATTCTCTGGGAACTGACCCCCACCACAGAGCAGGGTGTGTATATGATCCCACCCCAGTGACCATAGCTGATTGGTCCAGGGCGCGACTGCTGACTCAAACTGGGTCAGGCAGAGTCCTTGAGCTGAGAAGCTGGAATTTATCATAGAGCTCCAGAACTGACCCAGCAGCTTACCTCCAGAAGCAAGAAGGCAGAATAGGAGGAGAAGGAGGAGGAAGAAGAGGAAGGGACAGGGGAGAAGAGAAGCTACTGAGAGTTAAGAGGGACCAGACTTCCTTGGATCTGATAAATATTTATTGAGCAGCAGCAGTGTGTCCAGCGTGACTCGCTGTTCTGGAGATACATAAGTGAACCATGAAAGCAAAAATCCGTCCTCTTTCCGTTAGTGGGGGAGAGACAGGAAGCAAGATGAATAAGAAAAATAAAAGTTAGATGGTGTTCAGAGCTAAGAAGAAAAATAATAATAAAGCTGGGAAGTGGGGTAGGAAGAAGTATCGGGACAAGAACTGAAATGTTGGTTAAGGCGTCCAGGAAAGTCTTCAGCAAGAAGGTGATGTTTGACTAGAGCTCTGAAAGAAGATAGGCAGCCAGCTCTGTGGTCCTTGGGAGAAGAACAGTCCAGGCAGAGGCCCGGGGTGGGAGTGAGCTGGATAAGCCATCGGGGCTGCATCTGTAGGGCCTTGTGAATGAGGAAAGCCACTGGGAAGTTTGGAACAGAGGAGTGACATGATTGGACTTACGCTTTCACTGTGAGGTCCCAGGTTCAATTCCTGGTCAGGGTACTAAGATCCTGCAAGCCTTGCAGTGCGTCCAAAAAAAAGAAAAAAAAAGGATGACTCCAAGGGTGACTAGTAGAGAAAGAGAAACCAGAAACCAGAAAGCCCACGTGACTGCCAGAGGCAGCTTTGCGGGTTTCTGGGTCCAGGGCCTCCTGCCCCACGTCTTTACCTGGGAAACCATCACATGCACTTGTGCCATTATGATGAACACCAGTTCAGGTTCACCCACTCCCACCCTTTCTGCTTAAGCTAGTTTGACTGGGTTTCCATCAGGAAAAAAAAAAGAATGCCCACTCCACGTCTCATTTCAGGAAGCTGCAACCATTCTTTATTACCCATCTGTCTCTGCCACTGGACCATAAGCTCTGTGAGGCAAGGACTTTGTTGTCCACATCTGTATCCTCAGGAATTAGCACAAGGCCTGGCTCAGAAAAATCACATTATTGCTGCCAATTAATTGAGTCAAACTGAGTCCAATGAATCCTTGCTCAGGGATTAAGGGACTCAGAAATAGAAAACATCCCATGTGGAAACAGCCTCATTCCTACCCCAACCAAAGCAACTCCACATTTTCTCTTTCATAAATTGGACTTTGAAGTGACTTCTCTCTGAAAAAAAAAAAAAAAAAGGTTCTTTGGTTTAAAAAAAGAGCTTGAAAAATCATTATTTCTAGTTAAATATGGCAGACTGTACACACACTTCAATATGTGTTTCTTCTAACTAAAATGAGAAGAAAGGTGATTGAGTTGAATCTAAACCAGCCAGGGCACAGCTGAGAAGCCACCTAATTTCACTGCAGCCTACCCCCAAAGCTCAGGAAACGGTAGAACCAGGTGGCTCTGGCTTAGGAGCGAGTGTGAGGCTAGCAACTGGAGACTTGTTGAAATGCTCTTTGAGAAGAATAAGACCCTCAGACCCTTCTCCTATTTCACATACCACCAACGTATCATTTTTAATCTCAGTTTCCCAAAGTTCAATTTTGCCTTAACTTTATGAACATTTTTGTCAATACTGGTTAACTAGTTTCATTCCATCTTTGCAATTTTTAATTAAGATCAACCAGGTTTTCAAAAAAAAAAGTCAAATGAATAAAACCTTCTACAAAGATAATAATAACCTTCGACAAATCTGGAAAGTAAGAATTATTCACAAAAAAAAGTCTTTCTTTGAGCTATAAACTTGTCCCTGGAAGCCATGTACTTTTGATATGAAATCTCAGAAGTGGTATCCTGATCCTAAGCAGAAGAGATTGTAGCAGTTTGTACTACTTAGATTCAGCATTTCTGCTAACCTCATTTAATGTGGAATTCAGATCTATAGGCAAACTTCTACAAGCTCATACAGAAAAGCTTCCTTACAAATAAGACAAGCATTACCTGACTTGCAGGTTTCCCAGAAGAAATTCCTGATGTAGAGCTGCATGCTTCCTGCCTGGCCATCAGTACCCAGACTCACCCAGTGTTTCCAAATAGCTCATGTGTTTCAAAGTATTTATTACCATTTTGAATATTTCATCTCCAGCAGATTGTCTTGGGACTTCAGAGGTTCTGCCAGACTTTACTCTTCTGGGATTCTAACTGGTACCACACAAATACAACAATTACTACAGTCTGTAGGATCATCAATCTACCATGAAAACTTTATTGTATTTCACATTTTTCTGGACTAATGCTAAATCATCTGACATGTTGTCAATGTCCAACTAATGGCACAGTATTAGTCTAAAGTGACACCTTTCCCATTTCCTTTTGCTTCTGAACATGGTGTTTCTCTTGGTCCAAAATGCAATTTTCACTAATTCCATGCAAGCCAGTAAAATCAGCACTTGGGCCATTGCACAAAGGCATCTTGCTTTCAGCCATTAATTGTGTGAAGTTGAAACTACCTTCATGAGCTGGACCTGATACTATGAAAAACAGCCTCATAAAAAGAACTTTGTTCTTTATTTTGCATGTGGAGATGCTTTTAAAAATTCAAACCTTTTTGGGAATTCCCTGGCAGTCCAGTGGTTAGGACTCAGCACGCTCACTGCAGGGGCCCAGGTTCTATCCCTGGTCAGGGAACCTTAGTTCCTGCAAGCTGTGTGGCACGGCCAAAAAAAATTCAAACCTTTCTTTCCCCTGTGTCAAATGATGTTGTACACACACGTAAAACAGCTTTTGGAATGAAAATGAGGATAATAGCAATGAAAATGAGAACAGAAGAGTTGGAAAGAATATTGTTATGGGAATGTCATGGCAAGTAGAGCTAAACGTCAAAGAGATGGAAAATAGGAGAGGAATTATCAGAAACTTAGAGGGCCACTCTAGAAGGTCTGAGTTTCAGGAGTTCCGGAAAGAAGAGAGGAAATCAGAGCGGAGGAAATCCTCAAAGAAACAATTCAGGAATTCTGAAGAACACTAGTTACCATAGTGAGGTCCACTGAGTTCCCAGAAAATTAGATGAAAATCACTCCATGCCACGTTACATCGGCAGGAAATTTCAGAACAATAGGAAAAAAAAAGATGTTACAAGATTCCAGAGAGAAAAACAAGTTTTCCACAGGCATGCACACACAGAGTCTGGTTGTGATGTTAAATCTTGGTAAGCAAAGGACATTGACTTTGTTATTACGCAAAAAGCATGATGTACAAGTGAAACCGTACAACTCGTATCGGGGCTTGAACCCATGGGCTAGGACTCGAGCCCAGCACCAGAACCCAGAATGGGACTTGAACCCACTTTCCTTTTTTTTTTTTTTTTTTTTAATATTTATTTATTTGGCTGCACCTGGTCTTAGTTGCGGCACATGGGATGTTCGTTGTGGCATTCAGGAGCTTTACTTGCAGCATGTGGGATCTAGTTCCCTGACCAGGGATTGAACCTGGGCCCCCTGCTTTGGGAGCATGGAGTCTTAACCATTGGACCACCAGGGAAGTCACCCAAACCCACTGTCTTTTTTTTTTTTCGCGGTACGCGGGCCTCTCACTGCTGTGGCCTCTCCCACTGTGGAGCACAGGCTCCGGACGCACAGGCTCAGCGGCTATGGCTCACGGGCCCAGCCGCTCCGTGGCATGTGGGATCTTCCCGGACCGGGGCACAAACTTGTGTTCCCTGCATCGGCAGGCGGACTCTCAACCACTGCGCCACCAGGGAAGCCCCTATGTCATTCTTTTAAATGTTGTGCCCTGCCCCGCTTCCCTCCTGTTTCAGAACTACACCTCACTCTTCTGGGAAATGGTCCTATCTCTGTCCCCCACATAAACCATGTGTTTCAAATGGGGGCTCCCCAGCCTTACAGGCCTCCAACTCCCTGGCCATGTTATATCAGAGCCTCCGCAAGATTGTTTAGATGCAGAGCTAGAAAGAACAACTCCAACTTTCTCCTGGGTGGTAAAGGTGGGAGATTCTATAGCTACTGGCCACCGTGATTCCAATATATGTTTGAAACAGTAGCGTTCAGGCAAAGAGAGGCAGAGATGAGAGACTTGGCAGTGTCTGAGCTCTGTGAGTCGGCAGTCCCTGAATCCAGTGCAAGCTGGACCCCTGTACTTTTTTTTTTTTTAATCTTTTGGCTGCACCGTGAGGCATGTAGGATCTTATTCCCTGAGCAGGGATCAAACCCACTCCCCCTACATTGGAATCACGGAGTCTTTTTCTTTTTTTTTTAACTTACTTTTGGCTGTGATGGGTCTTCGTTGCTGTGCATGGGCTTTCTCTAGCTGTGGAAAGCGGTGGCTACTCTTCGTTGCGGTGCACGGGCTTCTCATTGCGGTGGCTTCTCTTGTTGCGGAGCATGGGCTCTAGACGCTCAGCCTTCAGTAGTCGCAGCATGAGGGCTTGATAACTGTGGCACGTGGGCTTAGTTGCTCCGCGGCATGTGGGATCTTCCTGGTCCAGGGATCGAACCCGTGTCCCCTGCACTGGCAGGCGGATGCTTGACCACTGTGCCACCAGGGAAGACCCTGGACCCCTGTACTTTCCATGGCCAAGTGAGTCTTCCAAAACAAAACAAAAAACGTTTGTCTGATCTGGGTTTCCATCATCTGAAATAAAGATCTGTGCCTAATATAGAAATGTATGAGGGCAACTACACTTACTTATGTAATAATTAATAATTACAACTGATGTGTGTTGAGATTTATGATGTTCCAGGCACTGTGAAAATGTTTTCAGTGTATAATCTCATTTACTCTTCCCGATAGACCCTTGAGGTAGGTCCCTTTATCTTCCCCATAAAACAGATAAAGAAACAGGTGGGTTTCTTTTTCCTTGCCCTCTGAGACTAAAACTCAAGTACAATACATCAGAGACCCTCCCCTCAATGGGACACTCCCTTCCTGCCCGCAATCCCACTACCCCCACTCCCTGCAGGCCACCCTGCTCAGGCTTTATCTCCTCCTCAGTTCTCCCTGGCAAAGTCCTATTCACCCTTTAATACCCACTCAAACGTATCCTGCCTTGCTCCAGCCTGAACCCCTCATCTTTTTTTTTTTTTTTTTTTTTTTTTTTTCTGCGGTACGCGGGCCTCTCACTGTTGTGGCCTCTCCCGTTGCGGAGCACAGGCTCCAGACGCGCAGGCTCAGCGGCCATGGCTCACGGGCCCAGCCGCTCCGCGGCATGTGGGATCCTCCCGGACCGGGGCACGAACCCGTGTCCCCTGCATCGGCAGGCGGACTCTCAACCACTGCGCCACCAGGGAAGCCCCATGAACCCCTCATCTTCAAATGCAGATTATTTCCTAGCCTCTTCTGTGTCCCCAGCACATATGCAAAATATTATGAAATTAAGGGCTCTGTTCAGGTGAAGTTCAAATCCTAGCTCTACCACCTACTTGCTTCGATAAGGGTCTTAACACATCTGGGCTTCAGTTTTTTCTTCTGTAAAATGGGATACAGGGTTGTTGTGAGGATTAAATGAGTCAATACATGCATATAACAAGTTCTCAGGGCCTGCTTTGTAGTGAGCATTCAGTTCAGTGTTGGCTCTGGTGACTGCTAACGTATAACTTTATCCTCGAGCAAGTACCTTAATCTTTCTAAGCCTTAGATTCCTTATCTCTAACATGAAAATCTCGAGAGCCCAGCCTTGCCGGAGTGTAGTGAGATTCGGATCAGCTACTGCTTGTTAACCACCTGGCATTAGCATCCGCATGATGATGAACAGGAGCTGCTGCTGCCAGCACTTGATGTCTCCATCTATTTTGGGAGTTTCCGCAGTGTACTTTTCCATGGCTCTCTCTCCCCCTAGGCATCGGCATCGCCAGGGCAGACACCCCAGGTGGTCATCCGAGTGGCTGCTCACTCAAGACTCCTCTCCCCGGCTTCCAACTGATTGGTCTCCCAGTAAGAAACTCAACATTTCAGTCTGGTTAGGTTCTTTTATTTATTTATTTATTTTTGTTGTTGCTGTTGTGGTTTTTTTTTTTTTTTGGTTTTTTTTTTTGCGGTACGCGGGCCTCTCACCATTGTGGCCTCTCCCGTTGTGGAGCACAGGCTCCAGACGTGCAGGCTCAGTGCCCATGGCTCACGGGCCCAGCCGCTCCGCGGCATGTGGGATCTTCCCGGACCGGGGCACGAACCCGTGTCCCCTGCATCGGCAGGCGGACTCTCAACCACTGTGCCACCAGGGAAGCCCCTGGTTAGGTTCTTTTAAAAAGAGCTCCCGGTTGCATATGAAATACACAGATGCAGTCTCCTTACAGAAAATGCATGCATTATAGCTAAGGCTAAAATCTGCTTTGAGCATCGTGCCAATCCCAACCCATTCAGAGGTAACCACTGCTATCAGTTGGCTGACTTCTTTTTATTGAAGCTGCTCAGTACTTGGGCACTTCCAATCTGAAGACTCATGTCTTTCTTCTATTCTGGAAAAATCTTCAGCCCTTATTTCTTCCAGTATTGCCTCTTTGCCAACCGTCCCATTCTCAACTCCTGGATTGCCTGTTAGATGCTCTCAATCTGGCCTCCATGCCTCTTAATTTCTCTCTCTTTTCCCTCATCTCTTTTTTTTCTGGGTCAAGTTCTTAGTATTATCTTTAATTTTTTTTTCCTGAACTTTGATTGTGTTACAATAGATCAATAAAGAATGCTTGGGCTTCCCTGGTGGCGCAGTGGTTGACAGTCCGCCTGCCGATGCAGGGGACACGGGTTCGTGCCCCGGTCCGGGAGGGTCCCACGTGCCGCGGAGCGGCTGGGCCCGTGAGCCATGGGCGCTGAGCCTGCGCGTCCGGAGCCTGTGCTCCACAACGGGAGAGGCCACAGCGGTGAGAGGCACGCGTACCGCAAAAAAAAAAAAAAAAAAAGAATGCTTTAGAATGTAGTGATGGTTCATACAGTCTACAACAATTTTGGAAAGCACATGATATTAATATTAAAATGTGGTGATATAGAAAGTTTCATAAAGAAATGAATGTTAAAAGAAAAATGTAGTTGCAATCCTTGTAAAAGTCTTGTCCATTTTGAAAGACTGACAGCGAATTTAAAATTTTAAAGTATAGGAAAAAGTGTTTTTCACCAAAAAATTACAAAACTCACTTGCTAACATTTTTTTTTAATTTAATTTTTGGCTATGTTGGGTCTTCTTTGCTGTGCGCAGGCTTTCTCTAGTGGTGGTGAGCTGGGGTTACTCTTCGTTGTGATGTGTGGGTTTCTCATTGCGGTGGTTTCTCTTGTTGAGGAGCATGGGCTCTAGGCGCGCAGGCTTCAGTAGTTGTGGCACACGGGCTCAGTAGTTGTGGCTAGCGGGCTCTAGAGCGTAGGCTCAGTAGTTGTGGCACGTGAGCTTAGTTGCTCCGCGGCATGTGGGATCTTCCCGGACCAGGTATCGAACCAGTGTCCCCTGCATCGGCAGGAGCATTCTTAACCACTGCGCCACCAGGGAAGCCCTACCATTTGTATTTTAACCATTGCTAGCATTTGTAAAATATTAGAAAGTGGAACAATTATTCAAAGACAGGGACTAACATTCAGCTTGTGAATGTTAATTTGATTTAGCCCAAGTGAAGTAAGGGTGAAATGGGACATTTTGTATCAATACATAGGGAAGTAACCACTCTGTCTGTGGTATGCTGCTCCCCTTTATGCCCCACCGCATGCCTGGCCACCGTGCATAAGCATGCAACCCCTCTGCCTCACTTAGAAATCTAGTACCATAATGATGACAAAATGGCCACTCAGATTATACTCAATATCCCTAAGGTCAGACGGCCCTGAAAGCTAGCCAGTACCAACTGCTTTAACCAGAGACAAAGATCCTTCTGCAGCAAAGTAAATTACTTTCCAAGACGCCCTTAACCTGTGACCCTAAACCTGTAAAGTCTTTTTATTGCTATTCCTGCTTACTAATTATGACTGCCATTTGTGTCCAGAGGTTTTTTTTTTTTCAGATATGCTTGTTATATTTCTAGCTCCTAGTGACAGAGAATGCTTGCTGTACACAGTGCCACGTGTTATCTTTTGTTCCTTTTGTTGTACTTTGGTTTATTACTCATCAAGGCATATTTGGACAGAAAGAAAAACTGGGAAGTGGATTGCAACACACACATTTCTTTAGCTGAGTAACCTCTGATAACACAAGATTTAATTTAGCTTGCCCCTGGAGAAAATTCAAGCAACTTTGGTGTTTATTCAAGCATTCATATCATGGTGTCAATTTCTAGCATAAATCATAACTCTCAACACACATTCTTTCAAAAGAAAAATAAAAGTTAGTTATTTACAAATATTGTCCTCAGTGTCACTTGATGGATTTTTCTATAGCAGATTGACTATTGAATATTCTACCTGGGTTATTTTGAGATAGATAAACTGAAATATATTCACCAACAAAATAAATTCAGTATCTGTAGCCAACTTGTTTACAAGTGCCTTATTTTAAAGGCAGTAGTGAATTTATACTCTGCAATACCTAATTTGTAAGTCAAATTGTTTTTATTCAGAATTCCATTTTATAGCTATAGAGCATCACAAACTGTGTCCTAGAGTAAAAAATGTGAGAGGTTGTTTTGGCATCAGTGCATATAAAAACCCCTGTTGAGATACTTTCCCCAAATTAGTATTATGTAATTAAAAAAAATATTTTCCCAGAAAAATAGGGAAACACTATAAATACATTACTCTTATGGATAAAAACAGATAACAACCAAGTGCTCCTTTATTCTTTATTGTAAAAGGAATTTTACATTCAGTATAATTAGATGTTCAAAGTTGTTGTGTGTTTTTTTTGATGTGAACCATTTTTAAACTCTTTATTGGATTTGTTACAATGTTGCTTCTGCTTTATGTTTTGGGTTTTTGGCCACAAGGCATGTGGGATCTTAGCCCCCCCAACCAGGGATCGAACCCACACCCCCTGTGTTGGAGGACAAAGTCTTAACCACCAGGGAAGTCCCTAATTAGATGTTTAGACGTTTCTGTATTAATTGGCCACCCAGAGGAGAAAACTAAGTAAACCACATTAGACTCTGTTTTTTTAAAAAATAAATTTATCGGGCTTCCCTGGTGGCGCAGTGGTTGAGAATCCGCCTGCCGATGCAGGGGACACGGGTTCGTGCCCCGGTCCGGGAAGATCCCACATGCCGCGCAGCGGCTGGGCCCGTGAGCCATGGCCGCTGAGCCTGCGCGTCCGGAGCCTGTGCCCCGCAACGGGAGAGGCCACAACAGTGAGAGGCCCGTGTACCACAAAAAAATAAATAAATTTATTTATTTATTTATTTATTTATGGCTGCGTTGAGTCTTCGTTGCTGCGCGCGGGCTCTCTCTAGTTGCAGTGAGCGGGGGCTACTCTTCATTGCAGTGCGCGGGCTTCTCTCTGTGGTGGCTTCTCTTGTTGCAGAGCATGGGCTAGGCACATGGGCTTCAGTAGTTGTGGCTTGCAGGCTCTAGAGCGCAGGCTCAGTAGTTGTGGCACACGGGCTTAGTTGCTCCACGGCATGTGTGATCTTCCCAGACCAGGGCTTGAACCCGTGTCTCCTTCATTAGCAGGTGGATTCTTAACCACTGGGCCATCAGGGAAGTCCTAGACTCTTTTAAAAGCTGAATCTTTTAAAATTTTAATTGAAATATAGTTGATGTACAATATTATATAAGTTACAGGTGTACAATATAGTGATTCACAATTTTTAAATGTTATACTCCATTTATAGTTATTACGAAATATTGGGTATATACCCTGTGTTGTACAATATATCCTTGTAGCTTATTTTATACATACAAGTTTGTACTTTTTAATCCCCTACCCCTGATATTGCCCCTCCCACTTCCCTCCCCGCACTGGTAACCACGAGTTTGTTCTCTATGTCTCTGAGCCTGCTTCTTTTTTGTTATATTCACTAGTTTGTTGTATTTTTTAGATTCCACATATAAGTGATATCGTGTAGTATTTGTCTTTCTCTAACTTATTTCAAGTAGCATAATGCCCTCCAAGTCCTTTTATGTTGCTGCAAATGGTGAAAGTTTCATTCTTTTTATGGTTGAATAGTATTCCATTGTATATATATACCACATCTTCTTTATCCATTCATCTGTTGATGGACATTTAAGTTGTGAAAGCTGAATCTTTTTTTTTAAATTGAAGTATAGTTGATTTATAGTTTCTGGTGTACAGCAAAGTGATTCAGTTTTATATATATATATATATTTCAGATTCTTTCTTATTATAGGCTATAACAAGATACTGAATATAGTTCCCTGTACTATACAGTAGGTCCTTGTTATTTATCTATTTTATATATAGTAAGGTGTATCTGTTAATCCCAAGCTACTAATTTACCCTCCCTCCTCCTTTCCCCTTTGGTAACCATAAATTCGTTTTCTGTGTCTGTCAGTCTGTTTCTGTTTTCTAAATAAGTTTATTTGTATCATTTTTTTAGATCCCACATATAAGTGATACCATTTGATATTTGTTTTTCTCTGATTTACTTCACTTAGTATGATAATCTCTAGGTCCATCCATGTTGCTGCAAAGGGCAATATTTCATTCTTTTTTATGGCTGAATAATATTGTATTGTATAAATACCACATCTTCATCTGTTCGTCTGTTGATGAACATTGAGGTTGCTTCCATGTCTTGGCTATTGTAAATAGTGCTGTGAAAGCTGAATCTTAATATTGAACTCTTTTGCAATCTTTCGGTAGCCAGAGTACAATCAGTGGAAACGAAATGGGAACACAGCATGAAGAAATTTACATCTGCTAGGGTCTCAGGCCAAGTATCTATCTTCTGAATGATAGAAAAGGGAAGTTCTGTTCTTCTTACTAATTACTCAGTTTTCATTTTGAAGTAACTGCTGTTTCCTGGCTTATTTGTGGCACTTTTTCTTTTTTCTCTTCTCTGTCCTCTTTTCTTCTTTTCTCTTCTTTTTTTAGGAAAGAGTACAAATAGACAAGCTGTTATTGGTTTCTGTTCGGGAGAATGTTTCTGACATCCTTTTTCTTTTTTTTTTTTTTTTGTAAATATTGCAGGACATGGTTCCTTTGGGCTTCCTAAGCCTTTTCTTTCTTGGCAATAGTCTCCGGTCAGATCACAGATGCCAGCAGGTTGGAGAGGGTTGAATTCAGCACAGTACAAGAGGCACTGGCTGTAGGAATCTAGGAAGCAGGAAGGTGTTGCTCAATAGTCTTCAAAGGTATGCTGGGGTCAATGACTGTGTCTGTACAATAAACTTGGTCCAACAGCCAACTCTGGCTGGGTGAGACTTTTCAGCTGAGTCCTGTTGCCTGGGTTGAGCATCCCGTGCCCAGGCAAAGCCTTAACTAACGTCTTAACTTCTGCTTCCCTTAGCACTCGGTCTTAGAGCAGTGGCTTGCTGGAGAGATGTTAGCTGGTGTGCGATGATGCCTGACACACGGTGCCTTGTCTAAATCCAGAACCCCCAGAGCCGTGATTAGCAGCTGCTTCCACGCTGCTGAGAGAGTTCGGGCCGGGCCATCCTCGGCAAAGCCAGGTGGAGGGTTTTGGCCTTTCCTGATGATAAGCCGGCCCACCCAGCTCTTTCTCATCCATTTGCTAATTTGTATGCTTTCCCCCCCCCCGCGGTACGTGGGCCTCTCACTGCTGTGGCCTCTCGCATTGCAGAGCACAGTCTCAGCGGCCATGGCTCACGGGCCCAGCCGCTCGGCGGCATGTGGGATCCTCCCGGACCGGGGCACGAACCCGTGTCCCCTGCATCGGCAGGCGGACTCTCAACCACTGCGCCACCAGGGAAGCCCAATTTGTATGCTTTTAAAAGTCACTTGGAATCTATAATCATGTCCCCTTACCCACTTTTTTTTCATTCTTTAATAGAGGTATAATTTCCATAGAATGATATCCTCAGATTGTAAGTGTACCCTTAGATGAGGTTTGACAAAGGCATACACCCCTGTAACCCACAGGCTTCTCAAGATAAAGAATATTTTCACCACCTAAAAAGGTCCTTCATGCCCTTCTCTGTTAATCTCCTCACCCTCATCCCAGGCAACAAGTGCATCCCTGATAATAAAACTTAGGAGGAATTTGGTGTTCTGATTTCTGCATATAGTGTCATGTCATAAGCAATTGTTCATGGTAATGTATAGAAGGAAGTCATATTGACTGTCAAGTACTTCATGACTATTATCTCGTTCATTTTTCACAGCAAATTTGTCAGGAATCATTATCCTGATTTTACAGGTGAGGTAAACAGGTGAGGTAACTCAGGTCCAGTGAGGTGAGGATGCTTAATTGGTAGGAAATTAAGGCTACTGGACTCCCAAGTTTCTGTCCCATTCTGTTCACGTTGCCTCAATGTAAATCCTTATAAATGACTTTTTTTTTTTTTTAAATAACAGGGCCCTGCTGAGGTGGGATGAGGGCAAGACCTGACCTAGAAGGTGTCAGAACCCTGGGTCTGTATGTCCCCTGCGAAGGGCCCTGAGTTTACCGTGGTGTGCTAGAGTCCAAGAGCAGACTGTTCAATTTTCAGGTGGACGTCAAGTTGGAAATCAGCTTGAAATCAGCCACAGTGAGAGGATTTACACCAAGGAAATTGGCAAATGCCGCAAACCAGAGCTGTCTTTTCTCCCCAGAGAGCCCGCCGTTGGGCACTGACCAGCACACCACAGGTAGCCTCCGACACGCTGGTCACCCTTTTCTGTGCAGAATCACCCGTGGTCATATAAGCCTTTCTATTTTATTTTAATTTTTGGCCATACCACACGGCTTGCGGGATCTTAGTTCCCCACTAGAGATCGAAACCTGGGCCCCCTGCAGTGGAAGCGCGGAGTCCTAACCACTGGACCACCCGGGAATTCTCACATAAGTCTTTCTAAATAGTGGCGTGGAAAAGGCACAGGAGACCAGGTCTGATCTGAGTCTGGTGGCCCCTGAGATGAGCCACCTTGAACTTGCTGCCCAGACTGGAGATTTAGGTTGATCCTCTGTAAATAAGAGGAGGGGCAAGCCCAGGCATATGAAATTAGGGTTCTGCTAGCACATCTAGCTTGGGCTTTTTGATTCTTCTAGGCCTGGGGAGGGGTCAGGGAAGGACATGATAGGGCATGTTTTTTTTTTTTTTTTGCGGTATGCGGGCCTCTCACTGTTGTGGCCTCTCCCGTTGCGGAGCACAGGCTCCGGACGCACAGGCCCAGCGGCCATGGCTCACGGGCTTAGTTGCTCCGCGGCATGTGGGATCTTCCCGGACCAGGGCACGAACCCGTGTCTCCTGCATCGGCAGGCGGATTCTCAACCACTGCGCCACCAGGGAAGCCCTAGGGCATGTTTTAATGGTCTGTTAGCTGTTAATAATGTAGAAGCCTGCCTGGTGAGATAGATCTTAATTTTTGGTTTAGCAAGAGAAGCTGCTGTTTTAAAGTTGCTGCTTGCTTCTCAGCCTGGAAGGACACAGTTACCTAGGGGCTGAACTGTCCAGGAAAGGATTCCTGGAGTGATCCTTATTAGTTATGTATTTGTGTGTGTGTGTGTGTGTGTGTGTGTGTATGAAGGTGCCTTTTGTGGCCTAACAAGGGCTGCCTCTCCAATTTGGCATCTGGATGGAAATAGGAGGAGGGGAGGAAATCTGCAATCTGGGAATGATCAGATTGAAACCCCGACCCTTCTCTTCAAGGGTCACTGTTATTAGACCAGGTCTGAAGGACTAACATGTCTTCTCTCTTCTCTTTCCGGAATTCCTAGTAGTCAGATATTGTTTTCCTTCTGAATTCACCTTCCTGTCTTTTTCCTTTTAGATTTGAAGTTAATTTAGAAAAAGATAGAAAATACAGGTAAACGAAATTAAGGCAGGTATTGGGGAGGTGGGATGAAAACCCTGAACTCCAAAGCACAGGTACTACCGTGAACTTTCTTGCACTTATCCATTCAAGCTACCTTTCGTTTACATACACATACATAAATAGAAGAGATCTTAATGTGTATGTGCTCTATGTCGCCTGTTATTTTCACTTGACACATTCAGCATGGAAATATACACGCACAGCACTGTTTCCTAATAGCTATCCTTTATTTTTCTGGAGGAATTTCCATTCCATTATTAATTTAACCAAACCCCTGAAGCAGACAATTAGATTGTTCCCTCATTTTTGTTATGAATGTATTTCTCATACTTGTTTAAAAACAATTATATTATTGTCCTTGTTTGACCAATTAAAAACTTTTCTTGGGCTTCCCTGGTGGCTCAGTGGTTGAGAGTCCACCTGCCAATGCAGGGGACACGGGTTCGTGCCCCGGTCCGGGAAGATCCCACATGCCGCGGAGCCTATGTATCCGGAGCCTGTGCTCTGCAACGGGAGAGGCTACAACAGTGAGAGGCCCGCGTACCAAAAACAAAACAAAACAAAACATTTCTTAGCTTCCGCCAGTGCCGGTGGCTGGCCTCACCGCCGCCCTAGGTCGTGGTCTCGTTGTTGCTCCTGAGGTTTCAGCATTCATGATGAACTTACTTCAGGTTGTGCGTGACCACTGGGTACGTATACTTGTCCCTGTGGGATTTGTCGTTGGATGTTACCTAGACAGAAAGAATGATGAAAAGCTCATTGCCTTCCGGAACAAGAGTCTGTTATATAAAAGGGAATTAAAACCCAGTGAAGAAGTCCCCTGGAAGTAAAGGCTGCTGCTGAATTATAGAATGTTCACAGTTTTTAAATTATAAGAGAAATAAAAACACATTCAATACTTAATTTGAAAAAAAAAAAAAAAAAAAAAACCTTTTCTTGCCTCTTCTTTCCCTCTCTCTTTTCAAAGGTAATCAATTACAACATTCTGAACATTATACTGTATATCCTTCCATGTCTTTCCTCATGCTCACACAATTATTTTATATATATATATAGTATATATACCCTTTTTTGTCATTATTTTTCAATCAACAGTAGGATCATATTATGTACATTTCCATTTAATTTATTTTTTTTACCTGGCAATTCAGCTTGGGGATCTTTCTTGTCAATGAATGGAATTAACTCATTTTTTTTCTTTTAGTTGCAAAATATTCCATGCTGGTGATGTGCCACAGCTTATTCAAGCATACTCCTGTCAATGAGATGCAGCTTGTTTTCAGGTTTTGCTCTGTTTGTTTTGTTTTTGACTTTACAAACAATATTTTAATTAACATTCTTTTGTATCTATCCTTTAATTGTGCCTGTATTTCTGTTGGATGCATAGCCAGGTGGACAAAAGGGTTTCTGTATTTTACATTTCAAATTTAAATTTAAAATTCACGGGCTTCCCTGGTGGCGCAGTGGTTGAGAGTCCGCCTGCCGATGCAGGGGACACGGGTTCGTGCCCCGGTCTGGGAAGATCCCACATGCCGCGGAGCGGCTGGGCCCGTGAGCCATGGCCGCTGAGCCTGCGCGTCCGGAGCCTGTGCTCGGCAACGGGAGAGGCCACAACAGTGAGGCCCGCATACCACAAAAAAAAAAAAAAAAAAAATTTAAAATTCACCTTCTCATAGCCTTGCTAAGAACCAAGGTTATTACTCTTCTTATCGTTATTTAAAGGTTCATATATTTGATTAGTAAGAAGGATGAACATCTTTTTACATGCTTATTGGCCATTTGGAGTTCCTCTTTTGTAAACTGGTCACATTCTCTGCCTTTTTCTTTAAAGAGGATTTGATTTTTTCTTATCAATTTATAAGAACTCTTTTTTCTCTTATCACTTTCATTTACTTGCTTCTTTTTTACTGAAGTATATATAGTTGATTTATGTTTTGTTAATTTCTGCTGTACAGCAAAGTGATTCAGCTATACATATATATATATCTTTTTTTTTTTTTTTTTTTTTGGCCATGCCACACCACCTGTGGGATCTTAATTCCCTCACCAGGGATCAAAACAGTGCCCCTGCATTGGAAGCACAAAGTCTTAACCACTAGACCGCCAGGGAAGCCCTATATATCCTTTTTAAGATTCTTTTCCATTATGGTTTATCACAAGAACTCTTTATGTAATCAACTTATAGGAACACTTGTATCTGCCATCTGTGTTAAAGGTAATTTATTGGCCAAACATTTGTCCTCTGACTTTGTTTTTGCTTTCTTTTAAAATGTTTATGGGATAAATAGATCTTATCTTTTATTTAAAGCTTCTTTATTTCCTATCTTGTGTAAAAGAATCACCCTGAACTCTAGAATCTAGGTTATATACATACCCTTCTAATTTTTCTGTTAAATTTTTATGTTTTATTTTCATATTTAAATCTTTAGTCCAACTGGAATTAACTTTTGATATAATGAGAGGGGGAAAAACCCAGCTTTGTTATCTGCTAGAGCAGGCTAATAATACCACTTGTGCTAACATCATTTCATAAATGACCATATTTTTATTTTATTTATTTTATTTTATTTTTTTTTTGCGGTATGCGGGCCTCTCACTGTTGTGGCCTCTCCCGTTGCGGAGCACAGGCTCCGGACGCGCAGGCTCAGCGGCCATGGCTCACGGGCCTAGTTGCTCCACGGCATGTGGGATCTTCCCGGACCAGGGCACGAACCCGTGTCTCCTGCATCGGCAGGCGGATTCTCAACCACTGCGCCACCAGGGAAGCCCCATATTTTTAATCTGAAATGAAATGCTACCCTTGCCATATGTACACATATATAAATGTGTGTGTGTGTGTGTGTACATAAATCTATTTCTGGATTCCAGTTGGTTCTTTTAATTTTATAGTATTTAATATATTAAGTTATAATATTTGTCAACTTTACTGCAAGTTTTATTAGTTGGTATGGCAAGACCCCATCCTTATTCTTTTTTTATCATTTTCTTGGCTGGTTCAAAATGTTACTCTTCTGCATGAAGTCTGAAATAATTGTAGGGCTTCCCTGGTGGCACAGTGGTGAAGAGTCCGCCTGCCAATGTAGGGGTCACGGGTTCGAGCCCTGGTCCGGGAAGATCCCACATGCTGCGGAGCAACTAAGCCCGTGTGCCACAATTACTGAGCCTGTGCTCTAGAGCCCACAAGCCACAACTACTGAGCCCGTGTGCTGCAACTACTGAAGCCTGTGCACCTAGAGCCTGTGGTCCACAAAAAGAGAAGCCACAGCAACTATTGATTTTGTCATGCATTGTCATTATCTTGTAGTCATCCTTCTTACCAAATTCCCTTGATAGTCTGGTAGTGTATTTGTTTCCTAGGGCTGCCATAACAAATTATGACACACTTGGTGGCTTAAAACAACAGAAGTTTTTCTCTCTCACAGTTCTGGGGGCTGGAAGTCCAAAATCAAGGTGGCAGAAGCATGTTGTTTGAGGAAGAGCCCTTCTTTGCCTCTGCCAGCTCCTGGTGGCTCCAGGTGTTCCTTGGCTTGTGGCTGAATAACTGTAATCTCTATCTCTGTCTCACATGGTCTCTACCCTGTCCATCTCTGCTCTGTGTGTTCTCTTATAAGGACACTTGTCATTGGATTCAGGGCCCACCCAGATACTCCAGGATTGTCTCAACATCCTTAGCTTAATTACATCTGCAGACTCTTTTCCCAAATAAGGTCACATTCACAGGTCCCAGGAGGTAAACATATCTTTTGGGAGGAGTCACCATTCAACCTACCGCAGCTAATTTGGTGTTTTTTGTTATTTGTTTTTCTAACTACAGTTTACTGGGTTTTCCTAAGTAAATAAAAATATCATTCAGCATTCATTAATTCAACAGATATTTATTGAACACCAACTATCAGGCAAGGACTACTATGGGCCAAAGGTTCTAGGTGCTGGGATACCATTAATAAATGAAACATAGGAAACTCCTTGTCCTTACAGAGTTTACAATCTAGTGGGGAGAGATAGATAATCAGGCATAAATAATCTATCAGGGGATGATATCTATCAGGGGATGATAAACTGCCATAAGAAATATAAAGCAGGCTTAGAGGTAGGGAGTGACCAGAAGGACTATTTTATTGTTGTTGTGTTTTTTTGCGTACACGGGCCTCTCACTGCTGTGGCCTCTCTCGTTGCGGAGCACAGGCTCCGGACGCGCAGGCTCAGCGGCCATGGCTCACGGGCCCAGCTGCTCTGCGGCATGTGGGATCTTCTCGGACCGGGGCACGAACCCGTGTCCCCTGCATCGGCAGGCGGCCTCGCAACCACTGAGCCACCAGGCAAGCCCAGGGACCAGTTTTAAAAGTATCACTCTGGCTGCTGAGTATAGACTATGGGGGCAAAGATGGAAGCAATTAGGAGTCAAATTAAATAATTCAGTAGAGAGATGATGGCGGCTCTTCCAGTGATTGTACAGGTGTAAGACGTGTCCCAGTTAGGCGTATATTTTGAAGACAGAGCTGACAGCATTGCTGATGGATTGGAAAGGGGAGACATAAGAGAAGGAGAAGAATTAAGAAGGTCACTATATTTTTGGCCTGAACAACTCGGTGAATGGAGCTGTCACTAATGAGATTGGGAAGATTGGGAGAGGACCCGGCTTTGCAGGGAAAATCAAGATTCCTTTTTTTTTTGTTTGGACATGCCGGGAGGCTTGTGGTATCTTAGTTCCCTGACCAGGGATCGAACCCGGGCCACCACAGTGAAAGCGTCGAGCCCTAACTGCTGGACAGTCAGGGAAATCCCTCAAGATTCCATTTTGATTAGGTTAAGTTTGAAGTGCCTATTTGGACTGCGGAGTGGAAAAGTTTAGGTGGCAGTGGAATTCCTTGTCTGGAGGTCAGGGGAAAAGTCAGAGCTGGTGATACAAATCTGGGATTGTCAGAATAGAAACAGAATTTGAAGCCATGGAATTGGATGAAATAGCCCAGGAAGAGAATGTAGATAAGAAGGGATCTAAGGACTGTGTCTTGGGGAATTTTTTTTTTTCTTTTTTTTGTGGTACGCGGGCCTCTCACTGTTGTGGCCTCTCCCGTTGCGGAGCACAGGCTCCGGACGCGCAGGCTCACGGGCCCAGCCGCTCCGCGGCAGGTGGGATCTTCCCGGACCGGGGCACGAACCCGTGTCCCCTGCATCGGCAGGTGGATTCTCAACCACTGCGCCACCAGGGAAGCCCTGTCTTGGGGAATTTTAACACTTAGAGGTTGGAAAAGTGAGGAAGATCCAGCAAAGAATACAGAGAAAGAGAAGGCAAAGAGGTAGGAGGACCAGGAGTGTGGTGCCCCACCTGCCAAGTGAAGGAAGGGTTTCTGGGAGAAGGAAGTCATCAACTGGGTCACAAACGGCTCATCTGGCAGGTAGAGGGGGCTGAAATTTGACTATTTGATTTGGCAACATGAAGGTCATCAGTGACCTTGTTTCAGTGGAGGAATGGGGACAAAAGCCTGATTAGAGTACATTTAAGAGAAAATGGGAGAAAAAGTGCAGGCAATAAGACTGGATTATTATTTTGAGATATTTTGCAGTAAGGGAACCAAAAAAGTGGGGTGGAGGCTTCAAGGAATCTGGAAATAACAATTTTATCCTTTGTTTTCCAATATTGATATTAGTTACTTCATTTTCTTGCCTAATTTGATAAAACCTCTGAAAACAATGTTGAGTAATAACATTTAAGTAGATATCCCAATCTTTTGCCAATTTTGATGAAAATGGTTTTAGGGTTCAAACTTTTTTTTTTTTAACATTTATTTATTTGGCTGTACCAGGTCTTAGTTGCAGCATGCAGGATCTTTAGTTGCAGCATGCGAACTCTTAGTTGCAGCATGTGGGATCTAGTTCCCTGACCAGGGATCGAACCCGGGCCTCCTGCATTGGGAGTGAAGAGTCTTAGCCACCAGACCACCAGGGAAGTCCCAGGATTCAACCATTTAGAATGATGCTTGCTGTTGATGTTTGATTAATAAGTTGTTGGGCTTTAAAAAAAATCATATTTAAGTAGTTTTAATTTATCCATATTTAAAGGAATTAATGAGGTATAACATAGATGCAATACAGTGCACAAATCTTAAATGTATATCTCCTTAAATTTTAGAAATGAACATACCCATGGAACTGTCTCTTAGATCAAAATAGAGAACATTTCCAGCACCCCAGAAGCTTCTCTCTTGTCCCTCCCAGCAATACTCCTCAACTTTCTATCATGATAGAGCAATTATGCCTATTTTTATTTGATTTGATTTTTTTACTGTTTTTAAATTAATTAATTAATTAATGTTTGGCTGTGTTGGGTCTTCGTTTCTGTGCGAGGGCTTTCTCTAGTTGTGGTGAGTGGGGGCCACTCTTCATCGCGGTACGCGGGCCTCTCACTGTCGTGGCCTCTCTTGTGGAGCACAGGCTCCAGACGCGCAGGCTCAGTAGTTGTGGCTCACGGGCCCAGTTGCTCCACGGCATGTGGCATCTTCCCAGACCACGGCTCGAACCCGTGTCCCCTGCATTTGCAGGCAGATTCTCAACCACTGTGCCACCAGGGAAGCCCTATGCCTATTTTAAAATTTCATATAAATGTAACCATATGGTATGTACTCTTTGACATCTGGCTTCTTTCACTCAATATTGTATCCATGAAATTCACCTATGTTATGGTGTAGAGTGAGAGCTGATTCTTTTTCATTGCTCTATGATATTACACTATTTAAATATAAGACATTCATTTTTCACATCTCCTGTTGATGAATATTTGGCTATTATTAGTACAACTGCTACTAACTGTCATTTCATTTATTCATACTTTACTTAAGAGTTTTTATTAGGAACAATTGTTAATGCCTTTTCAGCCTCAATTCATATAATCTTATGGGTTTTCTTTAAGTTATGTCAGTATAGTTTCTCATAGTTAATGCATTCATATACCTAGGATTAAGTCTATTTGACCATAGTGTATTATTTTCTTAATATGTTGCTGAATTTGAATTGCCGAAGTTTTATTAAGAACTTTTACATCTATATAATGTGATTTGGTATGTAGTTTTGTATGCTTCTTTATCAAGTCTACATAGTAAGGTTATTCTAGTTTCATATAAATAAATTGTGAGGCTTTCAATTTTATGATCTAAAATAACCTTAGATATACTTGATTTTTAAGGAGTAGAGAGAAATAATCTGGCATCTTTTAAAATGATTTTTTATTTATTTTGATATAATCTTATACTTAGAGAAGAGTCATAAGAACAAGGAATTTCAGGACTTCCCAGGTGGCACAGCGGTTAAGAATCCACCTGCCAATACAGGGGACACCGTTCAAGCCCTGGTCCGGGAAGATCCCACATGCCGCGGAGCAACTAAGCCCGTGTGCCACAACTACTGAGCCCGCACTCTAGAGCTTGTGAGCCACAACTGCTGAGCCCACGTGCCACAACTACTGAAGCCTGTGTGCCTAGAGTCCATGCTCCGCAACAAGAGAAGCCACTGCAGTGAGAAGCCTGCACACCGCAACTAGAGAAAACCTGCACACAGCAATGAAGAACCAATGCAGCCAAAAATAAATATGTAAATAAACAAATTTTATTTTAAAAAAGAACAAGGAATTTCAGATTCAATAATTGTTTACATTTTGCCCTACATAATTCTCTCATCCTTTCTCTCTCTCTCTTTCCCACCTTCCCACATGTAAAACAAGGACATTCTCTTATATAACCACAGTACAATTGTAAAAATAAGGAAATTTAATATTAGTGCATGACTACTACCTAATATATAATCCATATTCAAATTTCATCAATTGTTGCAATAATGCCCTAGGAGCTATTTTTCCTCATGTGCAAGATCTAATCCAAGAGCATGAGTTGCACTTATTTTTTATTTATTTATTTATTTATTTTTTTGGGGGGGGGGTATGCGGGCCTCTCACTGTTGTGGCCTCTCCCTTTGAGGAGCACAGGCTCCGGACGCACAGGCTCAGCGGCCACGGCTCACGGGCCCAGCCGCTCTGTGGCATGTGGGATCCTCCTGGACCGGGGCACGAACCCATGTCCCCTGCATCAGCAGGTGGGCTCTCAACCACTGTGCCCCCAGGGAAGCCCAATGAGTTGCATTTAATTGTCCTGTCTTTAATCTCTTTTCATCTGAAATAGTTCCTCAGCCTTTATTTGTTTTTTTTTGACCTTGGCATTTTGGAAGAGTCCAGGTTAGTTATCTTGTAGAATATGCTTCAGATGGTTTTGTCTGATGTTTCCTCATGATTGGATTCAGGTTATGCCTTTTCAGCAGGACTATCACAGAAATGAGCTGTGTCCTTTTCAATGCATAGTGCCCTGATAAAATCAGCTTGTCCCAATCATGGTGATGTTAACTTTGACCATTTGATTAAGTTGGTGTCCTCCAAGTTTCTTCACTGCAAAGTTACAATTTTTTCTCTTTGAAATTAATAAATATTTATGGGGCATTACTTTGAGATCACTTAAGTAACCTGTTCCTCATTGAACATCTGACCTCATACCTTTTTAAAAAAATAATAGAGCTTTAGTCACTTTCCTACCTCTTGATGATCCGTGATTCAAGCTTTCTATTCATTCTTGGGTCAGCTCTCAAATGTTCTGCTTGTCTTCTTAGTTCTACATTCTGAGAACTTGTATTTAAAATTCTTCAACTGCACTGTTTTTTGAAAACTAAGCATATTATTAATTCCAAGAAGTCTTATTCAGTTCACTTTAAAAAGCATGCTGTTGCCCTTTCATGGCTTACAATAACTTTGAATTTTTCCAAGGATACTAACTAGGGTCGCTAAATTATCTTTGCTACCTCTGATCTTTTTTTCTACTTGTTTATCTTGGCCTTCTTCTTTCACGCTTGCACGCAGCAGGCTTTCATCAAATGAGAGAGGGAAGCCTTGGGAAGCCTTGTGTTGTGTACAGTTCTAAGAAAGAGGCAATGGAGGGACTTCCCTGGTGGCACAGTGGTTAAGAATCCGCCTGACAATGCAGGGGACAAGGGTTCAATCCCTGGTCTAGGAAGATTCCCACATGCCGCAGAGCAGCTAAGCCGGTGCACCACAACTACTGAAGCCAGTGAGCCTAGAGCCTGTGCTCTGCAACATGAAAAGCCACCGCGAAGAGAAGCCTGTGCACCTCAACGAAGAGTAGCCCCCACTCGCCGCAACTAGAGAAAGCCTGCACGCAGCAACAAAGACCCAAGGCAGCCAAGAAAAAAAAAGAAAAAGAAAGAAAGAAAGAGGCAATGGAAAGGCAAGGACTTGCATGAACTTGCCAGAGGCTTTCTGACTGAAGACCTCCTTTCTGGGGGCGTGGGAGGGGCCGTCATGGTGCCTGAGGGCCTCCAAAGGAGAGATTTACTGGAGCAGTAGCTCCCACTCCAGCTGTCTTCATAGTCTCCAGAGACTGTTCAGTTGCTTTAGAGAGGAGCCCTCCATTATAGCCTTCCGCTCTGGGTGGTGGAAGAGCCTCTGGGTGCGACATTCAATTAGTACCTACATTTGCAGCCCATTTCCGATGCCAACCCTTTATCCCAATTCTCATTTCCCAGTCAGGAACCTTTCTAGAAGGATTATAGATTCTCTCTTCCTACAGTCCTCTCTCCACGTTTTCTGATTTGCTGCTTTCTGGGTTATGCTTCCTCAGTCAACTCTTTACCATCCATTTGCCATCATCCTGAAATTTGTTGAAACTTCCAGTTCACTATTGAATGAATCTCCTATTTTTTTAAGGTGCAGATACATAATTTCTAAATATTTTTCTATTTTATTTAATTTATTTATTTTTATAAATTTATTTATTTATTTTTGGCTGCAGTGGGTATTCATTGCTGTGCGCGGGCTTTCTCTAGTTGCGGTGCGCGGGGCTTCTCATTGCTGTGGCTTTTCTTGTTGCGGAGCACGCGCTGTAGGGACACAGGCACAAGGGCTCAGTAGTTGTGGCTCGCAGGCTCTAGAGCACAGGCTCAGTAGTTGTGGCACACGGGCTTGGTTGCTCTGCGGCATGTGGGATATTCCCGGACCAGGGCTTGAACGGTTTCCCCTGTTTTGGCAGGCGGACTCTTAACCACTGCGCCACCAGGGAAGTCACTTTCTATCATTTTAATTGGGTTTCCAGACAGAATGTAATTCAAGGGTCAGGTTGCCATCTTGAACTACAGCCTCTCTGGTCAATTCTTTTCATAGAATTCCCTTTTCTGCTTAAGCTAGGTGAAACTTGCCTATGTTACCAGTAACCAAAAACTTTCTAAGATAGAGAGACATCGTCAATTTCTATCTCTCTGCTCTTGGCTTAGGCCCCCCACCATTCCCTCAGCCTTTTTGCAAAGAGACTACAATGCAACTGATCAGGGTCCTGGCTGGTTGCTTGAGATCACTCTCAGGTACCCGGCATCAGAGTTTGGGTTGCTTCCTAAATCCTCTGTCACACAGTTAATTTCCTCCCTGTTTCTCAAATTCAAATTCCTGGAGGATTTAGGCAGATATCATCAATGAATGAAGAAATGGGCCAGGTGGGGACTGGGGAAAATTGAGAGTTGGTGCCTCTTAGTGGGAGAGCTGCCACCAGACAACTCTTCAGATCTCTGCCGTCTGGTTATGTGACCAAAGTTGCCAGGTCTTCTGATTTTAAGAGGAAACTGGGAAACTAAAATGTATGTAAAAATTCCAGATTTTTAAATGTTAGCAACTAAATTTTAAACTCGTAAAATACTGTTCTGGCAAAAGAAAACATGCTATAAGGCCACATCTGTTACTTCTGATTTACTCCCTTAGGTATCCAATCACATATGATTTATGGGGCACTTTTATTACTTCTGCTACTGATGACAGTTTTGCTGTGTATTTCCTATTAGGCATTGTGCTAAAGTAGTTTATGAACATAATTGTATTTCATTGCCACAGTAACACTAGGAAGTAGATATTAACTTTTCCATTTTGTAGTGGAGGTGTCTGTGCAGCAAGACTCTTTGAAACAGAGCTCTTAAATCTTTTCACAGCTTCCTGTTACCCTCAGACTCAAGTTTCCTTATCTTGGTTTATAAGGGACTTTAGGACTTACCTGGTGGCACAGTGGTTAAGAATCCGCCTGCCAATGCAGGGGACACGGGTTCGAGCCCTGGTCTGGGAAAATCCTACCTGCTGTGGAGCAATTAAGCCCGTGCACCACAACTACTGAGCCTGCATTCTAGAGCCTGCGAGCCACAGCTACTGAGCCCGCGTGCCACAACTATTGAAGCCCGGGCGCCTAGAGCCCGTGCTCTGCAACAGTGAGAAGCCCACGCACTGCAACGAAGAGTAGCCCCTGCGCACTGCAACTAGAGAAAACCCCCACGCAGTAACAAGACCCATCACAGCCAAAAATAAAAATAAATAAATAAATGTATTTTTTTAAAAAAATAAGGGACTTTAACACCCAGCCCCCTACACCGCTCTCACCTTTCCTTGCACACTGGGTTCCAGCAACACTGAACTTTTCTCTTTTCCTTCAAACATAGTAATCTTGTTCTTGCTACTGGGTTTTCTCCACCTGGACACTCTTCTACTTCTCTTCCTGCAACCACATGCTGTTCACTCTTCAGGCTTCAGCCTCCAGATCGCTTGTCCCTGCCCCCATATTTTCATCCTCATCTTGAATTAGGTTAGGCACTCATACAACGAGTTTCCATAGCAGTTATACCATTTCATTGTTATTGCTGGTGTAACAAACATGAGAGTTCCTTATTTCTTCCATCTTTACCTCCAGCCGAGCAATAAAGCCCTTAATGATATGACTTCTAGGTCAGAGTCCACAAATCCTCAGTCACTTTCAGATATTAAATATGTGTCGGATTTGACACGTTACAATAATCTACAACAGGGAACAGCAAACTATGGCCTCTGGGCCAGATTTCCCAGCCCTGTTTATGTAAATAAAGTTGTGTGTTTTTTTGTTTTGTTTTCCGTACGCGGGCCTCTCACTGCTGTGGCCTCTCCCGTTGCGGAGCGCAGGCTCCGGACGCGCAGGCTCAGCGGCCATGGCTCATGGGCCCAGCCGCTCCGCGGCACGTGGGATCTTCCCGGATCGGGGCACGAACCCGCGTCCCCTGCATCGGTAAGCGGACTCTCAACCACTGCGCCACCAGGGAAGCCCTAAATAAAGTTTTTTTGGAAACAGTCACACTCATTCATTCTGTATTGTCTTTGGCTGCTTGTACACTACGTCATCGTATTTGAGTAACTGCCTGCCCTCTACAGAAAACATTAGCCAACCCCACTAGGATGGCGATAATCACAAGGGTAAATAATAAGTGTTGGCTAGGATGTTGAGAAATTAGGACTCTCATACACTGCTAGTAGGAATGTGAAATGGTACAGCTGCTTTGGAAAAGAGTTCGGCAGTTACTTAGAATGTTAATGTTACCATATGACCCAGCAATTCCATTCCTAGGTATATACTCAAAAGAATTGAAAACATTATATCCACACAAAAAGCTGTACACAAATGTTTATAAATGAAACATTACTCATAACATCCCCAAAGCGGAAACAACCCAAATCTCCATCAACTGATAAATGGATAAATAAAATGTATATTCACACGATGGAATTTTATTCCGCAATGAAAAGGAATGAAGTACTGATACAGGCTACAGCTTAAATGAACCTTGAAAACATAATGCTAATAATGTGTGGTCTTGCTCTTGACTTGTCATGCTGTTTTTCGTTTGCTTTTTAATGTCATTTAAGTAAAAAAATTAAAATGATAAATTATTAAATTAAATTTGCCATTTTTTATATATTTATGTACTTAAAAAAAATAAACAGCTCTTTTTTTTTTAAAATTTATTTTGGCTGTGCCGGGTCTTAGTTGTGACATGCAGCCTTCTTAGTTGTGGCATGCAGTGGGATCTAGTTCCCCAATCAGGTGTGGAACCCAGGCCCCCTGCAGTGGGAACGCGGAGTCTTACTCACTGGACCACCAGGAAGTCCCTATGTTTATGTACTTTTATACATTATATTTTTACATTTTATATAAAATTCTGCTCTTATTTTTTTAAAATTTATTTTGTGGCCGTGCCACATAGCTTGAAGGATCTAAGTTCCCCGACCAGGGAACAAACCTGTTCCCCCTGCAGTGGAAGTGAGGAGTTCTAACCACTGGACCGCCAGGGAATTCTTTAAAATTCTGCTTTTAAATGCAGATACAAGAGCATTTAATTCACCAAACTTACACAATTTGTATTTCATAATTTGTACCTGCATATGTATTTTGATTTTACCAGAATAATGAAAACACTGTATTGAACCTACTCAGCTGCTTTTATTTCACTTCTGGATGTGCACAGATTCTATCAACACCATCTACCTTTGACTTACTGATGAATAAGGGAAGAAATGAAATATAATAATAATACATATTATATATAATAATAATGTTAATCTAAATAATAAGCACTACTACTAATAGTTAATCATATGAAATACTAATAAGGTATGAAATGACCTATGAGTTGCCTATCTTTCCCTTTCCTTCTTGTTGTCTTTTTCAGGGTGATTGGCTAATACAGGGAAGTAAGAAAGGATATGGAAGGGTGCCCTGGTCATTTGTGTTTCTTAGAATGCCATCACCTTCTTTCTTCATTCCAATCAAGTTCTGGTTTGAACAGGAACCATGACCTGTTGGGACTATCAAAGCTCCTGCTTACTCCATAGATGTAACCCCCTTACTTTGCACTCACTGAATCCTGCTGAATTCCCGCACATCATGGGTCCACTGGACACCTGTGCTCATGGGGCCTCGTGAACACTATCTGCAATTGGAGGCGGCGAGGAATGGCAGACACATTTTGTGCTTATCTATTCTGCTCTTGTGCATGCTTCATCTTTCCCTCAGATTCCTCATACAAAACACAAGTTCAAAGATGGAATGATTAAGAATGTCAGGATGGGGCTTCCCTGGTGGCGCGATGGTTGAGAGTCCGCCTGCCGATGCAGGGGACGCGGGTTCGTGCCCCGGTCTGGGAAGATCCCACATGCCGCGGAACGGCTGCGCCCGTGAGCCATGTCTCGCTGAGCTTCCGCGTCCGGAGCCTGTGCTCCACAACGGGAGAGGCCACAACAGTGAGAGGCCCGCGTACCGCAAAAAAAAAAAAAAAAAAAAAAAAAAAAAAGTCAGGATGGTGACAGCAGAGCATTAACCAAGCCTGAGGCCCTGGGGAGGACGGGGCCCCTTGAGATTGCAGAGTTCACATGCCTGAAGTCGGCCCTATCTGGAGGTTCCCCAGTTATTGTGGTTCTTTTCAGAATTTGAGGCACTTAGCACCTTTGTCCCCCTTTGGGGCCAAATCCCCAAATCTGGTCAACAAAAAATTTCAACACAATTTCCTGTTACATTTGCACGGCAGAGCCTGTTAGTTTCCTCCTCTTCTTCTCTGATAATAGAATTCCAGGTATTCAACGGGCACAAACCCACCTAGAATAAAGACTGCATTTCCCAGACTTCCTTGCATCTATCTAGTGTGGCCATATGACAGTGCTCTGGCCAATGGGATGGAGATGGAAGTACTCTATTCTTAAGAGACTCTTCTTAAGACTCCTAAGCATAAACTCTTATTAAGGAACTTTGTGTAATGGCTCATGCCTCTTTCACTTCTTTTTAATTCCTTCCTGGAGTGTAGATCTGGCTTCTTGCACCGTGAGGTTATAGACCAAGTATGGTGGAGTCACAAAAATAGAGGAAACTTATATCTTGGCAGTAGAATGACATACAAATCCACCCAGACACAGTTAGTTTGGGCTTAATTGCATTTGCAGCTAGACCTAACCCTAATAAACATTATTTGTTTTTAGATAACCAACAAGGACCTACTGTATAGCACAGGGAACTGTATTCAATATATTGCAATAACCTATAAGGGAAAAGAATATATATACCTGAATCACTGTGCTGTACACCTGTGACTAACACGACGTTGTAAATAAACTATATATCAGTTTAAAAAAATGTTTAACCTCAAAGGAAAAAAAAAACCCACACAATTTGTTTTATAGTCTCTTTCCCAATAGACTTGAAGCTCCTTGATTGCAAGGACCTATCAGCCCTGACTACCCTGTTTGCCATTGTATTATGAACATTCAACACAGTGCCCAGCACAGAGTAGGTGTTTAATAGTCAAATGAATGAATAAATGAGGAAACTGAGGTCCAGAGCACCCATGTTCACAGTGGATGCCTGATAGGAGGCAATGTGACTCCAGGTCTACTCCATTGACCAGGCTAACACTCAGGGGCAGCCTTACTTCCCATCTGTCTACTTTGCTGGAGGACTGACACTACTGAATGACTTGTAATTTCCCAAACTCATCTTGCTGTTTCATGCCTTTGGGTTTCTGCCCAAGCTGTTCCTTCTGCCTAGAATGCCTCACCTACCCCTCCTGCCTTGCCTTGCCAGCCTGGTGAACACCAACCCATTTTTCAATACCCAGCACACATGTCACCTAGTACCTCCCAGGGAGGATCAACCTTTCCTTCCTCCCTGCTCCCACTGTACTCTATACTGATTTCTATCAACCTGCTGATAATCTTTTACTACATTATAAATTGCAACAAATTTGCAGAGTTGTGCCCCCATTGTGCTTTCTCCAAGGGCAGGAACAGGGTTTTTTTATTTACTTCCGAGTTCCCAGAACCTGGAACACAAGAGGAGACCGAAATATTTGTTGAATTGGTAGGATCCTGATCTCAATTTATAAATGAGGAAATTGAGCTTAAGACAGGATTAAGTGTTGTTACACAGCTAATTCTACAGGTCTACAGAACACAGGTCACCTGGCTTCAGTTTGTGTAGCAGTTTACTAAGGCTGCCGTAACAAAGTACCACAGACTGGTTGGTTTATTTTTTTTAAATTAATTTATTATTATTATTTTTTGGCTACACCGCACAGCATGTAGGATCTTAGTTCCCCAACCAGGGATTGAACCTGCACCCCCTGCATTGGAAATGCAGTCTTAACCACTGGACTGCTAGGGAAGTCCCAGACAGGTTGGTTTAAAGAACAGAAATTTATTTTCTTACAGTTTTGGAGGCCAGAAGTCTGAGATCAAAGTGTCAACAGGGTTGGTTCCTTCTTAGGACTGTGAGAGAAAAGTCTGTTCCATGCCTCTCCCCCCAGCTTCTGGTGGTTTGCAGGAGATCTTGCAGGTACTTGGCATATAGAATCATCATCCAATTTCTTTTTATTATTTTATTTTTTGTGGTACGCGGGCCTCTCACTGTTGTGGCCTCTCCCGTTGCGGAGCACAGGCTCCGGACACGCAGGCTCAGCAGCCATGGCTCACAGGACTAGCCGCTCTGTGGCATGTGGGATCTTCCCGGACTGGGGCACGAACCCGTGTCCCCTGCATCGGCAGGCGGACTCTCAACCACTGCGCCACCAGGGAAGCCCATTCAATTTCTTCATTCATCTTCAATTGGTGTTCTCTCTGTGTGCATGTCTGTCTCCAGATTTCTTCCTCTCATCATATTGGATTGGGGCCCACACTAATGACCTCATTTTAACTTGATTACCTCTGTAAGGCTCTATGTCCAAATAAGGCCACATTTTGAGGTATTGGGGGTTAGGATTCCAACATATGAATTTTAGGGGGACATAGTTTCATAACAGTTTCTCAACTGCAAATGAAGGCTTCAACCTGGATGGTTGTTAAGGTCACTTCTGCTTCCATGCCTGGGGGAGGAAGCAGTTGGCCCAAGGCCACATATATAGCAGCTAGAGCTGGGATTCAAATCCAGGTCGCCTGACTCCAAACCCTGAACTTTTAAACCAGTACAGATTTACGATGCCCAGTTCACAGGGAAACAGCCTTCAATTTCATGGGCACACAAACCTCTGTTCGGGGGTCAGCATGTGGCCAAGTCTCTTGTCTCTCCAGCTGTTCTCAGCATCCACCATCCATCATCTTCCAACAGAGCTTTCTGTCCCATTCTGAGCTGCAGCAGTGAGGCCGTGGGCAGGAGCCCACCAGCTGCCTAGCTGTTCCACCCGCAGCCCCAGCAGGAAAGCAGTGAAGTCCAGAGTTTCTCCATAAATATTATTTTATGAATGTGCGATGGGTGGATGTTGCAGGGCTGCTAGAATCCCCAGACAGTTTGAGGGGAGATCTTCAAGTGAAGGGAATTTGTACCTCACCTCTTGTGCTGAGGCCAGGTAGTCTCTAAGTCTTTTCCAACATGACTCCCAATGACTAAGTGATGATTAAAAAGGCATCTGTATGGGTGGTCCCGAGGGCACCCTCACAGCATCCCAAACATCACAGAGCAATACTGCAAGAATCATAGCAGTGGCCAGGGTCACTTCCATCTCTAAACTTCAATTTCACCATCTGTAAAAGTACACAAAAATACTTATCTCTTCCCATTTAATAAATACTTAGCATTCACTGAGCTCTTGCTAGGGGTCAGGAATCAGACTGAACCAGGGGTTGGCAAACTTTTTCTGTAAAAAGCCAAACAGTAAATGTTTTAAGATTTGCACGTCAGGAGCCAAAATTGACACTATCAAATAGGGATGTATCTAACAGGACAGAAAACAAATTTCCACTAATTTTTTAATAAAATTATAAATGTAAAAACCTCTATAATGACCTATATAGGAAAAGATTCTAAAAAAGAGTGGATATATGTATATGTATGATTCACTTTGCTGTTCAGCAGAAACTAACACAACATTGTAAATCAACTATACTCCAATAAAAAAATTTTTTTAATGTAAAAACCACTTTCAGCTAGTGAGTTCTGTTTTTTTTTAAATTTATTTAATTTATTTAATTTTGTCTGCGTTGGGTCTTCGTTACTGCGCACTGGCTTTCTCTAGTTGGGGCGAGCAGGGGCTACTCTTCGTTGTGGTGTGTGGGCTTCTTATTGCTGTGGCTTCTCTTGTTGTGGAGCTTGGGCTCTAGGCACGCGGTCTTCAGTAGTTGCAGCATGCAGGCTCAGTAGTTGTGGCTCGCGGGCTCTAGAGCACAGGCTCTGTAGTTGTGGTGCACGAGCTTAGCTGCTCCGCGGCATGTGGGATCTTCCCCGGCCAGGGCTCAAACCCATGTTCCCTGTGTTGGCAGGCGGATTCTTAACCACTGAACCACCATGGAAGCCCCAGCTAGTGAGATCTATAAAAATGGGTAGCCCATGAGTTGTAGTTGGTTGACTGTTGTTCTAAACACTTCACACGCAATGGCTCAATTAATCTTCACACCAACAGGATGGGTTATGTGCTGTCCTTATCCTTGTTTTGCAGATGAGGGCACCAAGAGAACCCCAGAAGGGTTAAGTAATTTGCCCCGATTCACACAATTATTAAGTAGTGGAGCTGAAATTTGAACCAAGGCAGTCCATTTTGGGAGTTTGCAGTGATTTTTTTGCAGGATTATTTGGAAAAGAGTTCTTTGTTTAAGGATGGCTCAGTATGTATCAACCTCTGTAGCAGGGAACACAGGGCCATCAGATTTAAGGACCCGCCCCATGTCGCTCATGACTGAGGAGTGATGATGGATTCTCATCCAGATGGAGTCCAGCTCCCTTGAAGATTTAAATGTCAAACCTAAAACCATTAAAACTCAGGAAAAAAAAAAAGGGTGAATAAGTTTATAATGTGGAGTTGAGGAAGGTGTTCCTAACGGACCAAAAAACAGAAGCCACGATGTAAAAAATTGATGAATTTGATGAGAAAAAAATATAAAGTTATGTACCACAAAAGAATCCAAAACTAAGTTAAAAGACAAATGTTAGATTGGGAGAAAATATTTATAACATATATAACTGATAAACATAGTGTAAGCACAGAGCACCTATAAATAAACAACTTAATAGAAAAATAAAGAATACAAATAGGCAATTCACAAAAGTAATGGGTGAGAAAGATAAAAAGAGCTTTAAAATCCCTACCATGCAAAGTTACAAAAATACAACAAAAGAATACAATTTTATCATCTATCAGATTGACAAAATTAAAAAAGGTTCATGATGGCCTGTGTTGGTGATGAAGTGTTTGTGTGTATTTGTATACCCTTATATTTTAGTAATGGATTTGAAATTGGGCAACCGTTTTGGAGAGCAATTGGTGTGTCTTAACACTTGAATTATTTGCTTTCTCATCTTCCCCTCCCGACCCCCAAGAATGTAACCTCTATGATGGCAAGGACCTCATCTGTCATACCCACTGTTGTGTTCTCAGCACCAGTAAGAATACATAGCATTATAAGCCTTTGATAAATATTTAACTTACTAAAGAAAAGCATAAATTTAACATTTATATTTCTTTAGGTGAAGAAATTCTATTCCAGGGAATCTATCATTGAAAAATACTTTCATGGGGACTTCCCTGTTGGTCCACTGGGTAAGGCTCCACGTTCCCAATGCTGGGGGTCTGGATTCGATCCGTGGTCGGGGAACTAGATCCCGTATGCATGCAGCAACTAAGAGTTCGCATGCTGCAACTAAGATCCCAAGTGCCGCAACTAAGACCTGGTGCAGCCAAAATAAATAAATATGTTTTTTTAAAAAAAGAAAGAAAAATACTTTCATAAGTAAAAAACTAAATTACAAAAAAAGAAAAATACTTTCATAAGGGGACAAAGACATTTCTTTCTTTTTTTTTTTTTTTTGCGGTACGCGGGCCTCTCACTGTTGTGGCCTCTCCCACTGAGGAGCACACGCTCCAGACGCGCAGGCTCAGCGGCCATGGCTCACGGGCCCAGCCGCTCCGCAGCATGTGGGATCCTCCCAGACTGGGGCACGAACCCGTGTCCCCTGCATCAGCAGGCGTACTCTCAACCACTGCGCCACCAGGGAAGCCCAAAGAAATTTCTATAAAAATATTTATTGACGCCTTATATGAAATAGTGAAAAAATTACAAGCAAAATAAATATTTCCTAATAAGGGGGATGAATGAAAAAAAAAATTACATTATGAAATACTATGCAGCTGGTAAAATGGATGCAGTAGAGCTGAAGGTATAGTTTGTGATTTTTAAAAAATAATTTTTATTTTTGTTTATTTATTTTTGGCTGCATTGGGTCTTCATTGCTGTACTAGGGCTTTCTCTAGTTGTGGCAAGAGGGGCTACTCTTCATTGTGGTGTGTGGGCTTCTCATTATAGTGGCTTCTCTTGTTGCAGAGCATGGGCTCTAGGTGCTTGGGCTCAGTAGTTGTGGTGCACGGGCTTACTTGCTCCACATCATATAGGATCTTCCCGGCCCAGGGATCGAACCCCCACATTGGCAAGTGGATTCTTAACCACTGCACAACCACGGAAGTCCCCGTTTGTGACATTTCATTGAAGGAGAAAAATAAGTTGTACAGCAACAGATGTGGGCTGAGAGAAGATATCCATGTTTGACTTTGGGGGTTTTCTTTTAAATTTATTTTATATTTAAGAATAAAAGTTGGGCTTCCCTGGTGGCACAGTGGTTGGGAGTCCGCCTGCCGATGCAGGGGACGCGGGTTCGTGCCACAGTCCGGGAAGATCCCACATGGTGTGGAGTGGCTGGGTCCGTGAGCCATGGCTGCTGAGCCTGCGCGTCCGGAGCCTGTGCTCCGCAACGGTGAGAGGCCCGCGTACTGCAAGAAAAAAAAAAAAGAATAAAAGTTATATATATATATTTAAGGCATACAATGTGATGATTTGATACACATATACATAGTGAAATTATTACTACATATACATGGTCAAGCCAATTAACATATCATCTCCTCATATAGTTACCTTTTTTGTAGTGTGATGAAGGCATCTGGAACCTACTCTCTCAGTGTATTTCCAGTGCTCAGTACAGTAGTATTAAATGTGGTTATCCTGCCTGTACATTGCATCTCTAGACTCATTCATCCTACCTAACGCAGCTGTGTACCCTTTGACCAACATCTCCCCATTTCCCTCACCCCTCTAGCGCCTGGTAACCACCATTCTGCTTCTATGAGTTCCTTTTTTCTTTTTTTAAGAATCCATATATAAGTGAGATCATACAGTATTTATCTTCTTCTGTCTGACTTATTTCACTTAGCATAACATCCTCCAGCTTCACCCAGCTTGTAGCAAATGGCAGGATTTCCTTTATTCTCACTGCTGAATAATATTCTATTGTATATATACTGCATCTTCTTTATCCAGTCATCTGGCAACAGACACTTGGGTTTTTTTCCATATCTTGGCTGTTGTAAATAACACTGCAGTGAACATGAGAGTACGGATACCTCTTCAAGATCCTGATTTCATTTCATTTGGATATACACCCAGGAGTGGGATTGCTGGATCATATGGTAGTTCTATTTTTAATTTTTTGAGGAATCTCCATACTGTTTACCATAATGGCTGTGACTTTTTTGGCTTTCATTTGAGATGTTTATAATGAGCACATATGAGAATTACAACTTTTTAAACAATAAATAAATTAATGAAACCTAAATGCTCTTTTAAAGCAAAAGCACTAAAGAGAAAAATACAGAGGTCTGCCTAAATCACCAGGGTCTGGTTTTTGGTTTTTTCCCCCTCTTCTCCCTTCTCTCCTTCTTTCCTAGTTCTTCTCCTCTTCCTCCTCCTCCTCCTCCTCCTCCTCTTTCTTTTCCTTCTTTTAAATTCAGGGTGATTTTTTTTTTTTTAAGCACCTAAGGACACTGCGACATTTGTGCAGTCAGGGCCAAGGCTGTGGCTCCCTCTGAACAGACCGGATAAGACAATCCATGGTGATGAGCTGTTGACTGAGAGTTCACGAAGTCTCAGGGAAGCATTTAACATTCCTATTTCCTTTAACTCTAAGAGACTGTCTGAGATGAAGATGTGTTCCATAAAGGGCAGCAGTGAAGTTTAGTGATGCCAAACTGTTTGGGTTCAAATCCCAGCTACGCCATTTTCTAGCTGTGTGACCTTAGCAACTTTCTCCACTTTGGCTTTGTCCAGACAATGAAGATAATAATAATAGCACCCGCCTCATAGGGTTGTGGTCAGGATGAATCAATATGGATCAAGCCTGTAGGGCAGTGCCAGGATGAAGAAACTGAAGTAATTCAGCAGGGATTCTAGCCCACATCCAATGGCCCGACTCTGCATCCTGAGCCTGTTGGTCCTTCCATCAGCCCTACTCATGGAGCCAAGCTTTCGCTTGGACTCTGAGGCAGAAAGGGGAGGTGGAGTTGGGAGAAGTTCCTTTCTAGATCCTTCCCACGTGTCTTCAACTGTTGAACACAGCAGTGATTCCCTTAATTAAGCAGGAGACAGCCTTAGGAAAACCAGAAGCAAAGCCCTTCGCACGCCAAGGTCCCCAGAATTTTTAGGCCGGTTGTAAAACGAATTTGTGCAAGTCCCTGGGAGGGTCTCCGGGGTCAGCCATCTTGTGGGGACTCATTTCCTTCTTGGCCCGAGGGAACTGCTTCCCTCTAAGATTCCAGCGGGGTGTGTGTGGGGGGGAAGGCAGGCCTGGCGGGAACTTCAACGGTCCAGCCGGGCACGCCCCTCCCCCACCCCTGGGGACGCTATAGGGACAGAGGAAGGGTGAAAGAAGAAAAAGAGAGTTCCATCCCAACAGCTGCTTTGAAAATCACCTTTTAAAAATATCTTAACTGTTTGGTTTTAAAAAGTTTTAGAAAAAAAATAAAATAAAAAAAAAATAAATAAAAAAAATAAAAAAAAAATAAAAAGTTTTAGATGTTTACAGGAAAAGAGCAGATGCGAAATCATTCTTTTTTAAGAAAAGAGAGGTCACAAAGGGATTGTGGCAAAAGTCTAAAGTTTCCTCAAGGCTGCCCGCACCTGTGCTCCCCCCTCCCCCTGTCCCCTCCCCCTCCCCCTGTCCCCTCCCCCTCCCCCGTCCCCTCCCCCTCCCCCGTCCCCTCCCCCTCCTCCTCTTCCCTCTCCCACTCCTCCCCCGACTGGGTGTGGCCAAGCTGGCGGGTGGGTAAGGAGGCACAGAGCCTGCTGCGGGGCTACAGTCCAGAGGGCCGCGGGTGTAAACATATGCTCCTGTTCGTACTCAATGCCCTTTCCACACCCGGACCTCTCCAGGGCCTGGCTCCTCTCCCAGCCCTTTCTTCCCACTTATAATTTCGTAGAGCGGCTTAATTCCCGGGGTTTGTATGTGTGCAGAGTGTGTGTGCCCTGGGGAGAGGAGCCTGGCTTTACACAACTGAAAATAAAGAATAGTAAACCACAAAATCAAGACACGTATACAAAAAGACAACTTGGCAAGCAATATTTATTCTGGTTTTGCTTTCCTTATAAAAGGTAATACATGTTCTAGACAGCACGAAATGGAAAACACAAAATGAAAACACAGCGACTCCCGGCATCAGGTGCTAGCTAACCTTTCTGTTAACAGTTTGTTTCTTCTCTTTGGGTTACAGGACATCTGTGACGTATATTTACACGTCGGGCTGGGACAGAGACACCCCGCCCTCACCTGTTACTGCCCTCCTGGGTCCACGAAGAGTCGGGGCCCGCTCACTCCCTGCCCCCCTCCCGCGCGGAGAGGGCGGAGTCAAGGGCGCAGCCCTGGGAGAGGCTTACCTGGAAGCGGGGTCTGGAGTGGAGGATTGGGAGGGGAGTGGCAACAATTTGTTCTGCTGCTGCTAGGTGGAAAGGGTTCTGTGAACAATAAGATGACCAGAGATTCCCGTCTCTGCCCCTTGACTCAGTGGAAAAGGCCCCAGAGGGCAGAGGGTAACCCACTCTCTCCTGTATCTCTCCCTTTAAAATGTATCCACTCACTCTCTCATTAAACATTAACCGACCCCCTCCCTGGGCTGGCCGTGGTACCTCCGAGGTGGGGAAGCTGAGGACCTGGCCTTCCAAGAGCTCTCAGCCTGGGGACAAGGGACAAGTAAGAGGTACTGAATATGGGGGTCTCCAGGAAAGTAGGGGAGAGGGGTGGGAAAGGAGAGTGGAAGGAAGGGCATGTAGCAGAACCCCCATTTTAAAAAGAATATTATATTAATATATTACAACAGCACTTTTATTTGGAAATGCAAAACAAAACTCTTAGAGCTTTTATTTCTTTATTGAAGTATAGTTGATTTGCAACGTTGTGTTAGTTTCTGGTGTATAATACATATATATGCACCCATATATACATACATATACATTCTTTTCCATTATGGTTTTTTACAGGATACTGAATATAGTTCCCTAAGTTCCTTATGCTATACAGTAGGACCTTGTTCGTTATTTTATATAGTAGGTTGTATCTGCTAATCACAAACTCCTAATTTATCCCTCCGCCAACCCTTGATTTTTAAAAAAAAATTTATTTATTTATTTATATAAATTTATTTATTTATTTTTGGCTGCACTGGGTCTTCGTTGCTGCGTGCAGGCTTTCTATAATCGTGGTGAGCGGGGGCTACTCTTCCTTGCGGTGCGTGGGCTTATTGTGGTGGCTTCTCTTGGTGCGGAGCATGGGGTCTAGGCACGTGAGCTTCAGTAGTTGCAGCGTGCAGGCTCAGTAGTTGTGGCCTACGGGCTCTAGAGCTCAGGCTCAGTAGTTGTGGCACTCGGGCTTAGTTGCTCCGTGGCATGTGAGATCTTCCTGGACCAGGGATCAAACCTATGTCCCCTGAATTGGAGGCGGATTCTCAACAACTGTGCCACCAGGGAAGCCTTAATTTTTAAATTTTTATTTTTATTTTTATTTTTTGGCCGAGCTGTGCAGCACGTGGGATCTTATCAATAGTTCCCTGATCTGGGATTGAACCCATGTCCCCTGCATTGGAAGCGCCAAGCCCTAACCACTGGGCAGCCAGGGAAGTACCCCGGATTTTTTTTTTCTTAATGCAGACTATAAAAAGTAAAATGGAAGGAAATCTGGTCAAAGGGGTTGTCATAAGTCTCTTATCAGTGATCCCAAAGCTGGTGGGGTGGGGCAGGGCCTTGTCCCTTTGCAGAGGCCTATCAGGAGTGGGTAGATGTGGCCTGTTTTTATTTACCAGAATGGGAAGGAGTTTAAAAGGTTGTGTTACCTGGGACTTCCCCGGGTGGTGCAGTGGTTAAGAATCCGCCTGCCAATGCAGGGGACACGGTTCGAGCCCTGGTCTGGGAAGATCCCACATGCCTCGGAGAGCTCAGCCTGTGCGCCACAACTATGGAGCCTGCACTCTAGAGCCCATGCGCCACAACTACTGAAGCCTGTGCGTCTAGAGCCCGTACTCCGCAACAAGAGAAGCCACTGCAATGAGAAGCCCATGCACTGCAACAAAGACCCAATGCAGCCATAAATAAATAAATTAAAAAAAAAAAAAAAGGTTGTTATCTGAAGGGGGGAAGGGGGAAGGTGTGTGGAAGCCAGGAGAGAGCACTTCTGATTTGGAAGCAGAGAATCTGAAGCCTGGGTTCAAAGGGAGAGCTTGGCAAATTCAGGGACACACAAGGAGCTGGAGAGGGAGGTGGTGAAGAGAGGCAGTGGAAAGAACTGAGGCTGGGAGATTGACAGGGCTGAGGCATCCAGGACCTTGAGCCCTTGTGGAGGCTTCTGACCTGTGTCCCCTGGGGTGGTGAGAAACCACAGAGTGTTGGCTAGAGTTCCTTGTTTAAAATGAACAAAATTCCGGGCTTCCCTGGTGGCGCATTGGTTGAGAGTCCGCCTGCCGATGCACGGAACACGGGTTCGTGCCCCGGTCTGGGAGGATCCCACATGCCGCGGAGCGGCTGAGCCCGTGAGCCATGGCTGCTGAGCCTGCGCATCCGGAGCCTGTGCTCCACAGCGGGAGAGGCCACAACAGTGAGAGGCCCGTGTACAAAAAAGAACAAAATTCCACTTGAACTATTTTAAGAAAGACAGGGCTTCCCTGGTGGCGCAGCAGTTGAGAACCTGCCTGCTAATGCAGGGGACATGGGTTCGAGCCCCGGTCCGGGAAGTTCCCACATGCCGCGGAGCACCTGGGCCCGTGAGCCACAACTGCTGAACCTGCGCGTCTGGAGCCTGTGCTCCCCAACAAGAGAGGCCGCGATAGTGAGAGGCCCGCGCACTGCGATGAAGAGTGGCCCCCGCTTGCCACAACTAGAGAAAGCCCTCGCACAGAAACGAAGACCCAACACAGCCAAAAATAAATAAATTAATTAATAAACTCCTACCTCCAACATCTTCTTTAAAAAAAAAAAAAAAAAAAGACGAAGGCTTTCTTAAAGAGAGCTGAAAGAACAAACAGACAGGCCCAGGGAAGAGGAAGAGGGGGGTCCCAGCTACAGGAACTTGTGTGCTAACTCTCTAGGTAGTAAAAGGAGAGCTTCCTTTACTAGGCTCCCACCATGTGCCAAGTGTTGCTCTCAGCCCTTCACATGCGTGAGCCTATTTAATCATCAAGTGGCCAAGCCTCAATAAGTGTGACCAGTTGTTCTGATTCCCCACTGCATAGGTGAGGACACTGAGGCATGGGACAGTTATGTGACTTGCTCAAAGTCATACAGTTTAGTGAATGGTGGAGCTGAAATTCAAATCTAAACCATATGGCTCCAGAGCCCACACCCAAAACCCCACCCCATAAAACTGCCTCTCATATCAATAGATTTAACGTTTCTATGTATCTTCACTCAAGATGAAAATTCCCAGGAAAGAAGGAATTCCCTGGCGGTCCAGTGGTTAGGACCCCACTTCCTTCCAGTGGTTAGGACTTCCAGTGGTTAGGACTCCACTTGCTTCCACTGCAGGGATCACAAGTTTAATCCCTGGTTGGGCAACTAAGATCCTGCAAGCTCCGAGGTGTGGCCAGAAAAAAAATTCCTGGGAAAGAGAGCCTGATAGGCCCAGTGTAGGACTCTTGCCCACCTGGGGTGGCCTATTGGCCAGATGCTGGGATTGTCAATCCCACCATACCCACATAGAAAGAGGCCAGAGGAAAGATGGTGCCATGACTGGAAGAGATCGTGGATAGACAAATGGTCTAGCTCTCTACCATGGAGGTGATGGAAGAAGGGAAATGATGAAGTCACATTTGTATTCTAGGAAGACTATTCTGGCTCCCTGGTGGAGGATGGATTAGAGGGCCCAAGAGTACGGGCCAGGATCCCCACTGAGGACATTGGTCCAGTCATCCTGCAGGAAATGCTAATGAATTCAGCCAGGGTGGCAGAAAGTATATGGAGAAGGGTATGGGTTTGCAAGATACAGAGGAGGTATTAATGGGATGGAGGAGCAGGAAGTTCAAGTAGAGAGGATTCAGGAAAAACTCTAAAGCTCTGGCTTGAACCATTGGGTTGATGGAGGTGCCAGAAGAAGCAAGTATGGGGAGGTATGGACCAGGATAAATTCAAGATGTCTGTGACCCATCAAGGTGAGATGCTCAAGGGGCAGCTAGGTGATGGGGAGATCTGTAGGGAACTTTGCTTGGATTGACAGCTCTGCAGGGCCGCACCAAGCTCATAGGGTACCTTTTAGAACATGGGTTGGCAAATTTTTTCTGTAAAGGACCAGATAGTACATATTTTAGGCTTTGTGGATCGTATGGTTTCTGTCGAAAGTACTCAACTCTGCTGTTGGAGCTTGAAAGCAGTCACAGACAATGCTTAAACAAATGTGCATGACTGTGTTCCAACAAAACTTTATGTATGGACACTGAAATTTGAATTTCATATCATTTTTACATGTCAAGAAATAGTATTCTTCTGATATTTTTTCAACCATCGAAAAATGTTAAAACCATTCTTAGCTTGTAGGGATCATATAAAAACAGGGAGCAGGCTGAGAATTCAACATGCAGGCTGTACTTTGCTGATCCTCTTTTTTAAAAAATTAATTAATTAATTAATTTATTTATTTTTGGCTGCGTTGGGTCTTCGTTGCTGCACGCGGGCTCTCTCTAGTTGCGTTGAGCAGGGGCTACTCTTGGTTGTGGTGCGTGGCCTTCTCATTGCAGTGGCTTCTCTTGCTGTGAAGCACCGGCTCTAGGCATGTGGGCTTCAGTAGTTGTGGCACGCGGGCTCAGTAGTTGTGGCTCACGGGCTCTAGAACGCAGGTTCAGTAGTTGTGGTGCACGGGCTTAGTTGCTCTGCGGCATGTGGGATCTTCCTCGACCAGGGCTCGAACTTGTGTCCCCTGCATAACCACTGTGCCACCAGGGAAGCCTGATCCTCGGGGGGGTTTTGTGGTTTTTTTTTTTTGTTGTTGTTGTTTTCTGTTTGTTTTTTTAATGTTTGGCTGTGCCTCGCAGCTTGCGGGATCTTAGTCCCCCCACCAGGGATCGAACCCAGGCCCTTGGCAGTGAGAGCACAGAGTCCCAACCACTGGCCCACCAGGGAATTTGCTGATCCCTGTTTTAAAGAATTAGAAAAACTCACCCTGTTCTCCAGTAAGACATTTTATAAGTTAGTTTATTATTTCTCAATATTACAATTATGACAAACATTAAGGCATTCTGTGTAAATTACACAAATATTGAATGGAAAATAATAGAAAATTATCATTGTTGCAAATGTATTACAATTCTTCAATGGTAGTCATATTGGAGTTCAGAAAATAACAAGGTGTTTGGTTCTTAATACGTTAATGTCCCATCAAAATCTTCTTTTATGTATAAAGTTTATTTCAATTGTAAATTTTATACAGAGTTGCAGTAGTCCATATTTATCATATTCTTCAAGTTATATATGTTGTCTGGATTAGAACATTTTTAAAAGGTCATGATATTCTTTCAGTATCATAAATCTGTCTTTTAAGGATGTTATTAGTGGGTCGGGTATAGCAAAATAAATTGAAATAATTTTGAAATTGAATTTTAGTTCTTGGAAATCACAATAAAATGAGTGTTCCTTCTTTTTCTTAGCATTTCCTACATGGGTAATGGCATCAATGTTGAAATTCTGTAATTTGACATCAATAACCTATTTTCCATAAATCTTGCTTCCTGTTTTAGACAAAGAACATAACTTTTTCAGCACTTTCAAGGGCATTATGTGCACTTTAGTGTGTGTGTGTGTGTCACGCGGGGCACTGTTGTGGCCTCTCCCATTGCGGAGCACAGGCTCCAGACGCGCAGGCTCAGCGCCCATGGCTCACGGGACCAGCCGCTCCGCGGCATGTGGGATCCTCCTGGACCGGAGCACGAACCCGCATCTCCTGCATCGGCAGGCGGACCCCCAACCACTGCGCCACCAGGGAAGCCCTCAAGGGCATTATGTATATTAACTTTTGGTTCCTGCAAGATTTATTTAAAAGATTTTACCTAAACACCATTTCATATTAGCCCTGAGCAAATACATTTAAAAGTTGAAATTTGCTAGAATATACTTTGCATTCTAGAATCTATATCATTATTATTGATAATATAATTAACAGTTCCTAAAAAGGGCTTTGCATCCTGCCTTTTGAGTTTTTAGTGACATTATGGCATTCACTTAACTTTCTCATTGTGAATTCAACATTGACATTCAGTGTTGGAAAATTTATGTTTGCAAATACATGTTTAAAACACTCCAGCATTTCATCAAAACTGAAATTTTGCTAGAGTTTTCCTGGACAATATTTAAAAATTCAGTGATGTCAAAAGAATATTTTACCACATCATTCACTATTAATTTTATTTTTAAAATTTTTTTTGAAATTTATTTAATTAATTTATTTCTCTAGTTGCTGCAAACAGGGGCTACTCTTCGTCGTGGTTCACAGGCTTCTCATTGCAGTGGCTTCTCTTGTTGCAGAGCACGGGCTCTAGGTGTGCGGGCTTCAGTGGTTGTGGCAAGCGGGCTCAGTAGTTGTGGCACACAGGCTTAGGTACTCCGCATGTGGGATCTTCCTGGGCCGGGGCTCACACCCATGTCCCCTGCCTTGGCAGGTGGACTCCCAACCACTGCACCACCAGGGAAGTCCCTCACTATTAATTTTAAAGAATACAGAAAACAAAGAAAACAGATTTCCCAGAATTATTTTTCAAGAATCTTTTGTTACAATCTATTATGGTTTTCCATGCATTTTTGCTGCATTGTCATATTCCTGGCCTCGGGTTATTTTTGTCTAGATTCAGTTTTTGTAAGTGGTCTACTGAGAATGTAAAATCCTTCTCTAGTCAATTCATCTGCTAAACAAAATCCCCCAAGATATTCACGTATAGGTATTTTTGTATTTTGGAAATCAACAAATCTGAAATAATTGTTATGCATTCTATATAACTTGTTTCTAGAACTGTATTTAAAATAACTGAGTAATGTCTAACATTTCTTACTTTATTCAACATGTTCTTATTCACTGCATCTATATCTACATATATTTAATTATTTTGTTTTGTCTTTTATTCCCTAAACAATGTGTAATATTACTTTGTGTCAGGGTTTATATTTTGCATAAATATTCTGACATAATTGTATCAAATTCTGCTATGATTACTGCCAAATTAAGAACATTTCCCACACTCAACCTTCTTGGATGAGCTTGGATATTCCTTCATCAAAAACTGAATCAGGGCTTCCCTGGTGGCGCAGTGGTTGAGAGTCCGCCTGCCGATGCAGCGGAGACGGGTTCGTGCCCGGGTCCGGGAAGATCCCACATGCCGTGGAGCGGCTAGGCCCGTGAGCCATGGCCGCTGAGCCTGCGCGTCCGGAGCCTGTGCTCCGCAACGGGAGAGGTCACAACAGTGAGAAGGCCCGCCTATAACAAAAAAAAAAACAAAAAACAAAACTGAATCAGGGCTTCCCTGGTGGCGCAGTGGTTGAGAGTCCGCCTGCCAATGCAGGGGACATGGGTTCGTGCCCCGGTCCGGGAAGATCCCACATGCCGTGGAGCAGCTAGGCCCGTGAGCCATGGCGGCTGAGCCTGCGTGTCCGGAGCCTGTGCAAAAAAAAAAAAAAAGAAAACTGAATCATATGTTCAAAACAGCACCCATTTTTTCTCATTTTTCACCGGGATATATTTTTAGAATCAGATTTCAATTTGGTTGATGTGCATTTAACTTTCTTCATGTTTATTAGGAATATGCAGTAAATGCTGCCAATCTTTGCTTTCATTTTCATCCTAGCATTGATTTGGTTTTTTTGTGTGTGTGTTTTTTTCCCATCCCCAAAGACTTTACAATGTAGACAAAATAAAGAATCCTTTGAGGTAGAATAAAGTAACCAGGATTTAGTGATTTTTTTTTTTTAGAAGAATTGAGAGTATTAATTTTCCAAAACTTCCTACCAATGTTGTTCTTTGGAAACTTAACATTTCTTACCTGAGATAGATCATTTCAACCAGACTTACCTGTTTAATATGCAAAGTTCTGTGGTTCTGTGGTCAGGTACCGGACAGGCAGCAAGTATATTTGGTTTAATGGATTCTTAGTTTTCGTTTTTTTCCTCTCTTCTAGTTTTTCTTGAATTCCATCAGTTATGAGAGTGTGAAAGACCAAAGTAAACTCCCATCCTGCCCCACCAGCAATGTGTTAGTGCTGTGTTTTGCTAAAACCAGTACCTCTGAACTGTTTCCCTTTCTTCTGGCAATCCATTTAACTTTTCCAGAAATCTAGTCATCTAGAGGCATTGCTAAGTATGGTTAATGGAAGCAAAATGCTGAAGACAGTGCCTAGATCATTGTAAGCAACTACATACATATTTTTTAAATAAATAAAATTTGGGCTTCTCTGGTGGCGCAGTGGTTGAGAATCTGCCTGCCGATGCAGGGGATGAGGGTTCGTGCTCCAGTCCGGGAAGATCCCACATGCCGCGGAGCGGCTGGGCCCGTGAGCCATGGCCGCTGAGCCTGCACGTTCGGAGCCTGTGCTCTGCAACGGGAGAGGCCCCAACAGTGAGAGGCCCGCGTACCACAAAAAAATAAATAAATAAATAAAATTTATTTAACAGCTTTCTGATTTCTTTTTCTGGATCTCATGATTAATTTTTTAAGTTGATTTTTAAAATATTTGTTTGTTTGTTTATTATTTATTTACTTTTGGCCACACTGCCCAGTATGAGAGATCATAGTTCCCCAACCAGGTATCGAACCTGTGCCCCCTGCAGTGGAAGTGCAGAGTCTTAACCACTGGACCACCAGGGAAGTCCCTGGATCTCATGGTGCTTTGAAAAAAAAAAAATTTTTTTTTATCTGAGGAGAAATAATATTATAACTTAGTATTTTATCTTATTATTCATAACACTTTAAAATATTAGCAGTGTTATGTACAAATAAACTTTAACAGTATATAATATTTGTAGTAATGAAATTTCTATAACAGTAAATAAACAATTGATATAATTGGCAGGTCATTATATAATGATCTTTAATTTTATCTCTGTAATTCTTTGTAGATTTTTAATGGTGGATTCATGATAGTTATTACATAATAATTTGTGTCATTATGAAAGTATTAATAAATTTAATTTACTAATAATAACAATAATAACCTCATAGTACAGACACATAGAAGCAGATGGTGTGAACTATAAGATAAAATAGATCACATTTGGCCAGGCCACTGATACCAATAGGATACTTTTCTTTTCTTTTCTTTTTTAGATGATAACTGGTCAATACCGTAGTCAAAAAAGCAGATCTTGTTTAAGTTATTGTAGATATTAGAGCAACAAATGTTTTGATTATTGTCAAAATGGGATGACTTTGTTAGAAAAAGACACTTTAATGTATGCATAACATTATTGCAGTAACTATGCAAATCACTATGACTTTGGAGTCAGCAAAATTATAATAAAATGTTCTTTAAAATTCTGAATAGCGGGGCTTCCCTGGTGGCGCAGTGGTTGAGAATCCGCCTGCCGATGCAGGAGACACGGGTTCGTGCCCTGGTCCGGGAAGATCCCACATGCCGCGGAGCAACTAAGCCCGTGAGCCATGGCCACTAGGCCTGCGCGTCTGGAGCCTGTGCTCCGCAACGGGAGAGGCCACAACAGTGAGAGGCCCGCATACCGCAAAAAAACAAACAAACAAAAACAAAATTCTGAATAGCAAAGATATCTAGATGTGGTGGTGTTGTACAGTGTATAACCTTAACAACAATACCCAGAGGCTTTGCTATGGGAGTGATCAAGTGCAGAATGGTGAAAGGGACACCAGTTCCAGATGAAGGGCATAGTTTTATCCTAATCCCATGAAAACTAGGGGAGGGTGGAGGGGAGATGAGAGGAGGGCTACAGATAGAGCGTGAAATACCCCCTGCAGAGCTTACCCCCGATCATCCTACAGAGTGACCTCTCTACTCTCATTTTCTCTGACCTTAAAAACTGGGACCTATCAGCAACCTAGTCCTTACTCAAGCTTACTCTGCTTTAGTTTTCTGAAGTGTAGCACCATCTTGGTTTACCTAGTCCCTCTCAAAACTTTTTAATTGGTTCTTCCTACATTCCTCAAGTACATAATGATATATCCTTAGATGGCTTCTCTAGGCTTCTTCCTATATCATCTTGTCAATCATTCATTTCATTCATTCATTCAATAAGCATATCAGGCCCCTGCTAGACTCAAGATGTTTGAAAATGGATCAGTCATAGTCCCTAGCCTCTGGGACTAATGGAAGACAGGCAGGTAGACTTACTGTGTTTCAGACGCTTTTTTTAAAAAAAATTTATTTATTTGCTTGCACCGGGTCTTAGTTGTGGCAGGCAGGTTCCTCAGCTGTGGCATGAGAACTCTTAGTGGTGGCATGCACATGGGATCTAGTTCCCTGACCAGGGATCGAACCCCAGCTGCCTGCACTGGGAGCGGGGAGTCTTATCCACTGCGCCACAAGGGAAGTCCCTCAGACCCTATTTTAAATACTTTACATGGGTTATCTCATTCAGTCCTTGCCACACACTCAGTGGTGGATTGGATGAAAGAATGTGGATAAAGAAGGTGCCATGACCTGAGATTTCTTGGCTGATTGGATGAAACACAGAAAAGTCTAGTATAATTTTTCTTGGCAGCTGGATGAATGGTGGTGTCACTTACAGAATTAGGAATAAACAGTAGGTTTGGGGAGGAGGAGTAAGATGATGAGTGAAGGTCTAGACAAACTGGGTTTTCAATATTTGTGGGATATCCATGTGGAAGAGTCTAATAAACAGTTGAAGGCTATGAGAAAAGTCAGTACTGAACACTTAAATCTGAGCATAATTAGCATATAAATTGCAGCTGCATGAATAGAATCACCCAAGGAAAGACCAATTTAAAAAAGAGAATCCCAGATTAAAAGCATGAGAAACAGCAACATAAAATAAGCAGGCTATATCTTCCAAGTTTATTCTGTTGTAAATAATAGAAACCCAAATAAAACGGACTTAAGCAAAAACAAAACAAAAAAGAGTTTCTTGACTCGGAAAAAAGAACTAGCTTTGGGGTATGGCTAGATCCATGGCATTTGTCCTCTGGGTTAGCTTTCTTCTCAGGCAAGCTCTTTCTATAAAAAAGATACCAACTAAAGTCCATAGGAAGAACATAGTGCTTTCTTAATAGTTCTAGCAAAAGTCCTGGTAACGATTCTCAATGGTCCGTATTGAGTCATTAGACATTTCTTGAGACATAATGAATTGGCCAGGCCTAGGTCATAAGCTTTCTTTTGTCTTGGGGGTGGGATTGGTGTCCCTTGAACCAAGATAGGTGGAAGGATGGTTCCCCACAGGAAAATGGATCTATTCTTCTCAGTCGAAGGGGAAGTGGAGCCTGTGTATGCACAAGCCACCAATGCCCATTACATAGCAAGAGATGTAAACCCAAGAAGGAGGTGAAAAGTAGTGGGTCTAAGGGTAGAAGATGCACCCCACAAGAGGGTGGTATTATGGAAGCAAGAAAAGAGAAAGTTTCAAGTAGGGCATAGTCATCAGGGTCAAAGGAGAGATCAGGGAGAATGAGGAATGAGCCATATTTACTGGATTTAGCATTAAGAGATTTTAGTTGGAGTGGTGAGAGTGAAGCAAGATTTCAATGGTTGAAGGATGAAGGAAAGGCAAAGAAGTAGAATCTTTATGTCGACAACTGTTTCAAGTACTTTGGCTACGAAGGGGAAGAGAGAGATTGGGTTGAGCCAGTGGGGAGACACTTGAGTCTTTTGAAAATAAAGAGCTAGGAATAATAATATTATTATATCTATCATTCCCTGAGCACTTACTAGGTGCCTGACGACATTTTTCTATGTTTGAATATAAAATTTTGGCCCATGTGTTTTGACTTCATGGTGCAGATTTGGTTAAAGAAATGGTCTAGAAACAATGGCAATTTCAAACTCTAAACCTACATACATGCTTCCTATTAGCTACAATAGATGAACTTCCGTGTTGCTACCTAAAGCCAATCACCAGAGTCACTGGTCTTGAGGACATTGCTCCATTGATCTTCCTCTTTCTCTACATCACCCACTTTGCTCTCTACTGGATCATTCCCATCAGTTTACAAATATTCTACTTCTACCATCTTAAAAGAAACTTCACTCTACCTTCCTGCCAATCTCCTCCAAAGAGTTACGTCTTGTCTCTTCACTATCTTTAATTCCTCTCTTCTCATTCTCTTTTAATCCTACTCCAGTCTGGTTTTGGCCCCAGGATTCCACTGAAACTGCTTGGCCAAGGTCACCAATGACCTCCGTTTTGTTAAATTCCCTCCACCTCCTCGATACACTTACTTGTCTTGGTTTCCAGGACTCCACATCATCTACCTCCCGTCTCTTCTCTGTCTCCTTGTGGATTCCTTCCCTTCTCCCAGATCTTTTAATGTAGGAGTGCTCCACGTCTCAAAATTTGATCCTATTCTCTTGTCTCCCTACTTGCACGCCCTTGCCAATCTCGTCCAGTTTCATAGTTTAAATTCCATTTGTATGCCAGCAACTTCCAAATTTATATTTCTAGCCCAGACCTCTTTCCTGAACTCCAAACTTATTTATCTGTCCAGTCACATACTGCTTGAATCTGCTTGAAAGTTGAATAGATATCTCAAATTTAAAATGTTCAAAACTGGGACTTCCCTGGTGGTCCGGTAGTTAAGAATCCGCCTTCCAATGCAGAGGACGCGGGTTCCATCCTGGTCAGGGAATTAAGATCCCATATGGCAGGGTCAGCTAAGCCCAGGCGCCACAACTAGAGAGAAGTCCATGCGTTGCAACAAAGATCCTGCATGTTGCAACTAAGACCCAATGGAGACAAATAAATAAATATATATATTTTTTTAATGTTCAAAACTGAACTCCTAATCTCTCCCTCTGCTCCCCCAAATTCCTCATTCCATAGCTTTCCCCCCAAAATTGAGGGCACCTTTCCAGTACTCAGGCCTCCGAATCCTCAGGTGATCTTAGAGGTATACCAAAGGTGGGAATGGATAGTGGGACAGACAATGCAGAGGTCTGCTGTGGTGGAGAGGGAGTATTTTATAACTTTTTAGACATTGCTTAAAATTGCTGGTGCATGATGATAACAAACAGCAGACCAACATCTAGCCCATTTTATTATTTTATATTCTCGACCGAAAATGCATACCTTTACTCCTTATTGCCTAAATCCAGGGAGAACCGTCTCATCACCATGACCACCCCCCTTGCTAGGCTACCTTCTTTAATTCCTCTCTTTTCTTTCACCCTCCCCTGCCTCCTTCCTTTATTTAGGAAATCCTATTAACTCTACCTTCAAAAGGGAGCCAGAAGCCAGCCTCTTCTTAGCACTTCCACTGATGCCACTTTTGTCTGAGCTGCCATCATCTCTTTTTTAGGTTCACTGTAAACAACCTCCAAGTAGGTCTCTGTGCTTCTCTCCTTGCCCCCGCTCAGTCTATTCCTGAGGCAACAGCCAGAGTTATCTTTTATAGAAACGTTAAGTCACATCATGTGGAGGCCCTGCTCAATATCCTGCAATGGCTCCTCATCTCGGTGTTCACTATGGCCTCTTAGGCCAGACCTCCTCTTCTACTCTTTCTTCTCTATCCCTTGCTCTTTCTGTTCCTACGCCAGGGCCTTTGCGAGAGCTGGCTGTCCCCATTACCTAGATTGCTCTTCCCTCCAGGTGTCAGCTTGGCCAAACTCCCTGGCCTCCCTCAAGTGTTTGTTCACATGTCACCTTCTCAATGTGGCTTATCTACCCTGAGGACCCTTTTCATTTTTTAAATTTTTATTTATTTTTTTAAAATTTACTTTTGGCTGCATTGGGTCTTCATTGTTGGGTCTTCGTTGCTGCACGTGGGCTTTCTCTAGTTGTGGCGAGCAGGGGCTATGTTTCGTTGTGGTGCGTGGGCTTCTCATTGCAGTGGCTTCTTTTGTGGCAGAGCTCGGGCTCTAGGCGCGTGGGCTTCAGTAGTTGTGGTTTGAGGGCTCTAGAGCGCAGGCTCAGTAGTTGTGGCACCTGGGCTTAGTTGCTCCGCGGCACGTGGGATCTTCCCGGACCAGGACTCGAAACCGTGTCCCCTGCATTGGCAGGCAGACTCCAAACCACTGAGCCACCAGGGAAGCCCCTGTACCACATCTGCTTTATCCATTCATCTGTCACTGGGCATTTAGGTTGCTTCCATGTCCTGGTTATTGTAAATAGTGCTGCAATGAACACTGGGGGTGCATGTATCCTTTCCAATTATGGTTTTCTCTGGATATATGCCCAGGAGTGGAACTGCTGGGTCATATGGTAGCTCTATTTTTAGTTTTTTAAGGGAGCTCCATACTGTTCTCTATAGTGGCTGCACCAATTTATATTGCTACCAACAGTGTAGGAGGGTTCCCTTTTCTCCACACCCCCTCCAGCATTTGCTATTTGTAGTTGAAGATGGCCATTCTAACAGATGTGAGGTGATACCTCATAGTAGTTTTGATTTGCATTTCTCTAATATTAGTGATGTTGAGCATCTTTTCATGTGCCTCTTGTCCAGCTGTATCTCTTCTTTGGAGAAATGTCTATTTAGACCTTCGTCCCATTTTTTGGTTGGGTTCTTTGGGGACTGTGTTTCTTACTTAAAAAATTTTTTTTTCCATAACAGTATGTTCCAAAGATCCATTCCTGGTGCTCTGTGTACCAAAGCCTAACACTCCATTGAGTGCATCTGCCCCATTTCATCCTTCCCTTCCCCCAGTGATGGACACCTTATGCCTCATCATCTCTGAAAACACAAGCAAGGCCGTGATGAACATTCTTGTACAAGTTCTGTTAGGACCATTGTAAACATTTCTTTGGAATATAAGATAGGAAGTGAATTGATGTACCATAGGATGTGCTTATCTTTAATCTGATCAAGTTCAGATATTTTGATCCCTAAAATGGCTGCAGACCTGAGGGATCCTATATGCCTCTGTCCTTGACAACATTCAGATTATCTGGCTTTTTACTTTTTGCTACTCTAATAGCATGAAGTGGGATCTCACCATGGTTCTAATTCGCATTTTTCTGATGACTAATAAGATTGAGCATCTCTTCATTTGCTTGTTAGCCTTTCACGTTAACTTTTCTGTAAATTGTCTGCTCATATATCCTTTGCCAATGCTAATTTGCAGGAATTCTAGTTTGTTTGGTCATTGTCAGTTTTAATTATTACAAATATCTTCTTCCACTCTGTATTCCATCTTTAAACTCAGTCCATTATATCATGCTCTGAATAGAAATCCTTAATTTTAATGTGATCAAAATAGTTTGTGCTTTCGATTTAAATTTTATTTAAGGAATACTTAACGACTCCTAGGTGAAACAGATTCTCCTTTTAACTCAAGACTTTTGCCTTTCACATTCAGGTCTTTATTCCATTTTGAGCCTGCCTTTGTATATCATGTTTACTGTGAGTCAGTTTTCCCAACTCCACGTACAAAATAAACCACCCCTTCCACATTGATTGTGGTACTACCTTTCTTGTATATTAAGTTCTCATATCTACCTGGATTTTATTTCATTGGTCTGTTTGTTCTTGAACAAAAATGTGTTCTTGAAGAATGCTGCAATATATTTTATTCCTATGGTTTTGTAGTGTATTTTAGTATCTGATAAGGTTAGTCTCCCTTCTTCACAAAGCCTTTTCAAGGTGGAACTTTACTTGTAGATCTTTAATCTAGAATTATTTTTGAGATTGCAATTAATTTGTAGATTATTGGGGAGAGTTGCCATCTATATAATTTTGAGTTATTCCACCTAAAACATGTCTCTTCAGTCTTTTTTCTTTCCTTACAGCATTGGCCAGACCTCCAGTAATAGGTTAAACAATAGTGGTGATTGGGCATCCTGGTCTTGTTCCTAGTCTAAAAGGAACACACTAAGAAGCCTCAATTAAATGTAATATTTGCTGTAAATTTTGGTATAAAATCTTTACCAAGTTGAGGTTGCTGAGTTTTAAAAGTATTGTAATAATAAGGTGAACTTTATAAAGTACCTTTTTTCGACATCAATTGAAATAATCTTGTGTTTTTCATCATTAATCTATTAATATAAAATTATATCAATAGGGCTTCCCTGGTGGTGCAGTGGTTAAGAATCCGCCTGCCAATGCAGAGGACACGGATTCAAGCCCTGGTCTGGGAAGATCTCACATGCCATGGAGCAACTAAGCTCATGCACCACAACTACTGAGCCTGGGCTCTAGAGCCCATGAGCCACAACTACTAAGCCCGCGTGCTGCAACTACTACTGAAGCCCATGTGCCTAGAGCCTGTGCTCTGCAACAAGAGAAGCCACCGCAATGAGAAACCCTCGCACCACAACGAAGAGTAGCCCCCCACTCACCGCAACTAGAGAAAAGCCCTCGCGCAGCAATGAAGACCCAATGCAGCCAAAAATAAATAAATAAATAATTACATCAATAGATTTTTTTGTTTGTTTGTTTGTTTTGTGGTTTTTTTTGTGGTACGCAGGACTCTCACTGTTGTGGCTTCTCCCGTTGCGGAGCAAGGCTCCGGATGCACAGGCTCAGCGGCCATGGCTCACAGGCCCAGCTGCTCCACGGCATGTGGGATCTTCCTGGACCGGGGCACGAACTCGTGTCCCCTGCATCGGTAGGCGGACTCTCAACCACCGTGCCACCAGGGAAGCCCCCATCAATAGATTTTAAAAATATTGACCCATGCTTTTTCTGTGGGGTTAATCCTACTTGATCAAGTTGTTTTGTTTTATTTTTTTTGGCTGTATTACATGGTTTACGGGATCTTAGTTCCCTGACCAGGGATTGAACCTGGGCCTTCGACAGTGAAAGCACGGTGTCCTAACCACTGGACCATCAGGGAATTCCCAAGATGTATTATTTTTTATTATAATTATAGGCAACCTTTATTTTTATTTATTTTTTTTTTTTTTGCGGTACACGGGCCTCTTACTGTTGTGGTCTCTCCCGTTGCGGAGCACAGGCTCCGGATGCACAGGCTCAGCGGCCATGGCTCATGGGCCCAGCCGCTCCGCGGCATGTGGGATCTTCCTGGACCGGGGCACAAACCCGCGTCCCCTGCATCGGGTAGGGTTGAGGCGGACTCTCAACCACTGTGCCACCAGGGAAGCCCTAGGCAACCTTTATTGAACACTATGTGACAAGCACAGTTCTAGCTACTTAATTTTTTTTTGCATTTAATCCTCATGACAGCCCTTTGAGGTAGGCATATTATACCCATTTGTCAGATGGGGAAACTGAAGTACAGGGAAGTTAAATGATTTGCTGAAGTTCACTCAGGAAGAGGTGGAACAAGGGGTGTAGCCGGCAGCCTGGCTCTAGAGTCCACACTCTTAATTGCTACACTATAGTGTCTAATTTTTATTTGCTTAACTAATATTTTATTTACATATTTGTGTTTCCATTTATAAGTGAAAATGGTTTGTACTTTTGAGACATGATTCACATACTATGAAATTCACCCTTTTTTTTTTTTGTGGTACACGGGCCTCTCACTGTTGTGGCCTCTCACGTTGCGGAGCACTGGCTCCGGACGCACAGGCTCAGCAGCCATGGCTCACGGGCCCAGCCGTTCCGCAGCATGTGGGATCTTCCTGGACCAGGGCACGAACCCGTGTCGCCTGCATGGGCAGGCGGACTTTCAACCACAGCGCCACTAGGGAAGACCAAATTCACCCTTTTAAAGTATGTATTTCGGTGGGTTTTAGTAGTCATAAGGTTTTGCAACCATCACTATACTATTTAATTCCAGATTTCCATCACCCCAAAGAGAAACCTTGAACCCATGAAGACTTAGTCCCATTCTCCCTTTCTCCAGCCCCTGGCAACTACTTGTCTAGTTTCTGTTTCTATGGATTTGCCTAGTCAATGTTTCATATAAATGGAATCATACAATATATGACTTTCTGTGGCTCCTTTTATTTAGCATAATGTTTTTGAGGTCATCCACATTGTATCAGAACTTCATTCATTTTTATGGTTGAATCATATCCCATTGTATGGCTAAACCACATTTTGTTTATTCATTCATCAAATGAACACCTATTACCACTTTGTGGCTATTAATAGTATCGCTGTGAACGTTTGAGTATGATTTTTTGTGAGAACATATGTTTTCAATTCTTTTGAGTATATACCTTGGGGTAGAATTGAAGGTCATATGGCATGCTATGTTTAATTTTGAGGAAGCTACCTTAATCCAAGTTTGGAATCAAGGTTAAACATGTGCTTCCACTTCTTACTAAAATGGCAAAATGGCATGAGCTGCTGCTTCTTCCCCCAAGTCAACCCCTGAAGCGACTCTAGCTGAAACAGATACAGAAGATAAGGAACCAGAAGAAAAGGGAGAAACCCCTGGAAAGACTTTTTTTCTTTTATTGAAGTATAGTTGATGTACAATATTATGTAAGTTACAGGTGTACAATATAGTGACTCACAATGTTTAAAGTTTATATTCCATTGATGGTTATTATAAAATATTGGCTATAGTCCCTGCATTGTGCAATATATCCTTGTAGTTTATTCATACATAATCCCTTGTACCTCTTAATCCTACCCGTGTCTTGCCCTTCCCACTTCCCTTTGCCACTTGTAACCACTAGTGTGTTCTCTGTATCTATGAACATGTTTCTTTATTGTTATATGCACTAGTTTGTTGTATTTTTTAGATTCCACATATAAGCGATATAATACAGTATTTGTCTTTCTCTGTCTGACTTATGTCACTTACCATAATACCCTCTAAGTCCATCCATGTTGTTGCAAATGGCAAAATTTCGTTTTTTTAATGGCTGAGTAGTATTCCATTGTATATATAAACCACATCTTTTTTTAATCCATTGATCTGTTGATGGACAGTTAGGTTGCTCTATACCTTGGCAATTGTAAATAATGCTGCCACGAACATTGGGGTGCATGTATCTTTTCAAATTAGTGTTTTCGTATATATACCCAAGAGGGGAATTGCTGGGTCATATGGTAGTTCTATTTTTAGTTCTTTGAGAAGCCTCCATACTATTCTCCGCAGTGGCTGCACCTATTTACATTCCCACCAACAGCGTAGGAGGGTTCCCTTTTCTCCACATTCTTGCCTGCATTTGGTATTTGTGTTCTTTTTGATAACATTCTAATAGGTGTGAGGTGGTGTCTCATTGTGGTTTTGAATTGCATTTTTTCTTTTTTAAAAAAATAATCATTTATTTATTTATTTGGCTGTGCCGATGATCTTAGTTGCTGCATGTGGAATCTTTACTTGCAACATGCGGGATCTAGTTCCCTGACCAGGGATCGAATCCAGGCCCCCTGCATTGGGAACACAGAGTCTTAGTCACTGGACCGCCAAGGAAGTCTCTGAATTTTTCTGATAATTAACGATGTTGAGCATGTTTTCACGTGGCATGTACATGTCCTCTTTGGAAGAATGTCTATTCAGGTCTTCTGCCCATTTTAAAATTGGGTTGTTTGTTTTTTTGATGCTGAGTTGTATGAGTTGTTTATATATTTTGGATATTACCCCCTTATTGGTCATATAATTTGCATATATTTTCTCCCATTCAGTAGGTTGTGGAAGACTATTTTTAATTGGTGTACATACATACAAGCATGTGTGTATAGCCTGAGACAGAGCGTAGCCGGTAGGGCTACAAAAGGATAAATTAGTAACAAGCAGTTTAAATTCTGCTTTTGTTTCCCCTCCACCATCACTTTGGTTCAGTTTTCCCCTGGCCACTCGTTGCAGAAATCTGGGGTTATGGCCCAGACCTGTGGGGTTAGGATCACAGTGATCAAATCAAGATAGTGGGAAACAGGACATCAGTGGTGGTGCAATGGTTAAGAATCTGCCTGCCAATGCAGAGAACACAGGTTTGAGCCCTGGTCTGGGAAGATCCCACGTGCTGCAGAGCAAATAAGCCGGTGCGCCACAACTAATGAGCCTGTGCTCTAGAGCCCATGATCCACAACTCCTGGAGCCCTTGCACCTAGAGCCTGTGCTGTGCAACAAGAGAAGCCGCCAAAATGAGAAGCACGTGTACTGCAGTGAAGAGTAGCTCCTGCTCACTGCAACTAGAGAAAGCTTGCACGCAGCAGTGAAGACCCAATGCAGCCAAAAATAAATAAATTAATAAAAAAAAAAAAAAAAAAAAGAATCCGCCTGCCAATGCAGTTTGATCCCTGGTCTGGGAACTAGATCCCATATGCTGCAACTCAGAGTTTGCATGCCACAACTAAGGAGCCGGCGAGCTGCAGCTAAGGAGCCCTCACAACCAAATAAGTAAATATTTTTTAAAAATGCTCTTGGAGAGAATTTGAGAAACAAATCCAGGAGATACTGTAAGAAGTAAGGTTAACAAAAGTTTACAGAAAGGTTTGCTGCAGTCTTTTTTTTTTTGGCTACCTTGGGTGTTCATTGCTGAGTGTGGGCTTTCTCCAGTTGTGGCGAGTGGGGGCTACTCTTCTTTGCGGTGTGAGGGCTTCTCATTGCGGTGGCTTCTCTCGCTGCGGAGCACGGGCTCTAGGCGCATGGGCTTCAGTAGTTGCAGCACGCAGGCTCAGTGGTTGTGGTTTGCGGGCTCTAGAACACAGGATCAGTAGTTGTGGCATATGAACTCAGTTGCTCCACGGCATGTGGGATCTTCTTGGACCAGGGATCGAACACGTGTCCCCTGAATTGACAGGCAGATTCTTAACCACTGTGCCACCAGGGAAGTCCTTGCTGTAGTCTTAAAACAACAAAACAAAAACAAAAACTGAAAACATTTTATAATGGCCAACTATTAAAATTTTGGAGAATATCATCATGATGGGTGAAGAGACACAAAGGAACATGAAAGCATGCTAAAATTCTCATCTTAGAGGAACAATATAAATATCAGGTTTAAATTCAAAGAGGTTTAATTTGGAGGTCAAATTAAATAAAAGAGAAGGTAGAAATGTCTAAATATATTAATAATTGCAGTAAGCAAAAAGGGACAAAACTCACCAGGTAAAAGTCAGGGTTTGTCAGATTGGATTAAAAAAGCAAAATTCGGGCTTCCCTGGTGGCACAGTGGTTGAAAGTCCGCCTGCCAATGCAGGGGACACGGGTTTGTGCCCTGGTCCGGGAGGATCCCACATGCCGCCGAGCGGCTGGGCCAGGGAGCCATGGCCGCTGAGCCTGCGCGTCAGGAGCCTGTGCTCCGCAACGGGAGAGGCCACAACAGTGAGAGGCCTGCGTACCGCAAAAAAAAAAAAAAAAAAAAAAAAAAAAAAAAAAAGCAAAATTCATGAGGCCATGGAAGAGAAAAAAAAAGACCTTTCAGGTAAATTTTTGTTTTTAATTTTATTTATTTATTTAATTTTGGCTGTGTTGGGTCTTTGTTGCTGCACACAGGCTTTCTCTAATTGCGGCGAGCGGGGACTACTCTTAGTTGTGGAGCACAGGGTCTAGGCGCACAGGCTTCAGTAGTTGTGGCACGCGGGCTTCAGTAGTTGTGCCTCACGGGCTCCAGAGCGCAGGCTCAGTAGTTGTGGCGCACGGGCCCAGTTGCTCTGCGGCATGTGGGATCTTCCCAGACCAGGGCTCGGACCCCTGTCCCCTGCATTGGCAGGCGGACTCTTGACCACTGCGCCACCAGGGAAGCCCTCAGGTACATTTTAACCAAAAGCAATCTTGTAAAGATATATTTATGTCAGAAGAAAAATAAACTTTAAGACAAAAAGCATCATTGGGGATAAAGAGGATCACTATATAATTCAGTTCACAAATAACATATAAAAGTTTTAAACATGTATGCTACTAAGAAGGTGGCATAAACATACACAAAGCCAGCATTAATAGACTATATAGAGAAATTGCTAAATTCACCATCATATGGGAGGATTTCAATACATCTTTCCCAATTAATGATAGGTCAAGAAGACAAAAATAAAAAATAAAAAAATCAGCAGAGTTCAAGAAGATTTGAACAATATGATTAACCAACTCTTCCTAATGGACATAGGTAGAATAACGCATTCAACTATTAGAGAATTTATATATTTTTCTCAAGTTCTTTGAACTTTTACAAAAACTATGTCACAAGTGTTGGTGAGAATGTGGAGAAATACGAACTCTCAGACACTGCTGGTGGGAATGTAAAATGGTTCAGACACTTTGGAAAACAGTCTGCCAGTTCCTCAAACAAGGAACATAAACAGAGTTCCCATGTAACCAACCAATTTCACTCCTAGGTATACACACAAGAGAAATGAAAATATATGTCCACACAGAAACAGCCAAGAGGTGGAAACAACCCAAATACCCATTAATAGACAAATGGGTAAATAAAATATGGTATATCCATACAATGGAAGGACTTTATTTTGCCATAAAAGGCATAAAGTACTGATACATACTACATTTTGGATGAACCTTAAAAATATTTTGCTAAATGAAAGAAGCCAGTCACAAAAGACCATGTATGATATGATTCCAATTGTATAAAAGTCCTGGCTATGGAAATCTATAGAGAAGAAAGTAGACTAGTGGTTGCTTAGGACTGGGGATAAGGAAAATGGGGGGTCAGGAGGATGATAGCTAATGGTACAAGGTTCCTTTTCAGGTAATGAAAATGCTCTAAAACTGACTGTGATGATTGTTGCAGATATCAGTGAATACACTTAAAAGCATTGAATTGTACACTTTAAATGGGTGAATTGTATGTTATGTGAATTTTTTTTGGTAGCTACATAATATTTGATTTGATTGTTTCTAATTTTTTGCTATATAAAAAAATGCTTCAGTGAGTAACTGTACCTATACCACTTTACATATGTGCAAATATTTCTGTAGAATAAAATGTTAGATTGGAATTGCTAATTCCAAGAATATGTTATGAATCTGTTATTCTTATAGATGTTGCCCAATTATATTCCATTAGAGGTTGTGACAAGTTATAGCTCCATCAGTGATTTATGAGAGTGTTGATTTTTTTCGCAGTTTAATCAACACGTGTATTATCAAACTTTTGGTTTTTTATTTATCTGACAAGTATGGTATGTGAATTTTATCTCAACAGAGCTGTTAGCTAGCCATAAAGCAAGTCTCAACAGATTTAAATAAGTTTCATAAAAACATAACACGGGGGTGGGTGGTGGTGATGTGATGTATTGGGAGATTGGGATTGGCATATGTACACTAATATGTATAAAATAGATAACTAAGAACCTACTGTATAAAAAAATAAATAAAATAAAATTCAAAACAAAACAAAACAAAAAGCAGAGTTAACACAAGTGGGGATGTTTTATTAATATCATTTCCCCAATAAATATATTTTGTGGTCATGTATTTTAATTTACACAATATCTTAGATCCTGGATATTGGGTGGATATTAAGTATCATTTTATAAACTGTACATCTTACAGTATAAATCAGTCATAATATTTAGAACTTTAGTACATAACTTCAAAAATAAGAGAATAGGGCTTCCCTGGTGGCGCAGTGGTTGAGAGTCCGCCTGCCGATGCAGGGGACACGGGTTTGTGCCCTGGTCCAGGAAGATCCCACATGCCGCAGAGCGGCTGGGCCCGTGAGCCATGGCCGATGGGCCTGCGCGTCCGGAGCCTGTGTTCCGCAACGGGAGAGGCCACGGCAGTGAGAGGCCTGCGTACCGCAAAAAAAAAAAAAAAAGAGAATAAACATTTCAAGAGGACACAAATTTGATGCAATGAGGTAAAAGTTATCAAGAAATAATATGCTGGGACTTCCCTTGTGGCTCAGTGGTTAAGAATCCGCCCGCCAATGCAGGGGACACAGGCTCGAGCCCTAGTCCGGGAAGATCCCACATGCCGCGGAGCAACTAAGCTCGTGCGCCACAACTACTGAGCCTGCGCTCTAGAGCCCATGAGCCACAACTACTGTAGCACCCGCACTTAGAGCCCGTGCTCCGCAACAAGAGAAGCCACTGCAGTGAGAAGCCCGTGCACCGCAAGGAAGAGTAGCTAGCCCTCACTGGCTGCAACTAGAGAAAACCCACGCGCAGCAACAAAGACTCACTGTAGCCATAAATAAATTCATTTTTAAAAAAAGATAATATGCTACCTGTTCTTATTAATTTGGTTTAGTTGAAACTTCTTTTTGAAAAATTACAGCAAGGGTGATAAACAATTAAAAACCATTAAAAAATAACACAACACTATTGTTAGAAGTATTAGAAGATAATAAAAGTTAAATTAAAAAATTAAAGTTAAATAACAATAACAAAAAAACAAACAACCCAATCCAAAAATGGGCAGAAGAACTAAACAGACATTTCTCCAAAGAAGATATACAGATTGCTAACAAACACATGAAAGAATGCTCAACATCATTAATCATTAGAGAAATGCAAATCAAAACTACAATGAGATATCATCTCACACCGGTCAGATTGGCCATCATCAAAAACTCTAGAAACAATAAATGCTGGAGAGGGTGTGGAGAAAAGGGAAGCCTCTTGCACTGCTGGTGGGAATGTAAATTGATACAGCCACTATGGAGAACAGTATGGAGGTTCCTTAAAAAACTACAAATAGAACTACCATACGACCCAGCAATCCCACTACTGGGCATATACCCTGAGAAAAACATAATTCAAAAAGACTCATGTACCAAAATGTTCATTGCAGCTCTATTTACAATAGCCAGGACATGGAAGCAACCTACGTGTCCATCAACAGATAAATGGATAAAGAAGATGTGGCACATATATACAATGGAATATTACTCAGCCATAAAAAGAAATGAAACTGAGTTATTTATAATGAGGTGGATGGACCTGGAGTCTGTCATACAGAGTGAAGTAAGTCAGAAGGAGAAAAACAAATACCGTATGCTAAGACATATATATGGACTCTAAGGAAAAAAAAATGTCATGAAGAGATTAGTGGTAGGATGGGAATAAAACACAGACTTACTAGAGCATGGACTTGAGGATATGGGGAGGGGGAAGGGTAAGCTGTGACGAAGTGAGAGTGTGGCAGGGACATATATACACTATCAAATGTAAATTAGATAGCTAGTGGGAAGCTGCCGCATAGCACAGGGAGATCACCTCTGTGCTTTGTGACCACCTAGAGGGGTGGGATAGGGAGGGTGGGAGAGAGGGTGATGCAAGAGGGAAGAGATATGGGAACATATGTATATGTATAACTGATTCACTTTGTTGTAAAGGAAAAACTAACACACTATTGTAAAACAGTTATACTCCAATAAAGATGTTTTAAAAAAATAAAAATTAAAAAAAATAAAGTTAAATAAAGGTTAAAAGAAATATATTTCGAAATTTTAAAAAAACAAATCATGAGTCAAAGAAGAAATCACATTGGAAATCGAAAAATACATAGAACTAAGTTATTATAAAGATATTACATTTAACATTTATAGGATGCAGAGAAAATAGAGTCTCAAGGGAAATGTATGGCTTTAAATGTTTGCATCAGAAAATAATAAAAGATAAAATTAATGAGCTAAATGTAAAAGAAAAAATTGAAAGAATAAGCCTAGAAACATAGACATAAGGATGTAATAACTAACATAATTAATGGTAGAAATCAATGAAAAAGACCCAAAGTAAAAAAATTGTTTGCTTTTCAATTTGAAAACAGTCACTTTTTATTAACTGACTAGATTATAAAAATAATCATGGTAGATACCTTAGTTCATCCTTCTAATAAGCCTGTTCATCTGGTCTTCTCTGTTGGCAGCAACTCCACCTTCCAAAATGGGTGGTCTTTTTCTTCATTCTGCCTGTCAGAGAAGATAATTTGAAGGGCTGGAGGAAGTTGTTTGCTTCTTTGAAGTGTTTTCCAACAGTATAAATCTCATGAATCAGATCCTCCATTCTTCAGATGATTCCAAATATACCAAGACATCAAGCAATCAATGTGTTAATATGTCAGGGCAATTCACTTCTTGTTGATTTTGCCATAACTCACATTTGTAGATCAATTCATTTACTGACTTCAGATTCTGGTACCCCCAGGCAATACATGGTTCTACAATCCTCACAGTGTTAACTGAGCTCAAAGAAGGTGCTATTGAAGATTCGGGGAAGGCAAAGAACCTGAAACTCCTTGCAGACCTTTGAGCTCATACCACTGATACTGATGACAAATGCCAATTTGGGTTTCTCAGGTAGATAGAAGTTGCCAGCTTTCCTGTCATCCTAGTCATTCAAATCTCAAGTCTGTACATCTGCCTATATTCCTTGTGATAGTACTTAGCTTTTTTGTAAGGTAAGCTTCCTCCTTGCATTTCAAAGCAGTTTTGGGGCAAACTTCTTTTTTAGATGCTTGATCAGCAGCTCTGCAAAATTTCTTCACTCTTAAGGGCTTCTGACACAGCAGGAAGCTTTTTCTCCTTTTCTGCACCCTCCATGGTTCCAGATGGAAAAAAGGAAGAAAAAATGTTTTTCTTTTTAAAAAGCTAACAGAGTAAACACATCTCTTGTGAGATTTAATGAGAATAGAAAGAAAAGCACAAATAAATAATATTATAAATAATAAAGGGGCTATAACTACAGAGAAAACTTAGATTTAAAAGATATTAAAACTGTTGTAAACTTATGCCAATAAATTTCCAAATTTATATGAAATGAACAACTTCCTGGCAAATATAACAATTAAAATTGACTCAAGAAAAACACAAATGGCAATTAATCTTATAATGATTAAAATTATACTCTTGAGAATTTATCCCGGAGAAATGAAAATTACATTCACAAAACAAAACATCTGTACACAATTGTTTATAGCAGTTTTCCTTGTAATAGCCAAAAACTGGAAACAAGCAAAATGTCCTTCAATGGTTGAATTCAATGGTTCAGCAATACCACTGAATACTAGTTAATTCAGCAATGAAAAAGAACGTTGATACATGCAACAACATGGATAGAACCGAAGGGAATTATGCTGAGTGAAAAAAGCCAACCTCGAATGGTTACATACTGTATGATTCCACTAATATAATATACATAGTTTTAAAATTCTTCATTGAATCTATTTATTTTTGGCTGCATGGGTTCTTAGTTGTGGCACGCAGCCTTCTCTCTAGTTCTGGCGTGTGGATTTTCTCTTCTCTAGTTATGGTGTGCAGGCTCCAGGGTGTGTGGGCTCTGTAGTTGTGGCATGCAGGCTCTCAGGTTGAGGTGTGCGAGCTCAGTAGTTGCGGTGGGTGGGCTTAGTTGCCCCGTGGCATGGGGATCTTAGTTCCCTGACCAGGGATCAAAACTGTGTCCCCTGAATTGTAAGGAGGATTCTTTACCACTGGACCACCAGGAAAGTCCCAATATAACATTCTTGAAATAATAAAATTACAGAGATGAAGAACAGATTAGTAGTAGCCAGCAGTTCGAAAAGGGATGGGGGAAGGAGTGGTTATAGCTGTAAAGGGGGAGTAGAAGGATCTTTGTGGTGATGAAATAGTTTTGTACCTTGATTGTGGTGGTGGTTACACCAGTCCACACATGTGATAAAATTGTATAAAAGTGTACACCCATACACCCAGAAATGAGTGCATGTAAAACTGGTGAAATCTGAATAAGCCATGTGGGTTGCTCCAAGGCCAATCTTCTGGTTTTGATATTGTACTATAGTTATGCAAGATGTTACCATTAGGGAAAACTGGGTGTGAAGGGTAAAGAGGATCTTCCAGTACATTTTTTTGCAACTTCCTGTGAATCTATCATTATTTCATAATGAAAGGTTTTAAAACATTGGAGCAGTAAACAACTTCCAACAAAGAAAACACAAGGCCCTGATGGCTTTACAGGCAAATTCTGTCAACTTTCAAGCCACAGATTATTCTTATACACAGATAATCTTATACAACCTCTTCCAGAGCACAGGAAAAGAGGGAATACCCACCTCCTGACAACTCGGTGAGGCCAATATAACCTGATACCAAATTCAGATAAAGTTAAAACAGGGAAAAACATTACAAATACATTTTACTTGTGAATATAGGTGCAAAGATCCTAAACAAAATATTAGTGAATAATATCTGATAATGAATAAAAGAAACAAATACAATGACCAGGTTGGGGTCATCACAGGAATAATATATATACATGTTAGAATATCTATAGATGTCATTTACTGTAATAACAGATTAAGGAGGAAAAAGAAACCCATAAGAACATTTCAATAAATGCAGGAAAAGTATTTGACAAAATTGAACATAAATTAGAAATAGAATGGTAACCCGAAGAAAGCACCTATAAAAAACATACAATAAATGTTGTCATAAATGTGGAAGCTTTAAAAGCATTCCCTTTAAAATTATAAACCTGATATGCATGCCAACTATTGCTATTTCTACTCAACAATGTGATGGAGGCCCTAGCCAGTGCAATAAGAAAATAGTAAGAGATTCATAGCATAACTATTGTAAAGGAAGAGATAAAATTGTCATTATACTCATATGACATGATTCTTTTCATTAAAAAACACAATAATCTCTAGACAATTTACTAGAGTAATAGAAGAATATTGCAAAGTAGTTGATTATAAGGTCTGTATACAAAACTGCCAATTGCTCTTCTATACACCAGTAACTTCATATCATGTAATTATAAAAAGAAAACATTAAAATAGCAACAGAACTATGACACAGGAGTAAATCTAATAAGGTATAAGATCTTTAGATACAAAATTATCTAAAGGTATAAGAAAAAGTTATAAGGACTCTCCTGGTGGCGCAGTGGTTAAGAATCAGACGGCCATTTCAGGGGACACAGGTTTGGGCCCTGGTCCGGGAAGATCCCACATGCCATGGAGCAACTAGGCCTGTGTGCCACAAATGCTGAGCCTGCACTCTAGAGCCCGTGAGCCACAACTACTGAGCCCACGTACCACAACTATTGAAGCCCGCGTACCTATAGCCTGTGCTCTGCAGCAGGGGAAGCCACCTCAGTGAGAAGTCTGTGCATCGCAACAAAGACCCAACACAGCCAAAAATAAATTAATAAAATAAATTTAAAAAAAAAGAATTAAAAAAATGCAATACATAAAAAAAAAAACAGAAAAGAATCAACCTGCCAATGCAGGGGACATGGGTTCGAGCCCTGGTTGGGGAAGATCCCACGTGCCACAGAGCAACTAAGCCCGTGCGCCACAACTACTGAGCCTGCACTCTAGAGCCTGTGAGCCACAACTATTGAGCCTGAGTGCCATAACTACTGAAGCCCGCGCGCCTAGAGCCCATGCTCCACAAGAGAACCCACTGCAATGAGAAGCCCATGCACCACAACGTAGAGTAGCCCCCACTTGCCGCAACTAGAGAAAGCCCTTGCGCAGCAACGAAGACCCAACACAGCCAAAAATAAATAAATAAAATAAATAAATTTTAAAAATAAATAAATAAAATTGTCAATATATACTTCCTTCCAATACTGTTTTTGTTCTGTCCCACAAATTTTAACACATAGTGTTTTCCTTATTATTTGTTTCTAAGTAATTTCCTTTATATTTTTAAAAAAACACAGTGGTTACTTAAAAATGTAATCTTATAGTGTCCAACTTATAGGATTTGTAGTTTTCAACAGTAAAAAAGTTTTAACATTCGCATCTTATGGTTGGAGAACATGGTCTATATGATATTGATTTTTTGGAATTTGTTGTGGCTTCCTTTATAGTATTATGCATGTTCTATTTTTAAACATGTACTATGTATGTTTAAAAAGTATGATTTTCTGTTGGTTGAGAATAGAATTCTACATATAGCCAGTAAGTTTAGTTTTTTGTGCTGTTCAGATTTTTTTTTTTTTTTTTTTTGGCCGCTTGGTGCTTGGCTTGTGGGATCTTAGTTCCCCGACAAGGGATGGAATCCCAGGCCCCCTGCAATGGAAGCACAGAGTCCTAACCTCTGGACCACCAGGGAATTCCCAAATCTTTCAATATTTATTGGAATTACTCTTAAGACTTTTTTCCTGCTATATTATTTTGTATTTCCTATTTCCTGTATAGTAAAAGGAATATATGTATATATATTTGTACTTTGCATGATGAGGTTTTCTTCTGCTAGTTTGAAAGTTATAAATGCTATTTTATTTTTTGGGAATTGCCTTAACCTTAAAACTCATACTCATGTTTATTTAATTCCTATCAGTTTCTAAAATCTATCTATACCGATATCTCCTAACAAGACAGTGCTTTTGCATCTTTTTCATATGCCATCGGATTCCTCTGTGAGGTCATCTATGGACATATTGTCTAGAATTTCAGTTCTGGGATTTTATTAATAAACTTTCTAATTCTTTTTCTTTGGTATTAGCTTTTCTTTTTCTCTCTTTCTTCCTTCCTTTCCTTTTTTTGGGTCAAAACTATACTTTGCTTCCTCCATTTCTCGCATGTATTGAATTTGCTTCAGTTTTGTTTTCATTGAGGCTTTCCCACTTCCCTGATTTGACCCCATGTTTCTGGAGGATGGGTGAAAAGACAGTCACCATCCTCTAAACCCTCACCTACATACCAGCTTTAATTTTCCTCAGGTTTTTCTTATTTACAGTTCATAGTGCTTCTTGACTCTGTGGCTTTATTTTTTTCATTAGTTTTGGTAAATTAGCCCTTTCATGTCAGGTATTTCTTCTGCCCTACTCTTTCCTTCCTGTCCTTTCAGTTTTCCAGTGCCCTGTATGTTAAACAGTCTCATTCTCTCCTCTGTAACTTTATTCTTTCTCTCTTTCCTACCCTTTTGCCTCTTTATGTTTCATTCTGCATATTTTCTTCCCACCTCTAAGTTTACTAACTGTCTCTTCAGCAGTGTTTAATCTGCTTTTAATCCCAATCCATTGGGTTGTTAATTTCTATTACATTTTTCCATCATAGAATTCGCTTTTGTCTGTACTTTCCAGTTTTCTGTCAGAATTATCCATCTTCCATTATCTTCTTGAACACAACAAACAATTTGATGACTTCAGTATGAGGTTCTTTTGCATGCTTTTCAATTGTCTTTCGTTGCTGCTATTTTTTGTTCATGTTATCTTGTCTCCTAGTATGCGTGATTATTTTTGTTTGTTCACTGAATATTATATTTGCATAAGTGTTCATAGAAATAATTTGAAGCCTAGATAATGATATCTTTAGAGAAGATTCACTTTGTTTCCTTTTCTTTTTTTCCTTTAAAGACTTTTTAATGTGGACCACTTTTTTTTTTTTTTAAGTCTTTATTGAATTTGTTACAATATTGCTTCTGTTTTATGTTTTGGTATTTTGGCCATGAGGCATGTGGGATCTTAACTCCCCGACCAGGGATTGAACCTGCACCCCCTGCATTGAAAGCCGAAGTCTTAACCATTGGACCACCAGGGAAGTCCCTCACTATGTTTTCTGCCAGGTACTTGGGCACTGGCACTCTGGGATCACTTTAAGACAATTTCAGTGTTTGAGATGTTTTGAAGTTGAGTTTCAATCTTTGTAAGAGCTTGTGTACTCTAGCCACCTTTGCTTTTAGGGTACAGTCTGTTGGGATCCCAATCCAAAGTGAGAGCTGTTTACTAGGTGCTTTCTCTCTTAGCAGGTTCTGGACTCCAATCTCTGTCCTGCTAAGTACCTAAGGCTGTTGTAAGCAACATTCTGCCTCTTAGCTACCTCTCAGGAAAACTACGTCTCAAGAAATGCTCTACCTGGAAAAGTAGTCCTATTTATTTACATTCCTCAATCTCTCTCCTTTCCCAAATCCTGGCTCAGTAATCTTCACTAACTTGTTAACTTTCCAATGATTTCAAGCAGAGATTTTCAGATTTTTCCAGTTTTCTAGTTTTCCTCAGTGGGAGAGTTGATCGGAATTACTTAGTCACCAATGCTGGAAGCCCAAACCCACCCTCCCTCCCTCCTCCGTTCCTATGGGAAAAGCATTCTAATAACCAAGATTTGCTAAAAAACAGAATGACAATGGAAATGTTAACAGTGTAACAATTACCCAAGTACCAAAACAAAGAGTGGAAGCGCCACCCAAGGGAGAGTCTACAAATATACAAAAACACAAGTGTAACACAGTTGAAAAAGCAAATCAAATCAACACTGATAACAAACAAAACATCTTTCCAGGAAATTGGGGGTGTCCCAACTTTGCTTGAGAATGCTTTATATTCAGTTTACAAATACAATATTATAGTAACATTTACCACCCAATAGCTGTTGGCTGTAAGAGAGAGTAAAAGTCTGTGGAATTGAACAGCATTTGTCCACTCCAGGATTTGTTCTCAGCTGTCAGCATGGCCAGTTTGCTGACACACTGGTGAGCCTCAGACCATAAGTGGAGAACCACTGCCACTCTAAGGAAGAGCTAACATTTGAAATTCTTGAACAAAAGCATTCTTGAATGGCCTTCACTAAATGTTTCTGAGATTTCTCTTTGTCTGATTAGGTTACGATGGAATGGATTACTGATTAGATTAAACACCCTTCCCAAATCCACCCTAATCCTCATCCCAGGTCAGTTTGATTAGATTCTTGGTTTTTGAAAACTCCCAAAGATTGATTACATTATCTGTTATGCATGGGTTTAATCAGTTGAATTGTGGAGATTTTCAAGATTTAGGGATGATTTCTACAACCTCCTGAACAGACAACTCTCAGCAAATAGCCTTAGATAACATGCAACATTCTTGGATAAATACTAATCTGGTTCCATAACCTCCCAAGTCTCAGTTTTCTCATTTTATTTTTAAAAAATTAATATTTATTTGTTTATTTTTATGTGGGCTGCACCGAGTCTTAGTTGTGGCATTTGGGTTCTTTCATTGTGGCATTCGGGATCATTAGTTGTGACATGCGGAATCCTTTCAGCTGGGACATGTGAACTCTGGGTTGCAGCATGCATGTGGGATCTAGTTCGCTGACCAGGGAGTGAACCCGAGCCCCCTGCATTGGGAGTGCGAAGGATTAGCCACTGGACCACCAGGGAAGTCCCAGTTTTCTCATTTTTAAATGGGAATAGTAATATTGCTCATGTCATAGATATTTGGGGAGTTTTAAAAGAAATAATGTATGTAAAAGTCTTACAGTGCATGGCACACAGGTAAGCATTTGATAATAGGATGTCTCATGAGTTTGTTGCAGGTGATGTTCTGATAGAGTTATTTTTGGGGCCTGGCGGGGGCCTAAGGTTTTTTGAGAGCAATTCCTTAAGGGAAAGCAGGGATGGCTGGCTGGTATTCTGTTGGGCTTTGGGTGGAGGAGAGGCCTGGATGGGGTGTGGTACCACATGACTGTGGCTAAACTGATAATGGAATCTCTGACTGAGTAATGAAAGCTAAAGCTTAAAATTGAGCTAATCATGGATCTCAGAATGACATCATGGAGCACAGAGCCTGGTAAAGTTCTGGAAATTCTGTAATTTTCTCATGTCTGCTAAGTTTCCTCCTCTTATATGATTTTCTAATATGGCTACTCAGCACATTCCACTGTCCTGGCCCCATGGGGCTAAATGCTTTATCTGCTTTATTTCATTTAGTGCTGTTATGTTAACCTTATGTTCTGTGGGAGAAAACTGGAGGCTCAGAGAGGTAAGGAAGTAATTTCTGGTCTGGCTTAAGAGCTGGGATCTTTGAATACAACATATTACTTTTAGGACCATTGGATTTGAGAGTTATCACTCTAAATGGCTGTGGAATTCATTCATTTAACAAACACTTAATGAGCAATGACTCTGTGCCTTGCACTATGCTGCTCTCTGGGGATTCAGAAATGAATACAAGACTACAACTACAGTAAAACAGCTACATTTATTGAGTTCCTCTGTCAGGCACATTATATATGTTAGTTTATTTAACGGTTGTAACAGTCCTGTGAGTATGTACCCTTATTTTGCAAATGAGGCTGCTAACACTCAGGAACTTGTCCAAGGTCACATAGCCTGGAAGTAGCAGATTTTTTTTTTTTTTTTTTTTTTTTTGCGGTACTTGGGCCTCTCACTGCTGTGGCCTCTCCCGTCGTGGACCACAGGCTCCGGACGCGCAGGCCCAGCGGCCATGGCTCACGGGCGCAGCCGCTCCGCGGCATGTGGGATCCTCCTGGACCCGGGCACGAACCCGCGTCCCCCGCATCGGCAAGCGGACTCTCAACCACTGCGCCACCAGGACCAGGGAAGCCCTGGAGGTAGCAGATCTTTAACTTCCAAGTCTTCTCTTCTTTTTCAGAAATAAAAATCTCACCCTTTTATCTTTTAAATAAAAAATAACATAAAAAAGTAATATCTCCTCAAACAATATAAACAATATGAGTGCTGATTTTCTCCCCAAACTTGACAAAACAGGGTGTTAATGATCATTTAAATTTTTGCCAGTGTATTTAATAGATGAAAATATATTTCAAAGTTGTATTTCTTTTTATTATTCACTTTTCTCATTTTTATAGCTTTAGTGAGATATATTTCTTTTTAAAAATATTTATTTATATATTTTTGGCTGAGTTGGGTCTTTCTTGCTGCATGCAGGCTTTCTCTAGTTGCAGCAAGAGGGGGCTACTCTTCGTTGCGTTGCGTGGGCTTCTCATTGCAGTGGCTTCTCTTGTTGCCACACACGGGCTCTAGGGCGTGCGGGCTTCAGTAGTTATGGCTCGCGGGCTCAGTAGTTGTGGTGCAGGGGCTTAGTTGCTCCGCGGCATGTGGGATCTTCCGGAACCAGGGGTCGAAACTGTGTCCCCTGCATTGGCAGGTGGATTCTGAAACACCAGGGAAGTCCAGATATATTTCAAATAATATGAACTTCACCATTTAAGGTGAACACAGTTCAGTGGTGTTTAGCATATTGTCAGAGTTGTGCAACCATCATTATAATCTAATTTTACTTATTTATTTGGCTGCGCCAGGTCCTCGTTCCGCGTGGGGGATTTTCAATGGGGCATGCCAACTCCTAGTTTCGGCATGTGGGATCTAGTTCCCTGACTAGGGATCGAAGCTGGGCCCCCTGCCTTGGGAGCGGGGAGTCTTAGCCGCTGCGCCATCAGGGAACTCCCGGTTATCTATTTTATATATAGCAGTGTGTATGTGTTAATCCCAAACTCCTAATTTATCCCTCGCCCCCTTCCCCTTTGGTAAACATAAGTTTGGTTTCTATGTCTGGATTGCTCTTTTTTTTTCTGTTTTTTTCCCGGTACGCAGGCCTCTCACTGTTGTGGCCTCTTCCGTTGCGGAGCACAGGTTCCGGACGCGCAGGCTCAGCGGCCATGGCTCACGGGCCCAGCCGCTCCGCGGCATGTGGGATCTTCCCGGACGGGGGCACGAACCCATGTCCCTTGCATCGGCAGGCAGACTCTCAACCACTGCGCCACCAGGGAAGCCCTGGATTGCTCTTTTTTAACTGATTAGAGAATTTCTGTATTTATCATGAAGATTAACCATTTGTCTACCACGAGTATTACAATATTTTAAAGCTATTTTCTTGCTTACTCATTGATGGTGGCACTCTTACTATATAAATGTTTAATTTTCCTTCAATTTTTAAAGGGATTTATTGATTTTGATTCATTATAAACATTTCCCCTCTCTAATTAAAAAGGTTTCTCCCCCTATATCCTCTTCTGGTCTTTTATAATGTTGTGGTTTGCTTATGTTTTCAATCCATCTTGGGTTTAGTTTTATATATAATAACTATATCTTATGAAATACTACTGATTTTGAAAAGTCACTTTCATCAAATGGCCATTTTCTATTTCTATTCATTTTTGGAACTGGACAGAATGACAACAGCTAACACTGAATGAGTGCTTACAAACAAGGTCAGCTTTGAATCTTTGATTTGGGTTTAATGCTCTGCTATCTCCATCTTGAAATTCATTAACAATTTTGAACAAGGGGCCCTCACACTTTCATTTTGCGCTAGATCCCGCAAATTCTATAGTGGGCCTATTTACAAGTACCAGGCACTGTACTAAGCATTTCACGTTATTAAATGGAATAATAAGCCATATTATCCACTTACTCCTCAGGGCAGAGTTAAGTAGCAATTCTCATTTTCCTTTTCATTTTACAAATGGGGCAGTGGAAGCAGGAAGATTAAGTCCACAGAGCCAGAAAGTTTCAGCAAAGGGGTTTGAACCCAGCTCCTGTCCCGCCAGAGCCTTGGAATAAGCGTCCATTAATCCTGCAGGCCGTTACAATCTGGAGGTGAAATAGGGAGGGCGCGGAGGCGGGTGGCGCCTCGGCTAAGGTCACTACCCTGACACCGCGTGCCCAGCTCCGTGCGGTGCTGGGCCGGGAACCGGGCGCCGCGGGCGCTCCAGTGCAGGCCCGCGGGACTCCGCCTTCTGCCCACGGCGGCCCGCGAGGGGAAGGCGCGCGCTCCCCTTGCGGGCGGCCACTCGCGCGCGCAGCGGTAGTGTTGCCTGCGAGTTTCCCAAGTTCACGCAGGCCCTGGGTTGGCATGGCAACCAGGCAACCTGTTCCAGAGCCGCCTGCCTTCTCCGCACATGCCGCTGCCACCGCCAGGGCCGGGGCCCGAGCCTATCCCATGATGCACAGCGCCAGCCCAGTCCCCAGTGGGCCGCCATGTTGTCGGAGTGAAAGGTAAGGGGGAGCGAGAGCGCCGGAGAGAGAAGATCGGGGGGCTGAAATCCATCTTCATCCTACCGCTCCGCCCGTGAGTACCCGCACCCCGCCAGCCCCAAACGCTGCTCCGGACCCCCAGCGAGCAGATTATCCCTTTGTATTGGTGTTTGAGAGCGGCTGGGGGGGTGAGAAGGGCTTTGGAAAAGCCGCCGGGGCCCTGGCTGAGGCTTCTCACTCGCTGTTCCTCGTACATGTTTTGGAGTCAGCAGCAAGGCCCCTATTGTTATCAAAGGAGGGAGGGGGTGGGGAGCGGGGTCGAAGCGAGGAAAATGCCGGGGGTTTAGGCCCGGGTCCAGGGCATAGACGTGTTTCTACATTTCTGCTCGGCCCCGTCGGAGCCCCTGAAGATTGATGTTGCCATTCGGGTTGCTTTTTTGATGGGTTTGCGAAGCCCCGAGTCTTCTGTGTGGCCATGAAGTGTAATTCTGTGCCACTCTGGATTTCTTCGACTTCTTGAGCTTCCGTGGCAGCGCCGAAGCAGGAGGAACAATAAATCGCTTTAGAAGCAGCCGTGGCCCTCGTCTGCAGGCGAGACCCACCATGGGGAACTTTGCGAGCCTTAAATGTGGAGAAGTAGGCGATCAGGAAGTTTCAGATCGCTTTTTAGCCTCCTGGGTACTTGTGGCCTTTTGTTTCTGTGAGAGCTTGTTCTTCCTCTTTGAGCCTCCCTGTGTTGGTGCTTCTTAACTCTAAGAAGCGTTCATGCCTTCGTAGTAGGTAAACAGATACACAATACTAGATAGTTTTAGTCCTGATGGACGTCCTTGGTAAACCTAGATCGTTTGTTAATACTTGTCGGTACCACTCCCAAGTCAAGTGAGGAATACGCTCCCGTACCCCCGCCCGCCACTATATTCCCCCCTCCCCCACATTATCAGGAAAGGTTTTATCCTCCCGGTAACTTGAAAGGTTGTTACTCTTCATTGTCCAATTAAGAGAACACTGTTGTTAGTTGTAGCACTCTTCATTGTCCAATTGAGAGAACACTGTTCTTATTTGTATCAATTCGTTCACTTTCCTACTCTGCCTGAGATTAAGAATGGGATTTTATGAGGCTTTTTGGGGATTCTCTTTTAAAGTCAGTTATGGCTGAAACCATAGGTTTGTGGTTTTAGCTTTTTGTTTGTTTTATGAAAAAAAATCAAAACTCACCAAGACAGAGGTGGGTGGCTCCCGATTCAGTTTTAGTAAGCAAAATAAACATTTTGACCCGTTGGTAGTTTTAACTTTATAAAACACTCTTGGGTGCTGTTGATTCTTTATCTGGATTTTTGGGAAATACTGGATTCTGAACTGAGCATTTTGCCTTAGCCACAATTGGATTCATTTTGTTCAAGGCCACGGCTTTTTGAAGTTGTGTTTGAAGTTTAGTCTGGGTTTGAGATGAACTACTTTAAAATAAATTTGTGACCACAGAATTTTTTTTTTCCACTGTGGTAAAAATAAACACCCTTTAAACCACAAAGCATTTTAGTAAATAAAAGGTGAGCAGTGGAGATAGATTAGATCATGTTCCTTTGTTTGAAATAAAGCCTATTAGTGATATTAAAACAAAACAAAAACAACTTTGGTGTAAACAGTTTGAAAACTGTGGAAAACTAGAATCTGCACTTATTTTTAGTTGCTTAAAAATACTTATTTTTATAATGTACCATTTGTAAAAAGCCAAGTCACATTTCAAGTGCTAACACATAACTTTTTAGTGGGTTTGAGAGTTCTTTAAAAGGCATCAGCAATTTAAATGTTTTCTATTATTTAAGTGACTGATTTCTTAATTTTTATGTTGTAGTTGCCAAGATATTACAAAACTACCCAAGACACTTGTTAATTGCTTAGGTATTTGCTCACTTTCAAAATGTCCCTTCTGCCAGGTTTTCTCTTGTTTGAGAAACTGCCTTGCCTCATTAGGTAAAGCAGGAAGTCTCAGGGGATACAGATAGCTTTACAAAAGCCAATTGTTTCGTTTGAACATTTTTATAGGAACCCTCCCCCTGCCTCCCCCTCTCCCCCCTCCTGCCCTGATAGAATGAAGTTGTGGTCGGGTGTGTTTCAGTGGTGAATACCTTTTTCATTCGGAAGTTCTTTGTTAAATAAGTATTATGGCAAATCTTTTATTTCAGAAAAGGTTGCATTTGCTATTTTAGGAATCCTCTTAGGGACTGGAGCCTCCATTGCTTTAACTGGTGGTAACTGAATTCCTGGGGCCTCAGCATGGTGACTTTGAATTTACCAAAAACTTTTATATCTATTATTTTGATTAAAAATAAACTTGTGAGTCACAGAGAAAGAATTTCTTTCATTTTCTAGATGAGGAAACAGGTTCAGGGAGGTTGTAGTTTAGTGGTAAAACTTGAGTTTTAGGACTCCTGGTTAGCTCTACAACAAAGACGGTTTGATACTCCCTTGTGGAAGAAAATGGGACTGGCTAACGATTGGTAGTAAGAGGGCAGTGAGTTCTTTTGAAAATCAAACGGAGATTAGGCTGGTTAGGACTCTGCTAGTACCAATGGTAAACACAGCTATGACTTTCCGGTTTTGGTATTTAAGCATGAACATGATTCTGTTCATGAAAGCAGAAACTGAAGTCTAGAAAGCTGGACTACTCCAGTAAGGTTCTGATGGATTGGAATTATTAACTGAAACTTGGCATTTCCAAATTAGGCTTTCAACAAATTACAAATCTTCTCACTCCTGTCTTCAGAACATGAATTAGTTGTGAGAAGCGAATGCTTCTTTATCAGGATGTTTATTCTTTTTTTTTTTAATTTTATTTTTATTGTTGGCTGCGTTGGGTCTTTGTTGCTGTGTACGGACTTTCTCTAGTTGCGGCAGCGGGGGCTACTCTTTGTTGCGGTGCACGGGCTTCTCATTGCGGTGGCTTCTCTTGTTGTGGAGCATGGGCTCTAGGCACGCAGGCTTCAGTAGTTGTGGCACGCGGGCTCAGTAGTTGCGGCTTGCAGGCTCTAGATTGCAGGCTCAATAGTTGTGGTGCACGGGCTTAGTTGCTCCGTGGCATGTGGGGTCTCCCCAGACCAGGGCTCGAACCCCGTGTCTCCTGCACTGGCAGGCGGATTCTTAACCACTGCGCCACCAGGGAAGTCCAGGATGTTTATTCTATAACGAGAAATAGTTTAATAGATTTCTTTTTCTTTTTTTTTTTTTCTCCGGTACACGGGCCTCTCACTGCTGTGGCCTCTCCCGTTGCGGAGCGCAGGCTCAGCGGCCATGGCTCACGGGCCCAGCCGCTCCGCGGCATGTGGGATCTTCCCGGACCAGGGAACGAACCCCTGCCCCCTGCATCGGCAGGTGGACTCTCAACCACTGCGCCACCAGGGAAGCCCTAATAGATTTCTTATAAATCTTTTGAATCTGTTTTTGAAGCATCACTGTAGGGCTTAAAGAGAGATAAGGCATTTGTAGCAGTGGACTGTTAGGTTGATAGCCTTGAAATTAGACTCTAGTGGCTCCGGACAGGTATATTCTAGTTGGTAACTGATTATTTTGACGCATTTTTTTTTTCTTAAGCTCCCATAGTCTGTTCTATGTTTTCTACAAATGTAGTTTTTGATTTTAAGAAACGTATTAGTGATGTTTCATAGTAACATTTTGGAGATTCTTTGTTGATCCTTCCCGAGAAGAATAGCAGACTCAAGTGAGAGAAATAGTATGTTTTGGTTTACTGGGGTGTGGTAGCAAGGGGGTTGGTAGAAAGAACTAGGCTTGGGTGCATACAGATTTGGGTTTGAATCTCTCCTTCACAGCTCACTAGCTGAATGACCTCGGGCACATCACATAACTTTTCCTCCCTATCTTAGTGTTTTTATCTGTAAAATAGGAATGATCAGAAAAAATGTTTGCAATATATTTGCCATACAATTATTATTGTATTGAAGCATTTCTTTTTTTACAGTGAGACTTTCTATGTAAGGTGAGTGTTTGAATTTGGTTTGGTCTCATCTCTGACTCTGTAGGAGTCAGAGTACTAATAGAATGATGAAGTGATTACAATTATAATTGTAAGTTGTTGGTAAAAATGCAAAGTTTATTTTCTCCATGTACAGCAGCTGAGAAGAAGTTTCAGGCTAGGAACATTCTGTTGCAGTTCTTAGTCAGAGGACCTTATTTAAGCATCCTATGAATATGTCGGACATTTTAAAGGATCCTTTCATTTTTGATACTCTTGAGTCATTGCTAATTATATATGGGGTTTGGTTGGTTTATGTATGTATGTATGTATTTATTTATTTATGGCTACGTCGGGTCTTTGTTGCTGCATGCAGGCTTTCTCTAGTTGCGGTGAGTTGGGGCTACTCTTCGTTGCAGTGCGCAGGCTTCTCATTGTGGTGGCTTCTCTTGTTGCCACACATGGGCTCTAGGTGCGTGGGCTTCAGTAGTTGTGGCTCTCGGGCTCTAGAGCACAGGCTCAGTAGTTGTGGCACATGGGCTTAGTTGTTCCACGGCATGTGGGATCTTCCCGACCCAGGGCTTGAACCTGTGTCCCCTGCATTGGCAGGTGGATTCTTAACCACTGTGCCACTAGGGAAGCCCGAAGTTTCAGTTTAGAAAATTATGTATATGTTGCAAAACATTTAGCTGCTTGGTAGAAACTGGTTTTAGATGATATATTGCAAAAGCCAGGGGGCTCATGTTTTTATCTTGGTGCATATGTCAAGTTATGTTTTAAAAAAGGCAAATTTTAAACATTTGTAACCTGTTTGTCCTTAGGTGTTGGTGGAATGAGCGTTGCATGTGTCTTGAAGAGAAAAGCAGTGCTTTGGCAGGACTCTTTCAGCCCCCACCTGAAACATCACCCTCAAGAACCAGCTAATCCCAACATGCCTGTTGTTTTGACATCTGGAACAGGGTCGCAAGCGCAGCCACAACCAGCTGCAAATCAGGCTCTTGCAGCTGGGACACACTCCAGCCCTGTCCCAGGATCCATAGGAGTTGCAGGCCGTTCCCAGGACGACGCTATGGTGGACTACTTCTTTCAGAGACAGCATGGTGAGCAGCTTGGGGGAGGAGGAAGTGGTGGAGGCGGCTATAATAATAGCAAACATCGATGGCCTACTGGGGATAACATTCATGCAGAACATCAGGTAAAAAACGTTCACTATTTCAGCTTTGAAACTCTTTATAATCACTGTCCACTTAGGATATCTGCTTTCAGTGAATGTCTTTAAAAGCCTTAATTGCTAATGATTTCATTTGGTCTAAACTAAACAGTCACTTGTTTTAAAGCAGGGGTCCCCAACCCCTGGTCCGCGGACCGGTGCCGGGCTGCACAGCAGGGAGGTGAGCGGTGTGCGAGCCAGTGAAGCTTCATCTGCTGCTCCCCATTGCCCGCATTACCACCTGAACCATACCCCCCCTGCCCCGCCCCCGTCCGTGGAAAAATCATCTTCCATGAAACTGGTCCCTGGTGCCAAAAAGGTTGGGGACCACTGTTTTAAAGGATGATTGTTGTAATGTCACTGAGTCATTTTATCATTCTGGCGCTAAAGAGCAAATGACCAATTCATTTAAAAAAAGACTTAAGCTTGTTCTAATGTGCACGTTGCATTTCTGAGTATACTTTCTTGCTCTTAATATATAATCTTTTAAGGTCTGTTTGAGCTGTTTATAGCCCGAATACATGTTTTAGAGCTTTTCCTGTTGGGTGTTGGTGACTTCTGTTTTTAAGATGTTATGGTTGAAAGTAGTAGGAAGTTGATAAAAAATTAGCTGCTCAAGTGAACTGATATATCTAATGTTTTGTATAGAGAGGAGTGGTTGTGACTTTTAGGTTTTAACCATCTTTGTTCTCTTGCTCTAAGCACTTGTTTCATTTGGTTAATTTTAACATGCTTGCTCTTACTAATCCAAGACCAAAGCTGGAATCACAGCATACTTTACTGAGAAGAGAGTTTAGCTGTGTTTGCTGACTTCCTGATGGTGATGAAAGGGTTAGAATGTTTTCATCCGGCTATTCTTTGGAATTGGGTATAGGTTGAATTTGCAAAGGTTTATTTTATGTCGCCGGTATCTGAATACTGACCAGCAAAAAGAACTGACGTCTTTCGTGAGGCCTCTGGTGCTTCTGTTCTTCAGAAACAAGTCAGTCACACGCACACTTGCAAATCTGTGCTCTCAGTTGTGCTTCCCCTTGACCCTTCCAAGACAGACAGCCAGTGTACCACAGTTCTTTACCATAGTAGAAATGGGGAGGTGGAATTTGTCAACAGAAATTTATTGAGCATATTGATCATAGGTCTTTGGTTTATTGGAACAATCATCAGTGCTACTTCGTAAGCATCTACTATGTGTAGGTGAGCAGTACTAAGAAATATGAAGTATAGGGGGCTTCTTCTTTGGCATTTAGGGCACTTTTTATCTTTCTTATGTGTCTGTTACTTAAGGTACTATATTTGTTTCCTATTTGCTTGGAGTCTTGGCGGTGGGGATCAAATTTTATTCATTTCAGTATCCCAGTTCCTAGAATTTGACATATGATAGAGCTTCAGAAGAAAGTTATTGAATGCATAAGCCCCTAATCCTGTGGCCTTAAAATAAAGCTGGGGAAAAAGGACATTGTCATAAAGATAAGGGCATTGGATGCCAGGCTAAGGTTTAATTCAGTAGGCAGCAAGAGTTTTTATTGTGTATGTATGGGGTGGCTTTTATCCAGTGGTGTTTTGGGAAGGTTGAGTTGGCAATAAGAGATTGGAGTTGGTGAGGGCTGAGACTAATTGTATAACTACTGTAACAGCCCTGGTGTGAGCAGTGGAAAAGATGGGATGGGACCCAGAAATGCACAGAATTGGTGATTGAATTAGAAAGTTTTGGTCCCTGGGAAAATGAAGTAATAGAGGAAAAGGAATATAGAGGGGACTCTGGTTTGTGGACAAGGTAATTAAATTTGGTAGAATACATGTTGACTTTGAGATGTAGGCAGCTGTGTGTGTAGAGTGAGATCAAGGTGGGAGGTGTTTGGTTTGGATGGTATCTGTCTAGGGGGCAAAGGTGGAAGGCCTGTAACTTTTGCATTATTTGGCTAAACATTGTTTAAAAATCATGAACGTTGGTTTTTAAAATCTGTATTATGATTTATAATAGATCTGTGAAATTATAATTAATTTTATAATTTATAGATAAATTTGTAAATTTATAGATATTATAGATCTGTAAAATCTTGTGTTGGCTTTTCTAATGATAGGCTGATGGGTTAAAGCTGAAAGGAGAATCGAGGTGTTTGGCTTGTTCTTCGCTAGGTGGGCAAGTCAGACTCTGGGTCAGTCCTTAGCAGAGCTCTAAGATCTAAAATCTGGTTGTGCTGTGCTGTGAAGGCTCTGGGCTCGAGTGCTAAAGCCACATCATACGGAATCACATCTGACTTTTTGACCAGTTTTGTCCAGGTCGGTTAGCAAACCACAGTTGATGTTAAATGGCAAAACCTGTTCATACCAAGGGGGCCTAAACCAGTGACCCAACTTGGAATTGGCACTCATCATACACAGTTCTGTTGGTCTGGATATGTGGTATAATGAACAGCCTTAGGGAACTGCATTAGGGTAGTTGCTATGTTGCAGTGTGGGCCACCCACAAATTACCTCTCCTGTAGTCATCAGAGTGTACTGTAACTTACTGGTTTTGGTGTTGAGCTTAACCTCCTGGACTGAACTATGCTAGGGCAGAGACTGTTGTGTTTTTCATGCCCCTTTCCCAGGAGGTCTATGAAGTTTTTGTGTTGATTGAATGAGGGAAGACCACGAAGTTCTTCAGATTTGCATTCAGGTAAAGCAGTGAATCTCAGCTCAGCTGTCCTGCTGAGAAACACATGGCAATAGGTAGTGGCCACTTGCTCAAGCAGCAGTGGAGAGTGTAATATAATTGAAGAGTGGGGGGCATATCTCTCTGTGGAGAATCACTGTGCCGGGGGGTCTCAGTTGCTGTGCACGGGATCTGCGTTGTGGCATGTTTAGTTGCAGCATGCGGGATCTTTAGTTGTGGCATGCATGTGAGATCTAGTTCCCTGACCAGGGATCGAACCCGAGCCCCCTGCATTGGGAGCCCAGAGTCTTACCCACTGGGCCACCAGGGAAGTCCTCTGTATTTGTCTTTTCTACCTTAAGAATATAAACATATTAAGTATCACTTGTTTTAATACATAAAATTATTGTATTTGGTACAGTTAGAAACTTTAAAGTCCTCATTTTGGGGCCAGATTGAGGTCTTCGGAGGGGAGTGAGGGAAAGAAGTACCATGAATTTTTCTTTTCTTTTTTGGCCTATAATATTTACTCATAGTAAACAAGACAATGGATGTGGATCAAGATATTATGTATAAAACACTAGAGGGAATTCCCTGGTGGTCCAGTGGTTAGGACTTGGCGCTTTCACTACTAGAGCCCAGGTTCAGTCCCTGGTCGGGGGAACTAAGATCCCACAAGCTGTGTGGCTCGGCCAAAAAAGAAAAAACACACACACAGGAAAACACGTCTTCCTAAGTAAATAATACTATTTAAAAATGCTGTTTACAAAACTTACATATTTATTTTAACAGTAATTTTTATAACTTCAGATCTTTTCTAAAGGTTCATCATGTGAAAGCCAGGGTCAGGTCTTTGACTTGTGATTATTTTATTCTCTCATTGTGAAATCTGTTTTCTCTGTAAACTGTTGTGAGGTAAGTGTGTGATGAAATAGGGAAAAATTTTTAAGGTTGATCAGTTGAACTGTGGCCTCTGTACTAGATTTTAAGGGGCAGAGATTGGTTAAAAACTGTGCTTTGGGAGGAAGGAAATTTAGAGGACAACTTCAGAGTTTTCTTGCTTTTGTTAGTAGTCTTCTGGCGCTAGGTGTTATCAGTATCCACCATAGATTGACAGCTGGTGGGAGATATTCTAGATAGCCAGGCAGAATTCAGTGGATAAATTCTTTCTGACTCTATTATTTGTACACCCCCCCCCCCCGCCTTTTTCCACTTGGTAACGTTGTCTTCTAGTATCCTGACATGTCTATCCTTCTTAATCTCTGGTAGCTGTGAGTTAATCCTTACACTTTATAATTAATAAATACTATGTTAAACTGGGAGGGAACCCAAGTATTCCCATACTGAGAATCTCCTCATTCCCTGGAGATCATTTTCTGTTGTCCCTGCTCTTTGACTGTTAGACCATGCGTCTCTTTTCTTTCTGGGTAGATTGCTTAGATTCCTCAGCATTTGGGCCAGTGGCATTTAGTTAACATGCGTTAAAGCTGAGTAATCAATGCTTTCATGTTTTTCAATGTTTTCTGTTTCACTTGTACTCTTGGAACCTTTTTCATTATATTTGGAGTTCACAGAGACTTAAAACGTTACATACTTGCTCAAAAGGATCATCAGCAGGTTTTCTTTGACTATAACTTTAAGAATGATTTTCCAGTGTTAAGGATTAGATTCCAGTGTAAAAAAAAAAAAGTATTTATTCTCTAATGCTGTGTAGTACTAGATTGTATGTGCCTCCGAGATGGCACCTTGCAGCAGTTTATGATGTATCTTTACTTTGTTTTGTTTCAAAAGGTTTTTGTTGTGGAATTAGGAGAAAAATTTATAGGATAGGTGGTAATGAGATGCAGTAATGGGAAAATAGGGGTAAGTTAGGAAGATGAAAGGGGTAAATGTAGAATTTAGAAATACATGCCAGAGTGGTGGGTTATAGAATCTGCTCTGGGTGTGGCCAAAGAAAAGAGGGTAATGGGATGAATCATGAGATTCTTAGTAAGAGAAAAACACAGTAGTTCTCAGGAAGAGGTGTGTTTCAGATTTCAGTTTGGATGTGGTTGAAAGTGCTTTGTAAATCATAAAGTGATATGATATTGTTTTTCATCACACCTCTCTGTATTTGCATACGAGACACACATCTTTTGTGCATGTGTCCATTTTCTCTCGGGCAACAGCATTTGCTTAATATTTTCTACAGACTGAGCCTCAGTACAGAATTACGCTTCTGGGTATTGTGGAAAAACTTAAAAAAAATGTTCTAGCCCTTGCTTAGAATCTATTCACTCTTGAGAAATGACTTAACACTCATAGAGGAACACAGGACTGACAGTTAACACAATGCCAAGAGAGTACTAAGTGCTGAGGATAGGGTAAGAGTTTTTGTTGTTGTTGTTGAGGGATTTCTTCCCTAATTTTTACATTCACTTTCTGTATCTTCTAGATGTAATAAGGAGATGTAAATGGGAGTGTGGCTTCAGCTCAGTAGAATGTTCTGGCATTTTGCTCCCTGCTACGAATATTGTGAGAAGTGGTGGTCAGTGATTGGCAGTAGGTTGGGTGAATTTAATATTTGGAAACTTGATTGAAGAACTCAGGCTGAAGGGTGTACGTGGCATTGGTGGTAAAACCTGCAGTTGAAGAGGAGTGTTCGTCATTTTTTTGTTTGTTTGTGGTTTTTTTTTTTTTTTTTTTTTTTTTTTTGCGGTATGCGGGCCTCTCACTGCTGTGGCCTCTCCCGTTGCGGAGCACAGGCTCCGGACGCACAGGCTCAGCGGCCATGGCTCACGGGCTTAGTTGCTCCGCGGCATGTGGGATCTTCCCGGACCAGGGCACGAACCCGTGTCTCCTGCATCGGCAGGCGGATTCTCAACCACTGCGCCACCAGGGAAGCCCTGTAATATTTTTTAAGTATTGTTTTTAAATTGCATGTTAATAGTTTCAGAAGATTTAGCGTACGTGGATTTGTCTATTTATTGCCTTTAGTAAATGCTCTTTTATGGTTAAAATACCTTTCTTAGTGTTTTCATGAATCTCATTAGGAAAACTCTTTAAAAGGTTTGTGGAAATTGGGGACCCTAAAGATTTTTTAAAGCATTTCCTGTTTAATTCTTTATTTTTATTTTATTTTATTCTTATTAATTTATTTTTGGCTGCGTTTGGTCTTCGTTGCTGCGTGCAGGCTTTCTCTAGTTGTGGTGAACAGGGGCTACTCTTCACTGTGGTGCGCGGGCTTTTCATCGCAGTGGCTTTTCTTGTTGCAGAGCACGGGCTCTGGGTGCGCGGGCTTCAGTGGTTGTGGCACGTGGGCTCAAGAGCGCAGGCTCAGTAGTTGTGGCGCACGGGCTTAGGTGCTCCATGGCATGTGGGATCTATCAGGACCAGGGCTCGAACCCGTGTCTCCTGCATTGGCAGGAGGATTCTTAACCACTGCGCCTCCAGGGAAATCCCTAAAGATTTTTTATAGCTGCTTTATTGATAGATAATTCATCCACTTAAAGTGTACAATTCATTGGTTTTTAGTATATTCGCAGAGTTGTGCAGCCATCACCACGATCAATTTTAGAAAATTTTCATTATTCCTCACAATCTGTACCAGTAGCAGTCACTCTCCAGCGTTAGGTAACCACCAGTCTCCTTTCTGTGTCTATGCATTTGTCTCTTCTGGGTATTTCATATAAATGGAATCATACGGTATGTGGTCCTTTGTCACTGGCTTCTTTCGCTTAACAGTGTTTTAAAGGTTCGTCTGTCTTGTAGCAGGATCAGTACCTCATTCCTTTTTATTTCTGAATAATAGTCTGTTTTATAGATATATAGCACATTTTATTTATCCATTTATCAGTTGATGGACCTTTGGGTGGTTTCTATGTTTTGGCTGTTGTGAACATTTGTGTACAAGTTTTTGTCTTGACATATACTTTCATTTCTTTTGGGTACCTAAAGATTTTTAAAGGTACATAAGTCTAATATACAGACACAAAAATAATGGAAATTTCTTCACTGATGCTGGTGCTTTTTAGAAATAGAGTTTGGAGGTTACTTTATCTACAGCTTTACACCATGGATTGGAATTTTTCCAAGTGACAAGTTTTACTGGGGCTAACGGCAACTTTCTTCTTTATCTATGAAGAATGTGTTTTCAGGTTAACAGCATAAATAAACTTGTTTACAACCCCGGGAAGAGGAATGCTTACATTATAAAGAACAGGTGTTTTCAGGGAGCTCTGTTCTTTAGATGTCATGAATATACAGCTAATGGATCTGCTAATGACAATTTTTCTCTATTAAAGAAAGTTTCCCCAAGGACTTTAACAAGGGAATGGTTCATTAACTTAATCCTAGTTATCATGTGTTTAAAAGCACCGTATCTGCTGTTAAGTAAAAAATAATCTTTAATTTGCTAAGAATTTATTGATTCAGATTGTTCTTTTTTCCCCCAATTGGCCAAATTAGGGAGCTACTGCTTATTTAGGTCAGAAGCCTAGTAAAATACAAAACATTGAAATTAATATATTGTTCTTTCTCCAGAGAAACTTACAGTTTCATGAAGGGAGGAAGGAATTATAAAGAAAGTTGTTTCAAAATGAGGATTTCAGTGAGTGTCTGTATTGAAATGACTGCTAAGATGGGGCTGTCGTGTGTTTGGGTGGCAGAAACAAATCAGGTGAGAATAATTTTATAGATACAGTTCCTTTATTTATTAACTTATTATCTAGAAAATAGGCTGTAAGCTCTGTGTCTCCATTAAGAGTGATGTACGTGGAAAAAGGACTGTGAGGAAATATGGCAAAATATTACTTTTATTTATGTGGGTGGGGAGATTATAGGTAATTTGGTTTCTTCTTGTACATTTTGAATTTTTACAAATTTCAAACCCTGAACTTTTTTTTTTTTTTTTTTTTTAATGGCTGTGCTGTGTGACTTGCGGGATCTTAGTTAACCAGGGACCAAACTCGGGCCCACCGCAGTGAAAGTGCCTGGTGGTAACCACTGAACTGCCAGAGAACTTAAACCCAGAAATTTTTATATGTTAAAAAAAGAAAAAAGACAAATTTTATACCTTCTATTAAGAGTTTGGTTTACCATATTGAATGAAAGTGAATTGGTGAATTGACACATTTCCAGTGGAATTTTGGTGTTGGAAAAGATCTTAGGGGCTTCCCTGGTATGCACTGGTTAAGAACGCCTGCCGATAAAGGGGACACGGGTTTGAGCCCTGGTCCGGGAAGATCCCACATGCTGCGGAGCGACTACGCCCCGTGCACCACAACTACTGAGCCTGTGCTCTAGAGCCCGCCAGCCACAACTACTGAGCCCGCATGCCGCAACTACTGAAGCCGGCGTGCCTAGAGCCTGTGCTCCGCAGCAAGAGAAGCCACCGCAATGAGAAGCCTGCGCACTGCAACAGAGTAGCCCCCGCTCGCCACACTAGAGAAAGCCCGCCACACTAGAGAAAGCCCGCGCGCAACAATGAAGACCCAACACAGCCATAAATGAATGAATGAAAGAAAAAGATCTTAGAAATCATTTAACTCTTTTTCCAGTGCAGTGGTTTCCTTTACATTAATTATCTCTGTTTTAATTAAAAGAATGTTAGTGAGTGTGTTGAACTGAGGTTGTTAAGATGGGTCGAGTGTATCTAATGAGATCTAGAGGTACTTTTATTTTAGTATTGAGTACGTTTCTGCATCTATAAGTTTTATGGACATATACTCCGTAAGCTGTGTGCCTGAACTGATCTAGTCTTTTTATATATGATTTGAACCGCCAGTAACTCTGTTGTTTTTTATTATTTCCATTTTATGGATGGGGAAATGCAGGGTCAGAAAAATGAGGTGCTGTGTTTTAAGGTGATTAGGTCATGCTGTTTCCACAAGACCAATCTGTCTGGAGACCCTACTGTTCATCATGGAGTAGTCAGCTTATCCATAACACACACACTGGCCTCTTTTACACATTTTCACACATTTTAAACAGTACTTGTTGCCCATATATTTATAACTTAGGGACACCAGTAAAAGTTTAGTTTGCACATCTAATTATAGGAGCCCAGTGCTTGATGCATAATAGATGCTCAGTAAATGGCATGTTCAAACAGATGACCTTCAAAACTGAACTCATTAGTTTCATTCCCTATATCCTATTTCTGTGTGTGGCATCTCCATTGCAGGCAACCCAGGAATCTTAGATTCCTGCCTCCTGCCTCAAACAGTTCCAAGGTTATATCCGTATTGCCTTATTTGATAGGCTCATATTTCTTGCTTGGACATTTACAGTAGTCTTCTGACTTTTTTTGCACCCTCCCTCTTTTCTTCCTTCTGGCTGTTTTCAGTGTTGCTGCCAAATTGTTATTTCTGAAGACACGAATCTGCTTATGTCTCATCCTTGCTTAAATTTTGTTTTTGGCTTTTCTGTTGCTTTTAAGATAATTAACTTTCAATCTCCTCAGCATAGTGTAGTGTACACACTTCGTGTTCTGAGATAGCTTACCTCTCCAGTCTTTACTGGCACTCCACTTCAGCTTTACTGAAGAATCCTAATTTTTTGAACACACAGGCTCTTTTTATAGTTTGTGCAATTCCTCAACGTAGTTGTGCTATTTTTATTTATGTAGTTTTCTCTACTTGGAATCTCCTTCCTTCCTCATCTACTTAGCCACTTTCTTCATCTTCAAATAAAGTATCTTTATCTCTGATAAACCTTCCTCTTTACTTACCTCTTTTCGTAGAGGTTGGGTGTCCTCTTTTGGTGCTAGCATCATTTGGTACACATCTTATTGAAGCATTCGGCTCTCAGTATTGGAGCTGAATATTTACTTTTTCCTTCACCATTGGGTGCTAGTAATCTGTTTCAAAACAGATTCTTGGGCTTAAGTCCAGACCTACTGAATCAAAATATCCAATGATGAGGTGGAGTTTATGTATTTTTTTAAAAACAACTCCCGGGTTATCCTCATGTCCACCTCGGTTAAGAACTGCTATGATGGTTCTTCTTATAGAATCTTTCAACCTTAACATCTCTAGCCCCTGGCAAATAGTATGTACGTATAAATGATAAATGAATACATTATGTCATCAGGGCTTATTGAAGAGGCTTACTGAGTAGAGTATTTTATTTTGAAGAGTCATTTTGAATTGTTAAGGTGTAAGATGTAACAGAATGTAGGGTCTTGGGCCTGAAGGTAAGGAGCCAGTAAGCATTTATTGGAGAGTTGTATTAAAGAACTTTTAAAGTAATTCCTATCAACTCTGCTTTTATGCTTTTTTTGGCCGGGGGTGGATATGGGGAGAGGAGAGTTCTTGAAACCATATCAGAGCTAGGCAAACAGAAGCAGCCGTAGGAACAAGGTTTACTTTCCTTAATTTGTAAAACACTGAAACTTTGTTCATAGTCACATCACATATTGGGAAACTGCTATATTATTTCAACCTAATACATTTTCAAAGTTCATTCCTTTTCTCAGAAGGGAATATTGTCTACTAGGATAGTTCAAGAAGGATAGTATCCTAATGAAGATAGAATGAAGGTTGTAATTTACCCCTATATTGTCAATGGTTAACTGCTCTTAAGAGTAGTGACTCATTTTTCCTGTTTGAAGCTTTTTAACAGTTGCTCTCTGGGTTTAAGGTTTCCGTTGGGACATAGTATAAAGTACAGTGTGAATATTAAATTGCAAAATTTTTGTTCTATATTTGGTTATGGATTTTGTTCTAAAGTAAAACAGCTTTACTGAGATATAATTCACACACCATACAGTTCACCCATTTAAAATGTACTGATCAGTGGTTTTCAGTATATTCAGTGTTGTGCAGTCATCAGCACAATCAAAGGGAATGTTTTTCATCACCCCCAAAAGAAAACCTGTACCCATTACTAGTCACTTTCCACTTCCGTCATTACCCTCCCATCCCATGGCAATCAATAATCTACTTTTAAAAAACAACTTTATTTATTTATTTTTTGGCTGTGCTGGGTCTTTGTTATGGGGCTCGGGTTCTTCTTTGTGTGCCGCGTGTGCTTAGTTGCCCCGCGGCATGTGGGATCTTAGCTCCCTGACCAGGGATCGAGCCTGAGTCCCCTGCATTGGAAGGTGGATTGTTAACCACTGGACTGTCAGGGAAGTCCCCAATAATCTACTTTCTGTCTAAAACGTAAACTTTTTGATAGTACATGGTTGTTCTAAAAAATGTCAATAATTTGTTTTTTAGAGTTAACTACTTTTAACAGTTTGGTTCATTTCCTTCCAGACTTTTTCTGTGCATATATAAACAGATCTATGAGTGCATTGTAGTTTTAAACTAAATGGGATAATTCGCTCTCTCTCTAAATATATTACATACGTAGCCCAGGCACACACACGCTGCATGGTAGTCTTTTCCTCCTTAATACATTGTGGTCATCCTTTTAGGTCAGTAAAAAATACCTCTATATTTTTTTAAGGGCCATAGTATATGGAAGAACAATAATTTGACTGATTTATCCCAGTTTGATGGACTTTTAGGTTGTTTTCAGCTTTTTTTTTTTTTTTTTTTTTGTGGTACGTGGGCCTCTCACTGTTGTGGCCTCTCCCGTTGCGGAGCACAGGCTCCGGACGCGCAGGCTCAGCGGCCATGGCTCACGGGCCCAGCCTCTCCACGGCAAGTGGGATCCTCCTGGACCGGGGCACGAACCCGTGTCCCCTGCATTGGCAGGCAGACTCTCAACCACTGCGCCACCAGGGAAGCCCTGTTTTCAGCTTTTGACATTCTAAACAATGCTGTAGTAAACAATACTGCAGTTATATTTTTGTATTAGAATATATTCGGAGAAGTGACAGTGACAGATCAAACAAAAGAATGTGTTTAAAATTTTGATACATATTTCCACATTGTTTTCCAGATAGATTGTAGCAATTTAAAGTTCCATCAACACCTTTTGAGTATTCTTTGACCATTTTTTTCTGTAATATTTTCCTAGATTTACAAAACTTTTTATATGTCTTTTAACTGTGTTTATTGTACCTTTTGATTTCTTTATCTTTATGCTCTTAGGTCATCCCTTACCCACTCTCCTGTGTTTCTTGTAATATTTTTATAGTTCTAGTTTTATATTTTCATCTTTAATTAATCTGGAGTTTATTTCTATGTATTTTGTAGGCAGGAAGTAATGATGTAATTTTACTTTTCTTCAGATAGGTAGCTACTGATCCTAGCACTATTTATTGATTTGAAAGACCTCGTTTATAATAAATTAAGTCTCCCCATATATGGATCTGTTTTGACTCATTTGTTTTATTGATATGTTTATTCCTGCTCTAGGGTTAGAAGTTTTCATTTAAAAAATAATAATCTTTGTTGAGGTATAATTGACATAAGAAAATGCACCCATTTTAAATGAATAATTTGTTAAGTTTTGAAATATCAAAGTATTCACCTGTGAAACCATCACTACAATCAAGATAATGACAGTTCCCATCTTCTGCAAGTTTTTTTTTTTTTTTTTTTTGCCGTACGCGGGCCTCTCACTGCTGTGGCCTCTCCCGCTGCGGAGCACAGGCTCCGGACGCACAGGCTCAGCGGCCACGGCTCACGGGCCTAGCCGCTCCGCGGCATGTGGGATCCTCCTGGACCGGGGCACGAACCTGTGTCCCCTGCATCGGCAGGCGTACTCTCAACCACTGCGCCACCAGGGAAGCCCGCCCTATTATTTTTAATGTAGGAAATTAAAACATGTGTTCTGATTTTTTTTTTTTTTTTGCGGTATGCAGGCCTCTCACTGTTGTGGCCTCTCACGTTGCGGAGCACAGGCTCCGGACGCGCAGGCTCAGCGGCCATGGCTCATGGGCCTAGCCGCTCCATGGCATGTGGGGCACGAACTCGTGTCCCCTGCATCCTCAGGGGGACTCTCAACCACTGCACCACCAGGGAAACCCGTGTTTTGATTTTTTAAAATCCAATTTCAAACATTATTCTATAGCACCAAGTCCCTCTCAACCCCCAGAGGGAAAACTTACATGGTTCATGATCTCACAGTAATACAAACAACAGGGTAAGAAACTAAAGATAGTAGCTGTTCTCAAAAAAGAGCAAATGAAGGTTCACTGTTTGCATAACATTAGGTGGAATTCTATAAAGAATTAAACAAACCACACAAAATACATACTAGTGTATGTAATATTAAAAGTTTATTAAGCTCTGCCTCCTCCCTTGTATTTTGTCTCAGTTAAGAATCACTGGTATCTTGATTAGTACATCTTTAGCTTTTTTTTTAAATTCAGAAGAGATAGAATTCTATTAAAATATTTTCTCCCACATATATAGTTTTGGATTTATGTATTATGTTCTCTCTCAGGCTCATGAATTCCAGAATGAGCTATTTGATGTGTTTGGTAGCTGTCCTCTTTAATTATGTTGCAGTGATTTATTTGGGTAGACTTACTCATTGAGAAGTCCTATTCCCTTGCATACTACAAACAATAGAATGTTGAAACAAAGGAGGAGTGAGGGTTAGCTTCAAGGCTGCTGAATGGAGGAAGACATTTACTAGATTCCCTGGCAGAAAACCTTTTAGATAAGGGAGCTCCGAATCTCCTATGCCAACTATTTATATTGTAACTGTAACAATGAACTGTTCAAACTTGAGAAATGTTAGATTAATAATATAGATCCCCTTTGTTACCACACTAGAGTTTATTCTCCTTACATCTAGAAATATATCAACTACCTTTGCAGATATGTTAAAACAAAACAAGAGTCATTTCTATTGGTGATGAATGTAATTTTGTTTCTTAATATTGTAAGTGAACTAAGGACTCTTTCCATGGCCTAATTCTGTTCTCTGTATCCTAATAAACAGTGATTTAAAAATCAAATAAAATGTTTTTTCCCTCCATTAAAAATAATGACTTGTAGGTATTTTTGAATTCTAAAAATCAGTAAATGCTCATTGTAAACATTTTGGAAAGTATAGATAATTATAAAATTATAAAAATAAAAATACCCTAGAAACAAACCAAAACCCAACCAACCCCCAACTATAATTCAACCTTCAGAATCTGTTAGTTTACCTTTTGTAACATGTCCATCTAGTGTTTTTATTCAAAACTTTAAAAAATGTAAATCATCTCATCTCTAATAACAAGGATAATAATTTCTTGAGCTGTGCTTTTTTTAAAGTTTGATGGGCAGTATGAGTTTTTACTAATCATTTCTCTGTTTTGGTTAACCATTAGCGAGAGGTTAGAACTAAATTTATGGCTAATTTATAATAAGTATATAGGACTTAATTGCATAGTTTACAAAGTAGGCTCTTTTCATTCTCCCTTTGCCTTAATTTTCTCACTAGTGGAAGTTATTTGATTTTCTAAGTCACTCAAAATCTTTTGTTAAACAGTTGAGATAAAATAAAAACATTTCTGTGATAGTTCTATCTTTTTTTGGGGGGTGGTCTAACATACCAAAATTTTTTTAATGATATATTATTTCCATAATTTTAAGGTTATACTACATTCTACTCTATGTAGTGGCCTCATTCTACTCTATGTAGTGGCCTCATTCTTTTCTGTAATAATGTCTTAATATTGATCATTTAGGTTTCTAATTTTTACTAATGTTGGTGGTGTTGTAATGAACATTTTTGTTTATCAATACTTGTAGTTTAGATTATTTTCTTCACCTCTGTTCTTAGAATGGGAATAATACTGTTAGTCTTTATAATGCTATTCTACCTCTTGTGTAATTATCTTTTCCCTCATTTTTAAGATATAATTTTGCATACAGTGAAAGTCACTTATTTTAGCATACACTTCTGTAGATTTTGACAAATGCGTATGTTCTTGTAATCACCACAGTCGAGATATGAAAGTTTTTTTTTTTTTAAACCAAAGTTTTTTCTTAAATGTACAATGGGTTCCAAGACAACACCTGATTCTAGCTGTAGGTGGCAAAGATGTGATGGCAGGGAATCCAGATGTTTAAACAGGAATGGAATTAAGTATCATAATTGCCTCAGGCACAAGGAACATTATTTTTTGTCAGGCTTCTTAATTCCACCTGTGGCCAGGAGGCCTTTCCCGAGGCCTTCGCTTGCTCCGCCTTCTGTTTCTGCTTGAATGCCTTATCTTTCTTGTCCATCTCCTTGGCTTGCTTCTTGGGCTGCTTCAGGGGCTTCTTGCCACCTTTGCGGCCCAACATGGCACCTGCCGCGCCTTCCCCGGACCCTGCCACCGGATGCCGAGATACAGAAGTGTTCACGCTTCCCCAGATTCTCTGGAGCCCCTTCATAGTCAGCTCTTACCTCCATTCCCAGCAACTGGTAACCACTAATCCGTTTTTTGTCCCTATAGTTTTGCCTTTTCCAAGATGTCATGTATGTACTGTAAGTGTATGTAGCTTTTGAATCTGGTTTCTTTCACTTAGCATACTACATTTGAGAATCCATGTTATATATAACAATAAATGGATCCTTTTAATTAGTAGTATCCCATTAAATAGTTGTATGACAGTTTATCCATTTTGCGTGCTTAATTTAAATTCTCTTGGTTGGCTGGAGTGCTTGATACAGTCATTGCTTGAAAGGTGACATGTGGGTTGCGTATTTTATTACTTCTTTTGTATGTCGTGTTCTTGAGTCAGGACATAAAAATCTTTGGGCCATTGACGGTAGATCTCATTTTATTGTATTTGACGGGTAGTGTTTTAGAGAACCAAGGGTAAGTTCTATTTTTTTAGAATTCTCCAAATTTAGGGTAGTTTGGTCAGGATGTGATTTTTGTGTGCTATGTGGGTGAGAGCTGCATAGTTTTGTAGCTTGAGAAAGGTTGCTTTGGTTATATATTTGATTATTTTAGTTTTCGTGCTTGGGAACCATCATTTTAAGTTGTATCTTCATTGTTTCTTCATAGCAGTCATCTTTCTTTAAATTAAAATTTTGACTTAGTTATTTGTTGATTCCTGCAGTTGTAAGAAAGAATACAGAGAGATCCTTTGTATACTTTCCTCTTTTTCCCCATTTTACAGTATAACCTTTGCAGGTAACATTGTGTATTATAGCATCACAGCTAGGTTATTGACGTTGTTAAAACCCATCGAGTCCTATTCACCTCTCTCCAGTTTTACTTGTACTCATTTGGGTCTGTGTGTGTGTGTGTGTGTGTGTGTGTGTGTGTATGAAGTTCAGTATAATTTTACCATCTCTATAGGTTCATATACTTACCACCATAAAGTACTGAATAGTTCCAAAACAACAAGGGACCCTTGAGTAGCCCTTTTTACACACCCCCTTTCCCTTTGCAGGGGCTGGGGGGGGCTCCCCCCAACCACTAATCTATCCTATTCTCCATTTCTACAATTTTGTCATTTCAAATAAGTCATATAAATGGAGTCATACCATACTTATACCCTTTGGTGGGGACTGGCCTTTTTTGCTGTGCATACTTTCCTGGAGGCTCATCCAGGTTGTTGCCTGTGGTAGGCCATTCCTTTTTATTGCTGCATAGTGTGCATGGTGCAGATGCACCATAGTTTGTTTAACCTGTTGAAGGACATCTGGGCTGATTCCAGTTTTTAGTTATTATAAATGAAGCTGCTGTGAACATTCATGTGCAGGTTTTTGTGTGAACATCAGATAAAAGCCCAGGAGTCCAATTGCTAGGTAATAATGGTAGTTGCATGTCTAGTTTCTAAAGAAACTGCCGAGTTGTTTTCTGGACCAGTAATATTTGAATAATACAATTTTTCTGTGCGCTCAACAGCATTTGGTGGTATTACTGTTTTTTATTTTAGCCATTCTGATGCATACGTAATGATACCTCATTGTGGTTTTAATCTGTATTTCCCTGATGGCTAATGGTGTTCAACATCTTCTCATGTGAGCAGCTATCTTTATTTTTTAATATGGTTTTAAATTCTTGTCTTAGTTTTATTGGGTTGGCCAAAAAGTGCCTTCTGTTTTTAAGTAGAAATGAAAGACACATTTTTCATTTTCACCAAGGACTTTATTGAACAACGTATTCACCCTTTTGTTCCACTACCTTCTGCCATTTTTCAGGCAACTTGATAATTCCATCTTCCCACAACTTTTTATCTTTTTGAGCAAAGAACCGTTCCAGGTGCCTTTCACAGTCTTCCAGGGAATTGAATTTTTTTCCATTAAGAGGATTTTGTAAAGACCTAAATGGAAATCAGAGGTGCAATGTCTGGTGAATACAGCGGATGAATCAGAACTTCCCAGCCAAGCTGTAACAGTTTTTGCCTGGTCATCAAAGAAACATGCAGTCTTGCGTTATCCTGTTGGAAGATTATGCGTTTTCTGTTGACTAATTCTGGATGCTTTTCGTCGAGTGTTGCTTTCAGTTGGTCTAATTGGGAGCAGTACTTGTTGGAATTAATCATTTGGTTTTCTGGAAGGATCTCATAATAGAGGACTCGCTTCCAATCCCACCATATGTACAACATCACTGTCTTTGGATGAAGACCGGCCTTTGGTGTGGTTGGTGGTGGTTCATTTTGCTTGCCCTGTGATCTCTTCCGTTCTGCATTATTGTACAGTATCCACTTTTCATTGCCCGTCACAATTTGTTTTAAAAACAGAACGTTTTTGTTATGTTTCAGTAGAGAATTGCATGCGGAAATGTGGTCAAGAAGGTTTCTTTCGCTTAACTTATGTGAAACCCAAAGATCAAAGCGATTCATATAACCAAGGTGGTGCAAATGATTTTCAACGCTTGATTTGGATATCTTGAGTATGTCGGCTATTTCCCGAGTGGTATAACGTTGATTGTTCTCAGTTAATGTTTTGTTTTGATCGCTATCAACTTCAACTGGTCTACCCGACTGTGGAGCATCGTCCAGCAAGAAATCTCCAGCACAAAACTTTGCAATCCACTTTTAAAAAATTAATTAATTAATTAATTAAATTTTGGCTGTGTTGGGTCTTTGTTGCTGCGTACAGGCTTTCTCTAGTTGTGGCGAGTGGGGTTACTCTTTGTTGCGGTGCGTGGGCTTCTCATTGTGGTGGCTTCTCTTGTTGCAGAGCACGGGCTCTAGGCGCACGGGTTTCAGTAGTTGTGGCGCACGGGTTTCAGTAGTTGTGGCCTATGGGTGCAGTAGTTGTGGCTTGCGGGCTCTAGAGAGCAGGCTCAGTAGTTGTGGCACCTGGGGGTTTAGTTGCTCCGCGGCATGTGGGATCTTCCTGGACGAGGGCTTGAACCCGTGTTCCCTGCATTGGCAGGTAGATTCTTAACCACTGCACCACCAGGGAAGCCCCTCAAGCCACTTAAAAAAAATTTATTTGGCTGTGTTGGGTCTTAGTTGCAGCATGCAGGATCTTTGTTGCAGCATGTGGGATCTTTCATTGAGGTGCGTGTGGGCTCCAGAGGGCACAGGCTTGGTAGTTGTGGCTTGCGGGTTCGGTAGTTGTGGTTCTCGGGCTTAGTTGCCCTGTGGCATGTGAGATCTTAGTTCCCCAACCAGGGATCGAACCCGAGTCCCCTGCATTGGAAGGTGGATTCTTAACCACTGGACCTCCAGGGAAATCCTGCAAACAACTTTTGACACTTTCGATCAGTCACAGCACCTTCTTCATACACTGCATGATCTTTTTTTGCATTCCAGTTGCGTTTTTACCTTTCTTGAAATAACAAAGCATAGTATGCCGAAAATGTTGCTTTTTTCTTCCATCTTCAGTATGAAAATGGCTACACAAAAATTCACCAATTTTGATAAGTCTTTTTTTAAATGCACGCTGATATGACAGCTGTCGCGTACAATCTAACAAAACTGTTTCGAATGAAGTTAAAGACAACTAAGTGCTACTGGAGCCGTCTTACAGAAAAACCGAATGAACCTTTTGGCCAACCCAATATGTGATCTTAATTATTAATAAAAGTACTAAATTCTGTTTGATATGTTTCCCTATGTTCCCTTTATCCAATAACATTTGTGGAAGCTCCATTTATAAGTTTGATAAGAGATCTTTGCTTAGTTTTTGGATCAATGTTAACTTAACACACATTCATTTGTAAACATTTTAGGAATGACTTATTTTTAAACCAGATTTGGCAAACTATGGCCTCCCTGCCAAATCTAGCTTGCTGCCTGTTTATGTATGGCTCTTGAGCTAAGAATGGTTTTTACTTTTTTTTTTTTTTTTTTTTTTTTTTTTTTTTTTTTTTTTGCGGTATGTGGGCCTCTCACTGTTGTGGCCTCTCCCATTGCGGAGCACAGGCTCCGGACGCGCAGGCCCAGCGGCCATGGCTCACGGGACCAGCCACTCTGCGGCACGTGGGATCTTCCCGGACCAGGGCACGAACCCGTGTCTCCTGCATCGGCAGGCGAATTCTCAACCACTGCGCCACCAGGGAAGCCCGGTTTTTACATTTTTAAATGTGTAGTGGAAAATAAAAACAAAGAATACCTGACAAAGACCCTGTGTAGCCTGCAAAGCCTGTATTATTTATTTATTTAAAAATATTTATTTATTTATTTGGCTGCATCAGATCTTAGTTGCGGCATGCAGAATCTTCATTGCAGCATGCAGGATCTTTTGTTGCAGCATGCAGGCTCACTAGTTGTGGTGCATGGGCTCAATAGTTGTGGCACGGGTTTAGCTGCCCCATGGCATGTGGGATCTTAGTTCCCCGACCAGGGATCGAACGTGCGTCCTTTACATTGGAAGGTGGATTCTTAACCACTGGACCACCAGGGAAGTCCCAGCCTGTATTATTTGTTATTTGACATGTTACAGAAAGTGTTTGCCATCTCCTATTTTTATTTATTTAAAAATTTTTTTATTTTTAAAAATTTATTTATTTTTAAAAATTTATTATTTTTGGCTGTGGTTGGTCTTTGTTGCAGCGCACAGGCTTTCTCAAGTTGCGGGGAACTGGGGCTGCTCTTTGTGGCGGTGTGTGGGCTTCTCTTGTTGCTAAGCATGGGTTCTAGGGCACGGGCTTCAGTAGATGCAGCGCGTGGGCTCAGTAGTTGTGGCTTGTGGGCTCTAGAGCGCAGGCTCAGTAGTTGAGGTGCATGGGCTTAGTTGCTCTGAGGCATGTGGGATCTTCCCAGAGCAGTGCTCGAACCCGTGTCCCCTGCATTGGCAGGCATTTTTAGCCACTGCGTCACCAGGGAAGCCCCTCCTATTTTTAAATAACAGCTTTATTAAGATATTATTCACGTACCATAAAGTTCACGCTTCAGTTTACAATTCAGTGGTTTTTAGTGTTTTTATAGTGCTATGCAACCATCATGCTTTCTAACACTAGAACATTTTTAGCACTCCCAAAAGAAACCCTGTACTCATTGTCAATTTCCCCACTCCCTAAGTCTCTGGCAAACAAAAACCTATTCTTGTTTCTCTACATTTGTTTGTTTTGGATATTTCATATAAATGGAATCATATAATATGTGGCCTTTTGTGTCTGGCTTCTTTCACTTAGCATGTTTTTAAGGTTCATGCACATTGTAGCATGTATCAGTACTTCGTTCCCTTTTTGGGGGGGGGGCTGCACATGGCAGCTTGCAGGATCTTAGTTCCCCAGCAAGGGATTAAACTGGTTAAGAATCTTCCTTCCAATACAGGGGACACGAGTTCGATCCCTGGTTGGGGAACTAAGATCCCACATGCTGCAGGGCAACTAAGCCCGCAAGCCACAACTACTGAGCCCAAACACCCTGGAGCCTGTGCACCACAACTAGAGAAGAGAAAACACGTACTCCACAATTAGAGAAGCCCGTGTACTGCAACGAAGAGCCCATGCGCCGCAACAAAAAAGACCCGCATGCCTCAACGAAGATCCTGCATGCCACAACTAAGACCCGATGCAGCCAAATAAATAAATAAAGTAAAATAAAAATTTATTTTTAAAAAAGTGGTTTGAAAAAGTTTAAATACAGCAGGAATTATTAAATACAGCATATATTCATTTAAAGAATTTTATGTAGCTATTTAAAACATTTTTTAAAGTCTTAGAGAATACGTTTATGTGTAAGGATTCTATAATAGGCCACAAATCTACATACATAAAATGATATGTATATATTTCCATATAGAGACATACACAAAATAAGACTGGAAGGTAATATACTCAAATGTTAACCTAAAACTTCATCAGTAGTTTCTACGTTTTCTGTAATGCCAATGAAAATAAATCAGAAAGAAGCTTCTGAAAATAAATTTAACATTTATGAAGTCTTTAATATATTATTACCTTTCAAACCAAGAATCCTCTTCTAGAAACGTCTTTTTTTTTTTTTTTTTTTTTTTTTGTGGTATGCGGGCCTCTCACTGCTGTGGCCTCTCCCGTTGCGGAGCACAGGCTCCGGACGCGCAGGCCTAGCGGCCATGGCTCACGGGCTTAGTTGCTCCGCGGCATGTGGGATCTTCCCGGACCAGGGCACGAACCCATGTCTCCTGCATCGGCAGGCGGATTCTCAACCACTGCGCCACCAGGGAAGCCCTAGAAACGTCTTAATCAACTAAAATAAAGAATAAACTTTATAAGCAAAGGTGCTTATTGTGCACTTTAAAAAAATATTTTGCTACTTTTTTCTTATTTTTTTATTTTTTTGGCCATGCGGCATGTGGGATCTTAGTTCCCCAACCAGGGTTCAAACCTGCGCCCCCTGCATTGGGAGTGCAGCATCTTAACCACTGGACCACCAGGGAAGTCCCCCAAACCACTTTTCACATCACAGTGCCATGATGAAGATCTTCAATGACAAATCTTTGCCCATATTTCTGGTTATTTGCTTACACTAAATTCCTAGAAGTAGAATTACTGGATCAAAAGGCATGAATGTTTATAAAACTTGATGTATATTGTCAAATTTCTTTCTTGAAAAGCTCGAAAAAGCATGACAAATGTGTTCTTTTAAGCAAGATAAGAATCATTTTAAAGAAGCTGGCTGTGGAAGTCCTATTTCTGCTATTTTGTCACTCCTAAGACTGAGGGTAATTTCTCACATTAAAAATATTTGTATGTAATGCCTGTCATGTTTTTAATACTGTGGGGTTTACTTATAGGGAGATGAGACAAACTACCATGGCACTATTGCTAAAGTGCAGTTTTGCTACTTAGTAGATGTTATTTCAGTAGTTGAGAAGGCAGTAAGACACCTGTATCATGGTCTTTGAACTTCATTGTAAATTTCTCCACTCCTAGTCTGTGGAAAAGGGAGAACAGATTAACTAGAGAAGCAGTCTTTATATGAATAGTCCCCCTCTCACCCCCGAATCAATCCGCAGAGACTACCACTGTAGGTATGCCTTGTAGTTGATAGTTCTTCCACTGACTTTTCACAATTGTTGTTTTCACTGGTGGTCTAAGTTGTACATCTATTAAAAAATATTCACTGTCTTACAATTTGTAGAAAATTTATATCAATGGCTGTGGAGGCCCATAATTTGTTTTCTTTCACAGACTATTCTTATGGTAAAAATTCGTACAAGCCTTTTATGCCTACTACTATTACATGTCCATTAGTGAGCACATGGATGACAAAGTGAATCTCAAAAAATTTAATATTAGCAAAAGTTTGGAAAGGCGAATTCTGTGTCTTTTTTTGTGGACAAATATTTGTTATTTTCACATTATTTACATAGATTTTTAGACTCTGCTGGTAAGATTCCAATGATGGCAAATACATTAAATTTAGTTTCACTGTTTGAAGAGAGCCTGATACACATTTGCCACAACTCGAGTTAAGAACTTCTGGTGAACATTCTTGATTTAGTTTTTTTGCTTTTTCCATATGTCATCTTTTGAGATTGGTATTTCAGAATGAAACTTTTACTGCTAATGAAGACCCTTGATGTATTCTCTATTTGCAAATAACCATTTTTTGTTGTAAGTGTGATCTATGATAGTAGTTGTGTAGGAGTCTCTTTCATGCTTTTGGAATTTGTTCTTTTGGAAGTCAGGAGTATACCATTCAGAAAGATAGCTACAGGTAGTAGTTTCCAGACAGTGGAGATTAGATTTATCATTATCTTAAGTTTTTTTTTTTGTGGTACGCGGGCCTCTCACCGTTGTGGCCTCTCCCGCTGCGGAGCACAGGCTCCGGATGCACAGGCCCAGCGGCCACGGCTCACGGGCCCAGCCGCTCCGCGGCACGTGGGATCTTCCCAGACCGGGGCACGAACCCGTGTCCCCTGCATTGGCAGGCGGACTCTCAACCACTGCGCCACCAGGGAAGCCCCATTATCTTAAGTTTTACACTTACTAGGTTCTTCCATATCAATTAGACAGTTTCTCTCTCCAGTTAAAATGGCCTTGCTCTCCTTACTGATTTCAGCTTGATCATGGTTGGTGAAATTAAGATGAAGACTGTCAGAACCAGCAATTGTGAGGTTTTTGTAGTTAAAGGTCACTAGTATCATAGGCTTTATTAACTGCTTCTGAAAATATTATTTATTCTTTTTACTTTATAAATTGTTTTCTTTTATGTTTAGGAAGTGCTGCTATTTCCATGAGGTGTATATATTATGGTAGTATGGTAGCAAATCAGTTTTGATAACTTACAGTTTATCACTTGGGTCTGTTAACTATCCTAGCTGAATGCCATCAACACATTATATAATCTGGAACTTTAATGGTATTTAATTGCTAAAGGTAGGAGCAGTTTTTTTTTTTTAATAAGTTTGTTTACTTGTTTACTTTTGGCTGTGTTGGGTTGGGTCTTAATTGCTGCTCACAGGCTTTCTGTAGTTGTGGCGAGCAGGGGCTTCTCTTCGTTGTGGTGCCCGGGCTTCTCATTGCAGTGGCTTCTCTTGTTGCGGAGCACGGTCTCTAGGCACGCGGGCTTCAATAGTTGTGGCACGCAGGCTCAGCAGTTGTGGCTAGCGGGCTCGAGAGCACAGGCTTAGTAGTTGTGGCGCACAGGCTTAGTTGCTCCATGGCATGTGGGATCCTCCCGGACCAGGACTTGAACCCGTGTACCCTGCATTGGCAGGCGGATTCTTAGCCACTGCGTCACCAGGGAAGTCCAAGGTAGTAGCAGTTTTTAATGATAAATAATAATTAAAAAATGGAAGTTCAGCCTAATCCTGGCTGCTGTGGTGACTTCATTTTCCTCCTGTATAAAAATAGTGTAGGGCTTCCCTGTGGCACAGTGGTTAAGAGTCCGCCTGCCAATGCTGGGGATGCGGGTTTGGGCCCTGGTCCGTGAGGATCCTACGTGCCGCGGAGCAGCTGAGCCCCTGTGGCGCAGCTGCTGAGCCTGTGCTCTAGAGCCCGCGAGCCACAGCTGCTGAAGCCGGCGCCCCTGGAGCCCATGCTCCGCAACAGGAGAGGGCACCGAGATGGGAAGCCCGCTCACCGCCGCGAGGAGCGAGGAGTGGCCTCCACTCGCTGCAACTGAAGAGAACCCACCACCCGCAGTGTCGAAGACCCAGCGCAACCACAAATAAAACAAACAAATAAATAAATAGAATTAGGAAAAAAAACAGTGTAATAATCAGTTTCCAGAACAACAGCTGTTTAAGCCAGGTGTCCTGGAGCCTTTGTGCTTATCTTTGATGAGAGCCGAAAGAAGTGCTAGTAAAGGGGATAGAGAGCTGAATTTGAATTCCACTTCTGATCTTTATCTGCTATATGACTTTAGACAGATCATGCCTCTGAACCTTGGTTCTCATCTATGAAATGGAATAATGTCTATTTTGCAGTACAGTGCCTTGAAAACTCAGCAAATGCTGGTATTTACTGTTGCTATTAACAGTGAATAAATAAGATCAGGTAGTAGGGTTTGCCTCCTCCTAAGCTTAAAGAGTAGTCTTTTGTTTTTTCCCAGTAATCAAGAAGAATGTTGGTTTATTTATATTTTATTAGAGGAATGTGATAACTTTTTGCTTTTCTTACAAAATGTGGATAAGAGTACCTGCATTTTCAAATTGTTACGAATATCAAAGAGATCATACAGCATATAAAGATTTTTATAGGACAGGACCTGGCACAAAGTAAGTCTCAGTTAATATTTGTTGTTGTTATTATTTATAATACAGATACAAGAAAGCAGAAGATGGTGTAGAACAGACTTATTAAATGTTTTTCCCTTAATGATTAAATTCAGATTAAGGTTAATCCTCTTATTCCATTTCTTCTTCTCATTGCTCAAGTTTCTCCTGCATTTGCTGGCGTTTTCTCTCTGATATCTCCTTCCTGTAATGGTTCTTGGCACCAACTCTTCTGCTTGTATTGTTCTGGATCTATGTTAGTGAAATGGAGCCATCAGTGATCTAGACTTGCCTTTGCAAAAAATCCTCCAGGGGAACAAAGGTGTGGAGGAGCAAGTGCCTGATAACTGAGATTCAGTGGTTGAGGAAATAAATATTCTAGTAAAGGCAGTTTTAGGTATAGAAGTCTTTTCTACTTAGCAAAAATTCAGGGCATTAAATGAAGGAACACGAGGGATTCTCTCTGAACCACCAAGCAGGAAATATATACATGGGCCTCCTGGGCACTAGGAGGCTTTTCTGTGTCCATAGGGGTTCCATAGTCTCTTGTCTCTAATTTTTTTCAGCACATTCTTTCTCTTCTTTGTGTTGACCATCTACTGCTTATTCACCAGGTTATACTTGACCCAAAATGACAGCTACAACTGCCAAGTCTTCAGGGAATTTCACTTTATCTCTCCATTGCTATCTGGCCTGAATGCTAAGGAGAGGTATCTGATTAGGTCAGTTTATCACTTCTCTTCAGGTACTAAGGGTTTGGCCATTTAGAAGAATAGTTTTGTTATAGTTGTTTGTGGCCAGAGGTGGTGGGAATCACAAAGTTGCCCTTTCTAGGCAGGTGTCTTGAAATATGTTTGTTAAAGAAAATATTCAAAAAAGTGTTGATTTGTTGAACTTTATTTTTCCAAGTGCACTACATAGCTCTGGTTACTGTTTTAAAATATAGACTTGCAGTGTGATTTCATAAATACCAACTTAGTGGTGCCTATTGTGTTTGAGTTTGGTTCTTGTATACAGTCAACAGAGAACTGACCAAACTAGCTCAAGTGAAGGGACATTCATTGTAAAGACACCCTGAGCAGTTAAGGGACAGCAATCCAAGGACAGGAATGCTAGTAAAGTAAGGCCAAGAACTGAGCCAGAATGCTGTCAAACGTTGCTTCTTTTTTAGGTCTTTTATATTGGACTGCATGGACCACCATGGTAACCGCTTTGTTCTTTGAGATTTAATGTTCAGTAATATATATCTGCTTGAGAATCTGATAAATGTAATTTGTTACATATTTGGATCATTAACTTCTTAAATTTGGATTCCTTTATACCCAGGTCTGAGTTTCAGTGTTTTTTTTTTTCCTTGATTACAATGTTGGCTGGCCAAAAGAGAGACAAAAATCTAAATAGAGAAGTAGGAGAACCAGGAGATCATAGTGGTATGGAAGTCAGAGAATGAAGGAATTTGAGAAGGTGACTTTATTGAGATTTTTTTTTATGAGAATGGAAAAAACATGAGCTTGAACTAGTGATGATTTTTATTTTTATATGTTGGAAGTTTCTGAATGGATTAGAATGGAAGTTTCTCTGAATTGAGGACTAGCTGGGAATTGAGAAGAGAGAAAAATCGTTGTACTTTGAAATGCTAAGTTTTAGAAAGTAAGTTAGATGTTTGTGTGATCTAGGTACTTCTAATATTGATTATGAACAATGCTGACCTATAGAGAGAGAGACTCACCTCCCAGAATGACCAAAACCTACCCTTTGCTAACTGAGGATAGGGAAAGAAGAGATGGATGTATGGGGACATTTCAGTAACTTAAAGAGAATAACCTGTGAGGTGGATATAGTTGAATAAATGCCTACTAGGTATTGGACATGTCTCATTTAATATATTTTTAAATGAATTTATTTATTTATGGCTGCGTTGGGTGCTTGTTGCTGCACGCGGGCTTTCTCTAGTTGCAGTGAGTGGGGGCTACTCTTCGTTGTGGTGTGTGGGCTTCTCATTGTGAGGCTTCTCTTGTTGCGGAGCATGGGCCTAGGCATGTGGGCTTCAGTAGTTGTGGCTTGTGGGCTCTAGAGCGCAGGCTCAGTAGTGTGGTGCACAGACTTAGTTGCTCTGTGGCATGTGGGATCTTCCTGGACCAGGGCCCGAGCCCGTGTCCCCTGCATTGGCAGGTGGATTCTTAACTACTGTGCCACCAGGGAAGTCCCTCATTTAATCTTCATAGCAAATGTATAAAGTAGCCAGTGTTATCTCAGTTTTATATATGGAAATAGTGAAGTGTATATCATTCATTGATTCTGATAGGTGTATGGGATGTTGGGTATGGTAAGTAGGGCTTCTCAAGGAGTGCACTTTAGAATATCATTCTTAAAGATTTGTAAAGTGATGCTTTTGCTTAATTTTTCATTTTTCAAATGTGATGTATAGTTCCGGGTTTATCTGTTTTGATTTTGTAACTTCCTATGCTGTAAAACACCAACTTAATTTGCAAAATTATGATTCTAGTTAGGACAAGATCCATGTTAGAAGAAGACGACAGGTGTTGAGGCTTACAAAAGAAAGTTCTGGTATCTTGGAAATGGAAAGGAAACTCAGAAGCTAGGTCATTTGTACAGATGATATTCTTGGGTGGGATGAAGTGAGGCAATATGAGGTAGGTCAGAGTAACGTGGTTTTCTCACTTTGCCTCTTTAGTAAAGGGAGTAAGAGATGCTTTTATGGGGTGGGGCCTCAGTAGAGAAAGTCCTGGATGGGTGTGAGATGGGCACCTGTCAAGTAGCCCACAGAGAAAAATAGGAAATAGTTTTGTGAAACCAGAGGTGATAAGATTATTTAGTGGAAGGAAGGAAGTCTTACAGATATTTAGCAAAAGTGAAGATGGAATTAGTAAGTTATACTAGAAATTAACATTAACCCTTCACTCAAATTGAATACTAGAGAAAGGGTGGGGAGGTGTAGAGTACAAAAACTTGAAAAGATAGTTCTGTCCTGATGGGAGCATTTTCTTTGATTATAATTCACAGCCAGCTTTTCTCCTTTATGATAGAAAAGGTTTCTTTACCTGCCCAAGAAGTTTAATCTTACAGTCGTCTGTTTTCATCATTTGATTTTTCTTGATTCCTGAGCGTCTTCTTCTGATCATTAGTTTTGTTTCCTAGGAAGAATTTTGTTGAGAGTCTGCCTGGTATAGCTCCCATTATAAACAATGAGTTCCTGACTAGTTAAAAACACTTGTGAGAGTGACTTGGTTTATCTTGTCTACTCAACTGTGGGTAAATGGTTTAAAATTGAGTTTCTGTACTAGCAAAGGCTCCAATCTCGTTGTCTACAGGAGGTAGGAGGAGTAGTGGTTCACCTTGTGTGTAAGGCAGAGAGAGACACCCTGGAAGAGGGAGAGCCAGAGGAGGTGAACAGAGAGCTAAAGAGAGGGAGAGGAGACCTGAGGGCGTGAGCGAGCCAGCAAGTAAAACGTGGTAGGAGAGAGAATGATGGGTGGGTGGGAAGGCAGTATAGAAAGGGACGGAAATTGGTGTGAGGGAAGGACGGGCAAATTTTGAAGGTAGGGGGAGACAGTGGAAAGCAAAGGCAAAAAGACCAAGAGAGCAGACTCATCAAAGCCCACAGCAAAAGCTGTGAAGGCAGTTCCGTCTGGGGGTGGAAACTTCCTGTGGCTGCCCTGGAGGCAGCTTGATAACATAGAAAGGACATTGCACTTTGAATTGGAACATCTGGAGTTAGATCCTGGTAATGCCATCAAACACTCTTCCCTACTGAACAGTGGTTGGGGAAGGCATTTCTGTGAAGCTCAGTTCTAATCTCTTAAATGGGAATAATTACTGTGAGATTGTTGTAATGATTACATAAATATGCATATTGCATATTCTCTGCCTTCCCTTACCATTGCTACTTTATTTTTTTCATTTTTGTAGCCACTCCTACTTTTTTCTTGGGAAATATAAATAGAATTCCAACATTCTTGGTTAAAACTGTTTGTAGGTTTTTGGATTTTCATGAAACGCCTAGCATCTAGTTAAATGCATGTTTAGATTACACAGAAAAAGCTAGATGTAGAACTTTATGTGTTTAATTTACATGCTTTGTAAATGTTAACTCTGGCCTGAAGGTTCAAAATGATTTTATCTGATGTTTGCAGAGTTTAGCTAAGATGCTGTCCTCGTCTCCCCTCTCCTCATTTTTACCACCTGTAGTTTAGGAGCTTATTCAGTGTGCGTACTGAAATAATGTAAATGCCGTGTGCTGTGAGCCTAGCTTCTGTTTCAAGGCCCTTTGAAACTGTTTTACCACAATAACAAGCCTTATCTCTGTCTCTTTGTTCTCATATGGCTTAAATTTAGTGTCATTTTGAATTTTATAAATTTACATTTTTGTCAAGCATCCCAAAGCTGTTACATCTTAGTGACACAATGTATCATTTGTAGCATAGTGTCAGCTCTGGGTTTTGAAAATGTGTAATTTAAAACAATGCGACCGGGGCTTCCCTGGTGGTGCAGTGATTATGAATCCGCCTGCAGATTCGAACCCTGGTCCAGGAAGATCCCACATGCCACGGAGCAGCTAAGCCTGAGCGCTACAGCTACTGAGCCTGTGCTCGAGGACCCGCGTGCCACAACTACTGAGCCTGTGCGCCTAGAGCCCGTGCTCTGCAAAAAGAGAAGCCACTGCAATGAGAAGCCCGCTCTGCAACGAAGAGTAGCCTCCACTCGGCACAACTAGAGAAAGCCCATGCACAGCAAAGAAGACCCAACACAGCCAAAAAAATAAAATTAATAAATTAAAAAAAAACCAGAACAATGCGACTGTATGTTTATGTGGTGACAGTTCAGTCAAATTAAGATTATTGGGGTGGTATTCAGTCAGCATGTTAATAAAATCCTTAAACTGGTTCCCCCAGCTGTATATTCAGGTTCATGCTCCATACTCTACCCTCTCCCTGCCTGTCCCTAGTTTGACTTTCTTTGCATTTACCCATTGCTAGAAATTGTTCACATACATTTGGAGGTAGTGATGATTGGATCAGGGGGTTTGAGAAAGTCCTGCTTCAGGCAATCAGCAGTCTTTCTCAGGTAGGCAGAATAGCTTTCCTCTTTATATTACTCAGCTATAAAAAGAAACGAAATTGAGTTATTTGTAGTGAGGTGGATGGACCTAGAGTCTGTCATACAGAGTGAATGAAGTAAGTCAGAAAAATACCATATGCTAACACATATATATGGAATCTAAAGAAAAAAAAAATGGTTCTGAAGAACCTAGGGGCAGGACAGGAATAAAGACACAGACATAGAGAATGGACTTGAGGACACAGGGAGGGGGAAGGGTAAGCTGGGACAAAGTGAGAGAGTAGCGTTGGACATATATACACTACTAAATGTAAAACAGATAGCTAGTGAGAAGCAGCCACATAGCACAGGGAGATCAGCTCTGTGCTTTGTGACCACCTAGAGGGGTGGGAGGGAGATGCAAGAAGGAGGAGATATGGGGATATATGTATATGTATAGCTGATTCACTTTGTTATAGAGCAGAAACTAACACACCATTGTAAGGCCATTATACTCTAATAAAGGTGTTAAAAAAAAAAAGAATAGCCTTCCTCTTTAATAAACAAGGGACATTACTCTAGCCTCAGGCAGCAAAGGTGGCTTGTTGCTCATAACTGAGAGGACCAGTAGACTGTTGGACAATAAAGGGTTTTTGAATTATGACTGTTTTGCGTAATCTATTCCACACTTCATTCTTGCTCTTAAATATTACCTTGTAGTAATGACCTCGGAGATGAGTTAATTGAAGTCTAGAAAGATTGTTAAAATGCGGGTAGTACATTTAATGATAAGTAAAGTTTGAAGAGATCCTGTGATATGTGCTATTTTTTAATTCTCCTGGTTTTCAGATTCTAGGAGCCCTCAGAGACATTCCAATATGGAGAAATGTTGGGGGCACTCTGTTATATAGTTTGTAGCGCCTTTCCCTGAGGTTTATTAAAGAAATACTGGCTTGGATCAAATGAGTCCCCTAATTTGTACTTAACTGTTTTCACAAGGACTGTGGTCTTTGGGTCAGTTTTCATAAGGACTGTGGGCTTTGAGTCAGTAGCAAGGTTTAGGTCACATAATCATCTACATACATCATTGCTCTTCAGCATGTTGATCTTTACTTATTTAGTCAAAATATGTGAAATACAGCTACTGTAATTTTCTCTCTCTCTCTTTTAAAGACTTTGCTTCCTTATTTATTTAATCTACCTATATATTTATTTATTTATTTGGCTGCGTTGGGTCTTAGTTGCGGCACGTGGGCTCTCTAGTTGTGGCGCGTGGGCTCTAGAGCACGCAGGCTTACTTTCCCCATGGCCTGTGGGATCTTAGTTCCCCAACCAGGGATCGAACGCACATCCCCTGCATTGGAAGGTGGATTCTTAACCTCTGGATCACCTACCGTAATTCTTGTGTGATGGAATTTGCTTTTTCTTTTTCTGAATTATGTGTTTGTCATGTTTGAAAACAAAAGGGAATGGGAGGGGAGAAAGCAGGGGTCATTGCTGAACGCTGATGGTTAAAGGTAAGTAAATGTTTAACTCAGTCACTTGATTATTGTTATTGTCTTGTCAATATCTGAAAGTAAACCTAGAAAAGATTTTCAGTTGTGTTTAATGTGTATGTAAAATTCAAGATGCTAACTTGGAACTTTTCCCTCCTCTATTCTAAACAATAGGTACGTTCTATGGATGAACTGAATCACGATTTTCAAGCACTTGCTCTGGAGGGAAGAGCGATGGGAGAGGTAAGTGAATTGGTGTGTCAGAAAAGTGGGCCTGTTTTTAAGGGAAGGTTGGAGCTGTCTTTCATCAAATGTGTCCGAATCTAGTCTCCAGAAGTATGTGCTTGCTTTTCCTTGTTGCCATCCTCATGATAGGAGTGGGATATTGCAGAATTTTGCCAAAACAATCTCATTATAAGAAGAATGTTAACTTTAGCCTAATGTCTTAAAAATAAAACAAAACCAAAATGTGAGCACAAATTAATATTATCTTAACCAGTCAGTTGTAAATTGAGGTGTTAAAATTTTACAAAATAGTTTTATATGCATAAAATGTCCTTACCTTTGGCTCATTTTTCAGTTGTTAGGTTCTTTGCAGTGGAAGGGAGTTTTAGATTGGCTGCTAGTCAGAATATGTTGATAACCTATTTTTAGAGCAGTGTTATTTTTGAGGAAGGTGTTTAGGGTTCCATTGTGAAGAGGGAATTGTTAGATTTCTGGTGGAATAATTCCAGAAGGTTGAGGCCTGAGCCAGTCATCCCTTACGTAGATAGAATTTAGAAACAAGAATTTTGGTTTGTTTGTAATGTTTAAAATTAGCAAAAACAAAATTTACCATCCATTATATTGATAGTGAAGATTGCCATAATTCTAAAAGAAAGAGGAATATAAATCAAGTATAGCAGGTTTCTGGTGCTTCTAGATGTTGACAATAAGAGTGTATTGGTGATAGGTAGAACATACAGGTTGAGTTAATTGCTAAAGATGTCACAGGTTCACAAACTGGGGGCATTTGCTTGTGATTATTTTTGTTCTGGAGAGTAGCCTTAGGTTTTTTCTTCTGTTTTATATTTTGTATATCTAATATTTAAAAGCCCCCATATCTATTTTAATGTTTTAAAGGAGGGAGAATAGCTGTATTCTGGATTCTCTTTAATACTATTCATTAAATACATTTGTTCTTTGATTTAGCCAATATTCTTTGATCCAGGCACTGTGCTAGGTTCCGAGGACCCACAATTAAGATAATTTCCTGATTTATAACAAATATTCATTGACTACCATTGTGGCTGGGCATTAGTTAAAGTCTTTGTGTTTTGATCCTAAGATTCTTGCTTCCTTGGTTACAAGATTTTGTTTCCAACTTTTCTGAATCATCTTGTGGTCAGAGTCGAGTGTCCTATCATCTTGGGTTCATGGGGTTTTGGCCTGTTTTTGTGTTTTCTCTAGAGCTTGAAGAGCAGATTGGTAGGTGTTATGTTTCCTGTGCCTGCCTAATATTAATGAAACAGTGCACATCAATAAACCCTATCTGGTTATTGAGTAAACGATCTTCTCACTAAATTTCTGGAGCACAGTTTGAACAGAAAGTTAACAGATGTGTCATATTAATTATAGATGGGGAAACCACATTCATCTACTTCCTCACTCCTGTGCTTCTAACCTGGTCCACTCTACCAAAAATCTAAGCCCAGTGTTTTAAAATTAGTTACACAGAATAAAAATAATGCCCTGTTACTGTTTTGTAAGCAACACTTCACAATCTTTTAAAGACTTAACTCTAATTGAAGAAGAGTGAACAGAAAGTGAATTTTATTTAAATTAACAACCAAAATATTTAAAAAATCATTTTCTTCTTCCAAAAATATCCCTTCCCCACAAGGTCTCCAGACCGTACCTCCTTATTTTTGTTAGAGATGTTATTATTATTATTATTATTTAGAGATGTCATTTTTTGATGTTTGTATGTAATTTGTCAGACTTAGGTGTTGGCATATGTAAAATAACTAAACAAAGTACATTCCAACAGTAATGCAGTGTCACTCTTCTTTCCTTATTATTAACAAAGTAATAATAATAGCTACCATTTCTTTACCATCTATTAGGCAGATGCTGAGAGGTTTGCATCAGTAACTCTCTCAGGATGATTCTCTCATCCAGATAAGGAAAAATTTTGCTCAGGGTCACACATCTAGAAAGTGATGGAGCTGGGACTCTGACCTGGCTACCTCTCCAAAGCACGTGCCCTTAGAGTAAATGAAACTAATACTTATAAAATAATTGATGGTAAAAATCTCATTTTAGTAAGCTTTATAACAGTTGATATTTGGGGAAGGATTTTAAAAAATGCTTAATACACTTCCCTTCCAAAATACAGACACTTAACTGAAGTTATTTTTTGAAAGCATAACCCAGTGTCCAGGCACAAAGGGGACAACTAAGTTAAGTATGGAGTGAGGTGTTTGTACTCCAGGAGCTCTTTCTTTAGCTGGTTGAGGAAGGAGTGAATACACATGACAACGGAAAGGGTTCACTGTGTTTCTCTTTATGGTTCCTGTTTTGAGAAGGCAGTGATCAGTATTGGCAGGAGTAGTTTGTGATTACCTGGATGGAGGTATAGGACTTGGGAAATGTCCTCTAGTTTATTTAGGATTCATATAGGTATAGGTTGGGGGAATGTTTTTTGCAGAGATACAAGGGAGACGGGCACAAAAGAGAGATGAAGAAAGCAAGCTTTTATAATAAAATAAAAAAGCATAGTTTCTAATTAGTTTAACGTCATTAAATTTCCTTCCCTTTAAACAATAAAGCATCTCTGGGAGGGGATGTGTGTAAATGTAGTGTTTACCCATATAAACACTAAAATTTCAGGTAAATTGCATGGATTTATAAAGCCAGGCACAGTATTTTTTTGCTGCAATTATTTTATTTGTATTTATGTGTGTCTGTGTGCTTGTCTGAGAGTCCTCATTAGGGCAGATGATACCTATGTTCAAGAATGTGTGAATCTTTAGAGTTCAAAGAGAATTGCCTCAATTCAAAGTAATTGATTTCTAGTAAAGTTAGTGCTGCCTGGCTCTTGCAACTTTTTTTTTTTTTTTTTTCTCATCAAAGCCAGTGCTAGACTCCCGGAGTCACTTTGCTGGATAGTGTTTCTTAGAAATCTTGCTCAGAGGTGACTAGTTAAAACTTTGCCTTCAAACCTTGCTGGTTGTCTGAAGTACAGCTACCTGTTCTTAGCTGAAGGACACACTACAGGTGCTTTACTTACCTCCTATTCTAAAAAGTCAACATAAAAAGGAAGATAGGAAAATGTCTTAGGCTTAGGGCTACAAATTATTTTCAAATATTTCATTTAGTCTCCTTGCTAGCAGCCCCTTTCATTCAGCTTTAAGTCCAGTTCTGAAAAGTTTAAAGGCACAGATTATTTCTATTAGTTGAGTATTCAAGAGTGTATCTCTGTAGTACTGAGGAAGGCTCATTGACCTGATGTTTCTGAGTTCTGTTTCTGCCTTGGTTGGTTTATGGTCTTGCATGACTTATTTATTTTACGTCCTGAAAAGGATGCATTTGCAAAGAGGATAGTGGTTCTCCTTTGAAAGTACTTTGAGAGTCTTTGACCGAAAAGCCACCTTATTCTGAATAATTGGTTTTCTCACTTTTTTTTTTTTTTTTTTTTTTTTTTTTTTTTTTTGCGGTACGCGGGCCTCTCACTGTTGTGGCCTCTCCCGTTGCGGAGCACAGGCTCAGCGGCCATGGCTCACGGGCCCAGCCGCTCTGCGGCATGTGGGATCTTCCCGGACCGGGGCACGAACCCGCGTCCCCTGCATTGGCAGGCGGATTCTCAACCACTGCGCCACCAGGGAAGCCCTGGTTTTCTCACTTTTAAAAACCAAGGAACTTTTTTGAAGAGTCCTTAATGTTTTAGATGTAGTAAACCTGACAGTGTTCAGGGACATTAAAATAATAGTGATTATTTCTGGAATAAATGGAATGTATTTAGGTATGTGGCCCTTCATCTTTGTTTTAGAAAACTGAAGCATAGAAAAGCTTACCCTTGGTAATAAACACATTTGTAAGCCTGAGGAATGAAATCTGGAAAGTGCATCTGTATGTGGAGTGATAGTGAATCCTACCACGTTCCTGGAAGTAGAGTAAGGTGAGATGTATTTGAAACATAGCTGCAGGTTCTCATTAGACATTACATAGGAATTCTGCCTGTAAGTGTGAGAGCAGAATGGCTTGTAGAGGAAGGAATTTGACAATGATTTGGAGAGCTCTTAACCCAAAGAAAGGTATAACTTGGTAGGATGAAGAGCTCACTGGATGAGAACTCTGATGCCACCGCTTTTGGCCTTGCCTCAGGCATTCATCTTCTTCGGCCTTTGCTTTTTTTCATCCATAAGACACACATGTTGGACTAGATAGTTTTCCAGGACCCTTTTAAGTCTAAGATTCTTGGAGTTTGCCCTTATTTCTAGCTTTAAAAAGACAGAAAATAGGACTAGTTCTCCTTTTTCTAGGATATGCCAGAGGGTATCTAAAAGATGCATTTTTTAGAGTGTGATGTAGAGGTTCTGTAAGTTTTCACTGGGTTCTCTAAGTGACTCATTCACTGTGCAGCTACATAAGACATTGAAGTGTATGTCCATCAGGGCTCATAGGGTGGTAATTGTGAAATCGGGACGAGTAGGAGCCTAATGTGGATACCAAGTCCACATCTTTCCATCATGGCATGATGGCTCACAGAATTCCTGGAGGCTTTTGGGTGGCTAAAAGTACTTTTATGATCCACAGCCCTAGAGGGGCTAACCTCACACTGTAAATGCCTTGCAGTTAGGGTCCCATAAGAGTAACTCAGTTGACTCTAAACTGGGTTGAATTTTGGAAAGGAGATGTGTTGTTTGCCAGCAAGATCATGCAGCCTTTCTTGCAGAAAGGATGAAAAATAAATAGAGCCTGTGGTGCATTATAAAAATATATGACCAAGCAGTGTAACACATCCTTTCCCCACAAAATGCAGCTTTTGAGTATGCATAGGAATGGTAAAAGCTGCCTAGTTCCATTAACTTTGTATTAATACCATTTGGTTGTTGGGCATTTTTGACATCTTGTTATTAAAATGAAATGGTTCCTTTAGAGAAGACATAGCTAGCCAGGCCAAATGATATGGAGGAAGTTAATAACTTTCCTTTATTAGGTTAATGACCATGTTAGAGGTGAAGTGACCTTTTTTCTTTTTTTCTTTTTTTTTTTTTTTTTTTTTTGCGGTACGCGGGCCTCTCAACTGTTGTGGCCTCTCTCGTTGCGGAGCACAGGCTCCAGACGAGCAGGCTCAGCGGCCATGGCTCATGGGCCCAGCTGCTCTGCGGCACGTGGGATCTTCTCGGACCGGGGCACGAACCCGTGTCCGCTGCATCGGCAGGCGGACTCTCAACTACTGTGCCACCAGGGAAGCCCTGAAGTGACCTTTTTATGAGTCTTGTTTTGGAAGTTCCTGGGATCTCATAATAGTTTTGGGATCAGGATTGGGCATTTTGAAGAAGATGATAAGAAGGTATCTTCTAACCCTGCGAACGTGGGTACATCTAACATTTAGAACCTGGTGCCCAGTTCTGTCCTGTCACTTTGAGACATGTGTGGAACCCCACGCATTCCAATATCTGCCTTCTGTCCTGCACTGGGAAGAACGGGCGGACTTAACCACTGTATACGTTAAGCTATCTTGGAATGTTTGAATGCAGTGAAGTATGTTTCTCTGCATCAGGAAATAGCTGATCCACATGCAGCTTAATCTGTCTTCATTAAATTTCTTCCCTTTTATCCTCCTTTGTCTAAAATGTTTTTATTCTTTCTATCCACATCAGTATGCTTTATTTGAAAGTAAGCTAATTAACTACAGTAATACATTAACACTTTTCAAAACACTTTGGCATTGATTTCATTACCTATGTGAATCTCCCAACAGATTTTTGAGAGACACGACTGTTTTTACATGAGGGAAGTGAGTTCTAAGGTCAAGTGACTCCAGCTAAGATCATAATTGTCAAGATGTAGATTGACATCAAGTTCTATTTCATTAGGCTCAGAAATAATAATAGCTGCAGTCTATTGAACATATATGATTTTCCAGGTACTGTACTAATCACATATACATTATTGTCTTCACAGTGGTCCTGCAATATTAGGATGTCCTTTATATACTGGGCAAACAGGGATTATAGAGGTTAACATGATCATGAGCCAGATGTTTAAACCCAGCTCTCTATCACTCCAGATCCTGAGCTTTTCTGCTTTTCATTTCTGCATGTCTAGAGCCTACCCAGTATGCAAAAGTCCAGCGTCAGTTATCAGCTCTTCTATGAAAGCTTTCTTGCTCTCACCAGCCAGAAGCTACAGAGGGGAATTTAGTAGCACATTATTTATTTATATCATTCTTATGGCCCTAATTTATTTTATATATAGTGATTTGTGTAAATGTTTTCTATTTCCTTGCACATAAGTTTGCTGAGGGCAGGGGCTTCAGCTAATATGTACTTTGTAAACAGTGGCTGCCTAATATATTGTGTTGAATAAATTGTGTACCAGTAAATATTTTTTTCTAAGTATGGATTCCTCTTTATTTTCTCTTTTACATCAGAAGTTCCCCCCGAGGGACCTCAGTTCAATTCAGTAAATATTGCCTGTATTCTCTATTCATATTACTTTTTCACCCTCAGGGATGTGGAGGTGTGAAGGGGAGGATGGGGCGGTGTGAAGGGGAGGATGGGGAGCGGACAAAACTGAAAAGCATTTATTCAGTCTTCTCTGCAAATCTTTACATTTTCGAACTCTTCAGTAATTGTTTTACGAAGAGTACTACATAGGATGAATAGCATGTCAGCAACGCTGTTATCCAAGTTGAATCTTATATAAAGGCATTTATTATAAATGATCTTTTATTTAATGTAGTTGTAATCATAGGACACTTTCTCTGGTCCATCTGCTGGGGCATGGAAATATCCTCATTATATATATATATACAACCAGACATAATGGTGTTTAGAAAATTGGAATTGCTGTTGTTATATTTCTTGTTCAAGCTTGTATTAAACTATGTTGTGTGTAATTCTTTCTTGTTTACTTTTGTTTTGCTGATGAGGAACCAGAACACCAAAATTAATTCATTGTCTCTTAATTAATTAATGCATTCGGTGGTCCTCATTATAGCAAAACGTGTAGAAGAAATAGTTTATTTTCTGTGTTGGTCTTCCCTGTATACATGCATATCTGTGATATACATGCACATCTGTGAAATTTTCCACTCCTGGAACACAAGAAAGAGGGAACCTGTCCATATCTGGCATACTAAGATACTTCTCTTGTCAATTTAATAATTAAAAATGCCCTGAGGCTGACTGGATGTGTGGGTGGGTTTGAGTGTTTGGTCCCATCTTGAGGCAAATGACTCTTTATCCTCTCTTAATTGAGCTGTTTACTTCTTGCCTGGGGAATATCAGGGGGGTAGGTCATGAAGCAATCTAGATGTTTTCATGGTTTTATTCATGAACTTTACAGATTTCCTAAGTGATCTGGAGGTTTATCTTCTACACACTGGGCTCTCAGGTACTATTGCCAGGAATCATTTGAAGTCTAGACCTAGTATAACTTTAATATGGTTATGTTATAGATCAAACCATGTAATTTATACTTAGGTAATAACAAATGACATTATTTATAGGGAACTTAAAGGTGGCCGGGATAACATTGTCTTCTATTTCCTTACATGCCTTTTCTATATCGTGCAGAAAAGCCTGGTTCACCTGGGGAATATCTTCATTTTCTGAACATAGTTTACTGTTCGTGAAGTTTTATGAGGATATCAGAGAAAAGGAACTTCTTTTGGCTCTGTTCTAATAACTTGAAGCAGGAAGGTTTAAGGACAACTTTACTTTCAGTGGCTTCAGGAAGGGATGTGCAGTGGAGAAGGGATTAGTGTGGAGCTTGCCCCAGGTTAATTTACCGCAAAATATTCATGGAGCTTGAGGTGCTAACAGTATCCCTGAAGCTTTTATTTTTGAAGGGCATGCTTTCTGAAAGAACAACCAATGTCTTCTGTGTGTTTAGTTTCAAGGATGAAGTTAACAGTGATTGTGTTTTTTGTGTGGTAAAGAATACTGGGAAACCCCTGTGCTCCTTTGAAGACAGTGCGTTTTTGGTTTTGTTTTGTTTTGTTTTGTTTTCTTTGGCCGCACCTCGAAGCACGCAGGATCTTAGTTCCCCAACCAGGGATCGAACCACTGCCCCTCTGCAGTGGAAGCATGGAGTCTTAACCACTGGACCGCCAGGGAATTCCCCAGAGTGTATTTTTAACAGTAGCCATCAATTAAAGAACTGTTTGCAATTCAGTCTAATTTGTGGTGGTCCTAAAATTTAAGAGCTACCAAATTCTTCATATCTCTACTTGATTGCTCTTTTTGCTCTTATTGTTCCCCAGCAACTCACAGTGGATCCTCAGGACATCCTTAAAACTTTACCCATTGGAGTTGTAGACTTAAACTTGCAGCACCATATTCTTACATACTTGGATCCTGTTTTTTTTTAGTTTTGTGGTACGTGGGCCTCTCACTGTTGTGGCCTCTCCCGTTGCGGAGCACAGGCTCCGGACGCACAGGCTCAACGGCCACGGCTCACGGGCCCAGCCGCTCCGTGGCATGTGGGATCTTCCCGGACCGGGGCACGAACCCGTGTCCCCTGCATCGGCAGGTGGACTCTCAACCCCTGTGCCACCAGGGAAGCCCATTGGATCCTGTTTTCATCTAGGCTTTGGACTCAGCTGACTCTGTGGAATAGATTCCTGATTAAAATAACTTCAGTGGTAGACTGGCTTATGTATACTTAGTGACTTCATTCTTGATCATCATAATGGGCTATGAATCTTTCCTTTTGAAATTAAATAACTTTAAAAGAAAATGCCTTGAAAGTTGAGGGGCATCTAAGCAGCAGTTTATACCTTTCCAGCTCCCATTTCCACAGGTCCCTTCTTTTACCATTTTATGCCTAGGTTACTGCAGTGACCTCTTTGCTTAGCCTCCCAGCATCCATTTGCTTTCCCTCACTCCTTTTTATAAAGGAATGTGAAATTAATCTTTTTTTGTCTCACGGCAGGCGGGATCTTAGTTCCCCAACCAGGGATTGAATCCATGCCCCCTGCATTGGTAATGTGAAGTCTTAACCACTGGACTGCCAAGGAAGTCCCTCAAATTAATCTTTTAAAATGAATTTTTATGATTTTACTCCCTGTTGCTGCCTGTTGGATTAGAGCCCAGCTCCTGAGTGCTCCATAAAGCCTCACTGGCAGCTGGACTAGTTGTGCTTTTTCACCCTCTCCTTACTGCGCCTCTAGTTGGTGGCGGGATTCCTTTTTTATTGGTGGGCACCTGCCCCACTTGCTTTTATTTCTACCTTTGCTCTTTGTGGAAAGTCCTTCCCGCTGTCTTCTCGCTCCATCCTTTAAGGTGTTCCTTGACCATCCTGTGCCAGGTACTGTTCCAGTTTGATTCTTGGTAGGTTTTTCTTTTCTTTTTTTAAAAAAAATTTAATTCTTGGCCTGTTTGTTTGTTTATTTATTTTTGGCTGTGTTGGGTCTTCGTTGCTGCCCACGGGTTTTCTCTAGTTGCGGTGAGCAGGGGCTACTCTTCCTTGTGGTGCGTGGGCGCGGGCTTCTCATTGTGTTGGCTTCTCTTGTTGTGGAGCATGGGCTCTAGGCTCACTGGCTTCAGTAGTTGTGGCTTGCGAGCTCTAGAGTGCAGACTCAGTAGTTGTGGAGCACGGGCTTAGTTGCTCCGCAGCATGTGGCATCTTCCCAGACTAGCGCTCGAACCTGTGTCCTCTGCATTGGCAGGTGGATTCTTAACCACTGCGCCACCAGGGAAGTCCCGGTTTTTCTTCTTAATCTTTTCTTTCAGGGCAGAGAAACTTTGTTTGTTTGTTTTTTACTGCTTTTGTTACTTCCAGTAGTGGCTCATGCAGGTTTTGCATTTCAGAGTAAGTTCAAGTACTTCATATGCTAAAATTTTATTTTTTCAATGGTCAGAAACACAATATTGGTTTTTCAGATATGAGAGAGAAGATCAAGTTACCTCATGTTGGCCAGGCCTAAGTGGTTCGTGTAACTTCATCCTTAGTGGTGGAAATGTTATTAAAGGACATTAGATATAACTATTAACAGTGTTTATTATGAAAAGTGCTTAGTAACCCTGGAAAATATTTTTTAAAAATCTCTTAATTTTATATACTGCCATTATAATTATGCAAAAAATTGAACTTTTCTTTCTTAAAAGGAGTATATTAGATTTCAACAAAAAGAGATTTAGTTGAGAGACAATTAATATGGGAATTTGTTTTCACTAGTAATCATCTTGCCACATAGACTGAAAATTTTAAGCAGTAATTAATTACTAGATGCCAGATTGTGATGCTGCCTAGTAATGAAATGTGAAAAAAATTATAGCAAATTTTGATTCTTAGACAGTTTTTTGACGATTTGAATAAAATGAAACAGAACAAAAATGTTTAAACATTTAAAAATAATCTTTACATGTAAGTATTGAGTGACTGATTAAAAAAATGCAGGATACTTAATTAGTAGATATATAAATGGGAAGTGAGAATTTAGAGGGTCATGTTCCTTAAACCTTCTGGAAGAGAAGGGAAAAATGAAAACACCATCTTCTTTATTTTTTAATATACTTAGGTATTTTTAATTAAAAAATGATTGGCTTGTGATTAAGCCATTGAAGATTTTCACCATCCCTTATTTAAGCTACAGTTTTCAAAGTGGATTGGAAATTATTATCTGCTTGCTTAAAAATACTGGGTTGGCCAAAAAGTTCGCTCAGGTTTTTCTGTAACATCTTATGGAAAATCCCGAACAAATATTTTTGGCCAACTCATATCTGAAACATGCGGTGTGAGCTCTCTCAAAATTCCCACTAACTTTTGTCACTTTGAAATTATGTTGAAGTGAAATGTATCTGCTTAAGAGAAAATGCCTTATATGTATTGAATTCTGTACCACCATAATCTCAATTTTTACTTATTAAAAATCAGTTCTAAATCATAATAAAAGTCTATTTTGTAACAAGTCATCCATAATCCCACATCAACGAGCAGCTATTTCAGTTTTTATTTTTCTTTCCAATCTTGATTAAAAAGGGAAGGGTGCATGAGGAGAAGCAATCTTTTCATGTACAATTTTGTATTTTGCTTTTAAAATTTAATGTTATTTTATAAATATTACATATAGTCCTGATAGCTGTTTTGGGTGAGCTTGTATTGTTGCATGTAGTTGTACCTTATTGAACATTTAGTTTGCTCCTAACTTTCTTGGTCTTATATTTTGAATATGAAGCTTTTTTTCCCTTTTGAATTGATTAATGTTGAGATAAATTCTCAGGAATGAACATGGCTTTTTTTCCAGCTTTTAAATTTATTATTATCTTTTTTAAAATTTTTATTGAAGTATAGTTGATTTACAATGTTGTGTTAATTTCTGCTGTACCGCAAAGTGATTCAGTTGTACATATATGTATTCTTCTTCATATTCTTTTCCATTACGGTTTATCATAGGATATTGAATATAGTTCCCTGTGCTATACAGTAGGACCTTGTTGTTTATGCATCCTATATATAATAGTTTGCATCTGCTAACCCCAAACTCCCAACCCTTGACTCCTTCACTCGCCTCCTGCTTGGCAGCCACAAGTCCATTCTCTATATCTGTGAGTCTGTTTCTGTTTCATAGATATGTTCATTTGTATTGTATTTTAATTGTAGTTTTATTTGGATATATGCCCAGGAGTGGGATTGCTGGGTCATATGGCAACTTTGTTTTTAGTTTTTAACTTCCATACTGTTTTCCATAGTGGCTGCAACAATTTACATTCCCACCAACAGCGTAGGATGTGAACATGACTCTTAATGTATATTTTTTCAGAACCCTTTCCAAAAGAATTGTCATAACAGTGAATGGATATTTGTACCTTTTTTTTTAAAGCCTTGTAAAGAATATTGATTTATTCTTTTATATTTAAACCATTTCTTGTTAAAGCTTTAGTAATAACTTCTGTGTGTAGTTTATAGTATTTATTATGAACTGTCTCACTAGATTTCACAACAACCCTCTATGGTATGGAGGGCCAGGTAAATTCCCCAGGGCATTAAGATTTTGAGAAGGGAATTCTGAAAATTACAGTTTTCACAGTTAGAGCTTTGACTAGAACATGTGACCGTGTTTACCAATAATAACTTCTTTATTTCTATCAGTACTGAGCGGTCCTTTCTCTGAGTTGATACCAAGTTCTTTTAATGTAATGAGAATATTTATCAAGAGATTTAAAAATTGAGGGGCCTGTATCTTACCAGCTAGTTAAAATATCAGGTATTTGACTCCTGCATTGTCTACATTCCAATGAAACTAAGCTTGTGTTGGAAGTTTGCATTGCCACATGAGATGATTAAACCTGTTCATGACTTTGGGGCTGTAGCATCCCTGTGAACAGTACTCCTTACGAAGCCAAATTTCTGCTCTGAGAGATAGCTCTGTGCAGCCTGTGTTGTGTGTAAGCAGTCCTCTTGAGTACAAAGTGCTTATTGGAGTTTCCATCTATGCAAATATTAATGGTGGTATGGTCAAACATATCCAGTCTTTAATATTCAGCTTGCCTCTTAGTTTCTGCAAAGCTCTAATCATAGTTCTTCCTGCAGTGTTTTGTTAGGGCTCCTAATTTTATAGATTTACCCTGAAGTGGGCTGGGTGATGTTGTGCTCACATCTGCTAGCTGAGTACACAGGAGCATTTCATTGGCTATGCCATTAGCAGTGTGAAGTCTATTGGTTACTATTTTGTTATTAAATCATATTAGCAGCTAATTCTTTGAGTGATTACTCTGAGTCCAGCATTGTACTACTCCTTTACACACTATATTATTTAATGTTCATAACAGTTCATTTTATAGGTGAGAAAACTGAGGCCTAGATGAGTTAAATTCACACAGTTGGGATTTGAAACCAGTTTTTTGTTGTTGTTTGTTTTTTAAAATGATTTCAGAGTAGTTGTGTGTGTTTTACCACTATATTACTTCTTAAAAGAAGAAGCCTAGAGGTTTTTTTTTTTTTTTTTTTTTTTTTTTTTTTTTTTTTAGCCTAGAGGTTTTTGATGTTCTCAGCCTTTTAGTTTATTGTCTCCACCTCTGTTTAAAGGACTCTTAGTAGGGGTTAACGTGGTGGTTGATTGTGCGAGCGTGGCTTTGTGTATTGGCTTTTCTGTTAGATGATTTTTTAAAAAAGGTGTTTCCAAACACAATTTAGAGGTTTCCCAAGTGGCTAACATTGCTCGTAAACCAGTGCTTGATTTCCACTTTGTTCTCCAGAAGCCTCATGAACAAGCTTACCTTAAGTCTTTTCCTTTACAAACCTGTGGTTCAAGCTGGGATAAATAGTGTATATGTTTTTCTCCTAAAGACTGGAGAACAGGTACTATTGGAGAGGCACTTAGGAATCCCATTTAATGGGACAGTACATGGAAGAGTACAAGGTCTGTTGTATTGCTGTGTCGGATGGTAGGACCTCCCAAGCCCTGGTTCTCAGTTCGTAGGTCTTGAAAGGGATTTACTAATTTAGAGGTGATTGGATTTTAGAACTGACCTATACTGACTAGAACCACAAGAGATTAATGTATGAAAACTAAAATTCAATTTACTAATTTATAAGGAGAAATAACAACTCCCAAGTGGACAGGATAATTGTGTTCAGTGGTCAGCATGTTTGACTATAGGAGAAAGCAAAGTTCTCTTAAGCGTGCTTGGTAAGCAGTCTGAGCCAGCAAAGTTACTTGGATGTTTTTAGTGGCTGCTGTACCCAAGCTACTGTCTAGCCTGATGCTTTAATTGTTTTTATAAGGACAGACTTGTTTGTGCATCATATGTCCTCTCCCTAAACATGCATATTGGTTGATACTGCCTACATCTGACTCCCTGGGTCTTCTTTGCTTTTGTTGGACCAATTTCTAATTCCCATATCTTCCTTTAGAATTGTGAAATCTTTTAATCCTCTAATTGCCTAATCATTCTTTAAATTGAATTTTGTAAACCTCTTCTGTGATCTGTTCTTCGTTGTCCTTTCAAAGAACAATATTTCCAAGTTCTTGATGGGGTAAGCAGTAATTGTCTTTTCATACACTAGTTGCATTTGAATGTTTGATGATTATGATTGAATTTAGGTGTGGCTTAAGTGAAGGTTTGGCAACTCCTGATGTGGGTTGGTGAACCAAGATGTTTTAGCCAGTGCTGTGGATGATATTACCTTTAGAGGGGTTGAATCTGAATTTGAAATAACAATTGGATACTCATCACCACTTTGTTTTATATTCAGTAGATTATAGCTCCTTTTAATGTGATCAGATTCGAACAATATCTTTATTTTAGATGACTCTTGACTGTGATTGCTACTAATTCTCATTAAGCTTAATTAACAAGTCTAAGTCCATTTAACTTTGCCAAATATAAAAAGCCAGTCCTTTTTTTTTTTTTTTTTTTTTTTAATACAGAGGGGCTATAAGACAAAATAGGGGAAAACATGAAATGGAACGGATGTAATTTTTTCCAAATTCAAAAAAAGCACTTTGATTTTAGATATTAGAAATGGAACAAGAAGTGCTTCTTGAAAACAGACTCTTAAAGATGTTTTAAATAAAGCTCTTCCATATATTCACAGCTGTATTAGTTATCTATTGCTATGTTCCACATTACCCTAAAATTACCCTAAAATTTAGTGGCTTAAGACACGTTGTTTAAGCCTCACAGTTTCTGTAGGTCAGGAGCCCAGTCATGACTTTGCAAGATTCTTTTTTTTTTTGGCGGTACGCGGGCCTCTCACTGTTGTGGCTTCTCCCGTTGCGGAGCACAGGCTCCGGACGCGCAGGGTCAGTGGCCATGGCTCACGGGCCCAGCCGCTCCGCAGCATGTGGGATCCTCCCAGACTGGGGCACGAACCCGCATCCCCTGCATCGGCAGGCGGACTCTCAACCACTGCGCCACTAGGGAGGCCCTGCAAGATTCTTTATTTCAGGGTCCCTCACAAGCTGCGGTCAGGATTTCAGCTGGGTTTGCAGTCATCTCAAAGTCCAACTGGGGAAGGGGCTGCTTCCAAGCTTACTCACGTGGTTGATATCAGGATTAAGTTTCTCGCAGGTTGCTAGACTGAGGGCCTCAGTTCCTAAGGAATTGATGTCCAGTGACCTCTCTTGGTTCCTTGCCATATGGGCCTCTCTATTGGGCAGCTCACAGTATAGCAGCTAGCTTTGTTAAAGTGAGAAGGTGAGAGGGTGAGAGAGGAGAAGAAGCAAGATGGAAGTCAGTATTTTAAAGACAATCTTGAAAGCGGCACCCCCTCACTTTTGCCCTCTCTCACTCCTTAGGAGCAAGTCAGTAGGTTCAGCCCACAGACAGGATAAGAGGGGGAATTACACAAGGGACTTGAGTACCAAGAGGTACAGACATTAGGAGTTGTTTCAGGTGCAGCTTGCTACCCAGCTGAAGAGTGGAGAAGGGTATGTTTCGGAGGAAAGAGAAATGCTGTGGAAAGTCCAGAGACTGAGCAGCTTTGCTAAGTTTGCTTCTGTCCTTGCCCAGGTGCCTTGATACAGTAGTTTACTTTTCTTCATTTGCAGAGCACTCTTGCAAACCATAGGTTCTGCCTTTTTTCCTCCCAGAATTGGCTTGCTACCACCTTCTTCTACCACTTCCTTCTTCTTTTTCTCTTACAGACTTGCCTTTTCAGTCCCTGCTGTTTTCATTAAAATAGTTAATTGATCTTCTTGGTTACTTTGCCAAAACATATGGGGTTTTAGTACTTTGGGGGCTGCTCCTAGCATCTATTTAGGATTTATATTTATACATACTGTTAATAGTGGAAAACACTGTTTCCTCTTGGTATCTGACTAGGGTCTTGACTTTTTCAGCGTGTACTCTATGCATTGTGCTCTGTCATTTTATATAAGGGACTTGAGCGTCTGAGGATTTTGGTATCTAAGGAGGCTCCTGGAACCAACACCCCCATGGATACTGAGGGATGACTGTATTCCTTTGAGATTTGTTGCATCTATTACTACTTTGAAGTACAGTCTCCACTTTTTAGTACCTTTCTACATGTTTGTTGTATTATTGTTTCCTTTTGAGAGAATTTGGCCTGGAAACAGCCTTGCTTATATATATGGACCTGCTTTTGCTGGCTTTGCATGTTGCAACAACCTGGCAAGCTATGAGGAAAGATGACAAGATCTTAGAAGTCATTTTTGAAGCCTTGAGTTCAAGGGCTGCTGGTTTCACTAAGCAATTTGACAAATTATGGACAGACTATATTTGCACATAGAGGCTGGTGGCTTTAGAGCAGCTTGAGTTTTGAATAAAGATTTCCAAATTTGTGTCAGGAGGGATGAGCACCATAATGAATATACTTGATCATCTTTGCTCTCTTTCCAATAAATGGAGACTAAAGTTAACCAACAAGTGAGGAGTCCCTTGTGCTCACATTCTTTCTTCTGGTACACAGAGGAGAAGTTGATGTGGACTCCTGTTTGCTTACACTCCCTACAAAATACAGGAGAAAAATCAGAATGTTAGTTGGAAAGGGTACAACCAATAGGGAAAGAAATTCTATTTGTAATCTTATAGGAGGGCATTTTTGAGATTAAGAGGAGAAAAATAAGTTCAAAGGCAAGAATTCTCGAGTTGTGTGTTAGTACACATTAATTTTCAGGGTCCCATCTGTGGTTTACAGCTGTTTTGCCTTGGTGTAATGCCACTGAATACATTTATTGAGAACCTCCTGCGTGGTGGGCATTGTGTTAGGCCCGCATCAGCAACATCTCTAATCATCACAGCAACCTGAAAAATATTTCCTTCATCAATGCAAAGAGAATGAGGCCCAGGGCAGTCCTGCAGTTTGTCCTAGGACACATCAAAGTTGTCTAGTCCAGGGCTTCCTGACTCAACTGCCTAGCTATGGTCTGGGCTCTCCCTCCCATCCCTTCCCCCTCCCCATCAAGTTAACAGACCAGCTGTGTCCTTGCTTCTCTCAGAGAATGAACCCTAGAGGCACATTAGGAATTGACCGCTTGTAACTGCTCATCTTCAAGTAAACCAATGTCTGTGCAATTAAGTGTCAGACGGAAATGTGTCTTTTGTCATGACCTTGTTGGACTAGAAAGTAACAAGTTAGGGGAAAAAAGTAGAGGGAAACTGCTTTGCTCCAGGTAGTAAGCAACCCATGTCTACCAGATAGTTTTATAGAGCTAGAATAAATTGATGTCAAGAAACCCAGAATTTAGGTTGGAAAGCTGAGATTCATTTTAGTGAGGGCAAAGTTGAGGTGTTTCTTCATTATCATTGGGTTATGGGTTATAAATAGAAAAGGTAAACCTTTATTGTCAAGGAGGAGAGCAAATGTTTTGTACTTTCTGGTTTTTTATTGTTCCTCTGAGAAATTCAACTCTTCAGGTGCATTCTTTTTTGCTCAAAAGCAGTGTACTATCTCAAACTTCTGAGTTTCTTGTCTGAGTAGTAGCAGCTGAAGTGAAAACATAATTAGAAGAAATAAGAGGGACATTTTAGTGAGTAAAGCTGATAACCAGAACGATGAATGATGGGATTCTAGTGGAAATTTACTTTTTAACAGGTCACTAAATGCTTTGATCTTGTGCAAAACTGTACTGTGTTTTGCTTGAAAGGGTAGTTTGCATTTCTTTGGTTGAAGCTAATTTAAAGCTAGTGATGCCTGCGTTTTTATGAGGTGTGGAATGTTTTGTGAAGTCACTTTAATGGCATTACTAAGTATTCTTAAGATTAACTGAGGTGAGGAGATTTTTATTTCCCTTCCAGTAATGGGGGAATAGCTGTTCTGTCTTTCCAAAATCTTGGAACAGGTTAATGTTGTGGTTGGAAAGTTTTTTTTGTTTTTGTTTTTGGTTTGTTTTAGTTTTTTCTTTGTGGTGTTGAAAGTGTTTTAGTTAAACAGAATCTCTGTGTATGAAGGAGGTGAATTTTGCCCCTAGTGTTCCATAGCTGGGGTCTGAGTTCATGCCACAGCTTGAGTAACTTTGTAAGGGCCCCTTAGTATACATGTAGGCAGAAGTAGCCTTTTAGTAGTTGTAGGTACTTTCTTTTTCAGTAAGAATCTTCTTAGCAGTTAGCTGATACGTCTAGTATGAATCCCCCCCCTTTAAAAATCTTGGCATAGATTAAGTGAATAATTCTAGATATTTAAGCTGAGCCTGTATTGTGATAGGTTGATCTGTAGCCCCCCTTGCATTAGGCCTCTTTGTGATTTTTACCAAACATAGTAGTGCTCTGACCACAATCTGCAGAGTCAGAACACTGTGATTAAAGACCTTCAGGGCACGTGAGCATCTTCAGTACCCTTGTCTAAAAGAAAGTGTTGACTGCTGTACTTTCATCCTTTATGAATTCTTTAAAAGCATCTATTATTTTTAATTTGCAGCAGCTCTTGCCAGGTAAAAAGTTTTGGGAAACAGATGAATCCAGCAAAGATGGACCAAAAGGAATATTCCTGGGTGATCAATGGCGAGACAGTGCCTGGGGAACATCAGGTAATCTAGATCTAGCATCTGTACTGTGATTTATGCCTGTCTTAGAGCTCCTTTCCTCAGCAATTGGCAAGTGGTGAATTTTACATCAGTGACAAGCATGTCAAGCAATGTCCTGTCCTGTGGTATAATTGCCATGAAGGAGCTTATATGATGTAATTTATTAAAACATAATTAACACAAAATCAGGTCTTCAATATTTTACCGAAGTGCTAGCCACAGGGGAATGGTCTTATTTGAAATGACCGTAATTTCAGCTACAACTTCTTGTTCTGTACTGCTGTCAGCATACTTGGAATTAGAAAATCCATGCCTGCCATTTGAAGTTCATGTTTCTTTCTCCTCCCATTGCCCCTGTGTACTGTGTATGGGGTGATCTATCTATAAATGTGGTTTGGGCCAAATAAGTCACTGGGCATGGACGCTCTTCTGACTGACTACTCCTGAAGAAAGGGATGGGGAGAACTTGTAGAGGCAGACATACCGACAGCAGAAAGAAATGACAGTTGATAGGGAGGAAGGAGACAGAAAATTCAAAAGCTGATGTGCTGTGTTATAGCAGTATAAGAATGGAACCTCAGATGACAGTGGTCATCAGAAAAGATCAAATTATGTTGTTTTAAAAAGGGCAGTAAGATCACATTTTGTTTCAGTAACATTACCAATAAAACATATTAAAAAGAAATTCTGCTACTTGAAAGGGGTAAACATTAATTTATCCACTTAACTAGATAAATCAGTTATGTGAACTGCTGTATTGCTCTGCTATCCTGGATATATGAGGGGTGTGTTCCGTTTCCTTAGCTTATGTAGAATATTATACTTAGGGAAAACACAATAGGAGATTTTGGCTCAACTGACCATGGCAGGTTTCCTGATTCCCAGTCATTGGTTTATCCATGAGACATCACTCATAATTTGTTTGAGCCTCTGGCTGCACTGTATCATGCTTGTGTATCTTTTTTGTAGATCATTCAGTTTCCCAGCCAATCATGGTGCAGAGAAGACCTGGTCAGAGTTTCCATGTGAACAGTGAGGTCAATTCTGTACTGTCCCCACGGTCGGAGAGTGGGGGACTAGGCGTTAGCATGGTGGAGTATGTGTTGAGCTCATCCCCGGGCGATTCCTGTCTAAGAAAAGGAGGATTTGTAAGTTGGCTTGAGGAACTTGTTCCTATCTCTCTCTCTCTCTCTTTCCCCTTTCCCCTAAAGCAAAACATGCCTGTTCAGTTTCCTTAGATATTCACAGCACTAAGTGCAGGGTTTTAAAAAATGCTTTTATTGCAATTAGATTTCAGCAAACACAGCAGGAGATGTAAACTAAACTTTTTAAAAATAGAGAAATGATGTTTTTTGGGGACTCATTGATAGTAATGTGAGGTAAGGACTGAAATCTAGACTGCAGTTCATTGGCCTACCAGAAAACACCATTTTTAGTTTAAAACAAACGAACAAAAATAAAAAGAGAAGGGATTAACACAAAGCTGAAGGCAGGTGTCAATAGGGAATAGATCTGAGAGAGTGATTTGCCAATACCCTAGTATCCTTAAAATGGAGCAGATATGTGGGGTCATTCTTGTTTTTGCTAGCTAGGCTTTAATTATGGAATGATCTTTGGCCCTCTTTGAATAGCTTTGCTTCTCATACCCAGGCTGTCAGGAAATTAGAAGTTCTGTTAATTCCGTCTTTCAGTTTTTTTCAGATTCATCACCATTGGCCTCTCTGATTCTAAGTTGTAGCTAGAGCAGCTTCTCTGACTACAGCCTCTTCCCTTTTTAAGCCTTAAGCAGTCTTCCTCAAGCATCTTTGATAGCCTTTCTCAAAACTATTTCTTTCTTATACCATTGACTTTCTAGATCTAGAAGTGTTAAGATGTATTTCTGTTTGAGTCTTCCTCATTTTGTATTCTGTGACTGGTTTTATATTCCAAATCACAGCTAGGAAGGCCAGGAAAGGCACCCTGAATCTTTCTTCTTTCCTTTTCTTCCGACTCAACTTGTTTTGTACCTTTTCAAAGCACTTTCTCCCTGAAGTTTTTTTGGGCTAATACTCCTGGTTGGCAATCATTTTAAGAGACCTTCTTTCCCCCAAATCATAATAATAACTTTGTCTTTACAACTATCTTACATTCTTTTATCTTGATAGCATTTGTTGTCAGTGTTTTTATTGTTAGACATCTGTTGCTAGGTATCAGAGACTTGGTCCTGTTTTCCCAGTTCCACTTGAAACTTCTCTAGAGTCACAGTAGTACATTTTTGGTGCAGCTTTCTCAAGTGTCAAGTTCAAGTCTTTAATACATTAGTGGACATGAAATGAATGATTGTTGACTTGCTTGGCGGGAAGATAACAGGTGGCATCCAAGGTAACCAGAATTCCCATGGAGTTAGCTTTATTCTAGGCACGTCAAAGATGATGGATGCTTCAGCTGACATTGACATTTGACACTGCCGGAGCTTTTGATTCCACCAAAAAAATGGGGGGTGGGGGTGTGAAATGAACTAATTTAAGAGGCTGGTTTGGAGTTCTCCCAGCTCCATATCTAGAAATTTGGTTTGAGGAATTTAGCCAGAACAGGATCATTCATTTGTATAATTACCTTCAGGAAGATCAAGGGACTAAACTGGGGCTTTTGTCTGAGTCGTGCATGGTAACTGTTCCAAAGCTGACCTGATTACTTCTGGGTCTTTTGACCCTGCAGAGGCATAGGTCAGGTTTAGTGGCTTGTAGATCAGATTGGAAAAGACTTCTTGTATTTGAACCTTCCCAGGAGGCTACTTGGGAAGAACAAGATCTACCCTTTGGATGTGAGGAATGGGATCAGGCAAAATGATCATTTGCCTGTTGTCTCATGGGAAGGATGGTGTTACTTCTTCTCTTCTTTCAGCTTATCCCCAGCTCACCTCTTTTTCTTACCTCACACTTCCCTCATCTCAAGAGTACAGATTCCTCAGAGGAAGTGCTGCCTTCCAACTTCTGCCTATAACTTTTAGTTATTTACTGTAGGAGAAAAGTTAGTGTCGTGCATAGGTTAAGTCATTACTGTGGTGAACTGGAGCCTGTATGACTCTTGCCATGAATTCTCTATAATGTGTGACCAGCTTCTAAGTCTTGGGCATTAGCCACCAGGCATGTGCCTGGGTTACTGTGAAGTTTGTAGGAAGAAGAAAAATAATTAGAATTAGGAGAAAAGTAAAACACTGGTGCTGACTTATTATTTTTTTTTCTGTTTTTATCTTTTTAAACAGTTATTTCATTAATCTGTAACGAGGCTGTATCTTTGGTATTCAGTATCTTATTTGATTTTGTAGAGGTGGCTTCTATCCTTAATTGTCTTGAGAGATTGGTGAGTTTTAGTATTGTCACCAGAGGAAGTTGGAAGAACTCAGGATAGAGGAACTCAGGATAGAGGTCAGAAAATTGAACTCTCTAAAAAGCATCTGCTTTACTGAGCTGCTGAGGTTTGCATAACAATAAATGAAAATTCTCCAAATCTGTGTTCCAACTTTTCAGAAGGAAGGTTGTGGGTAATGAAATATTATCCTGTTATCCTGTATTTTGACTTGAGTTGCACCTAAATGGTGATACAGGAAGACTGATTAGTGACGTCAGTCCATCACATTGGCACGTCTAATCTTTTGGTGGATGGAGAACTGAGGATCAGTGAACTGCTTTATGAGCTTTTTGGTTGTCTCTTGCTGACCTTATGGGAAGAGGTGGGCCAGTTTTTTTTTTTTTTTTTTTTAAATCTAGTTTGTCATTCAGAGTGCTGAGTTCAGAGGCCAAGGAAGACAGAATATCTGCTTCTTGTAGATAATTGTTCTAAAGAGTAGTAATTGATGATTTATGGATCAGAGCAGTCAGATGTTTTTCTTTCTGGGGTGGCTGTACCAACATTACCTCCAATAAGCCATGGAGAAGCTGCATTTTAATCCCCTGAGAGCTAAAAACATCATCGCTGATGGCATAATGAGTGTAGACCTCAAATCAAGTACTAAGGGGCTATTCTCAGATACTGACAACAGGTAAGCCAGACTCTGATTAACTTTTCAGTTAAAGGGGATTACTCATTTGCAGTGGTTTTCCATTTTCAGTAAGGTTGTTTTATGGTTAAAGCTTGAATGAAGGTATTTAACTCTTTGTCTAGCTTTCCTGAGCCTTTCTTAGATTCATTTTGAGTGTACAAATGAACTCAGCTTACTTGTTTTGGCTTCTGAGATAAGAGTACTTGAAGGCTGTTGAAAAGAATCCGACAGCAGTGTTTTGTTCTCAGCACCCACTGTAAATTTTTGATAGTATTCCGAGTATGAATCAGAAACTTCAGGGTAGCAGTTTTCAGAATAATAGAAAAACTCAGAATACCAGTTAAGTCAGAGTCAAGTCTTTTAATTTATTTCCTTTTTATATCCTTTATTTTATTGATTCGTGGAAAAAGACAGGTCCCCTTACCCATCCCTCCAAACACACCAAAACAAAACAAAGCATGGTTCTGGGTGGTTACACAATCATGTGTAACTACTATGTTTTGAGGCCACTGGGTGAAATTACCCATCCAAGGACCCTGCTATTGGTCTTTTGAAATGCCAGCTGATCATCACATAGATTGAAGCCTAGCCGGTCAGAAAAGCGGATCGTCATTTCTACCTTTCTGGTTTATGGTTCCTAGGTAAATGAGAGAAGACCATTGTAAACTTCAGTTAGTGTCAAGGCCACCCTAAATTTGCAGAAGAAAGACTTTTAGAGAAAATATCTTGGGAAGACCTTTCTGCTTATTTGTAGAGACTGCTGCTTTCTGGCCTGGAGGATGCTTGCACACTCATGGCAATTCATTTAGGTCACAAAATTGATGGCTTGCTTTTCTAGTCTCCACTGCATTTGTTTCAGGTAGTCAGTGCCACTTTAATTGATTTTTGCTTAAAAACTTTGTGGAGTGTAATGCAGGGGTTTGAGTCTCAACTGGACCTTAATTTCCTCATTTGTGCAAAGTCTAGTTCATATGGCTGTGTAATACATATGAAAATGCTTTGTAAACCTTATAAAATCTAGCTCCACAAAGTCCTTGGGCCAGTAAAATTATCAGCACCTGGAGCTTATTAGCATGCAGACTCTCAAATTCTACTCCAGACTTTATTTAATTAAAGTCTGCATTTTGACAAGACCCACAGGTGATTTGTATAAAATTAAAGTTAGATAAATACTGCTCTATAATTTTCTTGGAAGATTACAGATCAAATTCAGAAACGTTTATCTCACGTTGGAGCCCCTTCAGATTTGGGCTTCCTTTGAACAAGAAGTCTATGTGCTCTGCTTTGCGATGTCAAGCTTTTAGACACTGACTAAATACAAAGTTAAAAAAGCAGAACTTTCAGAAAACATTTTTTGGTTTTCATCTCTTTTTCCTCCTGGATATGGTGATACCACAGCAGAGGGGAACACTCTTCTTACCTTTTTGCATACCAGGAATTGGGTGATTATATACACAGCACCTGGTATATTACACGTTCCACTGTTTCTAAAGTGCACACCTCCCCACTTTTGTTCATTTTGAAATTGGAATGTGTTTTTCAAATGATATAGTTTAATTGCCAGTGTTTCCTTTTTAGCAACACATAAAATGATGGTATGTCTTATAAATGGATGGTGTCTCAGATTTGATGAAATGTAACAATTGGTGGTGGCTTGATTCTGTACAGATATTTCAGAAAAGTCAGTGGGACAGAGGGTTTAAGAATTAAAGCCATAGTCTTTCCAGGGGGGAAAACATAAGCTATCCAGCAAATTTGAAGCTTTAGGGGGAGTGGAGGTGAGGGTGGGTGTGTCTGAGAAAGGCAGTGGGAAAAATATGAAAATTAGACAAAATATTTAAAATAATCTTTTAAAAGGAATTGCACATTCATGAATTGCCTTATTTAATACCTGAAACAACAACCCTTTGAGGTTGATGTTGTCCCTGTGAATTTATAGATGAGGAAAATGAGGGTTAGAAGGGAAGTGGTGGGACCTGAATTCAAACTTTGTTCTAATTTCAGTTCTTAGCTATATTGCTTTTTACTAAGATATATGCTACTCTGGTTTGTTTATTCGTTTCTCACAATACGATTATATTTAATATGTTAATTTAACAGTAATTCACATGACTAGTAATTTCAAACTCATTTTTTTAATATTTGAAATTTTTTATTACTAGTGGAGCTACTGAGCTGCTGAACTTCAAAGAAAATTGACATTTTGGTTTTTGGGGGGCATTTTGTGAAAAACCGAGAAGTATGCACAGGAGAAACCAATATTTTAGTTAATGTTATGGCTTTAGGACTTGAGTGTGAAACAAATACACAAAAATATTGTTTTAGAAAAAAAGGGAAGAAAATTACTAATCTCATTGAATGTGACTTCTGCCATATGGAGCTTTGTGGTGAGATCTCTGCAATAGCCGGAAAAATTAAGTTCTCATTTCTCTGACTTCATTCAGAATTAATAGATATTCCCTGAAATATTCCCCCTGTTATGTGAGGCTTTTGAGGAAGCTGAGCCATGGCTGGATGGACTGTGATCCGCACTGTACATGGTTCTTCTTTCTGTCTGCTCTTCTCTTAGTTCTTTGATATCTAGCAACAGAACATATTGTTCCATCTCTGTGTAGATCTGGGATCTGATCTGTCAAGAACCCTCCTTGGCCCTACTCTAGAGATTTTGATTGGGCTTGGCCTCTTTGCATTTTGAGCACTCTCTGAGGCCTGAATTTGGCTCACAGTTTTGGATTGTAATTTATCTAAAGGGAGCCTACAACAAAAGGATGCTATTAATCCTTCTTTGTTTTTTTTATTTCATTTAGTCAATAGACTTTTAATATTAATATGTGGTAGGTAATATGTGACAAAAAAGCAAAACATACCCATTGCCTTTGGGATACTTATTTGGACTTAATTGTAGTGGTTCTCAATTGTGAGTGCTTATTGGAAGAGAAACTTAAAAACATTTGTGGGAGCTTCTACAGACCAATTAAATCAGACTCTCTGGGAGAAAGCTCAGACACTTGCAGAGTTTTAAAAAGATGGTGATGTTCAGCACCAACTATAGAGCCACTTTGAATTGTGAAAATGACAGTGTCTCTGGGAGGGCCAGATTGCCTATACCCTTTTCTTTGAGTTAAACCACTTAATTGGGAGCATTGAAGATTTTTAATCTTAATATCACAGATAATGTTATATAAGAAATATTATCCCAGTGCATAGTTTTTACTAGTATCATATTTGTATTAAATGGTTTATACTTTATAATAAACTTTTGCATATGCATCATTTCATTGATGTTTACAACTACTCTGTTTTAAACAAAATGATCCCTGTTTTATAGAAAAGGAAACTAAGACTCAGGTTTAATGACCTGTCCAAAGTCCAGTAAGTGTTAGCAGTTGAGATAGAGTGTAGGTTCTCTGCAATCTGGGTTAGTATTTTCCTAAAGGAATACTTTATCTTACACATTAAAAAAACTTAAAAATCCCATAAAACGTACCAGCCCATTTATACCCTTCTTCTTCTCTGTCTCTAGGGACCCCAGATTTCTAAGAGACCATTTTTATGATCCTGAACGCTGTATTCTTTTTTAATAACAGACTTTTGACAGAATAGCTTCCTACTTGTCCTCTTGGTGTCATTCAGAAATCAGACTTCATGTCAACTATTTTAATTTAGGGCTTTTGTTGATTTACTGAACTTGTTAAAACTTGTTAAAACCATGTACAGAAACGTGTACAAGTCATAAACATTTATCTTCATGAATTTCTACCAAATGGAAACACCCACTGTAACCCATCCAGATCAAGTATGGAAGCCTTCCTTGGGTCCCTCACTGTCAAATAGGAGGAATCTACTGTTCTGCTGAGACATTACTAGCCTAGTCAGAGTAGAAAACCAGGTAGCTATATTTTATATAAATGGACTGTATAACATTGGCAAACACCAGCCCATCCCAGGGATATCTTTGAAAATCTGCCCTTGGTAGTAAAATTGAGAATGTAAGTATCAGTGACTGAGTGTTTAGGCCAGAGCCGTTGGCTGTTACAGAAGGGGAGCAGCTTCTCAGCAAGTCCTTGTGAAGGGTCACTGGGGAAAGATCATGAAGAACATTGATTTGGTGAGTGAGTCTCTTCTGTACCCAGATTTCTTGCTCCTTGGTGAAACTTCCTGCTGCTGCTTTATCAAATATCCTTCCCATTTTTGCCTGTAGACCTTTTGAACTTTGTGAGAAATTGGAGCTGAACTGCTCCTCCTGAGCCAGTGACTTGATTTGTAGATTTGTGGGAGATTACTTAAGTGTGTTGGTAGGATGGGATGATCCTTCTAATACTTTCTTTTATTATTGACATTAGTGGTGTCTAATTCAGATACAGTTGTTTATCACCACCTCCTGGACTCTTACCTGATGATAAAGATAATGGGAGGATCCTTATTTTATCAGTTCAGTTTTGCAGGATTTTTTTTGTCATTTCAGTTTTCTTTGTCATATTTTTTGAACTTCTGCCCAGCACTGTATTCAGTGCTGGGGATATAAAAATGAGTACATAGCTTCTGTCAGTTTTACCTTTGTAGGAAGAGGGAGCTTTTATCTCTGGACATTTTGAAAGCTCTTTCTTTCTTTAGAATCCTGTCATATTCCCATATCTGGTTTGGGATCTCAATGTCATGCTTAATTGGCTATCATTTACTCCTTTTGAACCAATAACAGTGTTATACTTTGAAGATATAGAAGTTATATCTCATTTGCTGTCAAAACTATAGTTTACCATCTTGCTGCTACATAAAACTAAGTTATATATCCTTTTAAAATCCCTTCTGGTATATGTTCCTTTATTCATATTAGCCATGAAATCTTTCTTTTTCTGTGTTACCTTTGAACAGAGAATGATTTTGAAAGCAAAATGGGCTTTGAACTGGTAGTTAAAAGGTCTAAGATCGTCAAGGTCCCTGAGTCTGGTCTTTCTGGGCCAGAGATGGCTAAGAACTACTTTGAGAGAATCTTTTTATTTTGAATTTGCAGGCCTACCTACCCATTCATAACTGAGTGTCTGCTGCTTTAGCTTCCATATGTGATCCCCCACCCCAGCCCCCAATGAAATTTGGTTGTGGTGACTGGAAATGCTGTGCAGTAGTTCTCATCATCTTCTGACTGGATCTTCCCTTTTACCAGGAGCTTTCTTTTGGTCCAGGTCTATTTGTTTCTTCCTTAAACCGGAAGTCAGTGATGGGGACAAGCAAGATTACCTCTCTCTAGTTTTACAAAAGCAAAATTACTTAACCTTGGGTAAGGTTTTGCAAAGCTTTCTGTACCATGTCAAGTCACTATACCAAACCTTCTTTTCCTTCTGAAAATCAATACATATTTGCTTTAAATGTCCATGTCTTAACTTAGAATGTTGGTAAGAGGAGACAGACTTAATTTCCTTAAAAAACAGGACATCAGTGTGCTTGGCACCACATCAGTTCTTTTAGGTCCAGTCTTTTAATCTTTGTAGTTTGAAGCACTTCAGAGATAAATTCTGTTGCATTAATGATTCAGCTTAGCACGCTCTCATGTAGTCCCTGGTATGGGACAGGCAGTGGAAGGCAACTGGTAAGCACTTCTTAGAGTACTCTTTGTGAAAGAATTTCATAGTTAGATTTAACATGTTTTGAAGGACTAAAAAAATCATGTATAGGATGTTTGATGAATTATAAATTCAGTAAACCGTGAGATATTGGGTGGAACTGGGGTGGTGGTAGTGCTAATTGGCAGGGCATATATCCCAAGATGAGGTGTATAGAGTAATCGAATTGGACTGATGTTAGACCACACTTAGCTCAATATTCAGAAGTAAGGGAGGAGTTTACATCGGCAATGGAAGTAGGAAATTCATTTTGTAGGCTTAGTACATTCCAACTATACTATTAGCTGCCATTCCTGGGGCTTATTAGGAGTTGAGCTACTCTATAGAGTTAGATTTGAGAGCAGAGAAGTAGAACCAAGAATATAAAGTTGTGGTTGGGCTTTGGGTAGAAAGGAAAAAAACGGGGTGGTGGGACATTGGGCATGATAAGACTGTCCTAAACTCTGTAACATAAATGTATGTCTGTCTCCCCCATTTGGCAAGACTTTCTGCAGTGTTCCTGCCTCTGTGTTGTCTGTTAATTAGATTGTAATGTCTTGAAAGGTCATGGACACTCTTCTGTTCTAATTAGCATCTAGTGTAGTCTGGTGTCCACAGTGGTTGCCCACTATTGTTAGTTGATGATGATTAGTGAAGCTGAAGCTATTTTTTAAACAGGGCCCAAGGGATGCAGACAGTGATGAAAACGACAAAGGTGAAAAGAAGAACAAGGGTACGTTTGATGGAGATAAGCTAGGAGATTTGAAGGAGGAGGGTGATGTGATGGACAAGACCAATGGTTTACCAGTGCAGAATGGGATTGACGCAGACGTCAAAGATTTTAGGTTTGTATGTTTTACACTTCTGATTTTTGAATGGGGGTTATGGGTTTTTGTTTTCATTCAGTTTTATTTTGATTTTAGTTTTCTTTTTCCCTCCCTATGTGTCCTTTTTAATTATTGGGTCTAGTGTAGGCCATACCACAAAGATTGTAAATTAACTGGTAAGGTGGAACTTTCTCAGATTTGTCCATGCCTGATGTTTTGCCAAAACAATAGACTTCCCATTTGTATAGAGCTCTGTAATTTGCAGGATGATTTCATAAAGATCATTTAAGTGATTCTCAAATATCAAAATCACCTGGGATGGGTGCCTTGGGATTTCTCTCAAATCGCTATCTTGGGAGAAATCATGGTTACTAATGGAAGTGTGTCATATGGCTCTGGCATGTTAGAGTGGAAGGAAAAACAGTTGAGAACTTAAGCATTCTTTTACTTGAGACTCATAAGCTCCCTTTGAGGTAGGCAGGTTAGGTATCATTTTCTTCATTTTGAAGAACCAGAGATGCAGCTCAAGTGACTTGTTCTTAATCATATCCCTTCTATGGAGGCCTCTCATTCCATCTCTGGTTGTAATTGATTTGCAGGTTTTACCCTATAATTTTAATATGCACAGTAATAAAATGATACTGTGTTTATTCTTCATTTATGTAGCTAGCCTTTAGTGATGGTATATGATTTTTTAAAATTTAAAAATCCTTAGTCACTCATGTATAGTTAAGAGAATTTAATTTTTAGTAATGTAATTGTATTCTAAAACTCATGTGTGTGTATCTACACCCACACCCGCGCACCCACCCCTTATCCTACTAATCTACAAAGTCAAATTAAAATATATTTTGGGTCATTGTAGAACAGCGTTCAATTGTTTAGTCTTCCTAACCTAACTTTTGTATCTTGTGAGTGTAAAGAATTACAGTCTTTGGAGGAAATTTGAGACACAGAGAAATAAACATTTATCTAAGGTCTTTCAGATGAGTTTGGGTAGCCTCTCCATCCTGAATCTCAAGCAGCCTGTGGCATTGTTTTGTGGTATTTGACTTCGGGACAGGTGGTAATGGTAGGGTTTGTGTGTCTGTCAAGGAACACGACAAGAGCTTTCATTTGTACCAGCAATAAGATTTCTTTTAGGCTTAGAATGTAGTCACAGGCTACACTCCCTGACTAGAATATAATATTATTCTATATTAGTCTGAATTGGAATAATATAGTCCTGTAATCTTTTTACATAGGGTGATCATGTGTCCTGAATTACCCAGGACAGTATTTGTTTATACCTGTGTCCCAGGATATTTCTTAACACTGCCTTTTTGCTCTTAGGAGTGTCCTGCTTTGGATGATAAATTACATCCTCACATTACTTTTAATTCTTAGAGTTGTCTCCTTAGTAGGGGCTTATCCTAGATGTAAATTTATTTTGTAATGGTCTGCTTCTGGTTTCTTAGAAGGGGAAAAGGGGAGACAGTTTTATCAGTGGCCAGTGGTACCCAGGAAATACACACACAAAATTTTCACCTATTAAAAAATATTTTTTTGAAATAGAATTATTCTCAGATGTGGAATTTCCTCTTAGAAACTACTTTGTCTGTTGACTCTGTTTAAAGAGTAGATGTTGCTTTTGGGGGGCATATTTTACTATCTGTATTTTGGGATTTCTGTTTTCATGGATGCCACAGGCAGTGATTTTTTTCCCCCAGTTCATCCCGTGTTCCTCAAATCTGGGCCCCTTGGTTAAAGGGATTGTAAATTAATAACAGTTAATGTAAATTTAAGGGGTGGGTTGTGGTGGAGAGGCAAGCAATAGAGGAGTCATTTTATAGGATAGAACATATAAGCACCAGAAGGGTCTCCAGTCATTTTGTAGAAATAGTTTTAAATACTATTGGTAATGAGCTGTGTCAAGGACGTTGTCCTTAAACTTAGGTTGCTGTAGTGTCCCTCCCCACTCAAAATAAGGTTTAATGCCCTTTACTTTCTCTGTTTAGCCGTACCCCTGGTAATTGCCAGAACTCTGCTAATGAAGTGGATCTTCTGGGTCCAAACCAGAATGGTTCTGAGGGTTTAGCCCAGCTGACCAGCACCAATGGTGCCAAGCCTGTGGAGGATTTCTCCAACATGGAGTCCCAGAGTGTCCCCTTGGACCCCATGGAACATGTGGGCATGGAGCCTCTTCAGTTTGATTATTCAGGCACGCAGGTACCTGTGGACTCAGCAGCAGCAACTGTGGGACTTTTTGACTACAATTCTCAACAACAGGTACTGTGTGTGTCTCTGTCACTCTCTCTGCTTTCCCTCCAGCCAGCACATTATTCAAGTAACTGAGAATGGGGTAATGGGAGGAGGGTGGCATTATTTTAGGCCTTCCATAGCCAGTCCTTATTAACCCAACAGTGATGTGGATTACAAAGCCTCTGCATCTTCCCCTCCAGAAGCTTATTCCCATGTTGAGGTTTATTGGCAAGAGACCACCCTGCTCTGTGTACTTCCTTTGGCTCGTCTCTCTTTCTTCAGGGCCTGGGGAGGGGATGTGGTGGTGTTACCTCTTGTAACACAATCCTCTTGAATGTTAAATTAATTCACTGAAGATTAATGTGATTGTACTGCTGTTGGTTTTTGTTTTTAAAATAGTAAACTCTGTTGTCTGCCACTGTCGGGAGTCCAGTGCTAGATGTCTTATTAGTCCTGTCTTTTAATTAAGTGAGTTACTGCAGGTAACAGACACACCTGGTACCTTTCAAAAGAGTTAGAATGTAATTAGGGGAAAAACACAAATCATGTGACATAAAATCTGCAGTGAAATGACCTGGCTCTTCTTTTATTCATAAGTCTTTGGAATGTATTGTATGTGTGCCTTCTGGTTTTGAAGGCATGGTATGACTAACTCTAGGGTTTACTGATTCTTCTGTTTAATTTTTTTAAAGGAAAATTAGCTGTCTGAATTATAAAAAGGGGGTAGGTAGCCTCCTGATCATGTTAAGTACCACAAGTTCTCCTTTGTGGCTACAAGTACTTTGATGGGCCATGAATTTCTGATACTCCTTGATTTTGGAATATAAATATAAACTTCTAGGTTTGAAAGATTAAAATCTCATTTTGAAGTTTAGAAATTATATATCTATAATTTTTTTCTATGGGGAAAATTGGCTTATGGTCTTTGTAGATCAGTTGTACCATACTGTCCCTTTAGTTGTCATAAATGGCTGATTTTAAATGAATTTTGATTGATAGATGATTGGATAATAAAGTCAACCATGTGAAGTTTACAAAAAGAAACCCCTTTAAGGGATGATGTGATATGCATACTCTGTGCTCATATCAGATGGATATATTAGGTTTAATTAACCAACTCTTTTTCCAGAGAGAAAGTGAACTAGAAGTGTACACTGTTCTCCCCGTAGTTCCCAGTAGATATGCTCATCTTTCCCTAGGAATTTGACTTCCTGTGCTTTTTGTCTTCTTTTTTATGTTTTTTCACAATGAATCCTCAAAACATCACTTTTGAGTGAAGCCAGAAATTACTTCAGATGCTGAGGAGATAATAGACTTTAAGATATTTTGTGTCACATCAGCAAACATAGGGAGGGACACACTGTTACTGTGTAGACTTACAACTTGTTCAGCTTAGAACATTAATGTGGTGATTTCTCTCTCTAAATTGAGGTATGTTAAGTGCAGACTGATTCTAATCAGGTTCCTCTAACCTAGTTATCTCAAGAAGTTTTATCTGAATTCTTTCTTTTACTCTGTCTCATTGGTCTGAACTTCCCCTAGCAACCCTTAGAACTCTAGGCGGTTTGGGTTCTTGGCTTCCATTCCCAATCTGATTCTTTGCTTGTTACTGAAGAAGTGTTTATTTAAGAAGTGTTTGTCTCCAACCTCTTATGAATGAAAATCTGATTCTCTTTCATATAATTGTTCTTTACCTCATAATCAGAGTTGGGATTCTCTTTTGATTTATTGATCTTGGGTTTCAAAATAATTCTATCAATTTTTGAGGAGCCTGGATAATTATTAGAACTTGAACAGAAATGTACTTTTGCATACCCACAAATAGTTAACACAATTAAATCAAAGACACCACCCACTCAGATTTATAAAACCTGGGGTGCCTTTACCATGTATCCCATTTCAGCAGTTTTTGGACGTTAATGTTATTATTTTGCAAGTTAAACTATTGTTGGGTTCTGACTTCCCATGCATGTCTTGGTTGCTGCAGTATAGGGACATTGTTACACAGGTACACCATCATCATAGGATGTGATCATTGTTACTTTGTCCCATGGGCTCATAATTCTTGCTATTCTGAGTAGATGGCTGTACACATTCTTGTACTTGGCAGCCTAATAGCATGCCTGGGAACCGTTGGCCCAAGACTCTTCAAGCCCCTTAACTTCCCAAAGGCTCCAGCGTAAAAGCCAGTAGTAATTAAGAAGGAAGGATCCTTGCTCTACTGTAAATTGGTGTTTGTTCCTACACTTTATCCTTCTCATCTTTTTTACCCTTTTGCTTTTTGTTAACGTTTTATTCCCCTTTCCATTTCTACTAATTAAAATGGTTCTCATTCTTCAAGGTCCAGTGCTGTTACCTTTCTTGATTTCCAAATCAAAAAGTTGTCATGTCTGTCTCCGTTGAACCCTGTAGTGCTTTGTGCTTCCCTTAAGAGAAGGAGTCATCGTGTTCTGCTTTGTGTTATGATTACACGTCCTCTGCTAGATTATAATCTCCTCAGAGGGTAAGGTGGGGTCTTGATCCCTCTGTGTCCTCTGCTTTGCTTTAGTGGACCAAATTTCCAGGGAACCTTTTCCATACCCCTATTATATTATCTCAGAACATCCCCCATATTTAATATACTTCCCAAAACTAAAATTGGGAACTAGCCTTCTAAGAGGTCTGGAGGCCACTCTTTGAGGCCTTGCATCTGTTCTAATATGTGAGTCGTTTAGGTCTAGCCCACTAGATGTGCCTCATAGATAAATAACTGGACCTGTATAATATCCAGTAAATTCACCTCCTGAATCAGTATTTAATCTTCTTACTGTCAGAGCCCTCTTGCCATCTGATCAAAAGCCGTAGTTCTCTCATCAAAAAACAGAATTCTTTTGACACTCTATTTTGTGGATAACTTCAGGGAGATCACAGATCTGTGGAGTGCAGGTTATAACCTTCTGTTTGCATTTTTTGTTGTCACCTGTAGCCAAGCATATCTTTCGTGAATGGAATGGGCTTCCCCAACCCCATGGCTCTCAGTTTAGTTATTATAGCTCATTTGGTCATTTAAATAGTGCAAGGAAATACTCCATGACAAGTGATGAGACCATTTATTCCCATGTCCTAGGGAGAACATACTCTTAACCTGGGGAAGGAAGGACTTATGGAAGAGGTGGATCTTGAGCTGTGCCTTGCAAGACTTGTTTATACCAGGAGAAGAATGAAAATTCCAGTGGAGGAAATAGTAAACTAAAGACTTAAAATTAGAAATGAACATATATGTGTTCAATAGATAATGTAGAAACAGTCACCCTAGCTGGTAGTTGAGGTTGAAGAAGAGTGACTTGTGGGGTTGCATAGATAGTGTTGTGAGTCTTACTGACTTTGCTGTGCTGCCTTATGGTCATTAACAAGACATTTTTAAGAAGTACTGACTTAATTATCATGGTTTAGCTTTTCTGTGCTGAGTGTTAGCTTAATAGCGTTCTTTTGCCCATATTAATCAGTTAACTGTTGACTGTTGTGTCCTTCCAGGAACTTTAGGTTTTGTCCATAGAGAACAGAGCTAGTGTTCATAGAGTGACTATCATACATGAAACAATTATGGAATGGTTGAGGAACTAAGTGCTAAATTGGTTGGTCGAGGATCCTGTCAGACCAGGGGAGGGCTCAATGAGGACCAAGTTTGCATAGACCTAACTTGAATGACACGTGGAATGTATATTGCTGCAGTTAAGAGAATAGAGGTATGGAGGTGGAAATGACAGTGGTGTGGTCATTGGTTGACAAGAGTAGAAGATACATGTAGAAGCTAAAAAGGAGATAGATGCATTTGGTTATTGAGTCCAGGTCACAGAGGCCTTGAGAGCCACGACTGAGTACAGACAATATTAATGATTGTGAGGATTGAACCAAAGATCTAATGTGGCACATATTTTTCTGTACATTTTTATCATGGTTTTCTTAAACGGGCATCAGAGGATTTTTTTTTTTAACTTTTGAGTTATTTGCTATAATTGGTAGGGTAGCTTTGTGCTTTTATGTTTGAAAATTGACAAAATAAATAATTCCTTCTTGTGTCCTGTTTCATTTCATTTTATTTCATTTGGTGTAATAAGTTGGTTTCATAAGACTTAATATCAGCTTATATTTAGACACAGAAAGCAGCCTGAAAGTACAGAAAAGGTAATTCTCATTTAATTTATTGCAAACTAACTGTACTTAGTGATACTTTGGTTTTTGGATAGTTAAATTACTTGTGTAGCCACTGTTAACCATAAAGTTAACCTGAGATGTATTTAGAGTAGGGATTCCCTTTTTAGTGCCATGAACCCCTTAGCAGTTAGGTAAGATCTCAGACTGAATTCTCAGAATACTATTTAAAAATGTATAGTGTAAGTAGGATTACAGAGAAAGCCAATTATATATAAATAGCTTTAACAATATTTGACAACAGATTTGTTTGACAACAAATTTGGCAACAAATTGAACAAATCTGCTTCTTTATCATATGATGCATGAGATAGAGGTAGTCATACTAGCCATCATAATAAGCAAGATTTTGAGATGCCTAACAATCATAAAGTAACATGAAAGTGTATATGATTGCTGTTGGTGATTAAATCACAGATGTGTGGCTAAATTTAATGTGGTTTATTGCCTACAATAATAATTGGAGGACATGCTAAATTTCATGACAATAAAGATAACTTTATCTGCCCCAGATCTGGGGTTAGGAACCCTTAATTTAGGGTAGTTTGAAATGCTCATTGATATCTCTTTCCTCATTTTCCCCTCATTGTCTTCTCTTTAATCCTGGAAAACAAAGTGAACAGCTCACGTATACTGTGTTCATACCATTTTGTGTTTTGATGCTTGAGCAATATTCTTTATTTTAATAAATAGCTATGCAATTATCTATATTTACCTAAGTATACTTTAGAAAAATATTACTAGGTTTCATTATATTACAGTCATATGTAACAGAAACCAAAGCCAAGATTGGTAATCAGGTAGATTAATCTGGTTATTATTCTTTATTTAGGGTGCAGTTAATATAAAAATAACCCAATGATGTGGCATGTTTTACAAAATTGTGTACTGAAGTACTAAAACTCTAACCTGTTAAGCATGAATTTTTAACAGAGAGGCAGTACTCTGAAAGCCCTAGTCAGATGGGAGAGGCAATTGGCATGCATTGCTTTTTAAAGTGTGGTAGTGATTTAAATGTCATTCTTATGAGACCAAGTGTGTGCACAGTTTTAATATAGGTGTTTAAAATTCTTGGCTTTCTTTTCAGTTTATAAATAAGAGAAAGATTATTCTGTCAGTGTCATGCGTATAGTCACTGTTAAAATGCTGACTTTAGCTAGGAATTAGGTCAGTTGAAACTTACCTTTATTGTTACTTGACTTTGCTGAAATTTTAGAATATGATTTTTCTCAAAAGATATTAACTTATTTGATGGAAGGATATATTTTTTCCTTACCTTATTTAGAAATCATTTATTTTGGAATCCGATTCTTCATCTGCTAAAGAAATATGAATTTTTTTAAAAAAAAATTGGCAGCATAGTTTGTACCTGTTAAACCAAAAATCATTGTAATTATTAGTTGATTATTACAGCTGTTCAAATAACCTGGTCAAAAATGAACTTTGATCTAGAAGCTTCAGACAGTAGCAAACTTTCACAAATTTTATATACTGAGGACTAGCTCCAGGATATAATTTTTTCTTAAAAATTTATAGCCCCACTATTGGTGTAATACTCGTATTGTTTGAAGGGCTTTTCTCTGTGAATTCTGACAATAGCCCCATGAGGTAGGGCAGCTATTATATTTTTATAGATTTATTTATTTTTTTTACAATTTACTTGGGCAGAATTTATTTATTTATTTTTATAGATAAGGAAATTAAGACATCATGAAGCTTACAGACTTAGTGAAGATCATATACTACCAGCTATGCAAACATCTTTGTTTTGGTTTCTAGCTCCTAGCTGTTTCCTTTGGACCTAGTACTAGAAACATAAAGCCTTTTGATGCATGGAGTATTCAACTGCATTCCTAGTTTTTTCTGCCTTGAGTATGTTTTAAAAAATACTCATCAACAACGGAAACTAAAAGGGTTTTTCTTTCTTCCCTTTTTGTGACCTGACGGCAGTTGGTGCTCATGAACTCAGTGGGGTTTTGACTTTCACACTGACTCAGAAGAGTCTTGCCTTCTGCTTTCCTTGTCCCATCCTGGGCTGCCTTACTGGGTGGGGAGCTGTGAGAGGTGGCCCACAGGAGGGCTTTGTCCGTGTGTGTGGGTGCTCTCCTCATTCCTCAGAAAGAATATCACATATAAAGGACTTTCAAGTGCTTTATGTGTATTGATTTTAATACTTAGAACAACCTTATGAGTTAGACAAATCTTTACTGTCCCTGTTAGAGAGAGGAGGAGAGTAAAGCACAGAGGTTTTCCTGCCCAGTGTTTCACACACACACAGTCAGTGGTAGAGCCAAGACATGAATGCAGGCTTTCTGGCCCCAGACTCTGTGCTATTGTCCTCTCTCCACTATGTATATTGCCTTAAACTGGTAAGAAGCCAGGCCTGGCAGTGCATTTTATTTTGGGGGGAGAAAGGATAGTCTTTGACATTGGCTAACTCCATATTTAGATATTACTCTTCCAGATTCTGAAAACTCAACAACAATGTTTTTATGCCAGCAATTGTTATTGATAACAATAGTAGTAATAGCTGTCTCTTATCAGGTGCCAGCTGTATGCCAGTCACTATGTTGGGGGTTTTTGACTGCCCAGAATCATTTCTGGAATATAAACCATGCAGGGTATCTTTTGTTAGTTCATATAGTGTCAGAGAAGGGAGGTAAACCAGCTTGCTTGTGTGGTTCCCAAATTATGCCTTCAGTTATTTCTTATTAGGAACCTTGGTAAGCTTGAAGTAGTTGACATATTTCCCCCTGCATTCAGTTTCTTGCATAGCTTATGAATTCTGCCTAAGTAAATGGCAATAAATTGTGGCACATTTATCATTATACTGACCTTAAAATAAGCATTTACCCCAAGTTTCACAGTATTGTTTCTCAGTTATTATTGGCTTACTCTGTGAAAATCATGAAAATGTTGACAGAGTTCAGCACTTTGCCCAGCAGATGGCATTTGTATGAGTTTTTCAGGATCCTTTAGAATCCATCACTTGCCAGTTACCCAATTTTGTTTTGAATAACCTGTATTCCCAGTTAATATCGGACCATTTACATAAAGAAAATGTGCTAGAATTGCTGTAATCTATACTATAATCAAATCTGCCTGTTGGCAATGCATAATTTACTTAACGTTTATTGCAAAATGCACTCAAAATAATTCCTTCTCTTTTTGCCATAATCACTGAGATATTAACCAACTCTCAAAGTTGGATAATATCAGGATATATGGGCGATTTTATAGGGCCTGTATGTTTTTAGTTAAAAGTAATAGTCCCTACTCTCAGTGGTAACATGGTAGTGAGGACCACAGACTGATGTTGTGCGGAATGGTTATTTTATTCACACACTATGTATTTATATGTATATTTACAGGTACAGTACATATGTGTAATGTTACATGAAATGTTAAAAGCATGTGAAGTGAGGATAAGTCATAATGGAATGGTATTGGAGTACTGTTTTCAGTTAATAAATCAAGATAACCTCAAGAGTTATATTCCGAAGACACTAGTATCCTTATTTCCCTAACTTCATGTTGCAGCGCCTAGCTAATAATAAGTGCTCAAAAAAATGTTTGTTGAATGAAATGAGTTATTTTATTTGCAGCAGGCCCAAGGAGGGTAGAGGGAAGAGGCTAGCATGAGCGGTGTCTGAGATGTTAAATATTTCAAAAGGTTTTAGGCTAGGAAAATTCCAGAGATCCATTGAAGGGACAGTAGATGTTTAGTTGGAACTGTGAGGTATTTTCACAACCTTAGAAAAATTTTTTAAACAGCTTTCCACTATTTTACTTGTTTCCTGCTTCCTGGCTGCCTGTCTTATGGGGGGTGGGGTGGGGGAGGAGCTGTTGGTAGGAGCACTACAGAGGCACTGTCCTTTAGGTGAAACAGAAACCAGCCTGGCAATAATCACAGGGTGTAGGTACCAGATAGTACTGGTCGGCTCCCTTCCTGGAGTGAACAGTTGTTTTCATATGTTTGTCAGTAGATTCCTATATTTCTTTTTTGGTGGTATGCGGGCCTCTCACTGCTGTGGTCTCTCCCGTTGCGGAGCACAGGCTCTGGATGCGCAGGCTCAGTGGCCATGGCTCACAGGCCCAGCTGCTCCACGGTATGTGGGATCTTCCCAGACCGGGGCATGAACCCGCGTCCACTGCATCAGCAGGCGGACTCTCAACCACTGCGCCACCAGGGAAGCCCCCTATATTTCTTTTGAATACTTGATATTTAATCAATGCTTGTAAAGTAGTACTGTCTTTTTACCAGCATCATAATGAAGTTTTTCTTTTCTTTAACCTTTGAAAATAAACTCTAAAGTATATTGAAGTCTGTACTACGTGTTTACTTTTGTCATTCATACTGTGAAAAGCAGAGGCTTATTTTACTCTGGTTTTTAGAAAGATGAATATATAGAAAGAGAGGTAACAAGTACAATTGGCCAGTATGTTCAGAATATTCACCTTTTAAAAACAATTTTTTAAAATCAGTCTACTCACTCATTTGAGGCACAGAAGTAACCAGATCATAGAATAAAGTCCACCACCTAAGATAACATTAAAAGTTCAGTTGTGATGATAATTAAGCTGAGTTGTCAGAATGACATTTTCTCCTAATGTCTGAAACAATCAGGTCTTTTTATGAAGACATCTGTAATTCAAGATCCATGTTGTCTGTTATATATCATCCAGTGATGTTAGCCGAAACATTGAAAAGTCCTGTAGAAAGAGCAGGTAGGTTGAAGGTCCTCTGTAGGGAAGTCCCATCAGTAAATTCTCCTAGTCTGATTTCAGAAAATAAAGAAGTCTTTAGTATAACCCCTTGGAAGGAGGCACGTCAGGGCAGTCCAAAATCAGGACTCCCCTTTCTTTGTACCCAAATTATTCATATTAAAATGTATGAACATTTTATTCAGTGCTGTGTTCCTAGTTCCTTGCACAGTGCCTAGCGGATGTTGTTTCATAAATATTTGTAGAATGAATGAAAGAATGAGTGATTGACTTTGTAATAAGAGAGAATCTTGGGATATTCTTGTCAAGACCTTTGAACTCCTTTCCTTGGGAACTTAACAGTGTGCTAGGTCTGAGCTCATAATCCAAGTTTTGTTAGTAGCAGCTATACTTCTATTGTTTTTTTTCTTATGTATAAAAGAATTGGTATTCTAGGAAACTCGGGAGCCCCCCAAAATTGCACAGTTGTCCAGTTTACCCATTATGATAAGCCACTAGTTGAGGAAGGTATCCAATATTATTTCCCCAAGAAGAGGCAGCCAGAGGATGAAATGAATACTCCAAAATGTGAATAGGTGAGAATTAATTCAAAGTGTTTGTGGGGTTCGTAAAAGAACTGAAGGGAGGTAACAGCACTCGGTGCAACGTGGTAAGTCATTTGTAGTATACTCATTTAGTTTTTAAGTTGCTCTGGATCAGGCAGCAACCTCAGACCTGGAATAGCTCTTAGGGCATTTGTATGTATGTTTGTGGTTCAGGGGACATATGACCTGTGAGTAGTTAGCACACAGGAACTGGGCACACCAAACTAAGGTGTAAAGCAAGAGAGGGAAAACGGAACTATGAAGCATCATAGATACCAAGGGAATGGAGTAGAACATGTGAACATTTTTGTTTAAAGCATTATGTCTAAACAAGGGTTTATGGAAATTTTTATTCAGAGAGGTTTTAAAATTATTTCACAAGACAGGTTCTCTAACCTCATCATGTCCTTTTCTTCCCTCAGCTGTTCCAAAGACCTAACGCACTTGCTGTCCAACAGTTGACAGCCGCTCAGCAGCAGCAGTACGCGCTGGCAGCCGCGCATCAACCCCACATTGGTAAGTCCTTGAGCCGAAAGCTCCCTTATAGGGGTGGCCCTATTTTAGGATAGCGGCTGCTGTGGAACCCAGCAGACTGATTGCCAAAGTCCAGACAAATCCCTCACGGTACAATAAATGGCCTCTTAACTCTTGTCCAGTTGTCTTTAGCAACATTCTTATTTTTCTAGACCTCAACTGTTAAGATTTCTTGGTATCCAGTTATTGCTCTGCCTCAGCTGTTTCAGTATTTAAAGTATTTACTGTAGTAGTGACTAGCATCAACTCTGTTGGTAGGTTTGGATGAACTCAAATAACAGTAATTTTGTGCTTGTTGGGCTTGTGTAGACTATGGATATATCAATGTCACATCTTATTAAGTAGCAAGTAGTACCTATAAGCCTGTTTTCCAAGTAGCATGTATTGAAAATTTTAAAAAGTGATATCACTGGTTTTTAAAGTACAGTAGCTTTGCCCTTTTCCTATTGCACTTATTAATGTTTTGATGTGCATATTTTTGTCTTATTGCCTAGACTCCCTGCACCCCTCCTCCACTTTTTTCAGGTCTCTTTGAAACAAAGTGCTTTACAAGTAGAAATTTTTTTTTAAAAATGTGTTAAAATGACACGATTGAATAGATAGAAGATCACCAATCATGGATTGTGGAATGCTGTGGAAGAAAAGACTTGCTTCCAACCTAGATATACAGGTGACCCTTGAACAACATGGGTTTGGACTGCACAGGTCCACTTATATTCAGATTTTTTTTCAGTAAATGTTCTACAGTACTACTTGATCCTCGGTTGGTTGAATCGTTGATGCAGAAATGTGGCTATGGAGGGCTGACTTTAAAGTTATACGTGAATTTTTGGCTGCGTAGGGGTCGGCACCCCTAACCCCTGCTTTGTCAAAGGGTCAGCAGTATTAAGTCTAGGCATAAAGGCCTTTTGCCTGGGTCTTACTTAATTTATACTTGTAGATAGCAGTCTTGATAAATATGCATGCATCTTCTTTGAGGAAAACTGGAAAATTGTTTAAATGGAAATAAATCCTTCTATCCCATTACAAAGTCTTTTAAATTGCTTTATTTTAGCCTGTTATAATGTAATTTTTGTAGTCTTTTAGAAATTGTGCTGAATTAAAAACTGCATAGCAGTTTTAATTGTACGTCTTTAGCAAAGGCTAAAAAAAATAGACGATAGATAGATGTCACCATAATCTTTAGTACAGGGATTATTTTATCTTCTTAAAATTCCATTTTAGTCTCAACCTATCCTATCTTCTCTTTTTTCTTTTTTTCCTCACCTACAGCCTGGAATGATTAGCCAAACTGTGTAGGTGTTTGGTAGGGCTGCAGTTTTAGTCAAGTTTGTTTTTACTGACAGGTATGTTTTCAGCAGGTTTAGCTCCCGCTGCGTTTGTCCCCAACCCATACATCATCAGTGCTGCGCCCCCAGGGACGGACCCCTACACAGCTGGATTGGCTGCAGCAGCGACACTAGGTGAGACATTCTGCCACACGAGGGATTTTCTCACCTGCTAAAAAGTCATTTTGATGGGCACGCATTCTTTATACTCTTTCACCAATCCACGTCTCCAGTGGAGATTTCTCTCCTGATTTCCAGGACCATCTGTCGGCCAGTTAGACATCTCTGCTTAGCTGTAACCTCAGACGTGAACACATTTAAAGGCAGGTTAATCAGCTACCTCCTGTATAGTTTTTGTTTTTTGGTTTTTGGTTTTTGTTTTTTTTATGTGGTGCAAATGCCTTTAGGCCACTTCCTTTGTAAATTAATTAATTAATTTTTATTTGACATATAGTTCATTTACAATGTTGTGTTACTGTGTAGATATTTTTGATCACTAAGGCACCAGTTGCTCATACATATTTCGGGAATTTCTCTTCTTGCTCAGGTCTTCCTACTACCTGTAGTCTACCCTAGTCCAGGTCCGTTTAATCTTTATGTAGACTTTTACAGCTGTTCTCTCTTATGTGCTTTCTTTTAAACTAATTAATTAATTAATTAATTTTGGGCCACATTTGGTCTTTGTTGCTGTGCATGGGCTTTCTCTAGTTGCGGCTAGCAGGGGCTACTCTTTGTTGTGGTGCGCGGGCTTCTCATTGAGGTGGCTTCTCTTGCTGCGGAGCACGGGCTCTAGAGCGCACGTTCAGTAGTTGTGGTGCAGGGGCTTAGTTGCTCCACGGCATGTGGGATCTTCCTGGACCAGGGCTTGAACCTGTCTCCCCTGCATTGGCAGGCAGGTTCTTAACCACTGCGCCACCAGGGAAGCCACTTTCTTACGTATTTTCAATTTTCTTCCTTCCTTCCCCTTCTTCATCCACCTAGATTGTTCAAGAAAACTGTCTCAACCACAAATCTTACCCTTTTATCCTTCTACTTAAACCCTTCATTGATTTTTGTCTTACCTACTCTAATATAGCATACTGCAGTTAATGTCAGTATAGCTGGTCATTCCAAACTACTTGGGTGGTGGTGGTGATGGTGGTGGGTTGTTCCTTGGAATCATTGTTTCTAAGGAACTGCCATGACATTATGAGGATTAGTGAGGATTTGGACCCACTATGTATAGGGATCTCTCCACGACTATATGGATGTCTCTACGTGTGCACCACTTTCTCCCCCTTCAGATTGGCTCCCACTGGCTTATACCGTACATTCTAGCAGTACTAAATTGATTTTAGTTTGCTACACATACCACACTGGTTTAGGCCTCTGCGTCTTTGGACATGATGGTCTCCTTAGTCCTCTAAAGTAAACTCTTTCCCCATTCTTTGCCTGGGAAGCTTCATAGCTGCTGTTGTCACCTCTAGAAAGCCTTCCTTTGCTGACCTTTCCCTGTTCTTTCTCTGATCATCACTTTGTATTTATTTGTTTGTGGACGTGTACATGGCTGGGTTTTCTTCCCCTTTGAGACTGAACTCTTTCAAAGGCAGGCACTTTTGTTACTTGACTCTGTGTGGCACAGTAGCTGTCAACATGGTGCGGTCATAAATATATGGTAGATTGAATTCAACGTTAGGACAGACTTAATGTCTTCCAAAGTAAATATTCTTTGGAGACATCCCTCCAAGTCATGTTAATTGTGACTAAATATTATTTGTAAGATTTCACATATTTTATAGCATATGATTGGTAATTATGAACTCAAATGCAGCATAGAATTTCATATTTTCTTTAGAATTGTTTACATTTTGGCATGGGTTGTGATGGGAACATATGTAGTATAATTTCTCTGCCCCTGTTGCCTTTAGGGGAAGTAGAATCTTTGCTAATTACCGTTAATATTTATTGAACCCTTATTAACTGTTTGCCAGTGAGTGCTTTTCATTCATATGAATTGTTGGATGATGGCTTTTCGGATTAGGAATTTGGGGCTCAGAGAGCTGTCTTGCTTGAGGTCACACAATTTATTTATTTAGTCTCTACTTTTCCCTCCAGCTTTATTGAGATAGAATTGACAGACAAAATTGTATTTAGAGTACACAACATTAATATATATATACATTGTGAAAGGATTCCTTCCATCGAGTTAACTAATATATCTGTAATATCCCATATTTACCTTGTTTTATTTGTGCAAAATTTGTTTTTTGTTTAAAAATTTTTGTATATTTTTAAATTGAAGTACAGTTGATTTACAATGTTGTGTTAATTTCTGCTATACAGCAAAGTGATTCAGTTATACATATATACAGTCTTTTAAAAAATTTTATTTATTAAAGGTTTTTGTTTTATTTTTTTGATGTGGACCATTTTTAAAGTCTTTACTGAATTTGTTACAATATTGCTTCTGTTTTATGTTTTGGTTTTTTGGCCTTGAGGCATGTGGGATCTTAGCTCCCTGACCAGGCATCAAACCCACACCCCTTGCATTAGAAGATGAAGTCTTAACCACTGGACCACCAGGGAAGTCCCTGAAATTCTTTTCTAGTATGGTTTATCACAGGATATTGACTATAGTTCCCTGTGCTATACAGTAGGACCTCGTTGTTTATTCATTCTATATATAATGGTTTGCATCTGCTAATTCCATCCTTCCCCACTGGCACCCCCCCAACACACACACACACACACACACACACACACACACACACACACACACACACACACACACACACACACGTCTCTTTTCTATGTTTCTGTTTTGTAGATAGGCTCATTTGTGTCACATTTTAAGTTTTTTTTTTTTTTTTTTTTTTTTTTTTCCCGGTATGCGGGCCTCTCACTGCTGTGGCCCCTCCCGTTGCGGAGCACAGGCTCCGGACGCACAGGCCCAGCGGCCATGGCTCACGGGCCCAGTCGCTCCGCGGCACGTGGGATCCTCCCGGACCAGGGCACGAACCCGCGTCTCCTGCATCGGCAGGCGGACTCTCAACCACTGCGCCACCAGGGAAGCCCCATGTGTCACATTTTAGATTCCACATATAAGTGATATCATATGGTATTTGTCTTTCTCTTTTGACTTACTTCACTTAGTATGATAATCTCTAGGTCCATCCATGGTGCTGCATATGACATTATTTCATTCTTTTTTATGGCTGAGTAGTATTCCATTGTGTGTGTGTGTATATATATATATATATACATATATATATATATATATATATATATATATATATATATACCACGTCTTCTTTATCCATTCATCTGTTGATGGACATTTACATTGTTGTTTCCATATCTTGACTATTGTGAATAGTGCTGTTATGAACATAGGGGTGCATGTATCTTTTTGAATTGTAGTTTTGTCTGGATATATGCCCAGGAGTGGAATCGCTGGATCATATGGCAACTCTATTTTTAGTTTTTTGAGAAACCTCCATACTGTTTTCCAGAGTGCCTGCACCAACTTACATTCCCACCAACAATGTAGGAGGGTTCACTTTTCTCCACACCCTCTCCAGCATTTGTTATTTGTGGACTTTTTAATGATGGCCATTCTGATCGGTATGAGATGGTGCCTCGTTGTTTTGATTTGCACTTCTCTAATAATTAGTAATGTTGAGCATCTTTGCATGTGCCTATTGGCCATCTGCACTTCTTCTTTGGAGAAATGTCTCTTTAGGTCTTCTGCCCATTTTTCTATTGGGTTGTTTGTTGCTGTTGTTGAGTTGTATGAGCTGTTTGTATATTTTGAAAATTAAGCCCTTGTCAGTCTCCTCATTTCAAATATTTTCTCCTAGGCTATAGGTTGTCTTTTTGTTTTGTTTATGATTTCCTTTGCTGTACAAAAGCTTGTAAGTTTTTGTTGTTGTTGTTAATATTTACTTATTTATTTGGCTGCGTTGGGTCTTAGTTGCGGCATGTGGGGTCTTTAGTTGAGGCATGTGGAATCTAGTTCCCTAACCAGGGATGGAACCGGGGCCCCGTGCATTGGGAGCGTGGAGTCTTAGCCACTGGACTACCAGGGAAGTCCACAAAAACTTGTAAGTTTGATTAGGTCCCTTTTGTTTATTTTTGTTTCTGTTGCCTTGGAAGACTGACCTAAGAAAAGATTGGTATGATTTACGTCAGAGAATGTTTTGCCTATGTTCTCTTCCAGGAGTTTTATGGTATCATGTCTTATATTTAAGTCTTCAAGCCATTTTGAGTTTATTTTTGAGTATGGTGTGACTGTGTTCTAACTTCATTTATTTACATGTGGCTGTCCAGCTTTCTCAACACCACTTGCTGAAGAGACTGTCTTCTTTCCACTGTATATTTTTGCCTCCTTTGTTGAAGATTAATTGACTGTAGGTGTGTGTGTTTATTTCTAAGTTCTCTCTTGTGTTCCATTGATCCATATGTCTGTTTTTGTGCCAGTACCACGCTGTTTCAGTTACTGTTGTATCTCCGTAATATTGTCTGAAGTTTGGCTGGGTTATGCCTCCTGCTTGGTTCTTTTTTCTCAGGATTGCTTTGGCAATTCTGGGTCTTCTATGGTTCCATATAATTTTTAGGATTATTTGTTCCAGTTCTGTGAAGAATGTCATGGGTAATATGATAGGGATCGCATTAATTCTGTAGATTGCTGTGGGTAATAGGGGGTCACACAATTTAAATGTTGTAGAGTTTGGGTTTGAGCCAGATCTAGCTCAAAGCCTATGCATGCACTTCACTGTAGTATACAATGTCTGTGTTATACTGAATTGTCTTCTCTGTTCTTTCTTTCCTCTGCAGACTTTACTTACTATATGTTATTTGAAACAAAGAACTAGTCTTAGGGATGACACACTTGTCCTCACTGAGATCATAGTTTGGTAATGAGAATCTTGCTTTTGTACTTAACCAGCTGAGCCAGACTGAAAATGACTTAAGGGCTTTCACAGAGAGCCAGAAATGTTAACTACACAAACTGTGAAACTGCATATTCTTGTGGAGTGTAATCACACAGGAATTGAAGCAGGCATCCTGAGGAGCCAAGCCCAATTAATGATGCACCCTGAGCTGTTTTCCTAAACTCTGTGTCATGAGCCACATGACCAAGGAAAGTAGTAGAAATGCCAGTTGAGAAAACTTAAAGGACAGTGCAGTTGTTTATTGTAACAGCATTTTGTGCACAGTAGAGGTTTGCTTTTGTTGACTCTTGGGGGAGCCTTGGGACTCTCACTGCAGGTTGCACCCCAACCTTTAACAACAGATGTGACAACACCCTAACATCTATTACACCCATTTTGCAGGTGAGGAAACTAAGATGCAGGTAGTCTTCATTGTGTTCTTTTTCATTTTTTCTTTAACTGTCCCAAGACCACTCCACTTTATAAACAATAGTCAGCTGAGTTTGGGGGCTCACCACTCTCTCCTACTTGGAGGTATTGTTTTTAGACTATTCAGATGCCTATGTGTTTAAAATTTTTCAGCCCATTTGTTTATTATTAAAAAATACCTTATTTTGTAGCATAGTTTTTCTAAGCAGCACCTTCATTTTGAACCATTTTGCCCTGTGTTTGACAGTGGGCATCTTTATGAACAGAGCTTCATGATCTTGGCTAAGACCACAGATACAGAAAATACAGAATTAGAAATGTCAGAATAATATTGGACAGTGATATAATTTGACTTACTTGTGTTTTAGAACTTAATGGGGAAACAGAAAACATTTACCAATTTATTTTGACTTAATGAAGTACATATTTCTGCAGGGTTGGCTACTATGTCAGAATGGATGTATTTGAAACAGCTTTATGGAACTTCACTGAAAAGTGCAGTAATTATTTAATCAGGTTGCAAATATTTGAAACTCTGTGCTTTAACTAAGCAGGCTCTTATTAGAGATGTGTTCCAGCAGACGTGAGAAGCTGGCTTTGAGCCCTTGTCTTAGTTGGCAAATAAGCCTTTTGGTGTTTCTTGCCACCAGTTGCAGAGAATTCTGTGGTTTAGAGTTCTGCCCCTCCCAGGTTGCTTTCTGCATGGCTCTGTTACTTCTCTGTTGCATGTTCTGTTCGGCAGAGGCTGCAGCTGTAGCGTGTTTCCAAAGAGGGCGAACAGATTATTTAGGCTAAATCAGAATGCTTAGTTTTGTATAGAATACTCAGGTCTGTAAGAAGTCAAGGTGTTATATTTTTTTATTTCTGCTTGTTTTCAGCTTTGACAAATTTGAATTTCATATACCAATGTCTGAATGTAGTTGTGCTGAATGCTTTTTGTGACATGAGAAATAGGAAAACCAAGCCTCTTAGAATTTGAGCCGTGGAGGTTCAGTGGCATGTTTGGGCTTTGTTAGACAGCTGATGGATTTTCATGCTTCTGGAGTTAATGAAGCACCAAGATCCCTGTCCCTATCAGTCACCTCAGGTGCCATCCTTACCACTGAAAGCAGGGCACAACTTAATCTTTTGCTGTGTTCCATCACTTAAAGCACACAAACTCTACATTTATTTCCCTTCTTGAGCAAGGCCAATTCCTCCATCTGTTCTTACACGTACCCATTCCAGCTTCTATCACTTAATGCTCTCTTTCAGTATCTCCAATGCTTGGTCCTTCACTAGCTTCTTCCTCTAGGCCTGGAGTATATTACTGACTTTAGAAGGCTTTGGTGTGGGGATCATGTATAATATTTTCTGTTTTTTAAAAATGGAATTCATGATTAGCTAGAATGAATCAATATATTAAGTTAATATTTTACAGTAGTGTCTGCTGAGTCAGGTGTTGTCTTTGGAAACTGAGATGATTGTTAATAGTCTAAACTTGCTGTTTTTTAGGCCCGGCTGTGGTCCCTCACCAGTATTATGGAGTTACTCCCTGGGGAGTCTACCCTGCCAGCCTTTTCCAGCAGCAAGCTGCTGCCGCTGCCGCAGCAACAAATTCTGCTAATCAACAGACCACCCCACAGGCTCAGCAAGGGCAGCAGCAGGTAAATGTAAACAAAATTTATACCACCTAAATGCGAATATTAGTTATTGTATATAGTTAAAAGGTAGTGTTGTCCTTGATAGAGAAATTGTGAATGTTGAATGGGTGAGTTCCCTTGTGTGGTATTTGAGTTCATGCTCAGACTTGACTGTGCCTTACTGAATGTCTTACATATCAAGTCCTTGTTCATTGTGACTAGTTGAGATCATGATATTACATATCATGTAATACTGCTTAGAGGGTTTTCCAGTTAAGTGTGGCCAAGTGAATATTCATCCTGATAGTAAAGTTTTCTTTCTTTGACACTGTAGTTACTTTCTAAGCACCATTCTCAGATCACTTCTAGCTCTCTCTTTAAGTAGTTTGCTACCAAAGGGGAGATACTAGTTCTTCAGATTGCTTATTTATAGCATCAATTAAAAAAAATTGAAGTAAGTTGATTTACAGTGTTGTATTAGTTTCAGGTGTACAGCAAAGTGGTTCAGTTATACCTACATATGTATATGTGTATGTATATATATATATTCTTTCTCATATTCTTTTCCATTATAGGTAATTATAAGATATTGAATATAGTTCCCTGTATTATTCAGTAGATCCTTGTTGTTTATTTTATATATATTGTAACATCTGTTGAATTGGACATAAATCTTATACCTATTTTATCTCTTTTAACTTAGAGTAAGCTTTTTAACCAAGATGAGAAAGTATAGTTAATTACAATACTAAGTGTCTTTTTATATTAGATAGGCCATTTTCTCTTGCTTACTAGAATAACACCTATTTATTGCTGAAAATTGTGGTGAATTGGATTACTTGAAAAAAGATCCCCTAAATCCTCCTGTCAGAAAAAAAGCAATATAAATGTTTGGTATCTGTCATTCTAGCCTTACTATTTAATTAATTTCATATAAAATTGGGATTATGCTGTCCACATGGCTTTGCATCTTGTTATACTCTTCCATGTTATTTAATGTTTTAAAATCTATTAGAGTATCATTTATTTTGACAGTCCATTATTATTTATGTTATATTTATGTAACTAAGTTATAACTATAACTTAGCCATATTTTGGTGTTATAAATAAGATTAATATTCTTTGCATAAGTCCATGATTATTTCCATGGAATAAAGTCCTAGAAATGGAGTTTTTTCCCCAAGCATATAAAGTGAGCATTTAGGCTTTTGATAAATATGGTCAAATTAAAGCTGTCTTTTGAGGAGAAACACCAGCTCATATATGTACATATGATAATGATCCAAACAAGAATCTTTTGCTTTTTTATCAGTTTTAGTAAGAGAGTGTATGTTTAATTTTTTAGATTTTACAAGTTTATAGGAAAAACACAGGTCTTGAAATTCTAGCTAGTTTATTCTGGGTCACTTTTTTTTTTTTTTTTTTTTTTTTTTTTGCGGTACGCGGGCCTCTCACTGCTGTGGCCTCTCCCGTTGCGGAGCACAGGCTCCGGACGCGCAGACTCAGCGGCCGCGGCTCACGGGCCCAGCCGCTCCGCGGCACGTGGAGTCTTCCTGGACCGGGGCGCGAACCCGCGTCCCCTACATCGGCAGGCGGACTCTCAACCACTGCGCCACCAGGGAAGCCCCCTTAATTTTAAAAAAAATTTATTTACCTTTGGCTGCGTTATCTTCGTTGCTGCGCGCAGGCTTTTCTCTAGTTGCGGTGAGCGGGGGCTCCTCTTCATTGCGGTGCTTGGGCTTCTCATTGCGGTGGCTTCTCTTGTTGCGGAGCACAGGCTCTAGGCGCACGGGCTTCAGTAGTTGTGGCTCACAGGCTCAGTAGTTGTGGCTTGCAGGCTCTAGAGCGCAGGCTCAGTAGTTGTGGTGCATGGGCTTAGCTGCCCTGAGGCATGTGGGATCTTCCCGGACCAGGTCTCAAACCCGTGTCCCCTGCATCGGCAGGAAGATTCTTAACCACTGTGCCACCAGGGAAGCCCCTGGGTCAGTATTTTTATAGTCAGATTTTTTTGTAAGTTAATGCATGATTTTCTTTGCAATAGATACAGTTCTAGTACCACATGCATAGGGAATTCTGCAGATAATTTGTTGACAGAATGGGTGATCCCTATTAATAAATTTCTTAGCTACTCTTTGTGGATAGTTGGTATTTATCAAGTGATGATCCTTGTGTTTAAATGGCTGCCAAATCATGGATTTAGAAGGCTGAAGTGATTGCTATGTTTAAAATTTGCTCTAATAGAGTGAATAAGAAAAGTAGTAATACGTACTTCTTATTGAAAGCTTTTTGTTTAAAGCTAAGTGCTCTACATATAATTTCTTTTATTCTGATAAGTAGATTATATGACTTCCCAGCATAAGATTAAGGAAATGGAACTTGTGTGCCCAGGATCACACACCTATTAAGGTGCTAAGATTTGAACCTGGGACTTCCCTGGTGGCGCAGTGGTTAAGAATTCGCCTGCCAGTGCAGGGGACACGGGTTCAAGCCCTGGTCGGGGAAGATCCCACATGCCACAGAGCAACTAAGCCCGTGTGCCACAACTACTGAGCCTGTGCTCTAGAGCCTGCGAGCCACAGCTCCTGAGGCCCGTGCTCCTACAGCCCATGCTCTGCAACGAGAGAAGCTACTGCAATGAGAAGCCCACACACCACAACAAAGAGTAGCCTCCCGCTCACTGCAACTAGAGGCAACAAAGACCCAATGCACCCAAAAATAAATTTAAAAAAAGAAAAAGATTTGAACCCAAGTCTGTAAGTTCACAACATGTTACATCTTCTGACCATAGTGATAGAAAGCCTGAGATCTGGTCTTTGTTCTACCACTAACTGGTTGCACCTAGGGCCAGTTGCATGACTTCTCTGAATATATCCTTAGGTATGAAATGGGCATGATAATCATGTACATTATTTCAGAGTTTTCTGTCATCCACAATAACAAACCTTATTATGAAAATGTTATTATTATTAACATTACCTTTTAACAAGTAGCCATATTTTAGTTCTAGTGATATTTTTGCCAGTTTCTGGCGTCAGGTGTTTTAGGAAAATATGATATTCTTGGTGAACTATTTTGGTCATAGTCATTGAAATGAGAGGTTCTTTTTAAACTTTGCTTTCGGCCTTTTGGCCTTTACGTTTTATCAGAAAGCATTTATTATGTTCTAGGCATGCTAACTCTTCCAAATGTAATTGCTGAAACTTTCAGGAGAGTCAGTGACATCCTGGCTACTTCATCTTCCTTCTGATTTCCTTTTCATTCTTTTTGAAGGTTCTTCTCTATTTCAAAATGTTTGTTAAAGAAAAAATCCTGGATATTAGGTTGAACCCAGGCACAGGTGGTGGCTTGGTGTTGGATGTTGCATTTTGAGAGAGAAAAGTTGAGAATGGCTTCTGAACTTTCTAGATTAGGGGAGACTGTATAGATGATGATTCTGCCAAGCATGATGAACTGTAGAAGGATGAATGATTATTAATGAAAATATATATATAATATAATGTCTCCATTGAGCATCTACTTATTACATTTTAAATGCTGTGCTTAAATCAGTACCTTTGAAAAGAAATTTGAATTTAACACCTTTTGCATCATGAAGATAGGTAGTAAACTAACTCCTAGGATAGTGTTTTACAAGTAGATTCAGTCTTTTTTTTTTTTTTTTTTGTGGTATGCGGGCCTCTCCATTGCGGAGCACAGGCTCCGGACGCGCAGGCTCAGTGGCCATGGCTCACGGGCCCAGCCGCTCCGCGGCATGTGGGATCTTCCCGGACCCGGGCACAGGTTCACGAACCTGTGTCCCCTGCATCGGCAGGCGGACTCTCAACCACTGCACCACCAGGGAAGCCCCTCAGTCATTTTTGTTGATTTTATTGTATATAAAATTTTACTTGTGGAATTTTACATATTTGTTTCCATAAAATTAGGGCTTGACATTTATTTATGAAATGAAAATATGAATATTGGCAGCTGACTTACGAACTTTGATTTATTGTCAAGGGTACCACATAGATTTCTAGAGAGTTGACAAAAAGGAAACACATTGCTCTCCTGATTGTAGAATAGGACTCAGTAGTCTGAACTACCCCTTTCTTCAGGCACCTTGTCCGTTTCCTTGTCCTCTGATGTTTCACACAACTCCTAACCAAGCATAAGCCTAATTCATTCTGCCCTATGAAAAGGATGTTTTCATTGATTTTTTTTTTTTTTAAGTTCTTGAACTATTAGTATTTGCCATATCTCTGTACCTGCTGCTTACTTTTCCTAGAGTGAGAACTCTTCTGGATTATTGGTTAGGCATTTTCTACAAACTCTCACCTGTGCAGCCTCCCTTGAGTCTTCTATCTATTTAGATTGAAGCACTCCTTCTGTTGTAAAGTCCGTTAGATTCTTTGGTTCACAAACAGAAATAAATTGCCTAATATTTTGATAGGAATTAACTATTGGTTATTGATTATCTCCTGGGTACTAGGCATTGTGCCTTGCAGACATTAATTCTAATATTTCCTACAAATCTGCATGATCAGCTGTTACTCTCACTATTTTTACAGATAAAGAAATAGGAAAGTTTGGGTAAATTAAGTGTCTACACATTTCTTCTTGCCAATATGGACAGTGTTGGTCATTTAAAATACTCATTTAATAAATATTTGTGGTGTTTCTCTTTTACATTTTTTACCAAATGGTACCAAAAAAAATCTGCATGGGTTCTTGATTACATGTGTAACTTTTATAAGTAGCAGAGTGATATTGAAAATGATCTGATAAGAACTTTGCCTTTGAAAACATTGCAAAATGCATAAACGTTGGTAATTTTAGCCTTGATATTGGGTTTTGCATTTTTACTTACTGGCATAGATAGATCTTTTGGAATAGATTCTTCAGAGCGTTCAGAATAAGAATGATTATCAGCATCTTACTACCTGTGTAAAAGTAGATCCTTTAATCACAGTGGAAGAACTAGTATTCTGTGCTGAAATGTCAGTGTTCTTGACTAATACTCATAACCATATAGATTGCTGTGCGTTTGTGGTATTTATGAGAGGAAGAATGGAAACGGTTGAGTCAGAAGCCTCCTAAATCAAACCTGTTGATTTCATTTGGGGCCATTTGGGCCCTGATAAATGGGAATAGTGTTATAGGGTAGAGAAAATGTTCACACATTCCATAAAGAAAGTTTAGCGCACACGTGTGTGTGTGTGTGTGTGTGTGTGTGTGTGTGTGTGTGTATGTTTTGTTACAGATATTATAACTTAATGATGTGGGTAAATTACCCTTGTTCATCATATCTAAACCTCTCCTCCACTCCATCATACTCTTTTTTTCACCCACTTTTTGATTATTGTAGAGTTACTGTCTAGCTCTCATTTGCTGGAATAAAAGCTCCAGTTGGGCAGGAGCTTTGTGTGTCTTGTTCATTGCTTTATCCCCATTACCTGCCAGATGTTAGGCATTAAGTATTTGATTAATGAATGAATGATCACTTTTGTATGCTTTTGGCTTCTTATAAAGGTAATATGTTTAAACTAAGAACGGTAGAATGAAATTTCACTCTATGAAATGCTGTTAATGGATTTTTTTTATCCTAACAGCCATGCCACATAAAACCATTATCAGAAAAATGGTTTACAACCATCAGTTTTAAAATTGATCCAACTTAAGCATGTGCTGGGTCTTAGATGTTTCCAGTGAAAAGAAAGTAGTTGATTTATTTCTGTCTCCCAGGTTCTCCGTGGAGGAGCCAGCCAGCGTCCTTTGACCCCAAATCAGAACCAGCAGGGACAGCAAGCAGATCCACTAGTGGCGGCTGCAGCAGTGAATTCTGCCCTTGCTTTTGGACAAGGACTGGCTGCAGGCATGCCAGGTGAGGCTGCATTGTTGTTCCTCATCATTTGAGGGTGAAAAAGTCTGCTTATTGGGGGAGATTCAGAAGAGAATGGGCAGTACTTTGGGCTTGCTTAGGCTTGTCATCATTTGGTGACTGGCGAGGATGACATACCCTTGCCCTCACTTAGACCATAGTCCATTGATGAGAGCACCTAGTGTTCTGAGCCAGTCTCAGTCTTAAATGTTGGAGATATGTGAACCTCCACACATAGCTTGGAGTATGCTGTTTTCCTTTGGTGTTGATCTGTTTTCTCCCTCGGTGTTTGGAAAGAGTGGCCAGACTGCATCAGCATCACTCCAAGACTGATTGATGTCTTTGAATAGTATTATTACGAAGGCATTCCTAGTATTCCTTGATAGTGTCCTCCTTACATTTTTAGGATTTCTCTTGAACCAACAGTAGAGGTGCTTTGTAGCTGTCTTATCTGTGATTGATATATATCCTGAATATATGTTATTCTTAGCTCACTGTCTCCTGGTCTTATTCTTTGCATGGATTGCATATAGTTTGAGGTTATTCCTTTGAAACAGGTCCTTCTGAGACCTCAGTATAAGTTTATGGGTTCTTACTGACCATGGCACATACCTAAGTCAACTGATCTATTTATGAATTCACTGAGTAACTTGAACTTGCATCATGCATGTTGTTAATTACTAAGCATTTATTTTTTATCATGAAGTCACCTGTAATTTCTCTTATGGCTCAATAGGATTTGAAGATTCCATCTCATAGAATATTGAAAGACCCTGTTAATTGAAGCCTGTCTAGGTTTTCCCTGCTAACTTGTAGGATATTTGTGCTTAGATTATGTGGTATGAAAGTTCTTTGATTGTTGGAATCATTTGTACCTACTCTTGTGTAGTCAAGAGAACATAAAAAAAACTTGTCAGTGTGTGGTTGCTGGTGATAACTGTGGTTAGCACTTTGAAGAACACAGGTATTCCTTGTCCCACCGAATTCCCTAACACTTGGTGGATAATAAATAACACTACCCCTTATTGTGCCAGGTAGCATGTTATGTTTTTCACACTCATTTTTTTAATCTTAACAAGAACTTTGTGAGGCGGGTATTATTATTATCCTCATGAGGATACCCAGAGATTCAGGATTGTACAGGTACCTTAAGTGGCGAAGCCAGGATCCCCATGCTGAGTTTGTAACTATCTATCAATAAGATATGCTGGTGCCCAGGAAACATTTGTTAGTTTCATATGTACTTATCTGTTTCATGTGTACTTAACTTAATATTCTCAGGTTATCCAGTCTTGGCTCCTGCTGCTTACTATGACCAAACCGGTGCACTTGTGGTGAATGCAGGAGCGAGAAACGGCCTTGGAGCTCCTGTTCGACTTGTAGCTCCTGCCCCAGTCATCATTAGCTCCTCAGCCGCACAAGCAGGTGAGCTTACATCTTAGTAGACTCGCTCAGATCTAAAAGGGGCAATGGACGATATTCTTAAACTGTGTTGAAATATACTTTTACATTCTCAGTGTAGGAATTCTACCCTGTAATTTTTCAAAGAGAAAATCAGAAGCAGCAAGTGACCTCAATAGATTCTGATTCTGTTGACAGCATGTACCAGCTGGTTAGCAGCAAGGACCTGCTCTACTGTGAGCGTAGGAGGTCGGATTACTCATACGAAATGGCACTGTTGGCAGAAGTCCAAGGCTAATTTCACTTCATATCGTGAAATTCATATCGTTATTTTAAGATGATGTGGTATTTGTTTTGTTTTTTGCTTGAGGGGGTGGGGCAATAGGTTTTTATTTTAAGTCATGTATTATAAATTTGGGAACAACAGTGGGGACATCTAGGGGAGAGCAACATGCTCAAGTGTCCTGGGAATTTGAGGGACTTCAGTATTTGGTTCTTGAAAAAAATGTCCTTAATGTAGATATTTGTAGAACTTGAGATTTTAGGAAGTAGTTGTATTTGAAATGAGTACTTTTTGATATCCATTTCTATTTTAAACTATAGCCTCTCTTTAAAGCTGTCGATACAGTGAACTTGGCTTCAATGGTATTTTGACTTTGAATTGAAAGTAGAAATAGAAAATAGAAGCTTCAGATGAAGGGATCAAAGACAGATTTGTATAGTTCTTTACAAGGTTTGTGTCTGCTTTGAAAAAATATGGCAACATTAAAAGGTTTTCAAAAGAATAACAATGTAGTTTGGAAATGTGGCCAATCTCTTTCATAGCCAAATGGTTTGCTTTCTTCTACATAGCTGTTGCAGCGGCTGCAGCTTCAGCAAATGGAGCAGCCGGTGGTCTTGCTGGAACAACAAATGGACCATTTCGCCCTTTAGGAACTCAGCAGCCTCAGCCCCAGCCCCAGCAGCAGCCCAGTAACAACCTGGCATCCAGCTCTTTCTATGGCAACAACTCTCTGAGCAGCAATTCACAGAGCAGCTCCCTCTTCTCCCAGGGCTCTGCCCAGCCTGCCAACACATCCTTGGGATTTGGAAGTAGCAGTTCTCTCGGCGCCACTCTGGGATCAGCCCTTGGAGGGTTTGGAACAGCAGGTAGAAATCAGACTGATGTGCTGTTGAAACTGAATTTTAATTATTTTTACAATCTTTATGGAACACTGACAATGCATGGAACCCTGGACAGATACCACAGGCAGATCTGGACCGAGCCCCGTGGGAACCCAGCTGTTCCACATGTGTTTGAGATAATGGACTATTCAAGTCACACATTTGGGGCCTATTTCAGGTTTACACTCACGTTGCTACTTATTTATACTCTCCAAGTCCGTTTGTTTCAAGGATTAGAAAATCTGGGGAGATTTTTGCAGGCATTGGGAAGAATGTGGAGGGAATTATACAAATGTGGATGTTAAAAACCAAAGGAGGAGGACTTACCAAAGATCATAGGGTAGTGTACTACACAATCTGCAGGCCTTAAAGAGTCATGAGTTTTCTCCAGTCTCTTGAGAAGAGTTAAGGTGGATATTATGGAAAAGTGGGAGGAAGGAATTAAACTGAGATATTTTAAATGTTTTGATGGGAGAAAAAAGCAGGAAAGTAGTAAGGTAAACAATGGGATAATTGCAGTGTTTGTAAAACAATGTGATCTCAAAACAGAAGGGTTTATTTGAGAGAAAGTGTCTTAAGTTGGAGCTGGGGGCTAGCAATAACTCTTGATTGAGCCCTTTGAGAAACCAGGCTTTCATATGTAAGTCTTGGGTAGTGGGGCAGTACCCCATTCACAAATCTTTTTTCTACTCCATTTTTCTACTAGAACCTTTGGGTTGATGAAAGGCATTCTTTCTAGCCCATTTTCTTTCACCTTTCCCATAACTTATGTGGCCATCAGAGGATTTTAACCCACCCTCACCCCCATAATATGAGACACAAAAGGAAGGAAAATTGAGCATACGTGTGATGGTTTGAAAAAGAGTTTCATGTTAACCTGAGCCATGTCCTCTTTATTACTTTACCTGCCCCTAGAACTGCCACATGAACAGTTAGGCTGTCTCTGCTGACAAATTTGCGGTGGTAAGGAGTCTGGATCAAAGTGTCAGGAACAGGTCACTGGGCTTGTTCTTCGAAGAACAGGCCTGTTCTTATCTGCATTGTTTTAATTCCATTTTAGTTGCAAACTCCAACACTGGCAGTGGCTCCCGCCGTGACTCCCTGACTGGCAGCAGTGACCTTTATAAGAGGACATCGAGCAGCTTGACCCCCATTGGACACAGTTTTTATAACGGCCTTAGCTTTTCCTCCTCTCCTGGACCCGTGGGCATGCCTCTCCCTAGTCAGGGACCAGGACATTCACAGACACCACCTCCTTCCCTCTCTTCACATGGATCCTCTTCAAGCTTAAACCTGGGTAAGAACCATTACTCTAACACCACCTTGAACTCTAGAAATCTCTTGCCACTGATGACATTAGAAGTACTTTGCATAAGCAAAGGACAATCCCTTTATCCTAAGACGTGTCCTGGGTGTTCTGTGCCTTCCTGAAGGTACCTCATGTTATTTAGGCTGTACCTAGATAGCACAGCAGTTTGGGATTTATTCAAGTTTGGGCGCCTCCCCTGTATATTCACTTCAGCTTTAGTATGAACATCTTTGGCTACATGTGAGAATCTTTCAGTATAAACACAGTACAGATTCATTTTAAGTAAAGCTGGAAAATAGAGACAAAGAGTGTATTAACCCCCGTATCACCACTGAAATATCACCACAATTAATACTTAGCCTTGTTTTTCAGACTCCCCTCCCCTCCCCCATGTATATGTTTAATATCTTACTTTCTCACATAAAGCATTTTGTTTTAAAAATTTTGTCAGATTCTTCAAAAAAATTTGTATATACATTCTTAAACTACATAGTATGCTATTGAGTATAGATGTATATTTCCCAATTATATGTTTAGCTTGTTATATGTGTGGGGTTTAAAAAAATGTTACCATTTAGATACTGGAAAATGAGGAGGGAAAAGAGGATACTAAGTAGACAGCTATAAGAATGAAAAGAAACTTGTATTAACAATTTGGGTGGCAAATGTTTAAATCTTGGAAGACGGTACACACTCCCTTTCTCTAGTTATTTATCGAGTTTGCATTTTGAAGTACTGATTTATTTCTTAGATGGGGAAAGTTGAGACATAGAAGTACAGTGACCATATAATTTATCATGCAACCCAGGATGGTTTTGAGAATTAACGGGGTTGCTGTTAATAATTACTCTGTGATGACAGGCCTGAATCAGTATTGTCCTGGGAAATACCATGTATACCATACCATGTATGGCCACTTTGCTGGAAGATTCTGATTTTTAAAATCTTCTATTTATTATTATTATTTTTAAATTAAAACTTTATTTTTTAGAGCAGTTTTAGGCTCATAGCAAAATTGAGGGGAGAGTACAGAGATTTCCCTTACACCCTCTGACCCACACATGCATAGCTTCTCCCATTATCAACATCCCCCACTAGAGTGGTACCTTGGTTACAATTGATGAACCTACATTGATACATCGTTATCATCCAAAGTCCATAGTTTACATGGACCTTTTTTTGGTTTGTTTTTAACTGGCAAGATTGAAAGTGGCTTTCTGGACTCAGAAATGAGGACTGACTAAAAATGAATAGTGTACTTTTATTTGGAAAGACAAAGACTGGGAAATGATTATAAAAATCAAAAAAAGTCTTGAAGAGGACAGGATAATATAGTTATTATTCTAGAACTAAGAGTGCTATCTCTGAGTTTGAGAGATGAGTTTTAAGGCAGAATTATGTATGTATGTATGTACATAGACATGTGAGAGAAAGAGTATATGTATGTATCCTGAGATTTCACATGATAAGAACTGTAGTTGTAAAGCTCACTGTCTCATGTTGTATATGGACATTACTTAAGAAAAGTTGTAGGGACGTTCCAGATTAGTAAGTCCATATTGGATAGATAGATAAGGAGTAGGGTATATTGCACAACAGTGTTTCCTTGTGACAGGATGCCTGACTTTAAAGAATGAGGGTTAATGCAGACTTATAAGGGAGAGATGAAAGTCCCAGTCTAATATGTAGATGAAAGGTACTAACATTTATGAAATAGCTATTACTGGCTACTATTAACGGTTTTGGGTGCTGTACATATCACTCTGGAAGATATGGTATTATGTCTATGATACAGAAGTGAGGAAACTGAGTTAAATATCTTGCTAGGTCTTCTCATATCTGAACGGATTTAGAGTCAAAACCTTTTTGACTCCAAAGCATGCAATGTCCGTGTATATCCTGTCACATAATGTGCCCAGGATAGCTTTTAAACCAGTGCATTATCAGATCCAGAAATCTTACCCTTTAATTCCTTGGTTTAAACAGTTGAACTGTGTCAACATATACTGAGTAGTAAACAAATTAAATCTGCAAAAAGTTTTTTTGTAAAGAGCCAGATAGTAGATATTTTAGGCTTGCAGGTCAGATGGTCTATGTAGTCAGTGTTCAGCTCTGCTGTAGAAGTGTGAAAGCAGCCACAGGCAAAATGTAAAAGAATATTTAGCTATCTTTCAATAAAACTTTATTTACAAAAATAGGTGGCAGGCCAGATTTGTCCTGTGGACTGTATCAACCTCTGAACCAAATGCTATGGCTCTTGGTGTTTGAAAATGGAGCTGGAAACATTACTTGCATGCATGGTGCCTTTCCTCTTTCCAATATATCAACAATTTAATAAAATACTTCCTTCTCCTTAATTTACATTTCCCCTGTGGAGAAGGAACTAACTATTGGAGCGAGTTATTTCTTATTTTAATGACTCTTGCTGTCTGCCTGGTTTTATTTTTAACATACCTTCCCTTAAAAATATTTTTACTTTGTTTCAGCACTTTAGATGTATGTATTTCCATTGGACTTCCATTGCTGCATGTACCACGTTAATCATACATGCCATTCCTGAGAAACTGATTGGTAGTTGATTTGATTTGGTAGTAGTCTTGACTGGTAGTGCTTTGCCTCAGCTCAGTCTGTTTCCTTGAGAAAAGGGTTCGTGTATGCTTTAGTCTTAACCATTACAAAGTGATCACCTCAATAAGTCTATTTACCATTTGTCACCAAGGAAATGTAACATTTCTTTACCAAATGTATATTGGGCCATTCCTAATATAGCTTCTACTATTAATACTACACTGCTGCCACTGGCTATCAGTTTTTGGATCACTAACAACCATACTAAGTAAGCATTCATTCATTGTGTTAAATACTCAAGTAACTCTGCTCTACACAGGGAAACTTAAACTCAGCATGGTTTAATGACTTTCATGATACCCCATCGCTAGTTAAGTGTTTGAGTGCACACTCCAGCCTATATCTCTGTTATCCCAGTGTGGATCTTTTCTCCGTGATAGCATTTTCACACTTCCTCCCAGTAGACAGACATGTGTTAGGCTACTCTAAAAAACATCAGTGCCTGCATAGTTATTTTTCTCATTATTTATTCAACAATCACTTGTTGAGTGCCTACTGTATACTCTTCAATGCTTTTTCATTACTTGTTTAAAGAGCAAACTTCTATTTCTTTTTAAAAATTAATTAATTTATTTTTGGCTGTGTTGGGTCTTTGTTGCTGCACACGGCCTTTCTCTAGTTGCAGTGAGCGGGGGCTACTCTTCGTTGTGGTGCACGGGCTTCTTGTTGTGGCTCGTGGGCTCTAGAGAGCAGGCTCAGTAGTTGTGGCTCACGGGCTTAGATTGCTCCGTGGCATGAGGGATCTTCCCAGACCAGGGCTTGAACCTGTGTCCCCTGCATTGGCAGGCAGATTCTTAACCACTGCACTACCAGGGAAGTCCCCAAACTTCTGTTTTTAAAAAACAACTTTATTGAGTTGTATCTTACACATCATGAAATTCACCCATCTCAAGTGTACAATTCAATGATTTTTAGTAATTTTCTGTATTGTGCAACTATTAGCATGAGTCAGTTTGGTAATATTTTCATCCCCTCTGTAAGATTCCTCTTGACCATTTACAGTTAATCCCCATTCACACCCTTAGTCCCAGTCAATGACTGATCTATTTCCTGTTTGTTTTTTTGTTTTTGTTTTTTTTTTTTGGAGGGGGGAGCGGGCGTGCTTGCATGCGGCTTGCAGTTCCCTGACCCGGGATCGAACCTGTGCCCCCTGCAATGGCATCGTGGAGTTCTAACCACTGGACCGCCAGGGAATTCCCTACTTTCTGCTTTTAAATTTGGCTTTTCTGGACATTTCATATAAATGCAGCCATATAGTATGTGACGTCTTTTGTTTGCCTTCTTTATCTTCAAATGTTTTTTGAGGTGTCATCCATGATGTAGTATGTGTCAGCAGTTTGTTCTGTTTTATTGCTGAATTGTCTTGCATTTTATGGATATATACCACGTTTTGTCTAACTACTCACAGTTGAAGGATGTTTGTTGGTTACAGTTTTTGGCTATTAGAAATAATGCTGCTATGAACATTTGCATGCAAGTTTTTCTGTGGACACAGTTTTTCATTTCTCTAGGAGTAGAATTGCTGAATTGTATGTACGTTTTATGTTAAACTTTTGGAGAAACTCAAACTGTTTTCCAGTTTGGTGCATCATTTACATTCCCACCAGCAATGTACAAGGGATTCCAATTTCTTTACATCCTCGCCAACATTTGTTCTTATTTTTCTTATATAATATAGCGATTCTAGGAGGCCTGAAATGGTTATGTCATTGTGGTTTTAATTTGCATTTCCCTAATGACTAATGTATAGCATCTTTTTATGTGCTTATTACCATTTGTTTACCTTTGGTGAAATGTCTGCTTATATTTTTTGCCCATTTTTGGACGTGTGTTGTTTGTCATTATTATTATAGAGTTGTAAGAGTTGTTTATATATTCTGGATATGACTCCTTTATCAGATACGTGTTTTGCATATACATGTTTTCTTTTGGTCTTTTGCTTGTCTTTTTATTTTTATGCTACCCTTTTATTTTGTTTGGTTTGGTTTTCTGTTTGTTTTTGTTTGGATTTTTTTGGGGGGGGCTGCTCTGCATGGCCTGCGGGATCTTATTTCCTGAACCAGGGATCGAACCCGCACCCCCTGCAGTGACAGTGTGGAGTCTTAACCACTGGACTGCCAGGGAAATCCCATCTTTTTATTTTTATTTATTTATTTTTATTTTTAAATGGTTGTTTTTGAAGTGCAGTAGTTTTAATTTTGATGAGGTCCAGTTTATCATGCTTTCTGGTATAGAAATCTTTGCCCAACTCAAGGTCTTAAAGATTTTCTCCTATGTTTTGTCCTAAAAATTTTATTGCTTTAGCTCTTAAAGTCTTTGATCTATTTTGAATGAATTTTGTGTGTGAGGTGATGGTTCATCTTTTTGCACGCACCGTTTTCCCCAGCAAAGTTTTGAAATTTTTAGTATGTAGGTCTTAAATGTCTTTTGTTGAACTAGTTAATGTATATTTTATTTTTCTTGAATGGAATTCTAGTTTTGTTTTGGATTGTTTGTTGCTTGCAAGCATTTAGTTTTATCATCGTGGTAGAATTCCTATCTTCTTAAAATAAATTCTTCCTGTCCTTTAAATTCAAGGTTGTATGTGCCCTTAGTTCTTTAAGAAAAGCAAAGATCAAACAAAATGGTTTTCTCTGTGCCTGCCTGAACTGCAGTAGCTGTTTCTAATTTATTGTTCAGTAACCTGTATTAATTTCCAGTTGTTTACTAGTCATGTGTGCCCCTTTAGGCACTTCTCTGTTCTAAATGGAAATGTAGTGTTTTGTGACACCTGGTTCTCTGAAGGTGACTTGTCATCTGTAAAACTAACCATGAGAAAATTAACTTAGTTAGGATTCAGTATTACGCACTAAAGACAGTTACTCTTAGGCTTATTTTTATTTAGGGCTACCTGGCTGTGATATTAGTGAGTGGATTGGGGAGAACTTATTTTATAAACATTTTGGTGAGCAGCATTGCCTCCGCCTGTAATAAATACAGAGCCAGATGTTGGGGACCTTTGGAATTTTTCTTTGAACGGCAAAGAAGGCAGGGCTTTGCCCATTAGGCATCTACTAAATCTCTGAGTACAGAAAGCAAAACAAGATGAATGAAAACATTCCACATAGCAAGAGGATGGAATACTAGATGGCTAGAAATACTAGAAAACCCTTTGTATAAAGTAACTGAAGCACATCTTAATTTATCATGGTATACTTTTGTCCATCCATTTACTTTTAATCTGTATGTGTCTTTATTTTTAAAGTGTTTCTTGTGGACAGCATATAGTTGGATTACATTTTTTAAAATAAATTTATTTATTTTATTTATTTATTTTTGGCTGCGTTGGGTGTTAGTTGCTATGCACAGGCTTTCTCTAGTTGTGGCGAGCGGGGGCTGCTCTTCCTTGTGGTGTGTGGGCTTTTCATTGCGGTGGCTTCTCTTGTTGCGGAGCACAGGCTCTAGGCACGTGGGCTTCAGTAGTTGTGACACAAGGGCTCAGTAGTCATGGCTTGCGGGCTCTAGAGTGCAGGCTCAGTAGTGGCTCACAGGCTTAGTTGCTATGCGGCATGTGGGATCTTCCCAGACCAGGGCTCGAACCCATGTCCCCTGTGTTGGCAGGTGGATTCTTAACCACTGCGCCACCAGGGAAGTCCCTGCATTACATTTTTTGATCCACTCTGACAGTCTCTTTAATTGGTTCATTTAGACCATTGACATTCAAAGTGATTATTGATATAGTTGGGTTAATATTTACCATATCTGTTGTTTTCTTTTTTTTCTTTATTTCTGTCTTCCGCTCTTTTTCTGCCTTTTGTGGTTTTAATTGAGCATTTTATATGATTCCATTTTATTCCCTTTCTTAACCTATCAGTTATACTACTTCCTTTTTTAAAAATTTTTTTTTAGTGTTGCCCTAGGATCATTATACATTTACAGTTAATCCAGTTCCACTTTCAGATAAGACTATACGACTTCACATGTAGTGTGAGGACCTAAAATAATAAAATAATCTTAACCTTTTCCTCCCATCCTTTGTGTCATTGCTGTCATTCATTTCAGCTATATAAAGCATATGTGTGTATATATATATGTATATGATATAAACATAAGCATACATAATTGAATACATTGTTGCTATTATTTGAACAAACTGTTGTCAGATCAATGAAGAATAAGGTAAATAAAAGTTTTTATTTTACTTATTCCTTTTTTGATGCTCTTCCTTTCATTATATAGATCAGTTTCTGGCCTGTATTATTTATACTTCTCTCTGAAGAACTTCTTTTGATATTTCGTGCAAGTCACATCTACTGGCAACAAATTGCATCAATTTTTGTTTGCCTGAGAAAGTCTTTATTTCTCCTTCACTTGTGAAGGATAATTTTGCAGGATACAGAATTCTAGGTTGGTGGGTTTTTTCCTCTCAAAACTTACAGTCTTCTCTTCTTGCTTGCATACTTTTTGAGGAGAAGTCGGCTGTAATTCTTATCTTTGCTCCTCTGTAGGTGGGGTGTTTTCCCCCCTGTGGCTTCTTTCAGTATTTTTTCTTTATCTTTGATTTTCTATAGTTTGAAAATGATAGTTGGAGGAGTAGTTTTTTTGGTCTTTATCTTGCTTGGTGTTCCCTGCACTTTCTGGATCTGCTGTTTGGTGTCTGGCATTAGAGAAATCCTGAGTCATTATTGTTCCAGATATTCCCTCTGTTCCTTTCTCTCCTCCTTCTCCTTCTGGTATTCCAGTTATGTGTATGTTACACCTTTATAGTAGTTGTCCCACAGTCCTTGGATTTTGCTTTTCCCCAGTCTTTGTTCTCTTTCCTTTTTGGTTTTTGAGGAATCTATTGATAGATCCTCTAGCTTAGAGATTCTTTCCTCATCTGTGTCCAGTTTGTTAACAAGCCCGTCAGAGGCATTCTTCGTTTTGGTTATAGTGTTTTTTGTCTCTAATATTTCTGTTTGGTTCTTTCTTAGGATTTCCATCTCTCTGCTTACATTGCCTGTCTGTTCTTGCATGCTGTCTACTTTATCCTTTAGAGCCCTTAGCATATTAATCATAATTGTTTTAAATTCCCAGTCTGATAATTTCAACATCCCTGCCATGTATGTTCCTGATGTGTGTTCTTACTCTTCAAATTTTATTTTTTGCCTTTTGATATGTCTTGCAGTTTATCTTTGATAGCCATGCCTGGTACATCGAGCGAAAGGAACTGCTGTAAATAGGTTTTTAGTAATGTGGTGGTGAGGTGTGGAGGGAGGGGAAATGTTCTATAGACCTATGATTAGGTCTCAGTCTTTTAGTGAGCCTTTGCCTCTGGACTGTCAACTTCACAAGTGTTTCTTAGTTTTTTTCCTCCTCCCTTTAGTGGAACAGGATAGTTTGAATAGGTTGGAGTTGTGTATTTCAGGGTCATCCACACTGAGCCTCTTAATTTGTCAGTTACAGTTCAGGTTTTCCTAGTCTGGTACTGGTTCAAGCAGTGGTATCCACTTGAGTCCCTGGTCTGGTTAGCGGTGATGACCTGTATGTCTGTCTCTCCAGTCTTGGGGACAGTGGTTTGCTCTGTCTTCCTCTGTCTTGTGGATCTAAGAAGAATTGTTGGTTTTTCAGCTTTTTGCTTGTTGTTAGGGTGGAATGGTGACTTCCACACTCCTTACATGTGGAGCAGGAAACCTGCACATATACAAAACACTTAAGCCTTTGATTTCTGTGGAAATGTTGTCATAGGACAGAGCTCTATGAAATCCACTACCGTCAAAATATTATAGAAAAACTTTGTGAAATCACTAGGAGGCTCCCTTAAAGAGCCTACATGAAATGTTCCTTTTAAAATGGGGTTAAAATTCACACACTTTCAGGGCCCATCTCCAGGGGATAGTAATTTGGGTATTAGCACATGTAGGTGTGTAAACTGTAGTGAACTGGAAAACACCTTTCTGCATATCCCCCATATAAAGGAGCTGCAGTCCACAAATAATGATGGTCTACTATTTGCCAGGTACCTTTTGAAAAACAACCAGAAAACCACATTTTTAAGCAAAAATTTACTTTAACCATTGGTTTAATGTTTAAAGAAAATTATTTGGCCTGAGCAAAATATTCCCGTTGACTGTTAGTTTGCCATTTATAATATAGTACCTGGAGAAATTTCAGATTAGTATACTTCCTTTCTCAATAATAAAAGCTGTGTGTGTATATGTGTGTCTGTGTATCCTGTCTGGCATCCAAGGACACCAAAGCCAAAAATCAAAACTTGGGGGCGGGTGTATAAATCTACCCAGTAGTCACTCCAGCCCTTTATGTTATGGATTAGTCAGTATGCTTTTGGCCACAGTAACAGAAAATCCAACTAATAGTGGCTTAAACAATAAGCGCATTTGTTGGCTCGTATAACTGGAAGTATAGGGGTAGGGCAGTGCTCAGGGTTGGTTCCTGTCATTCAGTCTTGTCATCACGGACCTGGCCACCTTCCATGTTTATTTTTTTAAAGTGAAAGAGAGTTTATTTAGAGAGATACACATTCCGTAGGTAGAACGCTGTTGTCTCCTACCTTGCATGTTAGTTTGGGTGTTTGTCAGGCCTTTTAAGAGTTTGTTTCTCTGTTGATATGTTACTTTTCCCTAAGTGCCTTTGTTAGTGACCAGGTTCTTAACCTTTAAATGGTTTTCAAAGCTTTGTCCGTTCATGCTGTTCCTTCTTCTTAACCACTTGCTATTATCACACTCTCCCAGTACCTGCTGACTTACCCGATTACCACCTCTTTGCCTGTTTGTCCCCTACCTCAAGCCAGGGTAGAAAGAATTGTTTTTGAAATGAAATAAAGAGCAGCCATATGGCTACTATTCTCTTTTCTTATAAACCTCCTCTCACCTTTCCTTAAAGAAATGTTTTCCTTTGGATTAACAAATACAGAATTTTGACAAGAAAAACAATGTCCTTTAGCACAGGGTCGGCAGCCTATTAGGAACCGGGCTGCACCACAGGAGGTGAGCGGCGGGCAAAGCGAGTGAAGCTTCAACTGCCGCTCCCCATCCCTCCCCATCACTTGCATCACCACCTGAAGCATCCTGCCCGCCCCCACGCCCCCATCCCGGCCCCGTCCGTGGAAAAATCGTCTTCCATGAAACCTGTCCCTGGTACCAAAAAGGTTGGGGACCGCTGCTTTAAAGAAAATTATATAACTGAGTCTGAAAATGAGTCTCATGTAGTTGCAAGGGCAGTGACAGATTCTGGCCATGATAATTTGGGGTTTTGTGTCTTTGGACAAGCATTTCACCTCTTTGGACAAGCATTTCACCTCTTTGGGTCTTAATTTTCTGTTACATAAATGGGAATTTAAAACTCCCTTTCCATAATGCCAGTGAGAATTTGATAGAAGGTGGATATGAAATACTTCTAGCATAGAGCCTGGCCTAGGACAAATCAAATGCTCAGCAAGTAGTTTTTATTTTTATTTATCTATTTAAACAAAATTTAACGTTGAGCCATTTCCTTTCGGTTCCACTGTTTTCACTGAGACCCAGACCTTTGAAACTGGGCCCTGGAATTCTGTGGAGAAATCCAAGCTGAGTATCTTTTTGTAGCTGCCATTAAACTCCAGACCAGACGTTCATTAAAACTCTGTAGAAGTTAACAGGCAGTTCATGTTGGGTGACTTTTCTCATGGCTCCTGAATTGTTATTTACCTACACTCTTTGCGGTTTAACTGGTATTTCTTACCTACTTTGCAATGTAGGAATGGGGGGAAAAGAAACAGAAAAAGGGCTTCACATCCTTTTTATAGTACAATCTAAAGTTTAAAAAGAAACCCTCTATTGTAAAAAAAAAAAAATTGAAAATATATACTCATAATTTTAAAATTCTGTTTTATCTTTTGATAGGCATTTCAGTCTTACCTCTGTTGTATGTGTCTCGGATTCACAATGATTATTGCCTTGTCAGCAGTCAAAACGGCAGTATCGGTAGCCTGAAAGTTGTTGCTACTGCAATCACTTCAGGCCCTGTTCCAGTAGAAGGAGTTAGATGCTGCCCATTCCTGGTGAAGAGCGGGAAAACCTTCCATTTCAAAGCACACGCCCTTTTTTTCTATCCCTTATGTCTAATCCTTGGCCTTGGTTGCCTTAGTGATTTTCAGACTACTATTTAGAGGCAAAACCGTGCCTTTAAAGCTTTTTTGGGAGGTCCACTATATAAAACAGACTAATCTGGGTACCCTAAAAAACGAACAGATTTTTTTTTTTTTTTAAGGGAGAGTTTCAGATGGGAGTGGGGATTATCCACTGATGGCAGGAAATCTCCACGGAGGTCAGAGTGGAAAACCACTGAAGTCCCTGTGCATTTTGTCTTTTCTGATCCTGGTGCTCAGGTGCTGGTTCACACAGCAGGACCTTTCCTCATCATTTTATTTACTATAAAGGAGGCTATACTAACCATTGCTCCATTATTGCTAGCAGTCTCCTATCAATGGTTAGTTAACAGCATTCCCCTCTCAATTTTTGTGCAAAAGGTTTCTTCCAGCTTGGTGAGTTTGTCTTTATGAAAGTCGTGGCACTAATAGAATTGAATCTTAACCACGAAAGCAGCAGAATTGAAAAGAAATCAGAGATGATGCAGGATTTCATGTATAGGATGCTTTTTCCTCTCTTGAACAGAGTTCGTTAAGAATGAGTCTTGAGTTCTCCTGTTCTGTAACCAACAGGAGGACTCACAAATGGCAGTGGAAGATACATCTCTGCTGCTCCAGGCGCTGAAGCCAAGTACCGCAGCGCAAGCAGCGCCTCCAGCCTCTTCAGCCCCAGCAGCACCCTTTTTTCCTCTTCCCGTTTGCGATATGGAATGTCTGATGTCATGCCCTCTGGCAGGAGCAGGCTTTTGGAAGATTTTCGAAATAACCGGTATCCCAATTTACAACTGCGGGAGATTGCTGGGCATATAATGGAGTTTTCCCAAGACCAGCATGGGTCCAGGTGAGGACTTGGCTTTGCCACTTAAGGTAACTGAAATCTTCATGCCTTAAATTCCATGCTTCAGATAAGGTATACGTTAAGTAAATTGCCATATAATAACTGAAACAAAGTTTGCTTTGTAGTATGCTTCCTGTTACCTATTTCAGAGGGATGTGGCTATGAGAGTCCCCAGATATACAAGTGATTGAGAATAGCCATCTAGTAATCTGGATCACATGCTGAAACAAACCTTTTTACCCTTCTGAAAGATTAGTGTGGTGTTCCTTTGTTCATGAGAACCTCCCAGAATGTCTGCAGTTTAAGAAATACAGAAACACTAACACAAAGACATGTGTACACTTTTGCTACTTTAATCCCTATTAAGAATCTCACTCTCAGAGAGACAGTATTCACATGCAAATTTGGATCTCTGGGCTCAGGAGTAAGGTGGTGCCACCACTTTTCTTTGTTGTTCCATTCTGTAGAAGTGAGAGTCTGCACAGAGGTTCGAAGATGCTATTATAAAACACAGAATATAGCTTTGGTTAATTACCCCTCTCTGTTCCAATGGGCTTCACAGAAAGCGACCCTGGTCCTCAGGAAAAAGCAGGTTTATGGTGACACCATCCATCTTTCTCTCTCCCTTTCTCTTTCTTTCTCTCTGACAGTTCCACCAAAACAACTCCCAAAGAACCTACCTCCTCTTTAAGTTCTGCCAGCTTGCTGCTGGGCAAGGATTTCTCATATTTAGATCCTAAAGGCCAGGTTGGGAGAAGAACATGGTTTTTCTGATATAGTCACCTGAGCTAAAAAAGGCAAACTGAATAGCTACTACTTTAGAAAGACACTGCACATAGATGACAACTGTTCCACATCATTAATAAATATGTACTGCTTCATATGAATGTGAGTTAAAGACTATAATAAGGACCATAGGCTTTGAGTTTATTGATGCTGGACTGGTTCCTAAAAGAAAAAGTCCGGTAGAGTTCTCCCTGTGTTGTGCCTGCTTTCACCCTCTTCTCTCTTTTCCTGCCCCCACTTTTCAGCTCCCCCTCAATCCCACACATAAATGCATGTCCTATTGTAATGAAGTATACTAAAATTTAAATATACTTCTAAAAGCTCAGTTAAATTAGGGGATACTTCACAATATAACTTTTTTTTCCTTTTCAGTAATTCTTCAATTTGAAGTGAGCTCAAGTGATTTATTTAAATAACACTATTGTGCGTGTGTGTATATGCATATGCACACACATACATTTAGTTTCAGAACTGACACATTATATAAATTGAGCTAATCTTGATATACTTTCCAAGTCTTCCTAAAATGCTGTGATTGCCCTTTTTACTATGTACTTCAGATTCATTCAGCTGAAACTTGAGCGTGCCACACCAGCTGAGCGCCAGCTCGTCTTCAATGAAATCCTCCAGGCCGCTTACCAGCTTATGGTGGATGTATTTGGAAATTACGTCATTCAGAAGTTCTTTGAAGTAAGCCTTTGTTCTTTCTATCCTTTGACTTTAGACAGTCTCCATAGCTTTTTGATTTTCATTAGCTGTTTTTAGAATCGCAATTTCATTCCAGTCCTCAAAATGAAGCGTGAGTGGTCTTTTTGAAGCACATTTAAATGTTTCTCCAGTTCATTAGCAGTAGTGTATCATTTAAATACCCAAGCAGATGATGCTAGTGTATTTTAGAAATGTGTTTGTAGGCCCATTCTCCCCATTTAGGATCCTGTACAATATTTCTGATTGCTAAAATAGTTTCACTAAAAGTGTCATTTTTGGAGGAAAAATCCTTGTAAGATAATTTTAGCAGGACCACAGTAAAGTTCTGAAAATGATTTTTTAAAATGGATTCCTAGAGAATTATCTTTGAATACCAACTCTGGTGTTTTTCATCATAAACCACAGTCATGAGGATTGTTAAATGCTGCTTCTTGGGTGTTCCTTCAGCCTTAGTTACTTATTGTTCCTTCATTAATGTGGATAATGTCCACTCTTGTTATCATTTTCCTTGGAAAGGATTAAGGAGATTGTTGGATTAATGTCTATTTCCTCTTCTAAACTAAAATGTCAGAAAGGCAGGGATTTTTTTGCTAACCATTGTAGCTGTGGTGTACTGGTATCAACAACCCCATTATAAATCCAGAAAGGAGTGAAACATTGAGATGAAACATCCGGTATGGGGGGGAAATGCTGCAACTCTGCACATTACCTGCACCCCAACAAAAATTTGTAAACTTCTTACATCTTATTTTGTTTGGTTTGTGTGAAGATTTAAAAAATGGCTCACTCACAGCCTCTATCTTCCCAGCTTTTCTCATAAAGACCTAAGTTCTTTGACTCTGAATTCTCCAGCTACGGATTAAGAAATCAACATAAACACGACTCTTGTAATTTTGACTTTCAAATGCCGTTTTACTGCCATTTTGTCACAGATATAAAAATAGATCTCCAGCTCCAGAGGTTAATGCAGCTAGGGGTGGCTGAATGAACAGTGGGTTATAGCAGTATGATTTGGGGACAAGCTAGAGAACTTCTCTGACTTAGAGAATGTCCCTGGACTTCAGTTCCTTTGTATGGAAAATGAGTGGGTTGGGCAGCCTTATTCATAATGTCTCTTCCAGTCTCACATGCTATTCAAATGAAAATAAAAAGCCAGGGATGGAGAAACATTCTAGGAAGAGTTTTAACACTGCTGTCATACCCCTTGATTTTACTAACTTTCTCCCTATTCTGTTGACTTGTATAAATAGACATTATCAATTCTTATAGTAATATAGAACAGTGTATTCAGAGCAGTGTGCATGTGTGCTTTGGCTTAAACTTCATAGAGATGAAAGAAGAACTCGTTTTCAGCTTATGGGGTTCAGACAACTGAAGTGATGTAGATTTGTTGCAAGAAGTTCTTGAATCTTCCCCAGACATTGTCTAAAGCCTTAATAAACAGTGTCTTCCACATGTACTGTTGTTTTAAGAATAAATGTAAATGCTCTTGGACATATAGGTATATTTAATAGTATTGATGAGTTAAGGGCAGCTTTGAGGAATTGCCTATTTGTTTAACAGATACTAGTAGTGAAACTACTCCAGTTGGATATCTGAGAAGTTTTTTAACATTAAAAAGAGTTCCTCATAATCAGAGGCTGATAACAACTGGTTTGAAGAAACAAAGGCTTTCTAAACAAAAGGTTTAGTTTATCATAGAATACAGGGCTAAAAGAGGTATGCCAATGGTTGATACAGAATAATGAATGCTTTGCTTTCTCTGGTTTCTTTCTTTCTACCTAAGTAATGGTGTTCACCCACACATTATGTCTAGTTTGGCAGCCTTGAACAGAAGCTGGCTTTGGCTGAACGGATTCGAGGCCATGTCCTGTCACTGGCACTGCAGATGTATGGCTGCCGTGTTATCCAGAAAGCTCTTGAGTTTATTCCCTCAGACCAGCAGGTAATTGTAAGTTTCCCCTTTAACTTTTCTCTTGGTGTTTGATGTTTCTTCATGGTACATGTAGTGAACCATGTAAGTTTGTCAGTCTTTAGTTTTCTTTCACAGTCTTTCTTTGGTGCTTGTGGCTACCTTCTGTGCATGGCAGGCATGAACCGTGCAATTAATTTTGTAAGTTTATAGTGGATCAAGTGTCTTATGTTAAAACCAGTTGTTTCAAACACTCTTCCCTTTGACAAGACCTTAGTCTTTAGTAGGTGTGATTTTAGAGGTGGGTTTTTTGTTTGGCAAGAGTTGAAGCAGGTAAGGTTGTCCTTTTCTTCTACCTGAACTGACCACCTCAACAGACAAAACTTTTTTCCAACCCACCTTCCAGTTTTCTTCACTTGCACCCTCTTATTCATTCATTCCACCACTGTTTACTGAATGAGCGCACCTGCCCAGGGCAGGCGCCTGGCCTGGAGCGTTGACCTGGTGCCCACTGTGTGCCAGACGTCATCACAGAGATGGCCGAGACTGAGCCCTGCCCATGGAGCACGCGTGGGGAAGGGTGACGGGAAGCAGTGGTGAGACGTGAGAGCACGTGCCCGAGGCTTTGAGGGGAGGCTTTGCAGGGGGAGAAGTCCTGGGCTACAGAGGAGGTAGGGGAAAAGGGACAGAAATCTGAACTGTTGGGTGCTGTGAGTGGGAGCTGGCACAGAAAGCACGTGAAGAGGCCAGTGGCCTCAGAGCAGTCATGCAGCAGGTCCAACGGGCCCCACACAGACCACGGGGCCCGGGAAGCCTGACCAGCCTACAGGCAGGTGTGCCACACTGTGTCTGCGCTAGGCAGTGCCGTGAGCCTTCAGGTGCTGCTGATCTGAACGCTCCGCCTTTGGGCTGTGAACTCACTCAGCCCTTCTCGATGGAGGGGATGGCCGTGGTCTGGCAATGATGAGCCACTTGCCCTCTCTGAGAACAAAGTTCAGTAATGAGAATCTTTGTTATGGACTCAAGTTCTGAGCCAGACGAGGCACCCACCACTTCCAGTTCAAAACAAAGCACAACAGAACACTGCGCTGGTGTCAGCAATGGCAGCTGAAGGCTGGGGAGTCCAAAGTCCTTAAGCCGTGAGACTCAGATAGGCATGTCAAGACGCTGGTGAAGGCAGAGGGAATGTTGGAGACACACGGCATGTTGGGAATTCATTCATTTAGTGCCAGTACTGGAGATACAGCAGTAATAGGGGTGCTGTGTGTGAGTAATTAGAAGCAGGGGTGAAGCTACTAGTTTGTTTTCTTTTAATGTTCAGATTGTTGTCAGTTTTAATTTTCCCTGGGATGTTCAGGGATGAAAATTTGATGGCTGAATCTTTCCTCTTTAATTTTCTTGTTTGATTTGAATATGGAACTTTTTTTCCTCTCTTGACCATAATGCCCGCTTACTGAAAGCAAGCAGGAAATTATGGTTTCCCAGGTATTTTCCCCATCTTTGCCCTCTCCCAGGATTACGATAAATTGTTGATTTTGTCTCCAGCTTTTCAGATTTTACTTTTTTTTTTTTTTTGATTTTCTGATCCAATGGCTACATTGTAGTAGTTTTTTTACCCCCCTTTCCTTTCCCCGTGGCAATTGTTCTTTCTACCTGCTCTTCCTGCATATCTTTTCCTGGTCTGGTTTCTCTGTGATTCTTGTTCTGGGTCTAAACTACTGTTCTGGCTATGAATAATTTACTCTTTTCCAGATGTAAGTGTATTTTAGCTAAAATAAACTCATCTCCAGTGGAGTTCTTACCTCTTTGGGCTCAAGAAAATATTCAGGGAAGCCCCCTCCCCTTTATTTTGATTATTAGAAGTGTCCCTTCGGTTTATCTCTATATAGGCATCCGTCTCTATTTATCATTCCCATAATTATATTTCCGTAATAAATTATTCTTTTCTGACATTTGATTAATTGCTTCAGGAAACTTTTCTGAGTCTCTTGTGTTTTGCTTGTTTAGTCCCCGGCGTTGTAGTCTTGAATTTCTTTAATTAGAAAACCGTTTAGTTGCTTTGACATGTTTAATATCTCAGGGATTTAAGACACTGCATTCACAAACGTCCCCATTGTGAACTGGCTTGTAGTCTTCTACCATAAATATGGAGTCAGCACAGTGGAACTAATATAGAGAGATTGTATATAGCAAGGAAATGGGGCAGCGAGTACCAGGGCCCAGCCGTGGTACAGGTCAGCTTAAGGATGCCTGAGACCTGAGGCAGCAAGTTGGGGGATGGGGTCCAGTCAAAATCCCAATGCACCTACACACACACACAAATACACACACACACACACACACACACACACACAGAGTCACTTACTCATCGTTTGGCCTCTTTTTTTAAAAAAATTATTTTATTTATTTATTTTTGGCTGCGTTGGGTGTTCACTGCTGCACACGGGCTTTCTCTAATTGTGGCGAGCGGGGGCTACTCTTCTTTGCGGTGTGCGGGCTTCTCATTGCAGTGGCTTCTCGTTTCAGAGCACGGGCGCTAGGTGCGTGGGCTTCAGTAGTTGTGGCTCGCGGGCTTTAGAGCTCAGGTTCAGTAGTTGTGGCTCGTGGGCTCTAGAGCTCAGGCTCAGTAGTTGTGGCGTGCAGGCTTATTTGCTCCACGGCATGTGGGATCTTCCCAGACCAGGGCTCAAACCCATGTCCTCTGCATTGGCAGGCAGATTCTTAACCACTGCGCCACCAGGGAAGTCCCTGGTCTTCTGTATTTCCCTGAGTTTGGACACTTTTCATTAACTGAGAGTATTGCTCCAGCTGATGTTGCAGTCAGTCTGGCCTGGTGGGAAGATCATTTTGGAGCCACAGACCGGGCTAGAATTCTGATTCAATCACTGTCTGTAGTTTTACTACATTACTTAACCCCTCTCAGGCTCAATATCTTCATATATTCACATATATGGGTGGAGGAAGGTGTGCAGGGCAATATTTGACAGGTGGTTTGCTGACATGGTCTGTTTTGCCACACACAGGAATCAGATTGCTTGGGTTTGAATCGGAGCAAGTCTAGGTCTGTGATTTTTAACAAGTCAGCTGACTTGTCTGTGACTTGATTTCCTCATCTGTAATAGTGTCCACTGCATAGGATTGTGAGGCAGATTGTGAGTCAAAGCATGTTAAGCACTTAGAGGTCTGCTTAGCCTAGAGTAAACTCTAGATTAACTACTATCATTTTTAGTAATGTGTACTTTACAGGGTTCTCATGGTGAAAACATGAATTGTATGTGAAATTCTCTAATACAGTGTAGTTGATTTGATATCGGCTCATTTATAATTTGAAGATGACTGCACTTTTTTGGTGACTCCCAGAGAGGTCTTTTGCAAGTTAGAGAACTTTTCTTAAGACTGGTTATTATTGGGCTTCTCTGGTGGCACAGTGGTTAAGAATCCGCCTGCCAATGCAGGAGACACGGGTTCGAGCCCTGGTCTGGGAAGATCCCACATGCTGTGGAGCAATTAAGCCCACGCGCCGCAACTACTGAGCCTGTGCTCTAGAGCCCGCGAGCCACAACTACTGAGCCTGTGTGCTCCACAATAAAAGAAGCCACTGCAATGAGAAACCCGCGCACTGCAACGAAGAGTAGGCCCCCCCCCCCGCAACTAGAAAAAGCCTCCGTGCAACAGCAAAGACGCAGTCAGCCAAAAATAAATAAATAATTTTTTTTTTTAAAAGAGAAAAGAATCAAAATAAAATAAAGACTGGTTATTATTGTAGGAAGTTTGTGAACGTGTGGAAAAACCCCAGTCTTTGTTTGTTACCAGGTTGTCAGAGTGCCACAGCTTAGTCGTCCCACTTTCATTGTCATGGATTCCCTGCTCAGTGTTTTTGTGTTTGGTGAGGATAACGTTGACCGTCCAGGTGTTCGCTCTCTGTGATTCTGGTGGTGCTTTATTTCCTTGTCTCCAATAGAATGAGATGGTTCGGGAACTAGATGGCCATGTCCTGAAGTGTGTGAAAGACCAGAATGGCAATCACGTGGTTCAGAAATGCATTGAATGTGTGCAGCCCCAATCTTTGCAGTTTATCATCGATGCGTTTAAGGGACAGGTAAGTGCCTTAGGAAAGAAATAAGGGAAACAAGTTGATGGATGTTTCCATTGTGAGCAGAGAACAGGATGGGGTTTGTGGAGTGTTCTAAAGGGCTTAGTGTACTTTAGACTGCAGTAAGTAGCAGTCCTGTTCAGTGAGGTCAGGTACCTAGCTCTGTGCACCCAAGGTTCTTCCCTTAATTGTCCGTGGGTCTTCTCTCCATTATTAATGCAGATATCCGCTCATGTCAGGATGAGGTGCTGTCATCAGATATTTGAAGAATAAATTTTTTCCTTTGGTTAAGTACTATTTATCTTGATATTTAAGTTTTTATCATGTTTTAAAATTTAGGTCATTTACAGAACTAATCTTACAGGTTGTGTGTCACTATGTCCTTAAAATAAAAAGGTGCTTCTTAATTTTGGGGGGTTGGGTGGGGCAGTGAACAGGTTGGTTTGAACTCTGTTAAGTGGCACACAACCAGAGATAGCTTCCAGTTCCCTAGTGTGCTTTTAGCGCCAGCTTCCAAGCAGAGTTGATATTTTGTCATACCCTAGTGTTTCCAGAATTGCCCCTTAATTGGCTATTATAATTAATTTCTTTTGCCAAAAAACAACCTTCTCCCAGTCTCCTAAGCTAGGTGGGACAAGAGAGTAAAATACGTCTTTTTGGGTGTGTGAAATTGTTTTTGTTTTTGAAAAGGGAAAAATTGGAAATACCAAATAGATTTTCAAGTGTAGTTGTGGGTACTGCTAAAGCCTAGATTGAAATGGGATTTTAGAATTATTTAGGTTTTGGGGTTTGCTCACTTAAACTTCAGTGGTTAAGTAGATTACAGACACTAACTTGAGGGTTATTGGGATTTTCTGAGTTAATAAATGAAAGAGTAGATCTGTTTATCTTTACATTTTTGTGTGTGTGTGTGAAATGTACAAGAAAGTAAAAGAATTAAGCCACCGAATGGGAGAGAATATTTTCGGAGAGAATATTTTCAAGATGGAAAATGCCAATGAATTGATAACCAGAATATATAAAGAACTCCTGAAATCAAGGAGAGCAATACAAATTAATGCAAAAATGGGCCTAAAGCCTGAATAGACAGAAGAAACACAAATTGCTTGTAGACATATGAAAAAATAAATTCCAGTAGTAATCAGGAAAATGCAAAATAAGTCCACAGATAGTAGACCATTTTCTTTCTTTTCTCTCTCTTTTTTTTTTTTTGGCCGTGCCACGCGGCTTGTGGGATCTCAGTTTCCCAACAAGGGATTGAAACCTGTGCCCCCCCTTCAGTGGAAGCGTGGAGTGTTAACCATTGGACCCCCAGAGAAGTCCCGTAGACCATTTTCTACCATTGGTTGCTATGTACTGGCAGGGATGTGAGATCTGGATACACTGCTGGTGGGAATAGACCCATTTTGGAAAATAGTATCTTTTAAAGTTGAACATTTATATTTCTTGCGATCTAGTACTCCTGGCCTAGGTATATACCTGATGAAATGTTTGGTCATGTATTTAGACATGTTTAAAGCAGCATTATTCTCCTAATAGGAAAAGACTAAATAAACCAGACGTCCATCAGGAGAGGATTGGAACCCCCCCAAAAATCAAACCACATACTTTCCCAACATTATACTATACAGATATACAGAATAAACGATAGAAGCCCACAGTATTATAAGTAAATATTTGAAACATAATGTTGAGTGAAATAAGTCAAGTTGTTCCAGACTGTGAGTGTTTAGCGTTTTTATAAAGCTAAAATTCAGAACATTACAGTGTAGTTATGTGAAAGCATTCAGACTTTGATCCCAGCCCTTCTTTTTTCTGTTTTTAAACCCATTCTTTGACACTGTGGACTCTTAACTAAGTGTGTTTTCTATGACCTTGACCAATTCTCTATTCCTTTCTAAATAAGCTTTTTCTCAATAAGGTCCTTCTTAGCTCTGAATTTATGTACATCTATGAATTCCTAGAATGGGTTTAAGAAATGAATTTATCCTCACACATACACGCTCACCTTATTGTACGTAGAGAGAACTTAAATGCCATACTTATAATTTGGGCTTTGGAGTCAGAGTAGGAAATAAAATCCTGGCTCTGTCATTTATTACCTATATGACTGTACGCACATTATGTAAACTTCTAGGGGTTTCAGTTTTCCTATCTGTATACTGAGAATAATCATGATTATCTCTCAGGGTCATTGGGAAGATTAATGGGATAATGTATGTAAACAATACTGAAGCACTGAAAGTGGCAACTGTTATTTTTGGCTTTCTTGTTTGTGTTGGTCTGCCCTAGGTGTTTGCTTTGTCCACACATCCTTATGGCTGCCGAGTGATTCAGAGGATCCTGGAGCACTGTCTCCCTGACCAGACACTCCCTATTTTAGAGGAGCTTCACCAGCACACAGAGCAACTTGTACAGGTAGTGGAGTTGCCAGTAGAGTAACTGCAAACACCTGTGGGCTTTTGTGTTTTCTCAGCACAGGTATCTGTTCCAGAAGAGGTTAATGTGCTTAAAATGCCCATTGAAGCTCTGGGCAAGTTTTCATTTGCACCAGCCTGGTTCGTGTTTTATGAATAGGGGTAATGAGTAAAACCCTAGCCTTGGAGTTGAGATCTGCCTCTGATTCATCAAGAGATCTGCCAAGAACTGTCAAAAGCCAGAACTCTGTCATGGATTAAGCTAGCTGTGGCCACTTAGGCAGGCCATTTCGTCTATCAGTTTCATCTTTGCAAATGAACTAAGTGGATTAGTTGATTTCTTCTTTCTAGTTTTGGTACTTTGTCTTGCTTCTACTAAAATTGTCTCCCATATCATACTATTTGAACACTTTCTTCATAGAGTATGTTGTCCTGAAGCAATTTTTGGGTCAGTGTTTGTTGCTTGTTTTGGTGAGAGATGTGAGATTATAAGTGTATTAAATATTCGTTGTAGAAAACATTGAGAGTACAGAAAGTAGCAGCAGAACAGAAGAAACCACCCATAACCCTGCTGTCCAGAAGCAGGCACATTTGGCATAGGCGCTTCTTAAAAAGCATTATATGTGCACTTTAAAATTTTTACATCTTACAAATAAATGTTTCTGCCTTTGGAATTCCTTGCTCACACACACTTACTCTTTCAAAGCATCGTTCACTTTAGATGAGTATCTCCATTGTGTGCTTGTAATGTCATTTAATTAGGTGTTGTGAGTATTTCCAGTTTTTCTTTGTTAAAGACAGGCGCACAGACCCATTTGTGTATTTCTGTTAGAGAGAAAAATAGCTCTTTATTCCCACCTACTTTCTCTTCTTTTTAAATTTTTTTTAAATGAGAAGACGCCTACATTTTTGTGTATAGTACTTTATGAAGACCCTGACTAGGACCCTTGGGCATAAATATATATATAGAAACATTCCATTGTCTAGTAATAATGTGTTCCTGTTTTGTAATGACAGGGAAAAATTGTCACTACCTATCCATTTAAAAAATTCTTATGTGTTCATTAGTGTTCAGGTAAGCCATCATGGTCTTACAGGAAGATAGGTGTTGATTAGATATAAGGATTTAAGTAACATAGAGCCTGTTTATATATAAATTTAAAATTTTCTCTTGTTGTTTCTCAAATAGGATCAATATGGAAATTATGTAATCCAGCATGTATTGGAGCATGGTCGTCCTGAGGATAAAAGTAAAATTGTAGCAGAAATTCGAGGGAATGTACTTGTATTGAGTCAGCACAAATTTGCAAGGTATGTGCTTTGAATTACGCAGACTATTTTCCAGAAGAGATGATTAAATAGTATTTCAGCTCTAGAGAAATTTTCATACTTTTTTTGTTTTAATGTTTATTTTCCTCAAAGTATACATAGCTAAAAAAGTCAAAGAGTTCTGGTACAAAGTATGAAACATAAGACATCTCTTAGAGGGCTCCTCACTCCCCCAGAGTTCACCACTTTGAAATTTGGGGAATATGTTTCTAAAGCATAGACATTTTGTACTTTGGTAAACTGGGTATTTTATTTTATTTTATTTTTTATTTTTTATTTTTTTGTGTGGTAGGCGGGCCTCTCACTGTTGTGGTCTCTCCCTTTGCGGAGCACAGGCTCCGGACACGCAGGCTCAGCAGCCATGGCTCATGGGCCCAGCCGCTCCGCGGCATGTGGGATCTTCCCGGACTGGGGCACGAACCCGTGTCCCCTGCATCGGCAGGCGGATTCTCAACCACTGCGCCACCAGGGAAGCCCTAAACTGGGTATTTTAGTAACTTACTTGTTTGGAATTGTGAAATGTTCTTTACTCAATTTCCTCTTTGATACCTGAATTAAGGGGCAGGTGACCATATCTATATATAGGCCTTAGTATTTTTAAAAATCTCTTTTCAGTCTTTATATCATACCAGCCCAAGAATAAAATGTACTAGTTATTCCCAGGTTGTGAAAGATGTCTTAGGTAACTTATAAGTGGCAGAGATTGGAGAAGAAATTGTTGCTTCCCTGGTGGTCCAGTGGCTAAGACTCTGTGCTCCCAATGCAGGGGGCCCGGGTTTGATCCCTGCTCAGGGAACTAGATCCCACATGCTGCAACTAAGAGTTTGCATGCTACAAGTAAAAATCCCGCATGCTGCAACTAAGAGCAGGTGCAGCCAAATGAATGAATGAATGAGTGAATGGCCTTCTAGCGGCTTAGTGGTATGATATTCTGAGTAGAGTCTGTATATCCTATCATACACATAACATAGTATTCTGTATTTTTGGAATATTTTTCTTCTCTAGTTTTTAAAATAAATTGCAAGGCAGGTGTGACTCATACAACCTTGATGTTTTTAAATTGTTCACTTTTAATTTGTGAAATCTTATAATATTACAGCATGGAAAATAGAGAAAAGAAATAAAAGCACCCACAGATCCAGTGTCTCAACAGCCTAAGCACATCAGGGTCAGCTCTTAGACCTTGTATTGCTTTTTGTGGACATTTGCCAGGATTAGGGACATAGGGGACAGAATCTCTTAGTTCTTTTTTTGGGGTCGCTGTCCTATTTACTTTCTTGTTCAGTGTATTTAATATCTCACTCTTGGATATAGTATTAAGTATTAATATTATAATAGAGTTGAGGTCTGATAATGACCGAGTAGCTACTTTGGGCCCAATCCTCTCACAGATAACAACTAATAAATTGTTGACAAAATGCCCAAAACTACCTGAAGACATTAGAGAGCAGGGAGATAACCAGAGAGGAGTAGGGGAGGTTGTTGATACTTGGGAGGAAGGTTAACTGCACTGGGGAAATTTCCCCATCCTCCTCCCCCTCCTTGTTTTGGGGAGGGGGAGATATATAATTGACATGTAATAACATCGTGCATGTTTAAGATGTACAACGTGTTGGTTTGATACATTTATATGTTGTAATATTCCTACAGTAGCATTAGCTGTTATGTCACATAATTATCATTTTTATGTTGAGAACCATTAAGGATCTAGCCTGTTAGCAACTTAGAAATTTATAATACGGTATTGACTATAATTAGGAAAGTTACAAAATGATGACCATGGCAGTGACAAAATGACAGGGGAGAAGTCCTGGAAAGGAAGAGAACCAGGGAGGAGGAGGAAGCCTAAATTTAAACTTTCTAAATATCTGGTTGACTCCTGAACCTCATTTGTATAGGACAAACTCCAGGCAACCCAACTAAGGCTAAAAGAATTGAACTGAGGTTTCATCTGCTGCCTACTGCATGGGAGAATTTTGCAGTTTTTGATCAGCCAAGTTAACTGCGTACAAAAAAAGGGAGGGGTGAAGGAGTAACACTCTTAGGAGGAATATGACAGAACTGTTTACACAGTGCATCATTTGCCATGTCTAGATAACAGGAATATGTGGCCTATACTCAAGAAAAAAGAAAAAATAGAAAAAAACCTCTATGAATAGTTTTATACTACCCAGATGTTGGAGTTAGCAGAGCAGGATTATAAAGCATTTTATAAAGTTATTATATTTTGAAGTAATTAGTATTTAAAATACTATATTTTAAAGTATTTAAAGTATTACAAAGTATTTTAATTATACTCAAGGATGTAAAGGAAAATATGCTTGTAATAAAATGAAAAGATGTTCGTAGAGAATTAGAAGCTTTATTATAGAAAGAATAACATGGAAATTATAAGAGTAGAATAATATAACATCTGAAATAAAATTCACTGTATGGCTTCAACAGTAAATTAGAGATAACAGAGGAAGGAGCCAGTAAATTTGAAAATCAAATAGTAGAAACAAATCAGATTAGTGACCTTATGACATTTTGGATGTTAATATGGAACACAGAGTAAATTTTTCATTGACTTTGAGTGCATAGGCATGTGCATACACACGTAACTGAAGATATATTGCTCATAATTAATTCTGACACTTACTATTCTGTTTCATAAAAAAAAAAAACAGTCTCAGATCACTAAGTGGATTTCCTCAGCCATAAATGGGTTGGGAACCACAGTTTCAGAAACGCTGGAATAGACTTTAAAGACTGGAACAATATGGATTGTGTTTTAAGGTAGAAGGAAGCCTTTGGCCAAGTGGGATCCTGATCAGTGATCATCCCAAGTGGTGGTAGCTGATCTACCTGCTTACTTTCTTGGAAGACAGGTCACTGTTGAGGATTCAGTCCTCCCCCCAGAAGGATGTGTGTCCTGTCTGCAACCTAGTTTAGTAGAAAATCCTATTCTAATACTGACCACTTTGTAGGGGAAGCAGGCCTCGGCTGGATGAAGGTACGACCCAGCCAGGCAGTTCTAAAAAGTGATGAGTCCTTTGCCTGAACATTTGGAGATCGTGACTGGCTTTGTGCTACTGAACCAGCTCAGTAATGTCTTAGCTCCCTTTTCTGCTAAGGGAGAAGGCGGTGGCTGTTAGGAGATTCACTTCCACATGCCACACCTTCAGCTCGTGCTAGAATTGCATAGGACTGTGGAAGGAAGGTGGGGGTAAAAGTTTTCCCATATTGCTGCTGTATCAGAAGGGAGAGGCTGTTGTCTTAATTAAACCTGATTGATTATTAGATTTGATTTACCCTGTGTATCTTAAGAAGGAAGATCGAAAAAATATCTGGTAGGATGGTAGTTCTTGGACATTTTTAGCTTGAGAATTTTGTTTTCTAAATAAAAGCATGCGAATAATAAATACTCAGTACGCTAACCCAGGTAACATGGAGGGGGTCCTTTCAGAGCTCCATGGAAGCAACACCCTCTTATGGTTTAAAAACCTCTGGAATAGGGGCTTGTTCTGGTGATGGTTATTTGTGATGACTGTTCAATTATTGAGGGGGCTGGCCTTTGAAAGAAGGAGTAAGACTCTATCTCTGCTTTTTTGGTGCTTCTGGAGTGGGTATACACATCCTTTTTTCAGCCCTTGAAAGCAAAGTTAAGACAAATGGGTGAAATTTCAGGGAAGCATATTTTATTTCAGTATGTAAAGAATGTTTAACAAAGCCATTCACTCATATGGTAGGATGCCCTACAATCACTTCCAAATCACTGGAAATTCCCAAGCAGAGGCTAAATGGCTGTCTTCCAGGATTGTCAGAAAAGAGCTTTCTGCATTAACTAGGTTTGAAAGTTCCTTTTCTACCTGAGTGTCCTATGATCCAGAGCAGCTCTTCCCCCACTCATGAACTCTTTGTGAGGCCCACCTACCAAATGCTCTCTCTGCCAAGGATTGGCTCCAGTAATACAAAGAATAAGTATTGTTCTTGTTCTTTGACATCACACAACTTCCTCACACCCACAGAGCCACAGATGCAGAGTAGTGCTGACTTAACAAAACCAAACATTCACGAGTAGTCAGATCACTCCTGGATGGTGAGTGCCCTTGAGCATGGCCGGGTGTAATTTCATCAGCTGCTGCAGTCCCTCTGGATTGTAGAAGAACTCTGATTTAATGTAACCACATTTCTGTTTTTCCTTTCCCAAGATGATATATCTGCGAAGTGTTTAGAAATGTGGACATACCTGGGGGTTCTTGTTCTTCAGAGGCAGCGTGAAGTAGTTGAATGAGGGTTGTGGTTCCTACTTGTATCTTCCTTCACCCAATAAGTCTGTAGACCAAGTCTGTAGGGCCAGGTTCTGTGCTTGGCACTAGGGATCTACATGTAAGTGAGACTTGTTCTTGGCCTCATGAAGCTCACAGAGGTGAGCAAAGAATTGATAGATTCTGATACCAGTTGAAATTATGCTCATTAACCAATTCAGCTGTTAACGAGTCTTGTGAACCTTCACTTACCTGGGCTTGTTAACCCTCACCTGTTAGAGGGTTGGGTCTGGTATCCTCCAAGACCTGGTCTCGGCCATGGTTCACGTTGGAAGTCACAGATGGCAAAGGTAGAGTCTCATAGAGCCAAACAGATGAGGTATTAATCTTCCAAAAATATTAAGAGCTCTTTTGCTGCTGATCCTGAGGTCAGGGCAGAGGCCAGACAAGCACAGCCTAACAGGGTCCCTCTAAGAGTTGTCCCTGGATTTATCTCATTACAGCAATGTTGTGGAGAAGTGTGTCACGCATGCCTCCCGTACGGAGCGCGCTGTGCTCATCGACGAGGTGTGCACCATGAACGATGGTCCCCACAGTGCCTTATACACCATGATGAAGGACCAGTACGCCAACTATGTGGTCCAGAAGATGATTGATGTGGCAGAGCCAGCCCAGAGGAAGATCGTCATGCATAAGGTAGGCCAGCTTGTGCAGATCTCAGCCAGAGAGAAAGTGCAGGGCCCTTGGTTCTTCTCATTTCTGAAATGCAAAGGAGGGTGGGCATCTTGCTTCTTTTTGCAGAGTTTGTCACTGGATTGTGTCTCATGCTATGCTTCTTCTTCCTTTTATCTGCAATGGCCATTATCCCTGTGTTTGCGGGCCCTCTGTCAGTAACTCACTGGTGTGCTAAACTCAGTCTTTGTGAGGGAGTCCCCTCCCCGATCTTAAGCCCATGTTTCTACCTCTTGGCTCCTAGGAGACCAGCTTCTCAGTTCAGCAAATCAACCTGCCTGCCTTATTTCCTTTCCTCCCTCTTCCCTTTCATCATTCATTCCACCACTGTTTACTGAATGAGCGCACCTGCCCAGGGCAGGCGCCTGGCCTGGAGCGTTGACCTGGTGCCCACTGTGTGCCTGACGTCATCACAGAGATGGCTGAGACTGAGCCCTGCCCATGGAGCACGCGTGGGGAAGGGTGACGGGAAGCAGTGGTGGGACGTGAGAGCACGTGCCCGAGGCTTTGCAGGGGGAGGAGTTAGGGGAAAAGGGACAGAAATCTGAACTGTTGGGTGCTGTGAGTGGGAGCTGGCACAGAAAGCACGTGGAGAGGCCAGTGGCCTCAGAGCAGTCATGGAGCAGGTCCAACGGGCCCCACACAGACCACGGGGCCCGGGAAGCCTGACCAGCCCACAGGCAGGTGTGCCACACTGTGTCTGCGCTAGGCAGTGCCGTGAGCCTTCAGGTGCTGCTGGTCTGAACGCTCCGCCTTTGGGCTGTGAACTCACTCAGCCCTTCTCGATGGAGGGGATGGCCGTGGTCTGGCAATGATGAGCCACTTGCCCTCTCTGAGAACAAAGTTCAGTAATGAGAATCTTTGTTATGGACTCAAGTTCTGAGCCAGACGAGGCACCCACCACTTCCAGTTCAAAACAAAGCACAACAGAACACTGCGCTGGTGTCAGCAATGGCAGCTGAAGGCTGGGGAGTCCAAAGTCCTTAAGCCGTGAGACTCAGATAGGCATGTCAAGACGCTGGTGAAGGCAGAGGGAATGTTGGAGACACACGGCAGGTTGGGAGTTCATTCATTCGTTCAACAAATAGTTCACAAGCTCGCATGCTCTACAGCAAGCGCTCCTTTACCAGAGCACTGTTGGTAGACACAGCAGTGTTGTAGATGGTTACACCGATGCTGGGGAAGTGCTGGGGAGAGCTGTGGGAGAATGTGGAGGGGGCCTCTTCTAATGTGGTGTGCAGAGAAGGCTCCCCAAGAGAGTGACATTGGAATAAAGCCCTGAACCTTTTCCAGGCAGAGGGAACCTAGAGCTTGAAGGTTTGGAAGCAGGAGACAAGACAGTGTATGTGAAGAAGTACAGCAGGTCCAGTGGGACAGGACTGTAGTGCCAGAATCACATTTATGTTTCAAATAATGGTCCTGGCTGATGAGAAACTTGGAGGAGGGGAGGCAGCGGGAGATGAGGCAGTGAGGACTGGATGGGGGACTATTAGAATAGTTCAGCATTTCCTTTAAATCAGGTGAAAAATGGAGTTCAACAGTGTCGTACACACACATGGGTTGTTAGTTTTTTGTCTGGAAGAGGACAGGTGTAAAGGTTAAGTGGTCTCACCAGTGAGCCAGTGAGCCAGTCCTGGGGAGAGACAGGTGAATGAATTGAATTTCACTTAGTTTCTAAAAGAAGAGCTACCAAAAGCAAGGGGGGTTTGGAGCCTCCACGTCTAGTGACCAAAACATCAGCTGTGTATAGAGTCCAGACTGCAACCCAAATGAAAGTGTGGCATCCTTTCTATAGATGAGTTTAGGAAGGTTAGGCAAATGGTCTGGGTCACACAGCTCAGAATTCGAGCCAAGGACTGAATAGTTTTCCAGACAGGCTCCTAGGTGAGAATATAATAGCTGATACAGGTCTGTCCTGTGTGGGGTACAGAAATAGTTTCTAGAGCCACTTGATCCTTCCTTGCTTTGAGGGCATAACGAAACAGACAAAATAGTCTGCCTAGAGCCCTCAGGCTTGAGAGCATCCATCTTCCCTGGTACACTGTCCTGTGTTTTGAGTATAAGCGCGAGCTGCGATGGGGAAGCAGGTTAATGTTGTGGGTCTTCACCGTCCGTGTGGACGGTTGGTGGTTATGCAAATGATTGTGAACACAGTGTGTTACGTGCTGGAGCTGAGGTATGTAGAAGGCTCCATGAACTCACAGAAGAGGAAAGGGGGTTCCAGAGAGGAAGCGCCTCCTCAGATGTCTGGGATGCACAGGACTTGCAGACGTGGGTCTGCCCAGAGAACAGAAGAGATGCTCGCAGGGCTGAGCCGAGCGTGCCTGGAGAGGGTGAAGGGTGAGACTGGAGCAGAGCCGTGAGAGACAGTGGGGAGAAGAATAACTTCTGGAGGAAAAAAAAGAATTTCTGGTGGAGCCAGACAGCGGGGTTCCCATACCTCTGCTGTCCCTTATTAGCCATTTGACTTTAGATGAGTGACTTACCAATGTGCCTCCATTTTTCGTCAGTGAAATGGGGATAATCACACCTCTCTTATGACGCTTCAAAATGAACTGCGCTCGGCTTATGTTAGTCATTTTTATTGTCATCATTAGTAGCTTTTTGTGATTCTCTATGAACTGGAGAGCAGGGTCAGGTGGTGAGCACAGGATTCATGGTGCCCAGAAAGAAACCCCCGCTGCTCAGGAGAGCTGAGGTACCTTGCGAGGGACCAGAGGGGCCAAAAGCCTCCTTGAGGGCGACGTAGTGCAGGCGGTGGTGGACGGTGTGATTGTCAGTCTTGGGATGCACTTTCTCCACATACTGTTCCGGAAGTGGTCTGTGGCCGTCTGACCTCCAGAGCTCTCACGTCCTGCCTGAGCGCTTAGGCTAGGAGCTGCTCCCCTCATCTGTTCGGTCAGTGCAGCCTGAGAACTCAGGGGCTCGGGTTGAGCCAGTGAAAGGTGTTGCTTGTGAGACATGTGTGCTGGTGGGCGCCCTGTGGTGCCTGGGAGCAGGTTACCCAGGAGCCCGCCTGAACCTGCCTCAGTCAGGCCAGAGTGACACAGACTCTGCTTTCTCCCCAGATCCGGCCCCACATCGCGACTCTTCGCAAGTACACTTATGGCAAGCACATTCTGGCCAAGCTGGAGAAATACTACATGAAGAATGGCGTTGACTTGGGGCCCATCTGTGGCCCCCCTAATGGTATTATCTGAGGCAGTGTCTCCCCCGTCCCCTTGTTCCCACTGACCTCACTGGCCCACTGGTGAATCCACCCAGCAACCAGAAATATTCTAGTGTAGAATCTGAAATGGGTAAATGGTTGCTCCAGGATTACCCTCTCCTCCCAAAAAAGGAATCAAATCCACAAGTGGAAAAGCCTTTGTAAATTTGTTTAATTTTATTACGCATAACATGTACTAATTATTTTTTTTAATTGACTGATTGCCCTGTTGTTTTACTGGTGTATAGGATACTTGTACATAGGTAACCAATGTACATGGGAGGCCACATATTTTGTTCAACGTTGTATCTATATTCCACATGTGGAAACTTTCAGGGTGGTTGGTTTAACAAAAAAGTTTAAAAAAAAAAAAAAAGAAAAGGTTTTTAACTCATTTGCCTCGCTGGCAAGTTTTGCAAATAGCTCTTCCCCAACTCCTCATTTTAGTAAAAAAGAAAAACAAACAAAAAAACCTGAGAAGTTTGAATTTTAGTTAAATGACCCCAAACTGGCATTTAACAATGTTTATAAAAATATATATATATATAAATATAAAATGAAAATCATTTCAGAGTTGCTAAAGCTTCAGTTTATGACATTAAGTTTATGAAACTTCTAAAAATTGCCTTTTTTGGAGACTACTATGCTGAAGAAAACAGTGTAGAGTCTGTTTTGTGAGGAGGAGACGTGAGCACCCAGAAGTCTTTCAAGGCCAGGCGGGTATAATTGTTTACTGCCTACTGGAGTTTTTTCTGTTAACATTGAAAGGCAAAATCTGATTACTTAGCATGAGAAAAAAAAAATCCAACTCTGCTTTTGGTCTTGCTTCTATAAATATATAGTGTATACTTGGTGTAGACTTTGCATATATACAAATTTGTAGTATTTTCTTGTTTTGATGTCTAATCTGTATCTATAATGTACCCTAGTAGTCGAACATACTTTTGATTGTACAATTGTACATTTGTATACCTGTAATGTAAATGTGGAGAAGTTTGAATCAACATAAACACGTTTTTTGGTAAGAAAAGAAAATTAGCCAGCCCTGTGCATTCAGTGTATATTCACACCTTTTATGGTCGTAGCATATAGTGTTGTATATTGTAAATTGTAATTTCAACCAGAAGTAAATTTTTTTTTTCTTTTGAAGGAATAAATGTTCTTTATACAGCCTAGTTAACTTTTAAAAAGAAAAAATAGCTTGGTTTTATTTGTCACCTAGTCAGATAGTAGCAAGATCCTTTCTAAATGTTATTCAAGATGATTCAGTTCATACTAGTGGTTTTGTTTTTTTTTTTTTAATCCTAAAAAAGTAATGTTTTGCTTATTTTGTGACAGTCAGAAGGACGTGCAAAGTTCAGCCCCGCCCTAACTTTCCTTACAATCAGAGCCCCTCTCACCTTGTAAAGTGTGAATTGCCCTTCCTTTTTGTACAGAAGATGAACTGTATTTTGCATTTTGTCTACTTGTAAGTGAATGTAACATACTGTCAATTTTCCTTGTTTGAATATAGAATTGTAACACTACACGGTGTACATTTCCAGAGCCTTGTGTATATTTCCAATGAACTTTTTTGCAAGCACACTTGTAACCATATGTGTATAATTAACAAACCTGTGTATGCTTATGCCTGGGCAACTATTTTTTGTAACTCTTGTGTAGATTGTCTCTAAACAATGTGTGATCTTTATTTTGAAAAATACAGAACTTTGGAATCTGAGTTTGTGCTTTGTTACTATTTTTTTTCCAATATAGTGCCCTAGGACAGACAGCCCTTTCAGCTTGTTTTGTTTTGTGTTTTGTTTCAAAATCAAAGACATAACCACATTAATCAGGATGTCCAACAGCTATTGAAAAATCAGAATATTCGCCTTCCTGGGCCCAGAGTCTGTACACACATCATGGGGTGCATTCTCAAAAAGCCTGAGCCCCACGATCTGCCTGGTTCTCTGCGGTGCTCTTCATTCACTCCCTCTGGCCTCTGCACCATTTGTGGGCCCAGGGTCTAGATTTGAATTCAACAGATTACAAGTGTCTCCTGGCCAAGTGTTGGCTCCGAATTTTCTGAGGCAGGGCAGTTAGGTAAGGCATCTGTCCAGGCCTCCCTGCCCTGAGGCCCCCTTTCCCTCTTCTCCGTCTGGGCTGCTCCTGTCCGTACCCTTCCCGCCCACCCACCAGGGCGGCCCAGGCTGGCCCATTATCCTAGGTTGCTCATCTTAGCATCACATAAGGGACCTCTTCCAGCTTTGAGTTCAGGAGGCTCTAGCTCACTGAGGTACCCGTCACCTGTGCCTTAAGATCCCTGCATCACCTTCCCTTCTTTACCACCTTTGCTTCAGAAGCAGCTTTGGCAAAAAGCCACCACTGAAACTTAGACCAATGTTGGCGCTGAAAGTGGAGCGTCAGGGTGTGTGCAGAAGGGACTTTGCTTGGTCCCCTCCCAAGGGTGAGGGACGGTCACTAGCAGGCCCCGTGGGTCCCGGGAAGAAAGGGACAGAAAGGTAGCTGAGCTAATGGAGGTTTCAAGTCCAGGACCTGATTTTGCCTTAGTGACTGTAATCGGCTCATTCCCCAACCTTCGCCCAGGCCGTAGCTGTCTTGGGGCTGCCAGAGACAGCATGCTGGAGGTGGCTCTGGAATCAGACCAGGGTTCAAATATGGCTCCCACTACTCATTGTGTGTGTGGGCTGGTGTTGCTGCACCCAATGTTTAACCGAATCCCTTGCTGGAAATTGATGGAAGGCGATATCGCATATGTGAAGTGGTTCTCACATCACGTCGTGGAAAGTTATAGCCATTAGCTGGTTATGGTTTTACTGGACCCTTGCAGAGTCCATGTACAAATTAGGCAAAGCAGGAGGAGGCTTGGATTTCTTTCCCTTCCACGGGCCTACTGTCTTTGTGTCCTTGAGATGGTAATTTTGCCTGTCTGAGCCTCAGTTTCCTCTTCCATAAGATTGGAGTAATACCTCACGGAGCTGAAGTAAGATGGAATTGTTAATAAACGTGTCAGGTGCCTGGCATTTGTGTGAGACACTCGTGCAGGTTTGCTTCTTTTCCACCTGGACTATTTATACTTGAACTTTGTAATTTTGGTTTTTTTTTTTTCTCTCCCTTTATTCTTAGCATTTAGTGTAATGTTTTGTGTTTGTGGTTTTAGTGGTAACAAAGCAAGGTGCTAGTTTAGATATGTGATACCTCCTGTGCTTTACTTCCATCCTGTGTCTTTTGAGGCCTGGGGAGGCTTTGCAGTCAGACAAATACAGGATTTAATCCCAGTTGCCTTTTATTACCTGGGTCATCTCTCTGAGGCCCAGTTTTCTTCTCTGTGAAATGTGGGAAAAATAGTACTTTATGTCCAAGGTTGGTTGTGAGGATGAGGCTTAGCAGAATGCCAGGCATTGGCATAATAAATGAGTGGTATTTATTGTTTTTTTTACCTTTAAAATCACTCATCCAGTGGCTGTGCACAGGTTTTGGGGAACAAAACCATGCTTGTCCATTATGTACAGAAGTTTACGTAAAGTTGTTTGTCACGAACCGTCTCTGTGCCAGGCACCCAAGAGGTGGTTTTTACACGTTCTCTAATTCCTCACAACAGTCCTGCAAGAAATGTGGTGGTCCTCATCCTCATCGTGTAGATGTGGAGACGGGTTCTGGGTTCTGATGCAAGTCTTCGGGTCAGACCAATGCTCGGCCTGAGGCTTTTTCCCTTGGTGCCTCATGGGAGGGATTGGGGCTGGGGTGGACCCCTCCCTCTGCAGGATTGGGTTTCAGGGAGCAGGCTGAACCTCCTCATTTTCCCCACTGCTAACGAGTCTGCCCAAGGATGTGAGGTCCTGGGCTGCCGCCACGTAGATACCCGCATTCTTTTTTTTTTAAGGAGCATTTTATTTTTATTTTTTTTAAAATTTTATTTATTTATTTTTTTGCTGCGTTGGGTCTTCGTTTCTGTGCGAGGGCTTTCTCTAGTTGCGGCGAGTGGGGGCCACTCTTCATCACAGTGCGCGGGCCTCTCACTGTCACGGCCTCTCTTGTGGAGCACAGGCTCCAGACGTGCAAGCTCAGTAGTTGTGGCTCACGGGCTCAGTTGCTCCGCGGCATGTGGGATCTTCCCAGACCAGGGCTCGAACCCGTGTCCCCTGCATCGGCAGGCAGATTCTCAACCACTGCGCCACCGGGGAAGCCCTACCCGCATTCTTGATCTCTTCCAGAGACCCTCCCTCCAACATGGATTCCTCACACTCTGTATAATAATCCTTTGCCTAGTCACGGGGCTTTACAGTTTACAGAGCACGTTCATATTTGTGATGACTTTGATCCTCTTGAAAGCCTTAGGGAGTAAGGTAAGGTATCAGCCCATTATTCAGATGAGGTGTTTGGGACCCCAAGACACACAATGAGTTAATAACCAAGTAAGGATTTTATCTGAAGTTTCCTGACTCCAAGTTCAGTGTTCTATCCATGCCATCTTGCTCTTGCCACCTTCCATCAGCTCCAGGGATAGCTGGTCTCTCTAGTTGGGTTTCCAGAGAAGTGTGAGGCACTGGATAGTTAGGCATTTTGTGGGGAGGAAAACTGTGACTTCATGTAGTTGCCAGCTTTAGCCACGCGAGGGTGCTGCTGCCTAAGGAAAGCATTATAGAGGCGTAAGAGCTCAAGGCTCCAAGGTCAGGGCTTGGGATGTTTTCCCCCTGGCTTGAGGGCCTCCGGAGTGAAGAGTCCCATCTCATCTGGAGACCTCAGGTCTGGCATCTGCTCTAAGACTAAGCTTCCCCACTTCCTTCCCTCCCTCTGGCTTGGGGTGGCAGGGTATGGTCGCGGATCTGGCTCACAGACCCTAGCTTTGCCTTTGCCTCACTGTGTAACCCCTGGCAAATCAGTTTCCCCAACTGTCACCTGGCCTGGTAGCCCAGCCCTGCCACCCTCACACGGCTGGTATGAGGTCAGATGGTAGGGGCTGAGGAGGGTGGCCCCATGCCTCTGTTAACGTGACCCGAGGCCCCGGTGTCTCTTCGGGGGCTACATCTCTGGCTTATGAATCAAACTTTCAAACAATGAAAATGTCCAAATCTTTTTATGACCCAGAGCTGCCTAGCTTCAAATCCCAGCTTTACCAGCCCTCTGTGACCTTTGTGAGTCATTTAACCTCTTATTATGGTATAATAATAGTCCTATTTCATAGGACATACTGAAAGCATCTGGCGCATAGCAGGGAACATAGCAAGTCATACATAGAAGTTGTTATATTATTATTATTATTGCCTCCAATTTTTCCCTGCTATGTTTGGGGCCCTTGGAATTTTCACTAAGGGTGACTCTTTATCCTCCGAACTCGGACAATTTTAAGCATGAAAGTCATTGCACTGAATTATTACCTCGGAGACAACCTCCCAGGTGGCCTGGCTTCCTGATGTTCTTACCCTTGTGTATTCTGCGTGGAATAGGGCTGCCTGGAAGCAACAAGACATTATGAAAAGGGTGGGGTATGACTTCTGAGGCTGGGCCACACAGGACACTGTAGCTCCAGCTTGCTCCTCTGGGACACTTTGTAGGACACTCTGTGGCAAGGCCCATGATGAGGACTTGAGGGCCCCTGCTGTGGACTGGGGTTAACTCGCCAGTCACACTTGCCATCTTGCAAGCAGAGCCTGGAGCCCCCTTCAGGCCTTTGATGACTGTAAGGCTGGCTGACATCCTGACTGCAGGCTCATGAGAGACCCCAAACCAGAACCACCCCTCTCAGCTGCCCCTGAACTCCTGACCCACAGAAACCGGGTGAAATAGTCAATACGTTTATTGCTGTTTTAAGCTGCTGTGTTGGGGGGTCATTTGTTACACAGCAATAGATAACTAATACACAGCACAAGAACTGGTGTAGCCCAGGATGGTTCTGGGCGTATCAGAAGGCCCATTTCTCATTTCTCCAGTGAGGCACATGCTGCCCTGCTCTGTCCTGGCCTTGGAGAGCTTGTTTCTGCCCCTGGCAACCCCCTCCCCACCAGCTGCCCCTCCCCAGGATTCCGGGAAACTTCCTGGTGCTCCTCAGAGCCCAGGGTGGAGACATGTCTTTGGGTGGGGCTGCACCAGGGACTCCCAGGAAGCCTCAGCTGTCCTGTGTCAGAGCTGCCTCAGCCTCTGTCTCTCAGGCCCAGTGGAGAGGTCCCCAGCCCACACCCCTCAGGCCTGGAGTGGACCAAGCTGAGAATGACTGAAAAGTAGTGGATAATTGAGTTGTGACTATGGGTCTTGCCCTGAGCTGGGTGCTGCCCTGTGTTACGTTGTTCACCTGCCTCAAACTCTGGGAGGGGAGAGCAGTTACTTTAACCTCCACGGGAAGAAAAGTGGCCCCAGGTCACTGACCAGGAAGTGGCAGAGTCAGAATTTGACCCCAGAGTCCCCTAGGCCTCTCCTCAGAGCCCAGGGGCCAGAGTCTCCCCCTACTCTTGCTTTCTGCCATGCCCCTTCCCAGGGCCCCTTGCAGGAAGCTGGGAATTGAGTTTGGTGTCCCCAGATCCAATCCGTTTGCAGATGAGAAGACTGAGGCCCAGGGCAAGGGGAGTGACCTGCTCAGGGCCACACAGAGGGTGAGGGACGAAGCCGGGACCTATCTGTGCCACGTGAATGCAGTTACAGTTGCCCCCTCAGTATCCATGGGAGATGGGTTCCAGGACCCCTGTGGATACCAAAATCCACCGATGCTCAAGTCCCTCATATAAAATGACATAAGATCTGCATATAACCTACGCACATCCTCCCATATACTTTAAATCATCTCGAAATTCCTTATAATACCTAATGCAATGTAAACACTATGTAAATAGTTGCCGGCGTGTGGCAAATTCATGTTTTGCTTTCTGGAACTTTTTGGAATTTTTTTCCAAACATTTTCCATCCGAGGTTGGTTGAATCCATGGATGTAGAACCCGAGGATGCGGAGGGCCAACTGTCCTTGCTACTTGCCCACCTCCTGCCCTGGGATGGCAATTCCCTGAGCACCTGGATCTGTGACTGGCCCACAGCAGGGGCTCTGGAACATGAGGGTGAGCTTTGCTAGTCTCTGTGAGTCTCAAAGATAAAAGCCCCACAAGACACATGAAATATCTCAGTGACAGTCGTACTCACTCAGATTCCATGGTGTTGGGGCAGGAGGGTCTCCCACCCCCCTCAATCCTTCTCACTGTCCCCTCGCCCCCCTTTCCCCAATTCCAGGTCACTCTCCTCCACTGGCTTTTTTGGTTGTCACCCAGCTGGGCTGCTCTAGCCCCAGGATGAGGTGAGAAAGAAAATATATTTTTAGAGAGGCTTTTTTTTCTTCCAGGAGAACGACTTCAAATGTGCAACTTATTCCCAGGAACGGGGGTGTGTGAGTGAAACGGCTTCTGGAATGGCAGTGCCCTTGTCACCTCCTGCTGTCTCCTCTTCCTCAGCATCTCTGCTGACCCTTCCCCTCTCTCCTTCCTCTCCCCCATCCAAGGGAAGAGGGCAGGTGTGTGAACACAGCTCCTGGGCCTGGGCTTTCCCCACCCCCCACAACCCGACAGCCACTTCCGAGCCCCGTGACCTTGGACTGGCTAAAGGGGGCCACAAGGAGTCAGGGCCTTGGATTTGAATGAGGTCTTTGTTGTGGGATGGGTCCAACCTCAAGAGTCTTTGCAAACAACAGGGCAATCAGTTAAGGAGAGGGGCGTGGGTAGAGCAAACCCTAGGGCAGGTAGCAAAGCAGCCTAGGTTCTGCCACAGACTGACTGTGTGACCTGGGGTCAGTCACTTCCACTTTTCAGGCCTCAGTTTTCTTACTTGTGAAATGGGCAGATGAAGGGGTGGAGTGAGGAGAGCAGCTCAAGGCCCTACATACTGTCATTCTAGGTTACAGTGAGCAAACCTGCAGAACCTTCTCAGCCTCATCCACACACAGGACTTCTGAAGCGTCCAGCTCGAGCTCAAGACTTCAGAAGCCCTCCTCCCTCCTGGGTGGGCGGAGCCTCAGTGTGACCACTTCAGAGCACCCACTCTCCAAGGCCGGCCCACCATGGCTCAGTGGAGGCGTCACCACCACCACGAAGCCTTCCTATATTCCCTCCACGACACGCAAAGCCTCAGAGTGAGGTTAACCCCTCCGTGCCCAGTCTCCCTGCTGGCTCTGCTAGACTGTGGATGGCATCTGGCGGGGCTGTGGGCTTCTGTTCACAATTAATGTAAAATTAATGAAGCTTAAGCTTCAGGGCCTCTCACTGGCACAACCCCCTTCCAAAGCCTTGTTCCTAATTTTGTACTTGTGATCCCCTCAAATTGTATAAGCTTCAGGCCCCACAGAATCGGACCTACCCCTGTTTTCATCCCTGCCCAGCCTGAGGGCAGAGCCCACCTCTCTCTTGGAACAGTTGCTGTTTCGGCAATTCCTCCTCCACGTCCCGCCACCACCCTGCCCTGGCTGGCCTGGCACCTGGGCCAGAATGACCCAGAGACAGGGTTTCTGCATCCACCTGCCCCTCCGGCATGGGCAGCCCTGCTCTGTGGCCCCCGGCGCACTCATCTCAAACAAAATCAGACTTCCTTCTCCATGCCCACACCTGCCTCAAGGGGCCTCCCGGGAACCCTTTGGGTCCTTAGTTTGCAAACCCCCAGCTCACAGACCTAGCAGAGGCCTGGGTTCAAATCCTGACCCCATGCCCGGCAGCTGTGTGCCAGGGGGGCATCACCCACCCTTCCTCTTGAAGGGACTTGCCCAGAACACAGGGGTGAGGGTGCTCAGGAAAGGCTCGAGGCGTGGCCCTTTGAGACCCTCACACAGGCAGGTCCCTTGGCGGGCAGGGGGCCCCCCACAGATGGAGGCCAAGCCGTCCCACTCTTGCCCATGCCCTGTGTGGACTCTCTCAGCAGCCGCTCAGATTATCCCGTGATACTTGCTGGGGCAGCAGACAGACAGCCAGAGTCTCCCCAAGGGCCCCCTGTGGGCCCTAGATCAGAGCCTTCTTGCCAGAATCCCGCTTTGGTTCCTGATTTTGGGGTCAATAATGTCAGGACTGATTTCATTCAGACTTTTCCCTGAAGCAAACCCGGGTTCTGGCCTCCATCTTGAGTCCTGGGCAAGGCTGGAAGTTACGATGGGAGAAGGTGGGTGCAGAGGGGCCGGGGGGAGGTGGGGGCAGCCCCAGGAGAGGCAAAGGCTGGTTTTCCCAGGCTTGGGATTGTCTTGAGCTGGAGGGTCAGTTAGGATCGCGAAGTCCCCTGTGGCCACAGGGGAGGGCACAGCAGTGGTCTGTCAGCACTCTCACTTCCTGGCTGTGTAACCCGGGGCCAGTCACCCAGCCCTTCAGGGCCCCAGTTTCCCCAGTTGTAAAATGGGGAGCCGGTAAGGAGCGAACGCATGCATCATGCTCCCTGAGTGCCAGGCTCCGCTGGAAGGGCTCCTCTTGGCTACAAAGCTGGGAGGCAAGTGTGTTCGTTGTACACAGATCACTCGGCTCTGGGGAGGAGTGAGGGACAGCGTTCCTGGCAGGTGCCCTGAACAGTGCCTGGCGAAGAGCAAGCCCTCGGGAGATCTTGGCTCTCATTATTACATGGCAATGTGAGTTCCAAAGAGCCAGTCTGTTTAGCCAAACCTCCGGGGGCAGGAGGCGTCAGGCAACCACTACTGAGCACCTACTGTGTGCCAGGCCCAGAGATGCAACTCCAAATTAGGCAGCTTGGGCCTGGAGCTCAGAGATGCCGGCTGAGGCCTCCACTTCCCTTTAGCTGCCTTGTTGGAGCCAGGAGCCCTGGCCAAGGGCAGAGAAAGGTCTCACTGGGGAGGGTGGTGAGGCCTGGCTGTTAGGCATGCCTGTGGGGGGTTATCTGGTTTCCAGGCTCATCTGAGTGTGTCCACCAATTGGTTGTGTCCGTGTGACAGTGTGAATCCCCTCACTGACTCTTTAACTCACTCATCAGGTACTCCCCGATAGACCTCTGCCCCTGGCATTACAGTGTAACCATTAAGACCCTGGGTCAAGAGCTTAGCTCTCACTCACCAGCTGTGTGACCTTGGACACATCTCCTAACTTCTCTGTGTCTCGACTCATCATCTAAAGTGGGGATAATGTCAGTGTGCGCTTTGTAAAGCCATGCCTGGCATATAGTCAACTCTGTTTGGGTTCCACGATTATTGTCTGCTGGGGATACTGAGGTGCTCCCACTTCAGTGGGGGGTGGTGACAGACGGTAGAGACTGAAATCGGGGGAGGGCAAGGATGGACACTGGCCAGGGCAGGACCAGCCCTGCCCAAGGAAGTCAGGCAGGCTCTCCCGAGGGGCCAAGTGGGCCGTGGGAGTTGAGCTTGGAGGGGGGCAGCAGCAGGTGCCTGTGCGGATGGGGAGGGCAGGTGAGGGAGACCCTGAGATGCTGGGACACGGCTCCAATGCACAGGTAGGTGTGGGGGAAGGGAACTACATGGAGCATCGGGTGCTGGAATGCGGTGAATGTGTGCAGCTGTGAACCCCGAGATTAGCAGAGCGGGGGGTGGGGGGGATGGAGGGGTTCGGGGGTGGGGGTGGTGAGGAGTAGGATGAGACCGTGGGGGCCCAGACCTGGCTCAGTTCGGGCTGTGACCGGTATCTCTGAGCAGCAGTTGGCGTTCCTGGCCTGCCCAGCCCAAAGATCTTCCCCCTCCCCCACCTCAGAACTCAGGGAAGAGCGCTGCTGCTGCCAGAAGTCTTTTTTTAAAAAAAATAAATTTATTTATTTAATTTATTTATTTTTGGCTGCATCGGGTCATCGTTACTGCACGCGGGCTGTCTCTAGTTGCGGTGAGCGGGGACTACTCTTCATTGTGGCGCGTGGGCTTCTCATCGCGGTGGCTTCTCTTGTCGCAGAGCACGGCGTCTAGGCGCGCGGGCTTCAGTGGTTGTGGCACGCAGGCTCAGCAGTTGTGGCTCGCGGTCTCTAGAGTACAGGCTCAGTAGTTGTGGCACACGGGCTTAATTGCTCTGCAGCATATGGGACCCTCCTGGACTAGGGCTCAAACCCAAGTCCCCTGCATTGGCAGGCAGATTCTTAACCACTGCGCCACCAGGAAAGTCCCCGGAAGTCTTAGAACTGGCAGGAACCTCTGAAGGTGGGCCATGCTCATGGCCCATCCTGTGCGTGGAGACTGTTCTAATGGCCTTCCTGATCGCTAGTTTTTGGAGCCTTGTATACCTGCCAAGACAGAGTACTCACTACCTCTCAGAGTAGCCACTGCCATCTGCGGCCAGTTCCAACTGTTCCAAAGTCCTTCCTTGAACAGAGCTGACATCTGGCATCTCATACCCCCTACCCTCGTCCTGTTGGCCCCAACTCTGCCCTTTGGGGGCTCCTCAGAACCAGCCTGTTCCCTGGGCCTGGAGCAGCCCCTCTGGGAGGTGACTGTCCCTACATCTGGTCCCTTACTTTATAAACATCATCCCAGCCACCTTTATTGAACCCCCAGTACAAAGTCAGGAAGAGCCCATTTAATCTTCACAACCTGGCACCTGGCCCTTGGCCAGTGTTGCGTGTGGCACACCCAGGCACTCACTTTACCTTTGGATGATAAATGAATGAACCAATGAATGAACCCCTTGTGGTCATTATTCCCATATTACAGCTGGGAAACTGAGGCTCAGAGAGGTAAAGTCACTCATCTAGAGTCACCCAGCTCACAACCGGCAGAATTGAGATCTGAACCCAGGTATCTGCCCAACCCAGAGCCAGAACTCTTCAACTCCAAGCTGTGCTGCCTCAACTGGAACCAGCTCCCCACCTACTGGGTCCCATCAGCCCCTCTCCATCCATCTTCCCAAGGTGCCCAAGGGTCAGAATTCCTCAAGATTTGGCACTGGGGTCCCCAGAGGCTGGGACCTCAGAATTCCTAGGGATTTGTGAATCTCAGAGAGTTGGAAAGTTTCCCTCCCTTCCTCTCCAAATCTCTGCCTAAGGGCAGCTGGCCTGGCCTTACATACCCTTTAGGTATGGGGCTCTCACTCCCTTTCAGGGAACACCTAATGCAGCTCTGCCTAATGAGCTGATCTTTGACCTCTGGACCTCCTCTCAAGACCCCTGCAGGACCAGTCCAGGTTCCTCCGACAGCCCCAAATCATGGCTGGTGCCCGAGTCTGTTCCTCCGCCCCCCCCGGCACTCACCCCTACTGGCTCCATGAATCCTGGTTTCAGTTCCCTTTTCCTTGGGGGAATTGTTCCAGTTTCAGGTCAATGATTCCCCATCTCCTGACGGCAGGCCCTGCACTAGGTGTGGGGACATGGGGGCTGAGGGCAAAGACTTTCTGCCTGCCAGTGCTGGCAAATAATCTCCCCTCTCTGGGCCTCAGTTTCCCATCTAGGAAGTGGAGTTTTTGACAGCATCTACTTCATGGGGTCACTGAGAGGGTGAGATGAGATAACCCCTGTAAAGCACTTGGCATGGGTCAGGGCTAAATAAATATTTACCCCCTTCTTCCCCCAAAACAGGTGGGTGGGGGTGACTGGGAGGTGAGTGGGAAACACGTTCATTAATTCAACAAATTTGTATTGAGCCACTGCTACGCACGAGGCCCTGGGCTAGTGCTGGGGACACAGCAGTGAACAAGACGACACAAACTGCTGCCCTCCTGGGGCTCATGTGCTAGTGGTGGGAGACCCCAGTGGGTAAGTGAAGTGTATCGTATGTCAGGTGGGGATAAAGGCAACAGAGAAACGCTCAATGACCACGTTCGGGGGAAAAGGGATGTGGGGCAGGGGTACGGGGGTCTGCATCCTACAGTGAGGAATCTGAGTCTCAGAGAGCTGGGGACACCTGCCTGAGGTCACACAGCTGGTGGGACAGCAGCACGAGGCCAGGCCTGCCCACCCCAGTGACGGGCCCAAAGGGGGCCACGCCTGCTCTGGGTTCTGGCTGCTCACCCGTGGAGACATCAAAGCCCAGTGGACTCGGATGACCTCAGTCCCCCTCTGTGGACCGGCTTGAGGGTGGGGGTGATGGGTCCTGGGAGAGCCAGTGAACCGAGTCGTTAGCGGGGAGGGTATTAATGGTCACCCAGATGCGACCCATCTACCCAGACCCTCCGACAAGCTGGGTCATACCCCGCATCCCCACGCGGGGTCCTTCCCCTCCAAGCCCTGCGACGGCCAGGGGAGGCGTGCGCTGAGGGACCCCGTCCCCAGAGCAAGCCTCCGCGAGGCCGGCCACCCGTCTCGGGTCGCACGTTCCCCGCCTCATCCCGTGGCGGGCGGGCCGGCGAGTGTGGGGCGCGGGGGGGACCCGGGCGGCCCCGGGCGGCCCCGGGCGGCGGGGGGAGCTCAACGTCCAGCTCCGCCCCTCCCCGCCCCGCCTCCCGCGCTGGGGGCGGCCTGGCGGCGGCGCACGCTTCCTGCAGGCGCGGCGGCCGTGGGCGCGGAGCTGCCGGGCGGAGCCGGGCCGCCGAGCCGGAGCCCCGACCGAGAGCGCGCCGGGCCAGCCGCCGGGCCGCGCCGCCGTCGCCGCCGCCTCCGCCTCGGGAACAAAGGCGCCCGCCCGCCGCCGCCGCCGCCGCCGCCATGAAGCCCGGGCCGCCGCACCGCGCCGGGGCCGCCCACGGGGCTGGCGCTGGGGCCGGGGCCGCGGCCGGGCCAGGGGCCCGCGGGCTGCTGCTGCCGCCACTGCTGCTGCTGCTGCTGGCGGGGCGCGCCGCGGGGGTGAGTGCTTCCCGTTCCCGCGCCCCGGCTTGCGCGCCGCGCCGGCCTTGGGGGGGCGGGGGTCCAGTGCCTGGCCGCCCGCGCCTCCCGGGGGCTCGTTTCCCCGGGGGCGGGACCCTTCCCCGTGGGCGGCCTGGGGTCCAGGCTGGGGTCCGGGCGCGGGGCCGCGCTGGGCGTGTCTCGGGTCTGAGCAGACGTGGCTTTGCTTCGTGGGTGTGCCCGGACCGCGGCCACTTTTAGGGAATCGGGTCGCGTTCTCCTGCGGGGGGAGGGTGTGCGTTAGGTTCCTCCCTCCGAGGGTCGCGGCAGGAGGGCAGGGGGGCCCGGGGAGGGGGAGGGGTGAAGGGGGCCTGTGTGAAGGTGACCTGAGGGGGTGGGTGAGTGTGACCGCGTGTGTGGACACCTCCGTGGAGGGTCCTGGGACCTGTGGGGTGTGCACGGGTGAAGGATGAGGCGTGAGGACCAGTCCGTCCCCATGGATGGGGGCCATCGTGCCCTACCTGTGTGTGGTCGTGTCAGGGTGACCCACTGTGCACGGTGTGTTCCGGGGACGGGCTGGGGACTGTTGGCCATGCTGTGTGTGCCTGCAGGGGGTGAGTGTGTTGAGGGGGAGACCTCTGTGGTGGGTGTGTGCTCCAGCCCATGGGAGTGTGTGCGTGTGTGTGCAGGCGTGTGCTGGCAGGTGCATGGGTTACCCCGTGCGTGGAGCATGCACCCCTGAGTGGGGCCGAGTGTGCAGGTAGTGGTGAGTATGTATGTATGTATGAGGTGACCCCTGGGTGTCCCTTTGAGTGACCGCAGCAGCCGTGGGGTTGAGCTCAGTCCCAGCTCCATCAGGGGGAGCAGGAGGAAAGGCCATCTCCTCCCCTTTGAGGGACCCAGGTCCCAAGTGAGTTCCCTATGGGCACATGTCTGGAGCCTGGCCTGGGCATGAACTGGGGGGTTTCTAGGCCTGATCCCCTTGGTTGGTTCTAGGAGCTTTGCCTGTCCCCCATTTCCCAGGCTGAGAGGGACCCAGGCATCTCAGGCAACCCCTGCCCCCCGGGTGCCTACTCCGCCACTGCAAGTCTCTTTGGGCCTCAGTTGGCCAGTTTGTGAAATGGGAGGAGGTCAGGCAGGCACTCAGAGTTTGCATCTCGGACAGATAGGCTACTCCTCAGCCTCTCCCATCTGGGGGCTATGAGCTGTGGGGCGGGGTGGGGGGGAGTGTTGAATGCCAGGCTGAGTATGGGGCCCGGTGGGCTGGGTGCCTCATCCCCAGTTATTCCCCAGGTGGGGTGAGGAAAAGAGGTCCCTGGGAGGGACAGGGACCCAAGCCTATCCTAGCAACTGGGTCACTTTCTCAGCTATACTTCTGGAAGACCGTCTTTGAAATCAAAGATGTGGAAATCACACAGCCTTGTGTTCAAATCCTGATCCCTCCTCTGATTCGTGGTGTGACCTTGGACGAGTTGTCTCACCTCTCTGAGCCTCCATTTCCCCCTCTGTGGAACGGGGCTAATAACACCCTTCTGAGAGATTAAATGAGAGGACGTGTGTGCTCACCCACAGGAAGAGCTCAGTCCGTGTTTGGTGTGCGATGAATGAAAGGGACGCCGGACAGCATGCTTTAGACCTGGCAGCCCAGCAGGATCCCGAGCTGGGTGACCCCTGGGCAAGTCACGTCCCTCGCCGAACAACTTTTCCTCATCCATAAAACAAGGCTCGTAATCCGTGCCCCGTGAGGTGGTGGAGAGAATTAAATGAACGCGCGGAGGTGAAAGGCCCCGATGAGGCAGGGTGCCCCTACATCTGAGGCCCAGGTAGAGTGGGTGTGGCTCAGACCCAGTGCTGGGTGGCAGATAAAGCACAACCCTGGGGTCTGGGCCTGCAGGCTCAGATGGTGGGGTTGACTTGGAGGAGAGGAGGGCTGGGGCTCCGGATGAGGTAGGGGGGCATCCCTCTCCAGGCTTCACACCTTTCCAGGGGCCCGGCTGCTCAGCAGACATCACCTCATCTGGCCTGGGAGGCAAAGGGTTGATGGGTGGTGACCAGTGGCCAGGGTGCCACACCAGAGGAAGAGGGTGACGCCTGCAGCAGGAGGGACTGAGATTAGACCAGAAGAGCCCCAACCAGTATGGCTCCAGGAGTGGCCTCCGTGGCGAGGGCCTCCCAGGACATCACTGGGATGGGCAGTGGCTGGCTCAGGGTAGGGGAAGGGCAGGATGACACTTAGGTGCCCACCAGCTTGAAAGGGAGTGTGTGTGTGTGTATGTGTGTTGTGTGTATGGAGCAGCTTCCAGGGTGGCCTCAGTAGGAGTAGTGGGGCTCATTCGTGCTGCAGATGGTGAGTCGGGGTGTGTGCGTGTGTGTCCTGGCATCTGCTCTGGGAGTCCTCTCTCCTGAGAGACCAGCTAATTATGACTCTGAGAGACACCTGCCTTCAGGGCCACTTCAGTTGCTGTACTTAAGTCACTGCCCAGAAAGACCCAGAGTGTGGGGATCCTGGAAATTTTAGCTTGAAAAGTGTTCTTTAGATGCTCAGGGCTGAAAGGGATTTAGGTGTCACTTAGCCTTGTTTGAATTCCCAGTGATGGGAGTTCACTGTTTTGTGGCTATGTGACCCTGAGAAAGTTACTTAATCTCTCTGTGCTTTCATTTCCACCTCTGTAAAATGGGGAGAATAGGAGAATGAGCGGGGTTAACATATAAAAAGCTCTTAGCACAGTGCCTGGCACATAGTAACACTCAGCAAGTGTTCACTTCTTGTTCTTTTACAAGGTTGCCATTCTGTGATTGGGAATGTGGCAGGGATGGGGAGTAGGAGGGTGAGGGACCATGGGAAGGGGAAATCAGTCAGGGAATTCTTTTGAATCCCCAGCCCCATGCCTACCCCCACGATTTCAAGTATCCAGGAGCTCCCTACTCCTCTTGCCTCCAGCTCCTCTGGTTGACTGTGAACATTGGGTTGTCAGGGCAAGATTGTCCTCACTGTAAAAATTAAATGTTGGGGACCCCCTAGACTGTTCCAGGCCAGGCCCTGACACAGGGGTACCGTAGGGATCTGTTGCTGTTAGCACCCAAGGTGTCAGGGGCTCCGGGGCCAGAAACTTCGGGTAAGGGATTTCTGTTTCAACGTCCTCATTGTAAAATGGGGACAATAACAGTGCCAGCCTCACAGGGGTGTTGTGATGAGAAAATAAGCTCCTTCGGGAGACTGAGCACAGCTTGCCAGTGAGCTCTCAGGAGATGGGGCCTTTCCAGGAGGGAGCCCGGAGGGCAAGGGAGGGCTTCCTGGAGGAGGAGGTTTTAAGCTAAGCTATAAAAATGGTTGCCATGTGACAGTGAGCAAGCTGTAGCCTGCCCTGACCCTCAGCTTTCTTACCTGTCAACTGGAGACAAATACTTGATGTATACAATTATTATTAGGGGTGTTATTGGTCAGGGGAGTGTCACACCATGTTCATGGCCGAGTTGGGATTGGAACCTGGTGCTTTCTGCTCCCTGGGGAGCAGCACAGTGCCCCCAGCTACAAATTCAGTGTGTTTCTTGTTGCCTCATATTGGGGGTTGGTGTGGGGTTGAGCTCTGCTGGAGAAAAAGCAGTGTGGTGTTTTGAAAACAAATGGCTGCTCCCACCCCATGGATTGGGGCATGGGGTCCTGGGAGGCCCCAGGGCAGCACTGGGGCAGGGACAGCTTTGGGCTTGACATCTGGAAAATGCTGGGGCAGAAGTGGGGTGGGTGAGAGGGGCATCGTGGAGAGGAGAGGGTCAAGACAGAGCTCCCCCTAGAAGCCAGGTCTTGCTGCAGGCCTCCCTCCTGCCCCTCCCATTGGAGCTGGGACCATCCCCCAGAGCTGCTTTCAGGGAGAGGGATGGGTTGTTCTAGAAGGGGCTGTAATAGGATTCCTGAAGGCTGGAGCAAACTGAGACAGCTGGGGATGGGAGGTGGTGAGCCTGGCAGTGGCTGAGGCCATGATTTGGGAGGCAGCTTCCACACCTCTGAGGGCTTAATAATACAAAGAGCAGCTAACGCATACTGAGAGCCCTGCCCACTGAGCACTTTGTATGCATTGGCTCATTTAATCCTCATGATAATCTTTGGAGGTAGGAATTGTTAGAACTCCCATTTTACAGATGAAGAAAACTGAGGCACAGAGAGGTTAAGTGATTTGCTCAACGTCACACAGTTGGCAAGTGGCAGAGCTGGATTGAGCCAGGGCCTGGCAGGCTAATAGAACTGGGCCGCAGTCCTAATTTTACCCTCTCTGGCTGTGTGATCTTGGGCAAGGTACTTACCTCTCTGGGCCCTCCCTACCCGCAAATTATGCCCACATTACCTGTATCATGAATGCCTGTTCATTGCCAGGCTCTGGGCTGGGCATGTCTCCTATCTTTTTTCATTTAATTCTCACTGTAGCCTTGGAGGCATGTTGCATGGGGCGGGGGAAGGGTCTGGCCCTGGAGCCCTTGCTCCTCCACTGCCTCACAAGGCTCTGTGATCTGTAAATGAGCTATTCTGAAGGTCGTGGTCGAGGGTTCGAGGGAGAGCTTTATAAACTGTGCAGGGAGTCAACAAGATTGGGGGGTGTGGGGGCTTGTGTCTGGGTCATGTGATCATGGCACAGGACTGGGGAAATGTTTAGAACCTCAGGATGAGAGGGGTCTAAAAAAGCCACCATTCCCCCTGTACACACATTGGATGCCCCCAGTGTTGTGGCTCACTCTCTGCATAGGCGACCAGGCCTGCCTTTAATCCTCTCTCACCCTTAGAAAGTTGTGTGGAGCCCAATCTACATCCCTACCACCCCATCCCCGAGTCCTGGCCCCCTTGCACCTAAGATTCTCTCTGGCCTGAGTGACTGAGCCTCAGAGCCGGGGAGTGACTTGGAGGTCACACAGCAGTCAGGAGAAGTATCAGAATACTTTCTTGATAGACCATGAGTGCCTTAGGGAGGCTCTGTGTTTGCCTTGTGCTTTGCTGAACCCCCAAGTCCAACTTTTTGCCTGGCCCAGAATTGAATGATTTGAATGAATGAATGAGTGAATGAATGAGTGAAGGAAGGAAGGAAGCCAGAACTTTGGAGCCCAGGCTGGAGCTTTGTGTTGTCTACCTTGGAGGTGAGTTGGGGTGACAGTGAGGCTGGCAGAGTACTGCTGGGTCCAAGGTGTGTGCCCGTGGGTTCGGAGGCGCCAGGGGGCCGTATGGGGTGGGCCTGCGGTCTGAGCGCCAAGGCACGGCCACCACGTCTGGGTGGGACAGAGGCCCTGTGGCTCTGGGCTCCAGCCCAGCTGCTTGGAGCCCTGTGATTTTGTGTCCGGGGTGGGGGGCAGGGTGACTGGAGCCCGAGGCTGTCCCGGGGTCCAGCCCCTCGCTCACCCCCCAACTGCCCCCTGAAGCAGTGAGCAGGGTCTGGGCTGGTCCCAGGCCACCTGGCTTGTCTTGCTGTCCCCCCTAATGTTCCACCACATCCTGGGAACATCAGGCCAGCGCCTGGTAAATATTTGTCAGCTGACACCCCCTCCCCTTGCCTTGGCTCCCAGCCTCCCAAGATTCCAGGAGGCCGGGTAGGCCTCACTTCCGGCCCCCCTCCCTCCTCCAGAGCAGGCCCTGGCCAGAGGGGTGTCTGCTCCCCTCCCCCACTGACCAGGCCCAGTCTCAGCGCCAAACAGGAAGCTGTGATTACAGGGGGAGTCTGACCAGCAATGGCTGAGGGCCCAGCTGGGGGATGGGGTGAGGGTGGCCCCTGACAAGTGATCTGGCCCCTTCCCTACCTGGCTGCCGAGGATGGAGGGCAGGGAATGCCTGCACTGGCCTTTTATACCAGGCGGAGAGGGCTCTACATGCCCCAGCTGGCTGAGGTCTGCCTTCTTCCCGCCCCTGGGTCCCCACCTGGGCCTTGGTGCTATGTCTGTTTTGGGGTCGCCAAACCTGAGGGTGCAGCTTGAGGTTGTTGACGGAATGGGGGCCCCAGAGCCAACTGGACCAGGGTTGAAGTCCTGGTTCTGCCAATTTCTGGCTATGTGATCTTGGCAAGTTCACTTAACCTCTCTGAGCCTCAGTTGCCTCTTCTTTAAAATGAGCTAAGAATACCTCTGCCTCAGAGTTCTTTGAGAATGAACAACACAAAATAATAAAGTGCCTGATAAGAAGTAGGCTGCTCCTACAAATAGTGATCTCTTCCATTCACCTGCTTTGGTTTTGCTCTTTTCCTGTCCCTGTCTTGATCTCACCGAGGAATTGCTTTTTGGGGGTGGAGAATTTGGGAACCAAGTTTGAACGATCGTGGATGACCCAAAGCAGAATCCCCACCGGGCTACCCTAAGAGGGAGAACGTGGGCCTGGACTCCCAACTGCAGCAGGCAGGATTTGGGCCAGATTAGAGGAAGCACTTTCCAGTGCCTCGTGATACTGAGTTCATGGGGAATTCGGTTCTTTGGAGCTGTTGGCAGCCTGTGGGTAAGTCTGGAGGCAGAAGATTGGACTTGATGAGTCTTCAGTCTCTTCCAGTCCTGGGACCCCAGAGAGACCTTGCTGTTTGGGGTATAGCCCAGGACATGGTGACACTGGGCTCTTTCCATTTTCCTCCCAGCTGGGGAGTGCCTCGGCTGTGTTCCATCCATCACACAGGTCCTGGCCCAGAGTAGGTGACTGTTGTTGTTTGCATAGGACCTCAGGGGTGGGAGAGCCCTAAAGAGACCATCAGCCCCGAAGCCCTGCAGCATGTAGACTGCTGTCTCACAGGTGGCAGTCCTGAAGCCCAGAGATGGCCTGGGGCCTCGCCCAAGGACTGGGGACGTGGTCGCATGGAGCCTTCTGATGCTGGTGGCGTTCCACTCATTTAGAGGCTTGGAGGTGTCAAGCCACCTGTCAGAGCTCACACGGCTGGGCACTGGTGGAGCTGGGTGTTCGGTTGCTTTTCAACTACTCTGGGTTCTGTCTGCCCTGTTGCTGACCGTGTTGTCACACCCCTTCAGGACTGGGGTCTTCTGAGATGAGCGATGAGTGGTGGGGGCTTGGGGGCCTGGGGAGGAATCTGAGGAGTGGGTGTGGGGTGGGGGATGATGCTGGTTAGGGCCTATACCCCGCTCTGGGCCATGGGCTTGCTTCACCCTGGGATCAGCCTTAGCCCAAGCCCTCCTAGAACTCTGCACCTCCTGAGCTGCCAGCCAGGCCCCACCTGTCCTGCCCCCACCCCCCCAAGCCCTGCTCACTGGCCCAGACTTTAATAAGGGTAATTTAGAATCAATCACGAGCAGGATCTGGGAAATCTAATTGCAGCAAGCTGATTGCCAATTCGATTGCAGGCACCAGGGTGCTGTGGGTGGCTCATTAGGCCTGTCTTCCCTTCTTGGGCTGGGATTTGGGGGGCTGCGTGGGGACTGAGCAGGCAAAGCTCCTGGAGAGGTGGGGGGGCTGTTACAGTGGGAGCAGGGGAAGGATATTCTTGCTCCTCGGGGTGCCTGGCAGCACCCATCTACTGCCACCCTCTCCAGGGCCCATGGCCCGGGTGGGTGCCCGTGTCTGTCTCAGCCCTTTGCTCACCTACCTACCATGTGTTTCCTGCCACCTCCTCATGGCTAGGCTGCCATTGAGGGTGGGGTGAGGGTGTCTGCAGCTGAATTCTACCTGGCTCCTGCCCTGAAGTTGCTCCCTTGTCGGGGAGCCAGGCACGATGGTGATGGTGACAGTGATAGTGGCTGGTACTTACAGAGCGTGTGTTGCGTACCAGGCCCAGTTCCAGGTGCTTAACATGCTTTATCTCAGTTCTTACCATGACCCTATGAGGTAGGTATTGTTACCCCATTTTACAGATGGCGACACAGAAGCCCAAGAGGTTAAGCAGTGTGCCCCAGGTGAGGCAGTTAGCAAGCAGCTGGAGTCTGCTTCCTGAGATGCCGCGTTGTTTGGGGGCATCGGGCAGGCCAAGGAGGCTCGGGGCTGCATGGGCTCGGGCACGGGGCCTGTCTTTTTTTTTTTTTTTTTTTTTTTTTGCGGTACGCGGGCCTCTCACTGTTGTGGCCTCTCCCGTTGCGGAGCACAGGCTCCGGACGCACAGGCTCAGCGGCCATGGCTCACGGACCTAGCCGCTCCGAGGCATGTGGGATCTTCCCGGACCGGGGCACGAACCCGTGTCCCCTGCGTAGGCAGGTGGACTGTCAACCACTGCGCCACCAGGGAAGCCGGGCCTGTCTTTTGATGGACTAGTTTGTTCATTCTGCAGACATTGATCGAGCACCTGCTCTCTACCTGGCCCTGTGCTAGGGGCTGTGGGTGTGCAGGTGTATCTTGCGTGTGTCCTGCGTCTTGTCGGTGAGCCTTGCTTGGTGGGTTTGTGGCAGGCATGTTGTGCTGTGAGGGCAGGCATTGAAGAGAAGCAGGGAGGAGGCCCTGCCTCCCTCCCCCAGACAGGTTTGAATCCCAGCTCTGCCAGAGAAGCATCGTGAACCTGGGCAAGCGACTCCTTGACTCAGCCTTACTCTCCTCCTCTGTCAAATGGGCCAATAATGCCTCATTTACTAGGCTGGGATGGGGAGCAGTGTTGGGGGGAGGTGCAGCTAGTTAACGAGTTGGCAGCTAGTTAAAAGGAAGCTGCTCCTGAATAGTTACTTTTACTTTACTTATTTTAATGATTATATTTTCCCTAAGATTGTTATGTCTCAGAGGTGAATCTGAGAGGTGGCTTGTCATGTGACCATGGGCAGCTTCCCCCTGCCCCCAGCCTCTACTTCCACATCTGTGAAGTGGGGAGATTGGGTTGGGTGACCCAGGGGACTTTCCAGTCTTCACATTTGAGGAACTAACAGAAAGACCAGAGGCCAGAGAGGGCAGGGGCTGACCTGGGGTAGCCCAGTTGGGAAGGGAGGGCAGACCTGCTCGGTTGTGGGGAGGATGGGAGGCCTGCTTCCTTCAAGTGGCCTGTCTATGGTTCCTCCTGGGCCAGGGTAGGAGGGGCCCTTTCCTTGCCCATCGCGCTGAGCACCACATTCCTTCCCAGCCTCTGGGACATGATCCAGGCCAATTGGAGGCTGGGCTGTGAGTCTGGTTTCCTGGGCAGAGAGGAGCAACTGGGCAGGGCATCCAGTGCCTGTGTTCTTGTCCCTACCCTGCTGCTGACCTTCCAGTCACTGCAGGCACTGTTTACTGCTGTCCCCTCTGTGTCTGGCCTGTGCTGAGCACTAGGAACACCGAGGGGGCTCAACCTGCTCCCTGACCTCAGGAAGCTCCCAGTTAGGTGAGGGGCTGAGGAAGTGAGTCAGGGGAAAGAGAAGTTGGTTTTGGCTCTGGAGAATCAGGGAGGGCTCCATGGAGGAGGTGTCCTTTGTTCCAGGCCTTGAAGGACGGCAGCACATTGATACAGGCAAAGGGATCGAGGTGGACAAAGTCTCAGAGGTGGGAAAAGTCATGGTATATTAGGGAACCGAAGTGTGGTTAAAGGTAGTGGGTCCCAGCTCTGGGAGAGGCATCTGTGGAGATGGGAACATACCTCCCTTTGGGGTGGAAGAGCCATTGCTGTAGGCGGCGCTGTTTCTAATGAGAGTGTATTGCTTCTTACATTTAACAGACATTCACTGGTCACCTCCTGGGTGCCTGGTCCTGTGCCACGGGGTGTTTTGGGGCTGAACAGTTGAACACCAGAGGGCCTCAGCATGGGAGAACCAGTGGCTCACAAGGTGGGCTTTGAGTCCAAACCAAGGCATTGGGTTCCATCCTCAAGGTAGAGGATGCTGGTCTGTAAAATGGGTGCAGCCCCATGTTGAGGGGCTGGCATAGGATGACAACAAGAGCATGGATGTGATGATGTTAATATTGAATTATGCCTGTGGAGTGCCTGCCATGTGCAAGTTACTCTGCCAAATGTCTTATGTATAAAATCTCACTTAATCTCTACAACCTTATGAAGGGGCTACCATTATTACCTTGGTTCTACAAAAAAGGGAATTGAGGCACAGAGAGGTTAAGAAACGTGCCCAAGGTCACAGAGCTAGTAAGTGGCACACTTACTAGGATTTGAACCCAAACAGTCTAGCCTCAGAGTACTATCTGATGCACAAGCTCTGCTCCATGCTACCACGTGTGCTGCAAACTGTAAAGTGTGGTGCCCCGAGAGGATGAATTTAAGGCCAGTCAGGTCTTGCTGGGTGAGCCTGTGTGGCTGCTCTGGGGGAGTCCCGAGCTGGGACTGGGACTCTTGGCTTCCACACGGGGCTTCTCTGCTGCATGTTTTCTGTTCAGGTTGGGCCATGGCCTGAGGCCAGCCCAGGCTGGGGAAAGATCAGAGGACTGAAGATGATTTCAGCTGGAAGGCCTTTGGAAACACTGTTGTCCAACTTGTCATTGTCCTGAAGGGGAAACCGAGGCCGAAGGAATACTCTCGAGTCATAGTGAGAGTCTTCTGAGAGCTGTTAGTTCAGCCTTTTTGTTTTGCCCATGGGGAAATCGAGGCTTAGAGAGGTACAATGGCTTGCCCAAAGTAACACAGCAAGTTGGTGGTTGAGCTGGGACTAAGAACTATGCCTCCTGACTCCTAGGCAGGGCACCATCTCCTGTACCATGTTTCTTCTCTTTACTTGTCTCTTTCTGCCCAGACTGCAGGCCCAGCTCCCACTGACCTCTCCCAGGAAGCCTTTCCTGACCCAACCAGCTGCCCTCATGCCCAAGACTCTATACCAGATTGATTCCCTTCATGGCACTCAGTGTGCTTCTCCAGCCTCATCCCTTTGCCCCCCTTCTACCACCGAAGACTCCTGGCTATTCCCTGGGTATAGAGCACAACATTGTTTCTCTTGCTTTCATGTCTGCCACATGCTGTTCACTCTCTGTGGACTGCTCTTCTCCAGCAAACTCCTGCTCATCCTCCAAAACCCAGCACAGATGTCCCCTCCTCTGGGAATCATTTACCAGCCTCTTCTCCCAGCTCCCAAGCACAGTGAGCCCTTTTTCAGACCCTTCTCTCCTGTCTCCCTGTTCTAGATTCCCAGGCACTGCTCTTCTTCTATAAGCTATAGGATTCTTCGCTAAGCCCCAGTTCTGTTACTTGCTTCATAGTGTCTGGCTCCCCACAGGGTTACATCCTTACCTCCTTGGAGCCCTCACCTGGATACATTGTTGCAGCAGCTACTCCCCCCCATTATATCATCTCCCTGGTCAGCTTCACACATATTACTTTGTTTCATTTCCCCCAATTCAGACATTGCTACATTGTTCCTTCTTCATGTTTTCACACCTCCTCAGTCTATTTTACTTCTGGTTCTCCCCTGTTGTCGCATCTCCTCCTTTCTCCCCAGCCCCCTCCTCCTGTGATCCCCGGGCTTGGAGAAGAGGAGAGTGGAGGCTGGCAGTGGGGAGCGCTGGGGCAAGAGGGCACTTCCTGCCTCGTTACCGCAGGTTCAGGCTTGGTTATGAGAAATCTTCCTCCTCTGCCCTCCATCTCCCTCCACCGGCTGTCCTCCTGCACACCTCCTCCTCTGTGGCCCACTGTTCCTCTCCTTCCCTCCCATCCTTTTCTCTCCCTCTCCTTCTCTGGTTCCCCCGAGGCCTCTGCCTCACTCACTCCTTGGGGCTTATGGGAACCTCTCGTCTCCCAGCTGTGACTCGGGGCCAGAACCGAAGAGCCCCCTGGGGGACAGGGGTCTTGAGGGCCGAGGGGGTGTTTAGGGTCAGGGCTAGAGGGACGACTGTACTCCTCGCCCTCTGGGCCTGGAACCCCCCATTCCCTGCATCTGCCCCTCCAGACGGGTAGTTTCAAGGGCAAAGGGCCACAGGAAGTCAGCCCCTCACCTCGCTGTTCAGATGAGGACACCGAGCCTGAAGACCGAGCTTGGACGTTCAGGGTCCCCAGCACTGAGAGGCAGAACAGCTCCCGCAGGCCAGGTCCCTGGGTGGCCCCTGGGAGCTGAGCCCTGGATGGGTGAATCCTGTTCTCGCGTGAGGCGGGGGAGCCAGGAGGCTGGTTTGGGACAATCTCAGCTCCGGAAGAGGCGGTTCCGGCTCTGAGTTCAGGGGACCGTCTGCAAGTCTGTGGTTGCACCCAGGTTGATCCTTTATCCGTGTGGAGCTAAGGCCATGTTTCTGTTTAGGTTCGGGCGAGGGTCTGGGTTTGTGGGCGCATGCGTGTGTGGTGGTGTGTTGCTGTGTGTCTGTGCTGATGCATGGGGGCCCTGGGGTCTGGGCAGGGAGGGACATTTGTGGCCTGTTCCTTTGCCACCAGCTGTTTTAGTGACTCAGGTGTGAGGCCAGGGGAGTCAGGAGCCGCCAAATTGCTGTCTCTCCACCTTCTCAGCTCTAGGGGGCTTGCTGCCAATAACCTGGGGGTGGCCACAGTATTAACAGCTCCTGGGAGAATAGTGGACGAAGTTGGTGGGGGGTGGGGGGGTTGACGCGCAGATAGAAATATGTGCACCTGCAGACCCATTTGTGTACGTGAAAAAACAGGTTGACCTGAGCCCACACCCTGTCCTGTGCACACGCGTGGAGACACAGACCCACAAACATACCTGAACACACACAGGTACCCAGAGATAGATACACACACTCTACCAGGTGCACACGGACCACTAGCAGAGATGCAGCCCTTGTACTCACACCAACACACCCAGGCCCACACAGGCATCTGACCCCACCTAAGACAACCCGAAGGTACATACACACGAGCGTACCTGTACACATGCCCAGAAATGCCCCTGAATGTGCTTGCGTGTGTGCACCTGCATGGCTGCATGTACACACACACACATGCACACATGTGTATTGCTGGAGCCCTAAGCGACCAGGAGTGTGTCCGTCCTTAATCCCAGCGCTTAATCCCAGAGTCCAGGGAGCCCAGGTCAAAGGGGCAGCTGCTCATCTGGCCTCCTTAGAGGTGATTAAGGCGGGGCTCGGGGGTGGGGTGCAGAGGGCCTCAGAGCTTTGTCTTCTGCCTGACCTCCGGGGATGCTGCAGACTCAGAACTTGGGTTCTTTCAGAGATTTGGTTATGTGTGATTTACCAAACCCTGGTGCAGACAAGCTGGGGAGGAGGGAGAGGGGTGTGGCTGTGTGTCCCCAAGAAAAGTGACAGCTGGGTCAGAGAGGCCAGGGGAGGCAGTCCCTTCGTTTAACTACCTGCCTGCTGTGGACCCTGAGTCAGAAGCCTCAGTATGAGGCCTTCCGGGGATTCTCATCTCTGGGATCACTGTTCATGGTCGGAGTGTTTCTGGACTAAGTGGGAAAATGAGGCCCAACCAGGAGATGCTGAATTTGGGGTCCTGAGCAGGGAGGGGGGTGGTCACTGAGACAAGGGTGGGATGGGGAAGCTTCCAGGAGGAAGTGGGGCCTGAGCTGGGCATTGAAGGTATCAGCACCTGGGGCATTTGGAAATGCACGGGGATACTTTTCGTTGTCACCATAATGGGGGTGCTGCTGGCATTTCCCGGGGTGGGGGGTCACAGCTGCTAAATGCTGCCGGGCCTGGAGGACTGTCCCACCCAGGGGTCTGCAGTGCTCCTGTTGAGAAAGGCTGTCAGGTCATGAGGCGTGGCGGGTCAGCGTGGGCCTCGGCTCAGAGGTGAGACTGTCCCCAGCACGCTGTGGGAGGCAAGGCCGTGCCCGCTACCCAGGGCGCTGTGGAGGTGCGCCGAGGCTGCGCGGGCTGAGTCCTCCCAACCTGGCCTCCCCCGCTTGGATACGTGTGTGCGAGTCTGTAAGGGGTGGCTGGGATAATGATGTTTGGGTAGCAGCCCCGCTGGGGCTCTGACTTTGACCTCTCCTCGTCAGTTGGGTGACCTTGGGCAGCTCGTCCGTGTCCTTCGTAAGCCGGATGGTAACCACTGTGCCGCGGGGTAGTTTCGAGAATTCGGGTTTACTTGGCTTAGAGTCCAGCATGTTGTGCAGGGCTGATGACCAGTAGTGTTTGTAGTGGGGGCAGTGGTCGTGAGAGGCCTCTATCACTGCAAAGGGGGCAACCACCACACTGTCCTTGTCCTGGGGTCTGGGGAACAAGCTGGGTCCCAGGAGTAGCCCTTGGCCGCACGTCCATCTTTGAGCCTGGCTTTTCCAGGCCTGGCCCTTTTCCCGCAAGCACTGTCTGCGCTCTAGTTCTTGGGCTGGACCGCTTGGGCTCATTCATCTGGATGTCCCTGGCATCCTGCTCTGGCGTGGGGCTGGCTGTGGTGGAGCCCGCCTGTGGGGAGGGAGGCCAAGCTGGTGTGATTGGGGCTCTGATGGCAGGATCCCAGGACCAGGGCCTCTGACCCTGCCTGCAGAGGGTCAGGTGATGGGTCAGTTGAAGGAGTTTTTGGTCAGGGAGTCGTGTTCAAGTGACATATGAGGAGGGGAGGATGTGTCTCATCCCTGGACTTCCGAGCACATGGGGGCCGGGCACTCAGTGTCCCTAAAGCCCTGGGGACGTTTGGACTCCGTCTGAGCTCGGTGTGGAGGGTAGAACCTATGGCAGGGGGCTGAGGATGAACTGGCTGGACACAAGGATGCGCTGGACCTGCAGGAGGCTGGTGAGGATGTCGGGGAGAGGACGTGGGGCGCCGGGGGTTTCTCTGGTTCCCTCCACCCGTAGCTGGGACTGAGGGCTGGGGGTCCTCGTGGTGTTCTTGGCTCCCCCCCTCTTCGGGGTTCGTTGTGGCTCCTGCCCTGCAGTCTGAGCTGCGGGGAGACCGCTTCCCCTCTTAGTGACCAGATTGTGGGGCAGGGATGGCGAAGCTTGCTGAGGTTGTGGAGTGGAGCAGGGAACTAAGGCGGTGCAGGCTTCAAACCTGGATTCAGCCTGGTAGAGGTTTGGGGGATACCAAACACTTGTCAGAGGCCTGGCAGCTTGTGCCTCAGCCTAGCCCTCAGGACAGACGGGCCTCTGCGTAGAGAGTAGGGAGTGGAAACCAGCCTGGGCTCAGCGGCTGCCAGCTGGGCTGGGTGGAGGCTGGTGCTAGAGCCAAGTGGAGGCGGGGCAGGGTGAGGGGCTGGGCCCGGTGAGGTGTCTGTTCTCAAGGCTGTCCTAGACAGCCACGGGGGGATGGGCAGGCGGACTTGACTTCACACTCAGATGCGCCTCACCACTAGGGCCTTGCCATCCTCCTGACCCCTTCCCTGGCAGGGACGTATCCTCGTGTCTCTTGCTGAGAGGGCAGCCAGGGGCCAGCCACATGGACAGAGGGTCTGAGTGGGAACATCCTGGAACCACTGGTTGGTTAGGGGTTACTCAGAGAGGTCACCTCCTCTCCCATCCAAGCATTTGAGTCCAGGTTCTGCTGTGTGACTTTGGGCAAGTACCTCACCCTCTCTGAGCCTCGATCACACATTCATTCTTTTCTTTTTTTCTAAACAACAGCTTTATTGAGATTCAACTCAAATACCCCACAATCCACCCATCTATAGCATGTAATTAAATGGTTTTTAGTATTTTTACAGCTGTGCAACCATCACCAATATTACTTATTTTTATCACCCCCAAAAGAAACCCTGTACCTATTAAGGTTAGAAAAGGGTCACTCCTCTTTTCTTCCCAATCACTCAGCCCTAGGAGTCACTAATCTACTTTCTGTCTCTATGGGTTTGCCTATCTTGGACATTTCATATTAGTGGAATCAAATAGGATGTGGTCTTTTGTGACTGGCTTCTTTCACTCAGCATCATATTTTCAAGGTTCATCCATGTGGTAGCATGTATCAAGACCTCATTTCTATTTTTGTTTAATAATATTCCATTGTATGGACACACCACCTTTTATTTATCCATCTATCAGTTGATAGATATTTGGGTTATTTCTACTTTTTGGCTGTTATGAATAATGTTGCTTTTTTAAAAAAATATGTGGACATATGTTTTCACTTCCCTTGGATGTATATACCCTAGGAGTAGAATTATTGGACCATATGGTAACTCTATGTTTAACCTTTTTTTTTTTTTGCGGTACGCGGGCCTCTCACTGTTGTGGCCTCTCCCGTTGCGGAGCACAGGCTCCGGACGCACAGGCTCAGCGGCCATGGCTCACAGGCCCAGCTGCTCCGCGGCATGTGGGATCTTCCCGGACCAGGGCACGAACCCGTGTCCCCTGCATCGGCAGGAGGACTCTCAACCACTGTGCCGCCAGGGAAGCCCTGTGTTTAACCTTTTGAGGAACTGCCAGACTGTTATCCAGGGTGGCTGAACCATTTTCCATTCCTACCAGTGGTGCATGACGTTTCCAACTTCTCCACATTCTCACCGCTACTTGTTATTTTCTGACTTTCTGATCACATTCATTCTTGCATCCATTTATCCCTCAGGTATTTATAGAACACCTGTATTTGACAAGGCAGGGTGCTCATTGCAAAATTGGGGAGAGAATTTATCCCTTAAGGAGTTGTTTAGAAGATTCAGTGGCGCCATAGCTCTAAAAACCTCCATGCAGGGCTTCCCTGGTGGCGCAGTGGTTGAGAATCCGCCTGCCGATGCAGGGGATACGGGTTCGTGCCCTGGTCCGGGAAGATCCCACATGCTGCGGAGCGGCTGGGCCCGTGAGCCATGGCCGCTGAGCCTGCGCATCCGGAGCCTGTGCCCCGCGACGGGAGAGGCCACAACAGTGAGAGGCCCGCATACCACAAAAAAAAAAAAACAAAAAACCTCCATGCACTTAGTGACAGGAGATAAAGATTATCAAGGGGAAAAGCTGAGGGTGGTCAGGGAGTCACGGGGCCCGTGAGAGTAGAGGAAAAGAGGAAGGAATCTGTGTGTTTTGACCACCTACTCTGTGTCAGAACCTTTGCTTCAGTTCTCATGACCTTCTGGGCTGTACTGTTGTCCCCTTTGCAGATGGGAGAACTGAGGCTCAGGCCAGGCATCTTTGCCCCAAGGTCGCCCAGCCAAGAGGTAGCTTGGATTTGGGCTGAGATCCTGTTTGGATAATCTCATTTAATCCTCCCAACCCTTTGAGGGTGGTACTATTATTATGTTCGTTTCATAGGAGAAGAAAATGAGGCTCAGAGAGGTGGACTTTCTTGCCCAGGGTCACACAGCCGCTGAGGGCCAGTGCTGGGATTTGGACCCAGGCAATCGAGCTTCAGAGCTCCTGCTTACTGCAAGGTCCCACCTGTCTCCCAGGATGCAGGACATGAGGGTGAGGGCTGGGGCATCCGTCTGCCCCTATATCTCAGAGAGTGTTATCTGGGGCTGGAGGTGGCCTTGGACCTAGGCAAGCCTCTGGGGCCTCCGCCAGTCCTTCCTCCAGTTTTTTTTCTGACTCCTTGCTCTATGCCTCAGTTTCCCATCTAGGTGAGGGTGGTGGTGGCCCTGGAGGCCCTCATGACTCATACTGAGTCTGACTTGTTCTATCCCTTGGAATGGAGCAGCTCAGAAGCCAGCAGAATAGTCCTGGGGTGGGGAGTTGTATCTCCACTGTTTGTGAGTTTGTGCTGGTTATAAATAACCTAGCAAACGGGAGGGTGAGGGAGACCACAGCCGGACTCCTCAGGAGGCTGAGCCTGGATACATACTCACACACAGATGGGCACATTTTGTGTGTGTGTGTGTGTGTGTGTGTGTGTGTGTGTGCTGTGTGTGCTGTGTGTTCTCAGGGTGTGTGCCTAGCATGTGCCTGGGAAGGCTTTGGGGAGGACGGCAGAGCTGTGTGGTGTCCCAGCACAGCTAGAAAGACTGGGCCTGCCTCGGGCTGACTCAGCAAGGTCTGTCTGGTTTCCTGGAGGCCCAGCAGAACCCCAGGGCTGGTGAGGTCTCTGGGACCTCTGCCCCTGGCTTCAGGTGGCCCCTAAGATCTGGCAGAGGTGTCCTGTGCCCTTTGAGCTTGCCTTTCCTTAGGTCCTATCCTGTGGGATGAGAACCAGACACAGAGCATTGGGTCTCTCTCTGCCCTTCCCGACCCTTCCCCATTACCAGTCCCCCCCTGGTAATGCCTTGCTCCCCTTAACTCCATCTTGACTCACCAGCTGAGTTCTCTGTAACCTCCAGCAAGTTGCCTGGCCTGAGACTATGGAGTAAGGAGGCCCATTTCACCTGGTCCTATCAGTAAGGGGCCTGGCGCTTAGTAGGTGCTCAGTAAATGCTACTGTCCTTCCAGCCCAGGCCTGGTTGTAAAGTGGCCAGAACTGTAGGCTCTGCTGGGAACCTACTGTCTTGCATGTTTTTGTATATAATTTGCATAGTTGTTTTATGAAAAACTGCTGGGATCAGTCTCAGCCTCTCTTCCCTCCTCCCAGGGCAGTTGGAGCCCTGGTTGGATTTTGGAGGGACCAGAGAGAACTTTGGATGGGGAGACTGAGGACAGAGGACAGGGTCCTGCCCAGGATCCCATAGTGATTAGAAAAGTAGGTAATGTGGGTCTGTAAGGGTGATCCCATTCACAGAATTCACTGAACAAATATTGATGGAGGCCGACTGTGTCCCAGTCACTGCCACCAGGAGCTGTTGGCGGGCGAGATAGGCGTTAGACAAGGAGGTAAGTAAACAAGCTAATTTCAGGCAGTGGTGAGTTATGGGGAGTAAGCCTGGTGTTGACAGTGATGGGGTGTGTGGGGAGGTCACGTGGACGGATTTGGTGGTCAGAGAGGGCCTCTCTGAGGAGGTCAGCTTTGAGTAGGGACACCAAGTCACGCCCCAGCACTTACTAATAACTGCTCAGCCTAAAAACAACTCACAGATGGTGTCTTGGTGTGTTGCGAATCATCATTCCCATTTCATAGGTGGGCAAACTGAGGCCCAGTGAGGTGAAGGAACTTGACCAGAGCTCTCTGGAAGCCAGGACCAGAACATCTAACCCCACACTGGGTTGTTCTGGGAAACGTGGGCCCTTGCCAAGTCCGTTGGCAGGGATGGTCGCAGAGCCTGGAGACTCAATCCCAGGGGCACCTGCTGGTGAGTCATGGGGTGGTGGGTGGGGCTGCTCAGCAGAACCGGGCCACCTGTCATGGGAACAGGGCTTGTCTTTCATTTCTTCTCATTCCCAGACAGTCCATCTCTGTGTCTGTCTCTGTGCAGGGTGCTGGAGAGGGTGGGGTGGTGGTGTGTAGACTCTGAAGCTGCCACCCGCCCCCCTTGAGGAAATTCCTGGTGGGGGAGACTGGTGAGGACTGGGAGTGGGTGTGTGCTACAGTATGCAGAGCATGGTCCTTAGGATTCTGCTAATCCAGGGGTTCAAATCTGGCTCCATTGCTGTGTGACTTTGGGCCAGTTGCTTCACCTCTCTGAACTTTGGTTTGCCCATCTGTGAAATGGGGACAGTAATCCCTCACCAGCAAGATGTTTGTGAAGAGAAATGGGACATGTGCATATAGTGAGTGCTCCCTCTGTGGGGGCTGTAACGGTTGTTCATGGTCAGGGAATAAGGGCCCCAGGCCTTCTACAAAAAAAAAAAATCCTGCTGTGTCCCCACTGGTGCCTTAACAGTCTCCTCGGTCTCCTCATCTGTAGATGGGGACAGTAGTACCTGCTTCCCAGGGTGGCCAAGTGCATTCCATGAGAATCTGGTAGAAGGGGCCCGCTGGAGTGACGGGAGGTGGTTGGTGGCCCCTCCTTCCCCAGTAAATGACAACACGGTGGAGGCAGAGTCCCCAAGAAGGGACTTCGGAACAGGCGGGTGGTTGGCGTGCGGCAGCCTCACAGGGGAAGCAATGTTTGAGCTGCCTGAGCTTCCTGAGCACATCCCTGTCTTGCTGACTGGGTCACCGGGTGTCTAGAATAGTGCCTGGTACACAGTAGGTGCTTAATAGAGATCGCTTGTACTGACTTTCTGGTGGAGTAGGTGCTGGTCAGGCAGGGATGTGGAAGGGTGTTCAGGAAGCAGGAACAGCATGTGCAAGGCCTGGAAGGAATCCATAAAGGCTTCAGTGTGGGAGGAGCATGGGGGCTGGGCAGCTGGGGGCCTCAGTGGGTGGTCTTGCTCTCAGACACAGCCTTGGGGGCTGGAATAAATGAGCAGTGTGAGTCAGAGTGGCCGGGAGGGTGATGCTAAAGGAAAGGTGGCTGGGTTGGATGGAGCAGTGACAGTGGAGGGCCGGGGGTGGGGTGGGGGATGCCCCAGCCCCGTGTTGAGGAGAGGGCTGGTTTTCCCAGGATTGGGCTGCCATCCTCTGTCCAGGTATAGGTGACAAGGGTGAGAAGCTGTAGGGTGGCCAGCCTGCACCCTGGCTGGGGCCGTCGGGGCTGGTGGGCCGGGAACTAGGCTGATGGAAGAAGCTGGCGGGTGGCCCGTGGGCGAGGTGTCTGGGCGCTGTAAGCCAACCGTGGCGGCCAGCCGGTGAATGCTGGGGGAGGGAGCCGGGCTCTGCTAAGCCAGCCAGTCTGCAGTGAGGTGCAGCTACGTAGGCTCCGGGCCACCGGGCCTGCCAGCTCCCTTGGAGGCTTTTGTGTTCATTTCCTTCCTGCCGGCTCCTCTGTTTGCTCAAAACTCACGACCAGCCCCAGTGGGGTCTCAGCAGAAGCAAGGCGCCAAGGGGTTTCAGAGACCAGGGCACGGCGGGCGTGGGGGCTCAGAAAGAGCGCGCTAGTTCTCATAACAAAAGTACTCTTGAGTTTATTGTAGAAAGTTTGGAAAATACAAACAGGTCCCAAGTAAAAAATGAAAAACTACCTGTAATCCCACCACCCAGAGAGAGCCTCTGGGAACCTTTAGCCTTAGAATTCAGTGTTTAGAAATACACTTTGGTATTGAGTTCATTAAAACAGGATCAAGTTCTATGTATTTTTTTTTATAATCTATTTTTTAACTTAATGATGATAATAGTATTAACAGCCAACATTTATGGAGCAGTTCATTAATGTGTGGGCACCCGAAGTCTCCTACAGTGAACCGCACGAGGTGGCTATTGTTATCTTTGTTTACCGGGAAAACCAGGCTGAGAGAGTTAAATACCTGTCCAAGGTCACCCAGGTATTGAGAGACAGAACTGTTTGTATGATCCTATCAACAGCTGTGCTGCATTGCCTCTTGACAACCAGAGTGTACATTTTCCCCTGTCCTTGCATATTCTTTGAAACAAGTAAAAAAAAAACAGCCTTTCGTATGCATTTATGCCTTTTAATGACTTAGTGTGGATTTGTGAAAACACAGTTCTTGATAGCTGCATAATATTCCATGTTGTGGCTGTGCCCTGAGTTATTTAACTAGTCGTGTGATATGGGGAATGTAGGTTATTTCCCCTTTTTCTCTCTTGTAAATAACACTGCCCTGGCTCTCTTTGACCTGAGGGCTGAATTCTTGGACACCCAGAGTGTCCAAATCAGCAAGGCACTTAGAGCACCAAGCTAACAACCCGGTTCATTTCCCAGTGGGGCAAGGGAAGTGAAGAGAAAGGGGCAGGGGGCTTGTCTGGGTCTGGGAGGCTGCGGCCTCCTGAGCCGGGATGCTGCTAGCTCGCTTGTCCTGTGTTGATGAGAGCAGTGCCACCATGGGGAAGGGGGTTCTGGAGAGGATAGTGGGAGCACAGGGGTGGGTAGTGGCGAAGGTGATGGAGGTGGTGGGCTGGAGCTGATGGAGTACGGGTGTGGGGTAGGGAGGGCTCTGCTGTCAGGATATCTCTTGCAGAGCAGTTGGCTGAGGTGGGATGGACCCAGAGGGGTATTTCCTGCCCTCTCAGTTGCCCTTGTGGGCGGTCTGGGGGTGGGTATTTGGAATAAGGGTGGTGGGAGGGTGAGTCGGTGACAGTGTGTGTGTCTGGGCTTTGCTGATTATTTTGTGTGTTGGGGGGGGGGCTCTGTCAAGTGGGCCTTCTCAGCCCTTCCTCCCCCTGCTCCTCCTCCAGACCTCTCTGCTCTCTGGGACTTGGGCTCCGTGGCCCCTTCCTGGCAGATGCAGCCTTCGTGCCCCTCACCCCCCTGCCCCCCCCCGCCCCCGTAGCCAGTGAATGTGGCAGGGACTAGGTTCCCAGCCAGGGCAGCTGTGGACGGGTAGGGAGTGGAGACTGAAGCGTCCCCCTTCCCGGTCCAGGCTCTCCATTGTGTAGCCCCCCCTGGCTGTCCTGCTGCCCAGAGCCTGGCCCGGGCCCACATTCCTGTGGTGATGCGCTGGGTCTCCGGGTTGGAGCTGGTGAGCGTGAGGGGCACTGAGTTCTCACAGGACTGAGGGCCTTTTGGGGACGGGGGCTGGTGGGGATGGAGCCTGTGGGGATCCAGAGGGCTCTGCTGAGACCGCCCTGCTTCTGGGAGCTAGTGTTAAGTCACCGTGTGTCGTTGGACAAATCACTTTACCTTTCTGAGTGCTGCTTGGCAGGCTAATTCCCCACCACCTGCCCCTCTTATCCCCTCTCGGAGCCTCCATTTCCACATCTGTAAGAAGGGAGAGCTGAACTCAGTCATCACGCGGGCCTGAAAGTGAGAAAAATGTGCCACGGTAAGACCACCGAATGGTTATTGAGTGCCGGCCGTGTGCTGGGCAGCAGGAGTGCTTTTGGTGCATCATCTTACTTGATTCTCACGACAGCTCCGTGAAGAGTATATCATTGTTTAACCAAACAGAGGCTCAGAGAGGTTGAGTAACTTGCCCAGAGTCACCCAGCAAGTAAGCAGAGCTGGACTTGAACCCAAGACTTGAACCTGAAGCTGGGCTCCCAGCCCCTGCTCACAATGCCTCCACTCACCAGGAGAGTGGAGCCTGAGACTGGCTAATGTGAGGAAGGAAGCTCGGGCAGAATTAATTATACTTGATTTTATTCTTAGTTTTTGCAGCATGATTAGCACTGCACAGGGTGCTGGGCTCCTGGCCCACCTACAGCTGACCTAATTTGTGTGTCCGTGCCTGTTTCTGTAGCTCACCCTTCCTTTGCCCGCATCCAACCTCTCCTTTTTTCTCTCTCTGCATTCTCCCCTGCTCTGTGGCCTTGGAAATGCCACTCAGGCTCTCTGGGCATTAATAGCCTCATCTGCAGCATGGGTGTAATCATGCTGATTCTACTCCCCTCAGGAGGTTGGTGAGGCTTACATGAGATAAAATCTTCAGAATTCATAATGGAAATATTAACATGTACCTAACAATAATCACAGCTACATTTATTTATTCAGCTCGCAGTGTTGGGTTCTGTGCTCAGCCCGTTACCTGCATGATCTTATTTGATCCTCATGGCACGCCTATGAGTCACATACTGTTATTAACATGCCCATTTTACAGGTGAGAAAACTGAGGTGCCAAGAGACTCAGTGGCTTGCCTGATGTCCAATGGGTAGTGAGGGGAGGAGCTGATTCATTCTGGCTTTAACCTCTGTGTTATCCTGTTTCTCTGGGAAGGCTCATGATGGGGGTGGGGGCAGGTGGAGGGAGCTGGGCATGAAAGACCCCAGACTTCTGGTCTCCAAGGAGGGCTTGGAAGGAGGCTGGGGGCCAGAGGAGGGAGATGCCCTGCCTTTCTACCTGAACACATCCCCCCCACCCAACCCCACTGGAGAGGGATGGCAGTGGAAGTTACCCACCCATCCCAGCATTTCTAAAACTATGGAGAGGATCCGGTAGGGGTGGGGGCGGGCGGGTGGCAGGCAGCTCTGGTCACTGCTGGTCCCATCAAGTCAGAGAGCCTGAGGTACTTCTTTGGGTCAAGGCTGTGGGTCAGCTCAAGGTAGGATGGTGGCAAGGGGGCAGTGAGGAAAAATGGCAGGGGGTGCGCCAGACCATTGGGCAAGGTGCCATGTCTCACCCCGGCATTGTAGGTGTGCTTGTACATACCCCAGAGGGAAAGTGTGCATGGTGTGTGTGCATGGTGTGCATGTGTGGAGGGGAGTGGGATGCAGGTGTTAGGGGCCTGTTGGTGGGTGTCTGAGATGGGGCATATGTATGGTGCAGTGGGTGCTTTTTCAGGGACGCATGGGTGGAGCATGTGGGGAGCAGGAGTGGGTATTTGGGAGCATTTGGGGTATTTGCCGTGTGCCGGTGTGTGTATGGTGTGCGAGGGTGGAGGGGTGGTAGTTTTGAGCTGAGGATGTCCAGGGACTGTGGGTCACAGGTGTTGGAACCCCAGATGAGCAGCAGATTTGGGGCTACCCTGGAGTGTTCGGAGCAAGGGTTCCAGAGGCTAAGTATCCGTGCTCATGTCTCAGCTCTAAACCCCAGCCTCAGTGCCTGCATCTGTGAAGTGGGGATAATAAAATCCTGGGAGGCTGTGATGGTTGAAGGTGGTGGCGCAGGTAAGAGTTCTTCCAGTGCCTGACCTAGGACAGGGCCTCCATAGTGGTGGGCAGAGGCCTCTATAACCCCCTGAGGACCCTCAGTAGCTCCCCGGGGGAGCCCAGACCTTCACCCACCTCTGGGGGAGCCTCCGGCTGGGTGTCGCAGCCAGGACTGGTGGTGGCAGAAAGCAGAATTTGCAGGGCCTTCGCAGTGGGCTGTGTGGGGCGTGTGGGGATGTGAGGGTGAGAAAAGATTGTTTACAGGTTGTGAGGTTTTTGTCAGAGTCCGAGGGTGTCGCTGCCATGGGGAATGTGGGCAGTGATATGTGACTCAGGGGGCATGCTTGGACGTGGGGAGGGTTGGTGTGTGCCTCAACCCACGGACGTTGTGTGGGGTGTGTTAGGTGAGGAGAGGGGTGCAGCTGTGTGTCTGTGTGTTCATCTGGAGAGGCGGTAAACGGGTGAGCTCACGGTGGTACGTGCCAGGCTGTTGTCTGTGAGTTGTGGTGGGTACACAGGTTAGGGTCAGTAAATGTGGATCATGACTGTGTATGCGTCTGTGCTGGTTTGTGTGTGCGCGTGTGCGCGCGCACGCTTGAGTTGGGTGTGCAGATGTGTTTATCAGGCATGGGAGGGTGTGTGGTTTACCTGGAGGGGGCACAGTTGAGGGTGGGGGAGGCTGGCATTTGAGTTCAGTTCTCCTTTAAGGGAATGGCAAGGATAATTATGCTAATTATGTGCGGAATTATGCAAATAGAGAGGTCGTTTGGGGGTCAAAGGCTGTTTTCACCATCCTCCTCTGGCATTTGTGACTTCTGAGGCTTTCCCTGCTGCCTCCCAGGCTCAGTTCCCCACCCCCCGTCTCTCTCCTCTCTCCTCTCTCCTCTCTGTAGCCCTGGTAGCTGCAGCTTCCAGCGCCCCTGTAGTGTTCCTGGGAGGGCCCCGTGAGCCCTGGTCCCCCAGGGAGGGGTACAGCTGGCACTTAGTAGACTTGGGGGGGGGCTGGGCAAGATGGCATCATGCACCCCATCCCCCGCCCCCCAGGTCTCAGGTGTCCCTGTGTTAAGTTTCCCAGGGTGAGCTCAGGGGTGACTGGATTGTTGGCCATCACCCCTTCTACCCCATCTGGGGGGCTGCTTATTATTTGGAAAGAATGTTCTCTTGGATGTAGGTTTGGAAAATCACTGAGGTGGCCCCTTCCCCAGCTTTGTCTGATGAGCGTGAGGCTAAATTAAGATGTGAGAGAATTCTCTCCCTCAGCTTCCCACTCTTGCCTTCCCTTTCTCTCGCACACCCAGTCCTCCCTCCACTCCCTCCTCCCTGTCCCCCCACACCACCCCTCTGACCTCCTGGTTTCCCTCTGTCCTTGCATCTCTGTCTCCATCCAGTGTCTCCCCCCACCCCCATCATTCTCTCTGTTCTTCTATGATCTCTCCCTTTCCTGCCCACCCCCCCCATCTCTGTGGGGATCTGGAGCTCCTGGTCCTTAGCGTGGAGGAGATGGTTGTCATGGTAACGGTTGTCATGCCGATGGCTACTGAGCTAGGAATGAATAGTATCTAGGTGAGAGCTACCTGAGTGGAGGCTGATGGGTTCACAGGAGGTTCCATACTTGTCTCTGAGCCTCAGAGCTGCACAGTGTGTGCCCCCATCTAGTGCCTGCCCCCATGCATGTGCGTGTTTGCACCCAAAGGCATATGCCAACACACGGTGCCTCTCTCTGCCTTTAGGTGAGTGTGTGTCAGGGTGTGTCTGTATGTGTTCTTTCTATGTCTCTGGGTGTGTCATTTCAAGGGCCTGTGTGGCTTTGCAGGGTGTTAGGGGCTGGTCACTGTGGAATCATGAGGACACCCCATTTTGGCCCCCACTTTTACCCCAGTTTGGGGTTCCCCGGGACCACAGACTTCTTAGAACCCCTCCTCCCAGCTAAAGGGCTTCCAGCCTTCCCTGGGCTGCCTGGAAGGATGGAGAGACAGTGAAGATGGACCTGCTCAGGAAAGTCAGTCTGAGCCCCGTCCCTGCTCAGTCTCCATCCTGCTTCACGTCTCTGGCTTCAGACTACTTGCCTAAGAATGGAGCAGAAAGTCTCCAAGGGACCCCAGCTTAGCTGGCCCAGGTGGTAGAGGCTGCTAGTGTGGGAGCTTCTGGCCCCCTCACCTCAGGTCCTGGGGATTTGTTCTTCTGAGAAGTGGGAGCAGAGATGGGATCTGGGGAAGGTTGGATGGTAGCTGCTCTGAGCTCCTGAAATGTCTAAAACGGAGGAAGACCCAGCAATTAGTCACAGAGCAATTACTCTAATTGTTCCACTCCATGACTCACTGGTAGCAAGTAAATACTGATTAATTCATTATTTTGAGACTGTGTGTGTGCGTGTGTGTGTGTGGTAACGGGTATGGTGGGGGGAACCTCCTGGCTCCCTGCCCTGGCCTCCTGCCCTGTGTGGCCTGTGTAGGGCTTTGGAGCAGGTGGTCGAGGCTCGGGCCCAGAAGCCAGGGTTGGGATCCTCTCTCTAGCTCCATAGGAAGTCCAGAAGGGGGCCTGTCAGGGGTGGGAGTGTGAGAGTCTGAGCACAGATAGCAGTGCCAATCCAGCCCCTCTCCTGCTCACATACCTTCTATGGCTCCCCATGTCGTCAAACAGTAGTGATACTCAGACTCCACCTCAGACCTGCTGAACCGCCAGGTTCTGTTTTCACAATATCCTGATGTGCAGTCAGGATAAAACATGACCAGTTTCCAAGATAAAAGTCACCAGCCAAGCACTGAGAGCCTGTCATGGAGCTTCCCCAAACTCTGGCCTGTCCCTGCCCCACCCCTGCCCCGGAATTACATCCTCCAACTCCAAACCTGTTCCCTAACAGATACTTCCTGATACCTACTGTGTGTCTGACACGGTCCTGCCTCCATCGAGGTGTAGTTTAGTGGGGGTGGGAACAGTCACAGAAAAAGTATATACCCAAGCCAGCACAGCTCACAAGTAGTGGTAGTTGTGAATTCAGAAGCACAGGATGCTCTGAAAGATCAAAGTAGGAGGGCTTAGGGGCTTCCCTGGTGGCGCAGTGGTTGAGAGTCCGCCTGCCGATGCAGGGGACGCGGGTTCGTGCCCCGGTCCGGGAGGATCCCACGTGCCACGGAGTCGGCTGGGCCCGTGAGCCGTGGCCGCTGAGCCTGCGCGTCTGGAGCCTGTGCTCCGCAACGGGAGAGGCCACGACAGTGAGAGGCCCGCGTACAGCAACTAAATAAATAAAATTTAAAAAAAGTAGGAGGGCTTCTCCGAAGAAGCGATGGGGAGCAGGACTTAGCTGGAGGGAAGTTGGAGGATAAGGGGATGGGAAGGAAGGGTGTTCTCTTGGAGGGAACAGCGTGAGTGAAAGAGGCGGGAGAGACCAGGCGTGTTCCAGGAACAGACAGGGGCCTGGTGGTAGGAATCCAGTGATTGCAGGGGTTCCGAGGGACCCTGGATGAGGCTGTCAGTCCCAGCTCTGGTGGCATAGGCTGTACTTCCCCACCTCGGAACTTTTGCTTATTCTGTTATCTCTGCTTGAGATGCCTTTCTCTCTCTATTTCAGTTGCTTAAGATCCAAGTGCTAATCCTTTAGATCTGAGCACCAGGTCATCTTTCTCTGTAAGCTCTCAGGGGGCAGGGACTGTGGCTGGGCCCAGTCTGGGTCCAGGGTCAAAAGCGTGGTTGGGGGTTTTCGCTCCTGTCTTGGATGTCCTTAGTACTGGCTCTCAGCCCGGGGTTGCAGTGGGGAGGGATGGTCCAGGCCCAGGAGCCACAGCGCCTGGCCTTCCCAGGTTCTGATTTGGCGGGGAGTCTTGGGTCTGGAGAGCAGGACCCTGGGAGAAGCCCCTCTCACCCCTGAAAACTCTCAGGAGACCCTTGGCAGAAGTGAAAGTGGCAACCGTGCCCTGAGCTGACTCTCGGCATTGAGATACTTTGGGGGGAGTGTAGACAGGGAGGCTGACTTTGTTTTGGGGAGGACCCAGGGCCAGGGCTGGAGCCCACTCCCTTCTCTCCCTCCCCCACCTATCCAAGGTACTTCCCTCCCAGAGCCCCAAACCTCCTCAGCACCCATGTCTATCTAATGGGACTAATTGCCCTACCTTTGGGATTTTGAGGTGTGAGACTTTGGGTCCCTAGCAGAGTCTGAATCTTATCATATCACATGCTCTCTGGTGACCTGGGGCAATGGGGCCTCCCTCCTCTCTGCGGTGGAAGGGGGCAGATGGTGCTGGCCGCACCGAGGGTAATGCTAACCGGGCTGAGAACCTGCTGCCTTGAGGTGCGCTCAGCACGTATCAGCGTGCTGCACGCTCACAGCAACCCAACAAGGCAGGAAGTGGTAATGCGGCTTACCTCGGCTCTCTGTTTACCCCTGTGGAGGCCACATCTGATGCTGTCCCTCCACTGTCACTTGACCCATGACAGTGTCTGTGGTTCCTCTGGGCATGTCCCGGCTGCTGGCCTCAGGTGCTGAGCCCTGTGCCCGACTCTGCCCTCTCTAGGCTCAGCGCTGGCGCAGTGAGAACTTCGAGAGGCCCGTGGACCTTGAGGGCTCTGGGGACGATGACTCCTTCCCCGATGATGAGCTGGATGACCTGTACTCCGGGTCGGGCTCGGGCTGTAAGTACCGCCTTCCCTTTCCCTGCATGTTGTGTCAGCAATGCCAGTCTGCCTCCAGTGCCCCATCCGAGGCTGTGATGGCAAGGAAGAGGAACCCTCGCAGGCTCAGTTGAACGGTGGGGTAGGGGAGGGGGCGGTCAGGCAGGGGGAGCTCATGGACCTCAAGCACAGGAAGGGCAGGCCACTCTTCCTGGGGTGGAACCAGGGCCTTGAGGCCTCAGAGCCTAGCACTCCCAGCTCCCCACTGCTTCTGTCTCTGCATCTCTCTGTGCACTGCTTGGGTCCCCTGCAGACCTCTGGCCTCTGTCAGGGAACACAGATGCCCCTCAGTAACCCAGTTTTCAGTACTGTTGTGACCACTTGGAGGAACTCAGTAGCCCCTTTTCAGTTGCAGTGGCCCATCCCCAGCAGAGGCCATTTGATTGGCTCAGCTTAGGTCAGGTGGCCCCCTTCTGTCCAATCAGCAGTGGCCAAGGGCAGGGTTAGGGCAGTGATGGAAAACGGTAGGTGCCTCCAGTGGTGCCTGGGACAACCCAGTTCCGGGGCCCCGCCCAGAAAGGCCAATAGAGTAGCGTGAGATCAGGGAGTCACACTGAGTTCGAATCCCAGTTTCGCTACTAAATAGCTGTGCCACCTCTAGCCGTTTTCCCTCTCTCAGTCTATTCTTGTCTGTGAATGGTGATAAATATGCCTCCTTCTCAGAGCCTCTGGAAGGCTTCAGTTTAAGACATCAGGGTCTGGCACAGAGAAGGAGCTCTAAAAATGGTAGTAAAAAGGGATGTGTGTTGAGATTGGGCCCCCTGAGGGGGCAGGACGAGCCTAACGGATGGTGGGGGTCTGTGCGCTTTGGAACTGGCGACCTACAGCTCCTTGCCTCTAGTCTTCCCACTTTAGCCCACTCCTGTAAGCCTCTTGTGAGTTAATCTTCATGAAATCCATCCCGATGGGTCACATCTCTACTTCCAAACCTCCCTGGCTCCTCCCCACCCCCTCCTCTGCCTAGTTCAGGCCCCCCTGGGAGCTGCTGTGGCGTCTCTCTCTCCTCTCTCTCTCTCTCTCTCTCTCTCTCTCTCTCTCTCTCCTCATTTTCTCCCAAGGCCCTCCCTTCACTTGTCCTGGCTTGGAGTCCGGAGTGCTCAAGCATCCCCTGTGGGAGAGGCTTGTTCTTCCTCTTCCTCTCTGCCTGTGCCTCTGGGGGAGCCTTAGTTTACCCACCATGTGTGTTCATGTAGGTTGTACCCGTGTCTGACTCTTCCCAGAATGCCACTCCCCTCCTCCCCCCCTCCCTGCAACCTCCAGCAAGATTTGCAGCCAGTAGGGCCTGAGTAGCCACTGCCTGGATTCAACCTGCTGGAAGCTCCAGGCTCGGTGGGCTAGAATAGTCAGGGAAGACTTCCTGGAGGAGGTGGTCCCTTAGAATTTTTGGCTAGGCAGAGAAGACTTGGGGAACATTCACTAGCTATCAGCCAACTGGTAACCATTGGCTACATTGTGCCTTCCTCCTTTCCCTCATCTTGTCCTGGGAAAATTATGCAAAGTGTGAGGGTTGGGAGCCCCCCATCTTGATGGCCATTGCTTACCTGGGATCCTCATGCCCCGCAAATCACCCAGCTCCCTAGCTCTCTCCTCTCCCCCTCACCCTCCAGACTTCGAGCAGGAGTCGGGCATCGAGACAGCCATGCGGTTCAGCCCAGATGTGGCCCTGGCAGTGTCCACCACACCTGTGGTGCTGCCCACCATGGACATCCAGCCTGTGGGCACCCCGTTTGAAGAGCTCCCCTCTGAGCGCCCCACCCCAGAGCCAGCCACCAGCTCCCCATTGGTGACAGAGGTCCCAGAAGAGCCCAGCCAGAGAGCCACCACCATCTCCACTCCTACGGCAACCACTGCTGCCACAACCACAGGGACCCCAGCTGTGGCCACAGTGCCCACCACAGTGGCCACCGTCGCCCCCAGCATCCCTGCAGCACCCCCTTCCACGGCCACCACCTCCATCGTAAGGACCACCGGCATACGGAGGCTTCTGCCTCTTCCGCTGACCACGGCAGCCACAGCCCGGGCCACCACCCCAGCGGTACCCTCACCTCCCACCACAGTGGCTGTCTTGGACACAGAGGCCCCAACACCCAGGCTGGTCAACACAGCTACCTCCAGACCAAGGGCCCTTCCCAGGCCAGCTACCACCCAGGAGCCTGACATCCCTGAGAAGAGCACCCTGCCCCTGGGGACCACTGCCCCTGGACCCACGGAGGTGGCTCAGGTGAGCGGGTGGGGAGAGGACAGGGAATCAGAGCAGAGGAGGGTGGGTCAGGGCCTGGGGAGGGAGGACGGAGCTGGGCAGGGGTGAGATCTAGGAGGTTCTGGAGATGAGCCAGACAGGGATGGGGAGGGTAAGATAGGCATGAGGCCGGAGGGCCAAGGCTGGGGGTGAGTTACAGGACGAGGACAGAGATTGAGATGGATGGGGATGGAAGAGGGACCAGGCCTGGGTCTTTGGATGTTAGGACAAGACATCAATGGGGAAGGAGCTGGGTGAATGGGAGTGTTGATGTGGGGAGGGGCCAGGGGCCTGCGTGTTCTGATTAAAAGCACAGACTCAGGAGCCTTGCAGCCTGGATTGGAATTCTTCCACTGCCATGTGCCTTCAGGAAGTCACTGATCCTTTTTATACCTTTGTTTCCTTATCTGTGAAAAGGAGAAAATAATAGAATGCAGATCATAGGGTTGTGAGAATTAAGTTTCCTGACATATCCAAAGTGCTTAGAACAGTGCCTGGCAATAGTGAGTAAGCTAAAAGTTTCACTTTTGTTATCATCCTCGTTGTTATTGTTATTATCCATCGGAGGGGGATTAAGAGTGGGGCTGTGTGAGAGGAATACTGCAGCTTACATTCGTGGAGTGCTGCCTGGGTGGCAGGCTCAGTGCTGAACACATTACCTGTGCCATCTCCTCTCACCCTCACACTCACCCCACGGGGTGGCACTGCCGTCATCCTCCCTTAAAGGTGAGGCCCCTTTCCAAGGCTTCACAGGCAGCAATGGCAGAGTCAGGATTTGTCCTCTGAGCAGTCGGGACAACCTGGTGTTTCACAGGTGCTTGGCCAGGCAGGCAGGGGGGGGCAGTGCTGGGGCACTGAGACCAGGTTGCTGGTGCAGCCTCTGCTCACGGCCTTTCCTCGGCCTGGACACCAGACCCACGCTCTCCATGCCCACTTGTGAAGCAGCTACATCCCTGCCATGATCCCGACTCTGGTCCTGCCTCCGTGTGGTGGGATCCATTGAGATTTGTGGTGCTCTTAGACTGACCTTCAGGCTAAGGGACTCACACCTGCCCTAGGCACATGGATCCAGGATCAAGCCCATGTACTTAAGAGCTACACCCAGCTGTCCCCAAGCAGCAGTCCCTGGTAGGAACCCCCTAAGGATTGTTAGAAAGGCAGCTGGAGAAGGAAGTAATGGAGATGGGATGGGGACCGGGATGTGCCCAGGGTGAGAATAGAGGCAGTGTAGTATAGTGGTTAGGAACACAGATTCTGGAGGTGTATAGATCTGGATTTTAGTTCTGCTTCTGCCACTTACTAGCTGTGTGTCCTTGGGCAAGTCATTTAACCTCTCTGGGCCTATTTCCTGCTCTATGAATTAGGGGTAATAGTGCCTCCTTTATGAGGATGTGAGGATAAAATGCCCATGATGTGCTTATTTAGCACAGGGCCTGGCACATGGTGCATGCTTACTGAGTGCCAGCCCCACCAGGGAAGTGGCGTGGTGACGGTGGGCTTGTGTGCATGTGTGTATGGCTGCACTGTGGCCTGGCTCCTGGGCTCATGCTACCCTCTCTACAGACCCCAACTCCAGAGTTCTTCCTGACCACGATCCGGGATGAGCCAGAGGTGCCAGTGAGCGGGGGACCCAGTGGGGACTTTGAGCTGCCGGAGGAAGAGACCACACAGCCAGACACAGCCAATGAGGTGGTGGCTGTGGGTGGGGCCGCAGCCAAGCCGTCACCTCCACCTGGGACGCTGCCCAAGGGTGCCCGCCCAGGCCCTGGCCTCCTGGACAATGCCATCGACTCGGGCAGCTCGGCGGCTCAGCTGCCCCAGAAGAGCATCCTGGAGCGGAAGGAAGTGCTCGTAGGTGAGACTTGGGGCCTGGGAGGACCCCGGAGGGGGCAGCTGGTGGGGCTTCAGTTTGCCCTCTAGGAACCCAGGAGGGAGGGTAGGGTGTGGGTTTCCTAGGAGCCTAGTTTCCTAGGAAGGGAAAGCTGGGGACTCGGGGACCCCAGGACGTACCCTCTGGTTCCTCTTCTGACCTTCCTTATCCCAGGGTCTGACCTCCATCCTACCTCCAGCACTTTCCTCAGCACCCTCTGACCCCTCCTCAGACTCTGCCCTTGACCCCTGCTTCCCTGGACCATGCTGATTCACCCCTCCTGGACCGCAACCTCTGGATCCTAATCCCTGGTCACATCCTTGGTTTGATCTGCTCCCACCCTCGATGCTAGCCCTGAGGACCTGCCCTTGGCCTTGTCTCCTGAAGAGTCTCTGGATTCATGGTCCAAGCGCTGCTCCCCACTTAGGAGCGGTGTGGCCTCGGGCAGGTGCTTCACCTTTCCAGGCTCCCTTCTCCTCATCTGTGGAATGGGGATAATCATTTTGCATTTAATCAATTATAAGTGCACATCTGTTCATATGTTAATCCTTCTGCAGTTGGGATGTGCCCTAGTTTAGATGGCAGAGATTTTTCCATCCTAAGGGTATATAAAATACTGGAGCGTCTTCTGATTGATGGCATCTTACATTTGATGAGGACCGTAGCACAGCACCTCCCTCATAGCACTGTTGAAGATTCCATGCATTCGTGTGATGAGAACAGGTGATTAGAACAGTGCCAGGCTGCAGTGAGGGCTGTAAATGGCAGCCAGTGCTGGTGTTTTAGCATTGACTCCAAACTTCACTCCAACTCTGGTCTCAGGTTCGAGATTCCCAGCCCTCTCCCAACTCTTGCCCCCATCCCCCAGGGCCCTCTGCCCTCTCCTTAGGCTCTAAGCTCATCCCACCCTGCCTCTGGCTCTTGACCTCTGCCCTCTTCCTCCACAGCTGTGATTGTGGGCGGGGTGGTGGGCGCCCTCTTTGCCGCCTTCCTGGTCACACTGCTCATCTACCGCATGAAGAAGAAGGACGAGGGCAGCTACACGCTGGAGGAGCCCAAACAGGCGAGCGTCACATACCAGAAGCCCGACAAGCAAGAGGAGTTCTACGCCTAGCGGAGCCAGAGTGCCTCCCTGTAGCCTCAGCGCCACCCCTGCGCCTACTCCCTGGCCCGGAGCCACCAGTCCCACCCTGGGACTGGGCCTGGGAGACAGCCTGGCCCCAGTTCATCTCTGCCACCCTCCCAAGGTCTGCCCAGACTGCCAGCTTCACACAGCTCTTCCCCAAGGGACAGGGGGCATTGCCATCTGCTCCAGACTGTGCCCTTATGAGCTCATCACTTGTCCGCCCCCACCAGCCTGGGGCTTTAGGACCTCATGTCAGGTGGACAGGAGGAAGGAAACTCCTGATTGGCTGGTGGAAGAAGGGGTGGGGCTTAAGCCCCAACCTGGCCCCATGGGGCTGACTGAGGTTTCCGTTTGGGGGCAGAGAGGCACTCAGGCTGGTTTTCAGGACAAGCATTTGGCAAACTCAGCCCTTGAAATCATTGAGACACTGCAACCTCTTGCTTCTGTCCCAGGTTCCCTCCCTGCCTGGGTGAGACAGTACCCGTCACCACCAACCTGTATTGCCCCGGCCTCTCTGGGGTTGTGGGGTCGTTTTCCCTCACCCTTGCCCAATGCACATGCACCCACAGGCTTCTCCTTCCCGGTCTGCCCCTGAGGAATTGGCTTCCCGAGAGTGCTCTGGCAGCCACTGGTGAGGAGGGGCTGGGCTGCTTGAAGCTCCTGCCGAGTGGACTCTGCACAGACACTATCTCTCACATGGTCACATGTATTGTCACACACAGACAAAAGCACGCAGTGACAAAATCATATGCAATCTTGACCACGCAGCCAGTCCAGACATGTCACAGACACACACGTTCTTCCAAAGAGGTTTATTCATTTCTTACGTGCCCCCAAATGCTTATGACAATGCAAGTCACTAATCATCGTTACCCAGTGGTGATGGTGTGGCCTGCCTCCCTCTCTGCCACACTCCTCCTACCCCCCACCCACCCATACACCTGACACCACACACATTGCCTCCAGCTTTCAGGCTCACTGGGGAGGGTGTCATTAGGCCAGAACAGTCAGCCCATATTGGGTCCCCTGAGGTGCCCTGTCACACTCAGCCCTCACGACACCCTCACCAACCACGTTGCCACCGACCCCGGCAAGTCTGATGCAATCCCACGTGGATGCACAGTCTCACCCACACAGCCCCGCTCTCACACTTGGACACTTGCCTTTCCTGGAGTGAAGTGTGATGTGGGGGCCATTGCCACAAGCCCCCTCAGGACGTTGCATACCTGCTGAGCCTGGCTTCACCCTGCCTGTTTCCCTCCCCTCTGTAGCCTGCAAAGGGCTTGCTTGGGGGCAAGTCCCCCACTTGCTGAGGAAGGCAGGCTGGCTCCCGGAATTCAGCCTTGGGCTGGGGGGGGGGGGCTTGGGTCCCCCAGGACCTAAGGCCCCGAGTGGGGAGGGAGCATGTGGTGGGGCTCCTGGGCTCCCTACATCCCCCTCCTGCTCTGAGCTGGGGTCTGACTCTGCCTCCCAGGACACAAGTCTCCAAAGTGCCTGCGAGGGTGGGCCCTGCGCCTGGGCCCTCTGCGCCCTCTCCCTTTGGCCTTGCCGGGTCCACCTCAGCCCCACCCCTGGGCCCCTGGGGGCCTCCCGTGGACACCTGCCCATTCATTTGGCCAGACAACCTGGCGGTTGTCCTGGCTGCAGCTGGAAGCAGCCCATCCAGACGCACTGCCCCAGGCCGAGGGCTGCGGGCAGGCTGGAGTGGGGGTGTCACAGGCCCCAGCCCGCCTCCCCCATCTCTGTTACCCTTGCAGATGGGGCCTATTATGTAGATACTTTAAATGTGGGGTCACAAATCTCCTATGGGGGCTGTGCTTGGTGGGGCCTCTTGGAGCCAAGGGATGTGGTCTGAGTTGTGATGGTCTGGGCCTCACACCCCCACCCCTTGCCCACAACCCAGATTAAAGTCAGGAGCCCGGGTTTTATTTCTGTTCCCTTTTCAAGACTCGCTGGCAATAGACTTGTGCAGGGTGAGGGCTAGGGGTGCCTGAGGCGGTGAGAGTGAGGTCCCAGGTAGCTTTGTAGCCTGTCTTTTCCACTGTCCTACTCCCAGGCTGGGGCTCCATCTTTCAGACCCACAGGCCCCCTTGGCAGGGCCTGGAGGCTAGTGAGGAACCTAGCTGGTCCCACTCTTTGAGGGGCAGGAGTAGGGGGAGGCCTCCTGGGTCCACGATCTGTTGGAGGTGACCTGGCCTCAGTCATCCCTGGAGTGTAAGGGCTGGGGGACAGGAGAGACCAAAGTCCCAGCCTCCCTTTACCCTGCTTCCTGGCGGGCTGCTGTCTTGGGGCAGCAGCTCTGGTGAGAAGGCCTGGGCAGGCCAAGGCTGAGAAGCCAGGGAGCAAGAAGGAGAGGGGATCTGGACCACCCAGGGGAGCTCTGGGATGCTGGGACTGGGATAAGAGACCCAGCAGTGCGCACAGCCTCGGCATGGGTCTGGGGCCCGTGGTGGTTGCAGGGTCGAGCACAGGACGGCTGAGCAGAGCGTAGGCTGGCTGGAGTGGGCTCAGAGGGGCTGCGTGGGTCCAGCCTGGCCCCAGCAGGCCTAACTCCTCATGCTCTGTGGGCTGGCTTCTAACTTGGGGCCTCCTGGCACTGGCCTTTTCTCTGTGTCCTTAGCATTTGTGAGAAGAGGCCAAGGGCCTCGTTCATGGAGCCCTGGAACCAAGAAAAATGTCCAGGTCTTTACCTTCATGAAGTTTCACACCATCCGATCAGCCCAAATCCATCCCAGCTAGCCCAAGTCCAGCGCAGCGATCCCAGAGTGGGCGGTACAAAGGACGAGCTGGAGCTCTCCTATGTGCAGTGTGAGTGCAAGGCCTCACCCTGCCTGGATACATGGTGTGATGCGTGCAGGCCCTGCCCAAATATGTCCCCAGCCACCCCGGTGCTCCTGGGGAGGGTGTCCTGCAGGGCCCTGGCATTGCCGGGAAATGTGGCCAGTTCCAAAGGAAGAGGGAACTTGTGTGCTTGACAGCTTCTGGGGCCTCAGCTGCCGGAGAGTGCAAGGCGGGCTGGGGCCACCCCTCAGCTGTGACTCCTAGAGCCCAAGCTCTGTCTCCCCAGGGGGCCAGAGGGGATGCCTCCCCTGAAGGGTTGGTCTCCTTGTTCGGAAGCAGATGGGTGGTCACTGGGGCCGGGCGGGGCAGGTCAGCCCCTCCTGGGGTTGGCAAAGCCATCTGTCCAGGCTTCCAAGCTGGGGGCCCTGGGCACAGGGAGCAGACACACCTCTGCCTCATGGGACAGGACTGGGCACTGCCTACTTGGCGCTCCTGAATTTCTTCTCCTGACAGCCACCACCCTGGACTTGCTTACCCAGGCCTCCTGCCTGTAAATAGAAGCCCACAGACTGTACAGATTTACAGAGACGCCGAGGCTGGGCCCCAGAGTTGCCATCTAAGGGCTGATGGCCCCAGCATCCCCCGGGTGCCCACCAGGCAACTCGGCGCACCAGCCCCAGCGTGGCGAATGCATGTAAATATTTTTCGTAGGCAGCAGTGTGGCTCCAGAGAGCCCCATGAAGACAGTGTCCCTCCTGTGCACCCTTTCTCCTATACAGATCCCTCCAAGAACCCGGCCTGGGGCGGGGGAGTTTATCCTTCCCTCCCCCAGGCCTTCCCTGCCCCTTGTCTCCCTCATAACCTGTTTATTAACCATACCTGTCCTGAGTTCATGGCCAAAACTTTAAATACGAGAAAGCGGTGGAAAAAGACTGGAAAAAGAAACCAAGGCACCTGCCCCACTGTGGGTGCTCACCTGTCCCAGCCTTGTGAAGGAACTGTGATGGTTTTTTTTGTTTGTTTGTTTGTTTTAACACTTCCTGTGCTGTGCCCATTTATAAGAGGAAATAAAATTAAACTGAAATGATGCACTGTGGTCAGAGTGTGAGATAAGCATGGAGATCATTTGGGGAGGGGCAGCCCACAACGGTCCCATTTGGGCCTCAGCCACATCCCCCTTTAAAAGAAATTGAGAAGCAAGCAAAGAAAATTGACCGACAGCCCCTTGTGGGAACCATTATGGTAAAAGCTGCCCTTGGTTGAGAGCGTTGGGGAAGCCATGGAGCTGACTGCGGCGAGGCTGAGTGGGCGCTGCGGTTGGGCGGGGCCAGACTGCGGTGGCATTGGGGGCCCTGTGGTCCAGCCCCAGGGGAAGAAGAACTGTGGTTTCCAGCCACAGGGGAGAATCTTGGGACCGCAGGATATTGGAACTGGACTGGCCACGGTGAGATGTCTTTGGTGTCTGAAGGGCCTGGTTTCAAGCCCAGGTGACGTTTCCGAGCTCTGACTCTGGAGAAGCTACTTGGCATGAGGCTTAGTGTTCTTACCTGAGAAATGGGGTGAGCATTAACCACAGCTCCAAGGACTATGTGAGGAGGAATACAGCACGGTCAACCTCAGCTCACAGGGTCTTGGGTGATGGCGTTGGGACAGAACCGAACCCAGGACAGGAGGAGTTCCGTGGCCTGGAAGCCCAGATGGCCTCCTGGTATCACATGGTCGTGGAGCTGGGAGGGCCTTAGAGCCAGCCCTGGGCCCCTTGGGGTAGAAATCCCTTCTTCAGTGCCTCTTGGGGGACTTCCCTGCCCCTGCCAGCACACCTCTTATGACAGGAGCTTGGTGCATCTTGGGGACCAGGTCACCCTGCCTGTTGAGAAGTCCTTTATTTTCAGCCCAAATCTGCCTCTCTTGTGTTTCCTTTCTCTGGTCCTCATTCTTCTCTGGAGGCACACAGGGCTCTGCCCCCTTGCCATGGGATAGCTCCAGGCATGAGTATCATGGTCAAGACCCTTCCTCCTCCAAAGGAAACCTCTCCATGTCCTCTAATCTTAAAAAGTGATACACAGGGTCCTGATGGTTCTGGGGTGGGTTGGAGACTGAGGCCCCTGGATTTGGTACAAGATCCTACCCATCCTGCCCTCCCTTCACTAAAGTTTCTTGAGTGCCCCCAGGTGCCATCCTGGTGAGCGCTTACATCTACTCGGGAGAGAGCTAAAAACCAGGGTCTCACGACTATGTAATGATACTGGTCTGTGGGGGTGTGTTTCCTTAGCCACCACCTCCCACCACCCCCCACCAAGCATTCCACACACTGCCAGACAATTCAGGGACAGAGCCCCAAGGCCTGGGTCCTCACTGTGGGACCCCAGACCATGTGGGCCCTGACGGTCTCAGGCTGCACGGCTATAAAATGGGGTGAAGGGGCCAGCCTCGCCATATTGAGGTTCTCACAGAGGCCTGGGCCCCAGTTAGAAGCCTGCTCTGACATGAGGGGTGGTTTTGCCACCATTCAAGTCCCAGCTCCTTACATGGTCCCTCCTTCAAGGAGTTTTGGAAGTTGATTCCATCCTCTCTGAGTTCCTATAGCCTGGAGTTATCTTCCCACCTGCAGGGCTCCCACCACCTTCTCATCTGAATTCAAGTGACCTGCATCATATTGTGTTCTCAGCCTGGAAGAGTAAAAAGACTCTGATCCTGGAGTCGAGTGGACTCAGCTGTGTGCACTTGGGCACAATGCTGTACCTCGCTGAGCCTGTTTCCTCATGTGCAAATATGGACAATAGGTCAATATTTGGAGACTCTTGTGAAGATTAAATGAGATAACATTGAAAGCAACTAGCATGGAGCTTGGCATATGTGGCATCCAGCTGCTGGACTTCAATCCCTCTTTGTACAATCAGTCTTTAACAGGCAAACCTTTACTCAAATCCCAACTTCACCACTGACTAGCTATGGGACCTCGGGCGGGTTATTCAGACTCCTACTGCTCAGTCTTCTCACCTGTAAAATGGGCTAATAGTGCCTGCTTCATGTGCATGGTGTTCAGAACCATGCCTGGCATACAGTAGGTGCTCTATAACTGGGCTATTATTCGTATTGTTGTTGCTGTCATTATCTGCAGGGTCCAGCCTGCTGCCTGCTGAATGAGTAAAGGACAAGGAATCTGGGTAGAAATCAAGATATCGATGTCAGCTCTGGAGTGAACTATGACTTAGGCTGAGGCTTGTCAGAGCTGAGGCTGATGCCTGGAAATCATCCATGTAGGTTGTACAGATGGGCTGGAAGCTGCTGGGAGTTGGAGCATTTCTCTCTGGGCCCCTTGGCCCAGGGATGGGCAACAAACGGGGGTGGGGGGGGAGGAGGAAGAGGAAGAATAGCTGATTGTTTCCCAAGACCCATGAGGTTGCAGCCTCCTGCCAAGCTGCCCCAAGAACAGAGTGTGCTCAGCTTCCGAGGGCCTCCCACCCTGTCTCTGCTGGCCTGAGGGTGGGCTCGGGACAGACCGAAGGTCCAGGTTTATTACTGCCAGAGCTGCAAGCCTTGGCCAGAGAGCAGACAGCAGAAGGGATGGGTGAGGCACTGACTGCCAGGCACCGTGAGACGGGCTCGTCTCACATTAGCTCATTTTAGCCTCGTGCAGGTCTGCCCTCCTGACTGGTTTTTGCAAATGAAGAAAGCAGAGGGCTTCCCTGGTGGTACAGTGGTTAAGAATCTGCCTGCTAATGCAGGGGACACGGGTTTGAGCCCTGGGCCGGGAAGATCCCACATGCCGCAGAGCAGCGAAGCCCGTGCGCCACAACTACTGCGCCTGTGTTCTAGAACCGGCGAGCCACAACTACTGAAGCCTGTGTGCCTAGAGCCTGTGCTCTGCAACAAGAGAAGCCACTGCAATGAGAAGCCCACGTATCGCAATGAAGAGTAGCCCCCGCTCGCCGCAACTAGAAAAAGCCCGCGAGCAGCAACGAAGACACGATGCAGCCAAAAAAAAAAAAAAAAAAAAAGCAGAAACCTGAAGCCATAATGCTATTAAAAGGTGTAGTGGGATTCGAGTGTGAGTTTCTACATGGAGTCAATGTTCTTTCAGTTCCACCACCCTTTCCTCCCTCTACTGTTAGTTGTGTGAGCGTGGGTAGGTTACTAAGCTTCTCTGAACCTCAATTATATCATCAGAAAAACAGATGCACAGGGTATTGAAAGGCTTGAAAGTTACATTAACACATGACAATTGTGGGTTCCTTCCAATTGTCGGAGCCCATTCACAGACATTATCTCACTTAATTCTTGGAGAGAATGATTCCCCTGCTTTACAGATAAAGACACTGACCCTGTGACCAAAATCCACATTGTGGGACACTTCTTTGGGACAAACCACCCAGCTTCTTCAACTAATAAATTGTAAGGAAGGGGAAAGGAAAAGAGATGGAGAGGGATTTTATAGAGAAGCTTAAAAGTCATGTTAACCAATCCATGTGGGATCTTGATTTGGATGCTGATTCAAACAAATTCTAAAAAAAAGAGCTAATTATGGGGCAAGTGGAAATTTGAACACTGAGTGAATATTTGTCATAAAGGAATCATTGTCAATGTTCTTAGATGTGATAATGGCCCTGTAGTTATGTTTTTGTTTTTTTTTTTAAAGAGTCTTTATCTTCATACGGACTGAAATTTTGGCAGATGAAGTGATGGGATGTCTGGGATTGGCTTAAAAAATATGGGGAGGAGTGGGTGGGAGAACGGAGGACATAAGATGGGACTTGAGTTGATAATTTTACAAGTTGAGTAGTAGGCACATAGGGGGTTCATTATATTATTCTGTCAGCTCTAAGTTTAAATGTTAAATTCTTTTTTTTTTTTTTTTTTTTGCAATACGCAGGCCTCTCACTGTTGTGGCTTCTCCCGTTGCGGAGCACAGGCTCCGGACGCGCAGGCCCAGCGGCCATGGCTCACGGGCCCAGCCGCTCCGCGGCATGTGGGATCTTCCCAGACCGGGGCACGAACCCGTGTCCCCTGCATCGGCAGGCGGACTCTCAACCACTGCGCCACTAGGGAAGCCCTGTCAGCTCTACGTTTAAATGTTAAATTCTTCATAATAAAATGTTAACAAAGGAAATTGATTCCCAGGGAGCATGAGGACTTACCCCACCCCCGCCCCCCCGGGAAATGCAGAGCTGGGTCTTCTGACTCCAAGCCCAGGCCCCCTGGCCCTCACCCTATCCCTGCTGTGGACTCCTGGAATGTCATATTTTCCCTGGCTTGATGTCGTCCACTTCCAGATGGCCAGCACCTTCAGGGGCCCTGCTCCCTCCCCTTTTATGGAAACTGGCTCTTCTGAATGGCTCTGATGAAGAAATTCACATGAAACTGTGATGAGTGACGGTGGCTTCCGCTATTGCTTCCTCCAGAGGTATTTGCCTTCTGCCAAAGAGAGTAAGAGAAATGCCCTTTCCAGGGTGGGTGTCACAGCTCACAGAGCACTTTCCAGGGAGTCCTTGGCCTTTTGCTTACTGTCCACATCAGTCCCGGGAGGTGGAATGGTTGGGGAGGATGACTCCTCCCACTTTGAAGGACATTGAACTTGGTCATTTCTCCCCATTTTCAAGGCTCTGGCCAAGTCTAGACATTTATTATGTCTTGCTGGAAATACTGAAAGAGGGTGGAGAGATGTGGGTTCTCCACCAGCCTCAGCAAGTTCTTCCTGGATTGTCCTGGAGAAGCCACTTTGCTCCTGAGTCTGGCTTCCTCCTCTGTCTAATAGACACAGTGAAGGCCACTGAAGAATTTGTGGGGATCCAAAGAGCAGGCAGATCAAAGTGTCCAACACAATGGCTGACACACAGTAGGTGCACAACAGTAAGAGGGATGGTCTTCACAATAATGACAACCACAGAACACGTGGATTGTACTTACCACGTGCTGGGCATGATCTAAGCATTTAAGAAAATGCGTGGCATTTAGAAAAGTGCCTGGCAAGTGCTATATAGGTAGTTATTAAATAAAATAGTTTTGCATTATTACCATATTTAATGCTATGGACTGAATTGTTTTCCCCTGGCATAATTCATATGTTGAAGCCCCAACCCCCAAGGCGACAGTATTTGGAGATGGGGCCTCTAAGGAAGTAATTAAGATTAAATGAAGTCATAAGAGTAGGGCCCTGGTCCAATAGCATTGGTGTCCTTACCTGAATAAGAAGGGACCCTAGAGAGACTGTGTGCCCCCCTCTCTGTGAGCACATAGGAAAGGCCCACATGAGGACACAGTGAGAAGGTGGCCGTCTGCAAGGCAGGAAGAGAGCCTTCACTAGAAACCAACCATGTTGGCAGCTTGATCGTGGACTTCCAGCCTCCAGAACTGTGAGAAAATAAATGTCTCTTGTTTAAGTCAGTAAACCCAGTCTTCGGTATTTGGTGATGGCAACCCAAGCAGACTAACGCATTTAATCTTTACAAAAACCCTGAGAGGTGCTAGGTACTCCTATTACTCTCATGTTTACAGATGGGGAGACTGATGCATGGAGATTCTGAGAAGGCTAAGGGTGTAGATAAGAAAATGGTAAAATCTTTGACCAAGAAAACCTTTGGTCAAGAAAACCTTGACCCCTCTCCATCCTTCTCTTGGCAAACGTGTATGGGTCCTTCAAAGCCCTACTCCAACATCACCCCCTCTGGAACTCCCAGGCAGCAATAGTCCTTGGGGCTGGAAAGGGGAGGAAGAGAGACCAGGAGGAAATACTTAGACCTGAAAAAGTGGAGGCTCGAGAGAAGGCAGGGCCTGATGGAGGCGGTCGGATGAGTGAGGTGGGAACAAGAGAACTGCAGGGAGAGAGGTGGGCTTGCCAGAGAGTCCCTGGGTTGGCTGTTGGGAAGGTATGAAGGGGGAAGTTCTTAACCCTCCTTCCTATCATGGGTGCCTCTGTCCTGTGGCTTGTTCTTCAAGGCCCCGCTCAGCCTCTAGCTTTCTCGAGGTTAGCTGTGTGGCATGCAAGTTAAGAAATGGACTGGGGCCACACTGTTCTGGTTTGAATCCTGGCTCTTCTAGTTATAGGCTATGTAATCTCCAGCAATTCACTTAGCCTCCCCTACCTTAGTATCCTATGGTGATGAAATGGAGGAGAATCATAGTACCCATCTCATAGAATGGTCCTGAGGTTTAATTAAGTTAATACATACCACATAGAAAGTGCTTGGTAAATATTAGCTCATAACATCATCTTGGATGGCTCTACTTCATGGTGCTCTCTTTCCTCTGAATTCAAATGAGCTTAAGTATAAACCATGCAAGCAACTCAACAGCATTGATAATAACGATGAACCATTATAGGGCACTCACTCTTGGCCAGGTTCTATGTCTGGGCCTTTATATACAGTGTTCCATTTAGATGTTGTAATAACCTCATGAGGTCGATACTATTAATATGCCCATTTTACAGATCAGAAAACTGAGATCTCTTTACAATGTGCCTAACGTTACATAGCTAACACATGGCAGAATGAGGATTTGAACCTAGGCAATCTTAACTCAAGCCCACGTGATTCATTCTAGTTTGTTAACCATTCATCCAATATTGATAGAAGCCTACTTTGTGCCCACCACAGTGCTAGGTACTAGGGATATGGAATTAAAAGACACACAGTCCTGGCCCTCAGGGAACTCACAGGCTGGGGTGGAGAAGACAGACCTGGAATCAGATACCTGAGAATACTCATGACATGGAAGGAACAGGGCTGAGCCTCACATCTGCATTAGATTCACTAAAGGCTACGTTTTATTTGCTAACAATTATTGGGCATTTGAGCTATATAATAAATAATGCTCTCTCTTCCCAAAGACAAGGCAGACAGACTTCTAGAGTGAAAAAAATGATATAAAAAGCACAGCTTTGACATTATTTTTAGACTTCCAAGTAAATCTGAAGTTGTTAGATATGAGTATTGCTGGCATTGTGGTTAATCAACTACAGTTCTTAGAAAGCCCCTGCACTCTGGTAACCACCAGTGTTTTCTAATGGGCCTGGGCAAATGTAGCTAACTTCTGTCTGACAGGAGGGATGCACGGTAAGTCAGAATTCAATGATGCCAGGTGATGCAGGTACAGAGGAGGGAACAGTTAACTTCCGGGAGTACAGAGGAGGGAACAATGAACTTTGGGGCTTCCAGGAGGAGGAAATATTTGACTTGAGGGTTTTCTCATTAATTAATTCATTTTTTTCATTAATTTATGGTTGCATTGGGTCTTCGTTTCTGTGCGTGGGCTTTCTCTAGTTGCGGCGAGCGGGAGATACTCTTCGTTGCGGTGCGTGGGCTTCTCATTGCAGTGGCTTCTCCTGCTGTGGAGCACAGGCTCCAGGCACGCGGGCTTCAGTAGCTGCAGCACATGGGCTCAGTAGTTGTGGCTCGTGGGTTCTAGAGTGCAGGCTCAGTTGTGGCGCACTGGCTTAGTTGCTCCACGGCATGTGAGATCTTCCCGGACCAGGGATCAAACCCGTGTGCCCTGCATTGGCAGGCAGATTTTTAACCACTGTGCCACCAGGGAAGTCCCTTGGTTTGAGTTTTGAAGGCTATATAGGAGTTCTCTGTGAAAAGAAGAGGGGAAAAACTCCTTGAGTGAGAAAAGCACCCCAGGATGTTTGGGAATGGATGGAAATCAAGTGAGGCTGAGTGTTGCATTTAAAGGGGTTGGCAAGGGCAAGAGAATAGCTGGGCCTGGGTCAGAGAGGGCCTTGAATGCCGTGTTCAATGGCTTGGATTTTACTCTATAAACATTGGTGTGTGTGTGCGCGCGTGCATGGAGCTCTTTAGAGAGTGATATGATCAGATTTACAGTTTGTAAGCATGGCTCTGGCAGCCTGCAGGGAGAGAGGTGAGAAGTTGGTACCAGGGCAATCAATTCCGCAACCAGACTGTAAGTTTCTTGGATGCAGCAAAGGTCAATATCTCTCCTTCTGGTACTTTCCATAACACCTAGCAGGTGTGGGGCATGCAGCTGGTGCTCAGCAAATGCCTGCTGTATGAAATCCATGCATGTCCCGGGACGTGCATGCATGCAGATGGATTTTAGTAGCACCCAGAGCCTGCCTGTGGCGCTGTCCATGGTACTAACATGCTCTCTAAGGCTGCAAACCCCAGTGGGCTCCCTGGTGGCAGCTTGGTGTGTGTGTGTGTGTGTGTGTGTGTGTGTGTGTGTGTGTGTGTGTGTGTGTGTGTAATGAGGTGGGGGGGGGACCTTCAACATCTGTCTCTTGGGATCAAGGCAGGGTCCCAGCTGCTCCAGCCTCAGAAGGGCTGCCTCGGTGCCCACATAATCTGGGAGGCAGATCCCCACTTCACCTGCTCAAGCCTTAGTGCATGGATCTGAGGCAGGAAATGAAGCCAGACAGAAAAGGTGGGACCAGAGGTAGGTATGGTCTTGAATGCCATGCTTGAGGGTCAAGATCTGTAGAAAGAGAGTGACTAGGTCACATGTGTGTTCCCGAAAGATCACTCTGGTGGTAACAGGGAGGATGGACTGGAGAGGAAAGGAGGCTCTGGAATCTCTGAGTCCCACATTAGTACTCAATGTCATGCGACAGAACTTTGGAGAGAGGGGGAATCAGTGAAGTTTAGAGTAACCAGGCTGGTCTTCCTGGAGGAGGTGGGGCTTGAGCTGGCCCTTGAAGGATTCTTAGAGAAAGAGGAAGAGGGGTATGCCAAGCAGGGCATGAGCAAAGGCAGGGAGGTCAGACTGGCTAAGAGAATGAAGAGACACCTGCCTTTCTCTCTGCTTCCCACCTCCTTGCTGGGGCCCTTCTGAGCAGGGAGGGGACTGCTCTGAGACTGAACTCAGCTGTATTTCTGGGTGTCTCTGGCTGAGGGAGGGGGCGAGCTGGATGCAGCCTCGAAAGGTCCTTCCATTGTGTGAAAGACGGGGCCAGGGCAGCGGAGGCGGGTCCATGGAGCCCTTTGTCTGGGAGCCACCCCCAAGCACTCCGGCGGCCTCCACGGTCCTTGCTGGCTTTGGACCCAAGGCCTGTCATAGAGGCAGGTTGTTCCGCCTCGGCTGGCCCTGATGTCATAGTGGAGGGAGGGGGCGGGGGCAGGGAGTGGACACTGGTGGCCTTCAAGGCTGACTGAAGGCTGACAAATTGCCTCTTGCCCTTGAGGTTCAATGAATCACCAATTCATGAAATCCTTTAACATTACGATTCACAGACAGATGGATGGAACCTTCCAGTACCTGAGAATTCTAGAATAATGGAATCTTTTTAGACTCTTTTTAAGATCAGGGTCTTTCATAAGAGACCCTGTAGGAATCACAGAATCCTGTAGGATAACAGAATCTTAAAAATCATAGACTCTTTTAATATCTTCCTTTTAGGGTTGCGGTGGGCATAAAATGAGATATTACATGCCAACACATAGACCAGTCCTGGAATGTTGTAAATGCTCCCTAAGGGTCAGCTCTTGTTTCCATTTTGAGGAAACTCAGGCCCGGAGAGGTGATGTGACTTCCCCAGGGGCACGCAGCTAAGAAGTCAGTGGTGACACAGAATGGCCATGGCCTGGAGGGAACCCCAGGTGGTCTGGGGGCCTCTGATGCTGAACGCCGCCATGTCTGAGCCAGCTGATTCTGGGTCTGAATTAGGGTCTCCAAGCAAGAGGCTCCTTGGTGGGGGTGAGGGTGGGAGGCGGGGAGGAGATGGCCAGGAATCCAGGCTTTGAGCTAGCCCTCACTCTCCGCATCGATGCCTGTGTGATGTGGGGCAAGTCTCTTAATCTCTTTGGGTCCCAGTTTCTCCATCTTTAAAAGAGGAATAAGATTTCCTTCCCTGTTTCCATCCCTGGGCAGCAATATGACAGGCTCTCAAGTTAGACAGCCCATGGCCCGCAGGTCCTAGCTGTGTGTTCCTGGGCAAATGACATCACTTCTAGAAGCCCATTTCCTCATGAGTGCAGTGGGGAGAAGGAGGATTCGAGTCGCCACGAGGACTGAACGAGCTAACGTTCTGAAAGGCAGCATCGGGTTCCAGCTCTGCTGCTTACGGTCAGTGATTCAGCCAAGGCTGAAAGTTACTTCAGGTGTCTCAGTTCCCTCGGCTGCAAAACGGACACGACAGAAATGCTCATTTCAATTATGTGAGTTAAAACAAGTGGAGCACTTAGAACCAGGGCCTGGCAAGCAGGGAGTGTTTAATGAGTAGCCATTGTCATTGTTATTGATACAATGTGAGGCTCAGCCACGGTGAGCAATTACTGGCGGTCAGCGAGGAGCTTGGAAAGTGTTGCAAAACTGTGTGTGTTTGCGTGTGCGCGAGCGCGCGTGTGTGTGCCTGAGTGTGTATGATGACGCTTATTAAAAGCAGAGCGTGCGACCCAGAGTTGAGCTGTGTGCCCGGAATAGCAGCTTCTCCTGGCGGCCTCCCAGGGGACGGGAGTGTAATGAGTGTTTACGGAGCCCCCGCCAGGCAGAGATGAGAGGCACAGAGGGGCCAGCTCAGAGCCAAGCAGCGGCTGGGAGCCCAGTGTTATTATATTAACAAGCATCAGGGTGATGATTACCATTAATGAGATTATTCACCAGGCAGCCTCCTCCCTCCCCAGGCCTCCTGCCTCAGGCAGGTGAGGCTGAAAGACATTCTCTGCCTCTTCTCTCTCTGTCTTGGGAGAAGAGGAGAGGATTCCCCGGTGCCATGCATGGTGCTGAGCCTGTGGCATCCTCGTCTCACTGCATCTCTCTGAGCCCCTGAGGGCGGGTATTGGCACCCCCCACTTTACAGATGAGAAAACTGAGGCTCAGTGACAGTGGATTGGGATCCTCTCAGGCCAGAGCCCAGAGCACATGTATTTTCATTGTCCCTTTATATTCTTCACAAACATTTACAATGAATCAGGCCCTGGATTGGCTCTGTCCAGGGATTAACCTTTTAATCTTCACCAAGACCACATGAGGAAGGTACTATTGTGATCGATCGCCCTCCGCAGTGGGGAATCGAGGCACAGAGCAGTTGAATAACTTGCCATCCATGTCACAGTGTCTTCTGCCCCCAGTGGGCCCCTCTCCTCCCAGCGGTCGAGGTGAAGGTGGGGCTCCCAAATGCTTTGTTTTCTCTATGTAGCAGGCTGAGTGCAGGGCTCTGTGACTAGGGGCTGGCGGGCAGTTTTCTCCTTGCCCCTCACTGGCCCCTCGGGCAGGCTTAGCCCGGCACACAGATTCTTGGTGCCACCTACCATGCAGCACTGAAGCTGCCACCTACCCACTTACACGACAAGCATTATCCTGACCCTCCTTTGGATCAAAACGTCAACCCCTTTAAAGATACTTGTAGAGCTGAGTTTCACTCATTTAACTTTCACTGGCCAGCTGCTGTGTGTCCAACACTGCGCTAGGCCCTGGGGACACAATGAGAGAGACAGACTCACCTTATGGAATTGTCAGTCTTGTGGACAAATCAGTGCGGGCACATTACTTAATTAGAGTTGGGCTGAGCACGCCGAAAGGCAGGACAGGGGCCTGTGGAGTGGGGGCGGGTGAATGGGCCTCTGCCTCTGGAGGGGCTGCTCTACAGTGGAATGGAGGTGAGTCAGGGAAGACTCCTCCCGAGAGGTGACATTTAAGATGAGACAGACAGGCTGAGCATGAGCTAGGCAGTCACAGAGGAGGCAGAGAGGACTCCGGGCGGAGGGAATGGTGTGTGTGGAGGTGAGATTCCCAGGGAAGCCTCGCCTGCCTGATGAGCCCCGTGCCAACTCACAGGTGCCTTCCTAGGCTCATTCATTCATTCAATCAATAATCATTTATCAATGGAAAATTTCTAATTTAGATGGTTCACTTTCTCATTCATTCCTTTATTCTGTATGCTCGATGCCCATTCCCTTTCAGGCTTGGGGATGGGCAGGGGGGGACACAGAATTAAATCAGTTATGGTCCCTACCCTGGAGTTGCTCCCAACTAGGGTGGGAGATGGGCCCTTACACACAACACCATGTGATCAATGGACACTGAGACCCTTAACCCAGGCTGGGGTGATGGTGGTCAGGGAAGGCTTCCTGAATTTGGAGGCAGGAAAGGGAAGGTAGGCAAAGGTTCACAACATGCTCAAAGATACAGAGCCCCAGAGTAAAGCTGCTGAGAAAGACACTGAATGCCAGGCTGTGGCAGAGACTGGCTGTGCCCTAATATCCATTCTCCTTTCCTTCCACAGTAATGAGACATGGTTGCTTGAAAGAAAGACTACATTTCCCAGCCTCCCATGTGACCAATGTAGCCAATAGGATAGAGCAAAAGTCCAGTAGGCAGTTTCAGGGTTGTTCTCTTAAAGGGTAGTGGTCTGCCCTCTCCTCTACCTTTTCTCCTTGTCGCAACTTGGCTGGAAGGTGAACGTGTCTCACCTTGGACCATGTGAACAAAGGCAACAAAAAGCCTGGAGCAATAAGACAGAGGGAACCAGCCACTGGATGGTTTATGTGTGAATTATTATCTACGGGACAAATAAATTTCTCTCTTGTTTAAGCCAGTGTTATTTGGCATCTCTGCCTTAGAAGCTAAACCTATACCTTAGCTAATAGCCAGGCTAAAGGCTATTGTCCCCTAGGGCACAGAGACTGGTCAGAGTTCTGCGGGGTTGAGGGGTATGGGGAGTGGGTTTGACACGGTCAGATTTGCCCTTTTGGAAGATCTGTCTGACTGCAGAGTGCAGGATGGGTTGGAGGGGAGAGAGACAGGAGGCAGGGAGACCAGAGAGAGGGTTGATGCCTTAGAATAGGGCAGAGATACCCAGGCCTGTCCCGGAGCAGGCCTGCTCTTTATGTCCCTGCTAACAGAGGGAGGGCCAGGTTCCTCACCCAGGCCTGGGAATCAGTCCTGGCCCTCAGCTGCCATCGGAGCCCTAGGACACCTCCTTCTGGAGCGGGTAGGTAATGCGGGGCTGAGGATGGGAGACAGGGAGCTTGGGAGGATGGATTTGGGTGGAGTGAGAGGTAGGCGGGCAGTGACTCTGCTGGAGAGGGGGTTTGAGTGGGAGATGATGGTGGGGCAAGGACAGACGAGAGAAAGAATGAGAAGGGAGACTGTGCTAGTCACGTCTCCTTTAGTGGCAGGTGGCAGAAACCCAACCACAACTGGCAAAAGGGGGTCTTAACTGGCTCTCAAGCCTGGGAAAGATGCACCTGGATCAGAGACTCGGACCGAGTTGTCGGGGCTCTCATTCTCTCCACTCTGCCTTCCTCTTTGGGGCCCATCCTCCTTCCATTGCAGACAGCCTTTCTCCACGCTGGGGCAAGAGGTGGACATGGCCACAGGCAGCACAGGGGTCACACCGTCTTAGCTCCTGAGGCAGGAGACTGAGACTCTTCCTTCCAGAAGCCACAGTAAATCCTAGGAAAGGAGACCGATGGCCAGGCTGGGGTCACCTGTCCATCCATGGCCGATCGCTGTGGTCAGGGAGATGGGATGGAATGATGGCCAGGCCTGGATCTCTTGTCTAGCCTGGGGCCAAGGGCCTGGGGTCCTGGCATTGTGCCAGCCACATGGAGTGAGGGAGAGGAAATTCCCCTAAGGAAGGAAGCATTTTTCTGTTACCTGGAGACGAGGGACAGGGTTTCTGGGTGGACAACAGCAATCAGTAGTGACTGCAGACATGGAGAGGGGACTTATGGGAGGATGTCAAACTATGACTGGAGATGGGGAGACGTTGCGGGTAGGAAGGCCTGTCGGGGAGAGGCTAATGGCTGTTGGAGATACGTTTTTTTTCCTGCGCCTCTCTCCCAGCAGTGAGCACACTCCAAAATGCACTCCCACCCGCTCTTCCTATCTCTGGACTCTTAGTGTCTTCCTATGAGCGTGATGGACTGAGAAACGTCAGGCTCTTCTTTCTAAAGCACACTCTGCCACTTCTTCTGGGAAGCCCTCCCTGACCTCACCCCAATCTGGCAGAGCTGGTGGCCCCCTCCTCTGGGTCCTATCCTCCCACTATTGCCCTTGATCTGGGCACAGCTCCCCCTGTGCTCCAGTGAGGGACCCCCATATCTGTGCTGTATGAAGGCCTTTTGAAGCCCATCTCTGTCTTTTCTTAGTTAGCAGATTGCTCCCCGCCCCCCGCCCCACCCACCGCAGGTCCTGCTAGCTCCTGGGTGTCTGCATTTGTCCCCATGTGAAGATATGTTTGTTTGTGTGTGTCTGTGGTCATGAGTGCGTGTCTATGTACATATGTACACCTACGTGCATATAAGACTGTATAGTGTGTGTGTCTACACACTACATGTGTAGTGTGTCTCTGTGGGATTTCATATGGGGATTTTGTGTGTCTGCCTCAGTGTGACTGTGTATATAGGATGGCCTGGTCTCCTCTGGGGCTTGGTGACCTTGTGGTACACACACACAAATACACATAAAGACCCACACAGAGGTAGAGACACACACAAACATAGATGCACAGAGACACAGATATACAGAAGCAGACAGTAGTCAAACACACACACACACACACACACACACACACACACACTCACACACATGCCCTTCTGGAGGCCCCTGTGGCCCTGCCCAGGGCTGGCTCTGCATGGGGCTACCCTCCGGAAGGATGGCTGGGAATCCGCACCCTGGCAGGCTGGCTGGACTCATTGGGTTTGAGGCTAGCTTCTTTCTAGCTGGTGACCTCAGGCAGGTTACTTAACCTCTCTGAACCTGTTTCTGCGTCTTTCAACGGGGGTTACAGTAGTTGCTATTTCATAGGATTATTGTGAAGGCAGAGTGATATGATGTTTGTTTTGTGTATAGGCAGTGCCTGGCATACAGTAAGTGCTCAATAGATGTTGGCTTTTATTAGTGCAGCCTCTGGTGGGTGTTTGACGGCACAAGGCAGGATTTCAGACCCACAGGCTCTGGGCTCCAGGCAAACAGTCAAATCTGCAGCTTGTTGCTGGGATGAGAGAACCAAAGTAAGAATAACAGCATATACTGTTTGAGGGCTTTCTATGGGTTTGACTCAGGGGTGGACATTTTATAGGAATTACTCATAAAATCTGCATCACAATCCACTAACACAAGTATCTTCTCATGGTCCCTGTTGTGGATTGAATCATGTCCCCACAAAAAACGTGTTCAAGTCCTAACCCCTGCTACCTGTGCATGTGACCTCACCTGAATAGAGGGTCTTTGCAGATGTAATCAAGTTAACATGACGTCATACTAGATTAGGGTGGGCCTTAATCCAATGACTGGCATCCTTATAAGAGAAGGAAATTTGGATACACACACAGAGGGAAAACGGGCCATGTGACGATGGAGGCAGCCACTGGAGTTATGCTGCCACAGGCCAAGGAAGGCCAAGCCTGGCTGCAGCCATGAGAAACTGGGAGAGAGGCATGGATGCGATTCTCTCTCAGAGCCCTCAAGAAAGAACCAACCCTGCCGACACCTTGACATTAGACTTTCAACCTCTGGAACTGTGAGATGATAAATATCTGTTGTTTTAAGCCACTAAGTTTGTGGTGATTTGTTTACAGCAGCCCTAGGAAACAAATAGAGCTGCATGTCACAGATGAGGAAACTGAAGCTCAGAGAGGTTAAGTCACCAGCCCAAGGCACGCAGCTGGCAAGTGCCAAGGTCAGGGTTTGAGCCTGGGGCTGCCTTGCTCCAAAGCCCTTCCTCCTGGTCAGTGGCATGTTGGCCTGGTCACTGTTTGGTGTTGTGGTTATTTGAGCACAGGGCCCGTGGCATGGGTCCCTGCATGCCCAGGGATGGGTCAAGGGGCTGCTCAGCGTGGGCAGGCTAAAGGCAGAAAAGGGGGTCTAGCAGGAGCCTTGTACCTCAGGGAGCCAGCCTGCAAGTCACATTGTAGGTCACCAGGCCACTGAGGGCTTGAGCTCCAGGCTCTGTCTGTGTCGGGGTGGGGGTGGAGGGGCGGGGCTGGAGGAGAGTCCAGCTGGTGCTGAGGGTCCTGGGTGAGGCCAGCCCATGTCTTTAGAAGACTCAGGTTCTAATCCCAGCCTTGCTTCTCTCCAGCCTCATGACCTTGGGCAAATGATCTCACCTCTCCGCGCCACAGTTTTCTCATCTGGAAGATGGGCACGAGGCTCACGGGGCTGGGGGCAGCAGGGCAGGAGACAAAGAACCATTGTGGCTGGCGCTTCCCTCACCCACTCGGCTCCCCGCCGGGAGATGATGTAGGGACCGTTGCCCCAGTGACGGGAGGGGGCAGCCCTGGATTCGCTCTGGGAAACAGGAGGTCCAGGCTGCACAGGTCACCACCCCAGCCACAGGAAACCAGCTGACGCCCTCCTCTCCTGTCCCTGCCCAGGAAGGGACTTGCTGTCCCATCAACAACCCAGCGTAGCTTCTGAGAGCCACACTCAGAGCTGCTGCGGTCCAAGATAGCATCCAGTTCCCTCATTTTATAGGATGGGCTGCCGAGGCCCAGAGAGGGGAAGGGACTTGGCCCAGGTCACACAGCACCCAGGGGCAGGCAGGAGTAGAGCTCAGGACCTGTGACTCTCAGCAGCTACAGTGGCGATAATGGATCTTGGTCTCTGACTCTCTGTCAGACTCAGCTGCATACATTACACATAACAGCCCATCCAGTCCTCACAACCTCACAGGGTAGATACCATGATGACCCCTATTTTACAGATGAGGAAACAGTGGTATGACATTGTCAGATATCTCTCTGCTAATAGGTAGCAGAGTCAGGATTTATACCCAGGCAGTTGGAGCTGGATAAAGTCCTATAGCATCTGGCCCAATTCTCCTGTTTTTTTTTTTTTTTTTTTTTTTTTTGCGGTACGCAGGCCTCTCACTGCTGTGGCCTCTCCCGTTGCGGAGCACAGGCTCCGGACGCGCAGGCTCAGCGGCCATGGCTCACGGGCCCAGCCGCTCCGCGGCATGTGGGATCCTCCCGGACCAGGGCACGAACCCGCGTCCCCTGCATCGGCAGGCGGACTGTCAACCACTGCGCCACCAGGGAAGCCCAATTCTCCTGTTTTTGAAATGGGGAAATTAAGACCTGAAGTGGTGAAGAGACATGCCCCAAACCACACATGTAAATGGCATGTAAATGACTGGCCCAGGCCTCCTGAGGCTGACACAGTTAGTTGCCTACCATCGGCCTCTCCATCTTTACTCACAGGACCCAGGCTTTCTTCATGGTGGCAGTGTGCCCAGATTAAAAAAACCCAAACAGATTTTCCTATTCTCCCTAGCACATTGGGTTGCCACGTGACACATTCTAGCCCATGAAATCTGAGCAGATTCACTGAGCAGGGCTTCCAGAAGAGTCTTTGAAGGGAGGTCACCCAACTGGTATGGGCTTTTATCTCTTTGCCAATCCCTTTCTTCCTGTCCAGAACACAGACAGGATGCTGGAGCAGGGGCAGCCATTGTGTGATCCTGAGGCTATGTGTCTGAGGATGATGCCACATGCTGAGGAAAGCTGAGCAGAGAGAAGATAGGAGCCAAGTGGTGTCTCTCAGCCCGGGGCTGCCTTCTTCTGGATTTCCTGTTACATGAGAACAAGAACATTCTCTTTGATTTAAACCCCAGTTCAGTTTTTTTCTTTTTAATTTTATTACTTACTGCTAAGTGTAATTCTAACTTATTGGGTTTAGATTCTGAATCTTAAATTCTAATCAAGTTGGTGTCAGAAGGTCACAGACTGTCCAGTTCAGTGATTTTCTTTTCTTTTTCTTTTGGCTGTGTTGGGTCTTCGTTGCTGCGCACGCCTTCTCTAGTTGCAGTGAGCAGGGGCTACTCTTCGTTGCAGTGCGTGGGCTTCTCATTGCAGTGGCTTCTCTTGTTGCGGAGCATGGGCTCTAGGGGTGTAGTCTTCAGTAGTTGTGGTGCGTAGGCTCAGTTGTTGTGGCACACGGGCTTAGTTGCTCCGCTGCATCTTCCTGGACCAGGGATCTAACCCATGTCTCCTGCACTGGCAGGCAGATTCTTAAACACTGAGCCACCAGGGAAGTCCCCGGTTCAGTGATTTTTAAATTTTGTGCTGCATATGTGCTTTATGGGACCTGCAAAACCACTGATTTGAAATCTATCATCTATCGGTCTATCTATCATCTATCTATTTATCTCTCTATTATCCATCTATGTCCTCTATCTACTATCTATCCATCCATCTCAATTCCCAGACACTGTGGGAGGACCCCATCTCTTTGCTTAAAAGAGGGAAGCTCTGTTTCTCCACTGCTAAAAAAATGTCTGAAGGCTGCCATCTTATCAAACTCTTATATTTATTTATTAAAAAAATTTTAAAAAAGTCTTTATTGAATTTGTTCCATTATTGCTTCTGTATTATGCTTTGGTTTTTTGGCCACGAGGCGTGTGAGATCTTAGTTCCCTGACCAGGGATCAAACCCACACCCCCTGCATTGGAAGGTGAAGTCTTAACCACTGGGCCACCAGGGACGTCCCCAAACTCTTACATTTACATGTGAGGAATCTGAGACTCGGTGAGACAATGCTTGACTCAAGCCGAGAATAGCAGGAGGAGGGATGAAGAGGCCTCACTGCACCTTGCAGGGAGGAAGGGGCTGGCAGGGAGGGATGATTCCGTGTCAGACAGCAAGCAGCCCCACGAACGCAGGTGCAGACAGTGAGAGCACAGCTGAGCCTCAGATGCACTTGGATGGAGGAATCCACGGTGACAGAGATGGAAAATGGGGCAGCGATCAGCTCTGGGCAGCAGCACTGACATGGGAGGTGAAGTCCAAGTCACTATCTTGTAGAGCCTGGGCTGGGGGATGGGGATGTATTGTGAGCAAGACAGACAGCATCCCTGCTCCAGAGAGCTGCTGAACAGTGCTCAGACACAGATGTCCCATAGAGGAAGGACCCCAGCACCCCATGCCTAAAGGAGACATGTTGGGAAGAGCCTTTGAGCATTGGGACACGGTTTCTAGTTCCTGCCCTGCCATGGCTTTGCTGTGTGGCCTGAAGTGACTCTCTGCCCTCTCTGGGTCTCTAGAGTGGGTGGGAGAAGCTCTCGCAATGGACATCCGGAGAGTCTGGTGGAACTAGAATGATATCGCTTTTGAATGTACCTCTGTGTTTCTTCACTGCTTTTATGTGACTCTCCTCCCTTTTCAGCCAGAGGCGTCCAGGGTCTTAGAGAGGAATAGGATTGGGCATCAGTAGCACAAAGGGGAAGAATTGATGTTCAGCTTTTGACTGAATAGGATCCTGCAGCCCTTAGCCAGATAATGGTCTTGAAAGCCAGGCTTTGTTGAGAGAGAGGAAAGTCTTTCTAAATCCCCAAAGTCCTCTTTGCATATCAAGAGCCCAGTCTAGCTGCCTCTGAGATCACAAGAAGAGAGTGTGGAGAGGATGGAGGAGATGAAGAGGGAAATTCCCACCAGGGAAGGAGAGGAAGTGAGGGTCTGCTATTATAGGAGCGGGGAAAGACAAATCCTGGTGAGGAAGGACGAGTTTGCGGACAGAGCCTGGGTCCCAAGGAAACACCCAGGGGCGCCTACTCTCCTGGGCATCAGCCTACGGAGAGGATGTGACCACAGACACCAGGAACCCTACACAGGGTCCGAGAACATCAGTGCTGGCAGTGCTTTATGCCGCTTATCCAGTGTGGGGAACGGGGTGGGATTGTGGAGCTGAGAACATGACATTGGTGGGAGAGGGCGTCTGGTTTGATACGGCTGCCTGAGCGTTACTGGGTCCCCATGACCTGAGTAGGGTGACCAGGGGCTCAAGAATTGCAGCATGCCCCCAGGATCATGAGACCAGCAAAGAGAGGCCCCTTGTGACCAGGGGCAATGGGTGAGGAGCCTCTCTGGGCCACTGCAGTGGAGGCTGGCTCAGGTCCAGGCCTGCTGGACCAGTGCTATCACCAGCAGCCACAGTGTGGACCGCAGCCAGCACTGAGAGAAGCGGGAAGACGGGTCCTCAAGTGGGTGCCAGTGTGGACCAGGTGGGCAACACATAGATGGGAGACCTCACCCCACTGCCTCCAAGAAGCTCTGTCAACTTCCCCCACTTGTCCTTACCCTGGCTGCCATATTTGGAAGGAGAGACGGGAAGGGGAAACACCGAAACACTGAGCATTCCCCCCCAAGGCAACTGATAACCCCAGAGAGACCCTGTTACACTGGAGGGGGTCCTATTTAATTGGTGATGAACTTGCCAATGAAGAGTCCCTCTCTTCTCCCCCAACCCCCATCATCTCTGGGATGGGTGTTGGAGCATGAGATGAGGTCGTTTGTGAGAAGTCTAAGAAAGTTACATTTACTTTTCCTTTGTGCATCTGATTCACAGTGTGCACTTTTGAGCTGCGGATCCCAAGGGCAGGGCCTGTCCATCTTTACGTTTGTCCTTCCCTTTCTTTGGTCAGGTTTTGCTTTGCCGGCTATGTGGATGGAGGCTGGCATGGGCGGGGGAGGGGGGCAGCATACAGGTGGTATCTGCCCAGTCCCTTAGGAAGCGTTGTCACACGTAGTGTTAAGGATAATCACCCCTCTTCGGGGCAACTGAAGCTCAGAGAGCATAAGCAATTTGTCCAAGGTCATACAGCAAATTGGTAATGGAACTGGGATTTGAACTTGTATCTTTAGTTTCTTTTCTTTTTTTTTTTTTGCGATACGCGGGCCTCTCACTGTTGTGGCCTCTCCCGTTGCGGAGCACAGGCTCCGGACCCGCAGGCTCAGCGGCCATGGCTCACGGGCCCGGCCGCTCCGCGGCATGTGGGATCCTCCCGGACCGGGGCACGAACCCGTATCCCCTGCATCGGCAGGCGGACTCTCAACCACCGCGCCACCAGGGAAGCCCGTGTCCTTAGTTTCTGAAAGACACGTGCTTCTCACTCACACAGGCCCTGTAGGAGCACCACGACCATGTGATTGATGGTGGTGGTTACAAGACCATGATCTACTTGGGGACCCTACCAGCGTGTGACAGGAGACATCCATGATGATTAGTCAGGGGCCACGGGGGAACTGCCTCCTAGCTTCTGGGCCATCCCTCTTTCTATAGTGCAGGAGGAGGCCCAGATGAAAGCCTCATACATGCCTGGCAATAATTGCCCCACAATTACCTTTATTTATCAAACTCAGAATGAAGTGTGATTATGAAGTGTCTCAGGAGAGCTGCATGGAGTTGGGGATGGTCCAGGGTCGGACTGGCACCCCAGTCACCACAGGAGGGAAGGCCAACCAGCGTGGGCATCTGGGGAGGGCCTCCCAGGCCCCGTGGATGAGCAGGGTAAGGTCTGGCTCCTGCCCGGCTGCTGGCTTCCAGGGGGCTTTGAGTCTTTCTCTTCCCTTTCCTGATCCCAGCCTCTTTCTGTGGAAAATGAGGCAAGCTCTCGGCCCTGCTCATTTCACAGGGAAGGAAGGGAAGCCGAGACTCAACAAGTGATTGGCGCTGTGCTCAGCCTTTCACACATGCCGCGAAATCCCTTTCATGTATCACAGATGAGATATCATTTAATCCTCCAAACAGGACTTGACCAAGATGTCACATCCTCCAGGAAGCCTTCCCGGAGCCCTCAGTTTGGGCCAGATGACTCTCTATCTCCACTCCTGGACATTGGTGGGGTCTTTACTGTCCTGGGGGTTGAACTGTCATCTCTTTGCCTGGACTGTGAGCTCTGCAAAGGCCAAGATAATTTTGGACTCATGTTGGCATTCCGGGCACCTAGGACAGGCCTCTAGTAGATTCCCCATAAATGTTTGTTGAATCAATGAATGACAGATAAGGAAACTAAGGCTCATGGGGGTTCAGAAACTTGCCCGAGGACACAGAGTTAATAATTCTCAGAACCAGGAGTCAACCTGTTTGACTGAGTACTTTGTACTAGTGAGAGGAGAGAGTTCAAGTGCTTTGAAAAGTGTACAGGACCAAGGATAAGCTGAGGTGCTGGCATTATCACTGCATGGTCACATGCCTGCGAGAGAGAGGACCACTTGGATGCCTGAGAATAAACATTCAGAAATGGAAGAACAGACGAGCTGATGACATGTCAGGCACTCTTTCACACACTAGTGTGATGCAGCTGTCCATGAGCTATCATCTCTAAATTCAAGGAACCCCTAGTCTAGTGGGGGAGACAGATGGGGAAAGACAGTGCGACACCTTCAGTGAATGCAGAATTTCAGGGGCCTGCATGTGTTTTGACCTGGGGCGGAACAAGGAAAGGTTTCCCGGAGTACTTGACATTCACCAGAGAGAACAGCCTGTGCAAAGGTACAGGGGTGAGGGAACATTGGCTCTGCTGGGTTGACCTGTCGGTCCAGGAAGGCACCAGAAGCGGCAGGATGGGAGGTTGCGGCCCAGCACTGGCCTCTCCCCAGTCTGCTGAGCCAGCCAATCACTCTGCAGCTCTGAACCTGCAAGCTCCAGTGGCTCCCGGCCACTGACACACCCAGCCAGATCCTGTGGCACGAGAAAGGAGGAAGCAATCTTGGTTTGTTCAGTTTCCTCTGGTCCTTCCGTAATCCCTGTGCTGGCTCTAAGGAGCAATGCCTCAAGACAGCTTTGCACAGCAGGACGGATGGAGGGGCAGAGGCTGCTCTTCCTGTCTGGGGCTCCTTTGCATCCACGATCCATGTGCGTCCAGCTGAGGCTGAGCTGGCTAGAAGAACGAGGAAGGCTCAGCATTTGTTGAGGATTTGTTGGGGGCTATGCACGGTGCTGGGCGCTTTCATACATTATCTCAGCTCTGCATCGCAGCCTTGAGGTGGCACTGTTATTCCCATTTCATAGATGAGAAGGCTGGCGCTTAGGGGGTGGGTGATTAGGAGGCTGGTCTGTGGACATATAGCTCATAAACCATGGGGCCAGCATTTGGACCCAGGAGTGTCTGAGTCCCCTGTGCCAGGCTGCCTTCCAAACTCACCTGAGGTTCTTAACAGACCAAACATTTCTCCAGCAGGGTAAGGCCTTGCACAAAAGGGCCAGGTGGGGAAAAGCCCGTCCAGCCAAGTGACTGATACTGAAGATGAGTGTTGGCCCTGACAGGTGGGTCCAGGGCACATGAAGTAGGGAGCAGTCACGAGGGCCTGGAGGAAAGATTGGAAAAGCTTGGTTCTTTTCAGCCACTTCTGACCTTGACTGCCTTGGAATGAGTGCTCTTTAGAGGGAGACAAGAATACTATTCATGGTCCTTTATATTTTAATATACATAAATATCCATCCATCCATCCATGCACCCATGCAAGCATGCATGCATGCATCCATCCATCCATGCATCTGCTCGTGTATCCCCATTCCCATGAACATTTTCCATCCACCTGCTGATTCATCAACCAATACTCCTATCCATCCATCCATCTACATGTCCATCTACTCTCAGTTCATCCATCCACCCACCCATCCAACCATCTACCACCCCCGTCTACCACCACACACTCATGGGTTAATTCAGTGCTCCAGCGAGAAGCTTCAAGGATCCAGGCGCTGTCTATATTTTTGCTCTGTGGTATTCAGAATGTCAGGCTTTTGTCCTCCATCATATCACCCCAGGCTGCCAGATCTCCTCATGGCTGCCTCATCTCTCAGCATCTTGTCCTCACACATCAGTGTTCAAAGGCCAGAGAGAGAACGTCTCCTCATTGTGTCCCTTTAATGAGGAAAACTCTTCTGTGGGATCCCCAGTACACTTCCCCTTGCGTCTCCTGGGTCAGAATTGCATCACATGGCTATTTCCAAACAGCTCTCTGGCAAGGGAAAAGGTAAAATCCTGATGGCGTTGAACTAAACAAGATGTGTTGCCTGGGGCCCCAGAGTCCTCCTAAACTGCTAGAGGCTTGAATAAAGTGGGGATTCATTTAGCAAGGAAGAAGGCAGGGGGAGAGGAAGGTGGCTGTTGAGTAAGCAAATGTGTCAGCCACTCCATCCATCTTTCCATTCACTCATTATCTGCACAGCGATTCATCCACCCATACGACCCTCATTTATCCATCCATGTGTCCATTCATCTCTCAAATGTTTATTGATGCCCACTGTGAGCCAGGCCCTATGCTCCCCGTATGGTGGGAACTCACAAGAAAAAGAGCTCTCTAGGGAGAGATATGGAGTTTCCCATAATACCTCCGATAACTGCTTTATTTAGTCACATTAAGAATAATATCTGAAGATCGTGCTGTGCACTGCAGTTTGCAAAGATCTCCAAGGACCACTCCTTCATTCCACACACGTTTGTTGAGCATCTGCCGCATGCCAGGCAGAGCTTTTCAGTTTTACAAAGCGCTTTTTCCTGCATTTGTCAGAATGAGCCCTCCAAAGTCAGAAACCGAATGTTCTCTGGAGGCAGGGATGAAGTAGCCCTCGGGCCTTCCTCAGAGCCAGGGGTGAGGAGTCCTCTGGGGTCAGGGATGGTGAAGAGCTCCTTCTGAAGTAAGGAAGTGTTTTCTGGAGACAGGGCAGGGCCTTTCTAGAACCACAGACTGAGCATTTTCTAGAGCTCACGATGGGTGCTGTTCAGAGCTAGGGTGGGGCAGGGTGTCCTCAGGCAGGGTGTCTTCTGGGCCAGGTATGATGGAATTGCACTGTGCTCAGCACGAAGCGGGTATCTCCACTAGATCCAAGGGCAGGTCTTTGCTCCACCGAACTGGGCTATGTCTCCGGCCAGCCCTCCAGGCGCTGTGCGATTGGTAGATGTGAATTTGTCTTTGAGACAGACGCCTCCATTTTAGTCAGGTCCACCACTCCCCCACCTTTCAAGCCCGATATACACTGAGCCTGTTACTGGTCTGTGCAATTTGGAGGTCTCAAGACTTCCAAATTCACCCTGGTAGCCCACCCAAACTCACCATCCCATGTTTTTCCACCTGGGCCTCTCTGCTCACACAGATGGGGCCGTGTGCCTGTAATAAATACCATTTCCATCCATGCGGCAGCCTGAAATGGGCCTCACCTTCCAGGTGATCAAAGTCCAGGCCTCGCAGATGGGAGGAAATGCCTCCAATATGTACATCTTAATGGCAGGCAGGACATATCAGGACATTAGGAATGTCAGCTTTTCAGAACATTCTTGCCTGTCATGGCCCCTTAAATCTTTGAGTTGAAATTATTGGTTTAGAGAGGTGTTGCTGGGAGGGGAACCACTTCCAGGGTCCGAGAGTGGGCTCTTGTCTAACACTCGGCAATGAACTGTCCGAGGAGACACATGTACAGACCAAACAAAAGGTTTTATTGGAAAGGGGCGCCCGGGCGGAGAGCAGCGGGGTGAGGGAACCCAGGAGAACCGCTCTGCCACGTGGCACACAGTCTCAGGTTTTATGGTAATGGGGTTCGTTTCCGGGTTGTCTCTGGCCAATCATCTTGCTTGGCCCGTATCTGGTGACTCAGGGTCCTTCCTGGTGGCGCACGCATCTCTCAGCCAAGATGGGGATTCCAGCGAGAGGGCTTCTGGGAGGTTAGGGCAGGACATACGTCTCCTCTCTCCTCCTTCTGGCCCCTCCCGAATTCTCCCAGTTCGTTTTCAGCCGCAGCCCTGCGTTCTTTATCGGGACCCCCAGTTGTGAGACAACTCAAGCAAGTGATTAACATCCTGCCTGGCCAAGGCAGGCAGTTTTGGTCAATGGTCCCCTAACAGAGGGACGCCATAAATAAGTGACAAGGGGCCAGCTACGTTCATGCCTTGGAATCCTCCATACCCAGTGCCTGGGAGTCCTTCAGACCCCTGAGCTGCGATTACTCCAGACTGAGTCATCACTTTGGGGCTCAGAATCTTCCACACCCCACGGTTACGGTCCCCCACCCACGGGGGCTAGAATGGTATAGGATGAGGCAGCCGGTTCTTACTGGTGATTGTAAGAGGTGCTTGTGGCATCCCTTCCCAAATCCGCTTTCAGCGACGTCAGATTGATAGCTCGAAGTCAGCCATGATGGGAGTATTCCAATTGCCACAGAAATCGGCAAACACTACCCATCAGTAGTTCCCCTCCCCCACCAAGAGCCCACTGTTAAATTTACCAGCACCCCACTCAGAGACCTCCAGACTTAGAGCTGAAAGCCCTCCAGATTTAGGGGTGGAGGATTCTCCACTGCCAAGGGCAGTTGGTTCTCCAGATCTCGTGATGAAAAGATTTTCTAGAGTTTTGGATATTGTATTTTCCAGAGCCCTGGGCAGAATAGTTTTCAGTCATGAAGGGAGTGTTCCCTACAGCTTAGGATGGAGTGTTTTCCAGAGCCAGCAATGGAGTGATTTCTAGGGTCAGGACCAGTGTTTTCCAGATCCAAGGATGGAGGGTTTTCCAGAGCCATGGATGGAAGTTTTCTCAGGCTTAGGAGTTGAATTTTCCAGAGCTGGGGATTGAGAGTTTTCTTGAGCCAGAAACAATTTCCCCCAGTTCATAGTCGTAGACTTTTCCAGAGGTAGGCAAGGAAATGTTCAAGATGGACCACTGTGTCTCAGTTCAGGGTAGAGAACGGCATCTCCTCAGAGGCAAAGGAGGCTGGCGTCTGGGCTGCTCAATATTCAGGGTCTCCACATTTACACCGAGACCCTATCAAACCCATTGTCCTTGGTTACGGCTCCCAGATAGAGGGTGGCTAAACTTGTCAGCATCTCAGCCTCATAGATAAACTTGAAAATGGTTCATACCCCCCAGAAGAACAAGTTCTCGGCACAGTTCACCCAAGGTCTGAAGGAAAACTCACTGAGTCATTTAACTACAGTGGAGAAAAGTCTAAAAGCAAGTTCCCTGCATTAACCCTCGGGATATGAAGGACCTCAGAGCCTCTTTCATCAACTGGAGTGTTGAGCCCTTCTCCATTCATCATTACGTCGCTCACTTCTTGGTAATTTAACCACCTGCCCTAAATAAATAGTTGTGAGGAGACCTGGACGTTGGAAAAAATCGCGGCTTTCGCATGATCAGAACCAGGAGAGGATCCTTGGGCAAGTTACTTACCAAGTCTGCGTTCAGTTTTTTCATTTGACAAATGGCAACCGTGCAGCCCATTCTGTGTGTGAAGCTCCCAGCATGGTGCCTAGGGGAACAGAAGCCTTCTAATCAATGTAAGAAACAATGCAGGCAGTGGGGAAAAACAAACACTGGCCTGTCTGGGGGTCGACACTCTTTAATGGGGTGGCCTGGGAGACCTCACTTCCTCCTCTGACCCTCAAGGGGTAAAACTCTGTAAACTGTAACACCGTAAAACTCAGGGGTTAAAAGAGATGATGACAACACATACCCACACTGGCTCTGACACATATTTACATTCTAGGAACTGAACCTTGGCCTCCAGAAAGCTGCCCCAAAGCCTATCCTTTGTGCAGGGAGAGCTGAATCATTTCTCAGTGTCTGTAATGACATCCATTGACATCTCGTTGGAGCAATAGGTGAGGTTCTCATGGTATAAACATGGTGACTCGGCCAAGAACCCAGGAATGGAAGACACCTCCTGGTTAATCAATCCTCCTCCCTCGAGATTCCCCAGGTGTCTCTACGTGTAAAGATGAAAAACAAATGGGAAATTAAAGTGTTCCAGTGACAACAGAGAAGTGAAGCCTGCATCCTCTCTTCGAGAAGGGCTATCTGCCCAGAAGGGAAGTATGGCATTTCTCATCACACGAACAGAATCTGTTCCTGAAGATGTGTAGGAAAGTGACACTTTGGAGCTGCTTTCCCAGCTCATCCAAACTCCCAACCAATTAACCCAAATATCTCAAAAACACTGTTAAACACCTAAATGATAACCTTTCAAGGATTTCTGCCTCAAATAAAGCATTGAAAAATTGAAATCAATAAGAAATTATTATTTCCTACTTTTTATCATTAAAATATTACCCATTTATTGAACCCTGCATGAATAATCGGGGAGTAGGTTTGTGTACATTGATGTACACAGTGTAGGGTGTGAAGGAGGTTTTCCTTCTGTACCACAATGGACACGTGCTACAAGGTAAATAACAAGTACAGGGATAGGTTAAGATGCTAGAGTCCATCTGAATTGGAGCTGCGCTGGGAGTGCCCCCAGGTGTCTGGCAGAAGCAAGGAAAGTGTATGGAAAAGAATCAAGCAAATGCCTGATCGCTATGGGAGAACAGTGGAGATTCACCTCGAGTGCACACTGCATTCTCCCACCTGGACCTGTGTACAGTGTAAATGCTCTGACAGTGAGGAACACGTGTCTATTAATTTACACATATTTTCTATTCTTTTTGTAAGCCATTCAGATATTAGGATTCAGCTAGTGTGAAATAATTACAATTACATTTCCATCACTATTCAATTTATTAAAGTTATAGACCTTAGACCCTAGCTCTTTCTTTGGCTTTCACTTTCAACTTATATATCTTGATATTTTACTTATGAACTTAGTAATTTTTATATAAAGGCAAGATCACATTTACTTGTTCATTGATTCATATTCAATTAACTCATACATCTCACAGATTAAATTCCCATAGACTTTTAACGCCATTTACACATTTAATTAAGCAAATTCCTTTAGATATTTCAAACTACAGTTACAAATTCAGTTTGATTCAAACACTTCAAACACCTGACAAGGAAGACTTACAAATATGACGAACAAATTATTCCTAAGCACTTAAACAACTTCTGTAAATCTAATCAGACATAAAATTAGTTGCTTAGATTTCATTTCATACATCATAAAAAAAAACCCAGGTAGAACATCCATAAAACAAAACAATGATTATAAAATTTACTACAACTGTAAACATAGCTTGTATAAAAGTAGCAATATTATGATTCATTTCTTTATTGTCTTACTTTGTTAAAAGAAACATGTGAGTTAATTTATAAATTTCTCACCCCAATTAAGATGAACTACATTACTATCTTACATTAAAGCTAAGGTTACTCAGTAGAAGACTCAGGTCCATGACATGGGTGGGGTGACTTTATTTGGTTGAATCTTGAAGATTGGGCCATGGGACACCAGTCAAAAATGCTCAAGACCATCAGAGGCCCAAGCATAGGTAGACTTTCCAGGCATCAGATGGGTTGGCCTCCATCTCAAGTTGTCTATCTTTTTCTTCATTTGTTGGAGTTCTTTTTTTTAAAAAAAAAAATTTATTTATTTATTGGCTGCGTCGGGTCTTAGTTGCGGCAGGCAGGGTCTTTCATTGCAGCATGCGAGTTTCTCTCTAGTCGTGTCATGGCATGTGGGCTCCAGAGCACGTGGGCTCTGTAGTTGTAGTTCCGCCATGCTGGCTTAGTTGCCCTGGCATGTGGGATCTTAGTTTCCTGACCAGGGATCGAACCGGTGTCCCCTGCATTACAAGATGGGTTCTTAACCACTGGACCACCAGGGAAGTCCCTGATGGAATTCTTTATGTATTCTGGATGTGAGTTCTTCGCCAGATACGTCTGTTGTAAATATCTTCTTCCACTCAGTTGAAATGGAGAGTCTGGGTCTCTTTTCTGAAATTCTATAATCAATTGCATACTCAAGATCACCTCTTGAATGTCCAATGGACAAGTCAACCTTTATATGGTAAAAATGGAACTTTTGTTTCTGGATTTTCCATTTTCCCACTTCGTCCCCTCTCCTGAAACTATTCCAGATCAGAAGTTGGCACCATTATTCATCCAGTTGCCTAGTTGCATTCTTTTCAACAGAAAGTATGTAAAAAAATAAATGCTAACTTGACAAATAAACACCCATGTAACTACCATCTAGGTCAAGAAAAACATTGCCAGCACTCAAAAGTTTCTTGTAAATCTCGAAAAAAAAATGTATTTTGGGGCTTCCCTGGTGGTGCAGTGGTTGAGAGTCCGCCTGCCGATACAGGGGACACGGGTTTGTGCCCCGGTCTGGGAAGATCCCACATGCCGTGGAGCGGCTGGGCCCGTGAGCCATGGCCGCTGAGCCTGCGCGTCTGGAGCCTGTGCTCCGCAACTGGAGAGGCCACAACAGTGAGAGGCCCACATACTGCAAAAAAAAAAAAAAAAAAAAAAAAAAAAAGTATTTATATTATATTTTAGTTTTTCCTGTATTTGAACTTTATATTGATGGAGTCACCCTGAATACATTTTTTTCATGTCTTTTTTCTTCCTTTCAAACTTACGCTGCTAATACCCATCCTGTCGTTGTGTGTAACTCTAGTTCATGCATTTTTATTGTTGCATATTATTCCACTATAATGTATATGCCATATTTTGCTCTTGATGGATAATTGGGTTGTTTTCAATTTTTAGCTAGTATGAATGTGCTTCTGTGCCTCTAAAAATATTCTTATACATTTTTATGATACATAAATGCATGAATTTGGTTAAGGTATGTACCTAGAACTATAATTGCTGGTCACAGGGTGTATCTATTTTCAACTTTCCCAGAAAAAGCCAAACTCTTTTCCAAAGTGGTTGTAACATATTTTTTTCTTGAGTCAGTATGGGGAAGCTCTACTTCTCTAGGGATTTGTCCATTTCACCTAGGACTTCAAATTTATTGGGCATGAACATTTTAACCACGTCCTCTTCTTTTCGATGTCTGTAGCATCCGCCCTGATGCCCCTCCCCCTTTTATTTTTGACATTGTTTATTTGTGTCTGCTCTGTATTATTCTTGGTCAATGTCCTCAGGGCAAAAGTGGCTTCCGTGATCACCTTCCTCTCTGGGTTTTTATATTTCCATCCAACTTGCCCTGCTCATTTCTTGTGATCTTGTCCACTCTTCATTGCTTTGAAGCTGCTTTTAAATGTTTATCAAGCACCTTTATTTGTTTTTGATGGGAGAGCTGGTCTTGAAAATCAGCCCCTCCGTTTCTGGAAGTTCATGATCATTCATTCATTCATTCCTCAGGTCCAACATGCGTTCTATCCGCTGATAAGTCCCATCAGTTCTGCTCTTAAAACAGACCCCAGCCCCACCCACTACTCCTAGCTGTCATCCTGCAATATAATATTTCATAATTGCTGTCTTGACTCAGTTTTGAGATCCTGACTAAAAACTCTCAATCCTCTTTGTGGGCACTTTGCTAAGCCAACAGTCCAGCCTCTTCTGTTACCAGATTCTGATGCTCTTGGGTTACAACAACACTCCCAACTAACAGAGACCCTGAAGCCGGGCATTGAGGGAGGACCCCCTTTTCCCTGGGCTGTAAGAAAAATTCAAAATACTCAATTCATGGAAGCCCAGAACCTACTAACCCCACCCTGCTTGCCACCTACCTTCCAGCTTGCTGGCACCTTTTCCCCAGGTGCAAACCTCTGTGTGGCCCTGCGTGGCAACCTTCTCTCATTCAGAGATGTAAACGTGCCCAAGTCTCTAAATCAGCTTCCCAGGTGGTCCCCTGCTAAATCCTCAGGCTGGGATGTAACTCTATGAGCCATATGATTACTTTAAGGAGTGCTTCTGCAAAACAGGGTGGGTGTGTAAAACACAAACATGCAAGAGGTTCTAGGACCTCTTTTGTTTTTGTCACATAGAGGGGTTCACATCTTCTCCTTCCAGTGATTGTACCGGCCACACTCTCTGATGCCCATAAGCCCCAAACAAACCATATCGAGTGGTCCTAGAGTCAACATACTGTCATGCCAAGAATGTGGGCTTTGGAATCTGACAGACCTGGGTTCGATCCAGTAGGCTGTGTAGTCTTGGGTGAGTCACTTTATCTCTCTGAAACTTTCAAATAATACCCACCTTTCAGGTTTATTTATTTATTTATTTTTTGCGGTAAGCGGGCCTCTCACTGCTGTGGCCTCTCCCGTTGCAGAGCACAGGCTCCGGACGCGCAGGCTCAGCAGCCATGGCTCACGGGCCCAGCCGCTCCGTGGCATGTGGGATCTTCCCGGACCGGGGCACAAACCTGTGTCCCCTGCATCGGCAGGCGGACTCCCAACCACTGTGCCACCAGGGAAGCCCCGCAGGGTTTTCATTAATGTCTAAAGTAGTAATGTATGTGAAGACCCCAAATGTGCCCTGGGCTGGAGAAAGTTCTAGCTACTGTTCAATTGCAAGATAGACCAGAATTGGAAAAGTGTGGTGAATTTGAAGTTGGGGCACCTACAGTATCTCCTGGTTCTGCCACACAACTCAACTGTGTCACTCTGGGCAGTCACTTCCCTTCTCTGGCCCTCAATTCCTCATCTCTAAAACCAAAGGTTGGGAATTCCCTGCTGGTCTAGTGGTTAGGACTCCACGCTTTCACTGCTGTGGGTCTGGGTTCAGTCCCTGGTCGGGGAACTAAGATTCTGCAAGCCGTGCGGCGTGGTCCAAAACAATACAAAACAAAACAAAACAAACAAAAAACCCCAAAGGCTGAACAAGAGAATTCCATCTAAGGACACTACCAGAAGCTCTCCCAGCTTCCCAGGTGTGGTGGTGACATCCACTCAGTCACTGAACCTGTGGCGCCACCTCCTTTTACCTGCTCCTGAATTTGGTTCTTCCCATCTCCACTGTAGGGGTCCTAGAAATCCCACCCGTCCTTGCAATAGCTCCCTCAAGCCCATCCTCCACATCGCAGCAAGAGTGAAGATCTTTCTACAATGCAAACCTAAATTAACCTAACCTTTGCCCTCAAACCCCTCTGGGAATACGGTCCAAGTTTCCCTGGCATGCCTCTCAAGCCCTTTGGGATCTTGTTCCTGCTTCCCCTTTCAGCTTTACCCTAACTCCTCTTCCTTTTCAATCCTCCCCTCCCCCACCATCCAGTTTCCTGCCATAGGGCCCCAAGTGCTCCTTGTTTTCTCTTGCCTCCCAGTCTTTGCACGGGCCATTCCCTCTGCCTGGAATTCCCTTCGCCACCCTTCTTCATCTGGCTAACTCCTTCAGGTCCCAGCTCGGCATCCCTTTCTCCTGGAAGACATCGTGGCCTGCCAGGTTGAGTAGGGACCCCCTCCTCTGTGTTCCCACAGGCCCGGTGCTCGCCATCCTTTGAGTCCTCAGCACACTGCCTTGTGATTTTCTGCTGGACTGTTGGCTTGCTCAGACTGGGGGCTCCGTGAGGGGGGGATGAGGTGCGCTCATGTCTGTATCTGCAGAACCCAGGCGGCACCTGGACGGTGGATGGTGCTCACTGCTGTTTGCAGGGTGAATGGATGGGTGCTCGGTTCCGGGACTGGGGGCTAGGCAGTAATGGTGTGTGTGTGTGTGTGTGTGTGTGTGTGTGTGTGTGTGTGTGTGTGAATGACCGCCTCTGGAGGAGTTTAGGTCCCTGGGCTGAGTGGGGGGCGGGGGAGTCCCCGGACCGCCGTAGGTTCGAAAGACCTGGAAACTTGGGCTCTCCCACCCGGAGCCTCCTCCTCTCATTCCTGCCCAGCGCCAGCCTGCGCTGTCATAGCAACAGCCCGCCCGGGCGGTTGGGTCAACCAATGGCAGCTGGCTCTGGTGACGTAATGCCCAGATCTTGCAGCTCATTGGCTCCGCTTTTGTCCAGGTCGGGGCGGGGCTGTGGGTGGGAGATGCGGTGGGGAGGAAAGAGCGCTGGGAGCGCTGCGAGCCCTGGGACTATCTCCGATTCAGTCGTGCGATTAGGCCCCCTGCTGCATGCCTCGCTGTATCGGTCTCCCTTAGGGCTGGGTGGCTTCTTCTTCTCCACCCTCTGTCTCTGCCCTAGGGTCCCTCTGAGTCTGAGTGCATCTCCCTGGCTCTCCTGGCAGCTCTGCCTCTCCGGCCGTCTCTCCCTCCTGTCTTGCTGGCGGGTGCCTTCTCCAAACAAGGGCGCAGTGAGAGCTCCTTGACTTGCAGCCAGAAGGTGACTCACTGCTTCAAACCGCAAGGCCTGCCTCGTCAGCCTCCAAGGCACCTTCTTCCCGAGTCTGTTGGAAAGCTCTGGGCCCCGGGCCCAGCGCTTGAGACCCTGGTGAGGGCCCGGGCTAGGCCTTTCTCTGATGTGCCTCACAGGTATTTGTTCTTGTTGACTTGTCACCCAGTCAAGGGGAAGGCTGGACGTTCTGTGCTTTGGAGCAAGGAAGGGAGGAGAGGACAGACTTAGAGAAGGAACAGGCATAAACTTCAGTAATTAGAGCAGAGAGGTTTAGGTGACACAACTGGGGGAACTTCAGAGAACAACAAGTGCGTAGGCACTGGAACGAGTGACCGAAAAAGGTAGTTGCACTTCTCTACCCTTCCACCCGTCCATCCATCAACACAACATATGGGTGCCTCTCGGTGCGAGGCTGCACTGTGCTGGCATTGGCTCAGTCTCCTGGGCTCCAGGAGTTACAGCTCAGTCAGGGAGGGAGACATACAAACCTTGGGTTTTGTTGGGATTCCAGAGGAGGGCAAAACTCATTCTGTCAGGTGTGAGGGCACAGGCAGGGCAGCTTCCTGGAGAAGGTATCCTTTGAGCTGATGTGTTTGGGAGAATGGATGATAGCTTGTCTGGATCAGCTTGGGTGGGGCAGGATAGCAGGAGACCAGTGTGGATGGATCCGTGTGGGTAGAGGGCCCAGGAATGTGAATACCTGGGAGTTGCACTTGATCCCAGGGCTTATGGGGAGCCACCCAAGGGGTCTGAGCAGGGGAGAGGCATGGTCAGATGTGGATATCGTGCAATCTTGCTGGCAGCTGGGATCTCATCTGTCTTGCTCAACCCTGAGTCCCAGCACAGAGCTCAGTGCCAGTCCACAGTAGGGGCTCTGGCTTTTGTTGAAGGAAAGCATGAACTGGAGGGGAGGGCTTGTTCTGACAGATGAGGGGTGAAATGAAGAGGCCGGCATTTGTGTGGCGGTGGAGGGGATGGGAAAAGTGGATGGGTTCAAGAGATGGAAAAGACGGGTGGAATGAACGGGGCTTGCTGGTTCCTTAGAGGCTGTGGGGGTGATGGAGAGGGAGGTGCCCAGGGTAACACCCATGATTCTGGCTTGAGCCGCTGAGGATGGGAGGAGAGGGAACACGGGGAGGGGGGGAACGATTTCAAGGGAAAGGTGGTTAATTTAGAGTTGGACCCACAGAGCCTGAGGTGCTTGTGAGATGTCCAGGTGGGGCTGTCTGTGGGGAGGTCTGGGCTAGGGTGACCAGCATAATGGTGGCTACGGAGGCCACTTAAGGACTGGGACACATAAGAGCAGGTTTGTCAGGTAAGGGTGTCCTTTAGAACCTCAGGGAGACCTGGCTAGGGTTCGGGAGTCCTGGGTTCTGGTCTGGACTCTGACCCTGGCTCGCTGTGTGACCTTAGGCAAGGTCCTCTCTGGTCTGCTGTCCCCCGGTCTGTCAGCAGAGCCTCTCAGAGATGGAGAGAGGCTTGGACTACTTCTCTTTTTAAGGCTTCTGGATATGGTTTTAAAAAAATATGAAGATGTGCCCAAAATGAGGTGACAAAAATGATAGTTATTTACCTTAGTCACATTTACAGATTAACATTATGAACAAAGATACGGGGATTTCATGTATGACCTCCTCTGGAGATAAAAGCCCAGATCAGTCATTTTGGGAAATTAGATCCCCGGTAGGGCCTTCCAGGTTGCCTGGAGTAATTGCCCCTTTTGGTAGGAAAGGCGCCTGGCTGGGGGCCGGGAGGCACAGAGCCAAGGTGCAGGTCTGAGCCGCAGCTGCTTCTTGTTCTAAGCCTGGATGTTCATGCCCCTCCCCTGGTTCCTGCTAGCCGCCAACATGGAGTCCCTTCTCCCAGAGCCCTCAGAGGCTGTGTTGATCCCAGGCCTGTGTGTTTCCGTGGGAGGAAAGCCCAGCATTGCAGGGCCTGCACCGCTACTTTCCTCTCCCTGCTCCTTGCTCCTCAGGACCAGGGCACTGGATGGAGTGCTGGGCTCTGCCTTGAAATCACCCTTGGGCACGTTGCTTCCTCCCAGCGTCTCAGAGTCTCAGCATCTCTGTGTCCTTGGGCTGTAGCCTGGTGACTGGCACAAGGTATGCACTTAATAAATGTTGGTTTAATTGGATTAAATTACAAAGTAATTTATTTGGCTGGAGTATGGACTGGGGGAAGGGTGGTAGTGAAAGTTGCCATCAAAATACGAGAAAGCCTGCAAATGTGCTTTGGAAAACGTAAGCCAAAGACATTATTTACGAGTCTGCATCACATCGCATTTGGCCCAAAGTCCCTGAAAGGCTTCCAGAGCAAAAAGTAGATGCAAAATGGGATTTCCTGCCCCAACTGAAGACATCTTTATTTCACAAAAATTAATTCTCTGTGGCCCAGTGGTCAAAGTGAGGACCCACCAGTGTTTCAAATCCCACTCCATCACTTTCTGGCTGTTTGACCCTCGACAAATGACCTAACTTCCTTGTGTATCAGTTAGACACAAGTGTAAATTGGGAATATTGCTATTACCCCACTCATGGGCTTGTTATGGGGATTAAATGAATTATTAGATGTAAAGTATTTAGGACAGTGACTGGCATGTGTGAGTGCCCAGAAACATTAGCTTTTATTATTGTTAGCAATGATGTAGCTTCTTTGACCCCATCCCTAGAACCGATCCCTATTAGCAGTTGGTGAGTGTGGCAGGTGGCTGAGCATCTGTTTAGCCCCTTCCTCTGCTCCAGGGCAGTGGTCCTTAATTTTATTTTTATTTTTTGGTACGCGGGCCTCTCTTACTGCTGTGGCCTCTCCCGTTGCGGAGCACAGGCTCTGGACGCACAGGCTCAGCGGCCGTGGCTCACGGGCCCAGCCACTCCGCGGCATGTGGGATCTTCCCGGACCGGGGCACGAACCTGTGTCCCCTGCATCGGCAGGCAGACTCTCAACCACTGTGCCACCAGGGAAGCCCTTAATTTTTATTTTTATTTTTAAATGCTGCACAACACAATATTTATTTCATTTGTTTCATTTATGTCACTTATTCTTTTATTTCTTTATTTCTGTTTGCTGCTGTTCTTTTACTTACTTAAAGAGAGAGGGAACGTTTGTGGCCTTTTTTTCCTTTATCTTTTTCTGTAGGCCGCCTTAAGCTTTCTAAATTTGGAATATTTAAGCAAGGTGAAGGGTAAAGGGGGTTTCGCAAAATCACTTGAGGGAAAGGAAAGGTTGCTCTGTTAATCATGCCCTGTGGTGGGTGATCAACTGCGTGTACAATTACGTTTCACTTTTAATTAATTGTGCTTAAGGCCTTAATTAAATTTGGAAGTTCCCTTCTTAGAGCAGCTCATCCTGATGGAGGTGCATGCGCTGGCTGATGTCACGGCAGTCATTGAACACAAGGCAAATGTTCTCTGTGTCCACAGCGCAGGTGAAGTGAGGGTAGCAATAGGGGCGCCCGTCTCCACTAGCAGTGCTGATTCTCAGAACTTCATCTCGAATGAAGTACTTGGCCCGGGTCACGCGTGGGTCCTCCCCGGACTCGGGAGTTGCATCCTCAGGAGTAGTTGAGCGAGCAAATTCTGGAAAGTAGTCGTCAATCTTCGAGTTTCCAGCAAGGACTTTCTCAGCGGGCAGATCTTGCTCGTTGAGGAACAGAATCACAGAGATGGTGCGCGGCCGTCTATTGTTCCAGATGCTCTTGAAGAGGTTCAGAGCCTCCTGCAGGCGGTTGGTCTGGTTGTCCTCCCGGATGACCATGTTGTAGCTGCTGCTGGAGACCACGAAGATGACGGCAGTCACATCGCTGAAGCACTGGATCCACTTGCGGCGTTCATCACGCTGGCCGCCCACGTCAAACAAGTGGAAGTTGACTTTATCCACCTGGAACTTGGTCTCAAAGATTCCAGAAGTCAGGACGCGGCAGCGCAGCAGGTCCTGGTCGCTGGGCACCTAGTCAGCCTCCTTGATGACGTCAATCTTGTCCAGGAAGTACTGGGCGCAGTCGACGAGCTGGTACTCGTTGGAGCGCTCGTAGCAGGCATGCACCCCTCCTCGTCCTCCCACAGAGCCTTGGCGTGCTCGTAGAGTTCGGGAGGGAAATCAAAGTCTGGCACGTTCATCACGCTCAGAATGTGGTCCACTCTGAACTGGTTCTCGGGGTTGGCCAGCTCCACGGGGGGGCACCAGGTTGCTCACGGCGGCCACGATGGTTTCAATGGCCTCTTTCAGGTTGTTTTTGATGTCTTGCACTTTGGTTGCCTTCTCACCATCGCTGTTGCTCCCTGCAGCCTGCGGCTCCTCTTCGCCGCCCTCTCCATTAAACCCATTAACATGCAGGATCCTCATTTGCTTCACGATGGTGCTTTTACCAGATTCTCCTAGCGGCCAGCAGCAGCAGGCGGTGCGTGGCCCGGTAGACCTGCTTGTCCTTCTGCAGCTGCTTCTCGATCTTTTTGTTGGCCTCGCGCTGCGCCTTCTCGTTGCGCTCGTCCTCGGTCTTACTGTTTCCGAGGCAGCCCATGGCGGCGGCGGCGGCGGCAGCGGTGGCGGCGGCGGGGCCGGGCGCGGGCTCGGCTCCTCGGGGAGGAGCGCGCGGGGCGGACAGCGGGCCGCGCGGGGAAGGTGGTGTCGTTCTGACCGAGCCGAGCGCGCGGCTCCCGGCCCCTCGAGCCGAAGCCGAGGGGTCTGATGGCCGCCGCGGACCGAGGCGGACCAGAGCAGGAGCTGCGGGAGCCGCTCAGTGGTCCTTAATTTTGAATGCACTTTAGAGTCACCTGGGGGGACCCTTCAGAACTCCCAGTGCTGGGCAGTACCCTTGAGCAGTTACAGCAGAATCTCTTGGGGTGCAACCCCAGGCCTCAGTGCCCTCCCAGGTCAATGGCAAATGTGCAGCCAAGGTTGAGAGCCAGAACAGTGGTCCTCACAGTCGACACTGGACCGGCAGTGCCAGCAACACATGGGAACTCATTAGAATGCAGATTTTCAGGCCCCACCCCAGCTCCCCTGGAGAATTAAAACCTCTTGGTAGAGAAGCCCAGCAGCCTGTTTTAAAAAATCCTCCGGAAGATTCAGAGGCTGCTAAAGTATGGCAACCACAGATCTAGAGGCTGAAAAGTGCAATATATTATTTTGAAAGTCACTGCTGTAAACTGCATTCTATTATTCCCAGTCTGGCAGGAATAGGGACCAATTCCCACCCACTGGTAACCACCATACCCTGTGTCATGGACTCCCAGCTGCTTTATATGGGTTCTCATATTTAGACCTCAGAGTAACGCAACACCAATAACCTCTCCTCCATCGTCTGGATGAGGAACTTGAGGCTCATCTCACCTTGAGGAAATCGTGTCCACGGCCTCACAGCTAGTTAAGGGACGGCGTGAGGACCCCCACAGGGCAGGATTTTTCCGAGTGTTGGCTTCACAAGGAAAGGGCCTGTTCAAGAGCCTGTCATAAGGCACAGAGAAGGCAAAGCTCTTTGAGATCACTGGCCCTCAAAATTATCCCAAGAAATAGCTGAAAAAAAAAAAAAAAAGAAATAGCTGAGAGTTGCACATGCAAAGGCTGGAATGCGAGGGTGGTGGTCTCCTGAGAGATGGAGCCTGTAAGGTGCTTGGCATAGTCCTATAGCACACAGTCAGTGCTCACAGCCATCAGGCACCATCACTATGCGTCACACGCTTGCTGGTAAGTATAGATAATAGGGTGCCATTTTATATCTGCTATTTGTTGTTATTGTTTTATTTATATTTTTATTGTGGTAAATAAAATCCACATGCCTTATTATTTTTCATACTAAATGTGCTCACTCTTGGAAGTTTTCCCATACAACTTCCAAGTATAGACGGTGCTGCTGCCTCGGCTGAAATGCTAGCCCTAAATGGTAGCCCAGTTACCAGCTAGGGCATGTGGAAGAGCCAGTAGGTGTGGAGTGAGGCTGATGTGGGCTCAAATCTCAGCTCTGTCACTTATCTGTGGGGCTGCGGGCAAACCCTTCCTCTCTCTGGACCTCAGTTTTCCCCTCCTTTGAATGGGAAGCACATTACAGAATGTACACTTCTCTGTAGACCTGAGGGATTATTCTTCCTGTCAAAGGGAGCTGGTGGCCCCGCAGACACGAATAATCAGAGCCTTCCCAGCCTGGGCCAGGCTCCCCACCGCTGGACACCGGAGCTGGATTCATTCCCTGCTTTTTTATAACCAAACTGTTTGTGATGGGGAGGAGGGGTGCAGAGGGGCATCTCCCAGTGTAACACTCCTGGCCTCTCTCTGCCTGTCCCTGTCCCCTGTTGTTGCTCAAGAGCTAGTCTGGGGGAAGGCACTGAGTGAACTCAGCCCTGCTCCCTCTGGGCCTGCAGAAGAGCTATGTTCTGGTTGGTTCTCTGATACCAGGTGGTCTCGGCGGGCTGGCTTTACCTCTCTGGGGAGGCCTTTGGTTGCCCAGTGCTGCCAATGACCCGAGGTTACATCTGTCTAATTCAGGGGTTGGGTGTTTGAAAGCCCACTTGGCTGTAGGTCTAAAGCCCCCTCCTCCAGGCAGCTCTGTCACGTCACCTCGCTGCATGGCCTCCCATCTCAGCTGAGTATAGGCCAGATTCCTCATGATCAACCACACGGGTCTCACCATCCAGGTCTGGGTCCCCACTGGCCTCGTCCAACCTTACTCCGACTTTCCCCCTTCCTCTCACTTCACTCCAGTTACACTGGCCAGGCTGATTCTGGGCTACCCAGCCATGCTCCTGCCTCAGGGCCCTTGCACCTGCTGTTCCTGCAAGTTGCAGTCCTCTTCCCCCAGATGCGTGTGCATAGTGCATGGCCTTGCTCGCGTCAGGTCTTAACACAAGTATCACCTTCTTGGCTTTTTAGAATCAGAATGTCTCCCACGCCCCTCAGCACTTCATAATCCCCTTTCCCTGCTTTACTTTTCTTTTTAGCACTTACTCCTAACAAACTATTATTTTATTTATTTACCTTGTTTATTGTGTCTCCCCTACTAAAATGACTGCTCCATGCGACCAAGGATTTTTGTTTGCTCTTTTCACTGCAGCTTCTCAGAGCCTTGTGCAGGCCTCGCACGTGGCAGGGGCTCAGTAAACATTCGTTGAATGAATGAATGGATCTGGCATTCTGCTCGCCTCTGTCCCTTACTTGCATGGATCTCACAGTCCTTTGGGAGGGGAACTGGGCCCCCAGCGCTCAGTGCAGTGTGGCTGAGGAGACATAATGTATCGAATACTCAAGAGCCTGGGCTCTGCACCCAGACTGAATTTAAATTCCAGTGGGGATACCCTCTTTTTCTTTTAAAATTTATTTTTGGCTGGGTTGGGTCTTCGTTGCTGCGTGCCGGCTTTCTCTAATGTGGTGAGCGGGGACTACTCTTCGTTGAGGTGCGCTGGCTTCTCATTGCAGTGGCTTCTCTTGTTGCAGAGCACAGGCTCTAGGCAGACTGGCTTCAGTAGGTGCAGCACACAGGCTCAGTAGTTGCAGCACGTGGGCCCTAGAGCGCAGGCTCAGTAGTTGGGGTGCACGGGCCCAGCTGCTCTGCAGCATGTGGGATCTTCCCGGACCAGGGATCGAACCCGTGCTCCCATGCATTGAGGAATACCCTCTTAGCCGTATTTCTTTACCTCTCTGAGCCTCAGTGCCCCCATCTATAAAATGGGGACTATAAGCTCTCCTCCCTTGTGGAGTTATCATGAGGATCAAGGGATAATGCCAGTAAAGTACTTAGGCAGAGAGTAAGGGCTCCATCAGTGTCATTCAGTGTTTATCAGCTTTGTGGCTTGGGGGAGGTGACCACCTCCCTGCCTGCTTCTCAGGATGGCTATGGAGGGACATCAGGAAGCCAGGGGGTGTGGCTTTGCCTCCTCCTTGTGGACTCGGATGCCCAGGGTGGAACAGAAGGGCTGGGGATTGGAGACCCAAGCCTCAGCTAGGGAACTCAAAGGGAGGTGGCAGCAGGATGGGGGAACAGTGTGACAGTCCCTAGCTGGGCCCACTTCAGCAGGGCTGGGAGCAGGAGTGCTTTCTGCATGATCCCAGGTATCTGGGTGCTTCCAAAGGTAGAGAACAGTGTCCAGATAGACCCGTTGTCTGGCTGCTGACCTGGCCTTTTCACTTCCATAGCCTGAGTCATAGGTTCAGGAGACTGAGAAGGGTCAGTCTCCTGAAAAACAGAAAAACAGAAAACCTTGGGATTGGGCTCCAGAGGGGGAAGTTTGGGGAGAAATAGGGTCACAGGGTGGCCTCTGGGTGACTGACCAAAGTGACCAGGGATGCCCTTGCACCTTCCTTTGTCAGGTTTGTGTGGGGTGTGTGTGTGAGAGAATTTGTGAGAATGTGGGTACACGACGTGACTGAGTGTGTGTCTGAGTGTGTATCAGAACATCTGCCACCAGCCATTCACACACACTCACACACACACAGCCCAAAGGCTGGCCCTGCTGTCAGCATGCCCAAGGGGGTCTATCCTTCATCACAAGGCTTCCTCACAGACGTTGGACTGTAAATGTCAGCTCTGTTCTGAGTGCCAGGGAGACTTTGTGCCTCAAAGACCCTGTCCTAAAAATCACGGGCAATGCCAGGCCTGAGTCCTGGCAGAAGAGGGGCTCAGTACGGGGGGGGGGATCTGGGTGTGAGCCCGGGGAAAAACTGGGCCTGGTGGGGGCTGGAACTCCACTCCCAATGGGACAGAGAGGCAGAGCCAAAAATAATCACTGATGTTTATTACATACTGACTGTGCCTCAGACATGGGCATCACTTCCTTTTTCAGAAGACACTGAGCCTCAGAGAGGTTCAGAAACTTGTCCAAGATGGGACTTCCCTAGTGGCACAGTGGTTAAGAATCCGCCTGCCAATGAAGGGGACAGGGGTTTGAGCCCTGATCTTCCGGGAAGATCCTGCATGCCGCGGAGCTACCACGCTCGTGCACCACAACTGCTGAGCCTGCGCTCTAGAGCCCGCGAGCCACAGCTACTGAGCCCGCGCGCCTAGAGCCCGTGCTCTGCAACGAGAGAGGCCACCACAATGAGAAGCCCGCGCACGGCAACGAAGACCCAACACAGCCATAAATAAATAGATAAATAAATTTTTTTTTTTTAAAAAAAGAAACTTGCCCAAGATCACACAGCTGGAAAGTGGCAGGGGGGGAAGCTGAGGCTCAGAGGGATACCTGGCTTACTGTGAGTCACCCCACATGTTATTGGCAGGACTGAGATTTGAACTCAGGTCTCTCTGACTCCAGAGCCTGTGCTCTTAACCACCACCCCCCTTCCCCAAGCTCTTGGGGGAACCAGACATACTGGGAATGTATGAGAAAGAAGGACTCTGGGTGGCCAGAGGTGGGAGGGGCTGATTCTGCCTGCAGGGTCAGCAGGTAAAAAGTGAGGCACGTATGACTGCGGGGAGTACTCGGGGAGCCAGAGGTTGGGGGAGGGCAGCCCTCGGGAAGGAATGGTGAGCAAAGGCACGCAGGCGTGAAATAGGGTGCCACATTCCTGTGGTTTATGGCTGACCCATCGAACAGGAAGACAACCTCCACTTCTCCCTGCCCCCACCTCCATCGTGGCTCAGAAAGCCTGATTGTCCTCACCTCCCTCCGCACCCTCCTCCTGGGATATGGACAAGAAAGGAGCTTGTCTTTCCTGGCTCTGCTGGAGTCCTGCCGCTGAGGTTTGGTTACCATGGCAATGGGCTCCATGGAAACTCACAGTCAGCCTTTTCCAGGATGGGCCTGGACCCTAGCCCACCTGCTGATGCGCTGTCTCCCTTGGCCTCAGCATCCTGAGGAGATGCCCAAGGGAGACACTCTGCCGCCCGAGTCCCCTCCACCCCTTCTACCTTGGCAGGGATAGGAGAGTCCCCAGGGTCAGAGAGGAGGTAATTCCAGCATGTAGAGTCTGCCGGTTGCTCCAGGACCCCACATTAAACTCAGGGCATGGAGATCCAATTTCCCTTCTACTTAGGCAAATTGGATGTAAGTAAGTCTTTATGTGGCTATCACTTGATGTCCCTCCCATTCTGTCCCCGCACCCTGGGCTATTCCTCTACCAGGGCTGCATTCTCTTCATTCTGTTTCTCCCCTGGCCCTGCTGGTCTCTGAACTCCAGGTCTATTCAACCACCGTCTATACACCATGGCCCCCACGTACACCCTGTTTTGGAGAATCGACACATCATCGACACACTTGCCATTGGACAAACCTGGGAGGGGACCCTAACGCCCCACTCATCAGTCACATGACCCTGAAAAGTCACTCCCCCTTTGTGAGCCTTGGATCCCATCTCTGAATACGTGCTTTATAGGGCTGCTTATTCAACCAACAAATGTGTCGAAAAATACTTGTATCTATTGAGCACTTATTTATTTATTGTGCTTTTAATGCATTTGTTTTGCGAAAAACCGCACTTAACCTCATCTCATTTACTCCTTATGATAACTCTATGAAGCAGATTCTTCTTTCCGATTTATAACTGAAGACACTGAGGCAAAGAGGGTGCAGGACCCTGTCCAAGGTCACGCAGCTGTCACGTGGCAGATTTGCACACTTAACCACTTCATTACTTGGTCAGTTAATTTTTATTGAGCACCTGCTATGTGATGACCTAGTTTCTGCCCTATGCAGCATCTACTGGAGAGATGGAAAGAAGGGAAATCAATATCATACACATTGTGGTAGGTAGTACGTTGAGATAGAGGATAGCGAGGGAACGTTCTTTAGAGAGGGTGCATGGTCAGGGAAGATTTCTCTGCACAGGTAACATGTAAGGATGAGAGACCTGAATGGTGGGGAGAGTTAGCCAGGAGAGGGACCAGAGACCCCGCAGGGGTCACAGCATGGACAAAGGCCGGGAGGTGGGAATGGGTTTGCTGTGTCCTTGAGGCTGGAAGGGGTCAGAGGAGCTTGGAGGTGGCGAGCCAGGGGGACGGAGGCCCCGGGTGAGCTGGCGAGGCAGACAGGGGCCAGATCATGCAGAGCCTCTTAGGCTGGGATGTGAAATGTGGTTTATTCTAAGGGCAGTGGAATCCACTGGAAGGTTCTAAGCAGGAGAGTGAGTTGACCTGATTTTGGTAAGAAGCAGCTTCTTCTGGCTGCTGTGTGGGGAGTGGTAGGAGAGGGGCAGGAAAGGAGGCCAGGAGGAAGGTCATCGCAGTCATCCAGGATGGAGGTGGTGGTGCCTGGGCTGCAGTGCTGGCAATGGAGAGGGAGAGAGGCACTGAGTGTGACATAGTTTGCACGCAGAGTAGACAGAACTAGCTGGTGGGCCGTACATAGGGAATGAGGAACAGGAAAGAATAAAGGATGACTCCTAATTTCTGTCTTGAGCGACTGGGTGGATGGATGAGGTTGCTTACTGAGGGGGCACAGACCCGGGATGGCGCTGGGGGTGGGATGCTGGACAACTGGCTTTTCGGGGAGAACACCCAGAGCTTGTTTTTGGGTGTGTTGTGTCTGAGATGCCTGGGGGCCACGTGAGTCCCGATACTGGGTTTGGAATTCAGGGAAGAGACATTTGGGAGCTGAGAGTGTAGACGTGGTATTTAAAGTCATGGGATTTGATGCGATCAAAGAAGAAGAAAGTGTAGACAGAGATGGGCAGAGGAGACAAGCGGAGATGAGAGAAAAAGGAGAAGAGAAGAGATGGGGAGGGGGAAGGAGTGGGGAGGGGAGGGCGGCTAGGGCCCAGAATGACCCTGTGCATTCGTTTACCAAACCTTCCCTGGTGTGTGTTGTGTGTCAGGCACTGGAGAGCAGATGGTGGGTCCAGCTCCCGCCCTGAGTCCAGGGATGCTCAGCCTTGGACAGCAGGGAAACCAGCTATGAGAGCATGTGTGTGAGCGCGTGAGGCCAGGGGTGAGAAGCAGCTCCTGTGAGAGTCCCGAGGAGGGCGGCCAAACTGGACTCGGGGGTGGGAAGGGGAGGGCTCCTGGAGAGGCATGAGTTCGGAGGCTGGGACCTGAGGCATGAGTTAGCCTGGTGTCCAGGGAGGAGAGGAGGGCGGAGGGTGGAGGGGAGAAGCAGACGGCTAGTGTCCGCAGCTTCCTCCGCTGCCCCCAGTCCCTGTCCTGGTGGGACCCCTGGCTCCCTGGGGACAGCCTGGGGCTGGGTGAGGTTTGGGTTTAGCTGCCTGACACACGTGTGGACTCAGCAAATGGCTGGGACGGCACGGAGTCTTGAAAATCCTGCCTTGGAGACATTTAGGAGCTGTGGGCCTTGGGCAAGGGACGACTGCCCTGCGCCTCGGGGTGTCGCCTGGGAAAGGGTGATAACGACGTGAGAAAGTGCTGTGCCAGCTCGCAGGTTCTGCCCGCGTGTGGGGGATTAGTAGTGCCCTCCAGACCACAAAGCCCCGTGTGAGACGTGACCCTGGCTTTGTTGAGAACGGGGGAGAGAGAAACAGAGACAGAATGAGACAGAGAGACACAGAAAGAGTAAGACAGAGAGATAGAGAGACACAGGAGACAGAGACAGTGAGACAGAGGGCAGGAAAGAAAGAGAGACGGGGGGAGGAGAGAGAGAGAGGGCAAGAGATAGGTAGGTAGGTAGATAGATAGATTTGGGGGCAAAAGAGGGAAAGAGACAGAGGCAGAGATACCGGGGAGACAGAGAAAGAGTCAGAGACAGAAAGAGAGAGACAGAGAGAGGCGGTGGATTCCAAGGCAATAACAGACATTATGTCGGAACAGCAAAATTATGAATGATTTTGACTTCCATATTTTGGTCATATTATTTTCTGATTTTTCTCTATGATTACTTAAATAATTATCTTTTTAAAGACATGGTTTCCAGGGGCTTCCCTTGTGGCACAGTGGTTAAGAATCCTCCTGCAAATGCAGGGGGGACACGGGTTCAAGCCCTGGTCTGGGAAGATCCCACATGCCACGGAGCAACTAAGCCTGTGTGCCACAACTACTGAAGCCCATGCGCCCGTACTCCGCAACAAGACAAGCCACCGCAATGAGAAGCCCACGCACCACAACAAAGAGTAGCCCCCACTCGCCACAACTAGAGAAAGCTCGCGTGCAGCAATGAAGACCCAATGCAGCCACAAATAATAAATAAATTAAAAAAAATAAAGACATGTTTCCAGATGTAAACTGGATTTTTCAAACTTTCTGCAATTTGGAACTACCTATGAGAAGCTTTATAATTTGCAGACAAACTGACCCAGAATTTTCACTTCTTAAAATTTTTTTCAAAGGAAAAACTCATGGAAGCACTGGTGATTTAATTACAAGGATGATTTGCAAGTGCTGTTTTTAACAGCAAACAAGAAAACCCAAAACAAAACCCCCCAAACAAACAAACAAAAAATACTTCTAACGTTAAATGCACAAAACAGGTGAATACATAAATAAAAGATGTTCCAGTCACAGAATGGACTTCTATGTAGCCTTTAAAATGATGTTGTAGCTTGTAACTCATTGGTGTGGATATTCACGAGATATTATTATGTAAATAAAAAGCAAGTTTCACAAAGGTACAATATATACCTCCAACTTGTTAGAAAAAGATATGTTTGCATGTGTGCATGGAGAAATAGCTGGAATTTTTATCACCAAGGTAATAAGTGTGGTGTGTGACAATAAAAACAATTAAAGTTATTTCAAACCTTGTCTATGCATTAAGAATTCGTACACAAGGAGGTCACCCTCCTGCCTTTTGCTCTATCCTCAGAGGAAAGGAGAACAGGTGCTCACAGTGTAGAGTGTGATAATCCAGCAGGACTTCGATGGTCATAATTGAATTGCACCTCATCCATGTCAATTCACACCGATTTATACCAGTTATTTTTTTGTTAACTTTTCTGCAGAGGCTAGAGCGAGACACGGCCCATTCAAAAAAATAATCATTTTCTTCCTTTTGACAGGCTGTGACAGTTTCATTCCCTTGCTAGTTGCAAACGGAGGTCTATCATCTCTTTTTAGATATTAACTCCGGGGTTCTGTTCATTGCCATCACGTGAGCACTGTAACAGGCACGTCAGGAAGGACTTCTCCCGGTGCAGATAACTAAGAAGTGGGATATAAACCTTGAGATTAGGTTTCTTTGGTCTATTCAAAATGTACATGTTATTGTTACAACACCTTACAGAAATGACAGATTTTATTTCTTTAGACTCATTTCAAAAAGAATTTGAAGTAGCTTACCAAATTATATATGCATATAATAGGGTAAAAACAATTGAGACCAGGGTGAAGGAAAGCTAATGAGATGAAAATAAGACATAAAGAGTAAAGTTAATAAACAAAACACATGCCTCCAGTTATTGAATATTTGCTAGATTGGGACGTCAGGTTTGCTCTGATCTTTCCAGTGGTTGGTTTTCAGCATTTAAAAGGATCGAATATAGAGCAAAATGTAAAGAAATATAAACCTTAGGCATAAACTGTCACCTTTCTCCTAAGCTCAACTGTGATCAACTTCTATGCAAATAAACTTTGACTTTTAAATCTCAGGAAAATAGTTCCTTTTTCTCACTTCCACTATTTCCAGTGGAAAGTTGACGTCCTGCCCCACTTGACATAGAGAGGTGCCCCCGGTTTCTCTCCTGCATCTTGTGGACAAAGAGATCCAGTAAAGACAAGGGCTTCTGTTCTCCATCTCATGTGCATATATCTTCTTGGTAGAAAGGAATTAGCCTTGGTTAAGATTCCCTTCTCCAGTACTTTCCAATGTTTCGATGTTCATATTCTTGGTCCAAAACCAGGAAGGATTCAGCTGCACCTCTGGTCCTTATCCAGATACAGTTTGCAGTCATTGTGATGATTTTATTCCAAGTGAGATGTTACCTTAGCAACCAACTTCCCAACTCACTCAATTAACCCGCATCCTCTCTGTAATCAATACTCATTAGCACCAAATCACTCCTTTGCTTTGCCTTACAGTTAAAAACCACTCATTCAGGTCAACCTGTTTCTTAAAGGTAACAGTCTTTTCTCCCTCTGAATATGGAAACTCATTTGAACCCCACAGATCCCCTCACCCTCGGCCCCTGAGGCCGTCATCTTAACTCGGGCTCAGCCAAAAAGTACTGGCTGGTGTTCTCTGTGGAGCTGGCAACAGAGTCGCCACGGTGGCTTCTGGCATACCAGCGGGTCACTGGGGACTTGCCCACAGGGGAACTGGCAAGAGGGAAGATGGCACCTGCCATTTGGAGTCAAGGAGACAAGTCCTGCACACACAGGAGGTTCCTTGGAGACTCCAAAGGAGAAATACTATTATGTGAAGGTTATGGTAGACTGATATGGTTTGAGAACACAGAGAAAAAAATAATATTAAAACCAATGCAGGGCTTCCCTGGTGGTGCAGTGGTTAAGAATCCACCTGCCAATGCAGGGGACACGGGTTCGAGCCCTGATCTGGGAGGATCCCACATGCCGCGGAGCAACTAAGCCCGTGAGCCACAACTACTGAGCCTGCGCGTCTGGAGCCTGTGCTCCGCAAAGGGAGAGGCCGTGACAGTGAGAGGCCCGCTCACCACGATGCAGAGTGGCCCCGGATCGCCACGACTGGAGAAAGCCCTCGCACAGAAACGAAGACCCAACACAGCCAAAATAAATAAATAAACTATAAAAAAACAAACAAACAAACAAAAACCCAATGCAGTCTATACTAGTTCTGGCTCTGGTTCTGAGGCTGGGTGTGGGGTGGTCATGGCATAATTCATCTCATGGGAAGTTAAAGTTCTAGATAACTTCCATCACTGTACAGAGCCCAGTGTGGGGAGGGAGAAGGGGACAGTGGACCCTGGAACGCCCCTGCCAGCTTTCCTAGCCTGCTGCTCCACAGGGGACCTGGAGTGGGTGGCCCTTCTGGGAGCAGGGATGTTAGTGGGTCACCGGAGGCTGGGCACAGGAGAGAGTGAACTTGTTCCGTCTGACACAGTGAGGGGAATGGAATTCTGAGGTGCAGTGCTAAGGAAGGGGAGCCCTGACACCCAGGAAGAAGAGTCCTAGAGAGGGAAGAGTGTGAGAACACGGTGGTGTAAGGACTTCAGGAAAGGCTGCTATGGACACAATGCCTCATGTAAGCGGTGAGGTGGCAGATGGCTGTGGGGTGGGGGTGTAGTGGTGCTGGGGGCAGATGGGGTGGGGATGTAGTGGTGTTGGGGTCAGATGGGGTGGGGTGGGGGTGTAGCGGTGTTGGGGTCAGATGGGGTGGGGTGGGGGTGTAGCGGTGTTGGGGGCAGATGGGATGGGGTGGGGGTGTAGCGGTGTTGGGGGCAGATGGGGTGGGGTGGGGGTGTAGCGATGTTGGGGGCAGATGGGATGGGGGTGTAGTGGTGTTGGGGGCAGATGGGGTGGGGTGGGGTGGGGGTGTAGTGGTGTTGGGGGCAGATGGGGTGGGGTGGGGGTGTAGTGGTGTTGGGGGCAGATGGGGTGGGGTGGGGGTGTAGCGGTGTTGGGGGCAGATGGGGTGGGGTGGGGGTGTAGCGGTGTTGGGGGCAGATGGGGTGGGGTGGGGGTGTAGCGGTGTTGGGGGCAGATGGGGTGGGGTGGGGGTGTAGCGGTGTTGGGGGCAGATGGGGTGGGGTGGGGGTGTAGCGGTGTTGGGGGCAGATGGGATGGGGTGGGGGTGCAGCGGTGTTGGGGGCAGATGGGGTGGGGTGGGGGTGTAGCGGTGTTGGGGGCAGATGGGGTGGGGTGGGGGTGTAGCGGTGTTGGGGGCAGATGGGGTGGGGTGGGGGTGTAGCGGTGTTGGGGGCAGATGGGGTGGGGTGGGGGTGTAGCGGTGTTGGGGGCAGATGGGATGGGGTGGGGGTGTAGCGGTGTTGGGGGCAGATGGGGTGGGATGGGGTGGGGGTGTAGCGGTGTTGTGGGCAGATGGGGTGGGGTGGGGGTGTAGTGGTGTTGGGGGCAGAGGGTGTGGGGTGGTTGTGTAGTGGTGTTGGGGGCAGATGGGGGGTGCAGGATGCAAGTAAATGGGTCGGTTCACTATTGGGCAAAGTGATGCCGACAGGAATAGCACTGCTGGATGGTAAGATGACCCAGAAATAGAAACATTTAAGTTATTCATTAAAAACATCGCTTCAGGCACGGGATATAAGCAGTGGGTGAAGAAGCACAAACCCTCTTCTCATGGGGCTCACATTCTAGAGGCAGAGGCAGAAAACAGCCTGGGAAATAAATGAATAAGCATTTCAGGTATACTGAGGGCTGTGAAGAGAACAAACCAGAGGGACACTGGGAGGACAGCACCTTGTGATGGAGGGGGTCGGGGGGAGGTCTCTGAGGAGCTGCCCATGGAGCTAAGAGCCCAGCTCGTGAGGAGCCAGGAAGGAGTGCTCCAGAAAGAGGAAAGACCAAGTGCTAAAGCCTGTTCCCAGGCTCCAGAAACCCCTGATCGCCCTGGCCATGCATTCCTTTTCGCAATCCTTCAACCAGAAACGAATATTCTCTGCTTTGGGTGCCTTCACACCTGACTCCAGTCCCTCCCCCGGGCCCATGACTTCTGATACACATCCTGTTAAATTCACAGCCCTTAAAAATATTCCACTTTATTGGTAATAATAATAATAATAATAAAACCAACACATCTATGTGATACCGTATTTCATCTTGGACATTTGGGAGATTAAAAAACAAATCTTGAGAATCCAGTGACAGCCTGTCTCTTCGGTTGCAGGTGGGATTGCAAAATGCTGTCCCTTTTGAAAGTAACCTGAAAATATTTATCAAAAGCTATTATAATGTTCTTACCTGCAATAATCTTATTTGAGGATCAGTCTTGGGAAATAATGTAAACTATGGCAAATGTTTGTGCACAAACATGTTCAGTTGAACGTTCTTTATAAGAATGCAAAACTGAAAACTGCTTTAGTGTGAAACGGTGAGAAAAAGCTTAATTGTGACGGATGGACCCATGGGATGCAGGGCAGCCACTAGTGCTGATACAGTGAAACGGTGATGGTCTTTGTGGTCAGGTGAATCTTGGTTCAAATCCTGACTCTTCCAGTCACAGCTGTGTTTTCTTGGGTCAGTTCTTTAACCTCACTGAGCCTCAGTTTCCTCATTGGTAGAACAGGAATATCATTTAGCTCCTTTTTTTTTTTTCATGAGCAGAGAATCATTTCCACGAGGAACTGATAAGCCCTCCGGGCAGCATACAAGACCCAGCGGGTGGTCAGCCATCCAGCATACCCTCCAACTCCCCTAGTGACAGCTGACCAAGCACCTATACTTCCATGATCTCCCTCAATCCTGACAACCGCAGGACTATTATTCCCATTTTGCAGATGAAGAAACTGAGGCTCAGAGGTGAACAGATTTTGTGAAAGTCACCCGGCAATTAAGAGGGAAAGTCAGGGCTTCCCTGGTGGCGCAGTGGTTGAGAGTCCGCCTGCCGATGCAGGGGACATGGGTTCGTGCCCCGGTCCGGGAAGATCCCACATGCTGTGGAGCGGCTAGGCCCGTGAGCCATGGCCGTTGAGCCTGCGTGTCCAGAGCCTGTGCTCCGCAATGGGAGAAAAAAAAAAAAAGAGGGAAAGTCAGGACTTGTTCTTAGGGATTCTGACCTTTGCCGCATGCTGCCCTCTTGGGAACTCCTACTCATTCGTCAAGACCCAGTCCAATTATCATCTCTTCTAGGGACCCTCTCCTAATATCTCTCTGCCAGTGCTTACATGGCCTCCTGCACAGGCCTCAGCACAGGGAGGCATGCGGTCTGGATGCAAAAATGCCGCTTTGGTATCAACTCTGGCTCCAAATTCAAAACCCAGATTTACCCCACGCCCACCCTCTCCTGAGAAGATGGTGTGGTAACACCCTGGTTGTATCTACCTCCCTAATTTAACAGGCAGAAAAACAGGATAGCTCATGAACTTTCTTTGATATGCAGTGAGAGTGGTGAGGTTTAAAATGAAGTCAGTGCTCAGTAAATGAGAAGGTGGCTCTCCTTCTTCAGCATGGCAATTTCCAGAAAGTGGGTGTCCACCATTTAATAGTGCATGTCCTTGGGCCTCAATTTCCTCGACAGTCAAATGGAGAAGATCGCAGGAGTTAATGTGTGTGAAGCATTCTCAACACTGAGTACTGGAAGCGTGGCCCCAACGTGAGCTACTATTTTCATTAATCTCCTGGTTGAAGGGCATCCTCTGCGCAGTGGTAACTGTGTGCGCTGAGCCGCTGGGTCTGGGCTGAGTCTTCAGGACCAACGCAGGGCCTGGCAGGGAGCCCGGCTGCGGCCGAGGGGATGGATGGGGACGTGTCCCCTGGGAGGGGATACTGGAGCCCGGAGGAGCAGCCAGGCCGGGAAGGGCCCCAGGCTCTGGGCCCCTCCTCGCTCCCGGGCGCTGCGGGCCGGCAGCCAAGTAGCTTAATGAAACGGCTGCCATCGCTTCCGGGGCCCTGCCGGGGGAGCCCTTGGGATCCGCCGGGTGCAGCTTAACCTTAGCCGGGGTGGGGATGGGGGCCGCCCCCAGGTCGCTAACGGGGATGGGAGGTACACTGCCCTGCCCCGCCCACTACAGAGTCCCCGGATCCACAGGTAAGCGGAGGGCGGTGGTGCAGGGGAGGCCCTCAGGTTTCGATTCCGGGTCTGCACCCTCCAGCACTGACTTTGGGTCTGGTCTCTGGATGATTTACCTATAACCTCGCATTTACCTGACCTCACACCCAACCTGCGGCTGGACCTGGGGTCAGGCTGCCTGACTTCGAATTCCTGTTCCAGCCTCTTAGTGGCATTGTGACCTCGGGGAGGTCGCTCAAGCCGCCCGTGCCTCAGTTTCACGTCTGTAAACTGTGGATAATCATAACACTCACGTTAGGGTTGTTGTGAGATTACGTGAGTTAATACAAGTAAAGGGCTTAGAACGGGGACAGGGTAAGTGCCCAGTGAATGTGAGCTCTTGTCAGTTGGACTGGGCCCTTGACACCTTTAGGTTACCGAGGGGTGAGAACTGCTTTGGGAGTGATCTAGGGGCAGATGCTAGGTCTGGTGCTGAAAGGAGCGGTTTGAGCCTCTGACTCTGTTGAGTCATTTACCGTATCTGTGAGTCGGGCTAGTCATTTCAGCATTTGGAAACTCAGTTTCTTTATCTGTAAAATGGGAGGAATGTCCATCTGAGCTGACTATTATGCAGATCGGTAATAAAACACGAGCTCCCACCTGGGGAGCCTAGCATGGTGCCGCCTGCTCTGTGTGGCGGACTTGATTCTCACCATGACCCCGGGCAAGCAGACCTTTCCTCTCACTTCCTCACTTATAACCTGCTCAGGGCCCACGGCCAGGAAACCCGGCAGTCAGAGCTATGCGGCTTCTCCCAAAAAGGAGGTAATGCCTGTCAGTGTGTTTTGTCAGCTACAGAGAGGAGGGGTTTAGGGAGACGGAGGAGAGAGAGCCTGAGGTCAACCTCTGGATTGAGGCGGGGCGGGACAGACCCGAATTCTCATCTTTGCTTTGTCCCTTCTTTCCTGGGCGGCCTTGGACAGGAAACTTGAGCCTCGGTTTCCTCACCTGTGAGGCGGGCGTCGTAATGCTCCCACTTCACAAGGCGCTTGTGAGGATCGAGTCTCAGAGGAGATGCTTCATACACGGTAGCTTACGTCGGCGCTGGCTGGCGCTTATATGCTCCTTCAGTCACCCACTGTTAGCTGAGGCCCACAGGTGTGCTGGGCCCTGGCATTCTGACACCATCCCCCCTCTCCTGGTAAGGGAGCAGACCTGGAAACCATAAATGGCAAATATTAGCCAGTGCTCTGAGTGGGAGTCCAGAGGAGAGAGCCACTCCTGATGGCAGGGGATGGAGAGGGGTGGGAGAGGCGTCCCAAACCAGAGGACAGCATCTCTCAGTGGAGACCTGCTGTGGAAACAAGAGGAGCCTATCGGAGAGACAAGGGGACGAGGTGAGGGCATCCTGGCAGGAGCATCGGTATAGACAAGGGTGTGGAGGTTTAGCATGGATGAAGGAGGGGTGGGCTGGTGAGGGAACAGGGTACATCCAAGAAGCTTGGATTTTATCTTGGGGAATCTTTGAAAGCTGAGGGTTGAGACAGTTGGGGGGCATTAGATAACCCCACTCTCCACAGTAACAGTAGCACCCAACCCTCACCCAGAGACCGCAGCACGGCCAGTCGTTGACAGATTTTATTTAGCAATCCTCAGAACAACCCTCTGTCTTGAGTAGATGCTTGGGGATCCCATTTGAGGCACAGAGAGGCTAAGGAAGTGGCCCCAGGTCACACAGCCTTTAAACGCTGAGCAGGGATTTGAAGCAGGCTGCCGGCTCCAGCCCCCTTGCCCCTAACCGTGTCCCTTCCTGCCTCCTGTATGATCAGCCCTGAGCACCAGCCCTTGCATGGCCATTCTGAGAATTCCCAGGGTCATGTATCTCTGCCCCTGGTGCCCGGCCCATTCCTGTTCTTTCTCCTGGGCTGATTGACAAAGCCACTTTAATAGAGCGGCATTGGCTGCTGGGGCATGGGGGAGGGGACCAATTTATCAGAAATCCAATAAGTGGAGTGAGTGGCTCAGTGTGCCGGGAGCCCCCCTCCCGACCCTGGCCTCAGCTCTGGTCCTGGCTGACTGGGGAGGTGGTCGCCGCCAGCCGCCAGCGGGCCCTCACCTTGCTTCAGCACCTCCTTCCTGGCAGAGGTCTTGGGAGCTTGGAGTCTGAATAGTTTCTACAACCTCTAACCCCTCCTCCTCTCCTTCATTCTCCCCCTCCCTCCTCAGGAGCAGCCTTATCGGTCTCTGCCTTCTGCCCTGCCCTGCACCATCCTCCTAGACCCTACTGCCACCTGGAACATCTTTCTCAAAGATGACTGGATCTTGTCTCTCTCTGGCTCCTTGACCCAGGAGAGAGTCCCAATGCCCCAGGCAGGTCAATGATGTGGTTGGTTCACCATCGCCTCCCAGCTCCATGTCCTCAAAGTTCCCCAGACACAACCGCCTCTTCGTTGAACATCTGCTTGTCCCTCCAAGAGCCTCTGAGCTTCTGCAACTGCTGTCCCTCTGCCAGGAATGCCTCCCCCATTCTCGTGGTGAAATTCTCCTTATTCTCCAAATGGCACCTCCTCTGTGCAGCCTTCCCTGATTTCCCCAGTCAGGACTGGTTGCCTCATCCCCTGTGTCCCCACAGCACCCAGCTCGGCCTGGTATGAGCAGTGATCCCGTCGTATGACAGTTATTTGATTAGCTGTTCCTTCCTTCAATCAGGCTTTGAAAACTCCTCAATAATATCCAAATAGCTGCCACCACTGAGCTCTTCCTATGTGCCAGGTACTGTGCTCAGACTTCACGTGCATGATTTCTAGTTCTCCCGACAACCCTGGAGGCAGGTGCCACATTCATCCCCACTTTACAGATGATCAGTGGAAGCATAGACAGGTGAAGTGACTCGCCCAAGGTCACAGAGCATAGAGCCCAGCACAAATCAGCTGTGCCTAGAGGTTGGCCGAATGAATGTGTGAATAAATGGGAGGTCTCCCATGGCTGGGTCTTTAGATCAGCCTTAGGAGCTTCAAGGGAAGGGAACTAGCATAGGGTGAGCCCCTGAATGTGCCACGAGCCCCCGCTGTAGCCCTGAGATCCTGATCCTACTATCTCATTTTACCGATGAGAAAACGGAGGCTTAGAGCTATTAAAGGACCCTCCCAAGCCCAGAGAGATTCAGTGGCAGAGCCAGGACATGCGTGACTCAGAGCCCAGTTTAGGACAAGTGTCTGGGGGCCCCAATGCTTCTGGAGAGGGGAAGAAGTGTTCATTTTAGTTTCATCAAAACTCCTCCTCTTTGGATGATAATTCCAGAAAGCCAAACTGAAGCCAGGGTTTGGGGCTGTGGACTGGATTCTGATTATTGGGGGGGGAGGGCTGAGGAAGGTCATACCTTTTCAGGATGAGTCCAGTGGAGGCTTCGCCGAGAGAGGACCTTTGGAGTGTCTGCTGGAGGATGGGAGAACGAGTTAGTTTAAGTAATGGTTAAGAGCTTGGGCCATGGAAACAGACACCCTGGGTTTGAATCCTGCCTCTGCCACCTATTAGCTGTGTGACCTCGGATAATCATTTCACCTCTTGGAATCTCAGATTCCTCATCTGTAAAATAGGGATAATATGCCTCATATCAGGTTTTGGTGACGATCGCAAATGTTGCATCCAAAGTGCTTGGCACATAGTAAGCTGTTTGTAGATGTTAGCTTTTACTGGTGGGGTCAGAATTAGGCTCTCTAGAATTTGGGGTAGGTTGAGAGTCAGGATAGAATTAGTGAAAACTAGGACAAGGGCTGCCAGTCCATTCGAGGCCTGTCTACGTTTGTCTGCTTCTTGGAATCACCCAGAGGACCCGGCTGGGGAGTCAGGAGGGCGTGAGCCCAGAGCCGACGTTTAGGTGATAGCAGGATGAAGAGTGAAACAGATTTGAGTTCAAATCCTGCTTCTTCTACGTATGTTCTGGGTTATCTTGGGCAATGTACTTGTTCCCTTTAAGCTTCAGTTCCCCCTCTGTAAAATGGGGGTATTATTACCTGTTCCAAAGGAGTTTCGTAAGGATTTAATAAGAACGTTATCCCAGGCACACGTGTCCATCCAAGTGTCAGTTCCTTAGACCTCAGTAAGTGTTTTATTTCCTAAAATGATTTCCTCCCCAGGGCTTTCCCATGTCATACTATTTGATTTTGGAGAACTACGTGGGCTGCTGGTAGCTGGTTTTCTTCCATCCATCCCTCCATCCACTAATGCATTGACCCCTGTTTAGGACCAGACCTGCAACAGGCCCTGAGGATGCAGTTAAAGAAGCTCAGAGAGAGGCGGTTGTTCAGAGGAGCAGGGACAGGCTTCCCTATCTGAGAGGTGAGATGCTTCACTCAGTTTCGTAGGCAGGGAGGTCAGAACAGGCCGGCAGGGGGGACATGTGCAAAGGCACAGAGGCCTGGTCCCGAGACTGTGGGAAGCCCTTTGAAAACCAGAATGGGAGGGGGTACAAGTAGGAACTCAATGTTTCCAGGGTCCTTCCAGGGCCGCGCTCCCCCATCTCCCATTAGTGAGACGTGTGCGCCCCCTGCTGGCTTGCCTGATGACTGCACACTGGGCTTCGGGAGACTCCCAGCCACTGGGTCTTGGGAACCAAATGCCGGTAAAAGGTGGACATCCTCGACTGGGAGAGCCCTCGGGGTCATCCACCTGGGCCTTACCGATGGAGACAGGAGGCCCCGTGTGGGGCAGGGAGCTTGCACAGAGCAGGAATTCGGGGCCTTAAGTTCAAGACTGGGCTCTGTCCATGCCTGGGGTGTCGGGGGTGGGGGTGAGCTCCTCCCCAAGGAGTGGGGGTGGGTGGGGAGGGGGTGGTAGTGGAGCTCAGAGGGGGTTTCAGATTCTCAGCCCTCACCCCATCTGGCTGGCTCCGTCGTGGGATTTCCTGTTTTGTCTTGGAGCAGTGTCACTGCAACCTGATAGCCATGAAATGAGAACTCAGGGTCTGTGTGTGTGTGTATGTGTGTCTCAAAGGCTGACGCTGGTGTCCCTCAGCAGGCCAGGGCTGGTGACATCACTGTACGAATGCTCTGCTCTTCCTTTAAACAGGTTTGCCCAGCCCCAAGTCCTCAGGAGCGGCCACCACTGTCTTGCCCTCGGTTCTCCAGCTTAAGCGCGGGGTGGCAGTGGAATGAGAGGGTGTGAAAGCGGGAGAAATGCTTGCCTTTCGAGCCCAGGTAGGAGACAAGGAAGGATGTGGGAACTAGGATGGGCTTTGTAGCAGGCTAGAAGCGGGGAGTGTAGGAAAGATGAGAGTTTGAGATGCTGCCCTGGCTTCCGGCCTGAGTGATACCTTGCACCCCTCAATGAGATGAGGAGCTTGGGGGGACCTGCCCACAGCCACTGGGTGCCTGGACGCTCATTACGTATGGAGAGCACTGTTTCCTCCTGACCATCTCTTGCCCCCTTCTCAGCCCTTCTTCCTGGCTGGGCTGCTGTGTAGGTGTGCGCGCGCATAGGCACGTGAGTGTGTGCGCTATGTGTGTCCCTGCCCGTGGGCTGGAAGCTTGGTGTTACCAGGGATGGGAACCATAAAAGCCTTATTGCTCCGGGAAGAGCCCTGCTAGGCTGGGAGGTGACCCTTTGATCCGTGTTCTGGTCACAATCAAGGCCAGGCGTCTGAGCCTGCTCCCAGCAGGTGGTATGTTCGTGGAGACAGCCTGGCTTAGAGTTCAGATGGGAATTCCAGGCCTGCACCCATCTCCTCAACGGGGTGGCCCCAGGCAAGTCCCAGCCTCTCTCTGAACCTCAGTGTCACCACCTGGCAAATAGGACAATGAGCTGTAGCTCACAGGTGCCTGGGGAGGATGGAATGAGGTATCGCAGGCAGAGGTCTCAGCGCAGTGCCTGGCACATGGCGTGCCCCGGATGAAGGGTGGAGGGGGTTGTTATGTTTAAACCAGATGCTCTATTGCTCAGTACTCTGGCCACCACCTACCTGTCTGACTCTATGCCTTCTTCCTCCTGCTCCAGCCATACTGGCCTTCCTCCCGTGTCTGGACAATGCAAGCCTTGGCCCAGTCTGGAGCCTTCTGCCCAGTTGTTGCCCGGTTGGTTCCTGCTCAGCCTTCAGGCCCCTATTTAATGTCACCTCCCTGGAGCAGCCTGCCCTGACTGCTCTGGCTAAGGCACCCACTGTGCCCATCCAGGCACTCTCTAATATCCTCCTATTTTTTCTTCCTGGCATCTACCACTGCCAGAGGCTGAGTGATATGTTTATTGTTTATGGCCCCACCCCTGCTCATCTGTTGTATTCCCCACTTTACCCGCGGGGTCTGCAATAGGGCTTGGCACATAGTAGGCCCTCAATCATTATATGTGGACTCTGTAGAGGCTTCTGAAGCATGGGGAGAGCTGATATTTTGGAGGCAGACTGTCCTGGCTTGAACTTGGGTTGGAATTCCAGATGCTGGCTCCATCATTCATGGGCTGTGTGAGTCTTACACCCCTCCCCTGGGCCTCAGTTTTCTCATCTGTCAGATGGGGCTAAGCAGAGTGATATCACAGCTGGTTAGAGGAAGCAATGAGATGGTGTGCATGCATCACGCAGGCCAGGATTTATTGATAACAGTGATGATAGCTGCTACTCATCAGCCAGTCACTGTGTGCTGGGTGCTGCTCTAAGATCCCTACTTTAAAAAATTCATTTGGTCCTCACAGTCACCCTGAGGAAGGGACTATTATCCCATTTTACAGATGAAGAAATTAAGGCTTAGCAAAGTAACCATGCCCAGGGATGATCCTATCTCTCCAGTAAGGGCTGTGGATGCAGGAGCTTTGGGGGCACGGCCAGTTTCTCTTGTTAGCATCTCACCAGTGCTCGGGGGGTTTGGGAATCCGGTCCCTGAGTCCTAATTCCAGCTCTGCCACTGACTTGCTGTGTGACCCCCGGCTGGGTTTCTGCCCCCTCTAGAGTCCCGTTTCCCTGTGTGGCATCGTGAAGGCACAGGGCCAGGTCAAGGGGTATAACCTCCAGGGCCCACAGGGCAGGGCAGGGAGCAGGGGAGGCGGCTGGACCTGGAAAGCGCTGGAGTGAGCTGGGCAGTGGCTGCTCGGCTCTGGCTGGTACTTGCCAGGAAGAAAAGCGGGCCTAGGATTGCCAATGTTTGAACTCTCCAAGAGAAGCAGAAAATTCAGATTTTGATGTGAAATCTGATTATTCAGTGTTGGCAAAAATTTAAAAAGAAAGAAAAAAAGAAAGACACCACGTGGGCCAAACGAAGACCATTTGTGGGCTGCATTTGGGCTTGTGAGCTGTCACTTTGCAATCCACGGGATCCCCGATATCTAGAGGCAATTTCCTGCTCCTGGACCCTTGATAAAAATGACTCACACCTCTGAGTGCTTACTATGTCTAGGGGTGTGTGTGATGTCATTTAACTCTTCCCCACATCCCCACTCTCAGTATTTCTACCATGTAATATTATCCCACTAACATTATCATGTCCATTTGGTAGGTGGACAGCTAAAGTCCAGAGAGGTTAAGTAACTTGTCCAGGGTCACACAGCTAATACATGGCACAGCTGGGGGACAAAGCAGGGCTCTCCTGCTCCAAAACTCCCTGCTGTAACCACTGTACCATCCTGCCACAATGACCACCCCCAACCCCCCACCCCGAGCCTATCTATCTAGGCTTCTTCCTGCTAGGGCACCCCCATCCTGGCCTCCTGGGGACTCACACACTCACTGGTCAACTCCAGGGCTGGTCAGACACAATCTCAGCCCCGAAGGAGGGAGAGTCGGGCAGGAAGCCTTTTCCTCTTCCCCGGGACCCTGGGTTCTCCTCTCTGCAGATCCCCTGGTGCTGCAGGCTGTGCTAGGGACCCGCTGGCTTGCTGAGAAACCTACAGAAGCAGCACCAAGGTCACGGCCTCCTCCATCAGCCCAGTCACAGATGTGAGGAAATGTCTCCTCCCGTTGGGAAATCCTGGTAGAGACTGTGTGTGCACGTGCTCAGGTACGAGGGTGGGTTTGCACTCAGTTCTGTGACTGAGCGGGGTGGGCGGTGGTGTCCATTGCGGGGGTGCCTGTCCGGGGTCACTGTCGTCTGGGCGGGCACTGGCTGAGCATGCAGGGTTGCTCCCTGCAACCTTTGGGAGCTGCGTGAATGTCACTTCTGCTGGTGAAGGTGGGAAACAGTGATTAAGGCAGCCACCATTTATTATTTACCGGTGCTTCAGATAAATGATTTTCTTTAAATGCCACACAATCCTATAAAGCTGGTGTGATTGTCTCCATTTTGTGGATGAAGATACTGAGGCTCAGAGACAGGCAGTGAAATGGCCAGGCTGTGGGTGAATAGCAGAATGGAATTTGGATCCAGGTCTGCTGTCTCCAAAGCCATTGTTCCGCCCCCTTCCCCAGGCTGCCTGTTTGCATCAACGGTGACCCCATGCTGGGGCCAAAACCTTGCTCCAGTGGGCTCTCCTTGGGACACCCCCTTTGTACCTTCAGAGTCCCCAGCCCACCTGGAGTTGGGTATCATCTGCATCCCAGGCATTCACGGCACTTTGGAAACTAAGATGGTCTGAGCTGTCATCTTGTCCAGCGTTCTTGGCTTATGGCTGGGTATAGGGCTCTCGGTTGCTTGGGGACCTGCACAGTGTCACACACTGACCCTATTACAGTTTGGGGTTCAGACTCTGATGACTCTGGACATTGATGAACAGAGCAGGCCTGGTCGCTCTCAGGGATGTGTTGGTGTTGGGGGCGTGCACTTCCTCATGGTCTCCGTTCTCTGTGCTGTCCTGCTTTTCTATTTATTTATTTTGGCTGCTCCGGGTCTTAGTTGTGGCATGCAGGATCTTCGCTGCCACGTGTGGGATCTTTAGTTGCGATATGCGAACACAGTTGTGGTATGCATGCGAGATCTAGTTCCCTGGCCAGGGATGGAACCCGGGTCCAAGAGAGGGGACTGTTGACCTGACCTCGGTCACACCAGTTTGGCCAGGCCTCGGCTTCCTTCAGCTCTAACTGTAACCAGTGGGCTTTGAGCGGACTTTGATTACACCTTCCTATCTTAGAATCCCCGCTGCACCTGAGAGGTGGCAGCATGATGCTGAGGACCCAGAGTTGGCTTTGGAGACACACAGGGGACTTGAGGTCAAATCCTGGCTCTGCCACTTATTTGCTGGGTCATTTGGGTGAATTGCTTTACATCTCTGAGCCTCAGTTTCTTTATCTGTAAGATGGGGATAATAATGGGACCTACTTCATAAGAGTATTGTGAGGATTAATAGTAGTAGTAGCTGTGATGACAGCTGCCAGACTTTGAGTGTTTACTATGAGCTGGTTGCTGCTATCCCATTTAATCCTCCCTGCAGCATTATGAGGCAGTTATTGCTATTATTCCCATTTTACAGAGGAGGAAACTGAGGCTCAGAGGGGTTAAATGGTTTGCTCGAGGTCTTCCACTAGTAAGTGGTAGTGCCTGGATTCCAGCCCAGTTCTGTCTGACTCCAAAGCCCAGAATGCTTAACCCAGGAGAGTTATTCAAGATATCTAACAATTGGCCTGGCCTGGGCCCTGAGCCATCAGAATAGACGCCTGCCATAAATAAACAAGCTGTCTGTCCTCCCAGCACCCTCTTCTCCATTACACACTCGACTGTGTTAAATGGGATTAATCCAGGAAATGAGATTACAGATGTCAAGCAGCTTGGAGAACCATGAAGCAGTCCATGTGCTATTTCTCCTTACACCGAGGGGAAGAGAAGGGCCCGGGAATCAGGAGAGCTGCGCTTAACTCCTGGCTCTGCCATGAACTTGCCGAATGACCGTTGGTGGGTATGGGAAGCCAGTTTCCAGAGTCATAGATTAACAAGGTCTAAACCTGCCAAGGAGATGGTGCCCAGTTAGCATCGCTCAGACGCATCCGTGAGCTACTTACAAAGGGCTCGTCAAAGCAGACCCAGGAGGCCTCCAGCTTGGCCTCAGTTTGGTAAATCACTCAATTAAGGGATCGTGTGTTCGAGTTTTTAAGAAACAACTTAAAACACATTGTGCCTATTTCACGTGTACAACTTGTTGTATTGAAAGCCTACGCTTCGGAGCGTTCTGACAGGTGCATACACCTGCAAGGGCACCACCTGAATCACCCCTGACATCCCCATCACCTCGGAAAGTTCTCTCCTTCCCCTTAGCCACCCTCCCCTCCCTCCACTCCCATTCTCAGGCAAGCGCTGATCTGTTTTCTTTTTTTTTTTCCCTCCCCCCCGATCTGTTTTCTGTCACTATAGATCACTTTGCCTTTTCTAGAAGTTTACATCAATGAAATCATACAGTATGCAGACTTCTGTGTCTAGCTTCCTTCAGTCAGTGTAATCTTTTCGAGATTCATCCAGAGGGTCCTCCGTTCCTTTTACTGCTGAGTAGTATTCTATCGTATTGGCTCCACCACGGTTTGCGTTCCCATTCACCTTTGGACGGACACATGGGTTGTTTCTAGTTTTAGACTATTACAAATAAAGCTGCTAGGGATATTTATGTACCAGTCTTTGTGTGGACATATATTTCATTTCTCCTGGGTAAATAAATACCTAGCAATGGAAGGTCTGGGGGACTTGGAAGGGTGGACTGTTTTCCAAAGTGGTTGTACCGTTTTACATTCGCACCAGCAGTGTACCAGAGTTCCCGTTGCTTCACATCCTCACCGACACTTGGCATGGTTGGTCTTTTTAATAGTAGCCATTCCAATGAGTGTGTGGTGGGATTCAGTTTGGCTCCTGCTGCAGTCTTTTTTTTTTTTTTTTTTTTTTGATGTTTTTGGTGTTTTGGCCACGAGGCACGTGGGATCTTAGCTCCCTGACCAGGGCTCGAACCCGCACCCCCTGCATTGGAAGGTGAAGTCTTAACCACTGGACCACCAGTGGTGGTCAAACCCCTCCTGCTGCAGTCTTGATGGCCTACGATGTGCTTGGGAGGGCAGACCTGAGCAATGAAGAGGATGACCGACCATGGGACCATCAGGGGGAGTGGATGCTGATTGGTTTTCTGAGGCACCAGAAGGCAGAACTAGGGACACTCAGAGGGACCCGTAGGGAGAGAGATGTTGTCTCAAATTTCAGAATGAACTTTCTTTTTTTTTTTTGGTGGTACGCGGGCCTCTCACTGTTGTGGCCTCTCCCGTTGCGGAGCACAGGCTCCAGACGCGCAGGCTCAGCGGCCATGGCTCACGGGCCCAGCCGCTCCGCAGCACGTGGGATCTTCCCGGACCGGGGCACGAACCCGTGTCCCCTGCATCGGCAGGCGGACTCTCAACCACTGCGCCACCAGGGAAGCCCCAGAATGAACTTTCGATGTGTCACAGCTGTCTGATTACGGAATGAATGTCCTGATGGAGTCGTGAGCCCCCCGTTGCTGGGAGTGATCAAGCCTGGTGGAGATGTGTGGACAGGGATTCCAGCCTCGGGTGGGGTTTGGCCTAGATTTCCACCGCGCTTTCTCCAGCCCTGGGGTTCTAAGGATGGTAAATGGTGAACAATTCACTAGCAGCGTTAGCGTGAATATCTGCATCTTACTGGCTCCAACCCCCACCTTCTCCTGCAGGAACCCCACATCTCAGGGGAGTTCCTGTCCCCTCCGAAGTGTGTGGGTGAATCCTCTGTGCTTCTGAATGGGAGTAGGCAGCCACCCGCGTTGTCCTGTGTCCCCAGCAGTCACCACTGCCACTGCTACTGTCAACTTCTCCCTCAGGGCCCCGGCCCGCCAGGGCCTGCCTCCCTGGCCCACAGGTTCTCAGTTCCACCATCACTGCAGGAGCTCACTGTTTGCTGGTAAATGAGGGGAAGAGTGCTTCTTAAGGGGCGGGGTCCCCCATCTTCTACGACAGCTCTGTCTGCTCACCCTCAGCCTTCTCCTGGGCTTGGTGACTGGGCCGCAGCAGCTCCAGAAACCAGTTGGCAGGAGGACTTCAGAACCGCCTCCCTCCATCCTGAGACCCCCGCTGCTGCGTCTGGCTTGCCGCCCACCCTCTGCTTCCTCTTATGAAGAGTTTCTCCTTTGGCTCGTGATGGTGCTTCCTGGCTTCCCTTAGGTGCCTGCCTCTAGTCCGCCAGACCCATCTTATGTGTGCCTGAACCCCAGCTAGGGCAGGACCCAAGCACCCGTCTTGGTCCTGCTGCCATCCTGTGACCCAGTTCTCATGTGGATAACTGGATGGCTCAGCCCTATGAGCTGGATGTGTCCAGTCTCAGCTCTGGCCTGGTCAGGTCCTCGTTACCCAGTAGGAATAACCAAAGGCAAGTTATTTTACAAAGGTTTTCTTTTGGACTGTGTTCACCCCCACTTGATTCGTATATTAAAAATCATATATCCACTTCTGAAAGCATTGCTATGGAATGAGTTTTTCTGTGTGTATTAGCCAGGCTCATAGGTGGTCCCCTCTGATCTGTCCTCCTGGGCTTCACACTCTTGTGTAGTACCCCCCCCCACAACACTGTGCCAGGGCTGCTCTGTGTGACCAATAAGTTATGGAAGAATTGATGGGGTCATTTCTGAGATTGGGTTAGAAAAGACCCTGCAGCTTCAGTCCTGGTAATTATCTCTCTCTCTCTCTCTCTCAGATCATTTGCTCTGGGGAAGGCCAGCTGTCCTGCTGTAAACAGCCTGATGGAGAGGGTTGTGTGGGGTGGAACTGTGGCCTCTAGCCAATAACCAACAAGAAACTGAAGCCTCCTGTCAATGGCCACACGGGTGGGCTTGAAAGTGGGTCCTCCAGTCCATCAAGCCTTCGGAAGACTTGACGTCAACCTCATGGGAGACCCTGAGTCAGAGGCACCCACCTAAGATGCCCCTCAACTCCTGACGCTCAGAAAGTGAGATAAACACTGCTTTAAATCACTAAATGTTTAAAGGGGATAATTTGTTATGCAGCAATGGATAACGAATACACCCTGGATTATGTACTCTTATTTGAGATAGCAATCATTTCCCCTGCCTTACCCCATCCAAACAACAAAGATAGAAGCCTGGTATCATATGGGTAGCCCTCCTGGTCCAGCACAGCTGATTGGACCAGGCTGAGACTTTCTAGGAATTCTTTTTTCTTTCTCTTTTCTCTTTTTACCCTTTCTCCTCCCTCCGTTCTTGACTATTTTTCCTTTAACAGGAAGAGGGGAAGATTGAATCAAATAACTATGTGATTGAGCTGGTAAACTCTGGGGGTAGAACCACCAAGCTGGTCTGCAGAGAGAGAAAATTGAAGTGAGAGAAAAACAGGGATGAGAGACCTAGTTGGGGAGATATATGCTACTTGTGGACCTGGCAGGTTTGGTGTGTCCAGTTTTGCTGCTGGCAGTTGTATTCTGGGAAACTCCTCTGATGCTTAAAATAATCCTCCTTTTACCCGAGTTTCCTTAAGTTTCTGCTTTTTCCAGTCAAATCATCTGAAGTCAAAAATCTTTGTAGGCAACATTTTTTGTTTGAATAGACATAAACCATTCCATTGAGTGGACCTGTTTAAGTTTGCACAACCGTCCTCCTCTGGTTGGACATTTAGGTTATTTCCAATTTCTCTCTGTTGTAAACAATGCCACGAGGAACATCCTCAGCAGTCGAAGCTTTGTTTCGCATCTCCAGTGATATCTTGTAGAGGGCTTCCCAGAAGTGAGATGAGTGAGCCGAAACGTCCTATTAAATGACTTTCCAGAAAAATGACACTGATACTCCCGCCAGCTGCAGAGGAAATCACTCATCTCATCTACCCTCTCCAGCCTTAGGTTTCTCTCGCTGGAGGTCGCGTTCTCTTGCCACGTATCGGGCCGAGGTGGGCTGGGCTGTGTGCACTGTGCTGGGGGCCATGCCCAGATGTCACACCGTTTAGGTAGCAGCCATGTTGTGAGGTTCTAAACAAGTAGGGAAAGATATATGTCGTTTTCTTTTATTTAAAATGAAGTGGATTCTAAACGCCACTTAAAAATACATTAATAATGGTGTTGGTGTATCATTCATCTTGAACAAGTGACAGATGTTTCCCTCAGCAAAATGCCAATGTGGGAAAGTGGGTTAGGGAGTTAGGAGATTGATTAGTTTCTGTCAAGGGGCTCATTACCTCTCGGCCAGATGATCTCCCGACTGGCCCCCTTCCTCCAGCTCCTGCACCTCCCACCCTGGCCCCCTCTACCCCCCTTGCTCATGTCTAGTTAATCTTGCTGATAGGATTCAGGGGAGTGGGATGGTGGAAGGCTTGGAGTCAGGTGGCCAGGGTTCTGGCCTGGGATCAGTCACTGAGTTCCTGGGTGTGGTGGACACCTGCTTCTGTTCCCCCCTTTCTTGGGTCAGCACTCTGATTTTTCTTTGAGGTGTCACATGGGGCTGACACTGCTCCCCCCCCCCACCTCACCTCCACTCTAATGGGAGGCATATTATACCTAGCCTTGGCCATTGAGGGTTCTCCAGACCTCTGGCCCAATGATTGGTTCACAGGGCAGGTGGCGTGTGTCCCAAGCTGAGCCAGCCATTGTTTGAGGCCTGGATCCAACTGTACCTGAAGTTCACCCTTCAACATCCTGGTTATGTGAGTCAAGTCCCCTCCTCCTTCTTCCTCTTCCTCTTCCTCCTCCTCCTCCTTCCCTGCTTCTTCTTCTTTTTCCTCTTCTTTTTTTTTAAGAAGTCCATCTGAATGGGGCGCTTGTTACTTGTAAACAAAAGAGTTGTGACTGACACACAGTATGACCTTGAATAAATCCTTTCTTTTTGGTAGCCTCAGTTGCCCCACCTGGAAATGAAAGAGTTGGCTTCGCTGGAAGAGGTTCCCTCAGCCTGGGAGGTTCAAGTCCCCCATCTGGGTTGTGGGAACCCGCACATTGGAAGGGTCACAGATGGATGGGCTGGCTCATGGGGAGACTGTGGCTGTGCAGCTTTGCCAGGGGAAACCTCTGTGGGCGTGCTCTCCCCAGACCTCCAAAAGGCTGCCCCGGAGCAAAGACATTGGCCGAGCAGGCCCCCTGGGGGAAGACCCAGGGGCTCACTGTGTTCCCTAGTGTGGAGCATTGTGACCAGCAGTGAGATGCGCTGACCCTGCTCTGTGTCTCTCAATGGCTCCCAAGTACCTTCAGGGTTAAGCCCACTCCCCTTAGAGGGGCGGAAGGCCAGCCTCCACATAGGGCTTATTAACCATTAAATGAATGGATAAATGAACAAATGCCCTTCATAATCAGGCTCTTGCCCAACTCCCCAGCCCTAGACTCAGACCCTCCACCTTCTACCCTGCACAGCCCGCTCCCCACCCGCTTGAACACGCCGTTTTCTCTTATGCCTCAGTCTCATCTGTGCGGTTCCTGTGGCAGCATCTCTTCCTGCCCCGCCCCCGTCGCGCCATCCCCCCTCCACAGGCAAACTTGCACTTTTCCTTCCATACACAGCTCATTCACTGACCCAGCAAGAGTTTCTGGAGCCCCTACTATGTTCTGGGCACTCTTCTGGGCGCTGGCATTGACCCAAACAGTGAAGTCCCTGTTAACACGGAGCCTAATTATTGTGAGGGGCGCAGCAAACACAGAGGAGGCCAGTGGGTGATAAATGCTATGGAGCAAGGGTGGAGATGCGGTGCTGCTGGGGGTGGGGGACGGTTGTTCTGTTGTCAATAGGGGCTGGCCAGGGAAGATTTCTTGGATCCAGTGACGTTCAAGCTGAGACCCATAGGAGGGAGGGACAGACCTGGGAGAAGGGTGGTCCAGGAGGAGGGAACAGCAGATGCAAAGACCCCGAGTGGGGAGGAGACCCCTGTGCTGGAGAGCGGGTGGTGGGGCGGGCAGGGGCGGGGATCAGAGGGTAACAGCAGAAAGCGGGGAGGGCAGCTGTGCAGGGCCACGTAGGCCCTCACTGGCCTTTTATCCTGAGCGAGAAGGGAGCCGAGGCAGGGTTTTGAAGGGGACGGGGCAGAGCCGACAGACCGGTTTGGAGGCTCTGGCAAAAATCCAGGGTGATGGCCTTGGGAGCCTCGGAAGTGGTCTGATTCTGCATCTGTTTTGAGGATGGGAGGGGCAGGATCATCCCATGTGAGGGGGTGAGGGTGAGCAAGGGGTGCTCGTGCAGGAGCTGGCAGGCTGCGGCCAGCGGCTGGGGCAGCGCAGCCCGGGGCGGGCGTCCGGCCCGCTGACTGTGAGATGCCCATTGCTCAGCCTCGAGGGATCCTGGAAGCCAGGGTGGATGTGGGAACCTGGAGGTCTGGGGACAGGTTGGGGCCAGAGGTATGAGTTTGGGTGTCATCCGCAGAAAGGTGCTTAAAAGCAGGGGCTGCGTGAGGGAGTGAGGGTGAAGGAGACCACCTCCCATCTTTGGGCGAGCCCCCCGAAGCAGGAGGAAGACTGACCGAGGTGCCCAGAAGTAAGAGCAGACAGCGTGTTGTCCAGACTGTGTCCAGGCTGCTGGCTGGTCACTTAAAACGGGGCTGGGGCTTGGCTGTTGGGCCCAGTAACTGGCAGTCGTTGGTGACCTTGACAAGAGAGGTGGGGACCAGCAGGCTCCAGAGGGAAAGGACGGAGGACTGGAGACAGTGCTAGAGAAGGGTTGGGGGCCAGTGGTCAGGGGTCAGGGAATGTATCTTGGAGCAAAGCCTGAGTGAAAAGCGGGGACAAAGGATGGGGACACGGTGGAGGAAAGTCCCACAGGCAGAGGGGACTGCTGGGGCCAAGTCCCCAGGGAGGAGGGCCCCAGTGGATTTGGATAAGAGGAGGCTGCAGAGGGGGAAGCAGCAGCTGGGCAGCAGCTGGCATTCAGTCTGGAGGGTGATGAGAAACTACAAGAGGACTTTGAACGTTTTATTTGTTTATTTAAAAAAACTGCCCTCTGGCTCCCGAATGGGGAACTTTAGGAGGCTTTGATTACGAACAGCCCGCTGAGTCGCTTGCTGCTCTCCCCTTATCTAGGGCCCTCCCCTGCCCGCCCGCGGGTGTTGGCCTCTGTCCCGCTGCCTCTGATCTGAGGCAGGCTGCTTGCGTGGGGCCCCCCTGGGCCACCCGGGGCGCGGAAGTTGGGGGACAGCAGGCGTGTCCTGAGCGGAACTGGGCCTCTCTGGCCATGTGAGGGCCCTTTGTCCCGGGTCGGGTCAGCAGTACAGTTTGATGGGACCTTAGTGGGGTCAGAACTGGCTCTGATACCCGCCAGACAAAGGGCCTCTTTGAGAGGCCAGGAAGTGAGGGGCTGGGATTTATCCGCCCAGGGATTCGAGGGACCAGCTGGGGGCCAAAAAGCTGGGAGCCTGAGGCTCAGGCAGACCTTTTACTGTCACATCATCGAAACTGTTATTATTGGTTTGAAGGTGATTTCTCCCTCCCCTCTGTGCCACCCCCAACCCTGCTGCCTACCTCACCCCCTCCAAGGGTCCTGTCTGGGGTCTCACCACCCAAGAGAGTGGCTGAGGTGGGAGTCAAAGCAGGACGGCTCTCACTCTGTGTGGGACACAACCCCTCCAAGCACTTTCCAGGTATCAGCTCAGTTAATTCTCACCATGACTCTATGAAGGGGAGACCGGTATTACCCCCATTTTACAGATGAACAAATGGTAGCACGACGGGGTTAAGAAACTGGCCCAAGATCACCTGTAAGGGGTGGGGCTGGGGTTTGGTCCCAGGCAGCATCTGACTTGCTGGGGTCATGCAAGATCCCGACTCTCAACACCTGAATTTTATAGAAGGCCTGAGGGGGGGGGGGTGTCCAGGGCACAGAGCCAGTTATGGGAAGGCTGGGACCAGAGCCCAGGGCTATGCCACGGAGTGCCGAGGCCTGGGTTTGCACCCCACCTCCTCAATATTACTTGTGTGACCTTGGGCAAGTCCCTTACCTTTACTGAGGCTTTTCCCCTCAACCCTTGAGGACAATAACCCCCTTTCACAGGATTGCTGTGCTGACTAAATTAGGTGAGGGCCGCGTGTGCTCAGCAGTGTCTGGTGTGGGGCGTGGCCTCCCGGTGGTGAGTTCCTTTCCTTCCCCTTCCCCACTCCCAGGTGCCAGCGCTGACCACAGCTTAGGGGGTGACATGTTCCATGGCATTCACACCTCAATAGTGGCCTCTAAAGCCATGGGTTTTCAGCAAGGTGCTGGCCCGAAACACCAGGGAACTGTACAAAGATCCATGCCCTGAGTCCCACCCTAGAGATTCTGACCCAAGCTCCTTCAACCCTTTAGATCCAAAGGAGTTAACCCCTAATAGTGGAATGCCCGACTCTGAAGAGTGATGTAGGAGAGACTTGGAAGGCTGGAGTTGGGGGTGTGTGGGTTGGGGGGGGCGTTTCCTTCCCATATCCCCAGTGTGTTCAGCCAGCCCCGACTGAGAAGCAACCCCCTCGCCTAGTGAGCCAGCTAATTGAGTCTGCTAAGCTTTGCCTTTAATTAAAGAGGAGGGGAGTCAAAAGTCTGGGGGTTCATGGAGCTACTGATCTGTCAGGAGCTGAGGTTCAATTTTCCCTGATCAAGCCTCATTTCCAAATGTCCTTTCTTGAGGGGATAGTATCTGTTTCTCTTCACTGCCCTTTGCTCCTTTCCTAATAACAGCTGGCCTTTGTGTGTGTGCCCTGTCCTGGGCTGAGGGCACTCAGTGTCCTATTTAACCCTTCCAACAACCCTATGCAGTAGGTACACTTATGCCCATTTAATAGATGAGGAAATGGAGGCTCTTAAACCACAAAACCACTTGCTCAAGGATATACAGCTGCTAATCTTTAGGCTAATATTTTTTAAAATCTTCTCAAAGAACCAGCTTTTCGTTTTATTGATCTTTGCTATTGTTTTCTTTGTTTCTATTTCATTTATTTCTGCTCTGATCTTTATGATTTCTTTCTTTCTGCTAACTTCAGGTTTTGTTTGTTCTTCTTTCTCTTGTTCCTTTAGGTGTAAGGTTAGATTGTTTATCTGAGATTTTTCTTGTTTCTTGAGGTAGGCTTGTATAGCTATAAACTTCCCTCTTAGAACTGCTTTTGCTGCATCCCATAGGTTTTGGATTGTCGTGTTTTCATTGTCATTTGTCTCTAGGTATTTTTTGATTTCCTCTGTGATCTCATGGTTATTTAGTAACATACTGTTTAGCCTCCATGTGTTTGTGTTTTCTACCTTTATTTTCCCCCTGTAATTAATTTCTAATCTCATAGTGTTGTGGTCAGAAAAGATGCTTGATATGATTTCAATTTTCTTAAATTTACTGAGGCTTGATTTGTGGCTCAAGGTGTGATCTATCCTGGAGAATGTTCCGTGTGCACTTGAGAAGAAAGTGTAATCTGCTATTTTTGGATGGAATGTCCTATAAATATCAATTAAATCTATCTGGTCTATTTTGTCATTTAAAGCTTCTGCTTCCTTATTTACTTTCATTTTGGATGATTTGTCCATTGGTGTAAGTGAGGTGTTGAAGTCCCCCACTATTACTGTGTTACTGTCGATTTCCTCTTTTACAGCTGTTAGCAGTTGCCTTATGTATTGAGGTGCTCCTATGTTGGGTGCATATATATTTATAATTGTTATATCTTCTTCTTGGATTGATCTCCTGATCATTATGTAGTGTCCTTCCTTGTATCTTGTAACATTCTTTATTTTAAAGTCTATTTTATCTGATATGAGTATTGCTACTCCAGCTTTCTTTTGATTTCCATTTGCATGGAATATGTTTTTCCATCCTGTCACTTTCAGTCTGTATGTGTCCCTAGGTCTGAAGTGGGTATCTTGTAGACAGCATATAGATGGGTCTTGTTTTTGTATCCATTCAGCAAGCCTGTGTCTTTTGGTTGGAGCATTTAATCCATTCACGTTTAAGGTAATTATCGATATGTATGTTCCTATGACCATTTCCTTAATTGTTTTGGGTTTGTTTTTGTAGGTCATTTTCTTCTCTTGTGTTTCCTGCTTAGAGAAGTTGCTTTAGCATTTGTTATAGAGCTGGTTTGGTGGTGCTGAATTCTCTTAGCTTTTGCTTGTCTGTAAAGCTTTTGATTTCTCCATCGAATCTGAATGAGATCCTTGCCGGGGAGAGTAATCTTGGTTGTAGGTTCTTCCCTTTCATCGTTTTAAGTATATCATGCCACTCCCTTCTGCCTTGTAGAGTTTCTGCTGAGAAATCAGCTGTTAACCTTATGGGAGTTCCCTTGTATGTTATTTGCCGTTTTTCCCTTGCTGCTTTCAATAATTTTTCTTTGTCTTTAATTTTTGCCAATTTGATTACTATGTGTCGGCATGTTTCTACTTGGGTTTATCCTGTATGGGACTCTCTGCATTTCCTGGACTTGGGTGGCTATTTCCTTTCCCATCTTAGGGAAGTTTTCGACTATAATCTCTTCAAATATTTTCTCTGGTCCTTTCTCTCTCTCTTCTCCTTCTGGGACCCCTATAATGCAAATGTTGTTGCATTTAATGTTGTCCCAGAGGTCTCTTAGGCTGTCTTCATTTCTTTTCATTCTTTTTTCTTTATTCTGTTCCACAGCAGTGAATTCCACCATTCTGTCTTCCAGGTCACTTATCCGTTCTTCTGCCTCAGTTATTCTGCTATTGATTCCTTCTAGTGTAGTTTTCATTTCAGTTATTGTATTGTTCATCTCTGTTTGTTTGTTCTTTAATTCTTCTAGGTCTTTGTTAAACATTTCTTGCACCTTCTCGATCTTTGCCTCCATTTTTTTTCCGAGGTCCTGGATCATCTTCACTATCATTATTCTGAATTCTTTTTCTGGAAGGTTGCCTATCTCCACTTCATTTAGTTGGTTTTCTGGGGTTTTATCTTGTTCCTTCATCTGGTACATAGCCCTCTGCCTTTTCATCTTGTCTATCTTTCTGTGAATGTGTCTATAGGTTAATATTTTAAGACTTTGGTCTTAACCCTTACTCATTGCTGCTCTGTATCTGATGGAAATGAACACCCAGGTAGGCTGCAGCCAAAAGAAAACTTATTTACCAGTGCTGAAAGAACTAGGGGCTTAGCATTCTCACATGATGAGAAATCTAGGGCTGGTGCAGCAGCAGCTCAGTGATAGTGTCAGAGAACAGGCTCTATTCTGTTGTCCCTAACTTGTGGTTTTTTTGCCCTCATAGTTCCAAAGTGGCTGCCACACTTCCAGCACTCACATTTGCATTCCAGGCAGAAAGGCAGTGGGAAGGCCAAAGGTCTCTAATTTGGAAGGCTTTGTCTTTTTATTTCGGAAGTGAAGCCCTTCCTAGCAGACTCCCACCTAGATCTCCTTGGCCAGAATGTGTCCCTGGCTACCCTTGGCTGGAAGGTAGTTTGAAAAGATGAGACATTAGCCTTCCAGCCTCCAGAGTTGCAGAAAGCAATGAAGGAGGTGGCTGGGAAAGGTGATGTGGGGCCAACTCATGTTCTTGCCTGGCCTTCTATTGTGGTCTCTGCAAGCAGGTCTCTTCACCTGTTCAATGTCCCCACGTAGACGCTGGATTCCAGCCTGGGGAGTTGAGGGACTTTTTAGGTGCTTCTGCCGTCCAAGGTCTGGGCAGTGATGGGAAGCCTGGAGAGCTTGACTCTCAGGACAGTTTGTTTTCTGGGCCTCATTTCCTCATCTGTAAAACGTGACCTGCCTGGCAGGGTGCTCACAGGACAGGAGACGGCGGGCACCAGGAGTCTGGCCGTAGTGGCAGAGCCATGGCAGGCAGGGTATGGCATTCGTAGAGCCCGGCTGAGCCACTCACCATCCTTGTACAGGCTGCAGCTCCCCCAGCTGGAAAATGGGAATGAACTCGGTTGTTCTGAGGGTTACATGAACTTATGTGCCAAAGTGCTTCAGTGACTGTTTCTGACCGTTTCTTTGGGACAGGTTCCTAGAGGGGTGAGACCTTTTGGAAGTTCCCGTTCCACAGGGAGGAGGTGCTGTTTCCAGCAGGAATTTGAGGAGGGAAATGAGGTCAAGAGCTGGTGGAGGGGTTGGAGGCCCTGCAGAGACTGGGGGGACTCCCCGACACCTCCCCAGTCCTGCCACCTCCAAAGAGGGCCCCGGGAACCCATCAGATGGTCTGTCCTCTGTGGCCCTGTAATGGGCCGACCCCGGTGTCTTCCCCACCACAGCCCCAATCAACGGCTCTCTGCTGGGCTTTGAGCCAGCTACTGCAGTGGCCTGGTCTGCCTTGCCAGTCACAGCCCTGTCCCCAAATAAGCCCCTTGGAGTAGCAGAGGCGGCTCACTGGGACCTCCCCCCGACCCCATAGGTTCCTGACCTGCTTAGGAGGGATGCAGACAAGCTTTACCTCTCTGTGCCTCTGCATCCTGGGAAAACGGGGGATGGTGGGGATGTGGTGGCCCCCTCCCCACAGTTTCATTTTGTCTTGGTTCCTGGCCTCTGTCTGGGCCAGACTCTCCAGGAGCTTGGAGAGAAGGAGTAGGTATATGTGCTGGGGGCTGACAGTCGTGGGGTTCCAGTCCTGTTCTGCCCTGCCCTGTCCTGTGACCATGGCGAGTGCCTTCTACTCTCTGGGTTCCTCACCTCTGTAAAAATATCCTCTTTCTAAGCCTCTTCTAACTTGGACATCTCCGTGACTGTGAATCCATGACTCAGGGTGTCCCCTGCCCAGGGGCAGCTTGCAATAGACCTTGGAGCCTCCTGCCCAAGAAGTGGCCCCAGGACAGTCCTCCCTCCCTCAGTGCAGAGCGGCACACAAGCTGGATTTGTGGGTGCGGTGCGCCCCCTGGTGGCTGCTCTGGAACACTGCTCGTCCAGGCCCCAATCCCCAAGGCCTCTGTGCTGGGTGAGGGCAGGCAGGGCCCAGCTGTAGGAGAAGCAGTTTTCTCTCCTTTTAAGGGAGATGGGTGGCGATGGGGTTGCTATAGTTCCTGGGAAGCTTTTTGACCCCAAAATGTAATCCCGCCACCAGCATCCCCATCTCAGAGAAACCAGCCTCCTGGCTGGGATTTTTCCCTCTTGTTTCTGGGGAGTTGGTGTGAACTGAGTGCATCATCCCCATGGTAACTTATATAAGCAGAATCATACAATATTTGTCTTATTTCACTTAGCATAATGTCTTCAAGGTTAATCCATGTTGTAGCATATGTCAGAATTTCCTTCCTTTTAAAAGCTGAATAATATTCCATTGTATGTATATACTATCTTTGTTCATCTATTCATCCATTGATGGACAATTGGGGTGCTTCTACCTTTTGGCTATTGTGAATAATGCAGCTATGAACATGGGTATACAAGTATTTATTTGAGTCGCTACTTTCAATTCTTTTGGGTATATACTCAGAAGTGGAATTGCTGGGTCATATGGTAATTCCAAGTTTGATTTTTTGAGGAATTTCCATATCATATTCTACAGTGGCTGCACCATTTTACGTTTCTATCAGCAATGCACAAAGGTTCTAATTTCTCCATATCCTTGCCAACACTTGTTCTTTAAAAAAAATTTTTTTTAATACTAGTTATCCTAATGGGTGTGAAGTGGTATCTCATTGTGGTTTTGATTTGCATTTTCCTAATGATTAGTGATGTTAAGCCTCTTTTCACGTACTTATTGCTCTTTTACTTTTTAAAACTATTTTCCACAGATCAGAAAGCTTGACCATCATTTGAGAACTAGTTAGAAATGCAAATTCTCAGACACCATGAAGGATAGACTGAATTAGAAACTCTGCACCTGGGCCCCAGGAATCTGGGTTTTATTCAACACTAGGTAATTCTGATGCACACTCAAGTGTGAAAACCACTGGTCTGCGCACTGTGCCAGGCACTTTGCAGCATTATTTCATTTATTACACTGTTATTATTCCCATTTGGCATATGAGAAAACCAAAGCTCAGAGAGGTGAAGTCTCTTGACTAAAGTCACACAGAGTACACGCTCCAAACTCCTAAGCTGTCTGTGAGGTGCGTTCCATGGGATTTACCAGGAGCCTGGGCTGGGGCTCCCTGGCTGCCCAGCAGGGGGAGTCCTTTACCCAGGGCCCAGAGTCTAGGCTTGGAGAGAGTGGGGAGGGCTGAGCCCTTGGAAGCTGGGCAGGACCCTCAGGGCTCACCCCTTCCCGCTTCAGTCCTCACCACTTACCCTATCCTCATCTCTCCCACTTGGACTCTCAGCCTCTGACTGCAAAGAATGCTGGGGCAGGGACTCAGGGCAACTTGGTTGAAGTTTGAGAGGTCCCATTAACAAGCTGTGTGACCTTGGGTATGTTGCTGAACCATCCTGAGCCTCAGTTTCTTCATCTCTAAAATGGAGGTTACCATCCTGCCTTGGTGATCCATTGAGAACATGAAGGGCCCTTCAGGTCTGAGGCGTTTTGGCTTCCTGGAGGGTTGAGATGACTGATGTTCTTTGGGAGGAATGGAAAAATGAACATTTACTGGGTGCTAAGTATGTGCTGGGCAGTCTCAATGTGACATGAGTTTATGCCAACATAGTGAAATAAGGAATATTATACCCATTTTGCAGATGAGGAAACTGGGCTCAGAGAAGAGACGTGAGTTGCCTAAGGTTCCCATGGCCAGAAAATGGCAGAGCTGGAGTTCCAACTCAGGTTCTCTCTTCTTCCAGGCAGCCGTCCAAACAGAGGGCTAATGTCTACTCCAAGGAGGGATGGGGAGACAAGGAGGCCAAGTTGTCTCCATCCCTCCCACCTTCTTGGACTCTGGGACTAGGCCACCTGCCTTTGGCTCCACCAGCTACTAGCTGCGCTCCCCATGGGCAGATCACTCCCGTTCTGGGCTAAATGTTTGTGTCTCCCCCAAACTCATATGTTGAAACCTAACCCCTAAAGTGATGGTGTTAGAAAGTGGGGACTTTGGGAGGTGACTAGGCCATGAGGATGGAGCCCTCCTAAGTGAGATTAGTGATCTTGTTAAAGGGACCCCCAAGAGTCCCCTCACCCCTTACATGTGTGAGGACATGTGGAAGACGGCTGTCTGTAAACCAAGAAATGGGCCCTCACTAGACACTGAATCTGCTGGTGTCTTAATCTTGGACTTCCCAGCCTCCAGAACTGTGAGAAATAATTTTCCATTGTTTGTAAACCACCATTGTTTGTAGTCTATGGTCTTTTGTTATAGCAGTCTGAATAGACTAAGACACTCTTCATCCTGAGCCTCAGTTTGCTTGTTTGTACAATAGAAATAATAAACCTTGGATTATTCAGGATTTTAACTGGCTCACAGTATGGGAAGTGCAGGGATGGAAATATTGGGGTGGGTTTCTCTGTCAGCCAATCATTCTGTCAGTCTCCATGTGTCTCTTGGTTTCTCAGTCTGCCTCTACATCTCTCTTGGCTCTGCTTGTCTCTTGTCTGCTGGCCTCACTTTCTCCTACTGCACACGGGCTTCCTTGATGTGGTGAGTGAGGACAGGAGGACAGGGCCATGGGCAGCATTGGGCTATGTCTTTCCAGCTCAGCCACACCAGGGAAACAGAGAGCATCTCTACCAACATCCAAATATAAAATACCAGAGCAAGAGTCTGATTGGCTGAGCTTGTCTATTCCTGGGCCAATCGCTGTGGCCACTTGGAGATGAGATGCTCCTATTGGCCAGATCTACGTCACATGTCCACCCTTCTGGTTGGAGAGAGAGGTGCTGTGATTAGCAGTCTCACTAGAACCACTTGGGGTGGGACTAAGTTGATTAGCCACAGCTAACTCATCACGCTTACCGCGTGCCAGCGCTGTTCTAAGAAGCACCTTAAATGCATTAATTCATTTCACTCTCGAAACAATGATCCCATTTTGCAGGAAAGGAACTGAGGCAGAGAGGCACACAGCTGCTGAGTAGTGCGGCTGGGATTTGAACTTCATCTGGTTCCAGAGCTCCTGCTCGTACTTCACCTAAAGAACAACTCTAATGGTTGCAGAGTTACCAGAAGCAGTGGGGAGGGCTGGTTGGCAGACAAAAGCTGCCCATTTCCCTTCTACCACCCATGGGATCTTTGAATGACACGGAAGGCACTCAAACCTGGGCTTGGCACACAGTGGGCTTTTGGGGATGGAAGTTCCCTTCCCTTTCCTTGGGAAGTCGGGGCACCAGCTTCTTCTCCAGGGAACTGGGTTGATGTGCCCAGCTGAAAGGGGTCTATGGATGTAATCCAGCCTGAGCAGCTCAGGAGGACCACTGCTCCCTCCCTTGATGGGAACACTGGAGGAAGCCATTCGGGCCCTCCTCCTGCAGCCCCCACTGCCCCCCGCAGAGGTCCTTCTCTCAGTGCACACAGAGCCCGGGCAAGGGTCTGGGGTTGGGGTCAGGTCTGGAGTCTGAGGGCGTCTTGCTGCTAGGGCATCGTGCCTCCTCCTGGGTGTCACGCTCCTTCCCTCTGTGTTATCCTTGGAGCCCGTGGGTCGTGGGCTCACCAGGGGCTGGGGTGGGCCTCCGCTGGGTACACAAACACCAGTCGGCCATCCAGTGACCAATGAACAAGGGGAGCCCTCAGCAGAACTCGATAAGGTTTCCAAAAACAAGACTGGGCCTCCTGGAATGTGTTCTTCCCTCCTGCTGGCGGCTGCTAATTTATGCTAATCAGATGCATGAAAACCCCAAGTCCCCAGTGGGTCCAGGGGGACAGGGAGGATCCAACTGGATGAACAGGGGATGAAGTGGACCTGTGTTTCCCTGGCTGCCTGGTCCCTTACCTGGGCCCCTAGAGCGGCTCCAGTTCTCCTTAACCCCTGCCCTGCTGAGCCAGAGGGGCCCCGTCCTGTCCTGGGAGAGGAGGCAGGGTCCCTGGGGAAGGTCAGGGGCATGGGGCTTCCAGACACGTAGGCTGTGTGCCTGGGGAAGGGCCAGGCAGGTCCCCGATAGGCATTATCTCATTGACTCCTCTCCCGATGCCCCCATAGGAGTCACAGTGGCCTTGAGGATACAGAGGCCAGGAGGGGTTTAGAGACTTGCCTGGAAATGGGAGCAGCTGGTGACAACTCCGGTGTCAGGCAACCGGGGGCTGAGTTCCTGGATTGGCCATGTAACACTGTAATGACCTTGAGCAAGCTGTGTAACTTTTGCGCCTCAGTCCCCTCATCTGCAAAATGGGGATGATACCAGTGCTTCCTTCAGGGGTGTGGGGGGATCGAATGAGAGGCTGCACAGGTGGGTAGGCACTCAACTGCTTCGTCCGTGACCATCAGCAAACCCTGGAGTGGAGCTGGGGGCGGCTCCAGTGTCCGCCTCTGGAACCTGGGCTCTTCCAGAGGCCCCAGGCTCCTTCCTCGATGAGGGTTCTGAGGACAAGGACATTCCCAAGGCCCAGACCCTTTCCATCCAAGGCTCCTACCTCGTGCTGCATGCCCAAGGGCAGGGGGGGGCGGTCCCTGGAGCTCGCTCTTGGCTCCTCCAGGCCCTCGGTGGGCAGCCCTGGGCCGTGGGAAGGGCACGGGGTTCAGGATCAGGGGTGTGGCCTCAAGCCCAGGTCTGCCTCTTTCCCTCTGGGTGGTCGCATCGTGGCCTCTGGCGGTGGATGAGCTCTGAGTGTGCAGGCCATGGTCATCCCGCCTCTTTACCTTTGCCTGTGCGGCTTCTACCACCAGAAAGTGCCTTTCTCACTCCCCTCTCTCTTCTGGGCACAGACTGCACCTGCAAGGTCCCCCTCGAGGCCCATCTCCTTTGTCAAGATCCCTGGCTGAGATTCCACGTCCTTGACCTGCTGCCGCTGCCCTCATTCTCCTCACCTAACCCCCTGCCCCTCCACTGCTCACTCAGTCGCTCCCTTCGGTGTTAATTTGCCCTCAGCTCCGTGCCCAACACCTACAAGGAACGGACAAAGCACACTTCCACTCTTACGGTTTGAGTTTTCTCTCTCTGGCCTCAGTTTCCCCATCTGTCCAATGCTGGAAGGGGTGGCACCCTGAGCGTCTGAGGGCTCCCCATCCTTCTCTGGCTATACCGCAACCCCTGGCAACGTGAGGGAGCCCAGAGACAGGGGGATGGCTTCCTTGGGCTTCCAGAACCATCAGGCCCACAGTGATCAGGTGATTCTGGGTAGTCTATCTGGGGGCCTGGACCTTGCAGCCACGAAAAATGATCTTAAGTTTTCCATGGAGGGAAAATCCCAGCCCCGGCCACGTGAGTTACTTTGGGACACCATGGCTGGTGCTCTCTGCTCTTGCCCAAATAAACTGGCCGCAACCAGTGAGGCCTGGAAGGCCCTGCCCTCTCTTGTTTACGGCCCTGCCAGCCTTCGTGGCTGGTCAGTGGCCGGAATCGGCGTATACCCTGGATTCTCTCGGCCCAGGCTGGGTGGAGTGGGCACAGGATCCTAAAATATCCTGACCTCTTAACGGCAATGTGGTCTCTGGGCCGAGCAAGGGCATCCAGAAATGAAGAAAAAGGAAAATAAAACAAACATAAACAATCCCAGTGTCACCCCTCCGGGAGGCTTCCCGTGTGTGACGGGCATGCGATACAGCCCGACACCAGGAAGAAAACCATTTTCCTGTCAGCTGATCACAAAAACGTATGTAGCCCACAGGATGGGGCAAAACATCGGTGTAATTTTTCCACTGGTGCTTTCAGCCCTTACAGAGTTGGCTACGGTTGACTGTGCAGGTGTCCAGGGGTCTGTCTTCCTCTTTCCCATCCACCTTGTCCCCCCACCTAGGGGCTTGTACCCTGCTGCTAGCTCTCTATGGGGTCCTGCCCGGAGACTGATGTTCCCATCTCGCCTGGGAGGGCCAGAGAAGGCCTTGCTGTCCTCCACCGAGCAGGCCTGGGTCTTTGCAAACCTTCCAGCACAGCATCCTCCAGACGAGGCTTTTCTCAGGGGTGGGTCACCATATCAGACAGCTTTGGTGACTAACAGGTCTAGAAACGTCCCTTGTCTCCGCCACCAGCAGTGAGACAGGGAGGCGACAAGCTCCGAGGCAGAGCCTGACCTCCTCGTCTTTCTGTGAGGGCAACAGCAGCTTCAGCGGCGACCGCTTACTGAGCATGTACCGTGTGGCAGTCACGGTGCCAAGCTCTCTGAAAAAGCTCGCTTAATGCCCATGGCAACCCCGTGCAGGAGAGTCTATTCAGAGACTCGCTAGCAAACAGGCTCTCTGAAACACAAAACAAATTACAGTTCGTCCCGGCTGGTAGAACCTGCCGATTTCCATGGTGTAAATGCTTCCACCGTGGCTGATAAGGTCGCTGACCGCAGAGTTAGGAACACGTGTGTGCAGTTTGCCACACAAGCCGGTGGGAGCCTGCCCCAAGCGTGCCCCTGGTCTAGTCTCGTTTAACACACTGTAGTTAGCAAGGACAATTTGCAAACTCAGGTGTGAGGAGAGCAGCTTTCTTTCTATTGATAAATTCTGAACTGACCTTAATTTCTATGTGATGCCTTCACCGCATTAAGTTATGGAAACATCAGTCATTCCCGGTCCCCCTGGCCCCTGCCCCAGGGCTGTTGAAGGTCTGAGGGTCTAGGTAGCACTGGGACGCCGTTGGGAGGAGCACTTTAGACCCTAGCATTGTTATCTGCTGGCTTGTCCCTGTTCTTGTCTAGTTCTTGAGGGCACTGCTGGGTCCTCACTCATTTCTCATCACCGTATCCCTCTGGAGCCACCAGCTCCCTGCGGCCATGTGGATGCCATGCCTGTGCCTCCGTGGGTACAGGGGAGGATGTTCACTGCACCTGTCCCTCTGAGGGGAGAGCTCTCTGCTCACCAGCCATGGGGTGGGGCTCCGGCTGCCCCGTCCGCCCCCAGGAAAGGCCATGTCCCTAGCTCCTGTGCCAGGCGGGAACTCCGATCTCACCACATCCCAGCTCTCTCCCTCTGTCTTGGGTCTCCAGAGCATCTGGAGAGCTCCCACTCCAGTGGGGGCTCAGCGACCCCCACTGCTTCTTGCGTCTGTTCCCCCGCAGCCCCCACATCTACCTGGTCTCAAGAGTGGATGACTCCGGTTCATCACCTGGGCTTCCACATTTTCTACACTATGGCAGAGTCCGGACTTTTGAAACTCAAAAGCCAGTGAATTTGACTCTTTGTTATCTGCACTCTTCTGTGTTATCCCCGAGGACAGCAGTGTTCCAGGCTGCCCCAAGGTGGGCACTGGGGAGCAGGGGGACAGGAGGGGGACAGGACACAGAAAATTCTAGGGAAGGAGGCACTGGTGGATATTTCAACATGTTATGCTACCACGTCCTGGTAAGGAAACAAATGCAGAAAGGTTCAGGTCATCCAGCAGGTCGGAGACCGAACCTGCTGAACCCAAGTCCCCACGACTCCCAGCCCCACAGAAAGCCGTGGGTGAGTGAGGCAAAGCGAGGACGGAACTCAGGGCTCTGGTCTCTGTCTGGTGTTGGCCCCATGGGACCAGGTGCTGCCCAGAATCCTGGGAGGCCTCAGAAGGCCTGAGGGAGGGAGAGAGAAACACAAGAAGGAGGGAGCTGCTAGTGCCTGCTGCCCCCCAACGCTGTGTGACCTCAGGCAGGGCTGTGCCCTCTCTGGACGTCCATTTCTCATTTCATTTGCTGGAAGTGCTCCAAAGGAGGTAGAGGAGCTGGCCTCCTTTGAGGCAGCCCCTTTCTGCTCCTGGCCTCTCCTGGGCATCCTAGCTCGGGACTCAGGGCTGTAGATTCATGAAGTCCTCCTCCCCTCTCTAATTTTCTTTCTTTCTTTTTTTTTTTCTGTTGTACGCGGGTCTCTCACTGTTGTGGCCTCTCCCGCTGCGGAGCACAGGCTCTGGACGCACAGGCTCAGTGGTGGTCATGGCTCACGGGCCCAGCCGCTCCGCGGCATGTGGGATCTTCCCGGACCGGGGCACGAACCCTGGTCCCCTGCATCGGCAGGCAGACTCTCAATCACTGCACCACCAGGGAAGCCCCCCTCTCTAATTTTCTAATGATCCTGAACATTATAGAAAAGTTGCAGGTCAAGTATGAAAAATCATTTCCCCCTGACGATTTGAGAGTAAGTTGCTGCCGTGGTGACCCATCCCCCTGAATATTTTAGTGTCTGTTTCCTACCAACAGGGACCTTACCCCCACAAACACAAATCGACCTGGAAATCAGGACACTGATGCTGACACATCTCAAAGGACATTCTTGAGCCCCATACGAGGTTACCTGTGGTCCCAGGAATGTCCTCGCGTTGAGCTGTCCTCACGTCGAGTTGTCTCGTCTCTCCAGTCGCCTTGGGCCTGGAACAGCTAGTTCTTCATTTCCTCATCTATTCTGCACTTTCTTGGCCCTGATGCTGCTGAAGATGGCAGGCCAGCTGCTTTGCAGAGTGTGCCTCATTTGGGGTTTGTTTCCTCGTGGTTAGATTCAAGTTGGGCATCTTCAGCTGAGCTATCACAGAAGTGATGCCGGGATTCCCGCTACTTCCTGCACGTGGCACGCACTTGGGATTTGCCCCGTTACTGATGAAGCCGCTCTGGACCCTCGGCTGGGCTCGGCCTGCAGGCCTCTCCAGAGTCAAGTTACACTGTCCCCTTTGTATCGGAAAAGCATTTTCTGGGTGGTACTTTGAGACAGTGCTAATTGCTGTTGCTCATCACACTTCTAATTCATTTGTTCATTTATTCAAGGTGATAAATGATAACTCCTGTCTTATTCAGTGGGTGATAATGTGTGACTATCGTTTTTCTTCCGATGCTCAAGGGGAGCTGGAGGGGGCCCTTCTTGCTGGCTCTTGTGGCTCCAATGACGGACTCATTGCTCTTTGAGTTCTTCCTTACTTCCTGGCACAGAAAGCTGTTCAGGGCTTATCTCGTTCTGTCCCTGGCCTGACCCTGGAATCAGCCATTTCTCCAAGGAACGGCCTCATTTTAAGCTTTCCATGTGATTCCCAAGTGAGGTAGAACAAACGGTTATTGTATCATATGTGTGTGTATGCGTGAGTGTTAGATGTGTGTTGAGAGTATATGTATAAGATACATTTGAAAAAAAAGAAAAACCCAGACATTGTACTGTGTTTGGGCAAGTTCTTATTTTTAAAAAATACGCTAGAAGCTTTAAAAGCTGGGCGGCGGGGTGGAGGTCATGGGATGGTGCTCTGGGCTTCTTGTGGACTCTGCTTTGCCCCCCGGCCTATGAGGTGCACGTCTGGGCCCCTCCTGTCTTGGCCGGCACAGCTGGAGCTCAGAGGGGCACAGGCGAGGCTGGGGGTCCCGCCAGAGCAAACACAGCCCCTGCACAGGCCAAAGGAAACAGCCCTAGGTCAATATTAGCTCATGCGGAACAGGCCCGAGGAATGCGCGGTTTGTTCCACGTGGCCTCTGGGAGGCAGAGGGGGCTGAGGCTCAGGAGCTCACGGGGGCCCTAGATGTCATAGGTCCAACCTCCTTCTGCATGGATGAGGACACTGAGGCCTGGAGGTGGCAGGGACTTGCCTTGCGTCACAGTGTAAGCGGTGGGACTGGCCCTCAGTGGAACATTCATTTGTGTTTTCCATTCTTTTCCTTTGGGTGCTTCTGATTTCTCTTCCGTGGCTTCTGAGAGGCAGTGGAAGGCAGGTCGGCGAGCACTGGACGGGGGGTCAGGGATCCTGGATTCTATTCCCGGTGCTTCCCCGGGTCCACGGCGGGACTCTGGGACGTTACTCCCTCCCTCTGGGCCTCCTTCTTCCTTTATCTCAAAGACCCCCTTTCCCTGCAAACTGTCATTTTTGCCCTTCTGTGCTCCTGCTTCAGGAATTCAGGTCCTCAAACTCAAAAGTCACTGGGGGCCAGGTAGAGAAGGTAGCTGTGTGATGCGAGCAGTTGTGAGGTTGGCAGGGCGAGCTGGAAAACATGGGCCCTGCACGACGGCGCTCACAGTACAACGGGATGGCCACACCAGCCAGTCACAGGAGGCCCTGAGGGTTTGCAGGTCCTGTTGACTGTTTTCACGTGTAGGTGCCGGGAGGCAGACAGACAGACGACGTGCTTCCTCTCCTTGTCCTGTTGTCTCCCAGGACCCAGTGGAGAGGGAGGCCTGGCTGGGGCTGCAGCATCTGAAGCGCAGGGGAACATCCCAGGAGGTGCTGCAAAGCTCAGCCGTGAGATGCAGCCGCGAGAAGCAGGGAGTGGGCTTATTGGAGCCTGGGAACGACGTGATCCCTATTCTAGCCTTTGCATTGGGCTAGTCGAGATTTCATCTAAACTCCAGCTGCCGGGATGTGCACGTTGCCTGCCCACCTCCTGCCTTATCTGTGGGCCCTTGGCCTCCTATCGCCCAACTCCAGCTGCTTCCCCATCCAGCCTCCTACCATGAAGGAGCGTCACTGACCGCCAACCGCCGTCCACACCCTGAGACAACCTCCCCACACCACCGCCAACCCCGGCTCTCAGAGAAGCTGAGACCCAGCTTCTGCTCATCCAAGGCCAGCATCTGTGTTCCAGCTGTACCATGGACTGCCTGTAGGATCCTGGGCAAGTTACTCAACTTCTCAATGCCTCGGTTTTCTCATTTGTGAAATGGAAAGAGTGAGGTCTCCCTGGCTCACTGGGTTGTTTTGAGGACTGAAGCAGCTAAGGTAAGAGAGTTTGGTACAAAGCAGAGGCTTCTGTCATCCCCGGCTCCAAGACTGGATCTGAGACTCAGGTCTCAGCACATCAGGCCTGGCTGGAGGCCTGCCTTCACCTGGAAGCCTTCCCTGATTTCCACAGCCCAGGCTGAACTCCAAACTCCAGGCTCAGAGAATAAATAGATCAGCAGTTGGAGAGAGATGCGGAGCAGGAAGGAACCTTCTTCGTGAGCACTGAGGACAACCTCCTTGTTCTGAATCTCAGGGAAGAGACTGGACTCGGGCTAAGGTTGCACAGTGACCGAGGGACAGAGCTGGATCTAGAAGTCCCCACTGTTCCTCCTTCTGTAATCTCCCTGCTCTTCCCGTTTAATGTCCTTCCAAGTGATATAACCACCGAATATCCACAAAGGAAGTCTCTCTTATTTGGTGAATGGGTAAACTGAGGCACAGAAGACTCCGTCTAGACACAAAGCAAGTAAAGCTGGTTTCCAGTACGGTGCTCTTCCTAGCACAATGCTGGCCTCCTGTGATCTGCATCCCTTCCCTCCAGTCACCCAAGGAGGGGGAAGCTGTGGACAAACGTTTACGACACCCATTCTGTGTCTATCCTCACCCCTTCCTGGTTGAGCCTCCACTCTAGACTAACACAAAAATGGGATGAACAGACAGTATAATTAGGGCCTGAAAAATGGTACAAATCAGGATACACAAGTAATTCAGAAGAGGGAATGATGTAGAAACAACAGCATAAAAATACTAGAAAAAAAATGGAATATTTTTATAATCAGACACTTAAATAACTATAACTTAAAATAGCAATGAATTCAAGTAGCCTTTAAAAATGGTAAAAAGAATCCACAAGTGACTCAAAAGATAAACTGTGTGAAAATACTTATAACTTATATTACTAACAAAAGATGAACTTCCATAATATATAAAGAGCAACTCCAAATCAATAAGAAATAAATCACCAACCAATAGAAAAAATGGGCAAAGGATCTGGACAGTTTATTAGAAGGGGAAATACAAATGGCTCCTAAACATATGAAAATATTGTTAACCTTACTTATAAAGTGAATTGAACTGCAATGCAAGCCATTTTTCATCTATCATGTTGATAAAGATCAAAAAGTTTGATAACTCACTGTGTTGGTGAGAATGTGGGAAACAGTCACTCTTTTACATTGCTGGTGGGAGTATATATTGGTACAAACTTTATGAAGAATGATTTGTCAGTATTGATCAAAACTGGCTTGTTTGTACCCGTTAACCTAATAATTCCACCTTTCAGAATTTATCTTACATGTGTACTCAAACATGTGAAAGTGATGCATATAGAATGATACCTACTGCTGTAGTGTTTGCAATTGCAAAAGTTTGGAAACAATCTAATATCATTGGTTAAAGATTATTTAGTTATGAGATAGTCACTCAAAGGAATACTATGCAGCTGTAATAAAGAATGGGAACCCTCTTTATGCACTTAAATGCCACAGGCTCCAAACTTATCCTTCAGGGAACACCTGGTGCAGAACGTAAGGTAAGCTACTATTTTTGATAATGAGATGTATATGAAGGTGCTTGTACCTGTGTAGAAATCTCTGGAAGGAAACACTAGAAACCAGGTCATACCTTTGCCCCATGGGAGGTTAATGGGGCAGCTTTTGGACAGGGGTGGGATGGATACTTATTTTTCACTGTATATCTTCTTGGACTTCCCTGGTGGTCCAGTGGCTAAGACTCCGCCCTCCCAATTCAGGGGGCCTGGGTTTGATCCCTGGTCAAGGAACTAGATCCCACATGCCACAACTAAGAGTTTGCATACCGCAACTAAAAAAGATCCTGCATGCCTCACCGAAGATCCTGCACACAGCAACTAAGACCCGGTGCAGCTAAATAAATAAATAAAAAAGTAAAAAATAGAATTTTATACCATGTGCATGTTATCTATTCAAAAATAAATTTTAAAAAGTGAATGGTAAGGGTATGACTTTACCCATAGGGAGAATGTACTCCCAGCAAACCCATTCTCTCCTGAAATCCTCAGTTTCTTAGTCTGTAAAATGGGGACAAGAACAGCACCTTCCCAGAGTGAAAATGAGACTATGTGTGTGTAAGGCCAGCCCTCCAGAGATGCCCTGTGGTGCTGCTCCTTCAGTTTCCCCGGACCTTATCACTACCCTCTGTCGTCCTGGGAACCCCCCAGGAGGCAGGGCTCAGCCTCCTGCCCTCCTCAGGCAGGAGCACAGGGCTATGTTGCTTAGCAAAGCAGCTGGGGGGTGGGGTGGAAAATGTCAACATCAGATTAGCCCTGATGGGAAATAGCACGCTTCTCCAACCACAAACACCCCCACATTTCCCTCCAGTGTAAGGGGGTTTTGGGGGAATGGGGTGGGGCTGAGGTAGGTGATACCAGTGACACCTTCAAGCCTTGTACACCCAAGGCCTCTTGCCAAGGTATCCTTGTTGGGTGGGGGGGGGGGTGGTGGAGCGTGCATCTGCAGGGGCTCCAGCCTCATGGCTGCCCTGCTCTGTGGGATCCGGAAGAGCTCTGCCTCAGAGAAAGTCTTGACTTCCCTGGGGAGCTGCAGACAGAGCCCCTGATTAGTGGCTGCCAAAGAATAGACCCCGTAGGCCATAGGGAGCCACTGAAAATTCTTGAGCCAGACAGGGCTTGTTCAGAATCAGCCTTTAAGAAGTGTGGTTGGCAATGGGAGAGGTGATAGGCTGGGGCAGGGATACATGCCTCAGATGCCACCTGTCTAGTCCAATGTCCTTATTGTTATCTTAATTTTCATAGTGATTCTGCGAGAAAAGCCGGCCTATTGTTATACCCATTTTACAGATGAGAAAACTGAGAGAGGCAGTGAGACTAGCCCTAGGTCACATAGCTTACCAGGGGTGAAGGTGGGGTATGAACCCAAGTGTGTCCCCCTCCAAGGTCTGCGGATTTCCCCTAAACCTGATGCCTCTCGAACTGAGGGTCCAGCTATTTTTAGACCACCAAAGTCATCTTGATTATGCCTTTTACTAAGAGGTGGTATCGTCACCCGTCCCTGTACTATTAATAATGTTGTGACTATTACTGCCCTCTGCCTTCCCCAGTTGAGTTTCGGCTGGAATCACTGGGGCTGCCACCTGTGGCCCCAGGCTGGAGGCAGCCCCGACTGGGCGACTTCGACTTTTACGAGTGGTGGCTGGGATCTAGCTGGAGCTCTTTCAAACGGCAGCCCCTTGCAGGCGGGACCTTTGTCTTGCTCACTGCTCCTTACCCGAGGCCTAGCACTGTACCTGGCACACAGTAGGCAGGCAGTAAAAGCTTGTCAAATGAATACAGGGATGAGGCTGTCACCTGTCAAATTAGCATCTCTGCACTGTCCCCCCAGAGGAATCGCCGGAACAGACCCAGGTTTCCTGGACCATAAGGCCAGCGTGGATGGGGCTGCAGGGTCTGAAGAGGGCATCCTCACAAGCTCAGAGCTGGACTTCAGGCACCTGGGCAGATTCTATGGGAGGAGATGCGGCCTTCGAGTCAGGCATGTGTCCTAGGTGGGCCTCTTGTAGTTTGTCCAGTGTTTTTAATGGTTAAAGTATATATATATATATATATATATATATATATATATATATATATATATATATATATTCATGTCAATTACGCCTCTTGCTAGGAGGTGGTATTGTTACCTGTCCCTGTGATGCCATCTCTCTCTCTCTCTTTCTCTCTATCATCTATCCATCGATTCTGAATCGGTGGCCCAGACCACCTCCTCTTCAGACACTTGTAGGAGGGCAGAGGGCCCTGAGGCCCAGGTCTGACAGCAGATCCAGCCCTCCAAAAGCCCTCGGCCCAAAGAAACACCTTCCCTCCTGGGAGTGTGTGGGCTGGGCCTGGGCAGCAGCCCCTGGAGCCTGCTTAGCCTGGGGACCCCTTCTTCTTCTGCCCCAGCCTCTCTCCACAGCTAAGCGGGAGGTGGTGGTACTGGGGCCCTGGAGGTGGGGATGGGGAAAGGCAGAGGATTTGGGAGGTGAGAGGGAGGCTGAATCCACAGGGCTTGGTGACTGGGAGGAAGTGAAGGCGAGGGTAAGGTGAGAGGGGTACTGGGCGATGGGGAGGCTGGAGGGTCCGCACCCAGAGGGCTTGGTTTGGGGCATACTGAGTACAAGGTGGATGCAGGGGTACGGGTGGGCGGGGCTGAGGCTCAGAGGCCCACCTGGGCAGGGGTTCCCTAGAGCAGGGATGGTGGTCTGGGACAGCAGCAGTGGTGGCTACAGGGTACAGCCTGGTCCCCTCTGGCCTGGCTTTCCAACATGACCAGGGTCTTGCCCATTGCTGGCAGGGAGAGGCCTCGACCACAATGGGGCTCTTCAGCCGCAGCTGGCCGGGAACAGACCTTTCAGCAGTTGCTTGAGATTTACTGGAGGCTCTGAAAGTGTTGCAGTCAGGAGGCCTGGGCTGACTGACCGGGGGCCTCACAGCTGTTTACCCAATGCCGAGAAGTTCAAGGGCAGCAACAGCCCAGACAGCCTGGAGGGTGTCCAGGCTCTGCGTGCAGCTTCTCAGGGTAAGTAAACTGCCTGGCACTGGGGCCTGGCCAAGGAGGGCCAGGCCTCAGGAGGATGGCTTTGGACCACTCCCTGATGTTATAGACAGGGACACAGAGGTTAGAGTGGGCAAGTGATTATCCCAAAGTCCCACAGCAAGTCTGTTCTCTAGTAGAGACCAGAAGCCAGGCTAGCAGAGGCAGCAGAACAAAGTGATTGAGAATTATCACTTACTGAAGTGAACTTGTTTATGTGGGTTCTTGTTTACTTACTATCTCCCCTACTACACTGTTCACCCCATGAGAACAGGGACCTTGTTTGTCTTGTCCACTGTTGTGTCCCAGGCACTTAACACAAGCCTCTTGTTGAATGGATGAATGAAGTCAGAATTCCTGGGTAGGGTTTCTTTTTCTCACAGTACAGGATGGCCAGAGAAAGGGGGTTCAGGCCTGATACAGAGGCTTCATGATGTCATCAGGGCCCCAGGCTCTTTCCATCTTTCTCCTCAAGTATTCTTAGTCTTTTGTCCTCATGCTTCCAAAATGCCTGCTGCTCCTCCAGCCATTGTGCCTGTATTCCTGGCAGGAATAGGAGAGTTAGGACAAAGGGCAGACAGCATGTACTTATAGAGTCTGTCCCTTTTTAATCAGGATAACTATAGTTTTCCTAGAAGTCCCTTAATAGTGCTTTGGTCAGAACCATAAATATTAGTTCTCAGTCTTTCTTTTTAAAGAAATCTCTTCCAGGGACTTGGCTCTTTGCAGGGCCTATCACTTTTGTTGTTTGGTTGTTGTTGTTTTTATTTAATTAAGTAAAAATCCCCCATCTGGGGGAAATGCCCTAATGAGGTCATTCTTAATGTGGGGTTAATGGCAGGTGTGCAGCTTTCCGGGGACCTGGATCTTTGAGGCTCTTTCCGAGGGTGGGGTTGACAGCTGGGAGAAGGGAAGTGCTGCCGGAAACAGATGCTTCACAGGGATTACCCTCCAGTCCTCATAGCAGCCCTGGACACAGTATGACAGTTCCCACTCTAAAGCCTCAGAGCAAGAAAGAGGCTGGGTGGAGACCAGAGCCAGGAGGGGAGTTGGGTTCCCAGCTCCAGGATCAGTGTTCTTTTCCCCATAGACAGCACCGGTGGCACCCATGGTCCAAGATGCTGGTGAATCTTTGGTGAATGCCCAGAGCTGATATTCTGCCAGAGGGCACTGGCACGGCTCTTCATGCTATTTATAGCTAGCACCCTTTCCAACTGCGGTGCCATCACCCTAGAGCCTCCTGCTCCGGAGCCTTGGCTGTCCTGCCCAGGCTGACCCTCTGAGGTCAAGGCCTAGCTCTCCTCCACATGAGTATGGAGGGGCCCTCAGGTTGCACATGCAGGCCCCAGCCCCCGGTGAGCCTGCTGAGTTGGGGGGCAGGAGAAGGGGAAGGAGGCCTATGTGGTTTCTCATATTTTCCAGGCCTCTGGCCTTGGCCCTGCCGGTCCCACCTCCAAATCTCAAAGGCAGAAGTGAGGTGGTGAGGGCACCCAGGAGGGAATTATAGGCCAGTGGTCTGGCAGGAATCTTGACCCTCGGCCTGGGTGAGCCACAGAGGGTACCCAGGACTCCCCCGGGGAAGAGAGCCCTGGAGTTACCCTTGGCTACAACACTCACATGCTTCCCAAGCAGCTGTCCCCGGGCAGGACCCGATTTCTGGTTCTACTGTGGCCCAGCTGTGTGTCCTGTGGCAGGCCACTGTCCCCTTGGGCCTGCCAGGTCCACATCAACACCTTTATGCTGCCTTCCTCGCCAGGCTGGGTCTGAGGGAAGCTCAGCTGAGCTACGAGCTGGGAAAGTGCTTAGCTAATAACAGAAATAATCATAACAGCAATCATAATCAAAATAGCTCCCGGTGTTGGGTCTTTGCTGTGAGCCAGATCCTCCAAAGTGCTTTGCCTGGTTCATTGAAAGGACACAAGACTCCCCAACTCTTATTATTATTATTATTATTTTTTTGTGGTACACGGGCCTCTCACTGCTGTGGCCTCTCCCCTTGCGGAGCACAGGCTCCAGATGCGCAGGCTCAGCGGCCATGGCTCACGGGCCCAGCTGCTCCGCGGAATGTGGGATCCCCCCAGACCAGGGCACGAACCTATGTCCCCTGCATCAGCAGGAGGACTCTCAACCACTGCGCCACCAGGGAAGCCCCCAACTCTTCTTTAAAAAAAAATTATTTTATTATTTATTTATATTTATTTTTGGCTGCGTTGGGTCTTCGTTGCGGTGCACGGGCTTCTCATGGCGGTGGCTTGACTTGTGTAGCACGGGCTCTAGGCATGTGGGCTTCAGTAGTTGTGGCACACGGCCTCAGCAGCTGTGGCTCGCGGGCTGTAGATTGCAGGCTCAGTAGTTGTGGCTCGTGGGCTTATTTGCTCAGCGGCATGTGGGATCATCCCGGACCAGGGCTCGAACCTGTGTCCTCTGCACTGGCAGGTGGATTCTTAACCATTGCACCACCAGGGAAATCCCTTCCGTTCTCTGTTTAAATATGAAACCTGATAGAGTCATGGGTTTTAGTTTTACCTCCAGGCATGTGGGTGAAGAGGGAAGTTCCAAAGATGTTCTTCTGGCTTCACAAAGAAAACTCACAAGTAATTCTGCCTTTGAGGAAACAGAGGTGTCTGTTAAATATTAATATACCATGGCAGCAAATTATTAAGCAAGACAACCAGCCAGAATTATAGACTTTTTCTGGATCAAGACTTTCTAGGATATGGGAATCATCTCTGAAGTCAGGGAGTCTTAGAAGACTCTTTTGAAAGAAGTAGAATTTAGGAGGACAGTTTCCTAAGCAGTTTCATCTCTGCAGAGATGTGGAACATTTCATCCTCCTTATTTTGAGGAGTTTGGAAGGTCTGAAGTTTTCAAAGCTTCCACCAGTGAACAAAGATAGTTTAAAGACTAGTCTGGAGGAGCTCAAAACTTGTCATTTGTAATGGAAAAGGGCAGAATAGGAGTCAGGGACATATACAGCATTGCCACCTGCATGTGCATTTTCTTATTTAGTCCTCACAGACGATGAGATGGGTGTTATCATTATCCCCACACTGTGCAGGAGGAAACTGAGGCTCAGAGAAGTCCGTGACTTGTCCAAGATCACACAGCAGGAGGTCAAGGGCTGGCTGCACTTGTGAAGATGGGGACTGAGGCTTCCACGGAGTGTGCTGAGACTCCAAGGTCAGAGTCTCCCAGGTTCTACTGTGGACTCTGCTGAGTAGCCGTATGAGCTACGTGTTGCTGCTATAACAATTAGCATAAACTCAGTGGCTTAAAACAACACACATTTATGATCTTACAGTTCTGGAGGTCAGAAGTCCGAAACGGAGATCACTGGGCTAAGATCAAGGTGTCATTAGGGTTGCATTCCTTCTGGATAGGGACAATCTGTTCCCTTGCCTTTTCCAGTTCCTAGAAGCTGCCTGCATTCCTTGGCTTGTGGCCCCTTCCTCCATCTTCAGAGCCAGCAGTGGAGCATCTTGCAGTCTCTGTCTGACTCTGACATTTCTACCTCCCTCTTTCACTAATGGGGTCTCTTTTGATTACATTGGGCCCATGTGGATAATCCAAGATAATCTCAAGATCCCTAACTCAATCATATCTGCAAATTCCCTTTGCCCTGTAAGGTGACATATATTTGCCGATTCTGGGGATTAGGATGTGGGTACACTTGGAGGGCCTTTTTTTTTTTAAGCAGTGCCATGTGGCATGCGGGATCTTAGTTCCCTGACCAGGGATCGAACCCGTGCCCCCTGCAGTGGAAGCTCAGAGTCCTAACTACTGGACCGCCAGGGAGTTCCCTGGAGGGCCTTTATTCTGCATACCACGGTGATCTCGGCCAAGGGACCTAGCATTTGGGATAACAGCTATCCTTTCCCTAGGAAGTTAGAGGGGGTGAAAATAGAGAGGATCAGGCTTCCAGCCCACAGGGACAAGTGTGTGCTGGAGGCTGGCCACCTAGTGAGGAACAGAAGATCCCTCAGAACCCTGGTGCGTCTGGGAGGGAGACATTGCTTGGGGGATGTCACCTGCCCACAAAGCGGCTGCCCCTTGCAGTCACTGGCACCCTCTGCTCCTGGAGGCGTGTCCCAGGACTCAGCATCAGACAGATCAGAGTTCAAATCCTAGCTCTGCCTCCTCCCAGAAGCCTGGATGTGGTTGAGATGGAGGAGTAGGGTGGGCCGGAAAGGGAGGAAACAAACAAGATGCGTGTACACGTGACCTCATTTCATCTTCACTGAGGTGGAGCTTCTGCCTCCATTTTGTGGATGTGGAAAGAACAGCTCAGAGAGATCAAGTGCCTAGCCTGAGGTCACACACCACTGTGGGATTTCCCACGCGCCAGCATTCCCAAGCCGGTGACGCCCACACCGCCTCCATGGCTGTCTGCCACATCTGCCTGCCTCCTGGGCTGTGGCTGCCTTGATAGTTTTCTTTAAATCGACTTACTGCTTTTTTAGTTAAATGCATCTGATTTAAAATGAGACGTTATATTGCTCCCCAAATGGAAAATCACAGAATTCATGTGCTGCTAGTTATATATATTTTTCTAATGCACAGTAAAATGAATTTATCATCATAAAAATGAAAAGTATTCATCCTTTTACCATGTAAAATGATCTCTCTTCTCCATTAGTACATTTGGCCCTCTCTCTGGGAATTGGCTCCACACCTGCTCTGGTTTCACCAAATCATAATACTATTAATGGCTATCATTTATTACAGTATTACATTTTCAAGTGTCTTCCCAGCACCATTAAATCCTGACTCCTCAGCCTGACCTCAGGGCTCTACTGGCCTCTGCTGTCCTCATCTCTAGCCAGTCTGGCTTTGCTGCTCTTGGGCAAAACAGGGCTTTTCTTGCTTCATTGGCTACCCAGCTAGGAGGTGCCAGGGTTTGAACCCAGGCACGAGCCTTGGAGCCAAGCTGTTAATCACTACACTGTACCACCTTTCTATGATGCCTGGTCTCAGCAATGTCTATAACAAAGAAAAGACAGGCCTGAAAATGAAGTAGTGAAGGGATTGGCTGGGTCACCCAGGAGCCCCAAGCTTGTAGAGCTCCCCCCACCCCCGTGGTCTCATTGGCAAAGAGAAAGGCTTGATCAAGTCCACCAGCCAAGTTTTGTAGGTCCAATAGAGCAACTCTATTGGAGGAGCTTAGAGACCTTTTATAACCTGGTGTAAAAATGATGGGCAGCTGTAGTGACCAATCCTAAATCTGAGATCTCATAAGAGGGTGGGACTTCATGGCAGGTCCTGCTGTGTTATCCACAGGAAGCTTCACATAGTGAGCTCAGTGTCTGGACAGAGCAGACTTCTTACAGGAATTCGGCAAATACCTCATATTCCCTTCCTTTATTGCACTATGGACGGATAATTTATCATTTGAGAAGGGAGTATAGATCCCAGTGTATCTTGCTTAATAGTCATGGTAGATTAATTCAAACTTTTCCCAGGAGTGAGGGGGGGGGAAATCCCTGATTACCTGGGAGCATCAGGGGGCCTTGAGGCTCACAAAAGGGGGACTGACGGCAGGTGTCCCAGATTGCTGTGAGGCATTAATGACCCAGCTGTGGGAAGAGCCTAGCCCAGGGCCTGACACACGTTGATGGACTTGTTTAGTAATTATTCTTGTCCCGGTTTGGACAGAGTTCAGGAAGACATGCTTCTCTCTGAGGCTCACGGTAGAGTGAAGAGAACGCCAGCTCCGAAGGGACAGCTTCTAGAACCAGTCAAGCTTCAGTTCAAATCCCCACTCCTCCACGGGCTAACTGTGCAAGCTCGGACAAATCACTTCCCCTCTCTGTGCCCCATTTTCTTCATTTGTAAAGTAAGGATAATAATAGTATCTCCCTCAAAGGGTTGAGGAGAGGATCAAAGGAGTGGTTAGAGGATTAAAGGTGAGGATCCAGGAGCATGCTTAGAACATGTAGGAAATACTAGACAATAGCTGTTTTTGCAGCTGGACAGACCCGGGTTTGAATCCTGCCACCAGCACTGACTACTGTGTGATTTGGCTGAATGCCTTGACTTCTCTGGACCTCTGTGTCTGTATCTGGAAATGGGATTGCTAAAAGTCCTTGCTTCCAAGGGTGGTGGTGAGCTTCCTCTAAGCAAGGCGAGGGTGAAACTGCTTAAACCCCAGGCCTGGCAAAAGGTAGGTACCGGCGGTGTAAGGGAAGCCCCTCCTGGGAGTGGCAGGGGCCTGCTGCCGTGCTCTGAGGAAAGCTGGGGCCCTTCCCAGCTGCCCCGCCCCAGTTGTGACGCCCTTACCCCTGCCTGTCTGAGGGGCAGGAAGGAAGTGAGGAGGGCGCCCGCAGCTTTCCCTTTTCTGCCCTGTTTCAGGCTCCTGGCTCCTTCCCTGTCAGTGCCTCGGAGGACGGGAGGCAACACCATGGCCCCCCGCGCGGCCGCCATCCGCCAGACCTGCTGCTGCTTCAACGTTCGCATCGCCACCACTGCCCTGGCCGTCTACCATGTGGTGAGTGTGCAGGCGGCCCGGGACGCTGTGTGTGCGTGTGAGGGTGGCCCCGATCTATGGAGACCCCTCGAATGGGAGGACCGTTGCTCACCACCTCCTCTTGGAACCCTGGACAAGTCCCTTCCCTGCTCCGGGCCTTGGGCTCCCTCTCTGTCCAAAGCGGGGGCGGGGACCCTGCAGCAGTGGCAGGAGCGGGAGGAGGGGTCCTTGTTCTAAGCAAACATACCTCACATTCTCTCTGAGGCTCAGTTTCTGCCCCTGTGAAATGGGACCTTTAGCAGCCACAAGTTCATCCAGGTACAAACGGAGCAGCAGATGTGAAAGTGCTTTGGAAGCCAGGGATCTTGAGAGAAATGTGAGCTGGGATCATTGTCAGGAAATGGGGTCAGGTCACAGGCATGGGGCCTGGGCCACTGGAGGGGATGAGAAGTGCGAATCTCCCCTTTGTGCTTCCAGAGGGGAGGGAGGGGGCTGTGTCCTCTTAGCTTACATACGAGCAGGGTGCCTGGCCTGGCCTGAGCGCCTGTGGGCCCAGCTGAGGAGGAACGGGCCCCGAGGTTCCCCTTTGGAGGCTTGTGTGCACAACGGGGTATGGAGTCTTGTCTCTTATTAACTCAGAGTGACTCTGGGTGAGTCACAGCCCCTGGGGCCAGAGGCTCCCCCTCTGTCTTGGTGGCTGAAGGTTGGGGTCTCTGTTCTGCCCTGTCCAGAACTATCCCCCCAGCCCACAGCTCCAAGCCACACCCAGCTCCCCCAGACCCGGGGGCCTTCCTCCCAGGGTGACTCAGGGCCTGTGGTTAACAGTTCTTTTATGAGCCTGGAAGGGCTTCCTCAAACTTAGCCTAAATCTGGCACACTGTGGTGGGCTGCTGTAAACTGCTTAGACCTGGCTGCATCTGCTTCCTGCCGCACGCAGAGCAGGCAGGGCTGTTGGCAAGAGATCGGCCTTCGGAGGGCTGGTGCTCTTCAGTGTTCAGTGCACAGCCTCTGGATCCAGACTCCTGTGTGCAAATCCTGGCCTCATCGCTTCCTAGCTGTGCAGCCTCAGGCCACTTACTTAACCTCTCTGAATGTCCGTTTCCTCATCTAAAAAATGGGCATGAGAATAATAATACTTCTCTGATAGGGTTGTTCTCAGGATCAAGGGAGTAAATATCTACAAGGCACAGAGCAGTGCTTGACAGGTATTGAGTGCTTTATTATTAGCAGTGCCTCAGACACGGAGCCTGCTGCCAGCACACCTGTAAGTCAAGCGGTCAGACCCCAGAACACTGATTTTGGGTGGGGCTCAGGGGTTGCTCTGCCTAACTTCTGCCAACGCAAGAGTGCTCCTGGGAGGAGTGAATGGCACTTGACTGTCCCCAGACCAAGTCCTTAGGGCCTCTTCAAGCTCTGAGATTGTGCAACATTCTTGGAAACACAGTGTAGTAAGCAGGGGTGTCCTTGCGGGAAGCAGGCCCCTGGGTCCCTACCCCTGCTCTGCCACTAACTGGCTATATGAACTTGGACAAGCTGCTCCCTTGGGCCTCAGTTTCTCCTTTATAAGATGATGGACAGGAGGGTATGGACCAGCTCAGAGGTCTCAAACTCCAATGCCTCCAGGCGCCAGGCAGCTCCTGTACGTGAGCGTAGTGGGGCAGATGGACCTTGCAGTGACCTGGGGAGCCTGTTCTGGGTCTGTTCTGGCGGCTGCTCTCTGTTTCCGCTGATTGTTGCCATGGAGGAATGTGGGCCCCAGCAGCCGCTCTTCTGACATTTGGAGAAACAGGAAACAGAGGCTTTTATGTCACAATTTCTGCTGTTTCCATGTTGACGACTGATTTGAGGTAAAAAAAAGAAATCCCTGTGCAGACCAAGTCAAATCCATTTGCAGGCTGCTGGGCCCTGAGTCTGCCCTGCAAATCTTGGGCTTTGTGACTCTTGCGGTTTCTTTTTGATCATGCCATCCAAGGTCCTCACATGTCCACAGTTAAGTGACATCAGTTCCTGCCCAAAGAGCTGGAGAATGTGTGGGCAAGTGATCAAGGAAGTCTTCTTGGAGGAGGTGTCGCTGGCAGAGGTGTAGAGTTTGGTTGTGGGGAGTATGGATGGGGGAGGGATAGGTGTGCAAAGGTGTGGAGGCTGAGGACAGTGGCTTGTGCAGGGGACACTACATGGACTAAGCTGGAGGCTTTAGGTTGGGGAGCAGGAGGTGGGAGGGATTTGGAGTGACAAGCCGGAGGCTGGGCCTTCACTGCAGGGCACTATTGTTATTTGGGACTAGAGAATTCTTCGTCGTGGGGGCTGAACAGTACATTTTAAGATGTTTAGCAGCATCCCTGGCCTTTATCTACAAGATGCCAGTAGCACACCGCCAGCTGTGATAACCAAAAATATCTACAGATATTGCAAATGTCTCCTGGGGGTGAAATCACTCCCAGATGAGAACCACTGTCTTTAATGTGGGTCGTGGGGAGCCATGGGATGTTCTAGACCCGAAGGCAGGAGAACAGAAGAAAAGTCTGGAAGCTGTACAACTGGCCCCGGGCGGTCTTCTCTGGGCTGGGGTCCTTGATTGATTCCAGTGGAGGATCGTCCTCCTGCTCCTCTGTAAGAGGCCTCTGCTCCTTCCCAGAAAGGGCAGGGCCTGGGGGCTTTCTTTGTGGCCTGGCAGTTGGGTGGCAGGTGTGCTGTCAGGGCCTCAAACATCTGGATGGAAAGAGAAGCTGCCATCCAGATGTGTTGATCACCCAGACAAGTCATCATCTGGAGCCAGTCGTGGGCGACGGCCCTGCACACGGAGAGCTATTCGTGGACTGGACCCCTCTGGGGAGGGTTAAATTGGGCTCTTGGCATCCTGAGACAATGCCCCACTTTATTGAGTCATCGGGGCGTTATTACTGGAGGACCTCCGTGTCTAATGGCTGGAGGACCTTCCTCAGCATTTCACTGGGTTTGTGTAGAGGATTCAGGAACGTTTTCTGACTCCGACTTGTACACATAGAGGAGTCAGAGAACTTTTGTAAATTGGCCTCTTTGGTTCTAGTTTGTCTGGCAACCCAAAGCATGTCTATACCAAGTTAATGGCAGGAGATAGGGACCCAGAAGACCCTCTTGCCTAGAAATATCTCCCTGCCTAACCTCTCCTCTCCAAGGCACCTGGAATTCCATTAGAAATTTGTTGTCTGATAAAAAGGTTAAACCTGTGGCGATTTCAACCCCGTAGCAACAGGATACACCAAAACGAGGCCAGGAGGAAATGAGACTGATGCTGGCCATGGCTTGTCTCTGGGTTCTAGGTTGTGAAAGCTCTAATTTTTTTGCTACTTTTCTGTATTCTCTGCATTTGGTACAATGAACATGTGTTACTTTTAAAAATAAACGTTTTATTTTAGAACAGTTTTGGATTTACAGAAAAACTGTATAGTACAGAGTTCCTGTATACTCCACGTCTGGGTTCCCTGATTGTTAACATCTTATATTAATATGGCACATTTGTCACAATTGATGAGTCAATACTGATATACTATTATTAACTACCATCCATACTTTATTCAGATTTCTTCAGCTTTTCCCTAATATCCTTTTTCTCTTCCAGGATCCCACGTTATATATAGTCATGACGCTTCCTTAGATTTCTCTTGGCTGTGATAGTTTTTCAGATTTTCCTTGTTTTTGATGACCTTGACAGTTTTGAAGAGTACTAGTCACATATTCTGTCAAATATTCATCAAATGGGACTTGTCTGGTGCTTTTCTCATGGTTAGACTTGGGCAATGTGATTTGGGAGGAAGACCACAGAAGTAAAGTGCCCTTCTCCGCACTTCATATCAAGGGTGTGTACTTCCGCATGTCTTATCACTGTTGATGTTGACCTTGATCACCTGGCTGAGGTCGTGTTTGTCAGGTTTCTCTACTGTGAAGTGACTTTCTCTACCAGTGCTCTGGAGTCTGACCACTTGACTTACAGTTGTGCTGGCAACAGGCTCCGTGTCTGAGGCACTGCTAATAATAAAGCACTTAAACTCCATTATTTAAAGGAGCCTCTAGCGAATGCAGATTTGTTCTCAAACATATCTTTCTTTTCTGTGCCCAGCCCCAGGCCAGCACATGGGCCTGATTCATTCCTGGCCTCTGCCTTCTAGGGATTCCAACCCACCAAGGAAAAACTGTGATAATGGTGTTGATGGATGACAGTGCTGGCTCTTATGGGGGCACAGATGAGAGGCCTTAGCCCAGCCCTGGGGTGGATGCTGGGGATTCAGCAAGGGCTTTTGGGAGGAGGCCGGAGTGATAAGGATGAACAGGACTTTGCTTGGGAATGTTGGGGAAAAAAGGGCATGCTTGTGGAGGGAGCAGAGAGCCAAGGCGTGGAGGTAGGAAAGACCAGGCGCTGCTCTGAAAGCACGGAGAAGCTCATAGAGCTGGGGTCGAGGGCGGGATGGTCGTGAGGTGTGGTGGGGGAGGCTACAGAGGTCAGCAGGGATAAGACTGGACCAAATGCCTGGCTTCTCTCAGGCTTCATGGTAGAAGGATGGATCTCTGACCTAGTTCTCTCATTTCACAGATGAGTGAACAGAGGCCCAGGAGGGTCCCTGACTTGCTCCAGGTCGCACAGGGAGGTGGGGGAAGGTCTTGCTCCAGGCCTCAGCTACCAGCACCCAGGTGTGTGGGATGAGGCAGCGAGTGAACAAATGAATTCTTTACCTGGCCCACGGCCCAGGGGTCGTCTGTCTGTCTCTCTGAGAGACCCTTCTGCCACCCAGTCTTCATTTCTTCTTTATGGTCCGGCTCATGGGAAGCCTCCTCCTCCAGGAAGCCCTCCTGCCTGTCCTCCTCAGAATTCCAGTGGCTCTTCTCTCTCTGCTCCACTTTGGGATGGAAAAGATCACAGACCCATCTCTATCACTCACTCGTGATGTGACTTTGAGCAGGCAGATGCCTTTGCTGTCTGAGCCTCAATTTTCTCTTCTGTTAAATGGGGCCAGTGGTCCCTGTCTCAGGGTGACTGTTTTGAGGTATTGAGCTGATGTGACCCCACTGGAGAGGAGGGCTGGCAGGCGAGTGCCCAGTGTGGGCTGTGGGACGTGACCAGAGGCCACTCCCCTTTCAAGAGCTCATCTGTTTGGGGCCTAAAAATAGGTGCCAACTGTTAGGTCGTCTGTTAGAACCTCTGCCTTCACGCCTGATGCCCCCATGTGGGGTAGGGTGGGAGTCGTGGCCCCTCCCCAGTGCCCTGGCCAAGGGGCCCTGGTGGGAACTCAGCTGTGCTCCCCATCTCTGGGGTGTGCACTCTGCCTTCTAGCTTATAAAATGTTGGAGCCATCGAGAGGACCACTGGACCCCCTGAGCCAATGCGGGGTGACACGCAGGGCCTTCTGGGGGCAAAGTTGGTCTCTTCCTGCTGCACCAGGCCTGGTGGGCCGAGTGATGGTGGCCAGTCATCTGTGTGAGGTGGGCCAGGACAGGCCAGACCCCAGGCTGGGCCTTATCCCCTCCCCACTTCCTGGTTCTCAGGCCCAAGGGAAGGGAAGGGAAGGGAAATAAGGGGCTTCTGGGAATGGGGGATAGAGAATGGTGGTCCCAGCCATCGGGCATCACCTTGGTCAGAGGGACCCACTGCTGTCAGAGAGCCATAGCTGGGAGAGGGTCCAGGGGCTGGTGCAGGGGCTGGGGGCCCACTCAGGCCCGGCCCCGTGGCTGGAAGGCAGAGGCTGGGTGGGCCGAGGTTCTTGGTCACCACCCTAGTCCAGAGCCTCCCAGGAAGTGAGGCTTTTATTTTGAGCCCAGGGCAGTGGCCCGGAACCAGGACTTCGGTCTGAGCTCACTATGAGGCCTGCATTGGTCTCCCAGGGGACCCGCACCCCACCGGGGGAAGGGGAGGGTGCACAGAACCTCTAATGAGGCAGGAAGCTGAGCAGGGAGCTGTACAGGGTGAGGCACCGGCTCCCGCCTTCCACCCCTCAGCCCTGCTGCAGGCCCAGCGTGTCCCTCCCCCTCCCCGAGCCTCAGTTTCCTCCCCTGTCAACTGGGGACCAATAACTATGACCTGCAAGGTCAGAGACTCAAAGGAAACCAGACGGGAGACACATCTGGCACCCAGCGAGTGCCCCACACATTGTAGCTACCCCCGGAGCCCCCATTTGACAGAAGAGGAAACTGAGGCTCGGACAGGCCAAGCGACTTTGCAGCCCGGGATAGATAAAGAACAAGAGCCCGGGGCCCAGGCTCCTGCTCGGGGGACCTAGGATCTGCCGCTGCTGCTCCAGACCGCGGTGGGGGAGGGGCAGGCTTCTTGGCAGCGGTGGGGTGGGGTTCAGCCGTAATATCCGGGGAGCCTCGTTCTTAGAAACACGGAGCCCACATGCAAAGATGCAGCCTCAATGACACCTGCAAAACGGGGGGAAAATGGGAATGATAATTGAAGTTGCTTCATAAGGCTGAGGTGAGGACGAATGAATGAGAGTGTGTGTCAGTGTTCAGAGGACCTGGCCTCTCCTAAATGCTCCAGTAATAGTAACACTTACTGTCACGTGGGGACCTTTGCCCTGAAGTTAAATAAGGAATTGATGTTCTATGGGGATGTCCCCCTAGCATCTCCTGCATCCCTCCACTGGCCCAGCCACCCAGTAGCTACCATTTCCTGGGGGCCTCCTCTGTGCCTGGCACATGGTAAGCCCAAGTCACAGTTCCCCAAGAGAAGCTTCTTGCAGTTTCCTAAATGCGTCTCACTCACTTTTGCTTTCGCTCCTGCTGTTCCCTCTGCCTGGGACACCCTTCCCACTGCCCTTTGGGAGAAATCTTCTTTAAGACTCACTGCCTCTCAGAAGCCTTCCTGGAGCCCCAACTCGTGGGCCCTGAGCACCCAGTGTTTCCCCCACATCCCAGGGCAGCTCCCACACCCACCTGCTGGAGTCCTGGGGGTCATGTGGTCTGCCCTGGAGCCCCGGAGGCTCATCCAGGGCTTGGCCCAGCCTGATCCATCGTTGTAATCCCCAGGGTCTGACCTGGTGGCAACCAATCTCGATTTTATTTTACTTTTGCAAACCTTTTATTGATGCATAATTTATATAAGTGCAAGTCTTTTTTTTAAAAACATCTTTATTGGAGTATAATTGCTTTACAAAGGTGTGTTAATTTCTGCTTTATAACAAAGTGAATCAGTGATACATATACATATGCTCTCATATCTCTTCCCTCTTGCGTCTCCCTCCCTCCCACTCTCCCTATCCCACCCCTCTAGGTGGTCACAAACCACCGAGCTGATCTCCCTGTATATAAGTGCTAACCCACCTGATGACCTTTTTCAAAGTGAACAGCCAGGTAACCTCTACCCAGATTGAGAAATAGGATGGGACCAGCCCCCAAGGGCCCCTGGTGTCCCCACCTCATCCCTACGCGGCCCCCACTGACTTCTGCCAACACATGTGTTCTAGAAGTACCCAGGGATGAGATTACACAACACGGGCTCTTTCTTTCTCTCACCATCGCATTTGTGACCTTCCTCCGTGTGGCCGCATGTATCCAGCTCATTTCCCCCTTGCTGTATAGTATTTCGCTGCATGAATATATCACAATGTATCTGGCCTGCTGTACGGGGCGGGGGACATTGGAGTTGTTTCCAGGGTGCGCTATTACAAGGGCCACGGGGACCTGTGGCTTGGAGTCCACACCAAGCGCTTCTGGTGGTCACTCGATCTTTCTGAATCGTCATCTGTGGTTGCAGAGCTATGTCACCTCGTGTGCTCCTCACTACAGCTTTGCTAGTGGGTGGAGCCTTCTCTCTGTTCTACAGATGAGGAAACTGAGGCACAGAGGAGTAAAGGGGCCAGGTGGGGTTGCGGGGGACAATTAATAGTCGGAGGGGGTGGGGATGGGAGGGAGGACAGCAGAGCCGCAGCCTCCAGAGGAGCCAGGCTCCCAGGGAGGTGAAGGCAGTCCGGCTGGGGCAGCAGCTGAGCCTTGGCTTTGTGGGGGCCGCATCGTGATGTTTATCTGGGCCAGCTGGGGAGGTGGCTGGGGACATAGTGCTGCAGGGGCGGGGGAATGATCCCCACGCAGTCTCCCCCATAAGCTGTGACAGGAAGTGTGGGGTGGGGTTGGGGGAGGAGAGCTTCCTCCTGACACTGACACATCTGGTTCTTTTCTCCCATCCTCTCGCCAGACAGCCCCAGGGGACCCCCAGGGAAAACAGGGTGGGTGGGTGAGGTAGAGGGGGCTGAGCTTCAGGGTGGGGGCAATGATGATGAGGAGGAAGAGGAGGAGGAGGACAATGATAATAAGAGTCTGAGTGTGCAGGAGCCCTTGAGTTCTGAAGGCCACCAGAGCCGGAGGATGTGGAGCATCAGGGTGGAGCAGCCCTGGAAGGGGAGAGGGGCAGGAAGGGCTGTGCACTTGGGACCGGTTTCCCTTTGTGCAAAAGGCATTATCTCTGCTGGGGAGGGTTGAGGACAAGCCCAGGCCCGACTTCTTGTGCCGCTTCGGCCACAGCACCCACGGTCCCTGTTCTCCTTGGATCTAAGTGGGTAAACAGTCCTGACCTCACAGACTTGCGAGGAGAAGTGGAGTTAACAGACAGGGAAGTGTCCACGCACCGGCTGGCACATAGTAGATGCTCACTGAGCGTTGGGTGTCCCTGTAAATTTTACCCCCCCGGAAGCTCAGAGGATGGGTTTCTGCCTGCCTGCTTATGAGAGGGTGGGTCCTAAGCCCCCCAGGAGGTCCGAGAGGGTGGGCCCACGTTCTTGGCCCCGGGAACTGGTGTTGGATCCTCAGAGCCAGGGGATCTGGTGTCACCACCATCATAGCATGCGATCACCTCTGCCATCAACAGCAGCAGCAACAGCATGGCCTTACGGTCATTGCAGTTAATTACCACTTCCCAGCAGCCCTGTGGTTACCTCTATCACCATCACCCCTGCAGCATCCACTGCCACCTCTATGATCACTGCCCAGAGGATCATAACTGTCACCAGCATGCCAAATGCAGCCACAGGACAGCCAGTCCCGCCTCCCAGCACCGTCCCCATTATCCATCCTGCCAGCTGTATTCCATTCAGCTGCGGCATCACCACCGTCAGGGCCACGGCCATGTTCAGTAGTGCTCCCGTCCCTCCACCCTCCCTGACTCTTCCTCTCCTCCTACAACTGCTGCCCCCTTTATTTCAGCTCAGGCTGTCGGCTGCTTCTCAGAGCCACCAGGAAAACAAGTAGAGATTCTCCTGGCCTCCCAGCCACTTCCTCCATTGCTCAGCTTAGGGAAGTTGTGTTTGTTATTGAGAAAGAAGAGACGGGGAGGGGATGAAAATGAGAACTGAAACCAGGGAGAAGCCGAGGGAAGAGGTGAGAAAGGGGAATGGAGGGTGGAGGTGGCAGTGGACGTGCTGAGCGTGGCCAGGACGGATTCGGTCATGCAGCCCGAGCCCTGCTGTGGCGTCAGGAGGACTGAGGCTGCTTCTGCCTCTGCAACACGCAGAGTTGAGGCCTTCCCTGCCTCTTCCCTGCCCCCAAGTTTCGCTGGGTCTGTACTGCTGGCTCTGGGCCTTTACGCACGATGATCACTCTGTCTGGAATGCTTTTCTCTCCTGTTGGAAAACTCCGACTTATCCTTCAAAGTCATGGTCAAGCTTTTCCTGTTTGTGAAACCCTCCCCGAGCCTGCCAAACAGCTGTGATCACTCCCTCATCAGGGACTCCGAGCCCCCTGCGTGTCCCATGTCATGATTCTAAACACACTGGTCACCTGTTGTGTTCCCCTGGGGACTGTGACACCTGCAGGCCAGGGTCAGTGGTTTTCCCAGACAGGGCCTGGAGGCAGTATGCGCTCAGAGAGTGTTTACTGGGTGAATAAACGAGAGAGCAAGTGTATACCTGCCCAACAGTGTGCACTGATGGAGCACTTACTGTATGCCAGGCTCAGTGCTGGCACGTCATTTGACCTGATAGCAACCCTATGAGGCAGGTCCAGTTATTATCCCCATTTCCCAGATGAGGAGACTGAGGATCATAGAGGTTAGTGGCTTGCTCAAGGCCACAGAGCTGGGGTTGGGGCCCTGGCCACTTGATTCCAGCACCCTGGCTCTTAACCACATGATCTCACCATGTGGAATTAAGGTACAATGAGTGAGAAGATGCTATTATGGAGGAAAAGTTGGGCGGGTGAATGCCGTCTGCCTGGGCATCGTGGGAGGAGAGAAGCCCCGTTCCTGTCACAGGAGGGCATGAGTCATGGCCCAGGCAGGTCCTCAGAGCTCAAGGAGAGGGCAGCTCTGTGTCCAGGTGGAAACCAGGGACGTGAGGGGAAGGGGAGGGCCATGTGGCCTGGGAAATCTGGACTCTTGGAGTTTCCTGGCCTCTCCCAGCTTATGCTATAGGTAAGCCAGGCCCTTTCTGGAATTACAAACAGCTCTTGGTTGGGGACTTGGGTGGAGCAGTGAGGGCCTTCTGATGAGCGGGGTGCAGCTCTGGGGTGGGAGACCCTGGGCAGCCTAGGTGTGACGTGATGCGGTTGGCAGGAGTTCAATCATTCCAGTGCGAACAGGGGTTGACTGGAGGAGGTAAAGGGAGGCCAGGGAGGAGCCAGGACCTGGCCAGTGTTACACAGCCATGAGGCAGTGAGAGTGGCCTCAAGTTCCAGCTGCTGTCCTCTGATCTGCGGGTGTCCAAGGATGGGGGTCAGCTGCCGGGGGAGAGTGGGCAGATGGTCGGTGAGACCAGGGCTGGGCCCCAGAGCAACCACTCAGCCTTGAGTGGAGCCTGGACCCTGGGAACCCAGGCAACAGGGTTCACATCCCAGCCAGGCCATGTGACACAGGGCGTGTGAATTTTCCTTGCGGAGCCTCCATTCCTCATCTATACCATGGGGAAAATGTTGCCTCTCTTGCAGTGTTTTGGGAGATGGTGGTGCAAACCTGTGTGTACAGGTCCAAGCACACAGTAGGTGCACAAGAAATGTCAGTTCGGGCTTCCCTGGTGGTGCAGTGGTTAAGAATCCGCCTGCTGATGCAGGGGACACGGGTTCAAGCCCTGGTCTGGGAAGATCCCACATGTCACGGAGCAACTAGGCCCGTGAGCCACAACTACTGAGCCTACGCGTCTGGAGCCTGTGCTCCTCAGCAAGAGAGGCCGCGACAGTGAGAGGCCCGCGCACCACGATGAAGAGTGGCCCCCGCTTGCCACAACTAGAGAAAGCCCTCGCACAGAAACGAAAACCCAACACAGCCAAAAATAAATAAATAAACAAATGTGGGATTTAAAAAAAAAAAGTCAATTCTCCCCCCCCCCATCTCCTAGGGAGCTGAGACGCCTATCTTTCTCCTGGATCGGGGACTGGTGTCTTCCATTGAAGGTTAGGGGCCAGCAGAGGGTCTGAGTCAGACTCTGAGGTTGCCCTGCTCTGTGACCTGGGGCTAGTTCCTGCCCTCGGTGAGCCTCAGGGTTCTCGTCTGGCAAATGGGGACAGAATTATCTCCCTCTCTCGACAGGATGTTTGAGAAGGTGAAATGGGGTAAAGGATGAGGCTGGTTTTAAACACAGGTGGTTTTTACAAAAGTAGAAATGCTTCTGGTGTCTGCTGCTGCTTCTTGCACAAGCTGTGGGAGGTGGAGGAGACAGCAGAGGGAAGAGGAGGTGGGTGCCCTGCTGACTCTGCTAGGTACCCACATGGGAGTGGGCGAGGAGGGCAGGCCTCAGGCAGAGCCAGGAGGCTGGGAGATGCTGGGAGGACAGTGGAGAGGGGAAGAGAATCAGATCCAGGGCCCACTGACCTGGGTTTGAGTCGCGGCCCTACAGATGATCAGCTGGGAGGCTTTGGACAAATTACTGGACCTTTTCTGAGCCTCGCTTTCCTCATCTGTGATATGGGGGTGGGAGCATTAAGAACAGTCCCTTGGCTGGGTTTGGGAGGATCACTGGGATGGTGTGGGTGGCAAACCTGGCACGGAGTCAGGCTGTACAAATGTCCCTCGTCTTCCCTCCCCTTCCTGGGGTCCCAAGATATTCAGGAGGCATGGTTGGAGAGGGGCAGCTGAGACGCTAATGGCAGGATTGCAGACATGGTAGCAGGGCTGTGGGAGATGTTTGGGGCCAGAATTGAGGATCTGGGGAGTGGTTTGTGGGTTAGCACTGGTCTCCAAAGTGGGGTGATACCCAAAGTGACCACTGGGGCCTCAGAATGACAATATTAGAATTTCTAAATTTGTTAGTCATGTTCTTTATTCATTTCTGGACTTTTTTGGTATGTGTGTTTTATGATGTTCATTATAAACCAAGACAGTAGCACATGCATATAATTTGGAAATCAAGAAATAGAGAGTAGCGTGTGCAAAAGGTTTTGTTGACATAGGCACATGATCAAAATAACTGAGCCCTCTGGGGTCGGGGCTAGCAGGGCTCTGAGGTGACTTGGGGAGTGGGGTGTGTGGGAAGGCATCAGGACAGCACTGGGACGCTGGGACTCCAGTCTCCACTTTGTCCCCAACTTGCTGTGTGTCCTTGGGCAAGCCACCTAACCTCTCTGAGCTTAGAAAACAAGTAGAAGGAACTTATAAAATAAGTGGGCAGAGGCTCTTTCCAGTGATTGGACGTTGGGGTTGTCTGATTCTGAGCTTCTTTCTAGATCTCAGACAATCCTGGACTCTTGGGACTTTAAAAGTCTTCTTGTGCCACAGCTGATGAATGCTAGTGCCCTTCTAAGTCCAGCTGCAGCGACTCATTTGTGCTCTGCTGGCACACTCCAGGGAGCCCCAGAGCTCCCAGTCTTTCAGGGTGTCATGTTCTGTCCTGGACTGAACCGTCACCTGCCTCCTTTTCTCTCTCCCTCATTACAGGGGAAACTGGGAGAAGAGGGGCTGGAGCTCCAGGCTTTAGGGGCTGAGGAAGCCGCATTTCTCTCTCCGAGCTGTTTCCTGTGGGTACCAGCCACAGCCCCCGCCATGTCTGCTTTCCGCTCTGAGCTGTTTTCCACTCTCCTGGTGAAACAAAGCCTTTCTGGTTCACCTCACACCACGTAGAGGGGGCGGCTAGAGCAAGCTCACTGTCAGCCCCTTGGCACTCTCCTCACGGTACTGCTCGATTGCCGCACGTGAGCTCACACCAGCCAAAAGCAGCTTATACTTGCTGAGCACCCGCTGCCAGCCTCCAAGCTCAGTGCTTTGCAAATACAATGCAATTTGTTCCTTATTAAATCCAGTGGTTGCCAGTTTCCAGATGAGGGAATTCAGAGAGGTAAAGTGACTTGCCCAAGGTCACATAATGACCTGGATTCAAATCCATCTCCGACTGACTCTGGAGCCCAGCTCCTCCTCAGTCTTCTCTGCTGTCCCTTTCTGTCCCCTGAACAAGATGTAATATGGTAGGAAGACAAATTGAAACTTATGTCTGAGCTAAAAACACCCACACAGTCCTGGGGGGAAACAGATGGTGGGTGTCTAGTTGCTTGTCACCTGAGCGTCATTTACTAGTGGATGGCCGCCTAGAAAGCCAGTGTAAACTTAGGCCATATTAGTAGAGGTAGGACATCCACTGCAAGGGAGGAGACATCTTGTTGGCAGTGTGGGCAGATGGCATCTGGAGAAGTGGGTGTGTATGGTGGGGGGAAAGCCTTGCTGTAAGGACATAGACACACAGAAGACTGTGAGTTCCCAGTGGTTGGACGCATTTAAGTAGAGGCTGCATGGCACAGTATTCTTGCATTAGAAGATGGAGGGCAGGGGTAAGGTGACCTCCAAGGTCCTTTCAAACTGCAGTTTTGTGGCTGGACTTCATTTATTGCCAGGGCCATGGCAACACTCATGCCCGTCAGATTTGCCCCTTCTCTGTCATTCTTAGCAAGGGTCCCCTGAGGGAATAGGGTTTATTTGTTCATGCATCCATTCCTCCATCCATCCTTCTGTTCATCCATCTACAACAGCTAGAGCAGTGAACAAGAGAGACACAGTCCTTCCCTACCTAGAACCTATAGTCTAGAGGGAATAATAACAATAATAATAGCACCGATTGAGCGCTTACTATTTGTCAGGTACTCTAAGTGAATTATCCCATCTGGCCCCACTACAACCTTATGAGACAGGTATTATTATTATTATTATTATTATTTTTTTTTTTTTTTTCGGTATGCGGGCCTCACACTGTTGTGGCCTCTCCCGTTGCGGAGCACAGGCTCCGGACGTGCAGGCTCAGCGGCCATGGCTCACGGGCCCAGCCGCTCTGCGGCATGTGGGATCTTCCCGGACCGGGGCACGAACCCGTGTCCCCTGCATCGGCAGGCGGATTCTCAACCACTGCGCCACCAGGGAAGCCCCAGGTATTATTATTATCCCCATTTTGCATATGGGGATTGAGGGGCCGTGGGGCCTGGGATTCACAGGTCAGATGCTCCCAGGCCTGTGTTGATGATCCCAAGAACTTGAAGTTCTGTGACGCTCAGATGCTGTGACTAAGATCCCATGATGCTCAGAGTTTGTCATTATAGAAGAGGGTGCAGAGCAGGGGCCCAGTCACTGGTGAGAGCCCTCAGTCTCCCCAGCTTCCTCAAGCCTGACCTTCAGTAGTCACAGTTATCACTTTACGGATAACTGGGTGTGGTTCTAAGTGCTCTCCTGGGATGTTCTCATTTACTCCTCCCACCTGCCTCCTTAGGTAGCTATCAGTATTATTCTCATTGTACAGATGGGGAAACTGAGGCACAGAGAGGTCAAGCAACTTGCCCAAGCTCACACAGCTAGAAAGAGGAAGAACTACGAGCTTGAGCTGTCTATCTGTACAGGCCACACTTTACCTGGGGTGCCCCACTGACCCGCATTCCATCTCCTCCAGGACCCCTCCTCACAGGCCCTGATCGCACGCCGTCGGGGTGGGAGGGGTTGGTGGCAGAGCTGTGCAGGCCCCGGCTCACTAATGCTCTGTTCTGCCCCCAGATCATGAGTGTATTGCTGTTCATTGAGCACTCAGTGGAGGTGGCCCACGGCAAGGCCTCCTGCAAGTTCTCGAAGACAGGCTACCTCAGGGTCGGTAGGTCCAGGGGAAGCCGAAGTGGGGTGGGGTGGCAGGGGGATGGGCACTGGCTAGGGGTAGAGTTGAGCCTCTGCCACTCGTCCTTTTTGTCGTCTGCAAATGGAGAGATTCCACTTGTTCACACCGAAGTCTCCGGGTGTGAGAGCAGGTAGGATGGCGCTTTGCAAACCTAAGCAGCTTAGAATGGTGACAGCGGGACTCTCTTGCTCAACAGCAGCCCGTCACCCAGAATAAACTCGTAACTCCTCACGGGGGCTCCGGCCCCTGCTGACCTCACTGGCCGCATTCCCACGCCTCGTAGCTCTGTCCACGCTCCCCCTGGCTCCCCACGCTCCAGCTGCTCTGACCCCACCAAGCTGGGCCCTGACTCGGGGTCCCTATCTGGACTCCTGGTCGCTCGGCCCACAGGCCACCTCCTCAGAGGCCTTCCCCCACCTCATCCTGGTTAAAGCAGACCCCAGGCCTCCTCCCCACCCTGCACCCTCTGTTATACTGTCCTGTGTTACCTGAAATGTTCTGTGTGCCCCTCAAGACTGAGAACTGCAGGAGGGTAGGGCCTGGGCTTTCTGGTTCACTGGCATGGTGCTCACACCAGTGGTTCCCAACGTGTGGTCCTTGGAACCCCAGGTGTGGGTTCCCAGGGACACTCCCGGGCCCCTCACTGCTCCCTTTGCCTTTCAGCGGAATTGATCTCCAGCTTCCTGCTCATCACCATGCTTTTTATCATCAGCTTGAGCCTGCTGATCGGCGTGGTCAAGGTGAGTGCCTGGTCGGGGAGGGGAAGGGGAGCCAGGATCTGCGGGCTGGCAAAGAGGCCCAGCTGCCCTCCTGTTCCCTCCTATTCATACCCACTATGTGGACAGCACTGGATGCTGAGAGGTGGGAGGTGGGTATTTGGAGGAGACCCAAACTGCACCCTAGAGAGCTTCACACTTACCTTTTGGAAACCCCCTTTTCCACACCAGATCCCTCAGGTTGGAGGCCTCGGTTCCCTGTGAAAATACACCCTCCATGCACGAGGGTGTGCACAGCCGGCTGTGGCCACTGCTGATCATTGACACTTTGGCTGAACTAGCTGGCAAACCACATCCTTTTGAACTGCAAATGGTAGCAGGGAATTTGGTAGAGAAAAAAGGAAGGGTCATTTTGAGGCCTAGATAGAGGGGAGAAAGCAGTGGGTTTTGAAATCAGTGAGAGGAGCAGAGGGGAGGGTGTAGATGCGTCCAGCTCAGTGCCATCCAGCCAGCGGTTGAGAGAGAGAGGAGGGCTGTGGCTCAGCCTCCTGCAGAGAGGAGCCTGTCTGTCCCTTGGCCCCCAGCAGGGGCAGGAAGCCAGGGCCCCGCCACATAGGCGTGAGAGCAGACCTCGGAAAGAGAATCCTTCCTGGACAGACAGTGGTGGACTGGCATGCCCAGGGCCAGCAGGATGGGGTGGTGATTTGGTGCTAGTTTGGAATGTCTCCACCTTGCCTGAAACGCCATTGTTCACTCCCTAGCTAACGCTACTCTCGGGAGCCCTACACCGCAGGGAGTGATTTCACCTTGGTCCCCCGTGGTCCATGCAGAAACACAAAGGGTCCGGCTAGGAAAATGTATCAGGTCATCCCTGAAGCCTCTGAGCTTCAGTCTGGGCTGTTTTGGCTGCATCCTGAGTGATTTTAGACAACCACGTGAGAAACCACGAAAACACCTTTTCTGTGATTTGTGTCCTCAACTGTGGGTTCCTATGCATTTATACTGGTCATAGTGGTCACTTGCTTTCAGCTGAAGGAGAGGGACTTCAGCCTCAGCCTCCCAGCGTCTCTTACTATGACTGAACATCCCCGGGGGTGACCTACACAGAGGCAAGACCCACTGTTAAAGCAGCACAAGTTTTTCCCCCTCCGGGCCTTGGTTCATGCTGCCCTTCTGCTACCAATACCCTCTCCTTCCCTCCCACTTCTTTCCAGCTCTAGCCCTGGTACCCCACTTCCAGGAAGTCTTCTCTGATCCCTTCTCATTTGTCAAATGGACACAAAGTCTTTCGTCACTGGGTTCTTTTTTTTTTTTTTTTTTTGAGGTACGCGGGCCTCTCACTGTCGTGGCCTCTCCAGTTGCGGAGCGCAGGCTCCGGATGCACAGGCTCAGCGGCCACGGCTCACGGGCCCAGCCGCTCCGCTGCATGTGGGATTCTCCCAGACCGGGGCACGAACACGCGTCCCCTGCATTGGCAGGCGGACTCTCAACAACTACGCCACCAGGGAAGCCCCGTCACTGGGTTCTTAAGAGCGAGTTGAGGCAGACTCTGGTCCTGGAGCCCCTAAGCGCTTATCTCTGTAGATGGGAACTATTCCTGGTGTCTCCTGGGACGCCAAGACTGCTCACCCTCAGGATCTGGGCCTTACCTTCTCCCCACGCCCAGAGCCTCACTCAGAGAAAGGCATGTGGATCCCCATGGGGTGACCTCAGCCAAGCCCTGCAGGTGATTCAGGAGAGCACCGAGTTCCCCGGGATGGAAGGGAACTGTGGGTCAGGGGTCCCGTGGAACTATCAGGCTGCCTGGAAGAGCCTTGTGCAAGGGACCCCTGACCATGCTGGGCCTGCCTTTCAGAACCAGGAGAAGTACCTGCTGCCCTTCCTGTCCCTGCAAATCATGGACTTCCTCCTGTGCCTTCTCACCCTGCTGGGCTCTTACATCGAGCTGCCTGCCTACCTCAAGTTTGTCTCCCGGAGCAGCAGCCGGGCGGTGAGTATGTCTCATGTCCCACAGCCGGCCAGCGGGGGAGACGCAGGAGTCCAGGCCAGTGAGCGTGGGAGCCCCCAGGGCCCTTTCTAGTTGGTGAGCTTGAGCAAGTCCCTGAGATCCTACAAGCCACCCCATGCTTCTTCTTCTTCTTTTTTTAAATATTTATTTATTTATTTTTTGCTGCGTTGGGTCTTTGTTGCTGCGCTCGGGCTTCCTCTAGTTGTGGTGAGGGGGGAGGCTGCTCTTCATTGCGTTGTGTGGGCTTCTCATTGCGGTGGCTTCTCTTGTTGCGGAGCACAGGCTCTAGGCATGCAGGCTCAGTAGTTGTGGCTCGTGGGCTCTAGGGTGCAAGCTCAGTAGTTGTGGCACATGGGCTTAACTGCTCCGTGGCACGTGGGATCTTCCCGGACTGGGGCACGAACCCGTGTCCCCTGCATCGGCAGGCGGACTCTCAACCACTGCGCCACCAGGGAAGTCCCTCACCCCACGTTTCTTCCTGTAAAATGTGTCATGTCTCATCAATATCTCTTATGAGCATTACACGAGAAAAGCGTGCAGAGGGCGCTCAGCATGTGCTAAGAACGGAAAAAATGCCAGCCACGTGTGAATTTACACCATGGGAAAGGGAACATGCCCCGTTTCCCTCCCCAGCCCCTGTTTTGTCCCTCCTTTGTAGCCACGTTGAAGAAAGGAAGGTAAGGATGGTGAGCATCCTTGGTGAGAATGCCCGCAACGCCTGGTGCCAATCACAGACGCAGTTCCCTAAAGTTGCTTTTCACACTTCCCCTGACTGCCGTCCTAGAGGGGGCTGAGGAGTTACAGTACAGAAGGCCCTGGGCTGGGGGTCAGGAGACCTTGGTTCTAGTCCTGGGTTTGCACCAGCCCATGGTGTGAAAGTCTGAGAAGCGGACCTCCACTTCTTTCTGGGTACCATGGACCAGAGAGTCATCGATGTCTCTGGCTGACAGTCTCTCAAGCTGAAGGGCCACTGTGTGCCCCGTGGTACCCGGGCCTCTGGGTTGGGGCTGACTTGCTGATCTGTCTTCTTCCTCCAAAGGCCCCCTCCAAGGTGCCACTGATGACCCTGAAGCTCTTGGATTTCTGCCTGAGCATCCTGACTCTCTGCAGCTCCTACATGGAAGTGCCCACCTATCTCAACTTCAAGTCCATGAACCACATGGTGAGTCTGGGCTGAGGCTCTGCTCCTGTCACTGGCTCTGTGGCCTTGAGCAAGTTGCTTTCCCTCTCTGTGCCTCAGTGCTTAGGCTGAGTTCTCTAAAAGTGGAGCTTGGAGAGGGATTCTTGTGCCAGTGATTTCCTGAAGGAGAGCTCTCGGGAAGAAACGTGAAAGGAATGAGGGGAGCAAGTTAGACAAAAGGAAGAAGCCAGGCAGACATGTGGCTTTAGAAGTAGTGCTGCTGGATCCCAGAGGGTGCCCTGGAGTATGAACTGTAGCGCAGAAATGGTATTAGGGTTTTCATTGCTGTCTAACAAATGATCCCCAAACATAGTGATTTAAAACAATAAACAGTTGTTACCTCACATAGCTTCTGAGGATCAGGAATTTGGGAGTGGCTTAGCTGGGTTGTTCAGACTCAGGGTCTCTCTTGAGGTTGCACCTGAGATGGGGATGGGGCTGTGGACGCCAAGGGCTTTACAAGGTCTGAAGGATCCACTCCCACGCTGGCTTACTGGCATGGCTGTGGGATCTTTGGCTCGGTTCCCCACCGTGTGCGCCTTTGATAAGGCTGCTTGAGCATCGTCATGTCATAGCTGCCGGTTTCCCCCCGGTGAGTATCCGAGAGAGAGCAAGGAGGAAACGGCCCTGTGGCCTTGGAGGTCACACTCGCCTCTGCCACATCCTATTATTTGTGAGAAGTGAGTCTCTAGGTCTAGCCCACACTCGAGGAAGGAGTGTCAGAGGATGTGTGCACATGTATGCAAATGCCACAGCAGTTGTCCCACCAGAGCAGGAACCTTCCAGCAACCAGTCCTGCTTGTGAGGTGCCAGGATAAGGTGGTTCTGTCAACCAAGACTATCCTCCGGAGAAGGACACGGGTGTGACCCACCACCAGCTGGGGGATGGAGCACCAGCCAGATAAGGGTCACCTGGACAACTGCATCTGTCTCCCTGGGTTTGCCCACCTGTCAGATGAGGCTGATGGTAGGTGGTACTGGCCTCCTAGGGCCCTTGAAGTGTTGGGCCAAGATAATGGCTGTGCCCCAGCATGTTCCTGTGTGCGTGGAGAGCTGGCTTTTATTCCTCGTTGTGTGGGTACTGTTAGAGTTCCTTATGGCCAGAGACACTGATGTGGCCCCCAAATCTGTTGCAGAATTACCTCCCCAGCCAAGAAGGTATGGCTCACAATCAGTTCATCAAGATGATGATCATCTTCTCCATCGCCTTCATCACTGTCCTCATCCTGAAGGTCAGTGGTCCCTGCCCCATGGCTCAGGGAGGGGTGGAGAGGCTGAGCTGCCCCGGGCCCACCCATGCCAGACTGTTAGGAGGCAGGGAAGTGTGTCTTCCACCACTGCCCCCCCCCCGCTTTTGGCTCCTAACTCTAGCCCACCCCACACCAGCCCCTGTGCCCACACATGGGATCCTCGGGGATGCCCCCTTTAGAGCAAATGGATCTGCGAAGACCCACCTGTGTTCAGGGGTCGGGGACTTAATGTGTGACTCAGAGAGACCTGATCCAGGGGAAGGAGGAGCTATTTTGTCTGGAATTAGATTCAGGAAGACCTGGGTCTGAATCCCAGCTCTCCCCTCACTAGCTGTGTAGTTGGTTTTCAAGTCACTTCTCTCTGGGTCTTGGGTCTCACCTGTGAAAGGGACACCCTAAGTCTTGCTTTGCCCATGTTAACAGCTTTACACGATTCAGGCACCAAAATGTAGATGGGCCCTGAGGTCATATTCCTAGAGGTTTGGTGATGAGAAGGATGGAGCGGATTGGTTTTATTCTCCTCAGGGGTAGTCAGGCCCAGAGGATAGAGTCCTGTTTCAGGTCCCAGTTCTTGGAGACATGGTGACAGACAGGCGTGCATTAATAGCAGCACAACAGGACTTCCCTGGTGGCGCAGTGGTTAAGAATCCTCCTGCCAATGCAGGGGACACGGGGTCCGGGAAGATCCCACATGCCGCGGAGCAACTAAGCCCGTGTACCACAACTACTGAGCCTGCGCTCTAGAGCCCACGAGCCACAACTACGGAGCCCACGTGCCACAGCTACCGAAGCCCACGTGCCTAGAGCCTGTGCTCCGCAACAAGAGAAACCACCACAATGAGAAGCCCCTGCGCCGCAACACAGAGCAGCCCCCTCTTGACGTAACTAGAGAAGAGCCCGCGCGCAGCAATGAAGACCCAATGCAGCCCAAAATAAATAAATAAATAAATTTATATTAAAAAAAAAAATAGCAGCACAACAGGAGGGTGAAGAGGCAAGAAAACGCCGCCGTCTTGTCTTCGGGAGTCAAGGAAACCAGGGCAGTTCGGCTTGGGAAAGAAATGACTCAAGGGGGACCTGATGGCAGCCTCCAAGTACCCAAAGGACTCTCATGGGGATTCTAGAGGCCACAATGGGGCCCTGTGGCCGGAAGCCACAGGGAGGCTGATGTCGACTCAAGAAAAGGAAGGGCTTTTAAAAGTGTTCTTTTCTGATTGTGAAAGTAACATATGACCACTATAGACATTTAGAAACTACAGATGAGCAGAAAGTAGACGATCAGCCCACCAACCACCGCCACTTGAAGAGCAGCACTTCTGATATCTGGGTGCATTTCCGCCCCCTCTTTTTATGTGGGTGGCATAGCCAGACATCACTGCCTCCTTACATCCCAGGCCCTGAGCAGTCTCTGCTCTCACCCAGTGCCAAACTGGAAACAACTTCTCTCCTTTTAACCTTTCCTCAAAGGACTGACCTAGCACAAGCGCGTTAGTGATGCACAGTGAGAACATTCCTGAAGGCTTGGGGGGACCAACGTGGAGGTTTACGTCATATACTCTGCTAGAGAGAAACTGCCCAAACCCCACCACACACCTCCGTCCCTCCCCAGCCCTCTCCTGTTCTTTATCTTCATCCAGTGGGAGTTCTGTCTGTACCCCGACTCCCAACCCTGCCTCACTGGCTACCAACAGCAGATTACTTGCTTGGCCCTGGCCCTTTGTACTTCATTCTTTCATAATTCATTTTATTTATTTCTGCTCCTCTTAAGTCCCCATCATGGGGCTCCATAAAACAAGGGACCTTCTAGATGTCAAGACCTGCTCTCCTTCCTTTGGGGGCAGAGAGAGACTTATTGGCTATTGTTCCTTGAACACACCCCTGCGGACTTCACTCCCCACCCTGGAACCCTTCTCCCCAATTCTTACATCAATTGCTAAGAGAAAGCCGTTGCTCACATTATCTGACAGATATATACATCCATACATATAATTTTTCTGCATTTATAAACATGGGATACTACTGCATACACTGTTGGATAATCTGCTTTAAAAAAAACAACGTATCGTAAGCAGTTTTGAAGACAACCTTTCCCACTGTCAGCTCTGTCTCAGGATGGGCGGGGCCACCTCAGGAGATGGTAAGCTTCGAGTCCTCAGGGGCGGAGAAGGAGGATCTGTGGGAGTATTGCCAGGGAGCCGGGAGGGTTGTGCAGAAGCCTCTAAAAAGCTCCTTTCTGTGATGAGTCTGTGGGGCAGTGAAAAGGGAAACACCTGGAACACCTGAGACTTGGCAGGTGAGGCCCCCTCCAACCAGAAGAGGGGTCTGATCTTTCAGGGTAAGCTGGGGATCTCCAGGAAGCGCCCAGCATCTGTCCTAGGTCTGCTGGGGTGGTGAGAACGAAGGTCACAAAGCACAGCCTGACCTGGGCTTTTTTTCCAGGTTTACATGTTCAAGTGTGTGTGGAGATGTTACAGATTCATGAAGTACATGAACTCGGCCGAGGACAGGAGCAGCTCCAAGATGCTGCAGAAGGTGAGCCTTCCGTGGGGTGGGGTCAAGTCCTAGCTCTACCACTCACTGTATCATTTAGGGCAGGTCTCTCTGCCTTGCTCGGCCTCAGTTTCTCCACTCGTAAGAAGGTTGGACCAGAAGAAATGAGAAGATCTCTTTCCACTCTGATTGTCTAGGATTCTATTCATTCATTCATGCATTAAACATTTTCTGCTTCTTATTCTTTCCTGGACTCATATCCAACCCTTCGGATGCAGAGAAAAGTAAGATGCCACCCTGTCCTGGAGGAGAGTATAGTCCAGAGTGAATCTAGACACAGAGATCCAATTACAACTCGGTGTGAAGCACAGGGGCAATGGGAGCACAGAGGAGGCACCTGGCTTCACCTGGGGTGTCAGGGAAGGCTTCCTGGAGGAGGTGACACTTGACCAAGTCTTAAGACTGTCAGCGGGTACAAGTTAGCTGGGAAAGGGGAAGGGGCCTTCCAGGCAGAGGGATTAAGTGCACTTAGGAGCAGCTGACTGGAAAAGTGATAGGAAAAGCATAGCTGGTTTAAATTACTGGAGGCTCACTTTCCTCAACTGTAAAATGGGGATTGTATTAGTCAAGAAGTTTTTGGGGTTGCAAGTGTCAGAAACCCAACTCTCCCTCACTTATGTAAAAAAATAAAATGAATTTATTAGCTTATAGAACTTGAAAGTCCAATGTAGGTCTGGCTCAGGCATGGCTGAGGCCTGATGTCCAGACACGATCTTATTTTCAGGACGAAAGGCAGCCCTTTCCTCATGGTAGCAAAATAGGTGCCGAAAACCCTAGGCTGTCTTCCCACCGTCTCAGCAACCCCAGCAGTAAGAAAGACATCCCAGAAGCATGTCTGGTCCAGAGACCAAGATTGAGCCCAATGTCCGGACCAAGATTGGTACAGCTTGGGTTACAAGCCTATCGCCAAACCAGCGACGATTGCCCGTGGGATGAGATTCTACTCTGAGTGACCACCCCATGAGACGTGAGGTCTCACGTCCACTCCCCCAGATCAATTCTTCTGAAAGCACATGGACTGAGAATGTTTTCCCAGGGAAAACAGTGTGTTGTTATCAAAACAAGGGGGCTTGGTGCAGAACAGGCAGAGGCGAGTCTGTCCATCACGGGAACAGAAACCGCACCCGTCTTGCGCACGCCATGCCTGGCACATAGCAAGTACCCGAGGCATACTGCTTATCATTAACATCAACATCATTTTGCCAGGCGTGGGGGTTGGAGCCCCTTAACCCCGGGTTGGGGTAGTGGCCCCATCTGGTCAATTCTCATCTCTCTGTTTCTCCCAGGTGGTCCTGCCATCCTATGAGGAAGCCGTGTCTCTGCCATACAAGGTTCCGGAGGGGGGCCCAGCACCACCCCCATACTCAGAGGCGTGACATTCACCAGGCCCCAGCCCTGGTGCTGGGAGGGGCGGAGCTACCTCGCAATCCGCTTCTTTGCTTAGGTGGCCCCTGTGGCCTGGGTGAACCACCTGGCTGACTTCAGGACAATCCGCTTGTGTCCTGCTCGCTGGCCTGCTTTCCCTGCGGGGCCTGGGAGATGCTCACAATTGGGTCAAACCCTTTAGGCTGAATGATTGGGTCTCCAAAATTCAGTCCAACAGCACTCAGCTTCTTTTGATCAGCTCTGACATTGGTTCAAACGATTGGTCTTTCTAAAGTCAGTGAGTTCGGTTAAATAACTCTCCACTTGACCAGTTTTACCAAGTGGCTGACAAATCAAAAGCACACTTGGCATTTCGGTGAAAACCATGCGGTCATTGTGTCAGTTTGTAAACAGTTGTCCATTCACAGAGCAATTTAGTCAAGTAAGCATCAGTTAGTCTTCCCCACCAAATACATACATCCCTTTTCTTCCACTAGTTCCTTAAACAATTATTAAGTCAGCCAACCCTCAGTTACTTAAGACTGGTGATAAAATCCAATAATAAAAAAATCAAATTAGCCTCCCAAACCATTCAGTTCATTCTAGTCCAATAACCGGCTGCCCCCTGCGGTCAATTGAGTACTTGTGAGTCCTGAATAATTGTTAATTCAAGCGAAAATTCAGTCAGACAGTTGCCAAACTGTCATTCAAGGGCTAGTACCAGGAAATAACTGTTGTTTCAATCATCAGTCTCTACAAATGCACAATAGTTTTGCTAAAGAGTTGTCATCCTCAATGTCACACGCAGCCAGTGTGGTCACATGGCAGTGGGTCCTGGGAGACGGGTCTCCTCATCCGCGGTCATCTCTAGTGATGAGCTGTCAGCCTGTCCCGCAGCCCATCCGTTGCCAGATAGGTTGTAGGCCACCCAGTTCTGCCCGACGCTTGTGGTCGAGTAGAAATTCAGCGCTGAAATCAGGCAAACCCATCTGTTGGACTAAATCCACAGGTCAGTTCAGTCAAAACAGGCAAACCCTTTGTGGGCACAGTCCCCGCCGGGGGGTTCGTGTTGGTGGGGCCGTAGGGAAGGTTTTGGTCCCTGCACCCCCTCTTTTGCATGCTTCCCTGGGGGCTGGGATTCCCGAGGTCGCTGACCCGAAGGCGGAGATAAGGACCCAGAGGTGGGTTCTCTGGGGTCTGCAAGGGGGGTGCAGAGGGAGAGGGTTATGCAAGGGGCTCCCCACCACACCCCTGTGTCACTGCCTTGTGTGACGGGGAAGAAGTTTCAATAAAGCAGCAACACGCTTCTCTCTGGCTGATGTGGTTCCTAAAATATGGTGTACGGCCAGGGCTGGGAACACAACCTCCATCACCCCAACACACACACACACACACACACACACACACACACACACACCAGTTCATTCAGATGTCTCCCTGATAAGGCATGGACTCCACTCACCTGGACAGCACCCACCTGGAGCCAGGTCCTACACTGGGCACTGGGGTGACCACAATAGGTCAGACTAGCCTCCAGTTACCCCCGTCTGGGGAAGGGGAAGACAGATATGTAAATGATTATGATAGCCTGTAATGATTATTACACCGTCATGGGGAAAGTCGGAGGGACCTAGGACAGCCAGAAGAGGCTTCTTGGAGGAGGTTTCACCGAGCTGAGTTTGAAGGATGAAGGGGCAGCAGTGAGCAAACTGAGGGAGGATGTTTTGGGCTGAAGAGGCAGGGTGTGGAAGGCCTTGTGGAGGTGGGGAGAGGAGCTGGAGAGGTAGCCTAGTGTGGCTGCAAGTGGGGAGGGGAGGGAGAGGAGCTGCCAGGGTCTCGGGGCCTGGATCACGGAGAGCCTTTGTGTACGTCAGGGTTCTTTGGCTGCAAGCCCACCCTGGCTAACTTCAGCCAAGAAGGGCATTTACAGGAAGAAGATGCTTGCAAGTAACAGGAACCTTAGTGAACCAAGTTTATTGAAAACAATGACGACAGCAGCAAAAGGGTGGTCGTGATGTTTCTTGGCTCACATAAATGAAAAATCCAGGGAATCTGGTCAGGCCAGATTGGACCCAGGAATCAGATTCTTCAGTCATCTCTTTCTCCACCTCTTGCCTTCTTCCTCCCGGGCTGATCTGCCTGAGAGTGAAGCTGGCAGAGAAAATGAGGCAGTCTGAGTTGGGCTCCATCCCCAGAACCAAATGAGACCTAACAGAGCCTTGAATGCTGTGCCCAGGAGCGTGGGCTCATCCTGGGACAGGGGGAGTCTTTGAGGGTTTTTGGGCAGGGGAGTTATAGGATTGGGCTTGGGTTTTAGAAAGGAAGAGACCAAAGTCAGGGACCCATAAGAAGGCTGGTGAAGTCCTCCTGTGGAGAAGGAGAGAAGGGGATTTGAGAGGAATTGTCAACCTTCTGGAGTTGTCAGCTTTTCTCGGGGATAGCAGATTTCTTCATGGGTTTTATCTGCTCTTTATTAGATCTCCAAACAACTGATAAAGTGAGGCTCTAATAGAGATGGACAGCGACCTCCCTTTCACACATGAGGTAATTGAGGCCCAGAGACATCAAGTGACTTTCCTGAGGCCACACAGCAGTCAGGGGTTAGACTAAGTGCCTTTTCATTCTAATTTAAGTGGAGGCTAAAAGGACTGGGGCCACAGTCTGTGTGAATTCTTGCTTCTTGTGAAGATCCATATGAAGAGGCCCCTCAGAAGCTCCCATCAAATGGGGATTGGGGGCAGAGGTCACAGGAGGAGGGGAGCCTTGCATCCTCATCAAGAAGATGACAAGGGGACATGGCCGTGTGTCCTGAGGACCAGCTGAGGTGATACCCCCATCCTCATTCCCACCCCAACCCTGGCTCGAAGCCAAAGAATGGGCTGAGGTGTACAGTGGAATTGTACCTTGTGGCCAGGGGGCTGGGAGGGGGCTGGCCCGAGGAACAGGAAATAGCTGTGTTTGGGGAGGTCACGTGGCCCAGGCCAAGCCAAGGCAGCCCACCATTGCTGCACAGCTCTCACCGCGGCCCTATCAGTGCCCCATTTGAGGCTCACGCAGGGGTCCTTTGACGGGGCTGGTTGGACCCACTGAGAGGGCCTGTTTGAACCAGATGCCTGGAAAGGAGCTGGCCCCGGGAAAGAGGGACTTCGTGCAGGCCAGGCAGGTGAGCACCGCCCGGACGGGCTGTCTCTTGGAGGGAAGGAGAGTCGACAAAATCAAGCCCTTGTGGCGGAGCGGGAGGGTGCACCCCAGTTTCTCAGGGCTGTGATGGTAGCAGGAACGGTCACTGAGTGAGCTCTTCAGTGTGTTATCTCTGTGACTCTCCCACCTGCCCCACGCCCAGGTGCCGTGCAAGGATGCTTCCTGGGGCTCAGGGCGGGCAAGCCACTTGCCCAGAGTCACCATCGGTTAAGGGGCAGAGCTGGGCTTTGACCCCGACAGGCCTGATGGAGCCCGAGCTTCTCCCTCTGGTCCTTCCCTTGAAGATGGGGACTGAGGCATAATCATCATTGAACGTCCCGGCACCGAGAACAGGCCTGGCTCTAGAGCCCTACGCTGCTTGTGGTAGAGGAGACATCCGTTGTGGGTGCAGGACCCGGACAGAAGGTGACGGGGAAGTGGTCCAGGTGAGGTATGTTGGGGGCACACACTCAGGCAGTGGCCGTGGGGCTGGGTCAATTCACGAGGCATTTGGGAAGCAGGAGCTGCAGGGCAGAAGTGAGGAAGAGGGAGTTCACAAGACTGGTGCCCAGGTTTGGAGAGTCTTTGGGATGATGGTACCCAGCTCTGAGCTGAGGATATAGGACGGGGGACAAAAGAAGATGCACTAAGCTTGCATTTGAGCTACCCTGGGGACCACATGATGGAGGCAGCTGTGTCTATAGGTCTGGAGTCAGGAGAGTGAGGAAGGAGGGAGGTTGAGATGTGAGTGCCATCTGTGGACATGTGGGTGGGATGTCACGCGGATGGGGTGTCACCAAGTGGCTGGGTTCACGGAGGTGTTAACCCATCAGCAGGATGTGATACTGGCCCATGGCCTCCCAGGGCATGCCCTCACGTGAAAGCACACGTCTCCTTGCCCTGTCCAGCCTCTGGCTTCCAGCCCGCCTGACTGCTTGTAGGGACCGAGACCAAGACAGCATGTGTGAGGTCTGACGGCCCGTGAGAGAGAGTGGTTCACATACACAGAGGCTGTGGCCTGAAGGGGCCATAAATCTGAAGGACAGCGCAGCTACACGGCAACGGCCCGCGGGCGGTGGGGAGGAGTATACCCACGGGGCGGATGAAGAAGCCTTGCCCTGGGTTTATGGGCAAGTTCTCCATTTTGTGAGGTCTCTGCTGACTTTGGGGAGACCAGGGATTCATGTCCAATCAGGCAATGAAATCTCCAATTTGCAATGAAATAGTCTTAAGTCTTATTAAAGACTCAAGTTTTAAGTCCCAGGTTAAAGGAAGCTGGGCCCGGGGTGGGGGGTGGTGGTGGTGTGAGAACACCTACTCTGGGTGTGAGAAGCTGCTCCTGTGGGTCTCTGCGGCCACAGGCCCCTCCCCCGCCCACCTGGATGCGCTCTCTGGGAGCTGGCGCTCACATTCCAGCCTCTCCCCTGGGACTCCCGGAGGAAGCCGGCCTCATTAGCCACAAGGGCGTTTCAATAGGCAGTGGGCTTGGCTGGGAGCGGCCAGCACAAGGGAGCCATAGCCTTAAACAAACAGAGTCCATCTGGTAAACAGTTTTGCTGCCGTCTCCCCGGGCCCAGGTGGTTAAGCAGGACATTGACCTTGCAGCTTCCTCTGCTCCAGGTGCTGGGGGGACAGTCCAGGCAGGGAGGCAACCTTGGCAAAGGCCTGGAGACGCGAACACAGGTCAGAGGGTGACTCCAGCCTGGGAGTCTCCCCTCTGATAACTCACAGCTTACAACACCACAGTTCTTTCAGCCTTGACCTTGCCAGGGCCAAGTTGCTGAAATTTTACGCGTAGGTGGAGCTGAGTTCCTGTCAGAGGGTTTGGGGAAAAGCCAAGGTGTTCTAAGAGGCTTCAGGCGGGACAGTGGAAGGAACAGGAACCTGCCAGGGACATCACCCACCGTGCACCTTCCCAGCGCCTCTGCCCTGAGAAGTGACGGCGGTTGTCGTAGGGGGAGTGTGGGAAGGAAAGATCTAGATGTTCCTGGCTTTGGGCGTCCTTATGGAGGCTGTGGGTGGAACAACCTTGACACTGTAACATCCCTCGGTTGCCCGCCCATGGTCACTGTGCGAGTGAGAACAGGGCCAGACCTTGCTCTCAGGTGGTCAGACTCCACAGGGTGCTACCCCAGCTCCCTCCATCGCTGAAGGCACCGCAGGGGGAAGGACCTGCAGACTCAGTAACCACCAGGCGTAGTTTTGGTGTAATCAGCGCCTCGTCCTTCCCATACTGACACTGAAGCAACTTTTCCTGAACTGAAAAATGCTGTACTTCTTTCTTTTTGAGATCCAGTTTTAATCTTTTTAGATATATGTCTAGAAGCATAAGTTCTGTAGCATGAAGTTCCAAATCGATTTTTAATTTTTGGAGGAACTGTCATCCTGTTTTACGTAGTGGCTGAAACGATTTACGTTTCCCCCAACAGGCAAACAGGGAACAAGGATTCCCTTTTTTCCACATTCTCACAGATGCTTGTTTTACATTGTCTTTTTAATGATGGCCATTTTAACAAGTGTGAGGAGATGTCTTGTGGTTTGATTTGCATTTCTCTGATAGTGATGTTGAGTTCATCTTCTCATGTATCTGTTGGCCATTTGGATGTCTTCTTTGAAAAAATGTGTATTTACTTCCTTCCCTTTTTGAATCAGACTTTTTTTCGAAGTAGAGTTGATTTACAATATTGTGTTAATATTATGCCCTGTGTTATACGGTAAATCCTTGTTGCTTATCTATTTTATATATAGTCGTGTGTATCTTTTAATCCCGTACTCCTAATCCCTCCCGCCGCCCCCTCCCTTTCCCCTTTGGTAGTCATAAGTTTGTTTTCTATGATTGTGAGTCTGTTTCTGTCTTGTAGGTTCCCTTGTATTATAAAAATGTTGTATTTCCTTGTCAATCCCCTGTCCTCCTCCCTCCCTCCCCTTGTTCTATGCCCATATATACCACCGGGTGGGCAGAATTCTAAGAAGCCTCCAATGACCTATGACCTTGTCTAGTTCTCTCCCCTCGAGTGTGGACAGATCCTGGAACTCTGACACAGTCACTCCTGGGATTGGGTTATGTAAGCTGGTAAATTGACTTTGAGAAAGGGAGATTATTCTGGGTGAAACTAACCTGATCCGTTGATCCCTTAAAAGGGACTGGCTTCTTCAGAAAGAGGAGGTTTGGCATGGGAGAGACGTGATGCGTGAGAGGCCTTGGGGGAGAGCACGTGACAAGGACTGTCGGGTGACCCCTGGTTGCTGAGTGGCCCCTGGGTAAAAGCCTGCAAGCAGAGGTGGGGAGGGAGTTCAGTCTGACAATCGCAAGGAAATGAATTCTTCCAACCACCGTGTGAGCTTGAAAGAGGATCCTCAGCTGCAGAAAAGAACAAGGCCCAGCCTTGATTACAGCTTGATTGCAGCCTTGCGAGGCACTGAGCAGAGACCCCAGACTTCTGACCTTCAGGAACCATGAGGAAGCTATATCTGTGCTGTGTTTAAGCTGCTAAGTTTGTGGTAATTTGTTACATAGCAATGGAAAAAGAATGTAGCACCCCTTCCCGATGTGGAGGAAGTTTTACTTTTCGTCCTTCAACGTCTAAGTGACGGCAGCACCGACAATCCTGCATGTCTGATCTGAAGTCTTGGTCAGTGTAGATCCAGAGTTTTGAAAGATGAAACAGGTAAGCCAACCATCGTTTACACAACCTCAAGTGGTCTTCTTGGGTCTCCAGAGGCTCTGTTTTGAGGCTGAGGAGACAACAGCGGGGATTTCAGGCAACACAAAGGGAAGTTAGGTACCTTAGAAATTGGGAGAGAAAATATATTCTGTTCTGCGAGCCAGAGCATTATATTAAATTCAGAGCTCACACTTTTAGGAGGGGGAGAGACAAATTGAAATGCCACTGGGAGCTGGCGCCACACTGGTAATGGGCTGAAATCCATGTGTTGTAAAGGATGGTTGTAGGATGTGAGGACGTTTTCATTAGGGAAGAATCAACTTAGTGGGGGTGTGGCCATGATCTTCAGGCCATGAACATGGTATACCGGGAGACTGGCTCACTCTCAGAGATGGATGGAAAATACTTTGGGGAGCAACAAGCTCCCTGTCCAAGAGGCCGAACACCACAGGCTGGACAAAATCTTTCCAGAGAGAGACTTTATGTTTCATATGGGAGGTTGGGTGAGATCGGTGGTTTAGTTACATCAGAACCACCTGGAGAGCTTAGAAATACAGAGTCACTGGGTCTGGGAAGGATCCTGGGAATCTGCATTTTCTTTGGAACCACCTTAACCAAACTATCGACAGTTTGGGGGTAACTGAAGGAAGTATAAAACAGAGAGTGACTTGCAGATGCATTTGAAGGAGGATTCTGTTTAGTGCCCCGCAGATCCTAGCTGCCCTTGGGGTCCTGTAGGGGCATCTCCCTTCCTGGCCCTCCCCTTCCCCACCTGTTGGGGTCCTGTTCTTCTTGACTCCCAGGACGGCCCCAAAGGATCCTCATCTTGGACCCCAAAGCTTTACCTTCGCTTAGCTTAAGTTCCCCCCAAAGCAGATCCTGAGACATGGACTTGGGTACAGGTTGTTTATTTGGGAGGTGGTCCCAGGAAGTACAGTGAGAGGGGAAATGAGGCAGAGAAGGGATAAAAACCAATAAAAATGTGCAGTGAGAGAAGGCTGAGGAGGGAGTTGACTCATTCTGTGGCAGAGAAGAGAGGGAGATGGTGGGGGGAGGGAGAGAGACTGGCAACGGCCTGGAAAAGGTGTCAAGAAACAGATTTTGAAGGACCTTAAATGCCCAGCTAAATTTGGATTTTCATCTAGAGGTGATACAAGGCCAACAGAAGCTGTTTTTCCTTGGGAAGCGTGCTAGAGCATGTCCTGCTCACTAAACACCCACCTCCCACCCCTGGAGTCATTCCATCCCCAGGTGGAGTCAGGTGATGTGAGCTCCTTTTCTCTCTCTTGTCCGTGTGTCTGGAGACAAAGGATGTGGAAATGATGGGCTACCAAGACAGAGGCAGCTTTGGGGAGGGCCTGTCTAGCGCTGGGTTGTGGCACGAGAGAGAAACAGACCCTTGTGCTGAGCCATTGTGATCCGAGGGTTTGCTTGTTGCTGTAACTTGGCCTATTCTATGCTGATTAATACAAGAAGGCATTGTGAAAGCCGTAAGCAGGGATGCGGCACTCAATACCTTTCGTTCTCCACCATCCTCTGACACCGGCATTGAGATCCCAACTTTATAGACATAGAACTGAAGAGCGGAAAAGTGAGGGCATTCACCTGATGTCAACACAGCTGGCAGGTGACAGAACAGCGGCTCAAACCCAGCTCTGTCTGATTCCAAAACTTTTTCACTTCATAGGCTTCCTCAACGTCTGGCATGAGCGCCACTGACAGAAAGCAAGATAATTTCGGTGATACGTGGAAGAAAAAGTTAAGTTTAATTAGTTTTGAATTTATTTGAAGGCATATTGGAATAAGTATGTAATCGGTACATCAAACCAGTGATTTCATGGCTGTTGTTTCAAATAAGAAAGAGGAGAAATTTTTGTCCCAAAGTGAGTTGGTTTAATGTTAGAAAGGTTAATTAAAAAAATAGTAGCGGTATATGTGGATCCAGCAAACGGTGATGATGGTTTGGAGGCACTAAGGGTACAGGCAGCCCTGGACTGCGCTGCATCTAGAGATACCCTGGTTTGCTCTTCAGGAAAAGAACTGAGCTTGGTGCACAGGAGGCGGAGTCCTGTGTGCTTTCGCCTGACCCACACTCCGCCCAGGGGCCTCTCAATGGATCACAAACGCTCTCTCTTGGATAAAACACTAAAGTCTTTAAGTTTCTGGAAACCCGAGGTGTGTGAAAACAAGGAGAGGGAACAGGGGGAGCCCTTCACGGCTGCCTGTCTGTCTCGGGAGCAGCCTTGATGAAGGCCCCTCAACGCGGTTTTTCTCCTTGGCTAATACCGGACACACTGTTCCCGATTTTGATTCTTGGGGTAAAATGTTTCACATTTAAAAAACACAAATATTTATTTTCTTTCCTCAATGTATATACTCAACTTCCAGGTCTCCTCCCCACCAAGCCCCCATTCTCACTATGGAATGTTAAAGCTGCCCCTTTGGGGGGAACCCATCTCTGTTCCTGAAAACTTACCTGTAGCATGTTTCTGTGGCTCTGTTAATGAGCGAAGTGACACAGAAAAGGCACTTCTGTTCCTCTGAGGAGCCCATAGACCTGCCATTCAGAGACAGAGCTGAAAGAGCTGTTTCATGGGCCCAGCTGCTGCCCCGGCCAAGAGGGCTTTGTACCCTGAGCTCCGGACACAGCTCTGTCCGCTGGGGAGAGGGGTGGTGGGCTAGGAGACTCCAGCTCACGTTCTGCTCGTCCACCTTCAGCAGGGGAGTGGGGGGCGGGCACCGTGCCTCTCTAGCCACTGGTCACCATCACCTACCCCAGGCTGACCTTTGATGGTTAACATGGAAATGGACCCAGTTCGTCATTACTTCCTTCTTTTAATTCATTTCTTCATTTGCTCACCAGATACCCTGTGATAGGCACCAAGCTGGGTCCGTGGGGTTTACTGGTCATGAGACAGACAAGCCCCCTGCTGGGAGGGAGCTGATATCCTCTGGGGCAAGGGTGGGGGTGGGGGCCAGATACCACATTCATAACACAATTTGGGGAAGTGATAAGGGCCACAGTGACCACACCCTGTGGCATCTCTGGAGAAGAGAATTAGACTTTCAAGTTGCAGAGAAGAAAAGAAATCCATTTCCACTGGTGTTTGGAACTGGGGAGGGTTGTGAACTGTGAAAAAATGAAACGAAAATGGGAAAAGTCAGAGGGAAATGCTTTTAACTTCCTCGCTCTCTAAATAGGGGCAAAGGGGAATGAGACCTGATTTCTAAGCTTGGCTCTGCCCCTAAACAGGCAGGGTGGCTTCAGGCAAGTCACGAACCTCTCTGGGCCTCAGTTTCCTCATCTGACAAATGGGCTAATAGAGTTGGATCTGCTGACCTCACCGGTTTGTGGCGGGAACAAAGGAGACAGAGCGATAGAGCGAGTGACTGTGCCGTGTCACGCGTGGAAGGGACTGTTATCATTATCACCGCTGAAGATTGTGACAATATTTGTTGGGTCAGCTTTGCCCGGCAATCACTTTTTAAAAAGCATCTGGGGGCTTCCCTGGTGGCGCAGTGGTTGAGAGTCCGCCTGCCGATGCAGGGGTCACAGGTTCGTGCCCCGGTGCGGGAAGATCCCACATGCCGCGGGGCGGCTGGGCCCGTGAGCCATGGCCGCTGAGCCTGCGCGTCCGGAGCCTGTGCTCCGCAATGGGAGAGGCCACAGCAGTGAGAGGCCCGCGTACCACAAAAAAAAAAAAAAAAAAAAAAAAAGCATCTGTACACTTCCTTTTATTGAGGTATAATTTATACAGAGTGAAGTCACGGGTCTTAAGTATTAGCGATTATACCCCCCCAAAGATGATAATCCTTCAATCCTCAATCTCCACTTGGTCCTCTCATCGACTCCTCACATGGTTCCAGCGAGGCAGGCAAGCCAAGAGCTACCATCCCCTTATCATCTTGTATGGCAACAAGCTGAGGCTCAGAGAGGCTAAGTCACCAGCTCCAGGTCACCCAGCTGGTGAGCAGCAGAAGTGAGTTTGAACGTGGTTCTCTCATATGGCCAAGCCCATGCTCTCTCTGCTCTATCCCATCAACTACTGGACCCAGATGCAATGGTGGGGACCCTTCCTGGTTATACTCCTTTACTTACAAGCCTTATTTTTGCCTCCTCTGTGCAGACCCTGGGCTGGTCCCAGACGCAGAGATGAATCAATCAGACACTTATCCACTCATGGGTGAAATGGTCAAGGCACGGAAGCACAGGGAGGGGGTCCTAACCCCAGGGGAGCTAGGGGAGAGGTGGGCATGGAGAAGGCCCCTCCACTAAGCTTTACCCATGCAAGCAGGGTGGCTGAGAATACTGGTTTGGGGCCCTTTCCTGGCACTGACACTGAGCTGCACTTTCGACAAGTTACTTCAAAACTGGTTTTCAGTTCCTCACCTGGGAAGTGGGAGTAATAATATCGGTTGCCCCACAGGGTTTGTCAAGAGAATTCAGTGAGATGGTTCGTATGAGTCTGCTCTTCCAATCAACCCCTCCCAGCGTTGACTGGAAGAGCAGATTTATATGAACCCAGTTTCCAGATGAGGAATCTGAGGCACAGAGAGGTGAGGTAACCTGCCTACAGTCACACAGGCAGTACAAAGCCAACCCAGGTCACCTGGCTCCTAAGTCTGAGCTTTCAACCATCTTTCCTACTGCCCCCCTCACATACTAGGGGCTCGGGTACATGTTCGCCCCGATACGACCTTGCAAGATGGTTAGGCAGAGAGTGATCAGGAGGAAAGGGCATTATGGGTAAGATGGTCCTGCGTATACAAAGGCTTGAGGAGAGCTCAGAATCCAGGCGTGGCTGGAGAGCAGGGAGTGTGTGGAGAGGCAGCGGACAGCCGAGGAGACGGGGGAGACTGGGGTTGGAACGGTAGGGGCGAGAAAAGCGTGGCTGCAGGATGAGGGTGTGGGCAGTGCTGGGGAGCGAGGCCGCTGGCCTCAGGTCTCCCTGGGCTTGGAGTGGCAACTTCGGGCCAGCGCAGGCTCCGGGCCCTGGAGGAGCCACCCTCCACCCACCAGAGATTTCCTGGATTCCAGCTGCAGCTCCTGCAGGCAAAGGAGCCCTTGTGGTCAGAGGGGCCTCCGGAGCCCAGGCCGGGAGGCTCCCTCCCTCCCTGGCACACACACCTCCATTCAGCCCGGCCCCGCCCCCCCAAGGGGGCCGCCCCACGTCAGTGGGGGGCCGTCTGCGCAGGCAGTGAGCTTGATAAGACCTGGACCCCACTGGTCCCCACCACTGTGCCTGCGCTGCCAGAATCATGAGGGTTCTCTGTGGCCTCTGCCTCGTGCTCTGCGGCCTGCTGCTCCTCCAGGTCCCACGCATACCTGGCCTTGCGCCCCTGTCCACAGGTGAGGGGGCCCACGTGAGGTGGGGGACCCTGGGCACCGAGACAGACAGAGGCTAAGTGGGATCCAGGATGGGGAGAGGGGCAGGGAGGCAGGGGTGGCCTGCAGGCTGACCCAGGAGCAGACAGAGATGGTGACTGTCACAAGGGTAAGGGCAGGGTGACCCTGTCTGTTCTTTCCAGGGATGTGAATGGAGTTCTCTGAGCCTCTCTCTGGGCTTTGCAGCTCCCAGGCTGTCCTCAGGGCCCACGCAAACTGCAGGGCCCTCGGTCTTCTGGGTCACTGAGGGCAGACGCTACCCAGAGAGCCTGTTGACATCTGGGGCTGCAGCAGGCCCAGGGCTGAGCTCACGGCTCTCCAGTGAGTGCAGACGTGGGGGTGGCCAAGACGACATTCCCCCTTCCACCAGCCCTTCCAGCAGGTTCCCGATTGGCCTCCCCATGAGCTGTACCCCTCTGAGTTTCAGCCTTGGCCACAGGAATCCTAGAATGCCCAACTCCTCCTGTACAGATGGGGAAAAAGAGGCCAGAGAGGAGAGGACCCGTCTAAGACCACAGAGCAAGAAAGCCTCAGAGCCTCTGGGCTCCTGACCCACTGCCAGTTCCCTCACCCTCTCTGGGCCTCAGTTTACCCATTTGTAGCCTCAGCTAGTGGTGACTAGGGAGCCGGCTGCAAGGTGATTTCTGAGGTCCCTTGAGGACCTCTGATGCCCGGGCCTAGGGCACTGTGGCTGGGGGCTGGGACAGTCTCGCACACCTTGCCTTTCCTGATTCTTCTTCCTGCATCCCTGTTTGGGAGCAGCTCAGACTCAGTGTGGGACGGAGGGGGCTGGCCTTTGTACTAAGTCCCACCAGGCTGCAGGTCCAGGCCAGTGATAGCATCAGGCATTAGGCCTATTCTTCCCTCCAGATAGATGAGAAAAGGGAAGCTTCAAAGGTGCAATGATCTGCCCAGGGCCACAGGGTGGCTGAGCTGGGCTTCGGACCCCTGTCTACCTCACTCAGGCTCTGTGTACCACCCAGGACATGGAGCTGCCTCCCAGGCTGTCTGGGAAGACATCGCTCCTTGGGGGTGTGTCTTGGGGGCCCACTTGGTCAGGCTGCCAAGGTGGCCACTGGGAACTCCTGCCTTTTTTCCTGCTCCTGGACACCAGCTGGCAGATGGACGCAAACTGGGTCCACTTTGCTGATTTGCTTTGATGCTCAGATGAAAGAGGCCATGTTGACAGGTGCTGCATTGGCTTTCAAGGCTGTGCCCACCCGAGGGCCCACCCTCAGGGCCCTCCTGCCCAGCCAGGGGAAAGAGCTGCTCCCTTGTTTGCGGTAGCCACTCTGGGCTGAAACCTGAGACATGAAGGCTGTCTTCTCCTTTGCTGCCCCCCGAACACCCTGCATGCCCAGCCCTGTGCTGGCACCCTACGTGCCCTTTTGCTTGTCCTCAAAGGATCCTGTAAGGAAGGGACCACCTGCTCATTGTACAGAAAGGAAACTGAGGCTCAGAGAGGTGAGGGCGCCATTCGAGCCTCTGTCTTTCCCGCGGGCCGAGCAACCTCTGGCAAGTTGCTTGCTCCGGTGTCCCCACGCTGATGATACGACCCAGCCGGCCTGGTTCACGTCTGGTCTACTCTGTCCGAGGCCTCAGGCCCAGACCTAAGTAGCTGCTGGTGCTCCGCTCCTTTGTCTTGAGTGGCTCTGGTCCATCCTCCTGACCTTTGCCGCCTCCCAGGGCACCTCTGTCGGACCCGGCCCATAGACCTGGTGTTCGTCGTCGACAGCTCACGCAGCGTGCGGCCAGTGGAGTTTGAGAAGGTGAAGGTGTTCCTGTCCCAGGTCATCGAGTCACTGGACGTGGGGCCCAATGCCACCCGCGTGGGCGTGGTCAACTACGCCAGCTCCGTGAAGCAGGAGTTCCCGCTGCGGGCCCACGGTTCCAAGGCCATGCTGCTGCAGGCCGTGCGCCGCATCCAGCCGCTGTCCACGGGCACCATGACAGGCCTGGCCATCCAGTTTGCCATCACCAAGGCCTTAAGCGATGCTGAGGGCGGTCGCCCCAGCTCGCCGGACATCAGCAAGGTGGGGACTCACGGCAATGTGGCAGCAGGTGACAGTGAAGAGCTAGGTTTTCAGTGCCAGGAGCCTAGGCCCCTGGAGGGGAAGAGATTGTGCAAGGCTGCTCCCCAGGGGCCCCAGAGTAATGATATTAAAAATAACGCTGCCCCTTCTGCGCTTCTTACCACGAATCGTCTCATGGGGGCCTCACCACACCCCCTTTATCCAGATGAAAGAACAGGGGCACAGGAAGGTGAGCTGTGACTCATGGAGCTGCATTTCTAACCCAGGCCTGTCAGACTACCAAGACCCAGGGTCTGGATGCCCAGGGTCAAGATGCCCAGGGTTGGGCATCTGGGCCAGGGGAGGGGAATCAGGAATCAGAAGCAGACCCAGGTCAGAAGGAGAAAAGCAGCTAAGGGGGCTGGATGCCGAGTCTCAGACTCCAGCAGAGCTGTGAGGACCCAACTTCAGGGCAGGCTCGGGCAGGGGGTGATGAGGGCCAGGCTCAGCACCAGGGTCCTCTTCTGTTGCCCTTTCTGGGGTACAGCACACAGGAGCCTTGTGGGAGGGGAAGGGTGTTTTCCTCTTAGGAAAGGGCAGGTAGGGAATGGAGGGAGAAAAGGCAGCATCTTCCTTCATTCCTTGGGCATCAATGTGGGAACAGCCTCCTTCCCAGGGCATGCGGGAGAAAACGTCCAGACCGGAGGAAAAACTGCCATTCCGTAGCCTCTGCCTCCCTCTGGTGGCCAAAGGGTAGAACTGTACGGTGTTGAGCACAGGTTTTTGGCCCGGCTGTCAGAGGCCCTCGTTTGACAGGGGAGACGAGGCTCTGCCCTCAGGCGGTCATGACCGAGGGAGGAGACATCCAGAGGCCATAGTCAGATGAGAGAACAGCTCAGCCACGTCTCTCAGTCAGAGAAAACCTGTTGCCTCCTCCGCTATCCAGGTTCTTTTCCCTAGGCCCTAACCCTGGTGTTGGTGAGGGGCCAGATCCCCCGCTGCCGACTAGCTGTGTGACCTGGGCTAGCCGCTCCGCCCTTCTGGGTCAACCTCCTCTTATGCCAACCATGCTGAGGGTTTACTGGAGGGCCAAGCGGCCCACACAGCGCGGGGAGGGAGGCCGGGTCCTCACACACGCCCCGCGTGTGTATCGCAGGTGGTCATCGTGGTGACGGACGGGAGGCCCCAGGACAGCGTGCGGGACGTGTCTGCGCGGGCCCGGGCCAGTGGCATCGAGCTGTTCGCCATCGGCGTAGGCCGCGTGGACAAGGCCACGCTGCAGCAGATCGCCAGCGAGCCGCTGGATGAGCACGTCGACTACGTGGAGAGCTACAGCGTCATCGAGAAGCTGTCCAAGAAGTTCCAGGAGGCCTTCTGCTGTGCGCGGGGCGGGGGATGGACCAGGCTGGGAGTGGTGCTGGGGGAGTGAGGTGGGGGGGGCGGGTACTGGTGTCTGGGCGGGGCCAGAAAAGGGGTGTGGCTGAGAGCGGCAGCGTGGGGGCGGGGCCTGGGCTGGAGGTACCCTATACGGGGGCAGGGACTGAGATAGAGCCAACATCGGGGGCGGGGCCAGGGCTCAGATCTGGGGGCTGTCCCCTGCCTAGGGTTAAGGGAGTTGGGGAAAGACGATACCAAAAAGAAGTCCTTTTCGTGGTAGAGTACTGGCAGAGACCAAGGGGCCAGAAGCCAGTAAGGGGAGGGCCTAAAAAAACCTGTGCTATTTGGACGGGGTGTGTGGGGGGAGTGTGTGTGGGGGGGGGGGCGGGGGGTAGAGGGGGTGGGGGTGTGTGGGGTGTGTGGGGTATTGGGGTGCCAGAGTCTTCTGCGATGTGGAAGGGTCTGAGGGGCCTGGGCATTGGGCAGGAGAAAGTTCAGAGTCTTTTGCAGACGAGAGGTGGGTCTTTGGCATGGGACTCGTCAGAAGGTGAGTAGGAGGAGGCGGGGCCGGTGCAAGGACTTCTCCCCGTTTGGGAAGCGGGCCTAGGAAGAGCATGAATCTGACTGTGAGAATTCGAGGCAGTAATGCACAGTCCAATGCTCAATATGTGGTATCTAACAAGTATTTGTTGAGAATCTTCTATGTGCTGTGTTCACTGCTGCATGTATTGTTCTAGACACTTGGAATACAAGAGTGAACAAAGGGGATTAAAGGCCCCGCCCCTTTGGCCTATACATTTTTAGCGGGAAGTTTTAGTTTATTATCAGCAATATCACCTTCTCCGGGGATGTCAGCACTGCTGCAGTGATTCTGGCCCTGGGCTGAGGGTCTGGGGCCCCATCCAGTCGGGGGCCTCAGTTTCCCTGAGCGTGTTGAGGGGCCATCCTTGCGGAGATGTCCGAGGCCCTGTGACCACGAGATTCTGAGTCTCCTCTTGTCCCCACAGTGGTGTCAGACCTGTGTGCCACAGGTGACCATGACTGTGAGCAGGTGTGCCTCAGCTCCCCGGGCTCCTATACCTGCGCCTGCCGCGAGGGCTTCACCCTGAACAGTGATGGCAAGACCTGCAATGGTCAGTGGGCCGGACACAGGCAAGCCTGGGGAGGGTGGGGGGCAGGGGACGGGGCCTTGGCCCCTCCCCAGGAAGCCCACCTGAGCCTCTCTGTACTTGGCCTCTGGACCAATCTGCAATAGATGTCTTCTAGAGCTTGGTGTCAGCAGAAATTCTCTTCTCACTACTGTCCCTCTTTCTGTCACAGTGGGTGGTAGGTTTAGTATGGTGGAAGGAGTTACATAGTCGAGTTCACATCTTGGTGCCACTACTTCTGAGCTGTGTGATTTAACAGCTTTCAGAACTTTGGGTTTCAATGCTGTAAAATGGGGGCCAGGAACTTAGGCTTCACAGAGGAAGTTTTGAGGACCAAATGGGATGATTCTCCGTACAGATCTTGGGTGTGGTGCGTACCCAGCCAGTGGCTGTGATGAATGACCATGAACTTAAGCATCACTCCCCTGCCTTCCTACCCTCCCCAGTCTGCAGTGGTGGAGGTGGCAGTTCGGCTACTGACCTGGTTTTCCTCATTGATGGATCCAAGAGTGTGCGGCCAGAGAACTTTGAGCTGGTGAAGAAGTTCATCAACCAGATTGTGGACACGCTGGATGTGTCGGACAAGCTGGCCCAAGTGGGGCTGGTGCAGTACTCAAGCTCTGTGCGCCAGGAGTTCCCGCTGGGCCGCTTCCACACCAAGAAGGACATCAAGGCAGCCGTGCGGAACATGTCCTACATGGAGAAGGGCACCATGACCGGGGCTGCCCTCAAGTACCTCATCGACAATTCCTTCAGTGTGTCCAGCGGGGCCAGGCCTGGTGCCCAGAAGGTGGGCATTGTCTTCACTGATGGTCGGAGCCAGGACTACATTAATGATGCTGCCAAGAAAGCCAAGGACCTTGGTAGGTGCTGTGTGGACCCTGAACACCACCAGTGGCCAGGGGTACACATGGAACAGCTCAACTATAGTTTATCTTATGTCTGTTCTGATGAGTGCTCTAAACCCAGATTCAATGTGAATGAGGAGAGATTGGTTTGTCTAGCTCTTTCTTATACTGATGAGAAAACTGAGGTCCCAGAAAAGTAAGTGGCTGGCTTGATGGTCCAACTTTTCTAGTTGAATGTTCCCAAGAACGTACCAACTGTTGGCAGGCAACCCCACTTTGGGACAAGCCTGAGTTTTATCACCTATTAAATGAGAATAATAATAACGACCAGATGGATGGTTATGCGGGTTACATGAGATTGCAAAGTTCCCAGTACAGTCAGTACAAGTCTGATATATGGTAGAAGCTCAGCAAATGTTGATTTCCTCAATCATTGTACCTGCAATTCCAGCATCTGCCGCCAGGAGGTGTCTACTGTTGATTGCCTGGGGATTCCCCAGGAGGCTCAGCTATGGCTGCCTGTCCCCATGGCCACTGCTACTCATCTTGTTCCCCTTGGCAGGCTTTAAGATGTTTGCTGTGGGTGTGGGCAATGCTGTGGAGGATGAGCTGAGGGAAATTGCCTCGGAGCCTGTGGCAGAGCACTATTTCTACACGGCTGACTTCAAGACCATCAACCAGATTGGCAAGAAGTTGCAGAAGAAGATCTGCGTGGGTGAGTGAGGCCAGAAATTGTGTTGATGGGAGGAGCAGGTGGGGCTCTGGGAGGTGTGTGTGTGTGTGTGTGTGTGTGTGTGTGTGTGTGTGTGTGTGTGTAACCATCCTGGACTGGATGTGGGTGGGGAAAACAGGATCTGGGGTGGCAACATGAGTTGGCAGAATCAGGAGGAAGGCTGGCCAGTCAGACTTTAACAACCAGCAAATGTATATTGAATGCTCTTACACACGTGGCACTCTTCTCAGTGCTCTCCAAATATGAATCATTTAATCCTTTTTGGTAGGAATATTGTTATCTCCATTTTACAGACAGGAAAACCAAGGTCAGAGGGCATGGAACCACTTAATAACTGGAGGAGGCAGGATTTGAACTGTGCTTCCTCCCCTGATCCTCCCTGGTGACCTTGCCAGCTGATTCCCAGTGGTAGAGACTATGGATTCCAGAGCCAGACACGCCTGGGTTTGCATGTTTGTTCTGACACTAACTAGCTGTTGGCCATAGGCAAGTTGTTTTCCTTGTCAAGTTCTTCATTTGTAAAATGGGGTTAATGACTCCAACCCCAAAGAATCGGGGTGAGGAGTCACCAAGATGACCTAGACGCCCCTGATGACAGTGTCCTATGCATAGTAGGTGACCAGCGTGGGGATGCTAATATTGGAGTTCTTTATCAGGGCTTTGAGGGAGCAGGAAGACATTCAGGGGTCGCCCCCTCCATCATTCCTAGGAGCTCTGTCTTAAGACTTTCACATGTCTCTCTGCCTTCTTGCATCTCCTAGGCCCCACACTAGCCCATGACAGCCTAGTCCTGGCCCTGGGCAGTGACCACCCGCCTCCCCGGCAGGCAACCGCTCACCATCCTTTTTCTCTTTCCCCACTTTCTGTCCACCCCAGAGGAAGACCTGTGTGCCTGTGAGTCCATCGTGAAATTCCAGATCAAAGTGGAGGGGCTGCTGCAGGCCCTGACCAGGAAGCATATCCTTTCCCAGAGGCTGCTGCAGGAAGGGGGAGGGGGAGGGGGAGGGGGAGGGGGAGGGGGAGGGGAGGGGAGGGGAGGAGAGGCAAGGGGAGAGCTCTGTGGGGAGAGGAGAAAGCCGTGCCCCTTGTGTGCCCCTTGTGTGGTGTGAACAGGGCAGGCTCCTCCTTGCCTGCCTCCTGCTGAAGACAGGCTGGATCCTGGCCAGGTAGGCTGGCCCCAGCTTTGCTACTGACCCTGCCAAAGCAAAGGCAGGAACCAAGCTCTAGACTGGACACCCACAGAGTCCTGGACACGCTCAGGAAAACATGGTGCCCACGGACTTCCATTGCTCAAGCTCTCGGTGTCATGACTACCCACCAGTCTCCATGCAGATGGGGCTGGACCCCAGCTCCCCTGGCTCAGGCAGGACTAGGTGGGGACCCAGCAGGCCTAAACCTGCAACCGGACAGGGCTGGGCTTTCCGGGCTCTCTGTGACTGCTTGCTTGTTTTTGAAAAGCACCATTCTGAGGGATGTGGATGGATAAGCTTTGACATTGGGGAGAACACATGCTATGAGGGGGAAGTGAGAGAGAGAAAGTCCTGGAAGGGGGGCCCTGAGTGCAGGTGCCACCCCATCACTACCCTGCTCTGGCCAACCTGCACATCTCCTTAACTCCCAGTCCACTGGAAGCTGTGAGTAAGCGGCTGGCCATCCTGGAGAACAGAATCGTCTAAGGCTACCTGTCCCCCATGACCTCTCCATCTCCCTGCCCCCCAGTGCAGCTCACAGATCCCAGAGTGTGTCCCCTAGAGCTGAGTTTAGTCTAGCTTTGCCATTTCAGCGAGGGGGGCTTGGGGAAGGTGGGGCCCTGGGGCGGCACCGGGTCTCTCCCTCTCCCACCCTGTGAGACTGGGGGGAGTGCGTGTTTGAGTGTGTGTGCAGGGAGTGTGTGCATGTTTGGGAGTGTGTGTGTGAGTGTGTGTCTGTGTGTGTGTGTGCGCCTGAGGCTGGGTGTGTGTCTGAGAGCATGAGTGAGAACACAGGGGTGAGTGTGGGAGGAACTGCGTTTGCATTTTTTTAATCAAAAGCTTAATATATTCCCATATTTTTTAGTTCACCCTTTCTTGACTGAGAGTGCTGTAATCTCTTTTCTGATTTCTCTATTCCCCTTCAAAAAACCATTAAATGTGACTTAACTTAAGCACTGAATGGGGCCAGTGGCAGTGTGGTTATTTGGGGAGCTTACGTTTGTTCTGCCTTTTCAGTTACAAATTCCTTGATGAGGTCTCATTTCATCCTCCCAGCAACCTTACCCAGAACAGACTTGAGTCGTCCCCATTTCACAGATGGGAAAGCTGAGTTCCTCCTGAGTGATAAGATGACTTGCTCGGCAGTGAGTCAGTTGGAGAGACAGGGCTGGAATCCAGGACTGTGAGACATCAAAAGAAAAAGGCACCAGATAGGGCCATCCACCATTCATTCATTCATTCAGTCATGCAGACAGCAAACACAGAGCACGCGCCCTGTGTCAGGCGGTGGGGAGATGGTGGCCTATGGGAGAGATACTGTCCCATTTCTTAAGGGACTTCAGTTGAGCAGGGTACCCTGTCACCCTCAACCCAGCTGGAGGAAAAGAGAGACGGTTTGGATTGTACCAGGAGCCCTGGGGTGAGTGCGTGTGTGCATGTACGGTGAGGTTGGTGAGGAGCCTGGGCTGGCCCATCGCCCCTGCCCGGCCCTTCACCCCCTTGGAGTCTCCTCTGTTGCCTCCTGGTGCATCAGCAGCCTCGGTCCCACCCCCAACACAGACAGCTGCAGCCCCTGCCTCAGGGACAGAGCAAAGAAAGTCTTTGATCCCCATGTCCCCCTGACCCTGTCCCAGGCCCCTCTGGAGTCTCTATCCCGCGCCTCCCAGAGGGGGAGCTTGGCTGATTTTCGGAACCCATTCTGGTTTAGTGGAGCATTTTTAGCGTAAGAACTAGATTCACACCTGAGAGCACGTAAAAGGCTTTTATAAGAAGCTCAGACCATCCTGAAAGATCTTCCTTAGAGGCAGTTCAAGGAGGTAGAATAACACCACCAGCAACACCCAGGAGCCAACCTGGGAGTTGGTAAAACAGCACAACCTCATAAGAGCAACGTAAAAGTCACACAACCGTGCACAGCTTTCAGCCAGCCCTTTCTCTGTGCCAGGCCCTGGATGAGGGGTTTTTCTGCTGTCCAAAGAGGCACCTTGTCGCGGCCCCTGTGGCAATTGCTCAGCCCGCACTTCCTGTCTTCTGAGATTATCCCCACTACCGACCCCCTACCCCACCCTACCCCTCCATGGGGGAGGGGTACCAGGGCCATGTGGGTGCAGGGTAACCCTGCCTCCTGGACTCAGCTGATTGGTTAAAGGGGGTCACATGACCGAAGTTCAGCCAATCAGTGTCTCTCTTCTGGGAATTTGGACCTGAGGGCCCTAAGTACTTGGCTGCTGGTGCTGGAGCTGGGCGGTCTCTCTCTTCTTCCAGATGTGCCCATGGCTTTCTAGTCCAAGGCTGTTTCAGTGACACTGCTGTGTAACGAAGCACCCCAAAACTTAGTGGCTTGAAACAGCCACGTGTTATTGTGCGATTCTATGGTTGACCGGGCTCGGGCGGCTGCTTCTTGTGCTTCTGCCTGGGGCTGCGGTGGTCTGGGTCCCAAGCGGGCTGGAGGGTGTCCTGCTCACATGAGTGCTGCCTTGGCGAGGACACTAGCCAGACTGGGTCCCTGACTCTGTCTCCGTCTCTGTCTCTCTCTCCATGTAGTCTCAGGGCCTTACTTTCTCCACGCGGGGGTCTCCAGCAGGGGAACTGGACTTCTTACATGGCAGCTCAGGGCTTCCAGAAGCTTCTGAGGCCCCAAATGGGCGCTGCATGTCTTTCACCATATTTTGTTGATCAAAGCAGTTATAGCCCAGCTCAGATTCAAGGGGTGGGAGATAAACTTCACCTCTCCTCCATGAGGGGACAGTGACAAGGAATTTGTGGCCATCTCTAATCTACCACCTGGGGTCATTCCCTGGTCCCCCTGGGCCTGGCTACACTCCCTGCCTGGCCATGCATGAGACACCCAGGAAACCTCAGCAACGTTAAACACGGTCAAGTCAGTTTCTGTTTCAGGCAATGCAAAAGCACTGACTTGGCTGTCCCCTCACCTGTATTTCCCCCCACCCATGTGTGGGCTTGATGTCCTGGTTCTCAGCTTTCAATTCTGGGAAGTGGCTGGAGCATCCTGGCTTCTAGCTCCTCAGCTGCCTGGTAACTTGGCAGGGCCTTTCACCTGAGTCCCGCAGGCTGCATGCCTGGAAAAGAACTACCGGCCCCGCCCCAAGGGGGATTGCAGGGGGTGACTGAGGAGCGAATGGGAAGCACTTAGCACAGTGCTCACCCACACTTTGCATCCAGCGTGGAGCTGGCAACACTGGTGCCATCTGGGGGAGGGTTTCCTGGCCTCAGGGACACACCCACACCTGTCAGTTCCTCAACACGTCCTTTGCTCCCATCTGGTACTGGCGTCCCTCGAGATACCGCAGCCACCTGGCGTCCAGTGGCTGTACCACCTGGGGCACCTGGTACCTGCTGGGAGGCCACCCCAGAGGGCGCAACGCAGCTCCCTGTAAGCCATCTGCTCCTCAGCAGGGAGCTCCGCCGCCCCGTGTCATGGTAACAGGTGCCCATCCCCTGGCCCCTCCAGGAGGCTAAGATGAGGACAGCTTTCCCTGTGCTTCGAGCAGCGCCAGCCTGGGTGCCAGGGCTCAGGAGGCAAGGCGGGAAGGCTATACAAGCCTGCAGACTTCTGGGGACAGCAGCCAGCTCCATCACATGGTCACATGGCAACCGTTTGTACTGCACCAATGCCAGGCCCTCTTCTGGGCACGAGAGATAGAGGAGAGAACGAAATAGACCGAGGTCCCTGTGTTCACGGGCTAACATTCCAGCTTCACGTATTCCTTTCTCTGGGAGCCTGGGAAAGTCATTCCACCTCCCTGCTGGCCTTAGTTCTTCATCTGTTAAATGGAGAGATGATCCAGAAACAAGGAGTAAATGAGGAGAAATCTCCAAAGAAGTGTGTGGTGTGCCCTCAAAGATCAAAAGCTGTTGACACTTCTTTGATGAAGTCAAAGAAAGAAAGCTAGCCAAGTGCCCGGGGGCACCTGTCTGGCCTGGCAGAGACCAGGCATCGGGCCTCGAGTTTCCAGGAAATTTCCCACAGGGAGGTGATAGCAGCCTCATCTTTGGAGTCACACAGCCCTGGTATGAGTCCTCTACGGCCCCCTTGCCTTGAACAAACTCCTTCACCCTCTGACCTCAGCTTCCTCAGCAGTAAAAGGGCAACAGCACCCTCCTTGCAGTGGTCGTCACCTAGACAGACAGAGGGCTTGGCGTGAGTGTGGCCAGCCCCACAGGGCTCCGTGGAGGAGACAGCAGAGGGGGATTTGCAGGGAGCAGCAGGGCTGCAATCGTAGGGGAAATCTGGAAAGTGAGGTGTGTGGGGAGGGAGCTAAAGAGGGGCACGTGGCTGGGGGCGGGGAAGGGAGCCGTGAGTCAGGCTGTGAGGCTCCAGGGACAGTTCTGGTCTTATTCCTCCCTCCTTCCCTATCTTCTTTCCTTCCTTCCACGTTGATTAAGCATCCCCAAAGGCCAAAACATACACCAGGCACTAGGGACAAAATGCTTAGTCTGGTGGGGCAGACAGACATTGGATAGAAAGTTGCAGTGAGAGCCCGGCTGTGATAACAGGATGGAGGAATTAGGGTGTCGACAAAAATAATCAATAAACAATCCATAATAAGAATAGAAACGAGTTTTATTTGACCCAAACTGAGGACTATAGCCCAGAAGACAGCCTCTCAGATTACTCTGTGGAACTGCTCTGGAGAAGCATGATTTTCAGCACAGTTTTATGTCTTATTAGAACAAAGAACATTAAACAAGTCGGGGATACATTCCTTCCAGGCTTCAAAAAAAACAGACCTGCACGTCCACAGCGAGTCAGCGTGGCCTTGGCATCTGGGAAAGGAGTCTTAACATCGAAGGAGGACCGGTACTGGAGTCCCAGGAAGAGGGGCATTTGATCTTTACTTTTCACATGGACATCCTTTACTTCTGGTCAACATGGCCTTTTCTTTAATCATTAAAGCAGATGTACAATATCTGATAAGCCAGAATGACTTCCCCAAACCCCAATATGTGAAAGTTTGTTTGATCAAGGGTGTGCCGCAGGGGCTTGTAACACAGTAATCAAGCCATGCAGAGGTAGGGAGGCATCCTGGAAGGTGGACCTAAGCATGGATCTGAAGCTGGTTTAAGAGGAAGGTGAAGGGAGGGGGTGGTGGAGAAGAGCACGTCAAGTGGCGGGAGCAGCACGTGCAAGGGCCCTGAGGCAGGAACGCATGTGGTCCTCCGAGGGTCTGCATGCAGCTCTATGTGGCAGGGAGCAGCAAGGATGTCCAAGACCAGATTGGACAGGGGCTTCATCCGCGCTGCGATGTGAAGCAGTGGAAGGGTTTTAAGTAAGGAGGTGAAAGGACCAGATTTCCCAATTAGCAATAAGACGCATGTTTCTTCCATAGACCCTTGGATGGAGTGTAAAGCAGGCTGTGAAGAGGCCTCAGCTGGGATGGGCAGGGACCAGATATCCATGTCACAGCCCCGAGCAGGGGCTGCGACCTTGACGCTGGCCCTGCTGGGTCAGGTGCCGGCAGCTGACCCGCCTGCCAGGGTGAGGCAGTGAGACCCGGGCTGGTTCCAGAGCCTTAGTTGCAGGGAGGGTTGAGAAGCTACTCCTGAGGGTGGCACTGAGGGCCCCGATGAAGCTCTCCAAAGACCCTAGGAGGCGGCATTAGTGTGATGCGTGTTCCACGTGATGGGACTTGTCCGAGTCAGTGGAAGAGCTGATTCCTCAGTTTACCTGATGCTAAGGGCTTTCTCAATAACAGCCCGTACTTAGCTCTGCTGCTGTGATTATGGATGTCAAGCCGGGGGCACGCAGTAGGTGCTCAGCAGACCCTAGTGGCCTCTCTCTCCCCTCTGCCACCCCCAGGCAGTCTGCAGCCTCTCATTCTGGCAGAGGGTGGACCTGGTCTTGGAAGAGCCTGAGGCTGGACCTCGGAGAGCAGAGGGGGCAGGGTTGGGCCCCAAAGGTGGGGACTGGTGGGGGCCAGGGAGGGAGTAAGGGCCTCCCCCAGGCAGGCTGGGGTTGGAGAAGGTGGCGACCACGGAGAAGGCACAGAGCCCAGTGCCAGGGAAGGGCCACAGAGTGAAGGCTGGGGGAGGCCACAGCTCAGAGGCTAGAACAGGTGGGCCTGAGGCTGCAGTTGGGCCTCCTGCCTGGTCAGGCCCCAGTCCAGGTTGAGCTGAGGTGGGTTGGTGATCCGGGGTCTCTGGGGCTGAACCTTAGGGTTTTCCATGAAAGCAACAAACCGAGCGGTGTGTGGACCCAGGACACAGGCATTTCTGCGGGGGGGGGGGGGGCGGGGGGTGGTGGGCGGGGAGGGTTGCTTCCTGTTTCTAGCACTCCTGCCTGATGGATTCCATGCCAGGAGGGAGAGTAAGACACAGCTGGTGGGAGAAACAGCGTGATCAACCACCCGAAGCCTGGACCACAGGCACCGTGGGTCAGAATGGCGTGCGTTAGGGCTCCTGGTTGCAAGTGACAGAAACTCCACACCAAGCAGCTTAAGCCTGAGAAGGGAGTTGATGGGCTCTGGTGACTGAAGGCGCTGGGGGACAGCGCTGGGCTCAGGCCTCCATCTCTCTCCACTCTTGACTCTGGTTTCCACCAGGACGGCCTCAGGCCCAGGCTGGTCCTCTCCTCCAGAAGGCCCCGCAGCTCCACGTTGACACCTGGCAACTCTAAGGTGTGGACATTCCCGTAATTCAGTCCCCTTGTCTCTGATTGGGTCCTGTGCTCATCCTTGAACAAGCATTGTGGCCAGGGGGATGAAAGGCTGGGACTGGCCAGCCTTGGGGGCTCTGCCTATCACTGGGTGATGGGTGGAGCCAGCTGCACGGGATTCTCTAGGTCTGAGAAGACTGATCAGTGGTTCTTTAGGGGGAGGGGTTGTTAGATGAGCTCTTAAGGGACCACGTCGTCAGTACCCAAGGAAGGCAGGGGCTGGCATCCTGGGATCTTTCAAACCCAAACGCCTACTGCTAGCTCATCTCAATTCTGCCCACAGCTACTCCAGGTCCCCTGCCATTTCCCCTTTCCATGCGATTTCCCCGTCTCTCTCTGCTTTAAGTTTGATTAACAGAAGGTTATAAACAAGTCCCTGAAAGAAGGAAAACTGCATCTCCCCAGGGCAGCTGCAGTCTTTTGGCAGCCGGCAAGTTACTTTGTTACCGATATTTTTTGATTTTTGTATAGATAAACAGGACTAAACTAATTAGGATTTTCTTTCTTTCTTTCTTTCCTCAGGTCTTGGAGGACAATGGGAGTCTCTTGGCCCCTAAGTGAATTGGTTACCAGGTTTCAATAAAGGGGTTTGTCTTTGTAATTACAGTTTATTAATGGATTTACAAGGGAGGGAAGATGGCAAAGTCCGCTAAGGGGTTTGTTTTGCATTTCTCCTCTTTTAATTACATGATTTTCTCCTGAACCAATGCGCTGTGAAATATGGCAGGGGGTGGGGAAGTCCCAGCACCCCATCTGTTCCAGATGCAGTTGCAGTTAATACAGGAGGAGGCAGGAGATGCTTAGAGGTCTCCTGCTACCGGCGCGTGGCTCCCTCCTCTCAGAGCTGCTGCGTGGTGGGGTGGGGGGAGAGGAGGAGGGGAGGGGGCTTGGCCACCATCAGGGTATGTTGACCTGGGGAGGGCAGAGCTCTGCCCAAGGGGGCATGGCAACCTTTGCATGTTTGGGGTCAGAATCAGATTTAGTTCACCCACTGAGTTACCTGTTTTTGGATCATCCACTAGGCGCTTGGTATGATAATATACACACGGTTTCGAATTCAAACTTCTTAGTGATCTTTTTAATATCAATACCTTTTTCTTTTTCACGAATGGGGAAATCAAGGTTGCCAGATATAAAGTATCACCCAGCCGGTAAGTGGCAGGGCTGGGATTTGAACTCTGGAATCTCCAGCTCCAAAGTTAGGGCCTTTTCCGGGACTTGCTCTCTCTGAGGTCCAGGCTCACTAGGATGAAAGGGGGTTCTAGTCCTTTCTCCACATTGCAGGTTAACTGGCTTTCCTGCCTTATCTTCAGACCACTCTGCATCCTGATACCAGAGTGATGGTCCTACAGTGCACATCTAATCAGGTTACACTCCCACTCAAGAACCTTCTCTGGCTCCCTATTATCTCCAAGATAAAATTCAAAGTAGTTGAACATTCTAGGTGCTGTATGGTCTGCTTGTTTCTCAGACTTGTTGGACAACAAATTTCCTACTATTCCCACTCAGCCTTTGTTGCTACGTGGGTGACCTAGTTTCCCCACTTGTGAAATGGACCCCTGATACTGGGCAAGAAGATCTCGAGAACTGTCTTGGACCTTGGAGTTAAGTGATTGTAGTGGGGCTGAAATCGCAGACCTGGGGCTGCTATGGCAGTATCTGGCCGCAGGATGGCACCATGAGCCCAGGAATGGGGTAGCCAGACTGGCTGGGGTCTGGGGTTCAGCAATCCTTACTGTGAGCTGGGCTAGTTCCATCACTGGTCACACTCAGTAGCAGCTAATCTAATCCCTTTAAACTGCCCCTCCCTCCTGTACACAGAGACTCCCAAGGAGGTTAGCGCCCACTCTCCAGGGAAGACCGTGGGTGCAAGTCTGCTCAGAGGTGGTTGTTATCTCCCCACTCCTATCACTTGCTCTGAGGTGCCCCGAGAAGGGCCTGGGCTGGAGCCACCTCTGGTCTCCCAGAGCCTGTCCAGGGCCTTTGCTGGACTAGGGGTGGCAGCTCAGACCTGAATGTTGGGGAAGGGTAGGGGCTAAGTAGGAGCACCCCCAGCAGGCATCTTCCTGTTCCCCTACCCTCTCTTGTTCCTTTGGGCAACGGTCAAGTCTTCTGTCCCCAAATCAGGATATAAGTGTCTTCAAACCAAAAATAACTGCAGCCTGGGGGCAAGGGGGTGCATATCAGAGACCCTGGAGTAGAGGTGACTGGGGGCCCCAAGACACCTCACAATCCAAGGAGCTGGTGTGAGTCCCTGACAGCACAGTGCTGTCCCCGCCGTGCTGTGTTGCTTGGGGCACGTGACCGCCGCTCTGGCTCTCAGTTTGCTCACCTAGGAAATGGGGAGAACAATTCTCACCTGGCTGGGTCGTGGAGACCGAAGGGAGACAGTGTGTGAGTGACGAATGCGGGGCAAGGGGCCCGAGGGGCTCAAGACAGAAGCTGTATCTTCATCAAGGTTTGGGTCCAAGAGCCCTGTCTCAGTCACAGGTCTCCCCCAGGGCTTCACGGAGGAGCTGCATCTCCTCACATCAAGAACGGTCCTTTCCTCCCTCATAGAAAACCTGCTAACAGGTCAGGACACATCCCCTCCCATGTCCCCCTCAGGTCCCCGGGGCCTGAAGTGGCTCCTTTCTGTCTGCCCCCCTCCTTGTAAAGTGTGAGCGGCTGCCCTACTCAGTGACGGGGCCCGTGGGGTCTGCAGGGGACGGCCTAGAGGGTGGCCACCCTGCCTGTGCCCGGACCTGGGTGTGAGGCTCCACACTTAGGCCCTGCGCGACTGTGGCACGTCCTCCGCGGCCCTGAGCCTCATTTCACGGATGACACCTCGGGCCGCGCCACGCCCGCAGGAGGGACATCAACCCTGGGAACTGAACTTAGAACCCTTAGCGCCCTAACGGCTTCCAAGGTACCCACCGGAGTACCGGGTGTGACTCTGCTCAGTCAGGCCCCAGAATGAGCTCAACTCTGCTTCCCAGGGCCTTGATAAGTATGTGTATTGAATGAAAGTGGGAAGGAATGAAGGCATCTGAGCCACTCAGAACATATCTGCTCCCTTGGTCCCCCTAGCCTTGTAGTGGTGATAAAAAATAATTTATAAACAGCGATTTATGGTATATTACAGTGCATATAGTAGATCTCTAGACTTACATGATACTTACATATACTTAATACTTATATATAACACATTATGACATTTAAATTAAAATAAATAATATGACCATGCAAGGAATATAGATATAACATATAAGTAAATATATTATTATACAATAATATACTTACAATATAACTGTAAATAGTATTTATAAATATAACTCTATGAATAGCTAACATACATCTGTCCTTACTATGGGCTAAGCCTTGTCCTAAGAGTGCTAACCTCGTTTATTCCTCACAACCACTTTGGGCGACAAGATTATCCCCATTGTACAGGTTGGGTAAATGAGGCTCAGAGAGCAGAAGGGACTTGCAGAAGCAAGTAGAGGCTCTGGGACTTGAACCCAGGCCTGTCTGGCCCCCATGATCCTTGAGTCTTCCTTCCTCCAGGAGAAAACCCCTACATAGGTTGGGGTCCTGGCCCCAGTGTTTCCGCCTCTGGACCCCAACCATTTTGGCCACATCCCCTCTTCAGTTTGGACTGGAACAGACTCCTTGCCTGGTCTTGCAGCCTCCACTCGCACCTGGAGGCCTCTCTGCCTGCCGCCTCCCTTCTCCCGCCCCCCCCTTGGTTGGCACAGCTGCTGCTTGGGCATGTGGCCACACTGGGGAAGGATTGGTATCAAATTTTCCCTTGCAGTTTCCTGCTTTCATTCCTGGCAGGAGCCCTTGGCCCATGGACAGCAATCCCTCCCAGCCTGTCTCCTGTGGTTGGTGCAGAGCCTGGAATTCTGTCCCAAGCCTGGGGGTAGCGGATGTGGTGAGCGCCCGTATAGACATCCCATTGGAGCCATCACGGCCTTTTGGTCCCTTCTCCCAGGGTCCTCCCTCCTGGGGTCTGTGGTCAGTGGGCCCCGTCCAGCTGCCACGGTGTTTCCCTTTCCAAGACCCAGCCTAGGGCGGCAGATGAGGGTGGGGCTTCCTCAGGAGAAAGAAACAGCTGCTGCCCTGGGCCAGGGCTGGGCTGGGAGAGGCCAGGCCACGTCCACTGCCCAGATGCCACCTTCTCCCCCTCCTCCTGGCCTCTCTAGCAGCAGCCCCGGGGTCTCCCAGGGAGTGGGGGTCTGGGAGGTGACTGCGGGTGCTGCGTGGACAAACATTAGTATTTCATATTTTACCAGTCATGTATTTATTTTAATGGGTATCAGAAGAAATACTCACACGCAATTAATGCATTAAACCCTTGATTTCACGGATGTTATTGCTCGGGGTGAGGCAAATTGAAAAAGGGAGGTCATTTCAAGTCAATTTAAAGGGACTGGTTGAATCAAAATCAATATCGGGGAGGTGGAGGGTGGAGGCGGCGAATGCACGGGGTGGGGGGGCAGGTCAGAGAAGCCACTGGAGCTCGGTAGGCACTGAGGAGGCCCACGAGCCAGAGCGAGATCCCTGGGGTCCAGCCTGGCTCTGCCGGTGGTGGGACGGGGAACCTTGGGCAGCTCACTGCACCTCGTGAGCCTCAGTTTCCTCTTCTGTAACGTGGGATGTGCATAGCAGCTCGCGGGTCAGTGGCCCCGGGGGTTGAAGCAGGTGAAGCGGGTGGAGGGCTGGCCCGGAGACGCGGCAGCAATGGATGGTGGCAGGGAAAGAGAGGGACACAGCTGGCAGGGACATGGGGTTCAGGTTTGTTTGCTGTTTGTTATAAAGAGAGAGAGACTTGAATATAACCAAATATGAATCAGGTGTGAAGGGGAGGGGACAATAGAGCTAGGGAGAAATAAATATAGATGGATAGATCGATAGACAGACAGACAGACAGACAGATAGAGAGATTAAAGCTGCCCCTCCCTCTTCCCCTGGACAGATTGAGGGGTGGGTGGGAGGGGCCTGACAGAGCATGTCTGAGCCCAGGTAGAGGGAGGGGACAATCTCCAGCTCTGGGAGGAGGAAGAGGAGGGCTGTGTGGGTGCCGGGGGCTTTGTATGTTTGGTGTCAGGAAATCTAGGGAGTTTCTGTTTTGAGGCTTGGGGTTTCTTTGGGCAGAGGAGTCAGCTCCCCTGCTGAGAAGGACAGGAGTGGGGAGGGGCTGAAACAGTCCCCTTGGTGATGAGGCCGTTGGGGGTGGGTGGGAACTGGGGGAGGCGCTGACTCCAGGAATCCCTCGGACCTTGTGGGGCTGTGTGAGCTGTGTGTTTGTGGGTTGGGTCACGCGCTGGGCTCTGGGTTGAACTGACCCTGAACCACTGCTCAGCCCATCCGCCCTGCTATTTGCACCCGAGTCACCCAACCTGTGGTCCCCGTGTGCCAGGAAACCCTCTGTGAGAGGAGGGCCCTAAAGCCCTGGGCCCAGGAGATGCACCAGCCTCCCAGCTGGTCCCCTCACTCCCATCCTGCTGCTGGAAGGTGCTTTCTAATATGTGAATTTTCCGGCCATGGCCCAGCTCAAGAACCTTCAGTGGCTCCTAACTGCCCGTGGGCTCAAGTTCAACGTTCTTGGCTTGGAATTCAAGGCTTCTCTGAGTCTGGCCCTGCCTCCTTGCAGGCTGTGTCTTCTCCCTGCTCCCCCCTGACACACCCACCCGGGTGCCGGGCCTGGGATCCAGCCACACTGAGCTCTTCCTCAGACGAGCCAGGCTCTTCTGTCCCTCCTTTCCTCTGCACATGCTGTACCTCTGCCCAGAATGCCCTTCCTCCTCTGCGGAGGCTGCTGCTGACTTTGGCCCTCCGTCCTGCAGTCCTCCCTGACTCCCCAGGGAGAGTGCTCCCTCCCCGGTGCTCCCTCGGGACTCCACCAGACCTCTGCCTGTGGTCATCCTCACTGGGCTGGAAGGGCCTTCGGGCATCAGTGACAGTCTTATCCCTCATAGTGTCTCCCTCCTGCACAAAGCAGTTCTAGGTTCATGCTGTAAATCAGCAAGAGAACAACTGGGTGGATGGATGGGTGGATGGATGGATGGGTGGATGGGTGGGTGGATAGATGATGGATGGGTGGATGGATGGACAGATGGATGGATTCACAAAGAGTTAGGAACCAAGAGAACTCCCGGAAAGGAGCCGGCAGAGAGCTCAGAGCCCAGCCTCAGATCCTGCCTCAGCTGATGTTTATTGACGGCCCACTGTGTGCCAGGCACACAGGTCTCATTCTAACCCTCATGCTATCCCCGCAGTTAGGGTCATCACTCCCATTTTACAGATGAGGAAACTGAGGCTGAGGGAGGCCCAAGTCAGGCATCTAGGAAGTGAGCAGACCACGGTCTGAGCTTCAGTTTCCAGGGCCCTTCCTGCGGGCCTGATGCCTGTGCCTGATGGAGCCTGTCAGTGTTGGTTATTTCATGTCCGCTTTGATTGGGGCACAAGGAAAACCACCTGCTGTGGAGCCAGACAGGCCTGGGTGGGAATTCTGGCCCTGTCACTGAACAGCTGGTGAATTGGACATGTCATATCATTGTGGAAACTCAGTTTTCTCATCTGAAAAATGGGGCTAATAACAGAGGCTCCCAGGGCTGTTGTGAGTGAGGACTACAGAAGACAGAGTGTGTGAAGTGCCCGTCACAGGTGAGGGGTGGGGGCTCTGAACACAGCCCCCCTTTGCCCACCTCCCCCTTCTCTCTCAGGCCAGCCTCTCCCTTAGGCCCCCAGGCCCTGGGTTGTCTCCCCTCGGCCCTGACCCCAGCTGCCTGTGTCACCCCGGCTGTCTGTGAAGTTACTGTAGCCACCACCTCAGCCCTGGGAGGTGGGAAACAGGCCGGAGGGTAATGAGGCTGCAAGGTTCTGATCTGTCCCCTGATGCTCTGGCCTCACAGCATCTCTCCACATGGAGGCAGCCCGGTCTCTGGTCCTTGAGCCAAAGGCCTGTCCTGCCTTGGCCTGGGGTGGGTGCAGGCTCCCCTCTGTTCACATCTGACCAGAGGGGCCCGGGCAGCAGCTGCCAGAGATACTCCTGCCGTCTGGACCACAGGGAGCAGGTTGGTGGGCGCCCTCGCCGCCTGGCCCCGAGGGACTCCCCCTCCCTCACGTGCAGGCCTCTGCACCCAGGCTGCGGTAGATTTAACCCCAGCCACCTCTTCTGCGGTCCTCTCTTCCACGGCCAAGTCTGCTGGGCTCTGGGCTCTGGGTTCCCTCTCTGCCGCAGGTGCCCAGGACCCCCACCTGCCCTCTGAGGTTGGGGTGGGTGGCAGGGGGCCGCCCTGGGACGTCCTGGAGGACCGACTGTGGACCCAGCCTCCAGAATTCCGGCCCCTCCCTGCCTGTCTCCCATGTCTCCCTCCCTGGGATCCGGTTCCTTCCAGAGAAGCCAGAGTGAACCCGGCAGGACAGCCGGTGCTCAGAGCCCACTGAGAGCTCCCAGGTTAAACAGTGAACATAGGAGAAGAGCTCCGTGGAAGAGGCCGAGAGGACCAGGAAACACAAACAGAACAGAAATGAAAGTGGTTCCTGGCTTCTTGCTCCCGAAGGTGTTTATTTTGAGTGAAACTCACCAGAAAAATTCTACTTGGCCTCCAAATGCTTCTTCCCTACTATTGTCATAATTAACACTAGAGGAAAATATCTCAGCTGTTTGACTGGGACCGCATCTGCCCAAAGAATTTTCTAATGGTTTTTGTTATCTGTTAAACCCATCCAAGACGTGGGTGTGTGTGCAGGATCCCTGTGGTGACCTTACCTGGGTTATCACAGGTGACAACCCTCACCGAGAAGGTCCCAACTACAGGGCAGCCGGGGTGCAGCACACACTTGCGCCCAGGTCTGGGAGCTGGGGTGGGGCGAGGGGTAACCCAGCCCTGGTGCTCCAAGCTGGGGGGTGGTCCCCAGGGGAAGTGTATGTGGGAGAATGCAAAGAAGCAGTTTGTGGTGGGACTTCCCTGGTGGTCCAGTGGTTAAGACTTCGCCTTCCAATGCAGGGGGTTGTGGGTTCGATTCCTGGTTGGGGAGCTAAGATCCCACATGCCTCCAGGCCAAAAAACCAAAGTGTAAAGCAGAAGCAACATTGTAGCAAATTCAATAAAGACTTTAAAATGGTCCACGTTAAAAAAAAAACCCTACTCCTACGTATGTGTGGACCTTTAAACAAACAAACAAACAAACAAACAAAGAAGCAGTTTATGGATTAGTGTCAAGGACCAAGGGAGAGGTCTGTCTCTGCTGGCAGGTTACCCAGGCTCAGGTCGAGGTGGGGAGGATGTGAGGGTGAGGACTTCTGGAATGTTTCTTTCCACTCTGAGGGCTCTGGATCCTTGAAGAGAGAGAATGGGGCGAGCCAGGTGAGGATGAGAGAAGGAAGTGAATGGAATGGGAACACCCAGTGACTCCACTTTTCAATGCTGAGAGGTCCCTGGAGAGAAACCACTGAATAATCTCCTAAAGACACTGAAATGTGAGAAGCCCAGGGTCTTCGAACCTTCACTTCCCTCACGTCGCTGGAGCATTCTGGAATATGCTTGTACCATTCAGAGCATCTGAGATGCACAGAATCTTGGGATTAGAACGTCTTTCACAAAGATGCATTTTTTTAGAATCTTTAAACTGCAAGATCTGAGCATCTTGTCTCTGTATAGAATCCTAGAATTATAGGAGCACAGATGCATTCACAGACTCATAGGCCCACAGAATCTGAGGATTTAGGAATCTCTGCAAAAGACTTGGAATAACATAAAAGCATTCAGAGAAACAGAGTTGAAATAGAAATTTTGGAATCAGGATATTAGCATAGGAAATAACTTTAGACCAACTCCCTCTTACAATATAGGAAGCTCTCTCTTTGCTGTAATAACTTGAACAGTTCTAGGGACAGGGAGCTCATCATCTGACAGGGCAAATTGTCTCACTGTTGAGCAGATTTGGCTGCTGAGGCTGAGCCTAAATCTGTCCCCATGTGAGTCACTTACCCCTCTCTCCATGGCCCTACTCCTGACCTTCCTCCATTCACCTCCAAACACTGAATGGGCTGAACCAGTAACATAGACACGAAGACAGAAACGGAACTATCTCCTGGTTAAAAATAATGACTTGTGAGGGCATTGGGGCTCTGGAAGGAAGGCATAGGCCATGACAACTGGCAATGACACTCACCTCTTCCTTTGGTGTCCTGCCCTGGTGAGAGCAAGCCATCGCCACCTGCAAGTCCTTATCCCAGCCCTCCAGCTCTGCAGAGGCGGAAAGTTGAGCAAGCTAGAAGCCACTGGAAACAATCATCAAGATCTGCTCCCAGCCAAATCCCAGGCAACAGCAAGAAGAGTGATTTGATGGTAAAACCAAGCATAATTCTGAGTGTGGGAGCCAGATATCATTAGGTTGTTTTCAATGTTGACTGCGTGGGGTGGGGTGGGGTGCGATGGGAAGGTCCAGTCCTGCTGATGAGCCTTGGCCATGATACGGGCCCAAAGCAGAGCTGGAAGTGTGGCTAGACTACCTAGTTGGAGCCCCAGCCGGGCCCCACACTAGCTGTGTGACCTGGGGCAAGCTCCTAATCTCTCTGTGCCTCAGCTTTCTGTCCTCTGAGGAAATAATAATGGGAATATATCCAGTATGATCCTAGCCTTGGTCACTCAGGCAGGCTTACCTCCTGCCATCCAGTAATCCACACTCGTATGTTCAATGCATGCATTCATTCTTGCTCTCACCCACTCACGCCATTCATTCATTCACTCATTCATTCAGGCGTCAGTTCACTCGTTCTCCCACTCCTCGGTGCATCGATTCATTCGTGCATCCTGGCATGCTGAACCCCGCTGTCCAGCCTTTCTCCAACTGGTGGGTGGACAGCTGGGGGCCCAAGAAGGGACTCGGGCCTTGGGGCTGGTAGAAAACTTGTGATCACTTCCATGTCACTTAAAGGTGCTGAGAAGTGTGAGGATCTAGGGCATGACTCCATCTGGTTCTCATGGCCTCACATCCCCACCCTGTTTCCTCCTCCATCCTGTCACTTGGGGATAGAGTGACCCATTAATGGCAGACCCTAGAGGGTTGGTCAGAGCAGCCTATCTGGAGGGTTTCTGTGTGATGTGGACCAGACCACCTGCCACCCCGCTGTCCCAGGAGCCCCTTCACCACTGGTGAGTGTTGTCTGAGTACCCACAAGCTCTAGGCCAGGAGACAGTTCTGCCTGTAATGTGTTTGCAGAGAACAGAGGTCTGTCATCCATCCTGTTACTTGTTTTGTTGAGGTGCATTTTGGTGTAAGAACTCAACCTAGCAGACTCTTTTTTTTTTTTTTTTTTTTGCGGTACGCGGGCCTCTCACTGTTGTGGCCTCTCCCGTTGTGGAACACAGGCTCCGGACGCGCAGGCCCAGCGGCCATGGCTCACGGGCTCAGTTGCTCCGCGGCATGTGGGATCTTCCCGGACCCGGGCACGAACCCGTGTCTCCTGCATCGGCAGGCGGACTCTCAACCACTGCGCCACCAGGGAAGCCCCCTAGCAGACTCTTTATTCCAGAAAATTAAAGAGGCCTTTTCCCTTGAGTATCCCCCCTCCCAGACTTGGGGGCCAATGGTTGGGGGCAGAGCCCAGTTCAGGGTCGGCTCTGTTGACCCAGGAGGCGATGAGATGGATAATTTCCAAAACCAATTCCACTTTTTACCTTGGTTAAGGGTCTCCTTCAGCTAAGTGCCCACTGGTTGGTTGCACTCATCGATTTTATTGCCCACATTTGAGCCCTCTGAGCCCTGCATGCCGGTATATTCAAATGACCAGAGGAGTGGGTTGAATCCAAAGCCTGGTGGGCGTCCGCCTGGACTGGGCTGACTTCTCTGCTCACCTTTCCCATCGCGATCCTCCCGCGTTCCCAGGGAGCCGAGAATCCGGAGAGGAGCAGGGACCCGAGAGCCAGCAGACCTGGCTTCCAATCCCAGCCCCACCTCTTGGTGCCCTGAGCCATCCTGGGCGAGTCCCTTCCTCGCAGAGTCGCGTGGCCCCCACCGTGCGGGGGGGATAACACTGCGGGCTGTGCGGGGCTCGGGGCCCAGGGAAGCAGGCGCTCAACACCCAGAGATCACGGTATTAATGTAGCAGCCGCCCAGCTCGGAGCTCCCGCATCGCGCATTTCCCAGGCTTCGGGGAGAAAAGTGCCTTCTCTCTGGGTTTGCAGCCCTGGAAGAGCGCGTGCTCCTTGGCAGGAGAGCTGCGATTTTCCTAATGAATGGCACCTGCTCCCTGATCAAGTCCTGGCCTCCTCTTCCTGTCCTGTATCCTGTGCTTTATGTGTGACCTTTGCCAAACACAGCCATTCCTCTTTGCGTGTGGGAAGAATTTTTAAAAAAGATTGGCATTTAAACATCCTGAGAGATTTTTTCTATGTAATGGATGGAACAAATACCACACAAATTATGTTCGGAGCAGCAGGGCTGAGGTGGGCTGGAGGCTGGGCTGGGGTCTGGGAGGGAGGGGCGGGGCTGGGGGGGTTCGGAGGCTGCTGGATAAAGGATTCATTCGGAAGCTCTGAACTGGATGCAACTTACAGTTTGCTGCCTTTGCAGGGGACGGGGGTGGGGCCTACTGTATGCGGGGTGGGGCACATGCTGAACCCCATCAGCCTCGCACTGCCCGCCCCCCCGTCCCGTGGGCACTGCTGCTCCCACTTTTCTGCAGGGGAGTCTGGGTTCTGTGGGATGAGCTGACTGGTCCCAGGTCACTTGGCTCACCAGTGGCAGCAGGGGATGTGAGCCCAGGCCTCATTGACACCAGGGTCCCGGCTCTTTCCCTGGCCCCGTGGAGGAGGGACACGGTGACGTGTGCATTGGGGGAACTGGGACCCAGACATCAGTGGTGGGACTTGTCACTGAACCATGTTCCGTTCAGCTGAGTGTTGAGCATTTCCTGTAATGCCCGGGCTGTGAGGAGGGTCCGAGAGAGGCAGGTCCTGGGCCCCTGGGAACGTGAACCTCATCGGGGGCCAACCTCCAAACAAGCAGCTGGGGAGAGAGGCTCAGGGGTTTCTTGGGGAACCCCAGGCCTCCCTGAAGAGCCGGCTCTGGGGACCGCAGAGCACTGGCCGGCAGACAGACTGGGAAGGGCGCTGGGGGAGGGGCGCCGCAGGGCACAGCTGGAAGGCGGGAATCCGGGGGCAGATGTGTTCACTGAACAAACCTTCATCGACCCAGCCAGGTCCCGCTTTCTCAGGTTCTGGGGACAGAGGGAGGACTCAGGATGACTCTCGCTTGAGTCTCTCACCACCTAGTTGGGGAGACAACCTGGGACACCGTTAATCACCCAAAGCGGAGAGCTGGGGACGCCACTCCTTCTTGGCTGTGTGGCCTCAGGCAAGTTGCACACCTCTCTGAGCTCAGTTTCCTCATCTGTACAGCAGCGATAATAATGATCCTGCCTCACAGGGTGGGGGTGAAGATTAAGCGAGATGACACAGGTGACGGGTAAGCATGTGTTATTTTCTCTACCAGCTGCTCTGGGGCAGAGTTGAAGGAGCGATTAGTCTGCCTGGAAAGGGCTTCACCAAAGAGTTGAAGTCTGGGCTTTGAAGAATGCATAGGAGTTTCTCAGAGGGAGGAGGGGAATGGGGATACAGCTGGAGAAAAGCCTTGGTAGGGTGGGGATGATGTTAGGGTGTTGGGTGCACAGTGAAGACCTGCTTTGCTTGGAGTTTCTTGGCAGGGGAAGGACGGGAGGCATGATGGCCTGAGGCAGCGGACAGCGGGAGCCACAGCAGGTCCTAGAGCAGCCATGCAGGTGATGTGGAGGATGGCTGTTCTGCTAAGTGACCTCTGATGTCAGGCAGGGGGAGGGGAGGAGCGAGAGTGGAGTCTCTACATCAGGGGTCATGACAGTGCACCAGTTGTCCTGGTGCCCAGGGCTCTGGGGAAAGTGGAAGGTCAGAGCCCAGCGCACATGAGGGCTCATCAAGGTGAATTCTCTTCCCCTGTCCAAGCCCCTCACTTCACTGATGGGGAAACTGAAGCTCAGAAAGGGCAAGTGACTTCCCCAGGGACACACAGCAGGTCTTGTTCTGGGACCCCAGGGGCTGCCTTTCCCTTGGGGAGGGGGTAGAGAGGGAGAAGGGGGAGGGCAAGTCCAGGGAGGGGGCACGGGTCTGGGGGCCTCTGGGGTGTCTGTGTCAACACGACAATGAATTTAAGGCGATTCCTCCCCAGGGAGGGAATGAAAGTGACTCAGCAGAGGAAGGTGGAGGGAAATTCTGTTCTGTTACCTCAGCCCAGGGACGGGTGAGGAGGGAATGGGGAGGGGGCTCACTCACCCTCTGAAAGCCCAGGCCTCTGTTTCCGGGAGAAGGTCAGGGCTGCTGGGGTCTGCTCTCTCCAGGGTGAATCCAGCCTTGGCCAAAGTGCCCAGGTGGCCGGGCTGCAGGAAAGGCTCACACTCAGACAGCCCTCTTGTGGCCCCCGGCACTGTCTTCAGCTCCTTTCATCCTCAAGCTGCCCTGGGAGGAGGTGGCTGTTATTATGGCCCCAGTCAATGACATGACGGAACAGCCCAGAGAGGGTTAGGGACCTGCGCAGGGCCTCCCAGCTGGGGAGCACGAGGGCCCGGGTTTGGGTCCAGAGTCTGGGCTCTTAGCATGTAGCTGTGCTCCCCTCCCCTAGGGGCCACAGCCTCCTCACCTGCCCCCTCCCACCTACCCACCCACGGATTGCCCTCCCCCATCTGGAGCAGCCTGGCCCTCAGATTCCTGAACAGCCTTACACCTCGTGCCCCAGGGCCTTTGTACTGATTGTTCTTTCCAGCTCAACAGTTCTTCCTCCCCCTCCTCCTCTCTCTCCTCCTCCTCCTCCTCTTCCTCCTGGCAGGATTAACCCCTCTTACACCTTCAGGGCCCAGAGCAGACAGCCCCTCCTCGGGGAGCCCCCGACACCCCAGGCTGGTTGGGGTTTCCCTTCTGGCTTCCACACCACCTGTGCTTCCCCATCAGATCCCACTGCATCCTCATCGTCTGTCTCCCAGGGGCCTGGGGGCCTGGAGGCCATTGACTGTGTCTCCATCCCCATGGCTGACACAGGGCCAGCCTCCATCATTTGGACAAGACTCCATCTCCTGACAGCTCAGAGTCCCGGTGTCCTCATCTGTAAAGGGGGGGAACTCACATCCCCCAGGATGGCTGTGGTATGAAACGAGCCGCGTGTGGAAAGCACGGTGTCGGGTGCACACAGCAGTGCATGCTCCCCAGACACCAGCCCCCTCCCTCCCTCCCGCCTCACTTCTTTCCAGTCTCACCTCGGCTTCTGATGGGACCCAGGGCTCCTCTCCCCTGCACGGCTCCCCACCGCCTACCTTCTCCCTACCTTCAGAGCAAAGGTAATTAGAAACTTCCTCCAGGACTCACATCCCTGAAGTTCTGTGCTTAATTAGCAGGTCCTGTTCACACAGGGGTTCTGAACAGCAGCCTCCCAGCCCTGGTGGGTGTGAAGTGCTGTGACACCTGGCTTCTCCCTGACAGTGTTTCTGTCTTTCTACCCTCCTGGCTTTTTGTCTCCCTGAATTTGAGGTGGTTTTACTGCCATGTGCATTTGGAACTCAAGGAGCGAATGACAATGCTTTATAAAGAGTCACAGACAAGGGAAGTGAAGCCTGGAGAGGGTGGGCCCTGGTGGGAGTCACAGAGCAAAAACTGTCAGAGCCAGTATTCAAACCCCTTAATTAACTCATGTAAAAAACACGGATCAAAAGTCCAACTATGTGCCACAACGTGGAATGCCCCAAATTTAGTAAAATCCAGCATTATCTAAGGGCTTCTTTTTTTTGTTGTTGTTGTTGGCGGTACACGGGCCTCTCACTGTTGTGGCCTCTCCCGTTGCGGAGCACAGGCTCCGGATGCACAGGCTCCGGATGCACAGGCTCAGCGGCCATGGCTCACGGGCCCAGCCGCTCTGCAGCCTGTGGGATCTTCCCTGACCGGGGCACGAACCTGTGTCCCCTGCATCGTCAGGCGGACTCTCCATCACTGCGCCACCAGGGAAGCCCTATCTAAGGGCTTTGAACGGACCAACTTAACACCTGTGTGCAGAGCATCATCTGGCACTGGGCTCTGGGTTGGCTTCCTTCACGCATGGATTATGCTCATTCTAACGGCCACGTGGGCAAGAGCACACCGTCATCCCTGTATGACTAAGGATGACACTGGAGCTGGGAGAGGTGAAGGAACTTGAAGGCAACCGGGAAAGTGTTGAGGTAGGACCTGGCCCTGGGTCACTGGGCTCCCAGTCAAGGGTACTTTCCAAGAGGCTGGAGATGGGGTCAGCTGTTAGGAGCGGGCAAAGTTACAGGGCAGTGAGGGCAGTGTTAAGACAAGAAGGCCCCGAGGCTGGGATTGGTGGGTGGAGCGGGGTGGTCGCCTCACTCCGGGACAGTCACGGAGGCCGGTGCATTCTGCCTCAGAAAATCCCTTGAACCATTTTGGGTTTGGACGTGGGCTCTGCTGCTTAGTGGGGATGACTGTGGACACATCCTCAACCTCACGACGCCCCAGATTCCTCACTGGAGGTGCCCTGACTTACTGTCTGGGGGTTGGGAAGGTCTGATGAGGAGTGGGTGTGAAATGCCCAGCGTAGAGCCTGGCACACAGTAGGTGCTCAGTAAGTGCTAATTAATGAGTCAATTCACTCCTCCCTCCTCCACTGGGGAAGCCTCTAGGGGTCCCTCAAGGTGCCCCAGTGGGCTTGGGGATGCCAGTGTCCGTGCCAAGAAGGCTGTGTCCTTAAGATCCTAGAGCTTCCCATAAGCTGACAGTGAGGCTCAGAGATAAATAAGACCTGATTTTAGTCCTGCATCTCCCAGGCTTGGCCGCTCCCCGGCACCCCACCCCCACCTGCCAGCTTCCCAGGGATAGAAAGTACAGTGTCCCACTGTGTGCTGATCATTCAAGCCCTGGAGGATATCTGTTGGCCTCCCACAATATTTAAGTATCTCTGTGCCATTAGATAGGGGAGACACATAGAGATAAATAGATCACAATATAGTTGAAAAGGAGGAAGCTACCTACTTCAGAAGTGGAAGAGAGGAGAAGTTTTACTTTCCAGGGATAGAGAGAAGGCAGGGAGGCTTTCCAGAAGAGAAGGTCTCTAATCTGGGTTTTGCTGGATCGACAGGAGTTTGCCAGGTGGACGAGGAGGAAGAAGGCATCTTGAGAAGAATAGAATGCATAGCGGAAACAGGAACCGGGTACGGTTCTGGGTAGTAGGTCCACCAGGGGAGAGGGTGGGTCAGGTCAAGAAAGGCCTTGAATGCCAGGCTAAGGGGGTCTCTGCTTACCCTCGTGCTTGGGCCTGTTTCTGCCCCTACCTGTCCGCTGCATATTGACACCAGCAATGTGCTGTCTGCCAGGCTAGATCCAAGCCCATCACCCTGGACACTCTTTTCCAGGTTGGCCTCAAGTTCTGTTGCCTACAGGTCAGTCCTGACCCAACAACACCAGTGGAGGCTCCGGGCTCTGGAGGACTGAGGTAGAGCAGGTAGGTCGTGTCAAGAGCCCGGGCTCTGGAGCTACAGAGACCTGGGTTCAAGTCCCAGTTCCATCGCTGAGTCACTTCTTTAAGCTTCCCCTGTGACAAGGGGCTCTCAATCCTGCCGCCAGGAAGTTGTCAAGAGGAGGAAAAGATGGCAAGGTAATACCAAGAGCTGCCTTTCACCAAGAGCTTGCTAGGTACCGGCAGCCCTATACGCACTTAACATGCTTACCTCCCTCAATCCTCTTCACTCCCCATTGAGCTATGCTTAGCACGAAGCACAGTGCCGGACACATAGTAGCTGCTCAACACGTAGCCGTGCCTGCCCTGCCTCTGTGTGTTCCAGAGCACCAGGGATGGTTTCCGGCCGCTGTGGTATGGCAGCTCTGAAATCCCTTCCCTCTGCCTCCCCTCCCCCCCTCCCCCCCCCCTTCCATGGTGTTTATATCCGGCCACTCCCCACCTGGTTGTCTGTTCCCTTTGCACTTGCAAGGGGCACAATCTTCATCGTGTCCCTGAGGCCCAGGGTCACCCATGGAGCCATCAGGTGGGTTGGGTGGCTGGCTGAGAGTGAGTCCCTTATGTGTGACACAGACAGACACACACAGATACACACTCATAGATACACACATACAGACACACACACACACACACACACACACTCCTTATTGGACGTGCAGGTCGGTTTGGTTAAGCGAGATGAAGCTCTCTGCCGCTCTTTCCCTTTGGCTGTCTCCTCCTCACTCCCTCACTTGGACGTGGCCGCACTAGTGCACAAAAATCCACGCACAGACGCACGCTCTGGTCTCCTGCCAGCTCACGCTGGCCGGTCGGGCTCTTGCCCTCTTTCCCTCGTTTTTCCTCTGATCTGCTTCCAGCGCCCCAGATGAGGGGAGCAGAGGGGCAGGGGCAGGACGGTCACCACAGGGCCTTGTAAGGACCTCAAGGTTACCCTGAGCGCAGGGAGGATAGGAGGCCCGGGGGCTTTGAGCAGAGGAGTGATGGGGCTCTGATTTGTGTCTCGACGTGCCCGGCTGCTGCGTTGGGGTTGAGCGGAGCCTTCAGGGGTGGGGCTGGCAGGGAGCCGGGAGCCCCTGTGGGCAGCCATGAGAGAGGCGCGTGGCTGGACCAGGGCAACGGTGGTGGCAGGAAGCGGTCAGGTTTGGAACGTTGCAGGTAGACCCATCGTGATGTGCCGGGGGGGATTGGGTGTGGGGCATGAGAGACAGTGAGGGGTCAAGGTCGAGCCCAGGTTTTATCCTGAGTGACGAGAAGGGTGGAGTTCCCGTTCACAGAGGTGGGACGGCTGTGGGAGGGGCAGGCTCGGGCACTGCTGGGGACAGGTGACAGGAGTTCCGTTTTGGGTGTTAAGTTGGGGATGCTCATCTGATGGCTGGAAGGAGATGTTGAGAGGGCAGTTGAGTCTAACAACCTGGAATTCCAGGCTGCAGGGAAGTGCTTGGGAATTGTCAATGGTGGGGCCCTATTTAAGCCTTGAAACTGGCCTGGTGCATCTAGGGAAGGAGAGCAAATAGAGGAGAGAAGAGGTCTGAGCACCTAGCATCCCCACATGTAGAAGACAAGGTGCTGAGGAGGAAGAGGCAAAGGAGGCCTCCCTTCTCCCCGGGAAGCCCCTAGACCAGTCTCGGACCTGCCTGGGAGCCAGCCAGGCAGGGCCTCTGAGCCAGGTCGACGAGATGGGGGCGCAGGGGGAAGGTACACAGTGTGGGTTTGAATGTACTTACTGGACAAGCCCAGATTTAGACACAAAAGATTTTGAAAAACAGTAGTTAAAAAACCTCTCAAGTTGATGAGCTGCTAGAAATATTGCAAAAAAAACCCCTTAAATTAAAGGGTTGCGCTTTCTCTCTGCTTCTAGAAGACGGTTATCCTCTCTCTTCCCTCTGTGTCTGCTTCATGTCCTCTGAGAGAAGTCCCACCTCCTCCTCTCTCTCTCATTCCTCCCCCGACCCAGCCGTAACCAGTGAGGTTCCAGTGCGGGCAGAGAGCTGGGGCCACCCCTGTCCCTCAGCGGGTGCTGAGTCCCTCCTCTGTGGCTCTCGCTTTCCCCACCTGTCAAGCCATTGGCTGAACAGGTCCTGGGGCCGATGCCGAAGCTCTCCCCTCCTCTCCCACCTCCTGACAGTGTGTGTGGGGGGCGGGCCCCGGGGGCTCCAGGCTGGGACGTCCTCTCCCACCCTGGGTAGTTAGGTCCACATGGATGGCCAACCAGAGATCCTCCTCCAGTCACCGAGCAGACCTCTTATTGCCCAGGCAGTAAGGAAATTATGAGGAGGACTCTGAGGCATTTGCTGGGTTCTCAGGTGGGGAGGACGTAAAGTACCCTGGAGTGCGTTTAAATGAGCAACTACGCACCACCACGTGGATGGGAGACATGGGCGAGGGTGGGGGACACACGCACCCAGAGGAGGGGAAACTATCCAGCCTCCCTGTCCTTGCTCTTCCCAGCTCTGTCCCCACCTCTTCCTGCAGCCCAGGATTCCTTTTTCCCAGGCCACCCAGTAGACCCAGAACACCAGCTCCCAAGTCTCCCAGTCCTAGACCTCATCTGCTCTGGCTTGGGTCAAGCATCCCCTCCTGGTCCAAGCAGCTCCGGCCAGAGGCCCAGTGGGGAGGGAGGATGTTTTCTGGAGGAGAAGAGGGGTTGCTGTGAGCTGGGCAGGTATCTGGGAAGGGTCACAACTGCCAACTCACGGGTGAGGGTGAGCCGGGGGTTGGGAAATAAATGGGAGCTTGTTTGGCAGAGAAAGGGAAGAAGGGAGGGTGAGCCATTTGGAGGGAGTGCTGTTTTGTTCTGTTTCTGTTCTCAGACTAAGAAAGATCATTTTCAGAAAGATCTTTTACTGTCTGCAGTTGTTCAGTTTATTTCTTTACGTGATGATGGTTGCTCTTCCACCTGGGAATATCTGTCCCCTTCACCCCTGTAGTCCCCAGGGAGCCCTGCTGGTCCCCAATTCGTGTAAGTGGAATGAATGAATGAATGAATGAATGAATAAATGTTAACAGGGAGCAGAAGTCTCAAAAGAGAAGGAAATGACAACCCCTGGTTTTATGTTTCAAGCAATTGTTTTAAAGTATCATCATCCTTAATAATAACAATGAATCTCCATCACACACTTGGTGTGTGCTGGGGCTGTGCTGAGAGCACAGCCTCTCCTGGGAGGACAGGAGACCCTTGGGTGCAAAGTACCCCAGAGCTGTGGCTGGTGAAGAGCAAAGATGGGACCTGAGGCCCTGTCCCTGCCACCCCCCCACCACTGTGGGACTCCAGGTCCTTCTCAGAACTGCACACCCTCTGCCCTACTGCATGTAGGCTCTGCGCTGGGGCCTGGAGATGAAGGACACACCGTCCTACCCCATGAGGATCTCACCATGAGTCAGGGAGATGGAGCTGTACATGAGAATGAAGAACGTTGTCTTCAAGGGTTCTCCTGTCTGGATCTCACTCCGCAGGTGGGGAAACCGAGGCCCAGATTGGGGAAGGGACTTGCCCATTGTGACAGAGCCTCTGGGTTCTCCGGGAGGAAGAAGTGAGGTGAAGGGGGGAAGGTCAGAAGCTCTGGGTGAGTTGGGTGCTGTTTGTTCACTGAGGATGCTGGGGTAAGAGGCTTGGACCCCAGGCTGCTGTCCAGGGCATAGCGCAGGCTTGGGCAACTGCCCGGTCATCTATGGGGGGCTCCAGGGGGATTAACAGGGCAGCCACGTGGAGGTGGATGGAGGGGAGAGGCGGCATGGATTTAGGTCATGTTGATGTGATGTGGAGGCAGGTGGTGGAAAAGAAAAAAAAAAAATGACAGAAAATCACAGCAACAACAGCCCTGACTTGGCAAACTATCGGCAACATGATATTTGGTTTGTTTTGGAGACCTAGAACTTTCTGAAAGTGAAGGGTTGTGAGGTTGCCACTTTGTAGGGACAGAGGGAGGGTGGAGGGCCCAGTGCCGGGCATAAAGTCACTGCAGGGATGGAGGCAGCTTGGTCCCTGGCCTCCCTGGGAATCCTCCCACCCTCCAACCCTGGGAAGGGCTGACAAAAGTCTCTGTGGCTGATCACCTTACAGAGCAGGGAGGGGCTGGGTGGCAGCAAAGCCCCCCTTGGGCTTGCCTTGGCTTCCTGGGATAATGGCCTCATTTCCCAAGGTCCCTGCATCCTGCAGAACGTATCCCCCTGAGAGCAGGGCATTTCCGGGTTGTTCCCAGCTCGTGCCCACGCTCTGCATGGTGCGAAGCACGTAGTGGATGAAGGAGCAAACGTCAGACCATTTGCCCTCGCCCACATTCATTCCGGTGTGTTCCCAGGGCAGGGGTGACTTGTTCAATCATACAAGGTTTCACGGCTCACCCAGTGCCACACAGCACCCAACTGGCACTGGCACTCAGGTCACTGGGCCCCCAGAGCAGTTCTAGAGAATGAGAGATGCCACCTCTGCAGTGGTCGGGCGTGGGCTCTGGGGACAGAGGAGATTTGGGTTCAATCCCAGAAGCTCCTTTTACAAAGTGTGTCAGAGGGGGCGACGTCTCAACTGCTCTGAATCTCAGCTTCCTTTTCTGTAAAATTCTACTTCAGAGGGTGTTTGCGACGGTTGAATGAAAAAAAAATATTTGTGGAGGGCTTAGCACAGAGCTGGGCAGGTAGTAGGCAACCAAGGAACGGTAATAGTACCGTTATTATTTAGCAGTTGCTGTTGTTTGTTGTGATGGTGTCCATGGGTGGGATCTGGCCTGTCCTGTCGCTGCTGTGTCCCTGGGGCCGGCACTGGCCCGGCGCACAGTAGGTGTGCAGAATCCACTGCCAGTGGCCGGGGGTCTCGTCTGTGTCGCTGGATGGGCCTCCCTGACACCTGAAGGGACAACAGCAGAACCAGGTGACTCTTAAAGGAGGAGCAATTTTATGGAATTCTCAGCATCTCTTTTCCCTTCGGCTCTGATCCATTTCCTTATTGATTCAGCAATTTAACATGCCAGCTGGGCTCTGGCAGGGCTGGCGGCAGACTGACAGGGAGCCAAGGTCTCGGTGCCCTTTGCTCCGGCTTTTATCTGCCTGATTTCACATGGCTGGAGCCCCGGCTGCCACTCCGTTGGAGAAATGTCCAAACTGTATGAAATCACAGGACGCAGGCAGGCGACAAAACACTTGTCACCCACCTCTTGCCAGTCCCCCTGGGCCCCGAGCCCGTGGCTGGGAGGGATCTTCACGCTCTGAGGGCCTGGCTCATGTTACCTGCATTTCTCCATAATCACAGTCTTAGGACTGGAAGCAATTTTCTTGAGGTGAGAGCTGGTGGTGGCTGAGCATGTGGATTCACAGCCCGTGGCCAGCGCAGGCCTGCACGCTGGGCCCAGGAGCTTCATGTCCGGACAGCACTGGGGTGGAGCGTCCAGCTGAACGGACAACGTCACAGGCAGCTGTCGGGCTGGGTTGTTTTCTCCTTTTAGTTTTTATTCGTTTTTTTTAAAACATGGAAGTGATGCAAGCTCACTGTAAAAATCCAAGCATTGTAGAAGTGTGTATTTTGAGTGTCCTGTTCCCCCAGCTCGAAACCCACTTCCAGATGAAACACTGCAGGCATCAACGACAACAAGCTTGCTGAAATGTGCCTGCAGGCTTTTATTTATTTAAAAAATTTTTATTTTTAACATCTTTATTGGAGTATAATTGCTTTACAATGGTGTGTTAGTTTCCGCTTTACAACAAAGTGAATCAGTTATACGTATACATATGTTCCCATATCTCTTCCCTCTTGCGTCTCCCTCCCTATCCCACCCCTCTAGGTGGTCACAAAGCACTGAGCTGATCTCCCTGTGCCAGGCGGCTGCTTCCCACTAGGTATCCACCCTACGTTTGGTAGTGTATATATGTCCATGCCACTCTCTCACTTCGTCACAGCTTACCCTCCCCACCCACCCCATATCCTCAAGGCCATGCTCTAGTAGGTCTGTATTTTATTCCCGTCCTACCCCTAGGCTCTTCATGAAATTTTTTTTCTTAGATTCCATATAGATGTGTTAGCATACGGTATTTGTTTTTCTCTTTCTGACTTACTTCACTGTGTATGACAGACTCCAGGTCCATCCACCTCACTACAAATAACTCAGTTTCGTTTCTTTTTATGGCTGAGTAATATTCCATTGTATATATGTGCCACATCTTCTTTAGCCATTCATCTGTTGATGGACACCTAGGTTGCTTCCATGTCCTGGCTATTGTAAATAGTGCTGCAGTGAACATTGTGGTACATGACTCTTTTTGAATTATGGTTTTCTCAGCATATATGCCCAGTAGTGGGATTGCTGGGTCATATGGTAGTTCTATTTGTAGTTTTTTAAGGAACCTCCATACTGTTCTCTGCAGTGGCTTATCAATTGACATTCCCACCAACAGAGCCTGCAGGCTTTTTAAAAAAATTTTTTTAACATCTTTATTGGGGTACAATTGCTTTACAATGGTGTGTTAGTTTCCGCTTTACAACAAAGTGAATCAGTTATACATATACACATGTTCCCATATCTCTTCCCTCTTGCATCTCCCTCCCTCCCACCCTCCCTATCCCACCCCTGTAGGTGGTCACAAAGCACGAGCTGATCTCCCTGTGCTATGCGACTGCTTCCCACTAGCTATCCACCCCACGTTTGGTAGTGCAGGCTTTTAAATTCGCTGTTCTTTAACCCTGAAATCAGCCCTGAAGGGTCGATTCTGATCCTCTCTCTTTTTAAGGGCAGGCAAAGGGGCTCAGAGCAGCAGAGTGGCCATTCCCCCAGAGACTACTTCAGCTGGTTTCAGGGCAGGGATCGGACCCACATCTGTGTGACTCTAAGAGCATCCTTCCACTCGACCTCCACGCACTGTGAGTGGTCGGCATATGTCTTGTTTTTTTCTGAGTGTATAATAACTTGTCTTTCTTTTACAAACATGAGGTTATACTCTGAGCATCATTTTTACAGCTTGCTTCTTCATTTTCCGAGGATATTTTCCTATGTGGCTCTGTGCCATTTTTTTTCAGCAGCTATCCAGTGTCCTTCTGTCAGAGGCACCTGTATTTGCTTAGCTGGTCCTTTTCAAGTGAATATTTAAGTTGTTTTTGGGTTTCCTGCTATTACTGGCAGTGCTACAATGCACAGAACCCCCTGACTTTCTCGCTAAGTATTAACCTTGACTATGCAAGTACTATCTGCATTTGTTTTCTTTGTCAGATAGTTGAACAACTTAAAGAGAGCCTTCCTTGGGCTACCTCCCTCCACAACTCACCCCTATACTTCAATTCCTTCTCCATAGTAACCGCTCTTATCAGAGTGGCATATAATCCTTATAGACTCATTTCTGTGCACTTATATACATACATATGCATGGGTTTTTGCTATGGGTCTTTTAAAAAACATAAAGGGTATCATGCAATGTGCATTTTTCTGCATCTGGCTTTTTTAATTTTTTTTTCCATTAGTACCATCCCAGACATCTTTCTATGTCGGATCATAGAGAGCTACCTCATTCTTTTTAATGAGGTCATGTGTCATGTTTCATGGCACGGATGCATCATCTTTTTAAAAAGCCATTTCCCTATTGATAGATACTTAGGTTCCTTCCATTTTTTTCTCTCTGTTGAAAAGTACTGCAATAAACATTCTTGCGAATGTCTCATTGTGTGCCCATGGCAGCAGTTCTCTGGAATCAATACCCAGAAGTGGAATTGCTGGGCTCAAGGGTTAAGCCAGGTCTTGTCTGAGGCCACAGGAGGCTGGGGAAGATGCGGGTGGGTTGTAGGTTCCAGGTGGCTCTTTATTGTAGACAGCTTGAGGCAAGCTGGTGGGGGATCTGGCCTTTGCCTAATAGTCCACTCACAGTGGCCTTGATTTTGGACAGCTCCTGGTGACACTGCCGACTCTAGTAAGATCTTTGTCTGGCAGTTCTTTGGACAGAATAGTCAGAACAGCCCTATGGGTTGCCTGTGAGACCAGAGTCCCAAACACTGTCTGATTCTCTCTCTCTTCCTCCTTGTACTGACTGGAGGTTGGACTGACTGATCCAGACTGACTAGTTATTTTGGTGGTTTTTGTTTTTGTTTTAATTTATTTTATTTAATTTATTTTTGGCTGCATTGGGTCTTCGTTCTTGTGCACAGGCTTTCTCTAGTGGTGGTGAGCGGGGGCTACTCTTCATTGTGGTGCATAGACTTCTCATTGTGGTGGTCTCTCCCGTTGTGGAGCACGGGCTCCAGGCACATGGGCTTCAGTAGCTGTGGCTCACAGGCTCTAGAGCACAGGCTCAGTAGTTGTGGCACATGGGCCCAGTAGCTCTGTGGCATGTGGGATCTTCCTGGACCAGGGCTCGAACCCGAGTCCCCTACATTGGCAGGTGGATTCCCAACCACTGTGCCACCAGGGAAGTTCATTTCGGTGGTTTTTAGTCTGTTTCTACTAGTTAGCTCTAGGAGAGGTTGGGGTGGGGGGGGGAAGTGCAGTAAACTGTTCAGCTACCAACCATTACCTGCACGTAGGTCTATACACTTACATGTTTGCTTGTTGGTTATGTACTTGTGGTTGCTTTGTTTTTAACCTGCTCACTAGCCTCCCCCATCACCAGGTTATGGTACCGCCTTTCCATTTTTGTTCTCCCGTCAATTACAGTTCTTTGGCCCCCGCGCTTCCCAGCTAATATCATGGGTATGGACATGTGACCCAGGCTGGCCAATCAGAGTACCGCATCCGTAAGCCACAGTAACTGGTTCAGGACCCACCAATCAACCCCCCACCACCCCACCCCGGGATTTTCTGCTGGAGTCTGTGGGAGAAACTCCCTCTTGCTTTTGGAATAAGAGCTCAAAATAGACTCTTGGGGTCACCTTCCCTGGCCTTGTGGGGCATGTCCAGGTGCAGTGGGGGAAACTGAGGCCATTTTGCAGAAAGAAGTAGAAACAGAGATGAGAGATGGTAGACAGGGTGTCCTGGGAGCACTAAGATCTTGATTCTGGCTATTCTTTTTACTGCCCCTAAGGCTTCTTAGCCTCTTTCCCAGCCCTGGGGGCTAATCATCCTCCTTCTAAAGGCCTCAGCTGCTGGACTGGGCTCTGTTGCTGTGGTCCAGAGTCCTAACCACTATTGAGGGTGGGCTCATGAGGTCATGAGGGCTCTGGATGGACAGAAAGCAGCTTGGCTGGGGACGAGGGTCTCCACTGACCCAGCTTCCTGATTTCAGTATCTCTTCCTTTACTCTATTCACTCTGTCTTTTAAAACCCAAATCAAACATGGCACTCTCTTTCTTCAAACTCTTCAATGGCTCCCCATTTCCCTTAGGATCAAACCCAAACTCTTTACCTGCTGTGGTGGGCCCTGCGTGGATCGGCCCTTACCTGTCACCCAACACTGGCCACAGCTTAGGTTCCAGCCAGCTTTCTGTTCCAGGCACAGGCCGTTATCTCTTCTCCAAGCCTTTGCACATGCTGTTCCCTTGACCTCATATACCTTTCCATCACTTTTCTACCTTCTACCCTCTCCTCTGTTCTTTACCAGGATGACTGTACTCCTCGTTTGGTTTGTAAGTAAATACCTCTTCCTCCAAGAAGCCTTCATTTTCCCTTGCTCTGAGCCCCCATAGCGTGGCATTATTCAGCTCTCTGGTAATTAATTAATTATCTGTTTTCTTCAAAGGACTGTGGACTCTATGAAAGCAAGTTCATGTCCATTTTGTTCATTACTGCATACATTAATACCAGCTTCCAGCATACTGTTAATAAATACATGGGGAATGAATCAACGAATGAGCCCTTGTTCAAGAGACAAAGGATGGGGTGGAAAAAACTTGACTTTGGAACAAGACAGACCTGGTTTCTGATGCTGCCTACATACTTTAGTCTCCTTTGGCAAATTACTTCACCTTTCTGAGCCTCATTCTTGAAATTCTAATGGCAATATTTTTGCCCATCTATTGGCTATTGTGAGAAAGATGGTGAAGGTCATGGTGTCGGAGAACTCAAAGTTTTATTTATTTATTTATTTATTTTCCCCCAGACCAACGCGTGCCACCGTGGCAGCTGTGATTTACGGTGAGTTTATTTTCTTCTCTGTTATTTGCGTTCTTTAGAACTCAAAGTTTTAAAGCTACAGGTCAATGATAATCAATAAACAGAAATTGTTCTGATAAATATGATGGCCTTCTCCCCCACCCCAGGTTGAAAATAACAAATACCTGAGCTATAGGGGAGGGGAAAGAGAGAGAGACACATGCCAAGGACTATAACGTGTCAGGTGCTGTATAAACAAGTTGAGCATATTAATTTTCTCCAGAAAGGGCTTCAGTGACTTTCATTAGATTTATTACTAGGTATTTTATACTTTTTTTTCCTGCTGTTAATGGTTATCTTTTTTCTTTTACTGAGGCATGGAGGTGTAATTCAGTGTTATATATTGATTTTATATCTAGTAAATTTTTTAAACTTCTTTATTTTTAATTTTTTCTTGAGGCATAATTGACAAATAAAATTGGTAAGATATTTAAAGTGTACATGATGAATTAATATACATATAAACTGCTTTATTAATTCTGTTTATCTGTAGATTCTTTTAGATTTTTCCCATAGACAAACACACCATCTGCAAATAATGATAGTTTTGTTTCTTCCTTTCACCTGTCATTTCTTTTCTTTCTAACCTTCCTAAAAGTGGTGAGGGAGGGTACTCTTGTCTCCTTCCCGATTTCAAAGGGAAAGCTGTTTCCACTGTACTGTAATGTATGATATTTGCACTAGATTTTTCAAAGATGCTCTTTATCCTGCTAAGAAAGTCTAATTTATTCTTAGTTTGCTGGGAGTTTACTCTTGAAAGGATACTGAATTTTATTTGCATCTATTGAAATTGTATTTTTTTTCTCTTTTAACCTTTTTATCTGATGATTTACATTAATAATTTTCTAATATTAAACCAACCTTGCATTCCTGGAATAACCCCAATTGATCATATGTTTATTATTTATATATTGCTGGATTTCATATGCTAATATTATGTTTAAGAGTTTTGTGTTTTGTTCTTGAGTGAATTTGGTCTGTGGTTTTCTGTTCTCATATTGTTCTTGTCTGGGTTTGGTGTCAAGGTTTTATTAGCTTCATAAACTGGACATGTTTCTAAAAGGTTAGATTGAGCTCTGTCTGGAATGTCTGAGAAAGCATGTTATAAACCATCTGGGCCAGTGTCTCTGTTGAAAGGTTTTCTACTTCTAATCCAGATTCTTTAATTCTTTCATGATGTTATACAATTATGCAGTTTTAAAAATGTCTTTTTGAGTCAGATTTCGTAAGTTGTATTTTTTACAGGAAGGTCTCAATATTCTCCTATCTATTTGATCCCTGTAGCTTCTATGGTATGGTCTCTTTCCCATCATTAATGCTGCTGTTTATTTTTGTCTTCTCTCTGTTTACTGTTTTTTTTCTTATTTCAATCATGCCAGAGGCTGCTCTCTTTTTAGACATTTCAAAGAACCAATTTTTGGCATTGCCAATCCTCTTTATTTTATGTTTGCCTTACCCATTCTGTGCCTCTGTTTCCCCATCTACAAAAAGAGGGACAGTGACAGTACATATCTTATAAGCTTGTGAAGATTAATTGAGCTAATACATATTACAATTGTGTTTGACACATAGTAGGTGCTCAGTAAATATTTATTTTTGTTAATTTGCTCTCATTTCTATTTTTGTTAATAATTTTTGCTCTCTCTCTTATTTCCTTCCTTGTATTTCTTTCTTCTTTAACAGAAAATATATTTTCCAAAACAAGAGAAAACATGTGAGAAGAGTGGCATTGTTTTACATTAAGTTCTTTTTACATAAATTTACATCACTTTTTTTTATTCAAACAGAAAGTCACAAAAATTATAATCATCCTCATCAGTTCACTCAGTCCCATGTAATTAATTTTTTTATCTTGATCTTTTGTTAGCACTTTTATGAATTCATCAGTTTTCCATTAGAGTTCTGAAAATGCTTATTCATTCAATTCAGCAGTATAGTCAGTTACCAGAAACCTGTACTTGTCAGTCTTTTCCATGAATTCCTTGAATATGAAACCCTTTTATGGGAACATCTTTGCAAAAGCATCAGAGTACACCCAGAACTGTCTGTAAATGACAAAAAACTTAAAAATGACCATGGTTAAAGATTTGATGAAACTTCATAATAATGCAATTGACAAGGAAATTTAGTTATTTCTGAGATATACATTTTAAAGTAATAACTAGAATTATGACTTATAACATTATACCAGAACATATAAGATTTTTAGGAATTTCATGTAATGTCTGAAACATTTACATTAACATATTTCCGTACAATTAACCCAAAGAAAGTTTATTATTAGTTTTTTTTGAATTTTATTTTATATTTTTTTATACAGCAGGTTCTTATTAGTCATCAATTTTATACACATTAGTGTATACATGTCAATCCCAATTGCCCAATTCAGCACACCACCATCGCCACCCCCCCTGCAGCTTTCCCCTCTTTGTGTCCATATGTTTGTTCTCTATATCTGTGTCTCAACTTCTGCCCTGCAAACCAGTTCATCTGTACCATTTTTCTAGGTTCCACATATATGTGTTAATATACGATATTTGTTTTTCTCTTTCTGACTTACTTCACTCTGTATGACAGTCTCTAGATCCATCCACGTCTCAACAAATGACTCAATATCATTTCTTTTTATGGCTGAGTAATATTCCATTGTATATATGTGCCACATCTTCTTTATCCATTCGTCTGTCGATGGACACTTAGGTTGCTTCCATGTCCTGGCTATTGTAAATAGAGCTGCAATGAACATTGTGGTACATGACTCTTTTTGAATTATGGTTTTCTCAGCGTATATGCCCAATAGTGGGATTGCTGGGTCATATGGTAGTTCTATTTGTAGTTTTTTAAGGAACCTCCATACTGTTCTCTGCAGTGGCTGTATCAGTTTACATTCCCACCAGCAGTGCAAGAGTGTTCCCTTTTCTCCACACCCTCTCCAGCATTTATTGTTTCTAGATTTTTTGATGATGGCCATTCTGACCAGTGTGAGATGATATCTCATTGTAGTTTTGATTTGCATTTCTCTAATGGTTAATGATGTTGAGCACTCTTTCATGTGTTTGTTGGCAATCTGTATATCTTCTTTGGAGAAATGTCTATTTAGGTCCTCTGCCCATTTTTGGATTGGGTCATTTGTTTTTTTGATATTGAGCTGCCTGAGCTGCTTGTAAATTTTGGAGATTAATCCTTTGTCAGTTGCTTCATTTGCAAATATTTTCTCCCATTCTGAGGGTTGTCTTTTTGTCTTGTTTATGGTTTCCTTTGCTGTGCAAAAGCTTTGAAGTTTCATTAGGTCCCATTTGTTTATTTTTGTTTTTATTTCCATTACTCTAAGAGGTGGATCAAAAAGATCTTGCTGTGATTTATGTCAAAGAGTGTTCTTCCTATGTTTTCCTCGAAGAGTTTTATAGTGCCTGGTCCTACATTTAGGTCTCGAATCCATTTTGAGTTTATTTTTGTGTATGGTGTTAGCGAGTGTTCTAATTTCATTCTTTTACATGTAGCTGTCCAGTTTTCCCAGCACCACTTATTGAAGAGACTGTCTTTTCTCCATTGTATATCCTTGCCTTCTTTGTCATAGATTAGTTGACCATAGGTGCGTGGGTTTATCTCTGGGCTTTCTATCTTGTTCCATTGATCTATGTTTCTGTTTTTGTGCCAGTACCATATTTTCTTGATTACTGTAGCTTTGTAGTATAGTCTGAAGTCAGGGAGTCTGATTCCTCCAGCTCCGCTTTTTCCCTCAAGACCGTTTTGGCTATTTGGGGTCTTTTGTGTCCCCATACAAATTTTAAGATTTTTTGTTCTAGTTCTGTAAAAAATGCCATTGGTAATTTGATAGGGATTGCACTGAATCTGTAGATTGCTTTGGGTAGTATAGTCATTTTCACCATATTGATTGTTCTAATCCAAGAACATGGTATATCTCTCCATCTGTTGGTATCATCTTTAATTTCTTTCATCACTGTCTTATAGTTTTCTGCATACAGGTCTTTGGTCTCCCTAGGTAGGTTTATTTCTAGGTATTTTATTCTTTTTGTTGCAATGGTAAATGGGAGTGTTTCTTTAATTTCTCTTTCAGATCTTTCATTATTAGCATATGGGAATGCAAGAGATTTCTGTGCATTAATTTTGTATCCTGCAACTTTACCAAATTCATTGATTAGCTCTAGTAGTTTTTTGGTGGCATTTTTAGGATTCTCTACATATAGTATCATCTCATCTGCAGTGACAGTTTTACTTCTTCTTTTCCAATTTGTATTCCTTTTATTTCTTTTTCTTCTCTGATTGCCGTGGCTAGGCCTTCCAAAACTATGTTGAATAATAGTGATGAGAGTGGATATCCTTGTCTTGTTCCTGATCTTAGAGGAAATGCTTTCAGTTTTTCACCATTGAGAATGATGTTTGCTCTGGATTTGTCATATATGGCCTTTATTAGTTTTTCTCTAAAAACTTTCTGGAAAGTTTTTATCATAAATGGGTGTTGAATTTTGTCACAAGCTTTTTCTGCATCTATTGAGATGATCATTTTTTTTTAACACAGTGTAATTTTTGGTGTCTTTAATTTTGAGGTAACTGATTGCTTATTTCATGCCCTCCTTTTTAAAAAACATCTTTATTGGAGTATAACTGTTTTACAATGGTGTGTTAATTTCTGCTTTATAACAAAGTGAATCAGTTATACATATACGTATGTCCCCATACCTTTGCCCTCTTGCATCTCCCTCCCTCCCACCCTCCCTATCCCACCCCGATCATATGGTTTTTATTCTTCAATTTGTTAATGTGGTGTATCACATTGATTGATTTGTGTATATTGAAGAATCCTTGCATCCTTGGGATAAATCCCACTTGATCATGGTGTATGATCCTTTTAATGTGTTGTTGGATTCTGTTTGCTAGTATATTGAGGATTTTTGCATCTATATTCATTAGTTATATTGGCCTGTAATTTTCTTTTTTTGTAGTATCTTTGTCTGGACTTGGTATCAGGGTGATGGTGGCCTCATAGAATGAGTTTGGGAGTGTTCCTTCTTCTGCAATTATTTGGAAGAGTTTGAGAAGGATGGGTGTTAGCTCTTTTCTAAATGTTTGATAGAATTCACCTGTGAAGCTATCTGGTCCTGGACTTTTGTTTGTTGGAAGATTTTTAATCAGAGTTTCAATTTCATTACTTGTGACTGGTCTGTTCATATTTTCTATTTCTTCCTGGTTCAGTCTTGGAAGGTTATACCTTTCTACGAATTTGTCCATTTCTTCCAGGTTGTCCATTTTGTTGGTATAGAGTTGCTTGTAGTAGTCTCTTAGGATGATTTTGTATTTCTGCAGTGTCTGTTGTCACTTCTCCTTTTTCATTTTTGATTTTTTTGATTTGAGTCCTCTCCCTCTTTTTCTTGATGAGTTTGGCTAATTGTTTATCAATTTTGTTTATCTTCTCAAAGAACCAGATTTTAGTTTTATTGATCTTTGCTATTGTTTTCTTTGTTTCTATTTCATTTATTTCTACTCTGATCTTTATGATTTCTTTCCTTCTGAAAACTTTGGGTTTTGTTTGTTCTTTCTCTAGTTCCTTTAGGTGTAAGGTTAGATTGTTTATTTGATATTTTTCTTGTTTCTTGAGGTAGGCTTGTATAGCTATAAATTTCCCTCTTAGAATTGCTTTTGCTGCATCCCACAGGTTTTGGATTGTTGTGTTTTCATTGTCACTTATCTCTAGGTATTTTTTGATTTCCTTTTTGATTTCTTCAGTGATCTCTTGGTTATTTAGTAATGTATTGCTTAGCCTCCATGTGTTTGTGTTTTTTACATTTTTTTCCCTGTAATTCATTTCTAATCTCATAGCATTGCAGTCAGAAAAGATGCTTGATATGATTTCAATTTTCTTAAATTTACTGAGGCTTGATTTGTGACTCAAAGTGTGATCTAGCCTGGAGAATGTTCTGTGCGCACTTGAGAAGAAAGTGTAATCTGCTGTTTTTGGATGGAATGTCCTATAAATATCAATTAAACCTCTCTGGTCTATTGTGTCATTTAAAGCTTCTGTTTCCTTATTTATTTTCATTTTGGATGATCTGTCCATTGGTGTAAGTGAGGTGTTGAAGTCCCCCAGTATTACTGTGTTACTGTCGATTTCCTCTTTTATAGCTGTTAGCAGTTGCCTTATGTATTGAGGTGCTCCTATGTTGGGTGCATATATATTTATAATTGTTATATCTTCTTCCTGGATCGATCCCCTAATCATTATGTAGAGTCCTTCCTTGTATCTTGTAACATTCTTTATTTTAAAGTCTATTTTATCTGATATGAGTATTGCTACTCCAGCTTTCTTTGGATTTCCATTTGCATGGAATATCTTTTCCCATCCTCTCACTTTTAGTCTGTATGTGTCCCTAGGTCTGAAGTGGGTCTCTTGTAGACGGAATATAGATGGGTCTTGTTTTTGTATCCATTCAGCAAGCCTGTGTCTTTTGATTGGAGCATTTAATGCATTCACGTTTAAGGTAATTATCGATATGTATGTTCCTATGACCATTTTCTTAATTGTGTTGGGGTTGTTTTTGTAGGTCCTTTTCTTCTCTTGTGTTTCCCACCTAGAAAAGCTACTTTAGCATTTGTTGTAGAGCTGGTTTGGTAGTGTTGACTTCTCTTAGCTTTTGCTTGTCTATAAAGCTTTTGATTTCTTCATCGAATCTGAACGAGATCCTTGCAGGGTAGAGTAATCTTGATTGTAGGTTCTTCCCTTTCATCGTTTTAAGTATATCATGCCACTCCTTTCTGGCTTGTAGAGTTTCTGCTGAGAAATCAGCTGTTAAGCTTATGGGAATTCCCTTGTATGTTATTTGTCGTTTTTCCCTTGCTGCTTTCAATAATTTTTCTTTGTCTTTAATTTTGGCAATATGAGTACCATATGTCTCGGCATGTTTCTCCTTGGGTTTATCCTGTATGGGACTTGCTGCACTGCCTGGACTTGGGTGGCTATTTCCTTTCCCATCTTAGGGAAGTTTTCAACTATAATCTCTTCAAATATTTTCTTGGTCCTTTCTCTCTCTTTTCTCCTTCTGGGACTCCTATAATGCGAATGTTGTTGCGTTTAATGTTGTCCCAGAGGTCTCTTAGGCTGTCTTCATTTCTTTTCATACTTTTTTCTTTATTCTGTTCCACAGCAGTGAATTCCACCATTCCATCTTCCAGGTCACTTTTCCGTTCTTCTGCCTCAGTTATTCTGCTATTGATTCCTTCTACTGTAGTTTTCATTTCAGTTATTGTATTGTTCATCTGTGTTTGTTCTTTAATTCTTCTACGTCTTTGTTAAATATTTCTTGCATCTTCTCGATCTTTGCCTCCATTCTTTTTCCGAGGTCCTGGATCATCTTCACTATCATTATTCTGAATTCTTTTTCTGGATGGTTGCCTATCTCCACTTCATTTAGTTGGTTTTCTGGGGTTTTATCTTTTTCCTTCATCTGGTACATAGCCCTCTGCCTTTTTGTCTCATATCTCTTTCTGTGATTGTGTTTTTTTTTCCCCACGGGCTGAAGGATTGTAGTTCTTCTTGCTTTTGCTGTCTCCCCTCTGGTGGATGAGGCTGTCTAAGAGGCTTGTGTAGCTTCCTGATGGGAGGGACTGGTGGTGGGTAGAGCTGACTGTAGCTCTGGTGGGCAGAGCTCAGTAAAACTTTAATCCACTTGACTGTTGATGGGTGGGGCTGGGTTCCCTCCCTGTTGGTTGTTTGGCCTGAGGCAACCCAACACTGGAGCCTACCTGGGCTCTTTGGTGGGGCCAATGACAGACTCTGGGAGGGCTCACACCAAGAATTACTTCCCAGAACTTCTGCTGCCACTGTCCGTATCCCCACGGTGAGCCACAGCCACCCCCTGCCTCAGCAGGATACCCTCCAACACTAACAGGTAGGTCTGGTTCAGTCTCCCCTGGGGTCAGTGCTCCTTCCCCTGTGTCCCAGTGCACACACTACTTTGTGTGTGTCCTCCAAGAGTGGAGTCTCTGTTTCCCCCAGTCCTGTCAAAGTCCTGCAATCATATCCAACTAGGCTTCATAGTTTGATTCTCTAGGAATTCCTCCTCCCGTTGTCGGACCCCCAGGTTCGGAAGCCTGATGTGGGGCTCAGAACCTTCACTCCAGTGGGTGGACTTCTGTGGTATAAGCGTTCTCCAGTCTGTGAGTCACCCACCCAGCAGTTATGGCATTTTATTTTACTGTGATTGCGCCCCTCCTACCGTCTCATTGTGGCTTCTCCTTTGTCTTTGGATGTGGGATATCATTTTTGGTGAGTTCCAGTGTTTTCCTGTCGATGATTGTCCAGCAGCTAGTTGTGATTCTGGTGTTCTCACAAGAGGGAGTGAGAGCACATCCTTCTACTCCGCCATCTTTGTTCCTCTGACTCCTTCCTTGTATTTCTTTAGGTTTATTCTGTTCGTTTTCTAACTTCTTAATTTGAATACATATCTCATTCATTTTGAGCTCTTTTCTTTTCTCATTTAAGTATTTAAGGCTCTGATCCTCTAAATATCACTTTCACTGTACCCACAAGTTTTAATATAGTGTTATTATTATTTTTCTGTATATTGAAACATTTCCATTATTTCTCTTTTGGTTTTGAATTGTTTAGAAATATGGTTAATTTCTAAATACTAGGGGACTTTTTCCCATTATCACTTTTGCTATTAGTTTCTAACCTAATTGCTTCATGATCTGAGGCTTTGTAGTAATCCTTTGAAATTTGTAGAGCTTGCATTTGGTCCTGACACATAGTCCAACCTTTGGTCTACTTGATCTATTCTTCTAGCAGTTACTCTAGCTGCTTTAAGATGCCTACTTCAATTAGCAAGGCTTAAAGTTAATTGGTATTTTTTCATTGATCCCAAACAATACAGGAACACTGGAATGCTCTGATTACCTTCTCCCAACTTACCCGGGGTTCTTATCTGGTGGTTTTTCTCTCTCTTGTTTATTTCTAACCTCTATGAGATATTATTGTTATTTCATTATCATTATTGATATTAGAGATTATTATTATGTTTCATACATTTAATGTCTAGTTTAGGTTTCCCATGGATAATCAGCATGTCATCATTTCATTTTGTCTCTCAGTCCTTATATTGAGACTCATTTTCCTTCTGTCTAAACCACATCCTTTAGAGTGGAATAATTTTCCTCTTGCCTGAAAAAGGCATGTTTTAGAATTTATCTCCTGCTGATGGTGGACTCTCTGTTTGTACGAAAATATCTTTATTTTTCCCTCCTTAAATATAGGTTTGCTAGCCTTCTGTGTTGACAGCTGCTTTTTCTCAGCACAATGAAAATATTATTTCACTGTCTTTTTCTAGCTTTTACCATTGCTGCTGCTTAGAAGTTAGCTATCCTTGTTTTGTAGGCATCTTTCGCCCTCCCCCCCCCGGCTGGTTTTTTTTTTTTTACAATTTTATTTTATTATTATTTTTTTTTGCGGTACGCACTGTTGGCCTCTCCTGCTGCAGAACACAGGCTCCGGACGTGCAGGCCCAGCGGCCATGTCTCATGGGCCCAGCCACTCCACGGCATGTGAGATCCTCCCAGACTGGGGCATGAACCCGTGTCCCCTGCATCGGCAGGTGGACTCTCAACCACTGCGCCACCAGGGAAGCCCTACAATTTTATTTTTTATTGCCTATAATCACTGTACTGTGTATTAGGTTTCCAGGACTTATCTCCTAGTTGCAAGTATGTACCTTTAAACATCTCTCCCTGGGGGGAGTGAGGGAATGGAATGGGAGAGATGTTGTCGCTGGCTGTTTTTAATATTAATTCTCTCTCTTTTCTGTTGTTTTATTATATGTATTTCAGTGTGGTGTGACTAACCTTTAATTCATCTCATTTAATGTTTGGGAGATGAAAATTGTTGTCTTCCAATAATTCTGGATAATTATCTTCAAATAGTTCTTCATTCCCATTGCCTCTTAACCTCTTTTTTTATATTTTCCATCTCGTTGTCTTTTTGTACTGCGTTCTTCAACAGTATAGCTCAGTTCCCTAATACTCTCTTCAACTGTTTCTAAACTGCTCTTTTCCTTAGTTCAGTCTAAAATCTGCTTGGTCAATTTTTTATAGTCTCTTGCTGCTTGATTATATTTTCAAGATTCTCTTTTATTGTGTTACACATATTAGACAAAACTCTTCTAGCTCATGGCCAATAATGCTGATATCTGGAGTCTTTGTGGGTCTGGTTCTGTAGTCTGGAGTTTCTGTGGGCTCTCACTCATAGTGCTTTGTTTCCTTGTGTGTTCTGTGAATTTATGGTCCTTCGAGGTTGCACTCTTTCAGTTTGCACTGACTGTTGCCCATCAATGTGGGCTCACTACTAACCTAAAACCACTTTTCACTAAATATTTCATTTGAAGTTGTCTGAATGATGCATGTCACAAATCTGACTCCAAATCCACACGAGAATGGGCTTGTAGTTACAACGCTTTGTACAGTGTTTACCCCTTTACCTGGCACTGAGTTTGAGTCAGATACGTATTCTTGCTGCTCGTCTCTTTTCATTGTGTTTATTCACTATTCAGCCATTCACTAGGGGTGTAGCCCTTTGGTGATCTCATCTTTATGCAGGAATTTCCTATTAGCCCCGTCACCTTGGATGGCTCTAGGCTTCATCTCTTATCAAGGTCTCCAAGGTTTTGTAAAACTTTTGGGGGAAAATCTAGTTAGGGTGCTTCTTACCTCCTAGGAATCCTGCTATTTCTTTATTTTTCACTTTTTAGGGTTTCATAATTTTATGTCAGTGCATTTATGCCTTTAACGAGTTTAAAAAGAATCAAGGTTATTTGTATGGGAACAGTTCTTTATGGTACCTGGTCCACCACTTTGCCAGGAATAGCAGTTCTAGTGGAACAGCTGAGCTGGGCTTTGAAAGATGAATGGAAATTTACCAAGTAAAGGAGTGGGGAGAAAGTGAACTCCAGGGCTGTGCGGCAGGTCTGTGTGGCAATGTTGCATGGGAGCTAGAAGCCATATTGTATCTTCTGGAAAAGGCAAATGTGTCAGGACTCAGTCCATAGTAGATGCTCAATAAGCATTTGTTGATTATCTGCTGACTGAGGACATTGAACGCACTTCTATATTAAAACAAATATGAATATCTTATGGAATGGAGCACAAATATTTCACAGTATTAGAAATAAAATAACACTCAGTGCTTGTATTAGTCAGGTTTCTTCAGGGAAATAGAACCACTGGGAGTTAGAATCCTTTTTTAAAGGCAATTGGCTGATGAGATCATGGAGGCCTGGCAAATCCAAAGTCTGCAGGGTAGGATGGCAGGCCGGAGACTCAGGGAAGAGTTTCTATTTAAGTCCAAAGGCACTCTGCTGGCAGAATTCTTTCTTGCTCGAGGGAAGTCAGTCTATTCTATTCAGGCCTTCAACTGATTGGACAAGACCCTACCACATTATAGAGAGCAATCTGCTTTAACTCAAAGTCCATTGATTTAACTTTTAATCTCATCCAAAAATACTATCTCAGAAACATCCAGAATAATATTTGATCAAATATCTGGGCACTGTGGCCTAGCCAAGTAGACATAAAATTAACTATCACAGTGCATCAGCTTTGGATTACAACCCCTATGCCCTGTGTGGGCCACTCTCTCTTTTTCCTCTAAGGTTATTGGGAGAAAAAGTATGAAAAGCATTGTTCATGCCCCCGAGAAGGGACTCAGAGGGCTTCCCCCTGTGGTGAGGTTGAGCCTTGGAGGGGATGGAAAAACTCTGCATGTAACAGGTACAAATTCAGAGGTACAAGAGATACAGCTAGTTTCCTTTTATCACAACTTGTCTAACATATCTGGAGCCCCATTCTTCAGGGTGGTGGAAATTTTATCTCAATCAGACTTCCACCCTCCCCCAGGGTTGTGTCTAATTTTAGGGCCTGTTCTCCATCTTGGTATATGTGGAAGCATCCCCTGCCCTCCTTTCAGCTGCAGAGACATGCAGCTGGACCTTGTCTGTCTGCAGGACTGCTCTGAGCTAGCTCTCTTCTGACTTCTCTTGTGCCTGGCTTGGAATTGAGAATCTTGTGAAACCATCAATAGCCCCAGCCACTGGATACTCCCATCATCCCTTTCTTCTCTGGGGTCTTTTCTCCCTTCCTGAGGCTTTTCCATGGAAAGATGCTCAGGACCCCTTTGCTTTCAGCTCTCACGTACTGTCCGGGGATGTGTGTGTGCTCTCCTTCCTGGGACACAAGTCCAGGGGCAGGCTGAGAGAAGCCTTCTGCTTAGGAACCCATTCTGTATTCAATAAGTATTTATTGAGCACCTACCTCATGGAAAACAAAAGAAAAGAAAAAAATCCCTGCCCTTGCACACTTTACAGTCTAGTTAAGGAGGAGACAGACCACAAATATAATAAAAAGTAAAAGTGCATATTATATTGGAAGTGAGTGCATGAGACATTAGTGTGGGGTAAGGAGAGCTGAAATTGCTTGACTGAAGGGGAATAGAAGTGTAATTTTATTTTATTTTATTTTATTTTATTTTATTTTATTTTAGCGGAACGAGGGCCTCTCACTGTTGTGGCCTCTCCCGTTGCGGAGCACAGGCTCCGGACGCGCAGGCTCAGCGGCCATGGCTCAGGGGCCCAGCTGCTCCACGGCACGTGGGATCTTCCCGGACCGGGGCACGAACCCGTGTCCCCTGCATCGGCAGGCGGACTCTCAACCACTGCGCCACCAGGGAGGCCCTAGAAGTGTAATTTTAAAGGAATGTCTGAGAGAGTCCTCTTTGGGAAGGGGACATTTAAGCAAAGGCTGCAAGTAGGTAAAGGAGTGAGCTATGTAGAAATCTAGGAAAAGAGTGTTCCAGGTAGAGGGAATAGCCAGTGCAAAGAGCCTGGGGCAGGTGCACATCTAATGGTTCAAGGCATGGTGAAGGGCTATGAGGCTTAGGTGTAATGAGAAGCTGGAAAGTCTCTGCTGGCATGGGGGCTGACAGGTAAAGGTATCCAGAGTGCGGGTGGTCTCCTAGGTCCCTCTAAGAACTTTGCCTTGACTCTGAGTGAGGAATGAGTCAGTGGAGGGTTTGAGGAGGGCTGACATGATGTGGCTCGTGTTTTCAGGGTCACTCTGGCTGCTGTGTCTACAGGAGATTGTAGGGGACAAGGGTGGAAGCAGGGAGGCCAGTGACGTGGCTACAATAATAACCTAGGGTAGAGATGGTGAGGCTTAGCTTACCAGGGTGGCAGCAGTGGGGCCGCATCTGAGCTCTTGTCGGGTCCCCTCCCATCCACCCACTCCCCTAACCAGGCACATCCTTCTCTTGCCCGCATGCTGAGCCCAGCTCACCATCCTTGTGTGTCTTTTCACATCCATTTGACACCCTGGGGACCTAGGACTTTGCTACTCAAAAGTCAGAAGAGGTCCAATTTATACTCAGTTTCCTGCTAAAAGTCCTTTTTTTAGAGTCAACAGAGGCCAGAGTGACCAACCAAGGCCTGAAAAGGGTCAAGAGGTGACTGAAAGTAATAGACAAAGCACTGGTTACTATTTCAAAGGTATTGCTCCTGCAGAAATAAAAGGTTCATGATAAAGACCTCAGTGGGCAGAGAAATTAGCAGCCAAGCATGCAGAAGCAGGCAGAGCCTGTCCTGTAAAGTGGAAAACTTGACAGGTGCGAACAAGGACTGCATCATTCTTTCCAGCAGAGACTGGACAGGAAGGGTTCCTTCATTTTCTGCTGCTCCCTTTCTTCCGCCCTTCCACCCGATGAAGTGCAGTGACCGAACTCACAGACTCTGGAAGCTGACAGGTTGCATTCACATTTGGGGCTGCATGACCAGAAGGGGCTGGAATAGGGAGGGCAGGAGGGAAGAAGAGGGAATGAGCAGACTCGAGCCCCACCTTCCCACCATCTTCCCAGCAGGGGTCCTTGAACCCTGGTCAGGCCTGTGCAGGAGCAGGATGGGGCGCGTGGCTGGATCGGACTGGATCTCTCCATGCTGGCTAGCGGACAGGATGAACTCCACGGGGCGCTGGTCTGTCTGTAGGGTTTGCAGAGCTGTGGGATCCACCTGAGATGTCATTGAGGGCGGAGCGCATTGGAAGTGGAGTTAGAGGAGAATTGCATCATTTGTTTGTGCCTCCGTCAAATGCAGCCCAGTCAATACTCTGGTTACATATACATTTTGCCTTTTTTAATGACGCATAGGGACTCTTATATGCCTCTCCCCACAAGCCTTCAGGCATAAATATATTTACTGCAGGGCAACTTATAATAGCAAAAAAAAAAAAAAAATGGGAACAATCTAAACTCAACAAGAGGAGTTTAGTTAACTAAATTGTGGCCCCTCTGGGATACTTCTCAAGTGATGGAAATATTGTTTACACTCATATGGGATGGGAAATGCTTAATGGTATAACATTAAATGTTCAAAAGACCCTAGGATGTTAAATTATACATACAGATCAATAATAACTATGCCTGAAAATCTGATTAAAAAATATGGAAAGAAATACAACAAAATGTTAAAAATACACCTTTGGGTGTTGAGAATACACATTAAAAAGAAAAAACAAAACACTTATTTTTTTTATTACCAGCGTACACTGATTTAATTTAAAAATGAATATTGTTATTGTTTTTTCTGACTAAACAGTTAATAGAAGCTTTCACACATTTCCTTCTGCCCCTTATAGAAAGTGAAAACCCTCACCTCTTCTCTCCTCCAACTTCAGGAGCTGGCAGTTTGTTTTTCAGGCCTTTGGAGACTTTTCTTTTTATAAGAATGAGATCATACTTTACACACTGTTTCTCAACTTTTCTTTTTCCCTTCTAATTTGTCTTGGAAATGTCTCTCTGACAGCATTACACATTTACTTCATTAAAAAAAAAAACAACCACTGTATTTCATTCCATTGTGTGGACGACCCCTGATTTATTAGCCAGTCTCCCCATTGACGGATATTTAAGGTTTCCAGTTTCTTTCTGTACAAGCAGTACTGCTAGGAACACACTTGTATGTGTTTCCAGTATTCTTTTTCCTGGGCCAAAGGGTATAAGCATCTAAATTTTGATCAGCGTTGTTCAATTGCCTTCCAAAATACTGTACCCATTTATACTCCCACCAGCTCTGTCTGAGGGGTCCTGGGTATTGTTTTTATAATGGAGACAAGAACAATAAAGTAAACTTGAGTATTATTTTTTAAAAAAATTAAATGTTGCCCCTAAGCTTCCTTGTTTCCATCTCTTGGGCTCTGAATCCCTGAGCTGCAGGGATGCCCCAGGCCATCAGATCTCCATTCTGATGCTGAGCAGTGCATTCAACAATTTACCTTAAGACACCTACGTATAGGGAGACGATGTACATTTTAATGCATATTTTAAACATGGGCCAATATAACAGAATTGATCATTTTCTTTTTGGTTATCATGTACATATAGTCTGAAAAATTCGACTTTTTCCTTCTCTAAAATAATTTTTGGCATTTCACAGATTTATACTATGAACATCAGAATAATACAGTTCAATTTTTCATTGCTATATGACAACTAACTGGCAAGTGATTCGAGAATATTTTAAATATTTTAAATCAGAACCCCCCCCCCCCCCGCCAAAACTCCACCCATTCCTCAAGGTTCTGCTTAGGGTAAACAATTGGCCATGAATCAGGAGGCCCAGGTTCCAAGCCAGCCTCTGTCATCTCCTCATTTTGTGACCTGAGCCAACCTGCCTCAGTTTTGCTATCTGTGCAATGGGTGCTCAGGGCCTGGCTTTTTGGCCCACCTGTTATCCTGGCTCAACTTCCCTGCCCCCGGGACTCGTATCCAGGGTGGAAGTTTGGACAGTTTGGGGAGATGCATTTCTCCTCATCCTCCACAGTGCTGATGTGGTCCTGGCGTTCTGGTCTCCTGCCACTGCTCTGACTACCATTTCTGGACTTATCAGTTTTGGAGTACAGATGTGTCCCTGTCTCCCATCCTGGAGGACAGGCTGGGGGAGGCCACATGAGTTTCCTTGTTACCTTGAGGAGGCCTGGAGTAGAGCTGGAGTCTCTGTTCAAGCTGGGGCACTGGAGACCAGTCAAAGTGGGTAAGAGAGGGTGTCTGGCTCCAAGGGGCAGGGCTGCTGAGTGAGCAGATCAGCCCAGCCCAGAGACTTCAAGTAACTTCTCCAAAGTCACACAGGCTGTTTACAGATCTCCAAGATGAGCACCTATTGCACAGATGGGGAAACCAAGACAGTTCGCCTTGGTCACATAATAAGGAAGAGTCAGCGGCTGGTCTAGAACCTCAGCCTCCTGACCCATGACCCACTGCCTATTCTAAGCAGAACCTTCAGGAATGGGTGGGGTTTACGGGGACAGAGGGAAAAGGGGGCTGAGGTACTGCATGCACTGAGGACACTCCAGCCTCAGGGGGCCGTTTTGATAGTGGAATGATGTGATATACGGAAAGTGCCCCTCACATCGTCTGGCCTGGTTCATGGGAAGCATGTGGTACTTGCTATGGCTCTCGCTTTCATGCCCTGCTCACTGTCTGCTGCTTGAAGTATCATGAAGGTCAGAGCTTACAGACCATCAACTCTAACCTCTCTGCAGATGGGAAACCTGAGGCTCAGAGAGATTAATAACTTGCCCAGGGCCGCAGAGCAAGTGAGTGGCAGGGCTGGGATGTAAACCCAGGTCCATGAGGTGCCGAGGGCCTCCCCTGCCCTGCTATCTCCCTGCTAATCCTCCGACTCCCCCACCCCACGCGGGCTGCCGCCCTGCCTCAGGACGACCCGCAGCGGTTCATTTCGCTCCACCTGTGGCTCGGGCTCCCCGTGGCCCCGTCCTCCTGGCTGGAATGAAGATGCGGCTGTGCTTCTGGGCCCTGGCACTGAGTTTCCACTTCCCACAGCTGCTGTTTATCTACCTACGTGGTCTGGAAGGCCCACGAGGCAAGTCCTGAACCACATGGGGTCAGAGGCCTCCTCTGGTATCCTGGTCCCTTTCCCAGGTCATGGGGAAGCGAGAGGGTGGGTGTTCCTGTGTGCATTTCTCCCTGAACCCCATCCCCGCCCTGTCCCAGGTCCCCATCAGGGCTCACTGGGAACATTACAACAGTCTCTTAACTCCCCATCCCCCCCTGCCCAAGTCCTCTCTATCCCAATATTCCACGTGGCATATTGGCCCACTGTGCCCTCTTCCCCTGTGCTGCTTCTGCTGTACGACCCTCCGTCGCCAAGAGACAAAGGCCCTGCTCCCCCGGGTGGCCATGTGGCCAGACTGGCTGTCCTGTGCTCTGACTTTGCCCTGGAGAGTTGCCCCTTTGCCAATTCTGGCAGTTAGTTTGGGCAGGATCGGCCCCGCCCTCAGTCCCCTGAGGCTCGCCTGCTGCCCTTTGGGTTCCCAGTGCAGATTATAAACACGAAGCAGGGCTGGTGTTGGGCTCTGGGTTCAGTGTCCCAGGAATGAACTCACAGCCTGTCTTGTTGGCCCTCCTATCCCCCAGAGCCTGGCACAGGGCCTGGGACACAGGAGGCACTAAATAAATGGCACACAAATGAACCAATGATTGTCTGTCCCACTGTCATCTGTTGTGCCCCTGTTGCCTGTCAGCTGCAACACTTCCCCTCAGATGACCTTGACCTGCATTAAACCAGTTGTACTAGTTTCACTCCCGGGAAACCTGGGCACCAGGCCCACCTGTCCCTCTAGGCTGCTCTGTGTCCTTGGGCACGTTCCTCCTCTCTCCCTGGGCTTCAGCCTCGCTGTCTGGACACTGAGATTTCCAAGGAAACCCCTTCCCTTCCAGTCTCTTCTTTGATTCTCCAGCTCTCAACCGCTCAACTCAACAGAACAACCCAGTGGCTTCATCTTGCCCTGTGGAGGGGAGGGTGCATGGAGGTGGTGGCTTGGTGGTGTTGAGAAGCTTGGCACGCCCACTGTTTATGTCTAATTACTCTGTTAACTGTTTATTGCCTCTTTAATTCCTTCTGCAAACATCCCCATTACCGGGAGGAATTTGCCAGCACTGGCTTGGGCTGTGAGGCATGGAGGGTCCGTGACGTCCCCACCTCAGCCTCCACACACAGCCTGACCTCCGAGAGGGGCTCAGGGAACCGAGGGCAGAGTGCCCAGGACACCAGGGACTGGGGGCTCTCAGGCTCAGCCGCGCCTCTGTCTTCTCTGGATCTCAGGCTGCAGAACGGGCAGTGCTGCCAAGTGGTTAGAGCACAGACTCTGGAGCCCCATGGGCCTGGGTTCAGGTCCCAGCTCTGCCACTTATTCACTGTGTGACCTTAGGAAAGTTCCTTCTGCTCTGGGAGCCTCAGTTTCCTCTTCTGTAAAATGGGGATTGCTCTCTGCCCAACTACCCTCCCTCTTCCTGGCGTCTCATCCCTTTCCACATGACCATAGCAGGGGCTCCCATGGTCTTACTTGACCTTACAGCCACTCTTGGCCACTCATTGGTGGACACGGCTGGGCACTGACCAGGGCTGGGCCAGTCTGGGCCCCCCGTGCCTTTGGCCACGGTGATGGACATCTGATCCGTCACTGAAACCGCAGTGAGAACGTTAGTCCCTCTCTGGTGGCTGAACATGTGATTTCCAAAAACTACTGGGCCCCGAGGTTTCAGCCTGTGGAAGGAGCCAATGCAGAGATGAGAGGCAGAGCCACGGAGACCTCTGATGCCTGGTTCCAGCCTCCTGTGGGCCCTGCTGCACCTCATTCCATTCTTCCTGAGAAAGCCCCCTTTGGTCTCAGCCAGGGCAAGCTGGATTTTTGTCGCTTCAACCAAACCAATCCTGAAAATCCAGGATTAATAGCAGCTGCTTCCCACAGTCTGTGTGCCAGCCTTGGGACACTACTCTGGGCTTGGGGAAGGTGGGGTGAGGTACAGGGGTGGTTCCAGGTACCCCATGGTCTAGTCCTTAGTACGTAGCCCCATTAGTCTGGGTCTCTCTCAAACCTACAGCAGACAGCATTCTCTGGGTCTGATTAGGACCTTCACCTCCTTCAATCTGGATGCGAAATCTTTATTAAAAGAACCCAGCAGAGGCCTCAATTTCTGGGGAGTGGGAGGTTCTAACACCAAGCTCTTGACCCCACAATACTGCCTGACTGGGGCCTGGGGAGGCAGGAGCCATGGAAAGGGCAAGGATTTGGGTGAGCAGGTGAGGGTTTGAGATCCGGTCCTGACGTGCCATACTTACTCAGTCTTTCTCGGCCTCTGTGTTCCCAACTCCCAAATAGGGATGATAGCAGCACCTACCTTTTGTATTGTACAGATCCAACGAGGAAACGAGGGAAAAGGCCTTAATTCTAGCCTGGGCACACGTGAGGGGCAGTCGTTAGCATTATGAGGGCAGTTGTTTGGGGCCACGTTTCTTCACAGTATGTGATCCAGGGCAGATGTGGTCTCTGCACTCCTTTGATCACTGGCTCCCTCCGTCATTCATGTGTTCACAGACACACATTGAGCATCTACCCGTTCCAGCTCTGGGCACACCTGGTCATAGGTTCTGGCTCTCCTGGGCTCAGGGATGGGTGGGAAGGGAGTTCCTACAGAGGGAACAGAGACCTGTGCTCCAGGAAGCATGTAGTTTGTGAGGCTGGAGAGGATTATGCTGGGGGGTATGCAGGAGGAAGGAGTTGGGCCTGGGGAGAGATGGGGGATCAGGTTGGATGGATGAGTTGGTATATTAGGAAAGAGTTTTGCTGCTTCTACAGGGGTCCAAGATGCTAGGAGATGGGGGTGTGCACGTGCCCTGTACACAGGAGAGCTTCTCCTCTTCAGCCCCTGGTGCCCACTGCCTGCTTGCACCACACAGCTCTCCCATCCACCGGGAAGAGGGGCTGGAAGTGAACCCCACTTCCGACTTCCCTATCGGAGGAGGTGCCGCCTTAAGCCCTCTGGATTTGTAAAGCAATGGGACTTTGAGGCAAACTCCCAGGCCACTTCAGAACCACACTGTTCTCGTTACCAAATCAAACTTGGGTCTGCTCACACAGCAAAGCCAATCTATTGATGCTGGGCTGTGGTGCAGGAAAGTATAGCATTTATCACAGGGCTCCAAGCAAGGAGGATGGGCAGCTCTTGTTTCAAAGACCCAAACTCCCTGATGGTGTTCAGGAAAGGGCTTTAAAAGACAGTGTGAGGGTGGGGTCCGCAGGGTGTGTGATCGGCTCGTGTACAATTGTCTGCTTGGTTCATGGTGAGGTAACTGGGTGATGTTTGGGGAAGCTCAATCATCAACCCTCAGGGTTCTGACCAATCTGGGGTCTACATGCTGGTGGGCAGCATACAGTTAACTTCCTCCACCTGGTGGGGGTTTTAATGTTTTTTTTTTTTTTTTTGGCTGCGTCAGGTCTTAGTTGTGGCATGTGGGATCTTTCATTGCAGAGTGCAGGCTTCTCTCTAGTTGTGGTGTGCTGGTTTTCTCTCTCTAGTTGTGGCACACAAGCTCCAGAGTGCGTGGGCTCTGTAGTTTGCAGCACGTGGCCTCTCTCATTGAGGCACGTGAGCTCAGTAGTTGTGGTGCATGGGCTTAGTTGCCTCACGGCATGTGGGATCTTAGCTCCCCGACCATGGGTCGAACCCACGTCCCCTGCATTGGAAGGTAGATTCTTTACAACTGGACCACCAGGGACGTCCCTGGTAGGGGTTTTAGTATCTGCAAAATGACTCAAGGATATGGCTCAGGATATTATCTGTAGCCCTTGAGGACGAACTAAGGGTCCTTGACTTTGTTTTATGACTAAACTATTACTATTTTGTCTTGCTTGACTGCTTTTCTGCGTTTCTGCATTTTTTTCACTTCTCTGATTAAATTTGCTTTTTGGAACTGGGGAAAAGTCTAGAAGGCTAAAGCTTTTCTACACGCAAGAGGCAGGGAACATGGGAGTCTGCCCTTGGGAAAACACCACAGGATCCTGCTTGGTTTCATTCTCTGGAGAAGGTGCTTGACAAGTGCTTGTTGAGAGAAGAGATGGGCCTGAGGGTGAAGCTCTGGGACCAGGTGGCTTCTCTCCCTGCAGACTCGTTGGGAATTTTCCTTGGCCTGGTTGGTGAGAGCACCCACCCCAGGGTGACTGGTGAGGGCCGATGCAGGCTAAGGCAGCAACTGCCACATGGTTTGGGGGGTTTTCTCTGGGCCTGGCCTCGGTGGGTCCTGTGGCTCCCCTGACCCTGGATAGAACCTGGTCTGGAGAGATGGAGCCTCAACAGCCGAGCACGAGCCCAGAAGAGGCTTTTGATTCATGAACCACTGGATTTAGGTGGACTTAGCAATTGGGTTTCCAGTTGATTTCCAAGGAGAGGGAGAATGGATTTACAGCTCCTAAAACAGGCGGGCAGCCTCGCCGCATATCTGTGCCAGGCAGTGGGCAGGAAGTAACTAATGTGACCTGGGATCCTGGGAGGGAAAGATAACGAGGCTCAGAAAAATCTATCTGTGTGGGGTTCATGCCAGGACCCTTGAAGACGTACCTTCTTATTCTGATGCACGTGCACAGCTCTGCAGATGCCAAGGTGAGAGTCCTTCTCCCCTTTCCTTCCGGCTTTTGGAGGAGGCTCTGGCTTTGCAAAGGGATTGAAGTCTGCAGAGTTTCCGGCAGACAAAGTTCGGAACACCGGCGATCTCCGGAGCCCTGGGGGTGGCTGCCCAGCCTGCCCTCCCTATAGGCCCCAGCTGGTCCCCTGTCCCTACAGCCCCCTCCCCTCAGCTGGGGCCCGATGGTCGCCCTGCAGCCTGGGAACAAGGAAGAGAGGAGGAAACCACCTTCACTGCGGGTTTGGGAACAGGGAGCCCTGGGTCCGAATTCTGGAGGATCCTTCCCTTACTGGCTGTGGGACCTCGGGTCAATTCCATGTGCACCCTGGCCCTCAGTTTCTTCACCTGTGAAATGGGAGATGAGGAGACTTTGCTCTGAGGATGACTGTGGGACGAGATGAGGCGTAAAGGGAGCAGCACAGCCCTTGACACATGGTAGGTGGGATGCGGGTCCAGACACTATGGATCTGAGTTAAAGAGCTGGCTCTGACAGCCGTCGTCTGTGTGGTCCTGGACACGTGCCTTAGCCTCTCTGAGCCTCAGTTTGCCCCTCTGTGAAGAGGGAGTAGAGTTGTGGTTGTGAGTAAAAGGGCCAGAGCAGGTCAACACTTAGTCCCCTATCGGGCATGTTGTGTGTTATCATGGACGCTTTTATTGACCTCCCCTCTCCTGGGTGCCTGGTATTGCCTGGGCGGAAGCTGCAGGCCTGGCCCTGTGCCAGCATGGACAAAAGCGAGGATTCCAGGCTCCTCCCCTCACGTCCAAGCTGATGAAGCTGGAGGTAGTGCAACCCCTACCTACACTGGTGCCTGGAGACGGAGTCACAACACTGAGTCTGAATCCTGGCCTGGCCAGGTCACTGGCTGTGAGGACACAGGAGGCCATGTCCCCTCTCTGCACCTCAGTTTCCTCATCTGTAAAATGGGGAGGATGATAAAGGTGGCAGATGTTACTGAATAACCGTCATATGTTGGGCAGACTATGAATAGTTTACATATATTAAGTCATTTAATCCTCACAATGATCCTATGAGGTCAGTATTTTTGTTATCTTCCCATTTTACAGGTGAGGAAACTGAGGCTCAGACTAGGAAAGCAGCTTGGCCAAGGTCACACACAAGTGGGCATGTGAAGCCAGGTGTCTGACTCCAAGGTCCAGGCATACCCTGTGGCAATGTGCTGCCCCCATATTGTCACCAAATAGTACAACGATTGGGATGGGAGGCCCTGAACAGCTGGTTCAACGAGATGGAGAGGATGAGCTCAGAGCTGGGGTGATGGCAGGGACCTGGGTGGTCCAGGGGACCACTTGGAGGTGGTCACTGTGCTCGGGGCTAAAAAGACTGGCTGGACTAGGTGCATAGGCTGCACAGACAGTGTTGGGACTGTGGAGCTCTGTGCCCCTGAGCAGAGACCGTGCAGGGCCAGACCATGAGTCCAGGGGCAGGTTTCATTCCTGGGGACACCAGAGGGGCCTTTGGGGATGATGCATGTGGTTAGAAAATGCTCAGACCCAGCCTTAGGCTCAGATGATTCCCGGGTATCATTTATTGTCACATTAGCTAGTTTTTGTCTCTTTTGTTAGGAAGTTGCATGCTTCCTCATATTTCGGTATTATTCTTTTGTCAACTTGATGACTTAGACCCTGTAATTGGAGGAAGAGCTGAGACTTTTCTTCTCTGCCATTACTCAGTTCTGCAGACTTGTCCTACTTCATTATTGAACAAATGATATTTTTTCATGAACTTTCCTTGACTTACAGATAGAAATATTTCTTGATGCTTTTTTAAAGTGAGAATCCTGTTTCATGCATCTTAGCATCAGGTTGGAACATTTTGACCTGTTTTATTGTAAAAACCACATCAATGCCTCAATGGGGATGTCTGTGCACACCCTCATGGGGTCCATTGAAGACATGTGAGTTGACATGTGAGTTGACATGTGAGATGACATGTGAGCTGACACATGAGAAGCCTGGGCTCCAGGCAGTGGCAGCTGCTCCACAAGCCCCAGCTCCTCCCAGTCCTCAAGTGGACCCCTCACTGGGTGTAGGGAGCATGCACACTGACCAGGGCGAGTCAGTAGTGCCCTAAACAGCATCTCCTTACTTCCCTCATGTGATGTCACTGTCAGCAAGCGTTCATTGAGCACCACTGTATGCCAGGCTCTGTGCTAAGCCCTGGGCCCACATAATGTTCTGAATGTGAATTGGTCATGACCCTCCCCTCTGAAGGGTCATGGCCCCTTCAGTGGCTTCTCCTTGACCCCAGGATCAAGTGCAGACTCCTCCCTGTGGCCAGCAGGCCTATGTGGTCCGGCCCTGTCCACCCCTGCCCCATCTCCCTCCCCTCTCCCTGCTCTGCTGTTTCTCCCCAAGACCTTTCCTACCACAGGACCTTTGCACATGCAGTTCCATCCACCTGCAATGTCTTTTCCTATCCTCCCTTCACTTGGCTGGTCCCTCTCACCCTTGGGTCTCAGCTTAACTATGATGGGCCCACCCCAGCCGCAGACTTGGTTCCTCTCACCCGTGTCCTCTCCCCACCCTTGATTGTTCCCCTGGCCCCACTCAGCACTCTGTAATTCTTTTCTTGGGTGTTCACTGGTACTGACTGTCACCTGCACTAGTCTGTGAGCTCCAGGAGGGCAGGGGCTGCATCGGTCCTGCTCCCTGGATATTCACAGCGCCCAGCACATGCCTGGCACAGACTCAGTGTCCAGGGGCTTCTTGGTTGAAGGGACGAGTTAACAGAGAGGAGCAAGGAGCCCAGATGCTCTCGGGTGATCTGCGCATCATTATGGGATGTGCGTGTCTGGCCCAGGTCTGGGTAAGTCAGAGCCTGGGGAGCCGGCCCCCCAGATACTGGCAGGATCCTCCAGACCTGTGACTGGGGTGGCGTGGAGTGACCCGTCCCACAGAGACCAGCATCCATCGGGGCCTGGGGGCTGGGGGGCAGGGCAGACGTCTCAGGTGACCTGGCTCCAGCAGTGGCATCACTCTGGGCGGCCCAGTTTACTGCAGTAACCAGTGGCCGCAGCATCCCCAACTCGTAGAGGAGGCCCCCTCTCTGTGCTGACGTGCCCAGGGCAGGTGGCCGGCTCTGCTCCCTGCAGCCGATCTGGGCTGATGTGGCTTCACCTCCATGTGGGCTTTCTGAGGTCACTGTGCAAACTGGGTGCTGCTCTTCAAGCTCCCTCCTGGAAGTGACAGACACCAGGGCCTCTCGCATCTCATTGGCCAGAGCAAGTCACAGGCCTTCTGCCTTCAAAGTGGTGGGAAGGGTAACCCCACCTTGAATCAGGAATGAGGGAGCTGGGGATGTTGGGGAATAGGGCTGAGGACTCCCATGCTTTTCCCCTGCTGGGCCAAGAGCCCCCAGGGTGAGGGTCCATGTCATGGCACCTTGGTGCCCTCCCAAGACTGAGCCCAGAGGTGAAAGCAAATGCCCTTCAGTTCGGTTCATTTCAGCAAATGCTTTGCGCCTCACCCTGCACCAGGAGCGGGAGACCCAAAGACGACAGTGACACAGTCCCCGGGGGGATGGGTCAGACATGCAGAAGAGTCACCAATCCAGTGTGCTGTGTACAAACCTTTGTCTCTTGTCCTCTGGCCCAGGACAGTGACGATGGGAGGTCCACATGCTCCAGCTCAGCAATGGGGACCTCCATGAACCAGCTTCTCCCTCCAGGCCTCATCTCTATCCCCATCTCGCCACACTGGGGTGTCCTTGGCCCTGGGCTTGGGTCTATTGTGACCCCCTTCTTGCTCTGCCCTCTCCCACATGAACTCAGAAAGTATCTGGTTCAGGTGCCAGGGGTGATTTTGCTCCCCAGGGGACATTTGGCAAAGTCTGGGGACATTTTTGATCGTCACAACTGGAGTGCTGGTGGTGGGTACCCATCTAGTGGGTAGAGGCCAGGGATGCTGCAGAGTGCACAGGACAGTCCCCCAAACAAAGAGTATCCAGCCCCAAATGTCAATAGTGTTGCTGTTGAGAAGCCCCACAGGACTTATGGAGAATGAGGGTCATGGAGGGACAGTGACTTGCCCAAAGTCACACAGCACATAGGTGGCAGGTCCAAGATGACAGCTCGATCCCCTGACTCTGGCTGATCTGGCCAGGGGACCGGGCATCAGTGCCAAGGGCCTCGAGGCCAAGTGGTCTCTACTGTCTCCAGCCCGGCTTTTATTTCTCTCCAAAGAATTCCAATTTCAGGAACATTTCTGTCGGTATTTTTATTCTCCCTTGTCTTTCATTGTGCTTTCTCTTTGGGTAATCCGAGGCTTGTGGGCGGCTGAGTACGACGTGTACATTCCAACGAAAAGCAATATAAAATAACTGAGCGTATTTCTTTCATGTCTGAGCAGCAGATTAATCTCCCCGACACATCTCTGTTTTCTCTTCACTCCCACCACTTTTTATATGAGTACTCCCTTCCCTTCCCAATATCTCTGGGATTCCGATAGCTTTGTGACACCTGTTCATTGGAGATCTGCGAAAGATCCCGACGTTATAGCCTGTGTCCCCGTGATGGATGACAGCGTCCCTGAGGAGAGGGAACTGCCAGCATCTGGGTGGCCTGGGAGGGGTCTTCACTGATGACGGGAGGTGTGGAGGTCAACGAGCGGGACTGGAAGGGTTTCCTGAGGACGCAGGGACCCCCCCTGGGCAGACCCAGTCTCGGTGCAGACGTTGTGGGTGCTCACTGAGTACAGGATCTGCAGGGACGCCCTGGACGTGGCTGTGAGGAGGAGAGCGGGAGGCATCGGACTGGGTCCCACAGTCTCAGAGCAGACGTGGGGAAATGGCAGAGCCCTAAGGTGGAGAACGTGCCAGGCCAGGTCCCGTAGGCTCCTGTCAGCTGTCGGGAGCATTTTGGTTTCCATCCTGAGAGCTCCAGGGAGTCCTTGAATGTTCTACGCAAGGGAGGCCCAAGAAGTCTTCTGCGGTGAACCAGTCTCTTGGGGGCTGGTCAGGAAAGGATGGTGGGGTGGGAGGTCGGGAGGAGGCTGCGGAAAGGTTCAGACGGGAGATGATGGGGTAGGAAGAGGCGGCGGAATTGGAGAGAGAGCGATCTTGTCGCCTCCATGGACATTTATTTTATGTATGTTTCATCATAGTTTCTCAGTGAAAGAATGCTCAGCCACTCTGCAGACTGTCGGAGGTGCGTCACCTGGGGAGAGGTGTGCAGTCTGGCAGGAGGTGGCAGGCTGTCCAGGGAATCCTGGACCTCGTGGCTGCCCAAGGAAAGGCTTAGGCTGGCTGGGGCAGGAGCTCAGAACTTCCCCGGATGAGGAGGGGGTGGTCCTGGCTTCATGACGCTCATGTTCCCGTGGTCGTTTCATCTTTGCAGGGGGCATCCAGCCTGGTGCTGGACATATAAAAGTCACCCAGGAGCCCTCAATGTGGCGCACTGGGAAGATTTTAGAATTTAGAGTCAGACAGACCAGGGCAGTTGAATCCTGGCTCAGCTACTCACTGTGTCCTCTTGGGCAGGCACTTTGCTCCCTGGAGCCTTGGTTCTCACAGGGAAATGGGCCCCGTCACCCCACCTCCCGGAGATGCCCTGCTTGATCACCTGGCTCACTCTGGATACCTGGTGACTGTTGTGTCCTTTGCTCTCCAAGCACCATGATGAGATGTCTCCTTAGTGTCAGAACAGTCAGTTTGCCCCTAAAGGAGATGGTGAGAAAGTCACTCATTCTGAGGAACACAGCCCTTTGGGCCTCGAGGACTACTCAGGTTTCCAGAGGCCCCTGAGAAGTGCAACCATCCTTGGGGTCTTGCCCCAAGACCCCTGTGAGCCAGTGTCCCGTGAGGACTGGGGACAGGGTTCCAGGAGCAAGGTGTGGGTCTCGGAGGTGGGATGCGGTGAGGGCGGGGGATAGCTGGATGGGGGAGGAGGGACGGGACGTTGGTAACAATAGCAATAGTTAATAGACTTCCATTTTCAGATGAGGATACTGGGCACAGAGAGGTTAAGTACTCCGTCCAAGGTCACACAGCTGAGGTTTGGACCCAGGAGTCCTGGCTCCACAGCCCGGCTCCCAATCATGAACTTGAGGAGGGAGAATGTGGGTGAGGGGCACTGAGGGAGTCCTCGGCCAGCCTGGCACAGTCCACTGTCCCGCCTCTCCCAGGCCCCAGGTATGAGGGGACAGGCCTGGGGCAGTGGCTGACACGGCCCCCGGGTGGGTAACTGACAAGAACAGAGCGCTAGATCTCCGAGGGGAAGGAGCTGTTCAAGGACATCTTAGTGGTGGGGGGGTGATGGGAAGTATTAAATTGATCTTGGTGCAGCTCATACAAGCTTACATGTCAGCCTGCGACTCACCTGTGTAATAGGCCTGGAGCTGCCAACCGCATCTCCGGTTTGTCAACCGCAGCTCAGGTTTCCTCCTTGGCTTTTCCCTGGGACCTGGCGGGCCCTCAGCAGAAGGAGATTCAGGACTCCCAGCCCGTCCATCAGAGGCTCACTCTGGTGACCAATGTGACCCAGTCCTCCCCACGCCCCCTCCAGACCCCTCCCCATGTCTGTTGGGTTTCAGCTCTGCTCTTGTGAATCCCCTGGGCCCTCAGGCTCCCAGACCCCCATTTACCCTCCACCTCTTTCCCCCCTCCCCTCCCCCAGCCCCTGCCTTGCTTGCTCTTGTCCCCGTGGACACCTAGCAGCTCCCCAGGGACCCCCTGCCTCCAGACTCACCCCTTCCAGTCCCCGCCCCTCACAGAGCTATCTTGGGGAGCGGGGGCCTTGGGGGCAGAGAGATCCGGTGCCTTTACTGGCCTCGCCTCTCGCTGGTGTATGAAAGTAAGGAGGAGAGGGAAGAAAGGGGCCGAGACACTCAGACTCTGGCTGAATACAATGTGTCATATGGTTAACAGCGCTCTCACGGTGGAACGTATTTTGTTTAATCCCTTGATCTCTTGTCTGCTAGAAAAATGAATTCTGTCAAATCTCTTGAAGCCAACTGTCAAAATAAAGCTTTTTGGGGGAGACAGATTTCTTAGTCTGATGGCAAAATTCGTTTGAAATCGTCCTCCAACCCAGTCTCCTGGCAAAACCCGCAGCTGAAATTTTAGAGCCTGTTCAACCTAAATGGTTTTCCTCACTTCTCCAGCCGCCTCCTCTCCCCATGCCCCGCCCTCCGTCTCTTACAAAATAACGCAGCAAAGAACTGCCGCTGAAGTAAAGATAACCATTTGGTTTCTCACAACAATTTTTAGGGGGAAAATGGCAGAGCACAAAGCCTGTCTCTCCGGCTTGGGGAAGCAGGCGCTGGCTGTCAAAGGCTCCCGCAGCCCCGGAGGAGTGACTGCACACGGGGTAGGGATTTTAGACCTGACGTCTGTGCCAGCAGGATGGAGAGGCAGGGAGGCACCTGGAAAGACAGCGGTGCCTCATACCTGCTGGAGCAAAGGGGCTGCTGCTTTTCCTCTAATCCCTGCTCTGCACCCCGCACGTCTCCCATCCCCCATCTGTGCCCCTCCCAGAACCTAACCCTGCATTTGGGCCCACCACTTTTCAATTTACCAAGTATTTACTTTTTCATTTGTTCATGCATTCATTCATATGATTCATACCATGGTAATCGGAGCTCACCGTGGGTCACGATCTGTATGAAGGTCTGGGGTTACAGAGACCTGCAAGACACAACCTCTGCCTCCAGTATTCCCCGGTTTGTTGGGGGAGAAGGGTATAAGCAAATGCTCATGACTCTTGTGAGAGATGTGTGCCAGCACATAGTAGGTGCTTCTGTCAGTTGGAATGTTTTGGGAAGCATGTAACAGGAACCCAACGACAATGGCTCAAGCAATTAAGACATGAATAGCCAGATCTTTTAGAGCAGGGGTTAGCATCTATGGCCCATTGGCCAATGTGGCCCACTGTCTGTTTTTGCATGGCCCTCGAGATAAGGGTGATTTTTACAGATGAACATTTGCAATCAATCTGATGACACGGAAAACTAACTTTGGTCTCCAAGTAAGTAAAATGTTATCTCCCCTGTGAAAAAGAATGCCATTATTCTCATTAATAAATCTATGTTATAAAAATTGCACTTGATTATTATATTTTGAATTTCATCAATAAAATATTTGTGGAAATTTATTTTCTCTCTTGTTCATAATATCCTTGATTTTGCCCCTGATATTGGCTAAGCCTAAACTCTTTACTATTGTTCCCTCTACAGAAAATATTTGCTGATTGTTCTCAAGCGAGGTGGTCCCAGCTTGGCCAGATGCTTAGGAATGTCAACAAAGACCTTTTTCCTTTTTACCATCCTTGGCTGCATTGACTTTATGGTCTTAGCTTTTGGCTTCACTGTTACAAGATGGCTGCCACAGCTCCAAACATCATGTCTCACACTACAGTATTCAAGTTGAGAGTAAGGGAGTGGGGTGAGGCAGAAAAAATGTTTCCCAGAAGCAGTCCCTCTAGCCGCAGGTTTTCTCTCACACCTCAATGGCCAGCTCTGAGTCACACTCTCACCCCTAAAACAATCTCTAGAGAAGGGGGGTGGGGCACCAGGCATGGCTTCACCCCCGGGGCTGGGGAGGCCCACCAGGCCTGAGCCTGTTGTTGCAGAACAAACCCAGGGCTCTGTGAGTGAGGAAGGAGGGGTGGGCTGCTGGGTGGGCAGCCACGAGTGTCTGCCGCCTTCTCATCAGTCCTGTGACTGAGTGTCCCAGGCAACGTGGGGTCTGGGGTGGTGGCCCAGTCTGGGTGCTGTGGGCAGATTGCCCTGCTCTGAGCCTCTGCCCTTGCAGGCTGTGTGATCTGGGAAGCGCTTGACCCGCCTGGGGCACAGCCTTCCCCCAGTGGAGAGGGGGCTGGAACAACACCTGCCAAGTAGGGTGCTTGTGAAGGGGATGTGGGGTCGGGTGTGCAGCTGCCTGACCCAAGGGCATGTCAGCAGCCGGGAGCATCACGGCGATTAGCCGCATCTGTGAAATGGGCCCATGTGCCTCCTTTGTCACAGTCCTGAGGCGACAACAGCAGGACCATCATTTCACACAAGTGAACCCTTCTTGCATCTGCTGGGTCCCCTTCATTTGCACACACTCCCTTAATCCTCACAGCCACCCTGGGAGGAGGGAGCTGCTTTTATCCCCATTTTGCAGCTGAGGAAACTGAGGCTCAGGGGTGACCCCAGGTGAGTGAAGGCAGATGGGGCTCCAGTATCCTCAGCTTCTAGCTGCCATGCTCTGTGCTTTGACCCCCTGCAGGGCTCTGGGTGGAGGCACAGGCAGGTGCTCAGGTAACCCCTCCACCTGACTGTCACCTGGTCCAGGCCGGTGGCTGGGGCTGACCTCTCTCCTGACCCTGCTCTCTGTCCCTCCTGGAGGTCTAGGACCCCAGGACCTGCCTGTGGCGTGGGGAGATTTGCCCACCATCCCCGCTGCCCCTACTCCCCAGGAGGATGAATGGACACATTCCGTGTCCTGGGTGATGGGGACACATGACCATCAGGCTGGTGTCCCTGTGTCTTGGTCGTGAATTGGCAACTTGCATTCTCTGAGAAACAATGTACTTATGCAGAACATAAGCATATGCTAATGATGGATAATTACAATCCATATTTATAGATTTATCAAAATATGCAAAACTATTCTGACAATTATACACCTACAGCACACCACATTTAATAACTGCACACAAGGCTCCTGGCCAGCACCGTGATGCAAGTTTGGGCACCAAGTGTGAAATGAAACTGCAGCCCAGCCCTGTGGGGGGCCCTGGCTGTCACCCCTGCCGGCCCCCTGCTCAGACCTGCACCATCCCCACTGTCTCCAGCCTTCCTGGTCCTCCCAGCTTCCCAGAGAGATGGCCTGGTCTGTGTGGGGCACCCGGGCAGAGAGAGCAGTACTGGTGAGGGCTCCAGGGGGGCGGTCACTGACCTGGAGGACCTGTGACAAACTGTGGCTGTGGCAGTGTGTGGGCGACCCAGGAAGATGAGCTGCATGAAGTGGGGCGAGGAGCAGCTTCCCTCCGTCCCCGCACCCTCGCAGTGGAGCTGAGGGAGCGAATCCCCACCCAACTCCCAGGCTCTGGAAAGAGCTTGAGAACTGGGTGCTGGTTCCAGAGATACGTGGCATAGCCAAGACTTAAATCCAGGCCTGTCCCCTTGGCCCGCCAGTGTCAGGCATTTTTATGTCTGATGACTATGATAATTTCACTTTACTAGTCTGATTCTAATATTTGGCAAGTGCAGCCTCTGAGACTGTGAGACGCCCCAGCTGCGGGACAGGAAGCCAGCCCCCCAACCTGAGTCCCCCCAGGGCTTCAAGTTTTAAATTCTGTCCAAACCATCCCAGGCCTCTCCCACCTCCGGGACCCACTCCAGACTTTCTGAGTTTATGGCTGTCACAAAATGTTATCTGCCATGACAATGACAATTAGAACAATTCTGTTGGGCGAGAAACTCCTGCTGGATTTAGGACCTGCAGTGAGTCACGCCTCTGGAGCTGAGACGGCTGCCAGCCACCCCACTGTGCCTGACAGTCTCCACCTGTTGGGACAGCTCACGGCCACAGAGTGAAGCTGCCCCTCTCTAATAGTGGGGCCTGCACACCCGGGCCCCTGCAGGGAGCCCACCCAGGCCCAGGTACAGGGTATGTTGGCCCTTTGGGTTCCAGCCTCCCCCCTTCCCTACTCTGTGCCTCCGGCTGTCTCCCCTCTTGCTCTCAGGACAACATCTCACCTTTGATCTCTGGGGCTTCTCCTGGGGGTGTTGCTGTATCTGATTCCAAACCCTGATGGAGGAGCTTCAGTCCCTGTTAATGGTTCTGACCACAGGCTTTGGCCAAACCAGGTTTCCAGTCCGGTCTCTGCCACTTCCTGGCTGTGAGACCTTGAGAAAGTTATTTAACGTCTCTGAGCTCAGTCCTCTCACATGTGAGTTGAAGATAATAATGACATCTGTTAAGGGACTTCCCTGGTGGTCCAGTGGTTAAGACTCCACACTTCCAATGCAGGGGACGTGGGTTCAATCCCTGGCTGGGGAACTAAGATCTCACATGCCACATGGCGTGGCCAGTAAAAAAAAAATGGCATCTGCCTTATGGGGTATCATACGTGATACGTAGTATATGTGATAATACAGACACAGGCTCAGCAATCACTGTAAACACGCCATGGATGAGGGCTGTTATTATTATTGCCATTGTTATTATTGTGTCAGGGCTGGTGATTTCTTTGCACGCAAGTACATTGTGTGTAGGTACATCCTCCTGCACCTGGAGGGCATTGTCCCTGCTTGGGCTTCTCACCATTGGAGCAGTGAGAAAAGAGAGGCCTCAGATCCCACAGATCCGTCTTCAGATTCAGTCTCCAGTGCTCACTCACTGTGTGAATCAACCTCTGTGAGCCTCGTCAGTTTTCCCCTCTGAAAAATGGGTACAATAATACTGACCATACAGGCTTATTACGAGGATTCGATGAAGAAGGTATGCCTGCTGGACACAGATTCCTGGGCTCAAATCATGTGAGGCTGTGAGTTTGGGCAAATTTCTCTACCTCTCTGTGCTTCAGAATCTCAGCCGTAAAGCAGTGTCTGCATTGTAGGAAGCTTCTATTATTCCAGGCCCTAAGGGGGTGCTGGTGTTGAGGGGCCTCTAAAGATCTCCCTTTCTGCCACCACGGCATTCAGAGATGAGAAACTGAGGCCAAGAGACACTAAACTAAACTTTTGAGAACAAGGCAGTATATGACCTGCTAAATTGTGCAGGGTGGACAATTAGAGAACAAAACCATCTGTAATAAAGGGTTAATTGGGCGGGACAGACACTCGGTGTACCCGGAGCCTGAGATGCAGCCTGAGACAGGGATGGCCTCACCAGGGCCCAGCACTCTCATTAATAACACTGACCTTTTCCCCTTAATGTAAGTGATGCCTACTTACGGTGAAGTGTTTGGAAAGTGCAAACTTTAATATAAAAGAGTGTATAAATCACTGATAGCTCCCCTCCCAGAGATAGTAGTTTCTACTACTAATAACCTTTCTTCTTTTTCTATTCATATATGAGTATATATTTTCATAACTGATTTCACAATGGTGTGACTGTCAGGATAAGCTCGGTTATGATGCAATAACAAGCAACCCTACAAAACAACCGAGGCCATTTTCGTTCATGTCACATGCCCGGTGTGATCAGCAGGGAGGGCTTTGCTTGTCACAGAGCCCAGGGACTCAGGCTGATGGAGGCGCCACTGTCTCAGGAGGTCAGCATCTCCACATGTGCGTCTCAGTCACTGTGACGGGGGAGATGGGATGGGAGAATTGAGCTCTGACCCTTCAGTGCTCCCTCCTGGAAGGGACACTCCCCACCTCCATTCATGTTTCCTTGGCCAAAGCAAGTCTCACCGGCACCCCTGACACAGAGGTGACGGGGACATGCCATCCCCCCATTGCATGGGGTTGGGGGGATGCTCGGGAGAACTAGACCTTGGCGAGCCGCAGCTGTGCCATCCACATGCTGCACTCACAGATTTGGGGCTTTCTTACCTGACTCTCCAGTCTGACCAGTTTTCTGTCTCTTTATATATTCTTGGAAAACGTCCATTTGATTAATATTCCTACTAAACTCTCACTTTTGAAATGTGGTTTCAATTTTTTTTTTGACTATTATAAATAATACTGCAAAGGATATCTTTATTCTTTAATCTTCCTCCAAACTTCTATTTTGTTAGAAGGGATTCCTGTAAGAAGATGTTGGGGGAAATAGTATGAAGTTTTAAAAATGAATAACGCCTGATATTTATGGAATGAATAATTCTTAAGTCCTGTTATCTCGACCTTCATGTAACCCCAGATCTAGTATCTTCTCCTGCTCTTTAGGCTCCCACCTAGTCCCTCTCTACCATCACGTCTGCACCGGTGCAGTGGGCTCCTGCCTGGTCCCTGCCTCTGCCCAGGCCCTGCTCCCGTCACTGTCCAGGCAGAGCCGGGTGACCCCGTGAGACTCAGAGTGGGGCCACCCCTGCTCTGCTCCACGCCCTGCGGCTCCTGCCTCACTTGGGCACAGTCCAAGCGACAGTGGTCCGCTGACAGTGGCCCCGGGCCCTGCATGTCCCCCCATCCCCCCTGCCCATCCCCCCCAGTCACTCCCTTCCAGCCCTCCATCCTTCCTGGACCAGGACCCCTCAACCTGTTTCTGCCTCAAGGCCCTTGCCCTTCCTTCCAGCTGGAGCCTCTTCCCATGTCTGCCTGGCTCCCTCTCTCTCTCTCTCCCTTCCTTCAGGTCTTTGCCCCATTGTCACCTGCTCTGACAGGCCTTGAAGCCCAGGGCAGTCTGACTCTGCCCACCTCTGCAGCCTCAACACTTGCCACGTTCCCTCCATTCCTTGAGTCCAGTCTCACAGGCCTCTCTTCTGACACTCGAACCTCTGAGCCTTTGCACATGTTGCTCTCTCTGCGTGGAGCATCCTCCAGGGCATCTCACCCGGCTGACTCTTATGTGTTTATCAGGTCTCAGCATAGACCTGCCGCTTCCTCCGGGAAGCCCACCTGACTTCCCCCTGATAGGGTAGGTTCCCTGTGGCCTTCAGCATGTTATAGAGGATTTTTTATGTAGTGATTGCTTTAATTTCAATTTCAGTTGGAAACCCTGGAGGGCACAGACTGTGTCTGCCCTAGTCACCCCATACCCCAGCACCTAGCTCTGTACTTGGCACTGAGAGGGAACAGACCCCTGTGGGGGAGAGGGGGACAATGACAGGACAGGGGATGTGGGCCAGTGTGAAACAAACCCGTGAGTGCTGGTAGGCTGGCAGCCATGAGTAATCAGGTCACGTACCCTCCTACTGGGACGCATGTCACAGGCGACCGTGAGGCTGGTGCATTAGGAAGTGAACAGAACTCATCCTTAGTTAAAATACAATTTGGTTAAATGACTTGCTCACATCATTTTCCTGTGATCACCCTCTGGCCTCGCGGCTGCCTTTCTTCTCCCTGTCTTTCCTGCCCCTCACGATGCTTTATCACTCTTCTTATTCTTCTCTTTGCTTGACTACAAGACGACAGAACAAGAAAGGAAGGAGCAAAGCTGACTGTGTAGCTCCTTCTGCAGGAACTGAAGAACCCATTTTGCAAATTGCAGGAAATGTTTAGAAATTAGAACAGCATTTACATCAATCACAGCTGGAGATGGACAGAAAAATGGTCTCGGGGGTCAGGGCCGGGGTGGACACCCCTTTTAGTAATGGGCAGTGGAGGTGGCGCTGGATGGGGGTCCCAACTGGATCCTGCGCTTTAGCGGGCCCTGTGGGCTCCACCCAGAACCTCTGTATGTGCAGACAGGTGTGCAGATACACATAGCACACACCCAGACACACATACAGTCACGCATCGACACAGACATACAAACATCCCCCTTGCACACATATACGCAGGTACACACTCCAGCCGATCCAGTCCATTCCTCTTAGATTCCTCTCAGGTCACCTGTTTAGTTGGTGTCCACTGCCATGACCTTGTGTGACCTCCATCAAGCTCTCACCTGGACCCTTGCGATACCCTCCTTGTCTTCCTATTACCCTGCCACAATCATTGATTCATTCATTACATGTTCGTGGAGCCCTTCCTATGTGCCAGGAGCTGTCAGGGCCCTTGGGAGATGGGAGTGCTTCATGGAGGTCACTTTGCACCACAGCCTGCTGCCCTTAAGCCCCTGGTCCTCCCACAGCCCACAGCCAATGCTCAGGCTCATCTCCCACCACTTCCCTCCCCGCCGTCCGGGCTCTGGCCACTCTGTGTGCTCTCATTCCTCTGGGCCTTTGCACATGCTGTTCCTGCTGCTTGGAACACTGTTCCAGCTCCATGTCAACTTGCCCAGCCTGCTCCAGTGTCCCTGTTTCAGGAGAGCGCCTCTGACTACCCCTTGTCCCAGGCTGGTCACTTCCTCTTCTCTGTGCTATTCCATTGTCCAGCTCTCACACCATCTGAGTCCCTGGGTCTCTGTTCTCAATGTCTGAACACATAGCCGCCTCTTCCCTCAGACTGTAAACTCCTGGAGGGCAGGGCTGGATCTTATTCATCTTCAGGGCGTAAATCAGGAAGAAGGTGGTCGCCAAGTGTGTCCCTTCCCTGTTGCTTGGCTCCTGCTCGACTCCTCCCCTCCCCGCAAGCTTTCACCCTGGAAGTCCTCCCCAGGCCCCTGTGCTCAGCTCACTCTGACCCCCCCCCCTTAAGCTCAGCATTCTGAAGGCAGCCAAGGTGTTGTTCAGCGGGGGTTCCTGCATTTGGGTCTTTTGGACCCAGAAAGAGGACTTCAACGGTGGAATTCCAGGCAGCCTAAGAAGTCAGTACAACATTTTTGGTATGGGAGGAAGTTCTTTCCAGTTTCTTTTCGATCGCCATGGGGGGAGTCTGCTGCTTTGCCTTCCTTGGAGCTTGCTGGGGGCAAAGGTAATCCCAATGTGGGTGACTCCCCTGCTCAAAACTCCAGCGCCTTCCAGGTGCATTTGTTGGGGTTCCAGGGGTAAAGCCCGTGAAAGACCACGGGGTCCCCAGGAGTTTCTACCCCTCACACTAGTTCACACTTAGCCTCCAGCAATTTAAGTTGAGTTAAAGTGTTCCTGCCAGATTATGGTGACAAAGAGTCTCTCCTTGACCAAACTCTACTCAGGCTCCTCTGAACTCTCTTCTCAACTGGGCCCTCAATGGAGGCTTCCGTTTTTACCCCTGCATATTGTCCGATTTAACAAGACTCCTGCCAAGTCAATTTAACCAGAATCCCCCGCCCTCGACATCTGATCTCCCTGCTTATGTGAGCGGGTTCCTCACCCTCCACCAACCCTCACCAGCCCCCACGTGATGTCTGGTCACCCAGGTTGCCTTCAGCAAGAATCCTGTTAGATCAGTTTAGCCGGTGTCCCCTCTAAGCCCCCGATGTTCCCTCTTTGGAATTTTCCATCCTATGACCCTCACCCTGCTCCTTGCCCGTAAATTCCCACTTTTCCTTGTTGGATTTGGGGTTGAGCCCAATCTCCGTCCCCCCCTACTACAAAACCCCACTGTTGCAGCACCCTCACTTCCGGAATCAAGTCTGCTTTACTATTTTATAACAAGTGTCATGAATCATTTTTTTTCCTCTAACAATGGCTCCAGTGGGTCTCGCTGACTCTCTGTATGTCCCCATCTCTCCTGATTTTGGAGTGGCAGTTTGCCCTGCAATCTCAGTTCTCTGATGCATCCAAGAAAAGTCACTGGTCTTCAGTTCCCAGTTTTTCTTATTATAAGGACAGGAGAAGCAACTTTCAGACTGAAACTGGAAGTCTATCCAGTTGCACTTAGAATAAAATTCAACCTCTGAGCCCCTACCTGATCCAACCCCTGCCAACTTCGATGATCACTCTTGGGGTTTGAGGGGTCAATAAGGGGCATTTCTGTTCCCCACTCGAGTTTGGAAGAAATTGAGATAAAGACACAGGAGCCAGGCTGATTTAAAAATAAAAAAACCAAACCCTTAAATACTGGTAAAATTGGTTGGAGAACACAGCACAGGGAAGCAGTGACAATGAGGTGCTAACACTCCACTGAATTGAATATATTCACCCAAACAGCAGACTTCCCCACCAGGGGCCTGCACACCAAGCTGATCACATGGCTGAAGGTGGGCGAGGAGGCTTTGTCTGATTGAGGAGTGAGGGAAGGCCACGGTGAGTTCCCAGGAAACCATGGGAAAGACTGTTACTATCATTCCCCAAGTGAGGTACAGGATGGTGCTAAGGATGCGGCCTGTGGCATCTGAAAACCTGAGCTCACATCCACCCTCTGACATTCACTAGTTCTTGGATCTTAAACTCATTAATAAACCTTTCTAGGGACTCATGCATAAACATCTGTAAAATAGAGATAATGATACATATCCTGTGGGCTTGTTCAGGAGATTAACTTAGTTAACACAAAGTGCTTGGAATAGTAACTGGCCCATAACAAATAGGCCTCAAATCTTACTGAGGCTAACTTGAGTCAACTAGACTGTCTTCTTTATCTTTTTCTGGGTGTGAGAAGCCTGTTTTGCCTCAGGGCCTTTTCACTTGCTGTTCTTTCTTTCAGAAACGTTCTGTTCCACATCTTAGCATGGCTTCTCCTTCTCATCATTCGTGTCTCGGCCCAAATGCCACCTGCTCCAAGAAGCCCTTCCTGGCCACCAAGACAAAGGTACCTGAGTTGCCCCGTTTTATTTTCTTCAAGCACTTACCACCCTCTGAAATTGTCTTGTTTATTTACTGATTTCCTTCCTCATTATTTGTTTTCCTTTTCTCTGTCTCGTTTCGCTGGGAGGTTAATGCTGCACTTTGCACAGGGCCTGGAACATAGTAGGTGCTTAACCTATTCTGGTTGAATGAGCGAATGAATAAATGGGTTTAGCACTGAAACCAGAACTACTCTCTGAGCTTCATTTTTGGAGGTGTTCTGTTCGGGGGCCAGGGACCCTTGCTAACTCCTGGGATCGCAATGCCATTTCATCCCAATGGAGCCAGTGGACATTTGAGCTTTCAGGGAAGAACTCCTTCCCGTTAACAGAAGGATGAGCCGTGGCCCAGTGCTGGTGGCAGAAAACTCAGCGTGCACTTGCTTAAACTATCAAACTAGCGGTGGGGTGGGTCTCAGGTAAGGACTGATCCAGCATCTCAGTTGCGTGGCCAAGGACCCAGTGCTTTCCAATCCTCTTCTCTGCCTTCCAGGGCCTCAACTTCATCTTCAGTCTGGCTTCTCAGGGGGTTGCAGCGTCAGCTTGGGTCACATATTTCCTGTTTGCCGGGTACTGGAAGACATGCCTCTTCCAGATAGAACACAAAAGTCCTGGGCTTCTCTCTGGCTGGCTCATGTTAAGTAACATATCATCAACTTAGTCCTACGCTGATTACCCCTGGTCTGGGCTATGGCTTGGCTGGGACCAGTCCTGGAGGTAGAGGTGAGGTCAAGGCTACTACCCAAGGTGGGAGGCCCAGAGTGGATGCCAGAGGGACAGTCTTGGTGCCCCTCTTCCCAGGGAGCAGAGGCCACCTGGCCAAGGTTAGAGGCAGAGGCAGCTCTAGAACCTGGGTTGGGGGGTGGGGGGGAGGGTGAGCCTGGGAGGCTGTGTGAGGGAGAAGTGTGTGGGGGGCATGTGGGTCACACACACCCCCAGGATGCCCCTGCCTCAACCAGCGCTCCTTCTTCGGAGGGAGATGGCGACAGTGGAGTTGACTGGACAGGAGCCGGTGAGACACGCAAAGCCAAGCGGGTGCCGCCACTCTATCTTCTCAGGAGCTGAGAAATGAATTCTGCTCTCGGGTCAGAGCAGCCCCTACCCTGAGCTCCTGCCCCTGCCCTCCCATCGACAGCCCCTGTGATGAACACAGACACCACCCTCTCTGGCTTCTCACTGGACAAGAAGGGTCCAGGTTCCCCGTAGCTCTGTACTTTGGCCTGAAACATACCTGCTAGGCTTATTGGGGTGTCAGGGCTGGGGGGTGATGCAGAGAGCATGCACAGGGAAACGGAGGCCTGAGCGGCTCCCCACTCTCTCTTCATGGAGCTAGGCTCCGAATACTTGTTCTCAAGCCCAGTTTTCTGCTTCACACAGTGGCTCCCTCCCATTCACTCCGTGAGTTAAAACTGGAGGCTCACACTCATGTCTCCCCAGTCCTCCTCCTGGCTTCCCTCACCCTCAGGCACGGTGGCCGGCCAAACTTTCCAGCCTCCTCCGCCCCGTCCTCACCTCCTCTCCTCCTCCGCACCTCAGGCTTCAGTCAGTCTAGAGAGTCAGTGGTCATAACCCATGGACATCACCTAGAATGTTCCAGGTGCTGAACTGAGTACTTTATGAGCCATGTTGCATTTACCCACATGACACGTATGTGATGTTTTCTATGTGCCACGTGCTGTGCCACAGACTTTGGAGAGAATCAAAAACACAAACTCACTCTCACCCTCCTGGAGCTTCCGGTTTCCCTGGAGAAAACAGACATTGGCCAAAGAACAAAGGAAAAAATTACAAAAGTTTCCAGCTTCTGGTCCAGGCCTTCAGAAAGGATTCTAAGTTGAGCTGTCATGTGATCTATAATCCCATTAAAAATATCATTCATCTTTTCTCCCTCCTTCCTCCATCCGTTAGGTACTCACTGTTCCTTCCCAGGTCAAGGGCACGTGCCAGAAAGCAAAGGAGGGTTAGTTGAGACCTCCTTCTCATCTCGTTCTGTCCCCACAGCTGTGCGGCGAGGTGAATGTTGTTTTCCCCACTTTGCAGGCAAGGAAGCCAGGGCTCCTGGCTCAGGGCAGAGGTTGCACCGCACCTGCTCTGGGTCTCGTGGCCACTCAAGGAGGGCCTGCCAGACAGCGACATCTTTTCTCTACCTCCATCAGAAGGGGTTCCCGCTCTGCTCAGGGCACTGTATTGGTATGACAATAATAACCGTGGCAGCAGCAGAAACAGCACAGTTACCCTTCCTTGCAGAGTCCACCACGTGACTGTAAATGTGCAAAGTACAAGAAATGGGCAAGGCAGGTACTGGCCCCAATTCACAGGCAAAGTAACAGCTCTGTGGGAATGAGGGACCAGCCCAAGGGCATCTGTGAATCAAGGCTTGAACCCAGATCTGCCGGGTCCTTGACCTAGGAGGTGTGCCACTGATTCAAACAGAGGAGGGATGGCCATTCTGGCACTGTGAGAACAGAAGCCAGGAAACAGGGGAAGAAAGAAAGAGACCATAACTGGAGATCGTGAGCCCCTGAGAGCAGGCGGGCAGGACAGCTGCCTGGGGTCCCACTGGCAGGGGTTTCAGCTCCCAGATCCAGTCTTGCAACGGGTCCAGGTGCCCCTCAGTTCCCAGAGACATCCCTAGAGCCTGGAACACCCCCCTCCCTGCCATTTTTCTTTGCTTAAATTCCACTGAGCGCTTTTCTGTCATTTGCAAAGAACCCCAACTCAGACAGCAAGGAAACCTGCTTATCAAAACACAAAACTTGCTTAAAAGAAAAAGAAAGCAACAATTCCAACAACGAGTGTCTCTTGCTCAGAGAGGCCTCATCAAATAAGAGGAACAAGGCTTCTGCAAACCTATATGGAAATTAAACCCACAAACTGGGCACACACTTGTTTGACAAGTGATAATTAACTGCTGACAATATAATTTCAGTTTGGATGAAAATGTGTTTTTCATTAGAAAGTAATCAAAGAGGTACTTGCATCTGGGAGTCCAGCCTCCAACAGTGGGAGCTCAGCTCTTCTGCTGAAAGGTTTTTTTTTTTTTTTTTTTTCTTTTTCAGTATGCGGGCCTCTCACTGTTGTGGCCTCTCCTGTTGCGGAGCACAGGCTCCGGACGCGCAGGCCTAGCGGCCATGGCTCACGGGCTTAGTTGCTCCGCGGCATGTGGGATCTTCCCGGACCAGGGCACGAACCCGTGTCTCCTGCATCGGCAGGCGGATTCTCAACCACTGCGCCACCAGGGAAGCCCCTGCTGAAAGGTTTTTGGGGCTGGCGTTGAGTGCCCACTGTCCCTGGCCAGGTGGCCATGGACCCCCAAAGTGACACGGATTGTAGGTCTCCAGGACAGCTTCCAGAAGGCAGCTCAGTCAGCCCCTGTCACTAAGGATCCATCATACTTTGGGCATTCAGTGACCCTTTGGGCATCTCTGATTCCAAATGTGCTTGTAGCTGCCTGGCAGGGGTTGAGTGCTGACCCCTTCCTTTCCTCTAGTCAGCTCAACTCCACTGTGTCTCAGTTTTCTCATCTGTAAAATGGGGATAATAATGATATATACCTCATGAGTTTATTGTGAGGCTTAAATAAGTTAATACATGGAACTGTGCCTGGTATGCAGAAATCTCTTAATAGTTGCTAGTAGCTATGATATGTATTCATTAATTCAGATAATAAATAATATCACTGTGCACCTTCACCTTCCTCCCTCCCTCCTTAAGATCACCTGGCTCTACCTCTGCAATCATCTGCATCCCATTCTAGACTCTGTCCAGACTTTCTGCATCCATCTGAAGGGAAGAATCCAGCAGGTCCCTACGCTCTCATGAGCATGAATAACACCAGGTGCAGAGCAAGGGTTTGCTTCCTGGCCTCGAGGTATAACTCCTCTGAGCACAGATCTCTCAGTTCCCTGGTAGCTGTTGTCACAATTCACTGCTCTTGGAACATTCTATACGCTTTAACATCTCCAACCTTTGCACATGTTGTGTTCTTTGCTTGGGAAGCCTCTCCCTCTACTTCCCACCTAGTGGAATTTTATCTTTGAAGGCCCAATTCAAATATCATCTTCTAGATCACACCTTGAGCCCGGATCTATTTGACCTGACTCTGAACACAGAGTAGGGGCTCTTTATGCACTTATTAGGCCCCTACTATGTGCTTGGCTTGGTGCATCTGTATGCCTGTCTCTCCAATTAATCTTCACAGAAACACTGTAAGGTGATTTGTATTACTCCCATTTTACAGATGAAGAAACTGAGGCTCAGAGATGAGAAATGACTTGCTCAAAGTTACATATCTAATAAATGCCAGAGCCTGGGCTATTGACACAGCCCCGAGCTGCATCCTTTCCACTTTAGTTCATTTGAATCCACTTAGTTCCTTTCCTAAAGGCAGCAGGATGTGGTGCTTCCTAAATTCACACTCATATTTGTCACCGATCCCGGCCTCAGACATAAAAGTACGTACTTCTACCCACACAAGCCCAGGCACACACAGACAAAGGAACAAAATCCCAAACACATCTAAGTGGGTGTTTGCACTTTCCCAAGGAAGTTAGTAAGCACATCCACTGTATTCCACATCTGTCCATCCCCCAACCCCATGTGCTGAGTCCTGACTCATATATCTGTCTCCTGAACACCTGGACCTGGAGAACCCATGGGATCCTCAGACACAGTGAACACAGGTGGGCTTTGGGTAAGCAAGGCGGGGGGGCGGGGGATGGACCTAACACAGAGATTGGGCTCTGAGTTCTGTGCCTGAAAACCTTCCCTCTACAAACCTGAGGAGCAATTGATCAAATATAGCAAGAGGGCAAGGGACATCCCCAGGAGGTGGAAAGAAACTGACAACCAGGTGGTAAGTGTGTGAACTGGTACAGCTTCTGCCACGTCTCGGGTTTGGGGGTGGACAGTCACCAGCTAGGGGGCTGGATTTAGTCCTTCCAGGGACGGGAAATGGTGTTTTGAGTGCAATGTAAAAGTTGCATAAAGCTGAGACCTTCAAAGTGCTGAATCTCAGAGATAGAGTCTACAAGAAGAAGAATCCATTCCCTAGAAATGGGAAACATTAGGGCAGCTTGTCAGTTTCTGCTTGGACTCTGAGAAAAATGAGAAACTCCTTGGGTGACTATAGGCCTGTGCTTTGCTTGGACTTGTGGCTTTAATTTATATTGCAGGTATTGTCTGTAAACCCCCAAATGTAGCAATTAACATAATCGATCCCAGGCTAATGATATTTTTTGGGTCTGTGGCAGAAGCCAATGCAGGGTAGTTCAGGAGGGGCAACCTCCCACTCAAGCTGCTCAGAATCCCCACAGATAAAGCCTCACTGAAGATGAGCTAAAAAAACCCAATTTATAAACAAATGAGGAAACAGTTTACCATCAGTGAGAATCAGTAGCCATGTAAGCCAGAACAATAAAAATCCAAAGAACTTCAAATAATACAGCAATTCTCATCGAAATGATAACACAGATACATTTAAAGTGATTAAAATATATCAAAAATACAAAAGCAAAAAATAGAATAAGAACCATTAAAGAACCACAAACTGACTAGAAAAATAGAGAATCTAAAAAAGTGAAAATGATAATTATTGCAATTTAAAAAATTCTCAGAACGTGGACTGGATAGTGGATTAGGTAGAACTGGGGAAGGAATCAGTTACCTGGAGGGTGGACAAGAGGAAATTACCCTGAATGCACACAGAAAGGAATGGAGAAGTAAAATATGGAGAAGAGGTTCAGAGATATAAAGGAGAGAATGAGAAAGTCCAACAAATCTTTATTAGAAGTTCCAGAACATCAAAATAGAATTAGGAACATTAATATTCAAATCAATAAGGACCATGACTTTTATAGAGTATATGAAAGACTTGAATTCATAGTTTCACGAAGAAATTGAACAGCTGCCCTACAACTAAAGCCACAGGACTTCCTTCTTTCGCTCTGACATGTAAAGAGCCTGGAAATGGTCATTTCCATTTTTACAAGAAGAAGTTAGGCATATGGAAAATCAACTTTTCTTGGCTCCATCAGAGAACTGAGGTTGCAGAACAAACTGCTACCCCCAAATCTGGAGAGAAGTGAATCCAGAGAGTCACAGATGAGACTTGCTGGCCTGGAGCAGAAGCCAATAGAGTCATAAACAGGTAGGAACACTTGAATGATAATTCTGACAATTTCTGGAGGCTGAGTGTGAAAGTGAGAAACTCCTTGGATGCCACAGTTTTAGAGGCATACAAGGTTTCATGGGGTTTACCTCCAGGAACTCCGATTCTCATGATGAAACTGCAAGAAGATCCCCTCTTGGTTCTGGCAGAAAGAAAGGAAGAGTAATCTTTGTGAAATACACAGAATATTCTCCATAACAAAGGCTTACTGTTCAGGGGGAAAGACGTAACCAGAGCTTTTCTCCAGCAGCATGAAGGGAGGGCCTTCCTCTCACTGCAGCTTCCATTAGCCTTCCTGTTTCACCTAACTGGCATTGAGGGAAGCTATACAAGAATGTCACAGGCCAGAGACACAGGTCCACTCAAACTGAGATTTAATTGGAAGATTATAGACACCCCCCTTCCCTTATCGCCACACAAACAGGGTTTCAGTACAATAATAATGGATAATAATAATGGATTTGAAAGGGTTGTCATGCAGACTCTCTCTGAGGGAGAAGACTTAGGGAAGCCTGAAATCAAGAGGGGAGATCAGAAGATCAAGACAAGGACATTAGAGGAATTTGAAGCTTTTGACACCTACAACTACAGCAAGCGCTAAACACAACCCTTGCCAGACTAACATAAATCCTCACGCTAGAGGTCTATTTACTTCAGTTTCTATTACTCAATACAACGTGTCCAGCTTCCAACAAAAAAATCACAAGGCATGCCAAAAGGCAAGACAACAGTCTGAAAAGACAAAGCAAACATCAGAACCTCAGTCAGACATGCCACAGGACTGAATTAAAAGAACTATGACCCAGCAAATTCTATTCTCATCTATGTACTATATGTTGAACAAAAGAAATGGACAAGATTGTTCAGAGAAGCCCTGTTCATAATAGCCTCAAACTGGAAACTAACCAAATGTCAATTAATGGCAGAATGGATAAATAAAATACAATATTAAACAAACTAAAATTACACATGCTGTGGATGATAATCACAATTATAATGTTGAGAGAAAAAAGGGTACATAGTACATTATTATATAAAGTTCAAAAACAGGCTATTAGAAGTCAGGACAGTGGTTGTGTGTGGTGGAGGTATAGTAACTGGAAGGGATTATTAGGAGGCTTCTCAGTTTATTAGTAATATTTTATGTTTACTTTGTGAAAATTCATCAGCTGAACATTTATGATTTAAACATTTTTCTATATTCATATTATGCACCAATAAAACACTTGCATTACAAAAAAAGCAATCAGAGAAAGACCTGGTTACACCAAGGAAAGACAATTAGACTGATAACAGACTTCTCAGCAGCAACAATAGAGACCAGGAAACAATAGAATGATATTTTCAATGCCAAGAGAAATAACTATCAAAGTAGAATTCGGAAATATCTAAAATTGTATCTAAAAAAGCACCTAAACTATCGTTTAAAATTGAGGAAGATACTGGTTGACACTGGAAAAAATAATACTCATCTGACCAGTTTTCTCTTAAAGCCATTTCCATGTTGATGATGGTGGTGGTGATCTTGGGTGGCCTCAGCCTGCAGCGGCTCGAAGCAGGGTGTCGGTTCTTAGCCAGTGATTGAGGTCTGGTTGCTGTGGTGAGAGCACCGAATCCTAGCCACTAGACCAGTGATCGATGACAAGGTCCTGGTCCTACAGCTTTGCAGAAAAAGAATTCCCACAAAGATGGAAAGTAGTGAAACAAGTAAAGTATTAGGAGAATAAAACAGTACAGTACATGTGGATAGACACACAGGTGGACTCAGAGAGAGTCGTGCCCTCGTGGCAGTTTGAATCACTTTTATGGGGCATTTCTTCTGGATTTCCTTTGGCCAATCATTTTGATTTGCCTGGTTCAGAGTCCAAATTTGGTGTATCTCAGGATTTTCCCATGTGTTTGAGTGCATCTCCCAGCCAAGATGGATTCTACCGAAGAGGCCCATGGGTAGGTTTGGCCACTTGGCATCACTCCCCTTTTGACCTCCACGGAGCCTTTCTGTGCATGTGTAGTCGGGGAGGTCTCCTGACTTCGAGACTGAAGAATATGTGTTCTCTTATCTTCTATCTGGGCAAGGCCTAGCCTCCTCTCTCAATTGACCTGTTATTCCCATCTTGGAGTATTGGTCCACAAGGAACAAACTCAAACATTTTGCCCTGAGGGCCCATCTGTCTCCTGCCTCAGTGGGACTCAGTTATATTTCAAAAATTTCAGTCTCTCCGGGTAAATAGCAAATTTGAAGAAATTTAAAAAAAAATCTGAAATACAAAAAAATTGAGGGAGAAAGAAAGATATTTTCAGGCAAAGTATGAGAGATATCACTCACAGTGTCTTGCTGAGAGGACAGATAGATGGCACACTTCAGGGAGGACACTGTTATGAGAAGGAAGATCACAGGTACAGTGCTAACCAGAGAAACGCGTGAGCTTCCATTGATCATGTTAACACAAAAGCAATAACAAATAAAAGTGATGGAACTAGTTTGGGGTGTAAAGGAAGGTGGAACCATAACGCTAAGATGAGAGGGGTGATGAGAATTGATGTATTCTAAGCTCTGTGTATTGTTCAGAGGGAGGGGAGAGATATTGATTTACTTTTGACAGTGTTAAGTCAAGTGTGCTTATTAAAATGTAAAGATTTACCAATAAAGAAGATAAATGTAATGAACAATTTCCAAACCAGTAGAGTGAAAAAAGTGGAGTAAAAACTTGATTGATATGATGGCAGGAAATGAGCCAAAATGGAAAAAAAAAAAAAAAAAAAAAAGCAGCAGAGGAAGTACTTGTAAGTTGAAAGTACAAAGAAGAAGGCAGAATCCGGACTTTGACGTTCACATCTGATTGGGACTCTGGGCAAAGGATTTAATGCCATCACCCTCTCTGAGCCCGTTTCCTCATCTGCACGATGGGAGGATGATGTCCCTTTGCAGCTGTTGCAGGGACACAGTGAGACTCTGAATGTCTTGTCCTCAGTGCTGGCCACACAGGCAGGGGTGAGGGGCTGCCCTTTGCCTCTTTGCAACCAAGGACCCAGCGTAAGAAATGGATTTTATGGACATCACAATGTGAACATCTTCTTTTTTTCCTTTGATGATAAAGCTTTCTGCAGTCAAGCTTTATCAGAAGAATAAGAGATTATCAAACTAGCTGAACAGCCCATCAGGGAGATTTCCAAAGAGACGAAGAGGCAGGAAGCATATCTCCCAAGACAACCTCGGCTTCATTCTTCACTTAGTCGATAACAGCAGCAATCATGGTTTGAATGTTTGCAGTGTCCCAGGTGCTGCTGTTTTACCCATGTTCTTTCATTGAAATTTGCGTAGCAAACTTGTGAGAGAGGTGCAATCGTCCACTTTAGAAAAGAGGAGATGGAGGTTGGAAGGTGAAGTAAAATCTGCCCAAGGACATGGCTGAGCTGAGACCATCCAGGTCTGTCTGACTCTGAAGCCCCCAGCTCTCTTGCTCTTTAAATATCTAGAAACCCCCAGTCAATTATTAAAGAATTTATCCTAACCAGGAGTTAGTGCACCACATGAAGAGGACATGTAAAAATGTTCATGTTTAATTATTGATCTTTTTCATAAGAGCCAACTCTACTTTTCTTCTCTTTTTAGAACTTCTTCCTCTATCTCTAAGAGTAATTTTTAATAATCAAGGACAATTTGGAGAATGTAGCAAACTTAAGAAGTGGAGCCCGGGCCGCTTGTCTGGCTGCCTGTGTCTTTGGAGGTGTCCTTGACCATCTCGTACCTAATGTGAGCAGGAATCACTTGATCTAGTTTCAGGGTCACCTACTAGGGCTGCCCCTGTGAGTCTGAACTTGCTGTGGGAGAGCAGAGGGTGCGGAGGAGTCCAGCTGGAATGGGCCCTCTGGGCAGAGCCTGTGGAGGTGACCAGCTGTGAAGTTCACTTGGTCTCTGTGCCAATATCATTGGCTGAGATGGGAGACAGGTAGGTTATGAAACTGGTGGAGGGTCCTACAGACAAGATGCCCCAAGTCAACCTGGGACCGTACTCCCTGGGGCCCACCAAGAGGGCAACTCCAGGTCCTTGACCTTCCTGAGCATGGAGAAAGGGCTCCACTCAGTGGAGGGATTGCCTGGCTGTGCAGAGCTAATCATGCACTCTCCGCCTCAGAAACCCACCTGCTTCTCACGTGGGATAAAGACCGCACTCCTCAGTGGAGGCATCAAGAGCCTTTATGACTGGCCGGGACTTCCTCTCTGCTTTGTCTTCCTCTGTCTTCACACACACACACACACACACACACACACACACACACACACACACACACACACACACACACCAGCTACATCCATCTGCTTCTTATGATTCTGTAAACACCCCCATCTCTCATCCAACTCTTCACTTTCTCACAAATCCTGCCCTCTTCCCAGAATGCCCTCCTTCACCCCCTGTTTGCCAGGTAAGCACCCCATCCTCATCCTCCATGACTAGGCTCTTGTTTCCACTGTGCCTCTGAACTCAAATGCCTTTCTGGGTGTCTCTAGAGCATCATGTATTTACCCTATCAGAGCACCCACCATCCAGTGAGGTGTGTTTAAGGATTTTTTATTTATTTTTTTTTTTGCCGGACAGTGGGCTGCTTGAGGGCACAGAGTAGGCACTGAACACACATTTGCTGAAAGATCGAGGTGAATGTGGTGACACGGTCTCACTGGTCTTCCTCTATTAGTGAGGAGATGGGAGTGTCCACATTGGCCTCAGTCCAGGCCCTGACACATAAAGGATGCTCAGTGAGTGTTTTTTGAATGAATCAACAGATTATACAAAACTGCCTGTTCCAGACCAGGCTTAGCTAGTAAGGATACAATCAAAATCACTGAGCAGCCCTGTAATAATATTCTGAGTCTTCTCTAAGTTAGACTGGTCCTTTCTAGCTCTAATCTTACCTACTCCCCAGTGCCCCCCAACACACACAAGACCAATTTCATCAGGTCCAATTAGAAGAAGATGCCTGTCACCTAGAGGGGCACTGAGCAGAGAAACGAGCTGAATCAGGGAAAAGGCTCAACTCAAGAGAAAAGTCTCATTAAGCCCAAAGGTGGGTGCCTATCTATGCCAATCTTAGAGACAGAGAAGACAGTTTAGAATGAGCAATATACTTGGGCAATCAGGCTTCTGGAAGCAGAAAGAAATTCCAGAGTGACAGACAATAGAGTGGATAGCCAGCATCCAGTGTTATGTGATGGAACTGTGGGGACATCCAAGTCCATTGTCAAGGGACCTGGCTTCTCCCTGACACCCCTTCCTCCAGGCACTCATGGGAGACTTGGCAGGTCTCCCCCATCCCTGGGGGCTGTCAGACCACATGCTGACCTCTCATCAATGCCGGCGCCGGGTCAGGGTCAGTGTGGGGACCGGGAGACACGTTAGCCCTCACGCACTTTGATGAGGGCAGAGCCCCGGCCCGGCATCAAAACCCATTGATTCTCACTCTGTGCGCCAGTTTCCATACTTTCAGGCCCGCCAGGTACTAGAGGCAGCGCACAGGGAGTGGGGGAGGGGCCGAGACGCGCAGACGCGGGCGGAGCCCAGGGAAGGAGTGACACCTGGGAGAGCGTCAGTGACGGGGCCACCGTGAGAAGCTCCGTGAGGACGTGGTGAGTGGCCGCCTGCCCATCAAACCTCGTGGTTCTGAAAGGGACTGAAGTGGCTTCTCAAACCCACACTGCGCAGCAAGATCCATGCGTTCCTCCCCCAGCGTTCGCTGAGCACCTACTGTGTGCGGGCCCTGCGCTGGGAGCTGAGCGAGCGATGAGGACCAGATGGGTCCCGCCCTCAGTCAGGTGGGGAGAAGTGGAGACGCTGTTACCCTGTGATGAGGATATGCTCGAGCTGTGAGGGTACAGGGGACAGTGAGGAATTTTACTAGAACAAAATTCCCCCGATTCCCCCAGAGAGGTTGGGAATTTGGGGAACCGACCTCATTTTATAGGGAAGGGGACCGAGGTCCAGATGGGCAAGTGAGTTGTTTAATGTCACATGACAGTGGACAGGACCTGGGACCTAGGATCTGAGTCCCCAGACAGTGCCCTGCCTCCTTCCTGTGCCACACGGCCTCCTTGCCGAGACTCACGGAAGGATCGCGGTGACAGCTTCAACCCTGTTCCTCATTACCAGGCCACAGAGCAAACCTACCATGCCGACATTAATTACACCTCCTGGAGGTTAATTTGTAGTGAGGTAGTGGAAGCAGCTATTTAATAGCGATTAATAAAATCATGCTGGGGGGTTTGCTACATAATGGGTAATTATTTGCAACACAATTGGGAAAACAATGAAGTCGATTCTATTTAGCTCTTCCTACCAAATCCAGAGTTAATTCTGGGGAGCATCCAGTTTCAGCTAATATTATTTCATAAAATTATATAATAATGTAGTTATCAAATCCAAATGGAAGTCACATTAAAAGCCTTTCCTGAGAGGAGTGTGGTCAGTTTGCCAAGACCTCAGCTCCAGGGTGTCCGAATGGATTCCCACGGAGTTGAGCAGAGTCCTGCCCTAACTCTACCATCTCCTTGGATTCAGCTGGAACTCTTTCACTACATTTATAAGTTTGCTCATTCACTGGTTAATCCTTGTACTTTTATGTCCATTCATTCACTTATTCATTCATTCCTCACCTCTTCAGCCAGTCTTAAAATCCATTGAAAAAACCGTTTCTCACATTCATTCATGTGTGAATTTATTTCTTCCTTTCATCATTAGTTCACTCATTTCTTCTTCCATTTGCTTGTACTTTATCCATACATTTTTCCCCCTCAGTTGATCATTTGTGTATTCAGCCACTCATTCAATCACTTATTTATTCATTCTTTCTTTAATTGGTTCATTCATTCATTTGCTTATGAATTTCTCTTTCATGCATGACTTCATTCATTCACCATGAATTTGTTCATTCATTTATTTTAAAAAAATCCATTCATCAAACATATACTGAGGGCTTCCCTGGTGGCGCAGTGGTTAAGAGTCCGCCTGCCGATGCAGGGGACACGGGTTTGTGCCCCAGTTCAGGAAGATCCCACATGCCGCGGAGCGGCTAGGCCCGTGAGCCATGGCCGCTGAGCCTGCGCATCCGGAGCCTGTGCTCCGCAATGGGAGAGGCCACAACAGTGAGAGGCCCGAGTACCGCAAAAAAAAAAAAAAAAAACCAACAAAAAAACATACTGTTTGCTCATAAACTAGGTCTTTTGAGTGCCTCGTCTGATGTGATCCAGACTTTTGTATCCCTCCAGCATTTTAAGGCATCCCATAGAAAATTCTCCTGTGCTGTTTTCTTAAGTAAAGTCTTTGTTAAAATGCAACAGGGTGACACTGATGTCCCAAGTGTGGGTGATGGGAGAGTTGTTCCTATCTTGGAGACTGAGAATACAAGTGAGGGGCGGGTTGGAGTGGAGAGGAGATGACCTCATTTTTAGACATGTTGAGTTTGAAGGCCCTGATGGTACACCCAGGAAGGTGTCTGACACTTAGAAATGCAGAGATCAATGGAAAAGGCCTGGGGTTGGAGGAAAAAACCTAGGATGAGTCTCATTTCTCCAGGCTGTAGTCAGCAAAATCCCAGAATCCACTTTTCCTGCCATTTTCCACCTCTAATTGCACCTCTCTACCCTGAACAGGGTATAAGCAAGAAACAGTGATGTCTGAGTCAACAATTGTCAATGATGTGCTTGGTTTTGAAGTTGATTTGGGGTTCCTAAACTGGCTAAGTTGAACTTTACTGCCTTGCAGAGCTGCTTCAGATCTCACTTAGTACCTACTGTGTGGACGGCACTGAGTTTGGGATGATGGGATCAGGCTGAAATGGGTCATCATGGGGAAGTCTGGAAGAGACAGACGTAAAAGTTGACCTTGAGGTGGTGCACACCCCCACCTTTCCTCCCTGGCATGTGGACCAGGGTTCACCTTCTCTAAATAGGTGTGGATCCCTCTCCCAAGGTCTCTACTCTCAGGGTTGGAGGGATGTGGCAAAATTACTTCTTTTTTATAGCTGAGTAATATTTCATTGTATATTTATATCACATCTTCTTTATCCATAGATCTGTTGATGGACACTAGGTAGCTTCCATATCTTGGTCACTGTAAATAATGCTGCTATGAACATTGGAGTGCATATATTCTCGAATTAGTGTTTTCAGTTTCTTTGCATATATGCCCAGAAGTGGAATTGCTGGATCATATGGTAGTTCTATTTTTAGTTTCCTGAGGAACCTCCATACTGTTTTCCACAGTGGCTGCACCAATTTACATTCCCACCAACAGTTTACTAGGGTTCCCTTTTCTCCACATCCTCACCAACATTTATTATTATATGTTGTCTTTTTAACAATAGCTATTCTGACAGATGTGAGGTGATGTCTCATTGTGGTTTTGATTTGCACTTCTCTGTTGATTAGTGATGTCGAGCATTTTTTCATGTGCCTGTTGGCCATATGTATGTCTTCTTTGGAAGAATGTCTATTCAGATCTTCTGCCCATTTTTTAATCTGTTTTTTATATTGAATTTTATGAGCTGTTTATATATTTTAGTTATTACCCTCTTATCAGGTATATCTTTTGCAAATATTTTCTCCTATTCATTTATTTGTCTTTTCATTTTGTCAGCCATCTCCTTCACTGTGCAAAATCTTTTAAGTTTAATTAGGTCTCATTTGTTTAGTATTGTTTTTGTTTCCCTTACCTGAGGAGTCAGATCCAAAAAAATATTACTAAGACATATGTCAAACAGTGTGATACCTATGTGTTCTTCTAGGAGTTTTATGTTTCCATTCTTATATTTGCTCTTTAATCAATTTTGAATTTATTTTTGTATATGGTGTGAGAAAATGTTCTAATTTCATTCTTTTACATAGCTGTCCAGTTTTCCCAAAACTGCTTATTGAAGATACTATCTTTTCCTCATTGTATATTTTTGCCTCCTTTGTCATAGATTAATTGACCATAGGTGCATGGGTTAATTTCTGGGCTCTCCATTCTGTTCCACCGATCTAATGTATGTCTGTTTTTGTGCCAGTACCATACTGTAACTGTAGCTTTGTAGTAAAGTCTGAAGTCAGAGAATGTGATACCTCCAGCTTTGTTCTTTTTTCTCAAACTGCTTTGACTATTTGTGGTCTTTTGTGGCTCCACATATATTTTATAATTGTTCTAGTTTTGTGGAAAATGTCATGGGTATTTTGATAGGGATTTCATTAAATCTCTTGATTGCTTTGGTTAGTATGGACATTTAACAATATGAATTCTTCCAATCCATGAACACAGGGTATCTTTCCATTTATTTGTTATCATCTTCTCTTTCCTTCATAAATGCCATATAGTCTTCAGAGTATAGGTCTTTCACCTCCATGGTTAAATTTATTCCTAGGTATTTTATTCTTTTTGATTCTATTGTAAATGGGATGGTTTTCTTGCTTTCTCTTTCTGATAGTTCACTATTAGTGTATAGAGAAGCAACATATTTCTGTATATTAATCTTGTATCCTGCTATCTGCTGAATTTGGTTCTAACAGCTTTTATGGTAGAGACTTTATGATTTTTTCTATATATTATCATGTCATCTGCAAATAGTGACAGTTCTACTTCTTCCCTCCCAGTTTGGATCCTTTTATTACTTTTTCTTGTCTGATTGATATGGCTAGGATTTGCACTACTGTGTTATATAGAAATGGAGAAAGTGAGCATCCTTGTCTTGTTCCTGATTTTAGAAGAAAAACTTTCAGCTTTTCACTGTTGAGTATGATGTTAGCTGTGGGTTTGTCATAAATGAACTTTATTATGTTGAGGTATGTTCCCTCTATACCAACTTTGAGGGGAGCTTTTATCATGAATGGATGTTGAATTTTGTCAAATGCTTTTTCTGTGTCTATAGATGATCATGTGATTTTTATTCTTCCTTTTGTTAATGGCTGTATCACATTGATTTGCAAATATTGAACCATGCTTGCATCCCTGGAATAAATCCCACTTGATCACGGTGTATGATACTTTGTATATATTCTTGAATTCAGTTTGCTAACATTTTGTTGAGGATTTTTGCATCTATATTCAACAGAGATATGGGCCTATAATTTTCTTTTTTGTTATTATTTTGTATTTGTCTGGTTTTGGTATCAGGTAATGGTAGCCTTGTAGAATGAATTTGGGAGTGTTCCTCCTCTTCAGTTTTTTGGGATAGTTTGCAAAGTATAGGTATTAACTCTTCTTTATATGTTTGGTAGAATTCCTCTGTGAAGCTCTCCAGTCCTGCACTTTTGTTTGTTGGAAGTTTTTGGAGTACTGATTCAATTTTGATACTAATAATTGGTCTGTTCAGATAATTTCTCCCTGATTCAGTTTTGGAAGATTGTGTATTTCTAAGAATTTATCCATTTCTTCTAGGATGTCCAATTTGTTGGCATAAAACTGTTTGCAGTATTCTCTTACAATTAGTTGTATTTCTGTGTTATTGGTTGTAATTTCTCCTCTTTAATTTCTTATTTTGTTTATTTGGGTCCTTTTTTTTTTCTCAGTGGGTCTGGATAAAGTCTTATCATTGATCTTTTCTATTGCTCTTTTGTTCTCTATTTTATTTCCACTTTCATCTTTATTATTTCCTATTTCTGCTGACTTTGGGTTTTGTTTGTTCTTCTTTTTCTAATTCCTTTAGATGGTAGGTTAGGTCGTTTACTTGATATTTTTCTTGTTTCTTGAGATAGGCTTGCATCACTATAAACTTCCCTCTTAGAAATTCTTTTGCTGCATCCCACAGATTTGGGGGAAGTTGTGTTTTTATTTTCATTTGCCTCAAGATATTTTCTGATTTCCTTTTTGATTTCTTTGTTGACCCACTGGTTTTTTAGCAGCATGTTTAGTCTTCATGTGTTTGTGCTTTCCCATTTTTCTTCCTGTAATTGATTTCTAGTTTCATATTGTTACGGTCAGAAAAAGTGCTTGATGTATTTCTGTCCTCTTAAATTTGTTGAGACTTGTTTCGTGGCCTAGCATGTGATCTATCCTGGAGAAGGTTCCATGTGCACTTGAAGAGAATGTGTATTCTGCTATTTTGGGATGGCATGTTCTGTAGATATCTATTAAGTCCAATTGATATAATGTGTCATTTAAGGCCACTGCTTCCCTATTGGTTTTCTGTCTGGATGATCTGTCCATTGATGTAAGTGAGGTGTTGAAGTCCCCTGCTATTATAGTGTTATTGTTGATTTCTCCCTTTATGTCTGTTAAAATTTGTTTTATATATTTAAATGTTCCTATATTAGGTGCCTATACGTTTATGAATGTTATAGCCTCTTCTTGTATTGATCCCTTTATCATTATATAATCCCCTTCTTTGTCTTTTGTTATAGACTTTGTTTTAAAGTCTACTTTGTCTGGGGACTTCCCTGGAGGTCCAGTGGTTAAAACTTCACCTTCCAATGCAGGGGGTGTGGGTTTGATCCTGGTCAGGGAGCTAAGATCCCATATGCCTTAGGGACAAAAAGCCAAAACTTAGAACAGAAGCAATATTGTAACAAATTCAATAAAGACTTTAAAAGTGGTACACATTAAAAAATCTCAAAAAAAGTCTACCTTGCCTGATATGAGTATTGCTACCCCAGCTTTCTTTTCATTCCCATTTACATGGATCATCTTTTTCCATCCCCTCACTTTCAGTCTGTAGGTGTCTTTAGCTCTGAAGTTAAGTCTCTTGGAATAGCATATAAATGGTATTCATTTAAAAAAATCTAATCAGCCACTCTATGTCTTTTTATTGGAGCAAATTCTGCATTGATATTTAAAGTGATTATTGATAGGTATGTACTTATTGCCATTTTGTTACTTGTTTTCTGGTTGTTTTGTAGTTTTTCTCTTTTTTTCATCTTCTTTTAGTCTCTTCCTTTGTGGCTTGATGATTTTCTTTAGTGTTAAGCTTGTGTTCCTTTTTCTCTAGTTTTTGTGTATCTGTGGTAGGTTTTTGATTTGTGGTTACCATGGAGTTCATATATATTGACCTGTAGCTATATCTATTTGTTTTAAACTGATAGTTATATGAGTTCAAACACATTCTAAAATTTCTACATTTTTTACTCCCCTTCTCCACGTTTTATGTTTTGATGTTATATTTTACATCTCCATGCCTATCCGTTAACTGTTTATTATAGATATAGTTGATTTTACAATTTTTGTCTTTTAGCCTTCATACTAGCTTAAGTGGTTGATCCATTGCCTTTACTATATATTTGCCTTTACCGGTGAGATTTCCCACTTCCTATATTTTCTTATTTCTTTTTCTTCCTATATTTTTAAATTTTCTTTTTCACTTAAAGAAGACCATTTATCATTTCCTATAAGGTCATTTTAGTGGTGATGAACTCTCTAGTCTTTGCTTGTCTGTAAAATTCTTTATCTCTCCTTCAGTTCTGAATGATAACATTGCTGGGTAGAGAATCATAGGTTGTAGGTTTTTTTCCTTTCAGCACTTTAAATATATTGTGCCCCTCCCTTCTAGCCTGCAAAGTTTCTGCATTTCTTTAACTTTAGCCATTTTAATTATGATATGTCTTAGTCTGGGTCTCTGGTTTGATTTTGTTTGGAACTCGCTGTGTTTCCTATACTTGAATATCTCTTTCCTTCTTCAGGTTAGGGAAGTTTTCAACCATAATTTCATCAAACACATTTTCTACCCCTTTCTCTCTTCTCCTTCTGGGGTCCCTATAATGTGAATGTTAGTATGCTTGATATTGTCCCAGAGGTCCCTTAACTATCCTCATTTAAAAGAATTTATTTCTTCTTTTGTTATTCTGATTGGGTGATTTACATTATTCTATATTCTAGGTCACTTATGCATTCTTCTGTATCACCTAATCTGCTGTTAATTCCTACTAGTCCATTTTTCATTTCATTTATTGTATTCTTCAGCTCTGACTGGTTCTTTCTTTTTTTTTTTTTTTTTTGCAGTACGTGGGCCTCTCACTGTCATGGCCTCTCCTGTTGTGGAGCACAGGCTCCCAACATGCAGGCCCAGTGGCCATGGCTCACGGGACTAGCCGCTCCATGGCATGTGGGATATTCCCGGACCGGGGCACAAACCTGTGTCCCCTGCATCAGCAGGCGGACTCTAACCACTGCGCCACCAGGGAAGCCCTGACTGGTTCTTTTTTATATTTTCTAGTTCTTTGTTAAAATTCTCACTATGTTCATCTATTCTTTTCCCAAGTTCAGTTACCATTCTTATTACTATTGCCTTGAAACCTTTGTGAGGGAAATTATCTCTGTTTCATCAGGGTTTTTTTCAGGGTGTTTTTCTTGCTTTTTAATTTGAAACATATTCCTCTGATTTCGAATTTTTTAAAAACTTTCTCTGTCTCTGTGAAATTAGGTGAACAATTACCTGTCCTGGTCCTGATGTATGTCCTTATGAGGGAGCATCCCTATGCAGGCTCCATGTGCCCAGTGGCTTTGGTGGAAGAGCTAGATCTGAAATGAGCACAGGTCGTGTCTTCTCTGGAGGTTTGCTGACAGCTACCACCTGTAGCTGGAGGGACGGCTGGAATTGGATGGGATAGAGCCAGAGCCAGAGTCAGAGCCACAGCCAGAACCAGGTGTGAGCTGGGGTTTCTCCTATGCTCAATGGTCATCACCACCCTGTTGGGGGTGGGGTTGGGGTCTGAGGGTCTAGAGCAGGGGTCTTTAGGGAGTTGGGTTTCTCCTAGTTGTGATGGCAGTCTCTGACTTGGTTGGGGTCATGGCCGGCACCTGAGGGCTTGGGGCTTTCACTTTTTCCCCAGTGCGTATGCCTTGGTTAAAGGCTAGGTTGGCACCTGAGGGGTTGGCGACACACTACTGAACTGTTTTGCTCCTACCTGTGATGGTGGTCTCTGCCCAGGAGCTAGTTTCACTCCTTCTAAGTGTGGGCAGGGAGGTGAGAGGCCAGGTCGGTGTCTGATCTGGCTCTATTCCCTCTAACTGTGCACACTCTCGTTGGCAATGGTGGCCTCCACCTTAGTGGGGAGCAGTGCTGGAGCAAGAGGGGCTGGAGCTGGGGCCTGGTGTTGGCTGCGGGGCCCACTGGGGTGGTCCTGGAAAGCTGGCCAGAGCCCCAGGCGATTTTCAGTCTTCTGCCTCCATGCTGTGACTGGAAGTAAGCAAGACTGCGTGGGCTCTCTTCAAGAGCAGAGTCTAGGCTTCTGACAGCCCTCCAGTAGGCCTCAATGATTTCCAAACCAGCTAAAGGGGCTTGCCCAGTGCCGCATCCCCAGGTCTGGGGTGCCTGATATGTGGTTCAAACCCCTCGCTCCCCAGGAAGGATCCCCGAGCCTGTGATATCCTTCTATTCTTCTGGGTCCCCCACCAGGGGTGCGGGTCCCAGTCAGATCACTTTTCCTCTGCTCCTACCAGACTCCGTGGGGATCATTCTCCCAGCCTTGGTTATAGAAGAGCTGTTCTGCCAGTCTCCAGGTTTTTCAGCGAGAGTTGCTCCACATATAGTCGTATTTTTGATGTGTTTGTGAGGGGAGGTGAACTCAGGGTCCTCCTACTCCCCTTACTTTTGTTCTTTGAATCAAACTCCCAACGCAATAGGATCATCCTGGCTGCCTCCTTGCCACTCCTTCCTCATTTACCTTCCTTCTTCTTTGGTTTATTTATAATTTTAGAAGTTGGAAAAACGGAATCTTAGAGATGAAATTATCCCTTGTTTTGGGCTCCAGAGAGGAGGAGCAATGGGTTCTAGGTAACCCTGCCAGTCTGGGGTGGAGTCCTGACGCCCACACATGAGTCCCAGCCTAACCCCAGCTTCATGTTCTTGCTCTGTTGGGCTCCATCTCTCCACTCTCCTAGGTCACCTCTGACCTTGCCTCGAATTCTCTCCAGATATTTTCATCAAAAGTAAAACTCAGCAAACTGGATGGCTGGCTTTGAATGGCTGAATTGCTCCAGGAATTTTATTTCTTTTAAAATTATACACATACACACATACCCAACCAGATTTTCTATTCTAAACTCGCTGTCAGTTTCACTCCTAAAGAAATGCATGTGATCTCTTGCCCACGTGAACATAGCATGGCTCTTGATGTAATTACATCCAGTTAAAATCCCCAAGACAGAATATATTACAAGAGGAAAGGGTTTCATTTGGGAAAATTCAAGTCAGCACACTAGTATGTATTTTACCTCTCAAACTTTTTTTAAACCAAGAAAGAGCAAATCATTTTTAAAGGTTAACTTTCCCTTAAATATATTCTGGGTGTGCATCTTTCAAGCACATGTTGAATGTGTGAATGTTAGTGTTTTATCACTTATATAATCTAGCCCTCTCATCTTTTTCCACGGTTTCAAAGACCTTGGCAAGTGACTTAGACCCTCACTGTGTAATTGGCAGTTTCTCTGTAGCCTGAGGATATTTCTTAATTCCCTTTGAGACACTGAAAACAGTTACTGGGTCTCAGAGAGATGAGGGCAGGCAGCTGGAAGATTTCATTTCAGATTTCTCAGCACTTTCCATACACTGATCAGCACAGCTGCCATCTCCTGAGGACCTACTGTGTGCCAGGTGCTGTGTCGGGTGGTTTTTTTTTTTTTTTTTTTTTTTTTTTGCGGTATGCGGGCCTCTCACTGTTGTGGCCTCTCCCGTTGCGGAGCACAGGCTCCGGACGCGCAGGCCCAGCGGCCATGGCTCACGGGCTTAGTTGCTCCGCGGCATGTGGGATCCTCCCGGACCAGGGCACGAACCCGTGTCTCCTGCATCGGCAGGCGGATTCTCAACCACTGCGCCACCAGGGAAGCCCTGTCGGGTGGTTTTTAAATTCAGCATCTCTAACCCTCATGCTCTTATCCTGATTTGATCCACCATCACCCACAGCCTGGATTACTCCGTCCAGTCATCTCCCTGATTCCACTCTTGCCTCCTATGTTCTCTTCTCCATTGAGCAGCTGGAGAGCCTTTCACAAGGCTGGGCACCCACCTCTCTCCTCTGCTCATGCCCTCCCTGGCTCCCATCTTTCTAGGATAGAGCCAGAGCCCTTCCTCGACCCCCACACCCCCCCGGGGCCCCTCCCGCACTCCGCTTCATCCACATGGGCCTCCTTGCTGAGCCTCGGGTGTACTGGGCACACTCCCGCCTCCCGCCTCTGCCTGTGATTCCCGTGGCCTGGGGCGCTCCCCACAGGGACCCTCGTGGCCCACAGGCTTACGTCCTTCTGCTGTGCACTCACATGAGTCCTTCCCAGAAAGACCCTTGCTGACCGCCCGTGTGAAACTGCAGCCCAGCCTCCTGGCACTTCTCACCCCTCCTCCTGCCTAGTTTAATCTCCTGATCACTTACCGCTGTCCGACGTATTCTCCATATTTTACTTATTTACCTTGCTATCTCTATGCAGTCTAATCTAATGCAGGCTCTGTGGAGGAGAGGTTGTTAGACAGTTTTGCTTACCGCCGAATCTCTGGCTCCTAGAACATGGCCTGGTACAGAAACGTTTATTGTGTGGATGAATAAAAGGATCTCATTTGGTATGCGTGGGGTCAGGGGCTTTCAGACAATAAACAAGTAACAAATAAAAATGTAATTTCCAGGGACTTCCCTGGCGGTCCAGTGGCTAAGTCTCTGTGCTCCCTATGCTGGGGGCCTGAGTTTGATCCCTGGTCTGGGAACTATATCACACATGCATGCCACAACTAAAGATCCAGCCAAATAAATAAATATTTTAAAAAAGTGTAATTTCCAGGCCATGTGGAAGACAGTGTCTGGGGCTACTTCAGGTTGGGGTCCAGGAAATCCTCCTGGAGGAGGTGACGTTTGAGCTGAGATCTGCATGAGACAGACCAGGCAACAGGCCCTGAAGCTCTAGTGGGCGTCCTCATCCAGACTTGAACACTGGTCCCCCGCTCCCGGTCCTTCCCATGACCCTGCCCTGAGAAACGTGGGCTCAGAAAGCCTGGCCTTGAAGACAGGGATCCAGGTGACTCAGAGAGTTAGGGCTCCTGCTTCTCTTGGGAGCATGTGAAGACGCACTGGTTGCAAATGAAATAAAAATGAGGCTTTGAAGATGAAGTCCCAGGAGACCTACCAATAGAAAAGACCCATGCCCTGGAGTCAGAGCCAACTATGGTCTCCTGGAGGTGGAGCTGGAGGAGCCTTAGACTCTGGCCCAGGGAATTTATTAAAGAGCAGGGAGCCGAGGTCAGAAAGGGTGAGTGACTGACCTGAGGCTACACGACAGTTGGGGGCAGAGCTGGGGCACAGACTGGGCTTGTAGCCTGGCCCAGATTGTCGAGGTGAGAGGCTTTCAAGGACCAAAACAGCCACACATCCTTCTGCTGCCCTTCTGAGCTCCTGACGTCTGTTTTCTTCAGTCACTTTGCAGATGCTCTTTCAAAACGACTTGCTTTTTGGAGGATTTTTTTTAATTTCTGGAAATATTCTTTCTTTCTTTTTTTTTTTCTTTTTTTTTTTTTTGCGGTACACGGGCCTCTCACTGTTGTGGCCTCTCCCGTTTCGGAGCACAGGCTCCCGACACGCAGGCTCAGCGGCCATGGTTCACGGGTCTAGCCGGTCCGTGGTATGTGGGATCTTCCCGGACCGGGGCACGAACCCGCGTCCCCTGCATCAGCAGGCAGACTCTCAACCACCGCGCCACCAGGGAAGCCCTAATTTCTGGAAATATTCTTAACAAGACATAATGTGAGGAGAGAGTGGAAATGTCCTCACTCAGCATGGGGTGCTGGTCCCCCAGCATGATAAGTCCAGAGACTGCACGGGGCAGGTGCTTAGGTCTGGATTTCGGTCACCATCACAGTGAGCATTGGGGACAGGCTGGGAAGGGCTGGAGCAGGCTTAGGTAAGTTTAAAGTAAAGGTTAGACTCCCATCAAGAATTCTTTGACTCCTTGCCCTGTGCCAGCCCCTGTCCTGAACATTCTCTGTGAATAATCCCATCTGACATAGGTCATTATCCACATTGAAGGATGTGGAAATGGAGACCGAGCAAGGTGACATCACTAGTCCGTAGAAAACCTGGTCCTCAAATCCAGCTATATCTAACACCAGACATGACGCTGTGTCTATTTCTTAGGCGTAGGAGTCCAGGAATGGCTTTTGGTTGAGACAGATTAAGATCAGCTCAAAGACCAAGAGTCAAGATCAGTTTCATGGATCAAATGGGGTTACATTTAGGTTCAATATTCTAAGCTGGGGTTAATGCAAGACAGTGGTAAGGGCTCGGTCAATGCAAAGACCAAGTTTAAGGTTAGGATCAAGGTGGCCTCTTGTGTGAGGATACTTCTAAAAGGCAGGGTGAATGCTCCTCCAGGGCTCTAGAGGCATAAATGGAAATGCTTCCCCCATGAATAAAACATCCTAAAGACTGATGGTTTATCTCTAAAGCTCTGTGAATTTTGCAGTGACTCCAAAACATAGTTGTATTTATGTTAGTAAGAATGTTGCCATCCAAATCTCTGAGTAATACTTACACCCTGGGGTGATGTCCCATGCCTGGCATTCCACCAGCTGGAAAAGCAGAGATGTGGGAATGGGTGACAGTTTGGGTGCAGTCTGGAGTTATATAGCAGAGTCATCAACTGTCCTGGTCTGCCCGGCACTGAGGGATTTCCTGGGATGTGGGACCTGCTGTGTAAAAACTGAACAAGTTTCAGATAAAGTAGGCTGAGTTAGTGATGGCAGTTAGAGTAAGGGTGAAACTACAGTTAGCAAAACAAGCCCCTTGAGAGTGGATAGAACAGAATGGTTAAAAATGTGAGGTTTGCTGTAAGCAAGATGCAGGTGTCTTGTTCATTTTTCTTTCCAATTATCTACAAACCTCTTGGAGCCTTAGGTCTTTCATCTTTATGGTGGAGCCAACAATGGTGTCCCCTTTCTGTGATTATCATGAGACTTGCATGGCAAATGGTCAGTAAATGGCAGCATCATTGCTTTGTACACTTTCAAGATTCTCAGCTCAGTGATATGACCAAAATGTTTTTGGTCAATTTCCTCACCACCCACAGAGGGAAGTGGTCATGGGTATTGGCCGGAAGCCAAGTGTCAATCCCACTTCTGGTCCCAGCTCTTCCACTAACTCATTTTCCCTCTCTGAGACTCCGTTTCCTCAACTAGAAAATGAAGGGGGTGGATAGAGCAATTGCCAATGCCCTTCTAGCTGGAATATTCTCTGAATCTGGGAGTTGGGAGGTCTTATGGATGTTTCATGAAGTTCTTTATAAACAAGCTTTACAGGAAGTCTCTAATTAGTTTGATGTTGTGAACACGGCTATGATGATTAGCCATCCGTCAAACTACTACTGTGTAGAAGAGAAGGATTAAATGCTTGCAAGGCAAAAACACAGTAGGTCATCAGTAGGTCTACCAGGCTATTGGGACACTTTTTCTCATACAGGGACAGAAGGAGAACTGTGAACTATTACCCACCTCTTGTGTCTCCAAGCAGACATCTTAGAATGATGGATTTGGGTTCATGGAGGGGAAATATTTTGCTCAAAGTCACACAGCAGACCCAAGGCTTTAGCTTTCTAGTCCAGTGATGTTTTCATTAAACCATGTCACTTCTAAACAATTCTCCTAGGACTTGTTCACAAAATGTACTGTTGACCTGATATGGTCTCTGAGGTTCTTTTCCACCGTGTTAATCTCTGGTGTTGGGTAAGAGTTTAGGGCTTCGTGGCTGCTGTCCATGGTCCTGAAGGAGACAACAGAGCCTGCAACAGGTCATCTAAGGCCAAGAAGGGGAGGAGGCACTTCCTTTACCCTAAAATCACTCTCTCTCCTGACCCACCCTACCAGACTACTGTATCCCTCCTTCCCATAGCCTTAAGAACCGCAAATGGCAGGTGCCTTTGGAAACAGGACAGAAGTACCACAATACATTGGAGTTCCCAAATGGTGGATGAGGAGGGCTCCTGGACTGTGTCTATCTGGCTGTCTGTCCTCGGTTGGGGATAGTCTAGCACCAGGGACACCAAAGCCAAGGTCTCTCCCATCTGCCTCAACATCTCCCTGTGAACTCTGTTTGGGGAGGGGAGTTAGGTTCTCAAAGGAGTGGAGGCAACTGGCGGTGAATAGGTATTAGATATATTAGGAAGACGTAACATTCAGGGGTCATGGTCAAGCTATCATCTAAGATCCTAGATGTACTCTCAGGACTGTGATGGGAAGCCTGGAAGATGGGGGACCTGGGTCAGGAAAGTCAGGGAGAACCCAATGGATCAGACTCACAATTTGGAATCAGACCAAGTCAGAGAACAGACCAGCAGCCGGGAAGACAGATTTGAAGATGATGAAGGTAGAATGCCAGTTGTGTTTGATGATCTCAAATCCTCCTCTTTTCAATCCCATTCTCCACAGTCACTGAGCACTCACTGTGCCAGCCAGTTTATACGTGTGGTTTCATTTAAACATTTTAGCAACCCAAGAAAGAAAATGTCATCACCATTTAAAATTTAGGGTATGGAACCTCAGAGGTGAAGGGACTTGCCAAGGCCTCTCAGCTGGCACGTGGAGGACTTGAGATTGGAAATCAGCTGTCTCTGCCTGTAAAGCCCACACTCATTAACCACACCCCTCCCCCACCTACCAGAACAATAAAAACAGGGCTGGTCTTGTAACCAGAGTGAATCCTTGTCACTGAGAAAGCAGGGGATGGGGTGCAGAAGCGTGTGGAGCCCTTCTGTGCTGTCAGACTTTGGCCAGGCACAGGCAAATTGTTATGACCTGGTAGCCCATTCCTGGGAGGAAGGGTAGTACGTTCTGTCTGGTATCTCGTAGCAGCAGTAGCTCTCAGAAGCTGCAGGGAGAGAGACGTGGTGTTACCAGTGGTCCAGTTAGCAAAGAAAATTGACCTTTAGGTCATCCTTGGCTTTGGGCCAAGAGTCATGAACACCGGCTCACCCGCTCTATGTATCTGAGACAGTGGGCACCTTCTCCTTCTGGAGATCATGTGATTCCTTGAATAACAGTAAGACTATTTCACTCATTCAACAAATGTCTACTGAGTGTCGATTAGATGCTGGGCACAACAGTGAACCCCACAAAGCTCGCAATGACAGAGATGGGCCAGCCAGACCCCCTGCTCTCACTCTAGCCCCCTCTTCCTGTTCAATTTCAGGCATGCTTTCCCCACCTCCTCATACACTGGTACCATTTATTTTTATTTCCTGAGAGCTGATAGAAAGGGAAAAACACAGATGAATGGGGGACAGATCACAGAACCAATCAGGGAACATCTTCCTGTTTATTTCCATAAGAAATAACCAGGTGAACTCAAATGAATTCAGGACAGCCATTACTAAAGAATAAAAACAAGTTAGATTAGAATAAAAACAAGCCAGTTAGATTCATTTTCTTAGTCTAGGATTAATCTATTCATCAGCTTAGCTCATGGGGAGAAAAACATGCTTCTTCAATAGTTTTCAAACTGAAAATAGATGCCTCATTAAGCAAACATATTAACCTGAGAACAGTATTGATGTTGGATAGACTAATGAATGTCATTATAGGGAATATGCAGTAGTCCTCAGAGGGACCTGACCAGCCATTAGAAACTCTCTGCAAATGTGCTCAGCTATTGTACAAGAGTTGTGGAATCCTCACTGGAGAGAGGGACATGTGGGGAGAGGGAGGACAAAGGAGAAGGGGGGAACAAAAGAAGCTTCTGGAAACTTGGCCATCCCTGTGAATGACGGTGCCTAATTCAGGCATTTCTGGTCACTTGAGAAAGGGCATATTGGTAATGGAAGATCCTTGTGTGATGTTATTCTCTGTTATTTCCAAGAGGACAGAAGCAGACCAGACAAGAGGGAGGGCTGCGGGGGTTGTGGCCTGGGCATTCAATCCCAGGTTCAGCCAGATTTTATTGAGACAAACAACATGCTTTTACAAATGTCTTGGAACATACATACATATGGAATATACAAATGGAACAACATATATATGGAAGCTCCATGGACATCCAATCAGCTATTTTTGCCCAGTATCGAATACAAGGAACCTAAGAGGCATTAAGTGATGCACCAAAGTCACCCAGTTATAAGTGAGACAACTAGATTTTCCCCTAAGTTTATTGTGATATAATTGACATACTTCACTGTATAAGTTTAAGGTGTACAGCAGAATGGTTGGACTTACATGTACTGTGAAATGATTGCCACAGTAAGTTCAGTTAGCATCCACCATCTCATATAGATACAATAAAAAGAGAATGCAAAAGAAGAAAATCCTCTTTTTCTTGTGATGAGACATCTAAGCATCTATTCTCTTAACTTTCATGTATACCGTACAGCGGTGTTAACCATAGTCATGTTGTACGTTACATCCCTAGTGCTTATTTATCTTGTAACTGGAAGTTTGTACCTTTTGACCACCTTTCTCCAATTCCCCTTCCCCACCCCCTGACTCTTGGAACCATGACTCTGATCTGAGCTATTTTTCTGTTTGATTTTTTTTTCTTTGTTTCTTTTAGATTCCACATGTAAGTGAGATCATACAGTATTTGTCTTTCTCTGTCTGACTTATTTCACTTAGCATAATGCCTTCAAGTTTCATCCATGTTGTTTCAAATGGTAGGATTTCCTCATTTTTATGGCTGAATAATATTCCATTGTATATATACGCCACATTTTCTTTATCCATTCATCCACTGATGGACACTTACATTGTTTCCATGTCTTGACTATTGTAAACAACGCTGCTATAAACATGGTGGTGCAGATATCTTTTCGAGTTAGTGTTTTTGTGTCCTTTGGATATACTTCCAGATATGGAATTGCTGGGTCATATGGTAATTCTATTTTTAATATTTTGAGGATCCTCCATAGTGACAACTGAGAGTTGAACCCAGGTAGGCATCATTTGGGGTGGAGAGAACCTCTCACGTTCCCACACCGACCCATTCTCCTGGGTGGGTTGTCTTTAATAAAAACCCCTCCGTACTTCCATCTTCTGAGACTCTGCAGAACCACACTTATAACTGGGCGGTCTCTATGTGATTACACAAGAAGCAACATTGTGACTTGGATACAGACCCAGCCCAGAGACCTACCAGCCACCAGCCTTTGGCCAAGTTACTCTCTGAATCAGTTTCTTTTTCAACAAAACAGGGTAATTCTTGCCCTCTGGCTTTTGTGGCACCTAGATGAGTTGATAAAGAAAGGCTCTGGACACACAGGGATCCCCTGCTCTGTGCAGGGCCCCTGCTCCAGCCAGCTGGGATCTGGTCCTTGGTGAGGAGCCCCCATTGGTGACCGGTAGAAAAGCAGAGCTGCCCTTCCTGGTCCACACCATCCCCTGAGAGCCTGCCATGAGCCAGGTACCATGTGAAACACAGAGGTGACATGCTCTATGATCCCTGGATGTTCACAGCCTAGTGGGGAAGATGGGAAAATGGCATCAGAGAGAGTCCAGGCCCAACGGAGGAGCAGGGAAGAGAGGGAAGCCTCTGGATATAAAGGGAAAAACCACTGGAAATGGCACAGGAGAAAATTTTGGAGGCAGCATGGGGAGGTGGCTTCTTTGTGTAAGCTGGGCAAGGGAGCCTAGGCCTGGGGACAGGAGAGCGCTCAGTGTGAAGGGGCCTGGACAGCGAGAAGCCTCGTCCAAGGTTGAGGTGAGAGAAAAAAAAGGACATTCAGATTTACAGTCTCCAACTTTCCCACACCTCTTGGAGTTTCCATGCTCTGTTTTCTACAAATTTATTAATGAGGGAGTGGACATTTGTTAAACATGTATCAGGACCTGAATCTGCTCCTTTACATTTACGATCTTACTTGATTCTCATACAAAAAAAATTAAGCCCCTGAGAATGGGTGATTACTACCTGCATGTGTCTCTCAGTGGTGGAGTAACTGCACAAGCGTCATACTACTCACTCCCTGCGTGTCTGGCTCTCTCGGCCGTGGTTTCCTCGCTTGCCACAGTGCGTCTCACATCGGCAGGTCCTTCTGGACAGTGTTTGTTCTCCTTGTTGACTCTGGCTGCCACCTCCTCTTCCTCTCCGGGTTGGCTCCCAGTTAGGATGTGTCCTGTGGGGGAGCCATGTGGACTCATGGAGCTCTTGCCTGTCTTGCTGGCAGAAGCCCCAGCATGTGTCAGCCCGGTTCTGAGAACCTTGGCAAGGCCCACTAGCTCTTCCTGTGATTCTGAGTGTGGATATTCCCACCATGCAGTGCAAGATAGCTGTTCACTTACCAGTGTGAGGTGCCCTCTGTGAGCACCTACTCTTTCATAGAGCATTGAGCTTGCAACTTAATGTGAGGCTGGGGCAATTCATGCAAACTCAATGAAATGCTATTTCTTTCCAATGTCATTATTTTTGCAGTGATTTATTTAGTGCTGGTATCCCCTGTATGTGCTGTGATGGCAGTGATCATGGACATTGCATACAATGTATGTTTGTTGAATGACTGAATGAAGGAATGCCTGAAGGGAGACATGGGTTCTAGCAACTATCTATTTATTGTCTCTCTACATGTAGGAGACATTCCTCTGGTTTTTCAGGAGTAAAGATGGTGGTGGAGAGAGAATCTGGGAGAGGAAATGTACTAGATGCAATGTTGAAAGATGGCTGGGCACAACTACCTCAGGATCAGAGAGGTATGGTGTATCAGTTAGCTACTGCTGCATAACAAGTGATCTCAAAACTTAGAGGCTTAAAACAACAAGCATTTATTTAGCTTAGGAGTCTGTAGGTCTACTGGGTGGTTCTGCTGCTGTGGGCTGGGCTTGGCTGGTCCTGGATGGGGTCATTAGTATCTCAGGACAGCTGGGTATGTTGGCTGGAGGCTGGGTGGTCTAGTATGACCTCCACTGGGACAGCTTATCTCTGCTCCTCATGTTCTCTCATCCTCCAGCGGCTAGTCCAGAGCTGTTCTCATAATGAAGGCAGGTTACAAAAAAGAAAGCAGAAGTACATAAGCCCTCTTGAAGTTTAGGTTCAGAAATGGCACAATGCCACTTCTGCAGCATTGTATTGGCCTAAGTAAGTTATAAGGCCAGCTCAGACTAAGAAGTGGGGATATAGATTTTACCTCTTGCTGGGAAGAACAGCAAAGTCATATTGCAAAGGGCATGAACACAGGAAAGAGTTGGGAACTTTGGCCAATTTTGTAATCGCTTTATCATGAGTGTTTTCATATCTCATCATTCAGACCTCTACTAAAAATCAGGGCAGGGAATCAAGGAGAGTTCATCCAGTTATCCATGGCCAACCCCATGTCCCCTCGTTCAGGAGGAATCACCAGGAGTGCTGAAGAGTGGGGTTTTAGAACCCAGGGTTAAAACATCTCTAGAGAATGAGAGCATTATCTTCAAGTATGGAAGAAGAAGTAGATGCCCTCAGTGTGGCCTAAAGGAAAGACTTTCCAACATTTCAAGCTGTCCAGAGAGGGAATGGGCTATCTTGAAAGGTGGTGAGCTCCCCATCTTGGGAGTATGCAAACAGAGGGAGGCATAATAGTAAAGTGAAGTGCTTCTGCTTTGGTATCAGACAGACCTGACTTTGATTTGCAGCTTGGGAGTTTTATGACTTTAACTCTGTGAGCCACAGTTTTCTCACATGCAAAATGGGGATAATAATATTACTTACTGCATTAGGTAATTGCAAAGTTCGAATAAGATAATACAGGGCCTGGCACATAGAAGTTCCCAGTGGCTGAGAGCTGATGGCAATACTTCAGTCCATATTGTGTGTATATATATATATATATTTAAGAGCATTCTGGCATCAGATGAGGCCCTGGTCCCTTGTCCACTCCCAGAAATCAGAGTCTTTGGAAACAATATCCCTATTAATGTATTAGAATTAGGACACTGTCCCCTCCCCCACCCCCAGCCCTCTCTTGGCCTCTAGAAATGGTCTCTGCTGATTCAGATCCACGCCTGGCCCCCTTTCCTGATGGATTGTGGTATTGAGGTGGCATTTCCGATCCTCTCACTCCTCACTGTCCCTGCACTTGTGAGCATGCCCGATGCTCAAACTGTGTGTGTGTGTGTGTGTGTGTGTGTGACTGTGGGAACCAGAGGCTGTTCTGAGAGAGGCCCCTCCGTTCACCACATGGGACTGATTTGCTCTCTGATGGGTCTCTTTAATCATCCTTTCTGAACTCAGATGAGGTTTAATTTTACCTGGAGGAGAAATAATTAAGTCTTGTAAAACCCTGTTATGAATGGCCCTCCAGGGCTCCCAGCAGAGCTGCCCAATCTGAGTTTTTGTCACTTCCTGGTCTTAGTCAAAGGCCCCTCCATGGGTGATTGGCCACTTAGCGCTTGTTAATGGGTCTAACTTCCATGAGCTCGGGGTGTTTTCCTGGAATTGATCTTCCAGTAAAAAGTAGGCTTTGGAGACATGAAGTAACCATCAGAGAGCCTTAAATAAATCACACTTTATCAACAGCAGAAAACAATGTGCTTGAAACATGTACTCCAAGGGAAATGGGGGTCTGTGGAGATTCCGGGCAGGGAGGGTGAGGAGGGGGCCGTGTTCAGCTATTCTCCAGGGGAACATCAAGTCCTGGGTCACTTTCTTGGCCATGTGATGTCGTGTTTCCTGAGTCCCCACCCCAGATCTGCCCCCACTAGGAGGGGGGTCTCTGAGCCACTCTCCTTCCCTCTGGGGGGTGATGGCTTTGCCTGGGAAAAGAAGGTGGGGAGGGGTCCTGCTCTCTCCTACCCCCTCCCCCCATCTGCCTCCTCCCTCCTGGGCCCCATCTGCTGAAATGAGCCCAGAGATCCTGGGAAAATGGGGTGCAGGGGCCCCAGTTCTCCAGGAACGTGGTTGTGTGGAAACATCTCATCGGGGCGGGAGGACAAAGATGAGCCCCACCCGCCCCTCTTGTCCGCCCCTTCCCCGCACAAGGGCCTGGGGAGGGGGCTCTGTCCCTCTGGACGCTCAGTCAACAGGCATTGGCCGAGGGCAGCCAGTGTCCGGCTCTGTGCGGGGCCTGGGATTCAGGCAGGACAAGTCCTGGTCCCCACCTCGCTCTGTGCACAGTGAGGCCACATCGGCCTCTGACCCACATGCTGTCACCTCTGCCCCCTCACCCTGCTTTGTGTTCCTTTAGCGAGTGTCACCACCTGCCTCTGGACATGGCTGTGTCTGTTCACGTCCGTCTCTCCACCGAATGTCAACTCCAATGAGGACAGGCCTTTTCCTGGCCGGCTCAGAGCTGTGTCACCAAGCCTGGGGCAGCTCCCTGCGCATAGTGGATACTTTCTTTTGTGAGCGAATGTCACTGGACGTGGTGTAGTGGAGGAAACAGGAGGCATAGAGTTGTGGGTGTCCTCAGGGGGCCGCCTTCCTTGGTGTGTGAGGGCGAGTGCCCAGGGGACACGGGCTGGGCAGCGCAGCGTCTGCTACAATCATAAGAACATCCTGGGACTTCTCTTGTGGCGCAGTGGTTGAGAGTCCGCTTGCTGATGTAGGGGACACGGGTTCGTGCCCCGGTCTGGGAAGATCCCACATGCCGCGGAGCAGCTGGGCCCGTGAGCCACAACTACTGAGCCTGCGCGTCTGGAGCCTGTGCTCCACAGCAAGAGAGGCCGCGATAGTGAGAGACCCGCGCACCGCGATGAAGAGTGGCCCCTGCTTGCCACAACTGGAGAAAGCCCTGGCATAGAAACGAAGACCCAACACAGCCAAAAATTAAAAATAAATAAATAAATTAAAAAAAAAAAAAAAGAACATCCTGTCCACGGAGCACTCAGGCTCCGAACCAGCAAACTCCATCCTTCCTTGACCAAGGCCAACCCAGCCCCCATCAGTGACAGCTGTCCTCCTGCTGCCACCAGGCCACTTGGATCTTCACACCTCCCGCCTCAGCCTGGCCCTCCCCACGGGTGGAGAGAGGGCTCAGCTTGGGCGTCTGCGCTGCTGGTCATTGACCTCCTGCTCTGCTCAGGGTAGGTTCAGCCTGCCGGGCAGCTGCCCTGTTGGTAGAGTCTGCCATTTTGTGTCCTTTGATGAGGTGGTGGCAGAGGTGATGGGAGACGTGGCCTGGCCATCCCCAAGCCTCTCGGAGAGGCTGCACCTCTCTGAGTCCCAGCAGTGTTCTGCGGAAAGGCAGCTCCTCCCCACGGGGGAGCTTTGACGAGCTAGCTGTGTGCTTTGAACCTCATGGCTGACAACTGCTGGAGCACACGAGACACCTACTAATAAGATTTAACAAGAGCAGCTGGAGTTCCAGGGCTGGATCCAGGAGTCACCTAGTGGAGTACAGACGTGCCTGGGCCCAGGGCCCAGGTCAGGGGCAGTCTTGGGGTTTGCCAAGAACGGAGGAAATAAGCTGGTGCAGGAGTCAAGTCCTGTGGGTTGGGGCGGAGCTCAAGGCCACAGTGACAGGGGACTCAAGAGACCCAGGGGGGAGTGGCTCCCTTGCCTGGGTCCAGCCACGGTGGGTGAAGGCAGCAGGGTCCCAGCCAAGTTCCAGGCTCAGCCATCCAGGCTTGGGCACCAAACCACACAGACTGGGGTTCAAATCCCAGCTCTGCCACCTTTGAACCCCAAATCACTTCTGAGCCTCATTTTCTTCATCTGTAAAATAGGGATAATCAACCTTTTAAATGGAGGCAGCAACAAAGAGCGACTAGATTTACTGGGATCCGGTCCTAGTTCTGCCACTTATTAACCATGTGACCTAGAAGCGGTTTATGTAACTTTTCTGAGCCTGGACTTCTCATCTGTAACTCGTGGAGATAATAGTGCCTGCCCATTGGGTTGTTGTGAGGACTCCATGAATGCGTATTTGACCAGCTCGGAAGAGGGGCCTGGCCTACAGTGACCATGTATAGGTGGTTCCCATTGTTATTGTGATTATAATTCATGACTGTTTACGTCCATCCTCTGCTCAGAGTCCTCACTGGGCTCCCATCTTGCTTAGTGTAAAACTCACAGTCTGTAAGTGGCCCTGGATGGCCTCCGGCCACCCACTGCTCCGAGCTCTCCTCCTACTCCCCTCCTCCTCTACAGTCAATGGTATATTTCTGCCTCAGGGCCTTTGCACTCACTCTTCTCCCTGCCTGGAATGCTTTCCCACCATGGCTCATTCTCTTACTTTCTTCAGGTCCCTATCAAGTGCTTTCTCATCCCCATCCCTGGCTCAGGTCCCTTTCTCATTGCTCTCTACCCCTACCTTGCTTTGTTTCTCTTCATAGCATTAATCTGACACTAAGCTACATATTCATTTATTTATTCATTGCTTATAGGTGCCCTACAGGGCTAGGGGAATGCAGAATTTTGATTGGTCAGGACAGGGTCACACGGTCCAGCCCTGGAAACTAGGGTGGAGGCCACCCCAGCCCCACGGAAGGAGAATGGAGAGGGGCAGATCCTCCCTCCCACCAAAAAAATGGAAAAATCCCTCAAATCAGGAGTCCATAAATGGCAGGAGGAGAGAGATGAGGGCAGGGATGGGGAGGAAACCCCAGGTGCCTACTATAGAGGAGACCAAGATCAAGAATCAGGAAATGAGGGGGCTGTTCCAGAGTGTCTGAGTGAGGACGTGGGCTTTAGAGCAGGGTCGGTTCCCAGCTCTGTGAAAACCTCTCTGAGGTTCGGCTTCTATGGGATTGGACTCACTGTGTTCATGACACCTGGCCCGTGGGGGCTGGGATCACCCAGAGGACGGGGCACGGAGCACTCTGGAGGGGAGTCAGGCAGCCTTGGTTCAGGCGTTGGCCCCTCCACGTGTGGCCCTGGGGCCTCGGGGGGCATGCCCCTCCCCCTGCTGCCCCAAGGGCTCTGTGAGGGGAAAGGGACCCTGGGAGGAGTAAGGAGAATCGTGGTATCCTGGGGGAGGCGGAGACCTGGAGGTGGTCCAGGCCCCCCCGATCTCACAGGAGAGGAAACACACACATTCTCATCTTCAGGTCGTCCCCAGCCCCGGGGATGACTGAGGAGCTGAGTCCTGCTTGGTTCCCACTGGCCATTCAGACCCTTAACTCCTCCGTGTAACTGCCCTAGGCTCAGTCCTTTGCCTGCAGAGGCATCTGGTGCTGGGCGATGAGGACGTTCTCAAGCTCCAGAAAACTGAGGAACAAGGAGGGTCTCCCAGGGATGTGTCCCATGTCCAAATGCACAAGGACTGGCCCACTTGGAGGTTTGCTGAGCCCACCCCAGCTCTCACCAGCCTCCACCCCCATTAGGTGAATTTCCCTGGCTTCTCTGGCCCCTCTTGGGGTTGCCAGAATCAGACTGGACGTGCAGATGTGGAAGGGGCCCTGCTGGGCTGCTCTGCCTGAATCCAGCATCCGTGCTCCTGGGACTCAGAGACAGATGGGCCTTTGTCACACAGCTCAGAGGGCAGCTGGACAGGCAGGGCCCACAGAGGAGTGGCCTGAGCCCTGCTGGACACCCAATGAGCCAGGGGCTGCTGGGAGGCAGGGGAGGGCTGGGTAGCCAGAGTGCAGGGGACAGCGGTGACGTGGAGTCAGGTGGGCCAGGCTGGCAGTGAGGAGAGAGGAAACCTTCCCCATGGAAGGAGTTGGCCAGAGGGGGGCACACAAGGGGCTCTAGAGCAGCAGGTAGGGGCTCTGAAAGGGCCGCAGTGGCGGGCAGGAAAGGCGGGTGGGCAGCAGGTGTGTGGTGAGCGCTGGGTCCCCCAACGCTGCTGGAGGAGAGCAGACCGTCTCAGCTGGTGGCCGGGACCCGGGCTCCCTCTGACAGGTGCGCTCCCGGCCTGGGCTACATGGTGAATTCCAGAATCTGCCAGTGGCCGGATTCAAGCTGCTTATGTACTTCCTCATTCGTGCATCGACCTGACAAGTGTTTACTGAGGGCCTACTGTGTGCAGGGCACCGGGACACGGTGGTGAGCAAGACAGGCTCGGCCCTGCGCTGTGGAGCTCACACGCTGCCGAGAACACAGACGGGGGCGAGCCAGTGACATGTACCCTTTTTTTGCAGTTGATGGAGGGGAAACTGAGGTCTATAGAGGGAAAAGGATTTTACGATGAGGGAGCTGGGATTCAGAGAGGTTAGTAACTTGCCTGAATGACACAGACAGTAAGTGGCAGAGCAGGTGCACACCTAGAAGCACCCCAAGCCCGTGCGTTAACCCCAGTGTTTACCCTGGGCACCTCCTAGATGGAGCCTGCAGGGGAGCCCAGGCTCTCCCGTCCTTGCTGTCGGGCTCTTACGGTGGGAGGGGGCGTGCGGAGTCCGCACTGGGCCCAGCTCTGCGGCCGGCCATAGAGGTGGATCGCATAGGACCATGGCCAGAGGACAGTTCCCACTGGGGCAGGGCATGGGGCCGAGGCTGGCAAGACCAGGAGGACACTGAGGCCCAGGCCTGGGACACCACATCCCATGGCCAAGGCAGAGGGACTAAAGCTGGACTGTGTGGAGAACAGAGGCAGGTCAGCAGCCAGCAGCTCAGGCGGCGTCAGGGGAGGAGGTCTGGAAAGATGGCCAGCACTTGGCCAGGCCCCTGCTGCTCACCTTATGGGCCAGGTAGAGCTGAGGGCGGCCTCAGCCTGGCTGGATCTCAAGGGCTACAGGTGGCCGCCCTGCCTACCCCACGCATGTCCTACATCCAGGAGCTTCCATCGGCCACCCAATGACTCTGGAAGCTCTAGCTGTTTACCCTTAGCCTGTTTCCTCTGGATGATGCACACACCCCCGTGTGGGTACCAGCACCTGTGACCCAGGCGTAGGTGTGATGTTTGGTGTTTTTTTTGTCCCCGACAGAGGATAATGACATACTATTATGGGGTCCATTTACATACAAGGGAGACATGAGATCATCAATTATCAGAAGCAAGTCTTTTGTGTTTATCTCCCGGATTGAGTCCCTCCTTGAAGGCAATAAGTAGGGCAGGCACATTAAGGAAGTAGCAGCTGCATGCTCTTGCGGGGAGAAGGGAGGTGTGAGGTCAGGAAGGGCCTGGTGGTCAGGGCAGGATGAGCTGAGGAATAAATGAACGGGCTCCTCAGTTGCCCAGGCTGCTGCTTGCAGTGAGAAGTCCCCCACCCCACCTGTTTCATCTCTGCACTTTCCTCTGTGAGGGCTGGGAGTGAGGGGAGCCGGGGAGGGAGCCCTAGAGGAAGAGTCAGGCACACAGAGATCCCCACTTCCCTGCTGTGCAACTTTGGGCACGTTTTCTCCCCTCTCTGGGGCTCAGTTTCCTCATCTGTAGATGGGATCAGCCCTTCCCTCCCAGGGTGGTTGTAGAATGAGCCCTAAAAGCTGCACAAATGGACACTCAGGAGTGGAGGGGCAGTGAGGGCAGTGGTCAGGGGCTGGGGCTGGAGTCTGACACTCAAACCTGTGAGATCGAGCAAATTTATTACCTTCGCGGGGTCTCAGTTCCCTCAGCTGTAAAATGGGGATAGTATTAGTTCTTACCGTAAAAGGTGGTTGTGAGAATTAATGAAATGATGCACACAGAGCCTGGTACACAGTCAACCCCAACCGGTGGTATTATTGGTATTATTATTACTGTTATAATGGCCATGAATAAAAGAATCTGAAACATTCGTGCTTTCCATCAGCCCTGACTCCCGATGTCTGTGGAGCTTGGTCCCACTGTGCTTTGCCCTCTCTGCTGTGAGTACTGCCCCAAATACATTTTCTTCCTTGGGAATGGCTTAGGGCAGGGAGGATGTGTTGCTTGTGTCTGGACTACATTTTTCCAAAGAAACATTGTTATTCATAGTTATAAGTGGTAGAAGCTATTAGAGCTTTTGTTTTGACTAACCATAGTCTATAGCAGAGTTTAATGAAACAGGTTGTTCTGAGTTCCAAAAAACTTTTGGAACACAGCGTTTCTAAATTGTTGGAGAAAATACGAATATCCATCAGGTACCTGTTGTGTGCTAGGCATTGTGCTAAATACATTGCATACGTTAATGTACTTAATTTTTGCAGCAACCCAATGATATTGGTGGTGTTAACTCTGGTTTAGAGAAGTCATGCTCAGAGAGGCTAAGTCATTTGCCAAAATTTCCAGGCTATTAATTGTTGGAGCCAGAACCAGAACCCAGATGTTTCTGATACACTGTGCCTGCATATAATATCATTACAGTGCCACTGACAATACAGCTTGAAAAGAAAAGAACTAGTTTTACCAGTAACTGAGACCGCTGACATATACCACCTCCTGGTAGCAGTTAACATGACCTAGGTTTAAAACAATCCATTCAGACCATTCCTCTGGCTACAGTAGTTGGCTCAGGGATGGGCCTGTGACCAAACAAGAGCCATTGTTTTACAATGAGACTTTTACTGGGGCTTTTCCCACTGAACCTGAACCTGGAAGTCCATAGTCTAGAGCTATTATTCCCATCTTGAGGGTAGCCTGAGAATGAAGACAGCGTGTAGAGGAGAAATAGAAAGAATTCTGATCTTATGACATCATTGGAGGCCCCATCAAGTTATTCCCAACTCAACTCTAACCCTGCAAGCTTTACATTACACCAGACACTGAGTTAATTCTCTTTTTGCATGAGCCATAAATGAGTCCTAGCTGGTTCACAAACCCGTGCAAAAAAGCTCAAGTAGAAACAGGGTTTAGGGTGAGACTATGGAGGATGCCTCAGACCCCAACTGTAGAAACCCACCAGGCATCTGGGAACTGAAAGTCACATGGCAGAGACCCTCTCTGACTCTGCATGCCTCTCTCTGCCTTTCTCCCTCACTGGGTCTGCAGCATGACTCATCTGTATTTCCTTTGCCCACCTTCTTCATCTCCTTTGCAGCCTGGCCTCTCTGCTCTCTCATGACCAAGCATGACCACACCTAAGTAATAAGCAGACCCTTGGGCTGATGTGATTGGTTCCCCAAAGCTGTTTGACTTGATCCCCACGTTTCAAACAGAGGAGAAGGGATCTGATTTTTTCCAGCCTGGACGAGTGTACCCTCCAGGCCTGTTAAACAGTAGGGGTTGGAGGAGAACCTTACCAGACTTGTGGGCTGACAAGGAGAGACGTGCAAGGAAAAAATAATTGGCCTTCCTACCCAGATGGGAGTTAACAGTGGCTGTTTTACAGCTGGGGAAACTGAGACTCTAAGAGGCAAAGTCACCTGCTAAGATCTCCTGGCTTGTGAGTTGTAGACTCAGGATTCATACCTTGTTCTGCTGAGCCCTGACCTCCATGGTCTTTCCCCAGTTCCCCCAACTCTCCCCGCCTCCCCCAAGCTCTCTTCTGTGGCTGCTTGCCCCCGTCTCCTCCTCCAACCTGCTCACTTCTGCCAGGATGACCAGAGGAGAAGACAGGAAAGCTGGCTTCCCCAAGAAGAGAGGTAACTCAGGGGCCGTGGGTGAGGGGGAAGGCTCGTATTTACCTCCCGTGCACCTGTGGAGTCTGCAGTGTTCCATCAGAGGAAGCAGGCCTTGCCTTCGCTTCCAGAGTCAGGCCTGGGCAGTCAGTGATCAGTTATTAAACACAAATAAGAATTTAATTAAAATTTCATGATGGTTGTGTTTCACCCAAACAGCGGATGGCCTTGTATTTTCACCTGAGTCCAGCGGTCCCACCACGGAGAGCTTCACCCAAAGCCTTTTGACCCCCACAGATCAGTTTGGATAACAAGGTCTCTTGTGATTGTGGCGAAGTCCAAAGTGAGGCGGGCTTTCTGCAGACGCAGCACCCTGGTGACTGTGGTTAAACGAGGCCCTCTTGGGAGCAAGGCTGGGCTTTCACACAGCTTCTGCGGGCCACGTAGGTCCCAGCCTCTGGTTCCTGGAGATGATCTCTGACGTTTACTCGGTGAGAATCAACAGGGTGATTGCAGGCAAACAACAGCCAGGAAGGATTTCGGAAGAGAGACTGCAGTGCGGGTTGTACCTGGGGGTTACTGAAAACCACATCCCCGCAGACAGGGACAGCGGGAGGGAGGGGATGTGTGGAGGTCCCCTTGCTACTCTCACAGGAGTCTTTTCAGGGTGTCTTAAGGACAGAAGGTGACCTTGGAGCGGTGACACAACCTCTCAGGTCCTCAGTTTCCCCAGTCAGAAGGTAGAGCTGATGAACCCTCCTTCACAGGAGGTTGTGAGGGTCCCAGGGAAGGGGCTGCAGGGGGCTCTCAGCATGACTCCTGGTACACAGTACGAGCTCAGATAAGTAAGCAGCCTTTACTTGGGTTGGGTGCCCAGATGACTTGCTGAGTCAGGTGGGCTTGGGGATGGGGAGCCCTGGCTTCCAGCCCCGTCCTTCCCATCGTTGATTATCTGAGGATGCTCTGGGCGGGAATGTGGATGGACCATGAGGTGAACCGGATGTGGAAGAACAAGGGTGTGGATGACATGCTTTCTCACAAGTTGGCCAGGTTAGGGTTTGGGGGGAAGCCCCAGGCATAGGGAATGAGAAGCTGAACTTGACATCTGCAGAATCTGGTGACAAGTAAGAGATCATTGGATTGGCCAGGCCAGGTGTCCCATCAGTGGGTAGTATGCAGGTGCGCCTTGCAGACAGGAGCTGCTCCATCCATCGTATGGGCCTGGGAACATTGAGGAGTTGATGTCCAGGACCAGCCCTCAGCCAGCGAAGGTTGGAGCTGGACGTAAACCCTCCTGTTTCCTCACCCCTCCCCTCTGGTGGGGCAGCTCTGAGGTATGTTCTGCATCGCCCCCCAGATTGCCCCGCCCCCGGGACTGAGGCCCTGCCACCTGCAGCAGTCACCTGCTAAATATGCACCCCTTATCGGCTTCCTTCCCTTCCCTGTCTCACTTCCCCAGTCGTCCTGATGCTTACCTGGACTACCTCCCCAATAAACCTCTCACCCTCCAGTCCTTGTGGGGAAGCTGAGAAAGGGGGTGAGAGGGGAAGAGTGGGCCCCAGAGGAGCAAGGTTGCGACACAGGTTGTGGGGACCCTGGTACCAGGCAAGGGTCCAAGGTGGGGATTCGGCTTCTGGAGCAAGGCAGGAGCCCATCACCCTTCCCCAAGGACGGTGATGAAGGTGGAGATAAAGGTGGGAACAGCGGAAGCTGTCCTAGGCACCTCCTTCATCGGGCACGGCTCACACGTAGATGAACTCATACCATCCTCACAACACCCCTGGGCTGTGGATTCTATGATTGCCCCACTTTACAGAGGAGGAAACTGAGGCACCTGGCGGTTGAGTAGCCTGCCGAGTGGTGGAGGGGAGGCAGCCAGGCAGACGCAGGGCTTCACCTCCTTGGTTATCAGCTGCATTAAAAACTCTGAGAGGCCCTGTGGCAGAGAATCAGGTAGTTTTCAGCTCTCCCCAGACATGTATGACAAGGAACCCTCTGCCCGGAGCACCTCTTTGGACTCTGGAACCAGCTTCAGGACACGCTGTATAGAGCCGCAAAGCCCCAACTTGTACGGGAATTTCCGATTTGTCCCGGGCTCTCCCTGCGGATGCAGAGATGAGCCACATTCCCCAAGGCTGGGGAGGTGGCAGTGGGGCTAGGAGGCCAGAAGGGTGCAAGGTGATGGTCCCGCGGGGGCGGTCACTGGAACAGGGACACAGGGCTGGGGTGAGGGAGTGGGCGATAGGAGACGCATTGGAGAAAGAACGGGAGGACGTGATGGATCCCGGGAGGTGGTCCGTGTGGTGTGGATGCAGAGTTTTCAAGGCTTCCTGGGGTGGGGTTGCTGCTTAGGACCTACTCTAGAGACAATCAAAGAATCTAAGGGGAAGGAGAAAGGCTGGGGGAGCTGGGCAGGAAGCAGATCTAATCTTTGAGGAAGAAGAACTGGATTCAGAGTGGAGAGATTGGGTTCTGGGCCAGACTCTGCCTCTAAGTCACTGGGTGGCCTTAGACTTCACATCCAAGGGGCTTTGACTAGATGATCTTCAAATCCCCTCTCAGCTCAGATCTCACCTCCACATGGCTCCAACATGGCTCTGCATTACTGATGTTCTCCTGGGTTTCCCAGTTAAAATCAGCATCCTGTCAAAGGAAAGATGTGCTCCTATGTTGGGAGACGCTGGGGGAAATCCATCATAAGTCTGGCACTCTCTGAAAGGAGCTCTCTGTGCTCCTTCAAGGTCACTTGTGCACAAGGGTCCACCTTTTTCACCTGCTGAAGGACATCACTCCAGCAGCACTTCCCTTCCTGGGTCATCAAAGTTCCTTTCTGCCTGGGGTCACTCCCATCAGTTTGTAGGCATGTCATTATCTCTCCATCACAATCCCATGCCAACCTTCAAGTTACTGTAACATTCCTCAAAAGAGGTTTTACACTTGTTCTCTTCCACTCGTCCTCCCCAAGGGAACCTGTACTTCCTGGGTGGTACCCGAGTGGCTGCACCCAGGGCCTTTTCTGCACCTGGACCACGTTTGGATGATCCTGGGCCTTGAGCCCGATGACATCCTTGATGAGTCTTTTCAGGGGTCTAGAGAGGCAATGAGAATGGTTGGCCTGTGTCTACTGGTTGAACAGTCACCAAAGCTCAGCCTAGATCCAGGGGGAGGGACATAGGACTCACCTCTTAATGGGAGGAGTGTCAGAGAATTTGCAGACATGTTTTTAAACTGCCAGAGACCATATAGATCATTCTCATGCCAAGTTCTGTAGAGTTCTGAGAGTCTTCCTGCTTCTTAACATTTCTATCAAGGATAGAAAAATTCAGCGTCCTGAATGAGATGAGAGATCTGAGCTACCCTGAGGCTAGAACCCCACTTTGGGGAGTGGTCCAAACTTGCTGGTAGAGGCTCAGTTGAAGATCACTGCCCACCCACCTATCCAGTTACCCATTCTCCCCACCCCAAAATCTAGTAATGTGAGCAATTCTGGGCTTCAGACCAATCAGATAGATGGTAACCCCCACTGCGAACTGAGGGTGGGGACAGTGGAGCATAGCTACATTTTTTGGACACTGTTTTTCCTATGGAATAGAGGCACAGAAAAGCTCTTTGGGCCAGATTTCCTGAATTTTCTGTCTCATGATTAACAAATTAACAAATTTTATCTGATCCTGAGAGAAGGAATTATTTCTAATCTGAGCAATTCCTAAATAAAACCCCTGGAGGAGTGGGGCTGCAGAAATCATCAGAGAGAAGCTTCATTTGTCTCTGTAGACTTTAATATTTAACTATTTAATATTAATATCGATACATCATTATTCTATATTTAACATTAAACTTAATATCACACACATATATACATATGCATACATATATAAATTCACAGTGTCACAAGTGAGGGGTATTTACCATACAAAGGAATTCTACACTTTGCACTTTACAAAAGGATTTGCCAAAGGCTTCCTTGAAGTGCTGTGCTCTCCAGGGAGGGACAGAGAAGGATTTTGATTTTCAAACATTTTCTTGTCGTGCTCCGATGCAACTTTAAAAGTGTGTTCGGTTTCTGTTTCAAGTTCTGTTTGATTCAACCAGCATTTTCTCAAGCTCTGATTAAGTCCTGGGCACTGTGCTTGGCACTATAGAGGAGCAAAGATGAATAAGATCTGTGTTCAAAGGGAGACAGACTCTGTAAACCCGCTCACAGAGGCAGCTCTTACAGAATGTGCCTGGCCAGCTGTCATCAGGGACAACTCTGCGAATTCGTCAGCATCGTCCGAATATCCCACCAGCAGCTGAGCCTGGAGAGGTGCCTTTGGTGTCCCAGGATGGTGGGGAGGCCAGGAAGGTCTGTGATTGGGTGAGGGGAGAAACAATACCTCCTCTGTTCTCTTTCTCCATCACTGGGCTTGTTCCACAAAAGTGCCATTTTTTTAAATAAAACGGGGCAATTATGTGGACATGATGGCTTTTGAAGCTACCATAAAAGAAAGAGCCTGTGATAGCAAGTCCAGGGTCATCCACCAGTTTTGAGAAACTGCTTATGCCTCTGATGCTGGGGGCTTGTGAATCCCTAGGGCAGGTTGCAGTTATTTCTTTCCTTTGATCTATTTTTTTTCCTTTTGGAGAGTGGGTTTTGGTCAATGAGCCCTGAGTGCAGCTGAGACAGGTGGAGGTGAGGATGTTGGGAACAGCCTGAAATGGAGTGGGACGTACCTTTTTCCCCATCTTAGGGGAAAACAGTCCTTTGTCCTTGAGTACAATGTTAATTGTAAGTTTTTTGTAGATGCCATTTATGTTTCAGGAAGTTCCCTTCTATTCTCTAGTTTGCATAGAATTTGTCAAATCTTTTTTTTCCCCCCTGCATCTGTTGAGATGATCATATGATATTTTTTTCTAATTTATCAATACAGTGTAGTACATTGATTGAGGGTAGGTTTTTAAAAAATTTTTAAAGCATTTTGGTAAAATATACTGAACATAAAATGCCAGTGGCATTGTCTCAGTTTCTGTTTGTCTGAGAGAGTCTTTATATCTCCTTCATTTTATTTACTTAATTTTAAAATTATGGTCAAAAATGTAACATAAAATTTACTGAATTTTCAAAATTCAGTTTGTTTCAAAACTGAAGCTCTATACATTAAACCCCATTCCTACCTCCTCCAAACTATTTTAGATTCCACATATAACTGATATCGTATGGTATTTGTCTTTCTCTGACTTACTTTGCTTAGTATGATAATCTCTAGGTCCATCCATGTTGCTGTAAATGGCAAAATTACATTCTTTTTTATGGCTCAGTAGTATTCCATTGTATATATGTACCAGGTCTTCTGTATCCATTCATCTGTTGTTGGACACTTAAGTTGTTTCTATGTCTTGGCTATTGCAAATAGTGTCACTATGAACATTGGGATGCATGTGTCTTTTCAAATTAGAGCTCTTGTCTTTTCCAGATATATGCTCAGTAGTGGGATTGCTGGATCGTATGGTAACTCAATTTTAATTTTTTGAGAAACTTCCATACTGTTTTCCATAGTGGTTGTACCAATTTACATTCTCACCAACAGTGCAGGAGGGTTCCCCTTTTTCCACACCCTCTCCAGCATTTATTATTTGTAGACTTTTTAATGATGGCCTTTCTGACCAGTGTGAGGTGATACCTCATTGTTGTTTTGACTTACATTTCTCTAATAATTAGCAATGTGGAGCATCTTTTCATGTGCTTCTTGGCCATCTGTATGTCTTCTTTGGAGAAATGTCTATTTTGGTCTTCTGCCCATTTTTTTATTGTTTTTTATTTGTTTTACCGTTAGTGAATTGTGTGAGCTGTTTGTATATTTTGGAAATTAAGCCCTTGTCGGTCACATTATTTGCAAATATTTTCTCCCAATCTGTAAGTTCTCTTTTCATTTTATTATGGTTTCTTTTGCTGTGCAAAAGCTTATAAGCTTTTGCTTATAACATCTTTTCATGTGCAACCATCTGCATTTCTTCTTTGGAAAAATGTCTATTCATAATTCAGTCTTGATAGGTTGTATGTTTCTAGAAATGTATCCATTTATTTTGGATTATCAAATTTGTTGGTGTATAATTGTTCAACTTGAAGGACTCCCTTTAGCATTTCCTATAGGGAATTTCTAGTGCTGATGCACTCCCTTAACTTTTGTTTATCTGGGAAGGTCTTAATTTCACCTTTATTTTTGATGGATGGTTTTGCCAAATATAGTATTCTTGTTTGGTAGTTTTTTCTTCAATCCTTTGAATATATTGTCTCAATCCCTCTGGCCTGCCAGATTTCTGCAAAGAAATTTGATGATAATATAAAATCTTCCATGTACCATGACAATTCATTTTTCTCTTTCTGTTTTCAAGATTTTCTCATTATGAAGTTTAACAGTTTAATTATAATGTGTCTCTGTTTGTGTTCCTTTGGGTTTATCCTAATTGGAGTTTGTTGAGATTCTTGCATTTCTTTCTCAAGTTTGAAATGTTTTTGACCATTATTTCTTCAAATAAACTCTCTGCCCTCTTTCTCTCTTCTTTTGGGACTCCCATATGTATAATGATCTGCTTAACAATGTCCCATAAATCCCTTAGGCTCTCTTCACTTTTCTTCATTCTTTTTTCTTTTTGATCCTTTGACCTGAAAATGTCAGAAAATGGTCTGTCTTTAAGTTTGCTGATTCTTTATTCTGCTTCATCAAGTTTGCTGTTGTACCCCTTTAGTGAAATTTTCAGTTCATTTATGGTATCCTTCAGCTCCAGAATCTATCTCTTTGTTGATAGTCTCATTTTGTTCATGCATTATTTTTCTGATTTTGTTTAGTTGACTACTTTTGTTCTCTTTTAGCTCACTGAACATCCCTAAAATGGTTAATTCTTTTCCGGTAATTCATAGATCTCCATTTCTTCAGAGCCAGTTTCAGGAGATTTATTTCGTTCCCTTGAATGGGTCATATTTCTGTTTCTTTGTATATTTTGTGATCTTTTGCTGGGATTTGCACATTTGAATAAACAGTCACCTCTTAAGTCTTTATGGACTGGCTTCACACAGAGGAAGACCTTCACCCATCAACTTGACTAGGGATTGTGAATATTTCTCAAACTTTTCTGGGGATGTATTTTTGGGCTTGTGTCTGTAATATTCTAGTTAAATAAGCTTGCCCCTGTTTCTTATTAGGAACTTGTAATATCTTGTTCCCCTCTGGTGTCTATCTATGGTACTGGAGTCTCCCTGGTGCTGTATGTGCAGTGGCACTCACCTTTGTCCTCAGTGACCCCCAGCCTGACATCTAAACTATGCCACTATTCCTGTCAGTGCTCCAAGTCAGGCAAGACATAAACCAGTCTCCTGTGCAGCGCCCTGAAAAGCCAGAATGTTGGATGCATGTGCCACTCTTTTTTTTTCCTTCTTGAGGGAGCAGATGGGAGTTGAGACTTTTTATCCTGATTGTACTGTGCTGCATTGAGCATGGGGAGGGCCTAGGGCAGGCAGATGCAACAAACTTTCCTACCCACTTTGATGAAGCTTTTATTAGCTCTGGAATTCCAATTATGCATATGCCAGGTTGTTCGATATTGTCCTACAGATCTTGGTTGTTCTGTTCTACTTTTTTTATTTCCTCACTAATTTTTCTTTTTGAGTTTCCATTGGGCAATTTCTACTGACTTACCTTTAAATTTACTGATTCTTTCTTTGGCCATATTGAGTCTACTAATGATTCCTTTAAAGTCATTCTTTATCTTTGTTCTTGTGTTTTTTTGTTTCTAGCATTTCCATTCTTTTTCTTATAGTTTCTATATCTCTGCTGAAATTATCCACCTGATCTTACATATTGTCAATTTTTCCTACTAGAGCCTTTAATATATTAATAAATAATTAATAAATAATAGTAGTTATTTTGAATTTCATGTCATAAACTTCCAACATCTGTATCTTATTACTTTGTTTCTTCAGACTGTGTTTTTTTTTTTCTTGATTTTTGTATGGTTCATAATTTTTGGTTGAAAGCCAGACATCTTGGTAAGACATTAGAGTCTGAGGTAAATATCCTTAATGCCTGGAAATGGGCACGTCTTACCTTCTGTTAGGCCTTTGGTGAGAAGACTTGAGTTAATCTAGTTAAGAGCAAGGCTGAATTTTTGCTATGTTTATCCTCAGTGCATAACTTTAAAATCTTGTAGCAATACCTTGTATAGGGTTGTTTTGCCAGTACAAAGTCTGTTCAGTCCTCAGCTTCAGGTTTTTCCTTTGCCCTGTGATTCAGAATGGGTCTTTTTGCCTGCTCTTGTTCCTCTGCTGTCCCTCTCTCAATAGTACTACGCCATTATCTGTTACTGAAAGCTTATTACCTTGGTGGTGGGGGGCAGGGGCAGGGGGAAATTTGCCTCAGTCTTAGGCACATGCCATGTCCCTGGTCTTGGGATGTGGTCTCATTTCTTCCGCTCCTTCCCTATCTGTAGCTTGTATTCCTACCCCTCCCCTCAGGAGATGTTTATGGCAAAGGGAGCAGCACGTGTAAAGGCCCTGAGGTAGGAGGGATCCTGGCCAGTAAGAGATGCCAGAAGAAGGTCAGTGTGCCTGCGGTGGAAAAGAGTCACAGTGATGGGAGTGAAGCCCAGGCTGAGCTGGAAGTTACCCTTCATCCAGTGAAGGGGGAGAAGGTACTGAAGCTTCCTGCCTCCTGTTCTTTTTCTTAGAATGAAACAAAAGCTGCTGGAGCTGAGAAGAAGGAGGCAAGGAATGCTGCTCATGAGTTATTGTCCTCTTCTCTACTTAGCCAACCATGGCAGGGCACACTGATACGGTTAGTTTTATAAGAGTCACCCCTTATCTGTGGTTTCGCTTTCCATAACTTCAGTTACCCGAGGACAACTGCAGTCCAGAAGTATTAAATGGAAAATTTTAGAAGTCAACAATTCATAAGTTTTAAATTGTATGCTGTTCTGAGTAGCATGATGAAATCTTGAGCCACCCTGCTCTGGCCCACCCAGGATGTGAATCAATCCTTTGGCCAGCATATCCTGCCAGTTACTCAATTAGTAGTCGTCTCAGTTATCAGATAAACTGTGGCAATATTGCAGTGCTGGTGTTCAAGTACCCCCTATTTTACTTAATAATGGCCCCAAAGCACAAGAGTAGTGATGCTGACAGTTTGGATGTGCCAGAGAGAAGCCGTAATTTGCTTTCTTTAAGTGAAAAGGTAAAAGTTCTTGACTTAATTAAAAAAAAAATTGTATGCTGAGGTTGCTAAATCCATGGCAAGAATGAATTTTCAATCCATGAAATTGTGAAGAAGAAAAAAGAAATGCTTGCTAGTTTTGCTGTTGCACCTCAAACTGCAAAAATTATGGCCACAGTGCATGATAACTGCTTAGTTAAGATGGAAAAGGCATTACATTTGTACAATAAGATATTTTGAGAAAAAAAGACAGAGACCACATAACTCTTATTACAGCTTATTGTTATAATTGTTCTACTTTAATGTTAGTTATTGTTGTTAATCTCTTACTGTGCCTGATTTATAAATTAAACTTTATCATAGGTATGTGTGTCTAGGAAAAACATAGTATATATAGGGTTTGGTTTTATCCATAGTTTTAGGTATCCACTGGGGGTCTTGGAATGTATCCCCTGCGGTTAAGGGGGGACTACTGTATTCAATAGTTTCAAAGTTTGGGTCCTTCACTTATGGCTGTTACCTCCTTTGCTCCGTTTCTTTTATTCTCCTGGAAACAGCTTTGTTCTAAGACAGAAGGGCCTTCATGTGGACACACTTTGTCCCTTATACCTGCCTCTTCCGTACATCATCCATCCTTTTTTTTTTTTTCCAACAGGATGGGACAGGCCTGAAGTATGGTCCTCAAGGACCCTGAGGCAGGAGATGCCCTGTCCCAGGGAAAGGCCCAGACACCAGCCATTTGCAGCTCAGAGTGTAGTCAGCTCTGGAGGCCCCAGACAAAACAGCAGGGCTGTCTCATCAGACTGAGCACAGGAAAGTGGGGTCCATGGACAGTCTGCATCACAGTGGGTTCAGGATGCAGCAGGCCCTGGATGCAGGGCCCAGGTTTAGGGATGGAATCACAAGCAGAGCCACAGGCTGGGCAGGGAGGGGCTGGCCATAGAGCAGGGCAGCCGCTGAGGCACAGGCAGCTCTGGGCAGTGGTCCTTTATTTTCTTTTCTTAGTACAAAAACATAAGCTCATTTTAAAAGATTTTGAGGAATACAGTGAGAGAGTCCTTCAGCTCATGTCTTTATTTCCATTTTACAGATGAGGAAACTGAGGCATTTATTCCCTATGAGCCCCAAACTGGACTCTCATTTGCCTGATGTGACACTAGCAGCTCAGTGACTCATGGGGGAAATCAAGGTCCTGGCGGGGGGCGGCTCAGGCAGTTGTAAACAATTGATTCACTTGAATGCAATGTTTTCCTCTGGGTCACTGTTGGCAAATCAGTATTCAATTGTGTCACCCAGTGTGGTACCTGCCTCCCTGCTCAGGGATGACAGAGAAAAACAGACCTGATGCAATCTAAATAGAGGTGTCCTGAGAAACCCAATAGAGACGTGTGCAGACGGCTCCCAAGGAGTCTGTTAATCTGAGGCTGTTGAATTACCTGAGCAGCTGCCTCTGCTACCAGCATCCTCACACAGGACAGATAAATTACTTCTCTTGTGGTGGTTATCTGGAGCAAACCGATCCATTTTTCTCCTTTATTACCACTGAATTTCAGGAAAGTGTCTGCCCCCCTTTTCTTAATGTTGGATTTATTTGATGACTCCACTAGGCCTGGTGGTGGGGGCCAGAGCGAGCCCTGCAGTGAGGAGGACTCGGCCCGTGAACCCGCCTGCCCGAGGCTTCAATCGGCGGGTGTGATGGGTGTGTGGCTGGACATCCCCCCATTCAGAACTGTCATCCCCATCAGGACAGTGGGACCGTGAGTTTCCCTTCCTTCCCTTTCCCTGCTCTGTGGATGGCTGTGCCCCAACCTGAGGCAGCCGTGAATGGGTCGAGGTGGGGAATTCTCTGGAGTGTTGTCTGGGAGGAGGCACTTCCAAAGGAGACCCCCAATTCCCAGAGGGGTGAATATTTCACATCTGCTCAGTGAGACTCCTCACTGGAGGAGGACATGCTGGGGCTCTGAGTCCTTCTTAACACTGATGATAACTAACATGGATGTTGCCCTCTCCTCCCAGGCCTGGTGCCACGAGCTTCATGCAACTTACCTCCCTCGTGTCTCATTTTGCAAATGAGGGACTGAGGCATGAAGAGGTGGAGCAATTTGCCCAAAGGCACAGAGGTGGGAAGTGGCCTCCCTGGAGTTCCGGCTCAGGCAGGGGGCTCCACACACCTTTGCTGGAGAGTGGAGAACAAATGCGTGAAAGGAACTTCCTGACCACTGGTCCACACAGCCCATCCTCTGTACCCACAGTGGTGGAGGCGTGGCCAAGCAGCTGCAAGCTCCCATTTGGTAGGTTGCTTTTCTAGATAATTCTTTCTTGGGGGGGGGCGGTGCCCTATGTATTACAGGCTGTTTTGTAGCATCCCTGGCCTCTGTCCCCTAGATGCCAACAGTACCCCCTGAGTCATGACAATTGAAAATATCTCCATAAATTGCTAAATGTTCCCTAGGGGCCAAAGTACCCCCCAGTTGATAACCACAGGTGCATGGGCAAAAACAGACTTTGGATCAGAGATGTGAGTTTTTGTCCCTGCTGCACCCTTTACTTGCTGTGTGACCACAAACTTGTTTCTGAACTGCTCCAAGCCTCTGATTTTCATCAGGAACACACAGATGAACCAACCTAACAGAACTCTTTAATGGATTAAATTGATTCTCATGAGAAAAGGCCTGGTACACAGTAGGTGCTCAATAAATATCGGTGGTTGTTAAGTGGCTCAGAAAAGCAGTTCACTTCCAGAAGGGCAGGCGTGACCTCCAGAAATATCTCACTCAGCAGCCTCGCTCTGGGAAAGAGAAATAGCAAATATTCTCATTCCAAAGTGTAAATATCGGAGGCTTGGTAAGATTTCTGAAAATAAACATTTTGTCTGGAAGGGAAGAAAGGAAGGTGGGAGACAGGGGACGGGGTGGAGGTGGAGGCCCAATGTTTAAGAATTGGGGTAGCACACATAAAAATCTGCTTTCCTTTTCTCCTGAAAAATCAGGAGGTCTGACCACCCTGGATATGGCCTGGACAGTCGCCGGAGCTGGGTGGCTTCTGCCCGCCCCGCTGGGCCTCACTTAGTCTCTGTGCCAGGACTCCATCCCCACCGCTCCTGCCCGTCCCTCAGCTCTGGGCCTGAGCACCAGCATCGTGTTCCCCCTGCTGTGTTCCCGTCACCTGAACATGTTACCTCCCCGACCTCAGGAGGAGGCCAGCAGGTGACCCTGAGCCGGAGGGTCAGCCCTGAGATTCCTTTTTTTTTTTTTTAATAGGAATAGAAAAGAGTTTTATTTGAGCCAACGTGAGGACTCTAGAACAGTAGACAGTCTCTCAGATAATGCTGAGGAACTGCTCTGGGGAAGCATGGTTTCCTCTCAGAACAAAGAACATCCAACGAGTCAGGGATACATTCCTCGAAGGTTTCAAAAAAAGCAGGTCAGCACATACACAGCGAGTCAGTATGGCCTTGGCACCTGGGAAGGGAATCTTATCCTGGAAGGAGTACCAGCTTTAGCTTTCCAGGAAAGAAGGCATTTAATCTTTATTTTTAATATGGATATTCTTTACTTCTGGTCAGTGTTCCCTTTTCTTTAATAATTAAAGCAGATATACAATATATGTTTTAGGCCACAAATAGGCTATTCTAGTTAGCATAAACTTCATGTATAAGCCAGAATGATTCCCCATGCATCAATATGTGAAAATTTCTTTCATCATTTCCCCCCTTTGGTCATAAATCTTTTGATAGCATTGATAATTAAAATATTTGTCCCTTGATGTTAGGGTAGTTGTGGGCTGCCCTGCTGCATCTGTCCCTTGGTGCTCTGTATTATGACTACTTCTTTCTTTCTTCCTTCCTCTCTCTCTCTTTCTTTCTTCCTTTTTTTAAAAAAAAAATAGTAATAGATTTGCCTAGTTATCCTTGTTTAGGGGTAATCAATTGAAATAGTGGACAAACACAGTGGTATACATTGTCAGGGAAGCATTCTGTAGGCTATACACATTATCAATCATATCCAGTTAACACACAAACATTGTATGCGTGCTTTCAGCAGTAGACTGAAAGCAAGCTGTGATACGTGTCATGAATAGCTTGATGGTAAGGAAAAGAATGTTAATACATATTATGAAAATAATAATCATCTGTAAAACAGAGCAAAAACAGTGCTTACTCATGAAGGGTGCCAACGAAATCAGTCATTTAAAGGGTCAGTTTTTCTTACATCTTTTAACCAACTTGACTTTTGGGAAATTCTTTCTGTGTGTATCTCAGCATCTCCAGAGGTATGGGTATAAGTGCAACAAGTAGTATGGACAATAGCACAGATACCTTCTTATTTGGCCAGGAGAAAATCTAAGGCAATCCTGTTATCTAATACTACTTGGGCTAAGGAACTTAGGGATGTCTGTTAAGCTGCAATGCTCTTTGCAATCTTTTTAGCTCTTTGACCAAAGACGGCTGATAGATTTCTGACATCTCTTTATTTACACACACTCTCACATTAGGAACCAAGATTCTCCAAAGATTTTCCCACCAGGTATCTTGGTGTCTTGCTACCATGACTTTGACTCTGTCATGAAGAGAGAAAGGAGGTTCCTCTCCTTCCTGATGTATAGACAATGGGCCAACAGGATGTTCAAATAAACATACACCTCCTATTTGTCAGCTATTAAGACGTTTATGAGCCCATCCTTGGGAAGGTGACTCAATTCCAGTACCGCCTCTGAAGACAAAACCCGGGGAGCAAAGGTGATCCCCTCCCAGAGTGAGCTCACTGACAGCCTCACTAGTGGGAACTTTTGTCACACAGTAGTAAACTAAGTATACGGCATTCGATATAAGGGAGTTGCTGGCATAGTTTACTCACGTTTTTTCTCTTTAATACATTTCTCGATTAAGTAAGGTACAGAGTGAGGGAGTTCTGGGATAAATCCTGTGCTCGGTCTCTAAGAATTGAGGATAGTATCAGACAAGGGATGGACATATTAATACATGGAAGAAAGCCCTGAGATTTTATGACCATCTCAGCTCAATGTCACCTCCTTGGAGAGGACTTCCTTGACCACCTGAGACAAAACAGTCCCCGCCCACCCCCCTCCCTCTTCATCCCATTGCTCCATCAGGAAATGCCAACAGTGGATGGGCTGCCGTCCCTGGGCCAGGCTTCACAGTGGCTGGTGGAGGACTGTCCTCACGCTTGTGTCACAGAGGGAATTGTTCCCAGTCAAAGGCAGGCCAGGCTGCACAGAAGGCAGGATGCTGCTTCCACCCTCTCCACAGCGGTCTTGCAAAAACTCGGACGCCGATATGCGATCACTAGAGCAACCTGTGCTCTCTTTTGGCCAAAAGGCCCCCCAGTCACCTTCACTTGTCCTTTAAACACAACCTAGGATCCAGCACACAGTGGGTCCCTTATCATCACTCCATCATCATGGCAGCCAAGGAAGAGGGCTCAGGACGCCCGGTTCTGGCTCTGTTCCGATGGTTCATCTGTCTGTCTCTTCCCTTCCCCCATCTCTCTCCACAAGGTAGAGCAGCCACAGTGCTAAGCCCTTTCTACACGTTACCTCGTTTGGTTCTCCCCAGAATCCTATCACGCAGCTTCTTGGATTAGCCCTGTTTCCCAGGGAGGGTATAAGCCCCCAAGACACTCAGAGACCCCTGTCAGATGACAGGGCCGGAGGTGGGGAATTGAACTCAGGTGGGCCGACCCGACCCTCAAGGCCTGTGATCACACACAACACAGTCCCCTGTGTGACCTGGGGCAAGACACAGATTTAAGACAGCAAGAAAAAAAGACATGAGCAGAAGGAAAAGGGTAGAGAGGAAGTGAGAGGAAGAGACATCTTGTCTCCAAATTGAGGTGGGACCTTGAGAAAACACTTCTGCATTTTGAGCTTCGGTTTCCCCTCTGAAAAATGCGGGGAGGAGGGCTGGTCTGGGTGGTCGTAAGCGGTGCGCTCTAGACCCCTCCCCAATCCCAGAAAGCCACGCCCTCCCTGAGGATGTCCTCTGTCTCCCAGCCCATCTCCAGCAGCAGCAGCGGTTCCACAAGCTTCTTCCTCAAGGCACTGAGGGATAAGGGAGATGGGTGTCCTCTGAGCATTCTCGGGGAGCAGAGGAGCTGCTGAGCAGAGCATGGGCAGGGAGATGCCTTCAAAACTCCAAAGAACCTCGGTGCCGGTGAACTTCTCCGAGTCCTCCCTGCATCCCGGCCGGTTCCAGGGGGCCACCCGGGGCAGCTCCTAGAAGTCCTTCCTCAGCACCCCTGCTTCCCACTGTTCCTCCAACCTGGCCCCTGCGACCTGGCTCCCGGGCCCCTTGCCCCCCGGTTCCCTTCCCCGGATTCCCAGTGACAGTGGAATCCCAGTTCCCTGTGCAGCCTGGGAGCAGAAGCCCATCTTGCTCCTGGCCTGGCACCCCTCCCTGAGGCCTACTCTTGCCCCTCCCTGGGATCTGGGTTCCAGGTGGAACAGGGGCTCCAGCCCCAACTTCTGCCCCCAGAGGCCTCGAGAGACACCTGGGCGATTGGGAGCCAGTGGAGGATCACCCGTCCGTACATCAGCCAGAGGCTCGGATCACAGCCTGAGCGGACAGGGGGCTCAGAAGGATGGGGTCACTGACTGCCCACATCGTCCATCCACATTTCAGTGACGTCCTGATGGTGCCCAAAGGATGCTCACCAGCTGGAACCAGTGACAGTGACCTTGGAGGGGCCAGGGAAGCAGAGGGAAAACCCATTTATGGACCCTCAGGTATGTGCTGGCACCACATCAGGGCTTTGCCTGAGATAATACATTTAACTGTTTCATTAGGACAGCTCTCTCCCAGCAAGCCATTGCCCTTCTCTGGGCCTCAGTTTCTCCCTCTGTGAAATGGGTTTTGGCCATAGCCAGGTCTCTTTGGACCCTCCCACTCTAGGATTCTGAAGTACAACAGGTAGATCAATAACCTACCTGAGCCTTAGTTTCCCCCTCTGTGAAATGGGTGTGGGCCTGGAGGGCAGTTCTCTAAGGTCCTTCCTTCCCAGCCTGGGATTCCCCTGAGCCTCAATTTCTCCTTCTTTGAACTGGGGTGGTAACACCCCCCACCTTGCCAGGGCTGGCTGTGAGGACGCAGTGAGATGTGCATGAGATGCCGGGTGCAGCGCCCGCACCCTGACAGGTGGGGCAGGCAGGGCGTCCGTCCACCCACCTCCACCCCAGGACATTTGCTGCCATTTCCTGAGACTGCTGAGACATCACTGGTCTGAGCTTTTCATCAGCATTTTACCACTTTGTCCTCACAACCCACAGAGGGGCTGAGATAAAGGTCCTGGGTGAGCCATTTGAAATGCAAACCCTCCTGTCCCCCAGCTGCTTAAAGCACCACAGAGGGCCCCCTGCTCCTAAAGCAAAGACCCCAACGTTGAGTTTGACTGTCAAGGCCCTGTGAGGCCAACTCCTGCCCCGGCTCCTCCAGCCCCACCCACACCGACCCAAGTGTGGAAACTGAGGCTCAGAGAGACGGCAAGACTCCCCAGGGCCACCCGTCTGGAGACGGCAGAGCCGGATTCAAACCCAAGCCCATCGGGGTCAGTCCCTGGGCTCCACCGGCCCCATAGGCCACCCAGAAATGCCGCCTGCAGGGAGTTCATGCCCTGCCCACCCCACCACCACCTGGGCCTTGTCACAGTTGGAAGAGATGCTTCTCCCCCAAGTCTGTTTCACAGTCACAGGCTGTCCAGCCCAGGGCGCTCAGTGACCAGTGCTCCGCTTGCCTCCTGCCCTGGGCCTCCCCGCAGGCTCAGAAGCTGATTTGCTTCCCCCAAATTCCCCACATCCATCCACGTAGACAGGAGCCCTTGGGAGGCACCGGAGGCTCTGATCTGTGTCAGCCTCATTTGCCGAGGACACGGGAGACTTCGAAGGGGATGACTGATTCTTAACCATGTGGTTTGGGTCCAGCCCGAGGCCTGTGTGGACACTCCTCAGGCTCCTCATTAAAGAGCTAAAAGGGGGCTTCCCTGGTGGCGCAGTGGTTGAGAGTCCGCCTGCCGATGCGGGAGACACGGGTTCGTGCCCTGGTCCGGGAGGATCCCACATGCCGCGGAGCGACTGGGCCCGTGAGCCATGGCCGCTGGGCCTGCGCGTCCGGAGCCTGTGCTCCGCAGCGGGAGAGGCCACAACAGTGAGAGGACCGCATACCACAAAAAAAAAAAAAAAAAGAGCTAAAAGGGTTGGTTTTAAGGGAGCTGAGGACGACGCAGCTGGTGTGTCTCCTCTGCCCTTAGTAGGGTCTTTAGAAGTGTCTAGATGCAGTCACACAGGGATCAGTTAAGAGGCATCTGTGGTGGTTCAGATGAGAGCAGAGCAGCTGTGGTGGAGACAGCAGGAATGCGTGGACAGGAATGGCTTCAGGGGGACTGAGAGGACTTGGTGCCAGTGAAGGGCACAGCTGGTCAGAGGGCACGGGAGCTGTAGAAAAGCTGATAATAAACGCTGGTGAATTGCTCCATGGGCCACCAGCAGGAAAGACAGACATGTCCCTGAAGGGCCACTCTGCACTCACAACGATGTGGGGAGCTCTTCACAGGTCTGGGGACCACAGGTGGCAGTGGTGGGGATGTGAGCAGAGGTGATAGAAACACCTGCATGGTGTATGACAGGTCGGGCTTTGTCCTCGGTGCATTTCATGGACATATGCGATAATTCTCACAACAGTGCTGTGAGGTATGTGCTGTTATCATCCTATTTTACAGATGAGACCCAGAGCGGTTTAGTAACTTGCCCAAGGTCACACAGCAAATTAGTGGCAAAACTGGGACTTGCACTCAGGCAATAGTTCCTAAGTCCATACTCTTAACTATTATTCTAGGAGGTAACTATGCAGTTATGCTCTGAGGGAGTTGCAAATCCATGAAATAAAATCCATGGGCAAACTGGATGAAGGGAGAGAATTTCTGGCTGTAGGGACCATAGAAGGCTTCCCTGGGGAGGCAGCATTTTAACCCAGTCTCAAAAGGTGGGGAATTTTTGAATAGGCAAAACTGTAACCTACCAGTCAGGAGGACTGTTATTTCACACAGCACAAACCCACTCTGGTCAATTTCAGGGAAACTTTGTTTCCAAGGGGTGGGCTGGAGTGCATCTGATCGCAGGACACTTATCACAGGATGGCATCCAAGCTGGGAAGATTCGGAAAGAAAGCCTCTGGCATGTTTAGGTTCTGTCTCTTAAAACAGGAATTCCATAAGCAGAGTAAGAGGTTTCTGTTACTGGCTGACAACCAACAATGGTAGACGCTCACTCACTCCACGTTGTAATGGAGGAATTTGAGCGGAGAAATCACAAATGTAAGGGTGCATGGGGGAGGGGGGGGGAAGCTCTTGATGCATTGGAGGAGACTGTTTGGCTAGAGCAGAAGAACAAACACTAGGTTGTGTCTTAACCAAAATATGCATCACGGCTCCCTGTTGTGTTGTTAGAAAAGCCTGAGCAGGTGGATTTAATGTGTTTGTTAAAAAATAGTCAAAAGAAGTTCTGAGAAAAGATCTGTGAGGGTCCTTGGTCTTGAAATGCCCTAAGTCACTTCATTGTGCTCGGCTCTTGTTTGACCATGGACTAAAGTGCACAGAGGCACCTGTGGAAATGCAGTGGTCTCTCCAGCCGTCTGCATGTCTGCCACTACCTCTATATTGCTTTCTGCAAAATAGGTAAGCAAGTGGGAATCCACTTTGTGTGGCTCGACTCTCAAATGGCAAAAAGAATGGGAATTCCTTTCACTAAAGATTCAGAAAAAGGAAGTGGATTCCTGAAGAGGCAGGAAGCAGTGGCTTAGGAAAAACAACAAAAAAGTGGGTTTTAATTTTCTGGAAAGTAAAGAAAATATTTTCATTCTTGGAAACACAGGATAAAGGATACTGAGTAACCTTAAGGTTTCTCTGAAAAGAGAATCCAAGTCAAAGGTTTTAAAAACTTCTATTAAATGTCATGTTATAGGTTATACCCCCAATTTCAAACATCAATGAAAGTATTATTTTTGCCCCATTCCAGTCCTTCAAAGAGGATCAGTTCCCATTTAGACTATAAGTGCTCCGTGATTAACCATGAACTTCTTATTATTATTCTTTCATCTTCACTGGCAACTTTCTATCTTTAATTTTTTAAAAAGCAATTTCCACTTTGGTTTATTCCAGCTTGAATTCTACCAACCCCACTCATCAAAAACAAACACAAAAATAGCTAGTTCAAATTCCAAAAATCTAACCAGTGTAGGAAAGTTGGAAAATACAAAAATATTATCACCTTGAAAAACCAAGGCTATGGCATATTTTCTTTTTTCTCTATAAATGCAGAAAAATAAAAACAAAACAAGATGAGGATAAAACTCTACACACACAGTTCTCTGTGCGATATTTTAAAGAAACAAATTACGTTTCCAAAAAAAGATTTTAATGGCAGGAAAATGCTCATGATAAATGTTAAGCAAAAGTCTGGGTCCAAAAACGTCTATTGAGTGCAAGACATGTATATGTACTATATAAAAACATACCAAACATCAATCGTGATTTTCTCGGGGTATAAACCTCTTGTTATATCCTGCACTACCAACTTAGAACAGCAAACATGTATCACTTTTAAGGATCAGGAAAAAATGAATGCCACTGGAGGAAAGGCAATAGGAACCTTTTTTTTTTTTTTAACATCTTTATTGGAGTATAATTGCTTTACAGTGGTGTGTTAGTTTCTGCTTTACAACAAAGTGAATCAGTTATACATATACATATGTTCCCATATCTCTTCCCTCTTGTGTCTCCCTCCCTCCCACCCTCCCTATCCCACCCCTCTAGGTGGTCACAAGCCACCTAGCTGATCTCCCTGTGCCATGCGGCTGCTTCCCACTAGCTATCCACCCTACGTTTGGTAGTGTATATATGTCCATGCCACTCTCTCACTTTGTCACAGCTTACCCTTCCCCGTCCCCATATCCTCAAGGCCATGCTCTAGTAGGTCTGTGTTTTATTCCCATCCTACCCCTAGGCTCTTCATGACATTTTTTTTTCTTAGATTCCATATAGATGTGTTAGCATACAGTATTTGTTTTTCTCTTTCTGACTTACTTCACTCTGTATGACAGACTCCAGGTCCATCCACCTCACTACAAATAACTCAGTTTCGTTTCTTTTTATGGCTGAGTAATATTCCATTGTATATATGTGCCATATCTTCTTTATCCATGCATCTGTTGATGGACACCTAGGTTGCTTCCATGTCCTGGCTATTGTAAATAGAGCTGCAATGAACATTGTGGTACATGACTCTTTTTGAATTATGGTTTTCTCAGGGTATATGCCCAGTAGTGGGATTGCTGGGTCGTATGGTAGTTCTATTTGTAGTTTTTTAAGGAACCTCCATACTGTTCTCCATAGTGGCTGTATCAATTTACATTCCCACCAGCAGTGCAAGAGTGCTCCCTTTTCTCCACACCCTCTCCAGCATTTATTGTTTCTAGATTTTCTGATGATGGCCATTCTGACCGGTGTGAGATGATATCTCATTGTAGTTTTTATTTGCATTTCTCTAATGATTAATGATGTTGAGCATTCTTTCATGTGTTTGTTGGCAATCTGTATATCTTCTTTGGAGAAATAGATCAATGGAACAGGATAGAAAGCCCAGAGATAAACCCACACACATATGGTCACCTTATCTTTGATGAAGGAGGCAAGAATATACAGTGGAGAAAAGACAGCCTCTTCAATAAGTGATGCTGGGAAAACTGGACAGGTACATGCAAAAGTATGAAATTAGAACACTCCCTAACACCATACACAAAAGTAAACTCAAAATGGGTTAAAGACCTAAATGTAAGGCCAGACACTATCAAACTCTTAGAGGAAAACATAGGCAGAACACTCTATGACATAAATCACAGTAAGATCCTTTTTGACCCACCTCCTAGAGAAATGGAAATAAAAACAAAAATAAACAAATGGGACCTAATGAAACTTAAAAGCTTTTGTACAGCAAAGGATACCATAAACAAGACCAAAAGGCAACCTTGAGAATGGGAGAAAATAGTTGCAAATGAGGCAACTGACAAAGGATTAATCTCCAAAATTTACAAGCAACCCATGCAGCTCAATAACAAAAAAACAAACAACCCAATCCAAAAATGGGCAGAAAGAACCTTATATTTCTAACTAATGGCGCTCTAAACAGCTTATAAATGTTTAATTTCAAAAGCAAAGTATTAGGCGGGAGGATGAGGGCGCAGGTGCAGGCGGGGGGGAGGGCGGGCGGACGGGGGTGGGGGGGAGCATGCGCATTGGGACAGTGGGTGGGCCAGCAGAGGCGACGCCCGCGGCTCTCAGGTATAAAAAGGCCCTTGGGGAACTCTGAGATTGGAGATCGCCTCTGCTGCTTCGCCTGGAGCTCAGAGTCCTTCAGCCTACGGAACGCTGAGCACAGAGCAGACATGGGAAGAGCGATGTTGAGCACGCTCCAGTTGGGGCTGCTGTTTCTGGCACTGCTTCTGCTCCAGCAGGTTTATTCACAGGTTTCCACCCCAGGCGCACCCGGCTCTGAAACCACTTTCAGGGCAAGCGCCACCAAGGGAGGCGTCAGTGCCTTGCAGTCTACAGTCAGTGTCCTCTTGCTTTCACTTGCCCTCCTTTTTCAGCTCTCCTGTTGAGAGTCTCAGGCTGAGAAATAGCTTTCTTTTTCCAATTCATCTTTTCAAACCCAAATCAAATGGCTTTTGGATGTCCAATGTTGGAAGGAAGACAACAGTTCCTCATCGAGTCTATGGATTCCACTCCATATTTTACTGACAGATAATGTTGAGAACGTCAAATTTGACTGGTTTGAAGATCATCTGAAGAATGTGACTTGATATGAAATCTGCAGAATTTTGTGTACGAGACTGAAAGGAAAGCCAGTAGCCAAAATTAGTAAATGATCTGATGTCATTAATTAGGACTTAAGGAATATGGACTCCTAAAGCTCTACATTGAAAATAAGAATCGATTTAAACTTGATCTAGAGAAAAAGGATGGGGTGGGGAATGGAGAGGTTCCATGTTGATTCAGCAAATCTTTAGCGCCATTAAAATATTGGATAACATCAAAAGCTTCTGTGATTCTCTATGTACATTGGAAGGAGCCTCTGTTGTTACTGTAGAGCAGTGCTAATTTAATGCCAATATACTCTAAAGTTTTAAATTGTTAAGCTTTCGCTGCTTTCCTGGGAACTCACCGCTTTCCTCTGTGGTTTCGGATTTAACATTGCATTTGAATTTGTATGTAGAAATTGACACATGTCAGAGCAATGATGCGTTGGAATCTGCTTTGGATCCAAGAATAATGAGTACATTTTGCTTATGCCCTTATAAAGGCTGATGGTAGGCACTTTCCCATCACACATTCCCATCCAACGAGAGTGCCAGATTCATTTAGCTACCATACTTAACCTGATTCCAAAGAATAGAAGTGCATTGACTCCAACTAACCTTAAAATGCTGATTTTTATGGACAAGTAGATGGGACCCTGCTTCCTCTGAGCCATGTCAATGAAACTTGTTCTCCATGGAGGTAGGTGCTGGTTTATTTTCATTCCTCATCAGAAATGAGACTTATTCCAAACACCGTCTTCAGTCACACGGTTTGACCTGCAGCATTTATTCTGCCAAGCAAAGGCCTGGGTGGGAGTCCAGGGGGCCACGAAACAGGCACTGGGCAGTAATTACTTTGGCCAGGTGGGCTGCCCAGGTCTCAGCTGCAGGCAGGGGCAGCCAAGCAGCCCAGAGTTCCTCGAAACACCAAAACAAAATTGTGGGATTTTCCCCCAGTTCATGAAGGTGTAACCTCAAATGCTGCTCACAGGCCTTCTGTGTCCACATCATCAGGTCTACTAGTCTCTTGACAAACCTTTGGTGGGGGGTATGCTAAGTCCCAGGCATTTGGTAGCATTTTCCCCACTTCTTATCTTATTTCTTCTCTAAGGAATGAATGGCGGAATTTCAGCCACTAGGCTCAGGCTGATGGAGATAGCTCAGTGGAGTGGTTAAGGCCATAGGCTTAACTACTACATAGACCTGGGTTCAAATTCTGGCTCCACTAAGTGCCGGGAGGTGACGTCGGGGAGGTCACTTTGTGTCTGTTACTTCCGCTCCCACCTTATGGAAAATCACAATAATAGAACTTGCCTGTTGGACTGTTGTGAAGATTAGATGAGATACTACACGTGAAGTGTCACCATCCCGACACAGATTTGTGCTCAAAAAAGCTGGTCAATTTGAATCGCTCCTTAACTGCTCTCATGCATTCTCTCTGAATTCATCAGCCTCATTAAAAGAACCCAGAGGCCCCCTGCCTTATCCACCCTGGGGACTGTACCACTGCCGTCTGGGGAAAGCGTTGCCTATATGGTGGGGTCTGGGCCAGGGAAGGCGGGAAAGAGCACTTATGGAGGGTCGACCACCTGCCTGACCCTATGGGAAGCATTTCCAAGCAAGCTCTTTCTCTGAGTCGTCTCAGTGCCAGGAAACTTTCCCTACCCACTTTGCAGAAAAGGAAGTAGGGGCTCAGGTAGGTTTCACGACCTCCCCCCATCAAGCTCTCGAAGCTGATTAGAGCCAGTGCCAGGACTTGAGCCCTGGTTGCTCTGACACAAAAGGGCATGTGCTTTTCTGACACTTCTATGGGAGCTTGGAAACCGCTGGAAGGATCATCCAGGGACGGGGTCTATGTGCCAGGGTTGGGCACTTGCTCGACTGATGTCAAGGAAGGTAGGAAGTGGCTGGAGGAGAGGAAACCATCAGGAGCCAGCCAGGCAGCCTATAGACAGCATATAGATGGGTCTTGTTTTGGGGTCTTGCTGAATGGATATTCAGCAAGCCTGTGTCTTTTGGTTGGAGCATTTAATCCATTCACGTTTAAGGTAATTATCAATATGTATGTTCCTATGACCATTTTCTTAATTGTTTTGGGTTTGTTTTTGTAGGTTCTTTTCTTCTCTTGTGTTTCCCACTTAGAGAAGTTCCTTTAGCGTTTGTTGTAGAGCTGGTCTGGTGGTGCTGAATTCTCTTAGCTTTTGCTTGTCTGTAAAGCTTTTGATTTCTTCATCAAATCTGAATGAGATCCTTGCAGGGTAGATTAATCTTGGTTGTAGGTTCTTCCTTTTCATCACTTTAAATATATCATGAGTGGCTAGTGGTTTGATGGCTACAGCATCCTTTGTTTACTGAAATGGCAGGTGACATTCCTTGTCCACCGTTGTTAATGTCATTAGCTGGAAGGATGGAAGAAACAGCTGGATGCCCGGAGGCAGGAGTCCTAAGTTGGGGTTCTGGTCACCACTGGTCTCTCTTTATGAGGCAGAGTGTTCTGAAGTCACTCCCAACACCCTCTCCCAGGGCCGTTTGCATTTTAAAAGATCTCAATGCTGACTTCCCGATGGAATTTCAGGCACCACAACAGGGGTCGTGAGAGTCATTTTGGAGAGTAAGGGTCTTCATTTTCCTCAAACTCTTTGCCACGGGCAGAGCGAATGGACACAGGAACATTTCAGCTCCCATCATGTGATCTCTCTATCTTGGTCTCAGCGATTGCCCTTCATTTCCAGGAGGCTCCAGGTGGCAGGCACAGCACTGGAACTGGAGGCTTGTGCTCTGTCCTGGGCTCTTCACCCTGTCACTGGGTTACCTGGGGCAAGTCATTCAGCCTCTATCAGCCTCAGTTTCCCATCCATAAAGTGGGAGATGCATCCCAGCTACACTGGCACGCTATAAAAATTCTGCTAGATGAAAAATTATGTGACAAGAGCTGCTAAACAGGAGTGACAGTCTTGGTTTGGCTTCCCCATGTCCACTGAAAAATGTGCAAGTTTCCAGGTGATGCCCATGCTGCTGGTCCAAGGACCATACTTTGAGTAGCAAGAAGGAGGTGTAGAGGCGTCAGATAGACCTGAGCTTGAAACCCAGACCTGCTACCTTGTCGCCCACTTTGGAATTTGCTGAAGCTCATGGGACCTCAGTCACCACCTCCCTGAGATGGAAATTGCCCCCTGTGAGGTGGCTTTGAGGACTGAATGAGATGATGAGGTATGGGAGGCACACGGTATCTTGGGGTGTGCAGTGAGTGCCCAGTAGAAAATGGTGCCTCATGATGACCATAATCATCTCCAGACAGTGAGAGTTTCCTTTGTGCCAGGCCCTGTGCCCATCACTTTGCATGAATTAAATAACCAAGTCTCTGAATATTCCTCTGATGAGGTTTCATCGGTATGCCCATTTTACAGATGGGGAAAATAGAGCCAGAGAGATTGACCTCAGAGGCCACTCAGCTGCTCAGTAGCTGGGCGAGTTTGCATTTTAAAAGATCTGCTTTTAAAGATTTAAGATTTGCTTTTAATCTTAAAGATTTAAGATTTTTTTTTTTTTTTTTTTTTTTTTTTTTGCGGTATGCGGGCCTCTCACTGTTGTGGCCTCTCCCGTTGCGGAGCACAGGCTCCGGACGCGCAGGCTCAGCGGCCATGGCTCACGGGCTTAGTTGCTCCGCGGCATGTGGGATCTTCCCGGACCAGGGCACGAACCCGTGTCTCCTGCATCGGCAGGCGGATTCTCAACCACTGCGCCACCAGGGAAGCCCAAGATTTAAGATTTTTAAAGAAAAAGATTTGCTTTTCCTTAGGAGCTGGAAATTTAAAGACTATTTCCAGGCCACTGAAGGGTATTCAGGCCACAAAGCTCTTGACCATCCTCCCACCCTGCTCGCTGTCAAATCCTGAGCCTGCCTTCAAATAGCTCCCTTTCCCCAGAGAGGGGACCACTTCATTACAAAAGAAGAACCACTTCATTACAAAAGGGCCCTCTTCACAAGGGCAAAACAAGGAGACCAATTAAAGTCACTCGGATTTAGCATCACTTAGGAAATCGATGCGCTATGATTGCGAATCCAGCATCTGTCGACAGCTGCCTGATTTAGCTGGATCTTTGCAGGGTTGTCAACGGGCTCACCTGCCCCCGTGGACTGTTCCAAGAGTATCATTGATCTTTTGACTAAAGTGTCCTAATGAAATAACAGATCTACTGTCACTCAGAGAACCGAACCGTCTGCCGTGGCAGCACAGAAGAAATGCTACCAGGAGAACAATAACCATAATTTCATTGTAAAGCCACCCTCTTGCACTGTGCCCACCCCTACCCCCCCATCTTGATCTTGGGCTCACAGCTCAGCTCCGGAAAAATCAATGCCTTTGACTCTCTCAACTTTGTCACAGAGCGATACGGGGAAACAGCCACCCATAGGGTGTTAAAGGTATTTCCAGTTATGTGCAAGCTCCCTTTGATGAGGGCCCTTGGCCTCTTGCAGTGAGTTGGAGCCTGTTTATTTGCAGGAGGGGGAGTTATTGGGAGGGTGATTCAGTGCCCTTGTCCTGGGACACTCTGCCTGGAGTAAGTGGCTAAGAAGTTGGCAGGGGAAGGCCAGAGGCCCCCGAAATGAAATCAGTGTCCTTAAATAGCAGCCTGGATACTGGGCCCACCCTGGGAGCTGAGCTTCCAGTGAGCAGTGGGCTGAACTCCATCGAAAGCCTCGTCCAGGTGATACGAGCCGTGTCTCTATTGGACCTGCTCTATTCCAGAGGGTGCTGGGTTCTGAAAGGGCACCACCTCTCCCTCAGGACAGTATAATCCGGCTGGATATCTTCAGCTGCTCCCGGATGGGGAGGGCGGTGAGATGCGAATCAGCAGTAAGTCAGCCCTCTAAGCCCTGGCTCCTGCCTCCTGACCTCAGGGCTCTCCATATGGGGGATGAGTCTCTGTGTGGGAGATTGGGTAAAGGACATTGGTCTCCCCAGCCTGCATCTTGCGTGCCAAGACAAGGGACCTTAAATATCATTTCTTAAATGGTTTTATTCACATTTTTATAGTATCATTAAGGATCATCTCCCTTTTTCTCAAATGGGATCAGACACGGATCCCCCCAATCTCAAAGTCATAGCAGCAGAGCTTCTTAGGTTGAAGTGCGGGCGGGCAACTTGGCGCTGCCCTCCCCTGCCCCCACTGCTCTGGCTCCTTAAGCATCTCAAGGCCAAGGTTGGCAGGTCAGTGAACACCTCTGGCCTCTGGAATACATTCCCATCTCTTTACCCTGGAGTTTAAGGTCTGCTCTTTGCCCCTCGCTCTCCAACTCTTGCCTATACTTTGTGCTCCAGTCCCATGGAGCTCCTTACGACTTCCTTTTGTACCTGACTTTCATGCCTCTGTGCCTTAGCCGATGCTGTTCCCCTGGCCTAGACTGCCCCCCAACACCCTGCCGCCCACCCTCAGCTTTTTTCCACCTGGCAAATGCAGAGAGTAGCCTCCCACAGACGACCTGGTTCTGAAGTTGTGGCATGCAGTTGAGTTGAGGACACACAAATTCACTCAGGATCCTTTCAGATCACACGCTCGCGCAGAAGTGTTTTGGGCGTATTTGTGAGCACTGCGCATTCTGGTATTTTAAAAGATATTTATTTATTGCTAAACATATATAGTTGCAGGCACATACATTAAATGACATGTGATGGGACATCCCGAACCTGCTTGTGTTTCAAGGCCCAAATCGAATGTCTCCTTCTCCCAACAAGGACCTGCTGTATAGCACAGGGAACTCTACTCAACAGTCTGTGATAATCTACATGAGAAAAGAGTCTAAAAAAGAATGAATATGTGTATATGTATAACTGAGTCACTTTGCTGTACACCTGAAACTAACACAACATTGTAGATCAACTCTACTCCAAAAAATTTTTTTAAAAAATGTCTTCTTTTCCGGGGCCTCCCTTGGAGGCAATGCGTGACTTCCTCCTCTGTGCCCCCCAGGTGAGTGACTCCTCCCCCACCCTTTGTTCTGACTTCTCTCCTCTTTCGTGCACGTCCTTACATCCGTACACCACATGACCAGGTACTCAAGGAGAGCCACGGTGTTTTATTCCGTTCTTATATCTGCTGCCTAGTATGAACCTGGCCCATTGCAGGTGCTCCACAAATACCTGTAGAGTGAGCGAGAGGAAGAGGGAGAGACCTCTGGAGAAGTTCATTGCTCATCAGGAGCAATAGGTTGGATGTGACAACGTGTACTGGCGGTTGAGGGAACTGGTCCAAGGTTAAAGCAACCTTGCATGTGTGAGATTAAACCCCACTTGGACATGATGTCTTTTTACATACTTCTGAATTTGATTTGTTAATGTCTTTAAAAGGATTTTTGCATCTACATTTATGGGGAATGTTAGTCTAGTTGACTTTTCTTGAAATGTCTTTGGTTTGTTATCAAGGTAACACTGCTTTCAAGGAATGAGTTGAGAAGTATGCCCTTTTCTATTTTCCAAAACAATTGGTGTAAGATTGCTATCATTTCTTATCTAAAAGAGAAAAAGTGGTTAGAATTCACCAGTGAATCAGTCTGGGTCAGGAGTTTTCTTTGTGGGGAAGTTTTAATTAGAAATTCAATTTGTTCAATAGATACAGGATTGTTCAGCTTTTCTATTTCTTATTGTGTTAGTTTTGGTGATTTGTGTCTTTAAAAGAATTGGACCATTTTGTTTAAATTGTCAAATTTCTTGGCATATTATTATTAACAATATTTAGTTATTATTCCTTTAGTTTTGATAAGATCTGTAGTGATGTCCCTTATTTCATTCGTGATGCATGTGATTTGAGACTTTCTCCTATTTTCTTGATTAGTCTACTTAAAGTTTTATCAATTTTATTAGTCCTCTCCAAGAGCCAGTTTTTGGTTCTATTAATTTTTCTCTAGTATTATCTATTATCAGAACACGATTTCAACTCTTGAATTTATTATTTCTCTCCTCTTTATTTTGGGTTTAACTTACTCTTTTTTCTTTTAGCTTTTATTGTAATTTTATTCCTTATTCTTTTATAAGTACTGAAAGGTGTAAATTGCGCTCTTAGTAGTGTTTTATGACTTAAAAATTTACAGATTTAGATATTTAGAATTTTCATTGTCATTCACCTTAAAAAATTAAAAAAAATTTTTACCTGTGATTTCTTCTTTGACCCATGGATTATTTAGATGTAAGTTGCTTTGCTTCTGAATATTTAGGAATAACACTAATATCTGTTATTGATTTTTTGTTTAATTATGTTGTGATCAAAGTTCATACTCTGTAGGAATTCAATCCTTTTAAAAAAATGTTTTGAGACTTGTGGTGCAGAATGTGGTCTGTTTTTTTTTTTTTTTTTTTTTTTTTCCGGTACGCGGGCCTGTCACTGTCGTGGCCTCTCCCGTTGCGGAGCACAGGCTCTGGACGCGCAGGCTCAGAGGCCATGTCTCATGGGCCTAGCTGCTCCGTGGCATGTGGGATCTTTCCGGACCGGGGCACGAACCCGTGTCCCCTGCATCGGCAGGCGGATTCTCAACCACTGTGCCACCAGGGAAGCCCAGGTCTGTTTTAATGTACATTCCATGTGCACTTGAAAAGAACGTATGTTCTCCTGCTGGTGGGTACAGTGTTCTATAAATATCAGTGAGGTTAAGATGGTGTTGTCCAAGTCTTCTATATTCTTACTGGTTTTTTTTTTTTTTTTTTTTTTTTTTTTTTTGTGGTATGCGGGCCTCTCACTGTTGTGGCCTCTCCCATTGTGGAGCACAGACTCTAGACGTGCAGGCTCAGCGGCCATGGCTCACGGGCCCAGCCGCTCCGCGGCATGTGGGATCCTCCCGGACTGGGGCACGAACCCGTGTCCCCTGCATCGGCAGGCGGACTCCCAAACACTGCGGCACCAGGGAAGCCCATTCTTACTGTTTTAATTGTGGACTTCTCTATTTCTCCTTTTGGTTTTCTTCTTTCTGGCTTCATTGTATTTTGAAGCTCTGTTATTTGGTAATTTGATGCCTATACATCTAGAAATGTTATATATTATTGATGAACTGGTCCTTTTATTATGCAATGTCCTTCTTGGTCTCTTGTAATATCCTTGTCTTGAAGTCTACTTTGCTGATATTGATATAACCACTCCAGCTTTCTTATGATTGGTGTTTCCATGATATATCTTTTCTCATTCTTTTCTTTCAATGCATCTGTGTCTTTAGCATACAAAGTCAGTATTTCTTATAAACAACAGAGAGTTGTCTCTTTTTTTATCCAATCTGACAATCTCTGTTTTTTAATTTGAATGTTTAGACTATTTGCACTTGATAAAATCTACAATATGCTTAGATTTAAGTCTATCAGTTTTATCTATTAAGTGCTATTTATTTTCTATTTGTATCACTAGTTTTTTGTTCCACTTTCCTCTTTACCTGCTATCTTTTGAACAGAATGTGCATTTTTTTAGTATTCTGTCTTATATTCTCATTAGTTATATTTCTTATAGTCTTATTAGTTATATTTCTTTTTTGTTTTATTTTTTAGAGGTTTCTTTATGGTTTACAATAGGCAACTTTAACAGAGCACACTGTATCTTTAAATAATATTATACCACATCACATGTAATGTAAGAACCTCACAACAGAATACTTTTATTTCTTCCATCCCATCCTTTGTTGCTTTGTTGCTTTCATACTTTTTGCTTCTCCAAGTTACAGATCCTGCACTACATTGTTATTATTTAAATGTTTCATTTTTCTCTTCACTAGGTACAGATTTTACTATATGGTTGTAAATTTATATATATATATATATATGATATTCACAATATACTTATATATAACAACTTCATAGATATAAATCTAAAATATATATATTATATAGATATAAACTATCTATCTATAGATATAGGTAAATCGATTTTTTTCTCCTCCTTTAGTTTTTTCAGTTTTTTCCTCCTCCCCCCACCCAAGTGAGAGAATGAACTCTTTTCCATATTATTATGTATAATATAATAACTAGGTATGTCTGTAGCTCATGATTGTATGCTGAACATTTTGGATGTTTTGTTTTTGAGTTTCTGGATTTCATTATCTTCCTTTAAGGAGCACTGAAGTTGTTTTGGCAAGTGGTTAAAAAAAAGTCAGCTCGAAAGTCAGCTTGATCCATTTGGGCTTGTTTTGTAGTGTTGTTATGATGGGGCTAGAGTAGCCTTACTTGAGGGCTAATTTAGCCTCATTTCTAAGGCATTATCCTTAAAAGGCTTCACTTGTTACCCCAAATGTTCAGCGAGGGGGTCTCTCCTCCACATGGTCAGATTTAAGTTGCATAGCCCTGTGGACTCTGAGATTTGTGCTTTTTGGACATTCTTTGTCTGGCTCCATGGACTTTCACCCTATGTCTACACAGCTTACCGTTCAGCAACAGAATCAAGGGCCCTCTATGCAGGTTTCTGGAGCTTTTTCTCTGTGTTGCTCCCTCTTCTCTGCTATTCTGTCCTCAGATTCTAGTCACTTCTGTCTCCCCAATCTCAGATCTGCCTCTTCAACTCAGAGAAACGGCCCCTTTCTACCTCTGTTGCTGTAGCCTGGAAAGAGCTTCCAGGTTGAAGCCGCTGTGCTTTGGGGCTCAACTCATTTGTCCTCTTCTCTCAGAGATCACGGTTCCTCCCTGTCTGCTCTCCAGTGTCTGGAAGAGCTGTTTCATGTGTCTTAGCCATGTTTTCATTTGTTTATGGCCATGGTGGTGGGGCACGCGTGCTGCTGACGGTCCATCACGGCCAACACAAAAATCAAAAGAGTGGGTTTTAGCATCTAATGCACTTGAGTTGAGATTCTGACTCTGCCGTTTACTTCCTGTGCCACCTTGGGCATGCCTCTCAGCTTCCCTGATCCTGTATTTTCTCATATATAAAATGGTGAACATAGTCTCTGCCTCTCAGTGTTATTGTGGAGATGAAATGGCATCATGTATGTAGAGCTCATCACATAGTGCCTGGCATATAATATGTGTTCAATAAATGAGAAGTATTATTATGATTCAGTACTTAGTGCAAGATGCTATGATAGCTAAAATCCTGGTAATGAAGATCCCAGAAGACCAGCATCTCTCTGCAGCCCTCACTGGTCTTTCAAGTGATGAATTGTACTTTTAAATATTTAAGCAGCCTTGGCTGCTCTGCATTAAAAGTTAATAAGTTTCTATTGAGCTCCTGTCAGCTGACTTTTACATTCTGCTGCTGACCCAATCAAAGCATGGTGTCTTCTCAGTTGGCTCCAAGGGGCCCGTAGGTGACTTCAAGGTGTTGCTACAGAGGAGCTATCGCTGGAATCTCATTCCAAGGCAGGAAGGGCCTCCACATTCTGCCCACCAGCCCCCTGCCTTCAATTTTCCAGGAAATCCGAGCCTTTCATGGTAACTTGCTTCTGATCAGGGTTAATGTGGGAACACAATTTCTGGGAGGCACGCCCTGGAGGATGCATCAAACCTCCCTGTGCTGGGAGCTCCCAGGGCAGCCTTTGGGGAGGAAGGAAGGGGGAGCAGGAGGTCAGGAACCACGAAGGAAGAAGTGAAGTGAGGTGAAATCTCCAGGTAGGTATGCTTACTCCCATTCGCTCCCAGTTATCTTTAAGTGAGATAAAAATATCCCCTAATCATCTATATCTCAGTTCAGTGCTTCTAGAGAAGAGATACTTGACACTTGAGGTGGTAGGAAAAGGACAAAAAAAAAAAAAAAAGGAGAGAAATGTAATATTCGGTGGAAACCATAGAATGGAGAAATTGTAGGGAACTCACAACAGAAGCCTCCTTAATGTCTTGAAATAAGAAACCTGCTGAGGAGAGAAGGCTCTCCTGCTGGGAAATGCCTACAGGATCCCTGATATGCATCCCTGTTCCAGGGAGGAGGAGAAGGCAGGAGTTTTGCCCCTGTGTCCTCACGCCTGGTGTCCTCCATTAAGCACCAAGACTGCCACATTTCCTTGTAAGCCTTTTTGCCACTTCAGCCCCGCCAGCTTGTCTCTTTGTCATCCGTCTCCTGCCTGCAAAACAGATCCATTTAGGCTGAAGAAGTGTGCCTCCTACCATCCCCCTTTCTTCTCCGTCTGTGCGTCAATTTTCCACAAAGAGTGAGAGGCGTGTTATGAATGAGGGACGCATGGAAGTGCCAGGCTGGGGTTGAGCAAGGCGTTCAGGGCATGACATCATCCTGAGGCCGCATGCTAGGGGGGTGACAGCACTGAGATCAGGGAGAAAGGTCTTTGGTCCTGACCCTGAGAAAGACAAGATTCTGTGTCTTGAGATGCTCTATCTCGGAGCAAGAGGCAAACCACATCAGCAATGCCTGCATCAGCGGACCAGGAGCAGATTTCTATTCATTGGTAGAGACATACCACGTCTGGTCTGGGTCAGAAGAATAGGTCTGTGTTCTTAGAAATACAGTGTCATTCATTTTAAATGTGTTGTTCCCTGCATCATAATCCTTCTCTTAGCAGAATGTCCTAGAAGTGGATCTACCAAAACAAATGCTTTGGATACACCCTGCCAGACTGCTTGGGTTCAAATCTTGGCTCTACCATTTGTAACCTATTTGACCATAGGCAAAATACTTCACCTCCCTGGGACTCAGTTTCCTCATCTTTTTTTTTTTTTTTTTTTTTCCGGTACGCGGGCCTCTCACTGTTGTGGCCTCTCCCGTTGCGGAGCACAGGCTCTGGACGCGCAGGCTCAGCGGCCATGGCTCACGGGTCCAGCCGCTCCGCAGCATGTGGGATCCTCCCGGACCGGGGCACGAACCCGTGCCCCCTGCATCAGCAGGCGGACTCCCAACCACTGCGCCACCAGGGAAGCCCTCCTCATCTTTTAAAGTGGGGATAATAATGGTACCCACCTCCTATAGGGTTGTCATGAGGATTAAAGCATTTCCCATGACTGGTTTTAAAATTGTTATTATTGTGGTGACTAGAATGTCTTCAAGAAAAGTTGTGTATTTATGTGCCCGCAAGCAGATTTTAAGAGCACCTCCTGAGTGCTTCAGAAATAATTATGAAGGAAGCAGGCTAGCTGGCTTCTGGTCTGGATCTGTTTGTGACTCAATGCATGATCTTGCATGACTTTTTTTGTTTCGTCATTCTGAGTCTCAGTTTTTCTCATGTGTTGAGACTGTAGTGCTAGGTGACCACTGAAGACCCTTTCAGGCCAATGAATTTATGAATGGAAATATCCAGAAAATAATGCAGTCCTTTAAACAGGAGAAACATCTCCTTAACCATCTTAATAGTTCAGCAAAATGTGTTTCATGGACAAATCAAAGATTAACTTCATACCTGATTTACGATAACTTCTGAGGTATTTGTACTTCCAACATCCATCCATTTGTCCATTTAATTAGCATTTAGTGGAAGCCATCATGCACTACGCGGTATGGTAAGATTGGGGATATATAAATTCATTCATTTATTCTTTTACTCACTTATTCATCCAGCTAATAGATATCTTGTACCTGCTCTGTGTCAAACACTATTCTAGAGACCAAGAATACAGCCATGAAAAAATGCAGGCAAGCGTCTTACCCTGCTGAGACATTCCAGAAGGGGAGGCAGCTAATAAATGAGTCAACAATAACAGGTTGATTTCAGACAGTGACCGTGTACCTGAAGGAAACAAATGAGGCCCGTGTGCAAGAAGAGGGCCTGGTGTGGGTGGGTGGGGGGGATATAAAAGTTCAGTAGGTTGAAGTGAAACTTGAGTAGAGGCCTGGATGGTGGGAAGGACCTAGCCATGTGGATCTGTGACAGAGAACACCAGGCAGGGATCAGTAAATGCACAGGCCTGGAGGTGGGATTTTTAAGAAAGGAGGTGTGTTTTAAAACGCTTTTATGCAGAAGAATGAATAGGTTAGCTCTGTAATGGGAGGTGGCACTGGGGAGTAATTAAAAGAGTGAGCTATTCAGTACAGCTTTCTGGGATAGAATCCCAGCTCAGCTGTTGACTAACTGTGTGACATTGGACAAGTTATCAACCTCTCTGTGCCTCAGGTTCCAAATCTGTAAAATGAGGATGATAATAAAATCATAGTCTTGTAGTGAGGGTTAAAGAGGTAATCCAGATGTGGCACATATATACAATGGAATATTACTCAGCCATAAAAAGAAATGAAACTGAGTTATTTATAATGAGGTGGATGGACCTGGAGTCTGTCATACAGAGTGAAGTAAGTCAGAAGGAGAAAAACAAATACCGTATGCTAACACATATATATGGACTCTAAGGGAAAAAAATGTCATGAAGAGATTAGTGGTAGGACGGGAATAAAACACAGACTTACTCGAGCATGGACTTGAGGATATGGGGAGGGGGAAGGGTGGGCTGAGACGAAGTGAGAGAGTGGCAGGGACATATACACACTATCAAGTGTAAATGAGATAGCTAGTGGGAAGCTGCTGCATAGCACAGGGAGATCACCTCTGTGCTTTGTGACCACCTAGAGGGGTGGGATAGGGAGGGTGGGAGAGAGGGTGATGCAAGAGGGAAGAGATATGGGAACATATGTATATGTATAACTGATTCAGTTTGTTGTAAAGGAAAAACTAACACACTATTGTAAAACAATTATACTCCAATAAAGATGTTAAAAAAAAAAAAAAAGAGGTAATCCATGTAATGCCTAGTCCAATTCCTGGCATACAGTAGGTGCTCCATAAATGTTAGCTATTGTTACATTTTTGAGAGCTCACTTGGGTATAGATAACATGGGGCATGACCAGAGGGTGGAGACCAGGTAGATGATTACAGTGGTCCCTTCCAGGCTGGTGAATTTCTGCATAAACTACTTGAAAACTATTTCCTCACCAAAGCTGGATAAATATTCATACTTCCTGTCTTGTTTACGTTATTAAGAGGTTTAGCAAAACACTTTTTCTAGATAATGCAGAGGTGTCCAGAATTATGACTAATTTGAATTAATGAAATTTTATTGTACTTTTAAAGACAAACCTCTCAATATTACCCATGAAAATGTAAAAATGTAATTTCAATATTTAGAAACTCTACTTGAGATTTAGAAGAATCTTACCATAGTATCATATTAGGAAAAATTGTGAATTCAGCAAAATTCTCCTTCTATGCACCCAGAAACTTCTCCACTCTTGTCTCGAGATTCCTAGGAAACAAGGCTCTCAGCACTCTCCTGGCTGCCTGGGTCCCCCAGGTTGGCCCAAGACTGACCCTTTCCTGTCACTCAAGTAAGAGGACCCATGCTAAGTGTAGCCCAACACTTCCTTTTACAGATGAGGACACTTACCCAAAGATGGAAAGGGGCTTCACCAGGAATCTTACTAGGAATATATTTGGGGGTAAGGCCAAAAGCTACAGCACCATGACCCTTAAAGCTATAGCATATGGGAAGAACCTGCCCTTCCAAAGAAAACAGAAGACCAATCCTGCCATTAACTACAGTTCTTTCATTATTCATTCCTTTTACAAACATTTATTGATGCCTACCATATTCCTGGTAATGTGCAAGGCATTGGGAATATTGAGAATAATAATACATCATACAGCTGGTCCTTGTGTTTTAAAATGCACTCTGACAATCTCTGTCTTTTAATTCAGGGTGTTTAGACCATTTACCTTTAATGGGATCATTGAGATAGTTGGGTGAAAAATTTTTAGCTTACTCTTTGCTTTCTACTTGTCTTATCTGTTTTTTGTTCCCTGTTTCCTCTTTTTCTGCCTTTTTTGGACTAATTGGGTACTTTTCTATGATTCCATTTTATCTCATTTTTGATTTATAAGTTGTGCCTTTCTTTTAAAAAAGTGATGCCTTAAAATTTGTATTGTACAAATTTAACTTATCACAGTCTATTTTTAGGTAATATTATATCACTTTTCATTTTGTAAAAGTACCTGAAAGCAGTATGAGTCCATTTGCTTTCTTCTAAACTTTTTGTTTTTGTATGTGTATGTATGGGTGATAAATTCTTTCAGCTTTTCTATGTCTGAAAAAAATCTTCATTTCACCTTCATTCTCGAAAGATATTTTTGTTAGGTACAGAATTCTTGCTTGTCAGTTTTATTCCCCCCACCAACCCCCAGTATATTTGTTGCTCTTTTGACATCTGGCCTGAAGTGTTTCTGAGAGAAATTCTGCTGTTCTTGCCATTTTTGTTCCTCTGTGAATTGTGTCTTTTTTTTTTTTTTTTTTGGCTGCCATTTAGATGTTCTCTTTATCACTGGTTTTAGGTAATCTGATTATGATGACTTGGGATACTTTTCTTCACTTTTTTTGTGCTTCACTTTGTTGAGATTCTTGAGTTTGTGCATTTATAGATTTTTTATCAAGTTTGGAAAAATTTTGATCAATATTTATGCAGATATTTTTTCATCACAATCACCCCTTTTGGGGGACTCTATTGAGACTGCTTAAACTGTCTCAGAGAACACTAATGCTCGGTTTATACTTCTCTCTAGTCTTTTCCCCTCTGTGTTTCATTTGGAATAATTTCTATTGCTATGTCTTCAAGTTTACTAGCATTTTCTTCTGCAGTTTATCCCATCCAGTGTATAATTCATGTCAGACAGTGTATTTTTCTTCTCTAGTAGTTTTATTTAGGCATTGAAAAATATGTTTTCATATGGCATAAGCTTTCCTCTAACTTCTTGAATATATGGAACATAATTAGATAATTGGCTTTAATATCCCTCTCTACTAATTCTATCAATGGTGTCATTTCTAGACATGTTTCTAATGATTGATTTTTCTCACTATGGTTTGTGTGACTCTACTTTTTTGCATACTTGATAATTTTTATTTGGACACTGGACATTGTAAATTTTGCCTTGTTGAGTGCTAGATATTTTTTCTATTCCTTTAAATATTTTTAATTTTTGTTCTGGGTTGCAGTCAAGCTGCTTGAAAATAGTTTGATTCTTTGAGACTTGCTTTTAATCTTTTTTTGCCAGAACCAGAGCAACATTCATCCTAGGGCTAATTTACCTCCACTACTAGATAATACCCTCTGAATAATTAGCCTCATTCTTCTGTGTTTTATGAAGTTTTATGACACAAGTTGGCTGGGAAATGAACTATTCCAGGTGAATTGTTCTACCCCCTCCTTTCCATTGTTTTCCCCAGTCATGGGTAGTTTACTCAGATGCATGTGCTGATCAGCTAAAAGCTCAATGGGACCCTCTGAAGTTGTTTTCTCTCTCTAGCTCTCTCCTCTCTGAGGAGTCTGCTCCTCTCTAGTACTCTTCCCTGTAAATTCTAGCCACCTCCACCTCTAGAATCTTCAACTGTCTCCTCTGCTCAGGGAGACTTCTGGGCTCTGCTTGAGTTCCCTTTCCTGTGCTGGGCCTGGAAACGCTCTCCAGACAGTTAGCCAGGGACTCTGTAGTCCTCACTTCCTTTGTTTTCCTTCTTTCAAGGATCACTTTGCTGTGTTGCCTATTTTCTGTACCTGAAAACTGTCATATCATATGCTTTATCTGATTTATAAGTTATTTAAGATAGACGGGTAAGTTTAGTGCCTGTTACTCCATTGTAGTGGGAAGTGGAAGTCTTCTGGATTTACATTGAAAGTAACAGTGGTCATTTTGAGAGTTAGCATTTATTGAGTCTTTAACCATGGACAGAAGTGTTGCACATCCTTTAAATCCTACCATAATGCCAGGAGGCATTCAGTGGACCTCTGCTGCATATTTCTATCTGAGGACACTCCCCCTCTTCTTCCACTATTTAGTATCACCCTCATTTCTCCTGTTTGCCTCTTTCCCAGTCTTTGTGTTCCCGGAGGGGCTTGTAACTCTGACCACAAGGGTAAGTATGTAAGCTAGAAGTGACTGCCATCCCAATGACTGTAGTGATTGATACAGAAGTAGGCACATGGATCAAGTCTGGCCAATAAGAATTTATCGCTGGGGTTAGGTAAATGAATGTTGGGCAGGGAAAGGCCGCCTTTTGTCCTGGGATCACTGGCTGGGATTCCATAAGCCTGGAGCTGTCTTTGCCATACTTGTTGCCCCCTCCCCCAATATAGAACTTGGAAGAGGCCCATCTGCAGTGGGTGAGGGTGAGCTAGATTTCTGTTGTTTGTAGCTGAGGATTCCTGGCTAAAATGGATACCTGTGTAATATGCCTACTTTATAGACAGGGAAACTAATGTCTAGAGACTTTAAGTAACCTGTCCAACATCACCCAGGAAATGGCAAAGCTGGGAGTCTCACCTACGTCTATGTAACTTAAGAGCTCTGCCCTTACCACTCATTTTACTGCTTCGCAGTGTGTGTGTGTGAGAGAGAGGCGGGTGTTGAGACCGGAAATGACAGGATCAAATGTCTGAAGGTGAACAGGAAAGAATCAATCCAGAACAGGGAGACCAGGATGTGGCTGGACTCTCCTCATGTGAGATGATGGGGCCAGAGGAGGAGTGAGGAGCCCTGAGGACTCTGTCCCCTGTCCCCTGCCTGGAGCATGGTTTCCTGGGTTGTGGGAACCAATGGAGAGAAACCTGGAGAGAACTTCCAGGGAGTTGGCTAAGGCCAGCCGGTGTCAGAGCAGGTGAGCAGCAGAGGTGACGTCTTTCCAAGGCCTTTGTGCCCTGGGCTGCCTGGATTTGGGGCGGCTGTGCTCGTGCTTCCTGTGGTTTTTCTCTTATTTTTGCCTTGCTGCCTATGCAACAGAATCGATTATTTGAAGCACTTATCCTGTTTTATTCCCCCAGCCTCTGTAATTGCAGAGTTTTCTAAGCTGAAGAGACACCATCAACAAAGTTGTGAAGACATCTCATCACTGCTACCACCTTAGGCAGTTGGTTCTTAGTTTCTCTGTCTGTATAACAGAAATTGTGGTCCTTTCGCTTCCTTTATGTTTTAGAAACATTTCCCTTGTTTTTTTTTTTTTTTTTTTTTTTTTTTTTTTTTTTTTTTTTGCGGTACGCGGGCCTCTCACTGTTGTGGCCTCTCCCGTTGCAGAGCACAGGCTCCGGACGCGCAGGCTCGGCGGCCATGGCTCATGGGCCCAGCCGCTCCGCGGCATGTGGGATCTTCCCAGACCGGGGCACGAACCCGTGTACCCTGCATCGGCAGGCGGACTCTCAACCACTGCGCCACTAGGGAAGCCCTTCCCTTGTTTTTATCTGTATCTGTGCCTCTCCAGCTCTTTCCCTGAGTTATAATTTATTGTGAGCATCTGAGTTGCCAGGCACTGTGCTGGGTACCATCTTGCTTCCAGTGAGTCTCTAATCCTGCCCCTCTTCCTGCCTGGCCCGCACAGGAGCTCAGTGGAAGGATCTGAGCCCAAGGCTTGTGGCTAACTTGGTCAGTGGTCTTTGGTCAATTGTTTCCTCTTTCTGGGCCTCCACGTTCTCATCTGTGAAATCGTCACAGCACGAAGTTGGTTATTCTTGAAGGGACCAAGCTGGGCATTGTTTCTGATCTCAGAGTCGAGGGCATCTGAACCCTGAACAGTCCCAAAGGTCCTGCCTCTGCCCTATAGGTCACATCCATGAACGTGGCCTCCTGCTGCTGTCCCCAACTCTGCCCATAGTTTCAGCCTCTGCCTGGGCCAAGGGGCTCCTTGGAGCAGGGGCCATCCTGCCTTCAGTGCTCTGCTTACTGAAGAGGCTTCTCCCTCTTGACACACATGGGCTCCCAGTGGGACAATCCGTCAGCCCCACCTAAAGGCACTTTCAGGACACAATTACCAACAGGAGGACCACATGTTTCTTCCCGGCCCCCACCTGACACTCTAACCATTCTCAGCATTTTCAGCCACTTGACTGGCTTCAGTGGTGACCCTGTGCTTCCTCCTCGTTTCCTCAAGTGAAGGTCTCATTTCCTGGGACTTTCCTACCACGGGCCTCAGTCAGAGTAAACTGAACCTTCCTGATGTTTCTTAAGATCTTTGAGTCTCAGAGAACAGGAATTGATCTTCTTGCTTAGTTCCTCCAAGGAGGCCCTGGGCTACTTAGAAAAATCACCCACTCTAAGTCCCACCATCCTTCATGTCCACGGTTCAAGAGTTTCTCTTACAGACAAAAAACCCCACAAAAAACGAAGGACCAAAGCAAACAAACAAAAACAACAACAAAAAACCCCAACCAACCCAAACTCCCCACCCCCACCAAAACCCAGCCCAAACGAAAATATCAAATTGCAACCCACTGGGTACATTGCAACATAAATAAATAGGTTTTCTAGTTCAAGATAAGGATTGCAAATATTTGCAGAGTGATTTCCACAAGCCTATTGCTACATACAGATTATATCGTTCTTTCCGCACTACATCACTATGAGGGAGGTACCTGTGTCAGTCTGGGTCCACTCAGGAGACAAACCACATAGTCATTTAAACAGGGCAAGTTTAATATAAAAATCATATTTACTCCGACAGCAGAGTGATGATAGACTTGAAGAGAGAACTCTTAAGAATTCACCAGGGCTGAGGGAGAGTATCCAAAGAAGGAGACTCTAGGAAGGGGGCTCCCTTGGCAAAGCTGGGCTTCAGACTTCGATGGAGAATGTCTGCTTGCAGCCCCTGGATGACAGGGAAGTCCACTGGGTTGCTTACCACAGCTTCCAGGCAAGGAGGAAAACCCCTCGGGGGTTCAGTTCAGCCGAGGTTGGTGGGCAGGCACTAGAGGGTGTCCTATGCTGCTGTGAGCCTGGAGACTGGATTGCACGGTGTCTGTATCCGAGTATATAGAGACTCACCCTCACAATAATAGATGCATGTTCTGGATCTGGCTTTGTGCTTCCTGCCCATAATGCCTCTTCTAGCATCATCACCCGTGAGCTCCAGAATGCCTTATCTGCCATCACGGCATTCCTCATAGCACGGCTGCTGATCAGGGAACTCATGTCACGGCAAGGGAAGCACAGCCATCGGCTCGTGTCCGTGGAATGAACTGGTCTTACCACACACCCGGAAGTGGATGGTCTGATTGAAAAGTGGCATGGCTCCCGAAGGCTCAGTTGTGGAGCCAATTGGGAGACAAAGCCCTGAGAAGCTGGGTTCTCTTTTAAAGGATGCAGAGTATGTTTTGAATCCAAGAAATGTTTGTCACCTCCTTTCCCCAACCCCTGCCCTAAGCTTGAAGACGTAAAGAAGCCCACCCTGGTGGGTGTCCCCTGGCGGAACTGCCCAGCCTCCATCCTCATCCCCTTCAGCTCAGCCCCGCCAAGGGAGGTCACCTCCGCTGCCCAGCCCAGGCCTGCCCGGCCCTACGCACCTGTCCACGTGGCTCAGCTCAGATGGAGCTTGATCAGATCCTCTAAAAATGAGTTTTCTCTGTGTGTCAGCCCTTCACCTCTCACTGCACTAGTCCCTGAGCATTTAATAGGAGTGAAAAGATAGGAGAAAAAGGTCCGGGCATACTTTAATTGAGATCCATGTTGAAAATCTGAGAGAAGAAAAGGTTAAAAATGCATCTGGTGTTACCGCTGTGAGCGAGGCTGCCGTGAACACTGCCTGATGAGGAGAGTCTTCATTTTCTCCCCAAACTGTCTCCGTGCATAGAGAGGGGCTTCATCCTCCTCTGGCCTCCTGACGTTTGGGCTATAGGACAGTCTCTGACCCACGTCCACCCCGAGATCGCAGTCATTCCACACAAACCGACATATACTTACCACGTGGAGTCTGCAGCTGGGCGCAGTTCACTCCAGCCAGAGGCCATCGGTTTTTCCATCTTTCCTGCTGTAGGGGGACAAATAGGGGGGCAGTGACACATGCTGAGAGCCTCCTGTTGTCTGGGCTCTTCACCTGGAATATCTCTTGGCATCATTACAGAAAGCTTGCAAAGGAGGAGGTGGGGTAGAGGGGGGCCGCTTACTCATGCCCGGATCTGCCCACTATCTGCTGGGCATCTCCACGCTCAGCACGCATCCTGGGCACGGGGAACGTGACAGTGACCCCGATGCAGTCAGTCCCTGCGTGTAGAAGCCAAAAGGAGGAGCACATGATGGCAAGCGGAAACGCAGGCTGGGGGGCTTCTGGGCAGTATCTGGAGGGAGTGTTGAACTGAGGTTGCAGATGCTTAGCCGCCAGCCAGGTGAAGAAGGGAAGGAAGAGGGTTCCAGGAAGAGGGAACATCACTGCAGAAGCCTGGAGGCAAGAGAGGATCAAAAGAGCTCAGGGTACAGAAAGCAGGTGGCAGGGGACCTTTCCCAAGGTCACACAGAAAAGGGCCAAGCCAGGATCCTAACCCAGGCTGAGCTGCTCCAAGCATAGGGCTCGCTATCACCCACCTGGGTGGATGGGTCAGCCTTCGCAGCAACTGAGAGGAGAGGGGACTCCTGAAGCCCAGGGCCCTGGCGGTGGTCAGGAAGCCTCACCGGTTTCCTGGCCTTCCAGGTCCTTCCAACGAGTACCTCCCCTCTGACCTGTCCCAGAGCCTAACGTTGCTTCTGCAATGTCCTTCTTTGTAACTGTCTTGGTAGGCATTCTGAGGTCTCTACACTCATCACCCCACCCCCAGGGCAGGCAGGGCCCAGGAGCTCCCCGTGCCTGGGAGCCCTGATGCACCCCTTTCCTGTAGCCACATTAGTCTCTCAAGGTCCTCATCCCACCCGCCTGAACCAAGGACTGCCAAGCGTCTAAGACTTCACAGGTAGAGGCGTCAGAATTCATGGCGGGGTGAGGATGCTGACATCAGCACTGGATGTGACCACGGGGATAAAGGAGGATTCTCAAGGGACCCAAAGGGCAGTTTACACCAAAGGGAATCTTTTCGAGGTTTTTGGGGTAACTGATGTTCTGCCTGATCCCAGAAGGCAGCCTTTGGGAGACGTGGGTTTGAATCCCAGCTCTACAATGAACCGGACACACAGCACAAGGCAATCCACATCATATCCTGAGCATGGGTATCCCCATCTGCAAAAGGGGATAATATGCTTACTTTCCCAGCAGGCTGCTGGGAATATGCGACGGGATAATCCGTTTAAAGCTCTGAGGACAGCGCCTGGCATAAAACTCACCGTCACTCGGTCTTCAGTGCTCCCGCCATCCCATTCGAGCCCTCCCCAGCCCCAGCCTTTATCGCTGTTCATTCATTCACTCAGTCACTCATTCACCAAGCGTTGATTGACAACTGCTCTGGGACACCTGGGCTGGACATTGGGAACAAGGAGACTCAGCTCCAAGCAGCCCCAGTCTGGTGTGGGGAGGTAGGAATTCACAGAGGTGCCATGCCCGTCCCCCGACCCCGGGCCACGTGGGCCCCGGCTCTGCTAGTCTGCTTCCCGAAGGCCTAGTGGGTAGAAACGATGCGACAGCTGGGGGAACAGCCAAAGCAAGTGAGTAAACTAGCAACAACTACAAAAATAGTTACATGAAAACTGATGAGAAGGAATAAAACAATGATGAGAAACAAATGCCAGATTTGGGGAGGGGGCTGTAGGGGGACCTTGGGAAGTGCCTGAGGAGGGGGAAAGGGGAGGAGCTTCCAGCAGAGAGAACAGGTTGCTGGCTACATGCCCCCAGCGTTATGCAAATTACTTCACTCCATCCGCACTACAACCTCGGGGTGGGGGAGGGTAGGGGTTGTCATTGTCCTGTTTTACAGGGGAAGGGACTGCAGCCCCAGAAAGTTGTGGGGTGAGGGGGCCAAGTCACACAGCCAGGAAGGTCCCAGCCAGGATCAATCCACCCTCGTGGGGCAGGGAGGGGTCAGGGCCGGGCAGGGGGAGGAGGACGAACTCGGTGGCCTGGCTGGGCTGAGTGCAAGCGCCCTGTGGAATGGCCTGGGAGGCCCCTTTGACCCCCGAGGGATATGACCCCAGGGACTGCAGAAGGCTCCTCTGCGGCCAGAAATGCAACCTGGGATCAAGGGAGCAGAGCAGCGGGGATCTGACCTAGACCCTCCCCGGTTAGCTGTGTGCCCTTGGGCAATGCACGTGACCTCTCTGAGCCTTGGTTTCATCGAGTCTATGGAGGAGCAGCACCAACTCAGGAACTCGTCTGCACTCGTCTCCTGGGTGAGGAGGGGGAGGCACTCAGACCCCCTGCTCCTCTCTGGGCCCCAGTGCCAGGATCTCTCTCTGGCTTCTGGAATCTGGGATGTGTCCAGCTCAGCATGAAACGTAAGAGATGTAAGAACTATTCTGCACCAGAAGCTCTCAGATCTACCCCGGGGGAGGAGTAATTTGTTCCTCATTGAGCCAAATGTCATACGTCACCGTCGGACCATTTTTACTGTGGAATATTTTCCGATTTCCTCATTCCCACCACCTACTAATTTCCAGTTTCCTCCTCTTCCTCCAGTTCTACTTCCTACCTCTGAAGTGAGGCCCTCAGTACCCCCTTTCTTCCTTCTCTTCAGTGTTCGTGAGCTTGGGCTGTGAGTTCCTCACTGTTCCAGGCCCAGGGAAGCATCCTGGAGCTTCCTGTGTGGAGGGAAGATGACAGAAGGAGATGAAGACGTGACCCTGCCTGCCCTCCAGAGTCTGGCTCCTTCATGGGACCCTGGGCGGTGGGGGGAGGCAGCACAGGGATCCGCCTTGACAATGCATGGAAACACTCCCAGGGACTATGGAAGCAAAACAAAAAGGTGATTGGCTGTCCCTGAAGATCAGGGAGGGCTTCCTGGAGGAGAACACATCTGAGTCGAATCTTAACAGACGAATGCCAGGTCAGATCATGTCAAGGGGACTCACCTCCAAGGTCATATTCATTGAATGGATGAATGAATGAATGAGTGAGTGAATGAATCTAATCCAGACCCTCCACTTGGCACAGAGTTGGGTCTTGTGCCCTCCAGACTCTGTCACAAACTGGCTAGCCCACCCCTCAGCCCCAATAGACAGCCCCTCTACCTTCCTAGGAGAGAAAGTTCCTTGCCTCCAGGCTGGCAGAGGTTTCAGGCCACCTGAGCCAGCCAGACAGGAGCTTCCCTCTACTTTGGGGGCATCCTGGGCTCTCCATCTTAAAAGCCTGAGGCGCTGGGTTTCTCTGTGGGTTTGCTCACAGCTTCCAAGAGGCAGCAGATCAGGAGAAGGGCACAGACCTGGGCTCAAACCTCACCTTTGTCCCTTAGTAGCCGTGTGACCTTGAGCAAGTCGCCACACCTCTCTGAGTCTCAATGTCATAGTAATACTGACTTCATGGGAGGTTGGTTGCTACAGGACCCTGAGCCTCCATTCCTCCCTGTGTCCACGTCCTTCGCAACGTGGGTTTTTTCACTCTTCCCATCAAAAGGTGAAGTCTCTTCCCCACCCCTTAGATCTGGCTGGACTTATGACTTATTTTGGCCAGCAGAATGTGGTGGAAGTTACGCGGCAGCCCCAAATAAGCTTTTTGGATCCCTGTGGCCTCCAGATGGGCAAGCCTGGGCCAACCTCCTGGAGGATGAGAGACCACGTGAAGCTGAGCTGAGTCAGCCCCAAATCTGACCTGCAGCTGACCCCTGGCTGCCTGCCAGCCAACGAAACTCAGAATAAAACTGTCCAGCTGACCCCCAGGCTTGTTAGCTAAACGAATATTTATAGCTTTAAAGCCTTGTATGTTGCAGTTGCTTGTTATGCAGCATTATTTTGGCCGATACATCTTCATGGGGTTCTTGTGAAGAGAAAATAAGCTAGTAGGTTCAAATTGCTTAGCATCACCACCAGACACACAGTAAGCCCTCAGTGGACCTTCCCTCAGGGAATGCTTGTCTTTGTCATCAGTGTGAAGATGTGGGTGGGCAATGCCCTCTGTTCACAGTGACTCCCCCTCATGTGATCACCAGCCTGGCACCGTGGAGCTGCCTGCCCACTTAGGAGCTGTGTGACCTTGGGCAAGTGCCTTCACCTCTCTGAGCTTCAGAGCGGGATGAAGATGTCTGCCTTGCAGAGTTGTTGGGAGCCTCCTTCTGCAGGCTGAGGTGTCCAGGTTCCCGGATGGTGTGGAGGTGGGACCCAGATGAATGTGCTCCATTTGGGGGTGGCTCAGATGGGCCACATTCTGGCAGATGAGCTGAATATGAGTTGAATGACTGAGTGATGTCAAGTCGATGTTTGTTATTATTACATCCTCCTCGGGAAGCTGTTCCTCTCCCTTTAAGCCCAGGTGCTCACTCCCTCCTTCAGGTTTTACTGTCCCCGAACTTCCCTCCATCACAATTCACCTCACTGTGCCCTCAGGATTATTCTGGAAACACAACTATTGTCACATCAATTCTCTCTCTGACTTTTGTACTCCACTTAAAACACTTCAGTGGGATTCTGCTATTCTTGGGACAAACCCCCAGATTCCTGAGGTGGCATTTGAGGCCCCACACAGTCTGCCTCTTGCCTCCCCCATTTCTGCCCTCCAATCACACAATCCTTGGAGTTCTTCACTGTTGCCAACAGCTGTCCACCCACAGGGCCTTTGCACATGCTGTTCCTTTGTCTGAAGGCTCTCCCTCATCCCCGAGCTCATGTGAAACTCCTATTCTCCCTTCAGATCCCAGCTCCGCCATTCTAGTCTGCAGAGATTCTCGGTGACATGCTGACTGAGCCCTGCGTGACCTTTACTGCACATGTGGCCTTACGCTTTACTGCATGTGTGGACTTACGCTTCTTTGTGTGATCCGTTAACCTCTGTCTCCCCCTCTGGACTGTGAGCTCTGTGGGGCTGGGACCATGGAGGTTTTGCTCCCTGCATAGCAGGTACTCAACAAATGTGCTGCATAAACTAATGAATATTGTCACTGCCAGGCTTCCCTCTGTTAGTGCACTTCTTTCCGCAAGATGGGGACGATGGTCTCAGTTGTCTCCATAGCCTGGTGCCATCTCAGGGTTTGCACCTAACCAGCATCATAAGCTGTCAAATGAAGGGAGGGAGGGAGAGGGGATTTGAGATTTAAAAGAGTCGCTGACTCACTGTTGGGGTCAAGTCTGGAAAGCTGTCTGTGTGGAGAACAGCTGCATCTCCCCCTGCACGCAGGCATCTGGCTCCCCAGATAGTCCCCGCTTCTCCAGCCCCACCCGCTCACGGAGGAGAATACCCCACAGAGCAGCTGATGTGTATTTTCATGCCGTGTGGTGGTGTTTGGCTTCTGTGGGCTCATTACAAGGAAATGGGTTGTCAGCACGGGCTCCGGAGGCAGAACATGAGGGAAAAGGGCTAATTTCCCCAACTGTGGACATAATGGGGAGAGTCTTACCTTCGCAGGGTGCTGATCCCATGGGGGAATTTGCAAGGGAAATCACAGGGCCTGCAGACATCGCAGTTCTAGGGCTGATGAGACACTTGTGGGAATTGTGTCTGGTGGCGCTGATTGGCTGATGGAATATGGTCTAATGGCCTCATCAGAGCACTTGTGAGACCATTGTCCTCTCAGAGTAGATGGGCAAGGGCACCGCCATCCTTGTTCCCATCCAGGAGCACCTGGAACAGAAACCGGGTGAACACAATGTTCCCAGGAGCTCCTGCTCTGCCCTGCCCACCACCCCCTTCCTGGGGGCCGCCTCCAGCTCGGCCTGGAAGGCAGCTCCACCTGCTCTGGGGAGAGGCTCCTGGGTACCTGCTTGAGGAAGACCTTGAACCTTCTCATGGAGAATTCCAGACCCAGAGGCCTAGAGATCTGGGGGCAACAAACTGTGAGAGGCTCCTCCCTCTCTGCATGCTCTTCTTCTCCTTCAGTTTGTCCCAGCTTGAGCTCCCCCTCCTCCAGGAAGCCCTCCCAGATGCCTCCAGCCCATGCTGGCCTCTTCCTCTCCTAAGTCTTCTCTCATGCTCTGCGGGGCAGGGTCGGGTGGAGGATGGAGCATGGGCCTTAGTGGCGGAAGTCTGGGCTTTGGACTTGCTCTGCCATCTGAGCTCTGTGACCTTGGGAAAATCACTTAATTTCTCTGGAACTCCATCACTTCCATTTAAATCAGGGTCCGTAATAGCAGGGATGATTGTGTGCTGTTCCCTCTTTGTATCCAGGTCAGACTCCTTCATAGGATGATGAGATTCTCCATGGCAGGGACTGAGTCTGACTCTTTTCTGGATTTCTTGGGTCAACAGGAGGATACACAGATATAAATGTAATTGTCAATGCACAATGTCCAGTGGGAATGTGAGGGATGACATTCTGGCACCAGGCTCCCCTCCCGGGACCTGACCTCACCTCAGTGTTCTCTGCAGAGCATCCAGCTTTTCTGGGCATTCTGGGGCCCACCTGAGTGACACATGTTCAGGCAGCTGCTTCCTGGAAGCATATGGGGTCCCCCGGACCCTTGCTTCTCTGGGAGATTCCAGGCAGAACTCTGTCACCCTCCACCAGGTAGCCCAGGATCCCGCGTATGGAGTGCTGTCCTGGGAATCAGAGATCCCTGGCCCCAGACCCCGCTCTTTCTAGCTTGTGGCAACTCTCTGGCCAGGTCACATCCTCTTTAGCATCCTCTGTTTCCTCTGTGACATGGGGCCAATAATAATAGCAGCTGCCCTAGGTCACCTGACTGGTCAGTGGCAGATTTCAGCCTGGGATTTTAGGACAGGTCTGGGGAGCTCCAAAGCCCAGTCTTCTCCATTAGGCTCATTGTCCGTACAGTGTGATGTGCTGGGGATGTGCGTACAGTTAATGCTATTATCCTTTTACTCCAGCATCTTCTGGCCTGCGAGAGTCTAGTCCCAGACCAATTAGCCCGGAGCTAATTTCCCATTTCCCATCTCTCCTTGGGGTTCTGTTCCCACAGAGAAGCAGGCCGCTTCCTTGAACTCATCCAGTCTCCTCCAAATGTCAAGTGAGCAGACATAGTGCTGTGTGGGGGAAGAGCAGATCTCCTTCTCCTTTTAAAATTATTTTTTAATTTAAAAAATTTTTTAATTTTTTTTCTCCTTCTCCTTTGTAGGTCTCTGATTCATGGTCCTGGCTAGGCTATTTATAGCTCAGTAGCTCTTGGGAAAGGGGAGAGAGCTGAGGGAGTCAGGGGGCAGGAGAGATTTCTGGGTTCGTTTGTTTTATTCTTCACAAATGTTTACCTAGCTCCTAAAGGGACCAAGCGCTGTGTTTCCCCACGTGGTGGCTAGAGAGCAGGGTTAGGGCTCACTGGGTTGTGGGTGATAGAAACACAACTCCAACTGGCTGAGACAGAAAGGGAAATGCGTTAGATCGTGAAACTGGGAAGCCTGGGGGCGGGGGGGGGTATGCTGGCTTCAGGTTTGCCTTGATCCAGGGGCACAAGCAGTTGCGCCTGGTTTGTACAGGCACCATTCTAGTGCCGAGGATACGGTAGAGAGCCGAACAGACAAGGATCTCTGCCTTTGTGGGGCTCATGTTCAGTGTGATTAGGACACATATATTCTTTTTTTTTTTTAACATCTTTATTTGAGTATAACTGTTTTACAATAGTGGGTTAGTTTCTCCTTTACAACAAAGTGAATCAGTTATACATATACATATGTTCCCATAACTCTTCCCTCTTTTGTCACCCTCCCTCCCACCCTCCCTATCCCACCCCTCTAGGTGGTCACTAAGTACAGAGGTGAACTCCCTGTACTATGCTGTAGCTTCCCACTAGCTATCTAATTTACATTTGGTAGTGTGTATATGTCCCTGCCACTCTCTCACATCGTCACAGCTTACCCTTCCCCCTCCCCATATCCTCAAGTCCATGCTCTAGTAGGTCTGTGTTTTATTCCCTCCTACCACTAATCTCTTCATGACATTTTTTTTTTTTAGATTCCATACATATGTGTTAGCATACGGTATTTGTTTTTGTCCTTCTGACTTACTTCACTCTGTATGACAGATTCCAGGTCCATCCACCTCATTACAAATAACTCAGTTTCATTTCTTTTTATGGCTGAGTAATATTCCATTGTATATAGGACACATATATTCTTACTCTCTCTGATTCTCCACCTTTTCTTGCTGTGTTTGTCTGGCTTCATTCTCAGACAGGCTATCCCCAAGATGGCCACAAGCAAATCATTCTCATCCTGATCTTCACCAATTTAGCAATCCCAAAGGAAAGCAATGGCCTCTTACCCACTTTTACCAAAAATCCAAGGGCTAACTCTGAGCATCAGCCTGGGGCTGAGCCCAATACTGTGGCCAGGGGAATGGAAGCCACTGATAGGTTGGGCCTGACACCATCAACAAAATGAAAAGGCAACCTACTGAATGGGAGGAAATATTTGCAAATCACATGTCGGATAAGCGGTTAATATCCATAATACATAAAGAACTCCTACAACTCAATAACAAAAAAACCCAAACAATCCAACTAAACAATGGGCAGAGGATCTGAATAGACATTTTTCCAAATACATACAATGGCCGACAGGAACATTAGGAGATGCTCAACATTACTAATCACCAGGGAAATGCAAATCAAAACCACAACGAGCTATCATCTCACACCTGTTAGAAAGTCTATGATCAAAAAGACAAGAAATAACAAGTGTTGGCAAGGATGTGGAGAAAAGGGAACTCCTGTGCACCGTTGGCGGGAATGTAAATTGGTGCAGCCACTGTGGAAAAACAGTATGGAATTTTCTCAAAAAATCAAAAATAAAACCAATGTATGATCCAGCAGTTCCATTTCTGGGTATCTATCTAAAGAAAAAAACCTCACAAACTCGGAAAGGTATTTGCACCCACATGTTCACTGCAGCAGTATTTACAATAGCCAACATATGGAAATAACCTAAATGTTCACTGATGGATGAATGGATAAAGAAAATGATATATATACACAGTGGAATAGTATTCAGCCATAAGAAAGAATGAAATCTTGCCTTTTGCTACAACATGGATGGACCTTGAGGGCATTACGCTAAGTGAAGTAAGTCGGGTAGGAAAAGACAAATACCACGTGATCTAATTTATCTGTGGAACCAGAAAGAACCCCCATGAGTCACGGATACAGAAAACGGATTGGTGGTGCCAGAGGCGGGGGGTGGGTGGGTGGGTGAAATTGGTGAAGGGGATCAAATGGTACAAACTTCCAGTTATAAAATTAATAAGATGTGAGGATGTAACGGTGTATACCATGTACAGCATGGTGACCATAGTTAATAATATTGTATTGCATATGTGAAAGTTGCTAAGAGAGTAGATCTTAAAACTTCTCAACACAAGAAAAAACATTCTATAACTATGTACAGTGACGAATGTTAACTAGACTTACTGTGGTGATCATGTCTCAATATATACAAATAACAGAGCATCACGTTGTACATCTGAAACGAATGTAGTATTTTTTGAATTTATTTTATTGACGTATAGTTGATTTACAATGTTGTGTTAATTTCTACTGTACAGGAAAGTGACTCAGTCCTACATATATATCTACATTCTTTTTCCTGTTCTTTTCCATTATGATTTATCACAGGATAGTGAATATAGTTCCCTGTGCTCTACAGTATGAAACGAATGTAATATTATATCCTAATAAAATATTATGTCAGTAGCATAAAATATGAAATAGGAATAAGTCTAACAAAAGATGTGAAAGACTTGTACACTTAAAACTACAAAATAGTGCTGAGGGAAATTGAAGAAGAACTAAACGAGTGAGAAATACTGTGTTCATGGGCCAGAACTCCATATTGTTAAGATGTCAATTCTTCCTAAATTAACCTAAAGATTCAATAGAACCCTGTTTTATTTAGGCATTTAGTATTCCGTGCTGGACGCTGGGAAGCACTGCACACAGGAATTTATGGATGTTGGGACAAATGACCCATGAGCACTAAAGGATGTGAAATAAAGTTTACTACTCACAGAGAAAATAGCAAAAGCATTCCCCAAAGAGTAGAGCTTGGTTTGGAGTGAATAAGACAGAGGGTGGGGGCGGTGGCTTTGAATTTTTATCGAGGTGAGAGGGTGGACCTGGAGGAGGCAGTGCACATCCGGGGACTGGGGCTTGAGTGATTTGAAATTCCTGCCGGTGCTAAGGGACAGAGGGACATGAAGCCTTTCTTATCCGGATGCCCAGATGTGGGCCAACAGGAAAAGGGGAGGAGTGGAGCCTTGAAAGCTGTCAGAATAAAATATGGAGTCCTTCTCATTATTACAAATCCCAATCAAAATCCCATTAGCCTTTTTTTTGTTTTTTTGGTAGAAATTGGCAAACAGATTCTAACTTCATAAGGAAATGCCAAGGACCTAGAAAAGCCAAAACAACTTTGAAAAAGAAATATAGATTCAAAGGACTAACTACCTGATCTCGACTTATAATGAAGTCACAGTAATCAAGACAGTGTGGCCTTAGCATCATTATAAACAGATCAATGGAACAGAGTAGATGGTCCAGAAATAGACCCACAAAAATACGGATATCTGATTTTTGTCAGCATTGTGAAGGCGATTCAGTGGAGTAAGGACAGTCTTCACAGCAAATGGTAGTGGGAACAATTGAGCAGCCATAAAACAGAAAAACAGAAGGAAACTTTGGTCCATATCTTGTATTATATTCAAAAACTAACTCAAAATGAATCACACACACAACTGTAAAACCTGTAGCTATAAAACATCTCAAAAAATAGGAAAAAACCTTTGTCACCTTGGTTTAGGTAAAGATTTCTTAGACATCATTTAGATATTATGAACAAAATGATGCATCAGAGGGACTTCTCTGGTGCAGTGTTTAGGACTCTGCTCTCACAGTGCAGGGGGCCTGGGTTCGATCCATGGTCAGGGAACTAGATCCCACATGCATGCCGCAACTAAGGAGCCTGAGAGCTGCAACTAAGGAGCCCTCCTGCCAAAACTAAGACTTGGTGCAACCAAATTAATCTTTTAAAAAAGTTAAAAAAATGATGCATTGGACTTCATCAAAATTAAAAACTTCTGCTCTTGGAAAGACTCTGTTAGGAGAAAGAAAAGAGAAGCCACAGACTTGGGGAGAGGGAGAAAATACTTGTAAAGCATATATTTAATAAGGACTTCTATACAGAATATGTAAAGAATTTTCAAAATTCAATAAGAAAACAACCAACCCAATAAAAAATGGCAAAAGATCTGAGCAGACACTTTACCAAAGAAGATACACAGATGGCAAATAAGCAAAAGAAAATATGCTCAACCTTCTTAGTCATTACATATAAATTAGAACCACTACATACACTATTAGAATGGCTAAACCTATAAAGACTGAACATACCACATGTTGGCAATTATGTGAAGGAAATCAAGCTCTCTGGCACTACTGGTGAGAATGTAGAATGGTACAACCACTATGGAAGACAATTTGACAGTTTCTTAAAAAGTTAAAAAGATACCTATCATGGTGAAGCAATTTCACTCCCAGGAATTTTCCCAAGACAAATGAAAGCATGTGTCTCTATAAAGACTTGTACATGAACATTTATAGCTTTATTACAATAGTCCCAGACTGGAAACAATCCAAACATCCATCAACAGGTGAATGGGTAAAAACATGGAGGTACGTATATCCATACAACGGAATACGATTCATCTTTTAAAAAGAGGTGTGGACTATTAATCTGTGCTCTATCATGGATGAATCGCAAAATAATTGTGCTGAGTGAAAGAAGGCAGACATACTGAGATTCCATTTATAGAAAACTCTAGAAAATACAAGCTAATTTATAGTGACAGGAGATTGATAATTGCAGATGGGGACAGGGGGCAAGAGAGGGGGATGGCTGAATGGCATGAGGAAACTTGAAGATGATGATCTGTTCATTATCTTGATTGGGGTGATGGTTTTATGGGTGTATACATATGTTCAAGACATGAAATTTTACATTTTAAATATGTATAGTTTAGTGTATGCAAAGTAAACAGCAATAAAGCTGTAAAAAACTTACCTGCCTACAAGGTAAAGTCATTGTGAGGGTTAGTGTCAATACCTGTGAATCACCCGGCCCAGCACACAGTAGGCACTAAATGAGCAGGTTGTATACAGGAGGTGCTTGTGGAATGACAGTCCCTCTAGTCTGGGGCTTTGTGGGTAGGATGGTGTGTGTCGCTCCCCATCTGACCGTGACCTCCTCAAGCACAGAACGTGAGCGAGCTTTCTCTCTGTGCCCAGAGCCCTGCACACGGCTGGTTCTCTGCGGTGACATCTGCTGAGTCACTGGAAACTGACATCCTGAGGGATGGAAGGAAGGGAGGGCACTTCATGTTCATTGTCCAACAGCCGACGGGCCTTGAACCTCTCTCAATGTTCATCTGTTCACAGTAGCACACGTCTCTGTGGGACACAAATTTCTTGGCAGCAGAGATGTTATTTAAAGTCCCCTTTGAAATAGCTGGACCATGATGGAAACAGAGCAGTGTCACCGCTGGGGCCTGAGAGATGCCTGAGAAGGGCAGAGGCGCACGGGCGGGATCTATTCCAGGCTTTTCAGAGACGCCTGTGTTATGCCACGTTCAGGATGTGAAGACACTGTCTGACCTTGGCGGTGTGGTGGGGCAGCCTCGCGATCCCGGTGGGCGGGCGTTTGCGAGTGCTGCAGTGACTGGGGACGTGGGGAGCCTTGTCCACTTCCTGCTCTAATCTCATCATTTCTTAGAAATTCCCTGGGCTCACATGGCAGATATGAGAGGAGGTGCCTTTTTCAGAAGCATCACTGGGGACCATTGGGTTAATCAATCTGACCTGTTATGCGCACCATAAAACATCAGAGTCCAGGGTTTGAGTCCTGACTGCTGCTGAGGAGCTCAGAGAGAGTGGGCTCCTCCCTTAATCTTGCTGAGCCGCACTTTCCTCAACTGTGAAACAGGTACTACACTACTGACCTCGTGGAACTGTTGCTTATTGAGACACGTTGTTGCAGATGGCTCGTGGAGCCCACCCACGTGGTTGGGTTTGAGGATCCTGGGAAGATCTCCCCAACCCCCAACTCCCTGGGTAGCTCTAACCCTGCCCTCCACCCAGCTGCCTGACCAGCCTACGCGTTGGGGGAAGAATCACTGAAGAATCATTCCTTCGTGCAAGGATTGCCCAGTTCTGGCTCTGAAGCAGGATATAGATGGGCCCCAGGCTGAGCAGCTGAAGTCTCTCCCCTGTGGACAGATACTGCAATATAAAGATAATGATAGGGGTAGAGAGGAGCTGAGTCCTGCCCAGATAAGAAATAAAGAGACCACATATTTCTCATTCTTGAGGTCAAGGAGAACTTCCCAACTACGCAAGTGCAGAAAGGCTCCTTGGGCGCCAAAAAGGGAGGGGTTGCCACCCCATAATAGGTGGTGTCAACCTTCCCAAAGGCTTCTGCGCTGGAATCCATCTTGGCTAAGAGGTGTGCGTGCCCACAGGGGAGGACCCTGAGTTATGCCAAACATGGACTCAGAGCCAGGCAAAGCAAGATGATTGGCCAGAGGAAACCTGGAAGAAATGCCCCATATAAGTGATTTATGTCTCTTTTTTTTTTTTTTGCGGTATGCGGGCCTCTCACTGTTGTGGCCTCTCCCGTTGCGGAGCACAGGCTCCGGACGCGCAGGCCCAGCGGCCATGGCTCACAGGCTTAGTTGCTCCGCGGCATGTGGGATCCTCCCGGACCAGGGCACGAACCCGTGTCTCCTGCATCGGCAGGCGGATTCTCAACCACTGCGCCACCAGGGAAGCCCCCATATAAGTGATTTAAACTACCATGACGGTGCGGCTCTCTCTCTGAGCCTGCCCATGTGTGCCTATTCACCGGTACTCTTTTTCCTACTGATAAACACCTTACTTGTTTTGCTACTTTCCGTCTCTTTGTTGAAATTCATTTCTACAAAGCAGACAAGCCAGGGTCTCGTCACTAGCCAGTGGCCCTTGTGGTCTAGCGGTTAGGATTCAGTGTTCTTACTGCCATGGCCTGGCTTCAATCTCTGGTTGGGGACCTGAGATTCTGCTTCAAGCCACTGCTGGCCGAGACCACCTGAGATCAGCTCCACATTTAGAAATCTCCATCAGCCTTATGCCCCTCGGCTTAAATGACTTTGGTACCGGAAACAGTGCCCTTGAAGAACACACAGGCAGTGATGGGGGAGGGGCACATGACAAGCCCATGCTTTGTGCCTAATGGGGTCCTCATTGAATGAGACCAGTTGGCCAGGCATTGCTTTAAGCACTTTATACATTTTAGCTTATTTAACCCTTACACAGACTCCTACCTCCTCCTCCTCCTTCTTCATCCTCAGAATTTGGGGCTCAGTGGTAAGAGGATGGATTCGTTTGTTATTATTTTTTCCCCTGGGGCAATGTTTCTGGACCGCTTCAACTTCCCTCCAGGTAGGTGGCGCCTGCATTCCCAGTGCCTGCCAGAGCAGCGAGCTCACCCCGGGCTGGGGCTGGGAGGTCTTGGGCAGAGCAGCCTGTGCACCCAGCCGGCCCCTGAGCCAGTCAGGGAGGTTGGGGGAGGGACTCTGGCACTCCTGCCCACCTGGCATTGATTCCATATTCTTTTCTTGATGGTGTCCTGGTTTTCCACTGGGAGAATCAGCTGAGCCCTATGGTAGGAACTCATGGCCCCTGACCTTGCCCAGATGCTCTCCTCTGTCCTGGAGGGCAAGGAGGGCAGGCAGGAGCGGAGGCCAGCCCATTCCAACCCAGATCCCAGCAACACTAGGCGTTGGTTCCTCTTCTAGATCCAGGAGCTGCCTTACATTATCTTGAATCCAGTTTTCATTCTCACATTATGCTGAATCCGGCAACAGGGCCCAGGGCAAGGAAGAGCAGCTCATCCTTGGATACCTGGCGCATCCGCGGGGCCGAGCAAATCCAGCCATTGGGCTTCAGGCTTGTCGAAAAGGGGAGAGGGCTTCCCTGGTGGCGCAGTGGTTGAGAATCCGCCTGCCGATGCAGGGGACACGGGTTCGTGCCCCGGTCCGGGAAGATCCCACATGCCGCGAAGCGGCTGGGCGCGTGAGCCATGGCCGCTGAGCCTGCGCGTCCGGAGCCTGTGCTCCGCAACGGGAGAGGCCACAACAGTGAGAGGCCCGCGTACTACAGAAAAAAAAAAAAAGGGGGAGAGAGGTCTGTGAAGGGAGCTCAGGCAACTTGCCTGGTGACGTGGAAAATAAGGTACCAACAGTCTCTCCTCCAGCCCACCTCTAGTCCTGACCCAATGGCCCTCAGGACCTGGGCCAGGTGCCAGGATGCGCCAGTGACATAGGTGTGCCAGGTGACAGGTGTGATGCCGATGATCCCCTCCTAGACCCTGACTCTAATGGCTGCTGAGCCCTTGTCTCGCTTGTTTGATCAAAAGGGGACGGGGGGGGGGCCATGCCGGTGTCAGCGCATCATTGGAACGAGCAGCAACAAGCTTGGGACAGTCTCAGCCCTGTCATAGTCTCTTTATAGTCACTTACAAGCTCGGTGGCTTTGGGCAAGTGACATAACCTCTCCAAGCCTTATTCTCCTCACCCGGGAAGCGGAGATGATGACGGCTGACGGCGCTGCCTCCTCTTGGGCTGTGGTGAGGCTCAGGTGAGTGACTCCACAGAGAGCCCTCAGGACAGAGGTAAGCTGCTCTTTATGTCAGTTGCCATAACAACGATGATGCTGGTGATGGCATGCTTGATCCCGTTCCCACATCCCCTCTCCTGTCATTAGGTGTCCAATCGCCAAGGCTCTGTCGTCAAGGAGGGGCTTCATTCTTTCTCACTGGCTTAGTTAATCCTAAAACCCAGATCTTGGAGGAGGGGCCAAGGTTTTCTGGCTTTGTCTTGCGCAGCAAGGCAGTTTAGTACTGCTGGTAACTAAAACGGGCCCTGTAGTCAGGCCGGCCGTGACCAGCATGAGGCTGTCGCCTTTTGCTTTCTGATGACAATGATTATGTCTCATAGTCAGGATGACATGTTTTCCCTCCTTTCTCACCTCCCAAAGAGAGATGACTGTCAATAGGGTCTGTGCTGCTGGGTAAGACCTCGCCACCGGAGCAGGGATCGTGCTAGGAGAGTGTCTGGTCCCACCTTCTCACACGGAAGGGAATCTCAGGTGGAAGGAGCAGCAGGAGAAGTTGCGGAAACTGAGGCCCAGAGTGGGGAGGCAACCAGCCCCAGGTCACACAGTGAGTTGGTGGTAAGACCGAGACCAGGGTTTGAATTCCTGACCTAGGGCTCAAACCCTGTCTGTCTTAGTCACATGGATCCCAGGGCCTGGGGTGGCTGGGGCCAGAATTCTAAGCCTGGCACAGACGAGGGAGGAGCAAGTCTGGGCAGGAGGTGTGGACTTGGGTGGAGGTGGAGAGGGATGAAATTAAGCCCACAGTCACGCTGGGCCCCTCGGGGTCTGGAGGGAACAGTGGCTGAGGGTCTCCCAGTCCTGACTGAGCCAGTGCACAGACCTGAACCTGATGGCAGGGCAGCCCGGGATGAAATCATCCTAGGCTCTCAGTGAAATGAGAAAAATCAGGCCAATATTGGACTGTCAGTGTAAGGTTGCCAACTGTTACCACCTCCCAAATGAGTGTCACCTGATCCCAGCTTGGGAAATGCCGCGCGAAGGCATTTAAAAGTCAGTGAGATCTAACAAGAGACTTTCACAGAATTGGCTGGGCTTTCCTGTGAGTCTGAGGGCCGTTTTTGGAGATGCAAGGGCGTGTCTGTTCTATTCCTCTGACCTATGATGTAATAAGTCCCCGTCTCAGATGGAGTTTATATTCTGGTGGGGAGACACAGATAATGAACAAGCAATAGTTTTGAAGAGTGAGAAGTTCTGTGGGGAAATGGAATTGAGTAGTGAAACAGAATTGAGGAGGGTAGACAGCATTGTCAGCTGGGGCCCCAGAAGGAGACAGATGAAATGACAGTCAGATCAGGTATTGGAGGAGTTTTCAAAGGAGACTGTTTATGAAGGTGTGGGCAGGGAGTAAGGAAACCCCAGAAAAGGAGCTGAGTTACTGCCTCGGGCTTGACAGGGCTCGGGGAGGAGCAATGATCTGAACCCAGAGATGAAGAGAGCTGGGTGGAGGGTGTCTGGAATGGTCACCTGACTGGAGCTGAAGCCCACAGTCTGGGGACAGAGCCAGCCCTGTGCTCTGCAGGGAGGGACCCCGGGGGGATAAACAACCCGACCTTTCTCCCCTCCTTCCCATATCTCCTGCTGGGGCTCCCCATAACCAAACCTACCTGGAAGCCAGAGGGGTGCAGGGGCCCCTGGATGTGGACGATATGGTCAGCCATCTGGGAGCACGGAGCAAGGGGGCGGGTGGAGCAAGGATCTGGAGGGGGACACTGGGGACCCGCGGTGCAGGGGAGGTGCCACGTTAGCACGGGGCTTGGGGAAGACATGACACTGGAGCTGAGTCCTGGGAACGAGGAGGATCAGGCCGGGAGAAGAGCCAGTAGAAGGGAGGGAGCTCCTGGTGGAGGGAACAGCAGCGGCAAAGGAGTGGAGGCGGGCGGGGCCAGATCACGCAGGCCAGGTTGTAGGGAGCTTGCATTTTAAGTTTAGTTGGAGGCAAGGGGTGAGTTTTTAGCAAAAAGTGTCGTGATCCGACCCCTCTGAGGGGGGCATGGCTTGCAACCAGGAAGGGGTGGAGGCAGGGGGGACCCTAGCAGATGGGAGGCCCGGACCAGGGCGGGAGATAAATGGAGAACGCCAGAGGGGGGTGTATTTTGGAGGGAGAACCTCAGAACTGGCTGATGGGTCAGAAGTGGGGGTCAAGGTCAGGCACAAAGGAGTGTCTGGCCTCAGGCCTGGAGTCAGGGTCCACCCAGCCCTCTCCTGCCCTCAGCACCTGAGAGCTGGGGCGGGCCTCACGCTGGGATGGAGGAGAGGGCAGGGAACGTGAAGGAGGTGACCCCAACTCAGAGAAAGCACCTTCACGCACGTGTGGTTCCTGGCCCCTCTCCCCAGGTAGGCGGAGGGTCCTGACAGCTCTGCAAATAGGATGGGTGTCAACTCTGGGTGTGTCCAACCCAGGCCAGGCAGGGACATTGTGGCCTGATGCAAGGGTGGGTGCCAGGCTATGGTCTTCCTTCTGGGGAGACAGGGAGTCCTGGTGGGTTTCCAGACAGTTTGCCACACGGTGAGGAGGGTGGGTCGGAGCATGCAAGATGAGAAGCTGGGGCCACAGTGCAGGTGAGCAAGGACGGCAGCCTGGATCCGGCCAGGATAGACCCTGTAAGAGCATTAGAGGGACAACGGCTGCAGTGTCCGTGTGGCTGGTGCTACCTTTACAGAGTTTTCCCCGTTCCAGGCTCACCTCATGGGGGCCATGGAACCTTGGCCTGAGTCAAACTCATCCCTCACTGTGGCCAATTAATTCCAACTTGTCGTAAATTTGTAACACTCTGCTAATCGATACGAGCTGGGTCACCGGCCACTGCTGAGTCCCTAAGGGAAAGGTACGGGAATGAAAGGCTGCCTGCCAGGTTTGTGTATTAATATGTTCCACGTGCATCGCCTGTTGTTTTGAGTTAATCACCTGGTGCCTAAATGTATCCTCGTAAATCTCAGGTAAGGCTCTAGTGATCTGTTCATAGTTAATTAACGTGACGAAGCAACAGTGCTGTGGTTTGCGACAGAAGGAGGCGTCTCAGGGCTGCGGGAAGGAGGGACAGATGTGGATGAGAGGAGGGGGCACTGTACAGCCCCCAGAGGGAACCGCTGCTCCATCGCCCCACAGGGGGATCCTGGCAGCCTGGAAGGGACTCACAGTTCCCGGACTTCTAACCTGCTGCCGGGGCCTGTGGCCTCAGGAAATGACAAACCTGGTGGGTAGGAGGTTTTCTAAAATGGGGCAGGGCTTCCCTGGTGGCGCAGTGGTTGAGAATCCGCCTGCCGATGCAGGGGACACGGGTTCATGCCCCGGTCCGGGAGGATCCCGCATGCCGCGGAGCGGCTGGGCCTGTGAGCCATGACCGCTGAGCCTGCGCGTCTGGAGCCTGTGCTCCGCAACGGGAGAGGCCACAACGGTGAGAGGCCCGCGTACCGCAAAAATAAATAAATACATAAATAAAATGGGGCAATAATACCAACACCGTGGGGTTGGTTTTCCCTCCCAGAATGTGAGCCTTAGGACAGGGGCCAGGCTCGGCGGATGTTGCTGGAAGGAAGGGACAAGTGAACAGAGAGGGTGGCAGGTCCTGAGGACTGAAGCCTGCCCCGCAGCGCACTCCGTGCCATCCAGGAGGCTGCAGAGGGTGCAGGGAGGGGGTGGGGGGCTGTCCGCAGAGCACGGGGCCTGGCCTGGGCCTTGATGCACGGAGTTTCCTGGATAAACAAGGGGGAAGGGTGTTCCAGGGAGAGGGCGCAGCACGAGCAAAGGCCTGGGAGTGTCAGCTGCATCTCGCTGTCACCCGGCTGCAACCCGGGCATCCGTCACAGCGGAGCGAGGGCCGGGCTCTCGGGTGCCAGGGCTGAAACGCAGCCAGCTCCTGGGCACCCAGCTAGGAGGGTTGCTGGAAAAACTTAAATATTTCTACACCTGTTCACAGGTTTTTAGAGCAACGGCCTGATGCTGGGCAAGTTACTTAGCCTCCCTGTGCCTCGGTTTCCTCATCTGTGAAGTGGGGTGATGACAGCGCCCCTCCCAGGGCTGGGGGAGGAGGGAACCTGTGTGAAGCACTCCAAGAGGCACCCGCCCCCACCCACCAAAGCAGGCGTGATGGGGCCCTTTGTGGGATTGATGCTTGTTACGTGCTCCATGCCTGGGGGTTTCCTCTAACCCTCAGAACCACCAGGCAGATGGGGAGGATAGGACCCTTGGTCCCCTTGAAGAAACTGAATCCCAAGGGGCTTAAAGAGAGCACAGGGCTGAGCTGATGAGCGCTGCCCTGTCCATCTGACTTTGGAGCCCATCCGGGGTCCAGCACAGTGTCTGACTCAGGTGGGGACTGCCCTGCCCTTCCCCCCCCCCCCCGCTGGTGAGGCTCCACTGGCACCAGCCCCGGGTGAGCCCGATGCTGGGGTTCACGCAGAGACCCCCCAGATGCTTGCAGAGAGTGGCCCCATACGCGCACACGGCCCAGACCCACTGGGGCTGCCCTCCCTCCTGCCTCGTCCCACCTCGGTCCCAAACCTCTGCACACAAAGGGCCCCCTCAGTCCCTTCCTGCGGAGACAGGACCCTCGTCCCTCTGCTGGGCTCGCTGCAGCCCAGTCACCAGTCCTGCCTTGCAGTGAGGGCAGGAATGGCGCCCTGTGTTAAAATCCGTGTCTGGACGAGCCCCTGGCTGGAGGAATTAACTCATGTACACACAGAAAATCTCCACAGACTTGTCTTCTAATATTTGTTCTGGAAACTGGAACATGCAGATAAGGCAAGTGCCTGGCGTTGGAACTGCAGAATCAATTTGCACTCTCCATGCCACAAAGAGCCACATTTACACAGCACTGGGGGGAGAGAGGGAAAACCTACTCTCGGCCAGAGGAAGGGTCTGACTGCTCTTCCTCCAGGAGCAAAGGCTCACACATGAGACCTCAGCACCTCAGCACTCAACAGCCTTAAAATTCTGGAGTCTTAGACCTCTCAATCTTAGAATCATCACTTAATAGAGTCTTAAGACCATAAAATTTCAAGTCAGAATCACAAGATTTTAGGATTTAATCATCATCTTGGCCAGACCCTCAACCAGCTCCTGAGTCTCCTCCACCATGTTCCAATAAGTGGCCTCCAGACTTGATTGGCTCCAGGGCCACCTCTTCAGGGCATCCCTCCTTGACCCCTGATCATCCTGATGAGAAGACCTTTGAGCAGGACCTGCATGAGAAAAGGAGCAAGCCATTAAAAAGAAGGGGGTGGTGTTGTGTGTTTCTGTCTGGACCAAGGCAACAGCAAGTGCAAAGGTCCTGAGGTAGGAATGCACTCCATGTGTTTGAAGAACAGTGAGACTTGACTTCTAAATGTGCAATGGGACAGGAAAAGCAGTGAGCCCAGAAGCTGGAGGAGCCTGTGACTAGATTCCCTCCTCTGCCCTGGCCTCACTTTGCACCCAGGGCAGTTCACTGCACCTCCCTGAAGCTCCATGGATCCATTAGGAGGGAGGAAGCCACACCTCTGCTCCCAGACCCAGTGGGTGGGGCCTGATGAAGCTTGGAGGTCCTTCCAAGAACAGGTGAGTGTGAAATGCCTCAGACCCCTGAAAAGGAAGGCAGGAAGAGGAGGAAATGATGGTCTTTCTCCAGCTGTACGGAGCAGCACAGCAGCCCAGATCAATATGCTGAGAAGGCACCCCGTTTGGAAGTAAACACAGGCTACGTTTAAGGGTACAGGGGGTGGTACTGGAATATTTCAGCATTTCAACATTTCCTGAACATGCTTACGTAAAAGTAATTGTGATATCTGTTCTCCTCATCTTTTAGATGTAAAACCAAAGCATTTTAAAATCCTCTGCATGTGGCTCAGGGAGGGGAAGGCAGAGTCCTGTCTGCTTGTGGACTCTGCCCTTTGTAGTGGCCATGGTGGGTGGTCGCAGTGGGGAGCCTGCTCTGCCCCAAACTGCCCTGTGCATTGGGTGTTACTGGTCCTGTCTGGACATATTTCCTCAGAGGTACAATGATGAGTTTGGACTCGGATGGCCTCTGTCTTAGTTGGGCTATCCAAAAACAGTCCGTGAAGCAAGGTTTTGCATTGCTGGTGGTTTATTTGGGAGGTGACCTCGGCACACACAAGTGAGAGAGAAGAGAGAGAGGAAGGGAGAAAGGTCAGATAAAGGTGCACGGAGCATGGATACGGCTGTGGACAGTGGGACCATCCTGCCAGGGACCCACAGGGGAACCACGTGGTACATGTCTCAACTGCCTCCTGCCCCTTATTGGTTGAGGGTCACCTCTGTGAGCATGAAATCCCCCTCCCCTATAGTCGATCATACTCCTGGGTGGCGCAAGCTCCTGTGGGGCAGAAAAAATCAGAACAGCGGAGGGAAGCTGGGAGAGTTCTCAGGAACTGTCCACAGCAGCTACTGGTGAGCTCAGGTGTGCCCGAGGGGCTCTGGGATGGGGTCTCTGGAGGGCTGCTACATCTCCCAATCCCCCCCCTGCTCTAACATTCTGGGATCTGTGTCTCTTTCCAGGCAACTCAATCCCAGCTTTCGCCCCAGAGCTGTCTAGATCCTCAAGGGCAAGGATTGTATCCGTCTGTTTATCGCTGCATTTCCAGCATCTGGAACAGTGCCTGTCGATACGTATTTTGTGGAATGAATTGGCTGCATGGCGAGCATGTTTTCTTGAGCACCCACTGTGTTCTGGGCCCTCAGCTAGGCCCTGGGGACACGGCGTTGAATCAGATGCTGTCCCTGCCCTCAGGGGCTCGCTGCACGGGAGGACAGATGCATCGTAATCATCACCATTTCAACAGCAATATCATCACCACCGTTTACTGAGCCTCTACTGTGCACACGGGGCTTCGTATTTATCACCTCATTTCAGCCCCCAAAGGCCACGGAATGTCCATATGGTCATGCCTGTTTCGCAGGCGAGAAACTCAAAGCTCAGAGAGGAGAATGCCTTGCCCGAGCTCACACAGGTGGTGCAGAGCAGAGGTGGGATTCGAACCCAGGGCTTTCTGCCCCCCAAACACCAAGCTCTGCTTCCCTCCGACGGCCACTCAAACATGAGAGGTCACACAGATTAGGTGGGAGATGCCCTGGCGTGGGACTCACGAGGGCTCTGAGGTCATTGGTGAGTCTATGCATTGAACCAGGGAGGGTGTGGGTAGCTGGAGAGAGAGGCACAGCCCCTTCTGGCACAGGCAGCGTCAAGGTTAGCGGGTACACAGATCAGAGTGCAGGGTGGTGAAGGGGAGGGGTGGGCGGTGCCGTATTAGGTTGGAGTCCCTGCAGGGGACAGAGGTCTCCCTACACGGCGCCCTTCAGGGGACACTGCTGACAAGGGTGTGGGCGGAGTTAGAGAACCCCACTGGGAGGGGGCAGGGCCCAGGCTGACAACAGCGGGAGTCCTCACCCTGCCTGAGCCTGAAGGGGGGGCAGTTAGAACCCAGCTAGAGAGCTGCGTAGGGGGAGGGGCGCCCCACCAGGGCTGTGGCCTTTGGGAGAGGGGTGTCCCTGATCCTCAGACACGGTGGACAGGGAGACAGGGAGGGCAACACCTGCCCGTTCCTGCCTCTCATCTCCTGCTGCTCTCCCGTCCACCCACCCCGGCCGAGCTCAGCTGGAAGCCGGAGAGCCGGGGCCCCGCTGGTGCCTCTGTGTGGTCAGCATCCAGGCCACAGGCAGGATGGCGGCGGTGAGGGGACATAGCCAGCTTGCTGCGTAAAGACGGCAGAGACCCTGAGCAAAGGGCTTAGGCTCCTGGAGAGGGAACTTTGAGTGGTGGTCGCAGTCAGGCCAAAATAGTCACTTAATCGTTCCAAAATGTTTACTGACTCTGGGTCAGGCTCTGTGAGGGCCTGGGAGAGTCAGGGAGAGAGAAGAGCAGATGCTTGTTTTGTGCTTTCTAACCCTCTACAAGCACCGCCCCCCCCTTCCTCCTCACAGGCCCTGACAGGCAGGTGTCAGCATCACCCCATTTGAAACACTAGGGAACCGAGCTGCTGAATGATGGAAGTCATCTGCTTCACGTCAGACTGTAAGTGGTGTTGCTGGGCTGGACCTGGAGCTGTCTGCCCTCAGTGCCCAGGCTCTAAGCACCAGATCATGCCACGTCTCAGCAGAGTAGGACACGGCCCGCATCCCATGAGTCTCACGAGGAGAGACACCTAAACAAACCACAGCAACACCTAGCACCCCTAGCACCGAGGACCATCCCTGAGGCACTCACTCCACCTCGGCACAAGAGCGCAGGCTTCCTGGAGAGGGTGACATGTCAGCTGAGGCACTGAGGGAGGCAGAGGAATTCACCAGGCCATCAAGGCAGGTAGAGGAGAGGGCATTTCACGCAGTGGGCACAGCATGAGCAAAGGCATGGAGGGAAGAAACAGTATCAGGTGTGCAGGAAACTGCAAGCAAGTTAGTGTTGCTAGGGCGTAAAGTCCAAGGCAGGAAGCAGGGGGACAGAAGCAGCTCATAAGTAACCCATCTCAGTCTTGGTCTATGAGATCCTCAAGGGCTCAGCCAGGGTCCATGTTCCTCTCCTGCTTGAGTCCCTGCACAGCCTCCTTGATGAAGAGTCCAAAGGCTTAGTATGGTTCACAAGATCCCTGGTGCTCAGGCTCTGCTGACTGCCACCTTGCCTTGGTTTCCCCAGCTTGGCAAATAGAGTAATTAACTGTGATAATACAAGGGTTCTGGGGTTTGCCAGACCTGGAGTGAACTCCTGGCTCAGCTTCTTAGCTTTGTGACATTGGACATGTCACTCAACCTCTCTGGGCTTCACTTTCCTATCTGTAAAGTGGAAATAAAAGTACCCATGGAGCAGGGTTGCTGTGACGTTTAATGAGCTAATACATGTAAAGCACTTAGGACAGTGCCAGGCACATAGCAGGTACTCCATAAACCATAGGCTTTATTATTCTTGTTACTTTAATTACCATCTTCTAATTTCCTACCATGCATGTATTGAATTTTATAATTGTATTGTAACTGAAATTATATTGAATTATAGTTGTGATAATATAATTGAGATTATACATTTATATGTTTTTTCTATTCACTGTATCATTAAAAGCTCCTCAAAAGCCAAAAATAAAAATCAATAAAAATAAAATAAATTATTAAAAAAAAAAAAACTCCTCAAAAGCAACATGTTAATGACTGCATAATAGACCAACCTTCAGATGCGTCAAACTTTATCACCATCCTTTAAGGTTGGATATTTAGAGGGTTACAGTGTTTCATTCTTCTACATCATCAGGCTGTAATGAACCTCGTGGGGCGTTATCTTTGCCTGAATCTCTGATCACTACCTCAGGACAGATTCCTAAAGGTGGAATCACCGCATATGTTTAAGCCTCACGATCTTTATTACTTAATCACTTTCCTGAATGATTGGCCTGATTGACAGTCCCCATAGCTGCTCTGCATGAGAATACCTGTCTCAACACACATTCAACAGCACTGAGTATTACTGGTGGTGGTGTTGTTTTACTGATTTGATTGGCCTCAATTTATACTTCGTGTGTCATCTGCACCCAGAGCCCTGGCCTACGGTTCTTGTTTTCCAGCAATTTGATAATCAGATCAAATTCTGGGGCTTCCGGGAAGCCTCTTGACAAGAACAGGAAGCAGCCTGGGGGTGCATTTCTGGGCGGGGAGTCAGAGGAGCTGGCCCCGCCCCACCTGCTGTGCTCATGGCGCGTCCCTTCTCCTCTGGGTCTCAGTTTACCGACCTGTTGCAATCACCTCCGGGCTGGTCTCCCTCCCTCCAGCCCATCCAGTGTCCAGAACAGGGCCTGATGCCCAGTGGGTGTTCAGTGACTGTTTGCTGAAGCCTGAATAACCAAGTGCTCTTTAAAAGACAAGCTGGCCGTGTAATTCTCTTGCTTACATCTTTTGCTCAAACTCTCCATCATTTATATTTATTGGTTTGTCTCTCTTCCCTGTGTTTCATGAAGGTATCGATACATTGTGTCAAGGTGCTTAAGGACAGGAACTCTGAAGCCAGACAGCCTGGGTGTGATCTTGCCTCTGGGGCTTAGTTGCTGTGTGAGCTTGGGCGTTTTACTTAACCTCTCTGTGTCTCAGTTTCCTCACTCTGTAAAACTGGAATAATAGTGCCTGTTTCATAGGGCTATGCTGAGGAGTAAATAAGGGAATGTATGTGTAGAGTATTCAGAACAGCTTAGGCACATACACAGACACTCTACGTTGTTCTTGGTATTATTATTATTATTATTATTCTTACTCCAAAGTGGATTTGAGGTGTCACAAATCCACTTAGGCTTGAACTTAAGGCAGTTCTTCTCCTGAAGGCCCTCATAGTTGCAGACTAACCTTCTTACCATTTCAAGTTCACAAGAGAGATATTCTCTATTGCCAGCAGTTTTAAAAAATTCCCGAAATTGGATCTCATGGGACAATTTTGAGTCAGGAGAATCATCTGAACCCAGCAGTTCCTGTCTCAGGAAGAGCCCCTGAGAGGCCCTGTCCTCCCCACCCCTTGCCCCTGTGAGCCAGGCTGCAAGGTGGTGGGCACCCCCCTGCCCCCCGCCAGGCTGATGGATTCTCCCCTCATTTCATTGTCCTTGCAGCAATTTCCTCAGCACGTCCCGAGGTGCTGTGCAGCTGGGCCACATTTGTTCTTTAATGGGTGCCTCAGACAAGGCTGGCCTTGGAGGACCTGGTACTCCATCACCCGCCTCCAAAGACTTGCTCTAAAAGGGACAGTCACCATTGCCATGCCAACCTCAGAACATGGGCATATTTTACATTTTACAGATGAGGTGGTATCAGCTGGAAAACTGGGAGGTTCCAGGCAACACTAGAGCCAAGAGGGACCTAAACTGGGGACAGGCAAGTGATAGCTCCTCTTTGAATCTTGGTCTCCTCATCTAAAATGGGACACTTCCTTCTGAGGCTGTAGTGAGGATGCCGGGAAATGGAGGACGTGGAGCTGGCACGGTGCCCAGCACACAATTATCAGCACTGTCATTGTCACAGCAGCAGCAGCGTGATCGGACGCCCCCGGGGCTGTTGGATTCCAGGCTGCCTCCTGTCCTCCATCCTCCGGAGTTTTCCCAGAGTTACCGCCTCTCCACACCCAGGACCAGAGGCAGCATCAGGACCAGCATCAGAGAGAAAATGGATTTGACTGGAGCCCACGCCCCCTCCGCTGCGTCTACCCTCCCTCCCCTCCCCCAGCTTTTTGCCTCTACCAAGGCTTCCAGAATATGCTCCTGGGCTCTGACAACAGTCCAGTTGCATTGTCCTGGTCCAGGGAGACCTGGTATCTTGGACCAGAGGACAGGTGGGCAGAGACCCATTTGCCTGAGGATGGAGGCTCATGGGACAGGAGGTCCTCCTCTTAGGGTCCCCGTCTGAGTCCTTGCAGGTTCACGAGGCGACACTGCTTCCGCTCTCTGGGCCTCCCCAGCAGGGCACAGCATCAGGGCTTGCACGACTTCCCCATCTCTGGACGCCCTGTGGTGGGCGACGATGTCCAGTTACAGACCAGGGCACTGTCCCCAAAGGGCCACGGGAGACGCCAGCAGCCTCTCATCAGGGTGTCAAATCCAAGCCCATCCCCACGGACCCCAGGGGACCCTCAAGGAGGGGGGCGGCCCTGCGGGGTTTCTCAGACTGCAGGGGAGGCTGGGAAATGGGAGAAGGAGAAGGTCAGCGGGCGGTGCTCAGCGGGCGGAAGCACGGGGGCCTGAGGGGCACAGCCGGCTTGTGGGCGGGGCCAGCCTGGGGCCGCGAATTACTACAGCATTTTAGAGACTGGAAATGGGGTCACAGCAATCAGTCAGATGAGCGTGGACCGGGAGGACCCAGTCTCACTGTGAAGCTGATGGGGCTTCTCAGAGCTGGGAGCCCGGGGCCTCCTTCTGCAGAGAAGCACCCCTAGCTCTCTCCTCTGGGCGGTGGGGCTCTGCACCCCTGTCCCCTCTACCTGGAGTCTCCTCTCCTCTGTCTGCTCTGCAGCTTCCGACACCAAGCACAGCCCTCAGCACAGCTGTAATTCATCACCTGTACACTTATCTGCTCCTGTGTTCCCTGTTAAATAGTGATCCTGAGGTGACAGGGCAGGGATGGGTCTGCTTCGGTCATGGCTGTGTCCCAAGAGCAGGGTGGGCACACAGTGGGCCTTGGTGAATGAATGGGGGTAGGAATGACTTAATTCAGCGTTAGGGGAGTGATGAAGGGGAGGGGGCTTCTCAGGGCTTCCAAGCGCTTTTCTGGGTTAGGAAACCCCAGGGAGGAACATGCTAGGGGTAGGGGAGACAGTGAGCTCTGAGGCCCCTGGGCCAGGTGGGCAGGAGGGAAGCTTCTCCCTCTACCTTGAGAGCCTCTGGCCGTGGCCTCACACCTTGCCTTGCTCTGCCCCACTGGGAAATGGGCAGACACCCCTTCCTCTGGAGAGACAAAGCCCCCGTTTGCGAGTGAGGAGCCTGCATCGCCGCCACTGCCCTTTCCCAGCCATTCCTACCTTTCCCACCTTCATTTGGGGATTGTTAAGGAATCTGACAAATCCAGCTTGTAAAGGCAACAAAAGTGTGTGTGTGCGTGTGCGTGTGTGTGTGTATTCATTTCACAGTTGGGAAAATGCAGGCCAGGCCTATAAAAGGGCCACACGAGGAAAGCCAGTTTGGCATTTCTTCTGTGACATCCTCATCTCGGCGCTCCCGTCCCCAGGCACTCCCTTCTTCTTCTCATCCGTAACCATTCACTGAGCCCCTGCTGTAGACACCGGGCTGGGGCAGCTGGCGCCGGGCAGTGGAGGAACCATCTGCGGCCAGGGACAGCGGTGATCCATCACGGCTTCTCGACGCCTGGCTTAGAGAGGAGTGGGCTGCAGTGCGGAAGGAGGAGGGGACAAAAGAGGTCTCCAGATGTGGCGGTGGAAATGGAATCCATCACAGACCCTCCCACTGCCTTGGATGTGGGGTCACCGCCAATCCTATCTCCTCAACCTTCTCCCATAATTGGCTCCAGAAACACTCACCTTGAGAATTCACCTGAGTGGGTGCAGTGGGTGGAGCTTTAAAAAAATCCAGATATTGAGGTGGGGCCCAGGCCTCAGTATTGCTGAGAAGCCCCAGGAGATTCTGATGGGGAGTCAGGCTTGGGAACCAGGGAGTTGCGCCAACTGCCTCACTGCACAGATGGAGCAACTGAGGCCCCAAGGGCAGTAGTGCTGCAGTGGGGCTGATCTCTAAGGCTCTTGCAGCTGACAGTCTGGGAGGGGCTGTGTGACATCTCAGATAAGAGCTGGGGCTCTGGAGTCCCACAGTCCTGGGCTCGAATCCCGAGTCTGCATCTCACCAGCTGTGTGACTTTGGGTGAAGGCCTGTACCTCTCTGAGCCCCTCCTGCGTGGAATGAGGTTGGTCCTAGGACCTGGTACACGGCTTGTGTGAGGACGTGTTGGGACAATGAGTCCAGAGTGCTCACCCAGAGCTGGGCACACGGTGGGGCCGGGACACTGCCAGCAACTGTCCCTGGGACTCTGGTCATGTGACTCTGCTGTGCCGAGGTCCCATCCAGGGAGGCCTGCTCTGCCCCTTCCTGGACCACCCCGGCTCTCCCTGCCCCGCCCTCCCACTCCTGGCTGTTCCCACTTTGTCTCCAGCCCTGGGGGCCGCGGAGGCTCCACCCCCGCTTCCCGCTCCTCCCACCCCTCCCTTTTCTCCTCCCACTGAACAAACAGCTTCACTTAAAAAGCCATCTGGGAGGATGGATGGCGCAAAGGCACATTTTGTAGAGTAAGTTTTCAGGGAGAAGAGCCAAGAAATTAAAGGCACAGCACTTATGGTTCCAGTCTTACTAGGCCCCATGCCTCTGACTGCTGGAGAACTGTGTTTCTGTATTATAATCCATCCCTCACCCCCAGGGCTCAGTGTTCCGGGCTCCGTCTTCACTTGTCTTTGAGACGTCCTGCTCCCAATGTCTCTGGCTGATTCCCTCCCTCAGGATGAACCCCCCTCTCTATCGCCACAGAGGGCCTGCAGCTGGGGCTTCCCTTACCCGACTGCCCCCTCCTGTGGGATCGTCATCCCACCTCGAGAGGAGCTGCTCCCCCTCCCTACAGGAGCCCCAGGTGAAGGTTATCTTCTTCTGTGGGGCCTCCCAGGGCAGATTTAGGAACAGCAGGAGAGATGTGTCCATTGTTGGCATGGATGAGCAGCCCTGGGGAGGGGTAATGAGCTCCCCGTCACTGGAGGTGTGCACAGAGGAAGGGTGAGCACTCAGCAGAGAGGCCTTGCAGGAGGCAAACCAGCAGAGAGGCTGAGCTCTTGCGCTTTGGAAGCCAAGAGATCTGGGCTGAGTCCAGACCCTGTTGATTACAAGGTGCCTGACCTTCAGCAATGACTTACACTCACTGAGCATCTGGAAAAATCAGGCAAAATAATAGTTCCCACTCCCTAGGGTTGTCATGGGGACAAAAGGACAGAATGTGTGCAAAGTGCTGAGCACAGTCTGTGGAACAATTTATACTTGATAACTGTTGGAGGTGATCATTCAGAAAGTATACAGTCCCTCGAGCAAGCTAAGATTCCAATTGCTGTAGTTTTAAATGCCTAAGACTCTGAGATTCTGGTTAAATATCCCTATATTATAAGACTCCTGTAGATTTTAGGGTTTTAAGATATTATGATTTTGGGACTTGTGCTCATGCCTAAGATGGATAAACAGGGAATAAATTTATCCTCCCACCTGAACAGCCAAAAAAGAGAAATGTATACGGAACACTGGTTTTTAAGACACTGGATGTCAGGCAACGAAGGATAGTGGTTCCTGAGAAGAAGAGAAACCAGTGAGGTGAGTCCTGTGATTGCCCCCACTCACTGCCTTAGGAGAGCTTTCAGTCAGTACGGGGAGGAGGAGCCCAGGTGGAGCCTGGCTGACTCTGAATTGAGGAGAGGGACAAAGTCAGGGGAGGCAAGGCAGCTGGAGTTGCACGAACAGAGTACCAGAGAGGAGAGAGCTGCACAAAGGGAGAGAACTCCAGGGCCATGCAGAGGCTTGCCTTTAAGTATTTGATTGATCAGAGCACGTGTGTGAGAAAAGTGCCAGGGAAAGAGCCATTCGAGAGTATTAGGGTGAACATGACCAGGAATAACCTTTGTGCCCACCAGCTAGACTGAAAAACCTCAGAATTCATGGAGCACTAGGTAGAATACCCAAAAGGGTCTTGCTTCACTGGGAAGAATTAGTCCTAGACTAGATGGCGCACTGGATCTGCCTAACACGTGTATTAGTTTCCTAAGGCTGCCATAACAAATGACCACAAGCTAGGGGCCTTAAAACAACAGGAATTTATTCTCTTGAAGTTCAGGAGGATAGAAAGTTGAAATCAAAGTGTTGGCAGGGTTAGCTTCTTGTGGAGGCTGTGAGGGAGAACCTGGTCCATGTTGCTCTCCTAGCTTCTGATGGTTGCCGGCAATCCCTGGCATTCCTTGGTTTATAGATGCATTACTCCAATCTCTACCTCCATCTTCACAAGACATTCTTGTTTGTGTGTCTTCAGAGCCTTAAAAGGACACCAGTCATAGGATTTAGGGCCCACTCTAATCCAGTATAGCCTCATCTTAACTAATTTTACCTGCAAACACTGTATTTCCATATAAAGTCACACTTTGAGGTTTCAAGTGGACATGAGTTTTTTGGGGGACGCTATTCAACCCATTACAATAAGTTAAAAGCAAGACCCAGAAGGATCAAACTGTTTCCAAGTAATTTAGCTGTTTCCCCAAACAAAGCTCTAGGATATTTATAGGAATACAAAAATACCCAATATGCACTGGGGAAAAGTCACAATGTCTGACACCCAAACAAAGATTATCAGGCATAAAATGAGGCAAGAAGACACAACCCATAATGATGAAAATAATCAGTCAACTGAAACCAATCCAGAACTGACACAAATATTAGAAGTTGAAGACAAGGATGTTAAAATAATCATTAAACTGTATTCCAGATGTTTAGAAAGTAGAGACACAGAATGCATAATAAAAATTCCAAATTGAATTCTAGACATGACAACTATAATGTCTGAGATGTAAAATCCACTGGGTAAGATTAACAGCAGGCTAGACATTACAGAAGGAAAACATTAATGATTATGAAGACATAGGAATAGAAGCTATCCAAAATGAAATACACAGAGAAAAAAAAGAATGGAAAAAGAATGAAGATTATTAATGATTTGGGGCAACTTCAAGAAACCTCATGTACATACACCTGTAGTTCCCAAAGGAGGGGGAAGTGTACAAAAATTTATTTGATGTATTAACAGCTAAATATTTTTCCACATTTGATGAAAAGCACAATCCCACAGATCCAGGTGCAAGAAATATGAAGGACACTACATCAAGACACAGCAAAAACAGCCAGAGAATAAAGCTATAACACATAGAGGAATGCGGGTTATGATAACAGCCAATTTCTTCTCATAAACTATGCAAATTTGAAGATGGGGGAGTGATGACATCTTTAATGTACTGAAAGAAAAATTGCCAGCCTAGATTTCTTTACCCAGCAAAAATACCTTCCAAAAAAGTGAAGGCAAAATAAAGACTTTCAGACATACAAAAGCTGAAAGAATTAATCACATCACATAACAAAAATGATTAAAAAAAGAATAAAGAGCAAAAATGATAACTACATTGTGAAATATATATTTCCTTATTGTTTAACTCTTTTAAAGAGACAATTGACTGTTAAATAATTATAACAATGTATTTACATTGTTCCAATGTACATAAGTTTATAACATCTGTATAGGTAAAATACATGACAATTGTGTTAAGACTGGGAGGAGGGAAATGGATGTATACTATCGTAAAATTCTTATATGCAAAATGGTATAATTTTACTTGAAATCAGACTGTTACATGTTAAAGATATTTCATATAGGCCGTAAGGCAAGCAAAAAATAACAAAATGGAGGTTATAGAAAATAAGCCAACAGAGGAGATAAAATGGAATAAGAAAAAATATTGAAAGGAAGGCAGAAAAGAGAAAGAGGGAACAAAGAAAGATGGGACACATAGATAATGAATAAAAAACTGACAGACTTAAACATAACCATATCAATAATCACAATAAACATAAGTGGTCTGAACTCTACCAAAAAAAGGGGCAGAGATTGTCAAATTGGATTTTTTTTTAATTTCAAAAGAACTATATGCTGCCTACAAGGAAACGTACTTTAAATATAAATACATAAATAGATTAAACAAAAAAAGAAGGAAAATATATCAAACACTAATTAAAAGGGAACTGGAATAGTTATATTCATATTAGACACTGTAAATGTCCGAGCAAAGAAGGGCATTTCATAATGAAAAAGGGGTCAGTTCTTCCAAAGGACATAACAATCCCACATGTTTAAGCACCTAATAAAAAAACATAGAAATACATGAAGCAAAAACTGATAGAATTTTCAAGAGAAATAGATAAATCCACAACTACAGTCAGAGATTTCAATACTCTCAATACTTAGTGGAACAAGTAGACCAATTGTCAATTAGAATATCTAAGATTTGAACAGCTCCATCAACCAACTTGACCTAAATGACAGTTATAAAACACTCCACCCAATAACAGCAGAATACATAGTCTTTTATGTGGAACATTTATAAAGACAGAACATATTCTGGGCCATAAAACAATAATAGAATTTTTGAATGCATTCAATGTCATACATGGTACATACTCTGTCTATATTGGAATTTAATGAGAGAGGACACAAATCAATGACTTTAGCTTCTTTCACTTTAAAACCAGAGAAAGGAGAAAGTTTAAACCTAAAGCAAGAAAAAGAAAAGTAAAAATAAAATCAGGTTGGAAATCAGTAAAATAGAAAAGAGAGAGGTAGAAATTCAATAAAACCAGAAGCTAATTTTTTTGGAAAAAATCAATAAAATTGATAAACATCTAGCCCAACCAATCAGGAGAAAAAGAAAGACAAAACAAAGTTCCAGTATTGCGAATGAGAGAGGTGATATCACTACAGGTTTTACAAACATTAAAGTGATATGAAAGGAATATCATGAATAACTTTATGTTGATAAACTCAATACCTTAGATGAAACAAATTACTTAAAAGACAGATATACCAAAATGGACTCAAAAAAGATAGATAACCTTAATAGCCCTCTATCAATAAAAGAAACTGAATTTGTAGTTAAATATCTTCCAGAATTTCCAGGAAATCTCCAGGCCCAAATCCCTTTACTGGAGAATTCTACATAGCATTCAGGAATGAAATAATACCAATTACACAATCTCTCAGAGAACATAAGAAGAGGAAATACTTTCCAACTCATTCTATGAAGCCAGTGTTTTTCTGATACCAAATCCAGACCAAGACATTACAAGAAAAAACAAAACCAAAAAACTACAGGTCAGTATTCCTCATGAACACAGATGCAAAAATTCTGAACAAAATTTTAACAATCAAATTCAATATAAAACAATATAAAAGAGGATAGTACATCATAACCAGCAGAGGTTTTTCCCAGGAAGGCAAGGTTGCTCTAACATTTGAAAATCAATGAATATAATTCACCATATTAATAAACCAAAAGGAAAAATTATATAATCAGAAAAGTTTGATAAAATCCAACATTCATTTCTGATTAAAAGTTCTATCAGGGCTTCCCTGGTGGCGCAGTGGTTGAGAGTCCGCCTGCCGATGCAGGGGACACGGGTTCATGCCCCGGTCTGGAAAGATCCCACATGCCGTGGAGCTGCTGGGCCCGTGAGCCATGGCCGCTGGGCCTGCGTGTCCGGAGCCTGTGCTCCGCAACAGGCTCCCCAAATTGATCTATAGATTCAATGCATTCTGAACCAAAATACCAGGAGGATTTTTAATAGAAATGACAAATAGATTCTAAAACTCATGTGGAAATGTAAAAGATCCAGAATAGCAAACATGACTTAGAAAAAAAAAAAAGTTGGAGGGCTAACACTACCTAACTTCATTACTTATTATAAAGCTACAGCAATAGCAAAAATGTGATGTTGTCATCAAAGTATAATAGATACAGAGATCAATGGGATGAAACAGAGATTCCAGAAATAGACCCACACATATATGGACAACTGTTTTTTGATGAAAGTTCAAAGGTAATTAATTAGAGAAAGGAAAATTTTCAACAAAGGGTGTTGGAACATTTGGATATGCATATGCAACAAGCAGCAAAAACAAAGATTCTATTCATACTTTTCACCCTATGCAAAAATTAACTCAACATGGATTAGAGACCTAAATATAAAACTAAAACTATAAATCTAGAAGAAAACATGAGAAAAAAAATCCCTGTGGCCTTGGATCAGGTAAACGTTTCTTAGACATGACATGAAAAGCATAGGAAAAAAATAGTATATTGGATTATGTCAAAATGACAACTTCTCGGGCTTCCCTGGTGGCACAGTGGTTGAGAGTCCGCCTGCCGATGCAGGGGACACGGGTTCGTGCCCCGGTCTGGGAAGATCCCACTTGCTGTGGAACAGCTAGGCCCGTGAGCCATGGCCGCTGAGCCTGCGCGTCCAGAGCCTGTGCTCCGCAACGGGAGAGGCCACAACAGTGAGAGGCCCGCATACCGCAAAACAAACAAACAAACAAAAAACCCAACAGTAATAAGTAAATTAAATTAAAAAGCAGGCAAAAGATTTGAAGGGACATTTCACTAAATGAGACATATTGATGGCAAATAAGTACATGAAAGGATGTTCAATATCATTAGCCATTAGGGAAATGTAAATTGAAACCACAATGAGCTACCATTACATACCCATTAGAATGGCCAAACTTAAAAGCATTGAATATACCAAGTGATGAAGATGTGGAGCTACTAGAACTCTAATACAATGGGGTTAGGAATGTAAAATAATACAACTACTTTGGAAAAGTTTGGTGGTATATTAAAAAGTTAAACACACACACATACCTACCATATGATCCATACATTTCAGTAGTAGGTATTTATCCAAGAGAGAAGAAAGCATATATTTACACTGCACACAGATAGTAATAACAATTTTATTTTTAATAACTCGAACATAGGTAGACGGATAAACAAAATGTGGTCTGTCTATACAACGGAACACTGTTCAGAAACAAAAAGGAATGAACTATGGCATATGGATGAATCTCAAATACCTATGCTAAGTGAAAAAAGCCAGACAAAAAAAGAGCACATACTATGTAATTTCATCCGTATAAAACTCTAGAAAATAAAAGCTAATCTATCTATCATCTATATATCTATGTATCTATCACAGAAAGCAGATCAGTGATTACATGGGGACAGGGTGAGGTTGGGGGAGGGGAGGAAGTGGTACAAGGAAACTTCGGAGATGACGGATATCATGTTGATTGCAGTGATAGTTTCAACGGTGCAGACATGTCAAAATTTATCAAATCGTACAGTGTAAATATGTGCAATTGACTGTATCAGTTATACCTCAGTATTGAAAATATGATTTTGTGATTCTACTTGTCTAAAGTTTATTAGTAATCTGAAGCTGCTCCAAATAATACACTCTGAACCCCACTCTAGCCCCTCTCCCCCACACATCAGTGCTTGTCCTGGGCTGTTGATGGACTAGGAGCATTTGTTTCTGTCCCTCCCCTGTTCACGTGTTCTTTCTTTACTCCCACCTGCCCTTGCTATTCCACTGGGGTCTTTTTCCTAAATCCAGCCCGATCTATTGTACCCTTCCCCCAGACATACCAGACCCTCAGTGTTCCTGAACTGTGCCCTGCACTGCCCCCCTCATGCCTCCATACTGAACCCCATCTCTGCCTATTGAAATCCTACCCCGTGATTAAGGTCAAGGTCAAAGGCAGCCCTTCCATGTAACTTCCTTCAATTTCCAAATGAAATGAATATTCTTCACCTCTGTTTCCAGTGCATTTTAAGTCTGTACTATAGCCACTATCACAGTCTGACTCATTATTGTTGGGGAGAAACTGCCCTTCGCTCCATGGTCCTTCTCAGCCCCCTCCATTCTTCCCAAGGAAGGAAGATATGCAGATCTGATAGGTCAGAGGTGGGACACTGATTGGGCCACGCTCACTAGTGGGCAGGGTCAGGGCATGGAAGGTGATGGTGCTGGACCAGCTCTCTCCTTTCACCCCTCATCTCCACCTGCCTGCGGCCAGGAGGAGTCAACTCTGCAGACCCAGCCACGGTGAAGCCAGGGCAGGAGGAAGCATGAGGTTTCATGCAAGCCTCCCTTTGAACTCCGGGTTGGGTCTGGGGAAAAAAGCTGAGGGGCATCCCATGAAGTCTTAATTCCAGATACTAGATCAATATAACGAACATCCTGGCTCCTCCAGGCTGAAAATAGCCAGCTTCTCCACTATAAACCCCCTACCCCTAGCCCTGGTGCTGGGCACCCAGGGAGCAGGGTAGACAATCTAGAGGATCATAAGGTACCTTTTGGGTTTTATTGTATTTTTTATTATGTGGTTTTGTGCGTGTGTGTGTGCGTGTGTGTGCGAGTTTGTACTTTGAATCGGACAATGCCACCAGGTGGTGGTTAGATGTTGTATCCATTTCACAGATGCAGAAACTGAGGCTCAAGGGAGGGGAGAGCTTTGTCCACATCTGCACAGTTAGGATGTGATGCTGGGACCTAGCCCAGGTCTGACGCTGTTCTCCCTCTGCTGCCCTGCCCATGCTGTGCCAGCTTAGTCTGGGAGATCAATTTGCCCTCCCTGAGCTCCCCAGGACAGATGGATTTGCTCAGGGAGAAGGCACATCCTTCATGTCAAACACAGAGGGTCAGGTCAGCCATACACGTGACTTGCACTGGGAGCCTCCTTGGAGTGAAGCTAGACATCCAGGAGGCCCTTAGGACCTCAATACTCTTGGGTTGAACCCCAGGGGAGTCCAAATCTCTTTCATGATTTCCGTGGATCCCTAGTAGCTTTTGTAGCTGTAGGTCCAGCTTCTGTCTCTGCCCCGCATTGCATAGTGATGCCTCTTCTAGATGGCCCCAGACTGCTCCACGCAAAGGCTTCGGACTTTCCTGATCATGGGGTTGGGAGGAGGCAGTTAGGCACCCCACCACCACCACCGTGTCAGTCAGGGTTAGTGGTAGCTCCAAATTGATCAGGCCACCCCCTTGCTTAAAATCCTTTAATATCACCTGAAGAAACTTGAATAAACTCAGTCCTGCTGGCCAAGGCCATGAGTCCTGCAGGGTCTGGCTGCTCCTCCTCCCCGTCCTCATGCTCCCTCCTCCTCACACTCTGCCCCAGTGCCCTTCCTTCATCCCTCTGACACCCTCCTTCCCACCCCAGGGCCTTTGCACATGCTGTTCCCGCTCCATAGATCACTCTGCCCTCAACTCTTCAGGTAACCAGCTCCTTCAGATCTCAACTTAAATGTCAGCTCCTAAGACCCCCATCTGAGTTAGTCCCACCTGTGATCCTCCCATGTTGCCTCCTGTACATGGCATGCTTGGCCTCATCCTGACACATTTGTCTGTATGACTGTTGCCATGTCCTTCAAGAACTATGAGTCCCAGGAGGGGGTACTTTGTCTGACTTGTTTATTTCTCCTCCCTGCACCCAGCATGTGCCTGTCACAAGTAGGTGCTCAGCAAAGGACCTGAATGAGTAAGTGGAACCATGAGGATAGAAAAGGAGTAAAGAATAAAAATGCCCTTGTTTCTTTAAATAGAGCAGAAATAAAGAAATAACTCAGTGTTGTCAATTATTTTTATTTGTTGCGGGGGGGTGGTGGCTTCCATTTTATTTTTTATTAACTCCTGCTGAGTAATCAGACTGGTAATCACAGTTCCATCTCTGGTTTTTGCATCCCTGACTCTGGCCTCTGAGAAGAGGAACCGTCTCATATTTAAGCAGTAGGAGAGCTGAAGTGCTCTCAGGGGAGCAGGCTCATGTTAGTGTGTAGCGTGTAATTATCCACACTGCTAATTAGATCAGAGAAGCCAACTGATCTCAGGGCAGAGCTGCTGTGGTCTCCCACTACAAGCAAGGAGGATGAGCCTTACCTGAAGCACTCTGCCTACCCACATCTCCCCAGTCTCTGCTCCAAGACTTTCCTTGGAAAGCAGAACAGCGGCTGATACCTAGAGATAGAATCAGCTGCCTTTGCCCCCAAGTCCTTCTCGAAGGAATGCAGAAGAGCCAGGGGCTTCCTGTATCTTCTCCTACATAGAAGGCAACGTGGGGTAGCAGTACAGGTTGGGGGGACAGTTGTGGCATCTCTAGATTGTCAGCCCCATCTGCTTTCCTGGTGGGAGCAAGATATGTCCCTCAATAGAGAGGCGGAGTGGAATTGGCTCCCAGCCCTGTAGCCACCCTCTAGCAATGTCCTCATGAAGCAAGGGTTCACTCACGGCCTTGGAGCATGGGCTGCCACCAAGCAGAGCAGGCAGGGGGCTGGAAGGCCAAACCCCGAGAAGGAGACTCCTGAGTCCTGGTTTCCAAGCCCTCTTGGTGTCTTTTGAGACCTGGGAATCGGGATGCTGAGTGAGGGTCAGTGAAAGAGCAGCCTGTGGATCTGCGGTGATGGGGACGGGGAGGGGCGGGTTCCTGCTTCTCTGCTTTCGCCTCCGGCCACTGGGCAGCGTTGGTGCTCGTGGTTCTCTGCCTGGTCCTCTTCCTTCTCCTCGGTTGCCATCATCAGCACTGTCGCCATTGCCATCACTGCCACCGTCACCATCTCAGTAGTTCATTTTATGTGTCAGCTTGGCTGGGCCATGGTACCCAGATATTTGATCAAGCACTAGTCTAGAAGATTTTTGATGAGATTTGCATTTAAATCAGTAGACTCTGAGGAAAGAAGGTCACCCTCCATAACGTGATGGGTCTCATACCATCAGCTGGAGGCCTTAAGAGAAAGAAGACTGACCTTCTCCAAAGAAGAAGGAATCCTGCCAGCAGATGGGCCTTCAGATATGAGCTATGACATCAGCTCGTCCCCGGGTCTCCAGTCTGCCAGCCTGCTCTGCAGATCGTGGACTTGCCAGCCTCCACGACTGTGTGAGAGAAGCCCTTAAAATCTTTCTCTCTCTCTCTCTGCGCGTGTGCACACACACACACACCACACACACACACACACACACACACACCCTATTGGTTCTGTTTCTCTGGGGAGCCCTGACTTAACACAGCCACCATCACCATCATTGTCACAGTTGCCCTCGTTGAGTCCCATGTGCACCAGGCACTGTGTGAAGTGCTTCTGACCTGCCCTCATGACCTCCTGACCTGACCAACATAATTACCACCATCATCATTATCATTCCTGCCACCACCGTCAGTAGTACCACCATCACCATCACTATCGCCAATGCCATCATCATCACCATCGCTGTGGTCATCTTCATTTTCTTTACTGCCACGTTTATCATTACCACTGTCACCACCACCACCATCACCCTCATCATTATCATCAGCACAGCTCCCCCACTGAGCCCTTGTTGTATCAGGTGTTGTGCAATGAAGTACTTCATGATAAGACCTCCTGACCTGCCCTCCTCCAACACCCCCAAAGGCAGGTACTATTATTCTCCCCTTGCAGAGGAGGAAATGCAGTTCAGGGAGGTGAGATGGGGGACCCAGAGGTGGGCCCAGGCCCCCACGCTCCAGCACAGAGCTCTCTCCCCCAGGACCTCCCTCTGGGGGTGCACAGAGGTCGACCGCCCAACAGCCCCACCTCAGGAGGAGTGTTGGGGACGGGGACTCAGAAGGTGGGTTTGCAGCCCAATGTGCCTTGCCTCGCCGAGCCGGGACACATTCCTTGGCGGGGGGAAGGGTACGGGAGGGTGAACAAGGCCACGGGCCCTGTGAACGCAGCTCAGAGTCTCTGCCTCCGTTGGGGCCCAGCCTCTGGCTGCACCTCTGTTTCCTTCCCTGTAACTACCCACCCGGTCTGACCCCTGCTGAGGCTCCCTCCCCAACCTTCCCCCGACCTCCACTCAGATATGCCCCTGCAGCCACCGTCAGGGCCTTCTCCTCTGTCACCCCAGGTGACACCCCCATCCCAGACCCGGGACTTCACCGGGCCGCTCGCCAGAAGCCAAGCTCACCCCGCCGCCTCAATGGGAGACTGGATGGCAGCCCCCTCCCCGGGCTCTCCCAGCCCAGCAAGTGTGGCCAGAGTGATGGGTGGGCCCCTCTGCCCCCATCAAGGGCGATGGCCCCATTAATAGACGTCCTTGTTTGAACACTCTCTTGCTTCTCCCACTGAAAGCCTTCTTCTACTTTAAGGAGATAAAAATGGACATGGATGAGAAAGGGCAGAGAAAATCAATAAGAAATAAAAGTTAACATGAGAGCAAATGTGTTGTTTCAATCACAGGAGGAATTGAGGTGTCTGAGGACTGAGATGAGCCAGTGACACACCTAAGGGCCTGTGAGCCTGGGGGACACTCAGCCTTGGGGGTGTGTTGGTCAGAGTGGGGATGAGTGTGAGTGTGGGTAGGGGTGTGTGGGGGGGTGGAGAGTGGGCTCAGGGGCTCTGCCCACTGCCCACCGGGTCCAGGGTCTCCTCAGGAGCCCCTCACAAGCCGAGGCAGTGGTGGAAGGAACTGAATCAGAAGCCCATGCGTCCTCCAGCACCTGCCTCAATGTATTCATTCATCTGGTCAGTAGGCATTTATTGAGCACCTGCTATATGCCAGGTCAGCATAGCACAATGGTTAAGAGTGTGAGCCCTGGGATCTGAGTGCCTGGGCTCACATCTCATCTCTGCCATTTGCCAGCTGTGTGTCCCAGGGCAAGTGACTCAGCCTCTCTGTGCCTCAGTTTTCTCATTTGCCAAAAAAAAAAAAAAAAGTGATGTTAATATTAGTACTTATCTTACAGGAATGTGATAAGAATTGAGGGAGACGATTCATGCAAGCTGTTTAGATCCATGTCTGCACATGTTGAGCTCTTGATACGTTTAACAATTTTTCCTATTGTCACAGGCCCTGCACTGAACAAAGCAGCATCAATCCCCCCTCTCTTGGAGCACACCTATGGGGTAGAGACCATGAACTTCATTTTAACAGATGAATAAATTACATTTTGAGAAACTTGGAAAGGTTGGATAGGTCTTACTATCTTACCCAAGGTCACAGCTAATCAGTGTCAGAGAAGGGATTTGAGTCCAAGTCTGTCTGTATCAGTTATAATTGTGTTTAACTGCAAGTAACAGAGACTTTGTCTAATAGTGGCTTGAAAAAACAGCAGCTTGTTTTTCTCACCTGAAAAAAGATCCAGACATGGGTGACCACTGGCCCTGGTTCAGCTGTTCATGATGCTACACAGGACTCAGGTTCTTTCTGCTCTGCCATCTTTAGTATATGTGGCTTCTTGTCCTTCAGTTGGTAGCCTCATGGTCATGAAATGACTGCTGTAGCTCCAGCCAGACATCATGTCTGGATAGCAGGCAGGAGGAAGGATTCAGGCAAAAAGCAAGAAAGTTGTATCAACTGAGACTGTCTCTTTTATTTAGAAAAAGAAATGTTTCCTAGAAGGCTCATCTAAGAGGGATTTGCTTCTATTTCATTGGGTGGAAGATAGCAACTCCTAGAGCAATTATTGGCCAAGGAGATGAGATCACTATAGCTAGTTTAGGCCAATCAAAACCACTCCTCAGAGGTGAGCTGGGAACACCCTCTTTGGTTACAAGGGATCCCTGCCTCTGCCGGCCACAGCCTAAGCAGATGAGGGTATATTGGTGAGTGATGAATGGGGCCAGACACACAGTCTAACCGTGGGGACACACTGCCAGCCTGACATTCTTTACCCCTCAGTCAACGTGCAACAAAGCCCCGGACTGGGCCAGGCCTGCAGCCAGGGGCTGGGGCTGCAGAGTGATTTTGAGCTGTGCCTCTGCCCTCAGGTTGCTTCCAGTCGGATGGGGGAGGCAGATGGACAATTGGGTGGTTCCTTTCCGGGTGGTCAGTTGCATGAGGACGGGGACGTGGGGCTGTGGGAGCTCAGGGCAGGCAGGGCAGGCCTCCCTTGAGAAGGGCCATCGCTGCAGAGACCTGGAGGCCCCGGGGGAGGTGATCAGTGAAGGGGGCCTCTCAGGGCAGGGGGACCGGCTCGTGCAAAGGCCCGGGAGAGAGTAGCGGAGAGACACAAGTTAGCAGGGTGGCACGTGGGTCTGTGTGGAAGAGGCAGGTGGTGGTGGGTGACGAAGGATTGAGACGATGGAGGGGGCAGTGGGGGCTGGGTCCCAAGGGGCCTCAGGGGCCCGAGAAGGGACTTGACCTTGACCCCAAGTGCAGAGGGAGCCCCGGGGGACAGGAAGCCCTGGAGAGATTTGGTGGGATGTGCATTTTAGAAAGATCATGCGGCTGCTGTCTTGGAGGGTGGACTGGGGTTGGGGAGGACATGAAGTGAACAGATAGTAGTGGTTTTGTGCTAATACTTCATTAATTAAGTGTCCTAAATACTTTGAAACCTGGGCATTTAATGTAGATTTACAGGGACAGTTTAGATTTATACGACCAGTTATCATGCATTAAGTATAGAAAATGCCAATTGGTTCTCGTAGAAAACGTTCTCGAAGCATAAAAAGAGACCTCTGCGAACTTGAATTTCCCTCGTGTGGAGGCTGAGCGCTGATGGGATTGTGGGGCTGTCACTCCTCATCTCAGGTCTCCTCTTGGGGACCGTGGTGTCGCGTGCCCCCCACCCCTGGTGGTTATTTAATCAGACGCAGACGGGCTCCAGGAGGTGCAGAGTAGGTGCTGAAGATGCCACGGTGGGCGGGTCCGGAGCAGCCGGAGAGCCGAGAACGCGGGGCAGCAGGGGTGGTGGAAGTGCCCAGGACGGGAGTCTGGAGCCCTGGGTTCTGGTCTGTGGCTTGGCACTACCTGACCTGTGACCTTGAGGCGCTCACCCCACCTCGGGGCACTTTCGACTCCAGAGCTCAGAACGAGGAGGGGCAGGGCTGGTGGTCTGGACTCCCTGCCAGCTCTGACATTTGCTGGATCTGGTCCCAAGTGAGCGTAGGGATGACCCATTGATTCCCATTGGCTGAAGGACACTGTGTCCGTGACTTCCCGATACGTCGTCCTCTGTCACACACACACCCTGAAGTCCTGGGGACTCTGCTTTCCTGATTCTGAAAGGGCCACAGCTCCTGGTGACCTTGTGGGGCAACGCCTCCCTCCAAGTGGGGTCAAGCCCAAGCTGCAGTGCAGTTTGGATGGAAGGGAAATGCAAGCTTCAAGACTCAGACCTGCAGTGGAGGAGCCCCTGGCCTGGGGGGACACAAGATGCCAGCGCCCAGGAGAGCTCTGAGCATGTCCAGAGCCACAGTGGATACTGGGAACTAGAGGGAGGAGGTCCTAGGGGTCGTCTATTCAAATCCCCACACTGATTTCCAGTGGGGGCTCTGCACAAGGTCACACAGCCTCCTGGTGACAGGTGGGAGAGCAGGAGCTGTCACCAACTGTCAGAGGAGTGACCCTCAGAACCGCTTGACGGTGTCGGTCTGGCTCCTGCCAGTGTCTCCCTCTCCCAATCCTTGGCCTCCTGGCACCTCCACCCAGTTCCCAGGCGCTCCCTGTGGTTTCCTCCCATTGTACCTGATTTTGCCCAAGAGTCCTGGGAAAGGCTACTGCGGGACAGCCAGGTCTTGGAGTCCAAGAAGGAAGGCTCTTCCCAGGAATGCCACTTTGCCTGAATAGTTGGCAGGCCAGACGTGCCAGGGAATTGACAGCCCCTGGCAGCAGCTCTTAGTCAACGACTCTCCAGGTTGGGGTATAAATGCCCCAGCTCCCTCGCCCTTCAGGTGGGATAATCCTTAGGCTGGGTTGGACCATCTGCCAGGGTCCCCTGGGGATTAACTCCAGGAACCCGCAGTGGCAACTGGTTTAACCATGCTCCCTTCTCCTCCTTGTCTCACTTCCTGGCACCCCTAGCAGAGCTGCATCACCTCCCATGTAAATACTTGCCCTAGTGTCCTCCTCTCAAGTTCTGCTTCTGGGGGAATCCAATCTAGGACAGTGAAAACCAGACAAGGAACACAAGCACATGATGATAAATGCTGCAAAGAATAAGGCAGGGCAAGGGCTCAGAGAGTGGACTGGAGAGAGGGCTGTATTTGAGACAGTGTTCAGGGCAGGCTCTCAGGGGATGCATATTTGAGTAGACACCCGAATAGAGTGAGAAACTGAGACAGTGGAGATGCTGGGGTAGGGTGGGTGGCACTGCAGGCCGAAGGGAGAGCGAGGGGCAGGTGTGGTGTATTTGAGGAGGAGCAAAGAGCCCAGTGACTGGGACAGGTGGGCAGGGGAGAAGGTGACAGGTGGGAGCATAGTACTGCAGGGCTTGTAGGTGGTGCCAGGGACCTGAGAGTCTAGTCCAGGCCTGTGGAATGTAAGGGCCTCAAGGGCATCCTTGTCCAGAGGGTGACCTGCATGGAGGAGAGTCCAATCCTTGAAGCTCTGTCTCTGTCTCTGTCCCCTTGGCTGCTGTCTCTGCTAAGGCATCCTCTGAGCCTTGGCTTCCTCTGCTGAAAATGGAGATAATGACACCCCCTGGCAGAACTGTCATGAGGGTGAGAGAAGGGTGCATTACAAAGCCCCTGCTCCTAGGCGGTACCCGAAGGCACTGATTCCATAGGAACTGAGAGGTAATAGAAGGGTCAAAAGGGTCAAGTTCATCCATCAGGCGTCCATGTAAAGGTGATACCCACAGCCCCAGGAAAAGTCATTTCCCACATATGCCACAGGAGCGAAGAACACTGGATCAGGAGTCAGGTGGAAATGAGTGCAAGTCCTACCTGCTCCTGGGACCAGCCACTTAGCCCCCTGAGCCTCAGTTTCTCATTTGTAATACAGCATCATCATAGTTCCTCCTTGGAGGTATCACTTGGAGGATTACATGATATCATGCGCAAAAAGTAGGTATAGCTACTGCTTGACATTTACCCTATGTAGCTCCAGGAGGGTGGGGCTAAGTCAGCTGTGTTCACTGATGCACTGTCCCTCCTAGAGCATCGCCTGGACAAATCAACAAGCCCTGCATTCTCAGCTGAGCCCGGGGCCCCCCTCGGGGCAAGGGCTAAGATGTGTTTGAGTATATCTGCACTTCCTCCAATATCCAATCCCGTTCTTTCTGTGATCCCCATCATCCCTCCAATCTGCTAGATGTGGCCTATGAACCACTGTAGATCATTACCTCTGGCCCTCTGTCTGCTCAGGCTGTTCCAAGTTCTGACCACTGGGAGGAGTTTCCTTCCTTGCAGTCTTTCAGGGATACTCCTGAGTGGTGCTGAAATGCTGCGGAAGTCCACTTCCACAAATGTGCAGAGTATCAGGCAGAACCATCTAGCAATCAGGATTAATTGCTCTCCGTCATTTGACTGGTCATCGGGAGCCTCACGTGGGGTCATTGGCGTGGGCGAAGGGAACTGGGGCAGTGAAGGAGCAGGTGCTGGGAGAGTAGGAACCGCTTGCACAGGCAACCTACTTATGCTTTCAAGGTCTACTGGAGTATGAACTCGAACACACAATTTCTATTTGGTGACGACTTACTGTCATGCATGTCCAACTTTATGGTTCAGTGGATCAGACAACACCTGCCTCACCATGGGATGAAAATGTCTTATGGTCACCTGATGCTCTGTGGAGGATAATTTTGGAAGGGTGCAAAGATTTACTCCAGTACCCTGAGGGTCTGGGCTGCTGGGACTTGTAGCAGGTTCCGTAGCTACTCCATCTGTTGCAGACAATTTGGGGAATCATCAGAGCTTTGATCATGAGGCCTTAGCCACACAGCAGCCTAGACTTTCTGCCGTCTTTTTTGCCCTGGACCCTACTCAGAATCAGTAAAAATGTTTGGAGCAGCACACACTATAGGTGGGAGACGTTGCTTCCAAAAGCCAGATAAGTCCACCAAGTGCCGTGTGTCTTTCTTGGTGGAAGGCAGTAGGAGGAGAAGCAAGTTGTCTGTCCCTATAGAGGCAACATCCAAACATGGCCCACAGTATTGGACCTCAGAAACTTCACCTAGGTGTCAGACCCCTGAACTTAACGGTGTATACTCCCACCATCTGCTACGCATATGTCTTATTAAAGCTTCTAGGGTGCTGTCTACTTCCTGCCCAGCAGGTCTGTTATACATAATGTCATCAGTCTGGTGAGTCAGCATGATATTGCGTGAAATCCCGAGTCATTGAGCCCCTCTTGTCTAGATCAGTCCTAGCAGGAGAGTTGGTACAGCCCTGAGGCAAGCCAGGGTCTCCTGCTGTCCCTGCTGAACTAAAGCAAACTCCTTTTGGTAGTTGCCAGAACACTGGCTGTGGACGGTGCCAGGAGCTAGGGGATTTTCTCCTTCAGGAGAGATACCACATCTGGAATAGCAGGTGCATTTGGAGTAAGTTTATAGTAGTTCATGGCCATTCTCCAAGATCTATCTGTCTTCTGCACAGGACACACAGGCAAGGCAAATGGAAAATGTAAAGAGTATGACAAGAGCCTCTACCTCAACATCTTTTAGGGTTACAGGGTCTCCAAACAAGGGGAGATTACTTTCCTAAACGAGAGCAGCGTCTGCCATAAATAGCAAAGGAGGCTTGGGGAGACTTGGGGGTTCAGGTTTCTCAGTTTCATCTGAGTTTTCCTTACTGTTCTCAGGATCCCTCTCTTTTTCATTCAATGCCTTATTGATTTCACATATGGGATTTGCCAAGGCTATGAGTCAAGTTCAACTTCTACTGTAACTGCGCCATCCGCAGGACTGGATTGCAATGTGCTGTGGATTAAATTTGGGGCCTGATTTTCAGCTGTGTCTTGCCTGTGGTTACAAGAGGTAAGACGTTTCTTTCGGGCCTTCCCAAATCTCTGGTTCTCTGAGGATACTTTGGTCTGAGAATTTTAAGTCCTGAGCTTGTCGTTTTCTTTCCAGAACAGTTAGAGGTAGCCATCACACCCCGTACTTGTCATTGGCACCAACACTTATGGTCAAGTGCAGCGGCCACTTGAGTGCAAGACTTGAGTACAAGTCTTGCCTTCAGTTGACGCTGCATCTCAGGCAAACCTAAGGTTCATTTAGGAAAACAGAAGCTCCACTAGTAATCGCACAGAGGGGACGGTTCTTATGGACACTGGTCGTGGAAGGGTTGACAGGGTGAAGGCACAAAAAGGGAAGAGAAGGGAACCCAGGGCTTAGGAAGTGGGGATCAGCTGCCGCCAGGACTGGAGGAACCGTGGGAGAAGGACTGCCTCTGATGGAGACGGGGCCACTGCAGCTGCTGCTGCTGACATGACAGAAGGAGAGATGAACAGGGTCTCTCACCTCCAACCTCCCAGGCTTAGCACCTCCCATTGTCTGAAGCTCACTCGGACCAGAGGTCCAGGGATGCTGGGAAATGCCACTTGCAGGGATCCTGCATCACACAGATGATGGTCACCAAGTGGAGAGCACAGAGGTGACTGGACAAATGACCATCACAGTGGGTCAGGACTTGACTTTTATACCAGACAAATCCGTTCAGAATCAGCTCTGTTACTTCATAGTTGTGTGATGCTGAAAGAGGCAGGTAAGCTTATGGAGACTCAGTTTCCCCATGAATAAAATGGGAATCATCACGATTGAGGATTGGATTAAGTCAGGTATCAAAGTGCCTATCGTAGTGCCTGGCACCCAATATGTACTTCCTGGGCGATTCTTTTTTAAAAAACTTAATTAATTAATTTTTGGCTGCATTGGGTCTTCACTGCTGTGCGCAGGCTTTCTCTAGTTGCAGCAAGCGGGTTTCTCCTTGTTGCGGAGCTCGGGCTCTAGGCACGTGGGCTTCAGTAGTTGTGGCATGCGGGCTCAGTAGTTGTGGCATGCAGGCTCAGTAGTTGTGGCTCATGGACTTCATTGCTCCGTGGCATGTGGGATCTTCCTGGACCAGGGCTCGAACCCATGTCCCCTACATTGTCAGGCGGATTCTTAACCACTGCGCCACCAGGGAAATCCCTCCTGGGTGGTTCTTACTTCACCCTTAACTCACTCTCTGACTTTGAATGAGTGTCTGGTTGTTTCAGAGCTGTGTTTTCTCATCTGTAAAATGAAAGGGTTTGGACTGAGCTTTAACTGTGATGTGTTTTGGAACATCCCTTAAATGAAACCGGCAGGTTGGGGTGGGGAGGGGATGTTGGGGAGGCCCCGGTTGTGTCTGAGTGCTGTGAGCTGTGTGCTTTGCTGGCGAATGTGCTTGAACACCAGACAGCTCACACTTCAGCTGCCTTAATGCTCCCTGGATCTCCCTGCTAACAGTGCCCCCGGCAACGCTGACCTAGTCTCTATTCTCTTTGATGCGCCTCCTCTTAGCACTGCTTAGTCGGCAAGAAATTGCCAAGGGCAGCGAGCATGCTCTGTCAGAGGGGGAAAAGGGAACTTCAAATCAAATTCATCATGAAGGTTAGATTTGAAGCTTCAGGGCCTTCCAGGGGCCTGAGTGCCTGAGCTTTGAGAATCGTTCTGTTCTGCCTGGAATTATGAGTTTAAACCTTTTGGAACTCAGGTTTGGGGGGAGCTGGAGATGTGACAGAGGTGGGGTCCATGGGAAACACTAGCTTAATGGTTAGCAGTGAAGGGCCTTTTTGAGTTCCTGTTCTGCCATCTACTAGCCTACTAGGGTTACTTCGATTCTTTAAGACTGAGTTTCCTCCTTTGTAAAGCAGGATTAATACTGTCTACTGTAATTGACACATGCTGTTCTGTCACCTTGTTTTCCCTCTCCTCTCTGGTTAGCCCCCATTCCTTTAGGAAACCAAGCCTCTTGCACTCCCCAGGCCATGAGATTCAGACAGCGTTACTAATCACAACTCCCACCCCATCTCCTACACTTAGAGATGGCTAAAGACCCAGCCAGACCAATTCTAGTATCCCGACCTCTGGAAACAGTGACTGGTCTAAGGAATGGGCCTGTGACCCAAATCAGGCCAATCAGAATCTTTGCCAGGATTTGACATCTGGCTGCTGGGAGAGGCAAGCTCTTTCTTGTCTATGGAGTCCCAAATTGGGTGATGCAAGCTTGGAGCTACCGATGGTTATGACTCCTCCCTCCCATCCCTTCCCCTCCCTGTGAAGAATTCTAGCAGTAAAGGGAAAGGAAGGTCCATTACAACTCCCATCACAGACAGAGAGAAGCACAATAAAGACGTTATGAAACTAGAGATCCGGTGCTTTTATTTGAGCCCCTGGATCCAGCCATGCCTGAGGCAGGTCTGTCTCTGCTCATCCCAGTTCTGTGGGACACTGAACCCCCTCTTTAGTTTGAGCACTTTGGATTTTGTCTCTGACAAAAGAGTCCTAACAGACTTACTTATCTGCGCTGTTGCTGGGATTAAATGAGTGATCTGTAACACCAGCTTTTATAATTGCCCTCGTCACAGCCGTTCATGTGTCTGTCTGGGACGCGGGGTTACAACTGGACTGACCATGTGTCAGCCTGGCCTCCCCGGGGGTCCTGCTGCTCCCATCATGCATCCTCATCAGAGCTGTCACAGCAGTTCCATTCCAGGGTGTAGTGTCATGGCCCTCCTCAGATACTGGATGGCTCCCAGGCTGATGGCTGCAGTCAGTGCAGGAACCAGCCGGCGTCTCTCAGCTCCTACTCGCGCCTCAAATGGAGGAGGCTTAGAAGGGCGAGCGACCATGGTCCCTCAGGACCAGCTCACTTGTTCTATGGAAGGGGAAACTGAGGCCCAGAGAGGGCAAGGGCACAGTCATTAAGGTTCCTAGCTTTCTTGTGGTGTCTTCCCCTGGCCCAAGTCAGAATTTATCAATCTTTCCACTCATTCATTTGTCCCTCCCTCCCTTCCTCCCTCCCTCCTTTCCTTCCTTCCTTCCTGCCATTATAACCGAGCTTCTACTGAGGAGGTCAAGACAGAAAGGAGCCTGCATGCAGGCTCCCCAGGCTGGTCCTCTGCGCCCCACTGTCTTCTGTGTGTGTGAGGTCACATGTCCCTGTCTCATCTGGGCTGTGTTGGGAAAGGCAGGTTTATCTCCTCCCCCGCCTGGGAGCTCATCATGGCCACACCCATGCCATCCATTTCTGTGACTCCAGGGCCCAGCTCTGCTGTCCGTAAGCGATGGTGAATCGGGAACCCAAACAGGAACAGATTTTGGAGGCGGGTGGTGGAGTTTGGCGTCAAGGGGCCTGAGCCTCAGCTCCCCTACCTGTCAGATGGAAACAATAACCCCACCCCCAGAAATCATGAAATGAAACGTCAGTTATAACCCACTGGGGCTCAGCGGGAGTCACTGCCCGTGTTGCTTTGGCATGTATCTCCCTGATCCCAGGTGCCGGGGGGCAGGCCTGTCTCCCTCCCCTGGTGGGGAGCTTCTTGGGAGGGACAGGCTCTGCTGGGCCCAGCGCTGACTCCAGGCCCAGGGCCCGGTGCACAGGAGGTGCTCAGGGAAGGTCAGATGAACAGAGGGGAGGGGATGGGTGAGTGGGCCAGTGAGTGTTTATCCAAGCCCTCTGACTCCGTGGCGCTGCCTGGGTGGGTCCCGGGCTCCAGGATGCCTCCTCAAACCAACCCTATAACCACAGGGAGGGACTTGCTACTCTTCCCCCGACCCCGTCCCCTGGTGCCCCGCACCTGACTGGGGGATCTTTACTTTTATTCATTCATTCGTCACAAAAATGTTTATTGTGGACCTACTATGTGCCAGGCTCTGTTCAAGGCGCTGTTCACAAGTATCGAAGTGAACAGAAAAATGATCCAAACCCTGCCCCGCCTCATGGCGCTTCCGGTCTAGAGGCTGACAAATGAAGGAAGAGACTGTCCCATGATGCTGGGGAGTGACGAATATGAAGAGGAAGGGGAGGACGTGGCAGGTCGGGGAGGACGTGGAGAGTGAAGGGGACCCCGTCTTTGTCATCACCTTCCCACCATGACCCACTGCCCCCTGCACAAGCTGTGTTGGGAGACCCTGGTGGTGGGAAGCAGAGTCCCGAGGGAAGTGAAGGTGGGGCACTGGAGCTGGGGAGACAGCAGCAGCCCTGTTCCCGGGACGCGGGCAGGCAGGGCCAGGGTGCAAGGGTGAGGAAGCCGTGTTGCAGGTGGGGCCCAGGCAGCGACCTGGCTGACAGCCAGCTCAGCTCAGTCTTTTTGGGGACACCTTTCTTAGGATCTAACCTGGTCCTTGCCCCTGCCCCTCAGGGTCTCCAGGGTGTCCACGGCCTACAAAGAACCCAGAGGGCAGGGCCTTGGAGACTGTACGCATCATTCTTTTTTATGTGTCACTGCTTGTTCCGGTCCAGGCATTGGCAGGCAGAAAGCTCAGATATCAGGGCCCTGGAAAAGATGTTCATTCAATGATTCATTCATTCATTCATTCATTCACTGTTGGCTCTGGGCCAGATGCTGTAGGCACTGGGACACAGAACTCAGGAGGCAGCCATGGTGTCCTTTCCTGGGTCCGAGGGATCCAGGCAGAGGGTGATGAGCAGGGGAAGGGCCAAAGGAGAGAAGGGCTGACTTGGGGGTGCATGGGGTCTTTCCCTGGCCCTGCAAGCAGGAAAAGACCCAGGCCCCAGTTCCCAGCAGATCCTGTCCTGCTGGCACCTCCGGGTCCCTCCCACAGCCAGTTCCAGCTGTAGAACATGAGACTTCAGGGGCCTGGGCTCAGTCTCCAGGGCCAGGCAGCAGCCTGCAGCCCAGGTCACAGCCCGTGAGCCCGATATTCTGCTGCAGGATAATTAGTTAATGAGTCACGTTGAGGGGCGTGCTGGCCCTGCCACACCCCTAAGCCAGCTCACCTGGAGACACACAGGGTCAGCTGCAGACAGGCCTGACCACTAACCCAGCTCACGTGGAGAACACACAGGGTCAGCTGCAGACAGCCCTGACCACTAACCTAGCTCACCTGGAGAACACACACGCTCAGCGTGCAGACAGGCCTGACCACTAACCCAGTTCACCTGTGGAATATACACGCTCAGCGTGCACACAGGGCTGACCATCACATGGAACCAACCAGGCAGAGTCATGAGCCCCCCTGTGACAATGACAGAGGCAAATTGAGCAGGAGAAAGAACAAGCACAGGCTTGGGGGCACACACCCCTGGCTTAGCTACTTACTGTGTGATCCTGAGACAAGAAGCTTCACCTTCCTGAGCCTCTGTTTCCCCCTCTGTAACATGTGAGTAATAATTCACCTTCTCTCACAGGCTTGTTTTGAGGATGATACTGAACTGTTTACTCTGAGTTCATTCATGCTGAGACTCTCCGGCTGATTTCCTTTCTTTTGCCTGTCCCCCTTGTCCATCTAATGAACTCCTATTCATCCTTCAAAACCCAACAGAGCTATCCCCTCTTCTAATGACATCTACTGTTTCAGCTTTTAGCATCTATTCCTCTTGTAGCAACAGTGCATTGCTTTCTCCTGGGAAGTCACCTCCCAGCCCATAGTTAGTCACGTGATCCTGGGGAAGGTGAGTGAGCTGTGGTGTCAGGGAAGGCACAGCCACTCAGAGATTCCAGCTGGAGGCAGAGATGGAGCAGGGAGCAGAGACCCCCGACTCCCTCTCCCCCCGCCCTCTCCTCCTGACCTCTGGGCTCCTGTGGGGCCTCCCACTGGTCCAAACCCATGAAAGTCCATCTTCTAAGAAACACTGATATAGTGCACACAGGTTGGCCTCCTGGCACAGAACAGGACAGAGCAGGGGAGGGGCAGGGGACAGTGGTTCAGGGGGTGTGGAGGGGTGAAGGAGGAGCAGAGGCCACAGAGTATTCCTGACAGTGTTAAAAGTGTTACCTAGTGGTACATTTTAGAGATTTTAGACTCTTTATATTTTGGTGTCATTTTTGTAACAAGATCAAACCATGTTTCAACATTGAAGTTATTTATTTTAAGTGACCAGAAAGGGGAACCTGGGGAGCCATACAGAAACTCTATGATGCCTCCACACTCAGGGGCAGAATGTGGGTGAGGAACAGGTGAACTTGACCTTGTGACTCCTTTTGGGAAACAGGGTCTCAGAGGCTCCTTGAGGCACAGCATGTGCAATAGTGCTGTGGTAACAAGTGGGATGGGAGCCGTTGACCTGCTGTGTGAACTCGAGCAGGTCCCGCCCCCCACCCCAGGTCTCAGTTTCCCCATCCTGGGCAGGGGATGCTCCCCTGACCTCTTAAGGACCTTTCTTCCTCCTGAGTGCAGGAGTCCTCCGAGAGGTAAGCGGGTGTGGACCCTGCCAGGAACCCGGGGTTTTCCTGTGAACAGAGACTAAAGAAGCTGACCTGTTTACTGTGAGGAAGATAGAACAGACACATGGCCCTGGTAAGTGCTTGGGGCCTTCCAGGATGATTAAAACCCAGTGATGAAGACTCATAATCAGTTTTCTGGGACAAGCAAGAAAACCTAGGGCCCCGTGCTGCTCCAGCCTGTCTGGGAAAGGAAGGGAAGGGAAGGGAAGGGAAAGGAAACACCCAGGACAGCAAGGAGGAACCTTCCAGCTGGAGGTGGTGCAGAGGCCAGGGCTGGGGCTGGGGCAACATCCCCACTGTCCTTACTTGGAGGTGTGAGGTTGGGCCAGCCTCTCTGCCTCTCTGAGCCTCTGTTTCCCTAGCTATAAAATGAAGGGGTTGAAAAGATAATCCCTGTGGTCCTGTCCTGCTCTGTGACCAAATCGATTGGGGAATATGGCAACAGGTAAAATTGGGGGCCAGAAGTCTTCATCATCTTTATCGTCATCACCATCACTGCAATCATCATCATCACCACCACCACCACGACCACCACCATCATCACCAGCACCATCATCACCACCACCACCATCATCACCACCATCATCACTACCATCATCACCACCACCATCATCACCACCACCATCATCACCACCATCATCACCACCACCACGATCACCACCACCACCACCATTGTCACCACCATCATCACCACCACCATCATCACCACCACCACCATCATCACCACCACCACCACCACCATCACCATCATCACCACCACCATCACCACCACCACCACCATCACCACCATCATCACCATCACCACCACCACCACCACCATCATCACCACCACCACCACCATTGTCACCACCATCATCACCACCACACCATCATCACCACCACCACCACCACCACCATCATCACCACCATCATCACCACCATCACCACCACCACCACCACCACCACCACCACCATCATCACCACCACCATTGTCACCACCATCATCACCACCACCACCACCATCACCACCACCACCACCACCACCACCATCATCACCACCACCATGGTCCAGTGCAGGAAACTGAGGCCAGAGAGGGAAAGGGACTTGTTCAAGGTCATGTTTTGAGCCAGAGGTGGAGCTGGGACCAGAAAATGGTTCTCCTCTCTGTTTCTTTTTACTCCTCCCCTATGTTGCTTCCAAGGATGTGACCTCTGAGCCCCTCAAATATTCCATTCATTCCAAGAGTCTTATGAACACGCATGCCCTGCCCTGGGCTCTGTGCCACGAGAGGGTCAAGGAGGCGCCGGACCCAGATTTTTCCCAAGGACTGTAGTATCTAGAAGTGAGCACTCACACAGCTAATTAATCCAGGCTTCAGACCCACTATGGAACGAGCTTTCACAGGGAAACATCCAGCAAGTGGCAGAGAGGTCAGGAAGCCTTTGGTCAGGGTGTGGGTCAGACTCCAGGACTCAGGCCCAAGGGTCAGGGTCTGCTCAGAAGCAGGTGGTAGAGCAAAGGCATGGCCACCTCTGAAACTCGAAACACACCCAGGACAGATAAACTCAGGGACTTGCAGGCCTGGAAGGCTCACCGCTGGAGGTGAACACAGCACATGGTATGCAGGAGGTCAGTCATCCGGGGGTGCACGGCGGCTCTGGACTCCGGCAGCTCGTACCCAGGCCTCCTGGAGTTGGGAGCAGCTCCAGGATGTATAGTCCAGCCCCCTGCCCCTTTGAGCCCCTGACTCTGCCCCTCGGAGCGGGGATGGGGAGCTGCCCTCTGCCAGGGTCTGCAGCCTCCCCCTGGGCTCGGGCAGACAGGAGCAGCCACGTTCACTTCATGGTGGCCCAGGAGCCCCTGTCAGTTGACCAACCCCAGGGGCCCGGTTTCCCCTTCATGGACACACTTAGGCTGTTCTGTCGGTCTTTGGAGGTGAACACAGCACACTGGAGTCCCAGCACCTCTGTCACTATGAAGTGTGCCCCCCCCAAAAAAAAGTGTGCCCTAGGGACTTCTCTAATGGTCCAGTGGTTAAGACTTCACCTTCCAATGCAGGGGGTGCGGGTTCGATATCTGGTTGGGGAGCTAAGATCCCACATGCCTCGTGGCCAAAAAACAAAGGCACAAAACAGGAGCAGTATTGTAACAAATTCAATAAAGACTTTAAAAAAAATGGCCCATATCAAAAAAAATCTTAAAAAAATAAAGAGAAGTGTGCCCAGTCCCCTCAGCTAATCTCACTGACCCCCAGGTCCCATTTGCCAGGTCCCAAGTTCAGGACACCTGCCTCCCAGGCTGCCCTGATGACAAAACAAGAAGATGCTGTCGCCTCCATCACAGAACCATCATTTCCTGCATTGCTAATTCGTACCTTTCTCTGAATCCTCCACGCAAGGAAGCTGCTGTCACCGTCCCCTCTGCTGATGAGGAGGCTCTGCCGGTTGAGATGCACACCTCAAGTCCACGTTCATGAGCGGCCCGGCCAGGACACAGCCCAACCTCCTGCAGCCCTGCCTGCACTTCCCCCTACCGCAGCCACGTCCTCCTGCAAAGACGAAATGCCCTTCATTAAGAGACCTTGTTTTTAACAGAGCAAATGCAGAGCTTTTGGACAAGCGCTGAACCAAGCAGGGCTCGGTCACACGCAGCTTTCTTTTGATGGCCCTTGTTTATGTACCCAGGCCAGGCAATCTGGTTACGTGTGTTGAGATATTGCTTGATGTGGTTGAGGGGACAGATTGTCCTAACATACTGTTGGTGGGGGGAAAGGGGGAGTGACACACAGAGAGAGAGAGATACAGAGAGAGAGAGAGAGAGAGAGAGAGATGAAGACAGAGAGAGACAGAGGCAGAGAGCGGGTATGCACAGACCTCCATAACAGGATATGGTGAACACTGAAATGAGCTGGGTTTTTTTTTTTTTGACACTAGAATGTCCAAGGGATTTTGAAAAAACGCGATGTCTCAGATCCTTCCACCCAGCAGAAACAGGAGGTACCTGTAAGTGTGGGGCTCACAGAGCACAGGGGATCCTGTGGGCCATGCAGGCAGGGGACCCTGAGGGGGCTGTCCTGCACAGAGCAGTGACCAGGGCCGTCAGCCGTGTGCAGAGGCAGGAGTAGGCAGAGGAGGGCTCTGCCCTTCCCTCCCACGTGACGGGCTTTGGGATTGTCTTCCAAATATGAGGGGACAGATCCTGTTAGCTGGCCGGTGGGTGTGAGGCACCTCCCTGCCTTGTGGTGTGAGGGATGGTGTGTGTGGGGGGCAGTCTGAGGGTACCTTTCTGCTCATCCCTTGCCCTCCGGGAAAATCTCTGGGTCACCTGATACACACCCCAACTCCTCCTTCCTGAATCCAACCAGGAAATGTTTGTGCTGGCTCTGAGGTCCCAGCCCGGAGGGGCTCAGGGAGCAGCTGGAGAAACACAAGCACAGAACTGCCTGACCTGAGCCTCCGCAGCTTTTCCTGAGCACCTACGACGCGCAGGCCCTGGGCTGTACGCTTCCCATGATGGTCTCACCCGGTCATACCTCCACCCCAGGATGACTGCTGTTTCTCCATCCTAGCAGTGGGAAAACAGGGCTCAGGCAGACTGTGTCTGGTCCGAGGCCCCACAGCCAGGAAGGGGCTGCCTTCCTTATCTCGTGCTATGTAACAACCTCCCCTCCAAAAGGCATAGCTTAACAAACAACACCCCAAAAGGTGTCAAAGCTCTGTGGGGACGGCTTATCTCGAGCTCGCTCTTGTACTGGGGGCGTGGTTCACCTGGGACTACAGATCGTTTTCTAGCGGCTCACTCACGTGGCTGGAAAATCGGTGGCACTGTCAGTCAGCTGTGAGTTCGGGCTGCAGGCGGGGCCTCCGTCCTCTCCAGGTAGCCTTTCTCTGGGTGGCTCTGGATTCTTCAAACTGTGGAGGTGTGTTCCATGATCGGGCATCCCCAGAGAGCGAGGTGGTGGATGTATTACCTTTACAATGTAGCCTTGGGAGTGATGTAGCATCACTTCCGCAGAAGTCACCAGCCCGCCCAGATTCAAGGGGAGGGCATGTAGACCCCACTGCCCCATGGCAGGAGTGTCTTGTCACATTGCAAGCAGAGCCTGTGGATGGGAGTTATTTCAGGGCCATCTACCCTCAAGCCACGGTGGCCCTTGGTCTGTGCCTCACACAAGCCCGGCTCTTGCCTGCCTCAGGGCCTTTACACAGAAGGCTGTTTCCACGGCTAGTTACTTCTTATCCTTTCGATTTTAGTTTAAATGCCACCTCCTGACATCTCTCATCCTTCTACCTAAGTGGATTCCTTGGTGACACCCTAGTCACCCCCATTATTCATCCTCTCCTTCTTCCCTAGAAAACGTGGTGTGCAGTGAGCACGTAGCTTTGCCGAATAGAGAACATTTCCTAGTCTTTCCCATCTCACAGCTGGCCAGCTTGGGGGCGTCATGTGACTTTGTCCGGCCCATGCGACGTGAGCACATGACGCATGCGCTAGGGACTGCGGAGGCGTGGGCCGCCTGTACCTAACGACGGTGGGGAGAAGCAGTCAGATTCTGGATGGATTTTGGAGGTGGAGTTGGCCTGCTCTGCTAGAGGACTGGGTGTGGGGTGTCCCACATGGGCTGTGACAGAAAGAGGACAGAAAGTGACACCAAGGTTTTCGCCTGAGCACCTGAGATGGAGGAGCCGTGGCGCGAGCAGGCTTGGGGAGAAACGGTGTGGTTTCCTTCGGGCCATGTGGGCGCTGTGATGTCAGCCAGAGAGCCAAGAGCGGGCACGGGCAGGCAGGAGGAGGCCCTGGAGGAACGGAGGCGGGCTGGGCTGAAGTTACACACTTGTGAGCTGTCAGTGCAGAGACAGTATTTAAAACCGCAGGATGGATGAGACCACCACGGGCTCCAGAGTAGAGAGAATGGATGAACGAAGACCAACCCTCAGCATTAGGAGCGTGGAAGACCAGGGAGCTTTCCTAGAAGCCAGTGAAGGAAGTACTTTGGGGGCAGCGATGGCCAACTGTGTCCAGAGGAACTGATCTGCTGAGTTGACTGAGGATTGATATTGGATTCAGTAACATGGAGGTCACAGGGGACTCGGGGGTCAACGCTGACAGGGAGGTCACAGGGGACCCCGGGGGTCACCCTTGACAGGGAGGTCACAGGGGACCCGGGGTCACCGCTGACAGGGAGGTCACAGGGGACCCGGGGTCACCGCTGACAGGGAGGTCACAGGGGACCTGGGGTCACCGCTGACAGGGAGGTCACAGGGGACCCGGGGTCACCGCTGACAGGGAGGTCACAGGGGACCCGGGGGTCACCGCTGACAGGGAGGTCACAGGTCACCCCGGGGGGTTACTGCTGACAGGGAGGTTGTGGGCAGAGTGATAGGACTGAGAGCCTGAGGGGAGTGGGTTTAAGAGCCGTTGGGAAGAGTGGAGTTGGGGCCCGTGAGGACTGAGAGCGCGCTGGAGGCACTTCCTTGAGGAAAGCATCACGGCGTATGAAAGAAGCATGTGGGGTGTTTGTTAGGATGAGGGTCAGCCCGTGTTCTGTGCTGCGGGTCAGCGGCCCTCCTTCTCCCTCCATCAACTGCTGAGTTCCTCAAGGGCAGGAAGTGTTTCTGTGTCCACCTGAGTGTATCCACTGCCCAGCAAAGGGCCAGACTTGGAGCTGATGCTCAGGAAATGTCGGTGTGAGGGAAGGATGGAGGGAGGTGTGGTTCTGCCTGTCTGTCTGGCCTTACTTGACCTTTCAGAGGAGCTGGGAGGGTGGGTTGTGTGTTAGGAGAAGCACCAGCTCCAGAATCAACAAGCCAAGCTCCCACATCCCCCCAGCTGGTGACCTTGCTCAAGTCTTCAAACCACCCCAGTTCAGTGTCTTAATCTAGAGAATGGACATAACATTACCTACTTGCAGGATTGGTTGTGAAGTCTGGAGACAAAATTGTTTAAAAAGAACTAGCAGAGTCCCTGGTGACATTACTGGCCCCCAGTCAATGCCATCTCTTACCATAATACTGAAGTCTCTGGATAGTAAACGTGATCACCATTGCCTGTCGCTGAGCACCTACAGGCTTTGTCTCTTACTTAATCACACAACAGCTCTTCAAAGTAGGGGCCACCACCCCTTCATTTTAGAGGTGAGGAGACGGAGGCTGAGGGAGGCATTTCCTCACCCAAAGTCACAGCCGTTGCACACGGCAGAGCCCGGACTTGAACTTGAACACACGCCAGGCTGACTCCAAAGCCCAGACCTTTAACTGCTCTGCTCTGTGCCTGTCCGGGTGGCGTTGAAAGCCAGACGATCCCTTGATACAACACCAAATGGGTGATCTGTGGCCTGGGCGCTGATTTTCAGATGCTGTGAAATGTGCCGGAGGCAGTGGCCTCTCAGACAAGGCTGCCTGGGGCACAAGAAGACGAATGGTCCAGCCTGGCTCAGCTCAGGGCCACGGGCAGAGCAGATGTGGGGTAGAAGCCCCCGCCCGCCCCACTCCAGTAAATAGGATTTCCACAAGCACCGAGGGGCCAGCTGCCTATCGGCCCTGACTGGGACATGGTATGTATCCCGGGCACCCAGGAGATGGAGCCGTGACTTTGACAGAGGCTAAGGCCACTTGCAAGGCCCTAATTGAGAGCGGGGCCTGGCTGCTCCCTGTCACTGGGATCCTGCTGACCTCCCCCAGCGGCCTCTGCTGGACAGTGGCTTAATAGACACCCCCAGGGCTGAGGCCAGTGCAGAAATAACGGTGTCGTTATGTGGGCAGAACCTACCTTGTGATGTGGTGACATGAGCAGGGATGATGGCGTCCAAGGCTCGTGGTCCGTGGGCCTCCTACTCTCAGGGGCACTGAGACCGGTCCTGACCTTCAGTGAGCCTCGGGGGCCTCATCCAAGAAATGGGAGAAGAAAGAACCAGAGGCTGTGGTGCTCCCAGGGCAGTGGGAGGCTGGGTGGTGTTGATGGAATTAGAGGGACCTATGGTTTCAGCAGGTTCAGGCCGAGCGACGTCCTGCTGGTGAAGGACGAGAGCCTTGGACGTGGTGATGTGAAAAAGCAAAGCTCTATTCGGCACTTAGAGGGCACAGGGCACGTTGCCAAGTGCTCCTTGTGGATTGCCCTGTCATCCTCTGAGGAGGCCTGTGAGGCGGGAATCGTTGTCACCCCCACTTTATGGGTGAGGAGATCGGGGCTCCGCGAGCTTGAGCGACCTATCCAAGGTCACAGAGCCATCGATTGACTGACAAACAGCGGCAGCCAGAGCGATCGCTTGAAAAAATACGCCAGGTCCCATCACCAGCCGCTCAGACCCTCAGTGACCGCCCACTGCTCGGTGGGCGAAGCTGAGTTCCTGGCCGTGGCCTCCAAGACCCTGCCTGATGGGGCTCCGCCCTCTCCCTGCGTGTCCCTCCTGCTCCTTTGCTCGCTCGGGCATCACCTCTCCTCACTGCCCTGAGCCCTCAGCCTGGACGCCCTGCAGCAGTCTCTGTGTGGCTGGCCCTTCTTGGTGTCCAGGTCCCAGCTCAGATGCCCCCTAGAGAGGCCCTCCCTGACCGCCCTGAGGGGACCCCCTGCCCCACTGTCCTGTCTGTCTCAGGGCCTCACCCCTGGTATGTCCCTCCTTCTCTCCCACAGTGGGTGATGAGCTTATTTATTCATTGGTTATTTGTTCACTGTCTCGCCCTCCAGACTGTGAGAGGGTGGGGGCCATGTGAATTCGGTCCCCCTGGGTCCCCAACACTGAGCATGGGTGCCTGGCACGTGCCAGACACTCAATGACTATTTGGTGAATGTACAAACAGGACTTGAACTCAAGTCTGTCTTGCTCCAGAACCCACGCTTAAAAATTATTTGTCCAGCTTTATTGAAATATAGTTAGCTTCCAACGTGGTGTAAGTTAAAGGTATACAATGTGATGATTTGAAACACACATATATTGTAAAATGATGACCACAACAAAGTTAGTAAACACATCCATTACCTTAAATAACGACTATTTTTGTTGTTGATGTAATGAGAACATTTGAGATCTACCCGCTCAGCAAATTTCAAGTATACAATACAGTATCATTAACTATAGTCACCATCTGTACTAGGAGGAGGAGGTTCCCCAGAACTTATTTGTCTTATAACTGGAAGCTTGTACCCCTTGACCTACATCTCCCCATTTCTCCCACCCCCTAGGCTCTGGCAACCACCAATCTACTCTTTGTTTCTATGAGTTTGGCTTTTTTAGATTCCATCTATAAGTGAGATTATATAGTATTTATCTTTCTCTGTCTGACTTATTTCACTAAGGATAATGTCCTCGAGGTTCATCCATGTTGTCACAAATGTAGAATTTCCTTCTTTTTATGGCTGAATAATATTCCATTGGTGTGTGTGTATACACACATACACACAAACACTACATGTTCTCTTTATCCATTTATTTTTTAATGGATAGATTTTTTTCCTATGTCTTAGCTTATTAGGTTCTTTCATGTCTTAGCCATTGTGAATAATGCTGCAACGGACATGCAGATGTTTCCTTGAGATAGTGATTTTCTTTCCTTAGGTTATGTACCTAAGAAGGTGGGATTGCTGGACCATATGGGAGCTCTATTTTTAATTTCTTGAGGAATCTCCATACTATTTTCCACAGTGCTTGTACCAATTTACATTCCCATCAACAGTGCACAAGTGTTTCCTTCTCTCCACATCATCACCAGCCCTTGTTATCTCTTGTCTTTTTCAAATTAGCCATTCTAGCAGGTGTGAGGTGACATTTCATTGTGGTTTTAATTTGCATTTCCCTGATATTTAGTAATTTTAAGCACCTTCTCATGTACCTGTTGACCATTTGTATGTCTTCTTTGAAAAAAATGTCTGTTCAGATCCTTTGCCCATGTTTTAATCGAGTTATTTTTTCTTTTGCTATTGAGTTTTGTGAGTTCTTTATATATATTGTACATTAACCTCTAATAATATGATTTGCAAATATTTCCCCCTTTCAGTAGGTTACCTTTTCATTTAATTTGCTATTTCTTTTGCTGTATAGAAGCTTTTTCATTTGATGTAGTCCCATTTGTTGACTTTTGCTTTTGTTGCTTGTACATTTGGTGTCATATCCCAAAAATCATTGCCAACAATTTTTTTTTTTTTTTTTTTTTTTTTTTTTTGCCAAGACCAATGTCAAGGTGCTGTCCCCCTGTGTTTTCTTTTAGGAGTTTTACAGCTGCAGGTATTATGTTTAGGTCTTCATTCATTTTGAGTTAATTTTTGTGAGTGGTGTAAGATAGGGGTCCAATTTCATTATTTTACATGTGAATATCCAAGTTTCCTAAACACCATTTATTGAAGAGATTGTCTTTTCCCCAATGAGCATTCTTGGCTTCCTTGTCAAATATTAGCTGACTGTATATGCATGGGTTTATTTCTGGGTTCTCTATTCTGTTTCCTTGGTCTATATGTCTGTTTTGATTACTAAATCTTTGTAACATAGTTTGAAAGCAGGAAGTGCAATGCCTCTAGCTTTGTTCTTTCCCAAGGCTGTTTTGGCTATTTGGGGTCTTTTGTGGTTTCCTAAATACAAATTTTAGGATTTCTTTTTCTATTTCTGTGAAAAATGCCATTGGAATTTTGATAGGGATTACATTGAATTTATAAATGGCTTTGGCTAGTATGAACATTTTAACAATACTAACTCTTCCAGTTCATGAACAAGGGGTTTCTTCCATTTTATCTGTGTCTTCCTCAATTTCTTTCATCACTGTCTTATAGTTTTAGTATATAGATCTTTCACCTCCTTGGTTATATTTATTCCAAAGTTTTATTGTTTTTGAAGTTATTGTAAATGAGATTGTTTTCTTTATTTATTTTTTAGATAGTTTGTTGTTAGCAGATGCAACTATTTTGTATGTTGACTTTGTATCCTAAAACTTTACTGACTTTGTTGATCAGTTTCAACAGTTTTTTTGTTTTTGTTTTTTTGTTTTGGTGAAGTCTGTAGGATTTTCTATACATAAGCCATTGTCATCTGCAAACAAAGACACTTTTACTTCTTCCTTTCTGACTTGGCTGCCTTTTATTTCTTTTTCTTGCCTGGCTCTGGCTAGGACTTCTAGTACTCTGTTAAATAAGAATGATGAGGGAGGGTACTCTTGTCTTGTTCCTGATCTTAGAGGAAAAGTTTTTAATCTTTCACCATTGAGTATGATATTATCTGTGGGTTTGTCATATATGGCCTTTATTATGTTGAGGTATGTTCCTTCTGTACCCAGTTTGTTGAGAGTTTATTTTTTTAATCATGAAAGGATATTGAGTTTTGACAAATGCTTTTTCTCCATCTATTGAGATGATCATATGATTTTTATGTTTCTTTTTATTAATGTGGTGTATCACATCTATTGATTTGTGTATGTTGAACCATCCTTGCACCCAGGGTGTGGGTGATCAAGGTGTATGATTCTTTTAATGTGCTGTTGAATTGTTTGCTAGTATTTTGTTGAGAATTTTTGCAATATTCTTCAAGGATACTGGCTTGTAGTTTTCTTTTCTTGACGTGTCCTCAAATGGCTTTGGTATAGGGTAATGTTGGCTTCATAAAATGAATTTGAAAGTGTTCCCTCTTCAATTTTTTGGAAGAGTTTTATGATTGGCATTAATTTTTCTTTAAATGTTTGGTAGAGATTACCTGTGAAGCCATTTGATCCTAGATAGCTTTTTTTGTTTTGGGGGGGGGTAGGTTTTCGATGCTTAATCCATCTCTTTATTCATTATTCGTCTGTTCAGATTTTCTACTTTATGATTTAGTCTTGGTAAGTTATATGTTTCTAGGAATTGATCCATTTTTTCTAGGTTGCCCAATTTATTGGTGTATAATTGTTCATGTTAGTCTCCTATGATCCTATGTGTTTGTGTGATATAAGTTGTAATGTCTCCTCTTTCATTCATAATTTTATTTATTTGAGTTCTCTCTTTTTCTTCTTGGCAAGTTTAGCTAAATATTTGTCAATTTTTTTTATTCTTTCAAAAAACCAGCTCTTATTTTTGTTGATATTTTCTTCTTTTTAAAAAATTCTCTATTTCATTTTTTTCCTGCTCTATTCTTTATTTCCCTCTATCTGCTAACTTTGGGCTTAGTATGTTCTTCTTTTTCTTTATGTTCATTGCACATAAAGTTAAGTTGTTTATTAGAGACCTTTTTTTCCCTTAAGGTAGGCATTTATTCCTATAAACTTCACCTTAGTTTTGGTATGTAGTGTTTCAATTTTTGTTTATTTCAAGATTTAAAAATTTTCCTTTTTGATTTCTTCTTTGATTCATTGGTTGATCCATCCATCACATCTATTGGGGTGTGATGTTTAATTTCCATATATTTGTGAATGTCCTAGCTTTCCTCCTGTTACTGATCTCTAGTTTCATACCACTGTGATTGGAAAAGATATTTGGTATGATTTCAGTCTTTTAAAATTTGCTAAGACTTGCTTTGTAACCTAATTCATGTTTCATGTGCACTTGAGAAGAATGTGTGTTTTGCTGCTATTGAACGGAATGTTCTATATATGTCTGTTAGGTACATTTGATCTAAAGTATAGTTCAAATCCTTATTGATTTTCCTTATTGATTTTCTGCCTGGATAATTTATCTATTGGTGAGAATGGGATATTGAAGTTGCCTACTACTACTGTATTGTTGTCTGTTTCTCCCTTTAGAACTGTAGGTATTTGCTTAATATATTGAGGGGCACTGATGTTGGGTGCATACATATTTCTAGGAGCCCCTTCCAACTAGAATACTATTGGTTCAACATCAGTGACAATGGGGCTGACATTTCTCAGTGTGGCCAGGCCACTAGCCTAGGCATCAACTTTCTGAGTCTGGTGAGACCTTGGGCATGTTCTGCATTAATTTTAGTTTGATAGGCCTGGGCCCCCACCCTAGTGGGTCCTGGTGATCACAGTAGTGGCTGTCCTTCATTGTACCCAATGCAGACATTGTCCCTATTCTTCACAGCATCCTGAAATGTGGGTATTACCAAGTTCATTTGACAGATGAGAAAACAGAGGCTCAGAAAACTGAAGACAGAGTTCTCAGTGTCACAGAAAAAGGATCAGTCTTGTGTCAGTCTGACTCCAAAGGCTGTGCTCTTGTGGATGCAACAGCACCAGACGGTCTAAGCCTGGACCACATCAGCCGTCTTGATCCTGAACCAGGCTGCCCTTGCAACACCCGGACTAGCCAGGATCAGCCCCACAGAGCCCCATCTTTAACAGCCTCTCCAGACATAGGAGCAGCATGCAGTAGGCCTGCAGAAAGCACTGTTGGGTGCTTCATTGTCTGTTGAGTTCTCCTTTGGTGGGGGTGGCCTGAGTCAATAAGATCACAGGAGCTGAGAAATCTCTTCTAGAAAAAGGAAGTGTGTTTATGTTCTAAGATCACCTCCTCCTCTCTCCCTGAGGTCGGAAGAGAGAATCTGCCTGGGAATGTCATTTCCTGCTCAAGTCAAAGAGATCACTGTACTTTCTTGGACTGTACTCACTCTCTGAATGCATTCTCTGTTTGAGGAGAGCTGGGGGCAGAGTCCTCTCCTGGAGCCCCTGGCCCTGACCCTCTGATCTCTTCCCTTGCTGAGCCCTCTGTTCTACTTTGAGCACTCCCTACCCATCAAGGAACTTTAAAGATTCAGGTCCCCTCTTGTCCTCTCATCCTGACTTCTTTCACCTCTGCCTCTTTTGGACCAGGTTGCTATGCAGACACAAGGATGAGGTTGAGGACTGAGGAAGCTTGGTGCTTTTTATTAAATTACATCCTCCAAGAGAGCCTTGAAAAATGGTGCAATGTTCTAAGGCTTGTGGCATGGAAAGAACCCGGGTCTTGAGATCAGGGTGACTGTGTTCTGTGCCCAGCTCAGCTTTCAACCCACACATTTCACAGATGGGAAAACTGAGGAGGAGGAGGATTTGTGCTCACCTCTGAGCTGCTCTAATCAACTTCCAAAGGACTTCTCCTTCTATAAGTACCTTAATTATTTGATTATTTGATGCAACTCTCATGGGAACCCCTGTGAGACTGGCTGGACGGTCTTATCATCATTCCAATTAATAGATGTAGAAAGTGAAAGTGGGGAATTGACTTTTCCCAGGTCACACAGCAAGTGAGATACAGATTAGTTCAAGGGCCCAGACCGCTAACTCCCAGCTGGGGTTTTCCAGCCCCACCCTTATTCCCTGGACCAGAGTTAAGAGAGGAGATGGGGAGCCAGCGATGTCCTGCCCCAGGATCATTGCACATGCCAATTGGCTGATGTTCTCTTTGTGCCACCCCTGTCTTGCCAAGCCTAGCAGAGGACCAAGGTGACCATTTTCCTTTGCCATTCTGGTCCTGAGATATGGAGGGGCTGGTTTGGTAATGTCTGTGACACTGCCAACCTCAGCTGCCACCAGCATCATCCATCCTTCCTCTGACCTTCCTGTAGTCTGTACCTACTACTCTAGTCCTCAAATGTTGTTTTAGACCACCACGCTCTTGAAACCCCCTGCCCAGCAATTGACCTGACTTCTTCCCCCTGTGGGAAAGTAGAGCCCTGAGACACACACGCCTTCTCTCTATCAGTGAATGATTCTATACATTTGCAGTCATTTCAGAAGCAGAGCTGCTCCTCCCCTTCAGGAGGCCAATTCCTTCCCACACCCTGGATCCATCTCCTTCTGCCTCTGTGGGGCCCTGTCCACAGCAGCACCTCCCCTCTCTCTCCCATTGCCTCAGTTCATCCAGCTCCGTCACCCCAGGCTTCCCTGAATATCAGCTGCTCGACTCTCCCTACACATGATCCTGAAATAAATCCTTCCCTTCAAATCCCACAACCCCCCGAATCCATGTCCTCCTACCCATCCACACGCTGTTCCCTGGGAGTGTAGGGGGCAGTTATGCCTTGGGAGTCAGTGTGTAAATGCCCATCCTCCAGCAGGACGGTGCTGAGGCATCCTCTACGCGGTCCTCAGAGGGTCCCCAGAGGGACTGAGCCCCAGGGCCCACCGCTGTAACCCACTCACGAGCCCAGGCTTCGCTGGCTCTCCTCCCTGCCCTGCTCGGTCTCTCCATGTCCTCACTGGTGCTCCCTGGGCTCACCCCCCAGATGAACTACCGGCACCAGAGCCTATGTCTCAGGGTCCGCTTTGGGGGCCCCACCCTAAGACCCATGCCCGCCCCACCTGCCCCTGAGGGAGTTCCGTGCCCCCTCCTCCTGCTCCTGGTGTCTCTTCTTGCACTTCTTGAGGCAGAGCCTCTGTCTCCTGTTCCAGACTGTGAGCCCCTCGAGGGTAAAGGCAAGCTCTTCATCACCCCTGTGTCCCCTTCACCTGGCACATTACCCGGCCCATCACTGGCCAAGAAGTGTTTGCTGAGTGCGGGAGTGAGAAAGTAAATGGGTCAATGATGACATGAATCTCCAGGGCACCTACGCTGGGTGACAGACCCTGTGAACTGAATTATCCCATGGGTGTGGTCCTCTGAACCCCTGCCTCCTCCTCTCCTATCGGGGAGCCTATTCCTGACCCCCCTGCCAGGTCCTGAGGCACCTCCCTCTGACATCAATACCTGTTCTGCCCTCTATAACACCGTCGCAGTTGGCTCCCAGGATGCCTCCTGCCAGGAAAAGTCCCCAGACAGGGAAGTGGGTCTCTTGGTGGGAGATTCCAACTTCAGTTAAGTAAAGGTTACAGGAGCCCGGGGAGAAGTTATTATAGTGTGACATAATTCAATGCCACCGCCCAGCAGATGTTGCTTTGGAGGGATGGATTTGTCCCAGCTGGACTCCAGGGCTCATTTAGAAGCACTCAGAACAACCACTTGTTGCTTCTGATGTGTGTGCTTCAGGAAATGATAATTTTTACAAATCAACTTATTCAACCCAAGTACATGGAGCCGAGTTTCCAGCAGGCGGAGATAAAATCATTGCTGGGGAAGTGAAGCAGCTGCTCCCAAGCCAAGAGGTCATGGAGACCATGTCCAGTTTTGAAACTCCTGAGGGAATGGGACACTCTGAGTATATCCAGAATGCTGGGGAACTCAAACTTAGAGACCTGGTCCTGTGAAAGATCGCTGTACACATAAGAAAACCGAGGTGTGTAGAGGCAGAGGAGAGGCTGCCCAAGTGAGTGAACACAGTGAGTCAGTGGCAGATCTTCAAATCTTATGTCTGAATCCAAACAGATTTGCCCCCAACGATCCCCAACTTCTCAGAAGAGCAGGCAGGCTGGGAATCATGATGAAACTAAAAACAAACCAAAACCCAAAAAAAGACAAAAAAAAAAAGACAAACCAACCAACACCCTGGATGACTCACAGGTTGTACTGGTCTGGAAATTAGGGGCACTAGGGTCTGGTGTGGCTCTGCCCCTCATTTGCTGTGGACATTGGGCAAGTCTATTCCTTTCTCTGGGCTTCAGCTTCTTTATCTACGAAATGAAGAGGTTGTTGATTCCTAAGGGGCATATCAGGCCCCCAAATCTATGAGTCTCAGTTTCCTCATTCAAGGGGGTAAAATGCCAACTTCCTAGGATGCTGTGAGAATCACATGATGTCCAGAAGAAGCTCCTTGGAACGACTGTGTGACCGTAACCTTAGGAAAGCATTGTCATCACTCCCACGTCTGCAGCAAGGTGATGCTGAGGTCAGAGCTACTTCCACATCTGAGCTGCTAGAAGGAGTGAAGGGGAAAACAATGTGTCGTCTCCCAGGAGGTAGTTCTCGAACTGGGCTGTAGGTTCAGGGGGTCCCAGACCCCCTCCCTATAAGGTGGAACCTCAGGTCTTAGGATGCCTGTCCAAAGGGGCTTTGGCAGGTGCTGGGTTTGGGCACAGAGCTGGGAGAGGATGAGGAAAAGGAAAGGGAGGTTCTATACACTGGTGAAAGAGGTGGGCTCTAGAATCTGAAAGACCTGAGGTCAGTGGCTGGCTTATCACTCAGTATTTGCAGGATTTTGGTCAAATCATTCAACAGTTCTACGGTTCTAACCCCAGTTCTCACATCTGTTAAATGGAAATGAGAATTCTCTTGAGGCTAATGCTGGCAAGACACTTAGTACCACGTCTGGCCCAGGGTAGGTTCTCAATACACAGCAGCCAGCAGTAAAGCAGGACCAGTCACTGCACATCTGCAGAGTGAGGTGTTCTTCGAGAGGGACTGCAGAACCCACCTTGCTGACTGTGGAGGCAGGAGGACGAAGGGGCTTGTTCATGGAAAGCTGTGGAAGGGCTTGTCCAAGCCGACAAAGACCTGAAGGACAGATTCCCAGAGCACAGAGGTAACAGATTGCATCTGTCTACTTTTGATAATGTTCATGAGAGCAGGGATTATTTGTATCTGTCTAATAGCAATTATAGTAGTGGAGATTACAGACATGAATTCGTTGACTAGTGGTGATTATAGTAATCATTGTAACAATAAGCTAAAGGCAAAAGTTCATGTCAATACATCAATCGGGAGGAAATGCCAATGTCAACCATGATCAAATGACTTTCACAGGTATAAACAATAGGCATGATGTTAGAGAGATGGGAGAGGGGGTGATGGGGCACTGACCATGGGCAGACACCCTGGGCACTCACTGGGGTCGGCGTTGATATCAAATGAGGTGCAGCAGGTGAAACATCCCCCAAATCCCACAGTGGTGAGTGCAGCCCAGATTCCAACCCAGATATCTGAAGCCAAGGCTCTGACCACCCATCAGAATTGGCCAGCACCACATCCTCAGGCTGGAGCTTCCTAGGCCTCGCAGGCCCAGAAAGATTGGGGGACAGAGTAGCTGGGGACTGAGGGGCTGGGGTGAGACCTGGAATTCAGGATTCACACACTTATGAATTGGGATAAAATGCCAGCTGAATATTTGTCCTAGATTTTCCCTCCTGAGTTACAGAACTATGAGATATAAGTTGTTTAGCTATGAGAGATATCACACGGGACAAGTTATTATGTACATATTCATTTAGGTACTCACATGCACAAGAAGGTAGACACACACATACACACACACATACAGGACAAAAGAACCCTAAAAGGCCCTTCAGGGACATAAAAGTCCCAAACCCATCAAAAGTCTTTTTCCTGGCATTCTGAGTCCAACCCAGGAATAATCATCCCCATCTTGTCCCTCCAGCTCTTTTTCTCTGCAGCTGAGCTTGCCCTGTGGATTCTGTCTTCTGAGTGAAAGGTGAGTTTTCATTTCTCTTGGGTATATTCCTAGGAGCAGAATCTCTGAGTTGTACGGTAACTCTATGCTTAATTTTTGAGGAGCTGCCAAACTTTTTCACAGGGGCTACACCATTTTATATTCCCACCAACAGTATATGAGGGTTCCAATTCCTCCATATTCTCACCTACAATTGCTCTTGTCTACTTTTTTGCTTATAACCATCCTAATGGCTAGAAAGTGGTATCTCACTGTGGTTTTGATATTCTTTTCTCTAATGACTAAGCATGTTGATCATCTTTTCATGATCTTATTGGTCATCTGTATATCTTCTTCAGAGAAATGTCTATTCAAATCTTTAGCCCATTTATAAATTGAGTTGTTTGGCTTTTTATTGTGGTATTGTAAGACTTCTTTATATATTTTAGATATAAGTTGTTTATCAGATATATGATTTGCACAATGTTTTCCTGATTCTATAGTTTGTATTTTCACTTTTTGATGAAGTCCTTTGAAGCACAGAAGTTTTTAATTTTGATGATGTCCCATTTATCTACTTTTTCTTTCATCACTATGCTTTTGGTGTCACATCTAAGAAACTATTGCCTAATTTAAGGTCATAATGATTTCTGCCTATATTGACTTCTAATTTTAGTCCTTACATTTAAACTTATCATCTATTTTGAGTTAATTTTTATATATAGAGTGAGATAGGGGTCTACTTTCATTCTTTTGCATATGACTAGCCAATTGTCTCAGCATCATCTGTTGAAAAGACTACTCTTTCCCCACTGAGTTATCTTATCATTTTTGAAAATCCAGTCACCATAAAGATAGTGCTGTATCTGGACTATAAATTCTATTTAATTGATCTATATATTTATCCTCACACCAATACCACACTATTTTAGTTACTGTAGCTTTGTAGTAAACTTTGAAATCAGGAAGTAAAAGCCCTCCACCTTTATTTTCTTTTTCAAGATTATTTTGGCCAGTCTGTATCCCTTGCATTTCCGTATGAATTTTAGGATAAACTTGTTAAGTTCTGAAAGAAAAAAAAAAGACAACTGAATTTTGGTAAGGATTGCATTGAATCTGTAGATCAATTTGGGGAGGATCTTTATCTTAACAATATTTAGTCTTCTGGTCTACAAACTTTCCATTTACTTAGATCTTTCCATTTATTTAGATCTTTAATTTATTTCAACAATGTTTTGTAGGCTTCAGAGTGTTTTGCACTTATTTTGTTAAATTTATTCCAAAATATTTTATTCTGTTTGATGCTATTGTTAATGGAATTATTTTCTTAATTTCATTTCAGATTGTTCATTGTTAGTGTGTAAAAATACACTTGATTTTTGTATATTGATCTTGTATACTTCATCTTTGCTGAGTTTGTTCATTAAATTAATAGTTTTTTGTGTGTGTCTGTGTGGATTCCTTAGAATTTTCCATCTGTGATATCATGTCCTCTGCAATCAGTGTTAATTTTTCTTTAATTATTTAGATGCCTTTTTATTTCTTTTCTTGCCTTATTGCCATGGCTAAGACCTCTAGTGTAATGTTGAATAGAAGTAGTGAGAGGTGATATCCTAGTCCTGCTCCTGATCTCAAGAAAAAGCTTTCAGTCTTTCACTGTTATGTCTAATATTAGCTGTGGGGTTTTTGTAGATGAACTTTGAGTGAAGAAATTCTTTTTGTATTGTTGTTGTTATTGTCGAGTGTTTTTATCATAAGAAGATGTTGGATTTTACCAAATGCTTTTCATGCATCTATTGAGATGATTGTGTGATTTTTGTCCTTTATTCTATTAATATGCTGTATCATGTTGATTTTCATATGTTAAACCAACTTTGCATTCTTGGGATAAGTCCCACTTGGTCATGGTGAATAATCTTATTTATATCCAGTTTGTTAGTGTTCTGCTGAGGATTTTTGCACCTATTTTCATAAAAGTTCTGTAGTTTTCCTTATGTATGATATCTCTGACTGGTTTTGGTATCAGGGTAGTAGTGTCCTCATAGAATGAATTGGGGAGAGTTTCCCCCTCTTCTATTTCAACAATACAATTTGCCCTAGTTGAATAAAAGAATGGAGGTTTACAACAACTGGGGCCTTGTCCTCACTTCCATCCTTTACTCTCTGAAGAATATTCATTCTTGCTTGGTTACCCAACACATAGCTGGGCACACAGGGCTAAACACCCCAGTCAGATCAAACTCCTACCTCTCCTGTCCCCACATTCCTCCATCCTCAAGTCCAGGAGTTATTTTTATGGCATATTTTTCCAGTAAACCCTCTTCTCTGTTCCATCTTTCCCATCCTGCTCCCAGGCCCTACTCATCCCCCATCTGTATTATTGCAACAGCTTCCTCTCAGGCCTCTAGTTTTTCTCATTTCCAATCCCTCTGCAGAGACAGTTTTTAAAACCCCCATGAGAGCAAATCACAGCTGTTCTCAGTCTTCTTCACTGATGTTCCATTTCCTGAAATGCAGGGATTCCAAAATGAGTCTACTGGGGCACATCTCTTATCGAGGGAGAGCTCCTGTGTCCTCAGGGTATCTGGGGGCAGAGGCTGAAGCCACCAGTCTCCAGCATACTTGTTGTTTGAACTCCTCAATTTAATATTTCAAATCTATGCATATTAAAAAATTCTTATTTACTTATTTTTATTTTTGGCTGCGTTGGGTCTTTGTTGCTGCGCATGGGCTTTCTCTAGTTGCGTTGTGCGGGGGCTACTCTTTGTTGCGATGTGCAGGCTTCTCATTGCGGTGGCTTCTCTTGTTGCAGAGCATGGGATCTGGGCACGTGGGCTTCCGTAGTTATGGCTAGCAGGATCTGGAGCGCAGGCTCAGTAGTTGTGGTGCGTGGGCTTCAGTAGTTGTGGTTCACAGGTTCTAGAGTGCAGGCTCGGTACTTGTGGCTCATGGGCTTAGTTGCTCTGTGGCATGTGGGATCTTCCCAGGCCAGGGCTCGAACCCGTGCTCCCTGCATTGACAGGTGGATTCTTAACCACTGCGTCATGAGGGAAGTCCCTCTATGCATATTTTATCCTTTCTAATTTATCCATAGTGCTTTAATATCAAATAATGGGCATTTCCCCTGGTCTTGGAATAAAAATGACACTCTGGGAAGATGCCCTGTGTCTACTCCATGGCTCACTGCTATGCATTCCCCAGTGAGACCAGGAGTTAGATGGTAGTATGGGGACATCTTCTTGTATGTCAGCTTTACTCCAAGGTCAGGAAAGGTCTTATTTCATATTAAAGCAATCACGAAGAGATTGTGCTGACAATTCCCCAGGTTTGCGCAAGCCCCAGGTTTTTCTGAGCAGGCCCCTAACTTCCCCATGTCTCCATCCGCCACGTCACCTCATTTCTCTTAGTTACACCCACAGATCACAAACATGGCATGTGTGTCCACAGCATACACATTGCACGCACACACCCACGGTACACATAATACACACAAGTGTACGTAAACACACGCATATGTGCACCCCACACCACTGTTCAGATAACACTGCAATAGTCACCATTTGTCACCATTTCCTGCACAAATACCTGCGCAGTCCCCCTGCGTTGGGGGAAGGGAACTAACGTTTACCGAGCACCGACCTTGTGCTACATACCATACATGTGCTTCCCAGCTTTTCACCAACCCTTTGAAGTTCATTTTACAGATAGTGAAACTGAGTCCCAGAGATATGACACCCATCACGCAGCGGGTGGGTTGCCAGCCTGGGATGGCGCCTCTAGATTCTGTGGCTCTTCCCTTGCCCCATGCCCACTTTCCTGCTGAAGAGAAATAATCAAAGTCGCAGAACCTTTCAACTGTTATTTTAGACTAATAGAATGAGCGTCCTCTGTGGTAGAGTTTATTTATTTATTTATTATTTATTTATTTATTTATTTATTTATGCGGTACGCGGGCCTCTCACTGTTGTGGCATCTCCCGTTGCGGAGCACAGGCTTCGGACGCACAGGCTCAGTGGCCATGGCTCACGGGCCCAGCCGCTCCGCGGCATGTGGGATCCTCTGGGACCGCGGCACGAACCCGCGTCCCCTGCATCGGCAGGCGGACTCTCAACCACTGAGCCTCCAGGGAAGCCCTGTGGTAGTGTTTAATGATTATCTCACCACTGGAGGGGAGTCTAGGCCTCAGCTGGACGGGGAGGGGAGGCCCCCCGGTATCTTCTAAAGCCTTTGGGGCCCAGGGGGCACCTGCGCATCTCTTGTGAGCCTGTTGTTTGCACTCCAAGCTCTTTAGGTTTATTGGGGCCCAGCAGAACTTCTTATACGTCTCCCACCTCCCTCCCTACCAGATGCTGCACTAACCTGAAAGAAAAGCTGCTTTTTCATGTAAAAATCTTCTCTTCTGGGCCATCAAGTCTTTTTGAAACTTAAATTCCCACTTGGGAATGGACAGAAGAGACAGACAAAGGCAGTTTCGGGCATTAGGCAGAAGCAGTGCTCTGGGTGGAAGCCCTCGCAGGAGCCACTGCCTGTACCCAGCCCCCCAGCCCAGACCCTCTGCAGAGAGGGAAGGAGGAAGGAAGCCTGGCCAGGCGGATCACACAGGCTTAGCGTGAACCCCATCTCTCCCCTCATCAGCTGTATGACTCAGGAAGCTTTCTTCTCTCTCTGAGCCTCAGTCCCCTCATCTGTGAAATGCGATTTTTGAGAGTCCTGTCATTTATGGGTCATGGTGAGGACTGGGAGATAAGGCATACGGAAGGACAGGCTGAGCTCCTGGCACGTTCAATATGTCGCCGTTATTGTTATTTTTCTCTTTAGTGTTTGATACCCCAGACTTTCCAAGCTGGAGTTTAACACTGGGCCCCAGATGACAGAGTCTGATGGCCAACTCAGAATCACCGCGAGGCTTTCTGAAATGCATAGCCCTGAATCCCATCCCAGGAGAAGCTGATTCCTTGCTCTGGGATGGGCCTGGGGAAGATTCTGAGACTCAGGGAAGGTTGCCTACCTTGACTGAGGCCCAGGGGTCTGTGATGTGAGCCATTCTCACTCTCAGCATGTTGAGCTTTGAGACAGCCTGGGACCTGGAACCCTTTGCTGCAGTGCTTGCACCTGGACAAACATCTCCTCCATCAACAAAATGCAAAGAAACTATAAGGGCCTAAAAATAACTGCATGCAGGCACAGTTAGGGCAAATTATTAGCAAGTTACAAAAAGACCAAAAACCCACCCAGCATCACCAAGGGGGTGGGCAGAACATCTAAGCCACCCCTCCAGCCTGACCCCTGGACCCACAGCTACCCTCACCCCATATAGGAACTAGCTCGCCCCACCTCAAGGAGCGAGCAAGGGAAAGTGTTACTTGTTCTGGCTCCCCACTGCTGCAGCAGGGGTCCCAGTAAAGGCTTGTCTGAGTTTCTTGTCTGGCCTCTTATCAATTTCTATTGACTAAGGAGACCAAGAACCCTGGTCAGTAACAACTTGGTTCCCACCCTGGGGGTGCCTGAGGGCCAGCCCTGGGAAGGCCCTCCCCTTGGGGCCTCCCTGCCTCCAGCCTTCCTCTGAGGTCTGTGCCGAGTCTGTACAGGGTGCCGACCACAGCCCGTCTAGCTCCGGCTGCTGCCTGGGCCTGGCCTTCTCTCCTCAGCCCCAGCCTTTGGTGGTGGAGAGAGCATGAGCTCTGGAGATGGGCTGACCAGGTCTGGATCCTGCTCCATCATTTACCAGCTTATGAGGCAGCTGCTGCCCTAGACTTACAGCATGGGCTCTGATGTCAGACAGCCTGGGGTTGGTTGATTCCTGGCTTTGCCATTGGAAAGCTCTGTGACCTTGGGCAAGTTGCTTAACCTCTCTGTGCTGGTGTTTGCGCATCTGTAAAATGGGGCTCACGATGGCCCTTCTCTCATTAGGTGGTGGTGAGGACTGAGTTAACACATGCGAATCATGCTTGGAAGAGAGCCGGGCCTGAGGTAAGCACCCGTGAGGCTCAGATGTGGTCATCATCAGCTGTGTATCCTCAGGTACGTCATCTAAGCATCATGAACCTCAGGTAAGTCCCCTAAGTGTCATAAGCCTTAGTTTCCTCACAGTGGAGAGAACACTCCCCACCTTCGGAGACTGGCGTGAAGATGGATGAGATGAGGTCTGAGAAGCACCTGAACTCCTGGTCCCTGCCTATTAGTCCAATGTGGTGCGTCGTGAGTTTCGTCTCCAACGCCCCGTTCTGGCCAGAGGACTCCATGTCCACCGGTCACTCACCTCCAGCCTCAGACATCTAATCATCACCACCCTTCACCTGGTGATAATATTACCGTCTTCCTGGAGTTAGTAGAGGACCCCATGAGTGACTGCTCACAAAATGTCTGGGGCAGGGCTGGCTGCTTAGAAAGTACTCAGAAGATGGGACTTTACTATCATCAGTTGGGATGTAGCTCCACTCTTAGGACGGTGCAGTAGACAGGGTGGACAGCCAGCGGCTGCTGCTGCTCTGCCCTGATGCGAGCATGACTGGTGTGAGTCCCTTCCCCCTTACTGAGCCTCTCTTTTCCCATCTTACAATGGAGTTTGAGCTGGGATGGAAGGCCTGTCCAGCTCGGACTCTGAACACGGCATTCAACTAATCACCCCATCTGTCCTTTCTTGACTTGTCTGTCCCCTCTGCCCCCACCCCTGCTTTAGCCCAAACTGAGGAGGTCATTTGTATCCCCTGGGCCACACTGGGAGTGAGCCTCTCATGTCTCCAAGAGCATCCATGCAAGTCCCCAGGACAACCTGCTACGTGCTCATTGCCATGGAAACACTTGCCACCCTCCAGTTAGTTTTAGTTCAGCCTGGATTCAGGTCATTGCTTTGACTAGCCATGGGTGGGGCTTTCTAGAGTGCCTCAGTGGAAAGAGAAAGCCGGAAAAAAATCACTCTTCATAGGGTCTAGTTGAGGGTAAAGGGGGAAAGAGATCCACTAGGCTACACTCAATAGCATAGGCTCTGTATGTTGTTATGAGTAAGTCTAGTTCACATATGGGGAAAAATGCTCAGAAAGGTTGAGTCCTTTGCCTGAGATCACACAGCTAGTACGAGATAGAGGCAGGATACAAACCCGCCTGGTGGGAGTGATGCTGAACGCTTGGCCTCTGTGCACTGGTGCTGCATTGAATCTCAGAGACAGAGTTTTGGGTGAAGTAGAAAAGAATAGCTTTATTGCTTTGCCAGGCAAAAGGGAGCCACTGCAGGCTAATGCCCTCAAAACCGTGTGTCCCAACTTGGAGAGGGTAGTGAGAAGTTTTATAGTAATGGTTCAAAGAGGGCGTGCTCAGCTCGTGGACATTCTTCTGATTGGTTGGTGGTGAGGTAAGTGGGAGTCAGCACCACCAACCTTCTGGTTCCAACCAGTCTGGGGTCTACGTTGGGTGCTTTTGGGCAGCATACTTCAGTTAAAGGTTTCAGTTAACTGAGACTTCAGTTTCAGTTTCTGCAAAACAGCTCAGAGCTATTGTTCTGTATATCCCTTGAGGGGGAACCAGGACCCTGCCCCAAGGCTGCAGTATTGTTTCTTTTGACAGTTCCCCCCTTGTCTCCACATCCCTTCCCTTCCCTAGTTACATCCCTTCCCTAGTTCGCAACTGTTTGAACCCGCTCATTGGAACTCAGGGAAGGTCATGGAGGCTGAATGAAGCCTATATCCTATAATCAAGAAATGGGGGGCACAGAAAGGCTTGTGTGCCCAGGAGTCCCACAGGGTCTGCTCAGTATCTACCCGCAGAACTTGCCAGTTCCTTGAAGACTTGGACGTGGACAAGCCTTAATCTTTCTATTCCCAGCCTCTAGGGACTGCCTGGTTTAGAGCAGGAAGTCAAAAAGTATTTATTGAGTTAATGAAAATAAGCCTGTGTTGAATACTTCTGTGAAGTTGTTTGCATTTTAACAAAAGACAAAGTCTAAAGCCGTAGGAATAAAGCTCCAGTGGTTGAATTTCAGGCACCAGTAAACTCAGGACAGAAGCTTCCTCCATTGTTTAGTGCCTGGAGGAGGAAGTGGCTGTCTCAGCAGGTGGAATTTTCCGTTCTGGATTTGGCATGATTACTAGGTTTGTTTTACACGGGAGACACATTGGGCTCAGATAGCAAAGATTCTTTTCAAGGTCACAGCATGAGGGAGTGAAGGGGCTTGAACTCAGAGATCTTGGCCCCAGCCTCTTCATTTACTGAGGATTTATTATGCACCAGGCACTGTCCTGTGGCCTGGGGACAGGGCTGGAACCAGAACAAGCCAAGTCTCTGCCTCATGGAGCTTCTACTGTATGGGATGGGGAGGGGAAAAACACTAAACAAAGACATATCTAAATAATGTCAGGGCTGATAAGTGCTTTACAGAAAAATAAAGCAGGATCAGGGCAGAGTGATAGGTTGGGGTGGGTGATACTTTTGGGGACATTCGAGCATAGACCTGAATGAAGTGAAGGGACAAGCCCTGGTTACGGCAGAGGGAAGCATGTTCCTGGCAGAGGGAACAGCAAGTACAAAGGCCCTGAGGTCAGAATGGGCTTAGCTTGTTTGAGCAACAGCAGGAGGTCAGTGTGGCTGGAGTTCAGTGGGTAGAGGAGTCAAATGGAGACAAGGTCAGAGGGGTGGCCTTGGGGCAGATGGGGAAGAGGCTTGTGGGTCACACCCATCTGAGTCAGCCTGTAAGCCGTGGAGGGCTGGGATCTGAGAGGGTGTGAGGTGCTTTACCTGTTCAAAGTTTCCTTCTGGCCTCTGGGAGGAGCTTGGTCATAGAGGGAAGGGCCTAGTGGAAGCTGGAGGCTGATTGGGAGCCAGGACTTTGTGGTTTCTGCCCATAGGCCCCGACCCCACTCCTCCAGGTCTAGGGACTGGCTTAGTTCTGTTGGCCTACCTCCCAGGATTCAGCCCCGCTCCTGAGTCCACCCTGTGGCCAGGCCCCTGTACCCTCCCCACCCATGAATGACTCTCCTGAGTCTTGTGTCTCCCACCTGCTTGCTGCCTCGTCTTAACCTGTCCTTTCCTGTCACAGGCCACAGGGTGCCCGAGGTTGGCCCCAACACCTACCTTTCTGAAGACTCTTATTTGCCTCTTGGCCTGAAGAACCCCCATGTCCAGCAGCCAGATCTATCCCCAACCTCTGCCCCAACTTCTGCCCCAGCTAGATGGAGGTGAACTAACACCTAAGCAGCCTATGGAGGAGTGGAAAGAACCAGAGGGATCTGGGTTCAAATCCTGGTGCTACTATGAACTTGCTGTGTGATGTTAGGCAAGTGTCTCAGCCTCTCTGGGCAGCAGTTTCCTTGTCTGTAACAGCAAGATAACAAAACCTCCTTCAGGGGGTGTCCTCCCACTCCCCTGGTCTTCTCCTCTCCATCTCTGCTCAGTCCCTGAACCTCCCAGAGAGCTTAATGGCTCAAAGTGACTGACACTTTCCATTCCTCTAAGCATCAAGTTCAATGCCCACATTTTGCACATGGGGAAACTAAGGTGGGAAATGACAAGCCCAAGGTCACACATGCAGTAGGTGGCAGAAGGGAGACTGGACAACTAGCCCATGGACTCTTCTGTTGCTTCCTTTGGGGCAGCTTGTGCCGGCAAAGGATCTGAGAACTGGGATTAGTGTAATCATTATTACTGTTACCTCTGTGCAGAATTGACAGTGGATCTGGCCAAGAGCCGGGCAGGAAAAGAGAAGTTCAAATGTGCAGGGGGGTGGAGGGGTTGGGGGCGGCTGCTCCGCAGGAGGGGAGGGGATTCTCCCCAGGCAGTGTCTTGGCCCCTCACTCCGATGCTCTTCCTTTCTGCCAGTTTATTCAACTGCTTCTTCCCAGTCCTGGTCTCACACATGGGGTGGCTTTGGTCACTCTGAGCCTCTGACAGGCTGGGAAAGTCCTAGATTCCAGCACCACTGTTACTATTTACCGAGCATGAAATGAAGGTGCCAGGAAGGTCCCCTTACCCACACCGTCTCCTACAGTTCTCACAACTGCCCCATGCATGTGGTCATATGAGAGCAACCCTAGTGTAGAGATGAGGAGACTGAGGCCCAGAGAGCCTGGGCTGCCTGACCCAAGCCCTGTAAGGTAGGGAGTCTCCCTGAGGCTCAGGAAAGGTCAGGAGGTCACCCAAGGCCACACAGCATTTTGTTATTGCCAGGCCCTACTCTCACCTCTTCCAGTGGGGGCCGAGCCTCTCCCACCCTGATCCCCAGGTCAGGGCTCGCTGTAGGGCAAGGGGAGGCTGAGTTTATGGGGGGGGGGGTCTTTAAAAATGATAAATCAGATCATTTCACCCCCTGACCGTGGCCGGTGCCGGGACTCTGGCCTTCAGAGCTGAGTCAGTCTCATGACCTCGTGGCCAACCACGTGCCGGCCCCAGGGCAGCTGCTGCCACAGTGTAACCCCCAGGCCCGGGAAGACGCCGATTCACATGTGGTGCTTGACTTCTCAGCACCTCCAGTCCTCACGACAACCCCTGCGGGGTACATGGCGGTGCCCCACTTTACACGGAAGCAAGCTGAGGCTCCCAGGGGTGAAGAGACGTCACCAGGCTCACGCAGCCTGGAAGTAGAGGGTCCACCCCCAGGGCCGCTGGCCCCAAGCCCCCAGTCAGCACCTCTGGGGTCTCACGTTGGGAAAGCAGCAAGACTGATGCGTGTGTCTGCAGCCGGGCCCCGCTCTTCCCAGCTCTCCCACCCAAATGGCTGCGCCAGCAAGTGTTTTATTACTTAAATCAAATCCAATAAGTATTACCCCTTTGGCTGGACATTGAGAAATTGTCTCAGCCCCAGGTGCAAGGTGAAAGAGGAATTTCTGGAGAGGAGGAAAAAAGGTCAGTGTGACAGCGGCTGGGTGGACCGGGTTGCAGAGAAAGACCCGAGGCCGAGGAGGCCGGCCAGGGGTCCGGGGCAGTGGGCTCCCAGACCAGCGATCCTATCACTGACCTCCAGGTGACCAGGGCGGGCCCGTTAACCTCTCCAGGCCTGGCTCCCTCCTGGGTGAAATGGCTCTGGCCGTGCACAGCCTCTGGGCGGCTCTATTTCTGGAATTTTCAGGGACACTGACTGCTGGATCCTTTGACCTCCTCTGTCCTTCCAGCCTTGGCTCTGCCGGTGGCTCTGCCAGGACTTCCCCTCCTGTGGCCTGCGTACCCCTGCTCGTCCTCTGACCCCAGCTGACACCACTTGCTCTGGGAGGGCCCCTGATGCACCCACGCTGCACCGTCTGCCCTGCTCTGCCCGTTGCCCGTGCCCGCAGTTGCCCCTTAGGCTTGGGTGTTCACCTGGGCACCCAGTCCATGCTCAGGAGCAAGAACCAGGGGAGAGGTTCCCCCCAGGCTCAGGAAGTGGTCTCTGGGCCATTTGGGCAGGGAATTGTGGGGTCCCAGGTACCTGAACCATGGTCTGGAATGACACCGCTCAAACCCTGGATGGGCACAGCCTTTTAGCCACGCAAGTTTCTCATCCTGGGGGAGGAGTGCAGAAGGAGGGGGGCCAGAGTGGGGCCTGTAAAGTGAGGGGCCCAGGGGCCTCTCGCCCAGCGCTGAGGATGGTATGAAGTCCAGCCCTACTCCACCTGCCAGGCTGTCTGCCCAGTTCCGTAGTGGGAAGGATCCGAGGGGCTGGACCAGGACATTAGGGGGGGGTGAGACTCACAGACCCCGTGCCAAGGCCACGGACAAAAATTCAGAGACAGAACCAGACTTAGGGACTGAAATCCCAGGAACAGGGGGGTGATCAACCCATCCTGCTTGTCCCTGATTTTCCCAAATGCCCCCTGTCCTGGGCAATTTGAGACAGTCGGTCACCAGACTAAGGACAGAGCTGGCCAGAAAAGGATCTAGGTTCCAGCAGTTGAGAATTAGGGAGGAACATCAAAGATGTGCATCAGCCTCCCACCTATACAGGTGGGAGGGTCCAGGTGGACCCATTTACCTGACTATCTCAAAGGGCCAAGGCAGGGCTGACAGACCCCGCTGGACTCACTCCACTTCCTTGAGTATCACAGCTGGAAACAGAAGCTCGAGCAACCGTGAGGAGGAGGTACTCACAGCCAGATCTACCATTCATTCAAAGCAGAACAATGCAGCTGCCCTGAATTCAGTGACCCCACAGCTTATACACTCACACTCATGCTGCAGATAAATACATTTTAAAGAGCTATGTCTTCTCCAGGGTTTATGACTCCTAGATTCATCTCCCTTAATGGAGCTCTCACAAGAATGAACAAGAGATCCTCTCCTTTTAAAGGAAAGAAAGAGGGGAAGGTTATTAGCTAGTAGAGAGGAAATTTTGATTTTAACATAATGTGGTTTAAAAGGAAGTGCTGCTTTTTGCCCAACAGCCCCCAATGAGCCTCTTACCACTATCTGTTCATAAAAGCAGAAGGAAGGTATGCTGAGATGTGGGCATCCTGTCATTAACCAGGTGGAGGAGACGTACGCTTTCAGTGAGATTCTGGAGGTAAATGGATAGTTTTCATGAGCACAGAGAATCCATTTCCATAGACTGAGTTCAGGCCAGACCCTCATGCCAAAGCTGGACAGAGACAGGAAATGGCCAGGGGGGCAGGAGAGGGACAGCCATGGATCCTACTTGGGATTCTGGAAGGGACACCTGGGTGAGTAATTTTGGAAACAACAACCCTCCCCGTGGGTCCAGAGCTTCACTAAGAGGCCCCTGCAGAGCCCCCAGCTCGGGGTGAGGCCGGCTGCCTTTGATGGAGGGTGCCTTCTGTGCAGACCCTGCGCTGACACTTTACGAGGATTGTCTCACTGCGTCCTCAGCTCGACTCGTAGGGAGATGCTGTCATTACCTCCATTCTGCAGATGAGGAAACCGAGGCTCGGGCAAGGGGCAGGGCTTGCCCCGGGTCTCACAGCCAGGAGGCGGGGGCGCAGGACACAAGCCCCAGAAGCAGGGCTGTGGAGCCGTGTCCCCGGCTGGGGCGTCCTGGCCAGGGTTGGGGGCGGAGGGATCCCGCTCTGGCAGGGACCGTCCACCTGCCAGGCTCTGGGCTGGGCCTGTTGCATACTTCAGGGTCTATTACTCCGAGCTGCAGTCCTGGGAGGTGTTATTATCCCCATTGCCCTGCTCAGAGCAGTGAGGCCACTGGCCCAGGGTCACAGAGAAGTGCGTGTGGAACAGGGCGCCGTTCCTGTCTGCAGTCTGCTCCCTCTGCACCCAAGAGCTCATCCCGGCGGGAGACTGGTTCCCCCGGGTGCAGCACCCACCCGGCGCCCTGCACCTCCTGTGACCCCCCTCCCCCCAGCCCTGGGTACCACCTCCTCTGCTGCTGCCCAGCCCTCTTCCCGGACTTGCTCTGCCTTGCAGCCGCCTGCTGACCCCCCCCCACGTCGCCGCGGTGTCGCTGCCTGGTCTGAGAGGGACCCTGCTGTGGGAAGAGGGAGAGGGGCTGGCACATCCCTTCCAGGCAGCCTGAGCCTTTCACAGGGGTCTCCCGGGAAACGGCATACCCAGGGGGAGCGTCTGAACACAGCGCCTTAAGAGTGAGACCTTGGGACTTCCCTGGTGGTACAGTGGTTAAGAATCCGCCGCCAAAGCAGGGGACATGGGTTCAAGCCCTGGTCCGGGAAGATCCCACATGCCGCGGAGCAACTAAGCCCACATGCCACAACTACTGAGCCTGTGCTGTAGAGCCTGCGAGCCACAACTACTGAAGCCCGCACGCCTAGAGCCCGTGCTCTGCAACAAGAGAAGCCACCACAATGAGAAGCCTGCGTGCCGCAATGAAGAGTAGCCTCTGTTCGCTGCAACTAGAGAAAGCCTGCGTGCAGCAACGAAGACCCAATGCAGCCAAAACAAACAAACAAATAAATAAAAGATGATGGTCATATGGGAAGGAAACCTATATACACCATGTTAAAAAAAAAAAAGAGTGAGACCTTGACTAGCATGTTGTCAGAGGCGTGATGACCTGGTAGGGACAGAGGTGGTGGAAAAAGCGCCCCTCACCTGGGCTGGGGGCCCCTGATGTGTGGCGTGAGCTGGACAGGCCATACCCCTCTCTAGACCTGGGTGTCTCCACCTGTAAGGTTATGGAGCCGGGTTGTTTTCAGGGGACACCCCAGCCCCAATTCTCTATGAGCCCCTGACCTTTGACAAGGGGTTGACATTTCTGCAATCGAGGATGATCGTGACCCCAGGGAGGTCAGGGGGCCCACCACAATGCCTGAGGGGACTGAGATCCAGCTCCCCTAATTCTGAGCTGCCAGCACTGGCCCTCCTCGTCCCCCAGGCAGCACCAGATCCAGTTCCAATGTCCAGTCTTCCTCCTGAGTCTTCTTCTAAACCCATCAACCCATTGGTCCCACCGCCTCTTCTCCCTGAAGCTCCAGATTGACTCACAGCCTCAGTTCCTCCCTTGAACCCGAGCCTTGCCTGGCTCCCCTGCTCCAACACCCCTCGTGACACTGGCTGTGACTCTGCTCTCTCTCTCCACTCCGTCCTGGGCCCCAAGAGCCCCCGCACCAAGTGTTCCCCCAGCCTAGGCACAGATACCCCAGGAATAGCCCAGGTACCCGGCTATTCTCACTGCAGACTGCACGACACAAGAAACGACACCAGGGTCCACCCTGGAAGGTCCGGCAACTGTGTGGGGTTTGTGTCCCACCTACCCAGGGCACTTGCATGCGGATCCTTCGCTCCCTGCTAAGGGAAGCCCAGTCGCTGGCAGATGTGTTCAGGCTTTGGTTGCATTTAAATTGCTCTTCTGCAGTCAGTTTCTTTCTTTCTTTGCAGGGCTCCTGCCTCTCTCTCTAATGTCTCCTTTTGTGTTGCTGCAAATTGTTTCCACTTCCAGCAAAGTAGGTCTCGGGCTTTGCATAAAGTCCAAGCTCCCGGGCCCTGGAGGGACGGCTTTCCATCTGCTTTCCCTCCCTCCTGGCTGGGCACCGAGTCCTCACTGTCTGAGCCACAGAGGAAGGGTGGCATGGCACCTTGGAGGTGACAGAAAGGTCTCTCCCTGTGGCCATAAATGTCTCTGCCCACGAGGTCCATGAATCAGCGCATCAGGCCCCCTCCCCCCATGTTCACAGATAAACACGTGCCCCGTGTTCACCCGGAAAGGAGCCGTGTGGTCCTCACGGTAATGACACGGATGGTAACTCGTGATCATGGAGCCCTTCCTGTGGGCTGGGGGCCGAGCTCGGCTCTTTCCAGGCACCATCTCTTGGTCCTCCCCGGAACTCTATAAAGTGGGCGCTACTGTCCCCGTTCCTCAGATGAAGACGCTGAGGCTTAGAGAAGTAAGAAACTCACCCCAGCTCACACAGCCAGTAAGCAACAGGGGGCATCACACGCCTTTGCATGTTGGTGCATCAGCCCCTGTGTGTACCAGGGGTCCCCGTGCCGGCAAGACGTGCCCTTGTCTCACTGATGCCACGAATCCCCTTGAGTGCTAAAGAAAAGACTTGCTGTGCACAGGGTGCATGTGCCCCCATGGTTTCTAGCAACACCCTCCTCCTGGACACAGCTAATCCTGGTCCCCAGATACTCCAGATCTAGCCTGGCAGGACAGCTGTGGATTTAGTGATGGACCCACATGCAAGTACACCCAGTAACACCCTCCACCTGTGCCCCCCCTCCAAGCCCAGGGGCTGATGGTGAACATGGTCCCTAAGTGCCCCCATCCCCACCATGGGGACCACGGGCACTAGAAGACCTTTTTCCTTCTTCCCCTTGACCTCATTTTCCCTTTTACAAAGTCCCTCATGCCCACCGCCCAGCCAGGGGAGTCAGGCTTCTTCAGAGACAGAGGAAGAAAATAGATGGCGATGTTGCTCTGGCTTAATCAGTTCCAACTCGGGGTATCGGGGATGTGAATTATGTGCTCCCAGTGCTTCATCACCTCAGTTACTGTCATATCTTTATTCATTCCGGCAAATTAAAGTAGCACCGTCTTTCCAATCTTGTGCTTCAGGAGTAACTAACAGCAGCAAAGAGAGAACTAGCCATGATGGGGGTGTTTGATACACCTTTGACCTTGGCTTCCTGCATCCGAAAGGCCCACTGCTCTGGCAAATGCCAGGCTGACTTTCTGGGGATGTGCTTTGGGGCACTTGGGATTGGACATTTGCCTCTTCTCTGTTTGTTTAATCCTTGAAGAGGAGCGGGGTTAGCCTCTCTCCTCCAGTTCTGCTTCCTCAGCTGCAGGAGTGAAACAGTGCAACCCAGACTGGGACTTGAACCCACGGTCTTTCCATTGAGATCACACACCTGGTGCCAGGACTTAATGAAGCTCAGGTTCTTGATGTCTCATTGCAGAAAGAACTCAGTGAGAGACAAAGTGATAGGTAAGAAGCAGATTTATTTCAAGAGAAATACACTCCACAGACAGAACATGGGCCATCTCAGAAGGTGGGAGGCCCCGAAATATGGTGTGGTTAGTTTTTACGGACTGGGTGTTTTCTTTTCTTTTTTTTTTAGGTTTTTGCAGTCTAAGAGTTTCTTTCTCTTTCTCTCTTTCTTTCTTTCTTCCTTCCTTCCTTTCTCTCTTTCTCTATATTTATTTATTATTTGTTTATTTATTTTGGTTGCACCAGGTCTTAGTTGTGGCACAGCAGGATCTTTGTTTTGGTATGCGGACCCTTAGTTGCAGCATGCATGTGGGATCTAGTTCCCCAACCAGGGATCAAACCTGGGCCCCCCTGCATTGGCAGCGCGGAGCCTTACCCACTGGACCACCAGGGAAGTCCCAGGACTGGGCATTTTCATAGGCTAATGAGTGGGAGGATTATTCCAACTATTGGGGGGAAGGGGCGGGGATTTCCAGGAACTGGACCACGGCTCACTTTTTGACCTTTGATGGTTGGCCTCAGAACGGTCGTGGCACTGGTGGGTGTGTCATTTAGCTAATGCATTACATACAATGAGCATATAATGAGGCTCAAGGTCCACTGGAAGTCGAATCTACCACCATCTTGGACCTAGTTGGTTCTAACCAGTTTTTGTCATGTTCTATGGCTATGTCATTCTTTTAAAGGTTGTGCCCTGCCCCCTGCCCTCCTGTTTCAGGAACACTCATGAGAGGGAGGCGCCATTATTCCCATTTCACAGAGGTGGACGTTGAGGCTTCGAGAGGGCAGGTGACACCACAGTCACGCAGCCAGTGAGGGGCATGTGAGGGGGGCTGCCTGCCTCCTATGTAGAGGGTCCCTGGGGCAGGGGCTGTGTCTCATCCATGGTGCGCACCCACAGAGGCTTGCTGAGGGGACCGTGGTCGTGCCTATCTCCAGTCCTCGTGGCTCAGAAAACAGCAGGGAGAACCAAGCAGCTCTGAGGCCTGGGCTGGGGGAGCAGATGCTAGGCAGCTCTCTGTCCTTCCATAAGGGAGTCTGGTTCAAAGTGAAGATGGGAGGAGAAAGCCCTGCTCGAGGCAGATGCGCCCACAACACCTCTTGGTCCTTAGGGCTAAGGGTGGAGGCAGAGCGTGTCTGGGAGGCTGGACCTGGGAGGGTGACTGTCTCCAGTCCACTGACAGTTCAGGCTCCTGTGAACCAGTCAGGAGGTGGTGGAGGAAAGAGGGCTTCGGGCAGCAGCGGAGGAGGGGAGTGAACTCTGAGCATCTGATGCTCTGGGCGCTACTGGCTCCCGCCTCCCTCGAGCTCCCTCCCCTCCAGCTTCTCTCACGGCCTCTCCCCATCACTCTCTCTCTCTCTCTCTCTGGGTGCATATTAATCTCTCCCTATCTTTTTTCTGTCTTGCTATCTGTGCCCTTTTTTTTCCCTCTGCCTCCACACTCCATTTGTTCTCCCTGCCTGTCTGAACTGTATCTCTCTCTCCATCTCTGTCTGGATGTGTGTGCTGGGGCAGAGGTGGGGGGCTGTGAGTATATTTCTCATTCTCTTTATGCCTCTGTTACACTCTTATTTTTATACCCGTTCCCAAAGGCTCTCTTTCTTCCTCTCTGTGTGCGTTTGCATGTATGTGTTTCTGTATCTTTCTCTTTTTATGTATTTTTCTGCCTTTACCTCCCTCTAGGTGTCTTTTTCTTTCTTTCTTTCTTTTTTTTTTTTTTTTTTTTTTTTTGGTTTTCCCCTCTCTGTGTGAATCTCTTTCCTTTTTCTCTCCCCACGGCTTGTTGCTCTCTCTTTCTCCCTCATCTCTCCTTGTACTTGCTTCCTCTTTCCATTGGTCTCTGTCTCTGTCTCCCTCTGTCTCTCTATCTCCTCCCTGTCATGGAGGAACACAGGGGATGATGAGCACACAGAGCCTGATGGGTGGGAAGGAGCTGACCTGCCGGAAGTGTGGACAAGAGCCTCCAAGCTGGGGGAACATCCTGCGTGAAAACTGATTGTATGGATTCACTCTGATTGGAGATTCAAAGAGATTTCAAAGTACTGGACTGCTATGGAAGTGGGGGCAGAGTGAGGCCTAACCCAGCCAGCATGGGGCAAGGCCAAGAGGACTTTGAGGAATCAGGGCCAACTTCTTGGAGGAGGAGGCACTCAGGCTGGGTCCTGACGTTTGGTGGAATGTGGAGATAAGCACAAGGGCTCGCTTAGCCCATGGAAGAGTCTGAGCAAAGGGCTGGCAGTGGGGCACCTTGGTCAGGGATCCTGAGGACGAGCTTTGTTGGCCTGGTGCACTGGTCACCAGAAGGGAAGTGGTGGGAGCCGAGGCTGCAACGCAGGTGGTGGCCGATGGGGTCAAGAGGCAGAGCCTCCAGTGCCAGGTTACGACCATGCAGTGGGGGCCTCTGAAGGTCTTGAAGGAGAGGAAGGTCAGCAGCAGTGAGCAAGATGGACGAGGAGAGGTGGGGGGGTGGGACACCTCAGGCAGGGGACCTGGGGAGGAGGCCATCTCATTAGGCAAGGACAGAGGAGAGATGGAGCCTGAACCAGGGTGAATGGGTGAACGTGGAGGAGGGGCAGAGAATACTACCACTACTATTACTACTACTGCTAATATCAGACACCGTATACTAAGCACTTACTAAGTGCCGGGCACTTATGCCAGTTTCCTATTTAATTCTTATGACTACCCAGTGGAATTGGTACAAATGTTCATCCCATTTTACAGACATGTAACTGAGGCTCAAAGATGCTAAGGAAAGTGATGAACATGGTGACGCACCCCCAAACCACTCCAGGAATGAGAGCTGCCCCTCCCATCCCCCCCCCCACTGCTGGCAGGGCTATGGGAAAGGCCCTGTGTTGGGACCCCCGCAGGGGGTTACCAGGCTGAAGGGAACGGCTTGGCCTGAGGTCCTATCCGCTTGCTGAGGTAGCATGTGCCCAGTGGTGACCGCCTCTCAGCTGGCCTGCAGCTCCCTAGGCCACCCGCCTGAGCTGGGGTTTGGGATGACATTGCTTGGCCGGGAAATCGGGGCCAACTTGGCGGGGCAGACCCAGGGCTCTCATGGAGGAGTAGACAAGGAAGCACTGCTTCCTGGCCCCCGGGGGCCCCTGGAGCACTGCCCAGGGAGGAGAGGCTCGGACCAGCACCTCATTCTTCGGAGGAGGGAACAGGGCCTGGGGATGCAGTCCTCCAGCCACAGCTGGTCAGAGCTGGGGAGGAGGGAAGACACATCTGTAAAATGGAGACAACAGAGTCCAGGACTGTTCATTAGTTTTCCAGGTTGAATTCCCTGGTTTCTGCCCCTGGTGCTGGCAGATGACACCCAGACACTCCTGCTTCCCCCGTCAACTACAAAGTGGCACTTGTCATCTACCTCTACAAAGATTAAATTAGGTGCCACTGCGGCTGCTGACCTTCAACACTCCCTGAAAGGAATTCAGGGTGGAGATCAGGAGTGAGGCACTCTGTGCTCTGAGAAAAACTGGCAGAACAGGGTTTCAGATAGTTCGATATTTTCAGGAGCTGATTTTATGGGCGCAATTCTTGCATCTTCTCATATCTAGAAAAGCACTAAATTCCTTCATGGTGACATCTGTTCCTCGTGACTAGCAGTAACCCTCACGAGACCTTCTGCAAAAATATGTGCTTGATTGCATGTATCCCCCCTTCACCAAAATCACAGATATATTGAACTTCCCCCTCTACCTCTTTGGAGCAGTTTCTCAGCGCTATCTGAAGTGCTCTCTCCTGGGCTGCAGTCCTCATTTTGCCCCAAATAAAGGTTAACTCGCAACTGTCATGCTGTGCATTTTTTTTAAGTTGACACCCTTTAGCCTAATTCTCCTGAGTGTCTAATAGCAGGTCAATCAGGCTCAACCCCTGTCCCTGGCACATCCCTCGCCCCCATCTCTAGGCAGTGTGTTCTGTGCCTCTGGGACCCTCAGTCTGGGGCTGGCTCACCCCTGGGGATTTGCACTGTACCAGAGGGTACATGGAACTACAGAAGAAGCAGCTGCACTTTTTTTTTTTTTTTGTCTCAGGTGACAAGGAATGTAAAATATATTTTTGAATTAGAAAAAAAGATAGAAATATCATGGAGTAGGTTGCAAAAGTCACATGAATTTTAAAGGTAAACACAAGACTTCAAGAGTTCTTCTCTAGGAAAAGTTAAGAAGCATGGGTGGAGAAAAGATCTTTGGAAGCACAGGGCTATGAGCTCATCCTCATCGTTACCCCTTAGCAGTTGTACAAATGTGGGTAACTTGTGTTGCCTCCCTGGGCCTCAGTTTCTTCATCTGTTAAATGGGCAGAGGTGCTTTGGATGAACAGGAACTGGGCCCCAAGTTCTCCTGGCAGGTAGAACCCAAATACATTGGACTAAAGGAGAAGAGAAGAATTTGTTTCCAGAGGTGGGTGCCTGGGGATAAAGAGGGAAGTAATGATGTGGGGTGGAAGGTGCTGCCCGTGTCATGTTCTTTCCCTTCCTAGCCTCAGGGATAGGTTTCCAGTTCCATGGGGAGACAGGCGAAGGCCAGAGCTTGGCTATATTCATGACACGCTGTGTGAGCCTCAGCTTCTGAGCAGTGCAGCTCAGGGGCCAGGTAGCATCCAGAGACAAGAGATGCGGCATTCTCCCCAGAGCAGGTCACCCGCCCAGCACCTCCTGGGCCTTCTGGGGTCACTGCCTATTGGAGCAGGGAGAGACCTCAGCCCTCAGCAGAGGTGCAGCCTCCCGGATACACCAGCACTGGTGGCAGAAGTCGGGGTGCCCACCGAGGGCCCGCAGGGGTCAGCAGTCCAGGAGGAGGCCAGGTGGACGCTGAGGATGGACGGAGCCTTGAGCCTGCCCACTGTGGATGCTTAGAGCCAATAGGGGAGATCCAAGCAGGAAGTGAGGTTCTGCGGTTGCTGGTTAACGGGCCCCCTTTATTTCTTGCAGGTGGGGAAGGCTGAGGCATCCTGGTTGCCAGGAGGATAACCTGCCAGGAGAATAACCTTCTGAGGGGTGCGATGCGCTGAGAGATGCTAGCAGGTGCTTCTAGGAAAAGGGCTCCATTGTGAAATCTGCAAGGGTAACTGCATCAGTGTTGTGTTTTTGCCTTTGTTTCTTTTCTGTAACAACTTCAAAACCTCGGGAGCTGATGGCTGCAAACATTTCTCTTTCTCGCTGGTGAGTCAGTGGGCTGCCTGGGGTGGGGTTTGCTTCAGGCTTTGGGTGAGCTCCAGAGCTGCTCCTCGGCCTCTCCTGGACCCAGGGGCTGCCCGTCCTCTTGGGGCCCATGGCCAACATGTGAGGAGGGTGAGCGCATGAGCGAACCGTGTCTCTTAAGGCTGAGACTCGGAACTGGCAAGTGTCACATTCCATTGGCCACCGTGAGTTCCATGGCCACAGGGAACATCAAAAGAACAGGAAATGCGCTTTGCCCACTCCAGGGTCATGTGGCTGAGGGAGGGAGGGGAGAACTGGGAACGAATCCCATCTGCCACCTTAACACTGCAGACTTAGGTCCCTCGTGCTGAGTCAGGGAGCCCCCTAGGCCTCATGGGTCTCTATGGGGTCCCCAAGTCCTCCCGACTCCTTACGCTTAGTATTAGGTGAGCTGGCTTGAGCCCTTTCTCGGGCACTGTGGGATGGCCAGTCTCCCAGGGCTTAGGGTCCTGTGACCCTGCTGTCTCTGGTTCCCCGATTCTGCTCAGTGTTACCCCTCTCCTCCTCTGCGGGTCTCTCTCCATCCTGCCCTACACTGAGCTTGGGGCCCAAGCTGGAACTCTCCAAACCCTCTCTCCTGCCTGGCAAAACAAAGGGCCATCTATTTTGAGTTTCTATTTTCAGTATCACAAAACACCATTGAAGATTTATTATTGTTATTCTTATTGTTGTTGTTTTGCCTCAAACAGGATGCACTGCTTTCCCCCACCTGCCTGGGTGAGCCAGAGAGAGCTCCACAAAGATCCATCTCCGCCTGCCCTGCTGGAGTGGCCCCCAGGCAGTGTGCAGTGTTTTTTCTTCCACCCCATGAAAGGTGTATTTGGCCCAGGAAATGATCTTTCCTGGAACATCTATTCCCTATCCTCCGACAGTGGATGGGGTGGGAAGAGCCCTACAGGCTCTAGGATGCTTGTGAGGATTAAATGAAGGAAATTGTGTCAGGGCCCCTGGGCACTGATAGGAACCCAGTTGGTGTTTGTTCTCCTTTTCTTTAGAGAATACCCACCTTAGGTGACCCTTTAACGACTGTCCAAGCCAGGACATTTGAGAGAGCAAGGGGATACTGCTATGAATCACACCCAGACAACAGGCATAAACTGGGACTGTCCCAGGCCAAGTGGGATTTGTGGCTGCCCTACCCTTATCACAGACTCTGATGCCTCTGTTCCCTCCCTCTCATCTCCATGGAGAAGGGTAGGGCAGGGATGTGGATAGGAAGGCCCCATGCCCATCTGCAGAGCACAAGCTGCCTCCTGGCCCTGGTGGGTGAGTCCCTGTGAAACAGGAGGGAAGGGGGCAGGGCACAACCTTTGAAAGAATGACGTAGCCCGAGGACATGACATAAACTGATTAGAACCAAATGGGTCCAAGATGGCGGACAAATCAACTTCCACTCACTGTGACACATCAGGAGGCTAAAAGACACACCCACAGGCGCCATGACAGTTCCAAGGCCGACCATAAGGATCAGAAAGTGGGCGGTGGCCCAATTCCTGGAAATCCCCATCCCTTCCTGAACCTACTCAGCCTATGAAATTACCCACCCCTATAAAAACTGACAACCCCATACCCTGGTGCCTTTCTCACCTTCTGAGATGGCCCACACTCTGTCTGTGGAGTGTGTTTCTCTCTAAATAAATCCACTTTAAATAAAAGTTATTTATTCAGTTATTTATTTTGTGGCTGCATTGGGTCTTCATTGCTGCACGCGGGCTTTCTCTAGTTATGGTGAGCAGGTGCTACTCTTTGTTGCGGTGCACGGGCTTCTCATTGTGGTGGCTTCTCTCATTGTTGAGCACAGGCTCTAGGCATGTGGGCTCAGTAGTTGTGGCTTGTGGGCTCTAGAGCGCAGGCTCAGTAGTTGTGGTGCACGGGCTTGGTTGCTCCACGGCACGTGGGATCTTCCCGAACTAGGGCTCAAATCTGTGTCCCCTGGAAGATTCTTAACCACTGAGCCACCAGGGAAGTCCCAATAAATCCACTTTTTACCTATTACTTTGCCTCTCACTGAATTCTTTCTGCGATGAGACTTTTGGCTTTTCTGGAGGATCCTGCTCCCTGCCCATCCTGGGGTGGGTGACCTCTCCCCATTCTGTGCTCCCAAACCCTGAATGGGCCTCCATGGTCCATGTGTCACCTTATCCCGTCATTAGTTATATTTATATACATAATTTATCCAGTCATACAAGAAACATGTAATAAGACCCTACAGTGTGCCAGCACTGTACTAAGTCATGGGGATCCAACACGAATGAGATGTGATTCCTGCCCTTAGGAGCTCTTGGTGTAGAAGGAGAGACATCTGTTTCACCTTGACCTCTAACCCTCAACCACTGAGCAAAGATCAATCTAGAAGGGCCTTTTGGTGGTGGATTCTGGGTTGTCACAGAAAGATGATCCCACAGCACCTGGGGGCCTCCCCTCCCTGCACTGGTTCCAGCAACTTCCAGGCTGGTGTCCTAGGGAACTGGCAGAGGCACGGCCACCTCTCTCTCTCCCTGGGAGCGCTAATCACAGCTCATCTGCTGCTCTGGTGAATGATTACCTGTCAAGGTTCATTTGAGCCTGTCGCCTCCCAGAGACTCTCCCATCCCCTACCAGGTGGTCCTGATGGCAGCCGAGGAGCTGCTCCGGATGTTAGGGGAGTGAAATTACTTCTCTCCCATCTCCTTGGTTGATGTAGCAGGTGGGTACTGGGACATCTCAGTCCTGTCAGACCTGATAGTGGAACTGCCACGGTCAGACCAGCCGTGGGAGGTGAGCAGTAAGGAGTCCAGGAAATCGTGGAGATTGTCTGCCACTCAGCCCTTCTCAAATTAGATTGGCTCAGTGAGTGATTTCAGACTCTGCAAATTGCATCTTGAGCTCTTCTTGCCCTGACTCTCAGCAGGCCTGTCACTGTGCTTCTCTCAGACTTCATTCGGCTCCTACAGCTCTCTCCAAGACCCACCACTAGAGACAGCAGGTCTGGGCTTGAATATCCAGGTGGTAACTGGTGTGCCACTGCCATCAGGTTAATGGTGGTGCAGGAAAATGGGGATGATAATTGTTTTAATCGGGTCCATTCCATTTCTGTTCCAAGAAACACATATTCAAACTGGCTTAAACTTAAAGCTCAAAAAGAAAGGAATTTATAAGCTCATGTAACTGAGAAGTTTAAGGGAATTCAGGTATAGCTGGATCAAGGTGCTCAGCTAAGGTTGTCAGGCATCCATTACACCCCATCTTTTGGCTCTGCTTTCCTCTGAGTAGGCTTCATTCCCAGATAGCCCCTCTCTTCCTGGAGGTTCCCAGCAGCTTCAGGAGAAAAGAGCACTCTGCTTACCCAGTATTCCCACAGAGTCCCAGGATGGAGTCTCATTGGTCAAGGCTGAGTCATGTGTCTACCCCTGAACCAATTACTGTGGCCTGGTTCCCATGTTGGCCAGGACTCTGCACTCTGCACGTTTGCACATGCTGTTCCTGTCACCTGGAGTGCCCTTCTCCTTCGTCTTCCCATCTGCATCTCCTAATCACCAAAACCAAGGTCAGCCCCCCTCCTCATGGATGCTTGCCCCACCCCATCCCCCAATCTGCTTCGGGCTCCCCTGCTCTGAGTCCCTGTTGCATTCTCTCTTGGCATGTATCATGTGATCATTATGGATTTATGTGCTGATTCTCATTTCACTGTAAATGTGATGAAATTGAAGGTAGGAGCTCAGTGTTGTTGCCCACCACTGGCCCTCAGCACAGGCTCAGGTACACAGTAGCTGCTCAATAATAATAATAATAATAAAAATGTTTGCTGAGAGAGGAAATGGTTAGTGGGGAGTGCAGAGGTTCTGGCACATGTTCAGAAGGCAGAGGATTAGGGCTTGAACTGGTTGGTTAGTGGCTGGGGGAGGGAGACTGAAACAAGACACATCCAGCGAGAAAGGCGAGGTCATCCCAGACACTCCCACCCTCTTCGAGCTCAGGCTCTGCTCCAGGAATCTGAGGACTGAGTGACGGGTGAGGTGGCCCCACCTTGCTCAGCCTTGAACTCTCAGTCACCCACCTGCCATCCACACGTGAGTTGTCCATGAGATGTCAGCCTCAAAACTGGGTTACAATTCTCTTTTGCATCCGGGAGGGGAAAACAGAGCCTCTCCTCACAGTGAAGAGAACTCTGGCAAGGACAAAGTCTCTCCTGGGGGCTTGGAGGAGGCCATGCTTTTGCTGAGCAGCCCCGGAAGGAGGGCGGCCAGAGCACTGCTTCCTCAGCCTGCTCTTCCGCTTACGGCCGTGTGATCTTAGGCGAGGCATTGCCCTGTCTGTGCCTCAGTTTACCCTTCTGACAAGTGGGGGTGACAACCTGCTGTATTAGTTTCCTAGGGTTGCTGTAACAAACTGCCACAAACTGAGTGACTAAAAACAACAGACACTTATTGTCTCACAGATCTGGAGGCTAGAGGTCCAAAATCAAGATGTCAGCAAAGCCATGCTCCCCCCGAAGCCTCTGGGGAACAGTCATCCTTGCCTCTTCCAGTTTCTGTAGCCTGGGCGTTTCTTGGCTTGTAGATGCCTCACTCCAGTCTCTGCCTCCATCTTTACATGGCTTTCACCCTGGGTGTCTCTGTGTCCAAATTTCCCTCTTCTTACAAGGACATCAGTCCTGTTGGATTAGGCCTACCCTAATGACCTCATCTTAATCTGATTACATCTGTAAAGACCCTATTTCCAAAGAAGTCTCATTCATAGGTACTGAGCTTAGGGCTTCACTCTATCTTTTTGAGGGACACAAACCCATAATACCACTTATCTGGATTTTTGAGATAATTGAAATTAATGTGAGAGCATAGCACAATCGTGGTCCATTGATAAGATGAGGAGCCTGGACTGGCGACTGTTCTGGGGTGCCTCCCGGGCCCATGCCTCTGTGCCCTTTGGTTTCCTGGTTCTTGCAGCCTCCTGAGAAGTGTGCCTTGGTCACTCGGAAACGTTAGCACTGCTCAGGTGAGGAGATGTGATGAATCGGCCGTGTCTCCTGATTCTCCTGCTGTCACGCTTAATGCAGGCTCCAACCCTGGCCACTCAGTCACTGTCATGGAACGTTCCAGAGCTAGCACCTGGGTCCTTCTCACTAATGAGGTGCTTCTCAGAGACTCAGTCCTTACCCCAATCTTGTTTCTCTTTGCCCTTTCTGTCACATGCAGGAAAAAGGTGGTGTTCAAGTTGTCTGTCAGCCAGAGGAAAAGTGATGCCTTGCTGAGGTGACAGTCTCTAGGGGCTGTCTTTCTGGTGTGGCGCTTTCTGAGGGAATCATAACTGTGGTCATTGTGTGGTGCCTTCCCCATCCATGTGGCTGTGTGTAGCGTGAGCTGCAGCAGCTTCCTGATTCATAGATTTAAGAAATGCATTGAATTCCTTGAGAAAGATGAAGTCAAGTCAGCCTCTGAGATGAAAACTATAGGCAATTGATCACATGGGTAATTTAGTGTAATAAGCTTTGAAAAATAATGAAGTCTGTGCTCAAGATAGGAGACACTAAGTATTCCTGTATTTCCCAGGATGCTTTGCAGTTAGGTTGTCACCATGTGACGAGTTCTGGCCAATGGACTGAGAGCAGAAGTAATATACTTATTTCCGGATTGAGGTAGTTAAGAGTGGGTGTGATGCCTGCATTCCTCTCTTCCTTTGCAGTGGTGACCACAGGGTCCCAGATGGGTGAGATAGACCTTGTCTACATTGTCCATTTCTGGTCCCAGTACATAGAAAAGTAGGAGGCACATAGAAGGTATTCAATAAATACAGGATGCATGAGCAGATGAAGGAATGCATGAAATACTGAAGTTTCTACATAAATTTCCAATTTCTCTTCATTAAGCAATTGAAAGAAAAAACCTTCATCCAGGTGTGGCTTGAAAACATTTTCTGCCTTTCTCTGTCTTGCCTGGTTCAAGTTCCATGGACACTTTCCTGGAGAACCCTGCTCCCCTGCTCCCACTCTTGTGTCTCCTGAGTTTGTTTCCTTGAATCCTCCATACATGGGCTTGCACAAAAGCAAAGTTTTAAAATTCCAGTGAGGTTCAACTTAATCAATTTTTTCTTTTGATGGTTCACACTTTTGGTGTCAAGTCTAAGAATTCTTTGCCTAGCCTTAGATCATGAAGACTTTCTCCTAAAAGTTTTATGTTTTACATTTATGTATATGATCCATTTTGAGTTCTGTATAAAATGTATCGAGGTTAATTTTGTTGTTTATAGATGTACAATTGCTGCAGGTCTGCTTGTTGAGTAGGCTATCCTTCCTCCATGGAATTACTTTTGTACTTTTGTCAAAAATCAATTGAGCACATTTGGGTGGGTCTATTTCTGGGTTCTCTTCTCTGTTTCATTGATCTATGTGTCTATCCCTCCACCACAACCTAAGTGCCTTGATTAATGTAGCTGTATAGTACACCTTAATGTTACGTAGAGTGATTCCTCCCATTTTCTTCCTCGTCAAGATTGTTTTAGCTGTTCTAGGGTCTGTGTTTTTCTATATAAATTTTAGAATAAGCTTTCTATGTTTACAAAAAGCCTTGCTAGGATTTTGATAACAACTGTGTTAAACCCGTGTATCAGTTTGGTGAGAATTGATATCTTTACTATGTTGAGTATTCAAATCCATGAATACAGTCTGTTTCTCCATTTATGTATTTAGGTCTTCTAAAATTTCTTTTATCAGTAATTTATACTTTTCATTATACAGATTCGGGACATGTTTTGTTAAGTGCATAGCTAAATGTTTCATTTTCTTTGATACAATGGTAAATAATATTGTATTTTTTATTTTTGTGTCTGCGTGTTTTGTTAGCTTATAGAAATATAATTGGTTTTTGTGCATTGATTTTGTATCCCAAGACCTTGCTGAACACACTTAGTTCTGAGAGGTATTTTGCAGATTCCTTCGAATTTTCTACACAGGGAACTCGTCATATGCAAATAGAGATAGTTTTATTTCTTCTTCTCCAAACTGTATGTCTTTTATTTCTTTTTCTTACCTTATTGCAGTGGATATAAATTTCAGTACTTTGTTAAATAGGAGAGAGAAGAGCAGACATCCTTGCCTTGTTCCTAATCTTGGTCAGAAAGCATTCAGTGTTTCACCATTAAGTAAGTTAGATGTAGGTGTTGCACAGATATTTTTTATTTTCTTAAAGAGATTGCATATCCCTGACACTGTGGTAAAATTAACTCAGCATTATTTACTGAACACCTCCTATGTGCTGGACACTGTGCTGGGGCTGGACTTAGTGATAAAGACATGTGTCATGGTTCCTGCCTTTGGGGAGTGAAAGTTCTAGAACAGAGTTCTCAGCTGCTTTGTCAGTGGTGTCTTAAGCTCTCAGCCCTTCTGATAATAATGCTGGGGCTTTAGGGGGCCTCATAGAGGCATCTGCTGCCCTGATTCTAAAGCCACCAGAGGATCCAGGGCACAGTGGATGGAGAAGTGGTCTCCCCTTTATCACTGATAAAGCTGTTGCTGGAGGATGGGGCTCATACCTGTGAGCCTGTGGACCCCTACTGCAGGCTCCAGGATTAGATGGTGTTCACCCCACCATCAGAGGCACCCCTGGACCCCCACAGGCTTCCTCAAGGTCAAGGTTTTGGGGCCCATTGCTATAAAACCTCCGGCAGTGGGAAAGCAGGGCAGATGGCAAACTCCCCAAAGACAGCCAGGCTCCCAAAGAGAGAACGAGAAAGGTCGGGCCCCATGAATTGGTCCTGCTCCTCCTGAAACTCCTCAGCTCTGTGGGAAGGGGAGGCCAGAGTGTCTGTGGGACACGCCCCTTCCAGAGGACACTAGGAGTGGGAGGAAGCCTCCTTCCAGCTCTAATGACGAAATAATAGGAGGACCACTCATGGAACATCACTCTGTGCTAAGCAGGGCGGTCATCATCTTACAGAGGAAGAAAGGGAGAACAGAGGTTTAGAAAAATCAACTCACTTCCCAGGGGTTTGGAAGTGAGAATTGGAAAATGGACCCAGGTATGACCCTCAGCCCTCGCTCTTCACTAACCCCCACAGTGACCACACCAGGTTCTGGACCCTGCTGGCCTCTCTCCCAGCCCCTGGGGCTCATTTGATGCTGACCAGCTCTGAGAGCAGAAAGGGCTTCTTCCTTTTGAAATCCTACCTGCCTCCTGGAAGATTCTGCCAATTGGTCCTTGTTTTGCCTTCCAGAGCCTCACAGTGAGTTTAATCTCCTCAGTAATTGCAGAATAAATTTAATAAACTCCATTAAAGTGTGTAATCTCATAGACAGGATGCAGAATTTCTGTGCTTCAGACTTTTTTTTTCATAATTACTAGCACCATGGAAATTGCAGGGATTACAGACTCCACTGGAGACAGAGATGAACTGTGTCACCAAGAAAGTACAAATGAACCGAAACTCCTGCACAATAAGCTGGGTTGAGATTTGCATTAAATTAGGAGGCAGGTTCGTGCCCATTAACTCCATGGGGACCAACAGTGACCTTCGAGGTTTATTTAGGAAATGGGGAAGGTGGGGAGGTGGAGGGGGTGGGGGTTGGTGATTTGGTGGCAGCTCATTAAAAAAAATGATTTGTTAAATGTCTGAAAGGAACAATGGAGATCTAGGCTAATCCCATTTTCCAGGTAGGACAACATTCCTCTACCACACTCACCCTCCCCCCCCCCACCTTCCACCCCCAGGGAGGAGGGGACCTGCCCTACAACCATAGCTGGTCCACGGGAGACCTAGGACTAGGACACGGGCCTCCAATACCCTGCCCAGTGACCCCAACACACCAAGGAATCTTGGTTCCCCTCAACTTTGGTGATAAAAATGGCCACCAGATGGTCATCAGGTGATCAAGAAACACCCATGTTGGCCAAAGAAGAGCCTGTCTCCAGTTTGAATCCTATCATTAAATATCTGCCCTGTGCTATGTGCTGGGTCAGGGGTTTTCTCATGTGATACCCTCAACAGCCCTATGTGATACCAATCCCCATTTTACAGATGGGAAAACTGAGGCTCAGAGTGATAAAGATGCTTGTCCAAGGCCACCCTGTTAGTCATTCATAAGACTGGAATACAAACTCAAGACTCTCTGACTCCACTACCAACATTTTATGTAGCTGGAGTTTCTCGTGCTGGTTAGGCAAACGGGTTCACCTCACAAAACAATGCCAGTTGGTTGGCTGTATCTGCTTGATATGTTGCCTTGGAAAGGAGTTTGGGGCTGAATTCAAGGCCAGAAAGAAAGAGTGCTGGGATGGATGCCACGGCAGTACAGAGGCAGAACATGAGTGCCTGCATTTGCCATTCATGCTGAAACCTCACACATGCCAAAACCCACTGGGTCACATGTCAGGTGGGACAGGGTACCTGTGAGTGCTGCCTGCTCTTGCCTTTGATGGCCGTTCAGTCTTTTTCTACTCTCAGGCTCCGGGTCCCCCAGTTCTCTGCTCCATGGGGACACCGCCTTGCCATGTCCCTGGGTTAGCACTGGGACTGAAAGAGATCAGGGGTGAGAAAGCACCTCATATCTAGATGAAAATGATGGAGGAGTGTCACACCCCCCCTCTCTCTAAACAAATGGAAGACAGCACATAAAGAAACATAGGGAGGGGAGGGTTTGTTTTCATTATTATTTACACCAGTCATCGGCCACAACTCCATCCATAAACCGAAGCATTTCTGCCAGGTACTGTGAAATCTAGACCTGAACAAATGAGGAAACTGAGAGCCCCCATAAACTTCCTCTAACCAGTTTCCTTAACATTCAATATCCCAGACGTGAATGGCTTATCCCCACACCCTTTGCTTGAAGTTCTGAGACCCAGAAAGACCCCCCAGGGAAGTGGCGAGCACCCCCAAGGGGAGTCATCCCCCCTTGGGGGGCAAGTAAGCTGGGTATGTATCCTCCAGCCCGTCGTGGCTGAAGGCTGCTCCCAGCTCACGAATGTCCCGGCGCTCCCAGCCGGGCCTCGTGCGGAGACTGGCATCCATGCTCACAGCCACGCCCATCAGCATGCTCTGCAGCGTGAGAGCCAAGGGGCTGTGGGCGAGGCACCAACCACTTCTGCACAAAGTGGGATGATGGAGGGGGAGGGGGCCTCGCTCTCTTTCCCAGTCCAGACCCATCTCTCCCACCCCCTTCCTAGCCATCCACGCCCCACAGAAGAGGAGACATTGCTAATTGGGTTCGTTGTCAGGTCTGAGTGGGCATGGGCGCTGGCGTCAGGGTCACACATCCCCTCCCTCACAACCTTCTCTTCCACTGCCTGTGCCTGCCTGTGATGCAACATGAGCAGAGAAGGGCCACCGTCTGGGCAGGAGGGGGTCCCTCAAGTCAAGACACGGAGCAACCCAGACACAGAGATAACAAGGCTGTGTGACAACAGAGGCAGAGATTGGAGTGATGCAGTGACAAGCCAAGAAATGCCAAGGATCAACAGATGCCACCAGAAGTTAGCAAGAGTCAAGGAAGGATTCTTCCTGAAATCTCAGAGGGAGCGTGGTCCTGCTAACACCTTGATCTTGGACTTCGGGGCTCTAGAACTGAGACAATAAATTTCTATTGTTTTAAGTTAAACAAAAAGAAAAAGAAAAGACACAGAGCAGAGGGTGACATGCTTACAAGAGACTGGTCTATCTGGTGGACGTGGCAAAACACGGTGACACTGTCAATGATGTCACCAGCATAGCCCTGGCGTGGGGAAGACTTGGTGGCCTTTGAGGCTCTGGATACCTTCAAGCGGGCTCTTGTAAATTCCACAGTGACGAAAGCCCCAGCACATAAAGAAGCAGCGTTCAGAGACCGTGACCTCGGCCGGTGAGCAGCCGCCCCTTCACGGCAGAGCTCCTGGCTGCACGGCCGTCCCGGCTGGAGGGCCTGGGGGTCCTCAGGGCGAGGTGACCCTGCGCGTGCCCCCCCACCCGCTGGGCGCCCCCCAACACCGCCCCCTCGTTTCCTCTCCACCGGCAGGTCAGGTCGGGGTTCTGGGCCCGCGGCCGTCAGCGCAAACCTGGAGGAGCCGCGGGGAGGGAACTGCGGCCGCGCCTTTCTTCCTCTTCCTTCTGCCGCCTCAGCCACCTTGTCCCCGGCCACACATCAGGCCAGCGCTCCGGGCTCATAATTCCCAAGGCCTTTTACCTCTTCCAGGTCAGGATTTTCTTGCTTTTGGCCCAAGGCTCCTGCGGAATTTACAGAACGAGGAGCAGGCGCAACACGGTCTTCGGAGGACGGAGCTCGCGCGGCTGACGGGCGGCTCCCCCGGCCCCGGTCTCCGCCCGCTCCTCCCGCAGCCGCGGCCCCGGCGGCGGCGCGGCGGCCACAGCCGCATCGGGCGGGGCTGTGATTCCCTCTCCCGGGCGGGCTGAGCCCGGGGCACCGTCACCGCCCAGGGGCTGCTGGAGGCCGCGGCGGAGCCGGAGGTGCTGGACGGAGGGCAGCGCCGCGGGCGGGGGGCTCGGGGGCCACCGCCTGCTCTGTCCCCTGAGTGGCCGCGTGCCTTGTGGCCGGGAGGCGCACCCCTCCGGGCCTCACGTCCCCAGCCAGGACGGCGGGGAGAAGCACACCCCGTGCGGCTGTGGCCGGGGTTCAGCGAGGCGATGCAGACGGGGTCCGTGTGCCTGGCTTCCAGAACTTTCCATGAGACCCCAATCTCCTGGTGACGGGAAGTTAGGAAGCCGATAGCGGAGTAATTTTGTCTCTCTCTCACTGAACCGCGAACCTGGACCCTGAGGTGAGGTCCGGGAACTACCGGGAGAAAGCAGAGCCGCGGCTCCGCCCTGACTGACCGGGGCTCCCGCGGGTCAGCGGGGACGCGGGTCCCGTGGCCGGATCGAGGCCCGGCCTGGCCAGCGGGGGCTGCGGCCGCGGCGGTGGAGCACTGCTGGGTCGGCTGAGTCACAAACGCCGGAGCGCTTCCCGATTTCTTCGGACTCTGAAGCCGAGGCCAGGGCCCCTCAGTCCCTCCTGGGGGGCCGGTGTGAGCGAGTCAGCAGGGCCCTCCTCACCCAGGAAGCTGCCCCCATCAGGGTCCTCGGCCCAGGGATGGGGTCCAGGGGGAGGAGCGGGGCGGGGGTGGAGCCGAGGGTAGAGACTGGACGAGTCATTCCCCCCTGAGCCTTGCCTGACACCCCGGAGAAGGGTGGTGGTGGTTCAGGCCACAGGCCTGCTGGGGGGACAGCCTGGCACGTGGGCAGAGGTCAGCGGGGGCTGGCGCCACCGGGAGGGCCTGGGGGTGGTGGGAAAGGGGTGCGCTAACTGGGATGGCCGTTCCCAGAGGTTGGAACGCGCAGACTCACCCCCGGAGGTGGTTAAATACAGACTCCCTGACCCCACCCCATCCCAGAGGTCCTGGTGCCTGGGTCTGGGGAGGGTCCGGGGAATCCGCATGTTCACAAGCCCCTCCTCCATTCGGGAGGCTACCGATCACACTTTGGGGACCCTGTGGTATCTTCTCGGCGCTTGGGCTGGAACTGGAGGACACTGAGTGGGCCAGGAGTCCGGCAGGTGACGGATGAAGGTGGCAGGGGGCAGGGGTGACCCAGGGCAAATCACTGCCCCTCTGAATCTCGGTTTCCTGATCTAAGAAATCAGAGGTAATGCTAACCCTCCCTCAGGGGATGGCGTGAGGATTGCCCTTAGACCCACCAATGAGTCTGTGCTCAATAAACGTCTCTGTCTCCGCTCTCTGTAAATGTCCTCCCTGTCAGCTGGGCACAGGCCACCTGCCCAGAGGTCAGCCCCAGGGACAACATGGCCATTGCCTAGCTCTGGCACCCTCTGAGACCCCCAGAAAGGGAATAAGTTGGCCCAAGTGTCAGCCAACCCTCCCCGGGTGGTGTCCTGGAAAATAAACCCCATTTCCTGGTGACCCAGATGAAAAACATATTGCTTGGAAAGTGCTGTTCAAACAGAATCACCCAAACCATTCATCATCAGAGCCGGCATCTCACGACGGACATCTGGCGAAGGTGTCAATTGTCATAATTAGTTAGACCTTCCCCAGATTCCTGGCACTGCAGTCTGTCGGCAGGAGCCACCTGCCTTGTCTGCAAGGATGGGGGATGGGAAGGATTGACCCCGTGCCTGGGTGCATCCCCTACCCATGGGTGCTCAGGTGTTTTGTGGCTCCTGGCGGCCCCTGGGGGGGCAGCTTCATCCAGGGGAAGCAGTGTTCACCCCACAGCCCTCGTTGGTGGCTTCTGAGACCTCAGAACAGGCGGTGTCTTCAAACAATAATAACCCAAGTATAACAGTAACAGTGATCACGATCTCATGGCTCTCGTGTGCTGAGCGCCTACTGTATGCCAGGCCCCGGAGATTGTTTAACCCTATTGACCAAGACTACCACGTGATTTATTATCTCAATGGGACACTTCCCAGGGTGAAAGGGTGCCTGGACAGGGGGGCTCCTCCACTTCAGGTCTCAGCTGGGATGTTGCCTCCCCTGACCCCCTCCTGACCACTGTCTGAAGTCCAGGCCCCACCTTCAGTCCCACACCCCTGCGCTTCCACGCTGTTCTGGGTCCCCGTCCTGTCCACTGGTCTCCTTTCCTGTCATGGCCACCCGCCCATCATGAAGTGGGTCAGTCGGTATGTCTGTCACCTCTCCCCATGACCACGTGGGCCTGTGAGGGAGGGGCTGGGTGTCTTTTGCCCACTGCTGCACCCCAGTGCCAAGCCCATAGTAGCTGATCATTAAATGCCGGTGGGATGGGAGAGCAGGTGGATGGGTGAGTGAGTCAATTAATGAAAAATTGTGACAGAAAAGGACTGGACTATGGGTTCACGTCTCTTCTTTGTGGGCTTTGCCAGGCTCCTTTGGGGGAATTTTCTGCAGTCTCGCAGGCCTCCGGGAGAGGGTGCAGCTGGAGCCTGGGGAGTCTGAGGAGTCCCCTGATGTGACAAAGTCTGCAGAGAATGCGATCGTCTTCGCAAAGTGACGCCCTGGCCCCTGCGTTGAAGACATCGTGCCCACTGGCTCTGAAGAGCAGGAAGTAAGAAGCACTTTAGATGCCTTAGTAACACGTGCCAGACAAACTAGATTCGGGGGCCCGCCACCTCAGTGTCTGCCAGTTTGGAGCGGAAAGTAGAGCACGAGAAGGTTCTGCAGCACGTCCAGCCCGCAGTGCAGGCTGCTCTGCTCTGAGGGGCTGTGAGCCAGCAGATCTAATGGCATTTGAAGTGTCTGTGGCCATGAGGGGGCAGTACAGAGCCTCTGGGGGACATGGGCAGGGAAATCACCACACAGACTTTCGCTGGATTTTGGAGCTGGTCTCTGCCTTCTGCTGTAGATGACTGCACTCCTTTTGAGAATTGGCTCCTGGCTTGCTACAGTGCCTTGGTAGAAACTAAACATTTAACCAGGGGACATCAGATGACTGTATAGCCTGAGCTTTCTATCACGACCTTGGTGTTTTCTAGCCCTAAGGTTGGGAGTATGTAATCTATCAAATGGAAGAGTCATGGAAGATGAGCTCAGGCAGGTCTGGAAGGTGCCAGCAAGTTGTGTGGGCAGGCAGCTCAGACTCCTTCAAAACCAACTGCTGCCACATCACTTCCTCCCCTCGGTCCCTACATATGGCCTCCTGGGGCTTCACTATGACCAGCTGACTGAAGAAGAGAGGACTTGAGCCTTGTTTACAGATGTGTCTGCACAGTAGGCTGGTATCCCCCAAAAGTAGACGGCTGCTCCACGATGGCAGCCGTGCAGGGGTGACCCTGAAGGACAGTGGTGGACAGAAATCCTCCCAGGGGGCAGAATTTTGAGTGGCACGTTTAGAAGTCCACCATGTCTAGCGTAAGAGAAAGAGGTAGATTCACATGCATGGCCAATGGTTTGGCAGATGATCAGGGAGGTGGAAGGAACAGGACTGAAGGCCAGTGATGAGAAGGTCTGGGGAAGAGGTTTGTGGCTGGACCTCTCAGATGGTTACAGTCACTGAAGGTGTTTGTGTCCCAGGTGAATGCTCACCAAAGGGAATCCACTGTGGATGAGACCCCAAATAATCAGGTGGAGAAAATGACACTTTCCACACAGCCTCTTTTCCCATGGCCCCCCAGTGCTTGTTCCATGGGCATGTGAAAAAAGTAGCCATTGTGACAGAGTGGAGGCTCATCAGCCGGGGCTGTCCCTCATCAAGGCAGACCTGGCTAAGGCTACTGATAAGAGCCTAATCTACCAACAGCAGAGACCAACGCTGAGGCCCCGACATGGTACCCCTTCCCAGCGGGAGCTGCCAGCCACCTGGTGGAAGTTGATTACATTGGACCTATTCATCATGAAGGGGGCAGAGATTCACTGTCATTGGAATAGACACATATTCTGGATCTGGATTTGCCTTTCCTGCCTGTAATGCCTCTTCCAGGGTCATCACCCACGAGCTCCAGAATGCCTTATCCACTACCATGGCACTCCTCACAGCGCGGCTTCTGATTAGGGAACTCATGTCACAGCAAGGGAAGCACAGCCATTGGCTTGTGTCTGTGGAATTAACTGGTCTTACCACACACCCGGAAGTGGCTGGTCTAATTGAAAGGCTACAGAAGGCTCAGTTATGGAGTCAATCAGGAGACAACGCCCTGAGAAGATGGGGTTTTCTCTCATAGGATGCAGAGTATGTTTTGAATCTAAGACCATTATCGGTTGCTGGCTCCCCTGCAGCCAGGACACCTGGGTTCAGGAGACCAGACGTGGAGGTGGGAGTGGCTCCCATCACTATTACGCCTAATGACTCAGAGTTTGGTCCCATCCTGGCAACTTCGTATGCTGCTGGTTTGGAGGACTTCTTTCCTAAGGGAATAAGGCTTCCACGGGGGGACACAGCAACGGTTCCACTGAATTGGAAGATGAGACTGCCACCTGGCCGTTTTGGACTTGAACCAGCAGTCACGAAAGAGGCTACTCAACTATCTGGAATGATTTATCTCAATTGCCAAAGGGAAACTGGAGTGCTGCTACATGTGAGGGGAGGGGGAAGGAGAATCTGGGTCAGGAGATTCTGCAAGCTACCTCTTAGTGCCTTCATGTTCCACAGTGAAGGTTAAAGGAAAAGTACAGCCTACCCCACACCCCCAGATAAAGGCAAGATGACTGAGGACTCAAGACTCTTTAGCAATGAAGATTTGGTCACTCCATCAGGTAAAGAGCCCTGATCATCTGAGCATTTGACTGAGGAAGGGGGTGAGCAGGGAGCCATGGAAGAAGGAAGCCACAGATGCCAATTAATGGCCTCGTGACAAGCTGGAAAAATCACTATGGTAAGTAGCTTTGCATATTTTCAGTTTGCTTACTACATGTCTGTGGTTACCTATGGATGCTAGCCACTTTCTTCCGTCTCTTTTTTTCCTCATTTTTATTTTATATACAAGGGGTTGCAAGTTAACTTAGAAATTTAGTCTTTGGTGACAGAACAGTCAGCGAAGCGTGTCTTAAACAGAGAAGTAAGTTATAGCTACCAATGGACACAGTGCGTCTGGGGACTGTGGGTCTTCTTGTTTTAGAGAAAAAGCTCGTTCACTTATAAGATACATCACTGCCTCTTGTTGGGTGGAGATATAGAGAGTTCTTTTGCTGTTGAATGGAAATTAAAAGATGCGTACACGTGTGCTTATGGAAGATGAGTAGCTGTAGAGGTGCACCATGCGGGTCTCAGAGTTACTGCATCTCAGCTCCAATTCACTCTTTTTGGTTTTTTAAAAATATCTTTGTTGGAGTATAGTTGCTTTACAATGGTGTGTTAGTTTCAGCTGTATAACAAAGTGAATCAGTTATGCATATCCATGTCTCCCCATATCCCCTTCCATACTCCCTATCCCACCCCTCTAGGTCATTTGCGGCTTGATTTGTGGGAATGGAAATGGGCATCACTGAAGATTTTCCCTTTTCCAGTTGGCGTGGTGTTAAACTTTGTCAGTAGGGGGCAGTGGAGACACATCCATTCCAGTTCTGGCGCACACCCTGGCTCAGCAGCCTATTTCAGGGCAGTGGCCTGCCCAGCACCCAGGTCCTATAGGGCATATGGGTGTTTTAGCAGCAAGCAGACCCGGGACACACGTGGCTTCTCCAGCGCTCACTCGCTGCAGCACAAGCTTCCCCAGCACCCTGCTTCTGCAGCGCAGGCGACTTCCCCAAGGCCTGACCCTGTAGTGGATGGTGGTCGACAGCACCCAGTGGCCAGAGGTTTCTCCCAGCAACCTCTGAAGGTGATTTCATAGCAGGTGCGCCCAGCGAGTCACCTCCCTAGAAACAGCTTTTCTTGGCATCCTAAAGAGTGGATTTCTGGCAAGCTCTGGAGGGCAAATTCCAGCATGTTCCACCGATGTGACATCATCACAGGGACGTCCCTGCCACTTCCCGACAACTCTGTCCTCTCCAACAGGGTCTGTGCTCTTCCTTGGGTGCCCTCTCTCAGTCCTTGAGGTAGTAGCTGTCCTTATATTTGCATTTCTGGATTGGATAGACTGATAGCATTCTCTTCACTTCTTACTAGCTAAGCCCTTGTTACTCTGATCCACTGCTGCAATTAAAATTCTTTGTGTTAAACTTTCCCTGTTCACATTCCTGTGTGGTGTCTGGCTCCTGGAGGGTCCCTCACTGATGTCCCCTGGCTGGGGGGCAGGCAGAGTGCCCTGTAGGGTGGCCAGAGGGCAGGAAATGCTCAGGGACTCTGAAAGCCAGAGCCCGGTATTCAACCACCCACAGAGCTGGGAAGGACGAGGAAAGATACCAGTGAATCAGAGGAGGGGCCGTTGGCCCCACGTCCACCACCAATAGCTGGGTGACCCTGGGCCCGTCACCTCCCGACAGGGCCGCTTTTTTAGGAGTAAACAGCAGCTCCAGCTCCAGGGCTGCTTTGAAGATGAAGGGAGGAGAGGGGAGGGATGTGGGGCTGCTTTGAACCAATGCTCAGCGGGGGTAGGGGCTGACTTTGACTCTCCCCAGAGTGCATGGCCTCGCCTCCGTCATCAGCCCGCTCTCCCCCGTGCAGGGCTTAATCATGGGGCTCAGCCAACCAGGCAGGCCCGGGAATCCCACCCCGAAACTCGGGCTGTTAACTCCTTCTGAGTCAGCCTGTCTCGGCAGCGCTAGGCGTGGGTACATGGGCCGTGGCAGGCAGTGCCAACAGGAGCCAGGAGTCCGGGTCTGCCCGCTGCTGGGGGTCAGGGTGAGGGCACAATTCCTCTGGGAGACTTGGTTTTCCTAGGTTCTCACTTTACCGCTCTGTCACACATCTCTGTTGAGCCCCTCTTACATGCTGGGCAGCTGCTGGGGTATTGTGGGGAGTGAAACAGACACGGACGGCCCTGGGCGTCCTGGAGGTCAGGGATGAGCAGGGAGGGCAGACGTGGATAAATAACCACCCACAGCATAGGAAACCCACTGGGGACCGTGCAGGGGGGGTGAGAGGGGCAGCAATGGGAGTGAAACCTCAGTTTCCTTGTCTGTAAAATGGGGCCAGCCATGCATCCACCCCAAGGGGAGGGTGTGAGGGTGAAATGCAGTCTCACCTGTAAAGCGCTCAGCACTGTTTATTATTATGGTTGTTATTGTATTTTAAGTTTCTTCATCAGAAGCACACACATCGGTGGGAACTAATCATCACTATTTTGCTGTGTGACCTGGGAAAGCTGCTTTCTTCTCTGTCCTCGGTTTTCCCATCTGAGCACAGAGGGATATGGGAGCTCCCTGCTCAGACATGGGGTCAGGCTCCAAGTCCATGTCAGGTCCCAGAGCTCCTTCCCAGCCCAGGGCTCCCAGAGGAGGATGAGGTCACAGCAGCCACTGACCAGAGGTCACTGGGCTGAGCAGGAGGCGTGGACTGGGGAGCATGTCTGGTCTTTTCTGGAAACTCTCATTGTCCTAGGGGTGAAACAGGCTCAGGAGCAACGTCTCCCCTCCTTGTCCCTCTGGCCACTTTGCGGTCTGCAGCCTCTTCTCAGCCCTCTGCCCAGGCTCTGGCTCTGCCAGCTGCACCCTCAGCCTGGCCTCAGGGAGTAATTCTAGTTGAAAGGCTCGGGGCTGGCTGGAGAGGCCCTTGGACCATCCAGGTGATGCCCCATTTCACAGAGGTGGAAACTGAGGACCCGGGTCTGGCATGGTGTCCTAACCTCCTCCACAAAGCATGGAACACAGTAGGTGCCTAATAAAGATCTGTAGGGTGTACTGGTGAATTGATGAATGACTGAAGGGGCACCTGACTGCAGCTGAGAGACAGAGCCGGGCCTGGGACTGGGACTCTCCCTTCCCACCCCTCAGGTATCACCAGTACTCTGATGGGGCAGGGCATCGCACTCAATTGTTTGCAAATCCTTTGGGGTCATCAGGTTGTTTTTAGTCTTCATTTTTATCTCAACTCTCAGAACAAGCATCGCCAAGCCCATCTTACAGATGAGGAAAGGGAGTCTCCGAGAGGGGAAGGGCCTGACCCACTCATGGGGCGGTGGGCCGGGAAGGAGCCTCTGAGAGGGACACCCTCAAGCCTGGGAGGGACATCTGGGCCAGTTGCTTGCTCAACCCTCACCCACCAGGTAGGGAGGGGGGGGAAAATTCCTGCAGGAGCCGCTGCTGCTTTCCTGGCTGCTGCACAAATGCTGGCTCTGAAGCCTGCAGGAGGCCTCCATTAATTCCCAGCTCTAGCTTTTCCTCCTGCTGCCCGTGGGGCCAAACTAGAGGGAAGCAATTCTGGGAGGTTTGTGTGGGTGCATTTAGTGGGGGTCCCAAGGGCCTGCTTACAGGGACGGAGACATATTCCTTGGAACAGGTTTGAGTCCCTCAGGCTTCCTGTCAGGGCAGAGAGAGAGTGAGGGGAGGCAATGGGAAGAGCAGGAACTTGGAGGCAGGGAGAACAAGATGACGAGGACACACACACATGCAGTCACAGGAGCAAGCTGCAGGGAGCTCTGACTGGCTGCCTCGTCCAGGAAGCCTCCCCTGACCTTGCCTTGGGCTGGGCTCCTGGCGCCTTCACTCCACCCTCCCTCTGACACTGAGAAGGGCTCAGAGAGTCTGAGTGACCTGCCCAAGGTCACACAGGGCCAAGAGCAGAATCAGGATTCAACCCAGGTTAGGCTGACCCTGAGGTCTGGGCTCTGACCTACTCATAAGTAACACTCGCTGAACTGAACCACTAAATTAATCAAAAGGGAAGGGGTTTCCTCTCAGGGTGGCTGGGAAGGGTCCATCCAGAAACAGGTGGGCTTCTTAGAGCCCCAGCAAATCAACCTTGTCTTCAATGCCAGCAAACTCTTACTCATCCCTCAGAGCCCAGCTAACATGTCCACTTCATCACTCTAGTTCCAGGACCCAGCCTCAGCCTGGCACACAGTGGGCACAGGAAGAGTTTGTTATTCCTTCACTCATTCATTCATTCCAAAGTCTACACTGAGCACCCACTACCTTTGGGCCATGTTGTAAGGGCTGCAGCATCAAGCCAGTCAGATAAAGTTCCCCCCTGGAGAATTCTATTAAAAAAACCCACAAATTAGTGTGTAATTATAACTTGTGTTAAGTGCTCTAAAGGAGAGGAAATAGATTTGAGAGAGAATCTTAGCAGGAGGAAACTAATTTAGAATGGGGGACGGTAATCAGAGAAAGTTCTCTGAGGAAGGAGTTTTAGACAAAAAAACTTGACGCAGGAGGAGTCAACGCAGCCAGGAAGCGGGTCAGAGGGCTTTTAGAAGCCGCGCCCCCCTAGTCCTCGTGGCCGTGAAGGGCGGGGACCTGATCTGAGAGCCCAGGGAAGCACTGAAGTGTTTCCAGCCAGGCAACGATGGAGCAGTATTTTGAGCCCATAACTCTGCAGATGGATGGGCATGGAAGCGGGGAGACCAGTGGGACGTGGAGAGGCCCTGGGGGTCACCCAGGAGGGAGGACCGGGTTGAGACTGGGGGCGGTGGATGGAGAAGAGGGGAGACACGTCAAATGCAACTGTTGGTTGGATCGATAGGAGCCGCCCACCCTCACCCCTCATGCCCGCAGGAGCCCAGGCTTGCAAAATGCCAAACCTCGGGATACTCCCCACATCTCTTCCTCTCTTGGCCATGGAACGCCTCCCTGCCGGAGTTCTCAAGGGGCTGGAGGCAGGTCAGGAAGGAGCTAGGTGCGGTGATGAGTGGCTGGTGTCCCTGACTCTGCCCTGATGGGGAGGGTGACTTTGGTCAAGACTCTCCTCCCAGACCCGCCCCCTCCACAGGAGAAGGATGCAAGAGGACAAAGGGGACTGGGTCAGGTGACCCCAGCGAGGCCCTCAGAGACCCCGCCCTTCCAGTAGGTCCTCAACTGGGAGGAAGGGTTAAAGCCAGAGATGTTCTGACGGTGCTGCTGGGGCCTGTCTGCCCCTCCTCTCGGGTGATTAATTCAGTCTGGTAAGGCGGTATTTACGCTGGAAATTTAATCGTCATTTCTGATGGTAAAGGAATTGAAAAATAAATTGAAAGTGTCAGAAGATGCATTAGGGTGGGTGATGGAGTGAAGCGGGGGCTGCCCACCTGTCTTCCCCCCTGGGCAATTTACAGGCTCAAGAAATTAGCTGAGTTTCTGTTTCCGTAATTGCAGGATCAAGAACCAGGGGTGATGGGGGGAGAGGGTTGGGGGTAAGGGGACGGGGAGGCGAGAGAGGGGAGAGTCCAGCCTGGAGGCGGATGCAGTATTAGTGTCACCCGGTCCAGCCCAGAGAGGGGCAGGGGCACATCCGTGATGATGCAGGATGCTGGGGGCACCGTGAGGCTGGGGTCCAGGCTCCCTCCTCGCACCGCCAGACCAGCGGAGGATACTGATGGGGTCTGGCCTCCCAGGAGAGGGATGCCCTTGGCAGGTCTGACCCAGGGTCCACTCATCTGGGGAGGCTAGCCTCCACCTCCCCCCAGCTGCCCCTCTGCCTCAGGGAGGGGGTACCCACCTGTGAAAGGGGCCACCTCACCGATGGTCTCTGTCGGGACAGTGTGAGCTCATGTCTCAGTGAGTTTGCAGGGACCGAGTGTCCTCAGCAGTTCCCGGTTTCTCCCAGAGGGCTCCTGACCAGGGAGGATAGGCTCCCCCAGCTGACGGCGGGCTTCTAAAGGCAGGGCTATCTCCTCCAGAGAACTAACGTCTCCTTAGAACAAGCCCGGACGCCTCCATGAAACTGGGGACTCCTTGGGGCAGCCTGTGGACAAGCCTCCCCCCTTGGACGTTGCTCTCCAGCCCTCCCACCAGGTTGGTTGGGACCCAGGGTGGGTAGAGTCTGTGGAGGTCCCAGTGGTCAGGACAGCTGCGTCCAGGCTTGGGAGACCTCCAGGCCAGGTAAGAATGATGCTTGGGGAAGTCCATGCCAGGAGGACCAGGACCCAAGGGGTTCCAAGAAGACAGGCCTCACAGTATCCTCCCCCTTGCGAGGGACAAGGTAGGCACAGGACAAGCCCCTGACCCTGAGCCCCCTCCTTCTGCAACAACCTGGAACAGGGAGAGCACAGTGCTGGAGGCAGGAGCTCTGGGCTCTGGTCCAGCTCATTCATTCATTCATTCATTCAGCCAGCAAATGTCTCCTGAGCACCTACTATGTGCATGGCAGTATGCAGAGCACTGGGGATGCAGCAGGGCACGAAACAGACACGGTCCCTGCCCCATGGAGCTTGCATACCTGTGGGGAAGACTGTTAATAAATATACCAATAGACAAGCAAGAACATTTCCTAAAGTATTAAATGCCATGGTGGATGATGTGGTACAGAATGCCTGGGGTTGGGTTCTTTCTCCAGGGGTTCTAGGAAGATTTTAAGACTTTAAGCTGGGAACTGTGGATGAGAAGGGCGTCCCAGGCATCATGATGGTGAATCCAATGACCTTGGCACCATCTAGGAGTCGTCTGAAGGCCAGGGTGGCTGTGCCATGGTACATGAGAGGGTGTGGGGCAGGATGAGGCTATGGGAGTGGCTGGAGACAGCTGTCATTTCACACACAACCTCCGAAGCTTATTCTAGGAGCAGCCGAAGCCCCCGGAGGGTTTCAAGCTGGAAAGTGACACAGCCGTGTATGATTTTATAAGGCTGCACTTGCTGCCATGGGTAGTGGAGTGTGGAGGGGCACGAAGGAGTAGGGGACCTGCCAGGAGCCACTGCAGGTGTCCAGGGGCTGCTGGGGGCCTGGACCAGGGTACAGGCAGTGCAGGCGGACAGAAGCACATGGAACTCAGACACATCCACGGCTCCCAGACACCTTCACAATACAGTCCAAACTCCTCGTTCTCACATTTAGGACCTACAGGTTAGAGTTACCACTTCCCTTCCCCATCCTCTCTTGAATAGCAGGAAACATCAGCTTGTCCCCCCTTAAACAAAACTTTCCATTTCCCCGCTCAGGCGGCCTAAAGAGCCCAGCTCTGCCACTGATTTGTAGTGTGAGCTGAGGGAGTCCCTTGCCCTCTTCAGGCCTCAGTTTTTGCAATGAATGAGATGGGGTGTGGGCTTGACCCTCTGAATGCTTCCTTCTGATGCAAACCCCCTGCATTTGAGAGGTCTACCAGGAGAGGTCGCCCTCTCCTGCGACCTCTGCCCCGAGGAGGAAGCCCCGGTGGGGAAGAAGCTGCCTTGCAGCTGCCGGACTGCTGGACACAGGGTGGCTGCAGGGGCAGGTGAGAGCTAATGGGCGCTGGGGCTGGAAGGGAGCTCAAAGTTATCCCTTGTTTTGAGAATTTAGGGTGTGGGGCTAAGGAGGGGAGGGCAGGGCTCTGAGCCCTGGGTGGAGGGATGTAGGGTCAGTGGGCAGCGCCCAGGCCTGGGGAGAGCTGGCATGAGGTGGGCAAGGAGTAACCAGAACAGCAGCCCTCCCTGAGCTCGTCCCGAATAAGCACACACATGCTACACCTCGTGTCCAGTAACATGTAAGTCCAAGTGTTCTTATCAGGTTTACTTTCCATCAGAACACCATCATCGTAATAAACCAGGACCGTTCATTCCTGACCAGGCCCTAATCCGTGTCTGCTAACAATGACCTCCATCACACCTTGGCATCAAGAGGGCTTCATCACAATCCTCCTGTTGGAGAGATGAGAACGTGGGGAAGGGAAGCAACCGGCTCCAGGTCGTGCAGGGGTTGCTGAGGGCAGGATCTGAACCCAGTGCCCTGTGTGTAACCACTGAGCTGAACCGTCTCCTTGTGGATCCCCCTGTCCCCTAGAGTGGGGGGTCCTTGTCCTTGTTTGACAGGTGAGGAGGCAGAGGCTAAGAGGAGGGGAGGGACACCTCCAAGGTCACACTGGAAAGTCGTGGGGTGGAATCTGCACCCTGATGGGGAGGGTTGCCTGCCCTCCTCGTGTTCTCTCCACCACCCTGACATTTAGAGAGAGGGGGGCTCACGGGCTCCCCCCAGGACCCCCCAAGTGAGTGGTCAGTGGAGGGACTGTGGGAGAGAAGTGGGTCCTGTTCCCCTACAGACCCAGGCTCATGGCACTCGGGCTTGTGGCCCTGGGCCAGTCACTCAGCTGCTGGGAGCCTCAGTTTCCTCCTCTGTAAAATGGGGCAGCGGCAGTTTGTTGGGAGGCTGGGAGCTGAGGCTGGCACAGGTGTTTAGCACATAGTAGGTGCACAAGGATGGCTGTGCCTTCCCATCCCCCTTGGGGCTGAGGTTCCTGCAGGCTGGGCTCTAGCACTGGGGCCTGATGGTCCCCTCTGTGGGGTCCTAAGCTCCCTCTGGGGGGCGCTGGGCACGGGAGAAGAGGCTGGATTGGGTCTCCCTGCAGCCTCAGGGGAGCTCCACCATGGCCCATCCATCACACAAGAGGGAGGCCCCAAGGCCTGCTTAGGACTATTCAGGTGCCTGGGGTCCAAGCAGCCTTGCAGACCCCCCACAATGAATTCTCACCCCACGGGGTCTCAAGATGGTACCACTGGGGCAGCCTGGTGCCTGCCCAGGCTGTGGCCCATCAACCACCCCTGGAGGATGGGTGGGTCTCTGTGGAGGGCCCAGTACCAGAGGCCCAACAGTGGGGCCTGCTGCCTGGAACTCAGGACCTGAGTCCTCATCATTCATGGTCCTGCCTTGTCACCCGTGTGGTCACAATACGGCCCGCCATCCTGCCGCCCTCGGGGGGACGGATACTAACTAACCCTCCCTGAGCACTCACCCTGAGCTGCCCTAAGTACACAACTCAATTCTCACAGCTAACCATCTTATGCCGGAGGAATAGTCACTGTGTGTAATTTGCCAGTGAGAAAAAAGGCTCCAAGAAGGGAAAAAAACAACCAGGTAGCAGGGACTTGCTGGGCCTCCAGGGCCGCCGCCATTATCCCCAGGGGCAGATCTGTACCTGTAGCCCATCATTCACTCCCCAGTACCCTCACTCCATCATCTGTCACCCATCCCCACCTCCTGTTCCCTGCCCCTGATGAGGTCCTGCCTGCCTCCTGTCCCCCCTCTCCCCAACCGCTGCACACGCGCCATTGTGCACACACAAACTCATGCAGCCTCATGTGCACGCATGTACGCACGTGTGTCCCTCACCCCCAGGTGTGTGTCTGCAGCCACGTTTGCCCCACTGCCTCCTTTCTGTAAGAACGTCCCTGTTAGTAACTCTTGTTTCCAGGTGTGCTATGAAATTCACCATCAGTTTTAAAGCTGAGAGAAGAGATGGGCAAGCAGGAGCCAAATCTCATTTTAATTATCTGTGGCGGGTCCCAATTTTTCAGGTGATAATTATAATAATTAAAAATTCTGTTATCAGCTCTGGTGGGGGAAGTCATTGCCCATGCAGCTGGCTTCGGGGCCATGAGAAGGCAGAGTGTTCTGATAATGAGACTCAGCTCCCAACCTCCCTGCTTCAACTCTGTCCCAAGGTGATTCTGCTGGATAAAGATTCTGGATCGGGAGGGGGTTGACAGTGACCTCAGAAAGAAGAAGCCAAGGGCTACTCATCCGGGGGGGATGCACATGACCAGGTGGCCTTCACCTGTACAGCCTGTGAGCCCTTGGGTGGGCCTGAGGAGACAAGGGGACCCAGGAGGGCTCAGCCACCATGAGTGGAGGCTTGCCCTGGGACCTGACGTCCCTGCACTAAGAGGTGACCTCACTGTGTGTCACCCACGCACTCTGCATTGCCTCGGCTCTTGGCCACTTGCAAACGCCTTCCCCGCCAGCTCCTTGCTGCAGCCACCCAGCAGCCCACCACGATGGAAGCACCGAGAGAGCAGAGGCCTCTCCACTGTCCATCTCCATGTCCTCAGTGTCCAGACCAGGGCCTGGCACACAGGAAGCTCCCAAGAAATGTTTGTCTAAGGACTACGAGAGTGTGTAAATAATCAGGACACATCCACGACGTAGGCATTCTCATCCCCATTTAACAGGGGAGGAGCCTGGGGCTCAGAGACGTGAAGTGCTTGGCCAAAATCACACAGCAGGGGGAGGGGGCAGGGATTAGGAAGGGGAGGGTCTGTGGTAGGGCTGGGAGAGCAGCCCGGATCTTGGGGAGAGAAGGCCAGGGGGCTCCTGCATTTAGACAGTAAATCACATGTTTTACAAGGCTCCAGACATTCCTGGGGAAACTCAAGCCAGCATGTGTGAGGCTCAGTGATGGTGACCTTGGGGGAGAAGGGGGAGGAGGGAGGAAGGGAGCAGACTCATTGCAGAAAGGCCCCACCCACCTCCTCTAATCAGCTGAGCCCTCAGGGGCGGGGACACCAGGGCCAGTCCAATCAGCAGGAGGAGCAAAGGCCAGTGGAGCAGAGCCAGGCCCCACCCAGGTCAGTGGCCAGGCCCTACACCCTGTGTTCAGGATGGACCTTCCTGACTGGCTTTTCCCTCCTTGACCTCCTTGAGTTCTCCCAACAGCCCAGCATTCAGGACAGGAATAATCACCTTCACTTTGCAGATGAGGCAGCTGAGGTCCAGAGAGTCCATGTAACTTGCCCAAGGTCACACAGCCAGTCAGCAGCACCAGAACTGACCCAGGTCCTGACTCCCAGCCCAGGGAGCTGGGTCCTGCCCCTCTGGGCTCCTCCTGGCTGCCCTGGCTGAGGCCTTGCTGGGCACCCCAGCCCTGGGCCTGTTCTCTGTGACCGTCAGAGCCCTCTTCCCCACCAAACACCCCCACCCAGAGCTCAGCTCAGAGCTGCTGCCCACCCCCAACCCCGCTCTCCATTCTCCATCCCTGAGCCCCAGACTCTGCTCCAGCTGCCCTCAGATACCCAGACACGAGGGTCAAGTACTCACAGAATGTTTGGCTGGCAGGGGCCCCAGGGAGGGTCTGAACCACCCCTGGGGGCTCAGGTGGGAGCAGTGGCCCCTCGGCACCATGCTGTGCCCCTCCCCTCCATGAAGACCCCCGGGGCCTGAATTGGGGTGCTGCTCTTCTCCCAGCATCCCTCCCCCTGCTTCCTGACCCAATTACCCCCCAGCAGATTCTGCAAATCCAGGTCAAAGGTTTGATTTACAAACTTCCTGTGGAAGGAGGGCAGCGTCTGCACCTGCAGCACCTGCACCTGCCCGGTGATTTACTCTGCTGGGGGATGCTTACTTCTCCAGAGGGATCCTGTCCACCCCTCCTGGTTGAAGACTGAGATTTACTGAAGCTTCCTTTTCTCAGGGAGACTCCTGGTGGCTTTGGGAGGACAACAGAGGTCAAGGAGCCACCGGGACCCCCATGCGGTGAAGAGCAAATCTAGACGGTGTGGTTGGGAGGAAGAAGATGGACTTAGGGGTCACCAGGGGCCTGGGTTTGAATCCCTGCCCCACCACGGCCAAGCTGTGTGACCTTTAGTTGGTCTTGATTTCCTCATCTGCAAAATGGGTATAATCGCAATGGGATTGGTAACAACATCTGCCTCCAAAGATGATGAGGCTTAGGTGAGGGGCTGTGTATAAATGCCTGGCACATAATAGGTGCTCAGGAAAGTTGAATCCTCCCCTCTAGCCCATCTGAGGTCTCCCTTTCCCTGCCAGATCACCTCCTCCAGGTCTCCCCCGCCTAGCTTTCCTCTAAGTGTCCTCCTGTACCCATCTCTGTCCTCGGGGAGAGCAGACCCTGTCAGTCTCACAGGTTCCACGGCCCTGTGGCTCAGGAAAGAGAAGGACGAGGTCCCACTGGCAGGATGGGCCCAGCTGCGTGCCAGGACACTGGGCACAGATGGTTCACATGCCCAGGGATTGTTAGCAGTGCAGCTGCTTCCCTGCTGATGAGTTAACACATCTTGTCTATAAACAGTCCTTGGCAGAGTAAGGGGCCTCTGGTGTCCAAAGTTGTGCTGTGATCCAAGGGGTCAGCAGAACTCTTTAATCTGTTTGATTTCTAATAAAGCGAGGAGGGACTGGTGACGGCGCTGGCCTAGTTAGCTCAGGTGACCCTGGTCTGACTGGTCTGGGGCCTGACCACCAGGGGGAGTGAATGGGAGGTATTATATCTTGGCCCAGGGACTCCGGCCAGCTCCAGTCTCTTCTGAAGGCATCTTCAGAATCCCCAGATCTGGTCAGAAACCAAAGAAACAAATAACAAAAAACCTATTCCATTCTCAAAGTATAATTCAGGGAGGAGGGGGCTCTGTAGCAGCACCTGTCAGCCCCCAGAGGACCACTGAGGCCTGTGGCTGGCCCTTGAGAAGTCCTGGCAACCCCTCTGTCTCCTGAGCCTCAGTCTTCTCACTTGTGAAGTGGGAGTGGCTCCAGGAGGGGTAGAGTTGGGTCAGGTGTGGACTGGGGAGACTGACTACTGAAGTCATTACCCACCTGGCCAGTACCAGGATTGAGGAAGTGACCTAATCATTCTGTGCCTCAGTTTTCTCATCTGTGAAATGGGGTAATAATAGTACTTCCCTCATAGAGTCATTGTAAGCATTAAATGAGATAATCCAGGTAAATCACTAAATTCAGTGCCCAGCACACAGTAGGTGCTCAAGAGATGGTGGCTGCTGTTATTATGTCACTGCCCCTATTTCTACTATTAGATCCCAAAGACAGAGGACATGCACCATGGACCAAGGCTATCAGGAATGTACAAATGCTTCTCAATAACTTTCCCTGTCACTATAATCACAGTAGCACACGTACAGTACAATGGAGCTGTGTTATGTGCCAGGCTGGTTATTCCTTCTACAGAGAGTGCTTGGTACCCAGGTAAGTTCAGGGGCCTCTTGTGATAAGCATGCCCAGGAGTTCTGGAGGCCCAGGGTAGGAACATTGCCCATGGCTCTAGTCAAAGCCAATGGTGATTCCTGCCTTTCACAGTTATGGTGGAAGCACAGCAACAGTCCAGCCTTGCCTTTGCCCTCCTGTCCCAGCCAGAGCCAGAGCCAGAGCCAGAGCCAGAGCCAGGGCAGCCTGGGACCTGACCCCAAATGGGGTCCTCCTTCCCCATCCCCAACCCCAGGCACTCAGATTTGCAGTTCTCTTTCTTCCCAATGAAAACAGAATTGCCTCCCAGGATGGGCCAAGATGACTGTTGTAATAAAAGCAGTTCACTATATCCCTCTACAAGGAGCTGTTTAATGAGCATGTGCTGGTGCTCTGTGGCCCTTTCGAACCAAATGCAAATGAAATACATTCCACGGTATCATTCAATTAGTTTAGAAAGGTACAGAAGGCTAGAAAGAGGGGGTGACATGGGATAGAGGCAGAGAAAGAGGAAAGGATGAGGGAGATGGTTTAGCAGCGGAGCAGAGAGGTTGCAGGAGGGAGGGGAGGGAAGGAGGGGAGAGGAGGAGGGAAGGAAGAGGAGAGATGGGGCCATTTTTTTTTTTTGTATCTGACTCTCCCAAACCCCCTTGAAGGGAGGGAAGGATTGGGCAGCCTTATTCTTTTCATTGAAATAGTGAGGACACCCAATGCCGCTCTGTGTATCGTGATGGGTGCTGGGGATACCAACAATGGAGGAGGCATCCTGCCTGTGTGGGTTTGCAGTAGGAGTGCAGTAGGCAGGCCTTGAGCAAATGTGTGCATGTGAGTGTTTCTGTGTTTGCACGTGTGACTCTGCATATGTGTAATTTGCATGAGTGTGTGTGGATTGAGATGTGAGACTATTTACAGGAATGCATGTATGTGAATGTGTATTATGAGCATATTTGTGTGGGAGCATGTATGTGTGTACACACGTGTGCATTTGCTATGTGTGTGCATAGCAAATTTGTATGTGTGTGCATTTGCTATGTGTGAGCACATGTGCATGTGTGTATCAGCACATGAAAATATTTATGGGAGTGCATGTATATGTAACTATATGTGTGTGAATGCATGGATGAGTGTTTGTGAACGAGTATATGAGAATTTTTATTTGAGCACCTGTGTGCGCAGGTGTGTGCGAATATGTGTATGATCGTGTGTGTTTCTGTGAGTGCATACAAATGTGTATTTGATTTTGTGTGTGAGTGCCTGTGTACATGCAACACTGTGCAACTGTGTGAATGTGCAAGTGAAGGCATGTACGAGTGTGTGCATGTTTATGTGAGTGTGTGAGTGCATTTACAAGCATGTGTTTGTGTGTGTGTTTATATAAGTGTACACATGCATGTGTGTATAAAGTCATGATTACCCATGCGACTATGTTTAAAAAAAGAGTAGGATAGTGGTTTAGAGAAAAGCGTGGGTCGAAATGTGACCACTGGACTGGAAAACCTGCTCTGTTACATCCTGGCTGTGTGCCCTTGGGCAAGCTACTTAACCTCTGTGGACCTCAATTTCCTCATCTATAAAATTGAGCTGAAAAAATACCCACCTTCTAGGGATATTAGAAGGATTACATTCATTAACATATCTAAAGCACTTAGTATATATTTGGACTTAGTACATGTTTAATTCTGCATTTTAGCTGTGAGACTAATAAGGGCCAAAAAGCAAAGGAAAAGGATTGATGGGTCCTGACATATCAGGGGTCAAGGGAGTATTCTCTGAAGAAGTGCCACTTGTACTGAGACCAAGAAAGAGTCAAGAGGAATGTGTAGCGGGCTTCTACCCACTCTCCACCTTGCCTGCATCCCTCTCCTTCTGGTAAGACCACCCCAATTTCCCTTTGAAAACAACTCCCTGACCACTCCCAGCCCATTCAGGTGGGCTGATCCATCCTGGCTCCTGCCACCCAGGCCTGGCCACTCGGTGCACTTTACCCCCTGATTACAGTGATTGTTTCAGGAGTGGGCAGATGACTAAATGCAGGTCAATGGGAATCATAGCAGAGACTGTGCTAAAACTATCGGGAATGTGGGGTGTGATGCCAGTGTGACAGAAGCCTGACTCTACCAGCATTTCCTCCCTACCTAGAGGGAAGAGAGTGACTGTGAATGATGCCGATACAGAGGAGATGAGAAGACTTTGTTCCAAAATGATAACATTTGAATTCCTGGATCCAGCTGTACCTGAAGCTATTGACTCCTGGATTTTTCAGGTGAATGAACCAACTAATCCCCCTTTTAATTTCTTTTATTCAAATGGGTGTCAGTTGTTTTTGTCACTCCATTTGGAAGACTCTGAATGATATTGCACACTCCTGGAGAAGGGCACAGAATGTGGGAAGGCTCTGAGGAGGGGAAGTCAAGAAGCTACAACAATGCCTGCACGGCTGAAGCAACAGGAAAGTGTGGTGAGTTCCTGTGTATCAGAGATCCAGGGGACCAAAAGCCTCAGCAAATTGGGAAAGTGGGGGGTGCATAGTGTAAGAGCTAGAAGTCTTGACATGCTTTAGAGTTGGGGTCCTCTCCCAGCCTGCCCCCAATGTCATCCTCACTTATTTAACCCTCATGCCTGACTCACTCCATCCGAAGTCCTGAATCCAAGACCCAGAAAAGATAGGGTTTATAGGGACCATAAATGCCATTTAGTCAAATATCTTTTTTATTTTATTATTTTGTTTTTTTAATTTATTTTTTATTTTTTTATTTTTTTATTTATTTATTTTTTGCGGTACGCAGACCTCTCACTGCTGTGGCCTCTCCCGTTGCGGAGCACAGGCTCCGGACGCACAGGCTCAGCGGCCACGGCTCATGGGCGCAGCCGCTCCGTGGCATGTGGGATCTTCCCGGACCGGGGCATGAACCCGCGTCCCCTGCATCGGCAGGCGGGCTCTCAACCACTGCGCCACCAGGGAAGCCCTATTTTATTTTTTATTTTATTTTATCAAATGATATATGAATATATTCTTTTGGTAAAAAGATATGTTCCAGTAATGTGGAAAAAGCAAATAGCTTCATTTTACGGAATAGGAACAGTGGCCAGGTAGGTTATATAGCTCACCTAAAGTCATATAACAAGTTTGTCAGACATCTGGGGTCATGGAAAGCTTCGGAATCCTTTCCATATTATGTAAGAAAAAGATAACTTCTTAGCATTTACCATATCCAGCCACTATGTTAAGTTCCTTACTTTCCTTGTTTTGATTCGGTCTTTACCACAATACTGTGAGGCAGCTACCATTATTTCCTCATTTGATAGACAAGGCAGCTATGGCACAGAGGTTAAGTAAGTTGTTGACTTCCCCAGGGTCACTCAGCTGTGTCGTGCAGCCAAGACTTGAACTCAGGCAGTCTGGTTCCAGCGCCCATGCCCTCACTTCTGGCAATAATGTATAGTTCGCAAGAGTAAATTTCCTTTAATAACCAGATCAGGGCTTCCCTGGTGGCGCAGTGGTTGGGGGCCCGCCTGCCGATGCGGGAGACACGGGTTCGTGACCCGGTCTGGGAAGATCCCACATGCCGTGGAGCCTGCGCGTCCGGAGCCTGTGCTCCACAGCGGGAGAGGCCGCAACCGTGAGAGGCCCGCGTAACGCAAAAAAAAAATAAATAAAAATAACGAGATCATTCTACCGAGAAGACAGAGGGAACTGAGTGGTCCCAGGACTCTGAAGAGGAAGGCCTCTAGCTGTATCAGAACTCTCCAGCGTGCTGAAAAGCAATCATTTGCTTCACTAGCTGACCCATGATGTGACTCTTCCCCAGTCCATTTCTCAGCCTGAGTTCCGAACCCAGCTCCTCCCAACTTAGTCCCTTGATCATCTCACCTCCATCCCACCTAAGCAAAACCTGACTGAGGCTGCCAGTTGTGAAACTACTACAACTCTCCATCCATACACGCGCGCGCGCACGCACACACACACACACGTATCTTGTAACAACCTGTGTCTTTATAGAATCTTGATTCTCTTTAGGAAAGGGTTAGTTAGAATAGAATACAAAGAAGCCTTACTTAGGCCAAGAGTACCTTTTGTAATCATCAGACCCAATCCTTGTATCTTTGTTTATCATATTGATATAACTTGCATATGACAAGATATACAAATCTTAAGTGTATATTTGGTGGATTGTAAAAATAACCACAACTTCTTTCCCTTTCTATCTCTACACTCATGATGTGGCATTTCAGATTCTCCCATCAAGAATGAATGTCTGTTTCTTCATCTCTTCAATCTTCATTGTCCAATAGACTTGCTTTGACCAATGGGAACACTAGCAGGAAGTAAGCAGACAGATGCTTCAAAGTGCTTGGTGATATGGCCTTTCCTTCTCTTGCTGCACTTGGAGACATGGGAGTGAACCGGAGCTAACCTGCTGGAGGGTGAGAGCCCAGATGGAGGAGAGTGGAGGTGCCTCAGCTAATAGCTTGCCACCTACCAGATGTGTGAGTGAAGCCACCCTAGATCATTCAGCTGCAATCTGCAGTTCTAGCCAACCACAGATCCATGAGGATCAGCATCAGAGAGACACTGAGCTAGCCTCGACCTGCAGTTGCACAGACAGCCAATAGAATTGTGAGCTAAATAACTGACTATTATTTACCACCAAATCTGAAGTTTGCTACATAGCAAAAGCTGATGCAATATCTCTATGAAATTTTACAAATGTGTACACCTATGAAACCACCACCCAGATCAAGATGTTGCACATTTCTAGGACTCCAGAAAGTTTCTTTGTTCCCCTTTCTGGTTAATGTCCCAGCCCTGAAAGACAACTCTTATTCTGACTTCTATGCTATAGGTTAGTCCCTATTAATGGAATCATAAAGCATTTTATTGGTCTGATTTTTTTTTTGCTGACCATGTCTGTGATATTTATACATGTTTCGTGCATATTAATAGTTTGTTCATGTTTTAAAAGTGTTGTGTAGTTCCACCCTTTTAGTCTACCACAATTTATCATTCTCTCATAGATGAACATTTGGGTTTTCTTTTATGACTACTAAAAGTAAAGATTTTATGAACACTTACAGGTATGTGATTTGTGGATACATGCAGTCAACTCTCTTGTATACATACTGCTATGGGCTGAATTATGTCCCCACCATCTCCAAATTTATATGTTGACCTCCTAACCCACAGTACCTCAGAATGTGATTGTACTGAAGGTAGAATCTTTAAAGAGATGATTAAGTTAAAATGAGGTCACATGGGTGGGCCCTAATCCAACATGACTTGTGTCTTTATATGAAGAGGAGATTAGGACAGACACACACACAGAGGGAAGACCATGTGAAGACACCAGAAGATGGCCACTTACAAGCCAAGGAGAGAGGCCTCAGAAGAAATCAACCTTGTTGAATCTTGACCTCCGACTTCTAGCCTCCAGAACTGTGAGAAAATACATGTCTGTTGTTTAAGCCACCCGGTCTGATATTTTGTTCTGGCAGCCCTAGCAAAAGAATATGGCCCATAATGTATGCTACAACCAACCAAGTGCTAGGTGCTAGGCTAAGAGCTTTACACATTTCACCGGATTTTCACAAAACCCTGTGAGAAAGATGCCATTAGGATCTCCATTGACAGACGACAAAACTGAGGCTCCAAAAGGTTTAACAAGTTGCCAGGGTTGTATAGTTAGTATTATTAGACTTCTTCATGATTAACTTATTACAACTCAACACTAACTACACAATCGCTTGTGTGATTATGTGCTCAGAGTTGGTTTCTTTACTAGATGGTGAGTCTCGTGAGGGTGGGGAGTGAATCCATCTCGTTCACTGCTGTACCCTGGTACCCACCACGGCACATACCATGACAGCAGACTTGAATTCTTGGGGTCTCAACTCCTCCTACCACCTCCTGTGATTCCAGGGCTCTGTGATGGAAGAAGGGGAGGGGGGGCTGCCAGGCAGGTCACTTGCCTCTCTGCAGACAATTTAGGGAAGATAGTTTCCAGAAAGAGCAGCTGTGATTAACTCAAATGAACTGTAAAATTGTTTTTGGTTTAAAGGCTTTGCTTACTGAGGTATCGAGTGGTGGGAGGGGAGCGCACAAGAGGGAGGGGCCCAGCGGCCTGGAGGGGCTGCCGCTGCCCATTCTTTGGGCATCAGACTCTGGCCAAGTGTCCAGCTAGTCCTACCCTAGGCTCTGGGCATTAGAAACAGCTGAGACCCAGGGTGGCCATGGGGAGCTCACAGCCCAGACCTGATGAGGAGATGGGGAAACTGACAATTTCAGAACAATCAGACAGATGCTTGTGTAGGGGGAGCACAAGAGTACAGAGGAGTGGACCCTAGTCTGGGAGACGATGGGTGGGATGGGGAGAGTTGACATCATGCAAATGACCTGGGTTCAAATCCCAGCCCCACCACTTCCCAGCCTAGTGACCTTGGCCAGGTGCTTCGTGTCTCTGAACTTCAGTTTCCTCTTCTGTAAAATGGGAATAATAATGATCCCCACAGAGGAGTTATATTAAATGAGATAATTATGCCCAGAGCCCGGAGCATACACACCAGTTCAACACAGCCGCTGTTAGCATTGCCCACTGAGCAAAGCTGTAAGAAGGCTGGTGTCGGTCAGGGCCTGGGAAAGGGTGTTCCGGGAAGACAGACTAGCACGTGCAAAGGCCTGCACACAGCTGGGTCTGTGGGGTCAGAGTGGGAGCTGGGGGTGGTGAGAGGTGGGGCTGAGGAGGTCTGCGTGCAATCCGTGTGAACTGTTGGGATTTTAGTCCTCAGAGAAGCGGGGGCCATGGGAGGTCTTTGAGAGGGGGCGTGGCATGTTCATTTAAGCTGTAGAGTGTGCACTGGAGTTGGAGAAGGGGGCCGGGTCCAGGACAGTGGGGCGGCTGTACAGCGTCTGGGGAGAGAAGATAGTGCCCTGGACTAGGTCGCGACGGTGTGGACAGAGGACAGAGGAAGGGAGAGACAGCAAGGTGGGCGGGGCAGGGCGTCCCCCTGGATGGGGCTCCAGGGAGGCAGCAGCCGAGGACGGCCCAGCTTTATGGTTCTGCAAACAGATGGGGAGGCGGGTGCTGAGCTTGGGCCAGGACTCGGGGCTCTCTGCCTCAGGCCCCCGCAGGTGGCAGTGCCCGGCCTGGGCCGTGGGGGTACAGGAATGACCAGACCCTTCAGCCACCCTCTGCCCAGCATGGCCGGTCCCGCCACCCTCAGAACCGCCCAGACCCCGGTTCTTCCAGCCGGAAGCTCCCTGAGCCCCGCAGCTGCGTGGTCCAGCCTGGCCCTGCAGGCCGCCCTCTGTGGCGCTCAGCTGCTGCGGAAGGTGACTCTGGGCCAGTCCTGCTGTGCTTCTGTCCTCCTCGTCACACCTCTTGGTAATGCAGGGAAAGCCCTGGGTCATCTCCTGGCAGAGAGAAAGGATGCAGGAAGGTGAACCCCAGCACGGTCAGGACAGACCCGAGGCTGCTGAGGCCCAGACCAGAAGAGAGTTGGGAACAGGGGCAGCCAGAGACACAGAGGGACTCAGTGACAGAGCAAGTGACAAGGAGAGAGAAGCAGAGAGAAGGGTGCCCAGGGCGAGTCCTTGGACCCAGCCCCACGCATGGCCCCTCTTCACCAGGCCAGACTTGTGGGGGGGCAGGGAGTCACCGGCCTCCACCGGCCCCACTTCTCTGTAGTTTATATTCTCAGAGAAGAGAAATCACTTTCTGTCCAATTAATCTAATTAAACACAATTAAATTGTGGAGATCTGTGTAGCAGGGTGAGTGATTAGGAAAAATTACCTCCCCACAAAGAGTTTAGATCTAATTTTTGTTTCAAAATCTAAAGACCAAATAGAAACAACTGAGTTCCTTGCTGCCCCTGGCCAAGAACTGGAAATTCTCTGCAGTGGGAAGGGCATCAGCCCAGAGACAGGGTCCAGCTTCAGCCAGGATAAGCTCAGGGGACCTGCTGAGACAGGCACCCACATGACCCGCCCTCACGCTAGGCGACAGCCACTGTCCACCTCAGGTCCCTGTCACACATCAGGTCACCTTCATACATGCCCACACCCTGGGACAAATGTGACTTTCACATGTGCACCCTGAGACTGTTAAACACACAACTTAAGACCATCATATACACTCAGGGGCAGATGTGCACGTGCACGCGTGCACACACACACACACACACACGCACACACCATCTCACACAGGTGCACTGACAGGCAGGAGCCCTGGCTAGTCCGGGTTAGTCCCAGCTCCACTGCTAACTGGCTGTGTGAACACTGGGCTCAGTTTCCCACGTGGAACAAGTGACTTAGACTTCATTTCTTAAGCCGCTTGCAATCGTGCCGCTTGCAATTGTGACAGCTTGGTATTTGACATCCTCTCTCTCAGCCTCTCCCTCCTTCTTTCAAATCCAGGCTGGCTGAGAACATAAAGTCTGGGAGGGGGCACCCAGGGGAGTTTCTAAGGTGACGCTCCTCAGCAGGCAAGTCCTCCATCAGCAAAGCAGGGACTCGCCCCAGCCGCCCCACGTGGCCCCAGAGCTGAGTCCAGCGCTGGGAGGGCACTAGGGCTTCACTGTCCCCGTGAGCAGACACGTCTGCGATGCACAGAGGCCGCCCCCCTCGCACGCTGGGCCACGCCCTTAGCAGCTCCAAGGGTGGGAGTTCCCAGCCAGCGCCCGTCCCGGGCCAGGCCTCACCCTCCCGGGCCGGCACCGCGGCACCAGCTGCTCCTTGAGTACTTCTCTGAGAATCGAGCTGGAGAGGGACCAGCCCGGGGAGGCAAGGGGAAAGAGCATCTGGAGCCCGAAGGCTGAAGATGGATTAATTTATGCCCTGAGGCTTCTCAGCTGGAGCGGGGCCCTGGGGACAGGTGGGGGAAGGGGGTGGACAGAGTCCCCAGGTGCAGGCACAGCCTGGAGTCAACAGAGGTGCGGAGCACGTCACTGAGGGTGACAGGGCCCTGGGTGTCCCTGAGGGGTGATATAAGGGTCCTGCCTTGCTGCCCCGTCCCTCCCTCTCTCTGTACAGCTATGGCCCCCTGAGCCCCACTTGTGAGACCAGAAGGTTCCAGGCTCCAGGACCAATCCTGCCCCAGCTGAGGGGGTTTAAGGAGTTCCGGGGGCAGGTAAGGGGGTGGGGTTGGATCTGGAGTCTGGCCTGGTTTTGAGTCCCAGCCACTGACTCACCGCTGGACTGGAGTGGCACCTCCCACCCATTTCTGGGCCTCGGGTTCTTCATCCTCCAACAGGGTGACGGGCCTGCAGGGACCCCTCACAGGCTCCAAGTGTCGGGGGGATCTGCAGGAGCTCAGTGGACATTTGTTCTCATGCTCTCTGTGACCCCGCAGTGCCGGACTCCAAGTCAGTGCCCAGTAAATATCGATTAACCTGGTGAGATGATGAAATGAGCTAATGTTTGTGTCTGGGCTTCATGACACCAAAATCTAAAATGATGTTGCGAAATTGAACAACCAGAGAGCCAGTTGGGTGGAGGCATTGGGGGTTTGGCTGTCAGTCTTCAAGGAGAACTTCCTGGAAGAGGCAGGCCTTGGGCTGGGTAGGACTTGGATAGAGGAGGGAAGGCGTGCTAGGAGGGGGGGCTGCACAGGCAAAAGCAGGGAAGTGGGAAGGGGAGGGGTCAGCGTGAGCCCTCTGTCTCCTGTGTGCTCCTGCCAGTGGTGTGATGGGTAAGAGTTTGGGTTTGGGAATCAGACAGACCTGGATATAACTTGCTTTTGGTGTGACCTTGGACAAGTCCCTCTAGCACTCAGCACCTCGGCGTTACCAGCTGTGAAGTGGGGGTAATGACACCCTGTCCTCACAGGGTTGTTGTGAGGCTGGTGCCATGTATTTGTGTGTGTGTGTGTGTGTGTGTGTGTGTGTGTGTGTGTGTGTGTGTGTTTAGGTGGAGGGATCCCAGCACAGTGTTGGGCTCCTAAGTGATTCTCGGTAACAGGGGCTCCCTCCTCTCTGTTAGCTCATCCAGGTCACCTGCTGTCCCCAGGGGTGGCCTCCCCACCTGGTCACATGTGACATGCGGTCCCAGCAGGGAGCAGGGACCTGGGTGGGGGCATGCACATGTCACCCCTCTCAGGGAACCAGGCTGTACTTGCCATGAAACAGACCCTAGAACCTCAGAGCTGGGAGGCCCCTCCAGCCCCTCTGCCCTGTAGGAGCCTGACACAGAGAGGTTAAGGGAGTGGCCCAAAGTCACCCAGCCCCTAATGAGGGCCTTCGGGTGCTCTGCTCTGTAACCGGCCCGTGGGAGGGTCCTCTGTCTACAAACCCCTGAACTGAGTGACTCAGGGGCCAAGGGTTCCTCTTCTCCCTTCGCCCTCCCTCTGACCTCACATCCACCTGCTCCCTGGGCTGAGAAGAGCTGGAGACGGGACCCAGGGGCTCCCTGGGAGTCAAGGCCAGTGATCTGTAGACCCAAGTGGCCAAGGCCTGGGTCTGTGCTGGGAAGGGGAGGGTTAAGCCTTGAGCAGCCCTTCCTGGTTGGTGCTTAAGTTGCAATTTCTAAAGGCCATCAGGAGCTCCATAGAGCAAACATTTTATCTCTTAATGACACTGCAGACAATTAAGGAAGGGCCCATCTCCCAGACAGCATTAAAGGGAGGTCATCCATTACCCAGCATGGTCTGGCCTGGCAGCTGGAATAACTTTCCCAAAGACATGCCCGGGTGAGGGAGGGATTCTTTCAGCTCTGCTCTCAGCAAACTTGGCCAGGGCTCTGCAGGGAGAGGGTGGATACTCAGATACCAGGCTGAGAGGACATTGACACAGGCTGGGGTTTAGTCAACATGAGAAAGATCTCCCAGTCCCAGTGGACCACAAGCTGATGGCCATTCACCTCTATAGGTTATATTATTCTTAAAATTAGTTCAATCAAGACCAGTGTCTCCTTTGGATTCACAGCAAGGCAGTCTTCTGGGGACTCAGCAACAACAACCCCACATGGAGACTAATTCAAAATCTTCCCTCGTCAGTTTGGGCATGCGGTTCAAAGGCAGGTGGTATCCGGAATGAGCACTTGACTTGTGGTTAGAAGATATGGGTTCAATTTTGCCTCGGTGACCTTGACAAGTGACTTTGCTTACAATGACCACAAATATCATTGCTTGAGCGTTTATTGCCCAGCTTGTACCAGACACCTTCCATCTGCCCTTTCATTTCATCCTCTCTTGTAAGGCAGGTGTTTCTACCCTTATTTTATATCCAAAAGGACTGAGGCTCAAGAGACAGGTCAAGCTCACCCAGCAGCAGAGCTGGGATTCAAACCCACATGTGTCTGCTCGTGTTCCTTTCGCTGTACTACACATGCTCTCTGAGCCTCTGTCTTCATCTGTAAAATGGGAGCGACAGTACACACCCTGTATAGCTCACAAGGCAGTTGGTTAGTACCAGTGACGTGGAGGATGGGAAATGTGCCATGCACACAAGGAAGGTGCTGGACGCATATGTGTACACACGTGCGCACACACACCCAATTGTCCACCAGGGGACACCAGTCAGTTACTATCCAGGGATGAGAAGTTACAGAAGCTTTTCTGTAATGAGCTTATTTTGTTGTCCACTGAGCTGTGATTAATTTAGCATCTAAAAGCCCCTATACCCAGCTTCTCAATGGATAAGTTTCACAGTACGTATAAAAAAAATCCAAAACGCCCATATCTTTGAGGCAGCAATTCTACCATCAGGAAACATAATCAGGGCTGAGCACTCAGGCTTACATATAATGATGTTCACTATAGAGTTATTGATAGCAGCCAATGTCTGGCAACTGTCCAATAAAGGAACAGTTACATGATATAGTGTGTGTCCATGTGATGGAATATTATGCAGCCAACAAAAGTCACGGTGTGGCGCACAGTGCATGATCTGGGAATGAGAGAGCAGAACCAGCCACTGCATGGGCCATGTGACCCCCAAGGAGGCATCTCTCTCAGTAAGATGATGGGTGATTTCTATTTCTGCTGCTTACTTTTCTGCATGGAATCAATCTATTTTTAAAATAGTTGAATAAAATGTACTGCACATCTCCCTAGCTCTAGAATGGGGACGGTGGAGGATAATTTCAACTTTGCTGTGTATCTTGAGTCATCACCACCTCCCCTACATGTTCTAACCCTAGGGTGTCCCCCAAGACCCCTCACCCTACACTCAGGGCCCAGCCTGCTCTCACTTGAAGTTCTGTCATTGACTTTCCAGTGTTTTTCAGTCTCCTGGGCACCCCATGTTTCTTCTTGCTGGTGTCAGTGTTTCTGACCCTCTAATGCCCCCAAAGTCCTGTCTCTAACCTGTCATGGGTGGGGAACAAGATCACCAGGCATGTTAGAACCATGTCTGCATTAGTCCCTGATCTCTAAGTGAGGACATGAAGGGGACACCTCTGTTTAAAAGTACAAAAAAACGTGTGCTTTCAGACATGGCTCATGTAACCTGCATTTTGGTAATTCTAGGGCTTTCTGAGTTTTCCTGTTGCATTCTAGATAGCTGAAGCTGGCCAGATGCTTGATTCCTGGATAAGTGAGGCGTGACTGAGTATGAATATACAGCTGTAGTTCATTCTTATATATTTGCTTATTCAATCAGCTAATATTTATTTGGAGCCCTACTCTGTGCCAGGAACAATTCTAGATCCTGGAGATATAACAGTGGAAAAGATAGACCTTGGGGGAAGACAAAAAAATAAGTAAATAGATGAAATTATCTGTTTCAGATAGTGATGATAAGTATAAAGGAGCTAAAGCAGAGTCATACAGCAGAGAAGGACCAGTGTGAGTTGGGGGCAGTCAGCCTCCAGAAAGGCAGTCTATTGCACGTGTATTATTATTCCGCTCTGTGACAGGCTCCCTGTCAGGCAGGCAGCTGGGTGAGGTTGCACTGACACAGGCTCTGGGGCACAGACACAGCTGGGTCTACCTGCTATCTGTGCAGCCACCCCGGTGGACAGAAAGCTTCTCCTTTCCTGGTGTCCGGCAAAACTCCCAGAGCTGACCCTCATTCACTCTGATTGGCCCATTGTGGGTCACATGACCCCTTCTAAACTAATCACTGGCCTGTGGCTGCAGCCCTGCTATTGGCGAGGCTTGGTCAGGTTGCCCGTGCTGGTAGCCAGGCAATGAGGCAGCCTCATTTGGACCATTTTGACCGATGGTAGGGGAGGGTGACTCCCAATAGAAAATGGGTGCCACATCTTCTTTATCTGTTCCTCTGTTGACTGACGTTTAGGTTGTTTCCATGTCCTGGTTATTGTAAATAGTGCTGCAGTGAACTTTGGGGTGCATGTGTCTTTTTGAATTATGGTTTCCTCTGGGTATATGTCCAGTAGTGGCTTTGCTGGGTCACATGGTAGTTCTATTTTTAGTTTTTTAAGGAAACTCCATTGGGATTGACATATGTACACTATTGATACTACGTATAAAATAGATAACTAATGAGAACCTACTGTATAGCACAGGGAACTCTACTCAATGCTCTGTGGTGACCTAAATGGGAAGGAAATAAAAAAAGAGGGGATATATGTATACGTATAGCTGATTCACTTTGCTGTACAGTAGAAACTAATGCAACATTGTAAAGCGACTATACTCCAATAAAAATTAAAAAAGAAAATTGGTGCCTGTGACAGAAGAGGGCAGAAGACCTCCTTGGGAACACAGCTGCACCCTTTCTCTTTCTTCCTCATGATCAAATGTTCCCTTCTTCATCCAGTGATTCCCATTAGCATACAGAGTGCAAACATTTCTCCCACTTAAAGGAGAAATAAACCTCCCTGACCCTTTGCTCTCCTCCTCTCTTGAACTTGATTGAGTTGTGTCCATATCCATTCACTCAAGCAGCTCTTGTCATGGCTCCAAGTGACCTCCCTGTTGGATCCAGTGGACAAGTCTCAGTCCTCATCTTGCACACGTAATTTTAATAGGGAAGAACAAATCTGACTCCATACTGGATCTGTTTCTTTTACTTTAACCTTTGTATTCTGTTGCTTTTGCTCCAAGAATGTTGCCTATAGCATGACATATACAGGACAGCCCACTCTCAAGGCTCTGACCTTTTCGATTCATATAGAGGTAAAAAGTGGCAGAACATATATGTATAACTGAATCACTTTGCTGTACACCTGAGACGAACACAGCATTGTAAATTAACTATACTTCCATTAAAAAATGGTAAAAAAAAAAAAAAAAGAAAAGAAAAGAAAAGAAAAAGTTGCAGAACAGAGAATAACATTCGTCTTTGTTGGAGGTTTATAGGAACATTGTGACTGGACCTATGTGGACAGATGAAGGAACAAAGAACTCCAGCACCAAGAAGTTCGCAGCAACCAACCACACCCTTTCCCCTTTTAGTATAAAAGAAGCCTGAATTCTAACTTGGGTAAGATGGTTTTTTGGAACACTAGTCCACTCTCTTCTTGATCTGCTGGCTTTCCAAGTAAAGTTGCTATTCGTTGCCCCAACACCTCATCTCTTTGATTTTTTGTCCTGTCGTGTGGTGAGCAGTATATGGCCTCGGACTCGGTGACATAATCACTCCTGCATCCTTTTCTTCCAGGACCCTTTCAGTTTTCCTCCCACCTTGCTGGCCTCGATTTCTGTCTCTTCTGCTGATTTCTCCTCTTCTCCCACTCCCCAAATGTTGGGAGATGGGGTGAGGGTGGGTTTTTAAATGATCTGCAAAGTTCGAAGCAGTCTGAATGCTCATAACCCTCTTCTCCTGCTCACAGCGTAATGCCTCTGCTCTGGCCACACTGTGCTCTCCCCGTTCCTCCAACAGCCAGAGACGCTCTCACCTCAGGGCCTTTGTGCTTGCTGTTCGCCTCTTCCCCAAATATCTGTGCGGTTCGCTCTTTTCGGCATTTGTTCACAATGTCACCTTTCCTGACCTTACTATTTAAAAAATGCAGACTCCTTACACAAAATATTTTTTTAAGTTTTCTTGAGGTCCTTCTGAGCTTTCCAGCTGAGAGCATGGGCTGCTATAGTCAGCAACATGGTGACCGGCAACCTTTTCTCTCATGGCAACTTTATCCTATTGTTACCTATTTTATTAAACATTTTGTCAGGAAGTCCATTTCTGTACTCTTTTTGTACTATATTTAATGGTTTTTAAAGATAATATATTTATAGAAATAAAATAAAGGTAAAAAGAAACATCCTTAAGAAAACCCTGCAGTATCTTCATTTCTGCACTCCATTTACACCATTTTACATACTATGGATTTGACCTACTGGTCTAGTGCCTGCCCCCCACCCCACACACACACTGAATATAATAAGAGCAGAGATATTCTCTTTTTGTTCATTGCTGACTCCCCAGCACATAGGACAGAGTTCAGAACATAGTAGGTACTCCATAGTATTGGTTGAAAGAATGTATGAATGCCCCAAATAGTTATCTTCCTTTATAAAGAGCTAGAAGTATACAGCTAAGGAGGTTGCAGGCCTGCAAGCAGGCTTTATTCCTGAAGAGGTTACCTGGGGATAGGATAGGCTGGATGTAAAGACCGGAAGCCGGTAAAAGCCAGACGTTGCGGGGAGAGGCTGGCAGGAAAAAGGTGGGAGCAGCATTGCATTCCTGGTTCAGGGGTTGGTCTGTAGGCAATAGCACATGGGTATCTCTACTGAGGGAAAAGAAAAGGGACTCACATTTGGTGAGCACCTATTGTGTTTCACATTCCTTAGCCTTCACTACAACCTTGGAAGGTGGGAATTATTAGCCCTTTTACAGCTGAGTAAATAAAGGCTCACAGAGACAAAGCAAGGTAATGGTCAGACAACCTCTTGGTTATACAATCACATTGATTTGCTTTTACCTTGTCTGGATTCAGGTAGGTTTAAGGTGGCTATCAAAGTTATATATTAAGCTTATGAATGTTGACCCTGGAAGAGTAGCTTGTATTGGGCCAATGAGAAACTCTAGACAAAATGTTTATAAAAATGAAAGGACTACTGTTTGAAGGGAATAAAGAACAACCAAACTTTGGCAGAGACTGCAGGGGCTATGACTCTTACTAGCAGCGAAGCTCGCTGGGTGAGATCCATGGTTAGATTTTTTTCCCCCCTGAGGGTACTCCACTGTCCATGAAAGAAAGCTGAGTGGGAGAAGATATTTGCAAATAATATGTCTGACAAAGGGTTATTATCCAAAATATACAAAGAATTCATACAATTCAAAAACAAACAAACAACCTGATTAAAAAATAAGAGGGAGGGGATATATGTATACATATAGCTGATTTACTTCATTGTACAGCAGAAACTAATGCAACATTTTAAAGCAATTATACTCCAATTTAAAAAAAAAAAAGAAACTTCAAAAAAAAAAGTGGGAAGAGGATCTGAATAGACATTTTTCCAAAGAAAATATACAGATGGCCAACTGGTACATGAAAAGCTGTTCAACATCAGGCAAATGCAAATCAAAACCACAATGAGGTATCACTTCACATCTGCTGGAATGGCCATTATCAAAAAGATAAGAAATAACAGATGTTAGATAGGATGTGTAGAAAAGGGAACCCACATTCACTGTTGGTAGCACTGTAAACTGGTGCAGCCACTATGGAATTTTTTGAGATTCCTCAAAAAATTAATAAAACTACCATATGACCCAGAAACTCCCCTTTGGGGTATTTATCTGAAGAATATGAAAACACTAATTAAAAATGATATATGTACCCATATGTTCATTGCAGTGTTATTTACAATAGCCAAAAGATGGAAACAACCCAAGTGTCCATTAATGGATGAATGTATAAAAATGATGTGGTATATACACAATGGAGTACTACTCAGCAACACAAAAGAATGAAACCCGGCCATTTGTGAAAACATGGATGGACCTTGAAGGTATGCTAAGTGAAGTAAGTCAGATGGAGAAAAACAAATACCATATGATTTCACTCATATGTGGAGTCTAAAAGACAAAACAAATGCACAGACAAAATAAAATAAAAGCAAACTCAGAGATCAGATTAGTGGTTATCAGAGGGAAAGGGGGTTGGGGGTGGGCAAAATGAGTGAAGGGGGTCAACTGTATGGTGATGGATGATAACTAGACTTGTGGTGGAGATCACTTTGTAGTGTATACAGATGTCAAATTACAATACTGTGCACTTGAAACTTATATAATAAAAAAGATTGAATTAATTAATTAATTGTGGAAAAGATGCAAATCTCTTGGGCAGAAGAATTCCCATACTTTATGTAGATCTCTTCGACCTCAAGGAAGTGGAGCGTAACTCCCCACTCAAGCGTGGGCTGCATATAGTTACTTCCTTCCAAAGAGTATAGTGTGGAAAGGGTGGGGGGAATAACTTTATAGTTGAGAAACCTGACAAAGACTACCTCAGCCAGGAGATAACGGCTAACTTCAACAGTCATAAATCACGTTGATACTTGTACCCTTGATATGATACGAGTGGTCCCTTACCCCTGTGCTCTTTCTCCTGCAAATCCATTACCCCCACCCCACCCCGGCTAATCGTTAGAAAAACAGACAAAAATCTGACAAATTCTAAGAGAAGGCCATCCAACAATATGCTTGATCAGTACTCCTCAAAATTTTCAAGGTCATCAAAAACAAGGAAAGTCTGAGAAACTGTCACAGCCAAGAGGAGACTAAGGAGACATGACAGCTAAATGTAGTGTGGCATCCTGGATGGGATCATGAAACAGAAAAGAACATTAGGTAAAAACTAATAAAATCTGAATAAACTATGGACTTTACTTAATAATTATGCATCAATATTAGTCCATTAGTTTAAACAAGTTTACAAGACTAATGTAAGATGTTAACAGGGAAAGCTGTGTATGTGTAAAAAATATTGAAAATAAACAGACCCTCAGCAAACTGTGAGATGAATGAAAGAATGGAAGAAAAAAGCAAACATTTGAGGAAATGTTAGAAAAATAATTTCAAAAGTTGATAAAAGTAACTCCTGAGATTGGGAATCTCAGTAAATCCCAAGCAGGGTAATTATAAAGAAAGTCATAGCTAGACCCATCACAGCCAAACTGCTGCAATCCCAAGATTAAGAAAAGATTGTAAGGATAGTTAGAGGGCAGGAAACATATTAATACTGGGGAACAAGAATAATAACAAAAGCTGATTTTATTTCAGATAAATGGAGGCCTCAAGACAATATAACATTTTTAAAGTTCTGGAAGGAATAAAAAACCAAAAAACTTTTAACCTAGAATTTTTTTTTTTTTAACCCAGCAAAAACTCAAAAAACAGAAGGTAAATTCAAAGCATTTTCAGATAAATGAACGATGATAATATTTATTGTTAGCAGACCCACACTACAAAATATCCTAAATGAAATTCTTCAGTCTAAAGGGAAATAATATCAGATGAAATTTCAGATCTACCCAAAATAGGGAAAAGCACTGGAAATGGTAAATATAAATACATTTTTCTCTTCAATTCTTTCAGTTAGTAAATGGTCTAGAGAATCAATAATAACAATGTATTGTGGAGTTTACAACACAGGGAGAAATAAAATATATGACAATAATAGCCAGTGAATGAGAGTGAGTATAAATGGAATTGCATTGTTATACGGTTCTTATATAAACAAAGTAGTATAGTGTTAACTTAGACTGAGAGAAGTTAAGGATGCATACTGACCACTAAACTGACATGCGCAAGTGAGCCCAAGGGGAAAACAAAATATTGTAATCATTAAAGCAAATACTAAGAATTACATGAAGAAGCATAATTAAAACACCACTAAAGGAAATAGATTAGATTTCTGAAACATACTCAGTTAACTCAAAAGGAGACAGGAAAGGAGAAACAGAGAATCCAAGAACAAATAAGTCCAATTGAAAACAAACAAACAAAAACAGGTGATACAGCCAGCCAGATAAACGTCAGAGATTCTCAGATTACTTAAAAAAGCAAGACCCAACTATATGATGAATACAAAACATACACGTTAAATATAAAGGCACAGACAGGCTGATAGCAAAGAAGATGGAAAACGATATGCTAAGCATAAGAAAGTGTATATGAATAAATAATAACGTCAGAGAAAGTAGACTTCAAGACAAAAAGCATGTAAGAGACAAAGAGGATCATATCCAAAGATTTCAATTTATCAAGAAGAAATGTGCTATGGACTGAACTGCATTCTCCCCCAAATATAAGCCCTGTTGAAGCCCTAACCCCCAATGTGATTGCATTGGAGATAGGGCCTATAGGGAGGTAATTAGGGTTAAATGAGGTCAAAAGGGTGGGGTCTTGATTCAATAGGATTAGTGTCTTATAAGAAGAGGTACCAGAGAGCTCATTCTCTCTCTCCACCATGGGAGGACACAGTAAGAAGGGAGCCATCTGCAAGCAATGAAGAGAGCCCTCACCAGGAAGTGAATTGGCTGGCACCTTGATCTAGGACTCCCCAACCTCTGTTGTCTAAGTCACCCACTCTATATTTTGTTATAGCAACCTGAACTGACTAAGACAATATGAGAAAAATGAAGGGAAATATAAATTACTAGTATCAGGAATGGTAGAGGAGATATCACTACAGATTATATGGACATTAAAATGGTAATAGGGAATAGTATGAACAGCTTTATGACAACAAATTCAAGAACTTAGACAAACTCAAAAAATTTCTTGAGATATAAAACCTACCAAAACTAACAGAAGAAGAAATAGAAGCTCTGAATAGCCCTATATCTAATATTTAAATTGAATTCATAATTTAAAATCTTTTCCACAAAAACTTCTGGCCCAATTGTCAATTCTACCCAACTTTTAAGACATGAATAATATTAATTTTCCAAAAATTCTTTCAGATAATAGAAGAGGAGGGGACATTTCACAATTCATTTTGAGGCCAGCATAACCCCATCATCAAACTCCAATGAGGACATTAAAAGAAAGAAAACTAACTCAAGCACATCAATGCAAAATGACTAAAAATATCAACACATAAAATCTAGAAGTACATAAAAAGGATAGTACATTATGGCCAAGTAGACTTTATTACAAGAATGTAAGATTGGTTCAACATCAGAAAATTAAAGTAATTTACCACATTAGTATAACAAAGGACAAAAGCCATATGATCATCTCAGTAAATGCCAAGAAACTATCTGAAAAAATCAACTCTCATTCATAACAAAAACTGTCAGCAAACTAGAAATAGCAGGAAATTTCCACAGTCTTATAAAGGGCCTCTATATAAGATCTACAGCTGACATATAGTGAGGGATAGTGGTGAAAGGCTGAATGCATTCCCCCATCAGGAACAAGTCATGATGTATATTATCATCACTTCTATGCAACATTGTATTGGAGGTTCTAGTTAGTTCAATAAGGCAAGAAAAAGAAATAAAAGGCTTGAAGTTTGGAAAGGATAAGTTAAAACTCTTATTACTTATAGGTGACACACATGTTTTATAGAAAATCCTAAGGATCTACAAAAACTGCTAGTGATTTTAACAAATAGCAGGATGCAGCTATCAGGAAAACCATAGAACTATATGTGAATTTAACAAGTCGCAGGTATGAAAGTATCAGACTCAATTGTTTTCTTCACGTCAGAGGTTGGCAAACTAGGGACTGTGAGCCAAATCTGGCCTGCCACCTGTTTTTTGTGTTTTTAATTCTTGAGCCTGTGAGCCAAGAATGCTTTAAAGTTTTTTAAAATAGTTGAAAACCATCCCCCCCAAAATATATTTGTGACATGTAAAATTATACAAAAATAAAATTTCAGTGTCTATAAGTAAAATTTTGTTTGGAACACAGCCAAAGCTCATTTGCTTATGTATGGTCTATGGCTACTGACATGCTACAATGGCAGAGTTAAGTAGCTGTGACAGAAAGTGGATGATCTGCAAAGCCGAAAATACTTATGTTCTGGTCCTTTACGGAAAGAGTTTGCTGAATCCTGCTCCATACTAAAACCAAACAATTGTTTAAAAAGTTAAAATACAGTACTGTTTGATTCAATAGCATCAAATACATAATATTTAAGGATTTTTTAATGTGCAAGACCTTTATACTGAAGTCTATAAATTATTTCACAGGAAAATAAAGAAAGACAAATAAACAGAAAGACATATACTGTTAATGAATTAGAATAACACTGTTAAGATGTTAATTACCCTCAAATTGAAACTTTGATTTAACACACACATACACACACACACACACACACACATGCAAATTTGTTTGTTGTGGTTTTCTTTTTGGTAGAAATCAACAAGATGTTTCTAACATCATGCACAGATGCAGTAAAACTAGACTAGCCAAAATAATCTTTAAAAAGAATTTGACGGACATATAATATCTGATTTAAAAACCATGAAGATAATAATCAAGAAAAAGCAAGAATAGAAATGGATCAAAGAAGTAGAATAGAAAGACCCAAAATAAACCCACACACATATATGTTGTCTAAGACTGAGAGACATTTCAGTGGGAGAAGGACCAACTTTTCAACAAATAGTGCTGTAATAACTGTTTCTATACATAAAAAAATGATTAACCTAGATCCTTAACTTACACCTTATATAGAAATGAATTTGAGATGAAATATAGATGTAAACTTAGAGTAAAAAAAAACAAGCTAAGAGAAAATCTTAGGAAAATATCTTTGTGATCTTGGGTGTAGACCAAGATTTCTTAAGACACAGACAAAAAAGCATTATCTGTAATAGCCATAAAAATGGTAAATTGAAGTTCATCAGCATAAGAACCTTTGGCCTTCACAATATATCATTAAGAATAAGAAAAAAGCAAGTCACAGATTGGGAAAAATAATCACAATACCCATATCTGACACAGGACTTATACTCAGAATATGTAAAGAAGTTTCACAAATCAATCATGAAAAGAAAAACTTCATAAAAATCGTCAAAAACTTAAACACACACTTCACATTAGAAGAGAAACCAATGGCCAAAACACTCAAGGAAAATGCTTGAAATTACTAGTTATCAGGGATCTGCATTATGGGTAAAATTAAAAAGACTGACAATATCAAGTGTGGGTAAGGAATATAGAGTAAATGGAAATGGTACACATTTCTGGAAGGAATGCAAAATAATACTGTCACTAGAATGAAAACAGCTTGTCAGTTTGCTATAATGTAAAATATATACTCACTCTATGTCTTAGAAATTCCACTTTTAAGGACCCTTTTAAGTAATGAAAATTTTGGTCTATAAATAGACTATATAAGTATTTTTTTTTTTTTTTTTTTTTTTTTTTTTTCTGTATGCGGGCCTCTCACTGTTGTGGCCTCTCCCGTTGCGGAGCACAGGCTCCGGACGCGCAGGCCCAGCGGCCATGGCTCACGGGCTTAGTTGCTCCGCGGCATGTGGGATCTTCCCGGACCAGGGCACGAACCCGTGTCTCCTGCATCGGCAGGCGGATTCTCAACCACTGCGCCACCAGGGAAGCCCTATATAAGTATTTTAACAGCAACTTTACTCATAATAGCCCCAGACTGGAATGAACTCAGTTGTTCATCAACAGGTTAATGGATAAACAAATTGTGGTATATCCACATAATGGACTAACAATGAACAATAATCAAGAATAACCTGTTGGTTAACACAAACATAGATTAATCTCAAAAACATTACGTTGAGCAAAAGACCCTAGATACCTCCCATGGGATTCCATTCATATGAAATTGTAGAGCATGCAAAATTAATCTCCTTGGCAGAAAGGGGCTGGGGTAGAGATTGACTGTAATTGAGCACAAGCGATATTATTGAGGTAGTGGAAATGAGATATCTTCATAGGATGTTGGTTAGATGGATGTATGCAAAATTTCTGTACCCATACACACAAATTAGGAAAAGGGGCACCATTTACTTGCTGACCCATCCGTCTACCGCTCTCTCCTCCTCACCCTCCTTTGCCCATCACAGCCCTGCTCTCCTCGAATATCTCTCAGATCCTCCATTCTATCCATCCGCTGCTGCTGTCATCGAGGGATCAGTGCTGAGTTTGGGTTCCTCCAAAACAGCAGCTGGTTTATGTGGGAGGTGATCCCAGGAGGCACAGAGAGGAGAGGGCAGGGGGCGGGAGGGAGGAAAGCCCTAAAGGCTGAATCAGAGAGCAGGTCATACTGTGGGCTCAGCCCTGCTGGAGACCCTCGGAGGAAGTACCTCAGACCTGTCGCTCAGAGGGAAGCCGGGTATTTACCTACTCACTTCCATCTCTCCCTGGTTGATAGCTTCCCCTGGGGTATTAATCCCCTGGCACTTCTAGGCTGCCCTTGCCATGGTTGGTCAAACGCCCAGGACACTGGAGAACCCCCAGGTGGAGAAGAAGGGGGAAGCAGGGCCTGACGGGGGAGCGGTCATTGCACTGGGAACCGCCCACTACAGGTGCAGTTGAGCCCAGAGTTGGCCCAGGGGACACGGGGCAGGATATCCAGACCTTCTGCCACAGCCATCATCCCTCACCTGGGAGAGTACCTTAGCCTCCCCCCATTTCTCGGCTATCAGTCATATCCCTCCCATCCATCCCCTAAGGCAGTTGGAGGGCCTCCCAACAGGTAACTCCTGCCTAAATCCCTTCAACTGCTCCCCTTGGCTTTTGGGAAAAGAACCAAAATCCTTACTCCTGCTTCAGGGATTGGATCTGGTGTGACTCATATCTCAAGCGCACCTGCAAAGCAGCCAACAGGGAGACTTTCAACTCCACAGACACCCCAGGAATCGAACCCTGGTGTATCCAGTAAGCCAGACAGCCACTGTCCTCGTCCCTCCCTCCCTCCCTCCCTCCCTCTCCTAGTCCCCTGGGACTCCTGGCTGGAGCATCGGTGCAATTCCAGAGCTCCAGGGCACTGAGGCTCCCACCTGGGAATAACACCTTCCTAAGGACGGACCTGATGCTGCTTACCCAGCTGTGCTGTTATCACTGGCTCCTCTCGGTTAACTGGTAACCGCCAAACTATCTCAGCTGCAACCAGCAAAGCAACCCCAACTTCATGCTAAATGCATAATTTGCTGCAAATTAAACTTAATGGGGCTAGAATAATTATGTTGACTTTTTAAAGTACTTAAAGATAAACAAACACATCATTAGATATTTTTGAATATAAACTTTTCCTGTTATTTTCCAAGGGAGACAGAGAGAGGAAGCTGAGGCAGGAGAATCAGAGATACAATGTTGAAGAAGGGGGGCAGGAGGCCTCAGAAACCCATCTGAGGATATGTTCAGACCCCTTGTAGGGAGTGGAACCCAGGCCAGCTTTCCATGAAGGCAACTTCATGATATGTATCCTGAGCCTTAAAAAAATCCATACCCTTTGACCTGGTGAGACCATAAATCTGTCATAACAAAATAATCAGAGATGGAGACAAAGATCTATCTGCAGGACCAGTCATCCCAGCATCATGTATAACAGCCAAATTTAGCTGGAAACCATCTAACTGCCTCCCAATGGGGAATTAACTACGTCAGTTACAGAATAGCCCATGTACTGGACTGAACTGGACTGGCTGTTAAAAATGAGACCTTCAAAAAATAGTTCATGCTGGGAAAATGCTTATAAAAATAAAGGCAGGAAATAAAAGCTGCATATAAAACTGGACATAAAGTAAATTCCTAATTTTGCTAATATAAGCAAAGGAAAAATAATACCCAGAAGGACGTACGCAAAAATACCAACAGATGTTATCTCTGCATGGGGGATTATAAAAGATTTTGATTTTCTTAATTTTTTTATGTTTGAAAATTTTCGGCCATGAGCCACTATTGCTAAAATATTACTTTTAATTTGTTTTGGAGTGGAGGTAGTCATACAAGGATCTTTACAGCTCCCTTTCCCACAAGGAGACTTCCTGGATTCAACTCTGGCGCTAGGGTTCTAATCTCTGCATCTCTAGGTCCTTAATTAAATCTTCTAGCTGCTGTTAGGTTGTCACTCAGAATCCTGTTTCCTCTTCAGAATACCAGTGCTGCTGGGAATGGATAGGCCTCCTGCTTAAAAGCTATATTTACTAGTTCCCACCCCTCCCCTTTCATTGGGATGGCCAGTGGAATATGAACGGAAGTGTTAAGTGTGATTTCCAGGAAAGCAGTTTGATGGGAGCTTAGCAGTTGGAGAAACACTTTTGGCTCCTTTGTCCTCTCCCTTCCTTTGTCTTCCTATCTGGAATGCTACAATAATTTCTGGAGCTTCAGTAGCCATCATATAGCCAATAGGCAATATTTAGATATGAGGTCATGCACTGGTAAAGGAAAAGACAAAGAAGGATACAGGGACACTGACAAAATATGCGGAGCTAACAAAGCATACTGGGAATTCCTATGCCCCAAATTCTCTTAAACAAGAGAAAAGTAATAAATTTCAATTTGTTTAAGCGACTGTTGTTCAGATCCTTGTTACTGGCAGCTGAATTCCTAAAAAATACACCGGGGACAGTCAAGGGTGGCAGAGATATGGCAAAACTCTAGCTAATCCATAGAGATCTCAATGAAATTGTTAAGAAAATAGCAGCTTCTCTCGGAACAAGGCACAATAAGCCGGGGCTAAGATGAACTGAGCAGTGAAATCTGTAAATAGAAATAATACTTATAAAATAATACTTAGTGGAATCAAGCTGGTCTTGGGTACTGGACTATGTACCTGCAGACGTGCATCAGCCTCACGTAGCAAGAAGGGGTTTTGTCGTTAGGACAATGGGGCCAAGAGAGTTGGTGTTGATTACTTATGAGAACATTGAGCCAATAGATAAAGTATGGTGAAGTTGAGAGTGAAACTGCAAGTCGGGAGACCTGGACTTTTCTTGTGACCTTAAGAAAGTCACCCTCCCTTTCTGGGCTGTTTCTCATCTGTTAATGGGGAAGGGTGGTCAGAGCAGAGCATCTAAGGTTTTTCATGACTCCAAGGATCTCTGACCATAACCTGGGCTGGATGATTATAATGTGGATGAGTAGGAAATGTCAGCAGAGGAGAGAGTCTTTGCCCCTCCCCATATACACCCCACCCCCACTTACCTTCCGCCTCCTCTCTGGTTCCCAGAGCCGCCCAGAATGTGGGAGGCACAAGGTTAAGCACAAATTGGGTCACAGGGCTTCCTGGCTCAGAATCTGAGCCTGCTGGGTTTTGTTTGTTTGTTTGTTTGTTTTTTGCGGTACGCGGGCCTGTCACTGTTGTGGCCTCTCCTGTTGCGGAGCACAGGCTCCGGACGCGCAGGCTCAGCGGCCATCATGGCTCACGGGCCCAGCCGCTCCGCCGCATGTGGGATCTTCCCAGACCGGGGCACGAACCCGTGTCCCCTGCATCGGCAGGCGGATTCTTAACCACTGCGCCACCAGGGAGGCCGGCCTGCTGGTGTTTCTACTGCTCCTTCTGGGCCAATGAACTCCCGGGGAGGAAGTCAGTAAAGAGTGTGATGACGTCAACAGACAGACATTGCCCTGCCTGACAGTCATAGCCACCTTATAGGGCTTTTTCTCATCACATTTTAGAATTGGAAGATACCTTAGTGGTCTCTAGTCCATCCCCTTCCTTGATGCTTAAATTCCTTTTTCAACAACCGTCACCAACGTGCACAATAGTACCATCGTCATTGATAACAACTTCATCATCTTTATCACCAACACAATCGTCATCACCAGACCCATCATCACTGTCACCATCATTACCACTATCTCATCATCATCACTATCATCACCATCATCATTATCACGGACATTTATTGAGTACCTTTTTTGTGCCAGGCAAGATACTGGGTGCTTTATGTACTTGATTGCACCGAATTTTCATGATAATCCAATTAGGTAGGAATTTAGAGATGAAGAAATCAAGCCCAGAAAGGTGAAGTACCCAAGACAACACAGATAACAAGCAGAGGAGGGAGGATTTGGATCCAGGTCTATCTGATCACAAAGGCTAATCTCTGTCCCCTGTACCTTGCTGCCCTGAGAGCTGGCGGCTGCTATGTACCTCCAGTGGTAAAGAGGTCACTGTCCCCACCAGGAGGGATGCCCCATCTTGAGTCAGCATCCCTTATCAAAGGGAAATCAGCTTTCCTCTGATTCATGTGATAGCCCTTCCGATGTTTGAGGACAGCTTTCATCCTTACTTTCACCTCTTCTTTTTTAGAATAAGCACCTGATTCCTTCAATAACTCCTCAGTGAGGGCACCCTTTACACACTTCTCTGGCTCCCTGGTCCACCTGGGCTTGTACAAGCCCTCCTCCACGGTCTCCCTATTCCTCTTCTCCACGCAGAAGCCAAGTGATCTTTTAGGATAATCAGATCATGTCACTCTCATATTTAAAACTCTGCAATTAATTCCCTCAACATTAAAAATAAAATCCAAAGTCTCCCGCGGTCTACAGACCCTAAATGATCTTCCTCCTGCTGACTCCTCACACCTCATCTCCTACCCACTGCTGCTCTGTTCCAGCCACACTGGCCTCTCTGCTCTTCCTTGAGCACATCATGCTCATTCCTGCTTCAGGAGAGCATTCTTTTGACCGTTATCAGCAAGCTTCACTCCTTCAGTTTATTCAAGTCTTTGCTCAACTGCCACCTCCTCCAAGAAGTCTTCCCTGATCACCCTCTCTAATACAGCCTTGTCATCCCTAGTCCCCTTCCATTCACTATTTTTCTTCATACAGTGTATCACTGCTTGATACATACTTATTTAATATCTGTCTTCCCTACTGGAATAAAATTCCATGAAAGCAAGGATATTGTCAATTTTCTTCACCCCTCTATCTCCAGGGTCTAGAAGAGGGCCCAGAACATAATAGCATCCTTATTAAACTATTAAATGAATGAATGAATCCATGTGACCGGGTTCCTATGCCCTTTTCAGACTGGAGGCCCTTCTTTTAGACAAAGTTCAGCTTATCCATGACCTTCTACATTTGTTCCTCAGAATGGCAGAAGAGTCTGAGCCTCCCAGCTGAACAGGACTCTCACCCCACTTTTGCTAGACTCCATACCTCTATTAACATGGTCTAAAAGACAGAAGATGTGCACAGAAGAGTGTTTGCTTTGGAATCAGAAAGACTGAAGATCAAATCTCAGCTCTGCCATTTAGTTCTGTATTATTTAGCTTTTCTAAGCTTCAATTTCTTCTTGTGTAAAATGGTACCAATCATACCAACGTTGCAAGCTTCTTGTGAAGATACAGATTATGTGAGTACACAGTGCAGAGTAAGCATTCAGTAAATGTTTAGAAGCAAAGATAATTTTATCTCTTGATAAAATTATTTTCATTGTTACCAATATTATTATTGTTGCTCTTATTAAGCTAGCCAGGTTTGGGGACCCTCCATCTCATCAGAAGAGCCTTGGTTGGGACCAGACTGGACTGGGGGTGGGGGAGGAGTGAAGGGACTGGTGACATAAGAGACGCATCATCTCGTGGGTTCACACTGAGCTCCCTGTCAGCTCCCATCAAAGCCTGTCTCTTTCTTCTGTACCTGAACCATTGATTTGCTTTTCTCATCTCAGCTCAGAGCTTTGCACCGCATGCTAAACTCGCATTTACATATGGAATCCCTCCCTGTGAGTCTCCCTCAGTGGCTCTAGCGTGTGGGGATTTTCTTCCTACCCTGGTTCTGCCATCCAAAGTGCTTTCTCTTCCTCCAAGACCCTGTCATCTGAAATCTGAAGCAAAGCTCACACTTATAATGCTGAGGGTCCCCCCCTGCCCTGCACCCGCCCCGACTACAGTTTCCTCTAGTGGCAGGAGCTGTAGCTGACATTCAGTAGACCCTCTCCCAGGGCTGAAGAGAGCCCAGCACAGAGGACTCGCCAGGATTATGGGCTGGTGGGAAGTGGTGGTGTCCACAGGAGAACCTGGGGGGTTGACAGAGCAGGGAGTGGCAGGGCTGTCTGAGGAGGAACGCCCATCATCCCAGCCTACGTAACCCGAACCTGAGTTAAAACGCAGCTCTGCTGTTTACAGCCAGCTGATGACTTACGGTGAGTCTCTTCTCCTCTCTGAGACTCTACGAGATGATATAGCTCCCACCCCAGATATTGCTGCGGGCAATAAAGGAGACTGTGCAAGTGTGATGTGCTATGGAGGGGCGGGCACACTCACCATCTGCAAGGCAGGTGATGTCGCAGGTGAGGTCGGGGTGGCCTTGAGGTCACGCTGCTGTGTGGACCAGTGGGTAGGAGTAGAATTGGGTTTGAGTCCTGGCTCTGCTACTTCCGGCTCTGTGACAGAGGCAAACTTCTCACCTTCTCTGAGCCTCTGTTTCCTCCTCTGTGTCATCATCTCCCTGCCATAGGGTGGTTGGGAGGAAGCATCACTTTATGACTTCAGCTTGCCAGCCCTGCTAGAGGCTCCGTCGCTGTCAGCTGCCCCCTCCTGCCCGCCTCCCAGTGAGGGACGCCCCTGGGAGCACGTCCCTGATGGGGCAGCCTGGGCGGGGAGGCCAGAGAGCAGAGGAGGCAGCAGGGACATGCCCAGGGGCACACGTGTGCACGGAGCCCCAGGGGTGCCCACCTTCCTAACCGAGAGGTGGCGGCTCTGGGGCCCGGCTGGTGCTGGCTAGCAGACAGGCACCCCCAGGCCTGGTCACACTGAACTCTGCGGAGCTGGGACAGGCACTTGCTCCCTGAGCAGGAAGGACATGTTGACTCGGTGGAACAAGTGCTGGGCAGCCCTCCCCCTCCTTCCAGTTTCCGGCAGCTTCTCTGCAGAGGTCACGGCCCCCATCATCCTGCCCAATCCATCCAGGACACGGGCCCAGGACTCACTCAGCATTGCCAGGATGACCTGCACACTTGGCGGTTTCCTATAGGGGGACAGATCTGACCAGACCCTCTGCACTCTTGCCTGGCCCGTGTCTGTGACACATGCGTGATCCTTAGGGGTCAGCTAGACAGGGGAGGAGTAGCCTGTGGCCTGGCCTGTGGGTTCAGACAGTTAAATAAATTCTTCATTCCGGTTAAGTGATGTAGGCTCATGAGATACTTTAGAACTTGTCGTAACCTCTGGCCAAAGGAGACACGAGGCAGAGGGTCAGCCAGTGTGAATAGAATGAGAGCATCATAGAACCGGAAGAGCCTCACCAAACCAATTTCAGATGTGGAAACTGACTCTCATAAGCAGGAAGTGTCTTACCCAGGGCCACACAGCAAGTCTGTGACAGAGGCAGGAGTCCCAGCCAGCCAGCCACTCCGCCTCCGGCTCCACCCCCTGAGGACGGCTGGGCTCTGGCCGCTGGAGGATCATACCCAGCAGGAGGTGTGTCGCCTTTCTGTCTTGTGTTTGTAAACAGAGCTCTCTCAGCACACCTGGCACCACCCAGGCACTTAATCACCACCTCATCTGATCCTAAAATAATCGTCCCCATTTTACAGATGGCAGATGAGAAGGCAGCTGACTTGCCCAGGGTCTCACAGCTGGTGGGGACCTGTCTGTCTGACACCAAAGCCTGAGCATCCCATGCTGCCGCCCAAAGAGCTCAACCGAGATCCAGGTCCCCAGGGGGTGAGAGGCAGCTTTGTGGTCCTCAGAGGTCTCAAGATAAAGCCCCCTGCCAGAGTATGTGCATCTGGGAAGGCCTGGGGACTCTGCTGGGTGTCCTCCCTGACTTGGCCTCTGGGGTGATCTGTCCCCCAGTGTCATCAGAGCCAGTGCTCCCTCTTAGGTATTACCCTTGGCTTGAGTTGGGGTCTGGGTGGTGGAGTTCAGGCAGGGCTGTCTCCAGGATCAGGCCCAGTAGAGCCTGGGATAGGATGAGTGATTCAGGATTTTGCCTGGTGAGGCCAGAGTAAAGAGAGGGCCCTGGGACTTGAGACCTGATGCCTGGAGCCAGAGGAGCTTGTCTTGGGGTGAATGAACTTGAGCTTGCCCAGGACCTGGCCCCAACCTGGCCATGGTCTGAGGGCTGAGGAGTCATTTAGAAGCTCCTCCCCCTGCCCCCAGCCCAGGAGGCTCCTTTACTCTGTTGCAAGCAGAGCCGGGGCTGGCCTGGCTCTTTGGAGGTGCAGGTGGAGGAACAAGGTGGTCCCTCAAAGATGAAGAACTCCAACTGCTGTTTGCCAGGGGTTTCCTGACGTGAGCTGGAGGTGGGGGGAGGGAGAAGTAGCACCAGGCACTGAAGAGAAAGGAGAGGAGGTGCTGCAGAAGTGAAAGGGGCCCAAAATTCAGTCAGGTGGTGGTGGTGGGGGTGTGGGTGTGAGAGAGAGAGAGGGAGGGAGAAAGAGAGACAGGGAGGATGTATGAGTGTGTGGGAGTGGGCTTGGGGGTGCATTCTCACCTGGGGGCATCTGGGTCTGCTGAGGGAGCTGGGGGTCCTGGAAGGGTGGCATGGGGTACTGGAAAAACCACTGGACTGAAACTTAGGAGATCGGTGACCTCCCTCCCAGCCTACCTGCAGCCTTAGTGTGTCCATCTGCAGACTGGGCTGCTGAAGAGGAGGCTCTCTGAGGGTCCTTTGAGTCTCTAAGCTGGAGAGAGTCATGTTGGGGCTCCCTAACCCTCAGTGGGAATGGGCCAGCTGATGGAGAAGCCTCTGGGGCAGCCCTGACCCTTCTTGGGGCCCTTGATACCTGATCCCAGCCACGTGGGTCCTGTTGGTACAGGAGCCAGGAGGCCCCGATTCTCAGACTGCACTGAACTCCTCAGTGAGGGGCCAGCTGGGGGCCGTTCTGAGTGATCAAGTCTGCAGGGAGCCCGTTAATTGCCTAGGAGGGGGAGCAGGTTCAGCGCCCCTCATTTGTCATGAAGCATGGTGTGGGGTCTCAGAAATACCTGTCCTGGAGTTGGAAGGGCTGGAAAGATTCCTTCACTTACTCAAAAATATCGACTGGGTTGTTTCCGGGTTTTTGTTATTACAAACGCAGCTGCCATGAGCCCTCTTGTTCAAGTCCCCAGCGCACATGTACAGGAGATTCTCTGGGGCATGTTCTCTGGGTAGAACTGCTGGATTAGAAGGTCCGTGCATGTTTCACTTTACAAGACGGCGCCAAATTGATTTTCAAAGAGGCTGTATTGTTTCTGCTCCCAGCAGTGGTCTGGAGAGTTCCCATTGCTCTCTATCTGGACAGCAACTTCAGTTCTGCCCGACTAGCAGGAGTGAGATGGGAATCCTCAATGTTCTACAATTTGCATTTCTCCGATCGCTAATGAGATGGCACATATTTTCAAATGATTATTAGCCCTTCAGGTTTCTTCTTGAAATGCCTAGTTATATTTTTTACCTAATTTTCTATTGGATCGTAAAAATTGCTTTCTTAGTCTTTTTAGGAAGTCTTTATATATTTAGGCTAGAATCATGGACTGCTTACGTGTTATAATGTCTGGTCCTATGCTGTGGCTTATTTTTCCAGTTTATTAGATAGTGACATTGGATGAACAGAAACTATTTAAATTGAATCAAATGTATCTTTCGTTTCCTTTATGCTTGGCACATTCCGCATTTTGGTAAATGTCTCCTTTTCTACCCAAAGTCATAAAAATCATCCGTAGTTTCTTCCAAAAGCATAGAAATGAAAAACAAAAATGCAGGACAGGGGTGACCTCTTACGGGGTGTGGGAGGTTGCAGAGGTGAGGGGATATGGGAACGGCCAAGCTCTTGGTAACGTTTTAAATCTCAAACTGTGGTTTGCTGGAGTTTACCATGCACTGATGGTTCATAACATACATACGTAGATGGACAGGTAGATAGAAAGATGTGTAATACAGATTCTGTTGTACGTATAGAAAATTACATCATAAAAAACAAGATTTAATGAAGTAATATATGAGAAGCTCCTGACACAGGGCCCAATACATACAAATGATGCCACCTAGGCTTGCCCACACCCTTCCTGGGGTCAGGCTTGGCAGCAAGTGATTTACATGCACGGTCTCATTGAGTTTTCACAGCAGCCCTATGATTCTACCCCATTTTACAGATGAGAAAGCAGACACCCAGAGAGAGTAAGTGACTTGCCCCAGGTCACACAGCTAAGGGGATCTGAGAGGCAAGCCCAGGTTCCTGTGACTCCAGATCAGTCCCTCTCAGCCCCTGATCCCCTCCCTCCCTGTCACACAGCAGGAGGCTGCTCAGGGCAGAGCCAAAAACCCCTCTGGGTGCAGCTGAGAAGCCTTCTTGACTGTGACCTTGACCATCAACATAAGAAAGAAGGTGGAGGAGGAAGGGAGGTGAGGAGGGGCGAGAGGATTGACAGAGAAGGAGGAGGAGAGTAAAAGGACAGTGACAGGAGAGAGAGAGAGAGATGGGGAAGGAGACAGAGGGAGGGAGGGACAGGCCAGACACCAGCAACCACAGGGAAGACAGACAGAGGACAGCCCGTCAAGCTGGCTGAACAACGGTGCCCAAGGAGGACCCATCGCGAGCGGATACTGGCCTAGAAGGTCTGCAGTGGTGCACCCCAGGGCTCTGTTCCCACCCAGGCCTCCTGGTCCACTTGGAAGAAGAACCTGAAACACCAACCATCCAGAGCCACAGACACAGCCAGGAGGGGCACCTCGCACTGAGGCCTCCAGCCGATCTCAGGGTGAGATCAAGCAGATGCCACGTAACATGGACACTTGGAAAAGTTCTGCATTTAGGTTCAAAATTAGCTGCAAAGTAGAGAGGGAGGGCGAGCTGCCTCGTCAGCAGCTCCTGGAAAAGCCGAGCTGGAGGCTCCACATGAGTTGATGGGGGTGTGGTTGCTGGAAAAGCCAGTGTGACGGTGGGTGACTTCGATGCAAGAAGAGGGTCCAGGGAGGAGGTGAGAGACCACCATCCTCTGGGCTGGCCTGGGGCCACCTGAGCCTGCTGTGCGAGGAGGGGACAACACAGGTAAGGGGAATGTTCTGGAAGGCTTGCAGGGTCAGCGATCACAGAGGCAGGAAACAGAGCAGCATGGACAGACCATGGAGTCCAACGGGGCCTGGGTTGTAACCCCAGCTCTGCCTGTCCTATGACCTCTGAGGAGTCCCTTAACCTCCCTGAGCCTCAGTTTCCTCATCAGTAAAATGGGGTGATCACAGTGCCTCTTCTCAGGGTTGTGCGAATTCTGTGTGAAGAACTGAGCCCAGGGGAGGTGCCCAGGAAATGGTGGGTCTGAGGAGCTGGGGTCACCAGCTGGAGAAGGGCTGGTGGCACCCTGGAAGCCGTGTGCACCGTGCGGAGAGCTGCCATGTGTCTGCCCCCCCACCCCCCACCACATGCGCACAGAGCTGTGGATCCAGAGCGGGACCCGGGTGAGGACCTTCCTGGACGCGGACTGCTATCTGACGTCAGGAGGTCCCACCCAGCGGGGAGTGGCTCAAGACACAAGGGGCTGCCTCGGGGGGCGAGAGGACACAGAGGCTCAGGGAGGTCGAGTGACTTGCCTGGGGTGGCTCAGCAGAGCCAGGTCTGAACCTGAGACTCTGACCACAAAGCCAGCGCTCCTGACCTCCACGCAGGAGGACGACATCGTCCACGTGGGCGGAGCCGGCGGGCCATCTGGATGGCCTCCACGCCGGCCCCTGGTCATTTCCAACAATCCCCCTTGGGTATCTTCCTTCCTTCAACACGGGGAGACCTCCCTCTCATAGTAACTTCCTCTGTCAGTTACATTCGAATGCTGTGAAGAGAATGTATCTTGATCTCGGTAATCTGCACTCTCACAGCCACCCTGTGAGGTAGGCAGGATGAACCCATGCTGCAGATAAGGAAACTGAGGCTCAGAGAGGTGGAGGGAAAGGTGTGAGGGAGTCAGGGACTGTCGAGGGTACCAGGGCAACATGCTCCCTTCCCGGGGGGGTCACCTGGGCTCCCTCCCCCTGCCTATACACAAGGGCTGTCACCCCGACCTGTACATGCACCAGGGGGCCCCGTGGAGGATCTCAGCCCCTGCCGGTACTAGCTATGTGCTGTGAACAAGTCACCTCTCCAGGTCCCAGTTTCCTGAGGTGGAAGATAAGGGTAATTACGGCCCCTCCAGAAGGCTCCAAGAGGGTCAAATGACTTCACACTTGTGAAGTCCAGGCATGATGCCGGGCTACAGGGGCCCTCAACAAATGGCCTTTGCCGTGACCCAGAGGGGTGATAAGACCCTTTAATGTCCCCTGGGATCACGGTGTGGGCGTGCCCAGGCTGGCACATACATGCTCACACATCTTGCCCTCCCCTTCCCTGCACACACACAACTATCCTGAGTGACCTGTCTGTTGGGTTCCTGGGGCTCCTCCCACTTGAGGAAGATCATTTCCTCCAGCAAAATGAAGGTCAGGGACTGGGCCTCAATTCCGCCAGGCACTGCAAGGGAAAGGCGACCCAGGGCACGGGAAACCGGGCTTTACAGGCAGATACTTGGGTTCAAATTCCAGCCTTGCTATTTCCTAGCTGGGACGCTTGCACCACTCAGCCTCTCTGAACCTCAGCTTCCTCATCTGTGAAACGGGGATGATATTAATCCCTCCCTCACCAGGGGGTGGGAGCATCAAATGGGGGTGAGGTGTCCTCAGTGCCCAGTGTATAGCAGGTGCTCAGGGAGTCCCCAATTCAATTCCTCTCCAGCTAGAATGAGGCTGGAGAAGGGCTTTGGAGATGGAAGGAAGGACCATGCATGAAGGTGCGTCCAGCCAGGGACAGGAGAGGAGGGGGGGCTGGCCCCTGCTCCTCCCCCACCATAAGCACAGTCAGAGCCATGGCAGAAAGGCGGACTCAGAGGGCATCTGTGCAGTCCCCCAAATTCTAGAAACCTTTAAAATGAGGACCCAGAGAAGGGAAGTGGTTTTCCCAGGTCACCCAGCAAACAGGTGGCAGATCCAAGGCTAGAAGTCAGACTGAGCTGGGCCTTCATCTCACTGGCCTGTTCCTCGTGGCCAGAAACCTGTCTCCACCACACCATCAATCCTGCCCTCAGCCCCACGCTGACCCCACAGCTCTTGGGGTAAGGGGAGGGGGAGGTCTTCTGCGGGGCCATGGATACACTCCTGTAAGGCTCGGACTTTTGCCTAGAGGTTCCCAAGTCCATCTCAGTGTGGAAGGAGTGGGGTCTGAGGGTAAGAAAATGAAGCTGTGTGACTTTGGGCAAGTACCTTGACCTCTCTGTGCCCCAGTTTCTTTGTAAAATGGGATAATAATGCTGCCTCCCTGGTAGGGTTGTAGGCATCTCGCCTGTACTGCAGGTAACAGCTTGGCACACAGGAGGAGCTCTACCCATGTGGGCTGCTGGTACTGGGGTCGGGTTTGCCACCTGCAGCTGTCTGACCTTGAGGAAGTCATGTCCCCTCTCTGTGTCTCCAGCCCAGCCTGAAATGGGGCCCATTGTAATAACAGCACAGACACAGGTGGTGAAGATCAAATGGGATTGTCAGTGATTTAAAAAAAAGCCCAGGATGTCTGTGTGCTGATCGGAATACACGGAACTCAGCAGAAGGTGCAGTGCAGATGGTTATTACTGCCCGGGCTCGGCTGCTCCCCTCCCCACCCCCTCGGGTCTCTCCTCGGAGGTCTCCCAGCCCCTCCAGCTGCCTGCTAATGAGCCAGAGGCTTCAGTAATGAGGCTGCTTCACCATTTAATGCGCTGGAACAGCCTTGGAGGGAGAGGGGACGGAGTGGGGAGAAGAGGGAGGCAGGCTAGCTCGCCCACAGAATCCCCTCCAGTCCGCAGCGTTCAGTAAGAGGAGGAGATGGGTCCCTGCTGCCCGTCCTGCAGGAGGCCCCAGCAGAAAGGTGGCCAAGGAAGTGGGAATCCCCTTCTGAGCGTAGAACAGCTCACCTGCGGAATCAGCTAGCCTTGAAAAGTGGAGGAGTCTGATTCCTGAGTTGACCGTGTGCCAGGCCTTTACTGACAAGTGCAGCGGGCCTGTGCCTGGGGCAATGAATGCCAAGCCCTGGGCTCCTAGCAGTGCCTCTCTTCCTCCACCTTCTTCCAGGGGGCAAGCAGGCTCAGGGATTGGGAGAGATCCTGGGCATGGGGCAACATCCAGCTTCCAGCGGGTCTAGGCCAGTCCTGAGGGCCGAAGGATAAAATAGGACCCTACAGAAGGGGCTGGTCGGGGTCAGGAAGGCACTGAGGCCTGGGATCAGGGGAGGGTGAGGAGGGCGTGGTGGAGGCAAGAAGCTCAGGAAGGAGGAACCTATCAGAGCCCAGTGTCAGGGAGAAGCCCTTGGGGCAAAGGCTGGGGAGGCCTTCAGAAGCTAGAACTGGTATTGTGTCCCCAGACTGGCCTGAGCTGTGCAGGCTTGGGGGTCTAGGGGGCCAAGCCTCAGGATCTTCCATGAAAGCAACGAACATGGGGGTGGGGGGGTGCATATTCCTGAGACTCAGCCATTTGAGGGTGTGGAGGGGAAGGAGGGGGATGTCCTGCCCCAGGAATCCTATGACACCGAGGAGAGTGTAAGATGCAGCTGGCATGAGAAATGGCACAGGAGATTGGACCGCAGGCACCGTGGGTCAGAACCAGGTGAGTTAGGGGTGTTGCTTGCTAGTGACAGAAACCCCACGCAAACCAGCTTCAGCTCAAGAAGGGAGTTGATGGGATCTGGTAACTGCAGGTGCTGGGGGAGGGGGCTGGGCTCAGCGATTTTGTCAGGCCTCCGTCTCTCTCCACTCTTGATTCTGGTCTCCATCACGATGGCCTCAGTCCCAGGCAGGTCCTCTCCTCGAGATGGCCCTACAACTCCACGCTGACACCCTGCCAACTCCAAATGTGTGGACATTCCCCTAATTCGGTCCCCTTGGCTCTGATTGGGTCTTCCATGAGTCCCTCACTGCGTGAGGAGCTTTTGAGATTCTGATTGGCCAGACCTGTGACTCAGCCCACCCCTCTGTCTGGGAGTGGAGTGACTTCTTCAGGACCCCAAGACTGGCAAGGCTGATCAGCGCTCCCCCAAGGAAAATAAAGACGGCTGTTACCAAGGCAGGGTCCAGATGCTGGGTGAGCAGAGCCATCGGCTGTCCACCATGGGTGGAGCCAGAGATGGGAGTGGTGGGATTTTGGCCCTACCCAAATGCCCTTCGCTAGGTCAACACACCTGCCCTCCAGCTACTAGGGTGTCGGCTGCTAACAGCTCACAGCAGGACTCTTTTCAGAGAATTGCCCTCTGCTGAAGGGAGCTGAACAGGACTAGCTGGAAATGCTTAGAATGTTACACTCCCGCTGGGGGCAACCTGCAGCTAATGACCACCTGACACAGGTACAAAAGGCCCAGCTCATTGCTGGAGGGGCGCCACGCTCCAGGGCTCCCTGTGGGCTCAGGCTGGGGCCAGACTCGAGCTGAGTGAGCCCTCAGCCTTGCCCGACTCCTCTCCTTCCTCTCCTGTTTCCCTCGCCCCCCTCCTGAGAGCCCCCTTCCACAAGCCACTTGCCCACAGGTCCCCATCCTACTCTGCTTCTAGGAACCCAGCCTACACTGGATCCCTGCCTGGCACAGCCTCACCTACACGGCCACCCTCTTGAGGACCACATTCTTCCCTGAGAGGGGCTGCGTGTAAAAGGACCATCTTGTCAGACTCTGAGAAAGAGAGGGGCTGGCATCTTGAGGTCTTTTAAACCTAAACTCCTGCTGCGAACTCATCCCAATTCTCCCCATGTCTGCTCCAGGGCCTCAATCCATCCAGCCTCTCCATGTAATTCCCACGTTCTCTCCAATCCAGGTTTGATCAACAGAAGGTTATAAACAAGTCCCAGAAAAAAGGAAAATCAGCATCTCCTCAGGGCAGCCACTGTCTATTGGCAGATGGCAAGCTGCTCCGCATCCAATAATTTTGTTTTTATTTATGTTTAGATAAACAGGACTAAATTAATGAAAATTATTTCTTTCCATCCGCAGGTCTTGGATGAGTGGGAGTCTCTGGGTCCCACAGTGAATGGGCTACCGGGTTTCAATAAGGGCTTTGTCTTTGCCAGTACAGTTCATTAATGGACTTACAAGGGAAGGAAGATGGGGAGGTCTGTAGTCCCAGTAAGAAGACTGTTTAGCCTTTCTCCTCTTTAATTACGTGAGGCTCTGTGAAAAATGGGGAAAAGAGAGACCCAGTTGCCCCGTCTGTTCCAAATATGAATACAGTTAATATGGGAGGAGGGGGCTTCCCTGGTGGCGCAGTGGTTGAGAGTCCGCCTGCCAATGCAGGGGACATGGGTTCGTGTCCCAGTCCGGGAGGATCCCACATGCCGCAGAGCGGCTGGGCCCGTGGGCCACGACCACTGAGCCTGCGCGCCCGGAGCCTGTGCTCCACAATGGGAGAGGCCACAACAGTGAGAGGCCCACGTACTGCAAAAAAAAAAAAAAAAAAAAAAAATATGGGAGGAGGTGGGAGTTTCTCAGGGGCGTCCCACGGGCAAATGTGCTTCACCCCCTCTTGAGAGCTGCCTCGTGGCTGGGAGGCTCGGCCACAGGAGCCTGACTTGCGTCAGGCATGTTGGCCTGGGGAGGGGCCCCTCTGTTCACGGGGATGCAGTCTCTGGGGGTTTGGGTCCGGGCAGCCATGGTCCTCTATTGAGCTACTGTTTCTTGGGCACCGTGTGCTGGGGGCTTTACATGTATTTTCTAACTTCACAGGTATTGTCTTAGAGACCCATTATATAGATAGAGGAACTAAGGCAGGCAGATGTGTGCAGGGACTGATGAGGTGCAGAGAGGGTGGGTGGTGGACTTTCTATAAGTATTGAAGAAGATTCAGACACAGGTAGGATTTGCCCAGAGTGCTTGAGTTGGAGCTGGCATTGGAAGCCAGGCCTGTTGGCTCTAAGTTTCTGCCATTTCTACTCCTTCTTTGCTGCCATCTAGTGAACTTGACTCAGTTTCCCCATCGTGAAGTGGTCTCTGGACACTGGGTGAGATGAATTTGGAGGCTGTCTTGGACTGTTGTGTGCTGTGTTCTGAAGAAGGAAGGGGAGCCTGGAATGGCAGGCGTGGGCAGGGGCTCCAAGGACCAGGAAGGAGAGGCCTCCAGTTCCTGGCACTGGGAGGAGGGCTCAGGCCTGATCAGAGAGGGCTGTTTCCTGGGCGGACAGATCTTCGAATGAGTGGGGGCCCTGCAACCTGCATTTCAAGGAGACCCTGCCTCTGCCCAGGCCTGGGTGGGAGACCTGCTCTGGCCCCTAGCACAGGGGATGCAGGGCAAGTCCCTCCCCTTCTCTGAGGCTCCCTGTCCCTCTGAGGGGGGTTTGCACTTCCTGCTTCCTTGACTGCTTCTACCAAAGTCTCAGTGAGATGCTGCCATGGAACATGCTATGACCTGTGCTCAGCACATAGTAGGTACTTTGTCAGCGTGACCGTGCCCGAAACTCCAGCATCAGCACGTACCAAGAAACACAACAGGACCTAGAGTCTGTCATACAGAGTGAAGTAAGTCAGAAAGAGAAAAACAAATACTGTATGCTAACACATATATATGGAATCTAAGAAAAAAATAAAAATGAAAAGGTCATGAAGAACCTAGGGGTAAGATGGGAATAAAGACACAGACCTACTAGCGCATGGACTTGAGGATATGGGGAGGCGGAAGGGTAAGCTGTGACAAAGTGAGAGAATGACATGGACATATATACACTACCAAACGTAGAGTGGATACCTAGTGGGAAGCAGCCGCCTGGCACAGGGAGATCAGCTCGGTGCTTTGTGACCACCTAGAGGGGTGGGATAGGGAGGGTGGGAGGGAGGGAGACGCAAGAGGGAAGAGATATGGGAACACGTGTATATGTATAACTGATTCACTTTGTTATAAAGCAGAAACTAACACACCATTGTCAAGCAATTATACGCCAATAAAGATGTTAAAAAAAAAAAAAGAAACACAACCATCGTGATAGCTGACACACCAAGTGCTACCCATGCTACGTGTTGCATTCCTCACAACTTCGGGACACAGGCACCATTTTGGTCCATTTGACAGAAGAGACCAGTAAGGATTAGAGAGCACGAGGGACTTGCTGTGGAAGTGGAAGGGTTGGGCCGCAAACACAGGCCTGTTTGTCCGGCATGGCCCACATGCCTTTTCCCTGTTAGGCGAAAATATGGTCTCCCCGGAGCTGCCTGTCTGTGTGGTTACTATGGCAGCCACCTTGGCCTTGGGAGGGGAAGTGGAAAATAGGCCAGAGCAGTAATGAGGCTGCACAGTTCTGATCTGTCCCCTGGTGGGATCTGACTTCACAAGGCTTCTTCTCACATCAGAGGCAGCCCAGTGTCTGGGCCCTGGATCAAAGGCCAGCTGTCTCTGAGCCCAGACATTGGGCCTGGCTCAGGCCTCAGAAGGTCCCTGCCTTGATCCTCCCACAGTGAGTCATGCTGTTGCTGGCATCAGCCCCCACCTGTTTCCTGAGGGCGTCACGTGTTGCCTGGACCCAAGGTGAGCAGAGGTCCTGAGAAGGGCTTGTGCCTCAGACAGCTCCCGGGGGGCTGAGACCCCCTCCCCCTCTTGGAGCCTGTGTGGCTTCATTTCAAGTGGCAGCTCATGGACTGCAAGAGGCTTTTCATTTGGCAAACCCGGATTTGGCTCTGTGGGTCCATGTGGGACTCTGGTCCCCTGGCTCCTTCCCTTTGATGGCCAAGTGGGGATGAAAATGTCCTTGTCTCAGTGTTGGTGCAAGGACCCACGAGGTGATACCTGTGAGGGCTCAGAGTGTGGCAGAGCAGAAACGAGTCCTGCCTCCCTCTCAGGCTGTGTGACCTCAGGCACATGTTCACCCTCTCTGAGCCTCCATTTCCTCATGGATGAAGAAACAAGAGGACAAGTCTTTGCTCAAACCTCGTCTTCTCAGGAGGTTTCTCTGGCCACTGAGCCCTGCCCCCACTCTCCCACCCCCAACAATCTATATAGTTTCTTTATGCATTATGTTTACTGTTTATTGTCTGCATCACTGGAATGTCAGACCCTCTAGCATGAGAGCAGGGATCTTTGTTTTGTTCTCCGATGTACCCCAAGTACTAGAACAGTACCCTGCATGCAGTGGACAAATGCTTGTTGAAAGAATATACATGGTCCCTGGACAGGGCGGCTCCATCAGTGACCACCACTGTTTTCTTTCTGGCTCTCTCTCCCTACTCTGTGCACACCTGGGCACCCCTTCCCACCCCGCAGAAGATTTGGGGGAAGGAGGGCCTGTCTCTCAGCCACACCTCCTGCCCGCCCGGTATAGGGCCCAGACCGGGCACAGCTGCGCATTTCCCACACAGGAGCACACATGTTTACGTATCCGTGATTACTGGTGTCCTTCTCTCACTCTGTCCATCTGCTGCACCTTTATTTATTCCGCCAGCACTTCCTGAGTAGCTGCCACATATATCACATGACCACACTCATGGTACCATGGTACCATCCCCCCTCCATGGTACCACTGAGGCAGCACAGTTGATGAAATTCCACTGGGACTAATGAGCTGTTACTCACTGATACTGGGGGTACAGGACCCCAGAAGGCTCGTGCCTCAGAGGAGCTCACAGTCTAAGTGGGGTGATTGAGGGGAGATGTTGACGGGCAGGTGAGATGGGAGAGAGCTGCCTGGGGGAGAGACACTGATGGGGCACAGGGTGTGGGTGGGGAGGGGAGGGCTTCCTGGAGGAGGAGACACCCGCACTGAGTGCGGAGGCTGGTGGAGGAGGAGGGGGAGGGCGAGGTGGGATGTGTGTGCTGTTCCTGGAGGGCCTGGATAAACAGAATGCCCCCCAGGGCTTCTGCTCTCCCTCCGCCCCACATCAACACCCTGTTAGGCCCCTGTGGTGGGAATTCAGCAGTGAACAAGGCAGCCAAGGTCCCAGAAGTGAGACCAGCATCTAACGGGTGTCGGGAGGGTGGGCAGCGGCTCTCTGGTGCTGGAGATGGAGTCCCTGAGCCTCAGCCTGTGAAAGGCTGGGATGCCTGAGCCGAGAGCCTGGGTCTGCAGCCATGGCAGCCTCTCTGCCCGCCTCCCCCGGGTGAGGTCAGGCCTCCTCTGCCAGCTCCTGGGGGGCTCAGGCCAGGCCTGGGGAAATTTCCAGAAAGCCTCCTGAGATGCAGGGAGGGGATTGGTTTGTCCCAATGCCCAGGGCTAAGACTGAGAGCTCTGGGTTCCCTCTCTGCCACAGATGCCCAGGACCCCCACCTGCCTGCTGAGGTCGGGGTGGGTGGGAGAGGGCCGCCCTGGGACGTCCTGGAGGACCGACTGTGGACCCAGCCTCCAGAATTCTGGCTCCTCCCTACCTGTCTCTCATCTTTCCCTCCCTGGGATCCAGTTCCTTCCAGAGAAACCAAACTGAACCCTGCAAGACAGCCTGTGCTCAGAGCCCGCTGAGAGAACCCAAATTAAGCAGTGAACATAGGAGAAGAGCTCCGTGGAACAGGCCGAGAGGACCAGGAAACACAAACTGAACAGAAATGAAACTGGGCTCCAGGCTTCCTGTCCCCAAGCTGCTTATATAGAGGGAGATGCACCAGAAAATTCCACTCAGCAAAGGCTGTTCTTCATAATTAATGCAACAGGAAAACAAGGACAGAACAGCAAGGGGCTCATCTGGGGCACATCCATCAATGTTTGGTCACATGGGCTCTGTCCCTGGGGCTTCAGGACCTGTGTCACCCCCTCAGCATGGGGGGACCTGGGGGGGGGGCGAGCCAGGTGAGGAGGGGGAGTGTGGAGATGAGGGCTCCCGGGGACCCTGCATGTTAGTGCTGAGAGGAGCTCCCAGTGTCCTCCCCCTGCAGACGCTGAAACCAGGGAGGAGAGGGTCCGGGAACCTTCCTTCTCTCCCAGCCCAGGATTTTCAGATCTGTCAGCCCCTTTCATGGCATCTGAAATGCATGGGATCTTGAAATTAGAGCATCTCTCACAGACTCACAAACATTTTCACACAGTCTTTGAATCACAGAACCTGAGCATCTGGTCCCTTTCACAGAATCCTAGAATTCTAGAATCACAGGAGTGTTTGAGGACTCACAGGCCCAGAGCTGCAGAATTAAGGAATCTCTGGAGAAGACCTGGAACCTCACCTACAGCTTATTGGACCCTTGGAATCACAGAATCAATTGTGATAAACTTGGCACTGAAATACACACCCTGCAGTCAGAATCGTAGCTCAGGAAGTGACCTTAGTCAGCTCCCCCTGGTAAAGGAGGAAGACCTCTCTTCACTGTCCTAGAATAACTTGAACTCTTGCAGGGATGGGGAGCTCATCACCTGACAGGGGAACCTGTCCCAAGATTAGGCACATCAGGCTGCTGCTGTTGAGCCTAAATCTGCTCCCACTTGACCCACCCACCCCTCTGTCCACACTTTGTGCCTCCCACCCACTCCGCCCCATCACCCTGCCCCCATGAGGAGCTAAGCGTGAAAATCTGTGGACCAGAAACCATTGAAGAAGCTCTTTTTCTTGGAAAAACACATGGTCCAGCTTGCCCCTCAGGCTAGAGGTCTCTCTTTCTCCAGGGCAGAGCCTGGCACCAGGACATGGGGACATTCAACCCACATTCATTCACCAAGGCAGACAGCAAGGTGAAGAGAACAACTGAGAAAAAAGGAGGAGTGGGGAGGCTCACAGGCCTTGTGAGGGTGTAGAAGAAGGGGTGATGCCCCTTCCCGGGGTCGGAAGGATGCCCAGAACCAGGGGTGGTGGGCAAGGCTGGTCTGTGGATCGGCCCACCAGGTCAGAGATATCCCAGCCCTGCCACTGACCACTGGGTGACTTTGAATAGGTTACTCAGTGTCCCAGAGCCTCAGTTTCTCCATCTGTAAAATGGGCTAATGAAGCCCACCCTGTGATCAGTGCCTGGGTAGCAGTGGACTCGCTGAGGCCCAGGGCAGGAGGGTAAATTTGTTAGCTCCTCCCCACCCTCTATTCGTGCCTGGGTCTTGGGGGATGAGCAGGATTTCTGCACATGAAGAAGATGTGGAATGGCATTCCCGGGAGAGGCAACAGCCTGTGCAAAGAGCTGGGAGGCGCGAGCCTGTCAGGAGTACTTGGGGAGCACCACGTGTTCTTGGAGAGTCGGGATTTGGGGAGGGGAAGCTGCAGGCACGGTCTGGGGGCGCAGGGGCCCTGGATGCCCCTGTCCCGGAGGGTGGACTGAGGGCACTGGGAGCCGTGGCAGGGGGAGGTGCCCGCCTGCAAAGATGCCCCACCTTCCTTTAATCCTAAGCCTGGGGACAGAGTGTAACCGCCCAGCCTCCTGGGACCCCAATGCACGGCAGGGCCAGGAAAGCTGAACAAACTAAAACGTGTCAGAAACAATCATCAGAAGAGACAAGAGCTCCCAGCCAACACCCAGCCCTAAGCACATGGCACGATTTGATGGTGAACTCAATACCGGAATGTTGGAGCAATTTAGAAGAATCTGGCAAGGTTTTATTCTGATATAAAGAGCTGGATTTCATTAAGTTTATAAAGGAGGCCAAGCCTTCTGGCGAGCCTGGCGGCCCACGGCAGATTTGGGGAAGCAGCCTGAGGAGTGTCTGGGATTCATTTCTGGCCCCATGAGCTGTGTGATGTGAGGCAAGTTACCTAACCTCTCTGTGCTTTGTGTCCTACCCTCATGAGGTCAGGTTGAGGTTGTGATCATGATGGAGCTCCTCCATAGTGAGACAGCCAGGCTGAAGGAGACAGCGCAGGGAAGACCTCTGCTTCCCCACGCCCCAAGGCTTCCCTCTGTCTGCTCTCGGGGGTCCATCCAATCTTGCTCCCTCCTTCCCTCCACCGTCCTTGCAGGGTCTGTGTAGATGGTCAGGCACAGATTTACTCTCCCATCTGGTCATGTGCCCCTCTTCAGAGCATTTATTCATTGGTCCCTCCAGGCTGGTCCCTCCAGCCCATCTGGAGGGGTGCCCGCTGCCCCTCTGGGTTTCTGGGTGACCTGGGCCAGACCACCTGCCCTCGCTCTGCCCCAGGAAGTCCTTTCACCTCTGGGGAGGGTGTGCGAGCAGCCACGTGCTCTGGGCCTGGAGAAGGTTCTGCCTCTAGGGCATTTGCAGCGAACAGAGGCTGCCGTCATGCTGTTACTCCCGTCCTGTGGAAAGGCACAGACATCCCAAGGATAAAGACAGACCTGGCTTCCCGTCCCCTTCATTCCTCCTCTGACCCGGAGAGAGATAGCTGGGGAGGGAGGAGGGGAGGGGGTCATGGGGCTGGTCTCAGATCAGGTGGGCTCTGCTGCCCCTGGAGGTGAAGAGGGGGATCATTTCAGAATCCGTTCTGTGCCTGCACTCTGCGCACATCCCGCAGCTAAACACACAGTTGGCTGCACTAATTAATCAATGGTTTTTTGTTTCTGTGGTTTTTTTGCCTGTACTTAAGGTTTCTGGTACCAAGATGGAATCCAAAGCCTGGTGGGCGTCCGCCTGGACTGGGCTGACTTCTCTGCTCACCTTTCCCATCGCGATCCTCCCGCGTTCCCAGGGAGCCGAGAATCCGGAGAGGAGCAGGGACCCGAGAGCCAGCAGACCTGGCTTCCAATCCCAGCCCCACCTCTTGGTGCCCTGCGCCATCCTGGGCGAGTCCCTTCCTCGCAGAGTCGCGTGGCCCCCACCGTGCCGGGGAGATAACACTGCGGGCTGTGCGGGGCTCGGGGCCCAAGGAAGCAGGCGCTCTACACCCAGAGCTCACGGTATTGCTGTAGCAGCCGCCCAGCTCGGAGCTCCCACATCGCGCATTTCCGAGGCTTCGGGGAGAAAAGTGCCTTCTCTCTGGGTTTGCAGCCCTGGAAGAGCGCGCGCTCCTTGGAAGGAGAGCTGCGATTTCCCTAATGAATGGCACCTGCTCCCTGATCAAGTCCTGGCCTCCTCTTCCTGTCTTGTATCCTGTGCTTTATGTGTGACCTTTGCCAAACACAGACATTCCTCTTAGGGTGTGGGAAGAATTTTTTTTTTAAAGATTGGAATTTAAACATCCTGAAAGATTTTTTCTATGGAATGGATGGAACAAATACCACACAAATTATGTTCAGAGCAGCAGGGCTGAGGTGGGCTGGAGGCTGGGCTGGGGTCTGGGAGGGAGGGGCGGGGCTGGGGGGGTTCGGAGGCTGCTGGATAAAGGATTCATTCGGAAGCTCTGAACTGGATGCAACTTAACAGTTTGCTGCCTTTGCAGGGGACGGGGGTGGGGCCTACTGTATGCGGGGCGGGGCACATGCTGAACCCCATCAGCCTCGCACTGGCTCCCCCCCCCCGCCCCGTAGGCACTGCTGCTCCCACTTTTCTGCAGGGGAGTCTGGGCTCTGAGGGATGAGCTGACTGGTCCCAGGTCACTCGGCTCACCAGTGGCAGCAGGGGATGTGAGCCCAGGCCTGGATGACCCTAGGTTCCCAGTTCTTTCCTTGGCCCCGTGGAGGAGGGACACGGGGACGTGTGCATCAGGAGCACTGGGACCCAGAATGTTAGTGGTGGGACTTGCCATTGACCCAAATGGGGCCAAGTAAGGAGGATCAAATTTTAAGTTGGCTGAGCATTTTCTTGCGAAGCACAGGGTCAAACACTTTGGGAGGAGGCCAAGGGAGGCTCTCTGGGGATGTACATCTCATGTATATATGAAGGGCAATGCGGGGGGACTCCACGGAGGCCAGCAGTAAGCAGAGGCACGCACATGCTTAGGAAGAGTTCCAGGAGGAGGCAGGCTGTGGATGCGAAGATACTCAGCAGAGGAGTGGGAAAGGCACAGCTGGCAGGGGAACCAGCAAAGTCATAAACGTGGGACTCGACTGGCATATTCCTTTAACGCCACACGTTTATTCATATTTCCCGACACTGTTTTAGGACTTCACAGTACAGATGACTCAGAAATGACTCCTTCCCTGAGTACCTAGAGGCCTAGCTGGTGAGCCAGACTAGAAAACAGATTACATTCATTATCTCTTGCATTGCAATGTGTTACCCCAAACCTAGATACTTAAAGCGACCCATTGATGATCTCACAGTCTCTGTGGGTCAGGAATCCAGTCCTGGCTTAACTGGGTCCTCAGGCCCAAGGTCTCATGCAGGCTGCAATCAAAGTGTCATTCAGGTGGTGATCATTTTATAAAGTGTGGAACTATCAAATCACTGTGTTGTGCCCCAGGAACTAACAGTGTTGTAGGTCAATTATACTTCAAAAAAAAGTATCATCCAGGACTGTGGTCTCATCTGGAGGCTTGACTGGGGAGGGATCTGGCCCTAAACTCATGTGATTGTGGGCAGGATTCGATTTCTTTTGGGCTGTGTGATTGAGGGCCTCAGGGCCTCATTTCCTTGCTGTCTGTTGGCCAGAGGCTGCCTTCTGTTGCTGCCATGTGGGCCTCTCCAATGTGACCGTCAGCCTCATAAAAGCCTGAGAGTCCAGAAGACAATATAGAGAGAATCCCAGCCAGACAGAAGTTAGAGTCCATTGTAACCTAATTTCAGAAGTGACGCCTCATTGCTCTTGACACATCTTATTCATTAGAAGCAAGTCACTAGGTCCTGCTTAACTCAAGGGAGAGGATTACACCGGGTGTGAATATAGGAGGCAAGGGTCATTGGGGGCCATATCACAAGCTGCCAACAAAACACGAAGAGGTGGGGGCACCACTGCTTCTTGGCTGTGTGGCCTCAGGCAAGTTGCATAGTTCTCTGGACCTCAGTTTCCTCATCTGCACAGCAGAGACAATAATGATCCTGCCTCACAGTGTGAGGTGAGGATTAAGTGAGATGACTCAGGTGACAGGTGAGGACAGAGCCTGGCACATGTTACAGGCTCAGGACGTTCTCTACCAGCTGCTCTGGGGTTGAGTTGAAGGGGCAATTAGTTCTGCCTGGAAAGGGCTTCACCAAAGATGAATTCTGGGGTTTGAATGATGCATAGGAGTTCCTCAGAGGGAGGAGAGGAAGAGGGGAATACATCAGGAGCCCTGGCAGTGTGAGGGTGGAATTAGGGTGTTTGGCTTACAAAACTCCACTTTGCCTGGAGTTTCCTGGGAGGGAGGGATGGGAGAGGTGGTGGGTGGTAAAACTGCTGAGTAGGGAGGCATGATGTCCTGAGGCAGCTGACAGCGGGAGCCACAACAGGTCCTGGCGCAGTGATGCAGGTGATGTGGAGGACGGCTGTTCTGCCTGACCCCCATGTCAGGCAGAGGGAGGGGAGTAGTGGGGGTGGAGTCTGTGCTTCAGGGCTTATGACAGTGCATCATTCATCCTGGTGCCCGGGGCTCTGGAGAGGGCAGGAGGTCAGGGCCCAGCACACACGAGGTCTCATCAAGGTGAATTCTCTTCCCTTGTCCAAGCCCCTCACTTCACTGATGGGGAAACTGAGGTTCAGAGAGGGCAAGGGACTCCCCCAGGGACACACAGCAGGTCTTGTTCTGAGACCCCAGGGGCTGCCTTTGCCTTGGGAAAGGGGGAAAGAGGGAGGAGAAGGAGGGGCAGCCCAGGGAAGGGGGCATGGGTCTGGGTACTTTTGGGGCATCTGTGTGAAAAGGACAGTGAATTTAAGATGCTTCCTCCCCAGGGAAGGAATGAAAGAGGCTCAGAAAGGGAAGCCTTTGAACTGATTGTCCCCTCCTCTTCCTCCTCCTCCTCCCCTTCTCCTCCTTCTTCTCCTCCTCCCCTCTTCCTCCTCCTCCTGGCAGGATTAACCCCTGCTCACCCTCAGGCCCCAGAGCAGATAGCCCCTCCTTGGGGAGCCCCCTGACATCCCAGGCTGGTTGGGGTTTCCCTCTGCTTTCACACTGCCTGTGCTTCCCCATGAGATCTCACTGTATCCTCATTGTCTGTCTGCCAGGGGACTGGGGGCCTGGAGGGCAGTGATTGTCTCCATCCCCGTGGATGGCACAGTCCCAGCCTCCCTCTGCGCTCATGGAGAGATGGCTCTGCCCCTCAATAGTTGTGAGACCTTGGGTAAGTCTCCTGCCTACGCAGAGCCTCAGCGTCCTCATCTGTGAAGGGGGATGAAGTCACATCTCCCACGATCGCTGTGATATGGAAGTGACCCTGGGTCAGGACACGCTGCATGATCTGCAGAGCCCAGCACAAAATGAAACTGGGGCCCCTTGTTCAAAAACCTTTGTGAATTTCAGGACAGTGACTGCAGGGCATTAAACTCCAAGTCAGACGTCCTGAGGACAGGCCCTTGTGTGACTACACTGGTCAAAGGTCCGGGAAGCAGCCCAGCTGGGGCCTCCTGGGCCTGCTGGGGGCCTGTCCCTTTGAGACCTCCCTGGATGCCTGGCCACCCTCTGTCCACACAGAGCTCCCCTCCACGTCACCTCCTCCTGACCTTCCGACTAATGTTAACAGGAAGCTTCCCGCAGGCAGCACTGACATTTGCTGAAGCTCTGTGGTCGGTTATTGCACCCTGCATTATGGGTGGGGACGCCGTCTCCCTACTATGGAGAAGAGTGAACACTGAGGCAGCTGACTTCATGCCTACAGCCTGTCTTTCTAGTTCTGCCTCCAGGTGTTCTGTGTCCCTGCATCCGGTGCTGTATTATTGTGATGTTTGCTTGGAACCCAGGGAGCAAATGACTCTCCACCATACAGATTCTAAGACAGGGAACTGAGGCCCCAGAGGGGAGGTCCCAGCTGGAGGGCACACAGCTGATCAGTGTCAGAGCCAGAATTCAAATCTATGAACTAATCGGTTCGTTCATGGGGCAAACATAAATTGTGGTCCTACTCTGTGCCAAATCCTGGAAGTCACCAGATGTGGTAAAACTCAATGTCACCTAATGGGGTAAAACTCCCACTGTTTGGTCCTAGAAGGGACCAGTCGCACAGGAGGACACAGATGCTGGTCCCTGTCACCTCAGTGCCGGGCCGCCCCCGGTTTCCTATCCTGGCACGATTTCACTGCAGCCCAACAGGTTGGGAGGAAGGGGGCATTAACCCACTTGACAGAGGAGGAAACTGAGGCCCAGAGATAAGGCCCCCAGCTAGGGAGGGGCTGATGGGCCAGGTCCTGAACTGCAAGTCAGCCCTTAGGAGACAGGGTGAACCATGAGTGGGAGTTGGGGAAGAGGACCCGGCCTGGAACGTGTAGGCATCTCTGCCCTCGGCTCCCACCCCCTCCACCTCTGTCATCTCCGCCTCTGAAATGTCCCTTGACCTATTCTAGGTTTGGACATGGCACTGCCTCACAGTATCTGGTGACCTTGAACATATCTGCTGTGCATCTGAGAATTGTTGATGCCCAGGCTGACCGTCGAGGGGGCTGGGGAGTTCGGCTAAGGAGGGGGTGTGAGCACACAGTACGTGCTCAGTTCTCTGATCCTCCCCATCCCCTGCTGCAATCACCGCGTGGCATGCACTCTACCTGCTGCCCCATTATGGCATCTGTCTCCTTCTCTGCAGCCCCGGGTGCCGGTTGGGTCCAGGTCACTGCCACCTCCCACCGGACCACTGCAACCTCCTTGTACCTGGTCCCCCTGACTCAGGCTTCCCTCCCATCCATCCTACTGAGCAGCCTCCCTATAGCACGTAACCACCTTGTCCTCCACTGCAACACACACACACACACACACACACACACACACAAGACCCCCAGCCCTCCGTGGCTCCTCTAACCTTAGGTCAAAACCTGAGCTCCTATACTTGGTATTTGATCTCCCTCTGAGCTACCCTCAACTTCTCCTCCACCCACAAGGACATGTGCCCCCAAAGTGCCCCCCTACTCCAGCCACTAAGATCCGCTCATCACCTCTGGGATGGAAGAGATATTTAATCAAAGGAGGCTTGGTTAAGGAATGTGGGCAGGACAGGAAGACAGGAGAGCTACACAACCAGGAAGGGCCTTCCCAACCTCCAGGCATCCTGATAGTGGGGGCCAAGCCGACTCCTGCCTCTGGCTTGGGGTCTCCCTAACCCTGCCTCAAGGCTCACCCTCTCTCTTGTCTCTCAGTTTGGCAACCCTCCATTCCTCCAAATTCTTGCTTTGCCTTGTGGGGTATCTGCTAAGCCAGGGGCTGGCCTCCCAGAATCTCTTATGGTAAAGCACCTTAAAAAAAAAAATCCACATCCTGGACTAAGTCCTATTTTCCAGAGAGCAGGGAAGCATTAATCACCACTAGCGCCTTCCTTGTCTTCTTGGAAACTGCCATCTCTGAGCTCTGTGATAAGGAATTAGGTCCTGATTAAAGGAAGCCGACACTTCTGAGATCACATTTCCCTGTGCTTAGAGAGGGCAAAGCAGCAAGGGAGGAGGAGGAGGAGGGAGAGGAGAGAGAAGGGGGTGCAGGGGAGGAGAGACAGAGAGACAGGAGGCAAGGCTGCCATGGGGTGCTTATGCCCAGGTGGCAGCATGGGGCTTTGAGAACACAGCTAGGCCTCAGAGGAGACCCAGGAGGGATGGCAGGTGAGCGTGGGTGAGACCAATAAAACCCACAGAACTGGATATTCGTTTTCCTATCTCTGATGTCTGTACACACTGAAATCTCCACTCTGCTTGGCTATGGCAGAAAGTTGATTTGTTCAAAGAAAATAAGATAAGCTGCCATGCTCTCCTCCTTGAGCTGCATACAAATCTGGTAGGTGGAGTGTGTGTGTGGGGTCACCCAGGCACTGTCGTGCCCACTGCAGAGAGCTCTAGGGCTGGAGATGTTGTGCCACCGGGGCTGGGAGATCTGGAGGCTTTCAACCAACAGGGGCCATTGGAGATCCCGACTCTGTGTTAGGCCACCTGATGGGGGGCAGGTGTGAGGTGGGGGGACTGACCCCAGGCTAGGTGGCCACAGTCTCTGAATATCCCTGGGTCTCCCCAGCTACGGGTGGAAAAAGGGAGAATCTATCAGGTAAACTTGACCTTGCCAGTTCTGATGCCTCCTGTACCTGAGTGAACTGTGGTCCCTTGAAAGCCTCTCCCTCAATTTGAGGGTCTCTTGGGTGTCTCATGTGGGCTCAAAACCCAGCCCACTAACAGCTCTGGTCACAGGTGGAGGGTCCTCTGTGCCCCCTCCTGCTGTCACTGATCTCTACCCAGGAAGCTTGTGGAGGTGCCTGCAGGCTGTCCTGCGGGCTGTGCCCCTGTGGTCAAGCGGTCTGGGTCCTCCTGCTCCCTGGGCTGCCTGGCCTCTGGTCACCAGAGGCGGGTCGGGCTCCACCCAGAAACAGAGAAGGCTGGCTGCCTCCTCCTGGATCCGTGATGCACTTTCTGTGCCAGCCCCTGCTGACGATGACACTAAAGAAATCAAGGTTCTCAGCCTGCCCTTTGGAAATGCCACATCTCGTGAGGGGATGGGCCGTGAGCCAGGGGAACGGGCACAGGGGCACAGGGGTGGGAGTGGCCATGCCTCAGAGGGCATTCATGGGTCCAGTCCGGGTCAGTTGATTGCCAGTCTCCTGCCAACATTCATATCCAGCTGTGTGAATGAGTAGGCAATAAATAAATCACAATTTAGTGGATATGGACTTATACACGGGATGTTAGTTCAGAAGCAGTAGAGTAAAGATGAGAATTTATAGGGATTGGGAAATGGCAGGGAGGAGTCCTCTAATTTGGGTTTTGATGGATGAATAGGAGTTTGCCAAGTGGACAAAATAGAGAGAAGGGCATATTAAGAAGAAAGGAATGAGCAGTCAAAGCCAGATGGAAGAGGCAAGAAATAACATGGAATGTCCAGCAAGCCCTGCAGAGTTCAGGAGTAGAAGTGAATCTAGGGTGAGGCCAGGCTGGTTCCACCAGTCCTCTTGCACTCTATCCTCGACCCCCTTCTACTCGCAAGTTTGGTCTGTTAGCAGGCCATTCTGCCCCCTGGCCCAGGATCTCAGCCCTGGAGAGCTGAGGCAGAGCAGCCTGTGCAGAACTGACCTTTGGAGCCATAGAGACCTGGGTTTGAGATGCACTTTCCTCCCCGCCTCAATCCTCTAAGCCTAGTTTTCTCATCTGTAATTTGAGGATCATAATGCCAGCCCATAGCTGGGAGCCTGGGCTGGGGGTGGGTGGTGGTGGTGAGGGGCTGTAGGAGCAGTGTGGGGCCTCAGACCGGCAGGGCTGGATCCCAGGCAGAGGCCTCATTAGAGAGCAGGCCAGGGCCGGTGCAGAGATGGTCAAGCTCAGCTTCTCAGAGCAGGGATGGAGGCCTCGGGCTCAGATCAGTTCCTCCAGCCACAGTGGTGGTCCCTGAGCCCAGGGAGGGATACAGACTGAGGGTGGGGCTGGGGAGCAGGGAGCCTGGCCCTCAGTCCATCTTGGGTGGCCTCTGCCCCCCAAGGCAGGGGTGACCCCTTCTCCAAGGGCCCTTCTGGCTCTGTCACTCTGACCTGTAGGATCAGCTCTCCCTGCAGGTCAAGCTCACCCACAAGCACAGTGAAGGCTCCTGGCATCAGAACAGCCTCTCTCTGTGCCTGAAACCCCCATCAGCGCATATCCCCCTTGGGGTCAGCACTGCCCTCTCTAGAGCCCCTGGGAGGAGGCCGCCTTGACCTCAGGCCAGCGCTGCCTGTGAGCATCTCTGCAGGTCCTGCCTCCCACCCAGAGACACACATCTGCCCAAGGAAACATGTGTTCCTACCTCAGCTCAGCACCACTGCGACCCATGCACACTCCCCTCCCCTCGCCAAAGTATAAAGGTTATTACTGGGCTTGTAGTCGCACAGTGATAAATGCTGGGAGGCTCGACTTTCCTTTCCCCTCTTGTTGGTACAGCAGGGGCCAGGGGTGAGAAGCAGGGAGGGGAAAGGATGCGGGCGGGATTTGGGGCCACATTTCCCCTTGATTTTTATAGAAATGCAAGGCTTCTAGCTGAAGGAAGCACTGCAGCCCTGATGGGTGGGGCACATCCCCTTGAACACTTGGAGGGGGTGGAGCTAGGGGGCTGGAACAGCAGGGAGACAGGGAACCTACAACTTCCCAGAATCCATCGCTCAGCCTGCCCTCGCTGGGCTGTCACGACTGCATCCTCAGCCAGCCCCACGCCGTCATCATGAGTATCCCTGTGCTGGCTGTCCTTATTCCCTTTAGGGTGGCAGTGCAGCACGGTGGTTAAGAGCAGGTCTTGAGATAGCACCCTGGTTCCTCCATGGACTGGTTGTGTGATCCCAGGCCAAGTCACTTAACCTCTCTGAACCTTAGTTTCTTCATCTGTAATATGGGGATAAGAACAGGTGGAACAGAACTGCCCGATCAGGCAGTGATGTTGACACCTTAGTAGGAGCTCTGTAGGTCTTTACCACTGTCCACTGCTCTTTTGTGATGTAAATGAGTCTCACAGCTCTCAAGTGATGTGTGAGGTCACTAAGCTTCCAATCCCCTTCTTTTGCTAAGAAGCTCCTGGTTTTCTTTTGGAGGGACTCCCTGCCCCCATTGTCAGTCTCCTAGATCAGGATGGCACGACCTGGGCCCACGCTGATCCGGACACGCCTTTTGCCATGAACACAGTGATTGGCTCTGAGGGGTATGTGGCCTAACTGTGTGAGCTGGAGCTGGGCTCCTAGGGACAGACTCCTGCACCCAGAGCGGCAGTGCTGCTGAGACAGCCAGCCCGGAGGCATCAGGAGTGAGAGACGTGAGAGGTGGAGGCCAGAGGAACCTGGGAGGTCCTGGGAGATTGTGGGGACCCCTGGTGAAGCCAGGTCAGAACTGGAACTCCCTGTGGAGTTTTCAGCTATTGCAGCCATTAAGTTCCCATTTTAAGTCAATTTGGGTTGGTTTTATATTATTTGCACAATCCTCCCAGTTGCTGTGTCTTTGCAGGGAGGAGCCCTGGGAGTGAGGCATAGGAGCCCGACATTTCCCGAGCGACTGCTCACATCAGAAATGGGGAGGGGAGTCCATGTTTCTTCCCACATTATCACAGCACTTCCCCTTTCCACCACGCCCCTTAGAATTGATCTTCTTTTACGCACGAGGACACACCGAGGCCCGCGGACATGGGGTGATTTCCCCAAGTACCCAAATTGCGAGCTGTCCAGCCACTTTCCCATTCCCTCTGAGTGCTCAGTCCCTGGGGTGTCAGAGGACGAGGCCCAGCGGACCTGGTCTGGCCATCCTGCCTGTCTTGGGCAGCCCCACTCCTACCTGGACCAGCCTAGAAAGTTGCACAGGTGAGTCAGGTCCCCCAAGCAAGAGTCAGGGGGAGGCGCATGGTGTGGGCCTGAAATCTCTGAACCCTGGCAAAAGACAGATTTAGACACTTAGGGTTTAAAAATAATAATAATTTAAGAAGAAATCTATCCCGTTGAAAACACACACTGAATTAAAGGGCTAAGTTCTCCTCTCTGATTCTAAAACCATCATTCTCTTTCTCTGCTTCCTCCCCTCCCCCACCCCCATGCGCATCTCTTCTCTCCCTCTCCCCTCCCCCTCCCCCAGCCACGACCTGCAGTCCTATTGCCATCTGACCACAGAGCTGAGCAGCTGAGGCCCTGCTCAGCCATCAACGGGCACCATGGCAGGTCACCTTCCACCTGCACATTCCCGTGGCCACAGTGACACTTGGGACAGGTGCTGACAGGCCTGGAGGAGGGCGTCGGGGCCTGAGCTGGACTCCTGGGGGAGGACAGAGCTGAGGTTGCTCAGGGGGGTTTGGGGTCCCTGCCCTACCCCCCTCCCAGTGAAGAAGCCATTAGGCCACCTGACCTGGCATTTGCCTCTAGCGTCCCTGAAGATCCTGACCCCCCCCCCCCCCACCTCCTGGGGAGGACTCTAGGAATAGGCATCCGGGAGAACGATGCTGGGGCTACGTCTAGCATCTGTCACTCCTTATGACATTGACTGGGTGCTGCCACATGCCAGCATGTTCCCCACGTCACCCGGGTGCCCAATCCACCCTCCCCGCTGAGGAGGTGGACGCCCAGGGAGGACAAACATCAGGTCAAGGGCACGGGGCCAGGAAGCAGCAGAGCCAGAATCAAACCCAGTCTGTGAATCCCTGGGCCCTGGCTCCTCCCACAGGGAGGGTGCTCGGGGGTTTTGTCACCCACTCACTCATTCTCTCACTCCTTCAGCAAACACCAGGAGTCTGGTCCTTGGGAAGTAACAGAGAAGTCACAGAGCCCAGAGGGGCTCTGAGGGGCTATGGGAGGGAAGCCACTGACTTGGCCACGAGGAGAGGGGGAGGGGAGCTGAATCAAGGCTCTCTGGCTTAAGTGATGAACTAGGCGCTCAATACATGGACTGGTGGGGGCAGGGAGGAGGGGGCACAGACCCCAGGGGAGGGGCAGCTGGGCTGTGGGAAAGGAAGCACCAGACCCCTTCTCCTCCCTCATCCATGCCCCATCCTCTCTCTCTGCAGTCCACAAGGTGACTTGGGACTCTAGCCAAGGGACCCTCTCTCCTCCCACAGAGACTGGCCAGGGTCTCTCAGGCTGAATCCAAGCCTGGCTGGCCTGGCCTGGCTCAAGTGTCCAGTCCTGGTCCAATTGGCTAAGGACAGGGGTCAAATGGTCCCATCCCTGAGATGCCCTCCCCTCCCAGGGCTGAAAGCAGTCAGTGTGTGAGACGGGGAGGTGCTGAGAGCTGTGCAGGGGCCCCAGGATGGTTGGCTACAGAAGGCACGGTGGGCAGAAAAGGGTACCACCCAGCAGCTGCTGTGGAGCCATCAGGAGCTTGGGGGCTGCACGGGGAGCGGGAGTGTGCCAAGCAGGGCATGGGTCTTGCGGGACACAGAGGGGACAGCTCAAGGGTCACCGAGGAGCTCAGTGTCCTGCCAACGCTGGTGGGGTGATGGGTCATGAGTTTTCTTTCTCACACTAAGGAGAATGATCCTGTCAGATAAAGCATCATTCTCCTTTACAGCATCCTATTTTTTCCCTGCTTTCCTCGTCCCAGGCTGCAGTGTTTTTGTTTTGGCCACGAGGCTTGTGGGATTTTAATTCCCCGACCAGGGATTGAACCCGGGCCCGCAGCAGTGAGAGTGCGGAGTCCTAACCACTGGACCGCCAGGGAACTCCCTGCAATGGTTTAATTCATTAGTCTGGTTCCTTGATGGTCGCTACTCTTCACCACAGGACTATCACTCCCAGGAGGGCAGGACCCTGTCTGTCCCCTTCACCCCTGTAGTCCCAGGAGGAGCCCTGCTGGACCGTGGAAGGTACCAAATTCATGTGAGTGGATTGAATGAATGAATCAATGAATGAATGCTAAGAGGGAGCAGAAGTCTCAAAAGAGAAGGAAATAACAATCTCTGGTTTTATGTTTTTTTCAAGCAGTTGTTATAGGTATCATCATCCTTAATAACCACAAATCTCATCATGAACTTGGTAAGTACCGGTCTCTGTGCTGAGAGCTTTATACCCGTTTTCTCTTTTGAACTCCAACCACAGCCTTGGAGGAGGCGAGGATGCTCTCAGGTCTTACATGGGAGGGCAGGGGACCCTCGGGTGCAAAGTGCCTGGGGGCTGTCGCTGGTGAAGAGCAAAGATGGAACTCGAGACCCTGTCCCCCCCTCTCCCATGGGATTCCAGGTCCCTTTCAGAACTGCACGCCATCTGCCCTACTGTGTGCAGGCCCTGTGCTGGGTACTCCCTCCCGGACCTCATGGTGAATCAGCAACACAGATGCATAAACAGTTAAAACCAAGAGGGTGGGGTTGAAAAGATAAAGGATAGGGTGGCTGCAGGGAGGAGGCATGGGGTCGAGATTGACATTATATTTAAGATACCACTTTAAGGCTTGTCCAGCCCCTATCTGGGTGTGTGCAAGGAATTGCACTTGGGGTCTGTCCCTGACTATGGGGAGACCTTGGGCCTGGGTCTCACTTCTAGAATATGCTAGTGTATGCCACGGAGGCCACGCTGTGTGGTGAGCCAGGGCATACCCTCGGCACAGATGGACCTGGGCTCACGTTCTGACTCTGCTGTTACACGGGTCATGTCCCAGTGGGTGATGTCTTTTTGAGCCTCAGTTTCATTTTCTGTAAAATAGGATGACAGTAATCCTCCTTCATAGAGTGGCTGCAAGGGTTAAGAGAAATGGGTGAGAGCAGCGAGCAAAGAGCAGAGAGCATGAAGGACTGTGATTTACTATCATCATCCTGATGGTATGCATGGGCAGGGCCTCGCCTGTCCTGTCGCTGCTGCATTCCTGGGGCCTTGTGCTGGCCTGGCGCACAGTAGGTGCTCAGAATCCACTGCCAGTGGCTGGGGATCTCCTCTGTGTTGCTGGATGGGCCTCCCTGATGCCGGAAGGTACAACAGCATAAGCATGTGACTCAAAGAAGGAGAAATTTTGTGGAATTCTCAGTCTCTCTTTTCCCTTCGGCCCTGATCCATTTCCTTATTGACTCAGAAACTTAACATGCCAGCTGGGCTCTGGCAGAACTGGCGGCTGACTGACAGGGAGCCAAGGTCTCAGTGCCCTTTGCTCTGGCTTTTATCTGCCTGATTTCATGTGGCTGGAGCCCCGGCTGCCACTCAGCTGGAAAAATGTCCAAACTGTATTAAATCACAGGATGCTGGCAGGTGACAGGAGAACACTTGTCACTTACCTTTGCCGGTCCTCTGGCTCCCAAGCGCCCCCGGGGGGGAGGGATCATTTTTGTCTGTCTCACTGTGCTCTGAGAGCCTGGCGCATCTCCTGGTCCTCCGCCATAATCACTGTGTAGATGTGATTTTCTCCGAATGAGAGGGGACGTGGTCAGGTGTACTCACCCACAAGGTGGTCCAACAGCCTCCTCTGAGGGCAGTGTCAGGGTGTAGATCCCAGCAGAACAGACAGATTGCAGTCGGCTGCTGAGCCAAGGTTATTTTCCCCCTTTAGTCTTTATTAGCATATGTATTTTTAAATTCTGAGAGTGTCCTAGTCAGCTCGGGCTACCATAACAAATAGCATATATTGGGTAACTTAAACAACAATTTGTCTATTTAGTTCGGGAGGCTGGAAGTCTGAGATCAGGGTGCCAGCATGGTCGGGTTCTGCTGAGGGATTTCTTCCTGGCTGGTAAATGGCCTCCTACTCACCATGTCCTCATATGGTGAGAGAAAGACAGAGACAGAGAGAAAGAGAGAGAGAGAGACAGAGAGAGTGAGCAGTCTGGTGCCTCTTCTTATAAGGGCACCAACCTCACTATAAGGGCGCCACCCTCATGACCTCATCTAACCCTAATTATCTCCCGAAAGCCCCATTTCCAAATACAATCACAGTGTGGGGTGGGGTTAGGGCTTCAATGTGAGAATTGGGGGAAGGGACACAATTCAGTCCAGAGTAGAGAGTAACACAATCTCACTGTTAAACATTCAAATATTGTAAGAGTGTATAAAGAGTAAAATAGCTGATTCACTTTGTTATACAGCAGAAACTAACACAACATTGTAAACCAACTATACTCCAATAAAGATGTTTAAGAGGGCTTCCCTGGTGGCGCAGTGGTTGAGAATCCGCCTGCCGATGCAGGAGACACGGGTTCGTGCCCTGGTCCGGGAAGATCCCACATGCCGCGGAGCACCTAAGCCCATGAGCCATGGCCGCTAGGCCTGCGCGTCCGGAGCCTGTGCTCTGCAACGGGAGAGGCCACAACAGTGAGAGGCCCGCATACCACAAAAAAAAAAAAAAAAAAAAAAGATGTTTAAGAAAAAAAATTGCCCTGTTCCCTTCCCTTAGTCTCAAACTACTTCCTGGATGAAACACTAGAAAATCATCACCATCATCACCACCACCTTCATCACCACCATCATCATCATCATCATCTTGCTCTCTTGTGTTCTCCATGATAAGCCTTTGGCTACATTAGCTCAGTTAATCCTCACAGCAACCCCATGAGGTAGACACTTGTTATTCTCATTTTCAGGATGGGTAAACTGACGCTCAGAGCAGTGGAGTGAACCCCACAATACTCCACTGATAACTATTAGTGAGACTGAAACCCAGGTCCGTGGGTTTCTAAGTCCTACTCTTTCCACTATGGCTTATATATTTCTATGCATATTCTAAACTTTCTTTCTTTTACAACATACGAATACTTGGTACACGCTAATTTGTAATTTGCTTTTCATTTGCGAATATCTCCCCACGTAAATCATCTCTGTCTTTCACTGGCTGCCTGGTGTCCTGTTGTAACAGGCACCATCTTTTATTTTAGTTCCCTCTAGATGTAGTTTTGTATTTAGGTGACTTTTTTTTTTTTTCTAATTTGCCTTTACAAGCAACATTGCCTGCCATTTTGTTTTCTCTCATTTATTTAAAATTATTTCTAATTATTCAAAGCCTTAAAGCAATCCCTCTTATTGTTATATATTCAAGCAGGTCATACAGAGAAAAACTACCTCTGTGCTGCATTCCCCTCCAAAGCCCATCCCGCCTCATACCACTGACATGGGTGTGATATGGAACCCTCACAGACCCTTATCGTTGCATTGATACACCACACACATATGCAGGCTTAATTTTATTTTATTTTTTATTAATCTTTATTGGAGTATAGTTGCTTTACAATATTTTGTTAGTTTCTGCTGTACAGCAAAGTGAATCAGTTATACGTATACATATATCCACTATGTTTTAGGTTTCCTTCCCATTTAGGTCATCACAGAGCCCTGAGTAGGTTTCCCTGTGCTATAAGTAAGTTTTCCTTAGTTATCTATATTATATATAGTAGTGTATATATGTCAATCCCAATCTCCCAATTCATCCCGCCCTCTCTCCCCTCTTTGTAACCACAAGTTTGTTTTCTGCATCTATGTCTCTATTTCTGCTTTGCAAATAAGTGCATCTGTACCCTTTTTTTTTCTAGATTTCATATATAAGCAATATTACATGATATTTGTCTTTCTCTTTCTGACTTACTTCACTCTGTATGACAATCTCTAGGTTCAATCATGTCATTGAAAATGGCATTATTTTGTTCCTTTTTATGGCTGAATAATATTCCATTGTATATATGTACCACATCTTCTTTATCCATTCCTCTGTCAATGGACATTTAGGTTACTTCCATGTCCTGGCTATTGTAAATAGAGCTGCAATGGACATCACAGCTAAAAGTTATCATATTATATGTATTAGTGCATCTAGCTTTTTAATAATTTACCAATATCATAGACATCTTTCTATGTCAGTATACAGAGAGGGACCTCACTGGTTTTAATGAAGTGATTTATCTCAAATACTTGGCTATTTCTCTTTTCTTCCTTCCCTTCTCTCCCTCTCTGTCCCTCTCCCTCCCCCTCTCTCTCTCCCTCTTTCCTTTGCTTTCTCCTTTTCTTTCGCCATTTCCCATTTCCCTATAATAGATAATAAGGTTGTTTCCATTTTGTCCTCTGCATGAACATCCTTACACTGCACTGAACATCCTTGTGCGAGCCTTGCTGTGCTCTCATGGGAATTTGTCTCTAGTATCGAAACCTAGATGTGGAATTGCTGGGCTGAGGGTTTGCCAGGCAAGGTCTTGTCTGAGACCACAGGAGGCTGGGGAAGATCTGGGTCGTGGGCGCCAGGGGACTGTTTGCTGTAGGCAGCATGAAATGATGGAAGGGGTCTGCCTTTTACCTAATAGTCCGCTGTCTGAGGCCATGTTCTCGGACAGCTCCTAGGGACATTGCCAGTGCCTGTGGTGAAGGTTTGTTTTTATACATGAGGTAGTGTAACCATTGGACAGAATGCCTCCCGTATGCTGTTTGGCTTCCTCCCTGGGATTTTCTCCTGGAACTTTTGGAGGAAGTTCTCTATTGCCTTTGGGGTCATGGGGTTGGCAACAGCTTGGGGCTAGCTTTCTGGCTCATGGGGCATGCCCTGGGTACAGTAAGAGTAATGATGGCCACTTTGCAGAAAGAGGAAGAGACAAGCGGAGATAAAAGATGGTATAGGAGAGAGTATGGTGGCCTGAGCCCCTAGCTCTGGCTGTTCTTTCTTTAGTCCTGAGAGCTTCTGAGCCTCTTCTCCAGCTCTGGGGCCAACCATCCCCCTCTAAAGCCTCAGCTGCTGAACTAGTGTCTGTCGCTGCAACCCAGAGTCTGGATGGAGGCTGGGAGTGGGCTCATGAGGTTATGAGGTCTCTGGAATGGCAGAGAGTGGATCCTCTCAGTTCATACAAGGCTCTCCTGTGACCCAACCCAACTTCCTGACTTCAGGGTCTCGTCCTCTTTCCCACACTCCAGTCTGCCCACTCTGTCCTCCGAAGCACAGGTCTGGCTTTGTCATAACCTTTTTACTCCTCAGTGGCTTCCCCTTGCTCTTAAGGTCAAGGTCATACTCCTCGGCCCAGTGTGCGGGGCCCTGGAATGGCTGGCTTCTGAACATCTCCTTGCTCACTCCCCACGCCTGCACACCTTACATTCTAGCTGGACCAACTTCTACCTGTCCTTAACAGCTCTCTCTCCTCCAAGCACATGCTGTCTACTCGGCCTGGATGCCTTCTTTCCTCTTTTATACTTCCTCCCCACTCCTGATTTCTGGATGACTTGTCTTTCAAGCTTGGAATTAAATGCCCCTTCCTCCAGGAAGCCGCCTTGCTGCCCTCCTCTGCACTCAGCGTCTTACGTAGCACAGTGCTATCCAGTTGTGTGATGATATGGACCTTCCAGTAGCTGGAACCCCAGGAAGACAAGCTTCGTGCCCACAGGGCACATCGCAGTGCCTCTTGCACCTGGCACAGGGCCCAGTAAGTACCCATGTAGTTACTCAGTGAATAAGCCAGGTAAACAGGTGCAGGGCAGGTGAAACACCACGGCCATAGAAACAAGGACAGACCTGGGACCAAAATCTGACTCCAAGCTGACTAGATCCTGCCAGTCACTTTCCTCCAGTGCAAATATGATCATTATTACCCCCTTCTCTTCGGCACAAGATAATGAATGTGAAGGTGTTTGGCAAATGCATTATGCAAATATTAATCTTTAATGGAACTCAGGGTCAGTAAGACTCAACGTTGCACAAATTGTTCTGCCAAATCCAATAGTGTTTCTTTAAGACAAAAAATGCAAACATCTCAGGTATAGGGCAGGGGGGAAGCAGAAACACACATTCAGTGAAGTGCTACAATATGCCAAGCTCATATCAGGCATATGCAAATATTAATTTTCTACATAAAGAACTTTACAAGTTTTGTTAGGTTTCTTATTGCCCTCAGAAAGTTTGTAAAATTCCTCTTCTCTTGGAAATGGCATCTTTATCTCTGTATATTGATTTTGAATCCAGCAAATATGTTAAACTCTCTTATCATCCGTGGGCTCTTTTGGGTTTTCCAGAGAGGCAAACACAGCATAGGCAAATATGACAGTTTTTGCTTTTCTTTTCCAACCTGTATACTTTTCATTTCTCTTTCTTTTTAAGTGCTCTAGAAAAGACCTCCCATGTTGAATATTAATAATGTTGGCAGCCGTCCTTGTCTTGCTCCTGATCTTAATTTTAAAGGGAAAGCTTTCAACATTTCACCACAAAATATGATGTTTGCTGTAGGCTTTTTGGCAGAAGCCCTTTTATTCCTTTCATTCCTAGTTTGCTAAGAGTTTTATTGTGAATGAATGCCAACTTTTATCAAATGGCCTTTCTGCATCTATTTAGATGACCGTATGCTTTTAAAAGATCTGCTAAGGTGATCAATTACATTAATTCATCAACTAACGCTAAACTAGCATCACATTCCTAGGAAAAACCAAACCTGGTCATAATATATTATCTAATTTATTCATTGCTGGAATTTTCTTGCCAATTTTGCATGCACGCTTGTGAGTGTGCTCCATAATTTCCCATTTTGGGTCTGACTTTGGATTTAAGGTTTTTATGGTCTCATAAATGAAAGTATTAGCACAAAACTGGAATGATTTCTGTCTTAAACGTTTGGGAGAACTCACTTATAAAACCATGTGGATAAAGTGCTTTGTGGGAAGATTTCTACTACTGATTCAATTTAATGATTACAAAGTTATGGAGATTAAAAAATTTCTCTGGGTCAGTTTTGGTAGTTATATTTTTCTAGGAATATATTCTATTAATCTAAAATTTTAAATTTATTATACAGTTGTTCATACAAATTTCCATGTATTATCTCTGTAATTTCTGTGGTGATTTCCCTTTTCTGTGGCTTATATAGCTTTTTTGTGCTATCACTCTCTCTCTATTTTTGTTCAATTTTACCAGAGTCTTCTCTGTTTTTAAATTTTTTCAGAGAGCAAAATTTAGCTCTGTTAATCCTCTGTGTTATATGTGGGATTTAACCTCTCTGTGCCTCAATTTCCTCATGTGACAACTGCTGGGAGATACAGTCACCTACATCAACATGTCTGGAGAGCTCAGAAGGTCTGAGGTTGGTTGGAAGTTGGCCAGGGCTGTTCAACAGGGCAGGGATGGATGAGGGGGCAGGGAAGGGCAGCTGTGCTCCCAGGTGGGGAGTGGAGGGGAGGGGAATTTTCTGTGGACCGTGTTGCTATGGATTGAATGTTTGTGTCCCCCCCCCTCAAAACTCATGTGTTAAAACAAACAAACAAACCAAAAAACTCATGTGTTGATACCAACTCCCTAGTGTGATGGTATTAGGAGGTGGGGCCTTTGTGAGGTGATTAGGTGATGGGAGTGGAGCTTCATGAATGGGATTAGTGTCCTTCTAAAAGAGACACAGAGAGATCCCTTGCGCCTTCTGCTGTGTGAGCTCACAAAGAGAAGACGACTGTAATGAACCTGGAAGAGGGCTCTTACCAGACACCAAGTCTGCCGGCACCTTGAGCTTGGACTTCCCAGCCTCTTGAACAGTAATGAGTGAGCTTCTGTGGTTTATAAGCCACTTAGTCTATGACACTTTTGTTATAGCAGCCCCAAGTGGAGTAAGACACATGTGGAAGACACAGACTTTCACTGAACCTTGAATAATCTCATTGGGAGCCCTTCCTGGGGGGAAGGGGATCCCAGCAGTGGGTGGACTGAACAAGGAAGACCTTTGGGTTCGGGGTGGCACACAAAAGATCAACCACATAGCATGCCCTTTGTCATGGAACAGTGTAGCTCCAATGACCACAGCTCTCTGTGCCACAGGAGACAACTGGCATGGGCACACCCACTGTGCCCGGGACCTCCACAGCTGGGGGAGGACCACAGACAGCCTCAGTCAAGTGTAAAATGGCGCCCCTTTTCCCTAAAGTCTTCCCGTCCTCTGCCAGGATCCTAGAGGGGAAAGGGGAGGGAACAAGCAGAGCTTGTACTCCACCTCCACACTTCCCCAGCTGGGGTCTCTGAACCCTGGTGGGTCCTGAGCTGGGGATGGGGGGACCTGACTGGATCTTTTCATGCTGATAAGTGGGCAGGCCTTCATTCCACAAGATGCTGTTACAGCTGAAGGTGAGCTCAAGGTTGAACCAACTATGGTGCCTGTTGGGGGTGAGTAGGGGCCTCAGAGGGAGCCTGTTTGAAGGCAGGGCTGGGGGAATTGATGCTATTCCTGTTTCTGCCCCATCCGATTCTTTCTGTTCAGTGAACTGGTAGCATATTCATTAGGTATTTTTTGAAAAGAAAAGGAGGCTTGAGGACTCCCATCTATCCCTTTCTGGAAGCTTGTGTCTCTAGGCTTACTTATAATAGCAAACATTTGAGAACAATCCAATCAACCCAACACGAGGAGTTCCGTTACTAAACTCAAGATGGTCCACTTGGCAGAACGTTCCACCGTGAACAAAAACAGCTGTGAGATAGGCTATGAGGTTACACTCGTAACCACACAGTGATCGCTCAAAACCATAACGTTAAAAGACAAAACCATAACCGAGAACACGCCAGGACACTTAATTATAAGCTCAAAACAAAGAGCACTGGAAGCAAGGAAATGGAAATGTCAAAAATAGTTCTTTGTGGAGTGTTGAGAATATTCATTTTTTTCTTTAGCTTTAACTATTTTTTCTTTTAAAATAGAATTTACTGTTTAGAACAGTTTTAGATTTGCTGAAAAATTGAGAACGTAGCATAGAGACTCATTAAATATCCTGCACCCAATTTCCCCTACTATTAACACCTTATATCACTCTGGGATATTTGTTACAATTAATAAACCAACATTAGGACAGCATGATCAACTAAAGTTTACTTTATTCAGATTTCCTTAGTCTTTACCTAATGTCCTTTTTCTGGTCCAGAATCCTGTCCAGGATGCCACGTTATGTTTAATCATCATGGCTCCTTAAGGCTTGGCTGTGACAGTTCCTCAGACTTTCCTTGGTTTTGACGACCTTGACATTTTTGAGGAATACTGGACAAATTTATTTTTGGATGTCCTTTTATTGGAATTTGCTTGATGTTTTCCTCATGATTAGACTGGGGCTGTGAATTTTTGGAAGGATGGCCACAAAGTCTCTTTTTCATCACGCCTTGCCAGGGTGCATATTATCAACATGATTTCTCACTGCTGGTGTTGACCTTGATCACCTGGCTAAGGTGATGCTTGCCAGGTTTTCCTGTGAAGTTACTCTTCCCCGCCACATGCATTTCCATGCTGTGCTCTTTGCAAGGAACTCATTATGTGCAGCCCACACACGAGTAGGAGCCATGCCGCCCCTCCAAGAGGGCAGAATATCTACATAAATTACTTGGAATTCTTCATGGCAGATTTTTCTCCCATGAATAATTTATTAAATTAATAAACATAATAAATATATTAATTTACTAACTTATTCAATCATTTATATCGACCTGGACTCCTGGATATTTATTGGAGTCTTTGGGTTTTATTCCAATACGACTTTATTTTGCTGTTCAAATTGTTCTAACTTTGACCATTGGGAACTCTTTCAGTTGGCTCCTGTGTCCCTTTGTCATATCGCCATCAATGTGGCTTTTTGTTGTTGTTGTAGCTTTGTGGGGCACCTCCCTATTTTCTGGCCCTACAGTCTGCTCCAGGATTGTTTTGTATATTTCCTGCCCCAGTCCTAGAATCAGCCATTTCTTTAAGGAATCCTGGTTTGTTTCACTGGAGAATGATATGAGGGACCAAAATCCGGGCATTAATTGTGCTTATTGTGACTGGGGTGTCATTTCTTTTAGGCCCTCTCAACTGATGGAGCAAAGAGCTATACAGATGTATGCTAACTGATTCATATACACGTGTCCAAAAATATTTCTATACACAGCTGTCAGTATTGATATTAAGCAACACAGAGATCATGCTGTTGTTTCCAACTCTAATCCATAACCTCATGAATCATTCCAGGCTCCTCCCCTTGCTTATAAAGAAAATCCTACTCTAACAGTGAGAAATCTGGCTCCCACAGTCCCTCATTCGTCTACTTAATTGTTCAATTCCAGAGTATACATACACGCATGGCAGTATCAGAATTGTTCATTGGTATCCCCTTGGGAAACAACTTTGTCCACCAGCACACAGTTCTTATGTACTGTTCCTTTTATCTTAGTCTTACAGAATCCACTCATTTCCAAAGCTACTTAGGTCAGCACTTTCCCCCTCCACTCTCTTTACTCAGGTTATTTCTTACATTTGCAAAACAGTTAGATTCTCTGACCACCTACACGATGTTTTAAAGATTTGTATACACTAAGACTTACTCTTCGTGCTGTAAAGTTCTATGGGTTCTGATAAATACACAATGGCATGTATCCGCCATTACAGTATCATACAGAATAATTTCAACATCCTAAAATATACCATCCTTCAGCTATCCAACCTGTGCAACCACTAGATGATACTTTTACTGTCTTAATAGTTTTGTCTTCTCTAGAATGTCATATAATTAGAATCACATTATATAGCCTTTTCAGACAGGCTTCTTTCACTTAGTGACATGCATTTAAGTTTCATCTATATCTTTTTATAGCTCGAAAGCTCATTTCTTTTTATCACCGAATAATATTCCATTATGTGGATGTACCACATTTTATTTACTCACTTATCTATTTAAGGATACCTTGATTGTTTCCAGGTTTTGGTGATTGTGAATAAAGCTGCTATAAATATTCGTGTGCAGATTTTTGTGTGAACATAAATTTTCAAATCATTGGGTAAACACTTAGGAGTGTGATTGCTGGATCATAAGGTTAAGACTATGTTTAGCTTTGTAAGTAACTGCCAAACTGTCTTCCAAGGTGGCTGTGCATTTTGCACCCCCATCAGCAATAAGCGAGAGCTCCTGTCACTCAGCATCCTTGCTAGCATTCGGTATGGTCAGGTTTTGGGATGTTATCTTTGCTAGTAAGTGTGTTGGCTCCTCATCCTGTGGCTTTCTTGAGTTTCTCACTCTCCAGCTAGTCCTCCCTCAGCCTCCAGTTCCTCAAAATCACCATGAGGTGTTCCTACTGGTTTATGGCTCAAGCTGCTTCTGAGGAGAGTTTAATCAATGGACTGTTTACAAAGGTGAGGTCAGGGCAAAGGGACACCACAAAGTTGGGTTGATGATCCAGCTGCACTCACAGTGAGCAGGGCATGAGCTCCATCTATTCCCTCAAGGACAGCTGTGTGTCCTTGGGCAGCTGTCTCTCCCTCTCGGGGCCTTGCTTTCCCTATCTGGCCAATGAGGGAATGATACTAAGTGGTCTCCCAAGCACCACCTGACTCTCCATGGCTCTGACTCTGATTCTCATTTGCTCATCTCAGCAGACAAACGCCACCCAGTGATATCACCTCACTGCAGGGGAAGCCACTGCAGGGGGTGCAACATTGAAAGGCTGAGCACATCCACAGTCCATGGTTAATTACACCGGCTTCTGTTTACTGCTTCCCTAATTCCCCAAGCAAACATCTCCATTACCGGGAGTAGTTTACTGGCGCTAGCTGCCGCTGGGAGGAGTAGAAGCTTCGAGACGTGCCCCCACCACTTGGGGGGAGCAAGGAGTGTTTCGGGACTTTGGGGCTCTCAGGGCTGGCCCTCCCAATCCTCTGCACACCCCACCCTCTTCTGGGAATCTGCAGACTGCAGCCTAAGTGTTAAAAGCATTAGCTTGGGAACCCGGTGGACCTGGGTTCAGTCCAGCTCTGTGCCTCACTCCCTGTGTGACCTCAGGCAGGTCGTTCACGTGCCCTGCGCACAGGAGGGCTCCCCATCTTCAGCCCCTGCTGCTCGCAGCACCACACAGCTCTCTAGAGCCGCAGGGAAGAGGGGCTGGAAGTAGGCTCCACTTCCTGCCTCCCCACTTGGAGGAGATGCTGCCTTAGCCCTCAGGCTTTGTAAAGTGATGGGACTCCGCGAGTCAAATGCTGGGGCCACTGCAGAACCAGGGTGTTCTCTGGAGCAGGTGCTTGACAAGGGCTTGTTATATGCCTGAGGCTGAAGCTCTGGCACCAAGTGGATTCTCTCCATGCAGACTTGTTGGGAATTTTTCTCGGCCTGGTTGGTGAGAGCACCCACTCCTGGGTGGCTTGGTGAGGGCCGATGCAGGCTGGGGCAGCAACTGCCACCTGGTTTTGGGGGTTTTCTCTGGGCCTGGCCTCGGTGGGTCCCGTGGCTCCCCTGACCCTGGACAGAACCTGGTCTGGGGAGAGGGAGCCTTGGACAGCTGAGCATGAGCCCAGAAGAGGCCTTTGACTCATGAACTACTGGATTTAGATGGATTTAGCAACCGGGTTTCCCACTGATTTCTAGGGGAAGGGAGGATGGATTTACAGCTCCTAAAACAGGCGTGCGGCCTTGCCGCAGATCTGCGCCAGGCAGTGGGCAGGAAGTTATCGACATCACCTCTGACCTTGGGAGGGAAAGATAATGAGGTTTAGAAAAATCCATCTGTGTGGGGTTTATACTGGAGCCGCTGAAGATGCACCTTCTTCTTCTGATGCACGTGCACAGCTCTGTAGATGCCAAAGGGAGAGGATGGAGAGAAAGTGGGTCCTTTTCCCCTCTCCTTCCCGCTCTCAGAGGAGGCTCTGGCTTTGCAAAGGATTGAAACCTGCAGAGTTTCCGGCAGACAAAGTTTGGAACTCGGGCGATCTCTGGAGCCCTGGGGGTGGCTACCCAGCCTGCCCTCCCTACAGGCCCCAGCTGGTCCCCTGTCCCTGCAGCCCCCTCCCCTCAGCTGGGGCCCATCAGTCGCCCCGCAGCCTGGGAACAAGGAAGGGAGGAGGAAACTGCCTTCACTGTGGGTTTGGGAACAGGGAGCCCTGGGTCTGAATTCTGGGGACTTCTTCCCTTACTGGCTGTGGGACCTTGGGCCAGTTCCATGCGCACCCCGGACCTCAGTTCCCTCATCTGTGAAATGGGATATGAGGAGACTTCCCTCCGAGGACAGCTGTGGGACGAGATGAGGCGGAAAGGGCACAGCCCTTGACACATGGTAGGTGGGATGTGGGTCCAGACACTATGCATCTGAGTTAAAGAGCTGGCTTTGACAGCCGTCATCTGTGTGGTTCTGGACACAAGCCTTAGCCTCTCAGAGCCTCAGTTTGCTCATCTGTAAAATGGGGAGGATGATAAAGATCTCAGTCATGATGGACGGACTTTTACAGGCCAGGCACCGTCCTACATGCTTTACATGTATAGACCTTATAACAATCCTACAAAGAGATAGCACTGTTAGCCCCAGTATACAGGTGAGGAAACTGAAGGTCAAACAGGGGAAAGAACTTGCACAGGGTAACTAGGAGGTGGTGGAGGCAGGATTTGAACCCAGAGATTCTGGCCCCAGACTCACACTCCTTCCTGCTCTCTGGGGATCAGAGGTTCCCCACAGACAAAAGGCGTGAATGGGCTGTGCCAACTTTAAAGTGCCGTAGAAATGCCAGACGTGGTCACCTTCTATGGGAGAGAGAACTTGACCCTAACAGATCTGGCTGTGCTCTGTACGCTGTTAGGTGCGGTTATAACCATGACCAACATTTCTTGGGCACTGCCTAAGTATCAGGCATCATGACAATATTTTACATTGCACATTTCATTAAATCTACTGAGAGGTGGAAATCATAACCCTCACCTCACAGATGAGAGACCTGAGGCTGAGCTAGTAAAAGCTTGGTCAAGGTCATACAGAAAACTGGGATGTGAACCCAGATCTTCCTGACTCCAGAGTCCAAGTTCTTACCTGCAAGAAAGAGCCACTACCCACACTCTTACTAAATATCAGCACATGGTTCTGGGTGTACTGTTGTTTAGACTCATGTCAGAGGTTGAGTGACTGGGGCCTGGAATAATCAGGGGAGACTTCCTGGAAGGGGTGGACTACACATTGAGGATGGAGAGGTGGGCAGGAAGGACTGGTCTCTGGTCCAGAGAAGGCACTGGGGAGACTGAGCTCAGAGAGCATGGTGAGGGTGGGACCAGGCTGAGGGTCTAGCCCTAGCACTCGATCAGGACAGAGGTGGGGCCTTTAGGAATCATTTATGTGGTTAGAAAATGCTCAGATGACTGCAGACTCTGATGTTCCTTGAGGATCATTCGTTATCCCATTAGTTGGTTTCTGTCTTTGTTAAGAAGTTGCATGTTTCCTCATAATTCAGTGTCATTGTTTAATCAATTTGGTGTCTCTGACCCCGTAACCAGGGAGTGAGTTGTGGCTTCTCTCCTCCATATTTTCTCAGTTCTATTGACTTGCTCTTCCTCATTATTCAGCTGGCAATTCTTTTCACGAGCGTCCATTGATTTCCATACTGAAATATTTTTTGATGCCCTTTCTAATGAGAATCCTGTATCACTTGTCCTCACATCAGGGTGAGCGCATTTGGACTTATTTTATTGTAAAAACAACGTCAATACCTCACTGGGGACGCCTGTATACCCTCCTCCTTGGGATACTTACTTTATCTCTTCAGACTGTTTTTTTTTTTGCCTTTGAGTGAAATTTATTGTTGATAGCCAGACCTTGATGTGTCAGGTCGAAGGGACCCAGGTAAATCAACGTTTAATGGGCGGTTTTATGTTTATCTGGCTAGGAGTTAGGCTGTGTTTACATTTGCTGTAGTCCCAGTATCAGAGGCTAAAATTTCCTCCAGTGTCCTTGTCTTTGTCTCCTTGTTGTCTTGACTTTTCCTAGGGTCTCCTTAAATAGGGTCTGAGGCTTGCAGTCCTTTTAGCTACGTTATTATACAGGAGCCTTATTGAAGTGGCGTTGTGTGGGGAGGGGACACATTCTACAGTCCTAGAATTATGTCTCAGTCTTTCAGTGCATCTGAATTCTCCTGTCTTCACATTGAAAACCTTATGGGGCTCCTGGAGGTTAAACTCACAAAAGTGTGGGAGTCCCCCTTAAGACTTGCCTTCTTGGAGTTTTTAGCTCCCAAGCTAGTCGACAATGAGACCTCAGCAATTCATCATGTTGAGTTTAAAGTGCTCCTACAGTTGCTGGCTCCAGTTAAGGGCTTCTGTCCTTGGTAAGCTGTGATTCTAGGATACCGTATCCTCTTGCCTTTCCAGGTTTCAGGGCACCAGTTTGTCTGTGACCTCAATTCTCTGATGGATCTCAGAAGATGATTGATGATTTTCAGTTTGCCCTGCTTTTTCTCTTATTGTGAGGACGGGAATGGTAACTTCATATATGCTTCGTTAAGTGTAAGCTAAATATGTCATTTCCTTTGGAGATTGTAAATGTCATTGTGTTTTAACTTTCAGTTTCCACATGTTCATCGTTAGTATATACAGTGAGTAAATACATTGTTAGTAAATACAGTTAACTTTTGTGTGTTGACCTTTTATACTGTGAGCTTGCTGAACTCAGTTCCGGGAAGGTTTTTTTGTTTGTTTGTTTTAGTGGATTCCTTGTGATTTTCTACGAAGAGACTCATACCGTCTCCGAATAGAGACAGTTTTATTTCTTTCTTTCAAATCCATGTGCCTTACATTTATTTTTGTTGCCTTACTGCAGTGGCTATATCATCCAGAGGAGTCTAGGCCCTCCCTATTTAAATCTTTATTTCAGCAGGCAAACACCCTGTTTGGGTTTGGCACATGGGCTCTTGACCTACCACTGTGGGCTGTGGTCCTAGTGGCAGTTTAGTTATCAGAGTCATTGTGGTCGGCTTGGTTTATCTGGTGCTGCCATGGTTCCCACTAGTTCCTCCTGTGGCCGCCTGATAGGGTGTCAGGGGCTTCCCAGTGCCTGCTGTGGGGAGCTGGACTTTGGCAGGCCCTTGTACTGGTGCTTTCTGGCCGCGCTGGTGTCTCTGCGAGGAGAGTGGAGTCTCAGGCTTCCCGGACCGGCGTACCTGTGACCGAGTCTCTTTATCTGGTTCTGCTCGCCCGCCCCAACCCCAGGAATGTTTTGACATGGCTCTCAAAATTAAAGCTTTACACTTCCAGCCATTTCAAGCAACTCAGTGACGTTTGCAACAGAAACCCCCTCGCTCCATTTTTGAGAACGTATCAGCATGTGCTAACTCCCGTGGCTCGGGAAGGGACAGATACAAGGGTGTCAAGGGCATGGTACTTGGCAGCAGGAAGCAGGGATTGTACATGCTGACATCAGAACATTGTCTAATTGGCCACCTTAAGACGTCTGGCTGTGCAAGTGTCGATAGTGTGGCTTTAATTACTTTAGTTGCTTAACCTCTCTCGACCTCAATTAGGGCTTTGGAGCTACTCTTAGATGCAAATCCCTGCTCAACCACTCACTAGTTGCTGGGATATTCACATACCTTAGTGTCTCTGGGTCTCAGTTTCCTCATCTACGCAGCAGGAGTAAGGAAAGTCCCACCTCCCAGGCTGTCTAACGTGATGCTGATGTAAAAGGCTAAGCACAGCAAGGGGCACCTGGTTGACCCAGCTCAGTAAGCGCCAGCAACTATTATAATGATCTGGTGATTCCAGGCTAATGGGCATGTCTGTCTTAATAGTGCTAATGAGATAATAATGGTGCTTCTATTAGTACTAACAATGTTGTGTTTAGAAAACCAACTGGATCAGACCAACCTGGATCTGAATCCTGATGCCAGCACTTACTTATAGGGTGGGACATGGGACAAGATACTTAACTTTAATTTCCTCATCTGTAAAATGAGGACAGTGATAATACCTAATTCGTAGATCAGTCCTGCAAAGGGCTTAGTCTGGTGCTCAGAATGCAGTAAATGTTCAATTCACGTTGGCTACGGTTTGCCACGAAGGCAGAGATCTTTGCGTTTTGTTCAGGTCTGTGTTCCTGTGTCCCCAGTGGTCACCACGTTCTGACATAGTGGGACCTCAGCCAGGCTGTCGGCCCTTCTGGGCCAGGGCTGTGTCTGGTTCTTGACTGTGTCTCCAGAGCCTGCCTGGGAGCCGCATTCTTGCTCTGGGCGGCTAAGGAGGCTTCATCACTGGTACCAGGGATAGTAAAGTGTCTGAGGCGCCTCCCACTCTGTGTTATTACTGAGGTACTGGTCCCTCCCTCTGTCTCTGTCTCTCTCAAAACGCACACACACATACACCAGCAGCATCACCTGGACATTCCACTGACAGTCCCTCCTGAGCTTCTTGCATCCCCCATGATTTTCTGGCCTTGAGGGTGGGCAGAATCAGCGGCCAGGAAGCTGGAGGGTTCCCTTCCACCAGGGTCTTCCCTCTTTGATTCCTGAGATTCTTAGTGACCATTTGTTAGAAAATGGAAGTTGTTGCCCTGGGGGACCAGGCCCCTACTCCTTCCTCCTCCTCAGCCAAGCACTCTGCAGTGAGAGGGGATTTCAGGGCGTTTCCTGGGTGCAATTTTGATGGGGGAGGCACAGATGGCACAGGGGCTGGGATGCTGGTGGAGACAGAAGGTGCATAAGGGTCAGGAAAATGTACCAACATCCACCTCTCTCCACCTGCCCCCAGCATGTCATCCTGATTACTGGGTACCGTTGGTTCAGATCTATCAGTGGGTCTTATTGGGGGTGTATTAGTCGGCTAGGGCTGCCGTAACAGGCTACCAGACTGGGTGGCTTAGACAACAGAATTTTATTTTCGTACAGTTCTGGAGGTTGGAAGTCCAAGATCAAGGTGCTGGCAGGGTCATTTCTCCTGAGGCCTCTCTCTCTGGGTCACAAACAGCCTCCTTCTCTCTGGGTCCTCACATGGTGTTTTCTCTGTGTGTACATCCCAGTGTCTCTTCTTTTTAGAAGGACACCCGTCTTATTGGATTAGGGCCCCACCCTATGACCTCATTTAACCTTAATTACCTCCTTAAAGGGCCATCTCCAAGTATTGTCAAATTGGGGATTAGATAGGGCTTCAGTATATGAATGCGGGGTGGGTCACATTTCAGCTCATAACAGGGGCTGTCTGTGGGGTTCCCCGAGCCCCAGGAAGGGCTCTTATTTTAACCACTCCCCCGCTCCTCCCATTGCCTCTGAAGGTGTCTGGTCCAGGCCTCTCATTTCATCCTTGGGGAATGAGGCTCAGAGAGGGACAGTGACCTGCCCTGGTCACACAGCAAGTAGGGAGCTGCTCTAGGACAGCAGAGCTTCCTGATCTGGGTTGGGACTTTCCCTGATTCAGGACTGCAGGGCTGGTGGGCAGCTGGCACTGGGCTCTGTGGCCTTGGGGACCTGGTGTCGGTGCTGAGAGGGCCCTGGTGCCAAGTGACTGCTGTTGTCTCAAATCTGGCTTTTATTTCTCTCTCTTAATGATTCCAATTTCAGGAGCTTTTTGGCCATGTGTTTATTCTCTTGTCTTTCATTTCGCTTTCTCTCTGGGTAATCCGAGGCTTGCAAGCAGCAAAGTATGATGTGTACATTCCAATGAGATGCAATAAAATATAAGTAAACATATTTCTTTCATGTCTGAGCAGTGGATTAATCTCCCTGGCACATCCTATTTCCTCTGTGCTCCCTCTGTTTTCATCTGCGTGTTTTCCTCCCCTCTCCAGAATCTCTGGGATCTGAACAGCCCTGTGGCCTCTGGCTCATTGGAGATATACAAATGACCCTGACATTACAGCCTCAGACTTCATGATCTATAGGTGATGTTCCGGGAACAATGGAGAGGGAGCTGCCAGCACCCACATGGGCCTGGGAGGGCTGCCAGCCCCTGGAGGGGAGAGGACAGGGATCTCTGCCTCCTACGATAAGCATGGAGAGAGTCCGTGGGTAGGACTGAGGGGTCTCTTATGGATGTACCTGTCACTTAGGCAGGGGTCCCTAAGTGACACACTCACGCCTGCACACGCACTGGGAAAAGGCAGGTCCTTCTTTGTTGAGCTGAGGCGGGTGTTTGTGATCATGACTTTCAGCCAAAGCAGCCATCGTGGGTCCTCAGTGAGTGGAGGGATTGGCAGGGAAGCCCTGGATGTGACCGTGAACTGTGGGCTCGGCTCAGGAGGAGAGCAAGAGGCATCGGATGGGGCTGCGCAGGGAGGTTCTACTGCCTCAGTTGACTTGCTGTGTGACCTTGGTGAGTGACCCAACCCCCTGAGCCTCAGTTTCCCTGTTGGTACTGTGGGCATATATCATCAGTACACTCTACAAGGGGTTGTAGGGAAGTTTAAATGAAATGATGCTTGTAAAATGTTAGCACAGTGCCTGGTACACAGCAGGTCCTGAATAAATGGAGGCTAGTAATGTTCATTCATTCACTCATTCATTCATTCATTTGTCCAGCCCAGTTTGAGAGCCACTGCGTGCCGGGCTGTGTGCCAGGGGGAGGGAGAGAAGAATAAAACCTCCTGTCACCTCCAATAGCTCACGATCTCGTGGTGAGACTGACACAAGCTCTGTAGGAGGGACATCAGCTGGGTCTTCTGGGAACGGAGAAGGGACAAGCACCAAAGGGAATCAGACAAGGCCTGGAAGAGGTGACACCTGAGCTGAAGAGTGTGGTAGATTAGGGACCAGGTTGTGGTCTGGGGGCCTGAGGCCCAGGGCCTGTGGGGACAAGTGGAGGGAGGTGAGGCGGGGAAGGTGGGTTGAGCAGGCAGCACTGGGAGCCATGGATGGTTCGGGAACAGGGGAGGGATGTGGTCAGGGTGGTGGGTCCTCCCACAGATGGGAGCCTTGAGCGGAGACCATGTTCCTCAGGGGATACCATGTCCCTCCTGGCCCTCCCGCCTCTCGGGCCTCTATCTGGGGCTTCCCAGAGTCATTCTCATCCTCTGTCCCCCGACTCAGCCTCAGGGGCTCCTGGCTGGACACAATGTCCCCTGAGTCCCTGGCTGTGGCTCGGGGGCCCCTGGTCCTCCATCCTTTAGTCCTGTGTCTCTGTTCTGTTTTCCAGGCACCTTCTCTGAACAGAGCGAACTCCACCGATTCTTCTTCCTCCGTGCCTTCCTCCCACCAGTATTTACTGAGCACCTACGATGTGCCAGGCCCTGCTCTGGGGGCTACAGCAGTGAACGAAACAATGACACTTGCCAGCCCTGAGCTCACAGCCCAGTGGGGGCATAGACGGTTCCCAAATGACCTGGAACCTGCCCTGTGACTACTGTGCCCAGGACGAAGTTTCCAGGGCTCGGGAGCCTGCGCCGGGGTTTGACCTTGGCAGGAAGGTCGAGGAAGGCTTCCCTGAGGAGGTCTGAGGGGCAAGCAGGGGAAACTCTGGAGAGATGGGGAGGAACTGTGCTCCAGTGCATGCAAAGAACCTGCAGTGGGAGTGGGGTGAATTCGGGGCCTGAGTGGAGGTGTGATGGGAAAGAAGGAAGCAGGTGAGGCTGGAGGTGGGGCTCTGGGCCGGGCCCCACTGGACCAGGTCGGCCATGGGGAGCAGCTCTGTCCTCCTCCTGAGAGCACGGGGGAAAGGCCAGAACTCAGAAGGCCTGAGTGGATTTCTGCAGTGAATTGCTCTTTGCAGCCTCTGGTCAGGAGAGGACAGCGGGCAGGAGGCTGGGAGGAGGCTGAGAAAAGGTCCAGATGGGAGATGATGGGAGGTGTTGGGGTGGCCAGAGGCCATGGAGTTGGAGAGAGAGGATGATGGCAGCGGTTTGGGGAGATGAAACTGGAGGTGGATTTGATGTGGGCTGCAGGGAGGGAGTGGGAGGGGTCGAGGATGCCCCCAGGGCTCCTGGTGGAGGGTGAAGCCTCCAGTGCAGTCAGGACCTGGGAGCCAAGTTTGAGGGAAGCTCATGGTCACCCAGGCTGTTCCTCTGGTCTTTCCTGTCTACATCCTTCCGTCCCATCTCTGGTCTGCCCCTTCTCGCCCCCTTGGCCATTTTAGACCCTGAACATCAGCTCAGATTTGGATAAATTACAGAGAACCCTTCGTCCCACCCTTCAGGAACAAGGAGGAGAAGAGGCCCAGAGAGGGAGTGGGATTTCCCCAGGCCACACAGTGAGTTCAGGCAGAGCTTGGAGTTGGCTCCCAGAGAACAGTGTTCCCTGCATGTGGGGCCTGCTGCCCCCTGGACATCACAGCGGGGGGCCGAGGGCTCTGCTCTCCAGGCCCTGCCTTGCAGGTCTTGGGCTAATAGCTCTGTTATTCCCTGAATCAATAAAGAGCCACTGTGGTTAAGCTGTAATTTTTTTCAGATGATTCAAAGAGAAATTGAAAAATGGGTCCTGTCTTTTCCCAGGAGACGTTAGATTTCCCTTTTCTTTATCATTAAAAAAAATTTTTTTTGACTGTCTCTCTAACACACAGATTCCCTCTCTCCCATAGTACCTGGAGTTACTGGGGAAAACTGCTCCTGCAACGCTGGGGGCACCTCTCAGGATGCCGTCCTGGGCCGGCTGCGCCCTGCAGTGCTGGTGCCTGGAGGCTGCAGCAGCTCAGGGCTCCTTGCCGCATCCCCTCTGGTGCCCTGGGATTCTTGCCGCCCAGTCCAGGGGGTGGTGAGTTCCCCATCCCTGGAGGGGTCCCCAGAGCCTGGGCAACACTTGGCAGGGAACTGAGGCATCAAACGCTGGATCAGGGCATGACTGGGACTTCACCTCTGCGCGCCTCCCCCACCCCGCCCTTCCTGCGAACCCAACACCAAGGTGGAGACGAAGAAGGCGGGAGGAGGAGCTGACGGTTCCCACGGCGCAGGGTAGTGTTGGGTTTGAACCTTCAGGGTCCAGATCGATCCACCTCCTCCTCCTCCAGCTCCTCCACCAGTCCCCTCCCAAGGGTCAGGCTGTGTTTTCCTCATTTCACCGGTGAGGAAACCGAGGCTCAGAGAGGTCAAGTGAGGCAGGAGTGGATTTGGGATTTGCCTGGTTCTTTCCCCCAAGCCCGACTCCCTCCAAGAGAATAAAGGCCGCTCTGAAGTGAGCGCTCACCTGTGCCAGGCTCCTCCCTCGCCCTGTCTCAGTTATAACCCTGACAAGGGCCTCCGGGGTAGATACTGTTACCTTCACTTTCCAGCTGAGGAACACGAATCTCAGGGAGGTTAAGTTACTTGCCTGAGGACACACAGCTGGTGAGGCTTAGAGCTGAGATGCAATCCCAGGTCCGTCACCCTCAGAGTCTGTGCCTGTAACCACTGCACTGCACTGCCCCTCCCCACAAGAAGTGCTTCTTGAGGTCCAACCTAGTTTCTCCTCCCTGACCTTCAGACCAGCTAGTGAAAGTCATGACCCCAGGATGCATTCGTGGAAGAAACAGCCTATAACATTCTAGAGGACAAGGAGTGCTTTATTTACTTTCATCTCTTCTATCCCTTAAGAATTGTTGAATGCACGGTCTCTCTGAAGGCTGGCAGGAGGTGGTCAGGCAGGTAGAGGGTGGGCAGACCCATAGGTTGGGGGTCTACTTGTGGCAGATGAGGGCTTTCCTTCCACAGCCGGCAATCCCAGTGGTAGGCTCTAGCTGAGATCCTGTGGCCCCTGGGAGAAGGGTTCAGTCACCTAACAGTTAATGCATCCTGGGGTCCTGATCTTCAGTAGCTGGTGAGTAACTTAGCTTCTCTAAGCGTCCCTGTGGGCCTCAAAAACTGCTCTGGTTTCCAGAGGCCCCTGAGAAATGCAACCATCCGTGGGGTCTCACCCCGAGGCCTCTGAGCCGGTGCCCATGAAGACTGAGGGCAGGGTTCCAGGAGCAAGTGTGGCTGGTGGAGGTGGGATACGGTGAGGGTGGGGGATAGCTGGGGTGAGGGGGTGGAACGGGGCATTTAACGTACTAACTGTAACTATCACACACTGATTGTTTAAGGCACGTGCTGGGAGCCTTGTCCTAAGCTCTTTACATATGTTAACTTGGTCCACATGAGCCAGTGCTGTTATTATTTCCATTTTTCAGTTGAGGAAACTGAGGTGCAGAGAGGTTAAGTGGCTGAGTCGGAACTTGAGAGCCTGGCTCTTAAAGGAGACGCGAGTTCATGGCCAGCCTGGCAGAGCCCACCGTCCTGTCCTGCCTCCCCCAGACCCCCGTGTGAGCTGCCACCACCTCTGGGTAATTGACAGGACAGAGCCCCAGGTCTCTCCAAGGGGAAGGAACCGCTCAGGGGCATAATCTTAGTCAGGGAGGATTAACGTCGATCCTGGTGTAGCTCATACAGGTCTATGTGACGGGCTCGTAAATTGCCTGTTTGAAGGGCCTGCGACCCCACGTGGTGCCATCTGCACCTGCGGAGACCCTGAAGCCGTGTCTACTTGGGAAAGTGGGGGGTTGGTCCAGAACAGGTGGAGGCAGGAGGAGTTTGCAGTCCAGCCCCGGTCAGCCTCCTGCTCGAGGACAGCCAGGCGGGTCTGCCAGACCCCAGGCAGCCCTGCTGGGAGAGAAGGGGCCAGCCTGGGCCTCACCTGAGCTGGTAGAGCAAATATCGCAGGGCGTTGGAGTCCCACACGCCTGGGGTGCAGTCCCACACCGTCCCTCACCAGCTGTGTGGTTTGATATCACTGCTCTGAGTCTGTTTTCTCATTTATGAAATGAGACTCATAAAATCTCACTTCACAGGGTTGTGTAAGAGAGCTCATGGAGAGCTCAGTGTTGGTCCCAGAAATGATGCCAGTGGGGGCGGGGTGAGCGTGACATCTGTGCTGTGCTGGGAGGAGGGGTGGGGGGCAGGAGGGAGCCTGGGAGGGAGAAGAAGAGGGACTGGCATTCTAGACCCTCCCCGTGTCAGGAAGCAGGCACTGTCTATAAACGCTCTCATTTCATCCTTATTAATTCTTTCAGGCTGATATTGTCATTAGTCCTGATTTACACACGTGGATGCTGAGCTCAGCCAGGTTAAGGGCAAAGTCCCAGAGCTGGTGACTGGTTGCCACCAAGACAGGGACCCGGGTTTGCCTGACTCCGAAGTCCCTGTCCTCCTTGGGTCTGGGGATGGTTCCAGGTTCCTCCTGTGACCCGCTGGGCCCTCTCAGCATTCCTGAGTGTTTATCCAGACGGTCATTACCTGTAATGATAGCTTATGCAACAGCTAATTAGCCCTCCTGAGGAACAGCAATCGATCAGGAGCAGAGTTTGTCAACCGCAGCTCAGGTTTCCTCCTTGGCTTTTTCCCTGGGACCTGGCAGGGCCTCAGCAGAAGGAGACCAGGACTCCCAGCCCGTCCATCAGAGGCTCACTCTGGTGACCAATGTGACCCAGCCCTCCCCATGTCCCCCGCCCCCGCACCCCGACCCTTCCCCAATGTTTGTTAGGTCCTCAGCTCTGCTCCTGTGAATCCCCTGGGCCCTCAGGCTCCCAGACCCCCATTTACCCTCCACGTCTTTCCCCACCTCCCCTCCCCCAGCTTCCGCCTGTTTGCTCTTGGTCTTTTCTCCGTGGACACCTAGTAGCTCCCCAGGGACCCCCTGCCTCCAGGCTCACCCTTTCCAGTCTACGTCTCTCACAGGGCTATCTTGGGCAGCGGAGGCTTTGGGGGCAGAGAGATCTGGTGCCTTTACTGACCTTGCCTTTCAGCAGCCATGTGAACTAGAGTGAGGTTTTCTTCCTTTTTTTTTTTTTTTTTTTTTTTTTTTAATCCTTTTAAGCTTCAGTTTCCTCATCTCTCCAACGGGGGTCCTAACACCTACCTCACTTCACAGGGGCTGTTACAAAAATAAATGAGAAATGTATGTAAAGTGCTTGGTTGGTGCCTGATGTATAGTATATGCTCAATAAATGGTGACTTGAGTTTGTGTCATTTCTCTTTCCCCCACAAGTTACTGATACTCCAGTATATGATACTATTTGGTAGCATCAAAAGTCCAAACTTGAGCCCAGCATGCTAATCCATCTAGAGAGGTCTTTACAGCTTCATATTCTTAATCCCAACTCCCTGCCCCACTCTCTGAGCTGCAGGGTCTGCAGACACGCACTGTTCCTCAAACATGCCTCACACTGCACTCAAGCCGTCTCCTCTGTATGGAGTTATCTCCCTCGCTGACCCCTGACCTATACTCCGACCAAGAGCTCAGGACCTGATCCCACTTTCCCTCTGGGCCCAGCTCCAATCAGACCCCCTCCAGGAAGCCTTCCAGGATGCCCCAGCCAAGAGATCTTCTTCCTGTAAAGCCTGTGTCCCCAGCTTAGACATCCCCTGTCTTTAGGCAGCTATCTTTTTCTTAGACAGTTATGGACTTGATTTCTATCATCCAAATAGAGAGGGAGGTCCCTACCTCCCTTTGGACACAGCTCAGGGCTGTAGCTCCAAGTCCAACCTGCTGGGCCAGTCCTGGGCAGGCTCAGTGCCCACTCCTCACCCCTCCTCTGCTCCCCTGCCATGGCCTGAGCTCCCAGTAGGCCTCACATGAGCCCCCGTGGGTATAACACATGCCCGGGTTCCAGCATCTGTGATACCCGGAGTCTGTGCTTCTCAGGGTCTGTGGGTCTAAAACGCACCCCTCCTGTGGTTTGCAGACCCCCTGATGCTCTGATTGTGGGAATTGGGGAGTCTAAGCTGTTCTAGTTCTGTAACTCAGGAAATCTGAGAGGGTGGGACTCTGGATGCTAAAGTCTACTCTCTGTTTCTAAAGTGTATGCTTTGGTGAGTCTGACATCGTAAGACTCATTGTTGGGGACCAAGGTGCCATCAGATGCCCCTGGCACTGACTTGGCACCAGGTCTGAATCCTGGCAGCCTGGGATACTGAATGGGTTTGAAGCTGACCCCAGCACTCTGCAGTTGTGTGAACTTCAATTCTCTGAACCTCGTTTTCTTCCTCTGTGTAATGAGGTTGGTGACAGCAGGTGTCTGTGTTTCCACCAACAGCATTCATGAGAAACCTGCTGCATATCTTGGTTGCTATAGGGGCAATGGGGACGTGAGGGTCCTGCACCCAGGATGCTGGCCATGGTCTCTGATCTGGAGCGCAGTCCTGGGCTTAAACAGGGCGCCAGGGAACATTTCCTCCCCTCTAGCTGGTACATCAGCAGCCTAGTTGAACTTGGGTCTCGATCAGCACCATCCAATAGAAATATAATGGGAATCATGCATGTAGTTTTAAATTTTGTAGTAGTCATGTTAAAAGAGTTGAGAAGGGCTTCCCTGCTGGCGCAGTGGTTGAGAGTCCACCTGCCGATGCAGGGGACACGGGTTCGTGCCCCGGTCCGGGAAGATCCCACATGCCGCGGAGTGGCTGGGCCCGTGAGCCATGGCCGCTGAGCCTGCGCGTCCGGAGCCTGTGCTCCGCAACGGGAGAGGCCTGCATACTGCAAAAAAAAAAAAAAAAAAAAAAATTAAAAAAAAAAAAAAAAAGTTGAGAAACAAGTGAACTTTGTTTTAAGAATGTATTTTGTTTAACCCAATATATCATTTCAACCTGTAATCAACATTAAAATATTAACAATGAGATATCATACATTCTCGTTTCTATACTAAATCCTAAAATCTGGGGGTCTTTGACACTAACAGCGCAGCTTAGTTCAGACCAGTCACACTTCAAGTGCTCAATGGTGGCACCTGGCCAGGGACTAATGAACTGGACAGCCTAGGGCTAGTGGCTCTGCAAAGGTCCCCCAGCTCTGATGGCACCAGATGGGCTGGTTTTCATTGATGGCAGAGGTGGAGCTGTGTGGGCTTCTCTTGTTTGTTTACTTCCACAGCACAGCGGTTGTGGGCATGAGCTCTGGAGTGACTGGGGCTTTGGTTTAATTCTCTTCTCCATCAGGTGACCTTGGGTAAATGACCTCACAGGTTTTTGGGAAGATTAAATGAGATTACACAGGTGAAGTACTCGGCATGTGCTGTAAGTACTTGTCAGCAAACCATGGCTGCTGTTATAATTTACTGGTTTTGTTACTTTGCCACCTCGCTGGGCACTACCGACTCAGCCCTCCTGTAACTGTGGCATCTGCACCTCCCCGACTCTCGGTGCCATCCCATTAGCCAAACTGCTGGATGGCAGCGACCTGGGCCGTGAGGGTAGCCTTACTGCCTGGCAGGAGCTGGCCTCACAGGAGCGCAGAGCACAGAGGCTGCCTGGGCCGAGCAGACCAGCTCCCAGACCCGGCCCAGCTCGAACTGCTGCAGGAACTCGTGTGAGCGTAAACCCCTTGGGCCTCTGCTTATTGGCCTAGAAAATAAGAGGGTAGGACCAGGTGACCTTTGAAAGCCACTTCCAGGGTAAGAACCTGGTGCACATGGCAGTATTTATATTGCACGTGGGCCACATTGCCAGAAAGCAGCCACAGACTGGGCCAGTGGAATAAAATGTCATTGAAACTTGGCTCTGCTTTGGGTGACCAGCAACCACGTTATGAGGCTTGGTTTCCTCCTCTGCAAAAAAAGGCAGCAGTAATGGCACTGCCTGCTAGGCTGTTGTGACTTTTAAATGGGTTAATGCGAAGAGGCCACTCAGCACAGTGGCCCACCCATGACCAGAGCTGAATAAACTCTGTTTCCAATGAAGGGACCAACACGGGCTGCCCAAGGAGAGGTTCCACTCTCTCCACTGTCCCTGCCCTGGAGCCAATGGCAAATTTGGAGAATTTACAAGAATCCTACAAGACCTACCAGGGCTGAAACAAGCTGTGGGTCTGGGGCAGGCGCAGGGCCTCCATGGATCAGCGAGGGGCCCATCCAGCCCACTGCAGTTTGCTCATTAAAGGCTGCTGGCCTGGCTCCAGCGCTGGCTTCACCAGTGCTGCAGCATCATGAAAACAGAGCTGCATTCCCACATGCGCCCCACTAGTGATACTGCAGGGATTGGGGTGTGGTCGTACTTTAGGTGGAGGTGGCCAGGGCAGCCTGAGGAGCCACGGACGGGGCTGGGGTGGGGCAGGGCCTGAGAGCATCAGGTCAAGAAGGGAGTCTCTGCCTGGGGGTGAGTGTGGGCCCAGGAATGGGGCATGGACAGGCCATTGTGCTGCATGAGACCCAAGGACAGAGGCCCGGAGCGAGGAAGCGGGCTCCAGGTGCCAACAGGCAGACTGCGGACAGAGCAGGCGTGTCAGCCTACTGGGCCCATCTAAGAACAGCTTGTCGCCCCAGGCTACTCACCCCAGAGGACAGAGACAAGACAGATGCAGACAGCCGGGTCTGCCCTGGGGTGACCCAGAACCCTCGCACCTGGCTTGCCCCCCGTCTCTTGCTGTTCAGGCTTCCTACCCCCTGACCTTGGCTTCTGATTTCTGCTTCTAGCTGTCCACCTCCCATTGGTAACCGCCTCCAGGGACCCCCCTTGGAGAACACTGATTCATCTATTCAACAAACATCTCTCCTGGGCCCTCCGCATACCTGGCTCGGGGGTCATGACGGTGGGCGTGGCTTTTGCCCATAGACTGCTGGTGGGGACAGTCACCCACTCACTCACTCAGTTTCCTCCCTCCCTCCCTCTCTTCCTTCCAGGAGGCAGGAAGGTAACAAGACCAAACGCCGCACACCTGTGTCCAGCGTGTCCCCGGTCACTTATAAGGGCTCCGCACCTGTGGGTGGGGTCGCAGCTGGGGGTGGGTCACACCTGCTGTAGGAGGTCCCGCTGGGGTGATCTTTCACAAACACCCTGAGGTTGATTCTCACTCTGTCTCTGACGTGGAAAACTGCTTAGAGGGCCGGAGGGACGTGCCCTGGGTTACCAGCCAGGAGGGGAGTGGCCGGTCTGAGCTCGCTCTCCCTGAGGCCTGGGCCTGAATTTACGAACACCAAGCTTGGGCTGCAAGGCCCCGTTCTGCTGGCTACACTACTGGCTATGAGCTCCAGACACCAATGCTTAGGGCCACGGGCAGGGTTCAACGGGGCCAGAGGGGTTCAGGGTGGGGCGTTACGTGGGGAGAGGCAGGAGAGCAAAGTGGGGTAGTAATGAACCTATTCTCTGCAGGGATGAGACAAAGCACAGTAAGCGCCCGATGAATTCCAGCCATTATTAGAGCTAGTGTTACTGTTATTATCGTCACTCCTGGGGGAAGAATCTTCACCGTGCGAACTGGTGTTAATCGCCCAGCTGCGAGGGTGGTGTAGTTACCATCCCTGAGTTACAGGTGGGAAAGCCGATACACACGGAGCGGAGAAGGGACCCAATGGCACAGGCAGTGGAGGGACAGGGGTTTGACCTTGGCACATGATGAAGACACAGCCAGTGTCTTCATCCCAACCAATGACATTCACCGGATGCAGCCACTCACTGGATGCCTCTGTGTGCCACCAAGATCCATTCACCCAGGATTGTCCCCAAAGCCCCCTTCTTTCCTCCTGCCCCGACATGGCCTCCTGGGGACCCCTGTCAGCTGAAGGCCTATTGTGTGCTCCACATCCACGGGCTCACTGAACTGCAGCGCCCCCTGCGGGTAAATCTCATCAGGTCTGTTTGGGCAGATGAGGAACCCAAGGGGCAGTGGTTAAGTGACACCCCGATCTGACTTGGCTAAGTGCTCGAGGGTTGTTGTGAGCACGAAAGGAGATAACGCAGAACACGTGTCTGCTTGAAACGGGGCAGCTTTTAAAGAAAAGACCATTGTCCTGTGCGATAAAGGGAAACCTAGGCCCAGACACGGCCCTGAGCTTCAAGCCCCGAGAGATCAAGGTTCTCCATGGCCGGCTTCCCCAGGGTGACCCTGAGGGCAGCCGGCTCAGGAGGGCCTGGCCACCTCCATTTCTGCTCTGCCTGCGCACCGACTCCCCTCCATGCCACAGGCAAATTTCCACGGGAAGAAATGACTTCCCGCTTTTGCCGCAAACTCACCTCTATTACGTTAAGCAGCTAACAGCGCTCTCACGGCAGAATATGTTTTGTTTAATGCCTTGATCTCTCTCATCTGCTAGAAATATGAATTCTGTCAAATCTTTTGAGGCCAAACTGTCAAAGTAAAGCATCTGGGGGGAGATAGATCTCTTACTCTGCTGGCAAAATTCATTTGATTTGATCCCTTAATCCAGTCTCCCTGTGAAACAGGGAGCTGAAATTTGGAAAGCCCTTTGCCCTGAACAGTTTCTTTCCATTTCCCCTCGCCGCCTCCTCTCCTCGGGCCCACTCCTCTTTCACCTTTAAAAATAATAGCGAGGAATCACAGCTGGAGTAATGATAACCATTTGGTTTCTCACAGCAGTGTTTTAGAGAGAAAATAACAGAGCACAATGCCTGTCTTTCCGTGTCTATTTGGGGAGAGAGAGGTGATGGCTGTGAGATGCTCCAGCAGCCCAGGGGAATGGCAGGAGCGCTTGGGGTGCAGGGTTTCAGATCTGGCCTCTGTGTTAGCAGGACGCAGAGGCAGGGGGATGTCTGGGAAGAAGACACAGCCTCATTCCCCCTGAAGAATCTTCTTCTCTAATCCCTACTCTCCACCCTGAACCTCTTCCCTCCCGCATCTGTATCCACATGCCAGAACCTAATCCTGCACTTGGGCTCAGTGCTTTACAGTTTACAAAGCACTTTCATATTTACTATAATCATTTATTTATTAATGTTCTTTCATTCGTTACTTCCATCCTTCGCATTGTTTGTGCCGTGGTAACTGGGAATCACCTGTTTGACACTTGGGAGCTACAAGATCTGCAAGACACAACCTTCACCTCCAGGATTCTAGGGTCTGACGGGGTGACAGGTGTGGACAAATGACTATGACCTTGTGTGGTGAGGGTTATGGCATGTGAGTGCTGGGCATATAGAAGGCACTTCTGTAAGTTAAGATGTGTTGGGCAGCATGTAACAGAAAACTCAAAAACAGTGGCTCAGGCAATTGAGATGTGAAATATTCTCACATAACCAGATGTCTGAAAAGAGGTGGTTGCTGCTTGGTCAGATGCTCAGAGATGTCAACAAAGACCCGGCTCTTTCCCTCTTTCCTCTTTACCATCCTTGGCTGTGTTGGCTTTTGTCATTAGCTTATTGCCTCATGGTTGCAAGATGGCTGCCACAGCTCCAAACATCATGTCTCACACTATAGCATTCAAGTTAAGAAAGGAGTGGAGTGAAGCAGAAAAAAATGATTCTCAGAAGAAGTCCCTCTAGCAGCAGATTTTCCCTTACATCTCAATGGCCAGCTCTGGGTGGCACTCTCACCCCTAAAACAATCTCTGGAGAAGGGGGGTGGGCTGCCAGGCTTGGCTTCTCCCCTGGGCTGGGAAGGCCCACCAGGCCGGAGCCTGTTGCTGCAGAACAAACCCAGGGCTCTGGGTGAGTGAAGGAAGGAGGGGTGGGCTGCTGGGTGGGCAGCCACCAGTGTCTGCCACCTGCTCATCAGTGCTCATGACTGAGTGTCCTGGTCAGTGTGGGGTCTGGAGTGGTGGCCCAGCCTGGGCCCTAGGGGCAGAAAGCCATGCTCTGAGCCTCTGCCCCTGCGGGCTATGTGATCCCCAAAGCATTTGACCTGTCCGAGGCACAGCCTCCCCCTGTGGAGAGGGGGCCAGAACAGCACCTGCCGAGCAGGGTGCTTGTGAAAGGGACGTGGGGTCGGCTGTGCAGGCGCCTGGCCCAAAGGCATGTCAGCAGCCAGGAGCCATAGCAGCCATTAGCCCCATTTGTGAAATGGGCCTGTGTACCTCTTCTGTCACAGTCCTGGGGTGACAACAGCAGGAGCATCAGTTCACACAAGTGAGCACTTCCTGCGTCTGCTGGGTGCCCTTCACTGGCACTTGCTCCCTTAATCCTCACAGCCACCCCAGGAGGAGGAAGTTGCTTTCATTCCCATTTCACAGCTGAGGAAACTGAGGCTCAGGGGTGACCCCAAGTGAGTGAGGGCAGATGGGGCTCCAGCTCTGACCCCCTGCAGCGCCCTGGGTGGAACCACAGGCAGGTGCTCAGGTAACCGCTCCCCCTCTGACTGTCACCTGGTCCAGGCTGGTGGCTGGGGCTGACCTCTTTCTTGCCCCTTCTCTCTGTCCCTCCTGGAGCTCCACGATCCCAGAACCTGTTGGAAGTGTAGGGAGATTTGCCCACCATGCCGGCTACCGTTCCTTTTCCAAGTTGATGAATAAACAAGGTAATCAGTGGTGTCAGTTGTTCCTTGGTCATGAATTGGCAACTTCCATTTTGAGCGAAAATAATATACACGTTATATCCTTAACACAGAACATAGCATACGATAATACACTCCATATCGATAGTTTTATTGAATTCTGCACAAACCACTCCCAACATTACATTAAATAACTGCACATGAGGCTCCTGGCCAGCACCGTGATATAAGCTTGGGCACCAAGTGTGAAATGGAACATGCAGCCCAGCCCTGCAGGATGAGGGCTCGGCTGTCACCCCTGCCGGCCCTCCACTCAGATCTGCAGCCATCCCCACCATTTCCAGTCTTCCTGGCCCTCCCGGCTCCCAGAGAGTTGGCCTTGGGGGTGGGGGGAGGAGGGGGACAGGGGAGAGACCCTGGAGTTGACTTCCTCATTTTACAGATGGGGAAACTGAGGCCCATTCACACAACCGATCTCTCACCCAACAATTTGCTGAGTGCCTGCTCCGTGCCAGTGTCTGTTCTAGGTACGGGGCGTTCAGCTGGTCATGGGCAACAGGAAGAGACCCAAGCTGGCAGGGGAGAGAGCATTTCTCATTTTCAAAGATTATAACATTTATTCTTCCACTTGGCTTTAACATCCTCTGGTTCTAATATTCGGTGACTGTGAAAAGCCCCACCTGCGGGACAGGCAGCCAGCCCCCCAGCCTGAGTCTCCCCGAGCCTTTGAGTCACCCCCTTTTCCCCTTTAAAATTCCTTCCAAACCATCCCAGGTGTCTCCCTTCTTTGGGGCCCCCTGCAGAGTTTCTGAGATGATGGCTGTCACAAAATGTCATCAGCCATGACAATGACAATTAGAACAGTTGTGTTGGGTGAGAAACTCCCGCAAGATTTAGGACCTGCAGTGAGTCACGCCTCTGGAGCTGAGATGGCTGCCAGCCACCCCGCTGTGCCTTACAGTCTCCACCCGGTGGACAGCTCGGTCACAGCCACAAAGTGACACCGCCCCTCTCGAGCAGTGGGGCCTGCGGCACCCAGGCCCCTGCAGGGAGCCCATCCAGGCCCAGACACATTGGCCTTTTGGGTTCCAGTCTCCCCGCTTCCCTACTCTGTGCCTCCTGCTCTCAGGACAGCATCTCAAGTGTTGCTGCATCTGATTCCAAACCCTGACGGAGGAGGCTCAGTCCCTGTTAATGACCCTGAGTCCCACCCACTGGTCAGACCACAGGCTTTGGCCTGGTTTCAAGTCTGCACCTTGCCATGTCCTCTCTGTGGGACCTTGGGAAAGTTGCTTACCCTCTCTGAGCTTAGTGCCCTCACATGTGAGTTAAAGATAAAAAACATCTGCCAGACTTAGATGTGGTAACACCTGTGACATCTTCAGTGATAGATTCTGTTATTATTAATCTGATGTTGTACCAAGCCCTCGGCACAGGGTCTGGGGCACAGTAAAGGCTGACACTCAAGAGCAGGAAGAGCAGGGACTGGGGAGCAGACTGCCGGGGTTCAAGGCCCAGCTCCAGCACTTCTGAGCTGTGTTACCTTCGGTGAGTTTCTAAACCTCTCTGTGCTTCAGTACCTTCATCTGTAAAACGGGGATAGCAACAGTGCCTCCTTCACAGGATTGTTAGACAATTGAGTGAACTCATGCACGTGAAGGGCTGAGCGCAGGTCCTGGCACAGAGTCAGCTCTTTTTATTCCAGGCCCCGAGGGAGAGCTAGCATTGAGGGGCCTCTAAAGATCTCCTTTTCTGCCACCACTGCACTTAGAGATGAGAAACTGAGGCCAAGAGACACTAAATTAAACGTTTGAGAACAAGACAGTAGATGACCGTGCTAAATTATGCGGGGCGGACAATTAGAGAACAAAACGATCTGTAATAAAGGGCTAATTGGGTGGGACACACGCTCAGTGTGCCCGGAGCCTGAGATGCAACCTGAGACAGGACGGCCTGGCCAGTACCTGGCACTCTTGTTAATAACTCTGACTTTTCCCCTTGATATAAGTGATGCCTACTTCCGGTGAAGTGTTTGGAAAGTACAAACATTAATCTAAAAGAGTATATAAATCACTGATAGCTCCCCCCTCAAGACAGTAGTTTCTACTTTCTTCATTCTTTCTTCTCCTCATATACAACTACTCATTCATGACTGATTTCACACTGGAGTGACTGTCAGTATATGTTAGACGATAAGATAAAAACAAACAACACTTCCAGATAACAAAGGTTAAAATAGCCTCCTCTAAGGGGATGCTGGGTGGGTGAAAGAGTATGAAGTTTTAAGAGTCAGTAATGCTTAATAGTTATGGAGAGACATCCTCAGCTCCTGTTAGCTCGACCTTCACGTGACTCCACATCTGGGATCTTCCCCCGCTGCTCAGCCTTTCACCCTGGCCCACCAGCATCACGCCTGCACCAGTGCAGTGGCCTCCTGCCTTGTCCCTGCCTCTGCCCTGGCCCTGCTCCCGTCACTCTCCAGGCAGAGCCGGGTGACCCTGTGAGACTCGGGGCGGGGCCACCCCTGCTCTGCTCCACGCCCCGAGGCTCCTGCCTCACCGGGGCGGGGTGGGGTGGGGTGGGGTGGGGACATAGTCCATGCTGACAGTGGCCTCGGGCCCTGCATCTCCTCTCCATCCCCCCAGCCCATCCCCCTCACTCACTTCCCTCCATCCTTCCTGGACCAGGAGCCCTGGGCCTGCTCCTCCTCAAGGCCTGGCCCTTGCCCTTCCCTCTGGCTGGATCTTCTTCCCGTGTCTCCCCGTTCCCTCCCCGTCCTCCTTCAGGTCTTTGTGCCAGTGTCACCTGCTCTGGCAGGTCTTCCCTGACGCCCCTGTTTACAAATGTGACCTCCAACACCATCCACCCCCTCCCCGCTGCCTTTTACTCCCGGCTCTCGCCGTTGGCTTCCACACTGCAGTTCACCGTTAACGCTGGGGTGTCTCCTCTTTCTAGAACCCGAGCTTCTCCCTGTTGCCGAGACAGGGCCCCCCAGGTGGCCTCTGGTGGACATTTGCTGAGGAAGTGAGTGCCCTGAGCGCTGGCTCTGCTCCCTGTGTAAGACGCTGTCCTCAATGATACGTTGTCCCTTATTTGTCACGCAGCTCTATGGAGCGGCTTCTAGGGACACCCCTATTCGCACAGGAGGTCACAGGCCTGGCTCAGGAACTGCCCGGTGTCGCACAGATGCCGAGGGCTGGGGCCGGGGCTCCCAGCTGACTTGTCAGGATCCAGAATGGGGCTCTCAGTGCTTCTGACACGGCTCTCATGCAGGTGTGGTGCTGCTCTGGGACCTTCCAGAAAGAGCATGGCTGCTGAGTGGTGTGTGAGGTGACCTCACCAGGCCACTGCCAGCACTGAGGGTCTTGCTAAGTCCTGGGGAGAAATGGATCCTCAGCGAGATTCCATTTGCATGTTTCCTTCCCGTTCTGAGCTCTGAGATGCTCCATATTGGGGCTGCACGGACCCCAGAAGACGAGGACATGCACTGACAGCCCTCCAATTCTCGTCCTCCCCTCCCAGGTCAGCTCATCCAACCCCAATGGCTTCCTCATCACCAGCCACCAGGGACCCCAGACCTCTGTGTCCTTATCCCAGGATGCAGCCGCTACACCCGGGAAAACCAAAGCAGCATTCCTTCAGGTGCACAGGGAGCTGGAGGGATGGTGCTGGTGTCGGGGGAGCTCAGCCAGGTGAGCCTTCCTGTGAGCTGGGAAGAGGCGTCTCCTGGCGGTCCAGTTATGAGACCTAAAAGTCCTTTCTCTTGGCTGATGTTGAGTGGGGCACAGGCTGAATTTATAACAATTTTGTCTTTAAGACACACCTCTTGCCCAGCTCCACAATGGGCCATCCAGCTGCTCCCCTGACACTTCAGACCCTTCTCCCATTTCAAGGCACTCAAACCTGCACAGACCACCTGCCCCCAAAGTGCCCCTTTGCCGGTTTCCCTCTCACCAGAAGCACTACCCTCCACACGGTGGCTCTGACCACCTGGTGGGTGAGTGACCTCATGTCTTTCTCTGTTTTACTCCCACTCAGTCCAAGCTCCTTTCTTTTTTCTTTCTTTTTTTTTTTTTTTTTTTTTTTTTTTTTGTGGTACGTGGGCCTCTCCCTGCTGTGGCCTCTCCCGTTGCGGAGCACAGGCTCTGGACACGCAGGCTCAGCGGCCATGGCTCACGGGCCCAGCCGCTCCGCGGCATGTGGGATCTTCCCGGACCGGGGCACGAACCCACATCCCCTGCATCGGCAGGCGGACTCTCAACCACTGTGCCACCAGGGAAGCCCCCAAGCTCCTTTCTTCTTTGCCAGGGTCAGGCCCTGACCAGGCCAGCTGCCTTAAGTTCCATGACACATTCCTGACCCTGATACCTGTACCCCAGCTTATTTCTCTTGGCCTAAACTACACCGAGTACTTTTCTGCTACTTGCAAAGAACTCTGACTCAGACACCAAGGAAACCTGCTTATTTGAAAGTCTGATTTAAAAAACACTCTTTCCAACAATGAATCTCTCTTTCTCTCTCTCTGTCTCAGAGAGGCCTCATCAAACAAGAGGAATAAGACTCTTCCAAACCTATGTGGAAATTAAACCCACAATCTGGGCACACACTTGTTTGACAAGTGATAATTAACTGCTGACATTATAATTTCGGCTTGGACATAAATGTGTTTTTCATTAAGAAGTATTCAAAGACATCCTTGTGTTCAGAAGGCTGGTATCATCTGTGGAGCTCAGCCACTCTGAGGATGGTTGCACAGTTGCTGGTGAGGGTCCGCTGCTCCCTGCCAGGGGGGATTTGGACCCCAGAAGTGGCACTACTATTTCATCTCCCTGGGATTTCTGGGCTCCACAGGCTCCTGGAAATTCCCAGATGGCAGCCCAGGCAGCCCCCCTCCCTCTAATGGACAGTCAGTCCTCTTCTCTGGGCGTCCCCAGCCCCAAAGGTGCCTGGAACCAGAGAAGGGACTGCAGCTTCAGGGAGGGAGAGGGGACTCTCGTCTCTGCAGCCCCTGTGAGGCCTTGGCTCCTGCAGGGGTCCTAGTCCATCTCCCATTTGACAGAGGCTCAGAAAGTGGGAGTCACTTGCTCAATGCCACACAGCTTGGTGAAGAACCAGATGGGGATGTGAACTCTGACCTGCCTGACCCCCCAAGTCTGTGCCACCCCCACTCTACACCCAACTCTCTTTCTCTAGTGAACTCAACGGCTCTGTGCTTCAGTTTCCTCATCTGTAAAATGAGGGTAATACTAGTACTCTCCTTAGCAGGGCTTTTGAGGATGAAATAACCTGAAATAACACCACACACACACACACACACACACACACACACACACACACACACACATCACTTAGAATAGTGCCTGGCACAAAGTAAATTCTCAACATGTGTTAGCTATAATGCCTATTAATTATTATCGATATGAATATTTGCTATAGACTGAATGTTGGTGTCCCCCCCAAATTCATATGCTGAAACCCCATCACATCCTCAGTGTGTTGGTATTAGGAGATGGGGCCTTTGGGAGGTGATTAGGTCAGGAGGGTGGAGCCCTCATGAGAGGGTTTTAAAAACCTTTTAAAAGAGACCCCTGAGAGCTCCCTAAGCCCCTCCACCATATGAGGACAGAGAACCAGGATTCGGGTTCTCACCAGACACCCAAACTGCTCACACCCTAGTCTTGGACTTCTCAGCCTCCAGAACTGTGAGAAATAAATTTCTGTTGTTTATATAAGCCACCCAGCCTATGGTATTATGTTATAGCAGCCTCAAAAGACTAAGACAATATTAATAGTAATATCAACAACATGCGGATATTATTAGGCAAACTTCTTCCCTCCAACCCAGAGACCAGTGGCTCTAATCTTGAGTGGGATATATAAAATTAAGACCACAAGGAGGCAGATTAGTCATATACTGTAGTGAAAATGCAGAATACCAAGAAAAGAGAAAATCTTTAAAAAGTAGCAAGAGAGAAGACACATTACTTACCAGGGGATGAAAAACTGGCAACAGATATCCCCCTGCAACAGTACAGAGAGCCAGGGAGTAAAATATTTTAGTGCCAAATGAAGTAAACAAAGGAAAAATCTAGACCCAGGTAAATTATCATTCAAAATTAAATGAGAAAGAAATACATTTTTAAGCAGAGAGACACTTGCAGGCCTTTTTAAAAGAGCTGTTAAAAAAACACTCAGAAGGCCATTGAGCCTGGAAAGAAAGAGAGAATCAAACGAGCAACAGAGAGCAAAAAAAAAAAAAAAGAGTAAATTTGGAGCGGACCATAGTAAATAAGTGTTAACACCACCAGCCACATTAATTACAACCAATGCAGGGACGTAAAGGAGGTGGGCCCACGGGTCTGGAATGCACAACACTGAGGTGGAAAGAGCGTCAGAGGAAACACACCTGGGTCCTGTGCTGTTCAGAGAGAGGGGAGGGATATTGATCTACTTTAGACTGTGTTCAGTCAAGTGTGCTTATTATGATTTTTTAAGGCTAAACGATTAAAAAGAGAATAGAATATGGAATTTCCAAACCAGTAGAGGGAAAAGAGGAAATAAAACCTGATCAATATGAATGGGTGGCAGGAAATGAGCCAGAGAGCGAGAAAGAATAATAAAACAAAAGGAAACAGAAAAATCCTTGCAATTGAAAGCACAGAGTGTAAGGTAGAATCCTGACTCTGCTTTTCACATCTGTGGGTGATTTGGGCAAATGACTTAATAAGAGCACATTCACCTAAGGGCTGCCGGGAGGATCAATGCAGTGAGCACCGCAGGGGAGGAAGCTAGCACTGTGCTCATAGATGCTCTATGCCAGGCATGTCCCATGTGTGTCCCGAGCACCATCTCACTTCCCCTCCCAACAGCCCCACAAGGCAGGTTACCACCATCATCATTGCTTTGCTGGTGAGGACACAGGCTCGGTGGCGAGAGGCTTGCTGAGGTCACATAGCTGGGGAATGGCTGAGCCCGGACACATACTCGGGTCCTCTGGCCCTGAAGCCACTTGTGGACTCTGAGGCCGTGCAGCTGACATCACCTCTCTGGGTCTCAGTTTCCTGATCTGTGCGTTGTGGGCGTGCAGGGCAGGGGTCGTGAGGCTGGGCAAAGACGAAGCACGTGAACCTTCAGCATGTTCCCAGCACAGGGTAACAGGTCAGTAGGTGCTGTTATCACCTGCATCGTACAGAAAAGGGACCTGGGGCTGAGACAGGCCCAGAGCTGGCATGACCTCCTGGTCTGATCCTCCCCGATTTGTAGGATCAAAGCCTCGGCTGGAATGTGAGCCCTGGGAGGGGGCCTGGTGATCCTGGTTCCATGGACTTACACCAGGACTGGCCTGGGTGATGAGTGAGGGAAGGAAGGAAGGAAGGAAGGAAGGAAGGAAGGAAGGAAGGAAGGAAGGAAGGAAGGAAGGAAGGAAGGAAGGAAGGAAGGAAGGAAGGAAGGAAGGAAGGAAGGAAGGAAGGAAGGAAGGAAGGAAGGAAAGAAGGAAGGGTGGGTCCTTGGTCCTACTCCACGCATCCATTATTCCCATAAGAGTGTTCTTTGCACCCAGGAGCCTCCCCAGCAGAAAGCAACTCTGAGACACCTCCAGGCAGCAGGACATGGACAGGTGCTTCATTAGGACAAATGAGGCCATGTGACGTCCAGCTTGATTTTTCTCCTTTGAACTGATCGCCACCTGACATGTGTTACATCTTCACCCCTATGATCTATGTCCCCTAGCACAATGCCAGCTCCATGGAGCAGGGACTTTGCTCTCTGCTGGGTCTCACCTGGCAGGTGCTTAGGAAGGTGACAACACTTGACCTTAAAGTGACATCACTACTCTGAGCCTCAGTTTCCTCATCTGCACGATGGGAGGATGATGCCCTTTGCAGCTATTGTGGGGGTGCAATGAGACCCTGCCCATCCTGTCCTCAGTGCAGGGGACACATGCATGGGCGAGGGGCTTCCCTTCACCCCTTTTAACCAGGGACCTTGCATAAGAAATGGATTTGATGGACATAGCAGTGTGAGCATCTTCTTTTTTCTTTTTTCCTTTGATGACAAAGCTTTCTGCAGTTGAGCTTCATTTTATTGTAAGAAAAAGAGATCATCACACTAGCTAAGCATCCCATCAAGGAGATTTACGAAGAAACAAAGAGGCAGGAAGCATCTCTCCCAAGACAACCTCGGCTTTACCTTTATTCTTCATTTAGTCAATAACAACTACTACTACTTTTTGATGCTTGAAATATCCCAGAAACTGCAATTTTTACTCACAATATACCATTTAAAGCAGTAGTTCTCAACCAGCGTTGATTTTTGCCCCTCAGGGAACATTTGGCAATGTCTGGAGATGATTTTGATTGGGACAGCTGGTGGGGGTAGGGTGGGAAGGCATGTTCCTGACATCTAGCAGGAAGAAGCCATGTCTGCTGCTAAAAGCCTACAATGTACAGACAGGAAAGGCCCCCAGAAAAAGAATTATCTGGCCCCAAATGTCAAGATGCTGGGGTTGAGAAACCCTGATTTAAACCCATCCAGCAACCTTGTGAGACTAGGTCATCCCTCACCTTAGAAATGAGGAGACAGAGGTTTGGAAAATGAAGTGGAAAGTAAAGCGAAACTCACACAAAAATGTGGCTGAGCTAAGACTCAAATCTGGGTCTGTCTGAGGACTGAAGTTCTTTTGCTTTTTATACGCCAGTGTTATGGAATGAATGTTTGTGTGTCTCCAAAATTCATGTGTTGAAGCCCTAACCACCCGTGTGGCTTATTTAGAGGTGGGGCCTGTAAGGGTGTAATTAAGGTTAAATGAAGTTATAGGAATGAACCTCTGACCTGAAGGATTTGTGTCTTTATAAGAAGAGACACCAGAACTCTCTCCTCGAAAGGCAAGCACAGAGGAAAGGCCATGTGAGGACACAGTGAGAAGGTGGTCGTCTGCAAGCCAGGAAGAGAGCCCTCGCCAGAAACCCACCCTGCTGACACCTTGATCTTTGACTTTCAGCCTCTAAAACTGTGAGAAAATTATTTTTTTGTGGTTTAAACAACCCAGCCTGTGGTGTTTTGTTATGGCAGCCTGACCTGACCAAGACAGCCAGAAACCCCCAGTCCTTTCATTATCAAATAATCTTCCCTAACAGCAGTCAGTGCATCGTGTGACATGGATGTTTTAAATATTCATGTTTAATTGTGTAGAAGGAAACTTGATCTCATTTCATGGGAGTCACTGTTGCCTATTTCTCCTTTCATCCTCTGTCTCCAAGGGCAATTTGTGATGATCAAGAACAAACTGAAGAATGTAGCAAATATAAGAGGATTCTCAGCTGCCTGTCTGGCCACCTGTGGTTCCCCCACCCAGAGGTGGCCTGGGGGTGTCCTTGGCATCCTGGAAAGGTGAGCAGGGATCCCTTGGTCCAGTTCCCAGGGCACCTGCTAGGGCTGCCCCTGTGAGGCTGGACTTGCTGTGGGAGAGCAGGGGGCGTGGAGGAGTCCGGCCAGAACAGCCCTGCCAGGCAGAGCCCATGAAGGTGACCGGCCAGATGGTCACTTGGTCTCTGTGCTCAACACTATCGGCTGAGCTGGGAGACAGGTAGGTCCTGGAACTGGTGGGGGTCCTACAGGTGACATACCCCAAGGTAACTTGTGGTCACGGATTACCTGGGCTGACCAGGGATCCCCTCCAGCTTCCTGACCCCCTGGATGAAGGTGCTGCTCAGCTCAGCTGCACGGAACTCACTGCTGTGCTCTCCCCACCTGCTCCTCGTTCCTGATAGGAGGGAGTCTGCACTCCTCCCCACGGAGTTCAGGCCTTTGTGATCGGCTCGGCCTCCCTCTTAGGCTGCTCTTCTCCTCCTGCCCCCGTGGCCAGTTCCATCAGGGCTGATTGGGGGAGGGGTTGGCTGTCACCCAAGTGGTCAGGAGGGTCAGACAGAGACAAGGGGATGATGGATTATCCATCACACCTGTAGATGGAACCTTGTCAGGTGTGGTTTCGAACACCTTAGAGAGAGAGAGAGACAGTTTGAGTGAGCTGGACTATTTAGGAAAGCAGACTTCTGGAAGCAGGAAGAAATTCCAGAATCCCAGGTGCAAATGGACAGCATTCAATCCACATGATGGACAGCAGGGGCGGCATCCAGGTCACTGTCAGGGACCTGGATTCTCCACCCAGCTCCTCCAGGCACTCACGGAGAACTTTGGTAGGTCTCCCCTCCCTCCATCCCTGTGTGGGGTCAGACCACATGCTGACCTCTCATCAATACTTCGGCCGGGTCAGGGTCAGCGCGGGGACCGGAGACACGTTAACCCTCATGCATTTTGATCAGAGCAGAGTCCAGGCCCCGCATCAGAGCCCGTTGATATTCTGTGCACAATTACACCAGTTTCCATACTTTCAGGCCCGCCAGGTACTAGAGGCAGCGCACAGGGAGTGGGGGAGGGGCCGAGACGGGCAGACGCGGGCGGAGTCCAGGGAAGGAGTGACACCTGGGAGAGCGTCAGTGACGGGGCCACCGTGAGAAGCTCCGTGAGGACGTGGTGAGTGGCCGCCTGCCCATCAAACCTCGTGGTTCTGAAAGGGACTGAAGTGGCTTCTCAAACCCACACTGCGCAGCAAGATCCGTGCGTTCCTCCCCCAGCGTTTGCTGAGCACCTACTGTGTGCGGGCCCTGTGCTGGGAGCTGAGTGAGCGATGAGGACGAAATGGGTCCTGCCCCTGGGGGAGAAACGGAGACCCTGTTACCCTGTGGTGAGGATGTTCCTGAGCTGTGGGGAAACAGTTGAGGGGTGACAAACTCTGAGCTTGACCTGGGTCTGGAGTGAGAGCTCCCTGATAACCCAGGGAGTTTGGGCATTTGGAGACCATCTTCACTTCTCAGGGGAGCTGACCGAGGTGGCCCAGTTTAGGGAGGGACTCACCTGACATCCTGGACCCAGGTTTCTCTATCCCCAGCATCACCTGACCTCGGGGTCTCAGGGGACGATTACGGTGATGACACCAACCTCCTTCCTTATTCCCAGGCCATTCAGCAAACTTTCCCACACCAACCGTAATTACACCTCCCAGAGGTTAATATATAAGGAGACAGTAAAAATGTGTTATTTAAATAGCAATTATTAAAATCATGCTGGGGATTTGCTCCATAGTAGGTAATTATCTGTGACCTAATTGTGAAAACAATGTAGCCAATTCCGTTTAGTTCTTTCCTCTGAACCCAGAGTTAATCCCACCGAGCAGTGTGCTCTGGGGCTTCAGCTGACGTTTGCAGAATAATATTCTTATTAAATCTAAAATAAGGGCATCTTAGGAACTTCTGTGTCCGATCTGCCAAGGCTTTGGCCTCACGTCTGGGAGGAGATGCTGCCCTTGGACTTTGGGGTTTGCTGCTCCTGGGGACATAGACGTTCAGTACTTCCTTGGGCATTAGCTGTCCCTCTACTCGCTCGTCCACTTCTTCAGTTTTTGTTCATTCATTTCTGATTGCATGCACACATCTCTTCACACACACTTAGGTGTTCATTTATTCTTCCCTTCACCCCTTGTTTCATTCATTCCTACTTCCGTGATGCAGCCTTTCATTTATTCCATCATTCTTTCTTTGTCCATTTGTGTACCTGGCTCCTTACACAGTCCTTGGTGATTTCTTCATTCTTTCATCCTTTATTTCATCAGTTCATTCGTTCACTCACTCCTGTCTGTGTTCATCTATTCATCGCCTCATGCATGCATTTGCTCATTATTTCCTTATTCATTTGTTTATGAGTTTATGCACTCATTTGTTCATTCATTCATTCAACATGCATGCACCTTTTGTTGGTAAACAGTATGAATTGGCGGGTTTGGTTCAACGTGATCTCACGCCCATCCATCCAGCACAGCAAAGTCCCTGGGGCCTCTTAAGTACACTTTGTGTTACAGTGTAACACAGTATATGACAGGAAAAGCTAGCAAATCACAGCTGCATAGCTGAATTTTTGCAAATAATTGTGCTGGCCCCCAGAAGCCTCTCTGTGCCCTCTCCCTGTGTCTATCCCCCCGACTTCTAAGAGTGTATTTACCTGTGCTGTTCTGAACCTCAAGCAGATGGACTCACTATCTGTGCCCCCATGTGTGTGGCTTCCATCGTGTGCCACTGTGTTGGTGAGACTTATCCACCTGGTTGCATTAAGTTGTGCACTGTTTGTCCCTTTTGATGGCTAGGGTTCTCCTGTATGAATATGCAACCATTTATGCATCCATCAACTTCAGGTGGGATTTGGGTACTTTTCCGTTTGGAGTTCTTGCTCATAGGGATGTTACTAACATCTTCTGATGACCATACGCATGCCTCCCCATGAGGCGTGGATCCAGGAGTGGAGCTGCTGGGTAACGGGTTATGCAGTTCAGCTTCATGATACTGAGTTTTCCAAAGTGACTTCTTCAATGTAGGGGGCCCACCTTTGCCCACAGACTTGCCCCTGAGCCACTTGCCCTCCCTGGGACCCTGGTCTGTTCCAGGTACCCCCACCCCAGCTCACCTGCTCAATTCTCCCTCTGAGTCTGGGCTACTTCTGGGAGCTTCAGTGCAGGCCTTCCTCCCTGCAGTCCTACTGTTGGCTTCTTCCAGCCTTTGTCCTGTCTTTCTGTTGTGAAGGCACATCCTCAGGCTACTCTGGGCGATGTCCTCTGGGCCTAGTCTTGCCTGGCCACATTTCCCGCCCTGTGGGTAGATGGGGCTTAATTCTGCTGGGGAAACTCTGGGACCCATAAGGGACCCCGCCTGAAGGCTGAGGGAACTGGGGTTCTTGATTGAAGGCTGTTGCCAAAGGAGTTGATTCCCTGGCGACTTTGGCCTGCCCCAAGGAGATCAGAGTGGGCTGAGAAGGCTTGAGAGAGTCTTCAGGCAATGGAATACAGGAGCTGGGCCTTAGGATTCAGGTGTGCACTGAAGGAGTAGGGCCAGATGCTGTGGGTGGGGCAGTGCTGGCATCTGCCATACTGTAAGATGAGGGTAAGAAGTCATACCTTAAGGATAATGACTTGCAAATGGAGTGGAATTTTATAGACACCAAGCTTCCAAGCCTCGGTGACTGAGAAGGTTGTAGAATAGGTCTTGTTCGTTGGGGATACAGGTGAGGGGCAGCTGGGTAGAAAGAGGATGAGCTAGGTTTCAAACATGTGTTTCAGACACGTTGAGTTTGAGATGACAGAATATGCAGGAGGTGTCTCAGAAATACAGAGAATAGACTGAAGGGGCCCTGGGGTTGAGCAGGGAGAACAGGGGGGAGTCCCCCCTCCGTGGCTCTCTCTGGGGCTGTAGTCAGCAGAATCCACCTCTCGCTGAATCTCTCCCTGCATGGGGTGTAAGCAAGAAACAGTGAAGTCTGAGTCATCAACTGTAAATGATGTCTCTTGTTTTGAAATTGGTTTGGGGCTCCTAAAATGGCCAAGTTGAACTTCACTGCCTTGCTGAGCTGCTTCAGGTCCCACTGAGCACCTACTGTATGGATGACACTGAATTTGGGATGATGGGATCAGGATGAAATGGGACAATGAGGGTGGAAAGGTCTGGAAGAGACAGACACAGAAATTGACCCTGAGGTGGTGTGTGCCCCTGTTCTTCTTAGCATGTGGGCCAGGAGGCCACTGTCTCTAGGCAAGTACAAGTTCCTCTCTTGGGGTCCCTGATCCCAGGGCTGGAGGAATGTGGGCAGTGATTCTCTTGGCAGCTGACTGCTCAGGTGTCACCGTGAAACCCTGCCAAATGGGGATCCCCTGCCTAGACCTGGAGGGGAGAGTGAGAAGCTACATGGCAGTCTCAGCCGCAGCTTTCTCCAACCAAGTTTCACCAGGTATGAAGACCAGAGGTTGGTCCTATGGGACAATGCCCTTTTCTCATTTAATCCTCTAGGTAAAGGGGTGGGGGCCTCTGTGACTGGCCCCCAGGAGAGAGATGCCAGCTTTCTGCAAACCCACACTGCAGTCACGCTCACCCTCAGCATCTGGGGACACTCAGAAAGGCACAGATCAACCTCAGGGTCCTCTTCTGTTTCCAGGACTCAGAGCCCAGGCACCTGCAGAACGTGTGATCCAAAGGCAGCACACCTACAACCCAGTTCTGTCTGATGCCCTCACACATGTCCATTACCTGAGTCTCCGGTTCCACATTTGTGAATTGACAGTGATAATACCCACCTCCTAGGATTATGGGGAGGATTAAATGTGACAATGGGAATTTTTTTTTGTTCTAGTTCTGTGAAAAATGCCAGTGGTAGTTTGATAGGGATTGCATTGAATCTGTAGATTGTTTGGGGTAGTAGAGTCATTTTCACAATGTTGATTCTTCCAGTCCAACAACATGGTATATCTCTCCATCTATTTGTATCATCTTTAATTTTCTGCATACAGGTCTTTTGTCTCCTTAGGTAGGTTTATTCCTAGATATTTTATTCTTTTTGTTACAGTGGTAAATGGGAGTGTTTTCTTAATTTCACTTTCAGATTTTTCATCACTAGTATATAAGAATGCCAGAGATTTCTGTGCATTAATTTTGTATCCTGCTACTTTACCAAATTAATTGATTAACTCCAGTAGTTTTCTGGTAGCATCTTTAGGATTCTCTATGTATAGTATCACAATTTGTATGGAAACACAAAAGACCCCGAACAGCCAAGGCAATCTTGAGAACGAAAAATGGAGCTGCAGGAATCAGGCTCCCTGACTTCATACTATACTACAAAGCTACAGTAATCAAGACAGTATGGTACTGGCACAAAAACAGAAATATAGATCAATGGAACAGGATAGAAAGCCCAGAGATAAACCCATGCACATATGGTCACCTTATCTTTGATAAAGGAGGCAAGAATATACAGTGGAGAAAAGACAGCCTCTTCAATAAGTGGTGCTGGGAAAACTGGACAGGTACATGTAAAAGTATGAGATTAGAACACTCCCTAACACCATACACAAAAATAAGCTCAAAATGGATTAAAGACCTAAATGTAAGGCCAGAAACTATCAAACTCTTAGAGGAAAACATAGGCAGAACACTCTATGACATAAATCACAGCAAGATCCTTTTTGACCCACCTCCTAGAGAAATGGAAATAAAAACAAAAATAAACAAATGGGACCTAATGAAACTTAAAACTTCGGCACAGCAAAGGAAACCATAAACAAGACCAAAAGACAACCCTCAGAATGGGAGAAAATACTTGCAAATGAAGCAACTGACAAAGGATTAATCTCCAAAATTTATAAGCAACTCATGCAGCTCAATAACAAAAAAACAAACAACCCAATCCAAAAATGGGCAGAAGATCTAAACAGACATTTCTCCAAAGAAGATATACAAATTGCCAACAAACACATGAAAGAATGCTCAACATCATTAATCATTAGAGAAATGCAAATCAAAACTACAATGAGATATCATCTCACACCGGTCAGAATGGCCATCATCAAAAAATCTAGAAACAATAAATGCTGGAGAGGGTGTGGAGAAAAGGGAACACTCTTGCACTGCTCGTGGGAATGTAAATTGATAACAGTCACTATGGAGAACAGTATGGAGGTTCCTTAAAAAACTACAAATAGAACTACCATACAACCCAGCAATCCCACTCTGGGCATATACCCTGAGAAAACCATAATTCAAAAAGAGTTATGTACCAAAATGTTCATTGCAGCTCTATTTACAATAGCCAGGAGATGGAAGCAACCTAAGTGTCCATCACTGGATGAATGGATAAAGAAGATGTGGCACATATATACAATGGAATATTACTCAGCCATAAAAAGAAACGAAATTGAGTTATTTGTAGTGAGGTGGATGGACCTAGAGTCTGTCATACAGAGTAAAGTAAGTCAGAAAGAGAAAAAGAAATACCGTATTCTAACACATATATATGGAATTTAAGAAAAAAAAAGGTCATGAAGAACCTAGGGGTAAGATGGGAATAAAGACACAGACCGACTAGAACATGGACTTGAGGATATGGGGAAGGAGAAGGGTAAGCTGGGACGAAGTGAGAGAGTGGCATGGACATATATACCTACCAAATGTAAAACCCATAGCTAGTGGGAAGCAGCCACACAGCACAGGGAGATCAGGTCGGTGCTTTGTGACCACCTAGAGGGGTGGGATAGGGAGGGTGGGAGGGAGGGAGAAGCAAGAGGGAAGAGATGTGGGAACATATGTATAACTGATTCACTTTGTTATAAAGCAGAAACTAACACACCACTGTAAAGCAATTATACTCCAATAAAGATGTTAAAACAATGCAGGTGAGAAGGTGTTTAGCAAACTCTGACTTTTCATTTACAGTTGAGTTAGTGATTGTCATTCTCTCTGCAGGAAAGACAGGAGGGCATTTTTCCTCACTTTTGTTCCTTAAATTAAATAGTCCCAAAGTCATCAGGATTATACTTCCCTCACTGCCCCCAACATTTATTGTCCTTCAGTAATTAAAAATTTTAATTTGGGAGGGACCTCACAGAAGGACTGGTCCAACTGGTGAAACTGAGGCACAGCAGGGCGACTGTGGGCTCCAGGTCACCCAGTGGTTGTGGCAGAGCCTGGCCCCCCACCCACGAGGCCCAGCCGGTGGCCCTGCCTCTCTCTCCTCTGCCTCTCAGCTCCCTGGAGTCTCCTACAAGCCTGCCTTGGATTCTTTGCCAGTTTCTCTAACCGAGATCAAAAACTGACAGCCACGAAGCCTAGCTTTCCATAGCTGGAGGCTAATTTGCTTTGGGGCTGCATTTTTGTTTGTTTGTTTTCTTCTTAGAATTACCTCCACTGCTTAAAAGGCACATTTGTATAAACTGAAAGTGGCTGTCAGTTTCATGCCAAAGGCAAACACATGTCCTGTCCTCTGTGTGAATGCAACCTCACATCTAGTTAAAAGACCCATCAAATGACTATATTACAGGAAGTAAGGGTTTGAATTGGGAAATTTCAAGCTACCACACACATATTTTTGCCTCGCAAACTTTGACATATATATAATTTTTAACGAGGAGAAAGGAAATTGTTTTCAAAGTTTACCATCCCCTTATAAACACCTGAATGAGTGTAATTTAAGCTTGTGTTGAACATGTGAAGTGTTAGCATTTTAACACTTCTATAACCTGCCCTCTTCTCTTGCTCCAGCGCAGGAGACTTTCTCCCTGCACAGCTTCCGCGGCAATTTCTCTTTGTAGCCCAAGGGTCTGTCTTTTCAATCCTCGGGGAGAGACTGAGATCAGGTGAGGGCAGGCAGCTGCGAGATTACATGTCGGATTTCCCAGTACCTTCCATGCACTGATCAGCACAGCTGCCATCTCCTGAGCACCTACTGTGTGCCAGGTGCTGTGTCGGGTGGTTTTTAAATTCAGCATCTCTAACCCTCATGCTCTTATCCTGATTTGATCCATCATCACCCACAGCCTGGATTACTCCGCCCAGTCATCTCCCTGATTCCACTCTTGCCTCCTATGTTCTCTTCTCCATTGAGCAGCTGGAGAGCCTTTCACAAGGCTGGGCACCCACCTCTCTCCTCTGCTCATGCCCTCCCTGGCTCCCATCTTTCTAGGATAGAGCCAGAGCCCTTCCTCGACCCCCACGCCCGCGGGGGCCCCTCCCGCACTCCGCTCCATCCACATGGGCCTCCTTGCTGAGCCTCGGGTGTACTGGGCACACTCCCGCCTCCCGCCTCTGCCTGTGATTCCCGTGGCCTGGGGCGCTCCCCACAGGGACCCTCGTGGCGCACAGGCTTACGTCCTTCTGCTGTGCGCTCACATGAGTCCTTCCCAGAAGGGACCTTCCTGACCGCCTGTGTGAAACTGCACCCCAGCCTCCTGGCACTTCTCACCCCTCCTCCTGCCTAGTTTAATCTCCTGATCACTTACCGCTGTCCGACGTACTCTCTATATTTTATTTATTTACTTGGTTTATTGAATGCCTTCACAAAAATGTGAGCTCCATATGGGTAGTGATATTGGTCTTTCTGTTCACTGCTCAATATCAACCTCCTAGAACACTGATTAAGACATAAATACTTATTGTATGAATGAATAAAAGATTCACATTTGGTGTGCGTGGGATCAAGAGCATACAGACGAGAATCAAATAAACAGGTGAAGAATATAATATAATCTCTAATAGTGATGGTTATGGTGCTATGAAGAAAATAAAGCAGAACTGTGTAACTATTTCAGGGTGAGGTCCAGGAAAGCCTCCTGGAGGAGGTGGCATTTAATCTGAGACCTGGAAGAGACAGACCAGGCAACGGGCCCTGGGGGGAGGGATGATGTGACCCAGGCCTCACAGGTGGTAACCCGTGTGGAGCAGGTTTGGAAGCCACAGGGAAGGTGTGTGCAGGCCCCTGGTAAGCTCTCCTGAGCACTCAAAACGGACAGAGTTCTGAGTCCTCCCATGCCCTGTGCTGACCTGGCCCTGGCCTTTGGCCCGCTGAGATATGTCATTACTCCATCTGGTTCCCTTCCCCAAGGGGCTGAGAGTGTCACTCAGTAGGATCAACAGGGTCTGTATCACTAGGGCCAACCACAGGGCGTGGCACACAATGGGGCCTCTGCAGGTGGGTTTTGAATGACTCTCAAGCGAGGCAGGTGAGGGTGTGTTGCAGAGTGTAAGCTTCACAGGCTATGAAGCTGCGAGAGTCCTGGAGAAAATTGGGTTCATTTTCTCTAAACTGAGGACTTGAGACCCAGGGTAGTGTGTGTGCCTGAGGTCCCTCTGTGATATAAATAATACAAATGATATAAAAACAAGGCTCTGCATTTGAAGTTACAAATGTTTTCAACCTGAGAAAACACGTGCATACTCTTAAAACGGAAGAGAATCAGATTAACTTCCAATTCATGACTGTTTTTTTTTTTCAACCTACCCAAAAGCTGAGGTCAAGGAGCAAACAAGTGGACCCAAATCTGAAAAGACAAATGCTGCAGGAAGAAAGGATATGGAAGCACCCCCTCACCTATGGTGTGCAACCAGACACAGGTAAGAAGTGTTGAGATAGAATAATCAAGAAGTTGGTGAAGGCTGAGTGAGGCTGGCTGGACAGTGTGAAGCCCCAGAATCTGGGGAGTCTGCATCAACTTGCTAGCTCTCTCTGGAACCCCAGGGGAAGTTCACAGAAAGGGTCAGCAAGAGTCCTAAGCAAATGCCCATTGTGGCTCACACATGGGGGAGTTGCAGAAAAATTCTGACCCTGAGAAGTAAGGAAACAGGGCCTAAGACTGAGGCTTAATCAGAGCAATAGAAAACAGACCCCCAGTGGCCCTGCTGTCAAGATAACAAGCTTTGCCTAACTAGTAAGACCTGAAGGATGCTGGAAGAGGGACAAGAGAGGAGAAGAGTGTGTAGAGAGACCCTCTCTAAGGCCCAGTGCAAAGGAAAGGCCAAAGTCTAAAGCACAGTGTTAAACAGACTGGAAAACTCTGGAAAACCATTCTCTACCCTAAAAACAAAGCTTCACCACAGGAATTTGAAGCCTGTGGTACACTGAGGGTAACCATAGCAACAACAAATCTCAAACCCAGTCCAATTCCTCACTAGATTAACTCAAATCCCATCACTAGAGGCACAAGCACAAGAAAAAGTGTGCCCGTTTCCAGGCATAAGAATAATTTCCTCAGTCTCTTCTGTCTGAGCCAAGAAGTTCAGCTTTCAACCAAAAAACTGTGTAAGATATACATGTGTAAGATATAGAGTAATCAGAACCAGACTCAGACGTGACACCAACTGACAGGGAATTTTAAATAGCTATGATTAATAAACATACTAATCATAATAAAGACAACACGCAAGATTAGTTGGGTAATTTCAGTAGAAACTATAAGAAAAAAATCAAATGGAAGTGCTTGAAATGAAAAATACAGTAACAGAGATGAAGAATACCTCCCATAGGCTCCTCAGCAGACTTGGAACGGCTAAGGAAAGAGTCAGGGAACATGAAGACAGGTCAGTAGAAATTACCTAATAGAAACACAAAGAGGAAAGAGGACAGAGAGTGGGGGACAAAACAGACTAGAACATCTAAGAGTATGGGACAATATCAAACAACCTAATAGACATGTAATTGGAATTGCAGGGGGGAAAGAGAGAGAGAATGAAGCAGAAAAAACATATGAAGAAATAATTGCCAAGAATTTTCCCAAACTCATGATAGACAAAAACCCCACATATCCAAGAAACTCAAAGACCCTCAAACAGAATGTCACCCACACACATACACACACACCCCCCTAGGCACATCTTATTCAAATGGCTGGAGAAAAAATGTCAACAAGAATATCTTGAAGGCAGACAGAGAAAATAAAAACCATGCAGAGGGAAACAGAAAAAAGAATTACTGCAGACTTCTAATCAAAACTCATAATCAAACTTCTAATCAAACTCTAATCAAAACCAGAAGATATTGGAGTGACATTTTTGAAGTAGTGAAAGGGCAACAAAACAAAACAACAACAACAACAATAACAAAATACCCAAAAGCCTGTCAATCCAGAATTCAATACCAGAAAAAATATGTCTCAAAACTGAAGGAGAAATAAAAACTTTCTCAAACAAAAATTGAGGAAATTCATTGTCAGTAGATCTACTCCAAAAGAAATGTTAAAGGATGTTTTTCAAACAGAAAAAATCTGATATTAAACAGATAAAGAGGGCTTGCAATGTAATAAGTAAATGTAAAATAAAATGTACCTTTTTTCTTATTTTTAATTGTTCTTAAAACTTAAATGACTGCTCAAAGCAAAAAGTTATTTAGAGAATATGTGAAAATATGTCTGACAATAATAACACAAAGATTGGGGGGGTGATTAAACAATAATGTTTAAGTTCCTTATACTACACATGAAAAAGTATATTATTATTGGAAAGTAGACTAATTAAGGATGAATATTGAAAATCCTAAGGAAACCACTAAAAATATAATATATAAATATGTAATACTTATAATAAGTTAATAGATGAGATGAAATGGGATAATAAGTAATCAATTAACTCAAGAGAAAGTAGAAAAAGAAAAAAGAAAACAGATTGAAAAAATATAACACTCATCTGATGAATGAAAAAAGTGGGATGGAACAACTGTGAAAACCTTTGCATCTGGAACATTCTCTGAATCTTGGAGCTGCTTTCATGACTTGGAAGACTTTCCAATGTTTCATGGGGCCTTTGAAATAGTAACTCTTAATAAAATCTCTTTAGTTTGGTGTTGATCAACATAGCCATACATGGATTTGTCTTTTATTAAATTGCTGCTACTAGAACAGAAGGGTAAAATGTTGTTAGGGCAATAATATATTAGGAGGTCATCAGACTCATGACCTATTTGGCTGTCCCTGATATAAGGGTCACATTTTGGGCTGTGGAGCTCATAGATATTGGCACATCTTCCCCCTCAAACCAGGCATCCTAGAATCATAGGAGTTAGAGTTGCAGCCCAGAGAAGGGAAGTGATTCAAGGTCATATAGCAGATTCATTTCTAGTCACTTCTCACTTTAACTCTCCTGGGTAAAGAGACTTCCCCATTACCTTTCAAGTGGTGTAGTAGGCAGAATTCTCAGGTGAACCCCAATGACCCATACTCTTGTATAATTCTTTCTCCTTGTGTGTGGACATGCTGTGTAACTTGCTTTACCTATAGTATATAGTAAAGGCTATTTTGGGATATTAAGGGATTTTGCAGATGTAGTTAAAATCCCTAATCAGATGGCTTTAAGTTCATTGAAGGGGAGGTTTAACTTTGTGGGCCAGGCCTAATAAGGTGAGTCCTTTTAAAGAAGGTATATAGGTCAGACATTGATGCTGTAGAAGTCCTCTCTATTCATTGCTGGTTTTAAAGAAGCAAGCTGCCAGGCATTTTACAGCCACAGGAAATTAATTCTGCCAATAACCTGAAGAAACTTGGGAGAAGATGCTTCTCTAGTTGAGCCTAGAAATGAGAACAAGGCCTGGAGGACACCTTGATTTCAGCCTTGTGAGACCCTAAGCAGAAAACCCGTCTAAGCTGTGCCCAGACTTTTGACCTAAGAAACTGAGAGGTAATAAATAGCTATTGTTTTAAGCTCCTAAGTTTGTGGTAATTTGTTACGCAGCAATAGAAAACTAATGCAGTTGGAAAGTGGTAGAATGAGATGTGAAGTCTGCCCTGTCTTCCTGTAAAGCCTACAGTCCATTGCAGACACCCCCGCCATCAACTCCATTGTTTCCATTCAGGATTGAACTTGCCCTCAGAGGGAATTCTGATTAGGAGCAGTCAGAATAGGAGTGAAAAGAGTGACAAGTTCCTCTATTTTCTCTGACTTTCAGGCAGAGGTAGGCACTGAATTGGCATGGCCTGGCAGCTCATTCCAGCGAAAAAAGTACATCCTGGCTGGCATCTCTAACAGCTGGTGGTGGTTTTAAGTGCCCATGGAGAGAGTGATGTGGGAGTGGTTACTGGTTAAGTCATCAAAGAAAATTGGCCCTTTGGTCATCTTTGGCTCTAGGGCCAGGGGTCATGAACACTGGCTCACTGGCTAGATATGTTTGGGACATCTGGCATCTTTCCCTTTTGAGATCATGTGATTCTGTGAATAACAGTAAGAGCCACCATCTTTGGACCATCTCCTTCACTCATTCAATAAATATCCACGAGCGCCCACCAGGTGTAGGATGCTGGTGCTGTAACAGTAGACCCCAGAAAACTGTTAAATGACAGAGGCAGGCCTGCTTGACTCACAGCTACGTGAACACATCCTTGTGGCCTCTGCCACTACATGAGAGCTTCTCTGTCTGTTCTGGGTACTCAGGCTGCTCAATTGCAACCCCTCATCACACACTTGTCCTTGGCCTCTTCATATCCTTGGGTCTTGGAGTGCTGGGCGGTCAGAGGCAAGGGAAACAAACAAGCGAATGGAGGACAAATCACAGAGCCAAGTGAGGATTCTCTTCCCGTTTCTTCCCCTAAGAAATGGGCAACTTAACATGATTTAATTTAAGTGCAGCCTATATCTGATGAAGAAGAAGTTGGTTAGATCCATTTTCTTGATCAACTATTTCAAGGCCAGCATGAATTTTTTTATGAGCTGAACTCATCAGGAGAAAACATGCTTCTTCAGGACTTTTCCAACTGAAAATAAATGCCTCATTAGGTTAAGCATATTAACCTGAGACCAGTATTGATGTCAGCCAGACTAATGAATGTCATTGTAGGGAATACACAGTAGTCCTCGGAGGGACCCCACCAGCCATTAGGCACTCTCTGCAAATGTGCTCAATTATTGTAGGTTGTGGAATCATCAAAGAGAGAATGTGGGAGAGAAGAAAATAAAAAACAGAGGGAAAGGGGCTGATCCTGACACCACGGCTGTCTGTGTGACTATTGCCCTGATTAATTCTTGTATATTTGACGCTTGAGAAATGGCACGTGACCAGCCTCATATGATGTTATTCATTGTTTATTCCAAGAGAAGAGACGCTTGTTTTTGCCTCTAAAATGTGAGGAGAGGTCAGGCATAAGTATCAGAAAAGCTGGATTCTAGTTCCTGCTCTGCCACAGTAGGACTGGGAATACTTCTCAGGTTTTCTCCATATCAGCGGACTAGTTTCTTCAAATCTTTATTGATCAAACACTGTGCTAGGCACTTTCTTATATGTTATTTTGTGGAATCCCCACAGAAACCCAATTAGCAATTGGGTTTATTAGACATATTTTTTTGTCCCAGAATTATAGAAGAGGAAAACCAAAGCTCATAGAAATGATCTGACTTGCGTTGCTAGATCTTTGGGTCAGGCAGAGGCAGGCCATGGGACCCTGCTCTGGGAGACCATCTCTGGGGAACTGCATCCACCTTTGCATGACAATAGAGAAGTGAGAGTGAATACCTGAGCCTGATCAAAGCAGCATGATACAGAATGCTGAAGGAAGCAGGCCTGTTGAACCTGGGGAAGGAAAAATCATATACAGACAAAAGAAATATCTCCAAATATAAAAAAGGCTGCCACGTGGAAGAGGGACTACCTGCCTTCAATGTGGGCTAAAGGAAAAGATTTTCAACAGTCAGAAATGTCCAGAGACGGTTGGGCTACCTCAAGGGTTGATTCGCTCTCCATCTTTACAGGTGTGCAAGTAGTAATTAGATACTGCTTGTCATATTTTCAGGATGACCTGAATTTGAATGGCAGTGGTTGCGTTTTTGCAGGACAAACTATTTTACCTCTCTCACCCACAGTTTCCTCATTCGCAAAATGGAAAAAATAATGCAGATATTATGAGGATTCACATGGTGTATGTAATACATTACACACAATGCCTGCCTGGGAGCTGATTTTTTTACTATCAACGTTTTATTTTTATTGAGTGGATTCTGCCATCAGATGAGGCCTCGGCACTGTGCCCCCTTACAGAACTCAGCATCTTTAGGAAAAATGCTTTGTTAAAGATGCTCTATTAATGCTCTAAACATTAGGGGACTGTGCCCATTGTCATTTTATTTCCTGTTAGCTCAAATTTTACTCTTTTTTTTTGCAGTGCATTGTGATACTGAAGCTGGACCCTTTTACACATTTCTCCTTTGCCAGATGATGCAGTGTTAGACCTTGTCAGTAGGGGGTGCTGGGGAGACACTGCGGGCTATGAAAGAGGATGGATTGAGAGAGGATGGAAAAAGATATCCCATGCAGATAATAATCAAAAGAGAGTAAAAGTGGCTATCCTTATATCAGACAAAATGAAATTTAAATCAAAAATGGTTACAAGAGACAAAGAAAGACATCATATATTAATAAAAGTTTCATATAGCCAGAATGTACAACAGTTATAAACATTTATGCATCTAATGACAGATTATCAAAATATGTGAAATAAAAACTGACAGAATTAAGGAGAGCAATATTTCTACAATAATAGTTGGAGACTTTACTACCCCACTCTCAATAGTGGATAGGACAACCAGAAGATAAGTAAAGAAATAGAGGACTTAAACAACACAATAAACCAACTAGGTCTAGCAAACATATGCAGGGCACCCTACCCAACAACAGCACACACATTCTTTTCAAGTACACATGGACATTTTCCAGGATAGACCATACGTTAGACCAAAATCTCAACAGATTTAAAAAGACAGATATCATAGAAAGTATCTTCACTGACTATAACTGGATGAATTTAGAAAACAATAATAAAAGTAAAACTGGAACACTCACAAATTTGTGGAACGTAAACACTACACTCTTAAACAGCCAATGGATCAAAGACGAAATGACAGGGGGAATTAGAAAATACTTCAAGATGAAAGAAAATAAAAATACAAGGTACCAAAATTTATGAGGTGCAGTGAAAGTATTGCTAAGGAGGAAATTTATAACTATGAATACTTGAATTAAAAAATAAGAAAGATCTCAGATCATAAAACCTAACTTTACAACTTGAGAAACTAGAAAAAGAACAAACTAAACCCAAGCTAGCAGAATGAAGAAAACAATAAAGATTAGAGCAGAGGTCAATGAAATAGAGAATAGAAAAACAATAGAGAACATCAATAAGAACAAAAGTTTGTTCTCTGAAAAGATCAACTAACAAACTTTTAGCTAGATAGACTATGAAAAGAAGAGAGAGTACTCAAATTACTAAAATCAAAAAATGAAAATGGTGACATTACTACTGATTCTTCAAAGATAAAAAGGATTGTAAGAGAGTATTATGAACCATGGTATGCCAACCAATCGGATAATCTATATGAAATGAACAGATATCTAGAAGCACAAAACCTACAAAGGCTAAATCATGAAGAAATAGAAAATGTGAAGAGACCTACAACTAGTAAACTATTTAATATTTTACTATCAAAACAGTGATAAAAAAATCTCCTGTAAAATAAGTGGCCTGGACCTTATGGCTTCACTGATTTCTACCAAACACTGAAAGAAAAACGAATACCAATCTATTTAAACTTTTCAAAAAAATTGAAGAGGACAGAGCACTTCCTAAATCATTCTGTAAGGCCAGCATCACTTTAATACCAAAACAAGACAGACACTGCAAGAAAAGAAAACCACAGACCAACATCCCTAATGAACATTGATGCAGAAGTCCTCAACAAAGTACTAGCAAACCAAATTCAGGAGCATACCAAAAGGATTATACACCATGACCAAGTGGGATTTATTCTTGGAATGCAAGAATAGTTCAGTATATGAAAATTGATCAATGTAACACACTACATTAAAAGAATGAAGGAAAAAATGATTATCTAAATCGATGTAGAAAAAAGCATTTGACACATTTAACACCATCTCATGATTTAAAAAAATCCAATAAACTAGGAACCCAAGGAAACTACCTCAGCATAATAAAAGCCACTTATGAAAACTCCACAGCAAACAACACTCAGTAGTGAAAGACTGAAAGCTTTTACTCTAAGATCAGGAAGAAGACAAGCATGCCCACTTCTGTCACTTCTATTAAACAAGGTACTGGAAGTTCTAGCCAGAGCAATTAGTCAGGAAAAAGAAATAAAAAGTGCCCAAATAGGAAAGGAAGAAGTAAAATAATCTCTGTAGATGACATGATCTTATATGTAGAAAACCCTAAAGATTCCACATACAAAAAATGTTAGAGCTAATAAATATAGCAAAGTAGCACGATACAAAGTAAACAGATAAAAATCAGTTGCATTTCTTTACATAACAATGAACAATCTGAAAAGGAAATTACAAAAACAATTCCATTTATAATAGCATCAAAAAGAATAAAATACTTAGGATAAATTAACCAGGGAGGTTAAAAACTTGTATAATGAAAACCATAAAACATTATTGCTGATAGAGATTAAACAAGACAAAAGTGGAACCACATCCCTTTTTCACGGATTGGAAGACTTTAATGTTGTTAAGATGTCAGTACTACCTAAAGTGATCCACAGATCAGTGCAATCCCCATCAAAATCCCAATGACTTTTTTTGCAGAAATAGAAAAACCCATTCTAAAATTCATATGGAATTTCAAGGAACCCCAAATAGGCAAAACAATCTTGAAAAGGAAGAACGAAACTGGAGGAATCACACTTCTTTATTTCAAAACTTACTACAAACTTACAGTAATTAAAAGTAGTTTTGTACTGGAATAAAGACAGATATAAATCAAAAGAATAGAACAGACAGCCCAGAAATAATCTCTTGCATATATAGTCAAATGATTTTTGACAAGGATTCCAAGACCACTCAATGGGAAAGGAGAATTTTTTTCAACAAATATTCCAGGGAAAACTAGATATCTATCAATGCATGCTCAAGAATGAAGCTGGACCCTTACCTCACATCATATACAGAAATTAACTCAAAATATATCAAAGACCAAAGTGTAAGACCTAAAACTATAAGACTCTTAGAAGAACACACAGGGCAAAAGCTTCATGACACTGGATTTAGCAATAATTTATTGGATATGACACCAAAGGCACAGGCAACAAAAGGAAAGGTAGACAAATTGGACTTCATAAAAATTAAAATAATGTGTTTATCAAGTGATAATATCAACAGAAAAAAAAGACAATCTACAAAATGGGACAATATTTGCAAATTATATATCTGATAAGGAATTAATATCCAGAATATACAGAGAACTCCTAAAACTCATAAACAGCAACAAAAAGAGCAAAGGACTTGAATAGATATTTCTCCTAGGTATATTTACAAATGGCTAATAAACACATGACAAGATGCTCAAATCACCGATCAATAGGGAAATGCAAATCAAAACTACAATGAGATACCACCTCACCACCTCACACCCATTTGGATGGCTATTATTTTTTTTTTTTAAAGAGAAAATAACAAGTGTTGGTGAGGATGTGGAAAAATTGGAACCCTTGTGCACTTCTTATGAGGATGTAAAATGGTGCAGCTGCTACAGCAAACAATGTGATGATTCTTCAGAAAATTAAAAATAGAATTACCATATGACCCCGCAATTGCAGGATCAAATGGTATCTACTTCTACGGGTATATACTACTTTGTATATACCCAGCAGAATTTGAAGGCAGGGCCTCAAAGAAATATTTATGCACTCATGTTCACAGCAGCATTATTCACAATAGCCCAAAGGTGGAAGCAACCCAAGTGTCCATCAACGGATGAAAAGATAAGCCAACTGTGGTGTATACATACAATGGAATATACCTTAAAGTGGAAGCAAATTATGACATAGGCTACAACAGGGCTGAACCTTAAGGACATTATGCTAAGTGCAGTAAATCAGCCATGAAAATACTAATATGATTGTACTTATATGAGACACTTATATTAGTCAAAATCATAGAGCCAGAAAGTAGAATGGTGGTTGCCAAGGTTGGGAAGAGGGGGGTAAAGGGAAGTTAATATTTAATGGGTATCCGTTTTACAAGATGAAAAGAGTTATGGAGATGGATGGTGGTAATGGTTGCACAACATTATGAATGTATTTAATGCCACCGAACTGTACACTTAAATGGTTAAGATGTTAAATTTTACGTGTATTTTAGTACAATACAAAAAAAGGATGGGGAAAAAACAGGATGAGATTTCTCCTGCAATTTCTGGTTTTCTTTTATCCTTGCTCCTATGGTGTGACTGCAGGCGATGTGAGAATGACCCCAGACTCTTACCTTCTTGTGGGTAGCTTCTTATTTAGTAGTTTTGGCCCACTGGCTGTGAGCCATTTCTGGCCCATGGTACCCCAGTGAACTTCTCCTTTACCAGCTGGGCCACAGTTAGACCGTTTCCCACAATGTCTGAATCCAGGCCTGGCAGTCCACAGGCTCCAATCCCACATTCAATTATTCAACACAAACACGAGCTGAATTAACATTTCATGACCACATTGCTTTTTACCCAAATAGCTACCTGATTGTGAACATATTTACCTAAGTCCAGTAGTCTCACTGCTGAGACTTCATCAGAAGCCTTTCAACCTCCATAAATCAGTTTTGATAACAAGCTCTCTTGTGATTGTTGCAAAGTCCAAAGTGGGGCAGGCCTCCTGCAGATGCAGTGCCACAGTGACTGTGCTTAAACAAGGCCCTCTAGGGAGAGTGGCTGGGCATCTGCTGGCCACATGGTCCTGGCCTCTGGTTCCAGGAGACAATCTCTGATCTCTGATATTTACTCAGCAGGATCCATGGGATGATTCTTGGTAAACAATGGCTAAAAAAGTTTTAGAAAGGGGAACTGCAGTGTGACTTGTACCTGGAAGTTACTGAAAACCACATCTCTGCAGACAGGGAGGGAAGGGATGTATGTGTATCCCCTTCAGGGTGTCTTGAGGGCAGGCAGGTGCCTAGATGACTTATTGAATCCGGTGGGGGTGGTGATGGGGAGCCCTGGCTTCCGGCCCTCACCTGTCCCATCACTGATTGAGGAGGCTCTGGGCACCACTGGGCAGCAGGACGGGGTGTCCACATAGAGGTGGACTGGACATGGAGCAGTGAGGATCTGAACAAGGTTCTCCAACAAGACCAACAGGGAGGTCCAGCCAGAGGGGATGGTGGGAAACAAGACTCAGAATTTAGAGACTAGGGGCAGGTGAGAGATGGCCAGAAAGGTCAGTCCAGGCATTTCAGCAATAAAACAGACATACAGAGCTCCACCCACCATGGGGGCCGGGATCCGGTGGTGAGGGGACATCCTGACTCAGGGTGAAGAGGACATCTGTAAGATCTGAGAAAAGGGGCAATGCCTGAGCTCAGAGCTCAGCTCAGAAGAGACCCCAGACCCTAGGCTGTTCTCAGTGCCCTGTAAGACCCCCGGGGCATTCACTGTTGCAGGAGCCACTGTGAAGAAAGAGTGGAGAGGGCTCGGGAGTAACTGGAAGTGCTTAGTGAGGTCACATCTCAGATACAGTTCAAGAGGTGCTGTGAGGGTGCTGCCTAGAACTGACTCTACAGGGAATCACAGGGGAGAGAAAGAGAAAGGGATGGTGGGGTCTAGGCAGGACAGAGCTGACCTGTGGGGAGCAACATGGTAGAGGTGAAGTCAGGATATTGGATTCTGGGCCTGACTCTGCTCTGAATCACTGTGTGAGCCAGGACAAGTCACTTGCCTTCTCTGGGCTTGTGTATGCAAATCTGTAGAATGAGAGGCATTAGCTGGGAGATTTCTAAGAATTCTCTCAGCTCAGAGGGTCAAATCTTGACTATTTTTCATTCTGTATGATACCCTCATCCTACCCTCACATCCCAATCCTCTGCCTCAAGTCTAACCAGTGGTTCCCCAGATCAATTCTGCCTTCTGCCAGAGGAAGGCAAGTCAGCACCATCAAAGAACCTTAAATGAATTACACTGAGTCAGCAGCCCTCACAATCATTGCGTGAAGTGGGTCTGGCAGTGACGGGGTTGCTCGGTACATTAGAGTCTGGGGATAATGTGCCCTCGCCCTTGGAGATGCCATTACGGGGTGGTTTCTGCAGCTTCCTCCTTGGGAGGGAAGAGAACGGGGAGAAGGGGAAGTGGGAGATGAACCTGACTCACACCCCTGGGGGAGAGGCTGACACGGAAAAGTATTGTGCTGGTCTCAGCTTGGAGACTTAGATGCTGGAGGGGAGGCAGCCATTAGGCTCTTTCATCTTCTGTGACAGGAACCTCAGTGCTTAAACCTGGCTTGAGCTCAGCAGGGTTTTATCAGGTTATACAAGCACAGAAGCTCCGAGACAGAGTAACCTTCAGGAGCACCTTGACTCAGGGGTTCAAATGATGCCACCAGGACCTGTTTCTTCTTTCTTCATCGTTTAGAGTCTCTCTCCCATGCAAGACAATTGTCAGGCTCCTCGTCATGGTAGCAGGATGTTTTCCATCCTGACTGAAGTTCAGTAGAGAGAAATTGTCTTCCTCACAGCTGGTCAAAAGTCTTGGATCATTGGCTCTAAGAGACACAGCTCAACCTCTGTACCATCAGAAGGTTAGAATGTGCTGACTGGCTTAGGCCAATCAGGGTGGTCCATCCCATGAGTGAGGTTAACCCCACCCAAGCCACAGGGGCTGAAAGTGAGGAGGGATACGGCTTTGTCATTAAAAGAACTAGGTCACAAAATCCCACAGATTTCCTCTAATGAGTTTGGGGTGGAGGGAAAGAAAAGAAAACATTAACAGAAACAAAATAAAGAGGGGAAAAAAATAAATACTTATGCATTATGGCTGATCTTTCTCATTTTTCCAGTGGCCCAATGATACTGGAGCTACTATCATCCAAGGTATAGATTCCTAGGTTATTAGAGTTGGAAGAATCTTTGAAATCCTTGGTCCAACCCCCCTTACTTTCACAGGCAATGCAACAGAGATCCAGAGGGCTTAAGTGACTGTCTCGAGGTCACACAACTCAGGGGAAGATGTCAGAGTAGGGAGAAGTAGGGACCCATCTCCCCACCTGGACAAAAATTGTACTGGAAGAATCTGCCTAATCTAACTATTTGGGAAGTCTGGAGACTTTTAGAAGGCTTGCAAATTCTCCCAGGAGAAGTCTTGGCAGGTAAGTTGTTGTTAATTATGGTTGATTTTAGCTCTTAGCTTGGTAGCATCTACCCTTCCCCCACTCCCTGGCTCAACATCAGGCAGCAGTGCAAGTGTTCTTGAAGTAGTTTGGACACAGCTTTAGGGAGCCAGTATGGGCAACACAACCCTGTCCTCCAAATGTCGGGATCTGTGCCCTGAGCACTAATTGCTGCTTCTGACTGTGGTTGTGCAGACATGGAGGTGAGCAGCCATTGTTGCAAGCCCTTCCTCTTAAGTTATAGTGACTTCGAGGGGACTTAAAGGGCTGGTGCATTTTCCTCCTTAATTTTTCTCTATTCCCCTTTAAAGAGCCAGACATTTAAGGATGAGGACACTCAAAAACAATGAATAAACAGAGGAATTTAGAAAGCCACTGCACATATGCAGGGGAAGGCTCAGACAAAGCCTGAGAAGACCTTAAGTTTACACCTCAGGCTGACCCCTGGCACAGAGACAGCCTATAAAAATCAACCAAACAAACAAACACATCAGCAAATGATGGAAAAGGAGGAGGGGCAGAATCTGATTTTTAGAGTTACCATACTATAAGATCCAAATGTCTGGTTTTCAACAACAATAAATATCACAAAGCATTCTAAAAAACAGAAAAATATGGCTCATTCAAAGGAAAAAAATAAATAGAAACTATTCTTGAGAAAGACCAGATGGCAGATTTACTAGACAAAGACCTTTAAGCAACTGTCTTAAAGATGGTCAAAGAACTAAAGGCAGTTGTGGAGAATGTCAAGAAAACAATGTATGAAAAATGGAAATATCAATAAAGAAGTAGGAAACATAAAAAGAAATTCTGGAGCTGAAAAATATAACTGAAATGAAAAATTCACTGGAGGGATTTGAAAGCAAATTTGAGCAGGTATAAGAAAGAATCAGTGAATCTGAAAATAAGACAATGGGAATTATGGAGTCTAAGAAACAGAAGGAGAAAAGATTTTTTAAAAAGTGAACAGAGCCTAAGGAATCCATGAGACACCACCAAGCGAACCAACACACACACTATGGGAGTATGATTGTAACTTTGGTTTGTAACTCTGCTTTTTGCTTTTTTGCACAATTTAAGACACTAATGTATTAAAAATGATCAGTTTATGTTTTTGGACACAATATATAAAGATATAATTTTGTGACATCAGTAACTGAAAGGTGGTAGGTATAGTGCTGTAAGGAGCAGGGTTTTGTATGTTATTGAAGTTAAGCTGGTATACATTTGAATTCGAGTATTATAACCTTAGGATGTTAACTGTAGTCCCCATGGTAACCACAGAAAAATAGTTATAGAATATACATGAAAGGAAATGAGAAGAATTAAAATGTTTTGCTACACAAAAAAATCAACTCTACATAAAAGAATATATCAATGCAGGAAATGAGAGACAATAAGGGTAAGGCATACAGAATATAAACAACAAGTGATAGAATTAAGTCCCTTCTTATCAGTTATGCTTTAAATGTAAATGGATTAAACATCCCACTCAAAAGACAGAGGCTGGCAGAATGGATAAAAACACATGAGCTGGGGGGTGCCTTCAAGATGGCAGAGGAGTAAGACTTGGAGATCACCTTCCTCCCGACAAATACATCAAAACTACAACTACATGTGGAACAACTCCTACAGAACACCTACTAAAAACTGGCAGAAGACCTCAGACTTCCCAAAAAGCAAGAAACTCCCCATGTACCTGGGTAGGGAAAAAGAAAAAAGGAAAAACAGAGACAACAGAATAGGGATGGTACCTGCACCTCTGGGAGGGAACTGTGAAGGAGGAAAAGTTTCCACACACTAGGAAGCCCTTTCACTGGTGGAGACAGGGGGTGGGTGGGGGGAAGCTTTGGAGCCACAGAGGAGAGTGCAGCAACAGTGGTGCAGAGAGCAGAGTGGAGAGATTACTGCACAGAGGATCAGTGCTGACCAGCACTCACCAGCCTGAGAGGCTTGTCTGCCAGGGCAGGTGGCGGCTAAGAGCTGAGGCTCAGGCTTCGGAGTTCAGATCCCAGGGAGAGGACTGGGGTTGGCTGCGTGAACACAGCCTGAAGGGGGCTAGTGCACCACAGCTAGCTGGGAGGGAGTCCAGGAAAAAGTCTGGAACTGCCTAAGAGGCAAGAGACCATTGTTTCAGAGTGTGCAAGGAAAGGGGATTCAGAGCACTGCCTAAACAAGCTCCAGAGACTGGCGTGAGCCATGGCTATCAGTGCAGACACCAGAGACGGGTATGAAATGCTAAGGCTGCTGCTACATACACCAAAAAGCCTGTGTGCAAGCACAGGTCACTATCCACACCACCACTCCAGGGAGCCTGTACAGCCTGTCACTGCCAGGGTCATGTGATCCAGGGACAACTTCCCCGGGAGAACACACAATGTGCCTCAGGCTGGTGCAACATCACACTGGTCTCTGCTGCCGCAGGTTCATCCCACATTCTGTACCCCTCCCTCCCCCTCCTGAGTGAGCCAGAGTCCACTAATCACCGCTCCTTTAACCCTGTCCTGTCTGGGTAGGGAACAGACTCCCTCAGGCAGCCTACATGTAGAGGTGGGACCAAATCCAAAGCTGAACCCTAGAAGTTGTGTGAACAAAGAAGACAAAGGGAAATTTCTCCCAGCAGCCTCAGGAGCAGTGGATTAAATCTCTACAATCAAGTTGATGTATGCTGTATCTGTGGAATACCTGAATAGACAACAAATCATCCCAAAATTGAGGTGGTGGACTTTGGCAGCAACTGTAGACTTGGGATTTGCTTTCTGCATGTAATTTGTTTCTGGTTTTATGTTTATCTTAGTTTAGTATTTAGAGCTTATTATCATTGGTAGATTTGTTTATTGATTTGGTTGCTCTCTTCCTTTTTAATTTTTTAAAAATATATATATATATACTTTTTTCCTTTTTCTCTTTTTGTGAGTATGTATGTGTATGCTTTTTTGTGTGATTTTATCTATATAACTTTGCTTTTTCCATTTGTCTTATGGTTCTGACTGTGGTTTTTTTTTTTTTTTTGGATAGTTTATAGTGCTGTGGATTGGTGGAATTTCTTTTGTGTGTGTGGTTTGGTTGCCCTCTTCTTTCTTTCTCTCTTTCTTTAAAATTTTTTTTAATTTTTAATATTTTTTTATATTTTAATAACTTTATTTTATTTTATGTATTTATTTTTCTTTCTTTTTTTTTTTCTCCTTTTCTTCTGAGCCATGTGGTTGACAGGGTCTTGGTGCTTTGGCCAGGTGTCAAGCCTGAGCCTCTGAGGTGGGAGAGCCAAGTTTAGGACATTGGTCCACCAGAGACCTCCTGGCTCCACATAATATCAAACGTTGAAAGCTCTCCCAGAGATCTCCATCTCAATGCTAAGACCCAGCTCCACTCAATGACCAGCAAGCTATAGTGCTGGACACCCTATGCCAAACAACTAACAAGACAGGAACAAAAACCCACCCGTTAGCAGAGAGGCTGCCTAAAATCATAAGTTCACAGACACCCAAAAACACACCACCGACATGGTCTTGTGCACCAGAAAGACAAGATCTAGCCTCATCCACCAGAGCACATGCACCAGTCCCCTCCACCAGGAAGCCTACACAACCCACTGAACCAACCATACCCAATGGGAGCAGACACCAAAAGCAATGGGAACTATGAACCTGCAGCCTGTGAAACAGAAACCCCAAACACAGTAAGTTAAGCAAAATGAGAAGACAGAGAAATACACAGCAGATGAAGGAGCAAGGAAAAACCCCACCAGACCAAACAAATGAAGAGGAAATAGGCAGTCTACCCCAAAAAGAATTCAGAGTAATGATAGTAAAGATCATCCAAATTCTTGGAAATAGAATGGAGAAAATACAAGAAACATTTAACAAGGACTTAGAAAAACTAAAGAGCAAACAAACAATGATGAACAACACAGTAAATGAAATTAAAAATTCCCTAGAAGGAATCAATAGGACAACATTAAACACACCAACATTCAAATTATAGGGGTCCCAGAAGAAGAAGAGAAAAAGAAAGGGAACAAGAAAAGATTTGAAGAGATTATAGTTGAAAACTTCCTTAATATGGGTAAGGAAATAGTCAATCAAGTCCAGGAAGCACGGAAAGTTCCATACAGGATAAATCCAAGGAGAAACACACCAAGACACGTATTAATCAAACTATCAAAAATTAAATACAAAGAAAAAATATTAAAAGCAGAAAGGGAAAAGAAACAAATAAAATACAAGGGAATCCCCATAAGGTTAACAGCTGATCTTTCAGCAGAAACTCTGCAAGTCAGAAGGAACTGGCAGGACATATTTACAGTGATGAAAGGGAAAAACCTACAACCAAGATTACTCTACCCAGCAAGGATCTCATTCAGATTTGATGGAGAAATTAAAAACTTTACAGAAGAGCAAAATCTAAGAGAATTCAGCACCACCAAACCAGCTCTACAACAAATGCTAAAGGAACTTCTCTAGGCAGGAAACACAAGAGAAGGAAAAGACTTACAATAACAAACCCAAACAATTAAGAAAATGGTAATAGTATTTAAATGTAAATGGATTAAATGCTCCCACCAAAAGATATAGACTGGCTGAATGGATACAAAAACAAGACCCATATATGTGTTGCCTACAAGAGACCCACTTCAGACCTAGAGACAGATACAGACTGAAACTGAGGGGTTGGAAAAAGATATTCTATGCAAATGGAAATCAAGAGATAGCTGGAGTAGCATTTTCATATCAGACAAAATAGACTTTAAGATAAAGACTATTACAAGAGATGAAGGACACTACATAATGATCAAGGGATCAATCCAAGAAGAAGATATAACAATTGTAAATATTTATGCACCCAACATAGGAGCACCTCAATACATAAGGCAAATGCTAACAGCCATAAAAGGGGAAATTGACAGTAATATAATAATACTAGGGGACTTTAACATCTCACTTTCACCAATGGACAGATCATCCAAAATGATAATAAATAAGGAAACACAAGCTTTAAATGATACATTAAACAAGATAAACTTAATTGATATTTATAGGACATTCCATCCAAAAACAACAGATTACACTTTCTTCTCAAGTGCTCATGGATCATTCTCCAGGATAGATCATATCTAGGGTCACAAGTCAAACCTTGGTAAATTTAAGAAAATTGAAATCGTATCAAGTATCTTTTCCAACCACAACACTAGATATCAATTACACTAGACTAGATATCAATCACAGGAAAAAATCTGTAAAAAATACAAACACATGGAGGCTAAACAATACACTACTAAATAGCCAAGAGATCACTGAAGAAATCAAAGAGGAAATCAAAAAATACCTAGAAACAAATGACAATGAAAACACAACCCAAAACCTATGGGATGCAGCAAAAGCAGTTCTAAGAGGGAAGTTTATAGCGGTACAGTCCTACCTAAAGAAACAAGAAACATCTCAAATAAACAACCTAACCTTACACCTAAAGCAAATAGAAAGAGAAGAACAACAACAAAAAAACCCCCAAAGTTAGCAGAAGGAAAGAAATCATAAAGATCAGATCAGAAATAAATGAGAAAGAAATAAAGGAAACAATAGCAAAGATCAATCAAACCAAAAGCTGCTTCTTTGAGAAGGTAAAAAAATTGATAAACCATTAGCCAGACCATCAAGAAAAAAAGAGAGAAGACTCAAATTAATAGAATTAGAAAAAAAAAAGGACAAGTACCAACTGACACTGCAGAAATACAAAGGATCATGAGAGATTACTACAAGCAACTATATGCCAATAAAATGGACAACCTGGAAGAAATGGACAAATTCTTAGAAAAGCACAACCTTCTGAGACTGAACCAGGAAGAAATAGAAAATATAAACAGACCAATCACATGCACTGAAATTGAGACTATGATTAAAATTTTTCCAACAAACAAAAGCCCAGGACCAGATGGCTTCACGGGTGAATTCTATCAAACATTTAGAGAAGAGCTAACACCTATCCTTCTCAAACTATTCCAAAATACAGCAGAGGGAGGAACACTCCTAAACTCTTTCTATGAGGCCACCATCACCCTGATACCAAAACCAGACAAAGATGTCACAAAGAAAGAAAACTACAGGCCAGTATCACTGATGAACATAGATGCAAAAATCCTCAACAAAATAGTAGCAAACAGAATCCAACACCACATTCAAAGGATCATACACCATGATCAAGTGGGGTTTATCCCAGGAATGCAAGGATTGTTCAATATATGAAATCAATGAATGTGATAAACCATATTAACAAATTGAAGGAGAAAAACCATATGATCATCTCAATAGATGCAGAAAAAGCTTTTGACAAAATTCAACACCCATTTATGATAAAAACCCTCCAGAAAGTAGGCATAAAGGGAACTTACCTCAACATAATAAAGGTGATATATGACAAACCCACAGGCAACATCGTTCTCAATGGTGAAAAACTGAAAACATTTCCATTAAGATCAGGAACAAGACAAAGTTGCCCACTCTCAAAATTATTTTTTTTAATTTATTTTATTTTTTTTGTGGTACGCGGGCCTCTCACTGTTGTGGCCTCTCCCATTGCAGAGCACAGGCTCTGGACGCACAGGCTCAGCGGCCATGGCTCACGGGCCCAGCCGCTCTGGGGCATGTGGGATCTTCCCGGACCAGGGCACGAACCTGTGTCCCCTGCATTGGCAGGCGGATTCTCAACCACTGCGTCACCAGGGAAGGCCTCAAAATTATTATTCAACATAGTTTTGGAAGTTTTAGTCACAGCAATCAGAGAAGAAAACGAAATAAAAGGAATCCAAATTGGAAAAAAAAGTAGTAAAACTGTCACTGTTTGCAGATGATATGATACTATACATAGAGAATCCTAAAGATGCTACCAGAAAACTACTAGAGCTAATCAATGAATTTTGTAAAGTATCAGGATACAAAATTAATGCACAGAAATCTCTTGCTTTCCTGTACACCAATGATGAAAAAACAGAAAGAGAAATTAAGGAAACACTCCCATGTACCATTGCAACAAAAAGAATAAAATACCTAGGCGTAAACCTACTTAAGGAGACAGAAGACCTGTATGCAGAAAACTGTAAGGCACTGATGAAAGAAATTAAAGATGATACAAACAGATGGAGAGATATACCATGTTCTTGGACTGGAAGAATCAACATTGTGAAAGTGACTCTACTACCCAAAGCAATCTACAGATTCAATGCAATCTTTATCAAACTACCAATGGCATTTTTCACAGAACTAGAACAAAAAATTTCACAATATGTATGAAAACACAAAAGACCCTGAATAGCCAAAGCAATCTTGAGAAAGAAAAACAGAGCTGGAGAATCAGGCTCCCTGACTTTAGATGATACTACAAAGCTACAGTAATCAAGACAGTATGGTACTGGCACAAAAACAGAAATATAGCTCATTGGAACAGGATGGAGAGCCCAGAGATAAACCCACTCACATATGGTCACCTTATCTTTGATAAAGGAGGCAAGAATATACAATGGAGAGCAGACAGCCTCTTCAATAAGTGGTGCTGGGAAAACTGCTACATGTAAAAGAATGAAATTAGAACACTCCCTAACACCACACACAAAAATAAACTCAAAATGGATTAAAGACCTAAATTTAAGCCCAGACACTACAGAACTCTTAGAGGAAAACATAGGGAGCACACTCCATGATATAAATCACAGCAAGATCCTTTTTGACCCACATCCTAGAGAAATGGAAATAAAAACAAAAATAAACAAATGGGACCTAATGAAACTTAAAAACTTTTGCACAGCAAAGGAAGCTATAAACAAGACGAAAAGACAACCTTCAGAATGGGAGAAAATAATTGCAAACGAAGCAACTGACAAAGGATTAATCTCCAAAATATACAAGCAGCTCATGCAGCTCAATATAAAAAAAAAAAAAACCAAACAACCCAATCCAAAAATAGGCACAAGACCTAAAAAGACGTTTCTCCAAAGAGGATAGACAGACTGTCAACAAACACATGAAAGGATGCTCAGCATCACTAATCATAAGAGAAATGCAAATCAAAACTACAATGAGGTATCACCTCATACCAGTCAGAATGTCCATCATCAAAAAATCTACAAACAGGGCTTCCCTGGTGGCGCAGTGGTTGAGAGTCTGCCTGCCGATGCAGGGGACACGGGTTCGTGCCCCAGTCTGGGAAGATCCCACATGCTGTGGAGCGGCTTGGGCCCATGAGCCATGGCCACTGAGCCTGCGCGTCCAGAGCCTGTGCTACACAACGGGAGAGGCCACAACAGTGAGAGGCCCGCGTACCGCAAGAAAAAAAATAGAAAATCTATAAACAATAAATGCTGGAGAGGATGTGGAGATAAGGGAACTCTCTTGCACTGATGGTGGGAATGTAAACTGATACAGCCACTATGGAGAACAGTATGGAGGTTCCTCAAAAAACTAAAAATAGAACTACCATACGACCCAGCAATCCCACTACTGGTTATATACCCTGAGAAAACCATAATTCAAAAAAGTCAGGTATCACAATGTTCATTGCAGCTCTATTTACAATAGCCAGGGCATGGAAGCAACCTAAGTGTCCATCGACAGATGAATGGATAAAGAAGATGTTGCACATATATACAATGGAATATTCCTCAGCCATAAAAGGAAACGAAATTGAGTTATTTGTAGTGAGGAAGATAGACCTAGAGACTGTCATACAGAGTGAAGTAAGTCAGAAAGAGAAAAAAATACCATATGCTAACACATATATATGGAATCTAAAAAAAAAAAGTTTCTGAAGAACGTAGGGGCAGGACAGGAATAAAGACGCAGACGTAGAGAATAGACTTGAGGACACGGGGAGGGGGAAGGGTAAACTGGGATGAAGTGAGAGTGTGGCAGGGACATATATACACTACCAAATGTAAAACAGATAGCTAGTGGAAAGCAGCCACGTGGCACAGGGAGATCAGCTCGGTGCTTTGTGTCCACCTAGAGGGATGGGATAGGGAGGGTGGGAGGGAGACACAAGAGGGAGGAGATATGGGGATGTATGTATATGTATAGCTGATTCACTTTGTTATACAGCAGAAACTAACACACCATTGTAAAGTAATTATCCTCCAATAAAGATGTTAAAAAAAATTAAAAAATTAAAAAACACATGAGTCAATATATGTTGTCTACAAGAGACTCACCTCAGATTCAAAGACACAAATAAGCTGAAAGTGGAAAGATGGAAAAAGATTGGGTTGGCCAGAAAGGTATTTTGAGGTCTTCTGTAACATCTTATGGAAAAGCCCGACTGAACTTTTTGGCCAGTCCAATGTATTCCATGCAAATAGTAAACCAAAAGACAGCCGAGTGGCAATACTAATATCAGACTTTAAGTCAACATAGACTTTAAATCAAAGTTACAGGTCACATTAGTGGAAGGCCCGGGTCTTCCTAGAGAGAATTTGTCGCAGCAGGCGTCCGTTTGCTCAGAGCTCCTTCTGAATTACAGTGAACTCTCTGCAAGTTGAAACTCACTCTCACTCAAACCAGGCAGAGCAACCTGTGTGCTCCAGGACCTGGGCCAATCCTTCCCTGAGCAAGTTGAAAAGGGGTTCCCTTATCACCTCCCTGTCCCCTTCCACACTTTCCCCTGAGTGGGCAGATGCTGTTTCAGTAAATGTATCCAACTAAGCTTGGCTGGAGACTTCTCTCTGGGATCCCATGCCTCTTTACACTTCACATTCCTGATTGCAGAGCTCACCCCAATCTCTGCCACCCAACACCGCCTGCCTGTTTGTCTGTAAAAGCATAAGATTAACGCCAAGAGTATGAGAGACAATGAGGCCCTTTGTGGTCATCTAGCCCAAACCCTGCATTTTATAGGGGGCAAACTGAGGCCTAGGAGAGGAGGGGCATTCCAAGGCAGGCAGAGTGCTCAAGGTAGAAGGGCTCCTGGCTCCCAGTCTGATGCTTTCCCACCACCCCACTGGCCTTGCTGGTTGCATGAGCCCTGAGCTGCCATCCTCATGGCCCCTGGCTGGGACAATCAACCGCCCTGAAGTCAATACTTACACACTGACAACCTCTCCCTCTTGAACAGCGTCGTCTTTGCAATCTGTAAGCACTCTTTTTTTTTTTTTTTTTTTTTTTTTTTTTTTGCGGTACACGGGCCTCTCACTGTTGTGGCCTCTCCCGTTGCGGAGCACAGGCTCCAGACGCGCAGGCTCAGCGGCCACGGCTCACGGGCCCAGCCGCTCTGCAGCATGTGGGATCTTCCCGGACCGGGGCACGAACCCGTGTCCCCTGCATCGGCAGGCGGATTCTCAACCACTGCACCACCAGGGAAGCCCAGCACTCTTTTATTTAAACATGGAGCTGAGGGCCAGAGAGTAGTTGGGGATTGTCCAAGGTTAGTTGATCACCAGTCAGAGATCAGGGCCAGTTCCTAGGCTCCTTGTGTCTCAGGACAGAAGCCTTCAAAGGGTTTGAGTCATGTTACCCTCCTTTGATCCCTGGAAGGCTGGCGTCCCCAGGACTCTTGCCCTCGTTATAGATGAGGGAACGAGGTTCGGAGAGGTCCAGCCCTCTGGGCTCCCTCAGCCTACTGGTCAATAGTTAAGAGGGGCTGCGCCAGCTCACATGGAGTCCAGTCTGGTACCCAGTCACCCCACACGCTGCCTCTCCTCCAGTTGGGAATGGACTTCCTGAGAGCAACGGGAACCTGGCCAATGGGGTTATTTTTCTCAGCCAACAAGTCATCTGGGGGGATAGTGAGGTGAAGGCCCATTAGCTCCAAGATGCCACCAGCCCAGCCTCCTCCTCCATCTCCCGTCGGAGTCCTTGGCCCATGCCATCTGCCCTGAAGTCACAACAAGCTCCGGCTGCTCCGCCCAGGCCTCAGTGGGAGGGAGTGGGAGCTCCTGCCCTTCCCGGATTTCTAAGAGCGCCCCAAGAAATTTCTGTTCCTGTCTGGTGGGAACGGTGTCACGTGACTGCCTGCAGGGGGCAGGGACTGGATGTTTTCCCATCTCATTGGTGGGAAGTGTGTCACATGACAACCTGCCCAAGGGCTGAAAATATAAGGCTTTTAAGTAGGGGAATTTATCGTCCCCGACCGAACAGGGGTTGTGTTAGTTAGAAAGAAGACAAAGGTGACTATTATCAGTGGGCAGCCTTCAGTCTCAGCCCCAGTGTTTACAATCTCATTTTCATACTTGTTACCTGTTTGGATCTGTATACGCACGTTTGTTGTAAGAGAGGCTGAGCTACTTCCCCGGGACCCCACTCCCGGCGTCGGAGTGGTTTGCCGACCCCGACTAGAGCCAGGCTCCCTGTCCTGGACACTGAACAGCTCCCCAGATCTGCACTCCTGCCCCACTTTGCCTGCTTTCTCTCTTGCTGTCCCAATTCTCTTCCTCTCCAGTCCCCCAGACAAGCTGGGGTCAGCACATTTCCTGCAGTGTGGAGAGGAGAGGGCAGTGGTTTATCACTTATGGTTCTGACATGCATATAATATTTTCAGGCTGAATTACTTTAAGCAAGTCTGTTATGGAAAGTCCAAACTCAAACCAAACCCCCTGGTGTTACACTCCCTCTCTCACATCCTGCTGGTGGGATGGTCATTGAGGTAACCTTACCTAAGTACATTTGAGCAGCATCTATCAAAATTCAAAATGGGGCTTCCCTGGTGGCGCAGTGGTTGAGAATCCACCTGCCGATGCAGGGCACACGGGTTCGCGCCCTGGTCTGGGAAGATCCCACATGCCGCGGAGCGGCTGGGCCCGTGAGCCATGGCCGCTGAGCCTGCGCGTCCGGAGCCTGTGCTCCGCAACGGGAGAGGCCACAGCAGTGAGAGGCCCGCGTACCACACACACACACACAAATTCAAAATGTGCATACTCTTTGTCTTAGCAATTTAACTTCTAGAAGTCAATCATTCTGAAATAGTCAAGACTGTGTATTTATGTATGCAAGGATGTCCACGTCATTTGTAAAAACGTAATAGCAAAAATTTGAGATAATCGAATATTCATTAATGGATTGGTTACATAAATGATGGCATATTTCCACTATTGAATATTAAGCAGCCATTAAAAAATGAGTGTGGTCCCTATGCACTGGCTCATGAGGCTATCCGTCATATATTTTTGAATTAAAAACACTTTGATGAAAAATATGAACAGCATGTTGCCACTTTGCATAAAAATTTCATGTGCACAAGTAAATATCTTGAAGGATGAATATTTATACTAGGAGACATGTGGAAATCCTTTATGGGTCTGATGACATGAGCTATCTAAGGCCATTGGGTACAAGATTACTTTCTCTCTCGCCTGTTCAAGGAGATCACTCAGCATCCCTCTCCTCTCTCCCCTGCATCATGAATTTTCCTTCTCCACAGGATCATTCCCATCAATGTCCAATACTGAGTGATTTCTCCAATCTCAAAACAACATGAAAAGCAAAACTAACCCTCTTCTGCTACCTTTGCTTCCCTTTATAGTGAAACACCTCAAGAGTAGTCACCATACATGCTATTGTCAATTTCTCTTCTCTTTTCTTCTTTTCTTTCTACTCAACCAGGTCTCAATCCCTCACCCTCCACCACAACTGCTCTTGTCAAGGTCACCAACGACCTCAGTACTGGGTTAATGGTCAGATTCCAATGACACGTGATCTAGGGGCATTTAGCAGAGTTACTCACTCCTCTCTGAACCCTCTCCTGGCTCCCACCTACCGCCCTGTCTCCTCCTCCTCAGTCTCCTTTGCTCCCCCACCTGTAAACCTTGCACCACCCCTGGGCTCTGCTCTTCATTCTCTTTGCTTTATCCTCACTCATTCCCTCGGGAACCTTCTCAGACTCACCTCACCTTTACATGCAGCTCAGATGCTGATACCTCATAAATTTACTCTCAGCCTAATTTCTCTCCGAACATCCACCACTATTTAGCATCTCCACCTGGGTGACAAACTGGCATCTCAAAATTCACATGTCCCAAACCCAAATCCCATTCTTCAGTTTGCTCTCACTTTCTAACCTGCTGTTCTTAGAGTCTCCCTCATTTCAGTTAAGGCAGCTCCATCGTCACAGTTTTCAGGCCAGAGACACTGGGACCCCTCTCACGCCCCAAGTCACATCTATCTGCAACCCTGCTGTGTCCCCTTCGAAGCATTTCCGGCCCTTGACCGCTTCTCATCTCCTCCACAGCTCCCTCCTTGGTTCCCCACACCAGTCACTGTCCACGTTCTCCTGGATTGTTGCGGCAGCCTCCTAACCGCTCTCCCTGCTTGCTCCCTTTTCCTCTAAGAGTGTGTTCCATAGAGAACAGCAGAGTGGTCTTATCTGACCCTGTTTGATTGATCAGATCATGTTTCTCCTCTGTTCCGAAATGTTCAGTGCTCTCATCGGTCAGAGAAAAACCCAGAGCCTTTACAGTGAGCCGCGCAGCCCTACATTTACTGAGCCCTCCACCACAGCTACCTCGCTGACCTCACTCCCACTACTCTCCTGTTCACGTTCAAGCGTCCTTGTATTTGCTGCACTTCTGCCTGGGGTCCTCCTTCCAACAAGCTCAGGGCTCGCTCCTCTGTCTGCAGTGACCAAGCCATGGACAACACACATGGTTCTTGTACAAAGCTCTGCAGCTCCTGAGACCCTCCGCAGAGGAAAGTCTACGTACCTGCCTAGGGCAAAGAGAGGATGGATGGCGGCCAGGTCCTTTCCAGACTTTACACTTTCTAGAAATAAAGTTTTCCCACTTTTAATGTTTTTATTTAAAAAAATGAAAAGTTTGTAGTGGTGTCTTGAATGAAGTGAGAGAGCTGTGACTATATCACCAATGGCCACAAGTTCTGCCCTGAAGATGTCAGGAGAAGGATTAGAACCCAGCGCCCTCCGAAGGGTCTTCATCTTGCAGACAGAGCCTCCACTGAAAGGGAGCTCATTCTCCCCACAGGTAACCACAAGATACCTGACTGCCTTAAGTCAGTGTGGGGTCCCAAACCAGTCAGACATTGACAGCACCCGCCTTTCTGGATTAAGACAGCAGCAGTGGGACTTTGCATTTCCCACAGAGCAGGGAGACAGAGAAACCCTTCAGGCAGACTCTGTTTCTGTGTGTCCTGAATTTCCCACTCATTGTAATTAAAAAAACTGATCAAAGTCATAACTTGAGGCTGAGCAGGGAGGCATCCTCCTCTAAGCAGTTCCTAAGATACTTCCACATTTTAGTGAGTGTCTTAGACGAAAGGAAGTGGAGAGATGATCAAGAAAGGCTTAACCTTTTACGTTTTCTCTTCTGTGCTGTTTGAGTTGTTTTTTTCCTGCAAGGATATATTACCTTCATAACTGTGTGTGTTATTTATATATGTGTATATGTATTAATGTGTGAGTGTGTGTTTGTCCCAGCTTCAGGAGTGAGGGCTATTTACAAGAGAAAAGGATTCTGTGGCTTACAAAAGGATTTGCTGCAGGCATCTTTGACGTGCTCTGCTCTCCAGGGACCTACAGAAAAGGATTTTAATTCATAAACACTTTCCTTTCCTGCTTTGATGCAACCCTTAAATACACGTCCAATTTCTGTTTCCAGTTTTCTCCAATTTAACCAGCTATTCTCCAGTTTGCAGCTATGTTCTGGGTGCTATGCTTGGCACGGTGGGCGGGGGGGGGGGGGAGAAAGATGAAGAAGATCTTTGTTCAAAGGGAAACTGACACTATCGACTCTCACAGAGGAGGCTTTGAAAGAACTTCTCAGAAGCTATTGTAGGGGTGATTTAGCAAGACCCTCTGCATTGTCCATGAATCCAGCAAGGAGCTCAGACATGAACAGGTGTCTCAGGTCTCCCAGGGTGATGGGGCAGCCAGAAGACTCTACTGTAGTCAGAGGGGGTGGGAGTTATGAGGAAGGGGGAACAGCCACTCTGCTTCCCCATTACCACCATGACTGTGCAGAACCCACAAAAGGAGCCCTGCAATATGATAAGTGATGGTTTTTGAAAGTATAATAAAAAGAAGTTAGAGGCAGCTTGTGAAAACCCATCCCAGTTAGACCTAGAGTAGGCAGGGAAGGGGCAACTGTGCATTTTTGAGTTCTCCAGCCCCCAGCCAGCCCTGTAGTTGACCTCACTTGCAGGTTCCCTTCACAGACCCATGATGTGTAACCTACCTGGGCCCCTGATGTTGAGCAAAAGGCAATCTAATACCCTTGGGAAGGATTGCAGTTATATTGAATTTTTATTTTATTGTTCCTAGCTGAAATGAGGCTCTCTATTGATAAAACCTTTTAAGAGAAAGATATGTTTCTTTTGAAATCAGAAACCAAGGCATGACAAACACATAAGAAAAATGAAGGTAACAGCACCCACCTCTTTGGGTTGTTGTGAGGATTAAATGAGACAATACCATGCCCTTGGCACAGTGCTGGCACATGGCAATAGTCAGGCAGTGGAGCTGCTGTGGCCTGATTGCTTTTGAGGCTGTGTGATTGTGGCTGTTACTGTTGGACATTAAGGATCTCGGTAAGATTTTTGTTGTATGACCTCCATACCTTGGTTGAATCGTCTGTAAAATCAGAACAATCTTTTCCCAGCCTGAAAGCAGGAGGACCTGTTAACGCCATTTCCACTTTCTGTAATCTCTGTTGTTGCAGCTCTGCTGGGCTGGCAAACTTTGATGTTAATGATACAGGAGGGTAGGAAGATGATTTGGAGGGCCCCACCCCGTTTTCCATGATTCAGTACCTTCATTCGTTCATGCGTTCGGGAGACACTTATGCAGCCTTCTCCTCATTCCCATTCGACTGATGAGGAGACAGGATTGCAACTCTTGTTAAATTTGCAGCTTTAATCCCTCTCTGTGCAGGCAGTGGGCTCTCTGTTTGCCTTGACTGTGATATCAAGAGCTCAAGGATTTGCTTGGGAAACAAGGATTCTATGGTGTTGGGCAGTTGGAAACAATTGGCTCACTTGAATGGGTCAATTTTTTTTCTTGATCATTTCCAAAAAAAATCAATATTCGACTGTGCCACTCACTGAGGTGCTCACCTTCCGCTCTCAAGAAGTGGAAGAGAAGATCAATAATCTTGACAAAATCCAAATAAAAGTGTCTCAAGCAAACCGGAGGGGAGGGGATGTGCAGGTGGCTCCTGAGGAGGCCATAAATCTGAGGCTGATGAATTGCCTGGGCCGGTGCCTCTGCCACTGGCATCCTGGCTCAGGACAGGAGTGCTGTAATTACTTCTCTGGCGGTGTTTATCTGAAGTGAGCTGGTCTGCTTTTCTCATTTATTACTGCTGAATTTCAGGAAAGTGTCTGCTAAATCCTCCCTCCACTTCCTTATCTGAATATTAGATTTATTTGGTGAGGGCCAGAGTGTGTCCTGCAGTAGGAAGGACTCAGTCCCTGAACCTGCCTGCCCAGAGGATTCCCTTGTGAGTGTGCTGCATGGGTGGCAGGCAGCCAGCTCTTCTTGCACCCCCATCTCCATTGGTGGCACAATAAGTTGCCCTTCCTTCCCCTTCCCCTTCTCTGTGGATGGACGTGCCCAATTCAAGGCAGTGGGAATAAGGCTAAGAATGACAGAGGACTTTGGGAAGGATTTTCTTGCCTAGACAGGGGATGGGGAAGGAAAGGGGCAGCTGGCCAGCAGGGCTAGTTTCTTATATCCAATTTTAACTTCCTCTTCACTGCATGTTCTATTGAAGTCAGAGCCCCAGCAGGAACCGACTTCAATCAGCAAATCCACAGATCCTAGAGTGTCCACAGGTTCCCTGACACTCTAGGGTCTGAGCTGCATATCAAAATTAGATGGCTTTTCGAGACTTCCCTGGTGGCGCAGTGGTTAAGGCTCTGAGCTCCCCATGCAAGGAGCCTGGGTTCGATCCCTGGTCAGGGAACTAGATCCCACATGCATGCTGCAAGTAAGAGTTGGCATGCTGCAATTAAGGAGCCTGCTGGCCACTACTGAGACCCAGCACAACTAACTAACTGACTAACTAAGTAAATAAATAAATTAAATATTAAAAACAATTATATAGCTTTTCTTCCAGGCATAAGCTTTCCTGAGCCACTTCAGCTTCCCTGAAAAACAGACAAGTGCCTGATTCTGGGTACTATTGAGAATCACATAATAAGACCCAACATAATAGTCGCTTATGCAAGACAGAATTATACTACTCCCTTACAAAACAGTTCTAGCATTGGCTATTGAGGCCTCATGAGGTGGCTTCACAGTCTTGGGGACCCAGACTTCTTCCCTCTTCTGCTTGTCATTCTTAATTTGTTGGCCCTATTAATTTTGTGAAATATAGCACAATTCCATGACCACATTCCCTCTAGTATGTGGAAGGGAGAACAAGAACAAGAAGTCAGGGTAGTACGGCCTCTTCCTTTAAGGATGCAATCTGGAGGAAAAGAAATGCCACATTTGAGACAAAGCTGCTCCACTTTAAAGATGTCTCGAAGAAACAAATGTGTTGAGTTCTTTGTCTGTAATAAGTTTTGATATAAAAGATAGTGGTGTTTCATGAGAGAATATTTACTTCTGGATAAATGTCCTACAAGGTCATCATGCACATACATTTCCAACTATCAGTGTATATGGGTAGGGTTAATAATCTTGAGTTTAGGTTATAATCTAATTTTTTCCTGAAAATTAAAAGCAAATTCTGAGGAAACTCTCAACCATATGCTATAAATGGGAATAAAGTAAGTTTTCTAAACAAAAAAAAATTTTTTTAAACAGGATGCAACTTGGAAATTGCACATGTGAGTACTCACATGCCATTGGTAGAAATTAGTCACATGGCTGCACCTTGCTGCAGGGGAAATGGAGAAATGTATTTTTAAAAATTTTATATAACTGAAGTTTGAGGTTCTATAACTACAGGAAGAAGTAGAGAATATAGGGGGTGGAGTGAGTGGGAAGGCTGGCTGGCCATGTCAGAGATGTGTGTAAGAGGAATGTTTATGGAAACTGAGGTGGGGATGGCAGTAGGGAAGGGAAAGAGATGGGTCCATTCTACCTTTTCTAACTTTCCTGCCTTCCTAGAATCGTGTTTTTCCTCTTCTGACCTTTCTCAGCCTTGACTCTGCTACGTGCTTCTTTTCTTATACTAATTTGGATCTTCTAAAGTATCTCCTAGGTCATGTAATAGCTCTGTGATTCACTAAACTAAGTGAGACCACATAAAAGTGTAGGGAATTAAGTTATTGAAATCCACTCTGTATGAGACATGATGCCATGTGTTGGGGATACAGCAGAGAGTAAAAACAGATGTGATTCCTTCCCTCTTGGAATGTAGATTAGAGCAAGAGAAAAATTATACAAATATATATCAAATTGCAGCTATGATTTCTATCTGTGGCCAAGATGGAGTAATAGGGCCTGGATTTATCCTTCTGCCTGAAACAATTAAACATCTGGATAAAATATATGAAATAATAATTTTTAAGATATTAGACATCAAGTAAAGAAGACACAATAATCCCTGAAAGATGGAAAATGAAAACGTAAGTCCCATAAATATTTCAGCGTGAAAAAGTCTTTATTTCTTTTTTGTTTTTGAAAGATATTCTTCAGGGTTTAGAATTTTAGGCCAAGAAGTTTTTTTGTTATTTTTTTTTTTCTCAACATCTTAAGATGTTTCTCCACTGTTTTCTCACTTGAATTGTTTCTGAGGAGAAATCTGCTGTCATCCTTATTTTTATTCCTCTGTACATAAAGTGTCTTTATTTTTCCTCTGGCTGCTTTTAAGGCTTTCTCTTTATCACTAGCTTTGAGAACTTGATTATGATGGGACTTGGTGTAGGTATTTTTAAATGTTTTTATGTGCATGTGTGCTTGGGAGTTGTAGAGCTTCTTAGACTTGTGGTTTTATACTTTTCATCACATTTAGAGAAATTTTGGCCATTGCTTTTTTTTCTGTCCTAAAAAAATAATTATTTTCTGTCCTGAAAAAATTAATCACCAGTGGACTCATACCACAAGAAATGTTAAATTAAACCTTTAAGTCAGAAGAGAAATAATACTGGATGGAAATATGGATCTCACAAAGGAATAAAGAACTGGAAATAGTAATTATGCAGGGAAATATAAAATAATTTCTGTTATTATTTAAATCTTTCAAAAACCCACTCACCATCTGAAGGTTAGTAACAACATTATGGAGTTGAGTTTATAACATATGTAGAAGTAAAATGTATGACCACAATAGCATAAAAGCACACAGGGGAGAGAAGGAAGTATACTAGTACAGAGCTTTATATTATATGTGAAGTGTTACACTATTACTTGAAGGTACATGGTGATAAGTTAAGGATATATAGTATAAATCCCAAAGCAACCACTAAAATACCAAAACAAGATATAGATAATAAGCCAACAAAAATGATAAAATGGAATCCAAAAAATACTCAGTTATTCAAAAAGAAGGCAGAAAAGAGTGAACAAAGAGCAGACATGACAAGTAGAAAACAAAGAGCAAGGTTATGTGTAATACAACTAACCATATTAATAACAATGCTAAGTGTAAATGGTCTAAACACCCACATTAAATGTGGAGATTGTCCCATTAGATAAAAAAGCAAGACTGAACTATATGCTGCTTGAAAAAAAAAAAATCCACTTTAAATATTAAGACACAGATATGTTAAAAGTAAAAGAATGGAAAATGATGTCATGTTAAGAATAATCAATAAAAACCTGGAGTGGCTATGTTAATATCAGAGTAAATGTCAGAGCAAAAAATACTAAAAAGAATCATTTCATAATGATAAAGAGGTCAATTCTTCAAGAGAAAGTAAGAGTCCCAAACATTCGTGTGACTGAAAGCAGAGTTTCAAAATAATGAAGCAAAAATAGACAGAACTGCAAAGAGAGATAGATACTCCATAACTATAGTGGAATATTTCAATATCAATCTCACAATAATTGAAAGAATAAGTAGACAGAAAGTAAATAAGAATATAAAAGATTTTTACAACATCATCAAACAATTTGATTTAATTGACCTTTATAAAACTCTCTACTCAACAATGACAGGATACATATTATTTTCAACTACACATTGAACATTTACCAAGATAGATTACACAAAGTCTCAATAATTTAAAAGGATTCTAATTATACAAAGTATATTTTCTGTTCATAATAAAAAATTAGAACTCAACAGCAGAAAGATACCTGGAAAATCTCCCAAATATTTGGAAACTAAGTAATACACCTCCAAACAACTCACATTAAATAATGAACCAAAAGGGAAATAGAAAATATTTTGAATTGAGTGAAAATGAAAATTACATCAAAATATATGATGCGCCACTAAAGCAGTACTTAGGGAGGGATTTATAGCACTAAACACCTATATTATAAAATGAGAAATGCCCAAAATCAATAACCTTATCTTCCACCTCTAGAAGCTGGAAGAGTAAATTAAGTCCAAAATAAACTGAAGAAGGGAACTGATAGAAATCAGATCAGAAATTAATGAACTAGAAAACATAAATACAATAGAGAAATGAAAATAAAATCTGATAATTTGAGAAGATCAATAAGATAATAAGTATATACTTGGAGTGATTCTGAAAAAAGGGGGAAGATATAAATCACCAACATCAGGAATGAGAGAGGGGGCATCACCATCAATTTTACAGATATTAAAGAATAATATATAAGGGAGTAGTATGAACAACTTTATGTAAGTAAACTTGAAAACTTAAAAAAACAAAGTTATTTAAACGAACAAACTACCAAAGATCACACAAGAAGAAATTGATGGCTAACATATTTTTATGTCCATTAAAGAAACTGAATGATTGAACTTGAGTTATAAACCTCCCATCAAGAAGATTCAAGATTTAGATGGCTTATCTATAGAATCCCACCAAATATTTAAGGATGAAATAGTACCAACTCTACACAAAGTCTTCCATACACTGAAGAGAAGGTACTATACTTCCTAACTCATTCTATGAGCCTAGGATTACTCTGGTATCAAAACTATGCAAAGACATTATTACAAAACTACAGACCAATTTCCTCATGAACATAGGTGTAAGGATTTTAAACAAAATCTTAGCAAATAGAATCCAAATATATAGAAGATGAAAAACACCATATGGTCAAGTGTAGATTTTTTTTTAAGAATGTAAGGGTGGTTTAACATTCAAAAATCAATCAATGTTATTCATGATATTGAAGAACAACATGATCATTGCAATAGATACAGTAAAACATTTCACAAAATCTAAGAGTCATTTCTGATAAAATGTCTCAGCAAACCTGGAATAGAACTGGACACTCTATTTTGATAAAGAGCATTTAAAAATGTCTACCACTAGCACCATACTTAATGGTGAAAGACTAAAGGCTTTTCCCTTTGAGATCAGGAACAAGGTAAGGACCCATTGTCACTACTCCTATTCAACAGTGTAGTGGAGTTTCTAGCCAATGCAACTAAGCAAGAAAAAGAAATTAAAGGCATCCACATTGTAAAGAAAGAAGTAAACCTGTCATTATCCACAGATGACACAATCATCTACATAGAGCATTCTATGGAATCTACAAAACATCTAACTGAAAAGTGAATTTAGCAAGGTTACAGGATATAAAATTAACATAAAAAACCTTACATTTCTATATATTGGCAATAAAAAATTATAAATTAAAATAAAAAATCAATACCATTGACAATAGCATAAAATATAAAATAATTAGGGATAAATCTGACAAAAATGTACAAAACCTGTACACTGAAATTTATAAAACATTTCTGAGAGAAATTTAATACAACCTAGGTAGATGGAGAGATATACTGTGTTCATGAGTTGGAAGACCTGTTATTATTAAGATGTTGCTTTTCTCAGGCACAGCTCTGACCATGGCATGTCCCTGCTTAGCAACATTCAAGAGCTCCTCATTTCCTACTGAAGGAAGCCATGTAGCTTAGCAAGTGATGTTGTCCATGATCCACCTGTGCAAATTGTGCAGGAGGGGGTGGTGGTGCAGGAACTCAGGAGCCAGGCTGCGGCCATCCCAATCTTGGCTCTGCCACCTACTGGGTTAGTTACTTAACCTCTTTGAACCTCAGTTTCCTTTTCTACAAAATGAGGATTATAATAGTGTTCACCTGGAGATGAATAAGTTCGTGCATGTAAAATACTGAGAACAGTGCCTGGTACGTGATAAGTTTCCAGTAACACACACATTCTTGTGATTGTTTAAGTTAATGTTTTGGGGAGGGGGAATTTGTCTAAACAACACATTTTCCTTCTGGACTTAGGCTCTCCCCCCACCTGTGACTGCCCCACCCTTGACTGACCACTCAGATGTTTTGTTTTTGCTATTGCCTCTCTCTGACTAGATGTCATGTCCCCTAAACTCTTGGTTCACCCAAATGCTGCACATCCTTCAGTGCATCAGAACCCATGGGCCTTGGAGGCAGAGCACAGAGGATGGAAATGGACTCTGGGGCCAGATAGATGTGGATTCACTGCCACCCCCTCTCTCACTTGCCGTGTGACCTTAGACTTGTTATTTAACTGCTCTAAGCTTTGGTTCATTCATCCTGCACGTGCAGATGGTAATGCCAACCCCACAGGCTTCTTAAATGGATTGCGTGTGATAGCTCATGAGAAGGGCTTGGTGCACAGTGGGTGCCTAATAATTGCTGGTTGACACAATCAGTGCTGGGCTGACATAAGCCAGCTCTGCCTCCAGAAGGGCAGGCGAGATTCCTGAGGAAATTTCATCCACCAGCCTCACTCTGGGAAAGAGAAATGGAAACTTTTCTAATTCCAAAGAGTAAATGTCAGAGGCTTGGGAAGGATTCTGACGTTCTGAAAATAAACACCCGGCATGGAAAAAAAATATGGGCAGGAAAGGAGGGGGTGGACGTGGTGGGCCAGGGTGAGGCAGAGATGAGGTGCCAAGACTGGGGCGTAGACAGGGAGAGAGAGAGAGCCGGGGGTAGGGGGAGAGAAAGAGAGGGAGACGCAGGCTCCGTGGAGACTGCAGGATCCCTCTTCTTCTTGGGAGGAGAGATTCAGGCACCCTATGAGCATTCTCCAGGAGTAGAGGACCTGCCCTACCTGAGGCTGTGGACCTGCTGAGCAGAGCGTGGACAGGGAGATGACTTCAAAGCTCCAGAGAATCTCGATGCAGTGATCTACTCCGAGTCCTCCCTGCATCCCGGCAGGTCCTAGGGGCCCATCCGGGGCATCTCCTAGAAGCCCCTCCTCAGCATGCCCGCTTCCCACTGTTCCTCCAACGTGCCCCTCGTGACTGGCTCCCAGGCCCCTCACCACCCTGTTCCCTTCTCCGGATCCCCGGTGACAGTGGGAATGCCCAGGTCCCTGTGCAGACTGGGAGAGGAAGCCCTTCTTGCTCCTGGCCTGACCCTCCTCCCCTGCAGCTGAGGCCGACTCTTGCCCCTTCTTGGGACCTGGGTCCTGGGTGGGGCAGGGTCCCAGTCCCAACTTCTGCCCCCAGAGGCTCAGATCACAGCCTGGGCAGACAGTGGGCTCAGAGGGGTGGGGCCACACAGAACTGGGAGGGCTGACTGCCCATATCATCCATCCATGTTTCAGTGACGTCCTGATGGTGCCCAAAGGATGCTCACCAGCTGGAACCAGTGACAGTGACCTTGGAGGGGCCAGGGAAGCAGAGGGAAAACCCATTTATGGACCCTTGGGTATGTGCCGAGCACCACTCCCAGGCTTTGTCTATCCTGTTCCATTTCATTCAGTTTTGTTTGTGGGGGTTTTACTCCTTATTTAATAGTTGGGAACGTAAGGCTCAGAGAAATAAAGTAACCTGCCCAAGGCCACACAGCAAGTGTGACTGAGGTAGGACTGCCCCCCAAGGTGGGTCTCACTTGGCTGTGCTTGCCTCTGCCCCATATACCGCCAGCATATGGCTGCTCGTAGGGCACCAGGACTAGCGTTTCATCAAGGGGCATTTTTTTCCACTCTGCCGGGGGCGCTGTTCTGCTTCCCCAGGACATAGCACAGGACTGAACAAGCCCTGGCCCCTGTCCTTGAGGCCTGGGGAGATGGGGAGAAGGGAGGAGCAGAAAGGAAGGTGATCAAAGACTTCCCCAGGGATGAAAGAAAGCATTCCCTGTGTGGGTCGGGTCATCTTCTGTGAGAGGTCACCAAAATCCAACTCGAAAGCCACTGAAGAACAGGTGTCCAGGATCAGCTACTGCAGCCCTGTTTGTAATTGTGAAAAGCAGAAACAACTTAAATACTCACAAACAAGGTCTTACCTGGCGGTTCAGTGGTTAAGACTCCATGCTTCCACTGCAGGGGTATGGATTCTCGATCCCTGATCGAGGAACTAAGATCCCACATGCCGTGCAGTGTGGAGAAAAAAAAAAAAAAAAAAAAAAAAAAAGCACAAAAACCCCCAAAATACTCACAGACAAGAGATGGTAAAGAAATTACAGCACTTTCGTACAATGCAGGGTGGGCAGCCGCTGAAAAGGATGGGGAAAAGTTTTGTGTGTTGACCTAGAAGAGGACCCTGATGCAGGGTCAGGTGGAAAAAGCAAGCTATAAAACAGGGAGAATTGGATAAACCGAGGGCAGCCTCAGCTCTCACCTGGACTGTGGGGACAGCCTCCCGGCCGCTCCCTACTTCCCGGACCCCTGCACTGTTCTCCACTCAACAGCTTAAGAAATCTCCTTAAAACCAAAGTCAGGAAGTGTCCTTCCTTTTCACAAAGCCCTCCAAGGGCTCCTCATGGCACTCAGAGTAGCAGTCAGAGTCCTTACAAGGCCCCCTAGGCTCTACCCACCCACCTCCCCTCACTCACGCCTCACCCCCTCCTGCTGCACCAGCCTCGGGGTCCTGGACGGTTCTGAAATAACTGGGCACTTTCCTACCTTGGGCCTTTGCACCTGCTGCTTCCTCCACCTGGAATGTTCTCTCACCCGTCCACATGGCTCACCCCTCATGCCATCCAGGTTTTGGCTCAGACACTGCCTTGCCTGAGGTGGTGATGGGGGGCTTTCCTGAGCACTCTGTGCCCCTTACTCTGCTTAACTGTCCTTCCTGACGCTTTTCACCTGATGTAGCTAATAGTTAATTACCATATTCATTCATCATCCGTCACCCCAACATCCTGCAGCCCAGCAGCAGAGGGACTTGGTTAATTAACCCTGTTGCATCCCCAGCTATTTTGGGGCAAGACTCAACCTAGGGGCGGATAACTGGGATTTGGGGAACCAGTGCCCATGTGATTTGTTTGAGGTGCACATCTAACCACATTCGGACCAGTTAGAATTCCCCTTGGCTCCTGACTACTCCTGAGATAAGGGCCACAATCCTAGAGAAAGCCCGAAGCTCCTGCCCTGCCTCCTACTCCCAGCCGCATCCAGCCTCTTACTTGCTGTCTGTGCTCCAGTCCCTCTGGATGTTTTCCAGCTTTCTGTCCTTGCCCTGCTTTGGCTTCCCCAGGGCCTTTGCACACGCTCCCTTGCTGCCTGAGGTGCTCTTAATTTCACATTTATTTATGAAACTTTGTTTAAAGCTGGTATGCCCCACTTAGCTGCAAGCAACATGAGGGCAGGGGCTGTGCGCTTCCTCATTGCCTGTCTTCTATCTAGCATGATGCCTGTCACATCGTAGGGGTTCAATCAATGAACGAATGAGCAAGTGAACAAATGAATGAGTGAATGAGTGAATGCCATTGCCTTCAGTGGGGCAGGGAGAAGGCTGAGAGATGTGTCCCTCTAACACCCATGTGGCAAAGCCCAGGACCCAAGGGAAAGAGGGGACAGTGGGGTGGGATGAGGGGATACAGCAGAGGATGGGGACAAGGACAGCATTTGCTCCCCTCCTGCAGCCCAGTTGGGCAAACCTGACCCCTTCACTCAGGAAAAAGTACCACTGAGTTTATCATGCCCTCCCACCATATCTTTTTTAATAGCGGCCTGGATTGCATGAACAGATGCTCCATAATTTCTTTAACCATCTCCTGCCTGTGGATTTTTAACTTGTTTCTGATTTTCACAATTATAAACAAGGCTGCATGGGCAATCCTGGACCCCTGTGCTCAGGTGGCTTTTGAACTGGAATTTGGTAATTTGTCACAGAAAATGTTCTCATACCCGCTCGCCCTGCCCAGCTTAGGAGGTGGTTGGAGAGAAGCAGAAAGAGCCCTCGGTGGCAGGAAGGGGATCCCACCTCTTTCCTATCACTGCCACCTCCTCCCAGAAGCCTTCCCTGATCACTCCAACCTACACAGAGTTCACCCCTTCCTCCTGTGCATTGTGTCTGCACCTTCCACACACTTCCCTTCTTGCTCACTTCATGTAAGTATCAGAATATAATTTATGTTAGAACCCCTCCCCCAATGCCAGGAGCTTCAGGACAGGGGCCGTGTCTAATTCATTTCTGTGTCTCTAGCCTCTGAGGGTGGCTTGGATCTCATTAAGTGTAATAGAGAGTTCAACATGGGCAAGCCACTGCTCTTCTCCAGACCTCAGTTTCCCCCTCTGTGAAACAGATGTGGGCCTGGAGGATAGTTCTTTAAGGTCCCTCCCATTCTAGGGTTGATTCTCCCCCAAGCCTCAGTCTCTCCTTCTGTGAGATGGGGTGGTAACACTCCCCACCTCGCTGAGGCTGTGAGGACACAGTGAGGAGGTGTGGATGAGGGGCCGGGAGCAGCGCCTGCACCTGGGAGGGGCTGCTCCCCTGACAGGCGGAGTGGGCAGAGCGTCCGTCCGCCCACCTCCACCCCAGGACATTGGCTGCCATTTCCTGGAATGCTGCTGAAACATCACTGGTCTAAGCTTTTCAGCCATTTTACCATTTTGTCCTCACAACCCACAGAGGGGCTGAGATAAAGGTCCTGGGTGATCCATATGAAACACAAACCTCCTGTCCCCCAGCTGCTTAAAGCACCGCAGAGGGCCCCTGTTCCAAAGCAAAGACCCCAACCTTGAGCTCGGCTTTCAGGTTCCTGCAAGGTCAGCTCCTGTCCCGGCCCCTCCGGCCCCACCCACACTCACCCAGGTGTGGAAACCGAGGCTCAGAGAGACGACAAGACTCCCTAGGGCCACCCGCCTGGAGACGGCAGAGCCGGATTCAAACCCAGGCCCGTCGGGGGTCAGTCCCTGGGCTCCGCTGGCCCTCCAGGCCACCCAGAAATGCCGTCTCCAGGTGTACGTGCACACACCCTCCCTAACCCACGGTGGGCCTTGTCACAGCTGGCAAAGGCTTGTTTCTAGCCGTGTACGTGGGTTTGATGATCAGAGGGCAGGTAAAATACTGCTCAGCCTGGGGTGTTTATTGACCAGAAGGGGTGGTCGGCCTCATCCACGCAAATGCTCCTGATGGTGGTGTTTCCATGCGCTGGGGCCCCCTGAAGCCTCAGCTCACCCTGATTTGTTTTCCTCTCAAAGGATATGAACCCCTTGATTTAGAAAGAATCTGGGAGAGGCTCTGATCTCTTGTGGTGATGTCTGGGAGAGCTCGAGCACCTTTGAAGGGGATCAGTGATTCATAATCGCTGTGATTTGGGTCCCAGGCCCACAGTCCACAGGACACTCCCCAGGCTCCTCATTAAAGACCTGATTGTGATATTTGATGGCACAGCTGATGTGTCAACCGTGCCCTTTGCTGGTCTTTAGAGGCATTTTGATGCAGGCCTGTGGGCGCCACTGTGCACCGCGTGGGAGAACGGAGACCTCTGGGCAGTCTGGTGGGTATAGGCAGCCGCGCACAGCCCAGCTCACCGGGAGATGGCCTCGGTGAATCCACGAGAGCCGTGGGTGCTGGGCTCATGGGAGCTCTTTGCCTGCCTCAATTTCTCCTACAGCTCTTCTCGCATCTCTGGGAACTGCTGAAGCAATGGACAAGTATCGATGAGCCAGGAGTCGGAGCCGTCCCCCTTCTCCTTTAGTCATCGCTAGTCCCTGAGCTGGGGTACATGGAAGCACGAATAGGGAGTCCACCCTCAGGGGCTCACAGGCTGATGGGGGAGGCAGAGGACAAGCATGATGCAGACAGATCTGTGTCATGTTGTGGGTGACAGTGGGTCTGTAGTTTAGAGGCACTGAAGTGAGGTGGTTACAGGTCAGAGGCTTGTGGGCTTGAGACTTGGCTCTGGCACCAACTTGCATTGGGACTTTGGTTTGGTTATGTGCCTCCCTGAGCCTTGGTTTTCTCCTCTGTACAATGGGCATTATGTTGGGAATTTCTGTTGCTGAGTGACTGACCAAGATCAAATATTTATATTTGTGTGTGTATATGTATATGTTTACAAGTATGTATATACAACAGTACATATGTATGTATGTGTATCTATATGTATCTCTGTGTATGTATATATATATGTATGTATATATATATATATATATGTGTGTATATATAACAGTACGTGTGTATATGTGTATAGTATCTTTTTTTTTTTTTTTCTTGTGGTACGCGGGCCTCTCACTGTTGTGGCCTCTCCCGTTGCGGAGCACAGGCTCCGGACGCACAGGCTCAGCGGCCATGGCTCACGGGCCCAGCCGCTCTGCGGCATGTGGGATCTTCCCGGACCGGGGCACGAACCCGTGTCCCCCGCATCGGCAGGCGGACTCTCAACCACTGCGCCACCAGGGAAGCCCTGTGTATAGTATCTTTGTGCATGTATGTTTTTGTGTATGCATATGTATATGTGTACGTATATATATGCATATATATGGCAGTACATATGCATATGTTTGTATATATGTATGTATATGTGTAAGTATATTTCTCTGTGTGTATGTATCTGTTTCTGTGTATGTATGTGTACATATACACATTTATATATACATATACATGGCAGTACATATGTATAACACTGGGACTGACATTGGCTCACCCTGTGCTGTTTCCTCTGTGGATTCTGATGTATGGGGTTGAGTGACGATAGCTGAGGATGCTGCGCATGGTGCTGCTAACTGTCATTTTCTGTGCAGTGTCAGGGACAGAGGTGGCAGCCATCGTTGTCCGCCCCACCACCCCCAATCAGGCTGCCTGACACTCTAGGTGCTGGCAGCCTGCGGCTGCTTTCCTGTTCCCCACGCAGCTTTCTGAGTTATGAAAATAGATGCCCCTGCCTCCCTATCTCTCCCCAGGTCAAGGGAAAGCAAGGGCAGAACAACTGCCTAGAAAATGCCCTTCAGAAAATACCAGTGTGGATGAATCAGCCCGAAGCATCCACATACGTCTATTTCTGGGGTCTCATAGGACCCAAGCTCTCCACTCACTCATGCCTTCATTTACCTGATATTTATTGTCTATTATTTCGCAGACCCTCAGGATATTCTTACTCCTCATCTCACCTCATCTCTGCATCTGGTCCTAATATTTATCACCTGCAAAGGTGTTTCCACAAAACACCTGCAACCACCACCACAAACATAATTGTTTTGAGACCCCGCATTGCCATGAGATGCTGTGTGGCTCTGGCGCCCCAGGGGCTCCAGCATAGGGCAGGATGCGGTGGGATGAAGACGAGGCAGCTGTGGTGCCCAGCAGGAGCTTGACAAACTTGCAGTGCCCAGCAGAAGCAGTTATCCCTGCAGATGTGTGTGTGTGTGTGTGTGTGTGTGTAGTGAAGGATAAGAAAATTGGAAGTAAATGGCGACTTCTACTGGATAGATCTGGAAAGCTGACTTGTCCTGTCAGGAAGCATCTGAGATGTTCTCCAGGGAGGCTGCAGATGCCTTGTGGGGGGACAGGATTCTGTTAGGAATAAGCACAAGGGAAATAAAATGGATGGAGAGATGAATGGGTGCATAGCTGGTAAGAGGGATGGAGAAGAGAAAAATTTTGAATACGGGTGAGATGGACAATAGAAAGGGAATGGATTGGGGATGGGCTGAGTGCATAGAGACCTAGATGGATCCAATCTTAGATGGGAGGAGGGGACAATGAGGTTGCCACCTCTGTCCCTGACACTGTCCAGAGTGATAGTTGTCTCCAAATATTGCAAATTCTAAGAATAAGGGGCTTTTAGCAAATTCTAATCAATGGCAGCATCACAGCAATAACCTTTGCTCTTTTTCATTGTCTCTGTTCCTGCAGCCATTCCATGGAAATCATTTTGACATCTGCTCTGTCCCAGCTTGTTTTGCAAGCTGGGGCTTTAAAGAGGATCTCACTCTCTGGGGGGAAGGCAGACAAACAAAGAATGCGAGCCTCATGCTACGTGCTGAGGGCTCTGAGAGCAGCATGCTCAGAGACCCCTGGGGAGTATGGAGGAGTAGCGTAATATGTGCATACCACTTTTCTGAGCGCTCTCTGCACTCTTACTTTGCTGAAGGTGCGGCATTGCTTACTGCTTACGTGATGGCTCCCCTTTGATCACAACTTACTGGCCCAGGGGTAGACCCCTTGTCATCTTCACAGCTATATTTCATCTTAGTCACACCCAAAGGTCATGTGTAGTTAGGTTGAATTTTCACCTGCGTGCAAAATAGAAAGTCATCATAGAAAATTGTTCAGAGAAGTAGAGAAAGGGCATATATGAATGCTTGGAGAGAAGAGGAGAAGGAGGGAGATGCTGTCTTGATTCCTTTGGCTTCCCATGTCTGGTACCCGTGAGGTCCAATGGTGCAGCAGCAAACATTATTACATACTCCTTCACTGGAGCAGTCTCTGGACACCAGAGTCTTGACGAGGGTGGCGACAGTGGGAAAGGAAAGATTAATTCCACCAGAGAAGGTGAGATGGTTAGAGAAGGTTTCACGGGAGCTGTGACACTTGAGGGTGGGTTTTGAAGGACAACTAAGAGTTCTCAGGTATAGGAGGAAGAGCACGACATACAATCCAGAAAATGCATGATGGTGAGCACGTTCTGTCAAAAGTTAGGTTTGAATATAGTTTGCATTGAGAGTTTAGGCAATGCAGAAGGGGAGTAAAAAAAAGCAACATTTATTGAGCATATGCCAAGTGGCAAGGACTACCCACGGTGATTTTCATATATCAACTCATTTTGCCCTCACACTGCCCCACAAGTCAGGTTGTATTTTCCTCATTTTACAGACAAGGAAAGTGAGGGTTAGAGAGACTAGTGAAGGATGCACAGCAAATAGGATGGAGGAAGAATCTGAACCTAGATCTGCAGACTCACAGCCTGTGCCCTCCCCATGAACCTCAGTATGATCTCCTATGGTGTGGGGAAGATGGGCTGGGCCAGCGGTGAGAGGCTCAGCGTGCCCTCTTGTCAAATACCCTGTGGGTCTAGGACATACCTGTCCCTTGCAGGAGAATCCTTGGCGGGTGTTCCAGTGCCTGGCTCCCTCCTTCCTCAGGATACAGCAGATGCTGGGATGCAGGGCCAAAGATGCACGTATCTGCTGGGACAGACACTGTTTTCCATCCTTTTCCTTTTAATTCACTGATCATCCAGCCAAACCCATGAATTAGTGTAGATTCATATTCCAGGCCTGGAAGACAGGGACAACCTCAGAGTTCTGCCACGTCACACTCAGAGTTCTGCCAAACTGGAAGATTTTTCTTCACTTTCTTTCAAGATCCCTCCTGAGTGGGGCTCTAATCTACAGCCATCCACTGTTTGATGGCAACATGAAGATTCATCCATAAACCAGGCTCGAGTTTGTTCTTCAACGAGAAGTTTGTTCTTCTTCAATAAACGGGTCATAAGAAACTCCCCATGAAGCCACAGGCAGGGAGGCAATGTCCAAGGAGTTTGAGCTACCTGTTAATGCAACTTACCTGGACCCGCCCAGTCTATCATATACCATCTCCCCTCCATATTAAACTGCCTCTGCATACACTTGATGTTCTGGCTAGGTGGCCCGGGCAGCATCCAGTCCATGATGAGAAGCTCAGGTCACTTGGCCACCTGATGTACCATGTTTAGACATTACAGATCTTCCTTGATTTACGATGCAGTTATGGCCCAAGAAATCCATCATAAGTTGAAAGTATTATAAGTTGCAAATGCAGGTAATACACTCACCTACTGAACATCATAGCTTAGCCTAACCTACCTTAAGCATGCTCAAAACACTGACATTAGCCTGCATTTACATTAACTGGGCAAAATCATCTAACACAAAGTCTATTTTAAAATGAAGTGTTGAATATCTCATGTAATTTATTAAATACTCTACTGAAAGTGAAAAACAGAGTGGTTCTATGGGCACAGAATAGTCGTATCGATTGTTTACCCTCGTGATTGTGTGGCTGATTGGGAGCTCTGGCTCACTGCCACTGCTCAGCATCACGAGAGAGTATCTTACAGCATACCGCTAGCCTGGAAAAGGTCAAAATTCAAAATTTGATGTATGGTTTCTACTGAATGCATATCACTTTTGCACCATTGCAAAGTCAAAAAATCGTAAGTCAGACCATCGTTAAGTCAGGGGGCATCTGTAGTATTTACCAAGGCCCACTAACAAGAAAGAAGCTATTTCTCAACAAAGGAATAGCTATCTTCAGAAGAAGTCAAGGATTTTTGCGCCAAAAGACTAGAGAGTCTGTGCTGTGATTCTTCTCTTGGTACTTGTCAAAGGCTCCACTCTCTACAGCACTCTTATTTGCCTCTGACACTTCACCTGGATCTGCTGGATCTTAAAGCCCGAGTGGAGGAGCTTGGAAATGGCTGTAAGGACCGTCCTGGGGCAGGACTGTGTGTCAACGTTGGATACTCAATGTTAAGGCAGGTAGAAAGCAAGTGGGGAGGGCAAACCCTCAGGGGCCCGTGAAGCAGTCGTGCCTCAAGCATCTGGGGCTGGATGCACGTGTCTAATTTGTGCTAGAGAGACCCAGCTCAGCCTCAGACAGTCCTGGACCTAGAGATTGTCATAATGAGTGAAAATTGTCATACTGAGTGAAGTAAGTCAGACCGAGAAAGACAAATATCATATGATATCACTTATATGTGGAATCTAAGAAAAGGTTACACATGAACTTATCTACGAAACAGAAAGAGTTACAGATGTAGAAAATAAACTTATGGTTACTGGGGGGTAAGGGGGGGGAGGGAGAAATTGGAAGATTGGGATTGACACATACATACTACTATATATAAAATAGGTAACTAATAAGGGCCTCCTGTATAGCACAGGAAACTCTACTCAATTCTCTGTAATGGCCTATATGGGAGAAGAATCTAAAAAAGAGTGGATATATGTATATGTATAACTGCTTCACTTTGCTCTACACCTGAAACTAATACAACATTGTAAATCAACTATACCCCAATAAAAATTTTTTAAAAGTTATGGCTCTACCTGGAGACTAACAATTTCCCCATCATCCGTGGAGCCCTTCTTTGAGCCAGAACAGTGTTGGAAGTTCAACACATGTCACTGCATTTAACCCTAAATCAACTCTGCAGACAGATGTTATTGTCTCCACGTACAGATGGGGAGATGGAGACACAGAACGATATGCTGACTTGCCCAGGCCACTCTGCAGTGATGTGCAGAGCCAGGATGAGGCCTTGGCTATCTGACCTGGGAGTCAGAGGTGCTTTGACAATAGGCCTCTGTTGAGCCACCTAACCACTCAGAACCTCAGTTTCCTCATCTGTGAAATGGGGGCTCATTGTACAGCAGGTATTTGTGGAGCAGGCACAGAGCTGGGCTTAAGAATAGTAATTCCTGCTCCGTATGGTTTGATTAAATAAAATGAATTTATAATTTGCCCATCCCTGCATCAGACACAGTAGAATCTCAACAAATTGTATTTCTTTTTCCTTTTCAAAATCCATATCATTTTCCCATCATGGGCACATGCAGGATGGGTCAGTCGCTGCCTGGCAGGCGGAAACCTTCTTGCCCTCTTCACACTTCTGCACTTTATGTGCTGATAACATGGTTCTAACACATTTATAAACATCAGGGTATCTTCTGCAGTCATTATCTTTTAGAGTAACATAAACTGTCTTCACGATCTGACAAACTTGCAGTTGTTCTAAGGCTCAGATGTGGTGCTGTAGGAGGGAGGGGAGGGGGAGTCTGAAGAGGCTTAGATTCATTTCCCTGGGCTGGGTAAGAAATTATACAAACCACGTGGCTTAAAACAACAGACACTTATTCTGTCACAGTTCCGGAAGCTAAAGTTCTGAAATCAAGGCATTGGCAAGGTTGGTTCCTTCTGGAGGCTCCGAGGGAGAGTCCGTTCCGTGCTCCTCTCCCAGCTTCTGGGGCTGCCAGCCGTCCTGGTCGTTCTTTGACTTGTGGCTGCATCACTCTCATCTCTGCTTCTGTCTTCACATGGACTTCATCTCTGTGTGTTTCCTTTTCTGTCTCTTATAAGGATACTTGTCATTGGATTTCAGGCTCACCTTAATCCAGGCTGATCTCATCTTGAGATCCTTACCTTAATTACATCTACAGAGACTCTTATTCTGAGGTTCCAAGTAGACACGTCTTTTGGCGGCCACTATTCAGTCCACTACCAGGCCACTCGCTGAATGCCAGTTCTGCCTGGCCTTGGGCAAGTCACTTTCCCTCCCTGGGTCTCAATTTCTCTTAGGTCATTTCTAAAGTTGTTTATATTTAGAATGTTCCAGTAGGGTGAAAGTCCCAGGAAGTGGTCAGACCAAACTGTCTTCATTCAACAGTGTTGTTCCTTCTCTGTGCTGGGCTCAGTGCTCTATCCCAGGGAGGCCGATGACTTCCAGCCTCGTACCCCCAGCCGCTAAGAAAAGAGGCTAGAGAGAAAGCGGACTTGATGGGAGGCGATTACAGCAGACTGGAGCAGGTGTTCCATAGGGTCAGGGTCTGCTTCATTCAGACCATCACCAGGCCTGGTCCCGAGCAGGGGTTGGATAATTGTTTACTGACATATTTTGCAGCTGATAAGAGCTATGAGAGGGTGCTCCAGATATTTGTTCCCAGATGTTTGTTTCCAGAGCACAGAGGGGGCAATTGGCCATGTCTTGGAGGGTCCAGATGGCTTCCCAGTGGAGATGGTGTTCAAGCCGAGGCCTAGAGATTGAGTGACAGTGAACAAGGGGGTTGGTGGAGGCTAGGGTGCTGCTCCAGGTACACGGGGGAGAGGTGAGAGTCAGCTTCATCCCCTCCAGGACAGACAAGTGATTCATAAAGGCAGTGGAGAAGGTGACACAATTTGCCTAGGTCCTGCGTTTCATAAAAGGTAGAGCCCAGATGACCCCTGGAAGTCAGACTCCAGAGCTGTTCTCGGGATAACTCCTCACTCTACCATTACACACAGTTAGATCACAGTTATTAGAGTATATGTCATAACCCCCATTTTACAGATGAAAATGAAGAGCATTGGTTTCCTATTGCTGCTGTAACAAATTATCACAAATCTGGTGGTTTAAAACAGTACAGATTTTTTCTCTTACAATTCTGGAAGATGGAAGTCCAACTCAGTCTCACTGAGCTAAAGTTAAGGTATCAGCAGGGCTGATTCTTTCTGGAGGCTCTAGGGGAGCATACATTTCCTTGCCTTTTCTGCTTCTAGAGGCTGCCCACATTCCTTGGCTCATTGACCTTTCCTTGATCTTCAAAGCATGCATCATAGTCTCTTCAAATCGCTGAACTTGTCCTCTGCTTATATCATATGTCCTTCTCTACCCCTGCTTACATCGTGTTCTCTTACTCTGACCTTCCTGCTTTCCTTTTACAAGGCCCATCGTGCTTACACTGGATCCACTTGGATAATCCAAGATAATCTCCCCATCTCAAGATCCTTAACTTAATTATTCCGGCAAAGTCCCTTTTCCCATGTGAGGTAACATATTCACAGGTTCTGGAGATTAGGACAGGGACATCTTTGGGGGGCTGTCACTGAGTCTACCACACGAGGCTTAGACATGGTTGAGATGTGAGTCCCAAGATTTAGACCTGTGATTAGTATGCAGAGCACTCAGTGCTAACCATTGTACCGCAGTTCCTCCTTCCCCTTCTACAGGGAAGTCCCGAGCTGCCCAGTGAACCATAGCCCAATTTCAGACTCAGGAGGGTAGATCTGTGAATTGAGATCTCACTGGGCAGTTGCCCTATGGGGCAGGTATGACACATATTGCAACCACTGTTGTATTTGCAGCAAATGATCCCTGCAGAGCCAGGAGCTTTGTGGCTCAGAGGACTGGATGATGAAGTGATGAGGTCACTCTCTCTGTGACATCCCCCTGTGGGCCACCCCTCCTCCCTTTCCCTGTTCCACAGGGACCAGCTAAGCAGCAGAAGCACCAAATAGATTTTCTGTGGATCTGGGCTCCATTGGGAGCAGCTTTAAGAATAGTGAAGGATGAGAAAAAAATTCCAAGACTTTACTCGGCAGGGGCCGGAGGGGTGGATGCCCTCGATGCAATTTACAAAGTGCTCACATGTGCTTGTGTCTCCTTAGATTTTCAAAACCTCCCTGGAAAGTGGGTAAGATGGGGATATTGCTCTCCCCTGGAAGCTGTGGCTGTAGCATGGATGTGCACCATTCCCCAGGCATATCCCCGCCTCTGCAGGAGTGGTTGAGAGCCTCCCGGGTACATGGCAGTGGGTGTTGTGGAACTGGTGAAGGAGGAAAGATTTGGGAGACAGGGGCATGGGCCCTGGGGAAACCTCTCTGAGTTGCCTCGGGAACATAGACCAAGGGGAGAGAGAGGAGGAGAAACATCCAATAGGTACCACATGGTAAGTGTAGCTCACGTGGCCAGGTGCCATAGACACATGGCAGGATGGCCAGGGAATGAATAGATGAATGGATAAATGAATGAATGAATGGATGGGTGAATGGATGAATGAATGGATGGCTAAATGAATAAGGAGAGTAAGAAAGGGAGTGCAATGTGGTGGTTAGGAGAGCCAGGCCTAGAGAGCCTCTGGAACCAGGCCTGGGTTTAAACCTTGGCTCTGTCAGTTGTTAGCTGTGATCTCGACCCAGTCTTATCCTCTGAGCTGTAGTTTCCTCATCTGTAAAATGGGAATGATAATAAAATCATCTATCTCATAGGGCTGTTGTGAGAATCCCAGGAGCCAATGGGTGAAGGCACTTAGATCCAGGCCCGGCCCATCATGAGCTCTCAGTAAATCCTAGTTATTATTAGGACAAGGACGGTTTCTAGATTCCTGGAGTGCTTAGATATAGCATTTGATAAATTGCAGCAGAAAGGATGTCCCTGCTGGTGTCTGGCTTAAAGTCTTCATGCTGCAGCTTGATCCTCACGCCTCTCACTCGCCAGCCACGCTTCTCATCTCAGACCTTCCAGGAGGGCAGATTCAGAACTGATGGCACGTGCAGCCCAGATCACACTGAGAGGCCCAATCAGTCAGTGCCTCTGCTGCCCTGAAGTGACTCCCGCCTCAAATCAATGATGTCTACAAACTTGGGAGGGAGGACTGTGATTTCTTTTTCCTTCGTCCATCTCCTTTCTGGAACAAGCAACCATCTCTCTTGCAAGCAAACGCCTGCTTCTCAGGCCCTGGGAGGCTGGGGGGATCTGTCTGGGTGGGTCCTGATGTCTTGTTTCAGTTCCGCACCTGGACTGAGCCCTGGGTGAGGTGCTTCACACATGGGACTTCAGCCCTCCCCCAGCAGCCCTGTGAAGTACAGTTTCAGGAGGGTTGAGTTACTTCCCCAACAATGCAGAGCCATGAAGTGACAGAGCCTCGATCTGAGCCTGGGACTCTGATTGCACCCAGCAGCTAACACCTGTTGGGTTCTGTTACTGCTCCAAATGCCCGTATTCACTACGGCGAATGGTCATGTCCATTTACACATGATGAAACTGAAGCTCAGGGAGGTAAAGTAACTGACCCCCAGTCACCCAGAGGAGTTGCTGGCATTCAAAGTCAGGAAGTCTGTTTTCCAGGCCGCCTCCCCGCCCCCCCACTCGAAATGCCTAAGCTTCCACTGCCTGGCAGGTCCGTGCTCTGCGCGCTTCTACATGACACCCCGTGTTGTCCATCCCACCTATTTCCGTCTGATGCTAGAATTGCCTCTCAGGAGCCGGTGCCTGACCCCATCCCTACCTGGAGTTCACTGCCCTCGGGTACCGCTTTCCTTCCACACGCTTGTCACTCAGCGCAGCTCAGTGGCTCCCTGAGGTCATCCAGCTTAGAAAATGCCAGGGCAGAACTTGAACCCCGGTCTATCTGGCTCTAAAGCAGATTGATCCTCCTCTTCCTGAGCTACGGTGTCCCTCAAAACAATCCGGAAAGCTGCCCAAAAAAGGCAGAGAGGTTAGGTGAGTGGCTGGAGAGGGGGAAGACAAGTGCCACAGGCCACTGTGAGCCTAAGAACTGGGGAGGGTTTGAGAAGGGGCCATATCCTGATGGGTGGATGGGCTCCAGGAGGCCAGAGGGAAGGGAGGGCCGGCAGGTGCCCAGGCAGAGGTGAGAAGGTGAGAGGGAGGAGCCGTGGGAAAACAACACAGCCAGGTAGGTGAGGGGGAAGAGGAGAGCAGAGAGGAGGAGGGGCTGGCCAGAGAAAGATGGACCCAGACGCATGGGGACTTTGGCATCAGGCTGACCTTCGGCTTGAAGCTCAGCTCTACCACTTCTCACGGATGCTACATTTGCTTAACCTCTCTGGGCTGCAGTCTCCTGTCTGTGAAGTGATAATCACACCTCCTCAGGCTGTTATAAACCACGATTATGAAATTTTTTATACCATTTTAGACATATTTTTATGCTTTTACCATAAATAATATATAGTGTTATTCACTGTTGTGATATGATATCATATTGTAAGCATAATTTTATATCTATCTTAACCCCAAATTAATTGTTAAAGGTATATCCATAATAAATGAATGAATGAATGAATGGGATAATTAGAGAACAAGCCCTGTGGTGGGAAAGCTTTCTCCAAGGATGGTGAACGCCCCAATCACTGGAGAGGGGTTCAAGAACAGGCCAGGTCATCTTCTCATGGCTTCTCCATCCTCTGGGGCCTTCTCATCTCTGCCTGGGTACCTGTTGGTCCCTCCCTCTCTTTGGCCTCTTGCAGTCTGTCCATCCATCATATGTCACATTTCTTGAAACCCTCTCCAGTTCTCAGGCTCACAGATGCTGGTGGGGAAGGGGAAACTTCACAAAGGGTAACTAAGAATAATTATAACAAGGCAGCCAGGCAATTATGCTACAAGTTAAGGATGGACATACAATCACGACACCCTGACTACTCCCCGCCACTCTGCCAAAAATTAATTTTGCCTTTAAAGAGCTCCATTTCCCCAGAGGATGAGCCACCATATTAGAGAATGCCCTTCTCCACAAAGGTAGAACAAGCAGACCAATAAAGCTCCCCTGGTTTGGGCATCGCTTTGGAAATTGATGAGCTATGACTGCAAGTCCAGCCTCTGTTGGCAACTGCCTAATTTTAGCTGGATCTTTGCAGGCTTCTCACTGGGCTCATCTGCCCCCGCAACTGGCAGAACAGTTCCCAGAGCCTCATTGATCTTTTGACTAAAGTGTCCTAATGAAATACAAATCTGTTTTCACTTAAAAAGCCATCTGTCATGGCAGCACAGAAGAAATGCTACCAGGAGAACAATAACCATAATTTCATTTTAAGACTCAACCTTCCTCCTCCTTTTCCTGCCAGAAGAAAAATCAATATCTTTTACTGTTTCATTTTGTCACAGAGCAATAGGGGGAAAGCCATCAATAGGGTGTTAAAGATATTTTCAATTATATGCAAATTCCCTGTTTTAAGGGCCCTTGCCCTCTTGGAGTGAGTTAGCACCTATTTGCATGAGGGAGTTAGCCAAAACTTCTTCTGTGTTTCTGTCCTGGGGCACTCTGCCTGGGTAAGTGGCTAAGGGGGTGACAGGTGTGCCAGATTCCCAGAGGGCCTGGGGTCCCAGAATATGCAAGCACCAGCCCTACAGAGCATCAGGCATTCCTGGGTAGAATGGGCAGAATAGGCAAAACTGATCATTGTCTTGCAGCCCAGAGCCCAGCTGGTGGCAATTTCCAGGAAAGGGAGGCAATTTCCAGGTCTGCTGCTTGCATGGGGAGAGCGGGCAGCACGTGTTTTCCCGGCAGGTGGGTCATCAAGCCTGGCCCTCTGAGTGTCCAGTCACCTCTTCCTTTTAAGTGGGACCTTTGAGACACAAGGAGGAAAGACTGACTTGTCCCAATGTCAGCCAGCAAGTTGAGAGCAGAAAGAGGAAAGCAGACATTCCCTCTAGTTAGCTCCTTAGGGAGAGATGGCACTATAGACATTGAATATTGGGGATATATATGCTTTCCAGCCTGCATTTTACATGCCCCAAAGTCTGGACTTATGTTGGAAGATACTTTTAGGTATATTTTAAAAAATCAAGTTTATTGAGATGACATAGACATAATAAAATAGGAATTTTAACTATACGGTTTGAAAAGTCTTGACATATTTATATAGTTTTTTAACTATCTCCACAATCACAGTGTTCACATTTCCATTAACCCCCCAATTCCTTCCTGTCCTTTTGAAGTCAATCCCTTCCAATAACCCATAGCCTTTGTCAACGAATCTGCTCTGTCATTATGGTTTTTTCTTTTCTAAAATTTCATGAGAATGAAATTGTACAGTATTTAGTCTTTTGTGTCTTTTTAAAATTTGGCACAAGGACATTAAGATTCATCTATAACATTTATCAGTTGTTTATATCTTTTTTTTGGAGTAGTAGTCCATTGTATGGATAGTCTACATTTTGTTTATCTATTCATGAGCTGATGAACATTTTTTTCCAGTTTTTGCTAGTATGAATAAAGAGACTATAAACATTCTCACACAAGTCTTTGTGTAGATGTTTGTATTCTTTTCTCTTAGTAAATTAGTGGCATGAGTCAATCATATAGTAGGTACATATTTAACTTTTAAAAAATTGTCAGACTAACTTCTAAAGTTATACAATTTTGCATTCCCATCAGCAATGTATGAGAATTTCAGAGGTTCAACAATTAGTATTGTCAGGCTTCTTAACTTAACCATTTTATTGGGTGTATGGTGCTACCTCATTGTGGTTTTAAGTTGCATTTCCCTAATAACAATGTTGTTGATTATCTTTTTCAAATGCTTATATGCCATTATATATTTTCTTTGATGAATTATCTATTCAAATCTTGTACCTATTTTATTGTTAACTTGTTAGAGCTCTTTATATATTCTTTTTTTTGTGTGTGGTATGCGGGCCTCTCACTGTTGTGGCCTCTCCCATTGCAGAGCACATGCTCCGGATGCACAGGCTCAGGGGCCATGGCTCACGGGCCTATCCACTCCGCGGCATGTGAGATCTTCCTGGACCGGGGCACGAACCCATGTCCCCTGCATCGGCAGGTGGACTCGCAACCACTGCGCCACCAGGGAAGCCCTATATATTCTTGATGAATATGAATTTTACAGTCAGATTATCCATTTAAACAAAATGTCAGTTGAGATTTTTATTGGGATCACATTGTATCTGTATGTCAATTTTGGGATAATTTACGTCTTCATAATATTGTTTTCAGTTGCATGAACATGGGATATTCTTCATTTATTTGGGCTTCCTTTAATTTCTGTCAGCAATATATTTTTTAAAATTTCACATATTTTGCTAGATTTATCTCTTCATATTACATTCTATAATGGTATATATTATATAGTATGTTTCAAATGCATTTATAAATGGTATCTTGACAATCTTAGCCTTTTAATTAGAATTTTTAGATCATTCCATTTCAGGTAATAAGAGATATGGTTGGATTTCAATCCACCTTATTACTATTTGTCTCTTTTTGTTCCATCTGTCCATTTTACCCTTATTCTATTTATACTGCCTTCTATTGAATTAATTAAATTTTAATAAATTCATTTTAATTTCTATTATTGGTTTATTAGCTATATTACTTATATTTATTTATATTTTTACTGGTTGCTCAAGCATTTATAATGTACAACTTTAATTTATCAGTCTGCCTGCAAATAATACTATACTAGTATAAGAACTTTATAACAGTAAACTTACATTTCCCCCCTCATGCTTTGTGCTATTGCTTTCTTACCTTTTACTTCTACATATATTACAAAGCCCACAATACACTGTTATTGTTTGTACTTTGAACAATCATCCTAAAGAGTAAAATATGAGAAAAAATCATGTTTATCATTCTAGCTCTTGTCCTTCATTTGTGTAGATCCTGATTACTATATGTTATCATTTTCCTGTACCCCTAGGACTTTCTTCAACATTCTTTGAAGGGCAGGTCAGCAGGTGTTGAATTCTCTCATCTACTCTGAAACAGTCTTCATTGCTTCCATTTTCAAATATTTCCACTGGGTATACAATTCTATGTTCATATTTTAAAATTTAATCTTTCTTTCCATTAAGTATTCTGGGAGATTTTTGATTGCTGATTCAATCTTCTTACTAGTTTTGGATCTATTCAGATTTTCCATTTTCTCATATTTTTTTAAGATGCCAAAGCAATCTATAGTTTCAATGAAATCCTTAAAAATCCCAATCCCATCTTTTTGCAGAAATAGAAAAATCTATCCTAAAATTCATATGGAATCTCAAGGAAACCTGAATAGCCAAAACAATATTGAAAAAGAAGAACAAAATTGGAGGACTCCCACTTCCTGATTTCAAAACTTAGTATAAAGTTACAGTAATTAAAACAGATTGGTACTGGCATAAAGACAGACATGTAGATCGAAATAACAGAATAGAGAGCCCAGAAATAAATATTTGCATATATGGTCAAATAATTTTTGACAAGGGTGCCAAGATCATTCAATGGAGAAAGGAGAGTCTTTTCAAAAAATGATGCTGGAGAAACTGAACATCCACGCACAAAAGAATGAAGTTGGACCTAATGACATATACAAAAATTAACCCCAAATAGATTAAAACCTAAATGTAAAATGTAAAATTATGTAACTCTTAGAAGAAAACATGTGGCAAAAGTGTCATGACATTGGATTTGGCAGTAATTTCTTGGATATGACATCAAAGGAACAGGCAACAAAAGAAAAAAATAGACAAGTTGGACTTCATGAAAATTTTAAAATTTGTGCACCAAAAGAGAATGTCAACAGAGTAAAAAGGCAACCCACAAAATGGAAGAAAATTATTTGCAAATTACATATCAGCTGTATTGAAATTTTAATTAGGGTATAATGTCCTTCTTTGTTTATTATGACTCTTACAATTTAAAATCCATTTTCTCTGATATTAATACAGCCACTCTTACTCTCTTTTAGTTATCATTCCCTCACTTTCAACTTATTTGTGTCTTTTGGTCTAAACTGAATCTCTTGTAAATAGTCGGTTTATGTATTTTTATCCATTCTGCTGATGTCTGTCTTTTTATTGGAAAGTTTAATTCATTTAAATTACTTCTGTAATTTTGCTATTTGTTTTCTATATGTCTTACAGCTTTTTTTGTTCCTCATTTCCTATATTACTGTTCTCTTTTGTGTTTAGTTTATTTTCTGGTAATGAAATGTGTAAATTCTTTTCCATTTTCTTTGTGTATATTCTATAGCTATTTTCTTTATGGTTACAATGGGGTTACAGTTAACATCCTAAAATTATAACACTCTAATTTGAATTTTTTAAAATAAATTTATTTATTTATTTTTGGCTGCATTGGGTCTTTGTTGCCACATGTGGGCTTTCTGTAGTTGTGGAGAGCGGGGATACTCTTTGTTGCAGTGGGCGTGCTTCTCATTGCAGTGGCTTCTCTTGTTGCAGAGCACGGCCTCTAGGCATGTGGGCTTCAGTAGTTGTGGCATGAGGGCTCAGTTGTTGTGGCTCACAGGCTCTAGAGCACAGACTCAGTAGTTGTGGTGCACGGGCTTAGTTGCTCCGCATCGCGTGGGATCCTACGGACCAGGGATCGAACCCGTGACCCCTGCATTGGCAGGTGGGTTCCTGACCACTGCACCATCAAGGAAGTCCTCTAGTTTGAATTATATCAGTTTAACTTTAATAACTTACAAAACTCTTCTCCTTTATAGCTCTGTCCCCACCTCTTTTGATTCTGAAGTCAAAATTTACTTTTTCATACATTGTGTGCCTCAAAACATAAATTCATAATTCTTTTAAATACATTAGAGGCTTTAATTATGTAGAAAACAGAATGTGGAATTACAATCCAAAGTTATAATAATACAAACTTTTAGCTTAATAATTTTTAAAATGTGTTATTTCCTTAAATCATGTGGAAAACAAAAGGTGGAGTTGCAAGCCATTGTTACAACGTATTAACTGTTTTTTGTTTCTTTTTTTTTTCTTTTTTTGCAAGGACAGTTTCTGTTTATTTTTTTTCCTTTGAATAGAGCATACTTTCCTGTTTCTTTGTATGTCTCATAATTTTTGTTGAAAACTGGACATTTAAATCGAATGATGTGATAACTCTGAAATTAGATTCTCCCACTCCCCCAGGGATTATGTTTTGTTAGTTTTGTTTTGTTTGGCTGTTTATTGTTTTAGTGATTAATTGCTGTAAGCTGTCTCTGTGCTAAGGATCAGCCTGAGGTATAAACTTAAGGTCTTCTCAGGTCTTTTTTGAATCTCTCCCTGGGCATGTATGGTCATTTTCTAATTTTCCCCATATATGTAATTATTTTTGAATGTTCTAGTCTTTAATGTCTGGCTCCCAAAAGAAAATGAGAATAATGAAAATGGGAGGAAAAAATGCCAGCCCTTTAGGTCCCCTGGCAATCACTTCAGCTGGAGGAGGTGGGGCCTGCAATAATCAGTGGAGGTTCCACAAGAATGGCTGCCCACCTCTTTGCACCTCTGTGATCAGAAGCATCAATCAGTGATCAGAGCACTGATTTCTGACATTTAGAGGACAGGGTCTTTTTTGCCTACCTTGGCTCCTGCAAGTTGTGTTCAAATTGTTTGAAGAACATGTGCATAACTTCCTCCCACCTAGTTGGGAATGGGGAATGGGTGCTGCCACTGTTCTAAGAGCTTAATTCAACCAAAATTCACTATCCAAAAATTCCCCTGGAAATTGAAAACCTTAAACAGATCCCAGAATTCTAAAACAGCTACCAGACAGATTTTGCCAGTGCAATTGCTGTCTAGGTGGGGAGACAGATTCCTGGTGCTTCTTTCTCTGCCATCTTCCTGTGATTCATTGACCATTGTTTCTCAAAATATTTTTTCCTGTCCCCATCCTTCCCCCATATCCTCTTCTTCTGGAACTTCAGTTATAGATATGTTGGGCCATTTGATGTTGTTCCATAGGTTACTGATATTTTATTCATTCTTTCATTCTTCAGGTTTTTTTCTCTCTGACTTATTTTGGATAATTTCCTTTGTTACGTTTTCAGTTTTGCTGATCTTTTCTGTTTCAGGATCTAATATGTTGTTTATCCCATCACTTGTAAAAAAAATTTTTTTTCATTTCAGAAATTATTGGTTTTCAGTTATAGATGTTTTATTTGGGTTTTTTAAACAGCCTGATTTTATTATCTTTTGCTTTCTTAAACATAGAGAGTATATTTACAGTAGCTGTTTTAACATCCTTATTTACTATTTCCAATATATCTGTCATTTTAGGATTCCTTTCTATTTTCGTTTGCTTGTTTGTTTGTTTGTCTGTTTTTGGTTGTTATAAGTCATATTTCCCTGCTTCTTTGAATGTCTTGTAATTTTTTGTTAGATGCTGGACATTGTGATTATGTTTCTGGCTGCTAGATTTTTTCATATTTCTATCAATAGTACTGCACTGCATTTTCTTCAGGGACACAGTTACATTATTTTAAACCAGTTGGATACATTTGAGACTTGCTTTTAAGTTTGTTACAGCAGATAGAGAACAGAGTTTATTTTAGGGCTAATTAACACCACTTCTAATCCAATAGCCTTCTGAGGATTCTACATCATGTTTTATTTATATTGAGGTCTTTCCACTCTAGCAGACAAGAACAAAAGTGCTCCCCAGCCCTGTGTAATCTTCAAGAATTTCTCTGTATTCCCTATGCTGCTGGTTCTTTCCCTGGCTCTGGGCACTTTCCTGTCACACATACACAGATCATTACTCACACAAATTCTTGAGGGGATCCTTCTGTATGTCTTTGGAGGTCCCTCTCTGTGCAGCTCCCTCTTCTCCAGTGGTCTGTTTTCCCAGTTTTAGCCACATTGACCTTCTCAAAACTCTGGTATCTTTCTTCTCAAATCATCAAAACTGCCAGGCTCTGTTCAATTCTCATTTCATTCTTTGCAGTCAGGAAGCCACCTCCGGGAAGTAAAGCCAGGACATTCATAAGGCTCAATTAACTTGTTTCCCTTCTCCCTGCGATCACACTCCTGTGCAGCCTGTTATCTAATGTCTATTGTTTGACGTATTTTGTTCACTTCTTAGTTGCTTAACGTGGGAGGGTAAGTTCCATTCCTGTTAGTTCATCATGGCCAGAAGCAAAAATCTCACATAATTTCCCTGTGGTTTTTATGTATATTTTTATGTCATTATCATTGAGTCAAGTTTTTTCAAAATTGAATCCGACATAGAACCCCCAGATCTACAACTGATGGCCATAGAGCTTCTCAGAGTGAGTGAAAAGGGGGTCTGAGGCTGCCTACATCTGCTCTCCCTTCACCCCTACTCTGATCCCCCAAGATATCTCAAGGGAGGCATGCCAGTGAACACATTTGTCTTACGAGATAAACTTTATCCCCTTTAGCCTGGTATTCAAGGGCCTTTGCTGCATGTCCCCTCTGACCCCCTCGCCTCATCTCCTTGGCCCTCTGCTTTACCCTGCTCACCTCCATGAGGTTGCTCCCTACTTGATACTCCAGCTTCATGGAGCTTTTTACCATCCCCTTATGCACCTCTGTGCCTTTGCTTATGCTGTTCCTTCTATTCTAGACTGCCTCCACACACCCTGGCCACACCCTCAGCCTTCCCACCTAGCCAGTAGACAACATTACATCTCACATGGGACCAGGCAGTGAAGTTAGCACATACCATTGAGATGCAGAGTGCTGGGCAAAACTGCCTTCATTCTTTAAGTCACTATTTCCTTTCTAAAAATCTTATTGAACACGTAGAGCTGAAGTCATAGAAGTGTCCTTTGTCTACACTGATTGCTAAGCTCTTCAGCATCTTATTCAATTTTTAAACTATAAAACTATTTGCAGCTTTCACACAAACCTGACACATAGTAGTTTGTCAATAAATACCTGTATAATAAATGAGGGAAGAGGCACAGGAGTTCAGGAGGGCGGAATCATCTGAGCAGAGGAGGCAGGCAAGAATAAGCATGGCCCAACTGGGGAACAGGGCAAAGAACAGAGCAGATTTAAGACAGGAGGAGAGATGACAGGCACAGGAGAAAGGGCCTTGCTTAATCTCTGCATTCAAACTCTGAATACTATTTTCTGTGTGACTTTGGATAAGTGACTTAGCTTCTTCAGGCCTCTGTTTTCCATAAAATAGGGATCAAAATGTCTATCTCACAGTGTTCTTGTGGAGTTGAAACAAAGTATGCATTGGGTCCTACAATATGAAATGATTGATATTTGACAATTTTTGACCTATAAATGTTACAGAAGCCTAAGCCCAGGTGACAAAAATCCCAGGAGGCCCCGTTCCTCCACAGCCCTGAGTGCCCCATCCAGGGATGAGGTCCACATTTGAATGTGTAACGGTTGTGGCTCTTTTGCATCAGAAGCTAACATGTCTACTGCCCCTGCTTTAACTGTGCCCTGCTGGCCTGATCAGAGCCTGGCATCCTCTCAGGTGGCACCAAAGAGCCTGTAACCTGGGAAGCACAGAGGATTTCTCAGATGTCGCCACAAGGCAGCTGCAGCTAGCATTGCAGATCAAGCCTTCAGGGCTCTCATTTTCTTTATTTTTCCAGACAATTGAAACCTTTTAACTGACAATCTGCCTCATACCAGATGAATGTGGGAACTGGATTTCTGGAAGGCAGGTCTTGGCAAGGTCCCAAATGTATGTGAGAACCTTTCCCATGTCCAGAGCTCCCAGGGCGCCTTTAAGGAGGTGGGGATGGGGGGCAGGAGGGCAGGAGCCTGGGGGGAGAAGGGGGATGAGATGTGACTGCCAAGCAGTCTGTTTACTCCCATTCGCTGCAGGTTACTTTTAAATGGGATAAAATCATCCTCTAATCCCCTTTTTCTCTGTTCAGCACTTCTAGAAAACAGCTACTTGACATTTTAGGTGAATGTAAATATGTAAGAATGAAGGCGGATGACACTCAGTGGAAACTGTAGGATGGAGAAATCTGAGAGCATGTAGAGTATGTGCCTCCTTCATGTCTTGAAAATGGAACAAGGTGAGGTGAAGGGGGAGCTGATGCCTTGATTCCTGTGGGAAGTGTCTCCGGATTCCCTCACATGTCCCTGTGTTCGGGGTGGGTATGGGGGGGGTCTTGCCCTTTGTGTCCTCCAAACACCTGTCTCCCATGATAGGCAGCAGAGCTTGGAGCTCCCTCACCTCACCTCCCTTACCTCCCTCACCACCTCCATCACCTCACCTCCCTTACGTCCCTCACCTGACGTCCCACACCTCCCTCAACTCATCTCCCTCACATAGCCTCCCTCACCTCCCTCACTTCATCTCCTGCAGCTTCCTCACATCACTTTCCTCACCTCCCTCATCTCCCTCACCTCATCTCCCTCACCTCCCTCACTTCACCTATCTCACCTCCCTCACCTCCCTCATCTCACCTCACTCACCTCACCTCCCTCACCTCCCTTACTTCACCTCCCTCACATCCCTCACATCCATCACCTCACCTCACCTCCCTCACCTCACTTCCCTCACCTCCCTAACATCCCTCATCTCACCTCCCTCACCTCCCTCACCTCCCCCACCTCACCTCCCTCACCTCCCACATCTCCCTCACCTCCCCTCCCTCATCTCACCTCCCACATCTCCCTCATCTCACCTCCCACATCTCCCTCACCTCATCTCCCTCATTTCACCTCTCTCACCTCCCTCACCTCATCTCCCTCACCTCCCTTACCTCACCTCACCTCCATCACCTCCCTCTCCTCACCTCTCTCATCTCATCTCTCTCCCTCTGTCACCTCACCTCCCTTACCTCATCTCTCTCACCTTATCTTCCTCCCTTCCCCATCTCACCTCCCTCACCTCCTTCACATCCCTCACCTCACCTTCCTCACCTCTCTCACCTGACCTCCTTCACCTCATCTCCCTCCCTCCCTCACCTCACTTCCCTCACCTCCCTCACCTCTCCTCCTTCACTTGCCTCACCTCTCCTCACCTAACCTCCCTCACCTCATCTCCCTCAACTCATCTCATCTCACCTCCTCACCTCACCTCCCTAACTCACATCACCTCACCTCTCGTCACCTCAATTAACTTCATCTCATCTCACCTTATGAGACAGCCTTGACTGCCTTTTCAGCCTCTGCTGCCTTCTGGTGCCCCTGTCATCCTACACCTGCCTGCAAAACAGCTACCTTCAGCCTGAATAATGCACTAATCTTCTTCCTCTTTACTCCCTGAACGGTCTCAATCTTCACCAAGCAGAGATAGGCAGTTAGAGGTCATGATGCTGAGCCATGGCGGCAGGAGCTGAGCAAGGTGCTTGGTACCTGCCATGGGCTGCTTGGCCGGAGCAGGGCTGAGGTTGTCTGACCAGCTTCCTGTCTTATGAGGGATCCCCACCACCCTGAGGTGCAGAGCTATGGATCTGGTGACTGGGGTCCTGGAGAAGGGTCTTCGACCCTACCCAGATAGAAGGCGAATGCTGGGGGGTAAGCTGTGCCCATTATCTCATTGTCACGTATGAGGACTGTCCACAGGACACATACCATTCACTTTAATTGTTTTTATATTTTTAAATTTATTTTATTTTTGGCTGCATTGGGTCTTCGTGCTGCATACTGGCTCTTCTAGTTGTGGCGAGCAGGGGACACTCCTCTTTGCAGTGAGCGACCTTCTCACTGCAGCAGCCCCTCCCGTTGCAGAGCATGGGCACCAGGCACGTGGATTTCAGCAGTTGTGGCATGCAGTCTCAATAGTTGTGGCTTGCGGGCCTCAGAGCACAGGCTCAGCAGTTGTGGTGCATGGGCTTAGTTGCTCTGTGGCATCCTCCCAGACCAGGGCTCAAACCTGCGTCCCCTGCATTGGGCAGATTAGGGCAGATTCCTAACCACTGCGCCACCAGGGAAGCTCTTCCATTCACTTTAAACACATGGTATCCTGAGGCCCATGATCATTCCTGCAGGAGCATTTCCTGAAAGAGAACTTATGAAACCAACATTCTAGATGCACATGCCAGACTGTTCACCATGAATCTGAGTGACCGTAGACCAAAGATTCCAACTCTCTGATCATAGGAATAAATACCAATCATAATGGGAGCCAGGGTTTCACCATTAGAGAAAAGAGTGACCAACTAGAATCAGCCCTCTTTACAAAACCCAATTTTCTTTGTTTTAACACTTAGCATATGCAACTTTTTTTTTTTTTTTTTTTTTTTGGTGGTACGCGGGCCTCTCGCTGTTGTGGCCTCTCCCATTGTGGAGCACAGGCTCCGGACGCGCAGGCTCAGTGGCCATGGCTCACGGGCCCAGCCGCTCTGCGGCATGTGGGCTCTTCCCGGACCGGGGCACGAACCAGTGTCCCCTGCATCGGCAGGCAGATTCTCAACCACTGCGCCACCAGGGAAGCCCAGCATATGCAACTTTAATCAACCAAAAGAAAAAGTTCCAAATGTACAAGTGCAAAAAATAAAAAAAATCCAAACTGTTGACATACACTTAACTAATATCAGCTACTTTTACGTACAGCTGTATAAGTTCAAAAAAGCTATCCTATACGTATGTATAAAAGTTGTTTATACACAGGTCTGTACATAAGGGTCTATACATTTATTTCCTCAGAACTCTTAAGGTGCCACCTCTTGGTGAAGACCTCAACACTTCATTCACATATCTTACCAAAAAAAAAGACTGTTTCCGGGACTGACAACACTGTATCCTGTATTCAGACCAAGTAGGCTCCACTGGACTGGTCAAGTTCCTTCCATCACAATGCAGAACACATCAGGTGCCTGGGTGCCCTTAAACAGCTTTGTACAGAGTGCTACAAAGTAAAAGGCCATAAACCAACATGAGATGAGGAAGCAGAGTCCTAACCAGGGTGCCATGAGAAGCTGCTTAGGCAAGCCTGCTGCCCTGTTCACCGTCGGTACCCCAATTCATCTACACTGACGACTTTGGCGGGCATGGAGTGCAGGGGCTGCTGTAGCGCATCTGAGCCACACCGCTTGGCAAGGCCCACGGGGGGAGATGCTCCTCTGGCTGGGGCGGTGCTCTAGCTGGGAGCGCACGTGGAGCAGGCCTAACCAGCTGGGCACATTCTGAGGAGTCGTCCGAATGCTGACTGCAGCTGCCTGGGAACCAGAGCCTGGAGGATGAAGAACTGAGTGCTGTCGCTGCTGTTGCATCATTGCCAGATGCAGAGGTGTCCCAGGATGAGGGTTTAGGAGAGGGTGACTAGTGGCTGGTAAAGGGTAAAAGGGTTGACCCAGGATTGGGCCAGATATTCCCTGTCAATGAGTCAGGTCCATCCCAGGAGGAAGCACACCAGCTTGGAGCAAACTTGGAAGATGCTGCGGATGTACTCCCTGGGCCAGCATCCTTTGGACCAACCCTGGGTGAAGCTGGAGAGCAGGCTGAACAGTGGGGACATGGGGGACAAGGGGGACTTGGTGGACAGGGTGGAAAAAGGGTGTTCCTGGAACAGAGGACGCCAATGTGGGTGTTTTTGTCCCAGTTGCTGTAGGTCGATAATTTTGTTCTTTGGTGTAACGTTTGGTCTGGGATGGTGGGGTGGAAGACGAAAACCACTGTAGGGTTGACAGTTTGGGATTTGTAGTGGGAGAAGAGTCCCGATCAGCGGTGGGCACAGACCTGGATGGCAGGAGGTTCTGTTCACTGAGCTTCTGAGTGTCCTCTTTACTGTCACCAAGAGCTGATTTCCAGATGCTGGCTCCTCCTTGCTTTTCTCTCTGCTCTCGTATATCTTATGAATCACTGAGGTAGGAGTGAAGGAAGGAGAAAGCATGCTTGTGATGGAGGCGGCTGGGGCAGGGGAAGGGGAATTCCCTCAGTGCACAGGTGCTGGTGACTTGGTCACTCGCGGTTGCCTGTTTCTGAATCCATCTCTGCTTCTGTCCACCTGCGGTTTACCAAAACCAGGCTGGTAGAAATTTGTTGCCTGCACCGCAAGGCCATGTGGCAGGCCAGCCCCTCCAAAGCTGCCTGTTGCAATTCTAGCTGGCTCATCTGGGCTGTGACAGGGCTCATGGGCTTGCACATGCCTTGGAATGGATCTCCGAGAAGCTGCTGTGGTCCTGGTGTGAAACAAATTGGTGTTGGTCTTCTGGGACCAAGGCAGTCTGCTGAGTCTGCTCTTGTCTGAAACACCTGTGATGAGGGAGGAGAGGGTACCCTTTGGCCCAGTAAAGATGTCTTAGGCTCCAAGTTCCCCATAAGGCCACTCAGAAGATTGGAAGAAGCAGGTCTCTGAACAGGTGGACCCAGAAGTTCCTGCAAGATGTTCTTAGGGACACGCTGGCCTGGAATCTCAGCGGTGGACTTCAGATGGCTTTCAAGGGTTCGGCTGACTTTGGGCTGAGAAGACAGAGCCCCGCTTGCCTTCATGGCGCTCTCTAGCTTGTTGAATGCCATCATATCTCCATCTTTTCTGAGCTGTGTATTGCTGTTCACAGTAATCAGGGTCTCCTCTAAATGCTCTGCCATAAAGGAAATCGAATTCTTCACCTGCTGGTCCACCTTCAAGCCCTTGAGCCCTGCTTCTACTTCTTCCACTGAAAGCACAACCCCTGAACGTGAACTCTCTATGAGCTTTTCTTTATTTGCAGAAAGGCTGGAGAGGAGGGGTTTTTAAAAATCCACTTTGGCTTTCTGTAGCATTTCTAGAATGTCCACTTTATTTTCAGCATGGTCTTCTAATGGTATAGGAACAAAATAATTCCCCGTGTTCTGTCCGGGAGAGAGGATGGCTTGTTCCAGACCTGCAAGTCTCTCCAGCTCTTCGTGCCTTGTTGACCCCAGACTGCTGGATCCGCTTCCTGATCGGCTCGGGTTAGGGAACCAACTGGCAGAGACGGACCCTTCTCCCCAAACATCTTTTATCATCGAAGCCAAGCATGGCACCTTATCAGGGTTAAAGGACTCATGCAAGTCAAATCCTCCTGGGGACTGCTCGGGCAAGACGACATCCCTTGGCGCTTCCTGATCGGCAGCAGGCTCCTGTTAGAGGATGACCTCCACCTCATCCACTTCGGCCACTCCTCCATTGCACTCGACCACGCCTTCCTTCACAGAAGCTGTCGGTCGCCTTGTTCTTTTTCTCCCCTTATGATCTTCTTCCAGTATCTTATCATCAAAGCCAGTCAGCTCAATGGTTTCAGACTGACTTGTGGGTCCAGCTGAGAACCATTCTGGTTCTTCTTCTGTATAGGAATTATTTCTTCTACACTCAAAGACAGGCTTACTATCCACAAACGCCCTCCTGAAAAGCTTGCCTTGTGGTCTGTCTCTCAAGTCTCGCAGGTCCTTATGGCTAAGATGGTGATCCTTCTCAAAGGTCCGAGGAGAGATGATCTTGCCCCTGCCAATCCTTCGTCCGCCCAGCAGACGGAGCCCATCACTGTCTTTATCCAATGGGCTTCCTGAGTGCCGGGAGCTAACAGCAGCTGTCACGTGGCAGAGCGCCCTCTAAAGCTTCGTCTCTGTGGGCTGAGAACAACATCTAAGTCACTTTGTTTCACATGCGCTCCAGGATCTACCATCCTGCACACCAGGGAAGGCCGATCGGTATCCAGCTCTTTTTTTTTTTTTTTTTTTTTTTTTTTTTTTTTTTGCGGTATGCGGGCCTCTCACTGTTGTGGCCTCTCCCATCGCGGAGCACAGGCTCCGGACGCGCAGGCTCAGCGGCCATGGCTCACGGGCTTAGTTGCTCCGCGGCATGTGGGATCTTCCCGGACCAGGGCACGAACCCGTGTCTCCTGCATCGGCAGGCGGACTCTCAACCGCTGCGCCACCAGGGAAGCCCGGTATCCAGCTCTTTCTTCAGACTTTCCACTGGTGAGCTCCGCCCTGAAGCTGGGTAGAGGGCGGCATGGCACTTCTCAGGGTGCTCGACACCACCACTGTCGTATTTCTCCGAGAGGCACGGAGGCTTCTGTTTGGAATGAGGGAGTTCTTTAATATCCAAGAGCTCCTCCCTAGGCAAGCACACTAAAGAGTATCCCTGTGGGGAGTTCGCCTCTCAAGGAAACGTCAATACAGAGGACACTGATTTCTGTGAGGCAGCCCAGAGCTGAAATCCTTATTTTTCGTATAGTGATGGGGAGATTTGGAGGCCAGTTGCTTCTTCAGGTCAAGGAGAGGATCTCCATTTTCTTTTTCACCCACACCTCTGTCCATGGCTCCTTGGTCTACAGTGTCAGTGTCTTGGCCGCCGTTCCTCTCTCTGCCCCTCCTGCCGGTCCGAGGGCTGCTCTGCGCAGCCTTCACTTTCATCCCCCAGACCCCCAAAACCCCGTTTTCTCCTCTGAGAAAGAGAGATGACCATAGCACTCAGCTCCTAGGGTGGCTGTGTCCACACACACACACCCCAATCTCCATCATTTATCATTTACCATTTTATTGTTATCACTATGTCCACCTGCAGTGTGAGAGCACCTCCTGAGCAGCAGAGCCAAGAGGCCCACTTCTGACCTTGACCTTCCTCTCATACTGCTAGGACCCCACACCAGTCTTTGCCTCCTGGTCTTATATCATCACTGAAGTCAATTCTGGGCTATGCATTTATGAATATTAATGCCAATCCTAATCTTGCTGACATTTTCGAATGGTTCAGCAGAACATTGTTTGCAGATGCATGAAGGATAAACTTCATGCCTGATTTGTGCGAAATTATGAGTTCCTGGGCTCTACTGTTCTTCTCAAACCTATTTGTTCATTTGTTAATAATATAACTATTATAAACTGCCATGGGCGCTATGCTAGGTGTTGGGGATAACTAACATTCATTCATTCGTTCGTTCATTCATTCATGCACCCAATGAACAATTATCAAGTGCCTACCACAAGCATGGAATAAATTACCCCAGTGAGTAGGGAGTGTCCACACTGGGAAGCAGGGGGGTGAGGTGGAGGTTCGCATCAGGGGGGAGTGTGAAGTCGGGCAGCTAAGGCTGCATTGGAAGATTGATGAGGACCAGGTTTCTCACTTTCCGAGGAAGAAGTGAGGGATATGGAAAGGGAGAAAACCAGATTCATCCCTGTTGACAAAATTCTGCAGTGCAGAAGCAGGGCGTTGGCAGTGAAAATGCTTCAGGTATTTGATTTTGTCGCAGAGGCACCTGGGCTAAAAGTAAGAGACGAGCCACGGGAAGTATTGCTGTGGCCTCAGCCCACTGGCCACCCCGCCTGCTCTCTCCCCAGCTGCTGCTGGGCCCTGGGCGGCCCTCACGGGGCAGTGTCCGAGTTTCTCACCACGGGCTCTGCCAGGCCGCAGGACTCGGGTCCTGCCTGGAGGGCGCTTCGGCCTCATCTGGCCTCCTCACGTACCCCCGGGAACCCCTTGGGCCTCCACCCTGGTGTCCCTCCTCCGGCAGGTGCCTTGGGAACGGTCTGGGAGGAAGTTCAGCGTGAAGGGCCTGCATTAGGAAGCGGGGTGGCAAGTTCTTTCAGGGATAGGGGTGTCTGGCTGGTGCATGGCAGTGTCCCCTCAGCCCCTACGTCCGCCCTCCAGGAACTGCCTCTCCTGGAGAAGCGCTACAGCCCCGCCCTTCCCAGATACACACCCAGGACTAGAGGGGGCGGGGCAGAGGGCCAGCACTCAGGCCCCAGGCTGACCGCTCCCCTGGGCCATTTCATTCTGGTGCTCCCTGTGGTCAGCTGAGACCACCTCCGGACTGCATCAGACCCCAACTCCCCCACCAGCCCTGCTTCCTTCCCTCCCTCCCACAGTTGTGGATCTCAGGGGTGCTTCCTAATAGGCACTCTTCACACTGAATTTCCTGGGTACCCTCTACCTAGCTTCCCTCAACGGTAACAGCTATAGTATAACATCAAAACCGAAAAATGCAAACAAAACCCAAAAGCATTGGCACGATTCTATTAACTAGATACAGACCTTATTCTGATTTCGCCAGTTTTTATATATATTCACTTGTGTGTACGTGAGCTGTTTGTGAAGTTCTCTGCCGTTTGATGGGATGTACAGATCCATACGTTGCCAATGTGGCCGTTACCGAACTCTTACGTCATCATAAAGGAAATTTCTCATGCTATCTGTTTATCCTTATTTTTTAAAGAAATAAAATATTCCAAGTGCAGTTGAACGCTGAACGCAATCCTATTCCCTACCCTCCATCCACAGAGGGGGCCGCCATTTCTAAGGTATCATATATGTATGTCTCCACAATAGCTAATATTTGGCAAGTGCATACTGGGCACCAAGCTCCATTCTAAGTTGTTTCCATGCAGTAATACATTCCCTACTCACCACAACCCAGTCATTGTTATCCCCAACAAGGATGCCGAGGAACAAGGAGGTTAAGACAACTTACACAAGGACCCACGGCCGCAAGTGTTGATGCTGGGGCTTGAACCAGCCTCCACAGCCACTATTCTATAGTGACACACACATGTCTTCTTGCCACAGACATCTTCTACTCACCAAGATGTCTAGGAGATTCACTCAGGTTGATATTTGCAGACAGAACTCATTAATGTTAACTGCTCTGTAGTACTCCCTTTTGTGATTACACTACAATTTATACAGCCATATTCCTAGTGATGGATATTTAGAATACTATGTTGTCTCTACTGCACGCAATGGTGCAGGAACCCCCTTGCCTGTCTCCTCGTGCACACGTGCCTGAGTTTCTCTGTGGTTTATTTGTAGATGTGGAATTGCTGAGTCTTAGAGTAGGAATGTCTTTGACTTTGGAGGACATTGCCAAGTCTCAGTGTATGCAACAATTTACACTTTCACCTGCCATGCATGAGAGTGTGAGATGACATATCCCTATTATTTTAATTTGCATCGCTCTGACTTCTAATGAGGTTGGGTTGGGTATATCTTTCGATTATTGGTCATGCATTTCGATTTTCTCTGTATACATTTTTCTATTGGGTAGTTTGTCATGTTCTTATTATTTGTAAGAAATTTTTGTGTATTCTGGATGATAATTCTTAATTGGTGATATGCATGGCAAATATCTTCTTCCAGGCTGTGTCTTGTTTTTTTCTTTTTCAACTTTGACTAATTCTTCTGTCATAGACAAGTTTTTAATTTTATTGTATTGTATTCAATTCTATCAATCTCTTCCATTACAGTTTGGGTGTTTGCATGTTTTGTTTAAGAAATTATTTCCCTTTTAAGGTCATAAAGATAATTCTTTTTTCTTGTTTTTAAGTTTTATTTTTCATGGTTCTCATAGTAAAGTTTTACTTTGTACAGTTACCTTTCTTATAAGACATAAGGAGTTCCCCCTACATATAGTCACTTTCCTAGCATGACTTATTGTGCCATCTATCTTTCCTCTCTTATTTGCAATGCTCCCTCTATTGTATATGGAGTCCCTGCACACATCCCATCTGTTTCTCCTCCCTGTGCTGGCCTCTTTGCCTTGCACTAAACCAACACCACACTGTCTGAAAAATGAGAGCTTTATCATAAACCTTGGTGTTGGGGAGGGTGAGATGTCCTTGTTATTCAAAAGTATTTCCCACATGAGCTTTTGAATCAGCCACTCAGTTTTACCTGAAGCTCTTTTGGAATTTTAATAATTGTAATTACACTGCATTCAGAGATTCGCTTGGAGGGTAATTGACATCTTTAGACTATTGGTCCTTCCCATCTATAAGCATATCATATCTCTCCCTTTATTCAGCTTTTCCTTTATATCCTTCAATAAAGTTCCATAATTTTTTCCTTAAAGGTCTTGCACATAGTTTCCTAGATTTATTTCTTGGTACCTTCTATCGTTTACTGGAATTTTGTGGTGAGGTGTGACTCCTGCTGGAACTGAGTCACTAGGATCCTAGTTAAGTTCCTTAAGTGGTGCAATTCTCAGTTTCCTCATAAATAAATATACCTCCATCAAAGTGTAGGCATGAAGAGTGAATGAAACCGAGGATGTCACACCCTTAGAACATCATAAATATCTGATAAATGTTAGCTCATCCTGGAGTCAGCATACATTTGGAGTTGTGTTTCTGAATATGTGTTCTTACATTTCTGTGACTGTGCTTAGAATATGGTCCCCAGGCAGAAATAGTCAGAAACAGCTGTGATGTGACAGCTTCTGACCTGTAAGTAATTGGTAGACAGCACCTTCCTCCCTCCAAAGTAAAGAGCACTAAAGAAAGCACTTTCAAAGCACATGGTAAAATTAATACTTCTATTGAATCCCAAAGTGAGGCTAATTAAGTTACATTTAAATTATTTTCTAGTTAATTTACCAGAAAACCAACTAAAAAAGAAAATTATTGTAAAGATTTTTTTCTGTTCAAAATTTAGTGCGATTTATTACCATAACTGTTCTTCTAGTCTTTTTCAGAGCAAAAATGCTTAAACTGAATTCGTTTCTTTTAAAGTTTTGTTTTTTATAAAACAGTGTGTGTCTTATCATAAATATTTCAAATATTAGGGAAAAATACAAAGAAGTAGACATTTCCCCAAATTGTACCACTGAAGTAGAACCATTGCTAACATTTTGGTCACTATCCTGTTTATATTTCTTGATACCTATAAATGGGCTTCTGGGTCTGTGCCCACTTTTTGTTTTTCCTCTACAAGGTATTGTGGATGTCTTTCCACTTTAATAGTTTCAGAATTACATCATTTTATATAATCGCATTATATTCCATTTTATAGATTTGCACTAATTTAACAAATCAATTCCTTCCTTATGGCTATTTGATCTTATGAAATAAACCACGCCCCGATGAACCACTGCAGCACACCTCTTTTTTGTGAGTTTACATGTTTGCTTCCATCAATAGACTTCTTGGAAGTGAGATTATCAGGATAAAAGGCTCACTCATTTTACATTTTTTTAACATCTCTATTGGAGTATACTTGCTTTACAATGGTGTGTTAGTTTCTACTTTATAACAAAGTGAATCAGTTATACATATGCACATGTTCCCATATCTCTTCCCTCTTGCATCTCACTCCCTCCCACCCTCCCCATCCCACCCCTCCAGGTGGTCATAAAGCACCGAGCTGATCTCCCTGTGTTTGATGCATATTACCAAACTGCCTTTCCAAAAAGGTTGAATCAATTAACACTGCCCTCATAGGGGCATGAGGGTGTCCATTTTCCAATGAGCTAAGTGGGTTTGTCAATTTTCTTAATATTTACCTATCTGGTGAATGGAAAACAAACCTCTCTTTGCACATGCATTTCTATGATCAGTTGAAAAATTAAACATATTTTCCTCTGTTTTCTGGCCATTTGAATCTTCTTTTGTGGATTGCCTCTCTGGGTAGTGAGCACGTTCATATGGTTGCTTATAAGTTCTTTGTATCTTAACATTGTGTTTAACATTGGAGAACAGCTGCTTGACTTTGGGCTTGGCCGTGTGGCTTGCTCTGGTCAGTAGGATGTTAGCAGATGTGATGCAGGCAAAGGTTTTCAATGTGTGTGGCTGAGCTTGCCCTCTTGTGCTTCTTCTGACCTCATGAAAAGAGGATGCCCTGTCTGGCCTGCTGGTAGCAGAGGAATGAGAGGCTCATGGAGTGAACTGGAGCCAAACCCGTGGTCTGGAGCCAAGCCTAGCCCAGCCCAACTAAGATCTGCCGAGCCACAGACATGAGTGAAAATGATTTTTGTTTGAAGCCACCAAGTTTGGGTTGGTTTATCATGCAGCAGTATTATGGGATAGATGACTGACATACCCTGCCATTCTCTTGCTTCTACATGTCATGTTCTTCTCTTGGTCTCAGTTTCTTTAAATTTTGCATGAAAGAGTTGACCACTGAGTGATTTCTAAGGTCTCTTCCAATACTAAGAATCTGGCTTCCAAAACAGGGTTTTGTGGTGAGAGGGGAGGAAGGTGTTCCAGAATGAAAGCTCAACACACAGGTACAAAGAAGGTTATGCAAGTAAGGCAATGGGAAGAGTTTATCCCACTGGAGCAGGTGGTCTAATACTCACAGGTGGGGGTGGGTTGGTGGTGTAGGGTTGCTGCAGGAATGAATGCTGGGGCTTGGGCTGCCCGGAAAGCTGTTCTTATTCCTCCTCCGCTGCTTCTGAAGCTCTTGCAAATTGGCTTCTGAGCCCACCATGCTGCCAAAACTGCCTTCTCAGTTCCTATTCTCACCACCAAACCCTCACTTTGGCCCTTAGTCTCCTAGAACTTGATGTCTCCTTCCAACCCTCTCCTCTGGCTCCTGTGCCCCCCACTCATCTAGCCCACGCCTCTCCATCTGTCCACTCGGTATCTGTCTCTTTCCCTGAGTCTACTCTGAAGGGGATCCTCAAGGTTTTTTCCTCAGCTCCTTCTTCTCATGAGTGGAAGTCTGGGATACTGACCCCAAGTGAGGAACCTGGGTACGAGGCAAAGGAGGCATAAGGAATCAGAAGCATCTTAGTACTGACAAAACACAAGTGAGAGCTTGGGACGAACACTAAGGGACCCAGCCCTGGACTCAAAGAACCATTATGTGCTACAGTTCCACGTCCACTCACAGCTCCAGCGCAATCATTCCTACATCGTATATTCTGTGCTTGTGGCTACAATAGATGGTCTGAGCAGAGTGGCCAAACCCCTCAGGCCACCTGAAAGCAGAGGCAAGGCAGCCTGCATTTCTCCTCTGCTCAGCACAGAATGGTCTTCAAATGTTCTTTCTTCAGTAGACCTGTTCCCCTGTTTCCTCTGGCACTTGTCCCCTCTAACGGCTGGTCTCTCCCAGTATCCTATGATCCTGAATTCTTAGCTCATCCTAGGCCCCAGCTGTGGTTTGATGGATACTCCACTGTTTATCTTGCAAAGAGACTTGACCTTGGATTGTACTTTGCTTGATGAGTTTGCTTACTGTTCTTCCAAGCCCCACCTGCCTGGGTATGGAAATTATTTACACACCTGTGTTCTTCGCACGGGTATCATTATGTCCTCCTCCCCAGCCCCAGGAGGACAAGATCCCTTGTAATAAACCCTAATAACAAGACACCCAGGATTTACTGTCGCTGGTACTTTCCTTACAGACGTGATGGATGACTTCCAGCTGATGTGAGACTGGAGGCAGCACACTCAAGGAGAAGGAGGATGAACTGGGAAGCAGACGCACCTGGTTCTTGAATTCTGGCTCCATCATATGCTGCTCATACACAACTCATTCCCAACCTGTTGATACACACACACACACACAAACAATAATGCACAGTGTCTGACATGTGACTCAATAAATCATAGCCCACACTCCAGAGGAACTTTTTTTTTTTTTTTTTTAGCATTTATCCTGTTTCTCTTATTTTCATCAAATCATCAGTTTTCTTTACCTGTAGCTGGCACAAAGGCAGCTGGGACTCTGAACTCCTAGCCCAGGTGCTGCCACAAAGCAAGTGCCCTGGAAATGTAGCCTGATGTTGTATAACATAATGGGGTTCTTCGGAAACTATGTGTGTGTGTGTGTGTGTGTGTGTGTGTGTGTGTGTGTGTGTATTCTATTCTTCAGCAACATTATGAATATACCAGATCTCCTTGTTCTGTGAGAGCATGTCCTTTGTCCTCACTGCGTTCATTATTACAACTTTGTTCTCTTCCACTTTGACTTGAGTGATTTCCTAAGGCCGATTGCTATTTCCCTGATAGAATCTCCAGTTATGATATATCGTCTTTGTGGTTGGGTTTTATGTGACATTCATCTCTGCAATGTTTTCATTTGTTTCACTTCTCTCCTGAGAGGTAGACCAGCTCATTTTTCTTCTCTCATTTTATAACTTCCATGGATAATTCTTCTTTGAATCTCACTCTCTTCTTTGAGTTTTTGTTTTGTCTTGCACTGAGTCATCCTGATCCTGGATCTTGGGTAATTCCTCTTAGGAGGCAAGTTCCTCCATCTTTTGCTCAAGTGTGCATTTCCTTTTGTTAGCAGGAGGCACTTCCTGTGTGGGGGTCTTGTGTTTCTCCTTGCTGGTCAGGCCTCCTCTCAGTGGGGTGGCCGTTGGGTGTGGGGCTGGGTGGGGCAGTGAGCTGAGTAGTCCTTATATTCTGTTTGGGTTCACCATCTCAAACACCTTCAGAGCAAATACATCATTTCCTTTGCCCTTGGGGAGCGATCTTCCTCAGTTTTCAGGGTCAGCAGGTGGGCGTGTTCTTGGCAAATTTCATTAAGTCTCTGTGAGCTGTGACCCAGGTGTCCCTCCCACTCCCTCCTTCACGCCTCTTTCCCTTGGGCTGTCAGAGCCAAGGGGGCCAGGGGTGGAGAATGTCAATGGCTTGCCAGCTTGGTGTCTTCTCAGGTCATCACTCCTGCCACGCTGAGTTAGAGAACTCAGTCCCTTGTGGCCTGTCCAACTCACCTGTCCTCTCTCCAATCACCAGGTCACTGCCTTTCAAGGACTGCACACCTTAGATTTCATCTTTCCTGCGCAGTGAACAACTCCATCCTGAAATTGATTGGACCCGAAGCCTCACAGTCCTCCTTGTCTCCTCACACCCATCTCACCAGCAAACCTTGTTGTCTCCTCTCCCTTCAACAATGGGTCCAGAGTCTGACCCCCATCACCACCTGCACTGCGCCACCATCATTTCTCACCTGCATCGTTGCAGTAGCTTCCCACCTGGTCCCCTTGCTTCCCCCTCCTTCCTGTGCTCTTCTCTCCCCAGTGGGCAGAGTGGACCCGTGAAACTGTGAGGTCCAGACCCTGCTGTGTCTCCCCATTTCACTCAATGTAAAATCCAAAGGTGTCCAGTGGCCTGTGAGGTCCTCCTGGTCTGCACCCCCACTTACCCCTGAAGTCATCCTCCCTGTCCACCTGTTCTTTCTGCCATTGCCTTGGTCGTTCCTTTTGCCTGGAACGTCTTCTCCAGAATCTGCCTAGCCAACTTCCTCATCTCCTTTAAGTATTTCATCCAATGTTACCTGTATCAGTTTGCTAGGGCTGTATAATAGTACCACAAACTGGGTGACGTAAACAACAGAACTTTGCTGTCTCATACTTCTGGAGGTGATTAGCTCTAGATCAAAGTGTTGGCAGGGTTGGTTCCTTCTGAGGACTGTGAGGGAGGATCTGTTCCATGCCTCACTCTTCTGGTGGTTTTCTGGCAATATTTGATGTTCTTTGGCTTATAGATACATCACCCCCATCTCTGCCTTCATTTTCATGTGTCATTCTCCCTGTGTGTGTCTATCTCACAATTTTCCCTTTGTAGAAGGACACCAGTCATACTGGATTAAGGCCCATTCTAATGACCTGGTTTTAACTTAATTACCTCTGTAAGGACCGTATCTTTTAAAAAGGCCATATTCTGAGGTACTGAGGACTGGGACTTCAACATGAATATAAATTTGGGAGGGGACACAGTTTAACTCATAAGAGTCACCTTCTCAATGAGGCCTAGCCTTTCCCCACAGCTTAAAACTGCAGAATTGCACCACCCCCTGCATCCTCAACCACCCAGCCCTTGGTTCGACTTGTATTGTGGAAGATGGAGTTTTTCCCTCCAATATGTCATTCCCTTTTGTTGCTGTTTTCAGTGAGTTTCCACCCTAATTGAGACTAAAACAAACATTACTCATGTGGCTCAGGGCCATGTCCCCCACCAAAATCCCCTCCCATCTCTGGTCCTGCGGTGGCTTCATCTCCATGCCCGGTCCAACCTGCAGCAGGTGGGTGGGCTTTAGGTACCAGGTGACCCTGGTTGAGGGACCCAAAGGGGGAAGAACAGTGGCTTCAAAGCTATCAGATTTCACCCCTGGCCAATGATGTCCTCTAACTTCAGCCTCAATGCAGTGACACCTGCCCTCCACTCAGGCAATTTCTTGAGCTCTTTCTCTTCCTTAACACAACAGATTGGCCTAATGGAAATGCCTTAATTTCCTGGCTCGGGAGTGAGAGGTGGAGGTTCTCCACTGCCAACAAATCCATTTCCAAATCCTCTGGCCTCTGTCAGTCTGCAGCTGGGAGGGCAGTGACTGACTGCTGGGTATTACCATCGAGAGCCTTGTTTCTTGTGCCCCAGCAGCAACTTCCCTCCCTCGCAGACAGAGTGAGGTCTCTCCTCCACCTCCACTGTGGCCTGGCTCCTCCCCACCCCGCCACAAGTCCCCAGTGAGCTCATTAGGAGACCAAACTGCACGCATCTGCTCAGCACCTCATCACATGTCACGAGTCAGAATGCTGTCCCTATTGCCTCCTCCGTCTGTAGTCACTTTGGTAGGGGCTGAGGTTCCAGGTCTCCATGAGGGGTGGTAGTCTGGGGTGAGGAGATCTGCTTAGGCTCAGCCCCCAGAGAACATGGACAAAAGAGAGAAATCAGGCAACAGATCTGATCTGGACCATCCTGAGGCCTCCCTTCCCCTTCTCCAGGTCAGCACATCCCAGACAATCCCAGAATCTTCTTCCCCCACCACTGCTTGCCTGGAGCCTGAACTAAGCCCCCTCACTGGCTCCCTGCTTCCTGCGTCCACCCCGTAGCCCCCAGAGTCTGCTGTCCTCTGCTCAGCAGCCCCTCTGCTTAGATAATCTCCCTCTCCCATGAGAGTCTCCAGACAAAGGCAACTTTACCAGAGGCTAGCGAAGCTTAAGCTTCAGGGACCGTTACTCTCCAGGCCCCTCTTAAGGCCCCAGTTGGGCCCCATGTAATGTGATTAACGAACATTGTCAATTCCAAGATTAATTAGCATTAGAAACTTCAAGGAAAACTTGCTATGCCCTGAAATCTTACTGCTCAGATATAAGAGGAACTTGAGAGGAGGCTTCCCAAATTTGACAACAGTCCTGAACATTTACATGGCATGATCCGTAATGAATAGTGAAGGTGAAAAAAATTCAACCCTACCCATGTAGAAAACCATGAAAATCAGACTCTGCGGGAGGAAAGTCTGATTTAACTTTCTATTCTCTCCACGGAAGATGATATTACAAAATCACTGTCTTAGGAACATGTGAATATAGAGAATGCAGCCCATACAATTCAGGGGAGAATGAAAGCCAGGAAGGAGTGTCAAGATACTAAGTAATAAATAGAGTGAGATTTTCCTTAATTCTGTTATGTTTTCTGATAATTGCTTGCTTTTTGATATCCACAATTTATTATCATTTCTTTGCTCATTCTAAATAACTATTAACTGCATAGCTAATTTTGATTATAAATTCTGTGTCATTTTCTTAAAGAGAATTCACCAAATGGTATAATTTTCAGACCCATGACACCTACCTCTACTACCTTCCCAGCCTTCCTACTGCACTTGGAATAAAACTTAACCTCCTCTGCTGTATGGTCTGCAAGACCTCCCCTCTCCACCCTGCTCACTCTGACCCTTGAATCCCTTTCGCCCACACTCAGCACCCTACAGACTTGAGAATGGAGCAGACCTGCATTCAAAACCTGCAGCTTTGAACTGCCAAGCAACTTGCAAATGTGTGAGGAATACATGCTTATTATTGTATGTCACTCAGATTTTTGTGGTTGTTTGTTACACAGCAATAGAAGACTGATGCAGTGTGATTGAAATGTTTCACACGTACTCAGATCAATCAAGAGGATGTCTTTGTTATTTAGGAAGGCATAACTGGATCACAAAGATAAGAAAGCTGAAATCTAAAACATTTTCAAATTGACCACCGATTCTTAAGCATCTCAAAGGCAAAAGAAGTCCTGACCTTCCCCCAGTGATCTCAGCTCATTTTCAGACCCATTAGTGTCTAAGATTTAGAGTCACAAAAGGTCAGAATCTCTTTGTCCTGAGACGTCATCCAGTCTTAGGGACAACAATATGTCAACCTTTATTCTAAGAGTATTTTTTTCCTCATGTAAAACTTATACATGTTCATTACAGGTAATGCAGACAGGCAGAAAGAAAAAGAGAAAAACCACCCATAATAACCACCACCAAAAATAGACTCTGTCAAATATTGGTTATATAAACATATGTGTTTATATATGTATATATTTTTCTCATAAATAAAGGAGAGAGGGGGAAGCTGGGGCAAAGTGAGAGTAGCATTGACATATATACACTACCAAATGTAAAATAGTTAGTTAGTGGGAGCATAGCACAGGGAGATCAGCTCGATGCTTTGCGATGACCTGGAGGGGTGGGATAGGGAGGGTGGGAGGCAGGCTCAAGAGGGAGGGGATATGGGGACATATACATGCATATGGCTAACTCACTTTGTCGTACAACAGAAACTAACACAGTATTGTGAAGCAATTATATGCCAATAAAATCTATTTAAAAATAAAAAAGGAGAGTATGCTGTGCATTCTATTCAGTAATCTTCTGTTTATGTTTACTATTTCATAAAAGTCTTCCCATGTCATTTTACATCTTCTGCACAATTGTTTTGAATTATGGAATTGTTGCTGAGATGACCTGTGTGATCGCCTTCCCTCTCCCAGGCTTCCTGTTGTACCTGGACACCTCTGGGAAGGAGGTACTCTTAGAACGAGCATTATCCAAAGTACTGTAGCTTGGCTCTATGAGATCTTCCCAGCAGAGAAGCAGGACCCAAAGAGTAAAGGGACAAGCAAGTATGAGTGCATCAAAGATCTCACTCAGATGACCGCATTTGACCCATCTTCTCACCGCAGACTTATTGACAGATAAGGAAACTGATCCCAAGGGGGCGCTGAGGCCAACTCTGCATCTGGACCAAGTTCACAGCCAAGAACCCTGGAGCTGTGGCTCTCTGTCCCCAACCCATGATTCCTGCAGGCAGCAGAGGGAACGTGTTGACCCCCTGTAGCCTCCCTTCCCTGCTCAGGTGGACCTTGTCTCAGGTCCCCGTGGCCAGCCCTGTGACTCGACCACACTCCATGTGATGTGTACAGGAAAGAGCCTGAGCTCTAAGAAGGGCTCCACTGTTAACCTGCGGGACATGGTTTCACCTTGCCAGGGGTGGTAGAGACTGTCTACTGTTCCACAAATACGTTTCTCCTTCTTCCTGGGCACATGGCAAGGCTACATCTCCCAGCCTCCTCTGCAGGTAAGTGGGACCACGTGACTGCCTTCCAGACAATAGAACGTGAGCAGCAGTGTCATATGTGACTTCCACTCCAGGCCTTTGAGATCCTCCCATGAACTCCCTACCTTTTTTTTTTGCCAGTCTGATACAGGCAGAGGACCAACTGCCCGCTGTTTCTGCCCATAGGGTTCTCTCCAACACAGCCGCTTGCTTCATCAAAATGTGCAAACCAAGAAGGCAATAGAGGGCACAGGCTGGCAAGACAGCCGCCACCAAGAAGGTATCCCGGACCCAGTCTCCTGCCATCCTGTGGCACCCACCCCTCAAGGACACCTGTTTGGGGTTTATATAAAACTTCTGTTGCATTGGAGCCGTTATACATTCTGGGGTTGGTTTCTTAGAGCAGCGTGTGTTATTGTGGGTGATACTCAGAATTCACTGAGCATCTGTTTTGTGCAGGACCCTGTGCCCCACATGTCACACATCTGCCCTTTCAATAGGACCATGACCTTGGGATTATTATCTCCACTTTTTCCAGAGCAGTGAATAAACTGGGAATGGAATTCAGCTCTTCTGGACCCTCATCTCTCAATGCACAGCTTAAGGGTCCAGCGGACCAAACACTCCAGGATCCTATGGGTCTCTGAATGCCTCCAGGGGAGTAGAGAGGTGAAGTGCGCGTGGGCTGGAGTCTGACAGGCCAGGGTCCAGGCCTCCTCAGTGGAGGCATCAGGTGAGGGCTCGGCTTACCTGCATCTCAGTTTCCTCGTCTGTCCGATGGGTCTGCAGGGAGACGATTCACCACATGGGGTCATTTGGGAGTGAGATGGGATCCTGACCATAGGCACTTGGCACTGAGTGGGGCTCTCAGGATAGGGCACCAATTGCATCCTTCCCTGAAGCAGCCCCCCTCCCTGCCCCTACCCTCTCCTGGTGCCTCCAGCCTCTCTCCACCCCAGCCCTCTTGCCTTTCCTGACTCATCTGTAAGTAAGGGCTTTTCCTCACCTCCGCTGGAGTGCTCAGAAGTTCTGCTTTGCTGGGGGAACTGGGACAGACGCCTTTACCGCTCGGAATAGTTCTCGGGAAGCCGAGGTACCTCTCAATTATTTATTAGGCAGACTTTCTCCGTCAAAGGGCCTGAAATTCGGGGAAACTTTTCCCTCTGTTGCCTGCTGGGCCAGTCACAGGGTCCTACCAATTTAGTGAGCCCGGGAGAGAAATGAGAGTCTGCTGCCCCCCGAGGGGAGCCTGAGTGGGTTGATCTAAACTAGAAGGGGAGGGAGGTTGACCTGGTTCGGGGCGGTTATTTGGGGCTGGCCTTGCGGGCTGCTCCCGAGGGTGCTGGGTGAGGAGCGGTGGGCTGTCCAGGTGCTGCTGGCACTTCTGGGCTGTAGAGCTGAGTGGAGAGGCTGTTTGGAGGAGGGTGGGAGTCCCTGCCCTCGGCTGTGTCCGTCTGTGTGAGGTCCCCATGCAAGAGAGCCTTGGTTACTGAGGCTCGGGTCTCCTCCACCAGCCCTGGTCTCTGTGACTTTCCCCCAACCCCCCGCCTCCAGGACCCAGGACTCGGGGGCCCAGTCAGTGCTGATACAGCTCTGCATTTGTGCAGAGAATTCTGGGCACGAACACCTCCTGCCTCTGGACAGTTGGAGTGAGATTGGGAAACCAAAACCGAACGCAGCCAAGTGGAGCAAGTCTGAACTTTCATTCAAATACAGCCCAAGCTAGTTTTGTTGCCTGTAGCGTTTTAGACCTGGAAGAGGCCTTAGAAGTCGCAGGACCCAACACTTTCGAAGACGCTGACTTGATTTCTGCTTAAACAATGGGTTTCCTTGCCTTCGGAGAGAGTCCAGGAAACCCTCCACCATTACGCTGGAGGCTGGTTGTTCTAACGTGTGCCTGCCCGGGTCCGGGTCTTCCTGTCTCTGTCTTTCATCTGGAAATCCCTCTCTCTCCCCACCTGGTGAAATGCTCCGCATGGACCAGCGAATAGCTTGCTGTCACCTGGCTGAAGTGTCCTCTGGTCCTACCAGGTGGGGCTACCTGCTTCGCGACCAGAGCTTCCATAGAGGCTGTCACACGCCAGAGCCTTGGCCCAGGATGCCTCCACCTGGTGGGTCATCAGCTTTGATATATGCATCAGAGGCCGTTCCTCCTCATCCCTCAGGTCTCCGCTCAAAGGTCCCCTTCGCAGAGAGGCCTTCCTTTTCCCCAGAGTCCAAGGTTGTCACCGTCCATCCCCTGCCCCAGAGCCAGACACTATAACATCATCCTATTTACTTTCTTCCAGCACCGCTTCCCACCTGGGATACCCTTGTGGATGATGCTCTACCTGTTCCTTCCTGCCTCCCCACTCCAGATGTCAGCTCCCGGGGACAGGGACCTCGTCTGTTCGCTGCTGCACCCTCATCCCCATGTGGGCCAGCACACAGTAGGGCCTCAATAAGCCAGTTGGCATGAGGGGACCTGACGTTGGGCCTTTATCCGGCATCCCAGGTTGTCTGCCTGAGGACCGACCTGCGTCCTGAAGTGTCCGCAGCTCCTGAGCAGTGCGATCCCCTCCCCTCCCCTCCGGTCGTCCTGTGCAGCACGAGGAGGAGGGGCTCAGAGCCCAGGGGGTGACTTCACCAGCCTCGCCCTGTTATGTTTCACGGCTCCTCTCTGGGCTCCTAATAACCGCCACACTTTGAGGTTGGAGAGGGAGCGTTAAGGCCAGTCAAGTGGATAAATCACATCTTTTCAAATGGGGCAAACACGGATTTACACAATAGCCTGTGACAAATGCACTTTCAGGGGACGATCTGGCAGGAAACATCCCTTTTTCCAAAGGGCGCCTTGGCCCTGGGAAAAATAATGAGGGTTTTTTAGGATTCTAATTATTCCCGATGCTGACAGGCTGCAGGTCCAGAGCAGCTGCCACCGCCCAGCATGTCTGTTCCTGGGTCTCCAGGTGAGCGCCCTGCTCTCAGGGGTTCTTGGGGGTCCAGGGTCCATCCTCATGCTTCCTGCTCCCTCCTGCCGACAGGCACTTGACCTCAGCGAGAAGAGGGCCTCCGTGTGAGCCCAGGACCTGGACACAGCGGGTCCTTACTCGGCGGGGCTCTCTTCTCCTGCCTGCAGCTGTAGGGGCCCAGCAGGGGAGGTTTCAGGGTCTCCTGAATGACCCCGACAGGCTCCTGAGGCTGGAAGTGCAGTGGTTAGGGCTCAGGCTGTGAGGCTCTTGCTCGGGAAGGAAATAAAGGGCCCCATACTGTGCAAGCTGAAAAAGGCTTTGGTGACCATCCGCCCAATGCCTTGACTGTCCAGATGGGGGACGAAGGCAGACATGGGGATGTCGAAGGGAGAAGGGTGCGGGGGCTGCATTCTAGGAGCATCCTTAATGCTCTACATGGTGGGACGGGGCTCACCCATGTGGAGCCCCTGCTGAGGGCCAGGCACAGCACCTGGGTTACCTCATTCAGGGCTCACACCAGCCCTGTGATGCCGATCTTAGCCCATTTCCCAGATGAAGAGAGTAAGGTTCACGGAGGTTAAGCAACTTGCCCAGCACCCCACAGCTGATCCCTCCTAAATGCAAAACTGGCCAATTGGGAAAAGACCCCTGAACTTCCTGGCTTTCACACCAGGATGGGCTTCCCAACTCCACCCACCTCTTGTCCCCAGGACTAGAGGGAGGGACACACAGGTCATGACCAGGGACCTCAGCTGGGTCTGTGCATGAGGAAGTATGCATCACTGCACTACCTCAGGACCTTCCCCACATTATTGGCAGGCATGGGTGCCGAAACAATTAGATGGAGAGAAAAGATGAGGATTATGGCTGCTGGTTTAGTGCCTGAATTTGGTGCCTTGTAGAGATGCAGGATAATCAGAATTGCAGGAAGTTCTTGGTTTCCTGATGCTCCTGCTTAAGGCAGCTCTTGCCCATGACTCAGAGCAGCTCCCGGCTCCCACTCTCGCCTGCAGCCCATTCTTCCCATTGGAATTCAAGAAAAACCCAAACTCTTTCAGTGGCCTATTGGTCAGTTTCTCATCAGGGAACAGACACAGGAGGGGGTAATTGAAATGTTTAATGGAGGCACAAGTACCAAGGTGTGGGCGGGATACAGGAAACCAGCAGGGGCTGGTGAGGCACCTGCAGGCGAGCGACAGCGGGGAGCTGTGTCCATCCCAGCCCAGAAGGGGCCAAAGGAGGGGCCGCTTACCAGACCCCAGAGACGGCTGCAGCCACAGGAGAGGGGCCTTCCGCTGGAGCTGGGGTCACAGGAGAGAGATGCAGCCACTGCCAAGCAGGTCAGCGGGGGGAGCTGGGGAACCCACACCTGACCTCTCCTCCTGCCCCTGGCCTCCAGGACCCAACAGAAAACGGGTCCCCAGGAGGGAGCAGGGCCCTGTCGGTGCCGCCCCTGCAGGTCAGTCTCCCGGGCACAGAGCAGGGGAGGTGGGTGAGGGTGGGACTAGGCGCACACGGGACAGCAGCACATTTAATCCTCCCCTCATCCTGCGGACAGGGACCCTTAGCTCCATTTTACAGTTGAGGAGAGTGTGACTCTGGGAAACTAGGGTTCTCTGTGGTGCAGTGGGTCTGAGCCAGCCTGGTCTGCTGCAGAGCCTTAGCGCTTCCTTGTCCCCCCGACGCCTTCTTGGCAGAACCACTGATGTTTCTGACTACTGGCAAAGGTGAGTGGTCCAATAACATCACTGATTAAGACACCACCACCGCCCATAATGGTGTGAACGGCTGCTTCTGTATTTTCAATTGAAAAAGAACTCGCAGGAGCTGGAGGTTCTGAGTGCATGGGTGACCCAGGCCCTGACCTGGAAGCCGAATCTCTTTCTGCTTCCCCGGCGGCTGCATGCAGGGAGCGCACCAGGAGGACAGACCCCAGGTTCCTCAGCTCTGGCAGGCAGATGGCGACCACTACACCTCCCAGGAGAGACGGGGCTCCTGAGAAACGCAGGGGCGGGCCCACCTCGCAGAACCCCGTGGTGCTGGATACTCGGCGCCTCATTCCAGGGAGCTGCCCAAAGCCCTTCTTGGAGAGTTTCTGCTGCAGCTTCCCCCGTGCCCCATGGAGACTAAGGGGCCCTGCTTAATGCTAATGTTATTTGAGACAGTTGCACACTAACTCTTATCCATGGGTCTCCCTGAGGGCCCCTGGAGGTTCTCTGATGGGGGAGCAAGCTGGGGCTGGAGAGCACTGAGCTGACCAAGGCCTGGACACGGGGGTTTCTGTCCGTCCCACTGCTGGGAGCACTTGAGGAGACATTGATCCTCTCTGATGAACCCTGAGAAGTCCTCAGCAGGTCCCCACTTGGAGCCAGGCCCATGTTAGGCTCATGGGGGGAGAGAGAAGCAAGCAGTGTGGTCCCTGCCTGGGGGGACTGAGCAGAGATGTCATGACACTGCTGGGGGTGGGAGTGTAATTTGCCTCTAGGCTTAGTGACTCCGCCCACTGTGAAAGCTGCCCTCATAGCCCAGTATCCCTCACACCTCAGCTGCCCTCCGGCCTGAATGTCTTTATGCCCTGGGGGTGGCATTCACCCTGCCGGTCACCTCAGCAGCCCAGACCTGGACAAGAGGGGCAGGCAGGCTCCTAGAGATGGGCTCAGGTCCATTTAGGCAGAGGATTCTGGGGTCCCAGAGTGAGGTGAAAGGGGGCGCACAGTCCCCCTTCCCTGGGCCCTGAAGAGTCCTCACCCTGTGGATGGAGCTTGGAAAAGGAAGGGGGTGATCCTCTAAAGCACAGGGGCCTCTCCTGACCTGGTTTAAGGGCAGTTCTGCCAGAAATGTTTGTCACCCACTTTCCCAATCCCTGCCCTAAAGAAGCCCATCCCGGTGGGTGCCCCCTTGCCAGAGCTGCCCAGCCTCCATCCTCAGCACCCCCGAGTGCGTCCACCTCCACCGCCTAGCCCGGACCTGCCCATCCCAAGCCAACGCCCACTATGCTTTGCTCAGCCAGAGCACGGCTGATAGAAATCAATCGAATCCTCTAAAAATGAGTTTTCCCAGTGTCAGCCTTTCATCTCTCTCTGTGCTACTACTCCCTGAGCATTTCATAGTAGAGAAAAGAATAATCATTTTAAAAAAGACAGAAAGAAAAACACTTACGTTTCCTGAGATAAATAGTGAGTGTCTGAGAGGCTGACGTGTTAAAAGCACTTCTTTGTCTGCTGTCTACAGCGTGAAGCTGCCTGATGGGTCAGGCTTCCCTCATCTTCCGTGAAGTGTCTCCACACAGAGAGGGGGCTCCATTCCCCACCTGCTCTCCCTCCTGGTATGCAGGCTGCAGGATAAGGCCAATCTTTCTACCCCCAGGATGCAGGGACTCCACCCAGATCAATCCTGTAACACCTTCTAGGTTCTCCTTCATCCAGAGTTGACTGATTCTGCAAAGCTCTCCTTTCTGGTTACGGAAAGGGTGGGGAGGGCAGCTGAAACAATGACAAATAAGGGACAATCTCACCAGGCCAGCAGCACCCCGAGGCAGCCCCTTGGCCACCAGCTGGCCAGGCTTCTTGGAGACACCTCTTCCTCGCCCTGAGCATCTTTCTAACATCACAGGGCATGGTCATCTGGCTCACTCCAGCTCACCAGGCGAAGGGCCTCTGTGAGCCCAGGGGGCCCAAGGTGGTGGGAGGTCCTGGGATCTGGGGTGCTTGACCTAACCCTGATCCCCCACTGCATGATCTGGGTGGCATGCCTCCTGCCCTGAAATGCACAGGAGCAGAGCTTGGGTCCGTCCTGCGGGTCCTCATGGAAGGGATGCGACAGGGGTGCTTAAGGGCCAGGTTCTTTGTTCAAGTTCTGGCTCAGCCACGTCCTGGAGAAGGCACTTCCCACCCCTGGGCCTCAGTTTCCTTGTCACAGAAAAAGATAACAATGTGAAGGTGAGATGAGGCAGTGCCTAGAAAATGGATAACACGGTCCCTGAGGTGTAACAGGCACTTGACATGGGTCAGCCCCCATCTATTAGGATTTGTGAGAGTATCGATCCAGCTGGGAGACACAAAGGGCTCTCCAGGTCTTGATTATGAGATTCCATGGAGCATGGATCACCCACCCCCAACTCCATGCTCTACAACCCATCGTCAGCACAGCCACAGTGGCAAACTCAGGGCCGGGCACCTCGCTGGGCAGCTCTTGCGGGCAGAGGAAGTGTGCTGGATGAATGCAGGTGGGCTGCGGCCCAGCTCACAGGAGGCCATGCTGACTGGGTGCATTTTAGCGGCGGCCTGTGCAATTGTTGCTGCAGAGTCAGCACGAGCTAGGCAGGGTGTGAGGTAGGGACACGTCTCCTGCCAGCGAGGCCTGGGGCGATTTCTGATAGTCTCTCATTCTCCGTGGTGCTTAGAGGGAGAAATGGGAATGGGATGGAACTGGGGGTCTGTTCTTACTGGCTTGGATTCCATGAGTGACAAATCCTCAAAGCTTACCCTGCAATTTGCAGGTGGGGACATTGTGGGTCAGAGGAGTCAGGGTGACTCCCGGCTCAGAGCGAGCCAGCCACGGTACTGTGGGCACCAACTCCCAGGCCAAGCCTCCTGCATTACCCTCCCTCTGCAGGGAGTGACCCAAAGCTGCCTTCCCACCAGGGCCCACCCGGGAAAGGGATCTCCCAGGGGACCCTTGTGACTGCACCCTTGAAGCTTCATTGTTTTCCTGGCCTTCCAGCCCCTTCTACCAAATACCTCCCCTTCGACCCACCCCAGGGCCTACCTGTGCAAAGTCCTTCTTTGGAGATGGCTTTGTAGGCATTCTGATGTCTCTTTCACTTTAAAAATGGGAGTGGGGAAAGGAAAAACCTACCAACATCTGCTTCCAGACTACTCCCAGCTGACACAGTCACAGTACATTTATCTGCACTTGCCCGGGACACCCCCATGCAGATTATCTGCATGTCTCCTCCCCATTGTGAGCCGGTGGAACTTAGAGTGAATTGTAGGCAATGGAGAGAAAGGTCTGATTTATATTTGAGTAAATCTTTCAAGTTTTAGATTTTCCTGTTCCTTGTGGGTTTTTCGATGAAGGTTATGTCTTAGCTAGATCCTCTGCTTCAGCAGCTCACACAAGGTTGCAATCAAGTTATAGGCTGAGGTTAAGATGTTATCTGAAGGCTCAAGTGGGGAAGGAGCTGCTCCCAAGCTCATGTGTCTGTTGGCAGGACTGTTCGCTGAAGGCTGATGGACTGAGGGCCTCAGGTCCAGGCTGCTGGTGGCTGGTGGCTGGAGGCTACTGTCAGTTCCTTGCCTTGAGGGTATCTCCCATACCAGCTTGCTTCACCAAAGCATGCAAGCCAAGAAGGCAACAGAAAAAGTTGACTAGCAAGAAGGAAGCCACAGCCTGTTGTAGTTAGATCACAGAAGTAACATCCCATCACCTTGGCTGTATTCAGTTGTTAGAAATGACTCACGGGTCCTGCCCACCCTGTCATCCCAGGAAGCAGGGATCATAAGGCCATCCTAGAAGTGTCCCCACTGCAGGGTAATTCATTAAGGCTCTTTTTTAGTTTTATAGATTTAATTAATTAATTTATTTATTGGCTGCATTGGGTCTTCTGTTGCTGTGCACGGGCTTTCTCTACTTGCCGCGAGCAGGGGCTACTCTTCATTGCAGTGCGAGGGCTTCTCATTGCAGTGACTTCTCTTGTTGCGGAGCACAGGCTCTAGGCACATGGGCTTCAGTAGTTGTGGCTCGTGAGCTCTAGAGCGCAGGCTCAGTAGTTGTGGCACACGGGCTTAGCTGCTCCACGGCATGTGGGATCTTCCCGGACCAGGACTCGAACCCATGTCCCCTGCACTGGCAGGCGGATTCCTAACCACTGCATCACCAGGGAAGGCCCTCATTAAAGCTCTTAACACAGCAGTCACTTGACTTCCTATTGCATCCCATTCAACCTCTCCCCATCTGTACCCGTCATCACTGTTCATTCATTTACTCAATCATTCATTCAGCAGGTGTTCGCTGACACCTGCTCTATGCTAGGCCCTGGGCTGGGCATTGGGCATGGAATGGTTTAGCCCCAAGCAGCTCCCAGTCTGGTGGAGGGAGGGAGGAATTCATAGGAATGCCATCCCCCAGGCCACTCGGCCCTCTCTGCCCACTGTGCACTCCACACAACATCCTCAGCAGGATAAGGATGTACATGACATCCTAGTCCTTTCAATGTCCCTCATCCCTCAGCTGGGCAGCACCTCCTCTTCAGAGACAAGACATTCAGAGGCCTCCCTCCACTCTCTCTCTCTCCCCCCACCCCCTGCCTAAACTTTCTTTAGGAACTACAGAAGAAAACTTGTTTATCCCAGGGCTTTGGTGCTGGAATCACAGGCAGATGGCACCGGAATTAGCAGCTCAGCAGACACAGAACGTTCCAAACACAATCAGCTCAAAACAGCCAGAGCTTCTCCCCACCCAACCAAGTGTGGGGAGAAGTGCTGTGAGCCCTTTCGTGGGTGGTTTTGCCCCTTCCTCTGTGCCCTCCTGACCCAGGCATCGAATCTGCCAGAGGCCTAGAAAGAGGACATGGAGCCCAGGGGTCTCAGAAAGAAGATAAAAGTGACAAGAGTCATCAATTGCCACCACAGAGGGGCAGAGATGGCTGTTGACCACTGCTTCATTATCTCCTTCCACAGTGCAGGGCTGGTCCTGGGGGTGGCTTCCCAGCCTGAGATGACATTTCCCAGCCCCCATGCATCCAAGTGGGGCAGGATGCACATTCATTCTAGCCAAAGATATGTGGGTGGAAATGATGTGGACCCCTCTGGACTGAGCTGGTTAATTACCTGGTGAACTTCGCCTCACTCACTCCCCTTCCCTGGTGATCCCAGAGGCCATGTGTAAAGATGACATCATCACAGATGGAAGGAGCCTGGATCTCTGCATCACTGCTCAGAGGAGGTGCCTCCCTGGAGGAGATCCTCAGACCAGCAACATTCATATGGACTTCATGTGGGAGAAATCAGTTCTTCCTGGGTGAAACCACTGGGATCTGAGGGCTATTTGTTACAGCACCTCATCTGTACTGACTGATACAACCCAGTCCCACGCCTCATCCAACGCTTCATCCAGCAGATACTTATGAGCCTCCTCTGGGTGCCAGGCTCTGTGCTGAGCACCAGCCACAGCCATGAACAAGACCCACAGTCCCCTGCCCTCAGGGAACTCAAGTGTAGTTTGGGAAATAGCCAAACAAAAGAAGTAGATGGTAACAACAACAACAGATTGAGTGATAAGACATCAAATAACAGAGAGGGGGGGATGGGGTGACCTTAACAGGGTTGTTGGAAAGTACCCGAGGGAGAACAGAGAGGCTGGATTGGAAGAGCTTCTTGCAGAGAGAACAGGTTGCTGGCCATGTGACACCAGTTTTATGCAAATTACTTCACTCCATCCTCACAACAACTTCAGGGGGCTGGGGATTTCTATTGCCCATTGTACAGGGGAGGGACTGTGGCCCCAGAGATGGATTGAAGGAGCTAAGTCACATAGCCAGGACACATGTCTGTTTTGGTTTTTGTTCTTCCTTACGAGGAGATGTGTCTGTGAGAGTCAAAGGTACCTGAGGAAAGGCAGACCTCCTGCCGGGCTCTGACACCTGTCTCTCCCCCCGCGCAGGGCTAGGGCATCTCACACCTACATGTGCCCACACACCACCTTGGGCACTTGTTCAAGTGCAGAGTCAGGCTCATTACAGGTCTGGGGTGGGGCCCAAAGTTTCACCAACTCCCCACTGATGCCACCAGTGCTGGTGACCACTGTGAACAGTAAGAATCTAGAACAGGGAGCAGCCTGGATTTGGACCCCACTGGTCTGACCTCACAGCCAGTACTCAACTCACAGACCAAGCACTTGAGGTACTCAAGTCTAGAGAGGACTTCCTGAAAGAGGTGGGGTCTGATTTCAGAGCTGAGGCCAAGGTCAGGGAGGATGTTGGAGAAGCAGACAAAAAGGAAGGGTGAGATTCTGGTCGTCCATGCCCTTTCAGGGTGGCAGGCTGAAGTTCGGAGTGACCTGTCTGAGGTCACACAGCTGGGTAGACCAGATATGCAAACCAGCCTCAGGTCAGGTCCTCTGCTCTCTTCCAAGAGGCCAAGGGGATGAGATTCTCTCTGACCCATGGAATCTGGGTGTATGTGGCTCAGCATGAAACAAGTCTCTGGAGAAATGTTTTACTCCAGAAAGCTCTTCTGAGGGCAAAGTCTGAAGAGCTCTCAGATCTACCAGGTGCAGAGTAATTTGTTCCTGATTAAGTAAAATGTCATAGGTTAGAGTGGGACCATTTTTAACGTTCGAGGCTCTCTGCCTCCCTGCCCTCTCACAGCCTGAGTTTCCAAGTTTCTCCTCTGCCTCCTGTCCTCACCTGTACCTTTGCACTTCTCTCCCTCCCTCTCACCCTTCTTTACTTTTCTTCTCCTCCTTCCCTTCTTTCTCCCACACAGTCTTTCTGACCATGCTCTGTGCCCCACAGTGTTCTAAGTTCCAAGGAAACAACAGGAGGTGAGAGGGACACAGCCCTGCCTTACCTTGGAGCCTCCAGCACGTCAGGGGAGACAACAGAGGAAATGATTAAGCCGATCCCTGTCTGCCCTCTGGAGACTTGCCCATTCACAGGACCCTGGGGCTGGAGACTGGCATATATGTCAGAAATGGCAATTGGGAGACACTCCCAGGGTGCAGCAAAAGCACAAAGTGGGAGGGGCTGACTAACCCTGGGTATCAGGGAGGGCTTCCTGGAGAAGGAGACTCTTGAGCTGAGTGTTAGGATAAATGCGTGTGACTAAGAGAAGGCAGTGCCAAGGCAGAGCATGGCATGAGGACCTTTTTCCAAGGTTGTGGTTATTGACCAAATGAATGAATGAATAAATGTGATCAAGACCCTCCTTCTGGCAGTAGAGTTGAGTGTGGTATCTACAGGCCCTGTCAGAGCTCGGTGAGCTCTGACAGCTGCACAGGAAGGAGAGGGACATGGGCTTGGTGACTGTCAGTCCTGTAAAGGCCTGGCTCCGCCCTCTGTCCTTTCACCAAACCCCTTTAATTGACTTGGAGTGATTGAGTTTCTCTTGTTTTTGTCCACATGGCCCTGGCAGGTCTTTTCTTTCTCTTCTGATAAGAGATACAGTGGATTATCACGACTTCCCATGCATTTCTGACAGAAGCTGGCTTTCTCTGAAACCTTAGGGACACATCTGCCTCTTCCTGGTAAGATGCTTGAGGACAGTGACTTAGTTGTTCTTACTCATCCTGGTACCCCCTCTCCAACCTCAGGACCAGGCATGTAGTAGGTGCTCAATAAATGTGTGTCAAATGACTGAGGGAACATCCTGCAGCTGTGGCTGCTAGTGTTTCCCACCTCCTCCTCCTCTGGAGGCTATCCTCCTCCCTGCCAGTGAGGTGAATACTCCGCCTTCAAGTCATACTGTCCTGATGCATCCCTCCCTCCTCACTCACCTTCCTGTGGCCTGAGGACTAATTTGGAAACAGATCTAATCACATCAAGCCTGCTTCCTGCTCTTTGCGCTATACTTACAACCCTCCACTGGTCCCCTGCTGGTGGGATGAAGACCCAAATCCTGAGAGTGGCGTTTGAGGCCCTACACAACCTTGCTCCTGTCCCTTCTCCAGGATCCCACCCACTTCCTGCCCTCCAATCACACAGGTCTTGGAGTTCTTCCTGGTTGCCAAGACCCCTCCAGCAAAGGCCCCAGTAGGGCCTTTGCACAGGCTGTTGCCTGGTCTGAACACTCTTTCTCGGCCCCAAGCTCACCTGATAACTGGTTTGTTCTTCAGATCACAGATGGAGGCTCATCTACTCTGGGAAAATCTTGAACTTCCCTATTCATAGCACTGTGAGCCTCTCCTTTAGAACACCTGTAATTTTACACTTTTTTTGTGCAATTCTAGATTAGTCTTTGTCTCCCTTTCTAGATTGTGAGCTCTGCGGGACAGGGTCCCTGAGGCTTTTGCTTAGCTTTGATTCTCCTAACACAGTGGCTGTCACACAGTAGGTACTCAACAAGTGTGTTAAATAAATAAATGAATATTGTCACTGCAGGTCTCAGAGAACCCCATGGGTGGGGAATATGTCTCAATCACTGGGCTGGTACGAGGATCAGGAAGGAGAGGTGTCTAGGGTATTTATATATACATATATATATATATATATTTATTTAATAAGAGGAGCTTTAAAAAATATATATAAATTTATTTATTTACTTATTTATTTTTGGCTGCCTTGGGTCTTCGTTGCCGCGTGCGGGCTTTCTCTAGTTGCAGCGAGCAGGGGCTACTCTTCATTGTGCTGTGCAGGCTTCTCATTGCGGTGGCTTCTCTTGTTGTGGAGCACGGGCCCTAGGCATGTGGGCTTCCGTAGTTGTGGCTCACGGGCTCTAGAGCGCAGGCTCAGTAGTTGTGGCGCACAGGCTTAGTTGCTCCGCGGCACGTGGGATCCTCCCGGACCAGGGCTCGACCCCGTGTCCCCTGCATTGGCGGGCGGATTCTTAACCACTGCGCCACCAGGAAAGTCCCTAGGGTATTTATATATTTAAGGAAGTGTTCTGTTATCCTCAAATGCCTCATGCCAACCAGAGAGTGTAGACAAGAGGAAAAAATGGATATGAGATTTAAAAGAATCATTGACTCAGCTCCCAGGCCTATGTCTGGAAAGCTCACCTGTGCAGAGAATGGATGAATCTCCCACCAACACAGGCATCTGGCTCCCAAAATATTCCCAAGAATACCCTGTGACAGCTGAACTGTTGTATGTTTCTATGCCTGCGTAATGTTGTTTTACTTCTGCAGGCTCATTATAGGGAAACGGGCTTCAGAGGCAGAACAGCGAGGGGAATGGACTGATTTCCCCAATCGTGGACAAAATGGCAGGGATTCTTACCTTTGCAGGATGTGCTCAATGAGGAATTTGCAAGGGAAATCATAAATTAGCCTGCAGGCAGTGCAGTTCTTGGACTGATGAGACTTTTTGCAGGGATTGTGTCTGGTGGAGCTGCTTGGCTGATGGCATATAACCTCATCAGAGTGCTTGCGAGGCCATTGTCCTTTCAGAACAGACAGACAAGGACACTGCCATCCTCGCTCCCATTCAGGAGAACCTGGGACAGAAACCGAGTGAACAGAACATTCCCGGGTGCTCCTACTCCACCCTGCCCACCACCCCCTACCTGAGGGCCACCTCCCAGAAGTTGCCTGGGATGCAGCCCCACCTGCTCTGGGGAGAGGTTTTCAGGTACCTGCTCAGGGAAGACCTTGAACCTTCTCATGGAGAGTTGCAGACCCAGAGGCCTAGAGATCTAGAAGGAGCAAACTGTGGGCTGTTCTTCCCTCCCTGAATGCTCTTCTCCAGTTTATCCTTCAGGGCCCAGCTAGGGATACCCCACCTCCAGGAAGCCCTCCTGGATACCTCTAGCCTATGCTGGCCTCTTCCTTTCTTAACTCCTCTCCCATGCTCTGCAGGGCAGGGTGGGGTGGAGGAAGCACATGCATGGGCCTCAGTGGCAGAAGGCTGGGGTTTGGACATGCTCTGCCATTCAAGCTCTGTGACCTTGGGCAAATTACCTGACGTCTCTGGGACTCCGTCTCCTCTATGTGAAATGATGTATTTTTCATTCATTCATTCATGTGTCCGGCACACATGCATTCCATGGTGATGGAAATGAAGGTATAGTTTCTGTTAAAGCTCAGCGTCTAGTGGGAATGTGAGGAACGACATTCTGGCACTCAGCTCCCTTCCCTGACCTGCCCTCGGTGTTCTCTGCAGGGTGCCCAGCTTCTGGGCATCCTGGGGTGACACGTGGTTAGGTAGCCATGAAGGAACGAAGGGTCCCATGTCCCTGCTCCTCTGGGAGATGCCAGACAGTACTTTGTCACCCTCCTCCTGAGAACCCAGGATGCAGTGTGTGGAGCACTACCTGGGAGGCAGAAAACCCTGGCCCCAGACCTCACTCGTCCTAACTTTCTGTGACTCCCTGGGCAGGTCACATTATCTCACGTCACATCCGTAAAGGCCCAATGAGCAGACACTGCTGCAGTGGGGAAAGCAGCTGACTGTTCATCAAAACTCCTTTTCAGTCCTTGGAGCGATGGTCCCAGTTAGGCCATCTACAGCTGGGGGTGGGGAGAGCTGGATGAGGCTGAGGGAAGCAGAGAAGGAGAGATGGCCAGGTTTATTCATTTCTTCTTTCATTTACAAATATTTACTTAGCATCTATTATGCACCAGGCACTGTGTTTCCCAGTGGTGACTACAGAAGAGGATTAAGTCTCATTGGGTTGTGGGTGATAAAAATATATCACAAACTGGTTGAGACAGAAAAAGAAATGCATTGGCTACTGAAGCTAGAACATCTGGGGGGGCTGCTGGCTTCAGGTTTGCCTTGATCCCGGGGCTCCAGCTGTCACACTCAGTCTGTGCAGGCAGCGTCCTGGCACTGGGTGTACAGCAGGGAGACAAACAGGGGGGCTCATGTTCTCTCTGCCTTGACCGTCCCTCTTTCACTCCATCTTTCAGAGATTTGTTCAACTGTGTTCATTTTTGTTCATTTGTTCATTTTTAGACAGGCTTCTCTTATGACAGCCAACAGCAACTTTGGCCCTACATCTGACAAGCTCAGAAAACTTAAAGGAAAGGAAAGCCTTATTTATGCTAGTTTCCGTCCAAGTCCAAGGGCAAACTCTGATTGGATTAACCTGGGTCATGTGCCCATCTCTGAGCCAATCACTAAGTCCAGGGGAATTGAAGGCATGGATTGGCAAGTGTTGAGTCACGCCTTCACTCTTAGAGCCACGGTGGGCTCGGTGCTGGCCGAAGCACCTAGACTGTGTGGATGGTGGGTGAGGAGCGTGATTTCCAAAGGAAAATGAGAAGAACATTGGTGGGGGGGTTGGGGGAGTGGGAGGTGGCTTCTCAGCAGGTGCAAACAATCTCAATTTACAGGATGAAACTAAATCCTGAGTCTTGCTTGGCTGCTGGGCTAGGATGACAAAACTCACCTGGGCTAATGTGGGTCACCTTGGGGACCTCCACAACCAGGAGACAGTGCACCTGCAATCTAGCACCCCCTCCGGATCCTGACCCCCTGGGTCAGGTGACCTCACCTGCCTTTGCTCCACCCCAGCAGACCTGGCCTTCTTCTGAGAGGGCGTTGGTGGGCAGAGCTGCAGTGATGCTGGCTCTCCACAGAGCACACGCTGACTCAAACTGCCTCCCTGGCTGTGTGACTCTGAGTGAGTTCCTCAACCTCTCTGAGCCTGTGTCCTCATCTCTAAAATGAGAATGATTAACCAACCTTGTAGCAGGGGAGGGTTGTTGTGAGGGTTGGCGACAACCCCTATGAATCACCTGGTCTCCAGCACATACTAGGCATTAATGTGAAGAAGTGGAGACAGGAGGTGCTCGTGGAGTGACAGCCATTGCTATGCCCTCTGTCTGGCACTTTGTAGGCGGGACGGTGTGTATCACTGGCGGTCAGCCTCTCCCATCTGACCGTGACCTCCTCAAGCACAGAACATGACCAAGCTTTCTCTCTGTGCCCAGAGCCCTGCACACGGCCCGGTGCTCTGTGGTGACATCTGCTGAGTCATTGGAAACTGATGTCTCAAAGGATGGAGGGAAGGGGAGGGCATTTCGTGCTCGTCGTCCAAAAGCCGCCGGGCCTTGAACCTCTCTAAAATGTCTGTTTCCAGCCACACACATCTCTGCAGGACATAAATTTCTTAGCAGCAGAGGGGTATTTGAAGTCTCCATTAAGACAGCTGGACCTTGATGGAAACAGAGCTGTTGTCACTGTTGGGGCCTGAGAAGTGCCTGAGAACGGCAGGGACGCACAGGCAGGATTAATTCTGGACCTTTCAGAGACTCCTGCCTTATAGCTGGGTTCAGGGCATGAAGATGCCAACTGGCCCCAGTGGCCTGAAGGGAGGGCCTTGCACTCACAGCAGTGGGGGCCTTGCTGAATGATACTTCTGCCTTGAGGAATGTGGGTGCCTTGTCCACTTTTTCTTTTAATCTCACTCTTAGAAGTTTGCCAAGAGCTGGGCTGTGAACTGCAGAAATGTGAGGAGATGCTGTTTCAGCAGGAGCAAAAATAGACATCACTGGTAATCATGGATTAATCCACCCAGCCTCATGGAGGCCCACTGTGCGCTGGGCCCCGGGCTTGCTGCTTACAGAGCACTGAGAAGGAGGTGGGCACATAGTAGGCTCATGATAATTCTTAGCTGTTATTCTGATGATAGTCGTGGTGGTGATGGTGACACCTCCCACCCCCATTCCCACGTCCTCTCTCCTGTCATTAGGCGTCAGCCCCCTCCTGGCTGGCCCATCTCCCCCAAGGCTGTGTCATGCAGGAGGGGCTTCTCTCCTTCTCGCTGGCTTAGTTAATCCCCAAACCCGCATCTCCGAGGAGGGCACCTGTGTTTCGCTCCAGGCTTCATCCTGCTCTGTTCACACTGGGAACCAGCGCCCCCTGCAGCCAGGCCAGCGCTGAGGAGCACGAGACTGTGTGTTTCTGATTCTGGTCCTGGTGTTCTCAGTTCATAAGCAGGCCAACGTCTGTTCTCCTTTCTCACCTCCCGCAGAGAGACTGTCTTGCCAGAACGTGTGCCATTTTCCCACGAAGATCTGAGCAAGGTCTCCCTGCTCAGAATCATCGATTGTTGGGCCAGCAGAGGAGGGAGGAACCGAGAGATCACTCAGTCCAACCCTTCCTGGTACAGCTGGGAAAACTGAGGCTGAGTGGTGATGTGACCTGCCCAGGGTCACTGATAGAACAGGGACCAGGAGCCGCTCTCCTGACCCGTGGTTGATGCTCTTTCAGCTCTGCCTTCTCCACATGGATCCTAGGTCTGGGGCTGGAAGGGCCAGAATCCCAAGCCCGGCACAGATGAGGGTGGGGCAGGTCAGGGCAGGAGGCTTGGACCTGCGTGGAGGGGGTGATATTAAGCCCATGGAGTAAAAGCCTCACGCTGGGCCAGTTGGGTTCTGGAGGGAACAGTGGCTGAGGGTCTCCCAGTCCTGACTGAGCCAGTGCACAGACCGGAACCTGATGGCAGGGCAGCCTGGGATGAAATTGTCACAGGCTCTTGGAGAAATGAGAAAAATCAGGTCAAGGTAGCCTGTCGGTATAAGGTTGGCAACTATTCTTTTTGGAAAGGCCTGTTTTTTATAATGAAATACTGCCATTCTTACTTTCGGTTGAACTTTTCCTTCTTTTATGAAAGGACTGTGAGAGTAGATCTTAGCTGCTGCTTTGAAACTTTCTTTGCAACTGTGGGATTTTCCATAACTGTAGGACTCTCCTAGCATTTTGTGCACTAACGTGTTTTGTGTATAACATTCCTCAGACTAGTAATAAGTCTTCGTTCTTGAAATCAATTCCTACCACCCAGAACTTGTGTTCCCCTGAACCCAATTTGAGAAAGCTGGCATTTCAAAATCAGCGTGAATTGTCAATGAACTCTCCCAGAACTGGCTGGGCTTTCCTGGAAGTCTGTGCTCAGTGCTGGGAGATGTGAACAGGTGTCTGCTCTATCCTGCTGCCCTGTGGGGTCATAAATCACCCAGTGAGAGGCACAGAGAGATGGAACCCAGCCCCTCTGATCCAGCTATGACTTTGAAATCTCAGAGGGATATTCCAACACCAGCAGGGAAAATAATGTCCTAAGAAAGCCTTGGGCTTGTGACTTTGCTCTTTATAATTTAGACGTTATCAGTCTAAATTTCTTGGGTGTTACTACATGGCAGGTCATAGGAACAGGATCTAGTTGCTGGGATTTTTGAAAAATGTGACTCTTATTGGTGTGTCTGGAGTCCCCGTCTGTGTGGAGACAGTGAGAGGCCTCTGAGGTCTGGGTTTTGTGGCAGGTTTACTGATTTTGTCATTGCCAGAGATGTTGGGCCTGACTGGGGCCTTCAATGCCCTGTGTGGCAGTGGCCCCTTTTTGACTACAGCCTGGGCCTCATCCCTCTTGGTCACCGCCCTCCAGCCACCCAGCTCTCCACACAGTTGCTCATACGAGCCAGGCCCCGTCTCCACTCCAGGCCTCTGCACATACCGGTTCTTCTGCCTCATTTTTTTCTCTCTCTCTGTCTCTCTTCACAATTTATCCAGATAACTCTTATCTTTGTATCTCCGCTGAGAAGCCTCTCCTGCCTTTGTCTCCTGCCCCCATATGGGACATGAGCCCTTCCATTAAATAATCAAATTTGTACTTGTTTGATGTCTGTCTTCTTAGATGCTAGACTATAAGTTTCCTGAAGACAGAAATTGTTTCTGGCCTGTTCCACAATGTACCCCCTGTGTGAACCTGGAGTCTCCAGTGTCTGGGGCAGATGATTCTTCTCTTGGGGAAAAGAAAGCTGCTTCTGGGCCTTTAGGAATATGCAGAGGCCGGACTCGGTACCCAGAACTTAACACAGTTCTTAGCAACACCGTGACATCGGCGTGAGACCCTAACAGCCTGAGAGGGAAGGGTCTGGAGAATATGGCATTTGGGGTGTAGAGAGGGATCCTAAAGAGTTCGGGGCTTAGCACCAGAGCAACAGACTGGGGGCCAAAGAAGGGAGCGGCTGGCCAGGGAGATTTCTAGAACCCGGGGGCAGGGGCGTTTGTCTCCTTCCCGTGCTGTGATTCCCTGCACTGCGTCCTAACTTTCTGCAGGGTCTGCACGGGTAAGAGCCTCCTCTTAGTGGTCCTGTGGGGAATGGAGGAGGCCGGCAGATTGCCCAGGCTTGGGTGACATGGGGCAGAGAAAAGGTGGTGGCTGCAGGAGACCAGGCAGGCAGAAGAGGGTGTGGAGGGCCAAGGACTAGATCTGGACCCCAGAACAAGTGGTGCCAGGGGGTCACTTTCCAACACCAGGAATCCTTGTGGTCCTGAGGACAGGGCTGGACATCCGCCACTCAGGGGTTCTGGCTGGGGGTGAGTTATTAGCATATTCAAGGAAAGGGTGCCCTCAGGAAACCCAGGCCCGGGATGGGACATGGGTCATGGGAGTTATGCCCTGTGTGTGCACAGCCTTTTCCTTCATCCCTACCCTCACCCCATCATCCCTCCCTCAGCTGCCTTGTCTAGAGGAGAAGAAATTGACTCTCCTCAGTCGCGGCTCTCTTTCCATCCACCTCCACTGAGATATTTGCCCAGTGAATGAAAACACTTGTTTTCATCAGAAACTTGGGAGCTGAAGGTGATGCTTCCATTTATCTCTCTTCTAGTGCCTCCCAGGGCTCCAAGGGGGCCGAGCTTAGCAGCGGGATGAGCCTGGCCCATTAGGGGGCGATCTTGGATCAGGGAAATGACGCTGGGCAAAGGATCTAATCTCCCTCCCACCTGCCACACCTGCTTCCAATTGTGACCGTGATTTGTAGGATGACACTCCCAGAGTCAAGGTAATCTGGGGCAGGAAGATGGATTTGATGAGGCTTTCCATGGTAATTTTTGGCAATCACTGTATTTTTATGAAGGGGATGAATCAGACACTGATATGTTCTATCAGCACTGGCTTCCTTGGTCAAGCTCTTAGTCATGATTGTTGGGGCAAAAGGGGATCAACGTGTTTAAGAGTGTCACCCATGACAAGCCACAGACTATGAGAAAATATTTGCCAAATACATATCTGATAAAGGTCTGTATCCAGAACATACGAAGAACTCCCCAAAGTCAATACTAGCAAAACAAAGTACCCAATTTAAAAAGATCTTTGAGCAGACACTACAGCAAAAAGAAGAGATAGGGATAGCTGATGACCACATGAAAAAATGCTTGACATTGTTAGTTATTAGAGAAATGCAAAATGAAACCACAGTGAGCTACCATTTCACCCCCACTAGGATGGAAAAATAACTGATACTACCCAGTGCTGGAGAGAATGAGGAGCAACTGGAACTTGCCCGCACTGCTGGTGGAGATGCAGAAGAGTATAGACACTCTGGAAAACAGTATGACAGTTTCTTAAAAAGTTGAACATATACCACCATATGATTTGATCATTTCACTCCAAAGTATTTACCCAAGAGAGAAGAAAGCATTCATCTGTACAAATGCTTAGGCACAGACATTCATAAAAACTTTATTTGTAACAGCCATGAACTAGAAGGAAAAAAATAATGTCCATCAGTAGGTGAATAGATAAGCAAATTGTGGTCTATCCATACAATGAGATACTCTTCAGCAATAAAAAGGAATTAAATATTAATATATACAACATGGATGAATCTCAATATAATTGTACTGACTAAAAGAAGCCAGACAAGTAAGAGCACATCCTGTATGATTCCACTAGATAAAATTCTAGAAAATGAAAACTAATCAATACTAACAGAAAGCAGTTTGATTGTTGCCTAGGGCAGGAGACTGGGTGTGGGGATGACAAATGGGAGGGAGAGATTACACAAGATCAGAGTCATGTGAGAGTGATGGGTATGGCCAAGGACTCAAGTCTGTGTTCCCCCACAAATTCCTATGTTGTAACCAATGTAATGGTATTAGGAGGTGGGGGTCTTTGGTTGATTAGGTCATAAGGGTGGAACCCTCATGAATGGGGTTAGTGCCTTTATAAAAAAAGTCCCAGGTAGCCAAGATGATGAAGTGGGAAGACTCTGAGCTCACCTCCTCCCATGGGCACACCAAAATTACATCTATTTACAGAGAAACTACCAATGAAAAAGACCATAAGACTAGTAGAAAAGAACTTCTACAACTAAAGATATAAAGAAGGAACCACAATGAGATAGGTAGGAGGGGCAGAGACAAGGTATAATCAAGATTCATATCAAGACTCACAAGTGGGGGGATAATTACAATTGCAGAGGTTCTCCCCAAGGCGCAAGTGGTCCAAGTCCCACATTGGACTCCCTTGCCTGGGGGTCCCGCACTGGGAAGAAGAGCCCCTAGAACATTTGGCTTCGGGGCCAGCTAGTCTTACTTTATGGAGAGTCAGAGGGCTGTGGTAAACAGAGACTCCACACAAAATCTCACACACTCCAGAACACAGGGTAGAAGAGTAATTTTAAAGGAGCCAGGGTCAGACTTACCTGCTAATCTTGGAGAGTCTCCCAGAGAGGCAGGAGACAACTGGAGCTCACCCTGGGGATACAGACGCTGATGGCACCTGTTTTGGGGAGCTCATTCTTACCACTCTAGTGCTGTCAAGTGCCATTTTGGAATCTTCCATCTAGCTTATTAATGCTGGGACCTGACCCTGCCTACCAGCCTGTTGGCACCAGTACTAGAATGCCTCAGGTCAAGCAGGTAGCTGGACGGAGACATAGCCCCATTCTCCAGCAGTCTTGATGCTTTAAGACCCCCTGAGCCCAAAGCCACTGTGGGACCTGGCCCTGTCCAAGAGAGGGTCCAGGACCCAGCCCTATACACCAGTGCACAGGCATTAGCCCCAGAACTCCCAGGGCCCTGAAGCCAGACACCCTGGGACTCAGCTTCACCCACCAGTTGACCTGCACTAGCTGTGGGACTAGCTTCACTCACCAGTGTGTAGGCACCAGACCAAGGACACCCTGAGACCCAGCCCTGCCCACCAGTGGGCCAACATACCAACTCCAGGACAACCAGAGCCCTGCAGCCAGAGACCCTAGGACCTGGATCCACCCACCAGTGAGCCGGCACTAGCCCCAGGACTCAGATTCACCCACCAGAGGGTAGACACCAGCCCCGGGATACACCCGAGCCCCAGCCACCCCCACCAGCAGGTGGCCAACAGCCCCAGGACCACCACCACCCCATAGTCTACCATGTCAAGAACCAGTCTACACACCAGAAGCCTGGCTCCAGCTCCAGGACCACCTGAGCTCCTCAGCCAGAAGCCTCAGGATGCAGCCTCACCCACTAGGGGGCTGATACCCACTTAGGGATACCCTGGATCCCCTACTTCCCCAGCCAGCCAGGTCAGAAAATGGCCCAGCCAACCAGTTGGCCAATAATAGCTCCAGGACCACTGGGAAGCCTGTAGCCAGAAACCCTGGGACCTGCTTCCACCGATCAGTGAGCCAGCACTAGCCCTGGGAATCCCCTGGACCCAGGCCCCACTCACAAACAGGCTGACATTAGCCCTGGACCCTCTGGGCCCCAGCCTCACCCAGCAACAGGCCAAAACCAGCTCTGTGACACCTTTGACCCCTCAGCCAAACACACCAGGATCCAGCCCCACTCACTAGAAGGCCAACACCAGATTTGGGACACCCCAGATCCCACAGCCAGCCATGTCAGGAACTGGCCCTGATTGCCAGCAGACTGACTGCAGATCTGGGAACCCTGGCCCAACTACCCACTCCAGAACCTGGTTCTGCCCACCAGTGGGCCAGCAGTAGCCCCAGGACCAGCTGTGGCTCCACAGCCAGCCACCTCATGACTTAGACCAACCAACCAGCAGGTGGCAGCCTCCACACAAGTCAGAGCCTGGCAACCAATTGGACCAGGAGCCAGCCACATCTACCATACCACCCATAGTAGTCAGCCTTCCACAACAAAAGAACCCAAACAGTGCATATAGGGGCACACATGGAACATATAGCTCTGGTGACCAAAGGGGAGTGCACTGCTGGGATGCATAGGACATTGCCTACAAAAGGCTACTTCTCCAAGGTTGGGAAACATAACCAACATACTGCATACATAGAAATAAAAACAGCAAATTAGGCAAAATGAGACAACACAGAAATATATTTCAAATGAAGGAACAAGATAAAACCCCAGAAGAAGAACTAAGGGAAGTGGAGATAGGCAACCCAAAGAAGAGTTCAACATAGTGATTGTAAAGATGTTCAGAGAACTCAGGAGAAGATTGAATGAACAGAGTGAGAAGTTGGAAGATTTAACAAAAAATTAGGAAATACAAAGAAGAACCAAATAGAGATGAAGAGTACAATAACTGAAATGAATAATACCTTAAAAGGATTCAACAGTAGGTTAGATGATACAGTGGGATGAATCAGTGAACTGGAAGACAGTATAGTGGAAGTCACTGAAGTGGAACAGAAAAAAAGAAAAAGGGGGAAAAAAAAAGGAAATGAGGACAGCATAAGAGACTTCTGGAACAACATCAAACATATTAACATTTACATTATAGGGATCCCAGAAGGAGAAGAGTGAGAGAAAGGGGCCAAGAACATATTTGAAAATATAATAGCTGATAATTTCCCTAACCTGAGAAAGGAAAAAGACATCCAGGCCCAGGAAGCACAGAAAGTCCCAAACAGGATCAACCCAAAGAGGACCATACCAAGACACATTGTAATTAAAATGGCAAAAATTAAAGCTAAAGAGAGAACATTAAAAACAAAAAGGGGAAAACAACAGGTTACATACAAAAGAACTCCCATAGGCTACCAGCTGATTTTTCAGTGGAAATTCTGCAGGCCAGAAAGGAGTGGCATGATATATTTAAAGTAATGAAAGGAAAAAAAACCTACAACGAAGAATACTCTACCCAGTAAGGCTTTCATTGAGATTTGATGGAGAAATCAAAAGTTTTACAGATAAGCAAAAGCTAAAATAGTTCAGCACCACCAAACCAACTTTACAAGAAACGTTAAAGGAACTTCTGTAAGTGAAAAAGAAAAGACCACAAAAAGAAACATGAAAATTGCAAAATGAAAAATCTCCTTGGTAAAGGCAAATATGCAGTAAAGGGAGTAAATCATCTCCATACATATCTAGTAAGAAGGTTAAAAGACAAAAGTAGTAAAATCATCTATATCCAAAATAAGTAGTTAAGGGATACACAAAACAAAGAGATGTAAAATATCATGTCAAAAACAGTAAACATGTGGGGGTGGTGAATAAAATTGAGTTGTTAAAATGCATTTGGGAAACAAAAATCTGTAATAGATACACACACAAAAAGAGAGAATGGATTGGGAATTCCCTGGTGGTCCAGTGCTTAGGACTCTGCACTTTCATTGCTGAGGGCCTGGGTTCAATCCCTGGTCAGGGAACTAAGATTCTGTAAGCTGCACAGGGCACAGCCAAAAGAAAAAAAAAAAAAAAAGTAATCCAAACATAACACTAAAGACATTCACTAAATCACAAGGGAAGAGAACAAAAGAAGAAGGGGAAAAAAAGAGGGAGGAGATATGGGGATATATTTATATGTACAGCTGATTCAATTTGTTATAAAGCAGAAACTAACATGCCATTGTAAAGCAATTATAGTCCAATAAAGATGTTTTAAAAAAATCCAAAACAATTAACAAAATGGCAATAAGGACATACCTATCAATAATTAATTTAAATGTAAATGGACTATAAACTCAAATCAACAAATAATTCTAAATGCGTATGGAAACACAAAATACCCTGAATAGCCAAAACAATCTTAAGAAAGAAGAACAAAGCTGGAAGTATCACACACCCTGATATCAAACTATACTACAAAGCTACACTCACTAAAACAGTATGGTACTGGCCCCAAAACAGACACATAGATCAATGGAACAGAATAAAGAGCCCAGAAAAGAACACACACTCACATGGGTGATTAATTTTTTGACAAGAATATACAATGGGGAAAAGACAGCCTCTTCAATAAATTGTGTTGGGAAAACTGGACAGCTACATGAAAAGGAATCAAACTGGACTATTCTCTCACACCATGTACAAAAATAAATTTTTAAAATGGATTAAAGGTTTAAATGTAAGACCTAAAACCATAAATCTTCTAGAAGAAAACTTAGGCAGTGAGCTCTTTGACATTGGTCTTAGTAATATTTTTTGTAAATTTCTTCTTGGTCAAGGGAAACAAAAGCAAAAATAATCAAATGGGACTACATCAAACTAAAAAGCTTCCAAACAGGGAAGAAAACTATCAGCAAAATGAAAAGTCCACTTACTGCATGAGAGAAGAATTTGCAAACAATGTATCCAACAAGGGGTTAATGTCCAAAATATACAAAGAACTCACACAACTCAACATCAAAAAAATGAACAACCCAATTAAAAAATGGGCAGAGAAATAGACATTTTTTTCCCAAAGAAGACATACAGTTGTTCAACAGGCACATGAAAATATGCTCAACATCACTAATCATTACTATTCATGAATTTTGAGGTAAATCAAAACCACAATGAAATGAAGTATCACTTCACACCTGTTAGAATGTCTGTTATCAAAAAGACAACAGATAAAAAGTGTTGGCAAGGATGTGGAAAAAAGGGAACCCTCATGCACTGTTGATGGGAATGTAAATTGATGCAGCCACTATGGAAAACGGTATGGAGTTTCCTTAAAAAATTAAAAATGGACCTACCATATGGTCCAGCAATCGCACTCCTGGGTATTTATCTGAAGAAAATAAAAACATTAATTTGAAAAGATATATACACCACTATGCTCATTGCAACATTAATTACAGTAACCAGGATATGGAAGCTACCTGAGTGCCCATTAGCCAATGAGTTGATAAAGAAGATGTGACATATATATAGACAGTGGAATATCACTTAGCCATAAAAAGGAATGAAATCTTACCATTTGCAACAATATGGATGGACCTAGAGGGTATTATGCTAAGTCAAATAAGTCAGACTGAGAAAGATAAATACTGTATGATTTCACTTACATGTGAAATCTAAAATACAAACCAAATGGACAAATATAACAACAGAAATTGTTATAGGTACAGAGAACAAACAGGTGATTGCCAGAGGAGAAGAGGGTGGGGGAAGGAAATAAGTAGGGGAGGGAGATTAAGAGGTACAAACTTCCAGTTGCAAAATAAATGTTATGGGTATGAAATATACAGTGTAGGGTATATATTTAATAATTATGTAATATCTTTGTGTGGTAACGTGTAACTAGACTTATCATGGTGATCTGTTTGAAATGTATAGAAATAGAAGTCACTATGTTGTGTAACAGGAACAAACATGTTATTGTAGGTCAATTATCCTTCAAAAAGAAACAAACAAACTCATAGAAAAAGAGACCAGATTTATGGTTACCAGAGGCGGAGGGTGAGAATTGGAAGATGGCAGACAAAAGGCGCAAACTTCCAGTTATAAGATAAATAAATACTGGAGATGTAATGTACAACATAATAAATATAATTATGACTGCTGTATGTTATATATGAAAGTTGTAAGGAGAGTAAAACCCAAGAGTTCTCATCACAAGGAAAAATTTTTTCTATTTCTTTAATGTTTATACAAGATGACGGATGCTCATTAAACTTACTGTGATCATCACATCATGATACATGCAAGTCAAATCATTATGCTGTACATCTTAAATTTATTCAGTGCTGTAAGTCAATTATATCTCAATAAAACTGGAAGGAAAAAAAAGAGGTCCCAGGGAGCTCCTTCTCCCTTCTGCTACATGAGGACACAGCAATGAGAAGACGGTATCTATGAACTAGGAAGTGGACCTCACAAGGCACCAATCCCACAGCATCTTCATCTTGGACCGTCCAGTCTCCAGAAGGTGAGAAATAAATGTTTGTTGTTAAAACCACCTGTCTGTGGTATTTTTGTTAGAGCAACACAAAAGGATTAAGACAGGCATGTTTATTATCTTGATTATGGTGGTGATTTCATGGGTATATACATATGTCAAATTCATCAAAATTGATGCATGAAATATGCACATATGTCAACCATACTGTGGTGAAACTGTTTAAAAAAATTTAAGATGTCGCTACTTTGCAGTGTCTTGAGAGCTTTGAAAGATGCATGCACAATGCTCCGTGGTACGGTGTGTTGTTGGCCCCAGTTCCTCATTCCTTCTCTGCATCAGCACCCTTTGCCATGTAACTTTGTAGCGCCCTTCCGCTGTGGATGGGCGCCTGTCCCATCCCTTGACAGAAAGCATATGGCTCCCCCATATGACTTGCTTTTGGCAGGGGGATGTCAGCCGATGTGAAAGCTACTGTGATACAGATTCAGGCTGTGTGCTGAGGCTGCCTCTCGCGTCTCTACCGTTGCTATGAGAGCATGCCTGGACTGACCTTCCAGAGGATGAGAGACACGTGGAGCAGAGCTAAGTTGCTCTGGTCACCCCAGTCAAGGTCCGCCTACATTGATCAGCCAACAACTATGGACACCCCTCCCCTAGGCTTTTTTTGTGAGTCAGCCAAGATCATCAGAGCTACCTAGCCAATCCACAGCTGATCCCAAAGAAGTGAGCAAAAATGTGTTTGACGTTAGTCAATGAGGTTCTATGATTTGTGTTAGGCAATCTAACCTTGGTGATAGATAACTGATTCAAGTCCTAAAAGAAGGAACAGTTTGGGGTTATCTGAGAAGGCTTCCTGGAGGAGGTAAAGCAAGTTGGGTTTAATGCTGAACATGAACTGGCCAGGGGAATGACAAGGGGAGGGCAAAAGAGCAGAGACGAGCAAAAGTCTGTAGCCCTGGCAGACCTCAGTGCAGGAAATTGGGACAATAATTCAGTGTGGCCAGAGCCAAGTGTGGTACAAGAAGGGAGAAGGGATGGAGAGAGGGGTGAGTCCTCATCATGAAGGGATTGAATGCCGGGCAAAGGCATTTTTAGGGAATAGAGTGCCATGACAGGTCTTCAGGAGGTTATGATTTTAGAGCAATGACGTGGCCAGGGCAGAGGGCAGATTGGAGCCAGCCAGATGGGAAGCTGGGGCCACAGTGCAGATGAGCAGGTGAGCAAGGGTGGCCTGAACTCTGGCTGGGACAGAGATCCCATGAGCGCCATTTGTGAGACAATGACCCCAGAGGGTTCCATGAGGCTGGTGCTTCCTTTACAGAGTTTTTCCTCATTCCAGGCTCAGCTAAGCCGCACCACAGAACCCTTGGCCTGAGTCGAACTCACCTCTCACTGTGGACAATTAAGTTAAATTTTCCATCAATTTTGAATGGTTTGCTGATAGAGAAGAACTGGGCAATAGTGTTTAAGGCTCAAAGTGCAAGGGCTGCAAAGAAGAGCTTCACATGATGCTTGCAAGGTTCCTGTATTCATGAGATCCCATGTTTGCCTCCTGTGTTATTGTGAGTTAATTACATGGTGCCTAAATGCATCCCTTGATAATCAACCCACGTTTAATTAACATTACGGATTGATTAAATGGGAATGATGTGCTTATGTGACATAAGGAAGAGTGTTTGTAGGAAGGTGTAATTGGCATTGATGAGGGGAGTGGGCACATTTACAGCTTCAGCTTCTGAATGGCTTCTCCTGAACTCCCTCTAGATGAGCTTTACAGCCTGGAGAGGGGTTAAAATTTACCTAACTGCTATCTTCTAGCTATGTCTGCAGCTCCGGGCAACTTGCAAAAGCTGTCTGGTTTACGGTTTTCTCTTCTTTAAAATGGGGTAGTGATATCTCCAACGCAAGCTAGTTCTTTGCTTTCAAACTGTACCGCCCCAACCTGAGGGAAGTGCCCTCCTGTCATCTCCCCGCCACAGCCTGTAACCTCTGCAAAGGGCCCTGCTTAGTCCCTTCTGCAAAAACAGGAACCTTGTCCCTCTTCTGGGCTCGTTGTGGCCAGCACCAGTCTGCCTTGCAGTGAGTGCAAGAACAGTTCCTGGCATCAAAATCCCTTCCCGGAAGACGCAGGTCCTCTACACACAGAAAATCTGCAAAGATTCATCATCTTCTAATATTTATGCAGAAGACCAAACTATGAGACAAGGTGAGCATATGGTGCTAAAAATGCAGAATAGATTTACTGTGTCTAAGCCACAAAAACTACATTCCCATGGTGCCTTACAGGGCTGAGTGGGGAACCCAGGAAGAGGGAAAACCCACTCCTAGCTGATGGGAGATTCTGATGGGTTTTTCTCCAGTGGCAAAGAGTCATTCATGAGAATCTCAGCATCTTAGAACCTGGAAATTATCAAAAGCTAGAATCTTATGTTACTGAGTTTTAGACTCTTTAATAGAATCTTAAACTATAAAACCTAAAGTCAGATGTCAGAATCATAGGATTTTAGGATTTTAGGGACCTAAATTATCATCTTGCCCAGACATCCAGTCAACATCCAAGTCATTCATATATGTGAGAGCAAAGACTTCCAGACGGAGGGAGCAGCAAGTGCAAAGGTCCTGAGGCAGAAATGTGCTTGGTGTGTTTGAGGAATGGGAAGACCTTGCAAGACTCTGAGACTTTGGGCACCTCAGGGATAAGAGGGAGGATGCTCCCTCAGGGGTAGGCAACTCAAAGGTAGGTGCTGGGCACACAGTAGATGCTTAATAAAAGTCTGAACGTGTTCAGTTCAGGGCCCCACACAGCCAGAGGGAGCCGGACTTTGGGTGCATAGGAGAGAGGGATGGGGTGTGAGGGGATTGACAAGAAGCCAGGTTGGGATGGGGGTGTCATGGGGTGGCAAGTAAAGGTCCTGGGTGGTGTTCTCGGAGAAGAGAAGGGACTGTCAGGGGAAGGGGGTGGGCTGCAGTGGAGGCCCCCAGGTGTGGCCTGAGACCACAAGGAGGTGGCTGTGGCCAGGTAGATGGGAGTATGTTAGACAGGCCAGAACTCAAGTCCAGGCTCTATCAGGGACCCCTGTGTAAGCTTGGGCCACGGGGTCACCAGAAGAGTAAAGAATGGCCTGATAACGGGGCCTCTGCAGTACTCAGGACTCACTTCAGCAACTTGTAAACAAACTCGAGGACACTGGCTAGTGTCCTGTGGCTGCTTTTAAATGCTCTCCTGGATGGGGCAGGAGGCTTGCTGAGGGTGAGGGGGAAACAGGGTAGGGAGAGAGGCCAGGAGAGTCAAGTGGAAGGTCACCTGGGGTGTGTGCAGGTTTCTGAGGGATTCAGAGAATACAGACAAATGTCCACTGCTGGCTGGGCACCTACTGTGTGCCAGGGAGTTTACACATCCACTCATTCATTCACAACATTTCACTGAACACCTACTATGGGCCTAGCCCCAGGCTGAGACCTGGGAAGACAAGTGAGTCAACAGATGTGGTCCTACCTTCATGGGGCTCATGTCTAGGTGAAGAAGATGGGGTAAAAACCCCTCAAATAAACAATTAAGTGAAAGAGTGAAGGAGTGAGGTATGTGCCATGTAGAAAACCAACAAGGGCCAAGACGGAACTTTGCCTCCTCACTCATTCTAACAAAGCATCCTGTATTTACAAGAAGATCCCCTTCTGAACCCATTTTACAGCCAGGAAAACAGACGCAGAGAGGTGGGTAACTTGCTCGGGCAACATGCCTGGGAAGCAGCCGTGCTAGGATCCAAGCCTGCAGCGAGAATACACAGCAAGCTGTGGCTTGTCTTCCCCACCCCACCCCCCGTCCCTGGACGAGGGGGTCTCAGTGAGTGAGGGGGATGCCCTGTCACCACAGAACAGGTACTTCCCTGGGCTGAAGAGGCTGTTGGGTCGGCAAGACCTGGGTCCCAATTCTGCTTCCTTCACTCGCTTGCTCTCTGGTTCTGAGTGTGTTCCCTGATTTCCCTGCATCTCAGTTTTCTCCTCTGTAAAATGGGAATGATAACATGTACCTTAAATGGCTGTGGTGAGGATCAAATGAAAAAAGGCACATGGGCTTCCCTGGTGGCGCAGTGGTTGAGAGTCCGCCTGACAATGCAGGGGACGCGGGTTCGTGCCCCGGTCCGGGAAGATCCCACATGCTGCGGAGCGGCTGGGCCCATGAGCTGTGGCCGCTGAGCCTGCGCGTCCGGAGCCTGTGCTCCGCAACCAGAGAGGCCACAACAGTGAGAGGCCCGTGTACCGCAAAAAAAAAAAAAAAGAATAAAAGCACAAAGTACCCAGCATAGACCCGTAGACACAGTGTTAAAATGTTTCCAGGCAGGCACATTGTGTTCAAAAAGTTTGTTCCACTTATTTGGAGAAAGGCATATTTTCCCTCTCTCAGTGATTTCAGAAGGCTTTTTCTTAACCCACCCATGCAGGTGCTGGGAAGAACGTGTTGCTGCCCAGAAGCCAGAGGAGGGCAAGGCTCTAACCCCCTGCTGTGCAGGCTCAGCCAGGTTACTGAGCTTCTCTGACCTTCAGTTTCCTCACCCAAAACTGGAACATGACACCCCCAGGGAAGGCTGTTATGAAGGTTGGACGCGGTGACACAAGTTGAGGGCCTGGTGTGGAACTGGCATAGAATGGGAGCTGAATACACCGGGCTGCTTTGTTTCGCGAAAGGACTTCTGCTTTCTTTGAGCTCAGCCTTCTCTGGCTTCTAAACGCGTGGTGGGACGGGAAGAGCAGTGAGGCCAGAGTTGGAGGAGCCGGAGATTGGAGTCCCGCCTCTGCCCCAGCCTCTCTGTGCACCTTGGGTGAGTCACTGCACCTCCCGGACCCTCTGTCTCTTTGTCAATAAAACAGAGAAAATTACGTTACTCCTAAACTAGAACCATCGGCAGGACCCAGTGAACCACACGAGAGACCCCAGAAAGGAAGGCGGAACGAAGAATTCTCTGTCAAGCTGTGTGAGCAGCCTGATCGACACGTGGAGAAATAGCAGGAAGCCTTTAAGGATGCACTGAAGGCTGGAACACCGTATTCCTGAACACGTTTATGTAAATTAATTGGATCACCTGTCCTCAGCACCTTCTAATTGCAAAATGAATTAAGTTTCAAATGCTCAGCTTGTGGTCCCAGGAAGGGAAGGCAGAACGCAGGTCGGCAGGAAGCCACAGAAACGCTGCCCTTTGTGGTGGCCGCGGTGGCCCAGCTGAAGGCCCCGTAGCGCCCACCTGCTGGCCAAGACCCCATGGGATGCTGGAGGAGCCTGGGAGGTGGCTGAGACTCTGGGAGCAGACAGGCTTATGGAGTCGGAGGGTGGTGGCCTCCTAGCTTGTGAGCCGAGCAGCAGGGGTCGGACAAAGGCGTGGATGGTCCGTGGTGGTGGCCCAGCATGAATACCCCACCCCAGCACCTTTCGCTGTCTGTTTTTCTCCTCCTTGATGGCACGTCTACCACGTTCACTGCTGTGTGTTTGGGGCCGAGACGTGTGTCTGGCACACAGGAGGTGATCAACGTGAACGAGTGAATGAATGAATGAATGAATTTCAGCACAGTGAAAGGAGGGATTTTTCACAGCATCAGAGTTGTCCCTGGTGGGGTGGGCAGCTTCAGGAGGGAGGGTATCTCAGGGCTCTTAGAGGGAGGAGATGCAGACGTTGGCTGGGAGGTAGATTTGTGCTGAAAACCTTTGCCTGGCCCCGCATGTACACCCCTCCTGTCTGCTCTTCCCCGAGATTTTGGATTCCTCTCTCAGGTCGAGGCAGCGATTTGGGGTCCGTCAAACATGAGCTCAGCTCTGTTTTCTTAACTAATTCAGGAACAGCTTACTTCTTTGTGACTCCGTTTTCTCATTTGTAAGTGGGACCAAAACAGTTGCCCTTCAGTATCCGGGGGGGTCAGCTTCAGGACCCCCTCAGCCCTAGCAGACACCACAATCCAAGAATGCTCAAGTCCTTATATAAAATGGCATATTATTTGCATATAACTTATGCACATCCTCCCATACACTTTAAATCATCTCTAGATTACGTATAATACCTAATACAATGTAAATGTTATGTAAATCATTATAAGCACAATGTAAATCCTATGTACATAGCTGCTGGTGCGCAGCAAATTCAAGTTTTGCTTTTTGTAACTTTCCAGAATTTTTTAAAAAATAATTTTGACCAGCGCATGGTTGGTTGAATCCATGGATGTGGAACCTGCGGATATGGATGGTTGACTAATTCCTGAGGCTCCAGGGGCTGTGGAGAATGGGAAGGAAATACACTCTGTACAGGAAAAATGCACACACAGAGTCAATGCATATTCCCCCTGTTTCCAGAGTCTGTGAACGCACGTGGTCCGTGCTGACAGCCACAAGATGGGGGTCTGGCCACACCAGATCCCGTTGGGAAAGGAGCCTGGACATCTAGTCTCTAGTTGGCGAAACATCAGCATAGCCTGAATTAAAGTTTCCAGGTCTGAGCACCCCCAGGAGGGAGATGTGGGCCACAGAGGGGTGGCAGCGAGGGATGGGGGTAGAGGGAGGAATGCCTGATCCCCTTTTCCTCCTTCTGGGCAGCCACACTTCTCTGCTCTGCTTGGCCGCTGCATCACCTTTGGGAGAACATCTTGATCCATCAACACAAGCAGCCCACGAGGTATTCGCATATTCGGTGGGGGAAGGATAATCCAGGTGACCTGGTGCAATTCCTCTTCTGGTGTGTGAATGTGCACATGTCCTGGGTGGAGAGCCCACCCGCCTGCCTGCTGCTGAGTTCCCGTGCGGCCTGGGTTTGGCACAGGAGATGCAGGGAATATTGAGGTGATGTGGTGAGGGTGGGAGTGTCTAGCAGAAATTAGTGCTCAGGGAACTAATCCAATAAATCATCATGAACAGGGAAGGAATTGCAGCTTCTGCATCCCAGGAGCTCTTGAGTGATGGTTCCCGGATCCTCCTGCTCTGATGTTTGCCTTTCTCTGAAGGTGGTGGATGGAAAAGTACGGGTTTCCAGGCAACCACCAACATCTGTCCCTACCTGGCTCCAACTGCTATGGCCTGTAGGGGAGACACCTGGATAAACTCAAGGACTCTGCAGGGACACACTCAGCCGAGTGGAGTCACGGGGTCTGCCCACTGGAGAGTCTGGGCAGATGAGATCACAGGGGAGCTCTGTGCATTATCCATGCAGCCCCAGAGCATCCCAGAAGTACTGAGGCCTTTGAGCATGCTGCTCCAAACCTGAGCCTGACCCCCCAGATCCATCCAACCACTCACAATAGAGGGAGGAGCTTGGGAGGTAAAATCTGTGGACCTGGTCCAAGCCCCATCACCACTTCTCCTGAGCAGGTCCTGAGTCACTGTGTAAATGGGGTAGATAATGACACCAACTTCGGAAAGGAGGAGTGATCTGTAACTACCATAGCCTCCCTCCATAAAGCTCCTGGGACTCCTTTCACGGCCTCCTCACACCCTGCTTCCAGCCTGGCAGATACAGCCAGTAGTAGAGAGTATAGAGGGGAGTTTTGGAGGCTGCCAGACCTGGGCTCAAGCCCTGTCTCAGCTGTGTGACCTTTGGCAAGTTACTTAACCTCTCTGTGCCTCATTTTTCCTCACCTGTAAAATGAGGACTTATAAGCGTTCTCACCACACAGGGTGGTTACAGGCTAATGGAAGTAAAGCCAGGGACATAGCAAGTGCTCAGTAAATAGCAGCCTTCATCCTCACCATCACCACCACCACCACCATCACAATCAGCAGCATCACCACCACCATCAGCATCATCATTGTCAACACCACCACCATCACTGTCTTCTTCATTATCATCGTCATCACCACCATTGCCTTCTCTCTGCACACACTGAAATATGCAACTGGGACATGCTCCATAGTCAATTCTCTTTCCTACCATTCTATCATCAGCATTTTCCCACATCACTGAAAATTCCTCAAAAGCATGATGTTAATAGCTTCGCAATTTACCTCATTTAGATGCACCATAATTTACCTCACCATCCTCGCCTGCCAGACACTTGGAGGATTTCAGGCTTTTCTCTTATGCACATCAAGCTTTGATGAACATTCAGAGACCCATGTGCTGAGTCCTTGACCGCATCCTCAGGACAGGTTCCTGCTGCAGAATCATGGCATCCAGAGCAGCCGTGTTTCTCAGACTCGGGGTCTTGATCATCTAACCATCTTCCTGAAAGTTGTCCTGATGGATGCCCCCCAACAGCCCACACGGGTGCCCATTGCACCCCCCACAGCCCCGGCCTTCTTCCCAGCTACACAATTATCGCATCATATTCCCGGGTGTCTGGAAGCCTCACAACAGGAGCAAAGGCAGCCTGAGGAGGGCAGCTCGGGCAGGGAGTCAGAGGAGCTGGTTCTGCCCCACCTGCCCTCACCTGTCAGGTGCATGGTCTGGCCCCTCTCCTCCTCTGGGTCTCCACTTATGCACCTATTGCAATAGCTCCCCAGCTGCTCTCCCTCCCTCTAGCACTTCTAGTGCTCAGAACAGGGCCTGACACCCAGTACGTGTCCAGTGACTATCTGTTGAAACCTGAACTACCAAAGTGCACTTTATAAAGGACAACTTGAACATGTCATACTCCCAATCCCAGCCTTTGCCAGCATTCGCTTCAATGTAGTTATTTGCTTCTTGCTGCATTTCACTGCAGTGCAGTAGAGGAGTCAGTCAGCCTGGAATTTAAATCTTGGCTGTGCCACTCAGAAGCTGTGTGACCCCAAGCAAGTGACTCAACCTCTCTGTGCCTCGGTTACCCCTCTGTAACATTGGAATAATGATGCTTCTCGGTTCATAAAGTTGTGAGAATTTAACATATTCATGAGTATAAAGTGCTTAGAATAGCACTGAGCACATGTAAATGCTGCAGAAGTGTTTGTTTTTATTATCATTACTAATACACAGTCTAAGGGAGAGTCTCACTTTGGGTGAGATGTGGCTGACCCAGATGCTGAAGCCCCTGTGTCCCGGCCCGGCCCTGAGGCTCCATCCCTAGGCTCAGCTTCCCTCTGGCTGGCTTCCCTCGCAGGCATCCCACTCCTCCAGACTGACCTCACAATTCTAAATATCGGACTAGTTCGAATCCATTCCAAACCCACTAGTTGATGTCCTCGGAGTCCATGCTGAAGGCCTGCTGTCCCCAAGCCCCCAACCCCAGCAGGGCTGACCTCCACCTGACTGTAGGTCATGGGCAGTGTCACCCTGCTCCAGGCTCATGGGTCCTCCCTTCACTTTGCTGTCCTTGGAGCAATTTCCTCCATGCCTCCCTGAGCTGATGTGAGCCTCCAGAAAGGAAAGTCCTTGTGGGTTCACGAGGTGACACTCCTTCCGCTCCCTGGGCCTCCCCAGCAGGGTTCGCACGCCTTCCCCAGCTCTGGCCGCCCTGTGACGGGTGATGATGATGTCCAGTTACAGACCAGGACACTGTCCCCAAAGGGGCCTGGGAGACGCCAGCAGCCTTTTGACATGGTGTCAAATACAAGGCAGTCCCCATAGACCCCCAGGGGACCCTCAACATCCAAAGGAGTGGGGGGCCTTGTGGCGGATCTCAGGCCGCAGGGGAAGCTGGGAAAGGGGAGAAGGAGAATGTCAGCGGGCGGTGGTCAGTGGGAGGAAGCACAGGGGCCTGAGGGGCACGGCCAGCTTGTGGGCGGGGCCAGCCTGGCTCTTGGGAGGGGCCAGTACCACTTGTGTGGGTGAGGGGCAGCCTGGGGCAGAGAACTAACTGTTTTAGAAGCAGGAAATGGGATCAGAGCGTCCTTTCAGGCTCACTGATGGGGCTGCTCTGAGCTGGGAACCCAGGACCTCCCTCTGCAGAGAAGCACCCCCAGCTCTCCCCACCTCAGGGGCCTCTGCACCCTTGTCCCCTCTGCCCAGGGTCTCCCCTCCACTTCCTGCTCTGCAGCTCTGAGCACCAAGCACAGCCGTCAGCAAAGCTGTGCTTCATCACCTGTGCACTTACCTGCTTCCGTCTCCCCTGTTCGATCGTGACCCCCAGGTGACAAGGCAGGGACGGGGCTGCCTCAGTCACAGCTGTGTCCCAACTGCAAGGCGGGCACACACTGGGCCTTGGTATGTTTGGTGAATGAATGGGGACAGGAGTGACTTAATACAACTTTGGGGGAGTGATGAAGGAGATGGGGCCTCTCAGGGTTTCCAAGGGCTTTTCTGGGTTAGGAAACCCCAGGGAAGAGGAGGCTCTGTGGGGCAGACAGTGAGAGCTCTGAGGCTCCTGGCTTGGTCAGCAGCAACAAGTCTGCTGCAGTCTCCTCTTCTCCTTCCACCTTGATGGCCTCTGGCTGTGGCCTCTCACAACTTGCCTTGTTCTGCCCCTCTGGGGAATGGGGCAGATCTTCTTATGAGGGCACTAATCCCATTCAAGAGGGCTCCACCCTCAAGACTTAATTACCTCCCAACAGCCCCATCTCTAAATATCATCACACTGGGGATTAGATTTCAACATATAAATTTTGGGAGGACGCAAACATTCAGTCCATAACAATGACCATCTTCACTGCACAGATGAGAAGCTCAGAGAGGTGCAGGTACTTGCCCTCTGTCTCTGGAGAGACAAAGTCCCTGTTTGCCAGTACGAGATGCCTGCCATTTCCCAGCATTATTTATTGGTTGAGATGTTCTTGAGCCCCCTCATTTGGTGTAACATATTTGATTTGAAGCTTGGAAGGACACCATGCAGGGCCTAGAGTTGGGCTGCCTTGAGAGGAAGCTGCTCTGCTTTCTCCTGTGACATCCCTACCTCAGAACCCCCAGACACTCCCTTCTTCTTCTCATCCATAATCGTTCACTGAGCCCCTGCTGTAGACACTGGGCTGGGGCAGCTGGCGTCAGGCAGTGGAGGAACCATCTGCGGCCAGGGACAACAGTGATCCATCATGGCTCCTCAAGGCCTGGCTTAGAGGGGATGGGCTGCAGTGAAGAAGGAGGAGGGGACAAAAGAGGCCTCCAAAAGTGGAGGTGGAAACGGAATCCATCACAGACACTCCCACTGGGCTGCCTCTGATGTGGGATCACAGCCAAGCTTATCCCCTCATCCATCTCCAGTGATCAGCTCCGTGTAATACTTACCTCAAACATTCGCTGGAGAGTGGGTGTGGGTTCTAGACCCTCTGACCTGCATGTGACACTGTGCAAGTGCTGCCCCTTGTGGGGGCATCTTGATTTCTCCATCTGCACAGCGAGAAAGTTGGGGCAGCTCGGGGGTTTCTAACCTTGGTTGTGCATTAGAATGTCCCAGGGTGGTATGGAGCTTTGAAAACTACAGACACCTGGACCTCTTGCCCAGAGACTAAGATTCTGTCAGCCTGAGGCTATGTAATAGCCTGGCTATAAGTCAAGACTATGGAGTCATACAGTCCTGGACTTGAATTTTTTTTTTTTTTTTTTTTTGCGGTACACGGGCCTCTCACTGCTGTGGCTTCTCACTGCTGCAGCCTCTCCCGCTGTGGAGCACAGGCTCCGGACGCTCAGGCTCAGCGGCCATGGCTCACGGGCCCAGCCGCTCCGCGGCATGTGGGATCTTCCCAGACCGGAGCACAAACCCATGTCCCCTGCATCAGCAGGCGGACTCTCAACCACTGCGCCACCAGGGAAGCCCTGGACTTGAATCTTAAGTCTGCCTCTCACTTGCTGTGTGACTGTGGGCAAGTATCTGCACCTCTCGGAGCTTCTCATCTGTACAATGAGGATGGTCATCATTATGGACTGAAAGATTGTGTATTCCCAAAATTTATATGTTGCAATCTAATCTCCAATATGATGATATTTGGAGGTGGGGACATTGGGAAGTAATTAGGTCTTGAGGGTGGAGCCCTCATGAATGGGATTAGTGCCCTCATAAGAAGACCAGAGAGCTAGCTCACTCTCTCTTCTCCATGTGAGAATACAATAAGGAGGCTGTCTGCAACCCAGAAGAGGGCTCTCACCAGAACATGACCATACTGGCACTCTGATCTTGGACTTGCAGCCCCCAGAACTGTGAGAAATAGATGTCGGTTGTTTGTAAGCCGCACAGTCTATGGTACTTTGTTATAGCAGCCTGAACGGACTAAGAGAGCCATGGGACCTGGTACACAGGTTGTATGAGGAGGTACTGGGACAGTGAGTCCAAAATGCTCACCCAGAGGTGGGCACACAGTGGATCTCTGGTCATGTGACTTAGCTGAGCCTCAAGTCCCATCTCCCTGCCCGGCCCTCCCACTCGCTGTTCCTGCAATGTCTCCTGCCCTGGGGCCTGCAGTGGCTCTGCCTGTTCTTCCCTCTTGATCAATCTCCCCTTTTTCTTCTCCCACTTAACAAACAGCTTCACTTAGAAAGCCATCTGGGAGTATGGATGACACAAGGCACATTTTGCAGAATAAGTTTTCAGAGAGAAGAGCTGAGAAAATAAAGGCACAGCACACATTTCCAATCTTATTGGGCCCCATGCTCTGACCTTTGGAGTAAAATTGGATTTCTGTGTTGTGCACCCCCTGCTCTGCATCCCCTCCACCCCTGCAACCACATGGCCTTCCCAACATTCTGGGCTCCATCTTCATTTGTCTTTGAGAGGTCCTGTTCCCAATGTCTCCTACTGATTCCCTTCCTCAGGAAAAATTCCCTTCTCTTTCATGGAGATGGGGGAGGGGCTGCACCTGGGGCTTCCCTAACCCAAGACTCCCCCCTGCTCCTGTGTGAGCACTGACCCGCCTCGGGTAGCTGCTCTCTCTCCCTACAAGGGTCCCAGGTGAAGGTTGTCTTCTTCTGTGGCGTCTCCCAGTATAGCTATAAGACCAAACAGTGTGTGCGCTGTGAAGGAGAGACGTGTCCACAGTTGGGAATGATGGATGGACCTGGGGAGGGGTAATGAGCTCCCTGTCACTGGAGGTGTACACAGAGGATGGGTGAGCACTCAGCAGAAAAGCCTCACAGGAGGCATACTAACATAGAGGCTGGGGCATGGGCTTTAGAAGCCAAGAGATCTGGGCTGAGTCCTGGTCACGTTGATTGCAAGGTGTCTGACCTTCAGCAATGATTTATACTCACCAAGCCTGGGTTTCTTCATCTGGAAAATCAGGCAAAACAAGTTTCTACTTCCCAAGGTTGTTAAGGAGACAAAAGGACATAATGTGTGCAAAGCACTGAACATGGAGTGCAGATTGTCATTACCAGGAGGAGGAACTGGCCAGCATTTTGACACTCAAGCAACTTATGATTCAAAAGTTCTGTGATTTAAAAAACCTAAATCTCTGAGATTCTGTAATTCAGCTCCCCTAAGATGATAAGACTTTATAAGATCTTAAGGCTTCAAGACAGTGTGGTGGTGTTATTCTTCCCATCTAATGCTCTTAGGAACCTGAGGCTTTGTGATTCCAGATTCACTCTCCATTCCCCAGCATTGGAGCCTGTCTCAGCCCCTGCAGGTGGTCGGAGGTCTGAGACATCTCCTTGGCCCTCTCCCCTCCCTCCCTCTTCCCTCTTGCAGTCTTGTGTCTTGATTCCCACCAGTCCTACTTCTTCTCTTCCATCCCCTTTGCGCAAATCCAGCACCTTTACCCCAGATTCACCAGGTCCCGCTGCCCCAGTCCCATGTCCTGCATTTCCCACCTCCACACCTGTTCCCCCCGCACTTCCCCATCTCCGCATCCCCACCCTACCTTCCAGGCCAAGTTTGAAAGTTGAACTTGGTGAGGCCCCCTCAACTCCCAGTGGAAATCAATGTTGTACTTCTCAGTGTTTCCAGAGCACTTGGTCTAAACCACGATCACAGCAGTTATCTGTTTGACCTCTTACTACTGTGGGGAGGAGACTTCTTCCCTCACTCTATGCTAGACTCACCTCTGAGGCCCCTCCGAGAACTCTCCACAATCTCCCAGAGCTCCTTTTACCTCTCTGACCTTCCTCTGTCTCTCCTCGTTCTTACACACTGGTACCTGCTCTGGAATGAATTATGCCCTCCACCCAAATCATATGTTGAAGCCCTCACCCCCAATGGGATGGTATTAGGAGATGCACCCTTTGGAAAGTGATTAGGTTTTGATGAGGTCATGAGCTGGAGCCCCCATGATGGGATTGATGTCTTTATAAGAAGACACCAGAGAGCTAGCTTGCTTTCTCTCCTCCAAGTGAGGACACAGGGAGAAGTCACGGTCTGCAGCCCAGAAGAGGGATCTCACCAGAACCCTGCCATGCTGGCACCCAGATCTCAGAGTTCCAGCCTCCAGAACTGTGAGGATATTCACTTCTGTTGTTTAAGCCCATCTGCAGTCTGTGGCATTTTGTTCTGGCAGCCTGAGCTGAGGAAGACAGGTTTTAGTACTGAGAAGAGGTACTGCAGTAACAAATACCTAAAATTGTGGCAGCAGCTTTGGAACTGGGTAGTGGGGAGAGGTTAGAAGAGGGTTGAGGTGTGTGCTAGAAATATGGATGTTAAGGGAGATTCTGGTGAGGTCTCAGGAGGGAAGAGGAACATGTTATTGGAAACTGGAGAGAAGGCAAAATGGCAAAGAACTTGACTGAACTGTTTGTTCTGGTGTTTTGTGGAAGACAGAAGTTGCAAGTGATGAAATCATGAATTCAGCTGAGGAGATTTCTAAGCAAAGTGTTGAAGGAGCAGCTTGGTTTCTCCTGATTGCTTCGAGTGAAATGAGAAAGGAAAGAGATGAATTGAAGAGGGAATCGTTCAGCCAAAAGGAGCCAGAACTTGAAGATTTGGAGAATTCTCAGCCTCTTCACATTGCAAAAAAAAAAATAAGAGAGAGAGAAAGAAACTTATTCTGCAGAGAACTCGTGGACTTGATCAGCCATCTCTGCAGAAGCCTGGCATGGAGATGGGACTGCACTAGTGGAGACACTGCCAGCTGCAATAAAGGGGACAGAGAAGGTGAAAAGAGATGAAGGAAGGCTGTCAGATCTCTTCAGTTCTATGGGACTGGCCATAGATAGTGCAGCTGTGAACATGCACTATCTTTCAAGGACCCCAAAGGCAGTTCAGGTATCATCAGGGCTGCCACTCCTAGTACAGCCAGAGGGCACAGGCTCAGGAGGCAAGGTTGCTTCCACCTGGGTTTGAAAGGGTGGGATGGGGCCCTCACAGAGAGCTTACTGCCTGGTGCCCTGTCCAACAAAGGGACTGGGCTGCCCTGCTGAGCTGTGGGGGTGATGCTGCCACCCCAATGGACCTGGAGGGCAGAGCACTGAACCAAAGAGGATTCTTCTAGAGCCTTAAGAGCTCATGAAATCTGCCTTGCAAGGTTTTGGACTCCTTGGGACCTGCCTCCCTTTCCTTCTTTCCTATTTCTGCCCAGTGGAATGGGAATGTCTAGCCTGTGCCTGTCTCATCACTGTATTTCGGACGCACTTATCTCTTCTCACAGGTTCACAGCTGTAGAGGAATTTTGCCTCAAGATGAATCATACCTCGAGTCTCATCCATATGTGATTTAGGTGATATTTAGAGAAGACTTTGGACTTCAGACTTTAGAGTTGATGCTGGAAGGAGTTAAGAGTTTGGAGGCTGTTGGGATGGAAGGAATGTAGTTTACATTCAAGAAGGACATGAATTTGGGGGCCAGCGGTGGAACGCTTTGGACTGAATTGTGCACCCCCCCAATTCATATGCTGAATCCCTAACCCCCAATGTGATGGTATTTGGAAATGGGGCCTTTGGGAGGTAATTAGGGTTAGATGAGATCATGAGGGTGGGGCCTTTACGATGGGATCAGTGCCCTTTTAAGGGACACCAGAGAGCTCTCTCTCTTTCTCTTTGCCTTATGACACAGCAAGTAGGCAGAAATCTGCAAGCCAGGAAGAGAGCTCTCAACAGAACCCCACCATGCTGGCACCCCAATCTCAGACTTCCCAGCCTCCAGAACTGAGAGAAAATTGATTACTGCTGTTTAACATCCCCCAGCCGGTGGCATTTTGCTGTGGCAGCCTGAGCTAAGACAGTGCCTGGCTCCCCTCATGGCCCTCCTCTCTTCTCCCTCTCCCTGAGTCATCTCAGCCAAGCCTGTGGGCCCATCCCCTGCGTATGGACTAACAGCCCCTGATCTCTATCTGCTGCCACCAACCCTGCAACTATAATTAGTATTGAGAATCCCTGATGTACCACATGGCCTTGTGCTGGACACACAGTGCTGAGTTGGAAAGGCTGTCCCACCTCCTGGACCTTCCTGTATGGGGTCTCCTGTGGCCTCTCCCCCTGAGTGGCCCACGGCCTCCTGCCCCTTGACATGTTCAAAGTCTCATCCTTCCCCTTCCCCTCAAACTTGGTCCTCCCCACGGTTCCCATCTTGGTGATGCCCCCGCAACTCCCATTCACCCAAATCGGAAACAAGGGGGCATCCCTGACTCTCCTGACACCTCAGGGACCATCAGGTCCTGCGAAGTTGAACTCCTTTAACTTCTGGAGTCCCCTCCCCACATCCACCATCCCCGCTCCATCTCAGGCCCTGGGCATCTCCATCTGGCCAGAGATCGCTCCCCACCAGCCCCGCCTGGTCCCTCAGCCTCACCATGGCCCCTGCATTCCATTCTGTGACCCTGAGATGTGAGCAGGGGCGTCCCGCCCGGGGCCCCATGCTTTAGGGGCCCTGTTCCTGCCTCCTCCAGCTGTGCCTCTCCCCTCAGGGACTAGGGGGACAAGGGACAAGCTCCGGTCCCCCAACCCCAGAACTCCCTTCCTGATTGACCCGAACCTGCTTCCAGGCCTCGTGTGGCCTCCTCCGGGGTCTGCCCCGCCGAGGGTGGCCCGCACAGCCAGCACGCGCCCCCTAAACCCCAAAGTGCAGCTGTGGGTTGGGAGGTGCGGACAGAGTCTGCGGGCTGGGGTGTCGCACGCTGTGCGTGAGACCGTGGAGCGGCCGAGCTGAGGGAGGGAAGGGAAGGCGCTGGTCCAGGCCGGGTCAGGGGTCAGGGGTCAGGGGCCAGCTGTCTCTGCTCCCTACTTTCCTGGGCTCAGGAATTTGAGGAGGTAGGAGGAAAAACTTATTTGGTTTGACAGACTGTTAGTTGCTTTATAACTTTTAGATATTTAGCCCATGGGTCTGGGGCCCTCACTGGTTCTTGTGCCCCGGGCTGCACAGGTTGGGGGCGACCTGCACCCACACCCCGGCCACCACACAGTGATCGTCCCAAACCCAGGACAGTCACATTGATCCCCTGCCCCTTGCTCTTCTAGCCCCCACAGGCCTAGAGACGGCGTCTTCCTCCAATGGCAGGCCCAGCCACGTGTGAAGAGGTTCCGTGAACTGGGACTGAGCCTTGTTGTACCATGAAGACAAACAGGGCAGGTGCTCAGTGTCTATAGGGACATGTCCAGCCCGGAGCCCGCCTGCTGGGGGGAGGCAGGGGATGGCCGAGGTGCCAGAGGCTTGGCTAGGCTCAGGGACTGTGCCCGTGGGAAGAAGCGTCCTCAGGAGGTCGGTGCTGATGCCAGGGGACTGTCAGGGCCCTGCACCCTCAGGACCTCAGCTCTCCTGTCCAGAAAAGGAGCAGCTTGAGCCCAAGGCCTCTGGCGACCTTTACAAGCCCAAAGTCCGGGTGTCCGCCCCCGCCCCACCCCCCCACCAGCAGCCTCAGTTTATAGCCTTGGCAGCTGTGGTCTCTGACCCCTAAGGCTCAGGCTCCCCCTTTTCTGTTCTCACCTCTGCTGGCAGGATCTGGAGGCAGATGAAGCTGCTCCAGGAGCCTGGGTTACTCGCCCCGGGGTTCTGAAGCGGGGAGGAGTCCCTTCTACCTGCACAGTGAGAATGGTGATGGAACCGAGGATTGAGACCCAGCCTGGGCTCAGTGGACCCAGCTTTGGAGGCTGGAGCCTGGCTGAGAGCCTCTGCCTCAGGGCCTGCCTTCCCCGGCTACCTGTTTCCATGGTGACCAGAGCCCTCTGGCTGGAGCTGGGCCCCACCCCCATCCCTCCCCAGCCCACCCCACCCCTGCCCCTAGGGAGGGAATGTGCCTTTACTCCAGGTGAGAGGCGGGGGGACAACACAGCTGGGCCTGGGTGGGTGTCACAGGCTGTGACATCCATGACCAGGTGATGAGGTGACTAGAATCCAGGCATCCTCCACCCCCACTTGTTTTTGATATAACTCAGGGAGGCTTTAGGACAGGGAGGCTGATGCTTCTGCTTTTTTCTCAGCCTGTGAAGCTGAATGCACTGTCCTCTTCAGAGATGTCAGAGCACGGGTCCTGGGCAGGGCCCAGGTTTAAGTCTGTGCGCTGGGGACCCAGAAGCTGGTGAGGTCGATGGGGTCTAGAAGGGAAACTCCCGGTGGGAGTCCTGGCACCTGGGGTGGCAGCTGGCCTGTTCCTCCCTGGGCTCAGCCTGCTTCCATTCTGAGTTGACCCTGCCCTGGTTCCTGCCCACGGGTTCCTACTGATCTCTCCAAGGGGGCGGTGGGTCCCTGACAGGGTCCCAGGTGCGGCTCAGGCTTTGGAGGCAGCAGACATCCAGGTTCCAGCCCCAGCCCTTGCACACGCCTCTTCCCTTCTTTCCAGCCTCAGTTTTCTCATTTGTAGAGTGCGGATAATAAGGCCAACTTAGCAGGGTGGTCATGAGGCCAGGATTAAATGCACATTATGGAGGTGTCAGAAAATACTCCAGGGAGTGCAGCCTCCCCACTGCACACCCCATCGCCAGTCTGAGAGCCAAGCAGACACGAGGTTCTTGTCCTGGGCCTGAGCTAGGGGTCCTGACCTGCTCTCAGTTCTTTTGCAGAAAGAAACTCAGCCTTCGGGTACCAAACGTGGGAGGCACGATGCCTGCGGTGACTAAGGAGGAGAGTCAGAGCATCTCAGGAGAGGCTGCCACTGATGGGGCTCCCACAATGCACTGGGGCCCGTGCCAAGAGCTGCCCAGCATCACCCTTGGCACTCTCAGCGTCCCTGTGTGCACGTGAGGAGCCAGGGCTCAGAGAGGGCCAGCGCTTCTGTCCAAGATGCATAGGAAGGACAGAGGCAGGAACCACGTCACGTCTACCCCAAAGCTCGGCCCTTGAGGAAGAGCCTGTGTGTGCTGCTCCCATCACCGTCCTGGGCTCAGCCCCATCTTACCCCATGCCCCCTACGCTGGCCGATGTTGTCTTGGGCTCAGGACGTGCCCCCTCCTCTGGACTACTCATCTCCGCGTGGGTTGGTTCCCAGGCCAGCTGTCAGACGAGTGATGGCAGGACATCTATATTGAGGGCTGTTGACAGACACCTTTTAGCCTCAGAGAAGAGCTGCTCTGAAAGCTGAGGAAACTCTTGATGGAAAATAAAAGAGACTGCAGGTTTGGGACCTGAAAAGTCAAGGGCAAGGGCAGTTGGGCCTTGCACTTGGCAGGAGGATGGGGCATGGTGTGGGGAGGGAGCAGGGCCAGCCTTCCATAGACAGGGAGGGGGCTCTCCAGGCAGGTGGGATTTTAGAGCTGCCTGGGAGGTCCTTCCTGGTCCCAAATGCCTCAAAGGTGGCAGTGGTCGGGCAGGGCCACCAGTGGGCTGTGGGATTCATACACTTGGAGGAGCAGGCCTCTCCTGTTCCCACCTTTTACCCACACCCAGCGACACTTCTAATGTCACTGTGCCTCTGCAGAGATGTCCATAGCTCTGCCCTCATCGTTCCCTCCTCCCCTGCCTCCACTTGCCTTCATTCGGTCAATGTCCTGCTCTATCACTAGGACCTGCTGTGTGAGCCTGGATGCCCAGAGGCCCACCCACCCACCAGCACAGTCCGTCTCTGAACCCCTCTGTCCCCTCCAGCCCACTCTGTTTTCTCAATCAGCCCCCAACGTCAGCGACTGGGCATTCGCCCTTGGCGGCGCCCAGCTCCATGCTCCCCACAGCCAAGCAGGCACCGAGACCTCCTGGGGTCTCCACATCCCAGCCCCTCTGGCCTCTCCACTGCTGCTGCCCTGGTTCAGACCTGTCAACTCACGCTCCAGGGGCAGCACAGCCTCCTCTCTCCTCCCAGGCTCTAGTCTCCTTCAACGTGGACAGAAGATCATCCTAAATCTCAGACCTCATCACTTCCCTCCTTCAATGCCTTGGGTGATTCCTCTCTGCTCTGAGGATCATACCAATATTACACCGATAATACCAATGCTCCTTGGTAGGACTTCTAAGCCCATTCAGTCAATCATTTAACAGATACCTACTGAATCACTATTATGGGCTGCATACCTCTGGGCATGCAGCAATGATAACATAGTCACAGATTGCTGCCCTCACGGTGCTCACATTTCTAGTAGACAAAGACAGACAAGAAACGGTTGGGGTGTGCACAGTATGTAACACGAGGATGGGTAGGGGCTAAGGAGAACAATAAAGTGGGTAGAGGGAGAAGTTATGGGGAAGGGCTCAGAGAGGCAGAGATGGGCAGAGAGACCTCAGTGAGAAGGTACGTCTGAATAGCAGCCGAAAAGGATATGAAGGAATGAGCCTTGTGGAGATCTGGAGATGAGCATTCAGGAACAGCAAGTGCAAAGGCCCTGGGGTAAGAACGAACCTGGTGTGTTTGAGGACCAACCAGGAAGGACCTTCCCTTTCAGCCTGGCGGGGCCTCTGTGATGGTTAACTTTATATGTCAACGTGTCTGGGCTAAGGGATGCCCAGATAGCAGGTAAAATATTATTTCCAGGTGTCTGTGAGGGTGTCTCTGGAGGAGATTAGCATTTGAATAAGTAGACTGAGTAAAGAGCCCTCAGCAATGTGCATGGGCATCATCCAATAATCCACTGAGGGCTCAAATAGAACAGCAAGGCAGAGGAAGGGAAAATTCTGTCTCTGCTAAAGCTGGGACATTCATCAGTGCTGCTGGTTCTTGGGCCTTCAGACAAAGACTGGGACACCATCAGCCCCTGGTTCTCAGGCCCTTGGGTTTGGACTGGAACTATACCACCAGCTTTCCTGGGCCTCAGGCTTGCATATGGTGGATCTTGGGACTTGGCTTCCATAATCACATGAGGCAGTTTCTCATAATAAATCTCTCTCTATCTCTCTCTATATCCTATTGGTTCTGTTTCTCTGGAGAACCCTGACTAATGCAACCCCTTTGGTCTGGCTCCCCTCGCACCAGCATCCTCACCCTGTAGCCACCTCCTACCACCACCAAAATGTGCTACTCTCTCACTCCTCTGTGACTTGTGCTGTTCCTTCTTCAGAGATGCTTTTCCATGCACTCCCTCACACTCCACATTCTACAAGCGCTCCCTGAAGCTCCTCCACCCTCACCCACATAGGGCCACACCTTTCTCTATGTTTTCAAAGTTCCCTCTATCAGGCAGGCCTTGGAATCTCCCAGTCATTGCCGTTCCTCAAGTGTGCCAGGCATAATCTCACCACAGGGCCTTTGCATGTGCTGTATGCTCTCCCAGAAGCCTCAGACATTTTCATGACTCATGTCCTCACTTCCTTCAGGTCCTTACTCAGATGTCACCTCCTCAGAGGTCCCCCAGACCCTCCATCCCTTCGGTTGCTCTCTTTTCCTTCATAGCATGTACCACAACCTGGCAGAGGTGACAGATTCTCCCGCTTGTTTATCATCTGTCTCCCCAATGGACTGTGGCTCCAGGGGGCGGTAATTTATTTTGTCTGTGATGTTCACAGCTGTATCTCCAGTGGCTAGAACACACAGAGACTGATATATTTGGGGAATAAAAAATGAGTGAATGGAGGGTGTTGGTCACATGACGCTGGAAAAGCCTGTTTCTGTTCCTACCCTTCTCCCCCTGCCCAGTCACTCTGGGCTCAGCTGGGACAAGGCTCTGGCCCAGTTGCCTCTGTACCCAAGCACATGATAACATCAGCAAGTGTTTCTGCCCAAGTAAGGGAGCTGATGGATGGATGGACAGGGTGTCACCGAGAGCCCAGGGTTTAGAAATAAACCCACTCTCAGTTCTCCCATGTGTCATTTCTGACTTCCCATAAAACCCTTGGTAGAGCAGATATCAGTCACTCGAGGGGGATATTCAGGTTCAAGAAATAGAAAGCTTATGAATAAATACTTATAAATAAAAAAGCTTATAAACAAATCAAATGAACCTAATGGGCAGAGGCCCCTTCTTGCCCTGGAAAGGCAGACACGGTGCAAGGAGAGAGGGATGGAGATTTGGGAGATTTGTGTTTCTGCTGAGCGGTACCCAGGGCAGCTGAGGGCAGGGACCTGGAAAGATCTAGGATTACAGCTGCAGGTGCCCCGGAGCAGGTGGCCCCCTCCACAAGAGCTCTGGGCCTCCACTTCACCTGCCGGGAGGGTGTGACAAAAACATGCCCTGGCCAGTGCCCAGGCCTTGTCCTGCCACTGTGGGGGAGGGAGAATGAGGAGAAGCTTCCCCAAGACATCCCTCCAGGGGTCCCCACCACTGCCTCCCCCGGGGCCTCTCGGGGCAGCCAGGGACTCTTACTGCCACGTGGCTGTAGCCCTCAGCTAGGGGTGGTCACGCTGGGGAGGGATGAGGATGGTCTCCTTGCTCCTTGGTCCCTTCTCCTCCATCTGCCGTCTCTCCCCTGATGGAGGGGCGTCTCCTGCAGGGCTCTCCCCTGTGATCCTCCGGACACCCAGTTGCCTCCCACCCCTTTCTCTGCGATGCAGCTCGGGAGCCACACACACACCAGACGCCACACCAGCCTCACCCACCAGCCTGCTCCTCGTCCACCTTCCTACTCAGGAAATGGCAACTTCACCCCTCAGCTCCTCAGCCAGAAACCTGCATGCATTCATGACAAATCCTTCACCTCCACACCCATCACCCCCAAGGTGGGGCGTTTCAGCCTCCAAAACACCTCCTGGACCTGCCCCCTGCTCTCCATCCCCGCAGCACAGCTTTGGTCCAAGCTACCATGGACTTCTGCCTGGGTGACCGCCTTCACCTCTTCACTGGGCCCCCTGCTCCTGCTCCAACCTCCAGGGAGGAGCCAGAGGAGCTTCTTAAATCCCCGAACTGATCAGGCCCCTCCTTTACTTCAAAACCTTCAGCGCTTCTCGGAGAACCTTGAGTAATCCCAGCCCTGCCAGCCAAGGCCATGAGCCCCACAGGGTCTCCTGTGGGTCAGCAGCACAGGCTGCTCCTCCTCCCCCTCCTTATGCTCCCTCCTCATCACACTCTGCCCCAGTGCCCTTCCTTTGTCCCTCTGATACCCTCATTCCCACCCCAGGGCCTTTGCACATGCTGTTCCTTCTCCATAGATCACTCTGCCCCCCACTCTTCAGGTAACCAGCCTGTCTCAACTTAAATGTCAGTCCCTAAGACCCCCATCTGAGTTAGTCCCCCTCATGATCTTCCCACATCCTGTACATGGCATGCTTGGCCCCATCCTGAGGTGCAGTTGTCTATGTGGCTTTTCCTTGAAGGGCCACAATCCCCTCCTGACAGTGAGCCCCAGGAGTTCAGGCACCTTGCCTGGTGTGTTTGTCAGCCCTGCACCCAACATGAGCTCCTGTCACATGGTAGGTTCTCAGCACACAACCTGGATGAATAAATGGGACCATAAGAATGGAAAGGACATAAGAGATAAGCAGCCTGTGTTCCTTAAAAGAACAGATATAACTCAGAGTGCTGTTAATTTTCGTATGGGGGGGGGCCTGTTTTATATTTTATTTTTTGTAACTCACACTGCTTAATCAGAGCTGGTAATTACAACTCTTGTTCCTGGTTTTTGCCTCCTAGCTTCGGGCCCCGAGGGCAAGAACCATTTCATATTTAAGCAGTATTAGCTCTGCGATGCTCTCAGGAGAGCCAGAGCATGCCAGAGTGTGGAGTGTAATTCTCAGCGATGCTAATTAGATCCGAAAAGCAGCCTGGGCTCAGGGCAGGGCTGCTGGGGGTGGAGGGGACGGGTGTCCCTCTAACAAGCCAGAGAGGCCAGCACTACCTGCTCTACTGTCCATTCACATTTCCCCAAGCCCTGGTCCCCAGGGGAGAATGGAGCCATAGTCTTTCCTGGGACGCCTCTGCCAGACGTCCCCTGGAAGGAAGGACGGCAGCCGGTGCCCAGAACAAAGTGTGTTTCTGCCACCCTCCTCCCACGTGCATCTCAGGGGCTTCCTGGATCTTCTCCTAGGCGGCAGGTGGTGAGGGGTGGCAGGAGGGACTCTGGTGGGCTGCGTGGGGTGTTTCTAAATAGACAGTGTTCTCCTTTTTCCTGCTAAGGATGGGATAGGATGAACCCTCTTCTTCCAATCACATCTCTTCATTTCTACCAGTGTTCTCCACCTTTATCCTAATCACCATCAGCAGCATTATCACCATCACCATCTTACCTACCAGGTCCCAGCTGGTACTGGGCCTTAGGTGATTTGCACACATGATCAAAAACCCTGATGGAAAATTCCTGAGGCAGTATCATTGGGCCCAGTTTGCAGATGAGAAAACCAAGGCTTACAGACACCAGGCCCTGGCGAAGCCCTCACAGCTGGTGACTGGTGGGAGAGTACTTAACGAGAGAGGGTAGTAGACCCTAGTGGTTAGGAAATGAGCTTTGGCAGCTAACAAATCTGGCTTTGAGTCTGGCTCTACTGTTTACTTCAGGTGCATTTTCTTAGCATCTCCGAGCATCGATGGCCTTCTCTGTCTCATTTCCTTTGTGTCTCCCCAACAACGCCACCAGTTGGTGGTTAGATATCGTGCCCATTTGGCAGATGCAGAAACTGAGGGTCGGGACAGGGAGAGCTTTGTCCACCTTTGTGCAATTAGGACGCAGTGCTGGGACCTGGCTCAGGTCCGTCTGGAGACTTTCTCCCCTCTGTCATCCTGTCTATGCTGAACCAGCTCAGTCTTGGGGAGGATTTTTCCTCCCTGGGGTCCCTGGGACAGGCAGATTGGTTAAGGAATAAGGCACACCCTTCATATCAAGCTAGAGGGTCAGGTGGTCCACACATGTGACCCCGAGTTATGTGCAGCTGAACCTGGGCCAGCAGGGGTGGGGGCTCCACAGAGTGAGGAGGGGGTCTTGTCCTGCACATCCAGGAGCTAAGAATCTCCTCTCCCCGAGGAGGCCACATAGTGTAGGTGTTGAATCATCAGGTTCAATCATCATGTTGGAAATCTGGTTCTGCCATGTACCAGCTGTGTGTCAGCTATTTCACCTCTGAGCCTTTGTAGCCTCATTTGTAAAATGGGGCTGATACCAGAGAGTATCCACTTCACAGGGTCACGGCAAGATGGAATGAGTAACGACACAGGAAGTACTCAGACCAGCACTTTGCAAGTAGGAAGCACCCAGTTCCTACCACCCACTCTACTATATTTGGACTAATTGGCTCTGCATCCCTTCTGGAGCGTGGATCCACCCCCAGCTCCAATCTCAGCCCACACAGTGAGCTGTAAGGGGGCAGCTCTGGCCTGGAGTCAGGAGCTCAAAGTGCTCACCTTGGTTTCACCAGAACGTGTTGTGTGGCCTTGGGTGTGTTCCTCCTTCTCTGGTCCTGATTCTCCACCTCTCCTGGACTAGACAGATGGCCCTGGGGCTCCCTGGCACCTCTAAGATCCAGGTACACTGTGATCAGTCTGTACCTAGACCCACAGAGCCCTGGACCCTGGGAAGATGAAGGCAGCAGAAAAATCCACCCAGAAAAGAGAGAGAAGGGCATCCCGTTCACTGTGGCCGCTGCTCATGACCATTTCTTGAGCATTTCCTCTATGCTGTGCTGTGCTCTACAGCATTTACAGCACTTTACAGGCATTGCTTCATTCGAAACAACTCTAAGTCGGCACAATTATTATCCCCATTTTACATGTGGGGAAACTGAGGCCTTAGGTCCCATGTCATCTCATCCAGGAAGTGCTGTTAGTTCTAAAGCCCTTCTTACCGAGCGCACAGCGCTAAGTAAGATCCATACAGGTATCATTTCACGTAATCCCCAGGCCATCCCTTTGGTACATGCAGGCATCCTCAGCCTCATTTCACTGATTAGAAAACTGAGCCCAGAGAGGCTATGCCAGGACAGAGCAGCTAAGCAGGGAGGTCAGACCCACCATGATGCCCTGTCGACCATTCTCAACCACCTGCTTCCTGACTTTTCTTACCACTCTCTCTCCACGTGCCCCTCTTTCCCGTAGCTCGCCTGCTGCCTCTCTGGCTGATTCATCTCAGTCCGCTAGTCCACTCAGCTGAGTTTTCCTCCGTCTCATCTTACCTTGGACCAACCAACCCATCGTGACCGGTGCTCCTCAAAGACTTGTTCTCATTCTCATCGCTGTCTACACTCTCTCGGGACAGTCTTGTCCACACACGTGGCATCAGCTACCACCTCCAAAGCTAAGGATCCCAAACTGCCATCTCCAGGGTGGTAGAGATATGACGCTGGCTCTGTCACTTACACACAGCAAGGCCTGGGGTAGGTAGCTTCACCTCCCTGAGCCTTGGTTTTCTCACCTATAAAAGGGGGAAAATGACATCTTCCTCACTTAAAGGTCCTCTGTAATCAAATAGGTCACAGAGGTGGCTCTGACCAGCCAAAGGCCTGGTACACAATAGGTGCCTGCCCACACACACTATCTCTTTTCTTGCCATGAAATTCCCCTGAACCAAACATTTAGCCAATCCTTCTGTGGGTTCCCCAGAGGAAGCAAGGGGGCTCTTTTAGGTGGGGTGGTCAGGGGAGACCTTTATGAGGAGGTGCCATTTGATCAGAGACATGGATGAAGTCAGGGAGTGAAGCTCAGGAGTATCTGTGGGAAGAGCCTTAACAGCTAGTGCAAAGGCCCTGTGGTGGGCGTGTGCTCGGAGTGTTCCAGGGGTGTCAAGATGCTGGTGTGGCTGGAGAGGAATGAATGATGGGGAACATGGTGGGAAATGGGGGTGGAGAGGTGGGTGGCGTCAAGCCAGGAAGCATCTGGTAGACCTTAGCTGGAGGGGTGTGATGTGATAGTGGGCAATGTCACCCCTCAGGGGTCAGAAAGGATCCTAATGTGACCATAATGTGACCTTGGGACTTCCAAATGCAGGTCTCACCAGCCACGCCGCTGCTGGAATGTCCATCCCCCTGCAGAGGGGGTGAGAGACTGTCCAGAGTTGCCCCGTCTGCTGCCACACTCTCCCCTCCACACCATCCTGAGCGGCTGGGACAGAGATCGAAGGACATCTCCACTGGGAGAGGTGCATCAGAGAGCACACCCGTGCCAGCCCGCCTCCAGGCCTTTGTTCGCCATGTGATGTGTAGAGACCAGCGTGAGGGTGAGAAGTCAATGCTCACCCCACACCTGGCTCACAGTAGGTTCCCAGGAACATTGCATTCCAGTAACATATTCACAGGAAGAAAAAGCTTGGTCCCCTGGGAATGGGGTCCCTGAGATCGGTGTAGGAAATATTAAGGGGAAGGGAAGACCAGCGAGAGCCCATCACGACCTACAGACAATCCTGTCTGATCTTCCTGCTTGTTGGCTCTGCTGAGATCACCTTCCTTCCTCCCCTCCCTCCTTAGTCTCCTCCTCCTCCTTCTCTCTTTTTTCTTTCCTTCCTCCTTTCCTCCCTCCCTAGCTCCTTTCTTTCAACAAACTGTAACTAAATTTTCTCTGTGGTGTGATAACCGGTCTCAGTGGGATCCCAGGCAAATGATAATTCCAGGGTCACTTCACTCACCGTGTGATACTGCGCGGGGGCCCAAGGAGACCTGGCTGCTGCCTGGGTGGGGAGGAGAGAGAGAGAGGGGAGCGTTTTTTCCATAAGACTCTGTTCCAGGCCAAGTGCCAGGGTCTAAGAGCTCTTAAGGACCAATGAGAATGTTTAAGGTCCAGGAAAACAATTTATTTGGTTTTGAAATAAAAAAGGAAAGCTGCAAAGTTGAAATTGACAAATGTTTAATCGAATGTCTACAAAACGTAACATTTTCAACTGCTCACCTTTTCCTCCAACTCAGCTTCTGCATAGTTACATATAATTTGTATCTAGTGCGGGATGTGGGAGCACTTTAAGATGTTTGATCTGATGGGGGAAGGAGTTTCTAAAAGGAAGAGTGTCTGGGGCTGGGAAGGTCTCATGAGAGCCATGTGTGTCCCTGAGTGGCTGGGGAGCAGGAGCAGGGGGTGGGGGAGAGTGGAGACGTCACAGAGGAGGGGGCATGTGGCTGGAAGGGTGAGAGGCACTTAACCAGAAGAGAGAAGGGCGTTGCTGGGCAGGCCTGGTGGAGCCTGGCAGGCCTGAGGAACAGGACCGTTCACCGCACCTGCAGCATGAGGTGGGGTGGGGGCAGGGAGGGCCGGCGGTGCTGGGCACACGCGCTCTTTCCCTCGCGGAGTCTATCTGCGTCCTCACACCTCCGTCCCCATCATTAAAGCCCAGCTCCACTGTCATCCTCCTGGAGGCCGGGCCAGCATGGAGGCCCTAAGGCTGGCTGGGTCTTCCCACTGACCCCTCTGGCCTGGCCCTATGAACCCCACTTCTGCTCATGGGCCTCTCTCCCTGGTTTAATCATGAGGAAGCCCAGATGTGTAGAATAGGGAGAGAAAAAAATAACTCGGAAACACAAAGCAGTTCCAAATTCCCTTCTTCGGTAATTTCTGGAAACAAGTCCATTTTCCTTGTTTCTCCCCAGCGCAGTGTTTCAATGGAAACCTCCCTCATGTCCATTTAAGGGAAAGTCATGCTGTCGCAAGCCCATTTGGGGATGGCACCCATTCTCTGCCCAGCCGGAGAAGACCTCTAGGCTGTCCATGGGAACCTGAAGACCCCTGTCTTCCCAGGGCCCTCAGAGGGAAACCTGGGGTTTCCTGGGGCTGGATCTTCCACGAGCGGATCCCATCATCAGTGCAGACCTGCCAGCGTCCCCACCAGCCGCCAGGTGCAGCGGTGGGGCTCCGCTCCTCTTTTCCAGAAATGGTAAAGCTTGCTGGGGTCGAGGGCTGCAAACTTGGTAGAGGTTGGGGGGTGGGGTGGAGTGGGGGTCATCACTGGGGGAGGGGCCACCTCAAACTTGCCCGTCCAGCCAGCCTGTCCCCAACTGAGGCAAGAGCCCATCATTAGCAAATCGTGGCTTTAGGTTAAATGCTGTCTTCCCCTGGCTCTCTGGTCTTTCTTCCAAAATGCGAACTCTTTCTGACCTCTGGGGAAGTGGGTGGCTGCTTTCCCCTTGGGAGACAGAATCTCAAAGCCCTTAGGTTGGGAGTTGGAGGGCGGGGTGGGCCGGGGTGCTGTGAAAGTAGAGAAAGTGGCCCCTGGAGGCAGGGTACTCTGCCACTTCATTGCTGAACTACATTAGACAGGTGATTTAACCTCTCTGGGCCACTTCTCAACCATGCCTATCTCATGGGCTGGCATAAAAATGAGCTCAGTCACTACATGTAGAGTATTGGAGATAGCGCCTGGCAGACAGGAAGCCCACAATACGTGTTAGTGACTATAATAATAAGAGTAGTAGTACTTATAGTAATTACTTGTATTTTTGTTATTATTAGTTTATATTGTGTCAGTAGTGCCTGTTGATGCAGGGCAAGCAGGAGGCCCTCAAACCCCTCCCTGGTGTGGCCCCTCCCTCCAATCCAATCCCCTCCCCCCACCATCTTTTCAATTACACGGAGCTCCCCTCCTCCTCCCGTATTTTCTGGCCTCTCTGCCTTTGGACACGCAGTTCCCCCTGCCCGGAAGGCTCTCACACCATCTCTCCCTGGCAAGCTCTTACCCTGCCTGCATGAATCAGCTCAGATGTCACCTCCTCGGGGAGGCCAGCTCAGAGGTCCCCTCCCCCACCTCTTCTGGAAGCCCCCTGGGTTGCCAGCACCTTTTCTGGGCTCTTGCAGTAATTGACACATTCCAGGTCCCACCTGGAATCCAATCGCCCAGCACCAGCACCATCCCTTACATTCCCCAGGGCAGGGACTCCCTCCGCTGTCTTTCCATCTCTGTGTCCCTGGTCCCAGAACCCCACCTGGCACAGTGTGGGTGTCCACGAGTGATTACTAAACAAATAAACCAAGTGCATAACGTCAGGTTCTCTTGGGCCCTGAGTGACTCACCCTTTCTGAGCCTCGGTTGCCCCATCTGTAATACGGCTGTGATAATAGCCCCTGTGGGGCCCTCCCTTCCAGGAGAGCAAAGAATGCCGGCATCCTTAGGCGGCGGCACTCCAGGGCAGGGGCTGTGAAAGGGAAGGAATTCTGCTATTAAGCTCATCAATTCTAGCGTCTGGTCTATGGGGAGAAGAGCTTGCCTGGTAATTAGGGTTGTTAGGGGAGATACAGGCGGGGCTAGTATTGATGCCAGCGTCGACCTAGGGCAGCCACACCGAGGCTGCGGGCGGCAGAGGCGGGCACTGGGACGGGGCCAGGTGGGCGGGAACCTCTGCCTCATCTGTGAGGCGGAGAAGGACCAGCGTCTTCCTCCCGGTGTGGGAGGCCCCGCGGCTGTCCCGGATCCTGCCTGCAGGTGGCGCTGCAGGCTCTCGCAAGGACAGCTCAGCCAAGGATGCAGCCCTGTGCCTGGCGGTGAGAAGGGTCTGGAGAGAACAGAGCGCGCGGTTGGGGGGAAAGAGGGGCGGAGGAAGGAGGAAAGGCCGAGAGCGGGGAGAAGGGGGATATAAAGGACGGGAGGAGAGGACAGAGAGAGAGAAGTGGGGAGACCAGAGGAGGGAGGAGAGAAAATGCCAGGGCGGGAAGGCGAGCAGGAGGGGGAGAAGGAGGCTTCTTCCCATCCCAGAGGCTTGGACGAGCCCGATCCTCTCGGAATCCCCTTCCCCCCAATGCCTACAGAGGGGTCACTTCCTCCCTTACCCCCTCCGCCATCCCTGCATGGCTCCCAGTGCCCTCAGGGTGAAGCCCAGACTGCACAGGCCAGCCTCATCTGTGGTCTGACCCTGGAGGACCACCGCCCGTATTTCTCCACCTTCCCACCCCACCATTCCACCCTCACATCCCAGCCCCAGCCATGCAGCACTGCCTGCCACTTCCAAGGGTCCCGGCTCTCCCTCTCTGCCAGACCTTTGCAGGGGCCGGGTTGCTGCTGCCAGTAACAACCTTCTCCCCCATTTACCCCTCCTGCTGGCTCCCCCGTTTCTCCTCCAGGTCTCAGCATGGGCACCATCTCCTCCAGAGGGCCTTTCTGACCCCTGTCCAGGGTCAGGGTCTTCTCCCGGGCTCCCCGTCCCATCCCACATCTCCCCCCATCTCAGCACTGACCACTCTGGGTTGTGAATGATTCATCTGTTTCCCCAGCCAGAACGGGAGCTCCCTGAGGTCAGGGACATGGCCTTGGCCCCTCGGCGTCCCCTTTGTGGCCAGCCCAGGGGCTGAACAGGCACAGATGTGCAACAGACCATGCCTGTGGGATGAATGAATGATCGATGAAGGGCCGAGTGTGGGAGAAAAGGCAGAGAGAGACATGGAGGAGGAGGAAGAAAACAAAGCAGAGAAGAGATGGATTAGGAGAGAGAGAGCACTGAGGAGGGCACCCCAGCCCCCAGGTGTGAAGGACCCCCTCTTCCGTCCCCAGGGCCTCAGCACTGCCAGGTGGGGCTCTCCCTCCTGAGGTCAGCTAGACACCTGGCTCTGGACCCCTCTCAGTGTCCAGCAGTCCTTCCTTATTTTGGGGGTACAGGTAACAGAACCTGCTCAGCTGCAGGGAAAGGGTCTCTCAGGTACCCAAGGCAAACCAAACAACCAGAACTACTGAGGGAACTGGACCCAGACCAGGGAAGGGAACCAGCCAGAAGGCAGCTTGCGCTCTCTCTCTCTCTCTCTCTCTCTCTCTCTCTCTCTCTCTCTCTCTCTCTCTCTCTCTCTCTCTCTCCATGGGACTTTCTTTCTCTACCTTTCTCAGTATCCTACACACTTGGACTTTATTCATCAGCAGCTCAAATAACCAGCAGACCCAATTAGCACCTTTTCGTCTCAACCTCAGATTTATAGGAGAGATACCGCCCAGCTGGGGCAGGTGTCTGCCACAATCCAGTCCCCATGGGGTTGGGTGGAACAGGTCAGTGTCAGAGGACACAAACAGGGTTGCTGGGGGCAGTGCAAAGGACACCAGGACATGGGGGCAGGGAAGGCCACCAGCATCCTCACCACACCCTCCCTCTGGTGTCATAGGTGCAGGACCTGCCCCTTGTCAGACACTCTGAGGGGTCGTTTCACATCTTGGGCAAACATCACCTGACCAGCTCTTGTATTCCCATTTTACAGATGAGGGACCTGAGGCTCACTGCCTGTCCTCTTTCCATCCCCTGAGGCCCTAGGTTCTGTTCCTTCCTCTGCCACCATCCTGTTGAGTTTCTTTAGTCCAGCCTCTGTCTTCTGGGGCCTCAGTTTCCCCTCTGTAAAATCGGGAGATAGAGCCACGAGGCCCCTTTCAGCCCTGACACTTGGGGGATCCCTTTGCTCTACTTAGAGGCAGCCAACGGCCTCACCAAAGCTTGTGATGCATGCCCTTCTCTCCTGACGGTTCATTTGTTGTTTGGGGCCCTTGGAGAAGCCCCTAGGTAAATATTAATAATGCAGGGTTGCCTTCATGTCTGAGAAAGAGGATGAATCATTTCCTGCTTCCCTCTGGGCTCAGGATTGTAGCTGAAAATATGCTGGCTCTTTGGAGCAGCTGTAAAGAGACCTGGATTGATGGGGTCTTGTGGCTGAGGCAGAGCCATGAAAAACTTCTCCCCTGGCAGCCTTGGGGCCTGAAGCCTACTGCCCCAAAGGCATGTCTGCATGAGAAGGCTCAGCATCCTGGCTGGGTCCTGCCAAGTCCTTGATGCGTGGTTCCCTCGGCGTCTCCTGAATGTGTCTACCGGAAGGGCTGGAGGAGGCAGGTGTGCAGAGAGTCTGGTTCTCACCCCACTGAGCCTCCGGGTTCTCACCTTCCCTGGGCCCGCGCTGGCCACACGGGGATGCACCTCTGTGTCCCCACCCCGAGTGCGCTACTCAAGGGCAGGGCCCCCCAGGTTGCAGTCAGTACCCCAAGAGCTGACACAGACCTGGTGCTTTGACAGCATCTGTCCAGCTCATAATGAGCCCCTGCTCAGCCCTCTTCACCTACAAGGCATTTCCCAGAAGACACAATTGTGCTGTCTGACCTGGCTCTGACGAGAGCAGGCGAGGCCAGAGCAGACAAGCCGAAAACCAATCCAAGCTGGACCAGGTGGATTCTCTAACGGAGGGAATCTAGTTCCATCTGGGCTGTTCTCTCAGATGGAGATGTTTGTGTTCAGGAGCTGAGGGGGCCATCTTCTGTCTCCATGGAACAGCAAGAAGAGGGGCCAGCCCATTCCCTGGGCCTGTCTCCTTCCGAGGCCATTCTTCCTCCTCATCCTTGGGTTCCAGGAGATGTCCCAGTGTCACTATCATAACCCCCCTTGTCTGCTTAAGCCAGTATGAGTTGATCCTACTACACACCACCAGAATCCCGCAGATCTAGGCACACCCTGCATGTGCCAGGCTCTGCTCAGCCATTTGACCTCATTATGTCACAGCCTTCTTTTTACATCTGCCAGGTGGGCATCTCCAACCTCCCATTTTGCAGGAAACTGACATGGAGAGAGCTCAGACCCCTAGTCTAGAGTCACCAGAGCATAGTCTGATTTTCCCACAGCCCTGGGTGTATCTCCTCCCACCAGACCTTATATGATACAAACAGTTTGGGAGCCAGGGGTCCAGATGGACTTACTGGGGCCACTCCTTCCAGATCCCACCAACTCAGTCTCCGGGAGAGTGCTCACCAGGGAGCTGGGAGCTCAGTGAGTCCGCAGGACAGCCCTGAAGTCACCAGTTCTGGAGCTGGGAGATGGGCGAGGTGAAGGGGTCCTCTACCCATCGCTCTCTGAACAGGACAGGGCTCTTGCAGTCAGCTCTCTGCTCTGAGTCATTTGACTGGTCTGGGGTAATTGAAATCTCAGAGCTGTCTATTAGTCTCAAGCCACAGATGATTGCCAGGCGGCTGCAGCCCCTGCCCAGAGCAGGGACCTAACTGACCTTCCATTTTGGTCTTGCAGTTGGACCAGTGGGTTATTTTCAGGGCCAGGGTGCCTAAGACCTGACACCCCCTCCCTATTGGTCCTCCAGGCACTGAGGGTAATTGGCCACCTACTGCTGCCCTCAGGGGAGGGTGACCCCCACTCTTGGAGAGAGAGCTGTTTATAACAAGGGGCACAGGGGGAAGGGGTTCCCTGCAGCCTGTCCTGCTGACATCGTTAGGCTGGGCAGCATCGATCTCCACCTGTCCAAAGGCTGCCTTCAAAGTCAAGGGCAGAAGCAACAGAGGACCTTGGAGACTATCATCCCCAACCCCTTCATTAAACTGCTGAGGGAACGATGTTCAAGGGAGGGTAGGGACCAGCCCAGGGTCACAGGCTGAGGCTACGACCCATACAGTGTGTTATTAAGTGGATAGAGATTCCATGGAAACTACAGGCCAGACAAGACACAACACCATGGGATTCAAGGTTAATCAGGCAGACGCGGTCTGCATCCCTGGGGAAATTCACAGTGTAAGATGGGAGAGAAGCTGCTAATTCTCCGTGAACCATGGGGTGTGTGCCACAGGGGCTGAAGGTCTCAGAGTCAGGGAGGACTTCCCAGGAGAGAGAGAGAGAGAGACAGGGATAGAGAGAGAGGAGGAGGAGCAGGAGAGGTGAGCTAGGCTGTGCTGGCATCTGCACACACCAGGGGAGGGTGTTCCCAGCAGAAGGGGTGGGCACGTACAGGGTGGGCACAGCAAAGTGACTGGGGCTTGGCGAGGAGGGACAAAGGACACAGGCAGAGCGCAGAGGCCTGTGGGAGGAGCCTGCCTCACTCAGACTCCAACTCCACACCCCTTCTGGGTGGGGCTATTTCTGCAGGTGGACCCTTCCTACACCAAAGAAAGCAAGCACAGGTTAGACACTCAGGCTGCCAAGGCAGCTTTGGAGCAGTGGTTTGCCATTTGCCATTTGCCAAGCTCTCTTCACCCCTATTCTTTCATTTGGTCCTGAGCACTGTCTACACTGTGCAGATGAGGAAAACCAAGGCTCAGTTCAGGGGCCCGTCTAAGGCCTCCTAACTAGTGAGGGGAGAAAACAGAATTGAGTCTAAGCCTGTCTAATTCCCCAATTACATTTCCCCCATCCTTCGCCAGACTGCCAGGCAGGATTTTAAGTAGGGTGAATTAGGGAGGGTTTCTCCCAGGACGTGAGTTTCAATCTGATTTTGGAAACCAAAAAGGAACAGGAATCAGATGGCAGGGAAGGTGGGGGAGAGGAGAGTCCAGGTGTAGAACCAGGGGTGGGGAAGTTTCTACAGGTGCAGTCAGCTCACCAATGAGAGCAACAGTAGCTGCACTTACTTGAGCACCTACTACGTGCCCAGACTTTGCAAGCACCTGAGCCATGTCATTTCATTTACCCCATAGATGGCCCGTGACGTGGACCCTATGACAGCTGATCAGTGGTGGAGCTGGGACCAGACCAGGGCTATCTGAACAGAACCGGAGAGTGCACTGCCACACCCTAAATGGAGCTGCTGCTGCCAAAATGTCTCCCTGGCTGCGTGACCCCTGACTAGTTGCTTACCTTCTCTGTGCCTCTGTTTCTTCACCTGTAAAACAGAGATGATACTACCTATGAAAGATGAAGAAAACATTTTTGTTTATCAGAATTCTTTCTAGGAAGAGTACAAAAGAGTCTGAAAAGAGAAAGCTGTGTGATGACAAAAGCCAATACCCCCAGGGTATGGGGCCAGCTGGTGCCAAAACTTTCTAGAAGGAGAGGGTAAAACCAGTCTGCAGGAAATAAGGAGGCCTGCTTCTTCCATAGAAGGGGGTGCAGGGCAAGGGGAGAACAGCCAGAGAGGCAGTGAGTCTGTGCCTCTCCCCTCTCCCTGCAAATCTGCAATAAAGCTTATAAATTCAGAAATGCTTAGTGTGGGTGGATATTTTAGAAACCAGCGATGGAGCTGAGCTTTGCACTTGAAATAACCCAAAATGAAAGAGACCCAGCCAGGCAGACAGAAGAGCCCAACTGCAGGAGGAGGGGTCCTGGGGCTCAGGACCACCCATGGCCATAGGCTGCCCAGGGCTCAAGCCAGTTACACTCAGTTCTCCCAGGGCCAAGGGCACCCTTGCTGGCACCTGGTTTCCCTGACCTTGATAGTCGTATCCACCTTTTTGTCGTCTCCCTAACCGCCCTAAAGTCATGCTCTGCTTCATCAAATGTCGAGCCTCCCCTGGATTCCATCCTCTGCTGCCCAGCGTCTCCATTCTCACACTTTCCCTGCTGTCATCAAGTTTGCAAAGCAAGCTCTCACCTCCCATGTGAAAAGCGAAGCATGGCAAGGCAAACAGCAAAGAAGAAACAAGAAGCCCTCCCTTAACCCCAGCCCCTCCTGCTCCACCAGCTCTTTGCTGGCCTCTGCTTCCTCCCCTCCACCCTGAGCAGGTGAACTGCAGGGCGCTTTTCACCTCCTGCCCTGGCACCTTTCACGCCTCACCTACTACTGCTTTCTGACTTGTCAGGGTCACCCATAACCTTCGTGTTGCCATGTCTTGTGACCGCTTCTCTGCTGGAGGTGTATGACCTGAAGAGTCATGCCCCCTCCTTCTGGAAGTGCTCTGACTCCCTGGTACCACCTGCTTCCCTCCCAGCTGCTTGGCCCCTCTGTCTCAGTTTCCTATGCTGAACCCTCCCATCCTGACCCTCAGGGCTCAGGCGGGGCTTTCCCTGGTTGAGAGACATGCTCTTTGTTGCGGAAAGCTCATCAATTGCCGTGGATATTTTTAACAGCTTCATTGAGATGTAATTGACATATGATAAACTAAACGTATTAACAGTGACATATTTAAAGACATAATTAAAGGGCTATTTTGATAAGGTTTGACGTACGTATACATGCATGAAACTATCACTGTAATCAAAATAATGAAAATATTCACCATTCCCACAATTTTCCTCCAGGTCCTTAGTCATCTCCCCTGAAAGTCCCTTCTCTCCCCACAGGCAATCACTAATTTGCTTTCTGTCACTATAGATTAGTTTATATTTTCTAGAATACATCCATGGAATCAAACAGGATGTACTCTTTTTTGCCTGGTTTATTTCACTTAGCACAATTCTTTTTCTTTTATTTTACTTGATTTTCAATATTGTGTTAGTTTCAGGTGTACAGCAAAGTGATTTCGTTATATAGATATATATTTTTTCATATTATTTTCCAATACACGTTATTATAAGATATTGAATATAGTTCCCTAGATTTCTTTATGTGTGTGTGTGTATCAAGAGTTTATTCATTTTTCTAATGGAGTACTATTCTATTGCATGGATATACAATTTATCCACTTTTCTGTTGATGGACACTTGGGTTGTTTCCACTTTTGAGATATCACAAATAAAACTGCTGGGAACATTCGTGTGCAAGTCTTTGTAAAGACATATGTTCTCACTTCTCTTGGGTAAATAACTAGGAGGGGAGTATTTGGATCTTATGCTATATGTAAGTTTTACTTTTTAAAAAACTGCCCAACTTTTTCCCAAAGGGACTGTAACATTTTACATTCCCACCTGCAGTGTATGAGTGTTCCAATTCCTCCACATCCTCCCCAACACTTGGTATGGTCAATTTTTTTTTTTTTTCTTACTTTTAGGTAAGCAGTGTTGGGATCGATCTCACCGTGGTTTTAATTTGCATTTCTCTAATCACGAATGATATTGAGCATTTTTTTAATGTGCTTACTTGCAGCCTGTATATGGTCTTTGGTGAAGTGTCTATTCAAATCTTTTCTCCAGGTTTTTTTTTTTTTTTTTTTTTTGCGGTACGCGGGCCTCTCACTGTTGTGGCCTCTCCGGTTGCGGAGCACAGGCTCCGGACGCGCAGGCTCAGCGGCCATGGCTCACGGGCCCAGCCGCTCCGCGGCATGTGGGATCCTCCCGGACCGGGGCACGAACCCGCGTCCCCTGCATCGGCAGGTGGACTCTCAACCACTGCGCCACCAGGGAAGCCCTCTCCCTGTTTTTAATTGGGTTGTTTATTTCCTTATAACTGAGAGTTAACCAGAGTTCTTTAAATATTCTTCATACAACTCCTTTATCATATTTGCAAATATTTTCTCCCAGTCTGTGGCTTGTCTTTTCTTTCTCTTAACAGCAGTTTTTGAAGAGTAGAAGTTTTAAATTTTTATGAAATTCAATTTATCAATCTGTTCTTTAATGAATTGGGGGTTTTGGTGCCCAATCTAAGAAATCTTTGCCTGATCCCAGATTACAAAGATTTTCTCCTATGGTTTCCTCTAAAAGAGTAGAGTTTTAGGTTTTAAATTTAGGAAGTTAAATTTTGTATATGGATCAAATTTTTAAAATTTGCCTATAAACTTCCAATTATTCCAGTACCATTTGTTGAAAATACTATCTTTTCTCTACTGAATTGCCTTTCCACTTTTGTCAAAAGTCAGGTGGAAATATATGTGAGAATTTTGCTTCTTGACTCTATTCTGTTCAATTGACCTATTTGTCCATCTTGATGTCAATACCACACTGTCTTCATTATCATAACTTTATAAGTCTTGAAATCAGGTAGTGTTAGTCCTCCATCTTTTTCCTTTTTCTTATAAACTCGCTTTGCCTATTCTATGTATTCTGAATTTCCACATGAATTTGAGAATCTGATTGTAAACTTTTTCAAAAAAGGGTTCTGTTGATTGGGATTGCAATGAATCTAAGGACCAACATGGGGACTTCCCTGGTGACACAGTGCTTAGGAATCTGTCTTCCAATGCAGGGGACATGGGTTCGGGCCCTGGTCCGGGAAGATCCCACATGTCATAGAGCAACTAAGCCCATGCACCACAACTACTGAGCCTGCGCTTTAGAGCCTGCAAACCACAACTGCTGAGCCCACATACTGCATCTACTGAAGCCCGTGAGCCTAGAGCCCGTGCTCCACAACAAGAGAAGTCGCCGCAATGAGAAGACCATGCACCGCAACAAAAAGTAGCCCCCACTCGCCACAACTAGAGAAAGCCCATGCACAGCAACAAAGACCCAAAGCAGCCAAAAATAAATAATAACTTTAAAAACAAAAGGCTAAGTTCGAAGCTTTCATTAAATAAAAAAGAAAGGCCAAAAAAAAAAAAAAAGACCAACATGAAGAGAATTAACATCTTAACAATATTGAGTCTTCTGAGCCATGAACATAGTGTATCTCTATGTCTCTTTAGCCTTCTTTAATTTCTCTCAACAGTGTTTTATAGTTTTCAGGATACATATCTTCTGCCAGATTTATTTCTAAGTACTTTTTATTTTTGATGCTGTTATGAATGGTATTTTTTTTATTAATTTCAATTTTGACTGTTCATTACTAGTATACAAAAATACAATTGATTTTTGTACATCCTGCAACTTTACTAAACATACTTACTATTTCTAGTAGCTTTTAAATGGATTCCATCAGATTTTCTATGTAGGTGATCATGTCACCTGTAAGAAAAGGCAGTTTTGCTTCTTCGTTATCAATCTGGGTGCTTTTTATTTATTTTTCTTGTATTATTGCACTAGTTGGAACTTCCAGTGCAATGTTGAATACAAGCAATGAAGAGTGGACATCCCTGTCTTGTGTCTTCATCTTAGTGGGAAAGCATTCAGTCTTTTCCCATAATGTATGATGTTAGATCTAAGATTGTCATAGACACACTTCATCAGGCTGAGAAACTTCTCTTCTATTCCTAGTTTGCTGAGACTTTTCATCAGAAATCTATGTTGGATTTTGTCAAATGCTTTTTTGCCTCTATAGACTTAGGCATATGGTCTTTCCTTTTTAATTTGTTAATATAATGGATTTCTTTGATTGGTTTTTGAATGCTAAACCAATCTTGTATTTGTGGCATAACCCCCACTGAGACATGATGTATTAACTTTTTCATATGCCATTGGATTTTATTTGCTAAAATAATATTTAGAATTTTTACATGTATGTTCTTAAGGGCTATTGGTCTGCAGTTTTCCATTCTTGTAACATCTTTGCCAGGTTTTGGTATCAGGATGATGCTGGCCTCATAAAATGAGATGGGGGGTATTATTTCTATAGAAGTCATATTATTTCTTAAATGTTTGGTAGAATTTACCAGGGATGCTATCTGGTCCTAGAGTTTTCTTTATAGGAAGGTTTGTAACTACAAATTCGATTTATTGAAGAGATATAGGAATATTCAAGTTACCACTATCTTCTTGAGTGAGCTTTGGTAGTTTGGGTCTTTCAAGGAATTTGAAAGACTTCCATCTAAATTGTCAAATACATAGTCATAATGTTGTCATGAATATTCCCCTACTATCCTTTTAATATCTGTAGAATATATAGTGATGTTACCTCTCTCATTATTAGTATTAGTAATTTGTGTTTTCTCTCTTTTTTTAACTGATCACTCTGGTATATATTTATTATTTTATTGATCTTAAGGCATCAGCTTTCACTTTCATGGTTTTCTCTTTTTTTGATTTCAGTTCACTAATATCAGCTCTCATCTTTCTTATTTCCTTTTTTCTGCTTACTTTGGGTTTCATTTTCTATTCTTTTTCTAGTTTCTTAAGATGGGAACTGATGTCATTGCTTTGAGACCTCTTTTCTTTTCTAATATAGGCATTTAGTGCTATGCATTTCCCCCTAAGTACTGCTTTAGTCACATTCCATAAATTTTGATATGTTATGTTTTCTTTTTCATTTAGGTGAAAAATACCTTCTTGGGCCCCTTTCAGTTTCCATGGTCCCTGACTCACTGTGGTCCATGGGTGGAGCTGAGTGTAAATGGCCAGGAGACTGTGACCCATCACTTACTTTTCTAGTGAGTGAATCTGGAGACCTCAGTTTTACCACTGATCACATGAATGATTCCCAATGGCCCTTCCAGCTTCACTGTCCTCTGATTAGACTCAATTTAAACCACTCATTTCCTGAGTAAAAAAACAGATTCCCCCTCACCCAAGAGCTAGGTGCATCACATGTGGTCAGGGGCAAGACGGGCCTAGAACCCCTGCTCCTGGTGCCCAGAGGAGAGCCCTTTAGCACCCAAATTACAGCTTACCCAATACAGTCATTGATTAGTTCCCTCATGCCAGGCACAGTGCTAAGCTCCTCATGCATATTATCTCATTTAATCTTTATAACAGCCCCCCCCCCGGGGAGTAGGTGCAGTTCTCCTTGCCATCACAGAGATGTTTAAATCAAGGCTCAGACGTTTAAATCAAGTCTGTTGCTCCGGTTCCACCTGGAGAAGTGGAAGAGTGTGGGCTCAAATCTGGGTCTGTCTGACCCAAGGTCAGCCCCCCTCAGCCCTAGGCAGTTCATCTCTCCTTCCACTTCACCCAATTCAGGGTGTGGGCACAGTCTTGGGGATTTGGGAGCACAGGAGCAGAAGAGAAAGACCAGGAGGAAAGGGGGCAAGGCTGGTTGGAGGGGGCAGAGAGCAGGAGGGAGATGCTCTCTAATTATGAAGAAGTCTTTTGACCTTTTCATATTCGTTCAGCTCAGTAAAAGGGGTTGAACTTTGCTGCACTGCTTTTAAGTATAAATGCAGATTAATGAGGAAAATCTGCTTTGCTAAGCTTAGAAAGCATAGAGATCAAATTGAGCATGGTATTAAGTCTGTTAATGCCAACTCTCAGGGCCAGAGCCAGAACCACAGCTCGAGTCCCATGTGTGCTCCCAGCCACGTCCTCAGATCCTGCTAAGAGCAGAGGCCTTGCTGTGTTAAAGGTGAACCCCAGGGAAGGGACGGGGGAACTCAAACAGGAGTCTTTGTAGCCCACCCTCCTTTCTTTGTCTTAAGACCAGACAACTCATGACCGTGTTAAGTCTCAGCAAAGCTTATGATAGAGGTTTCCAGGGGCTGATCCTGTTGGATCCTCTGGGCCCCTCAAAGACATTGAGGAGCAGAACTCAGGCATCTAGTATAAGGGCAGGTGAGGGCAACTGGGATGCAAAAAGGCAGAGTGGGGAGAAGGAGAAGGTAGCTTCCTATTCAAATCCCACCAGCCTGGAAAACTTGGCAAAGGTGTCTCCTGTCTCTGAGCCTCAGTTTCCACACCTGTATAATGGGGCTCACCTCTCCTGCTACGAAGAGTGATGGTGAGGATTAAGTGACAGAATTCATATAAAGGGCTTGGCATCTGGTTCATCTCCTCAGTTATTCAATAAATATTTACGGATGGGCCCCGGGGAAACATCAGGCAGGAAGCAGACATGGACTGCCACTGGCCATGGACTCAATAACATCCATGAAGGCGGCTAAAGCCAGGGAAAGCCACCTAGGAGCTGGTGGGTCAGTGGCCCGAAAATTGGGTGAGCAGGGTGTGAGCCTGACTCTGCCCCTGACCTGCTATGCAACTTTCGGCAGTCACTCAACCTCTCTGAGCTTCATATTTCTTACCTGTGTAAAGGGTGAGGGTCACAGCCTAGGAGGGCTGGGTGTCTGAAGGTGTGCTCAGCCTGAATGATGTTGTGTCCATCAGAGCCTATGGTGCTAGAAGCTTCAGTACCATGGATCTATCAATGCAGTTGGGAGCTGGCAGAGGACAGGAGCAGTGATGAGAATTCTGCCCAGCATGCAACCCCAGATCACCCCCTCCACTGGAGGTCCCCCTTCAGGGAAGGGGCTGGACTCATAAGAGAGAAAACCTGATGCTTGCTCTGCTCAGGCAGGCCTACAGAACTGGGAAGACCTCCTGGATTCAAATCTGAGCTGTGTGACTTTGGGTAGGTCACTTTCCCTCTCTGAGCCTTAGATTCCTCATCTGTACCATGGGAATAGTTACACCTCACAGGGATGATGAAGTGTGTGAAAACTCAGACTCTGGTCCACCCAAGGCCTTGATTATGCATTTGTGTCCTTCCTGAGAGGGCCAGCAGTTTCTCCATCCTTTAAAACCCCATCCTCAGGAACCCAGGACAGCTTGGGGTCACAGAGACCTTCTCAGGGACCTTTCCGATGTCACCTGGCTCTGTCAGTGTGAAGAAACCGTCTCTTGACAACCTCTGTTATCACCCCCTGTTGATCATTCTCACACCCCTCCCACCCCAAGGGACTCGGCCTGCCACCAGGCCCTCAAACAAAGCTCACGTGGACGTCTGCTCTGAGCTCCAGGTGCTTTGCTGGTTTGTCAGTGATGGGTCCAGCAGCCCTGCAAGGTGGGCTTGACCCCCCTCTTACAGACGGGTAACGGGGGCCAAGAGAAGGGACTAGAGCCAGGGTTGGGGCCACTCCTGTCTGGGCTCAGAGACTGCACTGTCCCTGCGTCCACCCTCATCCCACCCGCTGCCTCTGGGCTCTGTCCCCACGAGGATCACTGGTGTCACCGAGCACTGGCTCCGGGTACCCCTGGAAGCGCACTCCGTGGGCTAAATCCTTCAGTCCTCACCCTCTGGGGTGGGGTCGTCGGGACCTAAAGATGAAGTTTCACCTGCACTGACCACCAGGTGCCACGCCGGCCACCTCACTCTGACATCTGCGTTCCTAACCCTGAGCTTCAGTGACGTACCTGCTGTGTGCTCTGTCTGGGGCAGCCTCCACCCGCCTTACACCAGTGTACTTTTCCACTGGGAAAAATACACTCTCAGTTCAAGACCAAATCAAGTGCCACCTGTTCTGGGAATCCTTCCCTGATCTCCCCTCCAGGAGCCTCCATTCGGGGAGGAGTCCCTCATGAAAGCATCAATCTTCTTCATCCTTGGGATGTGTCCATGTGTCCTTTTCACCCTCTAGACAATGGTCCCCAGAGGTGGTCCATGGTAGCATCAATCAGCCCTGATGAAGGATCTGGCTATTTAATAGAAACTGCACTGTGCTGGGGGATGCTGATTAGATACTTCTCACCCCCAACAGTCTCCGGGATCCTTTGGTTGAATCCCTTGACTCTGTGAAGGGGGGGGTGTAATCCCCAAAGTCAGGTGGGGTGGGGACCACTCATCTGCCAAGATCCCTCCTAATGAAAAATGTATGAATATTCCTTCTGCAAAGACTCTTCAATGCCCTGAACCCCTGCCACCCTCTGTCCCCTCTCCTTGTTTTATTTTCTTCACAGCCCTTCATCACCAGACAATATATGTTCATATATTTATTTGCTTATTTACTTTTCCCTGCACTAGAATGTCAGGTCAGTGGCAGAGAACTGGACCTATCCTATCCACCATGGATCCCTTGGCTAGAAGAGTACCTGCACACAGTAGGTGCTCAAACGTGCTTGTTGAGTGAAGGAACGGATAATGAATGGACAGTTAATGCCAGGGGTCTGGAGTCAAGCAGATCTGGGTTCAAGCCTTGGCTCTTCAAAGCTCCCACTTGTCCCTGCACAGGTGGCATCGCCTCTGTGAGCCTTTGTTTTCTCATCTCTATCGTGGAGCCATCAATAAAAGCTCCTGCCTCTTGAGATGTGGTTGCACTAGCTTGAGACAAGCCTTCCAGAGAGCTGAGCACAGGTCCTGGTGCTGAGGGAGCTCTCAGCAAACACTGTTCTCTCTACAGCTCCACACAAGTTGTCCTCATAGGCTTCGAGCTGGGGGGCTCAGGGTAGGTGGCTCACTTTGGAGCCTCCGTTTGCTTATATGTCACATGGAGATCATAACACCTATCCTAGAAGGTTGCTGTGAAGGTTCAGAAGGTGATGATGAAGACAGATAAACTGACGAACAGCTTCCTATGTGCTTTACCCTGGCTTTATACAAATTAGTGTGTTTCAGCTTTATTTCAACCCTAGGGGGCAGGTGCTAATATTATCTCCATTTCACACTTGCGAAGCTGAGGCACATGGCAGGGAAGTAATTGACCCCGGGTCACCAGAGGATAAGCGGTACAGGGAAGGAGATGGGGAAGAGCCACAGTGGATGCTCAGCCTACACCAGCCCCACTCAATGCCTGGAGGCCCCAGGGGCAGGGCCAGGGACTCTGCAGGAAATGGACACTTATTAAGCACTTGAGTGCCAGGAAGTGGACAGAAAGCAGAGAACAAGAGAGGCCAGACCCTGTCCTATGAAGCACATATCAGGGGAGGCAGAGGGGGCTATACCAGAAGCACAAGCTAGAATGTGTTCAGTGACAGGTAGCCACACTCACGCTATCACGCAAATTTCCATGGGGTTACTGGTCTTCTGCAGTAACTTGTTGCACGGTCACTCATACAAGGGCATCACAAAGCAGAGAGGTCTATGTACACCTTTAGCTCCTGATTTATTTAGCAAAGAGCTTCGTCCAAGTTAACGTCTTGCTGGGTGAGAAGCTGGGCAGCTCCAGAGCCCACAGTGCCAAGTGCCCAGGTGACCCTCCCAGGGGGAAGGAGGGCCAGGTTCGCCTGCAGGGAAAGGAGAGAGCAGAGGGCAGTGAGAAGGTGGGGGTAGCAGAGGGTGGGAGTGGTGCTGAGGAGACAAGGCCAGCAAGACACTGATCTTACTCCATGAGCTAATCAGGACAGGCTGTGTGTGAGACAAGAGGCAGAGACAGAGAATGCTTCCCGACCTCCCAGACAACACACACGCATGCACCCGTGCACACACTTGCACAAATACATGCACGTGCACATGTGCACACACATGGACACGCGCATGCACACATACATTCACACACTCATGTGCACACACACAGACACAAACACAGCACGTTTCTTCACGGAATGCGTCACCCTCCAATTCCACGTTTGTTGGTGTGACTATTAGATCATCGTGTACCCCCCACTAGACTGTGTGCAGGTTTGGGAAAGCAGGGATGGCTGGGGTGGGGGCATGCTCACCATTGCCTTTCCCCCAGCACATAGCAGTTGCTCACTAATCAGCCATTTGTTCACTGAACCAGTGAAAGAGAAAGGAAGCAAACCAAGTGACACGAGGCAAGGAGGGGGCTTGGTTTGGGAGGTTAGCACAGCGCTGACAGCACGTGAAGCAATGGGCTGTGCAGAGGCACGTGGCTGGGGTATTTCTGAGAGACTTCTGGGAGAAGCCCTTCACCTCATTCTTCGAGATCAAAGACTCTACTTGACACTGAAGCATCTTGTTGTTCTATTTTGTAAACAAAAATCAGCAAGGGATTTGGGACCTGGAACTCAGAGAGTGAGGGCTGGGAAGAGCCATCTCCACACTGATAGATGAACTCACTGGCTCCAGTTTTTTCAATGGCTCTCGTCACGATCACCCCCGGGCTTAGATGAGGAGTCTCCGCACTCAGCAGGGTCTCCAGTGAGCCTAATAGCAACGGGCATTTATTGAGCACTTACTGTATGCTCAGGCCTGAATTCAGCACCCCACATATACTAATCTGTTTAACCTTCACACTGACCCTTTCAGGGAAGCCCTCTCCCTGTTTCAGATGGGAGCCTAAGGCACAGAGAGATGTTGCCACTTGTCCAAAGCCTCATAGCTGCTGAGTGGAGGGTGGTGAAGCCTGGGCTCCAGAGTGACTCCAGGCTGGCTTATACACCTTCCTGTCTGAGTGACACAGCGTGTCTCTTCAAGCCTGAGATCCCTCATCTGGACAGTGAGGGCATTCAGCAGGTGCTCGATAAATGGTCCCTTTCTATGCACAGGCGTCATGGTGACCCATGAAGATGACTGAGAGCAGCCCAAGCCAGAGGGAACCTGAGTGTAGCACTGGAAGGGGCTTAGATCATTGACTCCAAAAGTCCCATTCTACAGATGAGGAAACTGAGGCCTCAGGAGGGAGTTCAGACTGCTGGGGTTGGGGTCACACCTTCCCATTCATGGGCCAGTGTTCCTTCCTCACCCACAGCTGTGGTTCAAACATTGCTTCTAAGTTTTAAAATAATAATAATCAGGGCTTCCCTGGTGGCGCTGTGGTTGGGAGTCCGCCTGCCGATGCAGGGGACATGGGTTCGTGCCCCGGTCCGGGAAGATCCCACGTGCCGTGGAGCGGCTGGGCCCGTGAGCCATGGCCGCTGGGCCTGCGCGTCCGGAGCCTGTGCTCTTCAGCGGGAGAGGCCACAGCAGTGAGAAGCCCGCGTATCAAAAAAATAATAATAATAATAATAATCAAAATAAAGGGATGAACAAGGAAGTCGCTCCCAACTGACCTGTGGGGCAAGGGCTGGTGCTCACCTGCTCGTTCTAAGAGCAGGGGGAGGAGCAGGGCTCTTCTCTAAGAGGGCAGGGCCTGTGGGGGGCCTTTCTAGAGCAGAGCCATGGGCGTGGTGCCTGCTCAGTGCCCTTCAGTAGCTCCTCACCGTCAAGCACGTGCCTCCTCTGGGACTTCATGGTCCTTCCCAGCAGCATCTCCTGACACACCCACCCCTGAAGATCACACCCTTCTCTGAACCTGCTTCACTCTCCCTCAGGGTTAGGTCAATTCACTGACAATACATTTCTAGAGCCCAACCTCTCAGATGACCAATCGTACAAACACTTATCCACAGAAGGACTAACAGACCAAATAATAATTTACCAAAAACTGTTAGAGCAACCCTTTGGTGACTGTATCCATGCTACGTGTCCATTCATCTACTCAACAGCTATTTACTGAGCACCTATTGTGTGCCCGGGCAGTGTCGCACAGGGTCAGGAGTGAAGGTCCTGAAATCTAGGGGTGAGGAAAGTTCGTTTATCCCCAAGGCTCAGATGGTGGCGAGAGGCAGCAAAAACAGCCAAGGGAGGGAAGGAAGATGGTTCTGGGACTGTTAGTCAATCTCCTGTGACCTGGGCTGGGCTGCACGAGCTGTCTGCTGCCCCACCGTCCCTCCCCACTAGCACCCTCTGCCTCTGCTCAGCAGACGCAGACTCAGGACACCCACCCAACCCAGAGAGGGGGTGGGGACGATCGGGTGGGTGAAAGGTAGTGGGGTGGGGGAAGGGTTCTGGGTGGGTGGAGGGGTGGGGGAAGGGTGGTGGGGAGGATGGTGGGGTGGGGGCAGGGTGCTGGGTGGGTGGAGGCATGGGGGAAGATGGTGGGGAGGGTGGGCTGCAGGCAGATGGAGCCTGGACTGGTTAGGAGGCGTTTGTGCCTCACGGTTGCCTAGCTGAAGGTCACAGAGACTGAGGAAGGTTTTGCTGGTGGGGTGGGACACAGCACTGGGAGGAGGCAGAGGAGAGGGTACTTGGCGATGACTGAGATGGGGTGGAGGGGTGGTGGGTCTTGATGAGAAGACCTGCAGCGCATCCAGGAGAAGCACAGGACGAGCACGTAGAGACCTGTTGCTCTCAGCCTGCTCAGCTCCTCGAATGGCCTCTCTGCTTCTCACTGGTTTCAGCGTGGCTCTCCCGCAGGGCCGGCTAGCATACAGGTTCTTGTAACTGTCAGCAGTGCTCTGATGTGGGATCCACCAGAAAACCTCCCGAGGTCCTCCTCCCAACCCTCCCGGGAGCCTCGGGTGTCCACAGTTCCAGACTGAGATGCAGATCAAACCTCCTACTGGGGTCAGGTCACAAGTGGACTAAGGCCCTTGCTTCCCTCCCTCCCCAGAGGAAGGAAACTCTACCCAGGCCCACTGCCAGGCAGTTTCCCAAGAGCTTTCTGGAGACAGGGTCCTCTGGGAGGGGTGGGGGCACAGGTCTGATTCCAAGGAATGTTCTGGGTACTTGGATGCCAAGGCCCTGCTCTCTCCTCCACCCGCTGACAGCAGTCTGCGTCAGGCCTCCATCTTCTGCCCTGAGCTTTGAGGTTGGAGCCTTTTCTGGGGCTGCATTATACTCCAAATGTGCGCTTCCTTTCCCTGGATGTTCAGAGAAACTGCCACTCTGAGCCTGGGACCTTGGGCTGTCCAAAGTGGGAGCAGAGGTGGCAGGTCCTAAACTCAAGAGGCAGGGGAGGGAGTGAGGCCCGGGGAAAGACAGTCACTGACTGCTGGTATTTTAGCCCTATATTCCTCTGGCTTTCACATCACTTCCTCCAAATCTTTTTATCATACTTCGATAACCATTTGAAAAGCTACTGGGGAGATGCAACCCTGGGAAAACAACAACAGCTGACATTTACAGCGCTCCAAACTGAGCACATCACATTCATTACCTTGTCCCAGGCTCGCTACAACCCTGCCAGGCAGGGGCTATCTCTGTCCCCAGGGTATGGAAGACGGAACTGAGATACGAAGAGGTTAAGTCATCGGCCCAAGGTCACGCTGCACTGCTCATAAGTTGTGGACCAACCTCTCCATACCCCACAATTCCCTCCCCACAGCTGCTGAAAAGGCCCTTCCTTATTACGTAAGAGGCTGAGAGGGCAGGCAACTCCTTCACGGCCACTCAAGGCATTAGTGGTTGAGCCTGCCTGGGGTTCCTCCACCTGCAGGCCACTCTGGCCACCTTTTCCTTGGGTACCATGAGGGAGGTGACTCAGAGGATGGAGGAGGCCGGACACGGGGAGGCCCAGGCAACTCTGGAGAGTGCCATGAAGATGGGCAGTGCCCACAGCAGCCAGCAAGCTGCCCAGGGACCCCGGGCTCCCTCCTTCCTCCCACCCACATGCTGCAGAGAAATACAGGCTTTGAAAATGAAAGCTCACTTGAAGTAAACAGATTAGTGGTGGTTTTGTGCTAGCATCTTATTAATTAAATGTCCTAACTACATTGAAACCCGAGCATTTAATTTAGATTTATAGGGATAATTTAAATTTATAAGACCTGCTATTACATATTAAGTACAGAAAAATGCCAATTGATTTTCACAGGTGATATTTATTGAAGTGTTAAAAAAGAAAACTACGTACAATTTAATTACCCTGGTGGTGAGCTAAGCACTGGCAGGGAGTTTAAGGTGATGGTGGGGGGAAGTGTGCCTTACTCCAGGAGCTGTTCTCTTATTTTCTGGGGGGCAATTTCATCCTCCCCTTGTTAGTCATTGAACTAGAAGTAGGCATCACACCATGAATAAGATACCCGCATCACGTGTCACGATGCAAGATGCTGTCCCAGACTCTTCTACACCATCAGCTTCAGGGCTGATGGGTAGGGTGGAGTGAAGTGGTGCGGTGGAAGCCAGGGTGGGAGTCTGGAGCTCTGGGTTCTCATCCCAGCAGGCATGGCCTTCCCTGGGACCTCGGGGCACTCACCTCAACTCTGTGTACTCGCCTCCATAGTTCAGAACAACCAGGAGGGGCATGGCTGGTGGTCTGGATGCCCCTGCGGGCTCTGATGTTTGATGAACTTAAAGGTCTGGTCCCCCATCTGGGTGGGACATTGGACGTCGTGTCCTAATGCCTTGATCTGTCTCTGTCTCTCTCATACACCCCGCAGTCTTGGGAGCTCCACTTTCATGATTCTGAAGGGGCCACATCTGCAAGGTGGCAGGTGGACACAGCGATGGTCCCGCTTCCCTCCAGGTAGAGTCAGGCCAAGCCACAGGGCGCTGTACTGAAGAAGTGAGGAAGGTGGCCCCATGTAACACAGGTGCCATGGCCTCTGAAGGCAGGACCAGGTAATTAGTCTTGCAGAAACCACACCAGGTGTTTTAAACGGAGGGATTTAATGAAAGGAACAAGTTACAAGAGTGTTGGAAGGTCTGAAGGAACCAAAGGGAAGTAGAGATAACCCAGAGGTTAGTTCCTGCATGGATTTCTAGAGCTGGGGCAACACAGGGAGGGGTAATGTAGCCAGAGCCCAGGACCACTTGCTGTGATGCTGGTGGAGATGCTGCCCCTGGGGCCACCCTTGACCTCTACCGCCAGACCCCCACCAAGGTCCACTAGAGCCCACACCCACCCACTGCTTTTGCTGAGAGAGCCCATGATTGTTGCTGAGACCACCAAGGGCCACTTCCATGCGGTGAGTGCTCCTTGGTGAGCTTCTGCGTGGGTCCTAATATTCTCACACTATATGCTGTTCTGAGAGATCCACCTACACATGTCTTCCCCAGACCTTCCTGTCACCAATCCTTCCATCCGGTTCTCTCCAGACCCTGATCATTTGGCCAAACTGTTGGCCATTGCCTGTGAATTGGGTAGATCTTTGCCTCTGGCCGTTTCCCCATTTCAGCTCAGTGGACAGAGGTATGCTGCTTGAAGACCTGTCCCCTGGGAGGGCTCCTCTTGCTTCCTGTCTTCAGGGTCATCAGCATGGCTGAGGAAGGCCACCAGTTAGCTGGTGCACTGGGGTGAATTGTTCCATCTCCACCAAAAAAAAAAAAAAAAAAAATGTCCACCCGGAACCTCAGAATGTGACCTTATTTGGAAAAGGAGTCTTTGCAGATGTAATTAAGGTAAGGATCTTAAGATGAGATCATCCTGGATTAGGGTGGGCCTGAAATCCAATGATGAATGTCCTTATAAGAGACAGAGAGGGAGGCACAGGGACACAGGGTACAGAAGGCCATGTGGAGGTGGAGGCAACTGGGAGAGGCCGGGAAGGTTCTCCCCCGGAGAGAGCATGGCTACCAAGCATCTGGTAATTTGTTACAACAGCCATAGGAAGCGAATATGGCTGGCAATGGAGAATGTTGTACGAGGTCAGTGGTGTGGATTGAGAGAAGGTGGTCATATAGCTGGAGAGGATGCTGTGAGACTCTTGTCACCTGCTCATGTGATCGACCTGTCTCCAGGATGGGCTTGAGCCCCAGTTACACATGCTACTTTCACCGGATGCTGGACAGGTGCTGAGGCCGACTCCATACCCCAGTGTTCAGGCAACACCCAGGGCCTGAACACCCAGGTTTCATGGTGACTTGGTGGCCCAGCACTCAGCAGTCATTCCATCTCTACCAGGGTCCAGTCAAAAGCCAAGAGCTATTTTCAAATGTGTGAGTTACTGGCAGGAGAAGACATGGCTTTGTACTGAACACCCAGACAGCTGTGCTGTGAGCGTCCTAGTGGGGCCTGCTGCTGAGCAGCCCTGTTTGCAGAGTTGAGGACCACTGGACGGCCTGGGCCCTGAGGCCCAGGTGTCAGGGCAGTTGGCCCTGGAGACTGGAATGGCTGCAGGACCTTTTCTAGCTCTGAGCCCCACTCAGCTTGGCCAGTTGTTCAGAAAGTGGGTCCAGGCAGCACACACGCAGGTCATGTAGGTGGCTTCCAAAGTTCAGAGCGTGCCCCCCACCCTGGGGCTGTGTCTCACCCTTAAACTGTGCCTCTCCTTCCTAATCAGTGCCTTTACCTTAGGTAAGAGACAGCGAGCTTGTGAGGTCAATTTCCGTTGCAAATCTACACCCCACAGGAGTAAATTTTAGATCTGATTTTCATTTGCATCTGACTTATGGCTGTAAAGCATAAAAGCTTCCTTAGGACAATCATAGAAGATCACTGGTTTTCTGGCCATGCTTTGCACGGAGAGTTAAAATGTCATGCTTATCATTTTCTTTCTGCAAACTTTCCAGTCCTGTCCTGTCCTGAGTGGTCATTACACACCTCTTTCCTTATAACAGTCGTCATTACCACCTCCGAGGCCAGCACAGCAGCCACTGGTCTGACAAAGGCCACTATTATGTGGACACTTCATCCCTGGCAACCACAGGGGATGATTCCAGTGACGGACCACCCCACCTGCAGTGAAGTACCAAGGGCCTGCTCTGCCTCGGCAGTGAGGTCCTCCTTCACTGTGCTCAAGCCTCGTCCAGGCAGACAGCCCAGCCCCAAACCCATCAGTGAGGGCTTGTCTCCTGCTGTCACTGCTGATAGCAAATGCTGCATCATTCAGGGCTCATTTAAGAAAAGAAAAAAGACAGAAATTCCACTAGGAATTGCAAACAGAGGGGATTTAACGCAGGGAGCTGATTATGAAGCGTTGAAAGGGCTGAAAGAGTGAAAAAGGAAGACGAGGGTATCTAGGGCTAGAGGAAAGAAAGGGAGGGGGAGGTGCTTCCGAGCTGGGGACCGCATTTCTTGCTGGCTCTGGGGGCCTTGCTGCTGCCACTGACCCTACAGATGCCAGAGCCACGCAAGCCCTCTGCAGCTACCACTGGCCACCGTTGCTGCTGCCAGTGTCATCAAAGAGTGGAGGAGCTGGCAGCCCTCTGTGCAGCCAGAATCTTCCAGAAGCAGGGACGGGATGCAGACAGCTTCTCCCCCTCTTACTTTTCCATCCTCCGCTAGCACCTTCCAATGTCCAAGGCAAACCAGAGGCAAGGGGTTCTGGGAAACAGTGTTAGGCGGGCTCCAGCATCACACAATGGTGTTAATGAAGCAGAGAGCACACAGTGAATGGATAAGCGACAAAATGACCCATACAGTGGGGTTCAGCCCTTGGACTTTGGTGCTGGTCAAGTTTCAGACTCAGCTCTGTGCCCTTGAGCACGTCATTTAAGTAAAATGGGGATAATGAGGTCCACCCCACAGAGTCATTGTATGAGTCTTTGTATGCAGGTGTCCAGGTGAGGGCCTGGCACAGAGATGCCCTCCCTCCACGGGGCTTGATATTATCAGGGTCAGCCTCATTCCCTAACTTACTCTTTGACCTTGAGCAAGTGCCTGGGCCTCTCTGGGCTCCATTTTCTCTTCTGTCAAGTGAATGGGGTTAGACTACAGGCTCACTCCAGCCCCGTGAGCTGTATGACTGTGAATCACTCCTTAAATGAGATGGACGGGCTGGGATGGCAGGAGGGCCGGAGGGAAGGGGTGACCTGGGGAGGCTTTGGCTGAGTCGGAATGTTCTGAGTGGTGCACTTCACTGGAGAATATGTTCACACATCAAACGGCTCACACTTCAGCTGCCTTAATGCTCCCTGTATCTCCCTGCTAATGTTGCCCCTGGCACTGCCAACCTGGTCTCTGTTCTCTTTGATGTGACCCCCTCTCAGCACTGCTTAGTCGACAAGAAATTGCCAGGAGCAAAGTTTTTCTGCACGCTGTGGTCCGGAAGGAAAGGGAGCCTCCAATTAAATCCTTCATGAAGATTAGATTTGTAAGCTCTGGGGCCTGAATGTCTGAGCTTTGAGGATCTTGCTGTTTGGACAGGAATTAGGAGTCTAAACCTGTTGGAACTCAGGTTCAGGAGTGCTGCAGGAGCCAGGGTCCTTGGGAAGCTCTGTAGCTTTGTTGTTAAGAGCATTTATAATCCCAAAGGGTTCGGGATCCTACTCTGCCATCTGCTAATTTACGCCAGTTACTTAAGATCTCTGTGACTCAGTTTCTTCATTTATAGAAGGGAAATAGAAATATCTTCTGTAACTGGCAGATGCACTGTTTTGGCCCAGGCAGCATCCCTTTCCACCTTTAATTTTCAGCACCCATCAATCCCACCACCTTCCTTCAGGAAACTAAGCCTCTGTACTCCCCAGGCCCTGATTTTCTGGTAGGCTTATCAATCAGTGACCCTATCTGCCCCCCGCCCCCACCTCAGAGACAGATACAAGCCTAGACTGAACCAATCATAGCACTCCATTCCCCCAGGAAATAGTGATTGGTCCAAAGAAACACATGACCAAAAGCAGGCCTATCAGAATCCTTGACCACGACTTTATATATGGCTATCCCTCTGGAGTCACTAGTTGGGGCTGCCATTGGTGATAGCTCTGCTTCACCCTCCCTCCCGCCTCATGAATAAGTCCATAGCAAAGAGAAAGATGCTCCCACACGGTCAGAAGAAAAATAGAGGTGTTGAGATAGAGAGAATGAGAGATGCGATTGGAGCCCCTGGATTCAGCTATGTCTGAAGATGTTCCCCACTATCTGTCCCAGTCGTACAAACTAGTGAAGTCCCTCTTTGGCTAAAGCAGCCTGATCCTTTTGGTTGAAAGTGTTGAAGACCCCATTCAAGCTGGGAAGTTAGTAGCTCAATCAATGCTGCCTTTTACTTCAGCCCAAGTCACTGCATGTCTTACCCTGGTGATTATCACCCTGATCTCAGATGCCTGGGGAGTGTCTGTCTCCTTCCTGAGAGCTCCTTGGGGCAGGTACAGGGTGTGATGTGTCCAGCACTGACTCAGGGCCTGCACAGAAAGTGCTCAGGAAACGTCAGATGAAGGGAGCTGTGCGTGAGTGCGTGAAGCATGAGAACACCGACCCAGGACTTCCTCCTCCTTTGGGGCCATCATCCTGCTCAGGCCCCTCCTCCTGATGCGAGAGGAAGCAGGAGGCCAGTCTGTGTTGCAGGCAGAGCCCAGGATATATCCCAGCTGACAGCCAGAGTTGGCTCAGAATCCCTGAGGGCACGTTTCTCATGAACTAGCCTGGTCCCTGCCCCTGGGGGCTCAAGAGCTACAGACAGAGAGTCCAATCCAGGAGGGAGCAGGAAGAAATACCCCCAAGCTTTCTCTCCTCCCATCCCTCACCTGCTGGCAGTGCTTCCCATTGGCTGAACCCAACAGAAGCCAGCCGGCAAGAGGCCCTGATATGGTATACACGGGTCATCCTCCCTGGTTCAGAGCTGGACAGAGGGGGCTGGAGGATAACTGGGGTATGGAGAAAAACCAGCTGCAGAGGGTTAGAAGAATATTGCCCCCAAAGCTAATGGTGTTACTTCAGAGAGCTCTTTAGAGTCTTTTTCTTTTGGTATCAGTGGAATTTTTCACAAAGATTGTGAATCATTTGTGTTATTAAGCTATTTTAAAGAGAAATCAGATGACTTCAGGCTCAAGGACAGAAACAGGGTGACCTTGACATCATGAAACCCCTCCGCCCCGGAAACTGGGTCTCAAGGTCGTACCTGAGGCTTAGCAGGTGCAAACAGGCTGCAGTGAAAGAGCAGGGTCCAGGAGCCTAGAGATCTGAGTTCAGGTTCTGCCTCAGCTCCTATCTGCAGTGTGAGCTCAGGTAAGTCTCTCTCGCTCCAGGCTTCAGTTTCCCCAGTCTGCACCAGTGATCACTAGTGGGCTTCCCAACTCCCATGGGCCAGGAGCCCTCTGAGAAGGAAGAAGTCACCACCACCTGGAGCCGGGGGGTTTTCGATTATGGGAGATGGATGACTGAACCAATTTATACAGAGGAAAATAATCCAGAAAAACGTCTCCTGGAAAACAGCTGGGAGCATTTCCAAGATGAAGAAAATGCATTGATGAGCCCTTATAATTAACATCTGCCGGGATGGGAGAGAAAATCGAGGGCCAGGTGTTTGCACAGCAGTTTGGGAGCTGGAGGAAAGGCTCTGGGAACAGGGACAAGGAGCCTGGCAGCTGGAAGTGGGGAAGAGAGACGGGCCGGGTGGCTGGGTCACAATACCAGATGTGTCTCTACTTCAGAGCATGACTTTGAACAAGCCCCTTTGCCTCTCAGGGCCACAGTTTCCTCAGCTATAAAAGGAAGGCGTTGAACACAAAAATCTCTGTGGCCCCAGGCAGCTCTGTTTCCACATCAATTGGGGATTCTGTCAGGAGGTGAAAGGTTGGAGAACAGAAGTTTTCAGCGTCTTCAGGGCTGGGGGCTCATTCCTTGTGAAGTTAGGAGCACAGGTCCACAGGCTGAATTAAAGGCTGGCCCTACTCCTTCCTGGCTCTGTAACTCTGACAAGCTCTTTTCCTTCTCTGTGCCTTGGTTTACTTCCCTGGCAAAAGGCAGTCATAGCAGTGATGTTTTAGGGTTGAAATCTACCATCTCCTATTTGTTTTCTACTTGTTCTTTCTTTGTGTATCTGCTCTCTTTTCTTTGCCTTCTTTCAGATTGATTATCATTTATGATTCTACTCTGGCTTCTGTGTTGGCTTGTTAGCTGTTTAACTCTTTGTTTTGTTATTTTAGTGCTTGTTTTAACGTTTACTGTATAGATCTTGAACCTAACACAGTCTACCGACATGACATATAGCTTAAGAACCTTACCTACATTTCACTAGTTTAAGAACTTTACAGAAGTAAGGCTCTTTTCCTACACTTGTGCTAGTGTTATCATGCATTCTACTTATACATATAAGCCCCACACTAAATTATTATTTTTGTTTAAAAGATCAATATTCTCACATGTATGTGTGAATCAATAGCTAGTTCGTCTGTATAGCTAAGTAGTATTCCATCGAATGGATACACCACCATTTGTCTATCCATTCACCTGTTGAAAGACATCTTGGTACAGTCTGGAGCAATTATGAATATGGCAGCTGTAAATATTTGTGTACAGATTTCTGTGTGAATGTAAATTTTCAATCCACTTGTGTATTCTTTTAGAAATGGGATTTCTGGATTATATGGGAAATGCATGTTTATCTTTGTAAGCAGCTCAAAGGCCCTCTTTTTATATAATTTTTTGAGATTTTATATTTATATTTGTACGATGATAACTTCCAAAAGAATTGACCAGTGTTGCTAAAATTTAATACAGAGTGAAAGGATACCAAGATATACCTTAATATTGAATTTGACTTGGAATTTCACGATGTCTATGTGAAACAAAATGTTATTTCTTGCAAATTTTCAAGTGGCTACATATTTTGATGTATAAATACAACTTATAGTAAATGAATGAATAAGAATGGTAGATATGGAAATGGAATTGGAGGAGTGGATGTAAATAAGAGCTGAAATAGAAATCTAAGGCTTGATGTATCTTCTGAGGTAAGAGAAGTAAGAGTAGATGTAGAGGGGAGAGTCCAAGATGTCCATGATGGTACCATCTATATAGTTACCTAACCAGAGCACTTTATTTTGTCATATAGATCTGAGTTATTGTCTCCTGTCCTTTTATTTCAGCCTGAAGGATCCCCTTTAGTATTTCTCATGTGGCAGCTCGACTGGGGACAAAGTCTCTCAATTTGTGTTTACCTGGGAGTGTGAAGTTTCTCTTTCATTTCTGAAGGATAGTTTTTCTGGATATAGAATTCTTGATTAGCATACTTTCTTTCAGCACTTTGTGTCATGCCATCATCTTCTGGCATTGACAGTTTTTGGTGAAGAAGTAAGTTTGATGAAACTCCTTTGTATATGATGGATCATTTCCCCTTCTTTGTTTACAAGATTCCCTCTTTGTCTTTTGACAGTTTGTCTATGCTGTATTTAAGTATAGATCTTTGAACTTAACCTGCTTGGATTTTGTTGAGCATCTTTGTTGTGTAGATGGATGGTTTTCATCAAATTTGGGAAGTTTTGGTAACTCTTTCTTTAAAAAACTTCCCCTTTCTATTTTCTCTTTCTTCTCTCCTTCTGTGACTCCTGTTATCTATATGTTAGTATGTTTGATGGTGTCACATGGATGTTTGATTCCCTATAAATTTTCTTTATTCTTTTATCTTTCCGTTCCTAAGATTCGGGTAATCTCAACTGATGTATCTTTAAGGTCACTGATTCTTTTGTCAACTCAAATCTGCTGTGTATGAGCCATTTTTTCCTCTTTTTGTGTGTGTTAAAATTTATTGTTGGAAGCGACATTTTAAATGATATAATGTGGCAACTCTGCAAATCAGATTCTCCACTTTTCAGAGTTTGTTGTGCTGATGTTTGTTTTAGTCATTGTGTGTGTGTGTGTGTGTGTGTGTGTGTGTGTGTTTAGTGATGTTTCTAAAAAGTCTGTATTCCTTGTCATGTGTAGTCATTGAAGTCTCTGCTCAGACAACTTGGTGGTCAGCTAATGATTGGACAGAGACTGCCTTAAAAACCTAGAACCAGTAAGTTTCTCAGTCTGTTGAGGGGCTCTGTGTAGGGATTAGGGCATGCCTTCAACCCTCAACTAGTTTATGACTCTGCCTTAGCCTTCACAAAGCCCCAAGGTCAGCCAAAGGTGAGAACTTAGGGCCTTCTCAGGTCTTTCCTGAGTATGTACACAGCCTTACCCATGTTCATGGCATCCTAGATTTCTGGGAATATTTCGGAGCTTTTCAAATCCTGTATGAACAGCCTACTCCCCAGTTTTGTCTTTTAAGCTTGTGGTTAGTCTACTGCTAACCCCAACTGTTGTCCACTGTCTCAGGCAATCATGAAAAATTAAACAATCATCTGTAATTGTTTTTGACAAATGCTCCCCAGGAAAAGGCTTTTTGCACTGGGCGAGTTTTGACTCAGGTAAAATAAAGACAACTTTATGAGTGAGATCTTCTAGGGAACTACTAGACAGGTCAAATAATGACAGTTTTCAAAAAATGTGACTTTGAAGATGCTCCAACCTTGTTCTGCCCCCTTCCATGGTCTGCTCTTCTCACCATGATTCTGGGATGTTGGATTTCAAGGTTACCATCATGCTAGAGAGAGTGCGATGGGACTGAAGCAAGATACAATGCTAAAAACTCACTATTCTTACTGAGATTCAACCTATTTTTTTGAATAAATTCACCCAGGATTGCTTCAAACCTGGTTTGGTTAGTTTCTAGAGTTCTGAAAAAGTCAATTCTGAGAATTTTTGCCAATTTATCCATTGTTTTACGGAAGAGAGAATTTTCAGTAGTCTTTACTATGCCATTTTCACTGATGTCACTTTTACATTGTCTTCATTAGAAACTTGCTATCATTTTAATCTTTGTCACTCACATTCTTATTTTTGTTCTTCAATGCATAACGTAATTTTTTCCTCTCTTGCTGCTTTTAACGTTTTCTCTTTTTCACACATTTTAATCAATTTGATTGTGATGTGCCTTGTCATACTTCATGTTTCTTGTGCTTGTGGTTTACTGAGCTTCTTGCGTCTCTGGGTTAATAAGTTTTGTCAGAAACTTTTTAGCCATAATTTCATTAACTTATTTTTTCTGTACTTCCACACTTCTTATCTTTCAGCGGCACCGATTACACATATTTTAGGCTCTTAAAGTTTTCCCACAGGTTATGAATGCTCTATTCAACTTTTAAAATTATTTTTTTTCTTTTGTGTTTCATTTTGGATAGTTTCTATTGCTGTGTCTTTACGCTCACAGATCTTTTCCTCTGCAGTGTATAATCTGCCATCAATCCCATCATCTGCATTTTTAAAAAAGTCTTACACTTTTAAATTTTCATCTCTTGACATTCTATTTGAATCTTTTACATCACCCATGTTTCTACTTATCACGCTAAATCTTTCCCCTAGTTTTTTGAAAATATTGAATAAATTTATAATAATCGTTTTGATGTTCTTGTCTGCTAATTCTGATGTCTGTAAGTTCTGGGTTGATTGATTTTTCTCTTCATTACAGGTCATATTGTCCTGTCTCTTTGGATTCCTGATAATTTTGGATGGTATCAGACATTGTGAATTTTACTTTGTTGCATGCTGGATATTTTTGTTTTTCTGTAAATATTCATGAGTTTTGTTCTGGGATGTAGTTAAAGTATTTAAAAAGAGTTTTATCCTTTTGGTTGTTGCTTTTAAGACTTGATAGACAGACCAGAGCAGCATTTAATCTAGGACTAATTTTTCCCAATACTGAGGTAAGATCCTTCTGAGTATTCTATTCAGTTTCTTATTAATTATGTTTTCCAAGTTGGCTGGTTGGAACAGATATTATTCCCAGTCTTGTGTGAACAACAGGGATTATTTCCTATTCTAGTCTTTTTAGATGGTTCTTTTCCCACACACACGTGCTGGTCATTACTCAGCTAAAGATTCAAAGAGTATCCTTCACAGATCTCTGGGGCTCTCTCTGTGCAACTCTCCCTTCTTCGGTACTCTGTCTTGGGAGCTCTCCCAGACTCTCAGCTCCATCTCTTCAACCCAGAGAGTCCTCCAGGCTCCATCTGGATTCCCCTATCCTGAACCATGTCTTGGAAACTCTCTCAAGACAGTAAGCTGGGCAATCACAGGGCTCACTTCATTTGTTTCCCATCTCTCAGGGATCACTGTCTTTCATTGCATGAGGTCAAGTGTCTTAAAAAGCATTGTTTTAAATATTTTGTGTGTTTTGTTTAGTTGTTTCAAGCAGGAGAGTAATTCAGTTCCTGTTACTCCATCTTGCAGAGAAGCAGAAGTCTAGGGAAATGTGCATTTTTTCCATGTACTTGAACTTTAAATCTTCCAAGCAGGGTAGATACTATAATTGTTCCCACTCTGCAGATGAGGAAACTGAGGCTCAGTTAACTTTAAGTGACACACTCCAAGTCACGCAGCCAGTAAGTTTTATGTCTGAGTCACAAACCCAAGTCTATCTAAGCCCTGAATCTCCCCTAATTGTGAATTTCCCTCCTGCCCTCACTCAGGTCTCTACTCAAATACAACACATGGCCTGTTACTTAAGGGACTTTGTTTTTGATGGAGTGCTGTGCAGAGGTTTTAGACAAGCACTGAACAGCCCAGGTTTTTATGACCACGTCCTCCCAGCATGGAGCAACCTGTTCACATGTGTTGAAATATTGCTTCACAGTCCCTCTGTGAGGGGACATTGCCCTGACACGTCCTGGTGAGAGAGGCAAAGCGGGCATGAGAGTGGGTGAGAAGTGGGTTTGCACATGCTGACAGTTCAGGGGCAGGACAAACGTGAAAGGATATAGTTGTGAAAACAGAAATAGAGACACAAATGTAGAGAACAAATGTATGGACACCAAGGGGGGAAAGCAGGGGGTGGGGATGAATTGGGAGATTGGAATTGACATATATACAATAATATGTATAAAATAGATAACTAAGAAGAACCTGCTATATAGCACAAGGAACTCCACTTCACTGTACAGTAGAAACTAACACAACATTGTAAAACAACTATACCCCAATAATACAAAAATAAATAAGTAAAAAATAAATTCAATTATATATGAAAAAAAAACCCAGAATGTCTATTCATTAGATCCTTTAAGAGGACCCTTGTTCTCACTCCAGGAGAGACAGGAGGGCACACGCAGTTGTGGGGCCTGCAGAGCACAGGAGATCCTGCAGAAAGTAGGGACAGGGGAACCCCATGGGGTCAGCAGGAATGACTGAATCTAGGGGACATGTGTGAGCAGAGGAGAGACACCTGCTCCTGGGACCTCGCTGTCCTCACCTGGGGGCAGCTCTGGAGACCCCAGGAGCCATGTCTCCACTGACAAGTGACCCACGTGAATAAGCCCCGCACAGAAGCTGGACTTGGACAGCAGCCAGGCAATGGCCTCACCCTCCTCTTCCTCAAGAGGGCTTCAGCACTGGTCTTCCACGGCATGGGAACAAATTCTGTTCGCTGGCTACTAGGTGGTGCCTTTTACTTTTTTTTTTTTTTTTTTTTTTTTTTTTTTTTTTTTTGCGGCACGCGGGTCTCTCACTCTTGTGGCCTCCCCCGTTTCGGAGCACAGGCTCTGGACGCGCAGGCTCAGCGGCCATGGCTCATGGGCCCAGCCCAGCCATTCCGTGGCAAGTGGGATCTTCCCGGACCGGGGCACGAACCCGTGTCCCCCGCATCGGCAGGCGGACGCTCAACCACTGCGCCACCAGGGAAGCCCTAGGTGGTGCCTTTTGCCTTTTGGGTATAAGGGATGGGTGGGGGGTGGATATGGGGCCACCTCTCTGCCCACCCTCTGCCCTCACAGACGCTCTCTGGGTCACCTGACATGTCTGCACCACAACTCCTCCTTCATTAAGCGTTGCTCATCCTGACTCCTCAAAGGGCCTCTCCGGGGTCCTGGGAAAAGGCCATAAATTGGTCTGGTCCTTGCTCTTTGGGGACTCCCGGATCACTGCAGGAGCAGTCAGAGAGACAGACAACTGCCCCCAGTGTTGTGAGGGCATCCCAGAGCTAGCCAACGTCATGCGGCACGTGCTGTGTGCCAGCACGGGCTACGAGCTTTACACACAGCACTGCCTGTCACCCTCCCAGCAACTCAGGTGAGTCAGAGGACACCCTTATCCTCGTTTGTAACATGAGAACATTTCCTTTGTCTATATGGTTAGACTTTTTACCCTGTACACGCATGAGGATGCAATGCATACATGAGAATGTGTTCACGTATGCCTTGGGCAATACAAAAGAAAAGAGTGCATTGCCCTAGTGGATATTAACAGTCCCTTCTGGCGCTGACTGTCCCTGGATCTTTGATTCTGGACTTTCCAAGAGTGGACCAAGTGGGATCTAGGGATGCTGAGAAGTGAGGCTATTGGAGAAGACCATGGGGGGTGCCCATTGTTGGAGGTGGAGTACATTAAGTCTTTTAGCCCCCGTGGTGGCCCTCACTCCTTGCCCAACTTCTGATAAGGCTTCCAAGCTCCTCTGATTCTGCCTGACACACAGACACGCATCTTGCCTCATTCACCACTCTTCAGACTCACAGGCGTTATTTGGGGTTTTTTGCATAGACTGTGATTCTTTATCCTTAGGGCCTTTCCAAACGCTGTACCCTTTGCCAACAATGTGTTTTATCTTTCAGGACACTTTCAGTTCCAGGAACATAAATCTGACTCCAATAGGTTTAAACAAAACAGAGCAAAAATGAGACATCTCCTGGCTCATTCATCTAAAATGTCCAAGGGTTGATAGCTTCAAGCACAGCTGAGTCCAGTGGCACAAATGATATCATTCTACAATCTCATCTTTTCACCTCTCCCCTCCTTCCCACCCTCCCTCATTCTCTCACCCCACCCCCACAAGCTTCTGTCCCTCTCTGCCTCTCTCTGATGTCATCTCCTTCTCCCCATCTTCCCCAGTCCCCAGCTAATTAAATGATACAGATACTGTGCTCTGTGTTTCATTTGCATTTGGCTCAGGGGCCATGGAGGGCCTGAAGCTGCATGTTCGTTAAACGGCTCTATGTAAAGGGATGTAATGAAGCGATTTTATTACAGCCATCATCTCGGCCCATCCTGGGAGGCAATTATGTATTCACTGGAAAGGAAGAGAGCCACAAAGCTCAGCCTCAAGTGCCTTGGGTTGGAGGGGTGAATGGGGGCCGGTGTGGAGGACTGCTCTCTCTCAGGCTCGGGAAATGGCCTGAGCTGCCTGGACCCCAGAGCTCTGGCTGGAAGGGATGGGGTAGGAAGGGAGGTGAGGCTGGGCCCAGGTGGCCCCTGCTACTGCACTGCCACCATAACCGAATGGCAGGAATCCCCACTAGCTTTGACTAGAGCCATCTTCGAGGTTCCTAACTTGGAGCCCCAGAACTCCAGGAGGTGCTTATCACAAGAGGCCCCTGAATTTACCTGGGTACCAAGCACTGTCTGTCGATGGAATAATCAACACATAACACAGCTCCCTTGTATTATACATGTGCAACTGCAATTACAGTGAGAGGGAAAGTTATTGAGAAGCATTTCTGCCTTCCTGGTGGCCTCTGTCTTGTGCATTTCCTCTGTCTTTGGGATCTAATAGTGGTGGTTGGGGCAGAAATATAACAATAGCAGCCACCATCTCTTGAACACCTACTGTGTGCTGGGCACGGAGCTTAGTGACTTCCTTGGATTATTTTATTTAATCCTTACAACACCCCTTGGAGGTAGGTACTGTATTATCCCCATTTTATGGGTGAGGAAACTGAGGCTCAGAGAATTAAGTGTCATGTCCAAAGACGCAGAGCTGGAACGTGGTGCATTGAGGATTTGATCTTAGGTCTGCCCAACACCATGGCCTCACCACTGCTCTCCACCACCTCCCACTTAAATGGAGAGCTCGTAGCACGTGGTGTCCCAACACTTCCTTTAAATGTTAAAGATAGTCCTTGTGCTCAAAAAACAAGGTGATAAGCAAATGTTTCTGCGGAAGGCTCCACTTCCTCCCCAGGGCTAACTGGGAACGGGCTATAATGCATCTGAGCTGAATGAGAAAAAGGCTGAGTATGTACCTCTGAATGGGGGAGGGGACACTTGAGGGTTGGAACCCTGTTGTGGGGCCTGATAGTCAAAGGATAAACCACCGAGGCTGAGGAGGCTCCTGGCTTGTGAATCAGGAGATGTGGGTCTGACCCATGGCTCTGCCTCTGATTCACTGAGTCAATAAATTCAACAAGTGTTAACTGAGCACCTACTATGTGCCAGGCACTCTTTCTGGCACCGGGGATACAGCAGTGGACACAGCAGTTCTTGCCCTCATGTATGTGGCATTCCAGTGAAAGGTGGACAGAGGGGGTGCTGTTTACCCATCCGTACAGAGCAGGCTAGGGTGAGGGGTCCAGGACAGCAGCACAGCCTCAAGGGTCTTCAGGGGTCAAGCAGGCATTGCAAGTGACGCACACAGGCTGCAGCGACCATGCAGACCCCAGGCTACGTCTTGGTTCCTGCTGCCTGTTGCTGGGACAATGTCTGTCTTCTGATTTTTTCTCAAAAACAGAACCCTAGATTTGTGCATGAAGTCCTCAGATTTTATATATTAGCAAATTGATGAAATGACAAAAAACATTATGTTACTAAAACTCCACCCATTTTTGTGGGTCTGGTCTGTAGGCCTCCATTTCTCAGAGATGGTTCCTCCATGACAGACAAGAGGGTCCGCCGAGACCCCAGTGCCTAGTGGGAGGGACCAGTCCTGAGCCCTCTACCTCGATGCAGGGGCCTACTTGGCTATCAGGGTCCAAGTTCCATGAAAACATGGGGCAGCTCGGGGACAGGTGGCCCTCAAGCCCCTGTGTGATGCCCACAGGGTGAGAAGACCAAGGCCTAAGAGACAGAGGGGGGCTGCTGGGATTTTTCAGGGACAGCCCAGATCTCTGTGGTCCCTCTGGGTCCTGATTAGCCTGACTCCAGAGCCCCCTCCTCCAGACCCTCTACCCTGCTGGCTGCCACAGTGCAGGGGCTGTCCTCAGACTCAGAGTCTCACCCTCATGGTTTTAAGGGGCCTGGACACACCTTCAGGAGGATGTGAATTCAGGCTGGGGTCTCTGGCTCCAGTGTGGAAGATTCCCACTCCCTCCCCATCGGCGTCTAGAATGGACCCGGGTCTGCAGAGCTAACTAGGCCAGCCACCTCTCCAGTCCCTCCTTGGTTTATTAGAACCCAGACAGGTTAAAGGGTTCTGCTGACCCCTTGGATCACAGCACAACTTTAGGCCCCAGAGGCCCCTTACTCTGCCAAGGACTGTTTGTAGACAAGATGTGTTAACTCATCAGCAGGGAAGCAGCTGCACTGCTAACAATCCCTGGGCGTGTGAACCATCTGTGCCCGGCATCCTGGCACGCAGCTGGGCCCATCCTGCTAGTGGGACCTCGTCCTTCTCTTTCCTGAGCCACAGGGACCTGGAACCTGAGAGACCGACAGGGTCTTCTCTCCCCGAGGACAGAGATGGATGCAAGTGGGCACTTAGAGGAAAGCTAGGGGGGGAGACCTGGAGGAGGTGATCTGGCAGGGAAAGGGAGACCTCAGATGGGCTAGAGGGGAGAATTCAACTTTCCTGAGCAACTGCTATGTGCCAGGTGTTTATACACGCCCCCTCATCTAAGTCTCATCATCTTTGAAGGGCAGATGTCACCAGTCCCATTGTGCGATTATACCCATTTTGCAGATGAGGAAATTGAGGCCCAGAGAGATTAAGTGACCCTCCCAAGGTCACACAGTTTGGCCATGGTGGGGCAGGGATTCACACCCAGACCCCTGGTGACCCCTAAGTCCATCTTCTTTCTAACTACACTGTCTAGGTATGCTCCTCACTGCGTGGGGGTCCCCATGGCTCCTTCACCTCTGTTGTCCCCCACCCCAAAGCCATCAGGTGAATCCCTGGGAGAGGGAAGCTTCAGTAAGTCTCAGTCTTCAACCAGGAGGGGCCAAGACCATCACTTTGGAGAAGCAAGCATTTCCCGGCAGAGTAAATCACCAGGCCTCTTAGTCTCTGCAGGTGTAGATGCTGCCCTCCTTCCCCAGGAAGTTTGTAAATCACACCTTAGACCTGGATATGCAGAATCTTCTGGGGGTAAGTGAGGCAGGAAGCAGGGGGAGGGATGCAGGGAGAAGAGCAGCGCCCCAATTCAGGCCCTGGGGGGCTTCATGGAGGGGAGCAGCACAGCATGGTGCTGAGGGACCACCACTGTTCCCACCTGCAGCCCTTGGGGAGGTCCAGACCCTTCCTGGGGCCTCTGAGAACCCTGACATTCCAGGCTCTCTGACCCCAGTGTCTGGGTATCCGAGGGCAGCTGGAGCAAAGGGTCTGGGGCTCAGGGATGGAGGCTGGAGAGGGGGCTTGGGGGTGGGCAGCAGCTCTGAGCTGAGCTCTGGGTGGGGGTGTTTGGTGGGAAGAGGCGGCTGATGGTCATGGAGGACAGGCGCAGGGAGGGGTGCTCAGCAGGGCCCTGGGCCACGGCTGCCGAGAAGAAGCCAGAGGGGCAGGACCCAGCACCCTGGCCTGGGAGTCAGAGTCTGGGTCACTTCTGCTGCTGCTGACTTGGCTGTGTGACCTTGGGCAAGTCTCTTGACCTCTCTGGGCCTCAGTTGCCTCATTTGCAAAATGAAGGTGATTGTTCCTGCTCTAGATGCTGGGCTATTGGGAGACCTCAAGGAGGTCAAGGAGAAAAAAGACAGTCAGGAGGGTCCATCCTGACCACAGGGTGTGGGGCCTGGCCACTCACCTGGATGGGGCCTGGCTCTGCTCCATTGGCCTCTGCTCCCAGCCTCCTGGTGATTGGCCAGGTCCTGGTGTCCCCGCCCCTGAGAGACCATCTGATTGGATGAGGTGGGGCTTTTAGGCAAATAAGGCTGCTCCCTCACTCCCTCACTCCCTCCCTTCCTCCCTCAAGGCCACCATCACTGGGGCCTCACACGTGCTGGCTTGAGTTTCCCCAGGAATGGCTGGAGGCTTGTAAAACATGTGATTTACTGTTTAAATGCAGGAGCCCTTTGGCATCCTCTCCCCAAGATCCATGCTGCTCTCCCAGCCCTACCACTGACCCTCCCCTTCCTAATCCCTGCCCCCTCCCCCTGCTGTGTGATTTTGGGCAAGCACTTCACCTCTCTGAGCCTCAGGCTGCTCCCCTGTTAAATGGGGATGAGAATGCCTACCTCATGGTTGTGTCCTGATTATTTACACACTCTCGTAGTCCTTAGACAAACATTTCTTGGGAGACTCCTGTGTGCCAGGCCCTGGTCTGGACACTGAGGACGCGGAGATGGACAGTGGAGAGGCCTCTGCTCTCTCGGTGCTTCCATCGTGGTGGGCTGCTGGGTGGCTGCAGCAAGGAGCTGGCGGGGAAGGTGTTTGCAAGTGGCCAAGAGCCGAGGCAATGCAGAGTGCGTGGGTGACACACCCCCAATGTCACGGGTGGGTCATCAGCAGAGCCCAGAACAAGGGGGCTACAGAGCAAACACGTGACACACCCCCTGTGATGGGACCCACCGCGGGATCCTACTGATATTTAGTCCCTCAACCCAGTGAAGTCACCTCCTTCTTTGAAGACATTCAGCTTCCCTGAGGAGCATCAGTTCACAGGTGGAGGACGAGCCCTGATTGGCTGCTTTTGTCACCTCAGGCCCAGCCAGAGGCTCTTGGGGGGTCTTTTGACTCCCTTCTCCAAGCTTCCCATTCTCCCATACGCTCCTAGCCCCAAAACTTCCTGCAGATTTACTAGGGACTGGGGGAGGGAGAGGGGGTTCTTTAGGTCTTGTTTTAGAGCCCCCATTGCCTCCCTCCCTTCCTGTCCTTCCTTCTAGAAACTCCCTCTCTACTCCGATAATTTTTAATTCTTATAATCATCGTCTGAAAAACTGGGGTCTTCTACGGGTAATTAAAATAAGATGCTGCCCCACTTAATCCATCTCTCACCTCACCTTTGAATGTGATGCTGATTTCTTAGCACACCTGGCACGAGAGCTATGAGAGGAAGCCCTTGAGGGGGCTTCATGTGGGAAGGCGGTGGCCGTGAACGTGGATGTGGAGACACATCTGGGGACCCGTGCCCGAGTGCTTGCAGAGTGCACCAGCAAGTGTGAGGGTGTGAGCATGCGCTTGCATGAGCGTGCAAGGACGGACGGGCGACTCCTGGTCCGGGGCAGCACCTGGGAGTGGGGTTAGGGGACAGATGATGGTGTGAGGGTACCTGGGGGTGGGTGACAGGGTGCAGGTCTGCCCTGGGGGTGATAGCTGGGGGGGGGCCCTGGAAGCCTGTAGGTCCCCCACTTCCTGGTTGTTTGTTTCTCCTCTCCAAACCTCTTCTCTGTCACCTGCAAAGTGGACACAGTGACCGTTCCTCCTGTGTAAGACCGTTAGGAGAATTAAGCGCGATGGTCTCTGCGCTCAGGTGGGTGCCCTGGGAGGGTTAGTTATTAGTAGTCACCCACCACTGAAGGGTGGCAAGGTGGGGGGTAACGTGACCAACCCTCCCAATTTGCCCAAGTCTGAAAGGTTCCCTGGGATTCAGGACCTTCTGGGCTAAAACCCACACAGTGGCTATCTAGTCAGGGGTAGTGTGGTGATCTCCCTGGAGACAGGGCATGACCTGTGGGTGATGAGAGGTCAGCTTGTGGAGGGCAGGCGGAAGAGCTCACCTTGGCTGGGGGCCACAGTCCCCAAGGCAGGCTTTACTTGCGGCTGCCACAAGCGTTTCCCATCTGACCCAGTGGAGAATCGTGGGCTCCTCGGTCCGAGAAGCAGTTTGTGGATAGTGGCCCGTTCAGACGGATCCCATCTGGCTCCAGCGGCACCATCCTGTGTTAGGTGGGAATCCACTGTGGAGGGTCCACAAGACTGCTGGGACCCCAGGCACCTGAATCTGTTCTGAGTCTCCCTCGGGGCTTCCCTCTGGTGTTTGGGCAGGCAGTGGTGGAGCTCTCCCGAGGCCTCAGGGAGCCTCTGTGCCGAGTGAGGTATAGTGTGCCAAGACCAATCTAGCCTCTTCTCCCGCCCCCAGTGCTCATCGAGGGAGCTTAGGACCCTCTAAGGGAGGGGACCACCAAGCCCTGTAGGAACCTCAGCCCCAAGGGAGAGGGGAAGGCACAGACATTCCTGAGCACTTACTATGTGCTAAACACCTGTGCCTGCCTCGGCTCCCAGCCTCCCGACAAGCTGCCGCTGCCCCATTTTACAGAGGAGGAAACTGAGGCTCTGAGAAGTTGAATGACTGGCCCAGAGCCACAAGCCCCAGTGGGATGAGCCGGGGTCTGTCGGGGAACAGGGCCCAGTCCTCTCCCACCGGCCCTCCACTGACCACTCACTCGGGGTCCTGGGGTGAGCCTGTGAGCCCCACCAAATGTCAGGGTGGTGGAGAGAACACGAGGAGAGCAGGCACCCCTCCCCATCAGGGTGCAGATTCCACCGCGGGGCTTCCAGTGTGACCTCCCCTCCTCTTAGCCTTAGACCCCCACCGGGGGGATCAGTGGAGTCTACACAGAGAGGGTGCAGAGCAGTGGTTGATGCACAGGGTGCTGGGCTCAGAATCCCACCCTCAGCACCCCCTGCATGACCTTGAGCTCCTTGCTTCCCCTCCCCGTGTTCTCATCTCTCCCATGGGAGGACGGTGGTGAAGCAGTCCTGATGCAGACGTGTGATGAGGGTCGTCGTTACAGACGCAGACCCGGTTAGCACGGGGCCCAGCGCCAGGTAGGCGCTCAGTGAAGAAGCTAGTGCAGGATGACGATGGCGATCATGAGCGTGAAAGCTGGTGAGGAGGGCGGACACTTACAGAGCATGCGCTGATGAGCTAGAGGACACGTGGGTGCTTTATTCAGGGCCTGGCTCATAGGGTGAGCTCAGTGAAGGCTGCTGTCCCTGTCACTCCCTGCCCACTCCAAGCTGGCCTCTTGTTGCTCCTGAGCTCTGCGCACTGACGCCCTTCCCGCAACAGCACCTCCACCACACCACCCTCCCCAATGCTCACCCATCCCCAGGCCACCACCTTGAATTCTGGAAATAAAGAGCAAGTTTCAGTCTAATCTGTACTCCAGCCCTGGTGCTGATAAGACCCCACATGCCTGATGTTTAATGACTCAGACCTGCGGGGCCCCTGTGGCATCCACTGCAGCATTTCTGAGCGCAGCAGACCAGCAGCTGCAAGGCTGTCCTCACCTGTCTGACTCCTCCTGCTGCCCCCAGAATAAACTTCAGAGTCCTCACCACGGTCACGAGGTTGTGCGTGAAATGACAGCTGTCTCCTGCCACTCCCACGACCTCATCCTGCCCCACACCCTCTCGTGCACAGCGGCTCAGCCACCCTGGCCTATGGAGAACTCCTAGATGTTGCCAAGGTCATCGTACTCACTGTCTTGATGCCTGGGATGCCCGTCTCATCCACAGATCTCAGCCTAAACCCTGAGAGCCTTCCCAGACCCCTGGAGAAAGGACCCCCAGCCCAGGCACTCTGTACCACATCATTCTGCTTTATTTCCTTCATGGCATTTAATACTTTAGGAAGTTATCTTGCTTATTCATTCATTGATGTATTTATTATCAATCTCCCCCATAAGTTGCAAGCTTTGTGGTATAGAGACCTTGTCTGTTTTGTGCCCTGTTGCATCCCCAGTGCTCTGCATGGTGCCAGCCACATAGTAGGTGCTCAAGAAATGCTTGTTGAATGAATGAATGAATGGATGGATGGATGGATGGATGGATGAGTAGGTGGATTAGCCCAGCTCTCTCTGTTCCTTAGTTATTAGTGAGGACTTCAAGAGGGTCGGGGCTGGTCCTAGCTCTGCCTGGTCTTTCCCAGGATGGAAGACACAGTGGGGGAGTGTCCTCATGAACTCTGGGCCCTTTGTCCTTCTGGCACAGATGTTCCCCTGTATCCAAGGGGTTTGGGAGTCAGCATCCTTCTCCTTCCGTCTTCCAGTCCAGCTCCTTATCTTCCCCTCAGGGTCCCCCTGGACTGGACAGAGCTGGCGTGACAGACTCTACCCACCCCAGACCCCAGTCTTACAAAGAACAAGGGAAGATGTCCAGTGGGGGTTGCTTGATCAGAAAGCCTCACCTGAAGAGGGGACACAGTTATGCCCATAGAAGCTCCAAGTAAGACAGTCGTCAAAGCTCCAAACCTGAAGAGAGAAGCAGTCCTGTCCCCCCAGTATAATATGGGAGGCACGGTCCTGCCCGTAGGAGCCCCTAGTCTGGACAGAAAAACAGACCTGCCTCTACAAACCTCCAGCCTGATGGAGGAATTGCAGTGCCCCCTGGAGTCAGGGGCCCCCCGAGCGACGTCAGGAATCTGAGTCCCTGCAGACTCACAGAGACATGAGCTACATCATCCCGACAAAGACTATGGGTGACGTGGCCCCTCTCATAGGTGGGCGCCCCCCTCCCTGAGCTCTGGGCATGAGACGGAAGGACATCATCAGGGAGCCAGGGGTTCCCCTCCAGAGACACAGACCCTCTCTGGCTCCCTCCGCCCTGGAAGGTGGGCAGCCAGAGACTTCCTGTGTCACAGTGGACCAGCCCCTGGTCCTTTCTGGGCCCATGTCATCCTTGGCTGAGGGCTGGGTGACATGGAATGCTGCTTCTGCCTCCACACTGGAATCTGTCCCTTCGCTCCTTGCCCTGGCCTTCTCCCGCACTCAGTGGCGTACTGGTAAATAGTTCACAACTGGCTCTGCAGCAAACAAAGCCCGGATTTGTCCTGCTGGCCAGTCTCCGCGGTGTGAATACTCCCACCATGTTCAATTTCAAGCTACCAGTGAGATGTTAATGAACGGGAGGTTTGGAAGAGACACAAAGGAATACACCATCCTACAGTGTTTCTGTACCATAGATGCAACTAGCCTCAAACGTGTATTCAATAGTACAATATTATACTCTAATTAGGGATTGATAGGTTTTGCGTGTTTATTAACTTTGGTTTTAATATAATCTATCTCATTGTGAGTTTAAACAATTTAATTGTTTATTGTGGCTGTGTTTAACAAGTGACTGATGAAATTCCTGAAAATCTAACCATCAGCTCCCTGCGTTGGTTTGAGGCTGCTCTGGCACGCCACTGCCCCTACCCCTCTCATGCCATCATCCCTGCTGCTTGATCCTACAGTTATGAAAATAAAACCTTGACTAATTTCACGGGACTCTAAAAGAGTCCAACGCAGAGTTCTTGGAGGCCAGGTGGTCAGCGCACACCTCACTTGATCACCCCTCCTAATGCAGTACTTGACACTTTCAATTTATTTTTCAATACCTTTATCATCAGAAATGATATCTAATTATATCACTTGACTCAGCTGAATTAATCATGGGGTGGGTGGGCAGGGAGCATCCTTAGGGCTTTATCTGAGTATCAGGAGCAGCTAACACTTCAGTCCTCACTGAAGCCACAACAGTGGGGACATCAGGCTCTGGGGCTTTCCCTGGAAGACCGTGTCCGGAACTTCATTGGAGGTCACCTGACCCAGACCCCTTGGCCCTCCTGCAACCTCATTCTTGCCGTGGGGAGTCTTAGAGGAGGAAACTCATTTCATGGGTAAAGCTCGAAGCTGGAAAGGACTTCCTCATTTTGCAGATGGAGAAACTGAGGCTCAGAGAGGGGCAGGGTCTTGCTCAAGATGATACCCTATCAGGGAAGATTCAGAGGGAGATACCTGGCTCCCCAGCCCAACTCCTCCTGGGACCCTCTGCCCCAGCCTCATCAGGGGTGACGTTCCTTGGCTGAGAGCGTGTGGGGATTATCCAGGGTTTGGGAACACAGCTCTTGAAGGTACGATGCTGAGGATCCCTGACCGTCACAGGGCCTGGGCCATCAGATATTGATGTCCTAAGGGATAGCCCCTCCCACCTCCATCCGTGGCTGTTCATTCTTTGATCCAATCAACCTCTGAACTTAACCTCGAGTCTCCCCGTTTTCTCCATCCCCCACTCTGATCACAGCCAGGCCTCCCTTGTCTGCATAATCCCTCCTAACTTCTCCCCCCAGCCCATCCTTTCCCCATCCATCTGCAGAGTCATGGTCTCAAAATACAAAGCCGGCCATGTCATTCCCCTACTCAAAACCCTCAGGGCCTCCCTCTGTTCTTAGAACAAATCTTAACCCTTCATGCGGTCCCAGGGACGGGGGATGACCTGACGCCCACTGCTCTGTCCTCGCCACACACGGAGTGTTTGCTCACCTGGTTCCTCCACCTGCGGGTCCTCCCCTTCCTGGTCAGGTTGACACCTCCTTAATCCCTTAGGTTTTTCAAATTCTATGTGATCTCCTCGGGGAAACTTATCTGACCACCCGTCTGACCTTGATCCAAATTGGTTTCTCCCTCCTAAAATTCTCTCCCAGAGTGTCCATTTCCCTTCTTCAGAGCACTTAACTCGAGGTGATAACCGCCACTGCATGCTTTGTTAATAGACTCCTCCTCGGGGGAGGGGCTCTGTCTGTCTGCTGCAGCCCCAGCTCCTAGAACCCGGCCTGGGCATAGCAGTGGGTGTTCAGTGCAGACCTTTGAACGAATGAATGAGTGAATGAGTGAATGAATGACAACCCCTTCCCTGGCACACACTATGTGCCAGGCCCTGGAGCTGCACCTGTGAATTGGACCTGGCTTCAGCCCTTGCAACCCTCATAGTCTCCCAGCACGACAGACATGTAAATAGATGACGACAGACCCACAGGCTCAGGGCGTAAGGAACTGGGAATGAGAGAGAAGGGGACACAGGGGAGGGTGATTGGCCCTGGAGCTGTTGGAGAAGGCTTCAAGGAGGATGTGAAATCTGAGTTGGGCTCTGAGGGATGAGTAGGAGTTTGGCCAGCATTGAAGGCAGAAAAGGGCATCCCAGGTGGAGGGAGCAGCACGTGTGTTAGTATTAACTATTCTAATCCTCACGACACGCACAATGGAGGCTCTGGAATGTGAGCACAGGCAGGGACCAGGTGGTCCAAACCTCATCTCCGGTCTACAGATGGGGAAACTGAGGCCCAGAGCAGAGAAGTGACACTTGCTGATGGGGGCAGGGGGCTCATATGAGAACTCCCAAGGTCTTGGCTGATCCACTGCTGCATAGCCACCTCCAGCCCCACCTCTACCTGCACCCCTCTTCTTCCCACCTGGCTCCCTGAGAGCTGGCCCCAGGCAGGCCCCACAGGCACAGTTTCTCACTGCCCTCCCATAAGCTGGGGAAGTGACCATTGCCCACAGGCACAGGAGAGATGGTCAGGCTCCACACAGGCCAGCAGGAGTCAGAGAAAATCAACCTGGAGCCTCAGATGTAAAAATGATCATTCGAGTCTGAGACCACCTGCTGGGAGCTGGAGGCCTCAAGGTGCGTGACTGGGTCTTGGCTGGGTAAGGGCCTTTTGGATTGGACTGACAATGTCTCAGAGTGACCCCTGATGGCTACAGCAAGGTGGGTGGGGAGGGTAGGGGCCGGGGACCTGAGAAGACCCGGGGGAGACTAGCTGGAGAGCAACACTGGAGCTTTGAGGCCAGACACACCTGGACTAGGGTCCCCCGTATTCCCTTTGTACAAAATATTTTGTAAATGTAGACTCAGGAAACAGAGTACTGGAGGGAGATATTCCAGTTCACGCAGTTAACTCTGAAGATTATATAGGGAGGTTCCCAGAGCCCAGAGAGGGAGAGTGATTCACTCTAGGTAACACAGCAAGTGGTGGGAAAACTGTCTGCCCTGCTTCTCTTGCTGTTGTTCTGTAAAGCCCCAAACAGACCCAGGGTGGGTGGTGGCGGGGCCCAACAGAATTGCCTGTGGTGCCATTCCCAACCCAGACCCAGACAGAATGTCTGAGGTGGGGCAAGGAATCTGTGCTTTAAACAAACTCTCCCAGTGAGTCTGATGGGTAGCAGATGTGGTGGGCTCAGGCTGACCCAGATTCCCGTAGGTTAGGGAAGGTCACATGACCCAATAAGAGCCAATAAGATGCATTAAAACTTTTGCTGGCGATGAAGGGACAAAGGCACTTAATCTTTCCTGTGGGAATTGATCCTGGGGGTATGTGAGGGCTGGAGCAGGGCAGCCATCCCCAAAGCAAGATCTACACTGGGACTCTGCCTCCGCTATTGGCTGAGATCAGTCATGTTGCATTTTCTTCTCATTTGCTGTAACTGAAAGTGCTGACACAGTTGTTACTATTACTCTGCTGCTGCCCTGGCCTCCAGGACTCAGTTTCTCCATCTGTGCAGTAAAAGGAATTGGGCTGGTTAAACCCTAAGGTTAGTTACACCCAGCTCTGACATTTCAGATCTCTAAGGAACCTCAGAACCTGGCAAGACTCAGAGCTCTTGGCATCAGACAGGGAGTTTTCTTGCTTAGTCCCAAGGGTTGGGGAGATGACAAATGGTGGAAGTGATAATGATAAGGACAAGTCAGTCATACCTTTCACTTGCTCACCTGCTGGGGGATTTGGTTTGGAGAAACAGTGCCAGGGGAGGGAAGAAGAGCTTCTTGCTGAGCCCCAGGACGCTCAGTGGAACCTGATACCCAGGTTCCCAGTAATCCCTCTCACCTCTCTGGTGTGTAAAATGTATCCTAATCCACTTGAATCTCCCACCTAAGAAGTAGAGCCCAGGAGGAAAGGGCAGCCCAGAGAGGTTAAGTGCCCCCACCCAGGCCACACAGCCATTACAAGACTAAACCAGGGCTTGAACCATCTCCACGCGCTCAGTCTCCAATCTCCCCAGACAGCTGTGCTGCCCCTTGACTCAGGTGGTCAAGTGTGACTGAGCTGATGATGGACACCTCTAGATGGCCACACAGGGCTGCCAGGTGGAATCTTTCTGCTGTCACCATATGCGAGGAGGGTGAGGGGAGTGGCCATAGCATCATGGTTAAGAATGTAGGTGTTGGGGCCACACAGCCTGGTCCAGATCCTGGCTCCGCCACTCAAAGCAGTGAGACCTGGGACCAGTGATTTAACTCCCTGTACCTCCATTTCCTCACCTGTAAAATGGGCACATAGAAGCGTCCCTACCTCACAGGTCTGAGGTGAGGTTTAAGTCTTTTTTTTTTTTTTTTAACATCTTTATTGGAGTATAACTGTTTTACAATAGTGTGTTAGTTTCTCCTTTACATCAAAGTGAATCAGTTATACATATACATATGTTCCCATATCTCTTCCCTCTTGCGTCACCCTCTCTCCCACCCTCCCTATCCCACCTCTCTAGGTGGTCACAAAGCACAGAGGTGATCTCCCTGTGCTATGCGGCTGCTTCCCACTAGTTATCTATTTTACATTTGGTAGTGTGTATATGTCCATATATACACTACCACTCTCTCACAAAGTGTAAGTTTAACGGCATTAAGTACATTCACATCACCACTATCCATCTCCAGAACTTTATCATTCCACACTGAAACTCCGTACCCATTAAACAATAACTCCACATTCTCGCTCTCCCCAAGCACCTGCTAACCACTATTCTACTTTCTGTCTCCAAGAATTTGACTATTCCAGGTACTTCATATAAGTGGAATCATACAGTATTTGTCCTTTTGTGTCTGGCTTATTTTACACAGCATAATGTCTTCACGCTTCATCCATGTCATAGCATATATCAGTATTTCACCACTTTTTAAGGCTGAATAATATTTCATTGTATGTATACACCACGTTTTGTTCATCCATTTATCTGTCGATGAACATTTGCATGGTCTCCATTTTTTGGCTATTGTGAATAATGCTGTTATGAATTTTGGCATAAAAATATCTTTTGAATCTAGACTTTTAGTTCTTTGAGGTATCTACCCAGAAGTGGAATTGCTGGATTATATTCTGTGTTTGTTTTTTTAGAGGACTGCCATATTGTTTTCTACAGTGGCTGTACCATTTTACATTCCCACCAGCAGTGTCCAAGGGTTCCATCCTCACCAACTCTTGTTATTTTCTATTATTTTGATTATAGTCATCTTAATGAGTGTGAAGTGGTATCTTATGTGGTTTTGATTTGTATTTCCCTCACTTTTATCATTTGTGAGACTCTTTTCATGTGCTTAATGGACATTGGTATATCTTCTTTGGAGAAATGTCTGTTCATGTCCTTTGCCCATTTTTAAATTGTTGTTGTTTTCATTGAGTTTTAGGAGTTCTTTATATAAACTGGATATTAATCCCTTTTCAGATATGATTTGCAAATATTTTCTTTCATTCTGTGGGTTGCCTTATTACTTGGTTGATAATGTCCTTTGACGCACAAAAGTTTTTACAAAATTTTTGATGTATTCTAATTTATCTATTTTTTTCTTTTGTTGTCTGTGCTTTTGGTGTCATATAAAAGCAATCATTGCTGAATCCAATGTCATGAAGTTTTCATGTATGTTTTCTTCTAAAAGTTTTATAGTTTTAGCTCTTATATTTAGGTTTTTAATCTAATTTGGGTTAATTTTTGTATATGTTGTAAGATAAGGGTCCATCTTTATTCTTATGCATGTAGATATCCAGTTTTCCCAATACCATTAGTTAAAAAGATTGTTCTTTCCCCACTGAATTCTCTTGGAACTCTTGTTGAAAATCTCTGGACCACATATACAAAGCTTTATTTGGGGGCTCTGTACTCTACTTAATTGGTATATATGTCTGTCTTTATGCCAGTACCACACTGTTTTGATTACTATATTTTGTAATAAGTCTTGACATCAGAAAGTGTAAGACCTCCAACTTTGTTCTTTTTCAAGATATTTTTGGCTGTTCAGGATCCCTGAACAGGGATTCTATATTAATTTCAGGATGGATTTTTCTATTTCTGCAAAAAAAAAATCATTGGGATTGCATTTAATCTGTAGATTGCTTTGAGCAGCATTGACATATTAATGTTAAGTTTATAATAATACATCTTCAAATCCATGAATATGAAATGTTTTTGTTTACTTACATCTTCTTTTATTTCTTTCAGCAATGTTTCATAGTTTTTAGTGTACAAGTCTTCCACTTTTTCAGTTAACCTATTTCCTAAGTATTTTATTCTTTGTGTTACTATTGTAAATGGAATTGTTCTCTTAATTTCCTTTTCAGATTGTTCATTTTTACGAACAAACTGACTGCTCCAACTAGAACTGTCAGTACTATGTTGAACAAAAGTGGTAAAAGTGGGCATTTTTTTCATTTCCCTCATCTTAGAGGAAAAGCTTTTTCAGTATTTCACCATTGAGTACGGTGTTAGTAATGAATTTGTTTTTTAAAGAAAGTCCTCAAATCTCCCTGCTTATGAGTTTCCTAAACAAACCCCAGAAGGTCATTGCTGGTCCCCATGAAATTAATGGCCCTGGACCTTCCTTCTAATTTAATGCAAATCCTAGCTGGCCTTATTGTGCAGGAGTTTCAGTTCATTTTTACTTTCTTGGTGATACAATCCATCCTCATTTCCAGCCAAGTCTCTAATCCCTGCAATTTTCATGATTCTAGTAATTACGAAAAAAAATCCAAAGGATAGAACATTTGCATCCTGTCTATGATATTACACACCTTAGTGGAGTTTATTAAATCTATTTTGCAGTTTCTGAGAAAATTAGACTCACTCTGTGTGGCTCCAGAGGACAAAACAAGAGCCAGTTGCTAGAACTTTCCAGGAAGCAGATAAGAATTCAAAGGGAAGAAACACTTTCTGCCTGTCAGAGCAGTCAGCACAAAGAGAGCCACCCCAGGAGGTCAGGGACAAGGCCAGCAGAGTCCAGTGCCTGGTGTGGTCATTGAAGGGGATAGTTGAGAACAAGGGCTGTGGGTCATACCTGGGTTCACGTCCCAACCCCCTCCTTCCCAGGGATTCAGGCAAATGAATTGATTTTTCTAAGCCTCTGGAGACAACCATGCAAAGCACAGAGCAATGTTTTGTGGTCATGCTATTATTTCATTATATAGAGTAAGGGAGTGCTTCGCTCCACACCTAGTTTCTTGCTTGGGCTACATGTCCATCAATGGCCAGCTATGGCCCTGCTCTATATGTTCTTCACTCAGGAAACCAGGCTTTTGAATTAGCCACTGTTTAGAAAGTTTCTTCTCACTGTGTAAGAAGAAAAAAATAACTTTGGGGTTTGGGAGGAGAGAGGGGAGAGTGTCTCACATTGGCGTTTAAGTTCCCTGGCCAAAAATGAAACATGCTGCTTCCACTCACAATGAGTGGGTCAGAGCTAGTTACCCAACACGCCCTAACCAAGAGGACCAGAAAAGTCAAGACCAGGTCAAGTCCTGAGATACTTGATGAACAGAACCAGGGACATGACACTGAGCACTCTTGTCTGGTGGATGATGGCATCTTTCAGTGGGAACCTGGAAAAGAGCATGTTTGAGGGGAAAAGTTAAAAATAATGATAAGGGGGCTTCCCTGGTGGCGCAGTGATTGAGAGTCCACCTGCCGATGCAGGGAACACGGGTTCATGCCTGAGTCTGGGAAGATCCCACATGGGGCTGGGCCCATGAGCCATGGCCGCTGAGCCTGCGCGTCCGGAGTCTGTGCTCTACAACGGGAGAGACCACAACAGTGAGAGGCCCGCGTACCGCAGAAAAAAAAAAAAAGATAAGGATTTTCTGCTTCTAGCATGACGGCATGAAAAGCTCCAGAAACCCATTTTTCTGTGAAACTGGTGAAAAATGCTAAAAAACAAAACAAAACCAGCCCCACCCAAACCTTTAAAATCTTTAGAAATGGTCCTATAGACATAAAGCAAATACAGAAGCATTTATTTAAGAAACCCCACAAAAACTGAGAAGACCTGCAGAGTTTGGGATATTTGAACCAAGACTCATATCCTTACCACCTCTGCCCAGTTCTACATGATAGAAAGTGCACTCAATATTGGCACAGCTGAGAACACAGGGATCCCTCTTCCAGCCAGAGACCTATTTTCATAGGAAGGGTAGGATATCAGGATTTCTAATCCTGCCCCCAGCTACCTGTTGTCAAGGCTAAGTTCAGGGCAAGTGTGGCTAAGAGGTGGAGGCGCTCGTCTTCTGCCCATCCCCCACTCATGGGCTCTACTTGAGTGCAACATCACTGAGAATAATGGGACCCTCACTGTCCTTGCCCTGCACCATGGGGTGGGAGTTTCAGACAAAGAGTCAAGTCCAAGAGACCTGGAGCTGCTATTGCCCCATCCACTAAACACTCAGATCCTGAAATGGGGATGTCATACAGAGAAAAGTGTACCATTTTACCCACCCCAGAACCAGAGATGAAGCTGAGAGATGAGTTTGCTCAAGGGGAGTAGCTGTAAGAGATGACTCTACAAAACTCTTAAGAGAAAACATAAAGGTATACCTGCATGACCTTGGATTTGGCAACAAATTCCAAGATTTGACACCTAAAGCCTGAGTAACAAACAAACAAAAATAAAGGTAAATTTGACTTTAACAAAATTTTTAAAACCTTTGTTCTTCAGACGCCACTGTCAAGAAAGTGAAAAGGCAAGCCATAGACTGGAAAAATGTATTTGAATGTATCATATACCTAATAAAGATAGATTATATTTTTAAAACTCTTACAACTCAGCAACAAAAAAGACAAACAATCCAGTTTAAAATGGACAAATGATTTGAATATATATTTCTTCAAAGAAGATATACAAATGACTAATAAGCACATGAGAAGATGCTCCATATCATTAGTTATCAGGAAAACCATTTCATACCTACTAGAATAAAAAAGCCAGATAATAACCAGTGTTATTATCTGGAGAAGTTGGAACCCCTATATATTGCTGGTAGGAATGTAGAAAGTATAGTCATTTGGAAAACAGTGTGGCTGAAGACAAAGAGAGTAACTTGAAAGCAGCAAGAAAAAATGACCCATTACAGATGAGGAACTATCAATAATATTAACAGCTGACTTCTCATCAGCAACCATGGAGGCCCAAAGGCAGTGGGATGACATATTCAAAGTGTTTAAAGAAAAATTGTCAGCTAAGAAATTTATATCCAGGAAAAATATTCTTCAAAATGGAGGAGAAATTAAGATCTTACCAGATATGCAAAAAACTGAGTATCTCTCACTAGCAGAGCTGTCCTGCAAGGAATACTGAAAACAGTGCTTCAGGCTGAGATGAAACGACGCTGGATAACAATTTTAATCCACATGAAGAAATAAAGAGCACTGCCATGGTAGCTACATATGTAAATATAAAAGGCAGTATAAATGTCATTTTTGTAATCTTTTTTTTTTTTTTTTGCGGTACATGGGCCTCTCACTGTTGTGGCCTCTCCCGTTGCGGAGCACAGGCTCCGGACGCGCAGGCTCAGAGGCCATGGCTCACGGGCCCAGCCACTCCACAGCATGTGGGATCTTCCCAGACCGGGGCACGTACCCGTGTCCCCTGCATCGGTAGGCAGACTCTCAACCACTGCACCACCAGGGAAGCCCTTGTAATCATTTTCTTCTCATATTTGATTTAAAAGACAACTGCACAGGCAATAATTATAAATCTGTGCTGATGGGCTTAGAACTTATGAAGATAATTTGCATAACAATAATAGAATGGGAGGAGGTAATAGGACTTTATTGGAGCAAAGATTTTTTTATGTTTTTGAAATTAAACTGGCATTAATTTGAACTAGATTGTTTTAAATTAACATTAATGGTAATCCCTGAGGCAACCACTTAGAAAATAATTTTAAAATATAATAAAAGAAACAACAAGGAAATTAAAATGACATCCCTGGCAGAACTAGGATTTCATCTTGGGGCAGTGTGACTCTGGGCCTGCCTGCTTTGTTACAGGCAATCTCTGCAGTCACCATCACCTTCATGCTCACATGTGTCCCATGAGGTGGGCAGCAGGGGGACCAGGATCTCTGTTAGACATATGGGAAAATTGAGACAAGGGAATGACCCATGGTACTGTGGCTTGATTGTGCCAGGGCTTTCTCCAGAACATAAGGTTCTAGATCTTTTGTCTTGAAACTTGTGAAATAAATTCATAGCTGCTTTCATGGCACACTAAGTCCCTGATGCTAATTCTTCAGGGGGCTTAAGAATTATCTGGTCAAGGAGGATAGACATGTCTGTTCAAAAGCTGATCCCCAGGCCCCAGTAATTCTGACTCAGTGGGTATCAGATAAGGCTGGGGAATCTGTAATTCAAACAGAACCCCCCACTTACTTCTGCCCATCTTTTCCCAGCCCAAGGTGACTCTGACGCAAGTTTGCGTGCAGAGCACACATGGAGAAATCCTGGTTTTAGGATATTCCAGGCCCTGTTCTAAGGATTTCACATTCGTTTTGGCCCAGCTTTTCAGAGCACAGATTCTGGATCCAGTCTACCTGCATTGCAACCCAGGCTTCAGCACTTACTAGTTCAGGTTAAAGCATTCAGAATAGTACCTGGCATAAAGTACACGTTTTATAATATCAGCTCTCTTTGTTATTACTTCCTTACTTAGTAGTTGAAACAATCTTAAAACCTATCTATCCTCAGCCCCATTTCACAGGTGAGGAGGGGTGGGCACAGAAAGTTTAGATCATTTGTTTAAGAACACACAGCTAGTGAGTTGCAGAGATGGAGCTCTTCTCAGTGTCCTGCATCGGACAGGTCTGAGATCCTGAAGAGATTTCATGAACCTTAGAGAGCTGAAGTTCTTAATCGGAGGTCCCTGGATGAGCTTCAGGGATGCCAAAATTCCCTGAACCCCTTAAGCTTGAGTAAATGTAACAATGATTTTATATCCTGTTGATGGGTTTAGGTCCATCCCAGGTAGGGTGGGAGCAGGGTGCTGGATACCTCTGCATCCAGGAGCGGAAAGAATATGGAGCTCAGAGGCCATCTATGGAGGGAAGAGGGTTCAGGGAGGAGGAGCAACGATGGGAGGGAAGGTCACCTCTGCTGTAAATCAGGTCATAAAGGGTGAAACTAGCCAGGGTTTAAGCCAACAGTTCTGAGATCTCATGTAGCAGACACCCAGGGGAGCCCAAATGTAATGTTTAAAGGCAGCTAGGCATTCTCTTGAGCAGAAAGTACAAAGATTTCATCAGATTCTCAAAGGAATCTGTTTAGGTTAGGTTTTTGCTGCAGTAACAAACCACCCCCAAATCTCAGTAAATGAACACCTAAGTAATTTACTTCCTCCTCTGATAAACCCCACTGTATTCTCAATGTAAGAGTGAACTCTAAAAGTAAACTGTGGACTTTGGGTAATTACGATGTCAACTTAGGTCCAACCCTGGTGGCAAATGTCCCATCCCGGTGAGTGATGTTGGTAATGGTGGAGGCGAGGTATGTGTGGTAGTGGGGGATATAGCAGAAATCTCTCTTCCTTCCTCCCAATTTTTTGTAGGCCTAAAACTCCTCTTTAAAAAATAAAGTCTCGGGCTTCCCTGGTGGCGCAGTGGTTGAGAGTCCGCCTGCCGATGCAGGGGACACGGGTTCGTGCCCCGGTCCGGGAAGATCCCACATGCCGCGGAGCGGCTGGGCCCGTGAGCCATGGCCGCTGAGCCTGTGCGTCTGGAGCCTGTGCTCCGCAACGGGAGAGGCCACAACAGTGAGAGGCCCGCGTACCACAAAAAAAAATAAATTAAAAAATAAAGTCTTTAAAAAAAGCCAACAAATTTATTATCTTAAAGTTCTGGACATCAGAAGTGTAAAATGGGTGAGTAAAGTTCCTTTCCTTCTGGAGAGTCTAGGAGAAGTTTCCTTTCCTTTCTTTTTTAATTTATTGTTTCCTTGCCTTTTCCATCATCTACAGGTGGCCTGCTTGCCTTCACTCATGGCCCTGAATCATTCAATCTGATGCTGTCATCACATCTCCTCCAGCTCACTTGTCTTTCCCTCCCTCATTTATAAGGACCTTTGTGATTATGTGGGGTCCACCTTAAAAATCCTGGATCGTCTCCCCATCCCAAGATCCCTAACTTAATGACATCTGCAAAGTTCTTTTTGACATGTAAGGTAACATATTTACAGGTTCCAGGCATTAGAATGTGAATATCTTTGGACAGCCCTTATTCTACCTACCGCAATCTGTCCTCTGGCCCCCAAAGAGTCATGTCTATTCTACATGCAAAACTCATTCACCCCATCTCAACATCCCCAAAAGTTTCAATCCATTTATACCATCAACTCAGAGTGAAAAATCTCATCAGCTCAAAAGCCCCAAATCTCAGGATCTAAATCATCTAAGTCACAATTATCTGGTGAGATTCTGGGTATGATACACCCTGGGGCAAAACTCCTCTCCATCTGGAGACCTGTGAAACTAGAATTGGACACCTCAGTGTCCTCATCCATAGAACAGGGATATTAATAGTTTCCACCTTGTACCAGAGTTCATCCAGAGAAAGCAGAACAAGTAGCAAATTAGATATACGTGTGTGTGTGTATGTGTGTGTTTACTAAGGGATTTATCAGAGGGAACCCGCTTCTGCAGTAACAACGCAGCTGGCTAAGCAAGGCTGTCTCCACATCTGATGCTGGAGCCCAAAGTCCACAGGCAGGCAGTCAGGAAGGCAAGATCATAAGCAGGATGGAAGCCCATGAAGATGGGCTGAACCCATGTCTATTCTGGTTGACTCTGATCTTGGTGATAAGTGTATCTGCAGAAGCTGGGCCCTTTGTTACAGAGCTGAACACACCACACACCTGACCCAGGAGTCAGAGAACTGAAGGAAGATCTGGGGGAATGGAGAGAAATTGCAGGCTCAACTTGCTTCCCGCTGACAATCGGCAGATCAGCAGCAATTTGTGTGCGCTGCACCTTAGCTGCTGCCCCTGCTGTACCACCAAATCTCATGAGTTGTACCTCCTTTGTACCCATCCTAACAGGAAATGCGGGTAGAAGGGAATTCTGGGAACAAAGCTGTGCCCAGGTTGTCACATTAGGAAGCCATCACGCACCTCCTAGAGCTGCTGGAGGAAACAGGCAGCGTCTGAAAAGATCTCAGTTCAGTGAATGCCCCAGCAATGTTAGGGCTCATCACTGTTATTATGATGGTTATCCCATGACCTGGTCCATCAGTCCACATGGGGAGTGTGTTTATGGTGAGTGGGCCCCCCTTTCATGGAGAGCCACACTGGTGATCATGGAGAGAGAACTTTCTCTCACAGAAAACATGCTATTCCATCTTCCCTTGGAGTTCAGGAAAACGTAGTCTCAGGCTGGAGGAGGCTGAAGGAGGGTGGATAGCCATCCTTGAGGGCTGGAGAGTATGAACTTTCTGCAAAGCTGGAGACCTACTTTGCTAGAACCAAAGCAATGTGCAAAAATATAAAGGATGCAAAGAAAGAGACAACCTATAGACCACAGTAGTGGGAGGCTGGAAGCTGGAAAAGAGGGATGAAACTGGCTGGAGAGGAGCCATTGAGATGTAACTGCAGCAGGAACACATCTGGGTTTCTATTTGTGTGAAATGAATGAACCCTGATCCAGATGTGTCGCCAGATTTGGGAGAAGAAAAAGGAAATGTCCCACAGTTGCTCAGGACCCGAGCGCTGAACCTTACAATATGGGTTCTGGGTTCTGGTTTTAAATTTCCTTAGCTGTGGAGTCTAAGTTGAACACAATGGGATCTTTCTGTGAGGCTTGGTGTCAGGGTTGGATTTAGGGTTGGGTGGAGGGGTGTTCTGGGGTCCATGCAGGGAGAGGTAATTTTCTTGGAATGAGAGAGAAGGCAGAGCTGAATCAGCACCAAAGGTGGGATGGGTTGGAGCTGGTAGGACTGCGGTTGGAGGGATGAGATGGCAGTGAAAGGGAGGGTGACTCAGAGCTGGGAGGGAGGGGCAGATAGTTCCAAACAGGGCTGTGGGCTTTGGAGAATAATATTGCAAGTAGAGAGGGGCAGGTATGAGGTGCTCCCTGTGTGAGTGGACTGGGGTATGGCAGTGCTAGCAGCTCAAAGGTACAGGAGTTCCCTGGACGTCCCAGGTCCGCTGCTATAACAAATTATCATAGACTGGATGGCTTATAAACAGCATTTATTTCTCATAGTTCTGGAGGTGGGAAGTGCAAGATCAAGGCACCAGCAGATCCGGTGTCTGGTTCCTAGAGGTTCTTTCTAGCTATAACCTCACATGGTGGAAGGGGTGAGGAAGGTCTCTGGTCACTTCTATAAGGGCACTGATCTCATTCATAGGGCCCCACCGTCATGACTGAAGCACCTTCCAAAGGCCCGACCTCCTCATATCACCACAGGGGATGCTAGGTTTCAGCATACGAATTTGGGGGACACATTTAGTCTCTAGCAGTGGTAATAGTACCCCCAAAGATTGCAGTGGGGGTAATATGACCTGAAATATGCAACAGGCCCAACCCACAGCATGGCATATGGAAGGTCCCTGATAAACAGAGCCCTCTCTCCACCCACCCCAGACCAGGACGACACCGTCATGCTTCTGGGACTCGTGTCCTGCTCCACTCACTTCCTCCTGGCTGTGACCTTGGGCAAGCCCTCCTGAGCCTCAGTTTCCTCACTTGAAAATTAAGGATAATAATAGCATCTTCCTCCAAGTCGAGGTGAGGACTCAGTGAGATGATACTTGTAATGTGCCTGGCTCAGGGCCTGCACAGAAGTCACTCTCAATTAAAGGCAACTGGCATCACCTAGAGCTGGGGGCTCTGCAGGGGCCTCTTAGTGAAGCCCTGGACCCATAGGAGGGTGGTTCTCACAGTGATTATTTGCTTCAGGTGTTCTTTCCAGAATCTTCCATGGGATCCTTGGCTGTCCCTCTTCTGCCCCCTGGCCATCTCCTGTCTCTCTGTCCAGCTTTGGCAGGGCCGATCTGACCTGAACTTCATCTCTGGAGATGGATTCTCTGTGCTCACAAAACTGTCCATTTGCCATCAGTATCCCACTGAGACTGTTACTCTCCTCCACCTGGTTAATGGCTGGAGCACAGCACTGTTGGGGCAACTATGAACAATTCAGACTGCACACACTCTCCTCACTCCTTCCTCACCAGCAATTTGGGAAAATGCAGCCAATTCTGTAGACACTTCATGTAAAAAGCGGAATTTTCACAGTATGAGCTATTCCTTTTTTCCTTTCTTTTGTTTTCTTTTAAATGACAGTCTCCCTTGCTCATTATTCTGTCTCATGGAAGATGTCACAAGAGTGATGATTCTAGGGAATTCATGATCTCTTGGGAAGTTGCGGCTCCTAAAAACGTATTCATTTATAGCGTGAAATATGGCTCCACGTGTGTGTAACCCCAGGCAATTTCATGGGGCCAGGGAGGTGGGGGCTTGAATTGCTTCGCTGTAGAGCTCTCTGTAATTACCTGCTTCTTACTGGTGCTCATGGCCTCAGTTTCAAATTGAGAAATCAGAGAAAGTGATGCAGCAAATGTGGGTCCCTCAACCCTGCCTCGACCCTGTGACGCAGCCAGGTAAGGTCCCACCTGCACTTCTCACCTGTACAGCTTCCTTAAGCCCAGGCCCCTTCTCTGGCTGACTCCACTTTGGGGCTCCAGGTCCTAACTCTGGACGTTTGTCCATGGCCTTGGCATGGGGTCTGTGAGTCTTGCTCTCCCTAATGTCTTGCTCCAGCCTCTTGGGTCCTTCCCACTGCAGAACCAAGCAGACGGCCTGGCAGGTGGAACAGAGCTGGATTTCATACCATCCTCAGGCCTGGGCAAGAGGCTGTGCCATGGACAATGTAGAGGACCCTGCTCTGTCTATACCCCATGGCATCAGGAATCTCTGGAGTCAAAAGGGTGATGGGAGGGCTTCCCTGGTGGCACAGGGGTTGAGAATCCGCCTGCCGATTCAGGGGACATGGGTTCGTGCCCCGGTCTGGGAAGATCCCACATGCCACGGAGTGGCTGGGCCCGTGAGCCATGGCCGCTGAGCCTGCGGGTCCGGAGCCTGTGCTCCGCAACGGGAGAGGCCACAACAGTGAGAGGCCCGCATACCACAAAAAAAAAAAAAAAAAAAAAAAAAATGGGTGATGGGCCCACTTGGAGGCTACCTGATACCCTCACAATTCTAGACACTTTCTGGCACTTTTTGGTGCCTGGGACCCCAGAATTCCCTGTCCAGGTGGCCTGAAGCCACTTCCTGACCCAGGTCAGCCGTCAGAGGTAGAGTCACAGTGAAGAGGAAGCAGGGTTCACATCTCTGATAAGAGGGCTTGTTGGTATAGCTGAGACCCTTGTATTGCAGGTGCGTTTCTGCCATGGCAGGGGTGGAAGTGTCCAGAGGTTGCTGGAGCCATCAGGGAAATGAGAGTCACCAAGGGGACACTGTCCCTGATCCCTCAAGTTCTGATCAGTATCAAGTTCTAAATATCAAAATTCATAGAATCATAGTCTCTCGGGACTGCAGGGACATTGGTCTAGGCATTAACTGAGAGCCTGATGTGACAAGGATGAGGTTTATCATCGTGTCTGTTTTCATAGCCATCCCCTCCAGTTTGCTCCCAAGAGCAGTTTAGTCTCTGCCTACCCAGCAGGAATCTGGGATCTCGGCCCACAAGAGCTCTGTTTAAGGACAAATTGCTTATCCTGGAACCCAGGGTCCCTGTGTCCTCCACATAGAATGATCTTGACTGCCACTCCCCCAGAAATGCTTGGACCAGGGACATTGGGAGGCCCCACCCAAGGCTGGCTGAGCCCGTGGAGTTTGCAGACAATGAGGGCTGCTGAGGCAGGGGTGCAGAGAAAGTCCCAGAGCTTCTCCAAGTGCGGGTTCTGTATTGGAATCAGCCAGCACAACACCAAACCTATTGAGCCCAGATCCCCACTGAGGGGTCCACCTGGGGCAGGCGGACCCAGCTCAGAGGATCTAGCACTGGGCACTCTGTCCACACCTAGGTCAGTGTGAGGGATCTCCAGGGGGCTCAAGGGCCACACTCAGCATCTCTGGAGGAGGAGGGTTTCTGGCTGGTCAGCAGCCACCTGCCAGATGCCTGGGTCTCCACCATGAGCATGGGTAAAGCCCGTGCTCATGGCGTCTCCATCTAAGCCCTCCCCAAACGATCTACCCCAAATCACCCAGGAGGAAGTTAGAGCCGAGACTGGACCCAGGGCCTGCTGATCCCTTCCCTAGACACACTCTCTCAATCCCAGCAGCCCCGGGGGCTTGTCTCCCAGCCTCTGCTCGACCCCTTCACAGACAGCGTGCTCACCACCTCCTGAGCCAGCCAGAGCATCTCATGGTGTTCTGTGTGGAAGGAAACAGACCAACACACCCGTCCAAGTTCTCCAGGCCCCAGGACAGGCCCTGTCCATCCTCTGAGCCCCTGCCCTGCAAGTGGGGAGGACAGGGCACTGACCAGAGGCTCAGGTTCAAGTCCTGGCCCTGCATCCCCACTGCACCCCCCAGGGCTGCTTCCGCCTCAGGAAGGGAGACTCAGACACATAAAGGATGCCTGTGCTCCCCAGCCTATGCCACCCCGTATTCTGTGATTGCCGTCATCCTTGTTAGTTTTTTACCATAGTCTCCTCTGCAGGTTCTTTCAGAGCTGGGAGCTCATTCTCAGGGAGCCATCCCTGTTCTCATGATCTGCCCCTGTCTGGACTCTGAGCTCCCCTCAACAAGGTTTAATCCCCTTTTTCAGCCTGAGGTTTATTCTTTTCTATTTGTTATTCAAGTTGGAACATGGAAGGTCAGTGCTGTGTCTCAACAGGGGAGAGGTTCAGAGTAGAAACACAAAGCCTCTGACCACCCCCCAAATCTCCTCATATCAGAGCTGGGGGATGGGGCACAGTAAAGCCCAGTGGAGGCCAGTGGGAGACTGAGTTTCCACCCTGGACTCTACCTGTGACCCCGTGTGACCTCATGCAGGTCACTGCCTCTGTCTGAGCCGTGGATTTTTTTCACCAGTAATGTGGGGCAGAACCATGCCCTTGGCTACCTCCCAGGAAGGTTGTAAAAAGAAAGTGAAAGAAAAGAGGTAAAGGACTCTGTTGATTAGAGTGTTCAACGTATTAACCTTGAATGTAGCTATGACATGGTCAAAGGTCAGCATTTTACTATCAGCTTTATGTCCATCTCTTCTAGGTTTGTTGTTTGTTTCTCTTTCTGTCCTTTCCTGTGTTCTTTTTAATTAGTTAAATCTATCTTTTTGAATTCTACTTTTATTTATCTATTGGCATTTTAGCTATACCTGCTTGTATTTCTTAAATGATTGATCTAAAGATTACAAAGCACATCTGTAACTTTTAACCTTGCATCTGTGTAAGTCCATTTTGTGCCTTCCCTCATTATCTTTTGTGATATAGTTGTCATATATATATCATATCTACATACATTATAAATTCCACAATGCAATATGATATTTTTTTTGCTTTAAAGAGTCTGATGTATTTTAAGAAAATAAAATGAAAAAATAGTCTTTTATACTCACACATTTCTCATTTCTGCTGTTCTTCAATATTTTCTTGAATATTTAAATTTCCATCTGGCACCACTTTCCCTCAGCTTAAAGAACTTTCTTTAGTATTTCTTATAGTTCAGTTCTGCTGGTTATAAATTCCCTTCGTTTTCTTTTATCTAAAAATGTTCCTATTTTACTTTTGGTCATGAATGATATTTGTGCTGGATATAGAATTCTGGATTGACCATGCTTTAAAGATGCAATTTGATTGTCACATGACTTCCATTGCTTCTCAGTAGAAATCAGCAGTCAATGAAATTGTTGTTTCTCTCCATGTAATATGTCATTTTCTCCAACTTCTTTCAAAATTTTCTCAACTGGGTTTCAGTAGTTTGACTGTGATACACCTAGGTGTAATTTTCTTTGAATTCATTCTGCTTGGGGCTTGCTAAGCTTCATATATCTGTAAATATTTGTCTTTCACCAAATGTGAGGAACTTCCAGCCAATACTTATTCAAGTAGTTTCTTCTACCTTTCACACACATTCACACGTGTGCCTGTACACACACACATTCTTCTAGGGCTGCAGTTCCATATATATTAGGTTTTTCTTTTGATATTATACTACAGACAACTGAGATTTTTTGAAATTTTAATTTCTATATCTTTTAGATTGGAAATTTCTATTGAAGCATCTTCAATTTCTTGGTTCTTTCTTCTGTCTTCACTTTTCTGTTAACACATCCACTGTTTTTTTTTAATATTGTATATTTTAAGTCTACAATTTCCATTGGTTCATTTTTATAGTTTTATTTCACTGCTGGGATTTTTTAAATCTTTTCCTTCATTATTCTGAACATATTTTTCTTGACCATCATGAGTTTAACTATAATACCTGTTTTATAATTCTAGCATTTGCATTATCCTGTGTCGGATAATTCTAACGTTTGGATCATCCTGAGATTGTTCTCCACTTACTGCCCTTTTCCTGATTTTAGTTCACACTTTTATATTTCTAGGAATTTTGGATTTTATCTTGGACATTATTTTATTTTTTATTTTTGACCGCACTATATGACTTGCGGGAACTTAGTTCCCCAACCAGGGATTGAACGTGGGCCCTCAGCAGTGAAAGCACAGAGTCCTAACCACCGGACTGCCAGGGAATTCCCTATATCTTGGACATTATTAAAGCTATTTTATAGACATCTTGGATTCCTCCAAACGAGGATGGTTCGTGTCTGCTGGCTCTGGGGGCAGATGCAGCCAGTGCACACAAGAGTTTCTTACTTAGCTTGGGTGCCTGTGCAGCAGCAGCTGCTCCTAGCAGGCCTCCCAGGTTCCATTACTTCCCAACTGCAATGTGTTCCCAACATGGCAGAAAAGAAATCTCAGAGTACATAACTGGTCACTTTCTTTCCTTCCTCTGGCCCTCCCTGCACTGCTCCGTGGCTCCTCTTCTCTTGGGATAAAGAAAAGACCCACTCTGTTGGCCTGAAAGACACTGCACAGCCAGAACCCTCCCATCCTGGGATGGTACATAACAGCCCCCTCCCTCCAGACCTTTGGGCATCTTCATCCCCTGTGAGTGACACTCTTCTTCCTGCCACAGGTCTTTTCACAGGCTCCTTGTGCTTGTAGTTCTCTCTTGACACCCCTTTCCACAACATACCCCTCACTCTTTAATCCCAGCTTACCCATCATCCCCTCAGGGGTACCTTCTCTGACCTTCTGTGACAAGGTCACACACCCTATCTATATGTCTTCATAGTACTGCATCCCTCTCCCTTATAGTATTTATTACAGTTGTGAATTCACATTAATTTATGATGTTCTTTAGTATCTGTTTGCCAAACTAGACTGTCAACTCCACAAGGGCAGAGACTGTACTGGTCATGGCTTACACTGTAGCCCCCAGGGCCTGGCAGAAAGTGACAGTGTAATAAAAAACATGTCACTAGGTTGTGTGGTTAGGAGCTTGACCTTGGAAAACATGCTGCACATCTCAGTCCTAGGACTCACTTCCCTTTAGGAAAATGGTTTTGACCCTTCAGTGTGGTTTATTTTAGGCAGAACCTTGCTTTTTAAAAAATTTTTATTGGAGCATAGTTGATATTCTATGTTGTGTTTAGGCAGAACTTTTCATTGCAAAGGCCAAATGGCTTAAGCCATCTTTCCCACAGGGTGCAGAAAGCCTGCTTGAGAATGAGGTCAGCACAAGAACATAGAGATAGGAGACTGAAGGCAGGAGATAGAGCCCCAGATCCAGCCACCAATGAAGTGAGTTCTTCCCCTGTATTTTCTGGTTCCATGGGCCAATAAATATGAATCCCCTTTACCTTAAAACTTATAATATTATGTTTCCAGAAAGAAATGTATGAGTTCATTTCTTAAAGTTTCCAAGGTAACCAAAAGCAGAACTAAAAATATAATAATGTTAGCAGAAGGGAAGACCGGCTGGTAGAATGAGCTAAAGCCTCAGTCACTCCGGAAGCCAGGAGACGGTGGTACAAACATGTTATTTAGCTTTATGAGGAAACTGGTAGGAGAAACAGCTAAACAAGTTAAAATTGGTTACCTCTGACAAGCAGAACTCAGGGTGAGAAGTTCAAGAGACCACTACTTTTCATTATCAGTCTCTCTACACTATTTTTTTCAACTGTATGCATGAACCACTCTGCAAAATGAAATATACAGAAATAAGTTTGGCACATAACATAATTGCAGTTCCTTAAGCTGGCTTGGCTGAAAGAGCCCATTCACTTTTTGTTTTATAAAAATAAACTCTCTCACACTTATAACGAAAGTAAACATTAAAAGCCACATAGTTTATTTTGTTGAAGTGATTGTGTAATTAAGGTTTAAAAATAGAACCTGGGATTACTTTCTCTCTGGTGTTTAAAGAAACATGGCTTGGACAGAGGTGGACTCAGTCATCAGGACCACCCCAGGGAGGCTTTTCCTGGAGGAATCAGGCTGGGGAGCAGGGGCTGGGCTTGGCCCTCTGTAGGGATCACCCAACACATCCATGGCCTGAGGTCTCCTTCCATGACCCACACAGAGGCCCATCAGTGTCCGAGCCTGGGTGGCCTCGAGCCCACAGGTGAGTGTTCCAGAGGTGGAGGATGCAGCAGCCGTGGTGGGTGGGCAGACGGCCAAGCCTCTCATTGCCTCCGGAAGCCTGTTCCCAGCAGCCTCTGGCAGGGTTCACCCTATTCCCTTCTCCCTCCCTCCATGGTGGCCTTTGGGTAGCAACTCATACTGGGGCTGACTCCCTCCTGGGGCAGCAGCAGATAGTGAGAAGGATGTGAGGACCACAGCCTTGGAGTGGATGAGGGGGGCCATGCTCTCTCCTGCATCCTGATTTCTTCCCTGGTTTAAAATAATCTTCTAAGTTCACCCTCCTTCTGACCTCCCCTCCCAGATCAGTCCCCCCACAAGCCTGGCCTTTGCTTCCTCCTCTAGGGAGATAAAAATATGAAGCTAAGAAACTCCCCGAGTCCCTTCAACTCCGAGTTTCTGTGATTCTAGAATGGACCATCCGTGGGGGTAGAAACTGTACATGTCTTGTTCAGCCCTGTATCCCTAGCACCCAGCTCAGCACCCAGCACAGAGAGGACATTTGGAAAATATTTATTGAATGAAGTAATGAATTCTAAGATCCTATAATTCTAAGTGTCTAAGACTATGATTCTAGAACTGTGTGGCTCTATGATTCTACAGTTCTAACTTGCTATTACATTCTACAAAGGATCCCAACACCAAATGCCAACAGGGGCCAGTCAGGGGCCATGTATAAGTGAAATAGTCAGATGCAGGTGCAAACTGACAGTTCCTCAGGCCCCGTGGAGCAGGGCTCGTGCAGGCCTCATAGACTGGCTCAGCCGGGGCCTCTGTATCCAGCCTCACTGACAGCTGGCCACCCTTCCTGGTGACACAGCCCGTTTTATGGCATCTCAGCTCTGAGGCTTCTCTGCTTCTCCATTCCGGGCCTCACTTCCCTTCTGGAATTTGGTTCTGCCCCTTTACTGTAGCTTGTTTGAGGCAGAACCTTTTCTTGCTAGGGGCAGAACACAAAGACTCCTAGAAAAAGGTGTACCGATCCACATACCTGGAAAATACAGCAAGGTGGAACTGACTTCAGGGATGGGTCGAGACAGGGGCTCAAACCATGTCCCTGGGACTCTACTTCCTTCCTCTATTTTCTTCTCTCTTCCTCAGTCTGTGCTGACCCCCTTCTCAAGAAAGTTTTCTCCTTACTGTGGGGAAGATGCAGCCGCTCGAGGCCTCCATGGTCCTTACAGCTTGAGATAGTAGGGAAACAGCAACCATCCTTCTCCAAAGGTCCACATGTCCAATCTCAGAGAACATTCTGATTGGCTGAAGCCGGGTCATGTGCCCCATGTGGGCAGGGCCAACCGCACCACACAGAATTTTTCCCTCTTCACGAAGAGGATTCTGTCACCCGCAGCCCTAGGGCTGGGCCTGGGGGTGTTAGAAAGTCAAATGCTCAGATGTCCTCTACATGATATGGAGGACACAAAGGTCTTCCTGGTGTGACTGCATTTCCCCTAAGTCACAGAGTGTGAGAGTGAGACCCCTGAGCTGGTAGACCAGCTCTACTCTGTCCAAACACCGTTGGCAAGGATGGGGCAGCCATGAAAGGACTGGGAGACAGGCCTTGCAGGGGAAGCAGAAAAGCCTGAATCTGCCTCCTCATCTCCCTGGGCTCTCTGCGTAGTTGCGAGAAGAGAAGGAGGGCCCGGAGGCCAGGACCAGACTGTCTAGCACAGTCGCCAGGCCTCCTGGGATAGGTAAATGCCCCCAGGCATGGTCCAGGTCTCTGCACCTCTACTAGCCTGCCTCGTGGGCTGCAGACAGAATGAATAAACAATAGGATGGTGGATGCTTTGGAATAACCTAGAGTGAAGAATGAAGGTATTTATCCCAGTCAACCCATCAGACGGCTGTCTGTAGTTGCAGCAGGCAAATCATAGGAGGAACGAATCAGCAGCTGCCTCCAGTCAGCTGGACCAATCAGATGAATCTGTTCAGCCAATCACACACTGAGCATTGATAAGCGTGCCTGTTAAGAGATAGGTGGATAGAATTGGTGGTGGTCCACGTTCTCCATGACTTCCAGGGGTTCCCCACCTCTCCCACTTGGGGAACAGCCTCTCTGACAAGCTCAGAACAAAATGGCCTCCCGTGGGTACCCCCAGCTCAAGGCACACAGGTGGGGTCCTGCCTGGCATCTCAGTGGCACTTTGATATATACGTGAGTCATCAAGCTCATCAGAGGTGTCGAAATGTTATGACCAGAAAGAGAAGTGATAAGTGGGATCAGGTGGGTTTAAATATTTGTCAGGTTCCTGAGTGGCATACTCAGGAGACATCCCCACCGTCTCCACAGGATCATCAATGGGTCACACGTGGGCTGGGAAAAAGAAGCCTGTCCCCACCTGTCGGTCCCATTCAGGGTCTCTGAGGGTAGTAGACTATTTTTTAACAGCTTTATTGCACTAAAATTGCTGTACACAAATCTGCACATATTGAAATTGTACAGTCTGGAGAGTTTGGGCAAATGTCTACACCCATGAAACCATCACCAGAATCAAGATAATGAATATATTTATCTCCCAAATTGCCTCATAGGCCTTTGCCAGCCTCCCACCCCACCCTCCAGGAGCCACCAAACAGCTTTCTTTCATGATAGGCTAGTGTGTATTTTCTAGAGTCATTTATAGAATCTTGGAGTCACTCAGCATAATAATTTGGAAATTCGTCCATGTTTGTGTGTGTGTGTCAATAGTTTGCTCCTTTTATTGGCTGAGTAATATTCCACAGTAAAGCTACACCTCCATTTTTTTTATCCATTCACCTGTTGGTGGACATTTGGGGCTATGACAAATAAAGATGTAATGCACATTTATGTACACAACTGCATAAGCAAATGCTTCCTTTTGTCTGAGGCAAACAGCTAGGAGGGGAATGGCTAGGTCATATGGCAGGTGTATGCCTGACTTTTTTTTTTTTTTTTTTTTTTTTTTTTTGTGGTATGCGGGCCTCACTGTTGTGGCCTCTCCCGTTGCGGAGCACAGGCTCCGGACGCGCAGGCTCAGCGGCCATGGCTCACGGGCTTAGTTGCTCCGCGGCATGTGGGATCTTCCCGGACCGGGGCACGAACCCGCGTCCCCTGCATCGGCAAGCGGACTCTCAACCACTGCGCCACCAGGGAAGCCCTATGCCTGACTTTTAAGGAAACTGTCAAAATGTTTTCTACAGTGATTGTACAGTTTTACATCCCACCACAGTGTGTGAGAGATCCTGTCCCTCCACATCCTTGATATTGTCAGACGGGCTTTAGCCTTTCTAGTGGGCATTTGGCTATAATTTTACTTTCCTAATGACTACCGATGCGGAGAATCTTTTCATGCCCATATTTGCTACTCATATATCTTTTTAAATAAAATATCTCTTCAAATTTTTTGTCCATTTTTAATTTTTATTTAATTAATTAATTTATTTTTTTGCGGTACGCGGGCCTCTCCATTGTTGTAGCCTCTCCCGTTGCAGCGAACAGGCTCCGGACGCACAGGCTCAGCGGCCACGGCTCACGGGCCCAGCCGCTCCGCGGCACGTGGGATCTTCCCGGACCGGGGCACGAACCCGTGTCCCCTGCATCGGCAGGCGGACTCTCAACCACTGCGCCACCAGGGAAGCCCTGTCCATTTTTAAAATTGAGATGTTTTACTTTATAATATCAAGCTTTAGGAGCTCCTTACATGTTCTAGGTAAGAATCTTTTACCAGATATATGTGTTGGACACATTTTCTCAATTCATAGTCCACCTTTCCATATTTGAAAGTGTCTTTTGTGTGGTAACGTAGTTAATCTTGATGAAGTCTGATTTATTGATTTGTTTCCATTATAATTTGTGTCATAATAAAGACCTTCAAATTTGTTCATCCAGTCATTCCCTCATTCATCAGATATATAATGGGTGCCTATTATGTTCTAGACACAAAAAATACAACAGGATGCTCCCGCTCTCCCTATGTCCAGGGGAGGAGCAGACATAAATAGATAATCAAACAAATGAACATATCATTTGAAACTGGTATTAGGCAGGGAGAGAATGGGACAACATGAGGGAAAAGAACAAGGGCCTTATTCGGGTGGGGACTCAGGGAAGGCCTCACTTAATAATCTCAGTTTAAAATGAGTCCAGGAGAGGTAGAAAGGAAAGGGAAGATCTTTCCTGATGGCCGGAACTGCCTATGCAAAGGCCCTGAGGCAGGAAGGAGCTTGGGGCATCTTAGGAACAGAGCCACCGGCATGGCTGGAAAGAGGCTGGAAACTGATAAGGACCAGGTCAGGTGGGACCACGTGGGCCGCGCCAAGGTCTAGTGGCTTATCCCAGGCCGGTAGGGGCCGTGAGAGAGCTTTAAGCTGGGTTTTGATGCTACGGGGCTCGTTTCTTTTTTAAAGTTCTTTTGTCTGCACTGTGAAGAGTGGACTAGGGGAGGGTTAGGAAGGGAGAAGAGCGTTCCAGGAAAAAGGAGCAGGTCGCAGGCAGATTGGGCCTGAAGGAGCAGGACTCATTCTAGGAACTGCCAGGAACCGGTGGGAGCATGGAGGGAGGGGGAGGTGCTTGAGGTGAGGGTGGGGATTTGGGGCGTTATGTCTCTGGCTGTGTCCTTCTCAGCTGTGTGCCCTTGGGTGAACTCCTGAACCTCTCTGAGCCTCATCTCCCTCTTCAGGAAATGGGGCTGAGACCCCTCACTCCACAGGGCTTCCCTGAGGGCCTGACAAGCTCTTGTGTGTGGATCAGTCCTCGGTGCGGTCACCCGTGGCGTCATGAATCCATCTCCCCACTGGTGAGGGGACATCACAACATCCCTGGGAGGCAGAAGGGCCAGGGCCTTGTCACTTCCATTTTCCAGATGAGAACCAAGGTGCAGGGAGGGAAAGTGACTTACCCGAGGGTGGCGAGTGGCAGGCAGTGCCCAGGAGACAGAGGCTGAGGCTGCTGGGTGGTTAGCGTTGGCGCTCTCTGGAGCCCCATGGCCATCTGTTTAAATCCCATCTCCCACACGTTGGCTGGGTGCCTTGAGCAGGTGGCCCAACCTCTCTGGGCCTCAGTCCCCTCATCTGTATAATGGGGCTGTGCTTATACTGCTTCCCTCATGCTGTCATTGTGAGAACTGTAGGAGATGGTGCAGGTGAGGGGCTGCACCTTTTGGGCAACTTCATTTCATAAACGGTGATTGTGGTGCTGGAATCTGGAATTTTCCCCAGACTTGACAGAGTAACCGAGGCTGCTCCATGGAGCCCAGGAATGGGTAGAAGCTCTTTAATACACTGGCAGAAAGGAAGAGCATCAGGGCGAGAGGCCGAGACACTGACATGAGCTGCCCTCACAGCTCTGGGGGAGCAGCCTCCCTGCACCTCCCCCACTGCCCTTTTTCCGCCTCTCTTGGGTGGGCCAGCTGTCATATCTCCACCAAGACAACAATACCGATAATTACTGATACCCCTAAATCGGCAGCAGCAGCCTGAGGGGACTCTGAAGGAGGAATCTGCAAGCGGCACCTCCTACCCCTTTTCTCTGTGACCTTGAGCTGGTCCTTCCCTGTCCTGGGCCTCAGTTTCCCCAGTTGCAAAACTGTGACCCGTGGCCAGAGGGTTCAGCTCAGGACTGGGCAGTGAGAAGGCAGGGGAGGCTCAGAGATTCAGAGGGATGAGCAGCTCAGGGAAAGAGTGAGCACACAGTTTGCCCACAGGATGGGCTTAGGGATATGGGGCATACTGGGTGGTGAGGCAGTAGGACTAGGGGGAATGCTGGGTGGGGCTGACAGGAAAACAGTCCTAGTACCTGGGGCTGAGTAGTCCAGAGCACCAGGCTCCCAACCAGCTTCCAGCCTCCCCTTGGCCTTGCCCACTTTGACAATGGTCATCCCAGAGGTTAGAGGTGACCTTTGAACTCCCTCAGCTCCCAGCCCTCCATGGTTCCTCTTTACACTCAGAGGAAAAGCCAGAGCTCCAGGCAAGCTCCCCACCTTGTGCCAATCTACCCTCCAGACTTCCCTGAGACCTTGGCCCTCTGCTCCCACCCCAACTCACCAAAGTCCAGCCACACTGACCTCAGGCTGTTGCTCAAACAAGCTAAGCCCATTCTGGCCTCAGGGCCTTTGCACTTGCTGTTCCCTGTGCCAGGAACATACTTCCCTCTGCTGTAACCAGGGCTTGTCCCTTCACTTCATTCAGGTCTATGCTCAGAGGTCCCCAAAAGTATCACCCACCTCAGCTTATCACTCTCTGCCCCGATCCTGCTTTATTTTTCTGTAAAGTACTTATCCGCCCTGATGTTATTTAGATATGTCTTGTTTGTCACAGCCCCCCACACACACCTTATACACTACAACAGGAGCTCCACAAGGGCAGGGACTCAGACTGTTCTGCTCCCTGCTGTGTCCTCAGACCACAGGACAGCACCTGGCACATAGTAGGTCCTCAGTAAATGAAGAAGTTGGAGCCAAACATTCTTGAGTTCAAATCCTGACTTCTTCACTCTCTTGCAGTGTGACTTTGGACTGGACCTTGACCTCTCTGAGCCCAGTGTGCCTCATCTGTAAAATGGATCTAATAATCGTGCCAGCTTACAAGGGGGTTATGAAGTTGTCAGAGTTGATACAGACAAGGAGCCAACTGTGGGGCCTGGCATGTAGTAGAAACTCCAAAGATGAGATACAGTTATTGCTGCTGCTATTGTTATAACAGTAGTGAGGAAGGGGTTTGGATGCAGTGATCTTGTTTATTGATTCATTGGTCCATTCCCTTCATAAACCCATATTGACACATCTGCTTTCAGATGCTGAGGACACAGACATTTAGGTCTAGGGAGGGTCACAGTTTAGTGGAGGGAAGACCAGGGGGTTGGTAATGCGGGGCCATGTGTGGAGACAGAAATAGGCTCATTGGTAGAGACATAGGGCTGGGGAGGATAAGCTTTACAGTAAGAATCACAGAGAAGTGGGTGTTGGAGTTGGGTCTTGACGAGAGAGTAAGAGCTCGCCAGGCTGACAGTGAGGGAAGGGCTTCCAGGCAGAGGGAAAGGCAAATGCAAAAGTGGGGACAGGTGTTTGTTTGGTGTGTACCTGGCTAATGTCCGTTCCTCTGCCTGGCTGGTGCAGGGCCAAGGAGCTTGGACCATGGCTCAAAGACATTGTAGAGCCTGAGATGGGTTTCCAGCAGGAGGGACCCAGTCAATTTTGTGCCGTGGAGGGTCACTCCAGGGTAGAGTGGAGGGAGGGCTGGAGGGGAAGGGCTGGAGGGCAGAGAGGCTGTCCATACTTAGAACTGGAGCATGGGTGGGGGATGGAGTCAGCCAGAGGACCAGGGAGGAGCCCAGTGGTGAGGACGGGCCCCAGATCAGCTCTGGAGAAACATCCAAGCCAGTGGGCTTCACATGGAAATGTCTGAGCTGCAGAATGAGGCTCCTTCAACTCCCAGATAACATCAGGTCCTCCCACCTGACCAGGGCTGGGACGACAGGAGGCTGTGAGGTCAGAGAGCCGAGATGACACTACAGTCAGCCTAGGAATCCCCCTCACAACCCACAGGGATGTCAGGAAGCAGTGTTCTGTTGACTGGAACCTCTGCAGAGAAACCCGACAAGACTAGAGAACTGTCCTCTTCCAGAGAGCCAAAGGGAGACACATTTGTATCCATGACACATTCATATCTTTCAAGAGACAATGTGATTGTTTTCCTAATTTTGCTCTGGAAAGCAATGAATGGAAGATTCCACCTGCTGTGACAGCCTCTTCCTCCCTCAGGCACTGAACAATAGAAGAAGTTTCCAGGCGCAGCTCACTGATGCCTGAAATTCAATCACTGGAGCGTCACTCCTTTGGTTTTCAGTTTTGTCCTTTGTAAAAATGCAAATGCCTACGCAGCAAGAGGTATTATTCAACCAAAATAATTTATCTTCATTCACTCAAAAAATATTTACTGAGCCCCTTCTCTAAACCAGGCAGTGGTCAGAGGCTGGCAATAGAGAAATTAATTATGACTCAGTCCATACTTTCAAGGAACTCACAAGTTCTGTGTGTATCTATCTGGGGAGGAGCGGACACAGAAACCTCGCCGTAACAGTCTTGCATGTGATGTGATGGTGGTGGGTACAAGATGCCATGGGAATCCACAATAGACGTGATCCAATTATCTGTTGCTCAAGGTCATACTAGGAATCTAATATGTCATGGAAGAAGAGAATCCCAGCTGGGGGCACAGCCAGGGGGAATGGATGGTGTCATGAATTAGGGTGGGGGGGAAGGGGGACTCCATGCTTCTCAGCAGGCTGGAACATGAGACAGGACATGGGAGATGGGTCTGGAGCGGCAGGGAGAGCTCCTCATTGACTGGATGGAATTACCCATCTCAGGTGGTGGCGTCTGTCACAGTGCTTTGCTGCCTCCCCGGCTACCATCTCACCTCCACCCACCAAGCCCTGCCCTTCGGGAAACTGCCAGGTCTCAACTCATACTCAGCTCCAGAGTTGGGGCCTAATTAGCTTAAGCCATCAGTCCCTTCTATCCTGCTGGTACATGATTGATTGGTTCAGGGAAGGGCACATGACCCAACTCAGGCCAAGAAGAGGCGAGATGTGTGCAGTGGGTTGGGGGTTTCTGGGAAAAGGATCCTCTCGTCTCCTCCAAGAGAGAGCCCACAAAGGACCCACACTTTTCTTCTGGGTCCGGGGAGTGAGGGTGTGAGTGGCCAGGGATGAAGGCAACACCGGAGGAGAGAATGTCAGAGAAATGGAATCTGGCTGGGCCTACATCTGTGGGTCTCAGCTTTCTGAGCCAGCAAATCTCCGTGGTTGTTTAGCCAATTTATTGTTACTTTCAAGCGAAAAGTTCCTTATTGGGGCAGGGCAATTCTGGAGGACAGAATTGGATCGAGGTGGAAAAGGAGCAGCCAGGGGTGCCCGAACCTGAGGTGGGATGGGGGTGGTCAAGTCTCTCTCCTTTTGATTTCGTCTCCAAGCAAAGTTCTTAGGAGTAAGATCTTTCTTCAGAAAACATCCCTTGACCCCTTACACTGCCCTAGCACCTGGATGGTAAGTCCTGGCTAGGGGACTGGATTCTGTCCTAACCCAGCTTGCTGCCTGACTGTGGATTCTGGTGCAGTCGTCACCCCTTTCTTGGCTTCTGTTTGTGATTCATTCCCCAGCTTCCAGACTGAGCTCCCCAAGGGAAGAGGTGAAGGCCAAGCCAACCCTGCAGTTCCAGAGTCCAGGACAAGCCTAGCATAGAACTGGTGTCAATGAAGCTATCGACCAATCAGTGTGGGAGCTGCACCTTCCTGCTCTAACCTGCCCAGGTCTGGGCCATGTGTGATGCTGACATTAACTGGCTGCTGTTCCTCTGTCCATCCCAGGAGTCTCATGGAGACCTCAGCCCCATGCTAGGGCAGCAGACCACATGGGGGAGGTGTCAACTCACACAGAACTTCTAGTACAGCAGCAATTAGACTGAAGTGCAAGAAAAATTACCCCAAAGCGCTCAGCCGTTTACTTTCTAGCTGCAGCTGACCTGGGCAATCAAGCTCTGGGGCTTTCTCCTCAGCCTGCTTATTGGTGTGTGTGTGTGTGTGTGTGTGTGTGTGTGTGTGTGTGTGTGTGTGTGTGTGTGTTGGGGACAGGGGAGAGAAAAATGGTCAAATGACCCCTGCCAGAGGACAGACACAAAGGATGGAGTGAACCAATGGGGGCCAGCAGAGCCACTGCTCAGCTTTGGTGGTGTGGACCGCACCTCAGAGTGCTTGGACGGGGAGGACACATGTCTGTATTCACAGGCATGATCAGAGAAGGCTGGGGTGGGGAGACGCACTGGAGGTGGGTCAGGTGCCCAAGGACTGGACTTGCAATCTCAGGTCTGTCTCCAACCTTTCTAGGACTAGGGTTCCTCTCTTGAGTGTAGGTAGGAGGCAGTGGAGTACAAAGAGAGCCTGGGATGGGTACATTGGCCTCGAGGGGGTTATAAGGTTAAGAAGAATCATCACAGGACATGACATCACTCATTCACTTACTAATTCATTCGCTAGTGTTTTTAATCCTGGGATTTATTGTTACTAGTTGGGGAAGTCGGTAACAAATGGAATTACACAAATGTAATATACTATATTACATTGCATTATATTATGTTATATTATAGTATAAATTATAATAAGGGCCATGAAGGGGGTTATGATGAGGAGTCAACTGGAAATGATGAAAAGAAGTGCAATAGAGGTGGCTGAAGGGTGGGGGTGGGGGAAGAGTTAACTGATACGTATCTTTGCCAACATCTTAATCCTCACAATAACCCAGCATGTCAGTAACCTAAACACATCAATTAAAAGGCAGATAAAAAAGAAAGACACGACTGCATGCCATCTACACAAGAAAAACACTTTAAATATAAAGGCATGTAAGTTAAAAGTAAAAGGTTGGGAAAAGATGTACCATGTAAACATCAATCAGAAGAAAGCTAAAGTGGCTATATTTGTATCAAAGTTTATTTCAGAGAAAATACTATTACTAGGGATAGAGAAGGTAATTTCATAATGACAAAGAAGCCAATTCATTAGGAGGACATACAATCCTAAATGTTTATGACACTAATAGAACTTCAAAATAAATAAAACAAAAACTGATGGAACAGCAAGGGAGATACATAAATTCAAAATTATAGTAAAAGATTTCAATATTTCTCTTTCAAAGCTGAGAGAAAAGTACACAGAAAATCAGTAAGAATTTAGAAGGTTTGAACAACGCAATCAATCAACTTGACATAACAGCAGAATATACATTCTTTCAGATGCACGTGGATCATTTACCAAGATAGATCACAGTCTAGACCATTAAAATGTCTCAATGAGGGGCTTCCCTGGTGGCGCAGTGGTTGAGAGTCCGTCTGCCGATGCAGGGGACACGGGTTCGTGCCCCGGTCCGGGAAGATCCCACATGCCGTGGAGCGGCTGGGCCCGTGAGCCATGGCCACTGAGCCTGCACATCTGGAGCCTGTGCTCCGCAACGGGAGAAGCCACAACAGTGAGAGGCCCGCGTACCACAAAAAAAAAAAAAAAAAAAAAAAAAAAAAAAAAAAAAAAAAAAAAAAGTCTCAATGAATGTAAAAGGATTCAACAATGCAAGTATGCTCTCTGACTACAATGTAGAATTGAATTAGAAATTAATAACTGTGAAAAATCTCTAGAAAATTACTATTTGGAAATGAAATAATACATTTCTAAATAGCCCATAGGTCACAGAAGAAATCAACAGTGGAATTAGAAAGTATTTTGAACTGAATGAAAATTAAACACAACATATTGAAATTTTTGTGATGTCGCTAAATCAGTAATTAGGATCTTTATTGTAGCACTAATGGCGTATAATAGAAAAGAGGAAAGGTCTCAAATCAATGATCTCAGGTTCACTCTTATGAATTAGGAAAAAAAGATCAAATGAAACCCAGAGAAAACAAAAGAAAGGAAATGATTAAGATCAGAGTAGAAATTAATGAAATAAATAACTGAAAAATAAAACAGAAAACCAATAAAACAAGAGCTAGTTCTTTGAAGAGATCAGAAAAACTGATAAACCCCTAGCCAGACTCTACAGGGAAAAAAAAAAAAGACACAAATTACAAATATCAGAAATGAGAGAGGTGACCTTAATGCAGATTCTACAGATAATGAAAGGATAATAAGGGAACATATGAACAACTTTATTTTATTTTTTGGTGGTACGCGGGCCTCTCACCGGTGTGGCCTCTCCCGTTGTAGAGCACAGGCTCCGGACGCGCAGGCTCAGCGGCCACGGCTCACGGGCCCAGCCGCTCCGCGGCACGTGGGATCTTCTGGGACCGGGCCACGAACCCGCGTCGCCTGCATCGGCAGGCGGACTCTCAACCACTGCGCCACCAGGGAAGCCCATGAACAACTTTATGCCAGGAAATTTAACAGTTTAGAAGAAATGGATGAATTGCTTGAAAGATATAAACCAACAAAGCTCACTCAAGAAGAAATATATAACATGAATAGCTGTAAATCTATTAAATACATTTTGAAGTTAAAAATCTTTCCCAAAAGGAAAATCCAGTTTCAGATGGCTTCACTGGTGAGTTCTACTGATCATTTAAGGAAGAAGTGGTACCAATTCTACACAAAGTTTTCCCCAAAAATGGAGGTGAGTGACTACTTTACAACTCATTCTTTGTGGTCAATGTTTCTTTCATGCCAAAAACTCCGTAAAGACATAACAAGAAAACTACAGCCAATATTTATTATGAAATTAAGTGTAAATTTTCTAAACAAAATTTTAATAAGTGAAGTCCAGCAGTGTATAAAGAGGATACTACATTATGGCTAAACAGGACCGATGCCAGGAGTGAAGAGTTGGTTTAACATTTGAAAGTCAATGTAATTCATCATATTAAGATGATAAATTACAATGAAAACTCTAAAACAGAAAAGAACTATATGATTATCTTAAGATACAGAAAAAACATTTGATAAAATCTAACATTCATTCATGATAAAAATTCTCTGTAGGGTAGGAATAAAAGTGAACTTCCTCAACCTAGTAATGGACAGCTACCAAAGCCCGATAGAGCCTATCTTTCCCCAGAAAGACAATGCTCTACTCCTAAAATTGGAAAGAAGGCAGATGTTTGCTCTTACCACTTCTATTCAGTATTGTACTAGAAGTTCTGGTCAGTGGAATCAGACAAAAAAAAAAAAAAGTTAAGTCATTCAGTAAGGAAAGAAACAAAATTGTGTTTATTCACATATAACATGATTATTAATATAGAAAACCTGATGGGATTTATAATACAGAAAAGATATTGGAACTTAATATCTTTTAATAAGTGAGTTTAGCAAGGTTGCAGGATATAAGATCAATCTGAAAGTATCAGGTGTACTTCTATATGCTAGCAACAAATAATCAGAAATAGAAAAACAATACCATTTACAATAGCATGAAAATATGAGATTCTTAGGGATGGATCTGATAAAAGATGAGCAAGTCCTATACACTGAAAACTACAAAACACCATGTTTCCTGCTATTCTATAGATTCAATGCAATCCCAATCAGAAACCCAGCAATCTTTTTTGCAGATATTGACAAACTGATTCTAATATCTATATATAAATACAAAAGACCTAGAATACTCAAAACAACCCTCCATGAGAAAAACAAAGTTGGAGAACTAACAGTACCCGATTTCAAGGCCTATTATAAAGCTATAATAATCAAGACAGTGTGATATTTGCATCAAGAATGACATATAGATAAATGGAACGGAAGAGAGTCCAGAAATAGACCCATACATATGCAGACACTTGATTTTTGACAATTCCCTTGAAAAGTGACAGTTTTTCCAACAAATGGTTCTGGGACAATTGGATATCCAGATGCAAAACAAACAAACAAACAACTTGATCCATATTAAATGTAAAACCTAAAACTATAAGGCTTCAGAAGAAAGCATAGGAAAAATATGTTGCTTAGGCAAAGATTTCTTAGATATAACATCAAATGCACAGCTTATAAAGGAACAAACTGATAAATCAGACTTCATGAAAATAAAAATTTCTCCTCTTTGAAAGATACCTTTAAAGAGAATGAAAAGATAAGCCACAGACTGAAAGAAAATATTTGCAAATCATATGTATGCTAAAAGACATGTATCCATAATATATAAAGAATGCTCAAACCTCAATGTAAGAGAACACACAGTTTTTAGAAGGGAAAAAATAATTGAAATACCTTATCCAAGCAGATGGCAAATAAGCACATGAAAATAGGTTCAACAATCGTCATCAGGAAAATGCATATTAAAACCACAGTGAGATATTAAAATTCACCTGTTAGAGTGGTTAATATTAAAAAGACTGCTCATACCTTGCACTAAACATTTTACATGTAAACCTCTAGCAACTTACCAAGGAAGATTCTGTTACTATCCTCTTTTGACAAGTAAGGAAGTCCTAATCCTTACAGTGAGACCTGGGAAGGCCTTGGGGAATCAACCAATCCAATCCCTGTCCTGACCCACTTCCCCTACCACCTCTATTTTATAGGTAATGTAAGGGACCCTCAGTAGAAGTGGCTGCCCAAACTCACAATTGATGACTTTATTGAGTTCCTATGGTTTACTGCTACCTGGAGCTAAGTTTATGGAGTTGAAAGAGCTGGATCACACTATGAAATGCTCCACCTGTTTATTCCCTTGGTGTGAAATAAAGGTTGTACATATATATGTACATCTGTGTGTGTGGCCATGTGTGAATACACAGTTTTGTATGAGTAATCATGTCAACGTGCTTCTATGTGTATGCTCTGGTGTATGCATATATGTACTTACGTGTCTACAACCCTTCTCCTAAATTTCTCAGAAACCACTCTGGGTCTTTTTCCAAAAGCCTTTTTAGGATCTATAGTGGCATATATGACTTACGCAACTTTTCAGGAGACCAACTCAATCCCCTCTGTCCCCAGGTGGAGGGTAGATGGAGTTGCTTTTGCCCTTTTCCTCATTGGTGTAACCACTGAAGAATAAAATCGTGGTCTTTGGAAGGAAGGGTTAGCTGTTATTTTTATAGACAAAGCTGTGAGCTTGGATGGCTCATCTAAGTGAGATGTGATCCCAGAGACGTATTCTCCTTCAAAGTCACAAAGCTAAAATTAATTAGACACATAAGTGATATCAACACAAAATACAGACCTGAAGTTCTCTTCTCCACCACCTCTTTTCTTGACTAACACCTACTCACATCGGGTTAAAGTTCATTCTCCCCAAGAAGGCTTCTCTGATCTTCACATTCCCTTCCCAGTTTCCACAATCCCTTGTGCCTATTCTGATCCATGATATCTTACAGTACTGGATAAGGAGAGGTGGAAAGAGATTGATGGCTAACCGTCATGGGGGAACTTTCCATATCTTGATTGGGATAGTGTAATCAATATGTGTATAGGTTTGTCAAAAGTCACTGACCTATATATTTAATATGTATCCATTTTTATGGCTTATAAATGATAATGTAATTAAATTGACTAAAACATATTTATTCCTCTGCCCTCAATAGTACCCAGTTCCTCTATTCTACATTCACCCCTCCCAGAGTGGGGACAGAATAGGGAACTTTTGTTGAGAACTCATCTACTGAAATGTTACTCCTGTTTCAGTACCATGGACAGAGGCTGCTCCATTGAAGAAGGGCTGAAGGATGTTTGCATTGTACTGGCCCAGGAAGGATAGCCTGGTATCTTCTGGCTAATGGTGTCAAGACATGTGGGAAGCCCAGGTCATGGCAGTTCATCTGGTCCAACTCATCATTGCATCTGCTCAGCATGTTATCTAGACCACTACATATTTACAAATGTCCAGAGAATGTCATCAAGCCATAATGGGGAAGGCAAAGAGGGAAGTTCTGAAAAATACAGATCCAATCCCTGCCTCCTTGCCATGTCATGCCACTTGCTCATGCCATGACCTTGAGCAAATCACCTTCCTCATCTGAACCTCAGTTTTTTAATCTTTAAAATGATGAGCTGCACTTTATGATTTCTAAGAGCTCTTCTAGCAGTGACCCCCATAAGGACTTTACAACTTCCATATGACAATATATGTGGGTTCCCCCCCTTTTACAGATAATCCTGACTTCTAGCTTTGCAAGCTGTAGTTCCTGGTTATATAGCACTTATAACCCATCAACACTGTAGGGTACCACCCTTCTCACCCTTAATGTCCACACCCCTCTGCCGTGAGCCATTCTGGTACCTAGTCCCACTGGGCAAGGAAAGTCAGGAATAGTCATGGACAAAGACTCAAATATGGTCAACTTTGACAGGTAGGTGGAATTTTGGCATCAGACAGAACTGAGTTTGGGTCTGGACTGCTACCCACCCTCTGTGGAATTTTAGAAACACCATTTCATTTTCTGAGCCTCACATGATATTGGATATTCGCCTGACAGAGTAGAGTCATTCACAGTCAAGCTGAGCCAGTAAATTCCCCTCTCCCATCATTCTAACATTTGCACCCATTGTTTTGCAATTGTACACAGGATAATGATTCATTCGTAATTCTCCATTTAAGTCTCTTCTTGATTGATCTACTAGATGAAATTTGCCTTCAGCTTCTTATTACAATACTCATTATAGCCACCATTAGAACATGGATTCATGACTGTCTTCCAACTAATATAATTGCTGTTAGACTGATATGAATAATCCCTCCTGCCATTAACATAATCAAAAGTTGTTCACTGCACTCTTTCACTTGCATGGTTTGGATCTCTGTGCTTGTCCAGGTTTCCCTCAGCTTGGGCCAACCCATCTGCTCCTCTCCAAAAGCACAGGCTTTTCTCCTCCTGTTGCCACAGCCAGTTCTGCATCCCTTCCTTAAAGAACACATCTCTTTGTAGGTTTGTAGCAACTACTGCTGCTACTATTGCTGCCTCTTCTAGAAATGACCTGGGCCAGGTACGGTGCTAAGGACTTTGTCAGCATCATCCCTTTGAGAGAGTTGCCATTCTCATTCCCCATTTTATGGATGTGGAAACTGAGATTTAGAAATGTTGAGTGAATTTCCCTCAATCATTTGACTACAGAATGATGGAGGGCTTCTCTGGTGGTGCAGTGGTTGAGAGTCCACCTGCCGATGCAGGGGACACGGGTTCGTGCCCCGGTCCGGGAAGATCCCACATGCCGCGGAGCGGCTGGGCCCGTGAGCCATGGCCGCTGAGCCTGCGCGTCCGGAGCCTGTGCTCCTCAATGGGAGAGGCCACAAGAGTGAGAGGCCCGCGTACCGCAAAAAAAAAAAAAAAAAAAAAAAAAAAAAGAGTGATGGATCCAGCATTTGACTTCAGGTGTTTCTGATCCTAGAGCCCATAGTTTTAGCATTTTTCCCCACAGAAGGGAGCCTGTCCTGTCCCTGTCCTGCCCTACCTCCTCTGCATTCCTTTCCCCTCATCCCTCCATTATCTTTGCCTGCAGCACAGAACTTCTGCCTTGGATAGAGAGCCGGAAATCTGTGATTCCATCTAACCTTCTGTGACAGAGAAGATATCCCTTTTCATAGGGAGCATTCTGTGGACTCCAAGCACTATAGCCTAACCTGAGACCCCTCCCCTGGCTCTAGACCTTCTTGTCTGGGAACTAATATATCAATTTCTCCTTTGCTCCTGCCATCAGCTCGGATGTGTCCTTGAGTCTACATCAAGCAGCACTTCGCTACCAATCTGTGATGTATGGGTTTATTTCTGTCAGGGTTTATTTCACACAATTGTGCTACGGAGTTTTTGGAGCTCATATGATCCTCAAGCATTTGGGGAAGTAGAATATTATACCCACTTGGAAGACTGGAAACTGAGGCCAAAGTGACATATTTTTGGAACTGAAAGAAACCTTAGAAATCATCGACCTCCTTGTGCACATGAGAAAACAGAGCAAGAAGGAAAGTGACTTGGCAAGGTAGCCAGTACCAGATCTTAGGGCCCTGGATTTTCAGTTCCCATCAATAACACAGCCTGTAAATAGGTTCAGGGTTTTGTTTGTTCATTTGTTTGTGTTTACAGCATGACTCCCGCTTAGGCTCTTTTTTAGAAAACCCCGAGTGGGGCAGGAACTGTCTGGATTCAGGCTCAGAGTCCCAAGTCTGTCATTGAGTCAATGTGTATGGCCTCGGTTTTCACATCTGAAGAATGCTCTTTCCCTGACCAACGTGCTGAGTTTGGGTCCCCAGGGTATTCTGGATATGCTTAGAGTATCTTGCTCCCACCCCCACCCCCCGACAAAGACATCAAAGCCAGATGTGGTCTTTGCAACTCAGCTGATCTCAGCTTGGCAGCAGGCATTTCAATTCTCCCACAATGATTTAATTCCTCCTACTGGAAATCCTGACCCATGCGTGTGGGCTCAATAAATTGATGTGTCGAAATTACCATTTCCTAGGGCTGCTCTCATCAGCTGTGAACAAGTAGTTGTCCAGGTGTTTCTGAATGAGGCCTGGAGTCCAGCTGGGACAAGTCTTCTCTCCACGGTGACATTTCCTGGAAGGTAGCATTGAATTATGTTATATTATAAGAGCATTTCTCTCTGTTCTTTAACCTTTATTTAACTGGAGTTGGAACGTCCTGCTGAGTCTGAGGACTTCTCCCAGCAGGAGGGTGTCTGGGTTGCATAGACCTGACTGTGTTACGGATGGTGGAATGGGACAGAATGGGACAACACAGTGAAGGCCTCAGGGTGGTGGGCTGTGCAGTCGACAGTCCTTTTGGTGGGGTGGGAGAAGGCTTCCTGCGGCAGAGCCAGGCATGCTGGCATAGATGTCTGCAGTAGACGCCCAGCTTAGATGCCCTAGAGAGATTACTGTTTGTTCATTCACCCATTTATTCACTTATGTTCTCACTCACTCAAGAAACCTATATTGACTATCTCTTTGTTGGATGACAGGGATACACCCTTGGTCTTGCACAGGAGAGAGGCTATGGGACTTGTCTTAAAAGACATCACAGCATTTAACGCTCTGACGTTAAATGCTCTGAGGGGAGGAGGGAAAGACATCTGTCTTAGAGTGGCGCCCCAAACCAGATCCAGGACAAGCACTTGGGGTCTGGTGGTTGACTTGGGAGGTGATTTCAGGGCACACAAGTGAGAGTATAAAGAATGAAACAGGGAAGAGAGTGAAGCCAACACAGGAAGCATCGCTGAGTGGGTATCTCTGTGAGCTGCCAGGGCTCAGTCCCTCTGGGGACCTCTGAGGAACCATGTGGAAACACCTCAGAACCATCTTCTTGGTGGCTGGGGTCATTATCCACTGACCCTTATCCCCACAGTGCAAGGGGTGCCCCCAGGATGCGTGAAGCCCCCTGCATTTGGACTTTGTGGTGCCAGAGAAAACCCACAGGCAGAGAGGAAGACAGGACTAGCCATTTGAGGCAGGAGGCTGTCTGTGCTGGGAGCCGCCCACAGCTGCAGGACGACTCGGGATGGGCCAGGGGACATGGGCTGAGGTGGCGACAGCATCTGCTGCAACATTTTAGAAGAGGTGACATCCGAGCGAGCCCTGAAGAAGGACTAGGAGTTTTCAGCTGAATCGGGCATGAGGCATGGCTCACCCAGGCAGCTGGAACAGTGCCAGATGAGACAGAAGGCAGGATGTTGTTTAAAAAACACTTCCTGCTGATAGGAAGGAGAGAAGTAGCTTGAGGGCCAGGTGAGCTCAAGAGGATTTATTTTCAAGCCAAGAATGGGAGAGGTTTGGGCAGCTCGTATGTAGAGAAGGTTTGGGCCACCAAGGTGGAGTGTCTGAAGAAAAGAGAGAGAGGTAGAGAGGCTGGATGCCGGGAGAGACAAGCCCTTGCAGACACCTCTGCCATAGGTGGGGTCATGTACAGACAGCCTTCCTCCAGGGCAGGGCACCTCTTCCCCTGAGATGGGTGGGAACAAGCAGATAAGGAGAAAGGCGGTGTATTCCTCAGCCTCCATTTCCCCATCATTGGAGGAGGCAGTGACTGGCAACAGAGAGCCAGACAGAGGTCTAGGATAGTCCTGGGTAAGGGGAGGGGGCGCAGAGCAGGGAGGAACAGAGACGAGGGTGATGCTGGTGCCAACAGATGCTGCTCAGTTTACAGACGATCGGAAAATGATGCTCCTGGGCAGGCTTCCTCTTCCCACTCCAGAGATAGAGGGCAGGAAGAGGAGGGTTTAGATTTGATTTCTCATGAAAAGGCTTTCTCACCTCCTGGGCTCCTGCAAGCTTGGGCTGCCACCACCATGTGCGCATTCATCAGACACTGGTTCATCCAGTGGTGCTTTCTGCGGCCCTACTGCATGCAGAAAACCGCCCCAACAATATGCAGTTTTCTCAGAGCTGTTCCACACTCATCTGGGGGTGGAGAAAGCAGACAATGCCTCACAGTGGCCAGGGCTAGGACTCAGCAGAGAAGGGATCCCACAAAGAGAATGTCCCCTGACTGCAGACAGGAAGGCTCTCCGTCTCTTGGACCCAGGGAAACATGGGCAAGACTGGAATTGTTAGGAGGCTGATCCTCTGCCTCTCACTTTAGCTTTGCCTCTGGGCTAGTTAGTCCCCCTCTCTGGGCCTCCATTAATTGGAAAGCTAATGAGATCTGTCCATCCAGCCTCACAGGGTCTTCATAGGTCCCAGGAAGTATTGGACATTAATGGATGGAAGAATTTTTGGAAGTTGAATAGAGAAGCTCAGATGATAGTGGTTATTTATCATGGTTTCTCCTCCTCAGTTTCTCCATCTGCAAATGAGGGGGCCTAGAACCCAGACGCATCTGGGCTCCTGCCAAGCCATCTTTGCAAATCACCCAGAGAGAAGTTGATTGAATCAAAGGCAGGGGTTTTCAGTGCCTCTTTTTGGCAAGTTCTCAGAAAAATCTTTATCTTTGCACAGCCACCAGATGGTTCTCAACATAGATCTGAAAGAGGAGGAGGTGAGGAAAGAGGCCAGGATGAGAGGAGCCAGAGGGAGCTCAGAGGAGGCTGTGCGCCAGACAGATGCTTCTGCTGTGGGAAAGAGGCTGGAGCAGCAGGGGTCTCTGGCTGCTGGGGATCAGGCAAAGGACCCTGCCCCCAGCTCTCTTCAAAAGAAAATGCGTTCAGAGAATAAGCGCAGCCGAAGAAAGAGCAGGGATCACTTTGAAATGAGAGAAAGTGCCATTCCCGGGCAGCCTCCCTGTTCCCACACCAGGAGAGAGCTGCTTAGAGCTTAGATGTGCTTCCCTGTCCTTGAAAAGGCCTCTCAGCTCCTGGTCTTCTTCTGACTCAGCACACACACACACACACACCCCGCCCTACCCCACCGCATGAGAACTCAACAGACAAATAAGCACCAGGCAGTGCTTTCTGCAGGCCTACTCTGTTCCAGCCCTGCGCCTGGGGAGGCAGTTGATGTTAGGGATCAGGGGAAACTGAGACTGGCTAGCGTGGTGTGCAGATGGCAGCCTGGTTCAGGTCCACCAAACACTCAAGTGGCTGATGTGGTCCAGCTTAGATTGGCTGGTACTGCTGTGAAGTTTCCATGATCCCTGGTTTAGCAACACTGTGGTGGCCCTATGCCCAGTACATAGCAAGGAGGTAAACCCAGCTGGACCTGCAGCCTGAAGCATATCCATCCAGCCAAGCCCTGTCTAGACTAGCTGGCCTTTAGCCATACTGTAAGAAATGAATGAAAGCGCACTGTAGTTGTCTAAACACTGAGTTTGGGGGTAGCTTGTTACACAGCAATGGCTGACTGATACAAGTGCCTAGCATATGTCAGTCATTGTGCTTAGCACAGGGGTCAAGGAGGTGACAGGATTCCCATGGTTCCTGCCCTCTTGGAGCTCATAGTCTTGTTGGGGACACAGTCACAGTCAATGAACAAACCACCAATGAATAAGCCGTGAAACCTAAAATGAGGGAAATATACTAGGAAGTGCCCCAGGGAGGAACGAGGAGGCCAACTAAGGGGGGTCAAGGAGAGCCCCTGGAGGAGAGTACATGTATTCTGAGACCTGCCTGATAGGAAGAGCCAGGAGAAGAGCTGAGAAGAGTGTTTGCAGTAGAAGCAACAGCAGGTGCAAAGGTCATTTGTCACAGGAACTTAATGGCCAGAGATGGAGGAAACAAACAGACAGATCACTATAAGAACAACAATAGCAAAAGTCAGTGTTTACGGAGCATGTGTTAGGAGCTGTTTTAAACCCTTTACTGAAATGATCTCATTTCATCTTGACAACATACCAAAGAAGAAGTACGTGTGTTAGAATTCTTTTGGTTGAAAATTACAGAGACCCAACTCAAAGTGGCTTCACCAAAGGGGAAACTGACTGGCTCATAGAGGTGGGAAAAGAGAACAAACAGCTTTAGGCAGAGCTGTATTCAGGACCTGTTTTCAGGTCAGTGGAATTTCTCTCTCTCTCTCTCTCTCTTTCTGTATTCTGCCTCTGTTCCTTTGACTTCTTTTTCTATGGGGACCTCTCTCTCCCTTTGTGTCTGAACTTCCTCAAGAGAGAGCAGAGCAGAGCGGAGAGATGTGAGAATCACAACCGTCAACAGCTCCAAGCTCCCATCATCCCACCTGGGGACTCTGGAGGGAAGAGAGAGCTCTGTCTCAACGTCCACATATATAATCCCAGAAAGGAATCAGATCAGCACCTGCTCACTCCTTGAACCTATCATGTGATTGGTCCAGTCTGGTCCTTTCACTCCACCTGAGTAGATAGGATGAGGGCTGGGACTGGTAATCCTATCAGAATTGTGTGGTCTAGGTATCGGTGATGAAAAAAGGGTGGAGGGGGTACAGTTACCAGAAAAAGAGAGGAGATACTGAGTAGACACCAACAGTAGCTTTTATTATTCCAGCTTAACAAATAAGAAAGCTGAGTCTCAGAGAATAAATGACATTAGTCAGCAGGTAAAAAAGCAGAACCTCAAATCCATCTCTGCCTGACTCAAAAGCCCCAAATTCCTAACCATCGGGCTCTTAACCAGCCCCTAACTCTGAGCCTCAACAGACCTCAATTCATGATTCCAACCCAGACAGGAAGACTCTCAAAGCTCAGATGCACAGGCCCCCAGAAGGCTCGAGAGTTTGCAAACCTTATCTTCATGATGGCTTTAATGTGGGGCTGCATTGCTTCCCTTTCCACAGGGTGCGAACACAAGGCGGCAGGCTGTCTCCTGTTGTCTGAGCAGTGCTGAGAGTGAGTGTATCAAAGGGAATAGAGACCCCAGTTGTTATTGCCAAAGGCAACATTAGCCAAGAGTTAGAAGATACATTAAGGACACTGCAGTATGATCTGTTTGTCATTTGAACACGCTCTCCAGAAAAATACACAGCCCCAAACAGTCAGACACAATTGGAGTCTCTCTTCCTGCCCCTTGGTTCTTCGCCCTGGGCTCCTTGCCAGCAGCCAGATCCTCTTTCTACCTCTCCTGCCGGGCCCAATCTGGTAAATTTCATTTAAGGGGTGATTCATAGCCATACAGCTCATCAAATCTGGAAGGACCTTAGGGAGTCTCTAATCCAACCTTGTTCGTTTAACAGAGGAGAAAACAGAGCCCTGGAGAGGCTGGGCACTGTTTCAAGGTCAATAAGTAAATGATGGGACATATTATAAGCCAGGCTCTATGTTAGGCACTTCCACATAGCTTATCTCATTTAATCCTTATATGATAACCTGTGAAGTGTCACTATCCCCCAGCTTACTTCTGGGGAAACTGATTCTCAGAGAGGTTAAGTGCCTGCTCAAGGTCACGTAACTAGTAAGTAACAGAGTTGGCTTTCAAACTTATTTATTGTTCTTACAAAAATCCAAGCCGTGAGCCAAGTGTGCACATCGTTCGTCTATTTGAAGTTTCTCTTCTCTCCATCCCTGCTCTCCTGTGTCCTCGGGACCTCTACAGCCTGTATATACCAGACTCCCTTGTCACCTGGCTTGCAGTTCCCTGCCGTCATCAAAGTGAGGTGCCAGAGGAAAATTGGAAGGTGCAAGGAGGGGGACATACCACAGGGTGTTCTCTCTCTCTCTTTTTTTCTGGCATATTCAAAAGGAAGAATTTCCTGCTTCTTTGGTGCTTTTTTCTGTGTGCACTGGCTTCTTTCTGTGTTGAGTGGCTCTGGCAGCTGTGGGGTCAGTGACTGCAGCAGTAGTGGCAGTATCACAGACCCCACTACAGCCAGCAGGAAATGTGGTCCCCAGTTCTGTTAACAGTACCTCGTTCCTAGGTGTGGTAGCAACTTCCTGATGTTACTGACCTCTTAGTTCTTTCACCTTCAACTTTTACTCCTGTCGCTCTTTTAAGACAGCTATAGGCAGTTCCCCGAATTGAATCTCCAAGTTTGAAAATTCTCTGCGTGTTCCCTAAGTGAGTGAAGGTTATAGTACTTGTCCCCAGGAGTGATTGAAGGAAACAAACCATCAAGAATGGGACTCGGGGATAAATTAGGAGGTTAGGATTAACATATACACACTGCTATATATAAAATATAGAGATAACCAAAAAGGACCTTCTATATACCACAGGAACTTATACTCAATATTTTTTAATAACCTATAAGGGAAAAGAATCTGAAAAAGAATATATATATATATAATATATTATATATAATATATTATATATATTATATATTATATATATAATATATATAATATATTATATATTATATATAATATATTATATATATTATATATTATATATATAACTGAATCACTGTTCTGTACACCTGAAACTAATACAAAATTGTAAAGCAACTATACTTCCAAAAAAATAAAAAGGAATGGGACTTGGGTGTTGGCTGTCTGGTGAGTGGGGATGACCTCATTACTAGTGAACAATGGGATCCTGGGACCCCCTAGATGCAATGACATCAAAATTGCTTAACTTATCAAAAATTATGAAAATTACTTAAATGATATGGCTGTGTGGGATGCAATGCCAATTGAAGGCAAAACTTTAGGTGGACCCACTGGCTGCCTCATGGTAATAACAATGACTATTTACAAGGGTCATGGGATATGATGATTACTTATGACTGATGCCTGTACTGAATGGTTTACAGAAAGAAATTCACCAGCTCAGGACTTTAGACTATCAGCTCAAAGCATGGCCACAGAACTGGGGAACTTCTATCATGACTCTCCAAGGGTCTCTTATCTTTGGTAGCCACAGGACAGATACAGCTGAAAATCAGACTCCAAACTCATTCACATGAGTACCAGAATTACCATCCAAGTTGAACTCAGGGCTTTGTCAGTTCTCATATGTGAAAGTTAAGGCATTTGTTGGGAAGTAGAGGGTCCCTGAGACTCGGCATGAGAGCTCAGATGAATCCAAATGTTTTGTTCCTCCGCATCTCTCTGAGAACCCCTCTATCATCAGAAGCAGTCGTCCCTCCTCTGCCTGAGGAAACTAACAATCATTTCTTGAAGATCCTATAATAATAATAATGAAAACTCAGGGGTGGTAATTCCAATCACAACCCCATTTGACTTGCCTGATTGGCCTGTGCAGAAAGCAGTCATATCTTAGAAAATGATCGTGGATTATCATTAAATGAATCAGGAAGTGAATCCAATTGCAGCTTCTGTTGAGATCAACACTACCTCTGGCACTGTGGAAAACAAACAACGTTTCAGACACTGCTTACAGTTACTGAGCTGGCAGATGCTTTCATCTCTATAGTAATTTACAATGACCACCAGAAGCAGTTGACTTTAACCTGGAAGGCGTGTCAATAAACCTTAGCTTGTCTTGGGTATTTCTCGGCTCTCTTGATCTGCCATAGTCTAGTCTGAGACACCTTGATCATTTTGGTATCTCATGAAACATCACTCTGATTTATCAGATTGATGACAGCATGCTTATTGGAAGTGTTAATCAGGAAGTAGAAAGTACAGTAAGTGCCTTCCTAAGGTTGCATGCATGTCAGATGGGCGGGAAATGGAAATAAACCCCATGAGTAATCAGTGGCTTGTCACCTTGGTAAAGTTCCTAGAGTCCAGTCGTATGGGGAACCGGGGGGTATATCATCCATAACGAAAGAAAAGTCTCTCCGCCTTGCACCACCTACCTCCAATCAGAATTACTTGATAACTTGACATGTAAAGCTGCCTGTTTTGAGAGCAGGAAAATGATCTGCAGCAGGTCCAGGCTGCAGTGGAAGATGCTTTGCCATCTGGACCTTTTGACCCAGAAGATCTGTTGTTCACCAGAGTTTATATGACAAACACGGATTCTTTAACAAGTCTCTGGCTAGTGCTAGTAGGGGAGTCACAGTGAAGAGCCTTACTTGTTTCAAGTACAAACATGCCCTCTTCTGCACATTTTTCCCTATCTGAAAAGTATTTCCTGGTTTGCTCTGGGGGCCCAATAGAGACTGAACACCTAGCTATGGGAAAAGTGATTGGATCTGAGTGCCTGTCAGGAACAAGTCAGAAGGCTGGCCTTATACAGAAGAGACCCATCATCACGCGAAAGGAGTCTGTGCAAGTGTAAGCTCAAGAAAGTTTCAAGGCCACAAATAAGTTATGCAAGCAGGGGGCTCAACCCATTGCACATACTCCTGATTCATTGTTAGTTTTCCCTCAGCTCACGTGGATGGTCTCAAGGGAGGTTCCCCAGAAGAGGTGAATGTAGCAGAAAGCACTTGGGCTTGGCTGACACACGGTTCTTCATGCTATGCTGGCACCACTGGAAATGGAAATGGAAATGCTGCAACACAATCCCATTCAGGAGTGTCCCTGAAAGTCAGAGATGATGGGACATTCTGTCAGGAAACAGAACTTGAAGCAGCACCTCTGTTTGTTTGCTTGGCTTGAGAGGAGAGATGCCCAGAGGCAAATATTTCCCTTGATTCATGGGCTGGAGATTAGGGAAATCACAAGACGGAAGTTCTGGTGACAAGGAGATTTGGGGAAACGATAGGCTTTGAGTTCTCCTGAGGTGGCAGAGTGTACAAAGAGCACCACTTACAGAAGATGCCACCAATAATCAGTTGAAAAGATGACCATCCTGAGCATGTGAGCTGGCCTGTGTCCCCAGACTCTCAAATGCTTTTGTAATATTTTCCGGCACCATGGCTATAGCGTCAAGGATAGACGCATGGGCTAAACAGCATGGGCTTTCTCTTACCTAAGCCTAATCTAGCCATAGCCACTAACGAGTGCCCTATCTCTCAATTTCAGAGTCTAACACTGAGCCCTTAATACGGCAACATTTCCTGGGATGACCAGGCAGCCACTTAGTGGCAGGTTGGTTACTCTATATCCGTTCCATCAGAGGGGGCAGGTATTTATCTATAAGGAATAGACCCTAATATTTCTGTCAGTTCCTCTAACTGTGGATCTACAGAATATCTTACTTACTATCATAATGTCCCACACAACATCGCTTCTAAGAAACTGATTTTCCAGAACAAGGTATGAGCAAGGGGTTCATGACTGTGAAAGTCATAGTATGCCTTGCATCTCTGTCAAGCAGTTACGCTGACTGAATGGTGGAAGAGTCCACTGAAGACTCAATTACAGGGCCACCCGGGAAAGAACGCCCTGCCAATTCTGCGTGGGGTCCTACAGGTTTGGGTACCAATGCACGGTCTGTCCTTCCCTTAGTCAGGATTCATGTGTCTAGGATCAAGGGTAGAAGTGAGAGTATTTCCTCTCACTATTATACCTAATAGCTCACAAAACTTTTGATTCCTGTTCCGATGATTTGAACTCCGATGATTAAAATATAGTAACTCCCAAGGAGAGATGTTTCCACTGGGGAATGCGGCAATGGTTCCTTTGAACTAGGAGCTAAGAAGGCTACTCGGTCAACCTGGGCTCTTCATACCCCTGAACCACCGGGCAAAGAAGAGGGTTCTGAGCTGGCTGTGTAATTGGTCCTGACTGTCAAGATCAAACTGGCTGCAGTTACACAAAAGGGGGCACGGGCATCTCTGTTTGAAACGCAGGGGATTCTCTGGATGTCTCCAGTAGTGAAATGTAATTCAAGACTACATATCAATCCTGTAAAGGCAGACCAACCAGAGATGCAAACCTTTTCGGAAAAAGGTTTAAATTACTCATGAGGTAAATAGAACTGACCAAGCAGGTCACCATCAAGAGCCATAGGGAAGGGAAAGGGTAGTCGGAGAAGAACGTTATTATAAATATTAACTAGAGTCTATTGGTCAGCTATGATGGTAGCAGTTATGAATATTTTATTTTCTTGCTTGATATTTATATATATTAATGATTCGCTATAGACTGAATGTGTCTCTCAAAATTCATGAGTTGAAACTTAATCCCCAATGGGATGATATTAGGAGAAGGGGCCTTTGGGAGGTGATCAGGTCATGAGGGTGGAGCCCTCATAAAGGAGATTAGTGTCCTCGTAAAAGGGACACCCAAGAGCCCCTGTACCCCTTACACCATGACCGCCATCTATGAACTAGGAAGTGGTCTTCACCAGACATGGAATTTGCTGGTGCCTTGATCTTGGACTTCTCTGCCTCCAGAACTGTGATGAAAAACTTCTGTTATTTATAAGTCACCCCATCTAGGGTCATTTTATTACCAGCAGCCCAAAAGAATTAAGACACCGTTTATGTTTTCCCATTCTTTTTCTCTGCTATTTTATACTAGACATTTAATAAGGATTCAGATAATTGTAGGGTATTTTGGGTTTGTTTTTTTTTTTTTGGTGAACTGAATATCCAGGTGATACTGTGATAAAGTTGGAAGAATTCTCAGGGTTGAAAGAACGTGGCTGGTGGAGCTTAGTGTTTTCCTCTCTGGGAAAGGACAAAGAAGAATTAACCATACCGGTTGCAAGTATGAGGCTGTCATGTTTATTCATAGAAACTGTTGTTATTCATGGATACAGGTGAAAGGGTGAGCATGCATGCTGAGCGGTCAAGGAGTGACAAACAGGATATCTTCCTGTTTGCTGTCAGCTCTATTCCCATTCTCCCCTCCTCTACTCCATAATGTAAGGATGGACCCAGGAAAATACATTGCCCAGCATGCTTTGCTAGCAGCCTTCCTGTTACATCAGCCAATGGGAGGTGGCAATGGAGAGGGGCAGGTGGAAGGAGGAGGAGGCCATTTTGTTCTTCCACTCTGTTTCTGGAGGCTTCTCTGCAGTGGAGGATGACTATGGGCTCAACAGATGTGTTCCAGCAGATTGATAGTAAATTAATTCATTCACTCAGCATGACTCACTGAGATACAGAACTGAATGGAACAAAATCTCTGCCCATAAGGAGCTCACAACTTAGAGGAGGATTAGAAAACTGTGACCCCCCAAGCCAAATCAGGCCTGTCTGCATTTTGTTTGGCCTGCCAGCTAAGAGTCAGTTTCAAATTTGTAAATTATTGACCAAAAAAACAATCAACAGAAGAATATTTTGTAACACATGAAAACTATATGGAGTTTATATTTTAGTGTCTATAAATAAAGATTTTTTTGGAGCAGGCTGGCAAAGCTGAGAAGTTGCAACAGAGACAAGAAGGTGTAAAGCCTAAGTTATTTGCTGTCTAGCCCTTTACAGAAAATGTCTGCAGATCCCTGACCCAGAGGGTAAGGCAGGGATGTGAGGCATGTACTGAGTCCTGCTGGATGGTAGAGGAAGGGGGGAACCACTTCTGGTAGGAAGGAACAGCTTCCAGGCAGAAGAAACAGATCCTACAAAGGCCTAGATCTATGAACCCCCGTGGCTTGTCTGGGATGGTTTGTTGTTTCGTGTGGAGTGAGAGGTGAGGAAGAGCTGAAAGGGTCAGAGCCAGACTGGAAAGGGCCTTCAGCACCCAGAAGTGGGGGTAGCAGAGAGACACTGCCCATTGTGGAGTAGGGGATGTTTAGGGAGGTCACTGTAGCTCCAGGATGAACGAATTGCAGGGGGATGTGACAAGTAGCAGGAGACGGATTATGAAGGCAGCTGGGGGCAGGAGGAAGATCTTTGGTTGTCCATCCCTGGCCTGCCCCTTTCTAGCTGTGTGATGTTGGACAGACACTTAACCTCTCTGAGCCTTCCTCATCAGTCTGGCAGGGATCACAATACCCTCCTCTGAGAGCTGTGGGGAGGGTCAGATGAGCTGCTGTATTAAGGTGTTTGGGTCTCAGTGGGTATAGAGAATGACTGCGGCTATTCCTGTTACGGTCACAGAAACAGTCCTGTAGGGCAGACCTCCTACCCCAGCTGGGTGGTCGCTGTGGTCACACCTGCTAGGCTGCTCAAGTCCATGAATTCTGAGGAATGGACAGAGCAGGAGAATTGGTTCCTGGAGACCAAAGAAGGAAGGGTCAAGGACTGATTTTCATGACTGTCCTGGGCCCCAGGAGACCCCCCGGGGAGGGAAGTTGCTGTGAGAAATAAAACTCACACCCTCAAGTGACTCGTCATCTTGCCTTCAGACAGCAGGGCTGGCAAGAGACCACAGCTTTCTCTACCTGTCACTGCCAGGCTCTGGGACCTTGTGAGGGTCCCCTCTGGAAAATCAGGGGATTGGAGTGGATGACCACCAAACCTCTTTTACTAGCAGCTTCCAGACATCCTTCACAGCTCCCTGCTCCAGCTCCTAGGAGCCAGGTGTCTTGTCTCATCAGTGGGACCACGAATGACCCCAGCCCAGAGCCTGGACTTCATGGCCGTCATTCGTCTTCCTTCCACACTGTCTGTTCGTCTGGGCCTGATCCCACTTGGAGGGAGCCCTGCCTGACACAGTGCCCACCAGCCCACCTGGCCATGCAGTGTGGCCCCTCAGGGCCACAAAAAGCCATGGTTCCAGGTCTGGGTGTGTGGGAGAGAGACATTGGGGAAGTCACAGCCATGGCACCCAACAGCTGGCGTGGACTGAGTGACCACCTCCCATCTGGAGGTGGGACCACCTTTCCAAACTTCAGAGTTAGAAAGGACATCAGGCCACCCAGTCCCAGCACACCCGGTTCATGGAGCTACCCAAAGAAGTCAGTGTTGGAGCCAGGACTAGGGCCCAGGGCTCAGGACTCCCCTTCCAGTGCTCCTCCCACCATGCCTCCCTGCTCCCCATTTATCACGCACTCTCAGGCTGGTGCAGGCACAGGCCCAGATGGCATCTTCCACCACAGGCAGGTGTGCATCGAGAACGCCCTGTGAGCTGAGGTGTACCCGCCCCACCCCTAGACTCCCGACAGCTCTGAAGCGAAACTCAAGGGCAAAAAATAGAAACTCAAGGGCAATTCGATTTTACATATTTTCCTTTTTCTACTTCAATAAATATTGCCCATGAAAACCAATTGACATTTTCTCCACTTTATGCATAATAACTAGTCTTATAAACCTAAATTATCCCTATAAATCTAAAGTAAAGGCCTAGGTTCAAATGGATTGAGAACACATAGTTAATAAAGTGCTAGCACATCACCATTACTAATCTGTTTACTTCAAGTCAAGCTTTCATTTTCAAAGGAATTTTTCTTTGTCATGTGGGGGTGGGAAGAAGAAATAAGAGGGAGAGCGCAGGGAACCCCGGGCAGCTTCCAGGCTTCCATGGCCATTGTTCATCTCATTTGTTAGGACAGCTTGCTGGGGGGTGGCCACCTCAGGACAAGCATCAGCTAGATTGTACTCTGGCTCCTGGCCCTCAGACTGGACCACTTTAAGAGACGGATGGTGCTCTAGTCACCCCCAGGTGGTTATCACATCGTCACCCCCACATCTAATGATAACGAAATCTTCTCTTTTCAGCCTGCCTCCCAGCATTGTTTCCAAACACAGCCCCTCCCTCCATCCCAGCTGGCGTTCCCACCGCAGTCCAAGGAACCACTTGTCTGGTCTGAATTAATGCAACAGCCCCTGCCTTTCTCTGGTCCTGGCTCCATCCCTCCTGCTGCAGCCTGCGCTTCACGAAGCAGCACTGGGATCTTTCTAAAATGCACATCCCACTGAGTCTTCCCAAGGCTTCCTGTCCCCCAGAGCTCCCCACTGCACTCAAGGTCAAGGCCAAATTCCTCCACAGGTCTCCTGAGGTCCCTCGGGGTCCAGCTCCTGCTGCCTCCCCCATCTTCTCTTTTCATGGTCACTCCCAACCCCCCGCTACCTGCCTGGGCCACGCTGACCTGCCTGCCTCTCCCACCACCCTGCCTTTCACCTGACCTGGTTCGGCCTCCAGCCCCACCCCTCAGTGAGAAGAGTCCCGCTCCTCTCCTCCCTGGATGGACAAGCAGCTGAGCCCCCTGACCCTTGTATCCAGGAGCAATTTGGGGCCCTGGTTTTTGCCCTTTCCTTGAATGACCTAAACATTATTACTAAAAGGAAGCATTTGAACTCCCAGCCATGGGGTAGGAAAGGATCCTTGGTCCACAAATGAGAAGATGAGGTTTCAGTCTCTGCTCCACAGCAAGCTCTTGGTTCCCAATTCAGGGCCTCTGCCTTCTATTCTACAATGGGGACTTGGAGCTCAGCAATATAGGAGTCCATCTTACTCTAATATTAAGGTTCCCACCTGGAACTAGGGAGACCTCATCATCTCCATGGACCACGGTGAGGTCTGTGCTTAAAAGAGGATGGGCCCCACCATCTATTGAGCACCTACTGTTTGCCAGGACCGGAGCTAAGAGCTTACCAAGTGCCATCTGCATCTGTTTCCAGGAGAATCCTGCCAACGCATGTCCCTCCTACTCCATTCCCAGATGAGGGATGTGAGGCTTAGACAGAGACCCAGAGTCTCCAGGCTGATGTTTAAACCAGGTTGGAGTCACTCTGGAACCCAAGCTTCACCCACATTCACCAACTGTGAGGCTTTGGGCAAGTGGTTGTGCCTCCGGACCTCAGCTTTCCCATCTGTAAAATGGGGATGCTACAATAGCACTTTCTTCCCTCAAAGGGCTAATGTGAAGCCTAAAATGGATTAGTAAGTGTGAGCTCCAGGGCCCAGCACTGGACACACAGCAAGTGCTCCATAAATGCTACCTACCATCATGCTCAGCTTTTCTGAGAAACTCTGTAACAGAGTTACAGAGATCAAAGCTGGAAGGATGGGTTCTCCTGGCTCTTCCCAGCTCTCACATGACATATTGCTTGTCCCAAACCCTGTGTCATTTGCTCTCACTAATGTGGAACAGACTTAAGAAGCTTAAACACGAACTAGTGCCTGATTTCAGCAAGTGAGATTGAGGACCCTTCTCCCAGAAGTCACTCTGAGACATGTCTCAGCTGGTGAGTTTGAACAATTCCCCCCTTAACCTGCTGCAGACACTGGTGTTGACCTGATCCAAGAAAGTCCTCTCCCTGTTGCCCGGTACTCACCCTGTTCTCTGTTTGGTCATTCATTTGACACACACTCGCTCTGCACTGGGCACTGTGGGATGGCAGGGAAGGAAGAATTAGAGGCTGCATTCTGAGCTCAATCTCTAGTCACACAAACAAATGAGCATTGAGAACATGACATTCCACAAAGGAGGGACCAGGATACTCCAAAGGGGAAAATGTGTGTGATTGAATCAGGCCAGCGGGTCAGGTCCTTTCCCAACCCCTCTCCCTCTGCAGGAGGGAGCCGACCAGGCAGGTGAGAGCAGACAGAGCCAGAGCGAGAAGGTGGTTGATTAAGGAAAGATCCTGTCCCCACTGAATGTCTAGAAATGCCCCTAATCTGTCACTACAATCCTTCCTGCTTCCCTCTCCATCTGGATCCTTCCAGACAGTCCCAGAGTGGACCTGCAGGTGAGGGTGGCTGACTCCTCCTTGGGCCATCAGTAGCTTCCTGCCTCCTGGGGCTGGTTTGGCAAAGGCCTGGAGCCCTGGGAGAGACAGCTGGGGTTCCACCTGGTAGGGATGGGCGGTACCCGGGGTGAGGCCAGCAAGGCGTGGCCCCTCATTTGTGTCACTGTGAGGCCCAGGTTGTTAGGATGTTCTACTTAACAGCACTGAGAATTAAACTCTACGCCCCGACATGAGCCCGCTCCCCTGAGAGCATTCCAGCTCAAATACTGATTAAATATGAAACGGTTCCACCTCCTGAGCAGAAGTCAGGGAAGCACAAGCCAGAGATGGAAGCTGTAATTAGTGGCTGATTATGCTGTGTGAGTTATTAAAAGATAAAATAAAATGGAAACCAACATCCTTCAAACGAAAACAGCTAACGACACTCACAGTTATTTCTGCTCTATTTAAAGGGACATGGTCTTTTTATTCCTTACTCCCTTCTCATTTTTCTAGATCCAATGTTCATTTAGGTCATTTCCTTAGCACCTACTATGTGCCATAGATACTGGGGGCAGGGGTGAGAAATAAATAAGTCAGGCCAGGTGCTGGCCTCTTGAGGTTCACAGTCCAGAGGGCGACGTGGCCTTTCAAGGAAAAGTCTTGACAGATATGCAACACCTTGGAATGGGGCCAATCATGCCATGTATAGGAGGCAATGTGGGAGGATCTTGAGGGGGCCTAACTCAGATGGGGGGTCTTAGGAGCTGATATTTAAGTTGAGACCTGAAGGAGCTGGTTACCTGAAGAGTCGGGGGGCAGAGTGATCTACAGAGAAGGAACAGCATGTGCAAAGGCCCTGGGGTGGGAAGGAGGGTGTCAGAGGGATGAAGGAAGGGCACTGGGGCAGAGTGTGTGGTGAGGAGGGAGCATGAGGAGGGGGAGGAGGAGCAGCCAGACCCTGTGGGGCTCAGCGCCTTGGCTGGCAGGGCTGGGATCACTCAAGGTTCCCTGAGTAGCACTGAAGGGTTTGAAGTAAGGGAGGAGCCCGATCATTTGGGGGATTTAAGAAGCTCCTCTGGCTTCTCCGTGGAGGATGGAAGGAGAGCAGGAGCCCAGTGAGGAGGTGAAGGGGATCATCCAGGCAGGAGTCAATGGTGGCTTGGACCAGAGCAGTGCGGAGGGGAGGGACACAGGGGCGGGTCCAGGAGGTGTTTTGGAGGATGAAACACCCCACCTTGGGGGTGGTGGGCGTGGAGATGACGGATTTGTCGTGAAGACACCCAGGTTTCTGGCTGAGGAGACTGGGGATAGAGCTGCCATTTCCTGAGTGAGAAGGTAGGTGAGGCAGTAAGGCTGGGGGGTGAGGCCAGAGTGGCATCCTGTGTGTGTGGCTCCCAAGCTGCAACACAGAGAAAGGGGTGGCCAGCAGCTGGGTGTCCAGAGAGCTCCGCCAGAGACACCATGAGGGCTCCATCAGAGGACAGCAGTGTGTGCCTCCTGGGGAGAGAGGGCGGAGGCGGGAAGAAGGGACAGAGAGGGGAGACCATCCTTATCCACCATCCTCTCCAGTTACAGACTGAGGTCTCAGGTGGGAAGGACACCTGGCTGCCCCCAAAGGCCCCAGGGGAGGCTGAGGTGGGGACCCGGCTGCAGGGAGGTCTTGGGGAAGCTGGGGTTTCTCTCCCGGGACCTCCCAGTCCTCCCACTTTGTGGACCCCTCCTACTTTGTGGTCCTGGTCTCCCCTACTGCTCCAGTTCCCTGCCTGTCACGCCCTCTCAGGCAGGGGAGGGGAGGCCCAGAGCTCCTGGCCACTGCAGGCTGCAATTCTCTGCATACCTCACCCGCCTTTCCCTAGGAACTAAGCCACCCCCAAACCTCCCTCCTGCCCACTCCCTCAAGATGTTTCTTCCATATTATGTTCTTCTCCTCCCAGGGCAGGAACGGCCCTGTCCTATTGTCTCGATTTGATTTGTTATACTTGTTTGTAAGCTTTCTAGTTTTTAAATCTGAACATTCTCAGTTCAAATGACTGAACTCTGCTCTTCCTAGAGCTTTTCAAAGGAAAAAAATGCACACAAAAAGGCTTAGTTTTACTGTCGTCCTCTCAGTCAGAGTCCACTTTCCATCCGTCTCTCAGCCCCCTCACTCAGGCAGCAAACACTTGCCCACGTGTGTCAAGTACTGAGACCTGCACTGGGAGATGGGCTGACACACAGCCCAGCCTGGGCCTGATCCTGACACAGTGCACAGCCATGCGTGAGTCTGTGCGTCTGGGGGCAGTGTGGCATAGCAAACATGGAAAGTGGTGATTACAACTCAAGTGTGATCAACGCTATTTAATCATTGTTCATTCTTCATTCAACAAACATTTTGATCACCTATTATGTGCAGGCACTGTTTTAGGCACTGGGAATACAGCTGTGAACCAAAAAGGATTTAAAAATCGCTGCCTCATTGGAATCCCTGGTCTGCTGGGGAGACAGATGATAAACCAACATGGAGTCTGTCACCTTCTGGCAGGTCATGGCATGTGCTGTGAAGGAAAAGGCCACGAAAGGGGTGGAAAGGGATGGAGAGCCTGGGGGACCTCTCTGAGGAGGTGAGCAGAAACATGAAGGAAGTGAGAGTATGAGCCATGTGAATGTCTGAGACTTACTGGCAGAAGGAAGAGCAAGTGCAAAGGCCCTGGGGTGGAAACATACCTGGGATAATCTGAGGAACAGCAATGATCTGCCTGGCAGAGGAGGCACAGGGAGACTTGGGAGGACAGAGAAAGCCCTGTCCCTGGGTGGGTGAAGGTGCAGGAGTGTTCAGGAAAAGGTCTCTGGAGGAGCCACTCTTGCCCTGAGACTTGAAGAATCAGAAGGAGTTGGTCACCTGGTACATCCCACCTCTTTACTGTCTTCCCACTTAGAAATTAAGTTCCATGGGGGCAGAGGTTTCCGTCTGTTGTGTTCACTGCTATATCACCAGCACCTAGAGTGAAGTCTCAGACATAGTACTGGTTCAATAAATATTTGTTGAATGAATGAATGAACAGCTTTAAAAGTGTGCCACGAGGCAGATTTTATCCTCAAGGAAGAAGGACTTTTGAGGCGGGAGTGAATTAGAGGGGACTGATTTAGGATGATCTTCTGTCCACATTGAAGGAAACTAGAGGCTAGGAGGAGAGAGGAGGCTGTGCTGCCCAGGTCTGGACCAGGGCAGCAGCAGTGGAGAGGCCAGAGGGGCTGGGATGTGGAGACCCCAGGAGGTCTCGGTGCCTGCTTGGCTGTGGGGAGCACGGAGCTGGGCGACGCCAAGGGCGAACGCCCAATCGCTGATGTTGGGGGCTGATTGAGAAAAAAGAGCGGGCTGGAGGGGACAGAGGGGTTCAGAGATGGGCTGTGCCAGAGGGGCCTGCGGACACCCAGGCTCACACAATGTAACAGTCACACAGCGATGACTAAAAGGATGAGCGTGAATTAGAAAAGTGAAGCCGGGGATGAATGGCGGGTGGTCGGACTGTGGACTTCTCTGCAGAGGAATGATAAATGTGGAAGTAGTGCTGGTCCAGGAAGACAAGCCAGGGCAGAAGGTCTGACTCATGACGTGCTAAGGGGTGAGTCCCAGAGCCGGGTCCCGTCTTGAGTAGGGCCGTGTGGACCCGGCAGAGCCACCAAGGAAGAGGGAAACCCCAGGCTGAGTCTATTAGGAAACCATGTCACAGGGCTCACACGCAGGGTCCATAACTGAGCCCACAGGCCATGGCTGGACCAGGGCAGACCCACTTGCCATCCCTCCCTGCCATTGTGCTCACTGTCTCACGTGAGAGACTTGGGGGCAAGGAGGGCTTCTCAGATCGTTCCCATATCCCAGGCTGGGGGCCCAACTGTCCTCAGCAGGATGGCCCTGCTCTCCTTGCCCCCAGGGCCTGAGAAGAGAGTGGCCCAAACCCAGGTTCTTACCTTCCTTTCTGGTACCTTTTCAGTCTCCAAGAGCTGCAGCGTGTTTTACTTTCTATATGCTTTTCCTCAGCTTTCGGGGAGACCCTGCTCTGACGCTAAAAGGCATCAAAAGCAGACCTTCTGCCCTTGCTGCTCTGAGAGTGGGGCTGCCTGCAAGAGCTGATCCCCACGAACTGGAGACTGGTGGCCTTAAGGAGAGTCGGGGAGCAGCTTCCCCGCTTCCCTCAGCATCGGCCAGCGTAGGGGGCACGGGGTGGGATGGGGCTGAGCCCAGGACGGTGATGGGAACAGCACACACAGGCTCTTCCTCAAGGGCCGAGCTTTGGGGTAGACGTGATGTGGTTCCTGCCTCTGTCCTTCCTATGCATCTTGGACAGAAGCGCTGGCCCTCTCTGAGCCCTGGCTCCTCACGTGCACACAGGGATGCTGAGAGTGCCAAGGGTGATGCTGGGCAGCTCTTGGCATGGGCCCCAGTGCATTGTGGGAGCCCCATCAGTGGCAGCCGCTCCTGAGATGCTCTGACTCTCCTCCTTAGTCACCGCAGGCATCGTGCCTCCCAGGCTCGGTACCCGAAGGCTGAGTTTCTTTCTGCAAAAGAACTGAGAGCAGGTCTGGACCCCTAGCTCAGGCCCAGGACAGGAACCTCGTGTCTGCTTGGCTCTCAGACTGGCGATGGGGTGCGCAGTGGGGAGGCTGCACTCCCTGGAGTATTTTCTGACACCTCCATGATGTGCATTTAATCCTGCGACCTCCCGAAACCACACCCTCCTGTTCCATCACTGTCCCAGGCTTGAGTGTGTTCCGAAGGAGGGTTCCCCATCAGGGCTCAGACACAACATAACCTCCCTTCATCAGTGCCCAGCACTTGACCTGCCTGTTGTCTTCAATCTCCCAAGACATGGGTGAGGTCATTGATCCTGTTCGCAGTCAGGGAACAGAGAGGGGGAGTGACCTGCCTAAGGTCACACAGCAGAGAGGAACAGCACCAGGTGGCAGAGACAACTCATCTACTGAGAGGTGAGGTCATGGTGGGACCCAGGATCTGGTCCCAGATCCTGTGCCTTGACTGTGCCCGTCCTGTCCCTCATGATGCTTCCCCTGTGTCCTGCATTGTCCCGTACCCACCGAGGTCTCATGACCACCCTGCTAGGTTGGCCTAATCTACCCCACTTGACAGATGAGAAAACTGAGGCTGGAAGGAAGGGAAGAGACTTGTGCAAGGCCTGGGGCTAGAACCCGGATTTAAACCTGTGTCTGCTGCCTCCAAAGCCTAAGCCCCACCTGGGACCCTGTCAGGGACCCACCACCCTCTTGGAAGGATCAGTAGGAACCAGTGGGCAGGAACCAGGGCAGGGTAAGCTCAGAACGGAAGCAGGCTGAGCCCGGGGGTGACCAGGCCTCTGCCAGCTGCCACCCCAGGTGCCAGGACTCCCACAGGGAGTTTCCCACCAGGACCCATCCACCTCACCAGCCTCCAGGGCCCCTGGTGCACAGGTGTGAACCTGGGCCCTGCCTGGGAGTCCTGCTTTGACATCTTGGAGGACAGTTCATTCAGCTTCACAGGCTGAGAAAAAAGCAGAAGCATCAGCCTCCCTGTCCTAAAGCCTCCCTGAGTTGTATTAAAAACAAGTGGGGGCAGAGGATGCTTGGATTCTAGTCACCTCATCACCTGGTCATGTATGTCACAGCCTGTGACACCCACCCAGGCCCAGCTGTGATGTCCTCCCACCTCTCACCTGGGGTAAAGGCACATTCCTTCCCTAGGGGCAGGGGTGGGGTGGGCTGGGGAGGGGTGGGGGTGGGGCCCAGCTCCAGCCGGAGGGCTCTGGTCACCATGGAAACAGGTAGCTGAGGAAGGCAGGTCCTGAGGCAGAGGCCCTCATCCTGGCTCCAGAGCTGGGTCTGCTTAAGCCCAGGCAGAGTCTCAGCCCTCAGTTCCTTCACGGTTCCCACTGCACAGGTAGAAGGGACCCCTCCCCACTTCAGAAGCCCAGGGCAGGTCACCCAGGTTCCTGGGACAGCTTCATCTGCCCCCCAGATACTGCCAGCAGAGGTGAGAAGAGCAAAAGCTGAGCTCAGCACCTGTGGGGTCAGAGACCGGGGCTGTGAGGCTGGAAACTGAGGCTGCGGGGGCAGGGGGTGGGGGGAGGGGGGAGGGGACGCCAGGACATTGGGCTCGTAAAGGCCCCCCCGCCAGAGGCCTTGGGCTCAGCCCGCTCCTTCTCTGGATGGGAGCGCTGAGGTCCTGAGGGTGCAGGGTGCCAGTGGGGACCCAGCTCACACCCCTGACATGGAGGCAGGGCCCATTTGTGGGGTGTGGCGGGCACAAGGGGCAGCAGGGCTGCGGACCCAGTGTCTCCCCTTCTGCTCTGCTGACCTCGGCTCTCAGACTGGACAGGCCCGGTGTCCACGGGGGAGCCAGCTGTGGTGGGTCATGGACACCTGCCTGCCCTTGGCTCCACTTTGGAGATCTGTTTAGGGGGCCCTGAGGGACCACGTGGGATCCCTAAGCCTCCCATGACCCCACAGGCGGCCTCCCGCTGCACCCCACCCTCTCACCCAGCACCCACAGGCTTCTCAAGATGCTTTCTCCCTGTCCCAGAGCTGAGCCCCACGCAAGCGGGCCTTACTTCTCACTGGTCCATCTCTCATCACAGCAAAATACACGTAGCAGCATCGGAGACGTCTATTTACTTTTGCCTTCTTAAAAAAGCTTTGAGCTCTATAAGCACGCCACACCTGACCTTCCCTCATGTCCCAGCATGAGAGGATCACAGACTCCCCCATAAACTAGAAACTGTCAGGGGACCTGGGTGAGATCTGGGTGCCCTGAGACCACCGGTTCCCACCCTAGATACACCCTGGAGTCACCTGGGGAGATCCTAAAACTGACCAATGCCCGCTCCAACCCCACCAGGTTTTGATTAGTCCTGAGTGACACCGGCCTCCTCCTCAGATGACTCAAATGCTAAGACACAAGTGGGAACTGTTGGTTTCCACAGTACCATAGCCCAGTCCCAGGAAAGCCTGGATCTGACTTCATAACTCACGTTCCATCCCTCTCCTCTCTCAGATCCTCAGGGGGGCAGCTGAAACCAAAGGAGTAGTTGCAGATGGAAATCAAAGCGCGATCCTGCAGTGGCTTTATGCTGTGTCAACTTGGTTAATCAGGGACCACGCTTCCCCAGTTCTCTTCCCCTCGGGGTTCCGAGCTAGCACTGGCTACATGAGACTTCTCGTGGTTTGGAGGCAGGAAAGAGGCCGTAGTCGTGCTTTACCCTCTGTTGGCTCACTGCATGGGTGTGGGAACCACCTGCACGTGCAATTCCTCCAGCTATCCCCCCATTTCCCCCTGCATCTTCCCAAGTCCGGGACAAAACGGCCCCGGGGCCCTGAGATGGGAGGCGCCAGCTTCCCTGCACATTGTACAGCGACAGCAAGGTTGGAACAGACGGGGCCTCCAGGGTGTCCAGCTTGTGGGTTCTAGTCTATCTTTGGGGTGTCTGTTTGTCCTCAGTCCTATCCACATTCAGCTTTCCTCCCTGACTTCCCGTCCAGCTGACCTACAACAGCTTCAGGCTTGGCACTAGGTGGAGATGCAGCAAACAGCCTTCAAGCTCAATTGCATGAGGTCTAGCCCCTCTGAAAACACAAACAAACCCAAAATAAATAAAGCCCACCTTTTCCTCTAGTACTTAGACCATTTCTGCTTCTGAGTGAACCTTGATGTATAAAAATCTTATTCATAACTACATCAATACCTGATGTACCTACCACCCCTCACTTTGGGAGCCCCAGGTAGAGGGGAGTTGGAGACCCCTCATTGGCCTACTTGCTCTCGGATTCAGCTCTTGCCCCTTCGCTGCTCTGCACCTCAGGGGGCAACCCTTCCCAGGCACCTGGCCCTCTGAATGGGTGAAGCTGTAGGAGATACAGGTGGAAGAGCGGAGGTGCGGAAGCCAGGGCGTTTTGCTCTCTCTCTCTCTCTGCTTCAAGAGCCATTCTCAGCAGCAGCTGTCTCTCCCATCTAATTCCAGCTCCCATTGGACTGCCTCTCGCCCTGTGCCTCCAGAGCTCCCTGGGTAGCCCCCATCACAGCTCTGGCTCCCACCTGATAATCCCAGGTTCTGGGCTCTGAGGGGTGGAAGGAGAGAGCTGGGCCAACGCCATCACCTTCCATGCGCTGACCCTGCCCACTAGTGAGCGTGGCCCAATCAGTGTCCTGCCTCTGACCAATCAGATCTGCACATCTTCCTTTCTTGGGGAGCATGGAGGGGTCTCAGAAGGACACCAGAGGTGAGTCTCCCATGGGACAAAGTTCAGAGGTTTTTCTCCCCAACAATAATAATGAGTCAGACTGTGATTATGAGTTAAAGAAAGTGCAGTGGAAACACCAAGCAGGTTATTGATTATTGTCTTCAATTGGAAGGGGAACTAAGCCTCAGGAAAATTCTACTTGCAACCTAGGTCTTGAAGGTGAGATTTCAATGGGCAGATATGAGGTCCATTTGGCGGGGAGGGGGAGGAAGAGCCAAGGAGCAGAGGGTTCAGGAATGCGGAGGGGTCTGGGATGTCTGGGACCAAAGATCCAGTAGGGAAGGCTGGATTTAATCAAAGTGGACCCCAGCAGAATAGAAAGGCTGGTGAGAACAAAGACAGAAGATTTGAAGCCAAGTGAGGAACAGAGAAAACACTCCTTGTCCATCACACAGCATGGGGCTGGGATTAGCACTAGTGATGGGGCTTGGGCTCAGAGTGTGATTCTTTGAAGTGCACGGCCTCAGATTACTAATAAGCCTCAGGCAAGTAGAGTAACACAATCATACTTTCTAAAAGCCAGAGAATCTTAAGGAATCGTATCATTTTAGGATAAGTGAATTATTGGATCTCACAGTCTTGGGTTTTTAAAACTACAGCAACTTTGAATCTTAGCTCTTCCAGGGTGTCACATCCCTGCCTCCCCCCGCCCCACCCCCACTGCTGGTTATGATAATACACACTCTGTGCTCAGTGCTTTGCACACGTTATGTCATTTAGTCCCCATGACAGCTCTGGGAAGTGGAAACTTATTATTTGCCTGATTTTCCAGGTGAAGAAACAAAGGCTCCATGAGCATAAGTCATTGCTGAAGGTCAGACACCTTATAATCGACACAATCAAGACCCAGCCCATATCTCTTGGCCTCCGAAGCTCATGCCTCAGCCTCTCTGCTGGTTTGTCTCTTGAGAGACCTCTCTGCTGAGTGTTCACCCTTCCTCTGTGCACACCTCCAGTGACGGGGAGCTCATTACCCCTCCCCAGAGCTAGCCAAACATCCCAACTGTGGATACCTCTCTCCTGCTGTTCCTAAATCTGCCCTGGGAGACCCCACAGAAGAAGATAACCTTCACCTGGAGCTCCTGTAAGGAGGGGGAGCAGCTCCTCTCGAGGTGGGATGACGATCCCACAGGAGGGGGCAGTCGGGTAAGGGAAGCCCCAGCTGCAGCCCCTCCTTGGCGATAGAGAGGGGGTTCATCCTGAGGGACGGAATCAGCCGGAGACATTGGGAGCAGGACGTCTCAAAGACAAGTGAAGACGGAGCCCGGAACACTGAGCCCTGGGGGTGAGGGATGGATTATAATACAGAAACACAGTTCTCCAGCAGTCAGAGGCATGGGGCCTAGTAAGATGGGAATCGGAAGTGCTGCGCCTTTAATTTCTTGGCTCTTCTCCCTGAAAACTTACTCTACAAAATGTGCCTTTGCACCATCCATCCACCCAGATGGCGGTTTAAGTGAAGCTGTTTGTTAAGTGGGAGGAGAAAAGGGAGGGGTGGGAGGAGCGGGAAGAGGGGTGGAGCCTCCGCAGCCCCCAGGCCCTGAGCACGGAGAGCCGCTGCGGTGAGAGCCAAGGCGTTGCTGGCTGGGGAGTGGGCTTTCCGGGACGGACACCCCCGGCTTCAGCCAGGCCCACAATGGGCCAGAGTTCCAATCGTAACTGCTGAGGCTTTTTGTCTCATCGTCCTGATCTGTGTACTTCACATACATTCCCCCCCAAGTCTTTAAACTTCAGACTGACCAATTTACCGAGGGAGAAACTGAGGCCCTGAAGGGGCAGGAATTTGGACAAGGTCACAGGGCAAGTCACTGGATGAGAAAATGACCCTTGCTTTCAGCAAGCCTGTGATGAATTCCATTCCCATGTCTACATTTTGTGGTCACTTTGTTTTCCTCCCCGCTCTTTCTCCTTCACTGAGATGGCCCAGCCCCTCCTGTCCAGCTGGGCCTTAAAGGGCTGCAGGAAACATTTTCTCTCCAGTGGGCATCAGACGGCAGCAGATGGGCCCTTGGTCACCGATGCTCCTGCAGTTGGAGACCTGAGAGGTCCCTCTTCACGGCCACGACTGTCCACCTGGTAGGCCATGCACTTCTATGGCCTTCCATGGAGGTTTGGGAAACAGCACCTCTGTGGTTCCCAGGGGCCTTCCTTCCTGAAGGGAAACTCAGATTTCTGATGCAAAGCACAGCTCCAACTCCTATATTTGACCTCAGGGTGTAACTGTTTCTCACTGCCCTCCACTGAGCTTTCTCAAGTCCCCTCACTCTCAGCTATCACCTCATGCCTAGTAGGACAGCAAACCTTATTCCTGGGGAATAAGGGGGAGGAATCACTGAACACTTGCTAATCCTTCTGATGACACGAGGACTACACTCGTCCATTCACAGTGACTATGGGGTTACCAGGGGTCACCTGGGTTCCATGTGTCATCCCCCCTGCCCCACCTTCCGCTGTGGCTATGGTGACTCCTCCTCTTTGCCTGCTGGCTCCAAATTGCCCTGGAGCAGCTGGAAGCTTGCCATTCAATGGAACCCTTGCTGTGTGTCCTGGCAAGAGCGTACCTCTTTTGGGACCAGGACCTCCAAAGTTGCAGGGTCCAGAGTAGCAAAGCTGTAAACAAATATTGATGTCTGTCCTGTGGATGTGAGCTGTTCTCTATCCTCTTTTCTAATAGGAACGGAAAGGAACACATCCTCTAAATCCAAGCCATAGACTATCCACCTGAGGCCTCTTGAATCTGTTCTAACAATGATATCATAACCAGCACATCGCCTCCAATCAACCGGGCTACTTGGTTGAGACTAGTCTGAGGCCATTTCCCAGTAACCATCTGTTTCTGCAGGGGTCACACTTGCAGACTAGATGGAGACATGATAGGGATACTGTATATGCTTGATTTTTAACGATGGCACTCATCTTCCCCATCCTCCACCCCCCCGGCCCAGATGTGACATTGATTTTGACAGTAATCTTGACGAGGGTGAGAGATGGTTTCAAAGGTTTGTATTTGGCCTTCTTCACTATGCTGGCTCTTATCCCACAGCCCAGGGATATCCACAGGTGGGGTTATCACAACTCTTAGGTGTATCAGTTCTAATTATCCACTCTGGGTCTGGGGAAAGGGCCACTGGGTGGGCCCAATGTGAGCCAGACTTTAGCCAGAGCACCACTTAATGCCTGGTTCCCACAGGCCCCCACTCTAGCAAGGGGGTCATGGAGACACCGAGTCGCCAGGCACCAGTGTCAACACAGACCTTATGCCCGATAGTCCTTAAAATGGTTATTTCCTTTCCTCGGTGTACAGTCACCTGAATAAAGAGCTATCGTCCCTTTCGGGAAGGATGGGGAGAATCACGATGGTATGTACCTGCCACGATGTTCAAGGATCCTTCTTCCCAGGCACCTGGCCACCTCCGGCATCAGTGGGCTCCAGGTGTGATAACTGAGCAAATGACTGTTACGTTTTATTGGGGTGGCTGCTCTAAGCCGCCTTCTCCATTCTTGTTTTTTGTTTAAACTTTTTACAGATTTATTACAGATTCACATGAGGTCGCAAAAAATAGTCCAGGGAGGTTCCATGTAATCTTCAACTAGTTTCCCCCAATAGTTACAGCGCCATAATAACTATAGTACAGTATCAAAATCAGGAAATTGACATTGGTCCAATCTGTATATATAGTTCTATGCCATTTTATCACATCTGGAGAATTTTGAAACCACACTGCCATCAAGATCAGGGCCACTCCATCACCCCCAAGGTCTCCCTCCTGCTATCCTGTGTAGTCACACCTACCCTCCTCCACTTCTCCTGCTCTTCCTAACCCCTGGCAACCACTAATCTCTTCTCCAATTCTACAGTTTTATCATTTTAAGAATGTTACGTAAGTGGAATCATGCCCCTTTGGTGTTGGCTTATTTTTTTGTTACGGGGCATAATGCCCTTGAAACCCACCCAAGTTGTTACAAATGCCAATAGTTTGTTCCTTGTATATCTCTGAGGGAATTGCATGGTGTGGCCGTCCATTCTTGCCTTATGTTTGGTTCTAAATGTCAAGTGGCTGCCTGCCGGCCTCTCTCTCCACACCTACCCACAGCTCCCTTTGGAGTCCTTCTGACCTTGAAGGTCACTTTGGTAAGCGCCGCCTCCTCGCTTCCGGCAGTACGTACGCGCCTCTGGCCAGCCTCTATCACTCCAGGGGCTCCTCAACCCCAGAGGAGAGGCGAGCCAGCGCTGGACTCCTCAGTGATGTGGGGGCCCCCTCACCAGCCTCCTGGTGACCTTGGTAGACGGTACATCCTTCGCCGCGGGACACACCCCACGCCAGCCTGCCCCTCTGCCCAGTGTCTTTATTCCTTCTTCTGCCACCTGCCAAGGCAACTCGGGTGTCTTCACATCGTTGAGAATTGGCCATCACTTTTTCGAGGTCATACCGGGGTCTGTGCTAGATTGTTAAATCCCGTGTACCCCCAGATGTTCCCAAGGCAAGGAATTCTGTTCATTCAGCTGCATATCCTGGCTGCCTTGATCAGCCTACCCTCCATCCACTGCCCTGACTGAGATGACTCCAAGTCGGGTCACTTTTCCCACTCTTTTGGTGGATGGTTTACTTTCTCCTTTATCAGGCCCAGCATCTCCCCAGCTAGATTCTGCTGGGATTGAAACCCTACTTATCAGGCTGGCAGCCAGAAGAAGAGGTGGGCTAGTTTCTGAGGGGCCCACCAGTTACCCGAGGAGCGAGGCCTGTGCGGCGTCTTTCGGCCCAGAAGAAGTTGTGGCTCTTCCTTGGAAAGGGGGGATGGGCTGTCCCTGCAAGCCCTGAGGGTTTGGGAAGGGTTGCGGAGTCAATATCCTCAGATGTCCTTGACCCGTGTTTCGGAGTTCCTGGCTTTCCCCCATCAAGGCCTCGACCTCTGTATAACAGACCTGCCTTGGCTGAGCGACATTTAAACATATCTAGAACTCTGTGACGCTGACAGTTAGACCTGCGGTCTGCTTTTCAGCCAAGTCCACTCTTCCGCTACAGGAGATAAGGGCCTCTGTGAGCCAGCGGCAGGCAGGCCCTTTGGCTCTCAGGCTGAGCGCTTGAGGATTTGTCAGGAGCCCCCAGTCTCTCAATACCCCTCTGCTTGTGTGGATGCAACTCATCAGCTCAATTCTCAAAACCCTGAAAAATGTCTGAGTTGCATTGGCGGCTGGTGGAGGAAGTGCCCGGCCGGCGCTGCTGTCTGTAGGAATTGCCTTTTGCGCCCTCTCCCCACCTCCCACCATACACACATACCTTCTGAATGCCTGCATCATCCCACCTGCTGCAGGATGCTCTGCCCCTGGGGCATCTTCCCAGGTAACCGCGGATAAAATCTTTAACAATTAAGCTACCACTTTCATCCAAACACTATCTGTGCCCAGCCGTCCAACTGGTATGGTGTCCTTTACCCTGCGTGGTGCAGTAAGCCAGTTCCAAAGCCTTTCTCACCCGTTTCCCTCTTTCTTCAAACCCCTAACTCGTGTTAGTCTGAATATTCCAAGAAGCATACACAGAGATGGGGTTATAGGGGGAGGAAGCTGGGGGCTGGCACAGCCGTAAGACCACTGTGCAGGTCTGATCCTTGTCGAGAGAAAGAGAGAGAGAGAGAGAGAGAGAGAGAGAGAGAGAGAGAGAGAGCCAAAGGGAGGCTGAGGCTTCAGTGAGCAGCTGTGGAAAGTTCCCTCTTCGTGGGGAGAGCAGGGTGAGAGTTCACCTTTAGCCAGCACCACTCTAAGCCAGGCCCTGTGAAACAGTGTTTACATCGCTCTTAGGGCTCCTTGTAAGGTGGGCGTGTTCACCCTCATTTTACAGAAGAAGAAACTGATGTTCAGAGAGGTCGTCAGCTCTCACAGGGTGGTGATCTGGGGCTGCAAGACAGACTTGATATCAAAGGCCATGCCCTGTCCATGGTGCCCCACTGGCCCTGGGGAGCAGCTTGGACAGAGGCCCAGGTAGGTGACCTGTCTGTGGCTAAGTGGGCCCAGAACTCAGGGTTGGGGTCTGGAAACTGTGGGAGAGGCTAGACCATGATTTCCTTTGAATGCCAGGCCGTAGGGGTTAGATTCAGTCACGTAGGCCTGAGTCACGACAGGGGCCTCTGGGCATAGCTGATCTGCAAGCAGGATTTGTTTGGCTCACTCAGCACTTTTTAAAACCTTGATTTAATTACCAACACTTAAAAGCTGTCAGGGCTTCCCTGGTGGCGCAGGGGTTGAGAGTCCGCCTGGCGATGCAGGGGACATGGGTTCGTGCCCCGGTCCGGGAAGATCCCACACGCTGCGGAGTGGCTGGGCCCGTGAGCCGTGGCCGCTGAGCCTGTGTGTCCAGAGCCTGTGCTCCGCAACGGGAGAGGTCACAGCAGTGAGAGGTCCGCGTACCGGAGGAAAAAATAAAAAAGCTGTCAGATTTGACATAAGAATCCTCATTCCTGTCTTCTCTGGAAAAACCAGAACATCTAAGCTCTTTTGTCCCTATTTCCTACAGCGGGAGGTTGCAATCAAGTGGCTTCTCCCACATCAGGCAGGACAGGAGCTGTCCAGTTTGAACCACTTGCAAGGGGCCGATCCCACACTCACATCCCACTGGGGCTCCTGTGTATGGCCAGGAAAAGCGAGGCCTGGCTGCAGAAACTACCCCAAACCTCACTGGCTTCACACAACAGGGCACCGTAGGTCTGGCTGGCTCTCCAGGGAAGCTGTCTTCCATGCAGAGATTCGATGATGCAGGCTGCCACCGTGGCTCCACCATTAGAACACAGACCTGGTCTGTGATGCCTGGGGCAAGGAGACAGAGCTAGAGGGTCTCCGCAGGAAATGAAGTGCTCTGGCCTGGGGGTGCCACACATCACCTGCTTCCCACCCACCAGTGAGATCTAGTCACCAAGGGGCAGAAGGGCAGACCCCTTCTTCCCAGGAGGAGAGGAGACCATGCATGGGTGAGCAAAGTCCCTGCTCCGTGCCTGTAAGCTTTAGCTCTGTGACTGGGAGATGGGAGACAGCATCTCACTCACTCCCATGGTGCTTCTCTCTGCAGGTACCGTACTAACACTGACCTGTGGTACTTTAGCTAATCCTTACGGTAACCCTAATAGGTGGGCTTGGCTCTCCCAGCTTCACTGAGGGGAAACTGAGGCATAAAGAGATTGAGTAACTTTGAAAGCCAGTGGTCTGGCTTTCTTAACTACCACCTTGTACGATCCTCACTGAAATGCTGTTGTATCACTAGCAATCCCATTTGACAGATGAGAAGGTTGAGGCAGTGTCTTGTCGATCAAAGCAGTGAGGAGAAAGAAATGTAAGTCATGGGGAGCTGGAGCAAAGGAGAAGGAGGAATGATGAGGCTGTGTGTGTGTGTGTGTGTATTTAAAGAACATTCTGGTAGATCAGGGTTCAACACATATTTGCTGAACACCTACTGTGTGTCAGGCCCTGTTCTGGGCACTCCTGTGCTGGGCACTGATTGGATGGGCTGGAGCGAGGGAGAACAGCTGGGGAGTTATTGCAACAGGTGCGTAGGCGGAGACCCAGAGAAGGAGAGGGCCAGGCCATGCGCCCAGCAGGTGAGGGCAGGTGGGTCAGAACCAGTTCCTCTGACTCCCTGCCCGAGCTGCCCTCCCCAGTCTACCTCTGTCCTTGTTGTCAGGCTTCCTCACACCCAGGGATGTGATTCGATGATTGTGTACCTTGGGAAGCAGGTGCCACAGGCCAGAGCTGTGGGTGCTGAGATGGACACCTCGTGAGTTGCTGAGGGGGTGTTGTCCTCAGGACAACTTGCAGGAAGATGATTGGATGATCAAAACCCCGAGTCTGAGAAAGGGCTGCTCTGGATGCCGTGATTCTGTAGCAGGGATCTGTCCTGAGGATGCGATCAGGGGCTCGGCTCATGGGTCCCGGGATGTTCATCAAAGCCTGATGTGCATAAGAGGGAAGGCTGAAATCCTCCAAAGTGTCTGGCAGGCGAGGATGGTGGGGTAAATTATGGTGCATCTAAATGAGGTACAATTGCGAAACTACTAACATCATGTTTTTGAGGAATTTTCAGTGATGTGGGAAAATGCTGATGATGTATAGTGAGTTTATATTAAAAAAACCTGAATAGCTGAATAAATTGTATGATCCCAATTACATAAAATTCAATATGTGCAGAGTGAAAGATAAGAAGGATGGGGAGGAGGAGGGAGGGAAGAAGAAGGAGCAGAGGAAAGAGGAGGAAGAGGGGGAGGAAGAGGAGAAAAGGGGAAGAGGAAGGAGTAGGTGATGGAGAAGGTGGGGGAGGGGCTGCCTCCCTGTGGTCCAGCATTGGCCGCATATCCACTGCACCACACACTTTTATTCCCAGCATTCCTGCCTGGCGGTGCTATTCACTTTGTTTGACGGAGAGGAAAGTGAGCACAGAGAGGCTAAGTGATATGTCCAATGTCACGAAGCTAAGACACTGAGGCTGGATTTGAACTCACATCTGGCTGACTCAAGCCCTGGATATTTGCTAAACTGGGGGAGCTGGGGCAGCTCTGAAGCTAAGACATTTAGCCGCAGGGTTCAGGGTTATTTGGCTGGTTGGGAAAGGAGAACCTAGCTTTACAGGGACGTGGTGGCTGCAGATGAGGTTGGTACCTTCAACAACCCCATTTTGCAGATAAGAAGGTTGAGGCAGTGTCTCAGTGTTCAAAGTAAATAGTAGAGGGGGAATTTGGGCCCAGGTCTGTAAACTCTGTAACCTGTGCTCTTATCTCTAGTGCAAGCTGCGGGGAGGGAGCTGGGTAGGGGAGCAGGCACGGACAGGTCACCACCTCCCTGAAAAATCCCTTGTCGTGACCCCTGGGGATTCTACACATCTCCTTCTGGCGAGGGGAGAAGACTCCCCACCTGCACTGGTGGGTCCCATGAAGTGTTCCCCCTCCTACAGGAAGCCTCGGTGACTCCATTGGCTTGGATCTGCCCCATTAAGAGTCCTCGGAGTTCATGCACGTGTCTCCCTGAAGCTGGAGCTGCTTAGCCAGGGATGGATGGCCGAGAGGCTGCCTGGCAAACCAGCCTGCAGCACTTGACATGTCACCCAACACCTGAGAACAACAAACAACAGGCATTGTTACTCAAAGGCTCCTCCCCCAATTCACCCCACCTCCCCTCTCCCCGCCCAGCCAGAGACTCTTGGGGAAACTCTCCCTCTGTCTGCTCGCTGACTCACCAGTGATGACCCGTGATGAGTCCCCCATGTCCCCAGCTGCTTCCTGGGCTTTATCCTCTCTGCCTCTTCTCGTCCACTGCTTGTACTGATGGAGCAAGGTGTTCTGAGCTGAAATCTGTTGCAGCAGTTCAAGCAGGCAAGTGAGGATTCTGGGAAGGAGGAGGGAACGAAACTCTTGTCCCACCCCCTCCCTTCCTATCCCCCCGTCTGCCTCGTACTCCCTGCTCCTGGGTGACTTGGGCAGGAGGCTTCGATGCGGGCCGGGCCGTGCTTTGGCGCTCAGAGTCTGGCTGCCCAGGCTCTTTCCCAGCAGAATCGGATGCAGCCCATACCACATGCATTCAAGGGGGCACAGGAGGATGCTGGGAGAATTTAATTCACTGTGTGTATGTGTGTGTGTAATCCTTTACAAAGCACTTTTTTCCTGTACCTTCTCCACAGCCCATAGAGGCTGAAGGAATTATTAGTCCCATTTTACAGATGACAGAGCTGAGACAGAGAGGCGAGCTATTTGCTCCCGGAGTTTCCAGCTAGTTGGTGGTGGCAGGCGGACTTGAACTCGGGTTCAACTAATAGAAAATCACTGACTCCTCAGACAGAGTGAGGTGTCCAGAATGTCTGGGTGAAGGAGGAGGAGCAGGGTCACAGGTGGGGAGGCCAGAGGTCCTCAGTACAATCATCATCACCCAGGTCAATGCCTGAGTCTCTTCCACCTAATCTCCTTCAGTGGGTCTCCCAGCTTCCTTCAAAACACCCCCAATCACAGAGCCAAGTCCCCTCCTCCCAAGGCTGCCCCCCACCAAAAACAGCTTGACTACAGAAGTTGCTCCTTCCAATGAGCTGAAATTCCTTCCTTCACCCCTTCATTCCTCTGTCATGCATATTGATGCAGATTACGTGCCAGGATCCAGCCCAGGGAGACAGCAGTGAACAAGACAGATATGCTTCCATGGAGCTGAATTTGTTCAAAGAAATATACACAGTCAGATGAGGAAAGAGCCAGGGGTCCCGGGGGGAGAAGGAGTTGATGTTGGGCCACTTCTGGTCACCACTGGGGACCGTCTGCTCCTTTGGCTGATCCATGGCTGTTCAGGAGGAGGCTCCCCCCATCTCTGAGGGGTCTGCCCAATCCCAGCCTCCCTGAGTGTCAGAGCATCTTCTCGCCCTGCAGATGGGGAGGCCTCCCAGCTCCTCCTCGGCCATGTGCTAAGCTTCCTGCTGTGGCCACCGTAAAAGGTGGAGTTTACAAAGCCAATCTGAGCTCTGTCTTCTGCCCCTTTGCCAAAAAGTTAATTGATTTTGCAATTAAAAATGCAGAGAGCAGGCAATGCAATCAATTTTACGAAATCTTGCTCAGTAATGAAGTGTTTACTTCCAAATAGGGCACTTTCTCTGCATATCAATCTGGGCCTCTCACACAGCGCGAACACGATCCTCTCCAGCCTTACTTCTCAGGCTCTCATGCATTTCACACACTGGGTCCTGGAAGGACTTCGAGGCATCATTTAAATCTGGCCCCCGGCTCTCCTTGAGAGGCAAGTATAATTTTCTCTGTCTTATAGAAGAGGAGACTGAGGGTCAGGGAGGTGCAGTGTGGCTCACCCAAGCTGCACAGTGAGGCAGGGGCAGAGGAGAGTTCAGTGGAGGGCTCCTCCGGCTTCTGGACTCACTGGCTCTTCCCGTCCGACTGCACGTTTAGAAGCCAGAAAAGTTTGAGCTCAAAGAGAGAGCAGAAGTCCTTTCTCCAAATGACGCAGACTGATGTATTTAGTGCCCACTCTATGCCACTTCCACACTGGGCCCTCAACTTACATCACCACTTCCAAACCTCACAACAATCTTCCAAGGGAGCGTCATGTGCCAGTTTTACAGGAGGAAACCGAGGGTCAGAGATGCTCAGTAACCTGCCTGAGACCACACAGCACAGGCCTCCTGGCCAGCCTTTTGGAGCAGGTATGTTGCAAATGTGTGTGTGTTGGGGGGTGGGACACAGTTCTGTGTGTACTTGTGGGAAGAGCATAGACTTTGGCAACCATCCATCCATCCTTTCAAATCATTCATGAATTTGGTCATTCATTAGACAGATATTGATTGAGCATCTATGCGCCAAGCTCTGTGCTAGGAGGCAGCGATGAGCAAAGCACACAAGACCCACCCCCACGGGGCTCACAGGCTGGGAAATGGGGAGAGACAAATTCAATGATATAATCGTGAAAATAAATGTAAAATGGCACCTGTGGCAGGACTAACAAGGCAGCGCAGATGGAGCCATGAGAGCCTGTAATAAAAGCTCTGATCTGGTCATGGAGGGCTTCCTGGGGGAGGTGACACTGGAACAAGATCTGAGGTCAGGAGGCCACTTGCTGGAACCTCGTGGAGCAAGCTTGCCTGTGGGCTGGGTATCTGAGCAAGGTGATGATTGCTGTCCTGGAAATCCTAAAATTCTGTGATCTGACATGAGTTTCAGATTCTATGATTCTGACCCATTATTTTCTAGTTTTAAGAGTCTATTAAAGTAAAAAGTTTAAGATTTGAGAATCTAGGATCCCGGGATTCTGACTCAAGCTTTCATACTTAAGATTCTATTAAGTAAAGATCTGGGAATTGAAGACTCTGGGATTTGAGGACAGTCAGTCAGTTCCTGAGAGTCTGGGATTCCAACGTAGGGGCCTTTGCGCTAGAGAAGCACCTGCCAGGATCTTTTATCCAGTGGGCATGAGCTTTCCCCTGGCTCACAAAGTGGATGTATATGCAGCTCTTTGTGGCATGGAGAATGCAAATTTATTCTGCAGTTCCAGTGTCAGACGGTTGCCTTATCTGCATGTTCCAGTTTCCAGAATAAATATTAGAAGACAAGTCTGTGGAGATTTTCTGTGTGTACACGAGTTAATTCCTCCAGCCAGGGGCTCGTCCAGACACGGATTTTAACACAGGGCACCATTCCTGCCCTCACTGCAAGGCAGGGGTGGTGACTGGGTTGCAGCGAGCCCAGCAGAGGGACGAGGGCCCTGTCTCCCCAGGAGGGGACTGAGGGGGGCATTTGTGTTCTGAGGCTTCGGGCCGAGGTGGGACGAGGCAGGAGGGAGGGCAGCCCCAGCAGGTCTGGGCCGTGTGCACAGATGGGGTCATTCTCCACAAGCATCTGGGGGTCTCCACGTGAACCCCTGGGTCAGGCTCACCCGGGGCTGGTGCCAGTGGAGCCTCCCCAGTGAGGTGGGGTGAGGGGCAAGGCAGCCCCCGCCATGGATCAGACACTGTGCTGGGCCCCAGATGGGCTCCAAAGTCAGGCAGATGGGGCAGCGCTCAACAGCTCAGCCCTGTGGTCTCTTCAAGCCCCTTGGGATTCAGTTTCTTCAAGGGGACCAAGGGTCTCAACTACCCCACCCACCTGCTGGTTCTAAGAATTAGAAACAGAGCATCAATCCCAGCAGACACTCTCATAACGCCTGCTGGGGGCCAGGTACTGCTTAAAGGGCTTCGCATAGTTTAATCCCCACCCCAGCCTGGTGCGGGGAGGGGCGCTGTCATTATCCCCACTTCACAGATGAGGAAACCGAGGCACAGGGAGGTTAAGTAACTTGCTCAGCATCAGGCCGTTGCTCTAAAAACCTGTGAACAGGTGTAGAAATATTTAAGTTTTTCCAGCAACCCTCCTAGCTGGGTGCCCAGGAGCTGGCTGCGTTTCAGCCCTGGCACCCGAGAGCCCGGCCCTCGCTCCGCTGTGACGGATGCCCGGGTTGCAGCCGGGTGACAGCGAGATGCAGCTGACACTCCCAGGCCTTTGCTCGTGCTGCGCCCTCTCCCTGGAACACCCTTCCCCCTTGTTTATCCAGGAAACTCCGTGCATCAAGGCCCAGGCCAGGCCCCGTGCTCTGCGGACAGCCCCCCTCCCCCTCCCTGCACCCTCTGCAGCCTCCTGGATGGCACGGAGTGAGCTGCGGGGCAGGCTTCAGTCCTCAGGACCTGCCACCCTCTCTGTTCACTTGTCCCTTCCTTCCAGCAACATCCGCCGAGCCTGGCCCCTGTCCTAAGGCTCACATTCTGGGAGGGAAAACCAACCCCACGGTGTTGGTATTATTGCCCCATTTTAGAAAACCTCCTACCCACCAGGTCTGTCATTTCCTGAGGCCACAGGCCCCGGCAGCAGGTTAGAAGTCCGGGAACTCTGAGCCCCTTCCAGGCTGCCAGGATCCCCCTGTGGGGCGATGGAGCAGCGGTTCCCTCTGGGGGCTGTACAGTGCCCCCTCCTCTCATCCACATCTGTCCCTCCTTCCCACAGCCCTGAGACGCCTCCTTCTGTCGCAAACCACAGCACTGTTGCTTCGTCACGTTAATTAACTATGAACAGATCACTAGAGCCTTACCTGAGATTTACGAGGATACGTTTAGGCACCAAGTGATTAACTCAAAACAACAGGCGATAGACATGGAACATATTAATACACAAACCTGGCAGGCAGCCTGTCAATTCCTTTACCCTTCCCTTAGGGACTCACCTGTGGCCGGCGGCCCAGCTCGTATCGATTAGCAAACCATTAAAAATGTATGACAAGTTGGAATTAATTGGCCACAGTGAGGGGTGAGTTTGACTCGGGCCAAGGTTCCATGGGCCCCATGAGGTGAGCCTGGAACGGGGAAAACTCTGTAAAGGAAGCACACAGACACTGCAGCCATTGTCCCTCAGATGCTCTCACGAGGTCTATCCTGGCCAGATTCAGGCCGCAGTCCTCCCTCACCTGCACTGTGGCCCCAGCTTCTTGCAGGCTATGACTCACCCTCCTCCTCATGTGGCAAACTGGCCAGAAACCTGCCGTGGCTCCATGGCTCCCCAGATGGATGGCCTTACCCTGGCCTTCAAGACCCTTCCTGCTGCATCCAGCCCCCTACATTCCCATCTTCCTCCACACACCCACCCTTGGATCTGGCCATCCTGTCTCATTTCCAGAACTTCCTTGAGCTATGTTCTTCTAAAAGCCTCCGGGCCTTTGCACATGCTGCTTCTCTCACCCTCTCTTCCTTCTCCTTTGGCCAGTTCCCATCAAGATGAGGCAGTTCTCTGCCCTGGGTCTTCCCTTTCCCCCTCTCACCCCCAGACCTCTCCGGGACTCTGAGCTGCTCCCCTGTCAGCAGCCCCCAAGGAATCAGGCACAGAGGCCCAGGCATTTGGCAAGGGCCAGAGGCCAGGCTGCCTGGCTGCAGGAAGGAAGCTCATCGTGGGCCTACACCCCTGATCTGGTCCCTTCCAGGAAAAATAACGGGGCTGCTTAGATGCAGAGGACAGACCTGCAAACCTCCTGGTGGCCCCTGTCCTACATTCATAGAGACTCAGAGACAGGAGAGGCTGTGGCCTGGCCTGGGAGACAGTCAGATGGAAGAACCAGGCAGGGCTGAGGAGAGAAAGGTGGAAGGTGGAGGGGAAAGAAAGGGGTTGGGCCCTAGAGGCAGCTGAGCCTCGTCCACCCACCCTGGGGCAGTGTGCTCCTCGGCCAAGAGGGTGGCCACAAGCGAAGGCTTGGCTCAGACACACCCGGGTTCAAACTCTGTTCCTGGCCCTCACTTGCTGAATGACCTTGGGTAAGTCCCTCAGCCTCTCTTAACCTCAGTTTCCTCATATGCAACATGGGCATCATGACAGATACCCACGCCTTTGAGGATCCTGCTGTGGATTAAGAAGGTAACGCAGAGAAAGGATTAGGCCCGGGCCTGTGTAAGCTCTATCTCTGAACGTCCACTTTCTCAGGGTGACTGAAGATCGGAGAGCACCTACCATCACAGCTCCACGATATTGGGTTTGTGTCACTCTGTCACCCCCTCCTGGAACGAGCCTGGGCTCATCTAGCAGCTGAGTCCAACCTTGCCAGGCTTCCTGAGGCCCTGGAAGAGTGGCATGGAAGCATCAGCTTCAACTTCCAAGTTTCTGATGAATACGAGTGTTTCCATCACCGAGTGAATATCTCATTGGGGCTATAGGTGGATACAGAGCAGGGAGAGTTGACTCCTGCTCCTCTGGACGAGGCTGCCGAGGGAGGGAGGGAGGGGCTGGGAGAAGGGAGAGGCTTGTGTGCACACACTGCGCATAACTGCCCTGCCCCCAGACCCCAGGCTTTGGGGGAGACCCAACCTTTAATGTGCCCATAATGGAACCCCAACCCAGACCCTGAACTGTGGGAGGTCCATCCTCCAAGCACCCACTGCTTCTAAACCCAGCTCTCACTTGGATCCTAAAAACCCTCTTGCTCCTGTCTGGTCACCTGCAGCCACTGGTCTTTTCTCTGCCCAAGTTTTCCAAACCTCAGATCCTGTCCCCAGAACCCTCCGATTCCTGAAGGGCCACAGCAATGAGGCCGATGACTTTCTGGAAGGTTAGGGCACAGTGCGGAGGCTTACACCCTTCCTCAAGCTCCCAGGGAGTACCCCTGCCAATTACAGGCTTCGTTATTTGTTTATTTTTTTATAATAGATCTTTATTGGAGTATAATTGCTTCACAATACTGTGTTAGTTTCTGTTGTACAACAAAGTGAATCATCCATATGCATACATATGTCCCCATATCCCCTCCCTCTTGCGTCTCCCTCCCACCCTCCTTATCCCACCCCTCTAGGTGGTCACAAAGCACCGAGCTGATCTCCCTGTGCTATGCGGCTGCTTCCCACTAGCTATCTATTTTACATTAGATAGTGTTTATAAGTTGATGCTACTCTCACTTCGCCCCAGCTTCCCCCTCCCCCAACCGTGTCCTCAAGTCCATTCTCTATGTCTATGTCTTTATTCCTGCCCTGCCCCTAGGTTCATCAGTACCTCTTTTTTTTTTAGATTGCATATATATGTGTTAGCATACGGTATTTGTTTTTCTCTTTCTGACTTACTTCACTCTGTATGACAGACTCTAGGTCCATCCACCTCACTACAAATAACTCAATTTGGGGGCTTCCCTGGTGGCTCAGTGGTTGAGAGTCCGCCTGCCGATGCAGGGGACGCGGGTTCGTACCCGGGTCCGGGAGGATCCCACAGGCCGCGGAGGCTGGGCCCGTGTGCCATGGCCGCTGGGCCTGTGCGTCCGGAGCCTGTGCTCCGCGGCGGGAGAGGCCGCAGCAGTGAGAGGCCTGCATACCACAAAAAAAAACACCTCAATTTCGTTTCTCTTTATGGCTGAGTAATATTCCATTGTATATATGTGCCACATCTTCTTTATCCATTCATCCAATGATGGACACTTAGGTTGCTTCTGTGTCTTGGCTATTGTAAATAGAGCTGCAATGAACGTTTTGGTACATAACTCTTTTTGAATTATGGTTTTCTCAGGGTATATGCCCAGTATTAATCATTAGAGAAATGCAAATCAAAACTATAATGAGATATCATCTCACACCAGTCAGAATAGCCATCGTCAAAAAATCTACAAACAACAAATGCTGGAGAGGGTGTAGAGAAAAGGGAACCCTCTTGCACTGCTGGTGGGAACGTAAATTGGTACAGCCACTATGGAGAACAGTATGGAGGTTCCTTAAAAAACTAAAAATAGAACTACCGTAGGACCCAGGCTTCGTTATCTACTGACGCTAGTGGTTAGTGTGTTAAGAGAGGGGCATATTGCCGGGAAAGGAAATAGCAAGGGACTGGGGCCACTGAGTGGCCCAGGGAAGGGTCTCAGAGAAGCTGATTTGACGGGGAGACCTGGAGGGTGAGCGAGATTTAGCTAAAGTGTGAGGGTGGAGAGAGCAAGGAAAAACATTAGGCGGGGGGACCAGCGTGTGCGGAGACCAGGAAGGGAGACCAGGCACAGTGGGGGCAGGGAAGAGCATGCAGACCAGAGTGGCTGCAGGGTGGGGACCAAGGGAGACGGGGCCAGGATGAAGCTAGAGAGACGGGCCTCAGCCACACAGGGCCTTGATGGCTCTGGTCAGCTGCCTGCTCTGCGTCTCAAGGACAGGGGTGGCTACTGAGGGGAGATGACAAAAGACAAGATCTTGGGAGGACTTTGGACAATTCTTGTTGGAGACAATGGGGGTTGGCCCAGCCTCCCCGACGATGACATGATCAGTAAACCTGCCACGAGGCCCAGGCCTCCCACATGCAGGTAGGGGGCTCCAGACAAACCAGAGTCACAGGTTCCAGAAGTTCTGGAAACTAGCCCCTGTTCCCAGGACCTGCTGTGCCACATATGCATGAGAAGCAGTCTTCACACAATAGAGACAGTCTGAATTATGTGGGGCAAATCCAAAAACCCTGGATCTCCTGGGATGTGGCTTTGCTCCTGGCATCGGTAAGCGCCTCGGGGATGCCCTATCATGACTGCTCAGATGGTTAGAGATCAGGAGAGCAGGACCCCAACTGCATGGGCACCGGCAGGACGATTTATTATGCAGAGGGCAGGGGAGTAGAGCAAACACACTCTGTGCCCAGCCAATGCCGTGGGAGATACCTACTCAATCACACCACAGTTTAGATGTCTTAACGTTTAAACAGATCCCAGACTGGCTTCAGGGGAACACTAGTTCTGGCTAGTGATGACTTGTGCTCCAAAAACAAAGGTTTATTACATGGTCAAAGAAGTTGGAAGAACATTATAATCACACACATTTATGAGCCGAAATCTCGGAGGTGTCCTGCAGGTGGCAAAGACATTTGAAAAGAAGCAGCTAAAGATGTACTCACAATTCTTTCATAAAAGAAAGTTTTCTCCTCCTCTCAAAAAAGTAAGAATGACACAGTTTCATAGTAAAAGACAGGCCTTTCCAAAAAGAATAGTTGCCAACCTTATACCGACAGGCTACCTTGACCTGATTTTTCTCATTTCACCGAGAGCCTGTGACAATTTCATCCCAGGCTGCCCTGCCATCAGGTTCCGGTCTGTGCACTGGCTCAGTCAGGACTGCGGGGACCCTCAGCCACTGTTCCCTCCAGAACCTGAGGCACCCAGTGTGAGGCGTTCATTCCATGGGTTTAATATCACCCCCTCCACGCAGGTCCACGCCTCTTGCCCAGACCTGCCTCTCTCTCGTCTGTGCCGGGCTTAGGGTTCTGGCCCTGCCAGCCCCGGGCCTGGGATCCATGTGGCAAAGGCAGAGCGGAAAGAGCCTCAGCCACGGGTCAGGAGAGCAGGTCCTGGTCCCTGTTTTATCAGTGACCCTGGGCAGGTCACGTTCCCCACTCTAGGTCTCAGTTTCCCCAACTGTACCAGGAAGGGTTGGACTGAGTGATCTCTCGGTTCCTCCCTCCTCTGCTGGCCCAACAATCGATGATTCTGAGCAGGGAGACCTTGTGGGAAAATGGCACACGTTCTGGCAAAACAGTCTCTCTGCGGGAGGTGAGAAAGGAGAACAGACGTTGGCCTGCTTATGAACTGAGAACACCAGGACCAGAATCAGAAACACACAGCCTCGTGCTCCTCAGCGCTGGCCTGGCTGCAGGGGGCGCTGGTTCCCAGTGTGAGCAGAGCAGGATGAAGCCTGGAGCGAAACACAGGTGCCCTCCTCGGAGATGCGGGTTTGGGGATTAACTAAGCCAGCGAGAAGGAGAGAAGCCCCTCCTGCATGACAGAGCCTTGGGGGGAGATGGGCCAGCCAGGAGGGGGCTGATGCCTAATGACAGGAGAGAGGGCGTGGGAATGGGGAGCAGGGAAGGGGGACTGTTACCACCACCACCACCACCATCATAATAATCGTCATCATAATCATCAGAATAACAGCTAAGAATTATCGTGAGCCTACTCTGTGCCCACCTGCTTCTCCAGGCTCTGTAAGCAGCAAGCCCAGGGCTCAGCGCACAGTGGGTGCCCATGAGGTTTGGTTGATTAATCCAAGGACCACCAGTGAGATCTAGTTTTAATCCTTTTGAAATCACATTTCGTTTGTGGTATCTCAGACCAACTGTTGGTGCACTAAGAGTGAGATTGAAAGAGAAAGTGGGCCGCTCTCTGGAATTAGAACGTATTAGTTTGACCCGGGAAGAATAGTCGCCACCCTTAAGAATCTCATCATCCCGTGAAGGAGACTGACCTAGAAACAAAGAGGGAATGGCAGGCAATCGTCCCTGTTCTTACGGCCCCCATTTTACATGGAGGAGATGGAGTCCCAGAGAAGTCAAATAATTTGCCCAAGATCACAGAGCTCAAGTGGCAGAGCAGGTCAAAATCCCAGCGTTCTGCCACTGAGGCCCATGATCCTTGCTCCACCCAACCCTGCCCTGCAGAGCACGGGAGAGGAGTTAGGAAAGGAAGAGGCCAGCATGGGCTGGAGGCATCTAGGAGGGCTTCCTGGAGGAGGGGGAGCCCAAGCTGGGCCCTGAAGGACAAACTGGAGGAGAAGAAGAGCATGCAGAGAGGGAGGACAAACCTCCCCAGTTTGCTGCCCCCAGATCTCTAGGTCTCTGGGTCTGGAATCCTCCATGAGAAGATACAAGGTCTTCCTTGAGCAGATGGCCCAGAACGTCTCCCCAGAGCAGGTGGGGCTGCATCTCAGGCCAAGATGGAGGTGGCCCCCAGGTAGGGGGTGGTGGGCAGGGTGGAGCAGGAGCTCCTGGGAACATTCTTTCACTTGGTTTCTGTCCCAGGTGCTACTGAATGGGAGTGAGGATGGCAGTGTCCTTGCCCGTCTGCTCTGAGAAGACAATGGTCTCACAAGGTCTCTGATGAGGCCTTTAGACCATATTCCATCAACCAAGCAGCCACACCAGACCCGATTCCCCAAAAGTGTCTTATAAACCTGAGACCTTCACTGCCCACAGACCTTGTGAAGGTAAGAATCCCCTCATTATGTCCACAATTGTTTCCCTTCCAGTTTCTGCCCCCGAAGCACATGTTGAGAGCCCACTTCCCCATCGTGAGCCCACAGAAACAAAACACCACACACACGGCCTGAAAATACACATCAGCTCAGCTTTGTGGGGTATTCTCTGCGTGCAGGTAGAGAAGCCATATGCCTGTGTATCGGGGCAGGGGGTGCATATCAGTTCTTTTCACAGGCCAGCTTTCCAGACCAGACCCCGGACACTGAGTCAGCGATTCTTTTAAATCTCAAGTCCCCTCTCCCTTCTGTCCACCCTCCCTCCGTTCCTTCAACAGATGTTTATTGATGCCAATTATGTGCAGACACTGAAGTAGACACCAGGCTATGGGGGCGAGTGAGACAGATTCCAGCACTTGGTGGACAGCCTGTCTTGTTACAAGCGCCAATAGAAGGAAACCCAGCAGTGACAATATTCCTTTACTTATGCAACACGTTTGTTGAGCACCTGTTAGGTGACAGCCAGTGAATTAGGGGAATTGTCAGTAAGCAAAACCGCATGGTCCCTGCCCCTTGGAGCTCACAGTCTAGAGGGGGAGACAGACATTAATCTATAATCACACAATTATAGGTATAGTGATGGAGCTACAAAGAAGAGGCTCTTGGGGGGCTTTGAGAGCATACAACTAGGCTGGAGGGTCGAGGGAGACTGGAGAATGCTTTTGTGGGGACAAGATGCCTGAGCTGGGGTCTGAGGAATGAACAGGAATTACCTGTCCCAGGAACAGCACGTGTAAAGGCACTGTGGCTGGAGGGCTCTCAGGGACCAGAAAGAGCTCTAAGACCCACGTGGTTGAAGGACAGGGAGTTGGCAGGGGAGGGAGGCTGGAGAAGGAGGCACAAACCAGACCGTGTGTGGCCTCAAATTCCACATTAAGGATCTGAGTCTTCATCCTAAGAACAGTAGAGGCATTTGCAGTGTTTTAAGTGGTGAAGCCATAAAGGAGAGTTTGGGTTAAATTTATTCATCCACTCACTCATCCATTTAACAAATACAATCTTGAAATGAGTCCCTGGACACGCTCTACCCTGGCCTCTGTCTACTTTCTTCCCGTGGTCACACTGATCTGATTCACGCCTTAACACTCAGCTCAGGTGTGTTTTCCTCCAGGAAGCCCCCCTGGTCCACAGGATGAGTGTCCCCTCCTTTGTGCTTCCACAGCACCCTGGGAGCATCCCTGGTCTGTCCCTGCTGAGTTATGAGCCAGGCCCTCAGCAGTCCCTCCTAGGAAGAGAGACTCAGGAGGGGGACAGAGGAGGAGTGTCAAATCTTAATGTCCTGTGACGCTGCTGCACGACACACAGCAGGATGGCGGTACTGGAAGGAAGGAAGGGAGGGAGGGAGGAAGGAAGGAAGGAGGGAAGGAAGGAAGGAAGGAGGGAGGGAGGGAGGGAGGGAGGGACAGAATGAAGGAGGAAAGGAGGGAAGAAGGGAGGGGAGAGGGAGGGAGGGGGGAGGGAAGGAGGGAGGGAGGGGGGAGGGAAGAAGACACAAAGGGACTTGTGGGATAAGCACAGAGTGAGGACCGGAGGCAGAGGAGAAAATTGGAAATTAATGGGTTGTGAGAAGTGAGAAAAGAAGAAAAGATGAAATATTTAAAATGGTCACACTGTGACCTGTAACATTTTGCTTAATCAAGTACAAATTGCTCTGTGCCTCAGGTGGATATGAGAACCGGTCAGAGTTTGCATCTCAGAAGAGCTTTCTGCAGTGAAACATTTTTTATGAGGGTCATTTCACGCCAAGCTGGCTACATCCGCGATGTCAGGGGCAGAGGTAATCCCAGTCCCTCGGCCTGCAAAAGAGCAGAGACCTTGACGAGAGGCTGGGTTCCAGCGTTTGGTCCCATGCCGCCGAGGCAGTGGGTTTGGGCTGATGCCCCAGGAAGCAGAGGGACCCCTGCCGCGCCCTCCTCACAGCCCTGTGCACAAGGCCGTGATCTCCTGAGACCTCCTCGCCTCGAGGCCCACCCTGCCCATCTAAGTGTGAGGGCTGAGACAGGGCTGGCCCCGATGTCGCACGAGCTGCCTCCCAGCTTTTTCCCCAGCGTGTCACACCCAAGGCTAACCAGAGGGTCCCTTGCTGAGGCATCCTGGTGGCTTTGGAGCCCTCTCTACCTGGATGAATCTTGGTTGTCCTGACTGCCAGCTGGCAGCTTCCTTGTCTATAAAGCAGGAATATTTCATTCATTCACCGAGTATTAATTAGATGCCTGAAGTGTGCCAGGCAGTGTCCTGGGTGCAGAGACAGAGTAGTGGGGACACACAGGGTCTCTGCTGCCATGGTATTCATCTAATGGGCAATCCTCCTGTGTCCTAGGCTTGTGGGGATCAGGGTATGCACATGAGGCCCAGGACACAGGGCGTGTGCACTGTCAGAGCCTGGGAACCACCTGTGGGATGAAGGTCAACAGCAGAGAGACCAGCCGGGGCTCCGAGGATTCCAAGACACTGACTCACCTCCTCTCCCTCACTCCTCGCCCCAGCCCCTTGGGTTGGCGATGCTCCCGCATAGGCATGCGGAAACCAAGGCTCAGAGAGGTCACGTGCATTGCCCAAGGGCACACAGCTAGCCCACGAGGATCCAGGTCAGATCCTGGCCCCATGCTCTTCCCATGACCCCGGGCTGCATTTCTGCCACCAAAGGCACCTTCTGCAGCCCTTGGAGTCATATCCCTCATGATGGCGGGTTGATCCTGGCCAGGCCCTTCCTGGCTGTGTGACTTGGCCCCTTCACTCCACTTTCCTGGGGCCACAGTCCCTCTCCTGTAAAACCGGCACTAACAGTCTCCAGCCGCCTGAAGTTGTTGTGAGAATGGAGTGAAGTAATTGGCATAAAGCTGGGGGCACACGGCCAGCATAGTGGGGCTGCACCTGCTGTTCTCCCTGTAGGAAGCTCCTCCCACCCAGCCGCTCCCCCCTCCTCAGGCACTTCCCAACGCCCCTCCCTCCTCACGGCCTCCCCGGATCTGGCATTTGATGTCTCATCACCCTATTTCCTTCACAACGATCTCCAGGCCAGCTGACAATTTTATTTGTTTATTTAATCTTTCTTCTGGCTGTTTTCCCAACTGCTTCTGAGATCTCCTGCTGATCTCGTTCACCTCTGTGTCTGGTGCTCAGTACAGAGACTGGCACCCAGAGGAGCCTGAGAAGTACCCGTTGGGTGAAGGGCTGGATGAAGAGTGCGACTGGGTTGTATCAGTCAAAACGGATGATGTAACAAATAGCCCCAGTTCCCGGTGGGGTCACTCAGTAAGAGACGGTTTCTCTTCTGTGCAAAGTCCAAGGAGAGGTGCCTGGTCCTCTCTGGGTAGATGCATTTCCCAGCAGTGATGGGGGATCCAGTCCTCCCATCTGGGAGGCCACTACCTCCTCACAGGGCCTCTGAGCTCTGGAAAGGGAGGCACGGGAGAGGAAGACTCCCTGACCCCTCATATTCTCTCTGATTTTCCGGTCTTCTCAGTTTGCCACAAAGGCTGACCCACCCACAGCTGGCTGTGCTGAGGGTTCCACACTTAAAGCAGCTCAACCTGGGTTAGGATCCTGGCTCTGCTCTTCTGTGGCCTTAGAAAGCCCACGTGATCTGGCTTCTGTCCACTGAACTGTCGTGATTTCTCTTCCTGTTCTCTCTGCCTGGAGCACTTTTTTACTCTCTCTTTGCCCAGCTTCAATCCGCCTCCTCCTTTGATCTCAGCTTAACATTTCCTCTGGGAAAACTTCTCAGACTCTCCCCCAACCCCAGCTGATGTTCGTTTCCCCTGGTCCCTGAGCCCCGTTAGCAGGAATCGTCCCACATCGTCCTCATTTGTTTCCATGTCTGCCTCCCGCCTTTGGCTTCCCCAGTGCAGGGCTGACTCTGAGTCACAACCACATCCCCAGTGCCAGTCAGATGCCCCATCAAAGGGGAAGGAACAGAAGAATGAGCCAAGGAAATTCTCCCAGCCTCAGTGTCCTCATCTGAAAAATGGGATTAATAACTCCTCACTCACAGGATGACTTCAAGGACCTGATGCTATCGTGGGAACAAGGTAGGTTGTTTGCAGAGATGTCTGTAATTATTCCCCATGCCTGCCTCTGTCTCCTGGTCCCCTGTAATGTGACATTCCATGTGACTTGACATCTCCTCCCACTGAGATGTGGAGTCTTTTTTCCCATCCCTTAAATCCAGCCCGATCTTACGACTTGGTCTGGCCAAGAGAATGTACAAAAGCAGCTTTGTACCACTTCCTCGCATAGACCTCAAGGGACGGCCTACTTCTCCCTCTGTATCCTGTGACCTCCACTGAGGATGGGAAGGCTCAGCCGCTTGGACCAGAGCCACATCAGTCTATCACCAACAGCGGAGGCTCCAGGCTCAGGAGACAGCCCCCCCCCCCCCCCAAACCAGCAAACCACCCCTACGTTGACTGCTCGCTGACTGTACACAGACAAGCTAGGTGGTCCTGGGCCAGCTAGGCTCAGCAGATTCCCAGACTCAGGCAAAACTGGCTCTTCTTGTTTGAGGCCTCTACACGTTGGAGAGGTGTTTCCCAGAACAGCTCAGTGATCCAAGGGGCACAATGCCTCAACGTGATTGCCTTTCTGCGAGCGTCACTCCGTTCACTCTTTCCCACAAGAGGCAACAAGAAAAAAATCAATCACAAGTGTTCCAGCGTATTGCCTGTAATAGAATGGGAACGGAGTTATGAGTTTGGTCTGTGTGGAATTGCTGCCATCTCAGGATGGATGAGGGGTGAGAGATTTCCCTGCACTCCAACTACCAGGGAGTCAGAGGAGGTGGGGATGAGGCTCCCTCTCTGTGCAGAGACACTTTGAGAAGATAAAAGAAACCTGACTTATCAGTCGCATTCATGACATTGTCAGCAGGGGAAGATGCATTTTTAACAATTCAGCCTTGCAGACTCTCACAGTTTATCTCAATAAATGCCAGGGTGTCTCTTTTTCTTGCCCTGTTCTCTCACTATGAAATGTTCAGGGAGTAGTGCAATGAGAAGATGAAGGGTTGACAGGCAGGAAAAACTCATATTTAGATGTTGTGATAAAGTGCCAGCAGCTGAGCTGAGACAGGCCCGGCAGAGCTGAGCGAGGCCAGGATGGGTGGAGATGGGGGAGGGAAGGGAACAGACATTTAAGGCTGTCCACCCTTAGTTCTGGTGCAAGGGGCCCCTGCCCTGAGTCCCACTTTGGACAGCCCTGCTCCAGCCATGCTCTGGCTGAGGATCGGCCCATACCTCCACAGGCACATAGGGATTCCACAGGGCCCAGAAGATGTGCCCACCCGGAGCCTGCACCTCCCCTCCTATACCATGCTCTGTGTGTCCAGGCTCCTGGAGTTCCCATCCCAAATGCCCCAGAACACTTTACATCCTGTGCAGGCCTCTCCCCAGACCCTTCCTCCAAGAGCAGCCCACAATGCCTGTGTGAGCACCTCTAGCCCATGAGGGGCCAAGGAGTGGACAGGATGGATGGTTCTTGGACTTGCAGGCCACAGCATCCCATGCAAGTCAGGCCTCACTGGTGGAGGACAGAGCCGGGGGTGCGCAGAGGAGGGAGGCCAGGATGCAGTTCCCATACAGACTGTAGCCGTAAGTGACAGGGTGGAGCCCTTTCCTCCCCCGCTGACAACATTCTCCTGCACTGCGGGTGGGTGGCATGACCCCCATCTTGTATCAATAGATGGAGAAAGTGGGGTTCAATACGCAAAGCACCAGCTGAGCTCACACTCAGCTGGAGAGGGACAGAGCCACCATTAGAAGCCCCTCTGTCTACACCTGGGCCTAGTGGGTGGCGGGGGGGACTCTTCAGCACAGGGTTTGGAACACAAACGTGCACCAGACTGCTTGAGTGTGCATCCCGTCTCTTCCCCTGGCTGAAGGTGACCTCACACAATTACTTACCATTTTGGTGCCTTGGTCTCCTCACCTGTGCCTTACATAAAGATTCAGGCTCACAGTCTGCCTTAGTCACCTCGGCTGTTATAACAAAATGCCATAGACTGGGTGGCTTAGATCCCAGATATTTATTTCTCACAGTTCTGGAGGCTGGGAAGTCCAAGGTCAAGGTGCATGCAGATTAGATTCTCCGTGAGGGCCCACTACCGGGCTTGCAGACGGCCACCCTCTGGCTGTGAACGCATATGACCTCTTCTTTGTGTGAACAAGGAGAAAGAGCTCTGCTTGCTCCTCCTCTTCTTATAAGGGCACTAATCCCATCATGGGGGTTCTACCTTATGACCTCACCTGAACTTAATTCCCTCCCGAAGGCCCCACCTCTTAATACCATCACGTTGGGGGTCAGGACCTCAACATATGAATTTGGGGGAGACACAAACATTCAGTCCATAACATAATCCCTTACCTAAAATTCTCAAATCCCCGAAGTTCCCAGAAGAGAGAGAGTTGGAATTTTCCCTTAACTTTGGTGTCAAAACTAATTTGATGGCAAAACTTAACTGAAACTAACATGAGGTTATTTATAGTCTATATTTAAACCATCGGACACTGAGCACAGATCTCCAGGTTTGATCACTGGGGTCTGCCCCGGGTAGGCTAGGGATTATGGGCCCACAGGCGCTACCTCAGAGGTTGTTGCTAGGCTTACGAGATAAATGATGCAGTTTCTGCGACAAATAAATTGGGAGGAAAAATGAAGAGCACATGAAGGAGAAACTATTGATTAAAAGAGACATAATCACCTGAGTCAAACAAACAAACTATAAAACAAAGAGAAAAAGTAAAAAAATAATGAGACCTTTGGAAAAATTGAATATTGTCTGGACATTTCATGGAATTAAGGATTTATAGTTCATTTGGGTAAGTATAATAATAGTTAAAAAATTAAAATAAAGCCAACTTGGGTGGAAAAATACCTTTGTGTCCCTGAGACTACAGATGACTTGAAACCACCACCTTGTGTGTCAATCTTCAGCCAGTAGCGACCACGATTTTGTTTCTCTTTCCACCTGTGACAAATAGGTTGACTGGCTCTGGGTAAGAACTCAAAGAGTGTCTGCTCAGCGATGGTTCAGTGAGAATCAGCGACTCCCCTGCAGGACACTCCACACAATGGGAGACTGGGGTCTGGGATCTGGTGACCAGGACTCTGCCAGCTCAGTGCCCTCCAGCCAGGGGTGGCTCCACCATCAAAGGACCTAGTGGCTTCAGGAGCTATGAGAGACACACTGATGACAATCAAAGTTTGAGGCATTAAAAAAAGTACACTAGGGAGTCCCGTGGTGACCTAGTGGTTAGGATTCCGGGCTTTCACTGCCATGGCCCAGGTTCGGTCCCTGGTTGGGGAACTGAGATCCCTCAAGCTTCGCCCCATGGCCAGAAAAAAAAGTAAAAATAAAAAACAACAAAAAAAGGACACTAAACAGTGTTGCCTAAGGACGCCTTGGGTGTAAAGAGGGCAAAGCTGGCCACAATGGTTGGCAGCCCCTCCCATTAGCAGGTGAAGTCTATACCCCCCGGCCTGGCCTTGCCACACACTTTGATCCACAGAATGCAGCAGAATTGGCATCATGCAGGTGTAGGAAAGTGGCAAAAGCAGCCTAGTCTAGAAAAGATGGCCAGTGAATTGTTAGGGGAGGTGGGAAAGACAGAGAGGAAACGCCTGCAGCAGGTTTGAGCCATGACCGCCCTTGTCATATAGTAACAGATTGATGGACAGTAACTTAGGAGATGGCAGGTGTTTCTGACAAACCCTCAGACCTCGGCGAAATGATTTCCAGGCAGAACAGTGAAAGCGTCTGTTGGCGTCTCCTCTGTGATGAAGCTTGTGGAGGCCGAGATGGGCTGAAGTGAGACTGTCCCATTTGCAGGCCAAAGCTCGAGAAAAAACAGAGTTGCGAGGCCTTGCTGGATTGGAAAATGAAACGGTTTCTTATCCTCGGTCTCCCCAACGTGTAAACAATTTTCAGTGAAACCAGGCCTGCTGCCGAAGACTAAATCTAGGTTGAGGCTGTAAGATTTTTCAAGACGGAAGATTTAAGGCAGTAACTCCAAGACCCTCTCAGCTAGAGAAAAGATTTTCTAAGAAGCTCAAGGATACGATCCCAAAGCAGGATGCAGCCTTTGTACAGAGAGCCATGTCTTGAAGACAATCTTTTGTGGGCCTCTTGTTGGATGGAGCAGGATGTAATTGGATGCTTGGAAAACCCAAAAAGTTAAGAGTGTGTTGTACCAGCAAAAGGGATTCCAATTTGGACCAAAGGAGCTGGGCCTCTGACACTCTGAGGGCAGGAAGTGGGCTGAGAAAGACACTTGGCTGCAAACACAGGCTGCTTCTTACTGAAAAGAAGAACCCAGAGGCTGAAGGCAGCCACATGATGCTAAGTCAGCGCCTTGGAAAACAACATCCTAGGAAACCACTCCCAGGGACAGACAGGGCCCAGCCAAGGACCATCCCTGATTCTGCAGAACCAGATAATATTTGCCCACCAGGATGTTAGGATTGCATGAACTCTGTTCTTCCCCTCTTCTGATGGGAGGGTTCATTGCATTTATCCCATCTATGCCTCACAGTTCTTTGATTGGTCTGCGGAGAGGGGAGAAGGTGAAATAACCCATCATTTGAGCTTCTGGGTCTTTTGATCAAGAGAGCCTTCCTCAGAGAGCCTCAGACACATACAGACCTGGTTTGATCGTGAGATCCAGGGTGTCCTCATTTATGCTATAATTGGATGAGATTTGGGGGGGGGTCCCTGGGGGGGAGAATATTTTGCATGTGGGAGTTGTATAATCAATTATGGCCAGAGGGAGGATAGTGCCAGAGAGAAAGAAAAAAAAAAAAAAAAAGGCCACAGTGCTTGCAACTCTTCACACCAATAGAGGAGGTTTAATACTGCACCTCCTCTGCCAGCGTGAAGGAGTTTATCACATTATTTTCCTTCCCAGCCTTTTCTCTGAAGGCATGACAGGCATTAACTCATTTTATCCTCACAGCATCCCATGACGGTGGGGATCATCTTTGTTCCCATTTCACAGATGAGGAAACTGAAGGACAGGAGATGGAGTGAGTTCCCCCAGGCCACACACTTGGTAAATAATTGTCAGGCCAAGACCCATGCCCAGTCAGGCTGCCCTGTAGCCTGCACGCCCCCCTGCCCCCCGCCGACACCCCACCCGGCACTTCCTGACCCTGCTGTCCTGAATGGGTCACCCGTGGGCTGAGATACTGCTCCCCCGGGTCTAGGGCTTGGGGCTGCCAGATGTCCCAGCTCACAGATCTGGCACAGGGAGGGTGTTGTCCCCTAGGGTGCCAGGCCAAGGCTGCCATTTTCCAGGCTGGCCCTGATGGTGGAGTTTTAAGGCTGCCAAGAGCATCCCTGCTCTGGGCTGCGTGTCCTCTTACAGCCAGCACTTAAGGAAGGCGGTCACGGTCCTTGCTGTTAGCGTGGCTGGAGATATTATGGTGATCACAGCCATGGGCTGCGTGCCTCTCAGCTCATCTACACGGGCAATTCCAGGGAAACGCCCACCTTCTGGGAGGATGCAGGACTCAGCCACACGTCCCTGCTGGATCTCCCGACTAGAGAAGTGGCCCAGGCCCTGTCTGAGCCTTTTAATCCAGACCAGAGGAGGTCCTGCAGCCTGCTCTGTGCCCAAGGCTCCCCCGGGCCTTCAAGGGCTGAGACATCCTTCTTGTTATCACAAAAGGTCTGGCTCTGACCCCATTAGGAGCAAATACACGAGAGAAGGGGGCATCAGTTATGACAACTTGATGAAAGGAGGTCATCACACACCCCTCGATTCCTTCATCCCTTACCTGGGCCCCCCACCAGGGACACTGACTCCCCCCAACATCCTCCTTTCTTAGGTCCCCAGGGGAGACCACCCTCAGGCCCACATCCCTGTGAGCCCCATGCTCTGAGCTGGGGGGTGAAAGGCGGGCAAAGACAAAGGGTCCCCATGCCCCTGACTCAGAGCAGACCAGGCGGCCTCCATACGGGAGTGGGCTCTGTGCTTTACTAACTTCTTATAAAGCCAAACAGCCTGTGGTAGAAACACGGGTGTCATCTCTAATTTCTCTGATGCTTGAGGCCTCTGCATGTTTAGAGAAACAACATAAGAATATGGCTGCTGTCTTGTGTGCATGTGGAATTATGCTCCCCCTGGGACCCTGGGCACTTGCCCATGTTTATTTTCAAACCAGAGAGATCTCGGCTGTTATGAGGGGGAGGAGGCTGCCATCAGAGGACAGCTGGATGGACCTGGGCTGCTGAGGGGTCAGGACCAGGAATTTCTTTAGACTGTGGGAGTTGCCCAGCAGGTAAGGTGACCGACCCTCCCAGTTTATCTGGTACAATGGAGGGGGTTTTTCTGGGACCTGGGACCTGGGACTCTGAATGCTAAAATCAGTACCTGGGCTAAAATCCTGGGCACACAGGGATGGCAGGCCACCCTACAGGCAGGGACAAAAGCCCAGGTCAGGGTCACATCGGTCAAGACTGGGAGGCTGAGTGGGTGGATGTGGCTTGAACTCTAGGATGGGAAGTCATAGTACGAGCTTGAGGATAAGAAGCTAGCGTTTCCTGGTTCTATCCTCAGGTCTTTGTATTTATTTACACATGCAATCCTCTTAATATCCTTTGAAGCATTATTGTCCCCACGTAGCATGTCAGGAAATGGAGGCACAGAAAGGCCTGGTGGGTCCCACGGCTGATGAAAGGCAAAGATGGGATTTGAACGCTGTGGCTTAGAGCCCACTCTCACAGCCACAGTGATAAACCCCAGACTCCCCAGCCAGACACAGAAGGCCCAGCCTAATCCAGCCATCCTCTCATGCATCAGTTAGCTTTCACTGCGTAACAAACCATCCCAAATGGTAGCAGCTTAAAACAACAAATGTTGATTATCTCTCATGGTTCTGTGGGTTGGTTGAGTGGTTCTTTCTGTCTGAACAGGCTTGACTGGGGCTGGATTGTCTCTCATGCTGGCCTCACTCATCTGTCTTGGTCTCAGCTGAGACAGCTGGGAAGACTCTGATGGCTGGGACCACTCTCCATGTGGTCTCTCCTCCGAGGGGCCAGCCCAGGCTTATCCACATGTTGGTGACCACAGGATTCCAAGTAGCAGGACAGGACTAGCCCACATGCACAGGTCTTTTCAAGCCTCTGCCTGTGTGTGCCGATGCCCCTATGCCCAGCTTCTGGGTGCAGGGAGTCAGGAGCAGCAACAACAGAAAAGAGGGCCTGAGTTCAGAGGTGCAGGAATTTATGGGAATTTACCCACCACACCCCGTCTCCAGCTTCACCTCTCTCTAGCGCTCTCCCCCAGTCAGCTGCTGTGGCTCCGTACTGCACCCACCTTCTCTCTTACCCCCTGCAGTCACCACACGCGCTGCTCCTCCACAGGGAATACCTCTCCCTTAACTTCACCTGGACAGCTCTTTTATATTCAAAACTCAGATCAGGGGTCACCTCCCCTGGGAAGCCTTCCTTGACCATTGCCCCAGAGACCCAACCGACTGGTTAGGGCCTCCCCTCCTCTTCCCTGCATCCCTTCTCGTCCTTCTCACGGCACTTATCACCCAGTTGTGTGTGTCGTTCCCCGCCCGCCCCCAAGGAGGCCAGGAGTCCTTCAGTAAATGTTCCATGGAGGAAAGGAGGGGCTGAGCCTTGGGTGAAAAGACCAGGATAACCAGGGGATAGACACCAGGCCAGTGAGCAGGCAGTGCCAGGCCCAAGCCCAGCTGTGAGAAGGCCAAAGAGTCTGAAGCCAGAGTCAGCTTTGAAGCCTGAAGCCAAAGAGTCGCCTGACATCTCTGCTGCTCAGAGACCCTGACATCTGCATTATAGATGGGCCTGACCTGCCAGCATATCTGAGCCACACACCTGGCTGAGGTCAGGGAGTGGGGACATGGAGGGAGCTCTCTGGGGAAATTTCCAGTATTTATTGAATGTGGAAACGATCAGGCACTGAGAATACAATAGGGAACAAGATACACAGACCCTGGCAGGGAAGTGAAATATTTCTTAGTCAATTACAGTAAAATGAATTACCCCAGCAGGGTATGGAGAGGGGAGAGCACCTGAGATGATGACAGGGCTTGACCTGGTCCTGGGTGAAATCATGGAGGCTTCCCTGAGGAGGTGATATTTGAGCTGAGAAGGCATTTGTAGATGAGGAGAGAGGAGGGGAAGTGCTGAGCAGGGAAGTGAGTGCGTCCCATTCTGAGGTGGGAGAGAGATGGGTATGTCTGAGGGGTGGAAGGAAGATGACCACCTGGGCCGTTAAACAGAGAAGGGGTCTGCCTGGAGGGTCTGGGGCTCAGGGGGAGAGAAGCAGCACTCAGCCACCAGGGAGCAAAGCAGGAGCAGTTCCTGGGGGCTCTGTGCTCCCGAAATCAACTATAGTAGGGCAATAGGAAATGTATCTTCAGTGTCTGCCATGAGCCAGGATGGAAACGTGTACTTTTGCTCATTTCACTCTCAGCAAGCCCATGTGGTAGGTAGTTATTGCTCCATTTAACAGAAGAGGCCTGCAGGAGCTTGAGTGGTTCGCTCTGGGTCATACAGCTCTGTGAAGCTGGACTCCAAAATCAGATGGTGCTACAAGAGAGGCTGGGCTCTAACTCACTGCCTTGAAATCAGAGGGTTACTCCACAAACACTAAATAATCCGTTACATGTGCTCTTGGCACTGAGGGCTTGCAGGGAATAGTCGGGACACTGTCCTTGCCCTGGGGAGCGAGGGGAGGCTAAGGTTCCAACCTGGACAAACACATACACAGCAAAGGTCAGCGATGTGAGCTCTGATGAGAGGAAAGCAAGGAAAAGTGACAGGTGGGCTGGAGCATGGGGACAAGATTGGATGGGTGGTTAGATGGCCCCTGGGAGGAAGTGACACTTGTGCTGAGACCTCAATGCCATGAAAGGGTTAGGAGGAAGAGCCCCCTAGGCCAAGGAAACAGGAGGTGCAAAGCCCCTGAGGCAGGAATGAGTTCAATGTACTTGAGAAGCTGAACAAAGGTCAGTGCAGTAGGAACAGGGTGAGTGAGAAGCAGAAGGCAGAAGACAAGGCCCAGAGAGCAGGCGGGGCGGATCTGGTTGGGCCTCGGGGGCCACGTGTGCTGCTGTCCCGTGTGCCCCTAGTCCCACCCTCACCCACCTCCCCTGCTCTGTGCCCGGGAGACTGACCTTCACCAGGGTCCCTCCTGGGGACCCGTTTTCTCTTGGGTCCTGGAGGCCAGGGGCAGGAGGAGAGAGGTCAGGTGTGGGTTCCCCAGCTCCCCCCGCTGACCTGCTTGGCAGTGGCTGCATCTCTCTCCTGTGACCCCAGCTCCAGCGGACGGCCCCTCTCCTGTGGCTGCAGCCGTCTCTGGGGTCTGGTAAGCGCCCCCTCCTTTGGCCCCTTCTGGGCTGGGATGGACACAGCTCCCCGCTGTTGCTCGCCTGCAGGTGCCTCACCAGCCCCTGCTGGCTTCCTGCCTCCTGCCCTCACCTTGCTGATCATCCGTCCATCGAACCCCCGCCATTTTTCCCTCTTCTGAACCGTCTGTTTCCTGCCAGCACCTTTACTCTTACTCCGAGATGAGCAGTTTGGATTTCATTCTAAGATACTAGAAGTTTGAAATGTGGGCAGGACTTAATTTCTGATGCAGCATTTTGCTACCATCTCCCTACCTGCCATGGGGAAGGATGGAAAGTGAGGCTGGGAGGGATGGGGGACACACTGGGGGTGACTGCAGGGTCCAGGGGAGTCTGATGGGGTTTATTCCAAGGTGGAGGTAGTGGACACAGGGCCCAGGTCAGGCGGGACAACAGTGCTGGGTCCCGAGACCCTAAATGAACCCCATCATCCTCACCCTCTCCATCCTTCCAATTGCTTTGTTGCCCCTCCCCCATCAGTGCGGGGATAGGGCACAGGGCAGCCAGGCCTGTCTCATGCTTCAGCTCCGGCTCTCTCCTCCCAGCAGCACCAGGCAGATTCTGGGAGACCTGGGGTAGCTGAGAGGTCAAGATCCACGGCTGTCACAGTGACCCTGGACCTTGAGAAGGAGTGTATCAGCAGGAGGGAGCAGGAACCATGGGAACGGACCCTGGGCCCCCAGGCACCCCTGGGAGCAGGGCGCTCACCTGGAGACCCAGGAATAGACACGCTGGGTGCCTGGGTGAGTTCTGGGCAGCGGCGGCAGCTCTGACTCTGCAATCTGTCAGCACCGGGAATCATTAGAATCCTGAAAAAGCCCTCATTATTTCTCCCAGGGCCGAGGCGCCCTTTGGCAAAAGGGATGTTTCCTGCCAGATCGTCCCCTGAAAGTGCGTTTGTCACAGGCTATTGTGTAAATCCGTGTTTGCCCCATTTGAAAAGATGTGATTTATCCACTTGACTGGCCTTAACGCTCCCTCTCCAACCTCAAAGTGTGGCCGTTATTAGGAGCCCAGAGAGGAGCCGTGAAACATAACAGGGCGAGGCTGGTGAAGTCACCCCCTGGGCTCTGAGCCCCTCCTCCCCGTGCTGCACAGGAGGACCGGAGGGGAGGGGAGGGGAGGGGATCGCGCTGCTCAGGAGCTGCGGACACTTCAGGACGCAGGTCGGTCCTCAGGCAGACAACCTGGGATGCCGGATAAAGGCCCAACGTCAGGTCCCCTCATGCCAACTGACTTGTTGAGGTCCTACTATGTGCCGGCCCAGATAGGGGTGAGGGTGCAGCAGCAAACAGACGAGGTCCCTGTCCCCGGGAGCTGACATCTGGAGTGGGGAGGCAGGAAGGAACAGGTAGAGCATCATCCACAAGAGTATCCCAGGTGGGAAGAGGTGCTGGAAGAAAGTAAACAGGGTGACGTTATAGTGTCTGGCTCTGGGGCAGGGGATGGACGGTGACAACCTTGGACTATGGGGAAAAGGAAGGCCTCTCTGAGAAGGGGACCTTCGAGCAGAGACAGATATAGGGAGAGGGGAAGAAGGGATGGGGAGAGGGGCTCACCCCGCGACCTACACTGTAATGCTCTCTGCCCTCCCCTTCCCCTGATTCTCCTCCTCATCCCTCAGGGCTCAGCTGAAATGTCCCTTCCCCCAGGAAGCCCTCCCTGACTGGCTTGGCTGCGTGGGGGTATTATTCACAGTCTTGACTCTTGCCCTTTTCTGTGACATTCAAGGTCAGTGTCTTGTTCAACTTTGTTCCCTGCTGGACACTAATACTCATGCGGGGAGTCTGGCACAGCAGCCACCCCAGCACTCAGCACAGTAGTCCTGTCCACATGGGCACTCGGTAAATGTTTGTTGAATGAATGAATGAATCCATCCAGTCCCACATGATTTTCTCCTGCCCACTCCTAAATCCTCCTTTATTAATTACTGTTCTTAGGAAGTTGCAGGCTGATGTCATGCCATGGCTCTGCGATGCTGAGCTGTTGGGAAGCCCTTGCAGTAGGCAGATTTTTAGAGGGTGCCGATGATCCCCACCTCGGGTGGTCACGCTTTTGGATAATGCACTCCCCTTGAGTGTGGGCTAGACTCATTGCTTCACTTCTGTCAGATAGAATACGCCAGAAAAGATGGGAATTATTTCCAATTTTCGATTTGGCCGGTTCTTCCTCACCCTCTCTTGGGTTACTAGTCTTGGGCGTAGCCAGCTGCCACGTCGTAAGGCAGCTCAGCGGAGAGGTGCATGTGAGTGAGCTTCGAAGCAAATCTGCGGAGGCCTGCCCAGAGCCACAGGAGTGAGCTGGAAGCAAATCTCCCCTACTCAGCTGTGAGATGGATGCAGCCCTGGCCGATGCCTCAGTTGCAGCCATGTGGGAGATCTTGAGCTAGAGGCCTCCAGCTTGGCTGTGCCCAAACCCCTGACCCACAGAAACTACAAGATAATAAATATTTGTTGGTTTGAGCTGCTAAGTTTTGAGGTCCTAGTTAGACAGCAATAGATTACTAATATACAGTCATTTGCCTGCTTAAAACTCCCTTGTGGTGCCTCATCGCCTTTAAGATAATTTTCAAAATCTCTTTGAGTAGGATTGTGAACACCTTGAGGTCACAATCTTGTCCTAATTTTATATGTCTCTTCAACATGTGGCACAGAATCTGTATTATAAGAGCTGTCTATTATTTGTGAGTTGAAGGAAGGATGGAAGGAAAACTGAAATTCATGTTTTTTAAAAACACCATTATGTACAGCCTTGTGGTTTGGATGGGACTGACCCTCCTGAGAAACTGAGGAGGGGCATGATTGGTCGAAGCCACGCAGGAAGCACATTCACTTTGCCATGGCAATTGTACTTAAACCAGTGCAAACCTTAAAGGTTTTGCCTAGTTAATTATGGGACAGAGATGCTCTCTATCTTTTTGAATGGTAGGTGTCAGGACATGAAACTGAAACGTGATGTAGCCACTTTGTCACCATGAATGAAGCCAGCCTGAGGCCAAAATCAACATATGAAGAGAGCCACAGCAGAGAACACTGTAAAAAAATGTTAAATTAAAAAAATAATAATTTGGCACCATGATCAAACCCCTCCTGAAGCCCTACCTACCTGGAACTTTTTAGTTATGTGAGCCAGTTAAACTCCATCTTTGTTTTAGGAAGTTTGTGTTATGTTTCCTATTACTAGAAACTGAAAGAATCCCTTTTGATACAAGTTTCTACTTTAAAAATTATCTTCCTCTTTTTCCCTATTCAGTTTAGTGAACAAGTGAGTTGCCCAGTGAGTCAGTTACTCAATGCTTCTATGTGCTAGGCCTTTCTACTTACCCTCCTATGGACACTTATCCTAAGAACATGAAAACGAAAAACAGAGAGCCCCCAACTTAAAAGGGCTCACCGTCTCTATGAGAAGGAATGGCAAATAAATGACAGAGGTCAAGGCTCCATTTTTTCTGATAGAGGTGTTAGGAGCATGAAAGACAGAACAGTTAGTTCTTCCTGGTGGAATCAGGGAAGGCTTCCTGGAGGACATGACACTTCACCTAGTCTTTGGTGAGGGCTGAGAATTTCACCAGGTAGGAGAGAAGATGGGGATGGGAGACATAGGTGCAAAGGCCCAGCACTGGGGAGGTGTCTCAGGCATTGGGACAATTTATACTGTGGTTAGCACTGAGGGTCCATGCAGGGCAGAGGCTAGAGGCAAGGCTGGAAGCCCCCCGGGGGTCAACAGGTCAGCATGTGACCACTAATATGTGCTAATGGGATCAGGATCTATCCAAACAGAAGGGTGGCCCATCAGAAGTGTCTGAGCAGTCAACAAGTCATGGTCTTTGAAAGGTTAGACCTTATAAAGTCAAAAGTCCCTCCTGGCTCTAAAATGCTCTGAATCAGCAAAGCCAGCAATGGATGTTGACTTTAATTGGGAAAAGTTAACAGACTTGTTTGAATTGAAGTTACACAAATAAGTTCATGAAGTCCAGGGAGTGTGGGGGGAGTTGGGGACAGGTCACAGAGATCAGAGCTGGTAGAGAAGACCCGTGCCTTAGTCACCAAGGCTCCCTCACATGGGGCTCCTCACACAGAAGATACAGGATCATGCTCTTGGGGATATTTCCCTCTCAGATCTCCTCACCCACCAGAGACACCAGCAGCACCCAGCTTCTGCTGGGAATTCCCACATAAATTGGGCACCCCCCCCAAAACCAGTCCCAAATGAAATCAAACCCTTTTCCTTCTCTTTTAGATGATTTACAGTCAGCTTTCCCTTTTGGGAGGTGGCAGATACTCATCTCATCAAATGGGTAGAAACCAGTGCAGCAGTTATTAGGGGCCCTTAGAAGAAAACAGTCAGGTCAACAAAACATCAAAGACAGTTTGGCTTCCTGGGTAACAGTGAATCATGGAGATGGTGCCCCAATTCCCCCAGCAAAGCAGAGCTTTGAAGGTCTTCAGCAAAGAAGGTAAAGAAGAAAATGCTTTTCTTGAGTATAATCAAGAAAAGCATCCTCAAATAACCCCATGTTTGATAATAAAATATATTATCCTCTCACTGCAACCCCACTGGACAGATGAAGAAACTGAGGTGCAGGTAAGCTGAGCCCTTATCTAATTCCTCCATTTGGGAGGACTGGACCCTGGCCTGTCAGACTCCAGCCCTCACTCTCTTCACCTCTCTGCTCACCTGGCAGGACTCAGGGACACATAGGATCCTGAAGTGTTTGGTCCTCTGGAATCGGAAACCGTGCCAGCCATGGGATCCGGATCTGGAAGACCAGAGTTTGAATCCTGGCTCATTCCCTGCTCTGGAAAAATGGGGAGAGTAGATCCGAGGTCATGGTCCTGTTGTGTAGGGTTAAAGGGCAATTGTGCATCCTAAGTGGATCATGGGGTCCTGCACGGAACAGATCCTCAGCGAATGCTTATTCCCTTCTTCATTCCCCCCATTTAGACGAGGAAAGAAAGCCCTGAGTATTACTGAAGACAACGTTAGCTGCTCTAAAATCCAAGCTCTAGTGTAGAAGGGTCCAACACGATAAAAGTTGATTTCCCTCCCTTGTAAGGTGGAGAATTAAGTCTCACTGACAGGTGGGTGATCCCCTCCAGGGGGCAATCCTGGGCCCAGGCCCCTTCCATCCTGTGGCTTTGCATCAGTCTGGTGGAAGAGGGAGGAGTTCACGGGAGTTTCTCACGAGCCAACTGTGGAAGCAGCACCTGTCACTGCTGCTCACATTCTATTGTCTGGAAGGCAGTCACTTGGTCCCACCTACCTGCAGAGGAGGCTGGGAGATGTAAATTTGCCATGTGCCCAGGAGGAAGAAACATATTTGGTGAACAGCTGGACAGCCTCTGTCACTCCCGGAGAGGTAAAACTATGTCCCAGGAGACCCTGCAGGTCAACAGCAGAGCCCTCCTTAGAGCGCAGACTCCCAGGTGTGCACTGGGCCCCAGGCTCTTCCTCTGTCAATAGGAGTGCGGCGGTCACAGGACTGACCACGGGGACCTGAGACAAGGTCCACCTGAGAACAGGTAAGGAAGGCTACAGGTGATCTACACATTGTCTCTCTGTTGGAAGAAATCATGGGTGGGGGACAGAGTCACAGCTCCAGCGCACTAGGATGTGAACTTGGTCCAGGTACAGAGTTGGTCTCAGTGTCCCCTTGGGACCCCCTTTTTCCTAGATTGGTATTCTTACCTTCATACCCCCACTGACCTGTCTCTCTGAGTGCTGAGTGCATAATCCTCGATCCATTTCTCTGGCTCTTAGCACACAGTGACACACTTACCTCTTGCCATCCCCATCTCTTGTTCCTCTCAGGGTCCTGCTCCTCTACTAGGAAGATCTGATGTGACCAAGCCATGGTACTTTGGATGATGTTGGTTCAGGGGTGCTGGACTCAACAGGAAGCCTGGGAGAGGGAAGATAATCTCATTCAGGTCACCAATTTCAAATCCCTCCCATCAGACAGGTGAGAACATGACACTCTAAGACAGGATACTTCATAAATACACATATCTCCCACCTAGAAATCCACCTCTAGGAATTTAACCCTTAGAAACAAAGGTTAGAGCTATTAGCCTGCTGAGGTCAGGTCATGGCATGGGATGCTGAACTTTAAAAATAACATTATTCCTCCACTGCTTTAAAAGTAACACACACTTATAGTGAAAAAGCATGAAGGGGAAAATTAAGATCGCTATAATTCCACTCCCTCAGATGTTCCCTGGTAGGATTTTGCTGCATTCCCTTGTACTATGCCCATCAAAATGCATACTCAAATAAACACAGGGCTTCCCTGGTGGCGCAGCGGTTGAGAGTCTGCCTGCCGATGCAGGGGACACAGGTTCGTGCCCCGGTCCGGGAGGATCCCACATGCCACGGAGCGGATAGGCCCGTGATCCACGGCCGCTGAGCCTGCACATCCGGAGCCTGTGCTCCGCAACGGGAGAGGCCACAACAGTGAGAGGCCCGCATACCGAAAAAAAAAAAAAAAAAAAAAAAAAAAAAAAAAAAAAAAACAAAGAAAGAAACACAAGCATCTTTTTATATATAACAAAGTAGGAGCATACTTTATTTGGTTTACACTATCTTTTTCACTTAATCTCATTTTGTGAGCTTTTTCTTGCATGATTGAATATTATTTTTAAAACAGGCCTTTCCATGATTGTACCATCTTCTAAAGTTGGGTGGCAAATTATCTAGACATGCATTCTCCAACGTGGCAGCCCCAGCCACAGGTGGCTACTGAGCATTTGAAACGTGACTGGCCTGAGTTAAAATGGGTGTAAGTGAAAAATACACACCAGACTTTGAAGACTTGGTACCAAATAAAGAACGTAAAATAGCTCACTAATAATTTTTATACTGATTACATGTTGAAATAATACTTTGGCTAGATTGGGTCAAACAAAATATATTACTAAAATTAATTTCACCCATTTCTTTTTATCTTTTTTTTAACATGCCTACTAGAAAATTTTAAACGAAATGTGTGCTTACATGTGTGGTTTGCGTTGCATTACACTTCAGCTGGATGGCACTGAGCTGGGTAGTCCCCCACCACGGTTAGATAGTGAAGCACTTTTCAAGATTTTATTACTTTCTAAACAACAGTGTAATGAGCGTCATGGAGGACAGTCATAGTTGACATTTACTGAGTTTTTTTGCACGCCTGGCTCTACGCTAAGCATCTTCCATGCATGACAGTATATGAGCCTCCTGCTTCCCTTTCCAGGAGGTACTGTGACTGTCCCCATTTACAGATGAGGAAATCAGGGCTCAGAGACGATAGGAACTTGCTCAAGGCCACATGACAGCTAATTAATTGGTGGAGCCAAGACAAAAACACAGATCTGATTGATTCGCATGGTTTTCACTGGTAGCTCACTTCCGATTTTGCGTGTCTTTCTGATAATAGCCTTGGGGCTAATTTCTAGGAATGAGAATCACGGGTCAAGGGTTTGCACATTTTAAGGCGCCTGGGGCGTATTGCTTTCTGGAATGAAGTTGTCAATTCAAACTACCAACAGCAGTCTATTAATTCTGCAAACAGCCGTGGAGTATTTACTGTGAGCCGGGCACTGCTCTGTGTGCCTGACGCCACACTTGTCAGGACAGACGTGCCCTCACCCTCCTGGGGCTCACGTGGCCCTGCTCCCAGGGTGGGGGAAGGGGCCAGTCACTGAAAAGGGACATTATCCGTTGAGATAGAAATGTGCATTGTGAGGTGGACAAATAAGGAGGATGGAACAGGGACTGGGGCAAGACAAGGTGGTTAGGGGAGGGGGGGCTCCACTTTAAGTAGGATTATCCCCGAGGGCTTCTCAGAGGAGGTGGCCTTGAGCTGAGCCCTGAATAACCAGAAGGGGAAATTGGGAGAAGATGTTCCAGGCAGGAGATACAGCAAACACAAAGTCACCACGGTGGGACCGAGCTGGGCAGTTAGAGGAACAAGGGGAAGGCAGGTGCGTCTGCAGCATGGTGAGTGTGGGGTAGGGGTCGCGGGGGGAACAGAGTGGGTGGGATCAGGAGGGCTTGCAGACCTAGCGGAGAAGTTGAAGTTTATCCCAAGTGCAGTAGGAAGGCCTGGAATGCAGCTGATCCACGTTTTGTGGGACCTGAAACAAAATTTGGGGCTTTCTTGTTAAAAGAGCCCAGAATTAGGAATCATACTTTAATATTCATTTCAAAGGAGAAAAGAAATTACAATAAGTCACAGAGTTTTAAAAGCTGAAAATTACCCCCAAAATTACAGAATTGAGAAAAAATAGCAGGATGGTTTTGAATTAGCATCCTGACATACCTCCAGAGTACTTCTTCCCCTTATATTTTTGGTCTGCATCTTCTCAGAGGACATCTTTTATGGTGATAATCTGTGATACCATTTTCTGTAGAAAGGATAGAAAGATAATTTAGCCTTTCCTCTAGCAGAGTTTGACAGCAATTATTATTATTATTATTATTATTATTATTATTGATGGTTTCTGAATGTTTTATTTTCATCACCACAATTCATTATCGATGAGCTGTCCCGTAAATGTTTAGGATTGTTGTCAAACTTGGGAAAACCTCTATCAGGTTGTTTCACACAGGAGCTGTGAGAGTTCAGGGCCTTTTAAAGCTTCTTGAGCAGCCATGAACCCCAATTAATCCTCAAATTAGGTTGCTCCTTAACCACATTGCTGCCCCACCCCGGGACCTAGGAAGAGGCCTGGGCATGGAAGGCTATGAAGCTAAATCCACATGTAAACCCACCTCTAACTAGACAGGGTTGGGCAGGGGAGGGAAGGGAAGGGTCTAGCCACCTGGATGCTGCACAGAGTATGGATTATAGGGAACAGGGGAGGCAGCTGGACCACAGCTGGGTTGTCCAGGAGAGACACGGTGATGCATGGACCAGGCTGATGGCCGTGCAGGTAGGAGAAATAGACAGATTCCAGGAATGTCTTGTATGTGCTGATCTGGGGGAGAGGCCTCAAGGATAACCTGAGTATATCAGAGTGTCTATAACACCACAGTCCGGACTAGACTGGCTGCTTGATTCTTACCTTGCTTCCTTGCATTTGGGGTCCAGGGCCTTGCCTGCCCCCCATCTTCCTCCTTTCTATGGGGGCCCATCACATGTAACTGGAACCAGATCCTCACCCAGCAGAGAGGAGTGAGAGCCAACGGTGGGGTAACAGAGCCTGCGACATCACTCAGAATCAGGAGAATTAATGAGGTTCCCACCTCGGAAACAGCCTGGATCCCCCAAGAAGCATGAATGAAGATTCAAGAAGAGAGCCAGGCCTGCGTGGCTGCAGAGAAGACAAGTTCATTCCGCTCCGAGGGAGGGGAGACATGGCTTCCCGGAGAGATCAGGAGAGGAGCAAACCCACCGCCATCAGTCGGGGCTCACACCAGCCGCGGACTGGCAGCTCGCTGCCTAACCTACTTGGAAATGGGCCTACAGGTGGCCGACAGACTCCATCTCCTGCTGCGCCAGCAAATAAGGCAGGTCCGTTAGGCTGATTTGTCCCATCGTTTGCAGGAGGAACAAAAAGTTTGCAAAGTTGACCAGTGGACGTGCTGACGACTTAGAGCTGGGACTAAAGTTGGAGGTGGCATCTTCTGACAGGGGTCACTGTCAGCCTTGATTCTGCTGCTCTTCCTCCCTGGGGCCCTCAGCCAGGAGCACGTGGTACTGGTGACCAGCTCCAGGGTCCTCACCAGCAGACCTAGGCCTTGTGACAAGAGGGGTTCTGGGCTGGGTACAATTGTCCAGAGCTATCCGGACAATGAACTTCAGTGTGGTTGATGATGGTGAGTGGAAACTCATTGCAAAATCAATAAAGGATGAAAAAAGTGGGAGAAGATGGTCCCCCTCTTCCATCAGGCAAGGAAATGCTATAGCACCAACCACCTCACTTTGCTGAGAGCCTGAAACACTGTGAAATAGCTCTGACGGTGGACTCTGAAGATGGGCTCTGACCTTGAGCAGGTCCTGGTTATCTCTGTGTTCGTGCGTTCATTCATTCCCTCACTCATCCCACAAATATTTAGTGAGGGCCTATGGAGTGTCAGGCCCTGTTCTAGGCCCTACTGATCTTGCAATAGTCAAAATAATTTTCCCATCTTTATGGAGCTTATGTTCTAAGAGGGAGGGACAGATCACCAACAAACAGAATAAAGAAATAAACGGCATATAAGCACCAGAGAAAAAGAAAAAGGAAAGCCAAGTCAAGGGGGTTGAGAATACACAGGATGAGGGCAAGATGAAGTGTGAAATAATGTAGCCAAGGGAGACCTGGTGAGAAGGTGCATTAAGGAAAGATTTTTAAAGGTAAGGAAATTAGCCATGCAGATGAGGGTATGCCTTCTGGGCAGGGGAACAGCTGATGGTGAGGCCATGCAGGGGCGTTCCTGGAGCATCAGGGAAGAGCAAGGAGGCCACGTGGATGAGGTGGAGGGAACCGGGGGTTGGGGGAGAAGGAGAGGAGGGCAGAAACATGCTGATGGTCAGAGTGGACGGGGCTTCATGGGCGTGAGTGAGATGGGAGCCCTTGCAGAGCTGTAATGCAGAGGAATGATGGGAGGCTAAAGGGCTTTGGTGCAGAAGGACGACATGAGATGTCATATTTAGCAGGACCACCCTGCTCACAGCATCAATGTGGAGGCAAAGCAGGAAGGAGGGAGACCAGTTGGGAGGCTCTGACGGTTTTCTAAGCAAGAGACGGTGGTGGCATGGACCAAGGTGGTTGCAAGGTAGTTGGCCACAAGGGGAAGAATTCTGGACACCTGTTGAAAGGGAGCCAACAAGATGGATCTGCTGATGGATTCATGGTGGGATGTGAGCGAAATACAGGAGTCAGGGATGACTTCCATGTACTGGAAGGATGAAATGGTCATTCAATGAGATGTGAAGGCTACATTCTACATGAAAACATCCTTGAAAGGTGGGGCAGTGACCTTTAGATTGGGGTGAGTTGGGCTGAATGTGTGACTATCTAACCATTGCCCCGATTCAGCATGGCAGGGGGGGGGTGGGCTGAGGAGACAGATCTCAGGCCGACAAGCCACTGCCAGGGTCGTCTCTGGTCTCCTGGGCACAACCAAGATGAAGACAGTGAGTTGGATGTCAGCCCACAGCCCACAGAGAGTCTGTGAATGACTGACTGCTATTTTGCCCAGAGGCATTCTAAATTCTTGTGCCCTGAAAACCGACCCCCTGCCTTTGACAAAGGAAATGACACATTTGGGGTGAGGGTGTTTGAGATCACAAGCCCACACTGAAGCTGAGGATCACCCTTCTCCCGGCACAATTGGCCAACTCTATTCAGAAACGCATGAGGGCCATCAAGGACTTGCGCACAGAAACAGCCCCTCACAGAACAAAAAGAAATGAGAAAAAAGGAACATAAACAAAAGGTAGATGAAGAACTTACTTCATAAAAAGAATTACTCAAGATCCAGAAGAGAAGTTCAGACAACCTAGCAGGTTGACTACACATAAAACAAAATAAGAAACTCAAGGAGCCAAGAGCTCAAAGAAAAGCTACTGATGAGAGTTATAAAAGAGAGAGAGTTGAAAATGAGCTGGTGTATCTCAAGAAAGAAAAGGAAGAATGAATGAAAATGTTACAGAGATGAATGCCATGAAAATCAGTAAAAGTGAGTAAGCATGAATGGAGATTCCATGAGGGACACCGAACATCAGTTTCAGGAAATCACTCCAATCAAAATGGAAAAGAACAAATTTGGAGAAGTGAACATGGGCGTTTCTCACCCTGCCACATGCTGCCTGGGACCTGCGTGAATTCCAGTGGGTCTGCACAGCCAGTCAAGATGGGTTACAGGGGCAGCAGGGGCTGTGGTGGCCTGTGGACCTTGCTCAGGACCCTGACCTGAGGTGGCTGGTCCCACTTCAACCTCATTAGCCTGTTCACTTATAGACACTTTCTACTTACAGTCCCTCACCCCCTGGCCAAAGTATTTCATAGCTCCAAAGGCCCTGGGTAGAGGGTTTACAGGTTACAGGACAGGTTAAACTGTCTCAGCAGCCAGGAAACTATGGCACAAGCACTGCACAGCCTCTTTTCTGTTGTTCTGGAATTTCCATGCCTCAGTTTGGCTTCTAAACAAATGGAGTTATTAGAGGCCGTTTCAAAAGGAATCAGCGATTTATTTGTATTGATCTCTTTGTGAGACCACCCTATCAAGCTGTGGTCAGCATGTACCAGCAACTGGGCTGACAGCACGGACAAGGCCATCACGGAATCCTGCTCAGCCTGCAGTGAGTTCACTGCCATGTAAGGAAAGCATTTTCCAGGGACGCAGAGAAGAAACCCCTCACACCACTGCCTCATCCTGGGAGGCCTGAAGCTACTGAGTTATGGGGCAGTGGTTCTCAAGCAGTTGCTTGAGATATTTCATGGACAATATTACTTTCTTTGGACAATCCTTGGAGTTTCATTAGGATAAAAACAATCCTTAGGTCTTAAAGACTTCAAGAAAATACAGTTTATAAAGTCATTCTCATTGTTTCCAATTAGCAATAGGGTATCTACTAAAGCTGTTTGCTACCATAAAATACAATAAAAAAGGCAGCAAGGTCAAAAGAAGACTTTCCACTATCATGGTTCATAGTATTAATTACATGCTACATAAAAAAAGAAGTGTGTATACGCATACACATACACATACACTATATATACTATATATTACTTCATATACTATATTATACTGTATATATACCGTATTATACATTATGTGTACTGTATACTATATATTTACAATATATGTACTATATATACAACTTTTCTATTGAACTGTTAACTGAAGCTTTAAAGTCACACATGAAATGTATCAATCTAAGACGTATAAAAAAACACATTGTTGACGCTAAGAAAAAATGAATATAGAGAGGGTGATAGATGTGGAGGACAGACCAGGGAAGTTGGATAACTACACAGTGCTGCTGGTGAAGGAAACAGTGATTGGGGTGAAGCAGTATTCAGAGAACCCCACTGTGTTGCCCTGAATCTGCCACATGTACTGACACCTGTTGCACAGCAGACACTGGGCTTGAGGCTAAGAATACAAGCAAGATGTGATTCCTGTCCTCAAGGAGTTCTTGAGCCTGTGAGGACTACAGGCAAATAAACAGATGATTAAAATAAAATGGGAGAAATTCTAGAAAAGGGGTTAGCTCTAGGTACTATGGGGGTAGGTGGACCATGGTATTGTATATGGCATGTGTCAGTCACCGGGCTTGGCCTCGAAGTAACACTGTCAGGTCACTGCTATGGAGAAATCTGGGATCAAAGGGTGGGAAGCGACTTGGTAAGGTCACATGACCTGCAAATGGTAAAACTGGGATCTGAAACGAGGTGTGTCTGCTTCCCGGTTCATCTTCCTTCTCCTTGAAGGTGCTGCCTCCAGTCTTACATCAGCCTGAAGTCATCCATCATGTCTATAAGGAAAGCACCAGTGATGACAAATACTGAGTATCTTGTCATGAGCGTTTATGACAAGCGGTTTTGTCCTCTTGGGGCTGGAGAGGAGGACACGACTGGTACCCGTGGGTCAAGCACAGGTGTACAAAGACTTCGTCTAGGGATGGTTTCCATACCCAGGCAGGTGGGGCTTGGAAGAACAGCAAGCACACTCATCAAGCAAAATGACAACTCAAGGCAAAGGCTATTTCCAGGATGAACAGTGCAACATCCATCAAACCACAGGCTGGGGTCCAGGATGAGCTAAGAACTCAGGACCACAGGACAGTGGGAGAGGCCAGCCGTGAGAGGGGACGCGTGCCAGAGGAAAGGGGGAGGGGAACCGGTCTGCTGAAGAAAGAGCATTTGAAGACCATCCTGTGCTGAACAGAGAAGAGATGCAGGCTCCCTGTCTCAGCTTTAAGGTGGCCTGAGGGGTTTGGCCACTCTGCTCAGACCATCTATTGTAGCCACAAGCACAGAATATATGATGTAGGAATGATTGCGCTGGAGCTATGAGTGGATATGGAGCTGTAACACTTAATAGTTCCTTGAGTCCAGCGCTGGGTCCCTGGGAGCTTGCCTTAGGTCTCTCTCTAAGGTTTTGTATTATTAAAAAAAAAAAAAAAACCAGCAAAAAAACGAGCATTATCTGTTGCCATTATCATGGTTTTACTTCCTTCCTGTGCCCATTGCCCATAATCCTGACCTACAGGTTCCTAAGTCTCTTTTTAGAGTCTCTAAGCCCCAGATCTGTTAGCAGGTCAAGGAGAAGGGACCCCACAGCTTGGGGCATCTTCAGAGAAGAAGCAGTGAATGGAATGTAGGAGCAGAAACAGCGTGGACAGAAGCTGAGGGAGGGAAAGAGGGGGACCAGGGAGCACAGGGTCAGGGGCGACCAGAAAGAGGCAGGGAGAGTGGGGCAAGGTCAGGAGCTAAATGTCCAGGTAAGCACTTGCTGATGAGACCTTGTCATGGAGAGCTGGCCCGGGAGCCAATCTGCAGAGGGTTAGGAAGCGGGTGAGGGATTAACATGTGCAGATTCCTGGAGAGCCCAGGCCCCAGATTTCTTGCGTCAGCTCCCCAAAACCCACCCCCACTGCATATCTCAGACCCCTGCTCCAACAGGACCCACCTGCTCCCATCCGCTTCCCCACCAGCCTTCTTTCTACCTCAGAGCTGGGCTTTCCTGGCGGAATACTCCGTATGGTTTTATTTTTCAAGGCATTAAAGAGGTTTGACTATGAGTTCATTGAAATTTCTCCCTCCTCAGTTTACACTGGATATTGCATATCTCATCTTTTCCTGATTTTTTCCTCTTAAAATGTCAACGTGCTCCGTTTTTAGAAGCACTGCATGGAGATAAAGGGGATTAGAGTGGAATTTTATCCTCTTTAAAGGTAACTTGGAGCAAATGGGAGTAAACACAACCACTCCGAGTTCATCATCTCATCTCCCTTCTCCCTCCGGGCTCCTACCCTCCCACTTCCCCATCTCACCCCCTCAAAGGCTGCCCTCCTAGCTCCTGAAGTAGGGGGATTCAGTGGGCAGGGTCGGCCTTCCAGAAATCCTGTGGGCAGGTCTAGGATGGCAGGGGGTGGCCCGAGAGGTGAGTAGAGGCCTCCAGAGAACACGCAGGGTTGGGGGCTGGGAGCACAGAGCCTGCTCCCCTGGGAGGTAAGCCCCATCACCATCACATCAGGATGTGGTCTCTGCTTCCAAGCTCTTCGCTCAGGGGCCTGAGGGATGGTGCAGGTCACCAGGAGAGGCTGGTGCCCCCAAATGCGGGGCACCAGCGGGAGCTGCCCCAAATGTGGCAAGAAACCCCACCCCCAAGAGCCTTCAACTTTGCAGCTGAGGCCGGCAGAGGAATTCCCTCCTTTGCTGCCAGATCCAGGGCTAGAAGCTGGAGGGATCGTCTAATGCCACCTGATCATTGTCCAGGCAAGAAACCGAGGCCAGCGAGGGACTTGCTGAGGCCACTCGCCAGCTGGCAGCAGAGCAGAGCTCCGGTCTGTCCCCCTGCACAGCGCTGCTGCCCTTCCTCCCCTTCCTTGGACAGTTCCTGGGAGCATTTCCAGGAATCTGAAATCTAGAAACAGCCTTTTGATATTAGTTTTGCATGTCTTCAATTTGGGGGTATCCATTTTAAACTTTCCAGAATAAAGATGCTTCTTTCAATTGACCTAGAAATTTCATTTCATTTTTCCTTTTGTTTTCTTCCCCCTTCAAAAGCTGTTATTAAATCAATGGTGTTCTGATAGATGCCATCGCAGAATACAGTAAATAGGCTAATGGTGAAAAATAGTCCTACTGTTAAAAATTCTTATTTTAGTGGGTTCCTGTGTTTCCAGCACCGTGCTAAATGCTGGACTTGCTTTTTCTCAGTAAATCCTACCAACATCCCCAGGAAGTGGGTACCAGCATCACCCCATCTCACAGCTGAGGAAACCAAGTCTCAGAGAGGTCCAGTTACTCGCCCAGGGTCACACAGTAGGCAGTGGAGCTACCATTGTACTTAAACCCAGGCCACGTGGCTGGAGTCTGCACTGGACGGATTACATCAGCGTGCAGGTTTACGTTACATTTATCACCAAAGATTATTCACTAATCCTTGCTGGACACTGGTGTCGCCAAGCTGACCATCTCGTGAAGGACATCAGTAGCCACCTTCTGTCACCAACTTGCTGTGTGACCTTAGAACAAGTTACCTTTCCCCCTCTGGTGGTCAGAGCCCTATGTAGAACGAGGGGCTGGACACTCAGAGGCTTCCCCACTCAGATGTGACATCCAGCCGGCCAGAGAGTCACCTGTCGCCAAAGGGCCCTGTGCTTCTCTCCCCCCTGGTTTCCTGGAAAGCCCCCCATCCGGGGAGAGGCTGTGAGACCACACTCTTTGCTCTTCCCATCTGCTGTGCTGTGGCACAGAGGCTGTTGCTATCCGAGGACAGTGTTTGCATTCTCTGGGACCCCGGTTCTCCCCTGTCATCATCTCCTCAGCCACTTGCACTGGTGCTGGGCTGAGTGTCCCCAGATCGGAGCACTAAATAACCCTCCCACGAACTCCCCCTCCTGCAAATAAATAGAGGCCAAGGGCCCTCATCACAGAGAAGTTGCACATAACTAAAAATATCTTTCACACATTATGAATGGCTGTTCCCCCCATCTCTCTGTGCCAAAGTTGACAGTAAAATGTATCCGTTTTCCAGGCCTGAGCTGTGAGCCCAAGATAAAAGTAGGGAAAAGGGTGGGGGTCACAGTGCAAGAGGGCAGCTTTCCAGTGAAATAATGGTTATCGTTCTCCTGGTGGTGTTTCTTCCGTGCCGCCACGGCGGACAGCTCTCTGAGTAAGAGCAGATTTGTATTTCATTAGGACACTTTAGTTAAAAAAATCAGTGATGCTCTGGGAACCGCTCTGCTGGTCCACGGGGGCGGATGAGCCTGGTGAGAAGCCTGCAAAGATCCAGCTAAAATTAGGCAGCTGCCGACAGATGCTGGATTCACAGTCATAGCGCATCGATTTCCAAAGTGATGCTGAATCCAAGTGACTTTAATTGGTCTCCTTGTTTTGTCTTTTTGAAGAGGGGCCTTTTGTAATGAAGTGTTTCTTCTTTTGTAACGAAGTGGTTCCCTCTCTGGGGAAATGGAACTAGTATTTGAAGGTAGGCTTGGAATTTGCCCAAGTGCAGGGTGGGAGTGGGTGGTCCAGCACAGCAGGGAGAGGCTGCTTTGCGATTAATGGTCTGTGTGACCTTGGGTGTGTTATTTCACCTCTGGGAGCCTCAGTTTCCTCATCTGGGAGCAGTTAGGATTATTTCTGTTTTATGTATATATAATTAAATGACATAAAGCTTCTGAGAGCTTATGGGATGGCTGGCACATAGTAATCAATATATTTTTGAGTTTTTCTTATTAATAAGCCATAGAACCCTAGAGTGAAAGGGAGCATAAAGCCAGCTTTTCTCTTAACAGAGGAGGAAACTCAGAGTTTAAATGGCTTGACCAAGGTCAAAGCGAGGCAGGAATGATTAGGCTGCAGCACCATGGACAGCATCTCAGGATCTGTCACTCAACCTCAGACATCGGAATTCATGGAGGAAACAGCATAGGGCAAGACAACGTCAGCCCCATTCCTATGTATACACACACCACATACACAGACAGGCAAACACACACAGAGGCACACATACACACGCTGCCCAGTCCCAACCTCCTCCAGTTTTCAATTGATGGATAGGATCTGAGAGGCAGGTTTGGACAGAAGCTTGTGTTCTCGTCTTCCTGCTCCACCCGAACAGTTCTCCACATATATCCTTTGTCGTTCCCTCCTCCTTATTGTCCCAATCACCAACCTTGTCACCTGAAATCATGGCCATTGCCCTGTTGAAGTGCTTTTTATGTTATTGGTGAAATTCTTTCCTATGATTGGAGAATTTGCCATCACGGGACGTAGAGCCAAAAATGCCAGACATGTTTTTTTCCCAGCATCCTTTGCAGCTTGGATCAGGTCATGTGATGTGGCTCCTCCAGTCAGATCCCCCACCTCACGGTCTACACTTTGGGCAAAAAGCCCAGTAGGAAGTGGTTCTCTTGGTTGAGACTGTTCTGGTGATGGTGGGGACAGAGGTTGGAACATGCTCCCTATCATCTGTGGGAAATGGGATGGCAGTGGTCCAGCTGTAGCCTGAGGCATCTGGTGTGGTGGTGGTGGTGAGGGTGGTACAAGCTGTGGGTCCAGGGGTCCATGGGGGAGGCTGAGATGCTGTCACCAGTGGGATGATTTGGGGCATTGCCCCTGGTGCTGCAGCCCCCAAACCTGACTCTCCAACTCTCTCACTGATTCTGCAAACAACCCCCAACTCTTTCATAAACTCCTTTTCTGCTTAAATCATCCAGCACTACTTCTGTTGCTGGTAATAACCACCGTGATTGACATGTTACCACTCTGCTCTTCAAATACTCCTTGACACTAAGTTCAAGTGCTGCCTCCTCCTGGAAACCTTCTCTGATCCTTACAGCGAGAAGTGATTGCCCACCACCTGACTTGCTGGTGCTCTTATCCTGTGTCTTGGTGGCTCTTCCCAGGCAGTGCTCCAGCACAGTCATCTCCTACAGCCCATGGAAAATGACGGTTAAGAGCACAGACTCAGAAACTACTGTCTGGGTTCAAGTCCTCGCTTTTCCACTAACTAGCTGTATGACCTTGGGCTCGTTACTAAACCCCTCTCTGTCTTATCTGTAAAATGGGGTGATAGCAGCACATACCTCACAGGACTGTTGTGAAGATTATCACATGCGTCCATGTAAATCCCTGATGACAATGCCTAGCCCGTCGTAAACACCACGTGTTTGTTTCTATCACCTCCAATCACCCCACCACCGTCACGGGGGAGGTGGTCCTCACGTCGCGTAACTCATCTACTGCAGAGTGACCTTTCAGGGACCTGCCTGTCATCCCTGCCGGCAGCTCCCAAAGCCCTCGGCCAGTGTTACCAGCTTTTCTGTACTGCTGAGCCCTCTGATCGTAATCAGTGCCATGCCATTCACGGGCCCCAACTCCTTTCAGCTCCCGTGAGACCACTCACAACCCCCCCACTTCCTTCCATCTTCACTGCTGCCGCCCTGCTCTCACCTGCACCCAAACCACTGCAGAGGCCTCCTAACCGATGTCTGTGCTGCCAGAGTCTCCCTCCCTGTTTCACCTGCACCCAGGTACCTTCCCAAATGCACGGCCCTGAGCACATGCTCCTGCTGAAACCAGAAAGTACGTTGAGTCCCTGTGGCCCATGGGTTGAAATGCAAACTCTGTACCCAGCATTCCAAGCCCCTCCTGCTCTGACTCCTGCCGGCTCCTGGCCTCCTGTGCTGCCAACGCTACAGCATCCCGGATGCTCCCAGTTCCCTGACTGCGTGGCTCTCTCTCCGTGCACCTGAGCCTCTGCGGGCCGGCCACTCACTCTCCCCTTCTCTGTTGGTGAATCTACACATCCTCTAGGACTCAGCCCAGAGGTGACCCCTGCAGAGACAACCCCACCTCCTCCCTGCACCCCCATCGACTGTGCCCAACAAGACCTCCACCTGTGATGGTCCACGGACCCCAGTGTAAGCCCCTGAGGACAGAGCCAGCCTTTCTCCTCTGGATCCCTCAGGACTTCTCAGCTCAGGGTTGGCAGAGCAAGACCCCCAAGGCCCCCAGCTCTGCATCACGTGAGTAGCCTCAATGTCATCACAAACCCAACATGCCCAAGTCGAAGCTCATGAGCTCCCTGCCCTAGAAACCTGGCTTCTCCCCAGTCCTCGCTCCCCATGAATGACACCTCCATCCCCCCCATCCAGTTACCCAGACAGGATCCTGGGCGCCATCCTTGACATCTCCTTTCCTCTGGCACCCAACTTGATGTCCAGCCCTGTCATTTACCCCTAATGACTCTGCATCCATTCTGCCCTTTCCATCTTCCAGGAAGGACCCTCTTTACAGGCCCTCTAGGACTCCACTCTTCCCTTCAGTGCCGATCTGTTTATGATTCTAATTCGGCCCTCGGATTAAAACTCTAAAATCCCTGAAGGCAGGAACTGCATCTGGCTTTTCTTCACCACTGAATTCTCAGTTCAGGGCCTGGCACATAGCAGATGCTCACCTAATACCTGCTCACTGGATGTATAAATAAAAGCTACTGTCTAATAAGCACCTACTGTGTGCCAGACATTGGGCCAAGCACTTAATTCAGTCGTCCCAACGTCCCAACGTGATCCCGTTGTAGAGATGACAAATCCGATGCTCAGGGAGGTGAGTAACTAGCCCAGAGTCCCATAGGCAGTCGGTGGCAGAGCCACAACTCAAGCACAAGCGCCTCTGACCTGGCTTCAGTGTCTCTAAAATACAGACCCAACTTTACCCCCATCATGACAAGAACCAGTCTGTGCTGTGCTTGTCCTCTTAGGCACTTGCCTTCCCCATCAGACTGTGAGCCCCTGAGGGTAAACGTCCTGTTTCTAACCCTGCGTGCCCCCGGCTCAGGGCCTGACAGCCTGAGCAACTGAATGAAGGAGATATCAGAAGAGGGAGGCAGGCCTGGCTCAACAATACTTGTTGAGTGAAGGATGCAAACAGCACCCAGAGATGCTGCTACATGGTGGACTGAGGGAGGAATCAGGGACACGGCAGGGAGCCCCCACGTGCCCACAGACCCTGTGATCCACCCAGGCCACTGCTGGTGACTCACTACTGGTGACACCGGCGTGGCTGTCCTTGGTTACTGATGCTTAGCCACACGTGTGTGACTGCGTGTAGATGCTTCTAAAGACCCTACTAAGGTCAGAGGAGACACACCAACTGCACTGTCCTCAGATCCTCTGAAACCTGCCGTATTCGTTCTTTAATGAGGTGCCAAGGGAACATCCACGCCAGGCTTGGGCCGGACGCAAACCACGTGGTTATGAATCACTCACCCCCTTCAAAGGCTCCCGTGTCCTCGGCAAACACGGCTGACACAGATCAGAGCCTCCGGTGCCTCTCACGGGCTCCTGTCTACGTGGATGGGTGTGGTGAAGCTGGGGGAAGCAAATCAGGATGAGCCCGAGCCTGCGGGGAGGCCCAGGGCAGGAGGCAAGCGGAGCGCGGGTCACTGAGCGCCCTGGGCTGGACAGCCTGTGACTGTGAAACAGACTTGGGGAAGAAGCATCCCTTCCAGCTGTGACAAGGCCCGGGTGGTGGTGGGGTGGGCAGGGCACGAAATCCCTGGAGGTGGCATTTCTGGGCGGCCTATGGGGCCGGTGGAGCCCAGGGACTGACCCCGACCGGCCTGGGTTTGACTCCTGCTCTGCTGTCTCCAGGCAGGTGGCCTTGGGGAGTCTTGTTGTCTCTCTCAGTTTCCACGCCCAGGTCGGTGTGGGTGGGGCTGGAGGGGCCAGGGTGGGGCAGGAGCTGGCCTCCTGGGGTCTTGAAAGCCAAGCTCAAGGTTGGTGGTCTTTGCTTTAGGAGCAGCGGGGCCTCTGTGGTGCTTTAAGGAGCTGGCAGACAGAAGTTTGCATTTCAAATGGATCACCAGGACGGTCACCTCAGCCCGCCTGTGGGTTATGAGGACAAAGTGGTAAAATGCTGATGAAAAGCTTAGACGAGTGATGTCTCAGCAGCGTCCCAGGAAATGGTAGCAGATGTCCTGGGGTGGAGGCGGGTGGGCAGATGCCCTGCCTGCCTCACCTGTCAGGGTGCGGACGCTGCACCCGGTATCTCACACACATCTCACTGTGTCCTCACAGACCTGGCGAGGTGAGGGGTATTACCGCCCCATTTTACAGGAAGAGAAACTGAGGCCCAGAGAAGAGCAGACGTTTACTCAGGGGGAACTGTCCAGTTTGGTTGCATTTGAGGACAAAATAAGGGACAAACCACCATGAACCTTGATGAGGGCTGGGGACACAGAACTGAATCAGACACAGCCCCTGCCCTGAGGAAGTTTCCGGTTATAGGGCAGGGGGGTTCTAATAAAAATTATATTTCGATACTTACGTGAAATGAGCAAGAAGGGAAGCATGTGGAGGGTATAGATACAACGAAGAAGAGGAAGGAGTGAACTCCATGTAGATTGGGGTGTTCAGGGAAGGCTTCTAGGAAGAGGTGGAGGTGTCAGGAAGAACCACCTTTCAATTGGCAGGTGATGGTGTTGGCGGTTTTGCAGGGCTTCCTACACCCTCACCCCCAGGCAGCATCCGCAGCACTGCTGGGTTCGCAGCATCGAGGTTTGATGAGAGATTTGAAGAAGGTGACTTGTCATCCCCACATTGCGCTCAGTGACACCAGAGTCCCCTCATCAGGGGCAGGCCCTCTGCCCCCTCCTCCAGGAACGCCCAGAGGTTGTCTGAAACCCCTCCCCAGGGTCTCAGGGAAGTGCCTGTGTCCCAGCCACACCCCCACACCCACACTCTGCCTCTCCCAGGGTCGGCACCTCACCTCTGCCTCTCCCCCTCCCCCTCCCTTCTTCCCTCCTTCCCTTCTGTGCCGATGTTTATTTTCAGAAACTCAGAATCCTTCCCAAGCCTCTGACATTTACTCTTTGGAATTAGAATATTTTCTATTTCTCTTTCTCAAAGCAAGTCTGTTGGCTGAGATTTCCTAGGGATCTTGCCTGCTCTTCTGGAGGTGAAGTGCTGGAGCAGAACCGGCTTATGTCAGCCCGACACCGATTGTGTCAACCAGCAATTATTAGGCACCCACTGTGTACCAAGCCCTTCGCATGAACTATCACATTCAATCTATTCAAGAAGACTGTAGGGTTGGCATTACCAGCTCCACGTGCGGGATGATTGAACCGAAGCTTGGAACAGTTAAATAACAAGTCTAAGGTCACCCGGCAAGTGAGAGGTGGTGTGCGGATGAGACCACACCTCTTTGACCCCAGAGTCCATTTCTGTCCTCTGTGCTCTGCCTCCAAGGCCCGTGGGTTGCTGGTGCATTGAAGGGTGTGCAGCATTTTGGTGAACCAAGAGTTTAGGGGATGTGGCATCCAGGCAGAGGCAACAGCAAGAGTAAAGGCACAGAGACAGGAAGATGCCAGGCATGTCTGAAGGGTCAGTCGGTAAGGCTGAGGTAGGGGGTTCAGCTCCAGGAATAGGGGAGGATGAGGATAGTTGCAGAGGCAGACTTGGCCTGTGTGGTTATAAGTGACAGAAAATCCAACTCCGGCTGGCTGAGCTTAGAAGGAAATGCATGGGCTCCTCTGAGTGGTCAGCCCAAGGGTAAGGTGAGCAAGAGTGAGAGGAGGGCCTGATCTCAAAGGAAAAATGCTGACCAGACCAAAAGAAAAAAAAAATATTCACAAGAGTCAGCACAAGCGAAGAGCTGACATGCATCCGACACTGTTGTAAGCTTTCTACATGTATTACCTCATTTGTCTTTGAAACAACACTCGGTGGGTGGATATTAGGATTTCCAGTTTATAGATGAGGAAACTAAGGCTCAGAGAGGTTAAGTAACATGCCCAGGGCCACACAGCTGGTAGCAGGTGGCAGAGACCTAATTTGCATCTCTACCCTAGACTTTAGGTCTTAATCACTGCACTGCCACACCCTCCTGCGTGGCTGTCACAGGCCTGATCCTGGTGACCTGGCCTGGGAAGCTGAGTGGCTTCCTTCAGTAGCAAATGAGGAGCCATCATATATAGCGGCTGTGACACTGTCAGAGCTGTGCTTTAGAAACCCACCCAGAGGCTGTGTGGGGGCAGGTCTGGCGGACAGGGACAGTGTCCAGGCAGGAGCTGCGGTGGGCCTGACTTGGCACAGCAGTGGGGAAAGAGAGGGGGCACCATGCGAGATGCTCACTTCAATTCCCTCGGCCAATTGGCCTGTGCTGGTGGAATCGGCAGGTTCATGGATGACTGACAACCCAGCTCTGAAGGTGCCTCTGGGTTTGCATCATTTTCCAGTCCATCCTCCTCACTTGTGGCAGGAGGAGGCATCCAGGGCCTGGCCCTGCACATTCTACTCACTATCTGCCTCCGGGACCTAGCCCAGCTGTGGGGAGGGCATCCTAGCAGGCTCACACCAATGACCAACGGGTTGAGAGCAGCTGAAGCCCCACAACCCAGCCCTAGAGGCCTAGCTGACCCGTGTCCTCCCTCCAAAGAGGAATCAGGAAGGGTGTGGGTAAGGCCTGGGATTCCCTGCGTGTCTGACAGGTGTCAGGGACACAGCCTGCCCCTCTGGGCTCAGACTAGACAGGCCAGCTGGCCCCTGTGCCTTCTGGGTGGAGCTGCTCTTCGCAGGGTGTCAACAATGGAATAACGGACCTTGCCAGAGAGGAAAGCCAGGCATGCAAGACATCCATCTCCTCCTGGTTGTCAGGGAAGAGCAGGGCCCGGCTGCAGGGAGGACATAGGAGATTATTTCTGGGGCCAGGTTGGAGTGCGGTGGTGCAGGCCCACTGTCAAGGTTCCTCATTGCTGTCCCCCAGAGATTCTGTTCCCAGGAATCCCAGGAGGCCCTGATCCTCAAAGACCAACAAGGGCCATGGGCCACGCACCCCTTTCGTCAGTCTCATGGGGCTGCAGGATGCAGCTGCCTTTTCTCATCATGCCTTGCCTCCAGTCAAACCCACACAAGGCTCCCATTCATGGCTCCGCCCTCCTCCAAGGCCTCAGGTTTCTCTGCTTCCAGAGGGGAAATAGAGAGTGGAGAAGACACACTTGCTTCTTAATCACCTTGGACCGGAAGTGACATCTCACTTGTCCCAGTGCCCTGGTATGAGCTGGTTATGGGGCCCCACCTACATGCAAGAGGGGCTGGGAAATGTGGTCCTGCCAGGGCATCCCCTTCCCAGCCACAATTCTGCACAGCCCCTCACACTCAATACCCATACATCCCTATGAGCAGCACGGCCATATTTGCCACTGTCATCACCTCCTCATATCATTGTGGGGTCCTGGAGAAAGGTGGAGGGTAGTTAAGAGTGCAGGCAGGTGTAGGTTCAAAGCCTGGCTCTGTCCCTTAACAGCTTATGTAAACTGGGCAGGTCCCATCACCCCCTGAGCCTAAGGCTCTGCATCTGTAAATAGGGGTCCTGATGCCCACCTCACAGGGCTGCCATGAGGCTGTGAGGTGGCGCCTCCTAGACAGTGGTCAGCACAGGGCCTGGCCCTCGGTGACCATTCACTTGGTGGGAGTGGCTCTCATGGGGGAGACCAGCCCACTGGGGGAGGGGAAGGGAGCAGGAGGGCCACGAGGAAAGGCATCAGCTCAAAATATGGCCTTTCCAGCTGGCCTTTCATGTTGCAGCTTTTGAAGTTTGATTCAAAATCAAAAAGAAAGACTCCATTGAAAGGGGAATTCATGATGACAGATAATGCAGGGAAAGAACGGAAACTGTGCATTCTTTAGAGACATGTTTGGATCTCTCCCAACAGGAAATCACCTAATAAAAACAGTCCTGATGCTAATTGGGACAATGGAGATGAGAGAGCCTGGAGCTCCCAGGTGGAAAGATGCCAACAGTAACTATAGCTGATTCAGGGGAAACGTCGTGCTGGAACAGCCAAGAGGGAGGACCTTCCTGATATTGAAAGCAGACTCTTTGCTCCCTGGGCTCCAAGTTTGGATTTCAATCCTGGCCGTGGGGCTTATTGTGTAACCTTCGGAAAGTCACTTAACTTCTCTGTGCCTATGGGCTGAGGGTCCTGTCTTGTTGCTGTTTCACTGGGTCCATTACTCAGACCCATGGTCTAGCTCCCAACCCCGGTGGCCTAAGCCACCAGCCCCTGGCTGTCCTGACACCACCTTCAGACGATCAAGCCTTTGTTCCCTAGTGCTCCAGGCGAGGGTCCTGGTCCCTACCTCAGCTGATCTTTCTGGCCAAACCTGGTGGCCCTGAAGTGTTCACATCACCCCAGACCTGTAAACCAGATCCTGGGACAGATGAGGTCTACCAAAGTCATGTGCAAACCCCCAAGAGCCTGCAGCTCCCCTTTACCCCATCAGGGAAGGGAATGCGAGGCAGGAGGTGAGAGGGGCTGAGTATGTGCCCTGCTCCTGGGAGAACCCTTCCCAGGCCTTCCAGAAGCTGGAAGGAGGTTGGGAGATGTCCCATGGAGAAAATACTTCTGACTCTACTTCCTGAAAGAACTGATTTTTCTTATTTTTGAAGTCAAAGCTCATGGGGTCAAATTTAATCCAGAGAAGATTTTACATTTGGTTCTGAGACAAGAGAGAGGTCATACGGGTTATGGGGATGTCCTCCATCCTCTGCAAACACAGAGCAGGGGTCCAGGGAAAGTCTTTAATGGCCAGCCTATCAGATGTCTCCGCTCCAGGCAGAGGGTTAGATGTGAGGTCTCTGCGGCAGCCCATGCCCTACTCTGGTTTCTTTTTCATACCTCACAGGTGCTCTGAATCTACCCACAACCTCCCAAATTCAAGCACTCAGGGAATAGATGGCTCAGAGCCCCATACGACGCAGACACATCTTCAGTGGGTGGCTCAGCTCTGTCTACATTTAAAGGAAAGTCCAAGGAGAGCTTCCTGATTGTGGAGACCAAACTTCCCCGCTCAAATCCCTTAAAATCTTCTTGTGTCCCTACTAGAGCAATGGAACTCTCCAACATGGCTTTTAGGCCCTTCCCAGCCTGATGCCAGCCTCTGCCCTGCCTCATCTCAGCCTCCTTCTTCACATTATCTGATCCACTCACACTTGCTTCCTGATCTTGCTGACCTCCTACCCCAGGGCATTTGCATACACAGTTTCCTGCACCTGAAAGGCTCTCCCCACCCCTTTTTGACCTAAACAACTCCTGCAGTGATCAGCTCAAATATCTCCTCTTTGGCCAAGCCTCAGCCCTCCCTAGGCACTACCCCACACACCTCTACTTTGACACACTAAGCTGCAGTTTCCCACATATGTGTATGATTTGGGGGTACAATGCCCTTCTCCCACTGTAGTCTAGTCTTTGGCTCATCCAGACCACATCTGTTTTCACTCACTGTTGTATCCCCACTACCCAGCATAACGTCAACATAGAGCAGGTGCCCAGTAAAGATTGGGTGAACGTGTGCACGTACAAGGAGTTTCCACAGTGGTCATCGGAAATGGCCAAGGATCCATCAGGAGAATATGGCACCCTCACTAACTAACCTGTCTGTGTGTTCAAGTGGTCTCACTCGCTTGGGGCTCCCAGAATTAAGGAGTGTTACAGAGGGCACTTTGGGAGACCCAAATTAAGGCAAGCATAGAATGACACATCAGTGTCAAGGTTGAGAAAGCAGAAAGAAGGCCCCCAGGAAAGAGGGAAAATGGAGATGCAGAACAGACCCATCTCCTTCCCCCTCACAGCCAGTCCCACCCAATTCCCAGAAACATTGCCCTAATACACACTTTGCATTGTAGTGAGGCCTACCAGTCGCTTCCCAGCATACCCTTCTCTACTTCTTTTGGTAACAGAACCTGTCATTCCAGGTGTTATATGGCTGTCCAGAACAGTTACATTTCCCAGCTTCCCCTGCAGCAAGAAGTAGTCATGTGACTAAGTTCTTCCAATGGCCCTTGAGCAGATGGTATGTGTGTGCACATGCGTTCATGTGTACACATATATGTACAACCTCTGAACTGTGCCCTAAAGGCATCTTCCCTTCTTTCTGGCTGGAGTGTGGCCATGGAGATGAGCTCTATTTAACCAGTGGATGGGGAAATAGCTTAGAAGTGGCAGAGCAACAAGCTGGAGGGAGGCCAGTCCCTAACACATTAGCTCAGGACACTGACACTAGGATTATTCCATGAGAATTAAACATTCTTCTGTTCTGTATAAGCCACTGTTATCTGGTTCTCATTTCCTATATCTTAATAATACACTGATCAAGGCACCTGACAGCTTTTCATGGTAGTTGAAGTCTCTGAAGTAAGCCTATGCAAACAGCCTGTGTATCAGTCACCTATACTGTGTAACACACCACCCCAACATTAAGTGACTTAAAACAACAAACTTTTATTTAGTTCACAGTTCTGGGGTTCAAAAATTTAGGCTGGGCCATTCTGGCTGAGTTCCTTTGTGTCTCTGAGGTCAGTGGCAAGTCAGCTTAATAACTCTACTTCTTCGGGCTGGCTAGAGTTTGGCTGGGACAGCTGGGTGCTGTGGTCTCTCAGCCTCCAACAGGATAGCCTGGGCTTGTTCTCAGAGTAGAGGCAGGGTTCCTAGAGAGGGTAAACATACGTAAGATACATGGGCTTTGGCATGTCGCTATTTCCATGCATTTTGTTTGCCAGAGCAAGTCAAGGGGTGGGAAAGAGACTCTACCCTTTGATAGGAGGAGTGGTAAAGAATATGGATACAGGAAAGGCGAGAAATTGGGACCATTTTTGTTATTGATCTGGAAGAGATGTCTACTTCTGGGATTTAGGGCCCTATAAGGCTAGGGGCTCAGAAACATTTGAATAGGAAATTGTCTCAAGTCTCATTCCCACTGGTGCTCTGGGCTACAGCAGAAAATGTCAAAGACTGTGAAGAGGAAGTTAAAGTGGGTCATGGTGAGAAAGCTTTGCCAGCCACTGGCCTATTTCCAATCTCTCTGGGCATGGAATTCCAGAATCCTAGCCTTGGAAAGAACATCAGAGGTTGCCCAGTCCCTCCTCAGGCCTCTACTTCATCAAGAGCTTGAGCTGCCCATACAACTTCCTGCCAGCACATAGCCCGCCCTCTGCTTGGTTCCTCCCTTTATGGGAAACACTCTCCCTCCTCTAAGGCAGCTGCAACCACTGGCAGAGAGGGGAAGGAAAGAAGGAAGGAAGGAAGGAAGGAAGGAAGGAAGGAAGGAAGGAAGGAAGGAAGGAAGGAAGGAAGGAAGGAAGGAGGGAGGGAGGGAGGGAGGGAGGGAGGGAGGGAGGGAGAGAGAGAGAGAGAAAGAAAGAAAGAAAGAATGAACGAACAAAAGAAAGAAAGAAAGAAAGAAAGAAAGAAAGAAAGAAAGAAAGAAAGAAAGAAAGAAAGAAAGAAAGAAAGAAAGAAAGGAAGGAAGGAAGGAAGGAAAGAAGGAAGAAAGGAAGGAAGGAAGAAGGAAAGAAGGAAAGAAAAAAGAAAGGAAGGAAGAAAGGAAGGGAGAAAGAGAGAAAGAAAGAGGAAAGAAAGAAAAAAGAGAAAGAAGGAACCGTTTGTGAGAGTGGGCTCTAGGGCCAAGTCTTTCTCGCTGCAGGGCTTGCTCTGGCCCCCACCACCAGGCCTAATGAAGTCATCAAATAAATCCAACATTTAGAAAAGAGGGGACAGGGGTGAGGGATCAGCAGACACTTTCTTGAAATTCAATGGTAATAAAGGAGAGAAATGGACCAGCTCACTCCCGATAACTACCACGAGAGAAGTAATTACACCTCTCCTGTCCTGAGTGAGGATGCTGGTGGCACCTGCCCAGGTAATTCATCAGCCTCAGATTAATGGACCCCTCAAGAGCATCTGCACACGTATCCATCCAGGTTTCTCAGGAAACCTCTATTTAGATTTCATCAGGACAGTTTTTTTCTGTCATCCCTGAGTGGGGAGGTGGGCTACCATACTAGGTGGCACAATTGAATATTGATTTGCAGGCTCTAACCGAGCAGAAAAACAATCCATTCAAGTGAACCAGTTGTTTCCAACTGCCCAAGACCTCCCCAGGGTCTTGGTTTCCCTGACAACTCACTAAGTTGTTGGTATCACATCAGGTAAGCAGAGAACCTAGCTGTGTGTTTGCTGGGACTAAGGCTTGGCCATGTAGAAAGCACAGTAAGTCTTGGTTCCCTCATCTGTAAAATGGGAATAACAGGAATGGGATGATGGAGACTCCCACTTTCTGGTATTTACATTTTTCTAACATTTGAATTCTTTAAAACAAGCATATATTTTCCTTTATGATGAGAAAATCAAATGCAATGGAAGTATAAATAAATAAAATTAAGAAAGAAATATGAATAAATAAAATTACGTACCTCATTGGGTTGCAGTGAGGGTTAAAGGAGATGGTTCAATGGCCACAGCGCAGGGCCAGGCACATGCTGGGTGAGCAATGCCTGTAGCTGCCAGGCTCCTCTAATTATTATGGCTGATAATAGTTGTGGCCATTGGAAATCAAGGTTCTTTTTTTTTTTTTTTTTTTTTTTTTTGCGGTACGCGGGCCTCTCACTGTTGTGTCCTCTCCCGTTGCAGAGCACAGGCTCCAGATGCGCAGGCTCAGCGGCCATGGCTCATGGGCCAAGCTGCTCCACGGCATGTGGGATCTTCCCAGACCAGGGCATGAACCTGTGTCCCCTGCATTGGCAGGCGGACTCTCAACCACTGCACCACCAGGGAAGCCCGAAATCAAGGTTCTTGTCATGAGAGTTGGGCAAGTGTGTCAACCTCTCTGGCCTTGGTGAATTCATCTCTAAAATTAGAATGTCAGAAAACTTCCTAAACCTAATAAAGGAAACAATAATGGGAACACCCACTCACACCCTACTTAATGGTAAAGATTGAATGCTTCTTTCTTGACATCAAGAACAAGAAGAGATGTCCACTCTGGCCACTTCTATTCAAACCTGGGGGTTTTAGCCAGGTGAGTTAAGCAAGAGAAAGAAATAAAAGGCATCCATACTGGACAGAGAGAAGTAAAATTATTTCTTTCACAGATAACATTATCCTGAATACAGAAAATCCTAATGAATTCACAGAAAAAAACTATCAGAACTCATAAATGAGTTCAGCAAGATTGCAGGATATAAAATAAATATACAAAAATAAGTTGTATTTCTACAGACTACCAATGAACAATCTGAAAATGATTCAGTAAATAATTCTATTTATAATTACACCAAAAACAATAAAATATCTGCAAATAAAAGTAAGATATATGTGGCCAATTGTTTTCAACAAGGATGAAGGATGCCAAGATAATTCAATGGAAAAAGAACAGTCATTTCAACAAATGATACTGGTACAACTAGATGAATATATGAATGAAGTTGGACACCCACTTCACACCATGCATAAAATTTAACTCAAAATGGACCATAAACCAAATGTAAGAGCCAAAATTATAAAACCCTTAGAAAAAAACATAGAAGTAAATCTTTGTGACCATGGATTAGTGAATTATTTCTTAATTATGACATAAAAAACACAAATAACAAAAGAAAAAATGGATAAATTGACTCGATCAAAATTTAAAAATTTTTGTTCTTCCAAAGGCATCACCAAGAAAGTGAAAAGACAACCTACACAATGGGAGAAAATATCTGCAAGTCATATATCTGTTAAGAGACTGGTTTCAGAATCTATAAAGAACACTTACAACTCAACAACAAAAAACAAATAAGCTGACTTTTTTTAAAGGGCAGGGGATTTAAATAGATATTTCTCCAAACAAGATCTATAAATTGCCAATAATCACATGAAAAGAAGGTCAGTATCATTAGTCATTAAGAAAATGCAAATCAAAGCTACAATGACATGCCTTTTCACAGCCAATAGGATGGTTATAATCAAAAAGATGGATAGAGCAGAAGCAAGAAGAGCTACAAACCTGCAGCCTGTGGAACAAAAACCACATTCACAGAAAGACAGTGAAGATGAAAAGGCAGAGGGCTATGTACCAGATGAAGGAACAAGATAAAACCCCAGAAGAACAACTAAATGAAGTGGACATAGGCAACCTTCCAGAAAAAAAATTCAGAATAATGATAGTGAAGATGATCCAGCACCTCAGAAAAAGAATGGAGGCAAAGGTCGAGAAGATGCAAGAAATGTTTAACAAAGACCTAGAAGAATTAAAGAACAAACAAACAGAGATGAACAATACAATAACTGAAATGAAAACTACACTAGAAGGAATCAATAGCAGGATAACTGAGGCAGAAGAATGGATAAGTGACCTGGAAGACAGAATGGTGGAATTCACTGCTGCAGAACAGAATAAAGATAAAAGAATGAAAAGAAATGAAGACAGCCTAAGAGACCTCTGGGGCAACATTAAATGCAACAACATTCGCATTATAGGGGTCCCAGAGGAGAAGAGAGAGAAAAAGGACCCAAGAAAATATTTGAAGAGATTATAGTTGAAAACTTCCCTAACATGGGAAACGAAATAGCCACCCAAGTCCAGGAAATGCAGACAGTCCCATACAGGATAAACCCAAAGAGAAACATGTAGAAACCCAAGGAGAAACATGTCGAGACACATAGTAATCAAATTGGCAAAAATTAAAGACAAAGAAAAATTATTAAAAGCAGCAAGGGAAAAATGACATATAACATACACAAGAACTTCCATAAAGTTAACAGCTGATTTCTCAGCAGAAACTCTACAAGCCAGAAGGGAGTGGCATGATATACTTAAAGTGATGAAAGAGAAGGACCTACACCCAAGATTACTCTACCTGGCAAGGATGTCATTCAGATTCAATGGAGAAATCAAAAGCTTTACAGACAAGCAAAAGCGAAGAGAATTCAGCACCACCAGACCAGCTCTACAGCAACTGCTAAAGGAACTTCTCTAAGTGGGAAACACAAGAGAAGAAAAGGACCACAAAAACAAACCCCAAACAATTAAGAAAATGGTCATAGGAACATACATATCGATAATTACCTTAAACGTGAATGGATTAAATGCTCCAACCAAAAGACACGGGCTTGCTGAGTGGATACAAAAACAAGATCCATATATAAGCTGTCTACAAGAGACCCACTTCAGACCTAGGGACACATACAGACTGAAAGTGAGGGGATGGAAAAAGATATTCTATGCAAATGGTAATCAAAAGAAAGCTGGAGTAGCAATACTCATATCACGTAAAATAGATTTTAAAATAAAGAATGTTACGAGAGACAAGGAAGGACACTATATAATGATCAAGGGATCAATCCAAGAAGAAGATATAACAATTATAAATATATATGCACCCAACATAGGAGCATCTCAATACATAAGGCCACTGCTAACAGCTACAAAACAGGAAATCGACAGTAACACATTAATAGTGGGGGACTTTAACACCTCACTTACATCAATGGACAGATCATCCAAAATGAAAATAAATAAGGAAATAGAAGTTTTAAATGACACAATAGACCAGATAGATTTAATTGATATTTATAGGACATTCCATCCAAAAAGGGCAGATTACACTTTCTTCTCAAGTGCACACGGAATATTTTCCAGGATACATCACATCTTGGGTCACAAATCAAGCCTCAGTAAATTTAAGAAAATTGAAATCATATCAAGCATCTTTTCCGACCACAACGTTGTGAGATTAGAAATGAATTACAGGCAAAAAAACGTAAAAAACACAAACACATGGAGGCTAAACAATATGTTACTAAATAACCAAGAGATCACTGAAGAAATCAAAGAGGAAATTTTAAAATACCTAGAGACAAATGACAATGAAAACACGACGATCCAAAACCTATGGGATGCAGCAAAAGCAGTTCTAAGAGGGAAGTTTATAGCTATACAAGTCTACCTCAAGAAACAAGAAAAATCTCAAATAAAAAATCTAACCTTACACCTAAAGGAACTAGAGAAAGAAGAACAAACAAAATCCAAAGTTAGCAGAAGGAAAGAAATCACAAAGATCAGAGCAGAAATAAATGAAATAGAAACAAAGAAAACAATAGCAAAGATCAATAAAACTAAAAGCTGGTTCTTTGAGAAGATAAACAAAATTGATAAACCATTAGCCAGATTCATCAAGAGAAAGAGGGAGAGGACTCAAATCAATAAAGTTAGAAATGAAAAAGGAGAAATTACAATTGACACTGCAGAAATAAAAAGCATCCTAAGAGACTACTACAAGCAACTCTGCCAATAAAATGGACAACATGGAAGAAATGGACAAATTCCTAGAAAGGTATAACCTTCGAACACTGAACCAGGAAGATATAGAAAATATGAACAGACCAATCACAAGTAATGAGGAGGGAGCACAGACCTCTGGGAGGTCTAAGCCTGGTAGGTGAAGAACACATAGAAGAAGGTGAATCTGGTGCAGTGGGAGGTGCCAGCTGCAGGGACATGGGGGCGCTGAGGGAGCTTCAAGCAGGGCTTGTGTGAATCTGCCTGGGGAGGTCGGGCAAGCTTCACAGAGTGACACTGAACTGAGAAGGGGGAGGGGAGTTTGTTGGGATGTCATGGTGGGAAGGGCACACCAGACAGAGGGAACAGCATGTGCAGAGGCTCAGAGGCTGGGAAGCATTTGGCCTGTTCAAGAAAGAGCACATGGTCTGGAATGGCTGGAGGACCGGGTGCATGTTTCAGGGGTGGAGAAGAGGTGAGAGATGAGGCTGGAGAGGCTGATGCCTGGGATCCCTTCTCCCTGTTTTCCCATAAAAGATACCTACAGGACTTATTTCCATGTGTGAATTACAACATGGGCTAATGTCCCTGCTCTTCCCTCTGCCAGGAGCCCAGCTCCCTGCTCTGTAGGGAAAATTCTACTGATCTTCCAAGGCCCTGCCCTTATGAATTCCTGACCCCTTCCTCCTCCCAACCACCAGGTAAGGTGACCCTGCCCTCCTCCCCATAAGCCTGATACACATCTCTGACTCATTCCCCAAAGGTAAACATTGTGTCTTAGCCCTTTTTTTAAATTTCCATAATCTACCACAGGGCTTGGCACATCACTGACATTCATACTTCTTTTGATTGAATAAGTCATTTCTACCTGAAACATGTGGCGTGCTGGGCAGAACACAGCTCATGGTCATGAGAACTGGTTAGGGAGTCAGACAGACCCAAGGTCAAATCCAGACGCTGGCATTACCTCTCACACCTGAGTTTCTATGGTAAAATGGGGATAAGAACCCATTTAGTCATTCAGCCACTATCTATCGAATAGCTACTATACACCTAGCTCTGTGCTAGACACGAGGCCACAGCAGAGGTCAGCATAGCTCCGGCCCTCTCCTCAGGTAATCAACAGTCCAGCTGGGTCATGGCTCACAGACGTTAAATAGCCACTAATTGATATATGATTATAGGGTTTGATGAACTATGTAAAATAATTAATGATACAATGATCAGTGAGGGGCCTGGGGGTGGGGTTGCTAAGGGGAGATACCAATGAGCTTTAGGGGGCTTGGGTGCAGTGGGGCAAGATGCACTTATGGAACAGCCAGAGGCTAGTGAGGCCGGAGAGGGTCAGTGAGAGACAAGACAAGCAGTGAACTCAGGGAGGGGGGTGGAGGGCGGATCGTGTGTCATGGACAGAGCAGGGGGAGCTGTGTCCTAAGGCAAGGAGACCGTCTGTAACCTGAGCCTATCGCTGGTGCATTTACTCTGGGCCCTTGATTATCCATGGCTGATGTGGCCCTACTGTTGCTGTGTGGCCACTGTGGTGACTATACTGTGACCTCTGGACAGGGCCATGCTGGCCTGGCTGCTGGGCAAGGAGGCAGCCGCTCAGGGAGGAGGCCAGACATATGCTCTAGGGAGAAGCACCCTCCCAGCTTCTGCCCTGTCCTCTCCCTTCCTGCCTCTTGGGGCCACTCTTACCCACCTATCACCAAGGAGGCACAGGGTAGTGGTTCAGGCTTTGCGCTCTGGAGCCAAACAGACCAGAGTTCAACTCCCAGCTCTGACTGCTACGTGCTGTGTGACTTCAGGCAAGTCACTTGGCCTCTCTGAATCTCATTTACCTTCTCTGGTCAACAAGCATATCTCGCGAGGTTAAATGAGATAAAATATATGAGTGCCTAGTAGCATGTCAGGTATACAGAAATCACTCAAGAGTTGCTCACTATTGTTAGTGTGACTAGTATTCAGTGCAGGCCCAGCATCTGGGGCCTGGGGAGCATTTGATGCAGGTGGGTGGCTGACATCAGCTGGAACCATATTCTCTCTCCTGTTGGCCAATGCTGACTTGAGCCTCAGCCTCTGTCCTGTTCTGTGCTCCAACCCTCCCTGCCAGGGCTCCCAGGGCTCTGCTCATGGTTTCACCCCTGAGCTCCATCCTCCTGCCTAAAAAGCTCCTGTGATGCAGATCTTTCTTCTGCACACCTGTGTCTCCCCCTGAATCCCACCTCCCTGGAGCCTCCTAACTAACCACTGAGCTGCCACAGGCAGGTGTCTGGGCCTCGGCCCTGCCCTGAGCTTCTCCTCCTCAGCCCACCACCATCCCATTCCCCTGCTGGCCCAGGTCCAGGCCGGCCCCAACCCGCTAGCAGAGCAGGGAGTGACATGGAGAAGGGAGGCAGGTCCCAAGGGTAAGATGTGTCAGCATCCGTGCCTTTCTGATCCCTGGCTCTGTACGGTCTCAGAACAAAGATGTTAGTTGACAGGCCTCTGTGATGGCCCCAAACTTCAGAAAATTGGAATGAAACATAACCATATGGGTGTACTCCATGAAGATGGCTAAATGAGAAGACAAGAACTGATGGGAAAGTTCTCTGCCTCCACCTTCTTGGCTCCCCCAGCTCTCACAGAGAGCATCTTAGTGACGGTCTGCTGCTCCGAGGATGAGATGCAACTCCAGCCTAGCCAGACCCCTCCTCTCTCCAGCTTCAACTGCCCCACCACCCCTGACCCCAAATCTTTTCACCTCAGTCATGCAGGCCTTCAAAACGTCTGTGTTCCCTCCCACCTCAGGGCCTTTGCACATGCTTTCCTGCCATCAGGAACACACTTCTCTTTTTGCCCAGTTAAGACAACTAGCACATTCCAAAGTAGGGGGTGACCCTGAAAGTGGGGTGAATTATAGGGTCCATTCCTGGCTGGTGGGGAACCAAGACTCTGGAAGGGCCCTGCTCACTCCAGGCCGGCCTCCTCTTGGGGGAGGAGGACTTGCTTTCATAAGCTTCCTTGAACGTTCTTTAAATCATATTTTCAGAGACCATCTTATCAATGTGTAACCTAAAAATTTTTTTCACGTCCCTTTTGTGTAACATGCACAGTTATGGTGACAGAGGGAGGGGAGCTGTTCCCCCCTCCTCCCTCCACCTCCCCTTCGGCCTGCAGTCGAGCCCCCCTGGACACCCCATGAGTCTGTGAGACCAGACGTGACTCTGCCATCTGGTTCTGGGCGGATTGGGGAACACTGAGCAGGGTCTTGCTAAATTGCCCCCCGGGCTCAGCTTCTGAGAAGTTCTTCTTTCAAAGTCTCCTCTGTCGGGGAGTGGACAGTGCCAGTTTCCCTTGGAACACAGAGCTTATTTCACTCACCTGTGCCCCCACTCAGGGCCAAAAACAGGGCCAGTGCTTAGTAGGAACTTAGAAAATCTCTGGTTGATTTGGACAGAATGTGAAACAGGAAGTGAACAAGCTTTCAAGGGGTGCATCAGAGCATGGAAAGCAACTGTTTGTAAATTAAAATCCTTTTCTTGGCCCCTGGAGAGTATAGGCTTTCAAGGAGGCCTTTGACCAATACTTGGGTAAAGTGCAGAATTTCTTTCAACTGTAAATAGTCCTGACTCAGGAAGCTGGATCTTTCCAACAGCCACCCCCCCACCCCCCCACCACACACACACCCCCACACACACACCTCTCTCACTATATATAATGAGTCGATCATAATTATTCATGGATTCCATATTTGAAATTTTGCCTGCTTGCTAAAATTTATTTGTAACCCCCAAATCAATACTTAAGGTACTCTTGCTGTCATTCATGTACACGCACAAAGCAGGGAAAAATTTGAGTGATCCAATGCCAGCTGAGTCAAACAAAGCAATGCTTTGCCATCTTGTTTCAGCTCTCATTCTGTAAACTAGCGTCTTTTGCCCTATTTAGTGCCATGTTTTTTGCATTTTTGTGCTTTTTGTTGGTGATTTCGCTGTTTAAAACGGCCTCCAAGCACAGTGCTGAAGTGCAAGAAGGCTGTGATGTGCCTTAACGGAGAAAATATGTGTGTGAGACAAGTTTCACTGAGGCATGGGTTTAGAGCGCTGTTGGCTGTGATCTCAATGTTAATGAGTCAACAACATATATTAAATAAGTTGTAGTTAAACAGAAACACCCATAAATCAAGGTTACATATTGATCCACATACTTTTGTAGAAACTGCCATACTTTTTTCCAGAGTGGCTGTGTCATTTTATATTCCCACCATCAATGTATGAGGTAATCCATTTCTCCACATCCTCACAAGCATTTGCTGTTGTGATTAATTTTCACTTTATTCATTCTGATAGGCATGTAGTGATAGTTCACTGTGGTTTTAATTCACATTTCCCTAATGTCTAATGATATGGAACATCTTTTCGTTTGCTTATTTTCCATCTGTATGTCCTCTTCAGCGAAATGTCTCTCCACATTATGGAAATCAGCAAAGATCAACCAAATGATAAAAGCAAAGGCTATTTATTCTGAGATCACCAAAGCAAGGGACCATCACTTGCGTTTTGGCAGAGACTCAAAAGAAGGCAGAGGAGTGGGAAAGCTTTATACTGGAAAAAAGGGAAGGCTTCAGATACACCCTATTGGAGGCTGTTGTCCTGGGGGAGATGCAGACAGGCTGACTAGAAGCAGGGCATCGCCTGTGATTGGGTAGGGGGGCATATTTGGCTTTCTCTGGTCGGTCCTAAGTTGGAAGCAGAAACAAAAATTGAGGAAGTTGTCAGTTACTAACAAAGTCCTAACCCTTTGGGGCCACGTATTACAGAATCTATTGTTTAGCCTCTAGATGGTCACTAGAGATAGCAATCTGGCTTCCTGCAAGTCTGACTGACAGCAGGCTGGCTTCCTGGGCTATTTATTGTAGGTAAGAGATTGGCTTCCTGGGCAGGTTGCTGCAGGCTGCAGGTCAAAGTTCTGTTTTTCTCTACCGCCCATGGTCCAGTTGTATATTCAGTCTCTCAGTGTCTTTTGAGCATTTTTAATTGGCTTTAATTGTATTGAGCTCTTCACTTAGCCCTAGATCCCAAAGGTTTTCTTCTATGTTTCTTTCCGAAACTTTTATAGTTTTATGTTTTACATTGAAGTCTGTGATCCATTTTGAGTTGATTTTGAGGTTTCAGTAAGATGTGGTTTATGGATGCCTATTGTTCCAGCAAAATTCGTTGAAAGGGCTATTTTTCCTCCATTGAATTCCTTCTGCACCTTTGTCAAAAATCAGCTAGGCGTACATATTCACGTGTCTGTTTCTGGGTCTCTATTCTGTTCCACCGATGTCTGTGTCTATCTGCCCACCAATACCATTGCTGTTGTGATTATTATAGGTATATAGAAAGCCTTAACATCAGGTAGAATGATTCCTCCCACTTTTTTCTTTTTTAAAAAATGTTTTAGCTGTTCTATTCCCTATCCTTTTCCATATAAAGTTTAGAATAAGCTTGTCTATGTCTACAAAAGACTTTCCTGAGATTTTGATAGGAAATGCATTAAAACTATAGATCAATTTGGGGATAATTGTCATCTTTGCTATGTGGAATCTTCCAGTCTGAACATTGTATGTCTTTTCATTTATTTAGGTCTGCTTTGGTTTCTGCCATCAGCATTTTGTAATTATCAGGATCGTACACAGGTTTTGTTGCATTGATACCTGAGAACTCAATTTTCATTCAGGAAACTATAAATTGCATTGTGTTTATAATTTTGGTTTCCACATTTTTGTCACTAGTAGAGAGAAATGTGATTGAGTTTTGTGTGTTGATCTTGTATACTGTGACCTTGCTGAATGCACTTTCCAGTTATAGAATTTTTTTAATGGACTATTTTTTTGAGATGTTTTAGGTTCACGGCAAAATTAAGCAGAAGGTATACAGATTTCCCTTATACCCCCCCCCCATATGCATAGTCTCCCCATTATCAACATTCCCCACCAGAGCGGTACATTTTTTACAATTGATGAACCTGCATAGACACATCATTATCACCCAGAGTCCATAGTTTACATTACTATTTACTCTTGGTCTTATATGTTCTATGAGTTTGAACAAACGTACAATGGCATGTATGCACCATGATAGTATCACTGCTCTAAAATCCTCTGTGCTCCCCCTGTTCATCCCTCCCTCCCCTCTAAACCCTGGAAACCACTGATCTTTTTACTGTCTCCACACTTTCGCCTTTCCAACATGTCATATAGTTGGATTCATATGGTGTGTAGCCTTTCGCATTGACTTCTTTCACTCAGTAATGTGCCTTCAAGTTTCCTCCATGCCTTTTCATTTCTTTTTAGTGCTGAATGGTAATACCACAGTTTGTCCAGTCATTCGCGGAAGGACATCTCAGTTGCTTACAAGTTTTGGCAAACATGGATAAAGCTTCTATAAACACCCGTGTGTAGGTTTTTATGCAGATGTAAGTTTTTAACTACTTTGGGTAAATACCAAGGAGTGCAATTGTTGGATAGTATAGTAAGAGTATGTTTTCTTTTGTAAGATACTGCCAAACTGTCTTCCAAAGTGGCTGTGCCAGTTTGCATCGCCACAAGCAGTGAATGAGCGTCACTGTTGATCTACATTCTCACCAGCATTTGTTATCAGTGTTTTGGATTTTGTCCATTCTAAAAGGTGTGCAGTGGTACCTCACTGTTGATTTAATTTCCTTGATGACATACAGTGTGGAGCAACTTCTCATATACTTGTTTTGCATTTGTATATTGTCTTTGGTGAGGTGTCTCTTAAGGACTTTGGCCCATTTTTAAAATTAGGTTGTTTGTTTTCTTATTGTTTGTTGAGTTTTGGCATTCTTTGTATGTTTTGAATAACAGTACTTTATCAGGTGTGTCTTCTGCAATTTTCTCCAAGTCTGTATCTTGTCTTTCCATTCTCTTGACAGTGTCTTTTGTAGAGCAGAGAATTTTAATTTTTAATGAAGACTGGCTTATCAGTTCTTTCTTTCATGAATTTTGTCTTTGGTGTTATATCTAAAAAGTCATCACCTAACAAAAGGTCATCCAGATTTTCACCTATGTTATATCCTATGAATTTTATAGTTTTGCATTTTACACTTAGGTCTATGATCCATTTTGAGATTATTTTTGTGAAAGGTGGAAAATCTGTGTCTAGATTCATTTTTCATCTTTTTGTATGTGGATGTCTAGTTGTTCTGGCACAACTTATTGAAAAGACTGTCTTTCCTCATTGTGTTATCTTTGCTTCTTTGCCAAAGATCAGTTGGCTGTATTTATGGGGGTATATTTCTGGGTTCTCTATCCTCTTCCATTGATCTATTTGTCTATTCTTCAAGCAATAGCACATTGTCTTGATGACTGTAGCTTTATAGTATGTCCTAAAGTTGGGTAGCATCAATCCTCCAACTTTGTTGTTCTCCTTCAATATTGTGTTAGCTATTCTGGGTCTATTGACTCTTTATATAGGCTTTAGAATAAATTGGTCAATATCCACAAAATAACTTGTTGAGATTTTGATTAGTTTTGCATTGAATCTATAGATCAAGTTGGGAAGAACTGACATCTTAACAGTATTGAATCTTCCTATGCATGAACATGGAATAGCTCTCCGTTTATTTAGTTCTTTGAATTCTTTAATCAGAGTTTTGGTTTTCCTCATACAGATCTAGTATATATTTTATTAGATTTATACCCAAGTATTTCCTTTTGGGGGTGTAAATGTAAATGGTACTGTGATTTTAATTTCAAAGTCTGTAAGTTCATTGTTGGTACATAGGAAAGTGATTGATTTTTATGTATTCCTCTTGCATCTTGCAATCTTACTATACTGTAATCACTTCTTAGTTCCAGGAGGGTTTGTTTGTTTTTCTTTTGTTTGTTTTGGGTTTTTTTGGTTTTTATTTTTTATTTTTTTGTCAATTTGTTAGATTTTCTACATGGACAATCAGGTCATCTGTGAAATAAGACATTTTAATTTCTTCTTTCTAAATCCATATACCTTTTATTTCATTTTCTTGTCTTACTCCATTAGGTAAGACTACCAGTACAACGTTGAAAAGCAGTGGTGAGAGAAAACATTCTTCACCTCTCAGTGGAAAAGCCTCAAGTTTCTCACTGGTAAGTATGATGTTAGCATTAGGTTTTTTTAATAGATATTTTTTATCAAATTGAAGAATTTCCCCCTCTATTCCTAGTTTACTGAGAGTTTTTATCATGAATGAGTGTTGCATTTTGTCAAATGATGTCTCTGCATCTATTGATATGATCATGTGAGTTTTCTTCTTTAGCCTGTTGATGTAATGGAGTACATTAATTGATTTTTGAATGGTGAAACATAAATTTTTGATTTATGCGTGGGATAAATCCTACTTTGTTGTGGTGTATAATTCTTTTTACATATTGTTGGATTCTATTTCCTTATATTTGGTTGAGGAGTTTTGCATCTATGTTCATGAGAGATAGTGGTGTGTAGTTTTCTTTTCTTGTGATGTCTTTGTCTACTTTTGGTATTAGGGTGATGCTGGCCTCATAGAATAGGTTTGGAAGTATTCCATCTGCTTGTATTCTCTGAATGAGATTGTAGAGAATTGGTATAATTTTTTCCTTGAATGTTTGGTATACTTCACCAGGGAACCGTCTGAGCCTGGTGCTTTCTGTTTTGGAAGGTTATTAATTATTGATTCAATTTCTTTAATAGATATAGGCCTAGTAAGATCATCTGTTTATTCTTGTGTGAGCTTTGGCAGATTGTGTATTTCAAGGAATGGGTCCATTTCTTCTAGGTTATCAAATTTGTGGGCATGGACTTGTTCATATTGTTCTTTATTATCTTTTTTTCATGTCCATGGGATCTGTAGTGATGTCCCCTCTTTCATATCTCATATTAGTAATTTGTGTCTTCTCTCTTTTTCTCTTTGTTAGCTTAGCTAGAAGCTTATTGATGTTATTGGTCTTTTCAAAGAAACGTCTTTTGGTTTTATTGATTTCCTGTATTTAATTCCATTGATTCTGCTCTAATTTTAATTATTTCTTTCTTCTGTTTCCTTTGGGTTTTATTTCCTCTTCTTTTTCTAGTTTTTTAAGGTGGAAACTTTGATTGTTTTTAGATTTGTCTTCTTTACTAATATACACATTCATTGCTATACATTTCCCTCTAAGCAAAACTTTCACTGTATCTAAAAAATTTTGGTAAGTTCTATTTTCATTTTTATTTAATTCAAAATATGGTTTAATTCCTCAAGCCTTCTCCTTTGACTCATGTATTACTTAAAAGTATTTTGCTTAGCCTTCAAGTATTTGGAGATTTTCCAGTTACATTTCTGCTCTTGGTTTCTAGTTTAACCCCAGTGTGGCCTGAGAGCAGACATTATATGATTTCTATTCTTTTAAATGCATTAAGGTATGTATTATGGCCCCAAATGTTGCCTATTTTGGTGAACGTTTCATGTGAGTTTGACAAAAATGTGTATTCTGCTGTTGTTGGATGAAGTAGTCTGTAGATATGCATTATATCCAGTTGGTGGTGTAGTTGAATTAAATTATGTCCTCACTGATTTTATGCCTGTTGCACACGTCCATTTTGACAGAGGAATGTTGAAGTCTCCAGTTATAACAGTGGATTCATCTACTTCTTGCAGTTCCATCATTTTTTGTTTCACACAATTTTATCCTCTGTTATGAGCTGCATACACATTAAAAATTGTTATGTCAAAAAAAAAAGAATTGTTATATCTTCTTGGTGAATTGACTCCTTCATGTTATGCAATGTCTTCTTTTATCCCTGATACCTTTCCTTGAACTAAAGTCTTCTCTATCTGAAATTAATATAGCTATTGTGGCTTTTTAAATTATTATTAATGCCAGCATGGTATATCTTTCCTCATCCTTTTACTTTTAATCTTTATATTTAAAAATAGGTTTCTTGTAGACAACAGCTATCAGTTAATTTTAAAATAGGAAAAGAATAGAGGAAATCAATGAAATGAAAAGCAGGTACTTTGGGAAAATTTAACAACAAATTAATAAAACTCTAGAAAGACTGACAAAGATAAACAGAGGACAAAAATAATCAATTTCAGGAATGAAATGGGGGATGTTATTACATATCTTACAGCCACTAGAATTATAGTAAGGTAATAATATGAACAACTTCATGCAAAATAGATTTACAATTAGAAGAGATTAATCAATTTTGTGAAAGCCACAAACTATCAAAACTCAACCAAGATGAAAGAGACAATCTGAATAGTCCTATAACAATTAAAGAAATTGAATTCATAATTTAAAAGCTCCTCCAAAAGAAAATCCCCAGGAGTAGATGGTTTCACTTAAGAATTCTATCAAATAATTAAAGAATTAACACCAATTTCACACAATCATTTTGAGAAAACAGAATAGGAGAGGGCACTTCATGACTCATTTTATGAGGCCAGAATTACCTTGATACCAAAACCACTCAAAGACAGTACAAAAATGAAAATTATAGACCAAAATCATTCATGATCTTAGATACAAAAATTCTCAACAAAGTATCAGAAAATTGAATCCAGTAATGTATAAAAGCAATTATAAACTTTGACCATGTAGGATATATTCTAAGTGTGAAAGTCTAGTTCAATATTCAAAAATCAGTCAATGTAATCCACCATATCATCAGGCTAAAGAAGAAAAAATTATATGATTGTATAAATTGATGGGTAAACATTTGATAAAGTTGAATGCCTATTCATGATAAAAAATATTCAGCACACTAGGAATACAGTGTGTTGAATTTCTTCAATGTAATAAAAGCGTCTACCAAACCACAACAAAAACAACAAACCCTACAGCTAACATTGTATTTGATGGTGAAGGACAATACTTTCACCTTAAGATTGGGAACAAGGCAAGGAGATGTGGTCTCACCTTATTCAACATAGTATTGGAAGTTCTAGCCAGTGCAATAAGACGATAAAGATAAAGAAAAGCATGTAAACAGGTAAGGAAGGAATAAAACTGTCCCTACTTGTGGATGATATGATTGTCTACATAAAAAACCCCAAGAAATCTAAAACAAACAAAACAAAGCAAAACAACATTAACAAAAATCTTGCAGAGACTTCCAATTTCCAATCCAACACATAAGAAGCTGGAAGTCACGACTCTGTCTTCATTGACACAGGGCAAGGAGACTAGAGTGACAAATAATCTTGCCTCACAAAGCCACCTCATTCTGCCTTGTTGCTGCCAGCTGGGAGTGGAAGCTCAGCTCTTCGGTGAGCCCCATGGAAACAAGAAAAGGTAGGGGAGACCAGAAAGCTGACTAGCACTGCCTCACATTCCCTCACTCAACCTTGCTGTTGCCCAACGTGTGTCCATCTCTCCATTGTTCCCTGCTGAGACCAGAGTGAGGTGGCTGGTGAGTGGGGTGCTGACTAACCCTGCCTCACATTACCTCACTCAATCACACTGATGTTAGATAGAGGCGGAAGTTCTGCTCACCACTGGACGCTGCTGATACCACCAGAGGGGAGATCAGAGCACCACCACCCACTATTCAGGTGTGTGGGGAAAGTGGAAGATCATCTCTCTGTTTGCCCTGTTGATATCATAAGAATGTGGCATTGTTTTCCCATTGATATTCGGTTAGATCAGGTGGTATGGCCCCAAAATGTTCTTGTATGTTAGACAAGCCTTACCCCTGTTACTTGCCTAGGGAAAAATAGGATTTTCTTGGAATTTATTTTTTTTGCTTGTGCCTGTTTATTGTTCCAGGTTGGAGACATCTACAGAACTCTGTCTAGGGTATATGAGACACAATAAGAGAACTCAGAGAACTCACCACCATGTTATTCCTAAAGTCTTGTGGTCCTGGGAAGTCTGCTTCCTTCTTTCCACCTTCCAGAGTGTTCCTCTGAGTTTTTGTTGAATTATGTCCAGAGATTTTAGTGGTCAGAGGGAATACCTGGGTGAAATGAGGCCACTCCATCTTAGCCAGAACCAGAGGTCTTGACATAATCTTTAGACAGGATGAATTTTAGGCAGACATTGACGATCATTTCATATCCTCTTCTCTCTGTGCTGACATGTACTCTTTCTACCAGAAGGTCACTCAGAATCCTGTAAGGCTTTGTTTAAGAACAATATACATTATCTGTGTCAGTTTCAAAGCATGTCTGCAAATTCTTTCACACTCCTTCAACAGAAGAATAAGGTCTATGCCACTTCATCTTAAACCTAGAGTAAGCTTACTGTCTGGTCAATCAATAGAATACAAAAGTGACACTATGTGACTTCCAGGCTAGGTCATAGAAGATAATAAAGCTTTCTCTTGGTTCTTAGGAACATTCATGTTAGAGCCTTGAGCGGCCATATAAATATTCTGACTGCCCTGAGGCCTTTATCATGAGGAAATTCAAACTCATCCACCAAAAGAGACCGCATGGAGAAGCTTTGAGACAACAAGAGGGGAAGAAAAAAAATGCCTAGCCAGTCCCCAGATGTTACTATTCCACCCTCACTCCAGCTGTACCCACAATCTAATTGCAACTGCATAAAGAGGAAGAAGGGAGATAGTAGGTAGGAATAAGGTCAGCAAGGTGGTTGGAGTAGGGGTAGGGGCTCAGTTCATGTAAGGCTGGGACCTTACATTGCGAGGACCCTGGCTTCTTCCCTGACTGAAATGGAGTCACTGAAATGTTCTGAGTACTTGATGGAGGTGATATGACAAGTTAACTAGGATCACACAGGACCTTTTATGAAGAGCTGACTCTTAAAGGAAAAAGGAAACAGGGAGGGCAGTTAGGAAGCTATTGCAATAATTCAAGACAGAGATGATGTGACTGGGATGGGGGACCAGGGAAGTAGCTGTGGAGTCGAGAAGTGGTCAAGTTCTGCAAATGTTTTGAAAAGCAATGTTTGCTGATAGATGTGGTATGGGATGTGATAGGTCAAGCATGACTCCAGGTTTCTGGCCTGAGAAACTGTGAGAATAGAGTTGCCTTAACTGAGCTGAGGGACACAGTGGGAGCAGCAGGTTGGGAAGTGAGGCAGGTGAAGAACAGGACGTCAGTTGGGATGTGTGAAGGACATTGGATACCTGTTGGGCTCCCAGGTGGAGATGTTGAATAGACAGTTGGATGTATAAGCCTGGCATTCAGGAAGAGGTCTAGACTGAGATGTAATTTGGGATCCACCAGTATATGAATGGCTTGTAATGAATATGAATCTGATGAGGTCCCCAGGAGAGTGAGAGAGGATAAGGAGAAGAGGACCAAAAATGGAGCCCAGGGACAGCACAAGTTTACAAGTCGAGGAGCCAAGAAGAAACCAGCAAAGGAGATGGAGAAAGACAGCCAGGGAAGTAGGAGGAAAACCAGGAGAGGATGGGCACAGAGGGGAGAGAGGGTTTCAAGGAGGAGGGAGTAACGGGCTGAGTAAGATGACAGCTGAAAACTGATCACTGGATGTGACAGTGTGAGGTCATTGGTCACTTTCAAAAGAGCATTTTTGGATGAAGAGGTGGGGATGAAATCCTGACATGAATGCGTTAAGAGAAAATTGGAGGAGAGAAGTAGGAAGTGATGAGTATAAATAATGCTTTCAAGAGGTTTGACCATAAAGATAAAGCAAAGAAATGTGTTTGTAGCAGGTGAGGTGGTTTTTCTTTTTAATTTTATTGTGTGTTTTATTCTTTGTGGCTGTAGAAGTAAATACTGGCGTGTTTGCACACTGATGGGAGTGATCCAGTGGAGAGGGGATCTTTGATAATGCAGAAGGAAGAAGAGAATTGCTGGGGTGATGTTCTTGAGCAGACGAGAAAGGATGAGATCTGATGCATAAATGGCTTTGGAAAGGGACATGTCAGTTTCAGACCTGTGATGAATTTTCCCAAGGGTCTCCCAACAAAGTTGCACATCCTGCCACATATTTATCTGTGCCAAACCAAGACAGACAGAGTATTTTTGCATCATGCTGCTCATATTTTTCAAGAAACTTGTTTTCTTTGTTCAAAACTATGTCATAGAGATTCTCCCATGTTAGTACATAGAGACCAAACTCAATCTTTTTAATGACCGCTTAGTATTCAGTAGCATGGATGCATCATTATTTATTTAACCAATCTCCTGTTAATGGACCTTCATGTTGTCTCCAATGTTTTATTTGCTATTGCAAATAATGCTGTAGATAACCTCCTTGCATAAACGCATATCCTTGAGCATTTCAGAATCACTAACTCCTAGAAGTAAAATTATTGGACCAAAAGCTAAGTGCCTTTTGAATTGTGATAGATGCTGCTCAAGTGTCCTCCACAAAGACTACTGCAGAGAACATCCCACTAGCGGTGCAGGAGTGTGACAAGTCAATAGCAGGTTTCTTTAAAGTGGGTCTCAACTTTAAAGTGTTGCCAGAACCATAAGTGGTAAACCGCTGACCCCTGCTCTCCAGGCTGTGAGAACGTGCCAACCCCACCTGGTCTGGGGAGCTGGAGAGGCAGAGAATTGGGACGGTGAGAGAAGAGAGAGCAGACAACGCAGGGCAGGAGGGCAGATCTGGGGAGCTGCAGGGAGCCGGGCTCTAGCCTGGTTCCTCAAACCACTCCTGTGGGGTCCCGGGCAAGTGGCTCAGCCTCTCACTTCCTGATCATAGCAAACATGCTTGTGTGGATCCAGGGAGGTAGCAAACGTGAAAATGAGATTGTAAATGTTGGGGCAGAGACTGCAGGCTGCCCACCAATAGTCACCCTCCTCTTCTTTCCTCCTGACACGACCTCTATTTTGTCCAGGACAACAATTTCCCTCACTTAAAAACATTACATTTCCCCTTCTGCAGAGGGTCATGTGACACAGCTCCGGCCAACGAGATGGGAGCAGAGGTTCCTGGGGCATTCTGGGAAATTCCGTGGACAGCCTGCCACTGATCCTAAAAGGCGCCCCGAGGCCCTGGTGAGCAACCGCGATGTGACCTCAGGGGCACCCGAGTGTGTAGAGGACATCGAGGGGAGATAAAGGAGGAGACTGAGCCAATGGCATCTTGGAGCCGCTGGCCCTTCACCAGCCCCTTCCAGACACCTTGTTGGGTGAGAAAAGTAAGCCTCTGCTGGTCAGGTTCCTTTTACTCTCTTTTTAAGGAAGGCCATCCCTGGATTTCCCACTAATGCCGCATGAGAACTTTCTGCAGTCTGGTAGCCTCTCCGGGTTGTATTATATTTTTTTGGTGGGGGATGGATCAAGCCATTTTATTGAAGGGCTTTGGGGGAGGGTAGAAAGGCTGGGAGGACAATGAGATCCGACGTCCTTCTCCCAGCCGGGACCTCCCCCAGCTTCAGTCACTGAAAGATCTTTGTTCATGTATTAAAGTGAGGGAATCAAACCAGGAGTGGGTTTTTTTTTTTTAATACATTTTTTATTTTTAGAAGAATTTATATTCACAGAAAAGTTTCAAAAAGAGTAAAGGGAGTACTTTTGCACTGCTCACCCAGTTCCTTTGACGTTAACGTCTTAGGAACTAGGGTTCATTTGTTAAAACTAGGAAACTAACATTGACACGTCACTGTTAAGTAAACTCAACTTTATTCTATTTTCACTAGTTTTTCCTCCAATATCCTTTTTCTGTTGCATAATCCCATCCAGCATACCACATTACATTTAGTCCTTGTATCTCCTTACACCGCCCCCCCCCCCCGGGTCTGTGACAGTTTCTCAGCCTTTCCTGTCCCGTATGACCTTGACAGTCTCGAGGAACATTTTGCAGAATGCTCCTCAGTTTGAGTTGGCCTGATGTTTTCTTCATGACTAGACTGGGGGAGAATTGCACAGAGGTGAAGAGCCCTTCTCATCACATCATTTCTGGGGACACATGCTACCCACAGGATTTATCACTGTGATGTTAACATCCATCACGTGGTTAAGGTGATGTTTGCCAAGTTACTCCCCATTCACCCACCCCTGCCCTTCCCGTGCTTGATTGTTTGCAAGCAAATCATTGAGTATGGCCCAAATTCAAGGGTTAGGGAGTTAAATTCTACTTCTTGGAGCAGGGAGTATAAATTCTTCGGAATTCTTCCGTAAGGAAGATTTGTCTCTCCTATTTATTTATTCATATCAGTATGGGCTCATATGGATATTTATTTTATACTTTGGGTTTTAGTTTTAGTATTGTATCATTTATCTTGTTTTTCAGATTGTATCATCTTTGGGGGGCTCGTTCAGGTTCCTTTGTCCCTTTGCCATGCTCTCATCATTCTGCTTTTGAGCGCTTCCTTACTTTCTTACAAGATGCCCCAGGCTCATCTTGTATATTCCCTTCCTCAGTCCTAGAATCAGCCATTCCTCTAAGGACCTGTGTTTCCTTTCACTTTAGAATCATATTAGAAACCAAGATCTGGGCACTAGACCAAGAGATTGTGAAGGTACTTTCAGCTCTAAAACTATAGGACTCTAGACTTAGGATGAAAGTGGTTCCAAAGTCATTCCATTATAGGGAGGATGAAATGAGATCTGCCATGTTCCATAAATATTCGTGTGAGCCGTGCCTGATGGAGGAGGTGCCTCTAACACCTGCTGCTGTTCCCACTTTTACCTCCTCATCATCACCATCCTTGGGGAGGGGTGATGGGCTCCTGCCTCACTCCGGAGACCAAATCCCCACCTCGGACGCTTGCCTGGTACCGAGGTCCCCATACCACAACTTGGGTCACAGCTTTGCTCCTGTGGGGCCACTCCTCCCCTTTTACCCACTGTCTTGGCTTCCCCAGAAGCAGACCCTGCGATAAGGATTGGAGGGTGAGTGGTTTATTGGAGAAGTGGTCCAGGTAAGCATCAGGAGGACTGGGGAAGTGAGACGGGGAAGGGAAGGAAGCCAGTAAAAGTTGCATATTGAGCAGGTGACTGCTGCGGCAGCAGGACCTCAGTCCCGGCTTCGGGGCAATCTGGAAGGTGATGCAGAACACATCTCAGAGCTGCCCCACTGGAGGGGAGAAGGGCAAGGAAATGGGAGGGTTTACATCCCACCCCAACCTTCGCTGGCTGAGGGCTGGTCCTAGGCATCAACTCCCCAGCACCCCTGCTTGCTCTGTGTGCTGGCCAAGAGGAAGTCCTCAGAGGAAGCACCAAGGATACTTAAAGTAGGAGACTCAGCAAGTCTGAGACAGGGGTGCCAAGGGGACAGGCGTGCGGCACCAGCAACACCCTAGATTCCACAGCCTGGAGCCCTGTTTGGAGCCAGAGAGCAGGCCTCCTTGATGGATGGAGCTGCTCCTGTCTGCATACTACCCGTTGCTGGACACCTGGCCTGGTCCATCCAGCCATCTCTCACTTGTCGCCAGAATGTCAGGTTCTGTCTCCATCACCTGTCACCTTCCTGTCTACCTTGGTGGAAGCACATTGTCCAGAGCCTCACTGTTCCACATCCAGGCCATCTCAATGTTGACCCACCCTCCTGCTGCCAAGTGGTGCCCAGAGCATCCTCAGAAGACCAGGGATGGGACAGGTGAGGGCTGGAAGCTAGGGCTCCCTACCCCAGCTCAGCAAGTTGCCTGGGCGTCATCTCAAGTCAACAGCCGCTTGCTTCTCTGAGCTCCTGCTGTGTGCCAGGCACCATACTGAGAGCTTCCTGTGACCCTCACGTCCTCCCTGTGAAGGAGTGTTCAACAGCTGTACCTTCTGGGTGGGGAAACTGAGGATCTGAGAGGTTAAGTCTCAGCCCCAAGGTCACCCACCTGTCGCTAAGGAGCCTTGAAGGGGACCCACACACATCCCACGCTCGCACTGCCCTTATCCGCAGCGGTGTGGTTTTCAGTAACCTCCAGGTATAACCCGTGCCTCAGACCCCTTCCCAAATCCTGGCCACTGTTTACCTGGAATAAGCCTGGAGCTCCCACGAAGTCACTGTCAGAGATGGTCCCCAGGCTGGTGCCCAGCAGCAGACAGAGACTCTGTGTGAAATCCAGCCCTGCTCCCCGATTGTGACTTACCTGACAATAATTAGTTCATTACGTCTGAAGTGCATCTGATTCCTCTGGAGGCTTCGCAGTAATTACAAGGTGGTGCATTATTAAAAATGATTTATGGAGGCTAAAAGCTTTGGACGAAGAGCTCAGGGGCAAGATTGCTGGGCCACCATGAGAGAACTTGCCTGAGGTCACAGGTCGGATATGAACCAGGGACCTGTGGTGACTCCACCCCCGACCCCCGACCACTACCCTCACTGCCCCTCTGCTCCTGGGTGTCCACTTGTACGGCTTTTAGGGCTCATGTCTTCAACCCTCCTGTGAGGGAGGGGCTGTTTAAATCACTGTCCCCCATCTACAGATGAGGAAACTGAGGCCCAGAGAGGGAAGGCAACTTGCCCAAAGTCACACAGCAGGGAGTTGGGGGATCCCCGTGTGCCTAACTCCTCCTCTAGGGCTGCCTTGCCTGCCCCCCACCGCCCTCCTCACAGCAATCCTCAGAGGACAGCACAGACCGAGGCCCCCTTCTCCCTGGGGCGGGGGTGTCGTGGGCTCACGGAAAAGCCTCCATTCGCGGTCTCTCCTGTCCTTGTGGCCAAACCCCTCTTTCTAGGTCTGCACCACATCCCCCCTTATGCTTCCCCCCCCCGCCCCGAGCCCCGGGGCTGTCACTTCTCTAATGTACCCGCTTTACTTATTACCTTCAGGGAAGACCTCATCCAGGAGGCAAACACAGAACACCTGCTTCTGATGATTGAAGGCATCCTGCCTCCCTCGGATGCAAAGGGAGCCCCCGCAGCCCCTGCAGTAACACACCATTAACCTCTGCCAGGGCTGGACAGCCCCCGACGCCCCGACACGGAGCACCCCCGTCCCCGTCCCCGTCCCCGCAGGCCCTGGGCAGTTCCTCACAGTGGCCAGTGCGCCGGCTTGGGACGCACTATGCTTTGTATCCAGTTCTGCTGCTCACTAGGTGGAAGATTTAAATCCAGCCACCTGACCTCTCTGAAACTACTCTCCTTACCTATAAAGTGGGAATGTTCCTTACGTTCTCCAGAGCTCAGTTTTCCCCTCAAAAAAAAATAGAGAAGTGACTTCAATTATTTGTAAGCTCAGCAAGGACCCGGACCTTTTGCTGCTGTATCTCTGACACCTCAAAAGTGGTAGGATGACAAAATGTTTCTGTGGAGCCATCCACCTGCCTTCTTGCTCCCGTGCCCTCCCTTCACTGGGCGGGGTAGCGCAGACAGGGCTTGCTGAGCTGTGCGACAAAGGCCCATCTGGCCCTGAGGCCCAGGGGCAGGGATGTGGGGCTCAGCCAGAGGAGACAGGTGGGGCTCCTGCCATGTCCGCGCGGCCAGTCTGATTCCAGCAGCCTTGCGAGGGAGGGGCTGAAGCAGTCAGGGAAACTCACCTAAAGGGAGGTGGAGGCTGGTGAGAGCGGGGGAAGGAAGGGGGTGAGCTTGGCAAACAGCGAAGTGGGCCGGTTTGTGTGCACTTGGACGTGGGGCGTGTCCCTGGGGGACCCTCCCTTTTTCCTCATTTTCCTGGAGCCCAGCACCAGGCGCCTCCACAGGCAAAGGGCTGAGACAGGGGCCGTTACACAGAGGAGTTAAGGGTCTGCATGGCCAGCAGGAAGGATCCAAGCAGGACTCAGCTCCTCAGTCACCCCCTGGGGCTGGGGACGACCTGAGGATGAGGAGAACGTGTGTGTGTTTCCTTTCCTCTGAGATCAGGGCAGGGGGGGCCTGGACCACCTCCAGGTCTCCCCCTCCCCCAAGATGCCACAATTCTACTCACTCCTTCCGGGGGCCCTTTCCCCTCACAGAGCCCTTGGGGCAGCAAGGGGAGGGGCACGGCCCCCGAGGCCCCAGGACCACACGTGGAGGGGCCAGCAAGGCCATCTGACTCCCAGCCCAGGACCAGTGGTCTTCCATGCCCCCTGGAGAGTCAGATGTGAGGGTTCCCACCTGCCAGCTCCCTCAGAAGGGGAGGGCGGTGAGCCTGTGCCTCGAGGGCCTGCACTTTCTCACCTCCTATCTGCACATGGAGAAAATGAACTTGGAATGGGAGGCGCCCAGAATCCACTGTACAGATGAGGAAACTAGGTCTTGGAGAGCTCAAGTCATTTTCCCAGGATCCTACAGGCGGGCAGTGTCAGAGGTGGATTCAAACGCAGGTCTTGGTAGCTGCAGAGGCTGGGCCCTCGGTGACAGAGCCTGGACCCTGGCGGTGGCCTGCGCTCTCCTGGACCCAGAGAGCCCCGGCAGCGCCCAGCCTGCTCCCTACCCTGAACTGTGGGAGCAGCTCCGCCTTTTCCCAACCCCAGGCCTCCACATCTGAGCAAACCCTGTCCCTGTAGTTCCTGACAGCCTACAAGACTGTGGCTGACCTGGGCTTGGGGCACGCCTGGGCTCCGATAGGTGCCTCAGGGACCTAGCCCTGGGATTCTGGCCCTTGCTCGTTCGTCTCATTGGCAGGTCTCTCCTGCTGCTTCGGAGCCCTCAGCTCCCCCAAGCTCCCCAGGAGAGCAGCAACAGCCAGGCCACGCCTCCCAGAACACAAAATGCCCAACTCCACCAACAGGACAGCTGCCCAGAAGGCTGAGACCATGCTAAGCAGAGCTGGAGGCCGGTGACCAACAGCGCAGGCGTCCCAGCCAAGCCCTCTCTCCACCTGAGGGGAGGGCCGGGCTGAGTGGCGGTGACCCTGCAGACCCCTTGGCCTGGTGGCAGCAGGAGGACTGTCATCTCCAAGCCCCACCCTCCCTTGATTGACAACCTAGCCCCAGCCAAAGACAACCCAATTTGTTGCATCTTCCCGCACTTAAGAAAAGCGCTAGGACGCTATTACCAGGTTGGGCGGGCCCGGTTGGGGAGGGGTTTGTGGGTGAGCCCTGGGTCCCCCACCCGCTGCGGAGACGGATGAGGGTGGGCTTCCTCTCACGGGGTCAGGCATAGACCTGACTAAGGTGCCAGCTATTCAACGGAAAAGAACGGTGGCATTTCTAAACCAATTTGTGGTGCGCACTGTACAGTTCCTCAACCCCTTTCCTACAGTTTGTGAGGAGAAACCGGCAGACCTTTCTCTTCGTATCCAGCAAACTGAAACAACTCTCAATATTTTAGATGCAAAGATGACATCTATCCCAGGGCTAGACGATCTCACATTTGAAGTATCTCCTATAAGTGTCACCAGGATCACAAATGAGACACGTTCTGAAACCACTTCAGAGCAATCACACAACAGTTTACAAGACTCTGGACCACGGGAAAGTGAAGCGACACCAGAAAATATCTTAACTGTAGCAAGGATGTAAGATATGCCAGATATCTCAAAATGGTTCAAGGGGGTGTTCCAGGGATGGCAATAAGAAACAAAATGATATCGGAAGAACTAGACCCAGATCTTCCTGAGAGGCCAGATGCCCCAGTGCCTGATGTAGAAGGTGAAAAAAATACAGAAGGAAGTTCAGACAGCGAATCTTCTTTTAGTGACTAAGCTTAATCTTGATAACAATTACGTATACATATGTTGGTGCACATTTTCATTGTATGAGAAAGAGAGCCTGAACTTTAACTCTTAGTCATAAAAGCATCAAACGGCTACATTTCCACCACCAAGCTTCCTCTGTGAAAAATAAATAAATAAATAAAGCATTTATAATAAAAAAAAAAAAGAAAAGCACTAAAATCTTTAGCTGAGATATGTGTGCCTTGTGACTAGCGGCGACCTTCTACCAAGATGTGTGTGTGAGTGCATGTACCCCTTCTCCAAAATCACGTATATGCTCACCTCCCCCTGCCTCTTCCAAGCAATTCCTCAGAGCTCTCTGAGAGACTGTGTCCTGGGCTGTAGTCCTCGGTAACTAGGTGTTCTCTTGGAATTGATATTTCCATGAAGAGCACGCTTTGGCGACATGAAATAACCAGGAGAGAGCCTTAAATGAATTACGCTTCTCGACTGAAATAAAAATGCACCACGTGAGAGCAGGTGCCCGCGGTGAGGGGAGCTCACACCCCTCCCTGAATAGCTGGGCGAAGGGGAAGCACCAGCTCTGGATCAGAGGGGTCCCCACAGGTCTGTGCCAGGTCCCTCGGGCTTGTGCTGACTCACAGTGGCAGGGCCTGCCTCTCCACAGGCGAGACTGGCAAGTTCCTCGTCTTCACATCTCCTGCCTAGGAGACCCATCCTGCCTAAGAGCCAAATGGAGGAGGGAGAGAGGCCAGAAGCAGCCATTTTCCAGATGTCTGTACCTTGCAGGGGAAACAAACGCTGTCTTGCTGGACCTGCTGATGTGAGATGCAACGTGGCCAGTGGGGAGGTCATGGCCCTTGGGCTCAGGCAGCCCCCGCTGTGGATCCAGGCTCTCTCGAGCTCTGTGACCCTAGCCAGGCACTCAGCATCTCTGGGCCTCAGCTTCTTCACCTGACACATGAGGCTAATAACAACTGCCTCTCAGGGACAGTTTTATTTTTAGAGTCAAATGAGATCTCCAACATGATGGCCAAACCATGTGCCTCCATATGTCCATTACTTCATAAATCAATGACGAGGAAAATGCAGAGGGTCAGCTAGAGGTTTGGATAGTTGGAAATATACATTTCTACTTTTCCCCTCTCTTACCTCACCTTGGACCAGCTGACCTGGCCGTTTATACAGAACCCTCCTCTGGCCCAGGCATCTTTTCCAGGCTGTCTCCCAGAACTTTCTCTGTGTCATTCTCCGTGACCCTGCCTCTGTCTCCAGACACTTCCCACTCTTCCCTCTCCCCGCCTTTGGGACTGGACCCTCTCCAGTGCCCTGGGCTCATTTGCCCCACTCACATGTGAACTGCCCAGTTTGAAAGACCATGGCGAGGTCATCTCTGCCTTGAAACCAGGCGTGTGCCAGACCCCAAGGGAAGCTGTGTGGGATATGGGTGTTGGGCTGCACATCAGGAAGGGCAGCTCTGCTCCTCTGCCGCCCGCCTGCCTGGCCCTTCCCCGAAGCCCAAGTCCAGTTGGATGGCCCAGGAGCTCAGCTCCCAGCAGGCAGACCTGTGTTGCTGGGCATCCACAATGTGCTGGGAAGTTCAGTTCACTCAGAACTAAAGTTGGCCCTGGGGGTTCACAGCGGGTGTGCTCCTGGGCCGTATGGAGGCCAGGGTCTATCCTAAACCCTGTGATCAGTGTGCCTTGTATGGTAGTGAAGAGAGAGCTTCTCGGCACAGCTTTAATTGAGGAATTACAGGCTCCTGGAGGATGGAGTCAGGAGGCTCTGAAGACAGACCACCAGGAGGGTGAGGCTGGGAGAGGAAGCCTCCCCCAGGGTCACCCAACCTAGATCTCAGTCTCAGCTCTCCCTCCCACTCACTCATGACCTTAAGTTGGGCAAGCCCCTTAACTCCTCTGAGCCTCAGTTTGCCTGGGATTCTGTGAGGGTCGCACGAATACAATGCATGTGAAAGTCCCAACGCAGTGCTCGGCTCAGTAAAGACGAGCTGGAATCAAACCTCGTCCACTGTGATGAGGAGATCTGGGACCAGGACCCAGTGTTCTGATGCCTGAACTCTGACCCTCCTGCCCTCCCTCCTGTTCTAGAGGCTAAACCCAGGGTCCCTCCCTTTGGACCCAACAATGAGTCACTTTACACTTGGTCCCTCCCTTGGCCATGTGCCCCTCGCAGCATTCAAAGATGCCGGGATGCATCAGGGCACCGCTGCCCGGGATGACCGCAGCTCCACACCAGCTCCTTTCCCATCTCCATCCCTCCCTCGAGATTCCACATCCTTGGGACAACAGCTGAGGCATTTGCAGAGAGTTTCTAACGGCTGTTCGGGTCCCTCGGGGACCACTGAGCCTTCCCTATAATGACATTCATCAGTCTCTCTGACATCAGTACTGTTCTCAGGTTAATATGTTTAACTTAATGAGGCATTGTTTTCAGTTAGAAAACTCCTGAAGAAGCGTGTTTTCTCCTGAAGAACTAAGCTGATGAATAGATTAATACCAGGCTTGAACAAGCTGACCAAGAAAATGAATCTAACCGGCTTTGTTTTCTTCTTTAGTGATGGGCTGTGCTTAAATTAATTTGCGTAAAACTGCCCGTTTCTCAGGGGAAGAAACAGGAAGAAGACCCCACTTGGCTCTGTGATTTGTCCTCCATGTGCCTGTTGTTTCCCTCCCCCCACCCCCAGCCCCAGCTCCAAAGAGAGAAAAGAGCAAGGACCAGGACATGAAAGGAGGGAAGGAGAGGAGTGCCTGAAGTTCAGCAGCAGGAGGGGCCAGAGTGTGAAAGGGGAGCTCTCACGTGGCTACAGAGGCCACCAGCACAGTGGACACGGCAGGAGATGGCTGGCCCGTCTCTGTCATTGCCCGCTTCGTGGGGTTCACTGCTGTAGCCCCGGTGTACAGCACCTAGTGGGCACTCAGTAGATATTTGTCACATGATTGCAGTAGGTGCTCGAAACACATAGCTCTTACTGTAACAAGGAATCACGTGACCTCGAGAGGGAGCAGGTGCCCAGATACATCTGGTGGGTGAGCCAGATGACTCCTGACCCAAGGGTCAAGGATGACCCCAAAGGTCAGTTTCCTTTGATGATTTGACCCATCACTCTCCCCATGGGCACTTAGAGCCAGCCACGAAGTGCCAGCCAGCCAGGATGCACTTTCCTTCCTCCCAGGCTGAGGGCTGCCAGGCCACGCCAGTTCACTGCCTGGCCCCCTCCTAAACCAGAAAACAGAGAGGGGCTTAGCACCCTCTCTGCACCCATTGTGCTTGCTCAATGGCCAAAATTCACTCTGAGAGCAAGACCGTCCCTTTTTGTGGTGTCCATAGGCAGGGCTGGGATGGGATCTACAGGCAAGCAGAGCTGTGGAATCAGAGACCAGTTGGGCAGCTTGAACATAACCCAGGCAGGAGGCAATGGTGGGAGCATAGATAAGGCTCCACGTTGCAGGGCTGCAGTGAACGTTTGTCCAAAGCCCCCAGCACCACTCCTGGCACATAGTAGGCCCTCAGGAGATGGTAGCTATTATTAGTAGTCCATGACGGAAATGACAGAGCTGAAATATAATCGCTCAGCTGCCTGGCCTCGTGTCCCCTGGCCCAGGAGCCGTGTCCAGTCTCTTCAAGGAGATGAAAATGGAAAACTCAGGCTGCAAAGAGAATTTGCTAGTGATGAGTTGCAGAAAATTGGGTCTTTGCAGCAGTGGAGAAAGACCAGAGGGTGGGATTAGATAAGTGACAAACACCAAACTTTCACACGTTCCCCATGTGCTCACACGGCACAGACCCAGAACATTTTGAAGGAAGGTAACCTTTAAAGGCTATGTTCTCTTTCTCAATTTAAATGAAGTAAGTTTAGGCACTGAAGTGCATATATGGTGACTGAATTGTCCCAGGTCAAACCCTCTCCTCCTATAATATATCCTCCAGATGGGACTTGAACGAGATGTAAATACATCATGCGTGCTCTGTTCACAGGGGCAAGTGATCACACGCATTTCTTTTGGCTTGAGGCTGCTGGGCACCTTCCATCTGCAAATGTGGCTTTTAAGTGTGTCTGTTTGGGGGAGGAGTTCTAAAAAGCAAAGACAGACCCCCCGGAGCGAATCAGCCTCTGGCTTCTCAAAGGCAGCAGCTTCTGTTTGCCGGTTTTGTTCTCTGTGAATGTTTCTGGCAGAGAATTCAGAAGTGAGGTCAGAGGTCACCTCAAGCTGAGCAGAGGCCTGGGTGGGGCTTCGCACAGCTGACCGAGTGATCTGGAACCTTTTGCTTCCACTCTCTGGGCTCAGTTTCCCCAATGCATAAAACAGAGCCCTCAGGCCTGTTTGTGTCTAAGGATCCTTCTGAGTCGAACGTGACAATAAGTCCAAGTGACGGTGGGATGGAGGATGGTAAACAGGCAGGGAGTGGAGAGGTGGTGGGACTGGTGACCCTGCTGACGGGCTACCGTTGAAAGTCCTGCCTTGACCACTTCAGTCCGGGGCCAACTGCCAACCACCAGCCCCTGAGTTTCTCTGCCCAGGGGGTGTTTTTTGTTTGTTTGTTTGTTTTGTTTTGTTTTTGTTTTTGTTTTTGTTTTGCAGTATGCGGGCCTCTCACTGTTGTGGCCTCTCCCATTGCGGAGCACAGGCTCCGGAAGCGCAGGCTCAGCGGCCATGGCTCACGGGCCCAGCCGCTCTGCGGCATGTGGGATCTTCCCGGACCGGGGCACGAACCCGTGTCCCCTGCATCGGCAGGCGGATTCTCAACCACTGCGCCACCAGGGAAGCCCCCAGGGGGTGTTTTTTGATCACCAAATCCTACACCAGTACCCCGTGCGGCAGAACTTGCTTGTCCAGGCATTAATGCCCCAGCCCTGGGAAGAGCCTTCGAGCTCAGGCAACCAATGGCGAGGTAGCTGGTGTGTCAATACGCAGCCAGCTGTTCTGATGGGGGGCGCTTCCTTGTGCACGTGTGTGCAGCACTGCCTCCTGGTTTGAGCACAGGCTTTTTTGGAGGGCTTCCCTTCCCTGGCTCACTTCCCCTCCTCCCTCAAGTGTTTCTTTTCACCTCCCAACTTAATTGCAGTCACTGAAGCCTTAAGTTCTGCTAACACGGGACCCAAAACTAAGATGACAACTGAGAGAGAGAGAAGAGCACGGACAGGTTCCAGGGTGGGCGCTCATCCCAATGGTGTGTTCAATTACTGGGAGCTCTTTGAGCTGTAGATTTACGATGTGTATGCTTTCCTCTGTGTGTGTTTACATTTTACGATAATAATAATAATAACAGGGCCCTTTCTACTGAGATGCCGTGAATATGCTGGGGGGATGGCGGTGGCAGGGACATCCAATACACAGAGTACAGTAATAAAGTAGTGAATTTTGTCAAATGATGTGTGGATGAATGAATTTATTAGAAAACACATGAACTGTTGAGTGAATGAATGAACCAAAGAATCATGGAATAAATGCATGAACGAAGCGATGAATGTATGAGCACCATCAGGAGTGAGCGAATGAATGAACCAAGGAAAGAAAGGATGTAAGAAGAAATCCCTGGTGACCGTGTGAGGAGCTGGGTGCCCAAATGGACAATGGAAGGGCGGACGAGTGGATGAAAGGACACGCATGGGAGTAGAATGAATGAATAAAGCAACACATAAATGAGCATGTGAAGAAATCAGTGACAGACCAATCAATGAATGACAAATAACTGAATGAATGGACATAAAAGTCTAAGAAACACTAAGCAAATAAATAATTATATAAATGTTTAAGTGCATAAATGATTTGATATGTTCTGGCTGCACATGGGGGGGAAGTAATTTGTACAGCAAAAACCTCTCAAGTCTGAGACAGCGTCTCCACTCAGACACCTGGGGCCAAGATCTTAGAAAATCAGCATGTTCTCAGAGAAATTTCCAAAAGTGACTTCAGTTTGGATTTAATAGAAACATTTTTAAGCAAATATCTATGATGCAACGGGACTGGGCCACTCCCCAGAATAAACCCTGGGTTAAGAGGGAAGAGCTAGATGGAATTGACTGTATTGTTTTCACAATTAGGTCACAGATAATTACCTATTATGCAGCAAATCCCCAGCATGATTTTAATAATCACTATTTAAATAACACATTTCCACTATCTCCTTACAAATTAGCCTCTGGAGTTGTAATTACTGTCTACATGGGAAAGTTTGCTACGTGGCTTGGGAATGAGGAAGGGGGCTGGCATTGTCACCGCGATTGTCCCCTGAGACCCCGAGGCCAGGTGATTCTGGGGACGGAGCTCAGGTTTGGGGAGACCCGGGTCCAGGATGTCAAGCAAGTCCCTCCCCCCATCTGGGCCACCTCGGTCAGCTTCCCTGAGACGTGAAGATGGTCTCCAAATGCCCAAACTCCCCGGGGTTATCGGGGAGCTCTCACTCCAGACCCAGGTCAGGGTCAGAGTTAGTCACCCCGCAACTGTTTCCCCACAGCTCAGGCACATCCTCATCAAGGGGTAACGGGGTCTCCTCTGGACCTGCGTTTCTCCCCCACCTGACTGAGGGCGGGACCCATCTGGTCCTCAGCGCAAGCTCAGCTCCCAGCACAGGGCCCGCACACAGTAGGTGCTCAGCAAACGCTGGGGGAGGAACGCATGGATCTTGCTGCGCAGTGTGGGTTTGAGAAGCCACTTCAGTCCCTTTCAGAACCACGAGGTTTGATGGGCAGGCGGCCACTCACCACGTCCTCACGGAGCTTCTCACGGTGGCCCCGTCACTGACGCTCTCCCAGGTGTCACTCCTTCCCTGGGCTCCACCCGCGTCTGCGCGTCTCGGCCCCTCCCCCACTCCCTGTGCGCTGCCTCTAGTACCTGGTGGGCCTGAAAGTATGGAAACTGGCGCACAGAGTGAGAATCAATGGGTTTTGATGCCGGACTGGGGCTCTGCCCTCATCAAAGTGCGTGAGGGCTAACGTGTCTCCTGGTCCCCGCGGCTGACCCTGACCCGGCGCCGGCACTGATGAGAGGTCAGCATGTGGTCTGACCCCGCACAGGGATGGGGAGGAGACCTGTGAAGTTCTCTGTGGGCACCTGGATGGCGTGGAGGAGCTGGTTGGAGGATCCAGGTCCCTGACAGTGACCTGGATGCCGCCCCTGCTGTCCAGCGTGTGGATTGAATGCTGTGTATTTGCACCTGGGATTCTGGAATTTCTTCCTGCTTCCAGACGTCTGCTTCCCTAAAGAGTCCATCTCACTCAAACTGTCTCTTTCTGTCTAAGGTGTTGGAAACCGCACCTGACGAGGTCCTGCCTGCAGGTGTGATGGACAACCCCTCGTCCCCTTGTCTGTGTCTGACCCCCCTGACCATTTGGGTGACAGCCAACCCCTCCCCCAATCAGCCCTGATGGAACTGGCCACGGGGGCAGGAGGAGAAGAGCAGCCTAAGAGGGAGGCCGAGCCGATCACAAAGGCCTGAACTCCGTGGGGAGGAGTGCGGACTCCGTCCTATCAGGAACGAGGAGCAGGTGGGGAGAGCACAGCAGTGAGTTCCGTGCAGCTGAGCTGAGCAGCACCTTCATCCAGGGGGTCAGGAAGCTGGAGGGGATCCCTGGTCAGCCCAGGTAATCCGTGACCACAAGTTACCTTGGGGTATGTCACCTGTAGGACCCCCACCAGTTCCAGGACCTACCTGTCTCCCAGCTCAGCCGATAGTGTTGAGCACAGAGACCAAGCGACCATCTGGCCGGTCACCTTCATGGGCTCTGCCTGGCAGGGCTGTTCTGGCCGGACTCCTCCACGCCCCCTGCTCTCCCGCAGCAAGTCCACCCTCACAGGGGCAGCCCTAGCAGGTGCCCTGGGAACTGGACCAAGGGATCCCTGCTCACCTTTCCAGGATGCCAAGGATACCCCCAGGCCGCCTCTGGGTGGGGGGAACCACAGGTGGCCAGACAAGCAGCTGAGAATCCTCTTATATTTGCTACATTCTTCAGTTTGTTCTTTTTTTTTTTTTTTTTTTTTTTTTGCGGTACGCGGGCCTCTCACTGTTGTGGCCTCTCCCGTTGCGGAGCACAGGCTCCGGACGCACAGGCTCAGCGGCCATGGCTCACGGGCTTAGTTGCTCTGCGGCATGTGGGATCTTCCCGGACCAGGGCACGAACCCGTGTCCCCTGCATCGGCAGGCGGATTCTCAACCACTGCGCCACCAGGGAAGCCCCTTCAGTTTGTTCTTGATCATCACAAATTGCCCTTGGAGACAGAGGATGAAAGGAGAAATAGGCAACAGTGACTCCCATGAAATGAGATCAAGTTTCCTTCTACACAATTGAACATGGACATTTAAAACATCCTTGTCGGGCTTCCCTGGTGGCGCGGTGGTTGAGAATCTGCCTGCTAATGCAGGGGACACAGGTTCGAGCCCTGGTCTGAGAGGATCCCACATGCCGCGGAGCAACTAGGCCCGTGAGCCACAACTACTGAGCCTGTGCGTCTGGAGCCTGTGCTCCGCAACGGGAGAGGCCGCGACAGTGAGAGGCCCGCACACTGCGATGAAGTGTGGCCCCCACTTGCCACAACTAGAGAAAGCCCTCGCACAGAAACGAAGACCCAACACAGCAGAAATAAATTAATTAATTAATTAACTCCTACCCCCAACATCTTCTTTAAAAAAAAAAAAAAATCTTTGTCACATGATGCAATGACTCCTGTTAGGGAAGATTATTTGATAATGAAAGGACTGGAAGTTTCTGGATATTTAAGGAGCAAAGAACCAGGGGCTTCAAAGTCAGACAGACCGACCCAGATTTGAGTCTCAGCTCATCCACGTCCTCAAGCAGGTTTCACCACTTTCCAAACCCCATCTTGTAATTTCTTAAGTGGGAGATGGTGCCACTCTCTCAGGTATAAATGAAAGAACTTGGATACAAAAGCACAGCCCCTGGGACACTGCAAACATTCAAACCATGGTTGTTGCTGTTATCGACTAAGTGAAGAATAAAGATAAAGCAGAGGTCGTCTTGGGAGAGATGCTTCCTTCCTTTGTCCCTTTGGAAATCTCCTTGTTGGGCTGCTTAGCTAATTTGATAATCTCTTACTCTTCTGATAAAGTAAAGCTCGACTGCAGAAAGCTTTATCATCAAAGGAAAAAAGAAAAAACGAAGATGCTCACACTGCGATGTCCATAAAAATCCATTTCTTATGCAAGGTCCCTGGTTGCAAAGAGGCGAAAGGAAGCCCCTTGCCCCTGCCTGTGTCTCCTGCACTGAGGACAGGTTGGGCAGAGTCTCGTTGCATCCCTACAAGTGCTGCAGGGGGGCACCATCCTCCCATCCTGCAGATGAGGAAACCGAGGCTCAGAGAGGGGATGTCACTTCAAGGTCAAATGATGTCACCTTCCTACACCCCTGCCAGGTGAGACCCAGCTGGGACCAAATTCCCTGCTCCACGGAGCTGGCGTTATGCTGGGGGGCACACGCCATAGGGATGAAGTCGTAGTACGTGTCAAGCGGTGATCAGTGGGAAGGAGAAAAGTCAAGCTCAACGTCAGGCGGCCTTGTTTGTTCTAATGAAGCACCTGCCCATGTCCTGCAGCCTTGAGGCATCTCAGAGCTGCTTTCTGCTAGGGAGGCTTCTGGATGTGAAGAACATTCTTCTGGGAATAATGGGTGCATGGAGAAGGACCAAGGACCCTTCCTTCCTTCCTTCTCTCATTCACTCACTCGCCCATTGCCCAGACCGGCCCTCGTGTAAGTCTGTGGAACGAGGACCCCCAGGCCCCATCCGGGGGCTCACACTCCAGCTGGGGCCCTGATCCTATGAGTCAGATCAGACCAGAAGGTCGTGCTAACTCTGGCCTGTCTCAGCCCCTGGTCCCTTGTCTGTACGATGCAGGAGATAACAGCACTTATTGACCTGTCACCCACCCGTGTTGGGAATGTGCTGAGGGTTCACGTGCTTCATCTCTGCCCAGCCTCACAACCACCCTGTGCGCCCACAATGCACAAATTAGGAAACCGAGGCCCAGAGAGGTGACATCAACTGCACGGTCTGAGTCAACAAGTGGCTTCAGGGTTAGAGGACCCAAGTGTGTGTCCAGGCTCGGCCATTCCCCAGCTGTGTGACCTCAGCAAACCTCTCGCCACCGAGGCTGTGTCCTCACCAACAAAGCGGTGATGATGGTGGTACCTGCCTTGTGGGGCTGTTGGGAGGGGAAGTGAGATGGTGCTCGGGACACACATGGGACATGCCTGGCATAGAGCATCTATGATCACAGTGCTAGCTTCCTCCCCTGCGGTGCTCACTGCATTGATCCTCCCGGCAGCCCTTAGGTGGATGTGCGATCATAACCCTTAACAAAACATGCCGTGGTCTCCAGTTTGCTGGTGAGGAAAACAAGACTCAGCAGAGTGCAGTCATTAACTAAAATCACAAGATGACAGCTAGCAGAGTCGGATCCCTTCATCCTTCCTGTGCTTTCTACCCACCCCGATTTTCACCTTTGCTTCTTCCTTTGTTTTCTTTTGGACTCATTTGCTTCTGTCCATTGTATAGATCAAATATCCTTCATTACCTTTCTGCTTCTATTGGTTGCGAAAGTCTGCACCCTATTTCTCTCCATTTATTAACTATCTTAAAATGAAATGTGTACTTATTTAGATTTAATACAATTTAAAGCTAATCAACATCTCTGCCCTCCCTTTGAACAACACCAAGATCATCAAATACCTTAATTCTAATCTCCCATCTTAATGTTGGTTTTATCTAGTGCTATGATTCCACCTTCTTTTTCTACTTCTCCCAACTTAGTTCTTACTATTATTGTTGTTAGATTTATCCCAAGTACACAAATATTTCTACATGCTTTTCCTGCTTTCATCCTGTTCCTTCCTTTTAAGCTCAATGTCTTTCTTTCTGAAGTGATCTTTTATTCATTCTTTTAGGAAGATCTGGTAAATTCTCTCAGTTTTTAATCTGAAATATCTTTTTTTCTTTATCAATTTTGAGTGATTGTTTACCTAGAGCTAAAATTCTCCTTTGGTAGTTAGTTATTCCACTTGGCACCAAAAATAGTATTCCAGTGTTTTCTGGTCTCTATTATCACCATGGAGTAGTCAGATGTCTATCTGTCTTTCTCAACTGATCTCTTCTTTCTCTGGTTGCCTTTTATAAAATGTAAATTTGTTTTTAATGTATATCCAGGGGTCCCTCATGCTCCCTTCCATTCACTACCATTCCACCAGTTCTAACCAGTTCTAGCATTATAGATTCGTTTTTTCTGTTTCAGAACTTTTTATAAATGGAATTATATAGTATGGTCTCATTTGTGTCTGTTTTTTTTCTTTCTTCTCAGCATTATGTTTGTAGTTGTAGTTTATCAATTTACATTGATGTAGATACAGGTATAGATATAGGTATCAGTAGATCAAGAAGTAGATCTAGGTCTAGATATAAACATAGATTTTTTTCAAGGCCTTCTTAGGATTCATAGGGCTTCTTGAATCTGAAAATCATCTTTTCATAAATTCTGGAAAATTCTAGGTTCTTATTGATTTGATTTGATTATTTCCCGTTTTATTCCTTGTTTTCTTGTATTCTAGAACCCTATTTCATGTATGATGGATCATATTATTCCAGTCTAATATCTCTTAATCTCACTTTTATATTTTCCACCAATTTACTTTTCTGATCTATATTCTGGATAATTTCCTTTTGTATACATTCCTGTTTACTTATTTTCTTCCTAGCTTTGCCTCATCTGTTACTTTATTCATTCATTGAGCTTTTATTTCAAAGATTATATATTTCAGGGAAATATTTTCTTTTCCAATATGCCTGCCCCTTTTTTCATAGTATTTGATTCCATTCTTATGGTTTTATAATGACTGAATTTTTTAAGACCAGTTTTAGGTTCACAGCAAAAGTGAGAGGAAAGTAAAGATATTTCCCGTATCCCCTCTGCTCCACCCCACACACGTGTAGCCTCCTTTGTTATCAATGCCCCCCTCCTAGAGTGGTACCTTTGATGAACCTACAGTGACAAATAATAAACATCAAATTCCAGAGTTTACATTAGGGTTCTTAGTGTTGTACATTCTATGGGTTTGGACAAACATATAATCACAGGTATTCACTATTATAATAGCACACAAATATTTTCATTGCCCCCAAAGTCCTCTGTGAACCACCTATTTATCCCTCCCCCAGAATGATTTTGATTCTTTCCTTTACATCTTTATTTTAAACATACTTATCTTTTTATTATGTCCATTCTTCACTGGTCTTCGAATTTTGGTTTTTGAGCTCCTCTTCATTGGGGCCTTATCTGTGGGAACCCTGTACAGCCTGAGTAAAGGGTATGGCCCACTGAACTCTTCTGGATTGGCTACTTCAGATGCTCCAGAAGTATCATCAGCCTAGCACCAGTTATGGATTAGTTCCTTGGCTTCTAGGTTCAGAAATCAAACTTATGGGGTAAATTAGAACCCTCAGCCCAAGGGAGGTGCAGGTCTATTTACAAATTCCCCAGAGAACCCTTTGTTGTTGCTCGACCCAGGATCCAGACAGAGACAGACATGCTTCTCTGCAATGGAATTTCCTCCTAATGGAATTTTTTTCTAATACACTCTTTCACTGAGGGTATAGCTCTTCAAATGTCCCAGCTCTATATGGGGACCAAATAACCAAATCCTGGGCTCCCATGGGCACGAGGCCTTGTTTGCCCTGTGAGAATGTTATGCCTGAGCCCTCAAGTTACCAAGACTCACAGTCTCACTCCCACCCCCAGCATGGCAGCTGCTACCCCAGTTCATACACTTGCCACCCTGGTTGTCAGTTCCTCTCCACTCCATAGGGATGTCCCTGTCCTTTTTGCTATATTTGATCAAATGCTTCTAGGGTTCATAGAGGGAAGGTTTTCAGGGGAAGGAGTTAGAAGCCAGTCTCTGAGATGGGTCTGTCCCCTGCCCCACCCACCGTGGGCCCATCTGGACTGAGTTTGAGGATCCCATGTGGTATCAGGAGCAGGGGTCCAGGAGGCAGGTGGGTTTATAAATCAGGGCTCAACCAATGGGGCTGAATGTAGACACAAATTTGGAGTACAGCAGATGTGTTCATTAACATCTTTGGGAACATGCCGGTATCCACATGGATGTGTTTGTGTGTCTGTTCCTTTGCCCATGCACCTGGGTAGTGCCCAGAGCTTCTGTATCTGAGGCCTGAATCAGTGACAAATATGAGTGCAAACTCACAGGGCACCACACCCTGCTGCCTTTAGGGAAGAAATGATCTGGATTCACATGAGCCCAACATGGAAAGGAGGTCTCCTGGGGCTATATCAATACCTGGGTCTCCATTTGGGCTCTGGTGCTTTCTAGATGTGTTCCTTTAGGTAAGTCAGTTCTCTTCCCTAAGTCTCAGCTAGAAAATAGAGATAATGAAGCCCACCTGGCAGGGTGCCCTGAAGACTGAGACAACATGGGCAGGTGCGCCAAGCTGAGCACACAGTGATGCTCAGGAGAAGGCCAGGAGCCTCTGCTCTGTGCTCAGTCAGGGCAGACAGATCTGGGTTCAAGGTGTCATCAAGAAGGAAATGTTTGGGCTTCCCTGGTGGCGCAGTGGTTGGGAGTCCGCCTGCCAATGCAGGGGACGCGGGTTCGTGCCCTGGTCCGGGAAGATCCCATGTATCGCAGAGCCATGGCCGCTAAGCCTGCGTGTCCGGAGCCTGTGCTCTGCAACAGGAGAGGCCGCAACAGTGAGAGGCCCATGTACCACAAAAAAAAAAAAAAAAAAGAGAGAGAGAAGGAAATGTTTGAGTTGGTCCTCAGAACATTCATTCCACCAGGTGGGAAGTGAGGGAAGACTTTCTATGTAGAGAAACCAGTAAATGCAAAGGCTGGAGATGGTATAGGTGTGGAATGTTCTGGGACAGTGCAGTGGGTGGTTCTGTGTAGCTGGTGTGATGGGGGAGGGGGAGGGGGACTGTAAGTTCTGGGGACACCTAGACTCAGGGGATGGAAATGGGGACAAAAATGTTCCAACATGTCTTGTTTGGCCAGAGCCGAGTTTGGGTCTGAGAACTGGGGCTTTCGTGACAGCAGTCAGCAGAAAATGGACATGCCTGTCCTCAGAGGACTCAGACCTTCAAGACCCAGGAAGCAACTCCTAAGCCTACACTCAGCATCACAGGTCCCTTTCAGTGTCCTTCATAAATGGATGTTGGAGGTCTGGACAGAGTCCCATAGGGATACAGCTCTGATTAAAGGGCCAGAGCCAACTGACCCATGGGTTGGAGGAAAGAAGTTTGCCTAGTATATCAGTATACTGTTGATATTATTATAATGTTATTTATATGATTAATTGATACTAATAGCAGTATTTTGTTGATATTATTATTAGTAATATTATTAATAATAATTAATAAGCATTTTAGCTAACATGCATTGAGGGCTTACTTTGTGCCAGGAACTAAGCTAAGTGCTGTGTGTGTGTGTGTGTGTGTGTGTGTGTGTGTGTGTGTGTGTGTGTGTGTGTATCAGTTTTTTCATCCTCAAAAGCCCTCCTAAGGAGAGTACTAGTATTACCCTCGTTATACAGATGAGGAAACTGAGGCACAGAGCCGTTGAGTTCACTAGAGAAAGAGTTGGATGTAGGGTGGGGTGGCACAGACTTGGGGGGTCAGGCAGGTCAGAGTTCACATCCCCATCTGGCCCCTCACCAAGCTGTGTGGCCTTGAGCAAGTGACTCCACCTTTCTGAGCCTCAGTTTCCTCCTCTGTCAAATGCAGGATGGGCTAGGGCCCCTGCAGGACCCAAGGTCTGGCAAGGGCTGCAGAGATGAGAGTCCCCCCCACAAAGCTGCAGTCGGTGCCAAGTCCCTGCTCTGCTTCCAGGCACCTTCAGGGCTGGGGACACCTATAGGAGAGGGCAGTCCCTTAGTGAGAGAGTGGCTGCCTCCGCCACATTCTGGGAATTGCCAGGAGTCTGTGGAGCCCAGAAATCCCAGGGATATGAAATAGTAATGTCACTTCTGGGGTCCAAATCGCAGCTGGTAGGGAGCAGCGGATGCTCAGCCCTAATTCTGCATCCATCCACAGAGGGGCTGAGCTCTGTAGATGAGACTGGACTCCCCAGCGCAAGGATCGCTTTCATTACTTCGTAATGATAAACATGCTGAAATTATATTGTCAGCAGTTAATTATCACTTGTTAAACAAGTGTGTTCCCAGATTGCACGCTTAATTTTCATAACGGTTTGCAAAAATTCCTTTCTGTTATTTATGAGGGCTCTCCAAGAGAGACATTCATTGTTAGAAATGAAGTTTTTTGCAATGCAGATTTTAAAAATAAACAGGTTTCCTTGGCATTGAGTCAGGGCTCCTTGTGTGAAACAGAAAACACTGTCTAGTTTAAGCAAAAGAAAAAGGGGGAAGGGGGAGGGGACTGGCTCCTGGGGGTCCTGCAGACCTTAGTGAACTCGGATCTGACTCAGGCCTGGAACAAGGACACCCGGCGGCCCTGTCCATCCCCTCTTCTGGTGGGTTTCATCCTCGCTCCTCTGCTCTTCTGTCTCATGCTTCCTTCTGCAGCCAAGTTTTCTCAGCTTCTTATTCACCTGCACACATGGCCCTCCTGCCTTTCTTGGACATCACGCACCCTTGTATCTGAGCCCAGCAAAGTGATGGGCCAGAACCAGCTCACTGGTACCCTGGAAAAATCTTTAGTGTTGAAGATGCATGTCTGTCTCCAGAGCCAAGTCCTGCCTTGCACAGTTACTATGTGTCAAAGGTCATTATAGGAGTAGATAGTGACAGTGCCAGCTACACAAGGAAGTGTAGCTGCCATTGTTGTTTCTGGGGTGTGGTTGTTATGGCAATTACAGCAGCAGCAGCAGCAGTAACAATAATATACCGTCCCCTGAACAGAGTTGGAGCCCCCTGTACTGGGGAGACAGGTATGGATGACAAGTGTCACTGGTCAGACCCTCACCGGGTGGCCAAGAGAACCGGAGCAGGTGCTGTGGGACCTCAGCCCTGAGCCATGAGCCCCGACTTCCTTGACTGTAAGAAGGGATTGTTGAAAGGATCAACTGAGGTCACCAGCACACAATAGTTGCTCAATAAATGCCCATTTGCTTTCCTGCACAGTGTCTGGTAAATGCCCAGTGAATGGAGGGGCTTTGGGACAAGTCCACAGGAAGCCAGCCCAGAGTACTAAATCATGCTTTTAAAGCTCCCTCTAGCGGCCGTGTGGAGAATGGGTGGTCGAAGGGGAGAGAGTGGAAGCCCCAGGCCAAGGATGGAGGCTGCTGCAGGGGTGCTGGTGAGCAGTGATGGCGGCCTCGCCTGGATGTGGCGGAGAAGCAGTGGGTAGGGAAGAAATATTGATAGGATATTGGTATCAATAATATCAGTGATATTTGGGAGGTAGACGTGTTGGGAGACAAAATGTTTACAAATGCAGCCAGTGCCGCAGTCAGCCCAGGGCAAGAGACTCCTTCTCGTAACCTGACCACCAGGGGGCGCCTCTTCCCTGCTCCCAAGAAGGCTCACCGGGCCTAGCTCCCACCAGCACCATCCCTCCAGCTACCTGTGCAGCTGCAGGAACACTGCTCTGGGTCTCCCCGCGTGTAGCGGCTGCATCCTGGGAAAAGGACAGAGAGGTCTGGGGTCCCTGGTGACTGGTGATGAGGAAGCCATTGAGGTTGGATGAGCCGACCTGAGAGGGGAGAACAGGGGGTGGAGAGCTGTCAGGGCGTGTCCTGGTCTCCTGGGGTTCGTGCAACCCAAATACTGAGCATCTCAGAGCTCAGAATGGGAAGAAGAGATGCAAATGGAATCTCACTGAGGATCCATTTCTCCCCAGGACTTAGCAAGACCCTCAGTGCTGGCAGTGGCCTGGTGAGGTCACCTCACACACCACTCAGCATCCATGCTCTTTCTGGAAGGTCCCAGAGCAGCACCACACCTGCATGAGAGCCGTGTCAGAAGCACTGAGAGCCCCATTCTGGATCCTGACAAGTCAGCTGGGAGCCCCGGCCCCAGCCCTCGGCATCTGTGTGACGCCGGGCAGTTCCTGAGCCAGGCCTGTGACCTCCTGTGCGAATAGGGGTGTCCCTAGAAGCCGCTCCATAGAGCTGCGTGACAAATAAGGGACAACATATCATTGAGGACAGCGTCTTACACAGGGAGCAGAGCCAGCGCTCAGGGCACTCACTTCCTCAGCAAATGTCCACCAGAGGCCACCTGGGGGGCCCTGTCTCGGCAACAGGGAGAAGCTCGGGTTCTAGAAAGAGGAGACACCGCAGCGTTAACGGTGAACTGCAGTGTGGAAGCCAACGGTGAGAGCCGGGAGTAAAAGGCAGCGGGGAGGGGGTGGATGGTGTTGGAGGTCACATTTGTAAACAGGGGCGTCAGGGAAGACCTGCCAGAGCAGGTGACACTGGCACAAAGACCTGAAGGAGGACGGGGAGGGAACGGGTAGACACGGGAAGAAGATCCAGCCAGAGGGAAGGGCAAGGGCCAGGCCTTGAGGAGGACCAGGCCCAGGGCTCCTGGTCCAGGAAGGATGGAGGGAAGTGAGTGAGGGAGATGGGCTGGGGGGATGGAGAGGAGATGCAGGGCCCGAGGCCACTGTCAGCATGGACTATGTCCCCACCCCACCCCACCCCACCCCGCCCCGGTGGTGGAGCAGAGCAGGGGTGGCCCCGCCCCGAGTCTCACAGGGTCACCCGGCTCTGCCTGGAGAGTGACGGGAGCAGGGCCAGGGCAGAGGCAGGGACCAGGCAGGAGGCCACTGCACCGGTGCAGGCGTGATGCTGGTGGGCCAGGGTGAAAGGCTGAGCAGCAGGGGAAGATCCCAGATGTGGAGTCAACGCTAAGGCCGAGCTAACGGGAGCTGAGGATGTCTCTCCATAACTATTAAGCATTACTGACTCTTAAGACTTCATACTCTTTCACCCAGCATCCCCTTAGAGGAGAAAGACTCAAGAATGAATTCTGTGGCAGTCTTATTTATGAGCTAAATAATTGGAGTCATCCAAAATGTTTAAATGGGAGTTTAGTTAAATAAATTATGGGACATTAATTAAATGAACTACAGTTGACCCCTGAACAGCGTGGTGGCTAATCCATGTATAGCTTACAGTCTGGGCCTCTGTATCCTCGGTTCCTCAGCATCCGCAGATTCAACCAACAGTGGACCCTGTAGAACCGTAGTATTTACTATCAAAAATTATCCGTGTATAAGTGGACCCGCACAATTTAAACCAATGTTGTTCAGGAATCAACTGTATTTCCAAAAATACATAATAAAATGGAAAACTGGTCAGATCAGAGTTACAGGTAAGAAAGACCCAAATCTATATGCGCAGCATGTGGAGGACACAGCTGGGGTTCATCAGCACCCAGTCCTCCTCAGCCCCACCCCACCCCCAGGGGAACAGCACATCCCGTGGCTTTCACATCAGGCCTGACCGTGAGACTTGCTTTGGCCAAGTAGATGTGAATAGAGGTGAATAGAGGTAGGGTGTATTGTTTCCAGGAGGGAACATTTCACACCCAGGGTTCAAATTTCCATCCCTTCTCCCTCCTAAAGTGGCCATGGAGGCACACGTGGGAATGCCAGCATCCTAAGACCATGGTGCTTCCATAAGTCTGAATCCCTGGGGGTCTGCAATGAGCATATCCCTCCCCACTGACCTCAGTGGACATGTGACACAAGCTTTATTGTTTCAGGAGGGGGAGGAGGTTATCAGCCCCCACCCCTGGCTCATCTGGACAGTCTGTAAGCCCTAAGTTTTCATGTGTTGCCTCGACCTCTTTGACCTTCACAGGACCTCAAAGGCCCACTCAGAGTTCCACTTCTCCTGCCAGATATTCCCCCACTAACAGAAAAGCTCCCCCCGATCCAGCTAGTTCCCCTATCAGCTGGAGCAGCCCGTGCTCCATCAGGTCCTCGCCTAATAGGCTTCAGCCGCCAGCCAGGGTGGAGTTATTCGATCAAACCAATCACATCCTCCCCAGGAACCAGGAGGCACCTCACCCTCTTGCTGCTACAAAGCCTGCCTCCCACCGCACCTGCTGGTTCACTCTGCTCCCAAGTGCAAGCCTAGTGCGGCCCCGCGTGGCAGGCAGCATCCTCCTCCCCTAGGCTGCAAGTATGGGTGACTAAGAAACTGCTGTCCGGGGACAGGTGTTGTGGGTTAAGCCATGTCATTCTGCTTAGGATGGAGGCTCCCTCCCTCACTGATGGTGGGAATAGGAAGTGATCAGAACACAGTCACACCAATGGGAAATCGATTATGAAAATATGTACTTATATAGAAATAGGAAAAGAATGAGGAAAAGCATCAGCTACTGTCTTTGGAGGTGAGATGCCAGTGCTTTACATACATTTTGCACGTTCTCGGTGTTTTACAGTAAGTATGAGTTATAGCAAAAGAAAACTCAATGTTATTATCAAGAGTGCTGGGCGCTGGCAAGGTCATCCCCATCCCAGGCTGCATCTCAGGCTCTGGGCGCACCGAGCATCTGTCCTGCCCAATTAGTCCTTTATTACAGATCGTTTTGTTCTCTAATTGTCCTCCCTGCATAATTTAGCAGGTCATCTACTGTCTTGTTCTCAAACGTTTAATTTAGTGTCTCTTGGCCTCAGTTTCTCATCTCTGAATGCAGTGGTGGCAGAAAGGGAGATCTTTAGAGGCCCTCAATGCCAGCACTCCCTCAGGGCCTGGAATAATAAGAGCTGACTCTGTGCCAGGCCTGGCGCTCAGCCCTTCATGTGCATGAGTTCACTTAATCGTCTAACAATCCTATGAAAGAGGCACTGTTGCTATCCCCCCATTTTACAGATGAACATACTGAAGCACAGAGAGGTTTAGAAACTCATCCAAGGTCACACAGCTCAGAAGTACCAGAGTTGGGCCTTGAACTGCAGCAATCTGCTCCCCAGTCCCTGCTCTTCCTGCTCTATTGAGTGTTGGCCTTTACTGCGCCGAGGGCTTGATGCCCAATGTCAAGATCAAGGCCTTTGCCCCTGCAGGGGCCCAGGTGCCACAGACAGCACTGCTCCAGAGGGGCAGTGTCAGTTTGTGACTGTGGCTAGCCCTGTCCGCCAAGTAGAGACTGTCGGGCACAGCCGGGGTGGCTGGCAGCCACCTCAGCTCCAGAAACTCACTGTTAGTCCTAAATCCTGTGGAAGTTTATGGCCCAGCATAATTGTTCTAATTACCAGTGTCATGGCTAATACCATTATGTGACAGCCATAAACTCAGAAAGTCTGAAGTGGGCCCTGGAGAAGGGAGCAGCTAAAGATGGTTTGGATGGGATTCGAAGGGAAGCAGGAGGGCTCAGGCTGGGGGGACTGGCTGTGTGTTCTGGGGACAGAGTGTCTTTTCATACTTTCACTGAAAGTTACACTCACAGAAGATTAGAATCCGAGCATGTTAAGCAAAGTTGGATAATGAAAGGTTACAATCATTGGCATCATCAATGCAGAGCTTAAGGTAAATGTCACAATCATAATCTAAGGGATACAGAACAGGACATTTTGATGGAACACTTCTGGACCTTCAGGACATTAGTATCACAGGACATTAGAAACAGCATGGTGGAGACTGGTTCAAGAAACATCTCAAATAAACAATTTAATCTTATACCTAAAGGAACCAGAGAAAGAAGAACAACAAAACCCAAAGATAATAGAAGGAAAGAAATCGTAAAGATCAGAGCAGAAATAAATGAAATAGAAACTAAGAAACAATAGCAAAGATCAATAAAACTAAAAGCTGATTTTTGAGAAGATAAACAAAATTCATAAACCTTTAGCCAGACTTATCAAGAAAGTTCACAAATCAATAAAATTAGAAATGAAAAAAGGAGAAGTTACAATGGACACCGCAGAAATACAAAGCATCATAAGAGACTACTACAAGCAACTCTATGCCAATAAAATGGATCACCTGGAAGAAATGGACAAATTCTTAGAAAGGTATAACCTTCCAAGACTGAACCAGGAAAAAATAGAAAATAAGAACAGACCAATCACAAGTAATGAATTTGAAACTGTGATTTAAAATCTTCCAACAAACAAAAGTCCAGGACCAGGTGGCTTCGCAGGTGAATTCTATCAAACATTTAGAGAAGAGCTAACACCCATCCTTCTCAAACTCTTCCAAAAAATTGCAGAGGAAGGAACACTCTCAGACTCATTCTATGAGGCCACCATCATCCTGATACCAAAACCAGACAAAGATACTAAAAAAAAAGAAAATTACAGACCAATATCACTCATGAATATAGATGCAAAAATCTTCAACAAAATACTAGCAAACAGAGTCCAACAACACATTAAAAGGATCATACACCGTGATCAAGTGGGATTTATCCCAGGGATGCAAGCATTCTTCAATATATACAAATTAATCAATGTGATACACCACATTAACAAATTGAAGAATAAAAACCATATGATCATCTCAACAGATGCAGGAAAATCTTCTGACAAAACTCAACACCCATTTATGATAAAAACTCTCCAGAAAGTGGGCCTAGAGGGAACCTACCTCAACATAATAAAGGCTATATACAACAAACACACAGCACACATCATTCTCAGTGGTGAAAAACTGAAAGCATTTCCTCTAAGATCAGGAACAAGACAAGGATGCCCACTCTCACCACTATTATTCAACATAGTTTTGGAAGTCCTAGCCAGGGCAATCAGAGAAGAAAAAGAAATAAAAGGAATAGATATTGGAAAAGAAGAAGTAAAACTGTCACTCTCTGCAGATGACATGATACTATACATAGAGGATCCTAAAGATGCCACCAGAAAACTACTAGAACTCATCAATGAATTTGGTAAAGTTGCAGGATACAAAATTAATGCAAAGAAATCTCTTGCATTCCTATACACTAATGATGAAAGTCTGAAAAGAAATTAAGGAAACACTCCCATTTACCACTGCAGCAAAAAGAATAAAAAACCTAGGAATAAACCTACCTAGGGAGGCAAAAGACCTGTATGCAGAATAGTACAAGACACTGATGAAAGAAATTAAAGATGATACAAACAGATGGAGAAATATACCATGTTCTTGGATTGGAACAATCAATATTGTGAAAATGACTATACTACCCAAAGCAATCTACAGATTCAATGCAATCCCTATCAAATTACCAATGGCATTTTTTACAGATATAGAAAAAAAAAATCTTAAAATTTGTATGGAGACACAAAAGACCCCAAATAGGCAAAGCAGTCTTGTGGGAAAAAAACGGAGCTGGAGGAATCAGACTCCCTGACTTCAGACTATACTACAAAGCTACAGTAATCAAGACAATATGGTACTGGCACAAAAACAGAAACATAGATCAATGGAACAAAATAGAAAGCCCAGAGATAAACCCACACACCTATGGTCAACTAATCTATGACAAAGGAGGCAAGGATATACAATGGAGAAAAGACAGTCTCTTCAATAAGTGGTGCTGGGAAAACTGGACAGCTACATGTAAAAGAATGAAATTAGAACAGTCCCTAACACCATACACAAAAATGAACTCAAAATGGATTAGAGACCTAAATGTAAGACCGGACGCTATAAAACTCTTGAGGAAAACATAGGAAGAACACTGTTTGACATAAATCACAGCAAGATCTTTTTTGATCCACCTCCTAGAGTAATGGAAATAAAAACAAAAATAAACAAATGGGACCTAATGAAACTTAAAAGCTTGTGCATAGCAAAGGAAACCATAAACAAGACAAAAAGACAACCCTCAGAATGGGAGAAAATATTTGCAAATGAATCAACAGACAAAGGATTAATCTCCAAAATATATAAACAGCTCATGCAGCTCAATATTAAAGAAACAAGCAACCCAATCCAAAAATGGGCAGAAGACCTAAATAGACATTTCTCCAAAGAAGACATACAGATGGCCAAGAAGCACATGAAAAGCTGCCAACATCACTAATTATTAGAGAAATGCAAATCAAAACTACAATGAGGTATCACCTCACACCAGTTAGAATGGGCATCATCAAAAAATCTACAAACAACGAATGCTTGAGAGGGTGTGGAGAAAAGGGAACCCTCTTACACTGTTGGTGGGAATGTAAATTGATACAGTCACTATGGAGAACAGTATGGAGGTTCCTTGGAAAAGTAAAAATAGAATTGCCATATGACCCAGCAATCCTACTACTGGGCATATACCCAGAGAAAACCATAATTCAAAAAGACACATGTGGTATTTGTTTTTCTCCTTCTGACTTACTTCACTCTGTATGACAGACTCCAGGTCTATCCACCTCATTACAAATAACTCAGTTTCATTTCTTTTTATGGCTGAGTAATATTCCATTGTATATATGTGCCACATCTTCTTTATCCATTCATCTGTTGATGGACACTTAGGTTGCTTCCATGTCCTGGCTATTGTAAATAGAGCTGCAATGAACATTTTGGTACATGGCTCTTTTTGAATTATGGTTTTCTCAGGGTATATGCCCAGTAGTGGGATTGTGGGGTCGTATGGTAGTTCTATTTGTAGTTTTTTAAGGAGCACAGGGAGATCAGCTCAGTGCTTTGTGACCACCTAGAGGGGTGGGATAGGGAGGGTGAGAGGGAGGGAGATGCAAGAGGGACAATATGGGAACATATGTATATGTATAACTGATTCACTTTGTTGTAAAGCAGAAACTAACACACAATTGTAAAACAGTTATACTCCAATAAAGATGTTTAAAAAAAAAAAAGACACATGCACCCCAATGTTCATTGCTATTTGCAATAGCCAGGTCATGGAAGCAACCCAAGTGCCCATCTACCGATGAATGGATAAAGAAGATGTGGTACATATATACAATGGAATATTACTCAGCCATAAAAAGGAACGAAATTGGGTCATTTGTAGAGACGTGGTTGGACCTAGAGACTGTCATACAGAGTGAAGTAAGTCAGAAAGAGAAAAACAAATATCATATATTAACGCATATATGTGGAATCTAGAAAAACGGTACAGGTGAACGGGTTTGCAAGGCAGAAATAGAGACACAGATGCAGAGAACAAATATATGGACACAAAGGGGGGAAATAGAAGGGGAGGTAATGGGATGAATTGGGAGACTGGGATTGACATATGTACGCCGATATGTATGAAACAGATAACTGATAAGAACCTACTGTATAAAAAATAAATAAGTAAAAAGCATGGCAGCCTCTGGAGCACTGAGAGGAGGAAGCAGTGTGAGATGAGGGCTAGGGAAGAGACTCAGATTTACTCTCACCTCTGCTGCTTATTAGCACTGGGACCACTCATTCACGGCATCTAGAAAGCAGGGAGACTGGAGGCTTCCTTCATGGAGTCAGTGGGTCCTAAATGGTGTGATGGGTGAATAGTGCAGAGCACAACGCCGTGCACCTCGTTGTAACTGAGAGATGTGGCTGCAGATATAGATAGATGATGGATGCTGGATGATAGATAGATGATGAGTAGATAGATAGATAGATGATAGACAGACATAAAGTCAAGGCTAGAAGGGCTCTTCTGAAACCTGCAGACCTCTTACTTCTCATTGGAACCACCTGAGGCCTCTAGAGCACCCTCCATGCAGGCCCCCGCCCGCAGGGCTGGTCGGGTTTGTCCCTGCTCATCGTCAGCAGCAGCAATGGGCTTGACTCAGAGTCAGAGCACAATAAATATTCTTGAATAGATGAACCAATGCATAGATGGTGAAGCTTAAGAGGCTGAGACAGCGGCTGCTATGGCCTTGGATGAAGAGATGGGAGTTGAAATCCTCGCCCTAGGAGCCCGGGCGCCTCCGTTTCACTACTATGACGTCGGGGTGGGGCAGGGGTAGCGCCAGACTCAGGGAAGACTGTGGATCCGAAGAGAGCTGCACAGGCCTGGCCCAGGGGTTCTGGGGGCACCTCCTGTTTTATATCCGCCCATCCACGTTCGTCCGCTGTTCAGCCAGGAACTTCCACGTGGGGCGGGGGGCCATGAGGTGAGGCCCAGGCCTGGGGCCCTGAGCGCTGGCATCAGCAAAAGGCGCTAGAACTTTTCTGGCAGGCGTTAGGTAGCCTTTGGATGTCTCTGCACAGGGCAGGGCCGGGAGACCTGAGCCTGCTGTTCGGGGCATCGGTTCCTGAGCCTCGGACCTCCCGTTAGACAGTCAGCCGGCGGACCCCATCCCGGGCCCCTGAGACCATCTCGGGTCAACGTTTGAGAACTCTCTCCAGTGAGACAGAGCTGCCACGCCCTGCCCCTCCCTCTTTGGGGACCCCAGCCCCCTAAAACAGGGGTCTCTGCCCAGAGCCGGGTGTTGGGGCCTTCACTGCCTCCCCCTCACTCCTCCCTGGGGCAGCCGGATTTCCCCCCCTCCCTCTGCAGCCTGTGCACCGGGCCCGCCTGTCTGCCCCTCCCCCACGCCACCGAGCCTCTCCATCCTCACTCAGCTTGTCTGGCTCAGGCGCCCCAAGTCCCCAAGGCCTTCACGCGTGCTGTTCCCTCTGCTCCTGGGGATGGCCTCTGCCCCTCCCCTGAGTCCCCAGCTCCCCCTCCAGACCCGCCTACAGCCGTGACCTCCAGAAGAAGCCACCTGAGCACCGGGCCTGGGTGGGTGCTGAACGTTCCCTCCAGAGTCACGATCCCATTTGCAATGTTGATGTGATCATGGGACCCTTTGGTCCCTGGCCCTGCACAAGAGCTTCCCAGCCCTGGGGCCCCCGCACAGCTGGCAGAGAGCAGGGCTCCGGCATTGCACGCTGGTGAAGGAATGAGTGAACGAAGGAGGGCAGAGCTGAAGGCTCACTCAGGGCCAGCTGGGACACGTAGGCCCATGGGGGGCCAGAGGAGACACGGCGCTTAGGGCCCCCAGGATGGAGGAAGGTGCTCTGATGGGGGGCAGCAGGGCAGACCAGGGTCACCGTCTGGAAGGATTCAGGTGGAGGCTGGACACAGCCTGCCCTCCTGCCCTGGCTGCCCCACCCAGAGCCCCTGGGCGCCGGACGCGGGCCCTGGGCAGCCAGAGGCCTGAATACTCACAGAGCCTGGGGGCAGGAGTCCCAGGAGGGGCACAAGGAAGGAACTGGGAGTCCCCTGAGACCTCACAGAAGGGCCCAGTTCCGGGCAGATCATGGTCTTTGAACCCAAAGCCCCAGCTGGGTTCGAATTCTGCCCCTGAGCCTCCTGGATGCGGCAACTTCAGCAAGTCCCATCCCTCTCTGAGCTGTACTCTCCCCATGCACCAAGAGGGCCACTGATTCCCCCCTGCACCCTGCAGATCAGGATGAAGGTTAAGAAAGCCATACCTGCGATGTGCTTTTTTAAAGGACAGAGTGTCACTCAGCGCCCCAGAGCACCACAGTCCTGCACCCTCTGAGCCTTTGACCATGCTGTGCCCTCTGCCAGGCATACGCTTCCCCATTCTCTTGTCAGGAGCCCCTCCTCTTCCCTCCGGACTGAGGTTAGTGTCTCCATCTCTGTGACTACTTCCCCACCTCCGGGCCTTCCAGCTGTGCTGCACGCTGGCTGTTCAAGCCAACAGCTGTTATTAAGCACCCAGTGCACGTCGGGCCCTCAGCGTAGGGATGCTCGGGCCCGGTCCCAGCTCCATCACTTTGAAACCATGGAGACGAGGGGCAAGTGCCTCTGCCCTCTGTTTCTGTTTACTTGTCTGTAAAACAGAGCGATGATAACAGCACCCACCGCACAGCAGGGCTGAGGTGGTGAAACAAAGTCACCTGCATCTACAACCAAGTAAGTGCCCCATCAACGCAGCTCTGCACGTGTATATTCAACGGGACATTTTGGTTGCAAATGACAGCTCAGACTGAAGCAGAAGAAGGAAAGTGTTAGCTCAACTCCCTGGGCGATGCAAGATTGCAGGACGGAGAGGGTATCAGATCTCCCACCTCTCCTTCCCCTCCCCCCTTCTTTCCAGCGCTGATTCTATGATTCTCTCCATGAATCAGCCTCATTTCTCTCTTCTAAAGAGCAATGGGGTTAGGTGGGTGGGAAGCGAGAAGGACCCAGCCATCTCTCCATCTATTGATCCCAAAAGGAAGAGGAAGCAGCCTCTGTCTGCACCTAAGTGTAAAATCCCCGGAAGAATTCTGTCTGGGCTTGACCCCCAAGGTGCCCACCTCTACCAATCACTGAGGTCCAGGGTGGGGACACCACAGTGAGTGGCTGCAGGAGAAGCGGCTAGAGTCGGGGTACAGTTCAACAGAAGAAAGGAGATTTGGGGTAGGAAGGAACAACAGACGCCCCCATATGTGGCCCTGCTCCTTCCAGCTCACAGAGGGGAGACAACCAAGGTCCCCCACAGGGCTGGGCTGCAGTTTCATTTCACACTCAGTGCCCGAGCTTGCATCACGGTGCTGGCCAGGAGCTTTGTGTGCAGTTATTAAATGCGATGTGCTGTAGGTGGATAATTGTCAGAATGGTTTTGCATATTTTGATAAATCTATAAATACGGATTGTAATTATCCACCATTAACATATGCTTATGTTCTGCATAAGTGTACATTGTTTCCTCAAGGATGCAAGTTGCCAATTTACGACCAAGATACAGGGACCCTAGCCTGATGGTCATGTGTCCCCCATCACCCAGGACACGGAACGTGTCCATCCGTCATCCTGGGGACGAGGCGCGGCGGGGACGGTGGGCAAATCTCCCCATGCCACAGGCAGGTCCTGGGGTCCTGGAGCTCCAGAAGGACAGAGAGCAAGGTCAGGAGAGAGGTCAGCCCCAGCCCCCAGCCTGGACCAGGTGACAGTTGAGGGGGGAGGGGTTACCTGAGCACCTGCCTGAGGCTCCACCCAGGACCCTGCAGGGGTTCAGAGGTGGAGCCCCGGCTGCCCTCACTCACCCGGGGTCACCCTTGAGCCTCAGTTTCCTTGGCTGTAAAATGGGGATGAAAGCAGCTCCCTCCTCGAGGGGTGGCTGTGAGGATTAAGGGAGTGTGTGCAAGGGAAGGGCACCCAGAGACGCAGGAAGTACTCACTTCTGTGAACTGATGCCCCTGCTGTAGTCACCCCAGGACCGTGACAGAGAAGGCACATGGGCCCATTTCACAAATGGGGATAACGGCTGCGATGGCTCCTGGCTGCTGACACCCCCTTGGGCCAGGCGCCTGCACAGCCAACCCCATGTCTGTGGCGAGCATTGCCCTCTGAGGAAGGCGCCATTAAGACCCTCATAAGCCTCAGGGCCCGACTGTACTCTCCTTGGTATGCATCCTGGACTTTATGGTATGAATGTAAAAAAGGAGATGGCCTTTGGCCAGATCGCTCCAGGGACCTGCTCAGTTAATGGGAGTCCCTGGTTGTTCCCTAAAGCTAGGAAATGCAATCCTGGAGGGGAAATTGGTGCCTTTGTGAAACAAGCGATAGATCCGCTGATGCAGATAATGCAGATAAGGTGGCGACTAAACCGAGAGACGATAAACCTGCCAATGCAGTTATGGTGGCGACTAGGCCTAAGATGAAAGACTAGTTCCACAGAACAAAGGTTATGCAAAGTTTCTACTTTACAATGACTATGCCAAGTCCCTGCTTTAGGGGTGTATATATGGCTATGCTTTGTTATTAAATTTGCCTTGCAACCATCAGTTGTCTGTGCCCTTCTGATCCCATACCTTGGTGCTTTCCGTTCCCTACCCCCTCTCGTCGATCGTTACTGCACTTTGAGGACCCGCCGCGGCTGGCGGCACATGTCCCCTTCACAAGCGCCCTACGTGGCAGGTGCTGTTCTGGCCCCCTCTCCACAGTGGGAGGCTGTGCCTCAGGTGGGTCAATTACCTCCTGGATCACACAGCCTGCAGGGAGCAGAGGCTCAGAGCAGAGCTTTCTGCCCCCAGGGCCCAGGCTGGGCCACCACCTCAGACCCCACACGACCCAGGACACTCCGTCAAGAGCATTGATGAGAAGGTGGCGGACACTCGTGGCTGCCTGCCCAGCAGCCCATCCCTCCTTTCTTCACTTGCAGAGCCCTCGGTTTGTTCTGAAGTAATAGGTGTCCCCAGCCCAGGGGGGAATGCCAAACCTGTTACCCCAACCCCATTCTCCAGAGATTGTTTCAGGGGTTAGAGTGTGACCCAGAGCTGGTCACTGAGATGTAAAGGAAAATCTGCTTGGTGGAGGGATTGCTTCTGGGAAATATTTTTTCTGCTTTACTCCACGCCCTTCTTCTCAACTTGAATGTTATCATGTGAGACACGATGTTTGGTGCTGTGGCAACCATATTGCAACCATGAGACAATAAGCTAAGGAAAAAGGCAAGAATGGTCAATGATGATAACTAGGAAAAAGGAAAGACCTTGGTTTTTTGACATCACTGAGTATCTACCAACTTCAGAACTACCTCCTTCCAGACAACTTTTTGTGCTCAGTCATTTCACATCTCAATAACTTGAGCCACTGCTGTTGCATTTTCTGTTACTTGATACCCAACACATCCCAACTGATAGAAGCACCTACTGTGTGCCCAGCCTATGTCTCACATAACCTTCAACACACAGAGTCAGGGCTATTCATCTACATCTCTGCCTCTCTCCCATATCAGACTCTGGACTTCTGAAGGTGAATGTTTACCTTGTTGCATCTGACCCCCAGAGCTCCACGTGGGTCATAACCCCACAGTGAGCCCCGATTGCCATGAGCTGAGTAACATGGATGAATGAGGGAAGGGGTAAATTAAGGATTAAGTGAACGTAGTGGATGTGAAAGTGCTTTACAAATACAAGGTAAGGCTCTGGAAGTTACATGGAGATGAGAGGTAGAAGAAGGTGCAGGGTGGAGAGCAGGGATTAGAGGAAAAGATTCTTCAGGGAAATGAGGCTGTGTCTTCTTCCCAGATGTCCCCCTGCCTCTCCATCCTGCTGACACAGACATCAGGTTGGAAATCCCACCTACCCTGTGTGCAGTCACTCCCCCGGGCTGCGGGAGCCTTTGACAGCCAGAACCTCCTTCCCCAAGCCAGAAAGACGGGCTTTGTGCTCTGTCATTTTCCCCCAAAAAATTGTTGCAAGCAACCAAATGGTTATCATTACTTCAGTGGCAATTCTTTGCTGCATTATTTTGTAAGAGATGGAGGACAGGCCACCAGGAGAGGAGGCGGCTGGAGAAGTGAGGAAAACCATTTAGGGTGAACAGGCTGTAAAATTTCAGCTCCGAGTTTTGCAGGGAAACTGGATTAAAGAATCAAATCAAATGAATTTTGCCATCAGAGTAAGAGATCTTTCTCCCCCGACATGCCTTACTTTGACAGTTGGCTTCAAGAAGTTTGATACAATTTATTTATCCAGCAAATAAGATCAAGGTATGAAATAAGACTCATTTTATCTGTTAAGGGCTTGACATACTGTGCGTTATCCAGAGAGGGTTTTTTTGGCAAAACTGATGAGCCTTTTTTTGTTGTTCTTTTTCCCGCTGATGCCTTGCATTCCTGGTGCCTGGAAAGGTCCAGTGAGGCAGTAATCAGCAAGTACGTGGTGGGTGAAGGTGTGGAGGCCAGAGCCTCAGCCCAGAACAGCCCTTATCCCCCTGCTTCCCTCAGAGTCAGGTAGAGGACCAGGAGGGGGAACAGTAAAAACATCTTTCCTCCTTTGAAAGCATCATTAAAGAGGTTACCAGAGTGGACATATAAGATCCAGCATTAGCCAATTAACTCAGTTTCCTCATCCATAAAAGACAATGGCCTTGATGCCATTTACCCCTTGGGCAGCTGCAGGTTCCATGAATCACAGATGCGAGACCTGTGTGCAGCCTGGCACACAGTAGGACCTCAAGAAGTAGTTTCCCCCTTTCCTGACCCACCTCACAGACCCTTGGGAGAGGGCCTGGGCCCCCCTCCTAAGGCACAGTTTGCAGAAATACCTCTGGGATATTCCCCATGGCAGCTTCCCTCCCCCACCCAAACACGATCATTTTTCTGTGTCTTCAGAAATGACAAGAATGACACAGTGTCTCCATCTCTAAAAAACAGCCTGTCTGCACATGTCAGATCCCCTGCCTCCCACCAAGGGTGTGCACGGGCACACGTGTGTGATCGTGTGTATGTGTGTGCACACGTGTGTGCAGGGCCCCATGGGGGAAGACCCTATACCTCACATCCTTCAAGGACTTCAATGTGACCTCCTGATGCTGTCTCTAAAATAGGGCCATAGGGACAGGCGGAAAGAAGGCGAAGCCCCACTAACAGCCTCCAACCTGTGTCCCAGCTCCCGTCCACTGCCTCTCATGTGGCAGGAATGTGCTTCTTCATAAATCCTGTGGTTGTCTGGTGAATCACACAATTACAATGCATCGTGTATTTATTGACGAAAGTGTTCATTTGTACTATGTAAATATTTGAGTTCTGTCCCAGTGTCTGTGATTCTGTCATAGCATTTCTTCATTTTTCAATCTTCTGGGAGCCTCCAGGCAGGGAAGAGGCCTGGGCTGCCCTGGGTTCTGAGAAGCTGGCGTGGGGTAGACACGGGCATGGGTGATGGTGTGACCCCGCCCACACGTCGGGGCCCTTATAAGTGTGCCTGGGGACACACTAGACACAGGTGTGCAGGGTTTGGTCTTGTTACCTTCCTGTCTCATGGAAGGAAGAGAGGGAGGGAGGAAAGGAAGAAGCAAGGAGGTGGGTTAGTTTCTCAATGACTTTGATCAAAAAGTGCCAGAGACTTTCAAAGGGTTGATCTGTGATTTCCCAGGCATCTTGAGACAGAAGTGGTGTTATCCCCATTTTACAGAGGAGGAAACTGAGGCCCAAAGAGGCCCAGCAACTTGCCCAAGGTCACATCATTGGTAAAGGATGGAGCTCAGCCCTGGGCCCCCTGAACATGAAGCCAGCTGCCCCCCCCACCTCCACTGTGGGCAGGAGAGCCGAAGACTAAACAGCCAGACCAAGGAGGCAGACCGAGCTGGGCCAGGTCCCAGCACTTCCGATGGCTCGCTCTGTGACATGGGCAAGACGCTCAGCCACCCTGGGCCTCAGGATCTCCCTCACAGAGGGTGTCTTTGCACCAACGCAGTCCCAGTGCTTTCACACGTGTTCTCCTGTCATCCTCCCTGCTTTGCAACCCTGTGGGGTCTTGAGGAATAAGCGGTACCATCCACCTGCGGCCCTCGAGCATGCCGGGCGCTAGACACCGGCTGTCACCGGGACTGTGTCAAGCCTGGAACTGTGTCCTTTAGAGCAGGGCCCAGGTTTGGGGGTGGCCACAGGCCCTGGACCACTGCAGGAAGGCACCAGCAGGGAGGTTGTGGAGGAGACGGGCTGGGGTCAGCTGGGGCCTGGGGGCCTCATTCTGTCCAGAGGCCAAAGTCACGGCCCTTTGTCCTGGAGGGAGGGCCTGCCACACACATGTGAGGTCTGCACCCCTCCCTCCAAGGACAGGAGGAGTCACTGGTGTGAGTGCCATGAGGGCAGGCGCTTCGCCCATTTGTGTTCATCACGGTTTCCTCGGTGCCTACATGTTTGTAGGTGCTCAATGAGAGTTTGTTCAATGAATGAATGAGTGAATGAATGAATATCTTTCCGCTAGCAGGGTATGCCTATCACCCGAGCCTGGCATGCAGTGGGCCCAACAGAGCCGTGAGTTGAATGGATGAATGGTTCACACAGGGGGTCCCTGGAGGTGGTCTTCAGTTTTGAGGATGACGGCGGGAAGCAGAAGTCAGAGCCATGGGCAGGGGACAGGGAGCCCTGGACATGAGGGCGGGGCAAGTGGGTGACCCTGAGTAGCTCGGGAGCAGGTCCTGCCGGCCAGAGCAACGCAGCTGCTCTAAGGGCCAGGGGACAATGCCCGCGATTTGCTCTTGCCCTGCCCACTCGCACCTGGGCCACTTCCTCATTCCCCTCCTGGCTTCTGGCCACAGGTCTGACACGGGACACAGGCCTGTCCACCTCCCAGGTTGACCCTCAGAGACCCTCTCCTGCTGGAGAAGGGCCCTCTTTGCCGCCCCCCCGCTTACCAGCTGTGACCCCCAGTGTCTGGGGGTGCAGGGTCAATGCTCCCCGTCAATGTGACCACCCCACTCTAACTCCCGCCGCGAGATGAATGGAGAGCAAGTGGTGGCGACGGGGAAGGCAGTCAGGTTTCACTGGGCTGCGATCCATGCTGGATGGATTAAGCGGGCGCTTTAGCTGTCGGGAACTGTAATAAACCGATTCCACAGGGGCAGCCAGGGTGGAGCCAGTGCAGAGCCCTCAGCTGGAGGCTGTGGTGGGCCCTGCCCCCGAACCCTTAAACCTGAAGCTCCTCCAGCACCTGTGGTGGGCTCCAACCATGCCCAGCCCTGCCTATCGGTGCCCAGCCGTTCTGATGGCCTCTTAACTCTCAGACTCTTAAAGTCCTAAAGTGAGCTGAATCGAGCTCATTAAACCACAGGCTCTTAGCATCCATTGTCCCACCCCCTCAGGTTCCCCGAATCACAGAACCAGAGCCAGAGCACCTTAGACTCCCAAATTCCCACAATCAGAGCATCAGGGGGTCTGCAAACCACAGGAAGGGCGCATTTTAGACCCAAAGACCCTGAGAAGCACAGACTCCAGGTATCACAGATGCTGGACCTGGGTGTGTGTTATACCCAACGAGGCTCATGGGAGGCCTGCCAGGAGCTTGGGGCATGGCAGGGGAGCAGGGGAGGGTTGAGGGGTGGGCACCGATCCTTCCCAGGACTGGCCCAGCGTGGTATACTCGGGACCACAGCCCTGAGCTGGGTCCAGACACCTGTGGTGACCTCACTGTCCATTGTATGGAGCCATAGTAGGTAGAAGTAAGTCAGGCCCATACCTGGCCAGGAAAGAGGTTGGTGCCTAAAAACAGGTGGTATCGGCTGGGGACACAGGACTTCAGAGGAAGGAGAGGGATGGGGCATCCTGGAAGTCTTCCTGGAGGAGGTGTAATTGAGTCTGGGCCCAGAGGGAAGGTGGGATTAGCGCCTGGGCTCATGGTGGAGAGAGTGGTTAGTGGGTGGTTCCTGGCCCAGGACACAGCTTGTATGAAGGGTGAGGCGTGTTTGAGGAACAGCAAGTGTTCTGGGAACCAGAAGCTTGGAGAGTTGAGGAAGGAAATGGAGATAAAGTAACAGGCAAAAAAGTAGTACTTTAGCAAATGGTACTGACTTTCCTTTGCAACTTGGCAATGTTCCAAGCTGGGCAGACCCTGCCCTGGCTGTCCCCTAGCAGGAGGATGACTTTGGAGCTGGACAGTGACCCTAGCCCTGGCCCCTTCCCTGATTAATTCAGCTTCAACATCATCCTGTCCTATGGTGGTGCCAGGTGGGGCCCCAGCACTGCCCACCTCCCACCTCGGCATCTCCAGGCCTATTAAACAGGAGAGTCACAGGCTGACACATAGGCTTGTATGAGCTGCACCAAGTCTCCACCCAGCCTCAGGCACCACCACTCAGGCGTTGAATTCATCACCCCCTCTCCCCCAACACAGGGCCTTTGCACATGCTTTTCCCATGGCCTGGAGCATACCTCCTCCCCATCTCCCCAGAGTTTCCCCTCCTCACCCCTCAGACCTCCTCAGGGAAGCCCTCTTCAACCTTCCTGCCAAAGTCAAACCCTGGCACAGGCTCCCGAGCCCTGGAAACCTCATCCTGGGCACAATGGTCACAGGTCAGGTTCCAGGTTATTTGGGAACCGTCTGTGCCCCCACTGGGCTGTGAGCTCAGGGCTGGGGAGTGTCATTGTTTCGTTCACTGCTGTAGCCCCCAGAACAGGGCCTGGCACATCGTAGGTGCTCAGTAAATACTGGTGGGAGGAAGGCATGGAGGAAGAAGAATCGGTGGAGTTCGCTCTGTTCAGAGAAGGTGCCTGGAAAACAGAACAGAGACACAGGACTAAAGGATGGAGGACCAGGGGCCCCCGAGCCACAGCCAGGGACTCAGGGGACATTGTCTCCAGCCAGGAGCCCCTGAGGCCGAGTCAGGGGACAGAGGATGAGAGTTACTCTGGGAAGCCCCAGATGGAGGCCCGAGAGGCGGGAGGGCCAGGAGGGACATGGTATCCCCAGAGGAACATGGTCTCCGCTCAAGGCTCCCATCTGTGGGAGGACCCGCCACCCTGACCACATCCCTCCCCTGCTCCCGAACCATCCATGGCTCCCAGCGCTGCTGGCTCAACCCACCTTCCCCGCCTCACCTCCCTCCATTTGTCCCCACAGGCCCTGGGCCTGGTCCCTAATCTACCACTTTTCTTCAGCTCAAGTGTCACCTCTTCCCGGTCTTCTCTGATTCCCTTTGCTGCTTGACCCTCCTCCGTTCCCAGAAGACCCAGCAGATGTCCCTCCTACAGAGCTTGTGTCAGTCTCACCACTAGATCGTGAGCTATTGGAGGTGGCAGGAGGTTTTATTCTTCTTACCCTGATGCCTGACATAGCCTGGCACATAGTAGATGTCAAAATGGGCTGGATGGATGAGTGAATGAGTGAATGAGTAAATGGATGGATGAACATTACTAGCCTCCATTAATTCAGGACCTGCTGTGTACCAGACACTATGCTGACATTTTACAAGCATCATTTCATTTACTCCTCCCTGCAACCCCTTGTAGAGTGTACTGATATATGATAGTACAGACAGGGAAATTGAGGCTCAGGGTGTTGGGTCACTCACCAAGGTCACACAGCAAGTAAGCTGAGGCAGTAGAACCTTCCTGCTCGACCCCATCCGATGCCCCAGTCTCCTGGCTGAGCTGAGCCCGCAGTTCATGGTCACATCCAAGACATCCCGTTCAATCTCTCCACTCACTGGGGACCCACGATGGCTGCATTGGCTGAAAATCATGATCACAATCATCCAGCTTCAGTTCTAGAGCAACAAAGAAGGACCTGCCTTTTCCCAGCGTGTGTGCAGACATGAGGGTGTCACTTGGGGACCCCTGCATAAGTGACAGGTGCATCCATGAGACCCCCAGTCATGCCCACGGAGACTCTGAATGCTCGTCAGCAGAGACCCCTGTCCTCTCTCCTGCCCCCCGAGGCTGGCAGCCTTTCCAGATCTATGTGGACCTGGAAGCTTGTAGCTCCCTCTCCATTGCTCCAGGAACATCATCTATCTATCATGAAGACTGAGGCTATAATGTCAGGGTCATTTGTATATCTCCAATGAGCAGAAGCCACAGGGCTGTTCAGATCCCAGAGATTCTGGGGAGAGGGGGAAAATACACAGATAAAAGCAGAGGGAGCACAGAGGAAATAGGATGTGCCAGGGAGATTAATCCACTGCTCAGACATGAAAGAAATACATTCAATTATGTTTTATTGCATTTCGTTTGAATGTACACATCGTAGTTAGCTGCCTGCAAGCCTTGGATTACCCAGAAAGAAAGCACAATGAAAGATGAGAGAATAAAAACACACCAAAAAAATGCTCCTGAAATTGGAATCACTAAGACCAAGCAATTAAACCAGAAATGAGACAAAATCAGCCGCTTGCCACCGAGACCCTCTCAGCACTGACACCAGGTCCCCACAGCATACAGCCTAGAACCAGGTGACCTTAGCTAGATCAACCTGATCACCAGCATCAGGGAAAAACTCATGACAGAGTCAGAAGATCCAGGCTGTCTTGAACTGGCACCAACATGCTGTGTGACTATGGGTAAGTCACTGCCTCTCTCTGAGCCTCATTCCGCAGGGGAGAAATGAGATGCCTAAACCAGATGCTCTTAAAGAATATGGGGAATACAGAGCAAGATGGGATCCAGTGCAGGGAAAAAGAAACCCTAGAGACATCCCTGGGAATTGTGATCTCCTCAGCAGAGCCCTTCAATGAACCTGTACCAGATGGCATCTGATGAATCAGGGCAGCCAGACTGGGCACAGTGTGGGAGGGAAGGATGGGTTTCTGGTGCCTCCCATCGCCCTTGCAGCAACTTCTGTCTCCCCCCAGGAGTCCAGCCCTTGTGTTCTGTCCCTCCACCATCAACACTGCACCCAGGAAAAACCCCAGCAAGTGGAGGGTGCCACCTTCTCCTGGGCACACTCGCGACCCATGAGACCCCCATCTGCCCTGACTGATGGCCCAGGCGACACAGGAGGGGGTGGGGCGATCCCAGGATCCTAATAAAGTCTCCTAATAATCTCAATTAAAAACAACACATATTAGGAGACTTCGCTGGCAGTCCAGTGGTTAAGACTTCGTGCTTCCACTGCAGGGGGTACGGGTTCAATCCAAGGTTGGGGAACTAATACCCCACATGCTGCATGGCATGGCCAAAAAATAAAAATAAAATAAATTTAAAACAACACATATTATTGGAAGTGAAGAAATGAAAAACACTATGCTTTAGAGAACCATGCTTTATCTAAAGGAAAAAGACAACAACATTAAAACATCATTTTTGTTTTTTTAAGTCATGTTTTCTTTGCATTCTCTCAACTCTAGTGGCAGTCAACTGCCATGGTAGGCACTTTAACAGAGGAAAGCATGAGTCTGAGAGATGGCAGTTCTGGATAGATACCAAGTCCAGCATGTGTTTGCCAGGAGAGAGGGTGTGGGAAGAAGAAAGGAGGGCAAGGTCCTCCAGGGTCACCTGCTTCTGCCCTGGGACTCTGACCTCTGCACCTGTGTGTGCATTAAGGGGCCACACAACCCAGCGCCTAAGAGCTTGGACTTTGGGGGAACCCAAAAGGCCTGAGTTTTAGTCCCAACTCTGCCACTTATCAGTGGGGTGAGCTTGGGCATGAAACCCCACCTCTCTGAGCCTCAGTTTAATCATCTGTGAAATGAGCATCATACCAGTGCCCACCCCACAGGCTCTTTGGGAGAATTAAAGGAGATAATGCCTGCAAAGCCCCAAGCCAGGGCCTGGCATGGAGTCAACACTCCAAACTCATCGGCTATTAATTCTGCACTTTTTTAAAGATTTTTTTTCATACTTCACTATTTCTAAAAAGTGGAATGTGTCTCACAATTGAAAAGTACATTGAAAGTGCTCATGTCTCTTTTTCACTAGAAACTATGAGGAAACTGATGGTGGACTGCTAAATCCACAGTATCGAGAATGATAATGAAGAACTGCATTCCAGCAAAGGGCCCACAGGTGGGCACAGTCTTGCAAGAACAAGTTCTCCACGTTGCACTCTCTCTCACAAGGCAAACCCAGGTCTTGGGCCAGAGATGAATGGAGATTTGAGACATTCACTTTGTTCAGTCCTGGAAAAGAAAAGAGTTGTCTGCCCTGCCCTTTTATGGTCATGGGAAAACCCATGTGCCAGACTTTTGCATCTAGCCAGGATGGAAGAACTGGGTCTGGGCTTACCTTCCTGCTGGAAATAACTGACCAATCAACCAAACAAACAAAATATATGAAACCCCAGTTTTCAAGACACTGAACTCCAGACAATGAGAGACAGTGAGTCCTAAGAGACAGGAATGAATGAGGTGAGTCAGTGGTTGCTCCAGTGAAAACAATGAGAGAGTTTCGGGATACAGGGAGGCAGAACCCAGGAGCCAGTGGACACAACGAATTGAAGAGATAATGAGCAGTGCATCCAGGGAGAACAAGAAAACTAGAGCTCACACACAGGACAAAGCACTATGGAGGAGGGAGCTACACAGAGAGAATGCTGGAAATCTGCCGAGGGTCCTCCTGTAGTATTCAGCTGAGTACTAACCAGTATATATGTGTGAAGGGAATACTTGAGTTTGAGGAAATAACCATTCAAGAGGATTGGAGAGGACAGTGCCCAGTGCTCACACTGGGTGGGAACAGCGCTATTCCCATATCCTGACTCATAGATCATTGGGTAGAGTACTCAGAAGAATCTTGCCTAAGTAGTGGGAGAAATTAGCCTAAGGCTAAGTGATGCTCTGGACTCACCTAACGATGCTCCAGAGCAGGACCCAAAAGCATCAAACAGTTTCCAGGCAATTTAAGTGGGTCCCAAGAATATTTATAAGGATACAAAAATATCAACCATCCTACAAGGCAAAATTGAGAATGGTATCCAATTAAAGATTAGCAGACATACAGAGTAGAAATGTATGTCCCATAATGAGGAGAAAATCAATCAATTAAAAGCAACCCTGGAAAAATCTGAAAGAGAAATTAAGGAAACACTCCCATTTACCACTGCAACAAAAAGAATAAAATACCTAGGAATAAACCTACCTAAGGAGACAAAAGACCTGTATGCAGAAAACTATGACACTAATGAAAGAAATTAAAGATGATACAAACAGATGGAGAGATATACCATGTTTTTGGATTGGAAGAATCAACATTGTGAAAATAACTATACTACCCAAAGCAATCTACAGATTCAATGCAATCCTTATCAAACTACCAATGGCATTTTTCACAGAACTAGAACAAAAAATTAAACAATTTGTATGGAAAAACAAAAGAACCCGAAGAGCCAAGGCAATTTTAAGAAAGAAAAAGAGTTGGAGGAATCAGTCTCCTTGACTTCAGACTATACTACAAAGCTACAATAATCAAGACAGTATGATACTGGCACAAAAACAGAAATATAGCTCAATGGAACAGGATAGAAAGCCCAGAGATAAACCTACGCCCATATGGTCACCTTATCTTTGATAAAGGAGGCAAGGATATACCATGGAGAAAAAGACAGCCTCTTCAGTAAGTGATGCTGGGAAAACTGGACAGCTACATGTAAAAGAATGAAAGTAGAACACTCCCTAACACCATACACAAAAATAAACTCAAAATGGATTAAAGACCTAAATGTAAGGCCAGACACTATAAAACTCTTAGAGGAAAACATAGGCAGAACACTCTATGACATAAATCACAGCAAGATCCTTTTTAACCCACCTGCTAGAGAAATGGAAATAAAAACAAAAATAAACAAATGGGACTTAATGAAACTTAAAAGCTTTTGCACAGCCAAGGAAGCTATAAACAAGATGAAAAGACAACCCTCAGAAAGGGAGAAAATATTTGCAAACAAATCAACTGACAAAGGATTAATCTCCAAAACATACAAGCAGCTCATGCAGCTCAATATCAAAAAAACAAACAACCCAATCAAAAAATGGGCAGACGATCTAAATAGACATTTCTCCAAAGGAGATATACAGATTGCCAACAAACACATGAAAGGTTGCTCAACATCACTAATTATTAGAGAAATGCAAATCAAAATTACAATGGGTATCACCTCACACCAGTCAGAATGGCCTTTATCAAAACATCTATAAGAAAAAATATCTACAAACAATAAATGCTGGAGAGGGTGTGGGGAAAAGAGAACCCTCTTGCACTGTTGGTGGGAATGTAAATTGATACAGCCACTATGGAGAACAGTATGGAGGTTCCTTAAAAAACTAAAAATAGAACTACCATATGACCCAGCAATCCCATTACTGGGCATATGCCCTGAGAAAACCATAATTCAAAAAGAGTCATGTACCACAATGTTTATTGCAGCTCTATTTACAATAGCCAGGACATGGAAGCAACCCAAGAGTCCTTCGACAGATGAATGGATAAAGAAGATGTGGCACATATATACAATGGAATATTACTCAGCCATAAAAAGAAATGAAATTGAGTTAATTGTAGTGAGGTAGATGGAACTAGAGACTGTCATACAGAGTGCAGTAAGTCAGAAAGAGAAAAACAAATACTGTATGCTAAAACATATATATATGGAATCTAAAAAAAGAAAAATAAATGGTTCTGAAGAACCTAGCAGCAGGACAGGAATAAAGATTCAAACGTAGAGAATGGACTTGAGGACACAGGGAGGGGAAGGGTAAGCTAGGACGAAGTGAGAGAGTGATACAGACATATATACACTACCAAATGTAAAATATATAGCTTGTGGGAAGCAGCCGCATAGCACAGGGAGATCAGCTCAGTGCTTTGTGTCCACCTAGAGGGGTGGGATAGGGCGGGTGGGAGGGAGACGCAAGAGGGATGAGAAATGGGGATATATGTATATGTATAGCTGATTCACTTTGCTATACAGGAGAAACTAACACACCATTGTAAAGCAATTATACTCCAATAAAGATGGTAAAAAATAAAAACAAAAAAAGAAAACCAACCCTGAACCAACAGAGATGTTAGAATTTGCAGACAAGGGCATTTAAACTTTGTTATCACTGTGTTCCCTATGTTCAAAATGCTATGTAGAAACATGGAAAATTTTTAAAAGAATTAGATAAAATTCTAGAGATGACAATTACAATGTCTGATGAAAATCCAGATGGGATTAAGAGATTTGAAAGTGCAGAAGAAAAAAATTGATGAATGCGAAGTCATAACAATAGAAACTATGCAAAATAAAACACAGGGAAAAAAAAGAATTTTACAGAAATGAAAAGAGCATCCATGAGTTACAGGACAACTTCAAGCAGGATGATATACATGTAATTCAAATTCCTAAAGGAAAAAAAGAGAAATGGAGTGGGAGTAGAAAAATATTTGAAGAATAAAATGGTAGAAATTTTTCTAAATTTGATACCATCTCTAAACCCAGAGATCTAAGAATCTCAACAGATTCCAAACACAAGAAAACTATACCAAGGCATACCATAATCAATTTTCCTAAAGACAGTGATAAAGAGAAGAGGTTAAAAGCCAACAGAGAAAAAAGAAACTTTAAGTACAAAGGAACAAAGGTAACAATGACAGCAGATTTCTCTTCAGAAACAATGAAAGCAAGAAGACAGTGAGGCCACATCCTCAAAGTATTGAAAGGAAAACAAATCTCTGAAACTACAATACTATAACCAGTGAAAACTGTCTTTCAAAATGAAAGTGAAATAAAAACTTTTTCAGACATGTAAAGATCTTCAAAACAAGAAATATTAAAGGTAGCCCTTCAGGCAGAAGAAAAATGATACCAGATGAAAATATGGCTCTACACAAAGCCATAGAGTACCAGAGGACTTCCCTAGTGGTGCGGTGGTTAAGAATCCACCTGCCAATGCAGGGGACATGGGTTTGAGCCCGGGTCCAGGAAGATCCCACATGCCACAGAGTAACTAAGCCCATGCACCACAACTACTGAAGCCCTCGCACCTAGAGCCCTTGCTCTACAACAAGAGAAGCCACCACAATAAGAAGCCCGTGCACCGCAACAAAGAGCAGCCCCCATTCACTGCAACCAGAGAAAGCCCATGCACAGCAGCGAAGACCCAGTACAACCAAAAATTAATTAATTAATTAACTTAAAAAAAGAAAGAGTACCAGAAATGTAAATTTTTTCTTATTTTTAAAATTTCTTTAAAAATAATTGAGACACACTCACATACGCACACATGGTAAATCTATCTTTCTAAATCCAGTGAAAAATGTCTTTGAAAACACAATACCATTTACTATAGCCCCAAGAAAAATGCAATACCAGGTATAAATCTAATAAAACATGTATGGTATCTGTATGCTGGAAACCACAAAACGCTGTTGAAAGATATCCAAAAAAGACCTAAATAAATGAAAAGACATACCATGTTCATGACTCAGAAGAGTCAATAAGAGGTCTATCTATTCCCAAAGTTATCTACCGACTTAATACCATGCCAGTCAAAATTCAAGCAGAATTTTCTTGTATACATAGAGAAGTTGATTCTAAAATTTATCTAATAGGGCAAAGGAACTGTAATAGATAAACAATTTTTAAAAGAGAGAACAAAGTTGGAGGAATCACACACTTTAATTTTAAGATTTACTATAAAGCTACAGTAATCAAGACAATGTGGTACTTGGTAAAGAGACAGAAATATAAATCAGTAGAACAGAATGGATAGTCCAGAAGTAGACTCACACCAATACAACCATTTGATATTTGATAAAGATGCAAAAGTAGTTCATTGGAGAAAGGATGTCTTTTTAACAAATGGTGCTATAACAATTGGTCATTCACAGGCATCTACCCCCCCCCAAAAAGAACCTTGACATAAACTTTATACCTTACACAAGATTAACTCAAAATAAATACAGGTCATAGGTAAATATAGAAAACATAAAACAACAAAATTTTTAGGATAAAATATCCAGGGCCTGGATTTAGATGAAGAGTTCCTACAAATGACACCAAAAGCATAATCCATAAAAGAAAAAAAATGATACCTTGGAGGACATCAAAATTTAAAACTATTGTTCTGTGGAGAAACACTATCAAAACAATGAAGAGACAAGCTACAGAGTGGGAGAAAATATTTGCAAACAACTTATTCAACAAAGGATTTGTGTGCAGAACATAAAATGAACTCTCAAAACTCAAAAATAAGAAAACAATCCAATTAAAATGAAGGCAAGTATAGTGGCAGAGAGTTAGACATATAGATCAATGGAACAGAGCAGAGGACCCAGAAATAGATCCACAGAAATATGCCAACTGATTTTGGACAATCAAAAAAGCAACTACCACAATGTTCATTGCAGCTCTATTTACAATAGCCAGGACATGGAAGCAACCTAAGTGTCCATCAACAGATGAATGGATAAGAAGATGTGGCACATATATACAATGGAATATTACTCAGCCATAAAAAGAAACAAAATTGAGTTATTTGTAGTGAGGTGGATGGACCTAGAGTATGTCATACAGAGTAAAGTAAGTCAGAAAGAGAAAAACAAATACTGTATGCTAATGCATCTAAATGGAATCTTAAAAAAAAAAGAAAGAAAGAAATGGTACTGATGAACCTAGTGGCAGGGCAGGAATAAAGATGTAGACATAGAGAATGGACTTGAGGACATGGGGGGAGGGGGAAGCTGGGAAGAAGTGAGAGTAGCAGCGACATTTATACACTACCAAATGTAAAATAGCTAGTGGGAAGCAGCAGCATAGCACAGGGAGATCAGCTCGGTGCTTTGCAAAGACCTAGAGGGGTGGGATAGGGAGGGTGGGAGGGAGGCTCAAGAGGGAGCAGATATGGGGACATATGCGTGCATGTGGCTGATTCACTTTGTTGTGCGACAAAGGCTAGTGCAGTGCTGTGAAGCAGTTATACTCCAATAAAGATCTATTTTTTTAAAAAAAAGCACTTCAGTGGAGTAAAACAGCCCTTTCAACAAATGGTGCTGGAGCAGTTGAACTTCCATAGGCAAAAATAATACTTCACCCTAAGCCTCACACCTTATATAAACATTAACTCAACTTTGGATCATGGGCTTACATGTAAAATGTAGAACTATAAAGCTTTTAGAAAACAACACAGGAGAAAAGCTTTGAGATCTAGGGCTAGACAAAGAGTTCATAGACTTGAAACCAAAAGCACAATCTATAGAAGGAAAAACTGATAAATTGGACTTCATCAAAATAAAAACTTTTGCCCTTCAAAATACTTCATTAAGAGGATGAAAAGAAAATCTACAGAGTAGGAGAAAATATTGGCAAACCACATATCCAACAAAGGACTAATGTCTGGAATATATAAAGAACTCTCAAAGCTCAACAGCAAAAAAATCCAACTAGAAAGTCGGCAAAAGGTATATAGAGAGATTTTACCGAAGAGCATAGACAGTGGCAAATAAGCACATGGAAAGATGTTTGACATGATTAGCCATTAGAAGTATACAAATTAAAACCACAGTGAGATACCAACACATACCTATTAGAATGGCTAAAATAAAATACCAATTGCTAGCAAGGAAGCAGATCAACTAGAACTTTTGGACATTGCTGGTGGGAGCACAAAATAGTAGATTAACACTAAAAAATGGTTTGATAGGTACTTATAAAATTAATCATATACTTATATGTATTAGTTAGGATTCTCTAGAGAAACAAAACTAAAAGAATGTATATAGATACATAGAAAGAAATTTATTATGGGGGATTGTCTCATACAATTACTGAGTCTGAGAAGGCTCACAGTTTACCATCTTTAAGCTGCAGGTCCAGGAAAGCCAGTGATGTAGTTCCAGTCCAAACCCAAAGGCCTGAGAGCCAGGGTATGAATGATATAGCTTCTAATCTAAGTCCAAAGGCCTGAAAACGAGGAATGCCAAAGTCCAAGGGCAAGAACAAGAAATAGAGGCAAGGAATTGGAAAGGAAGAAGTAAAACCGTTTTTATTCATAGATGTCATGATTGCCAACGTAGAAATCTAATGGAATCTACAACAAAAGCTACTGGAATAAAGAAGTAAATTAAGAAAGGTTGCAAAATAAAAGATCTATATGTGAAAATCAATTGTGTTTCTATATAGTAGCAACGAAAATCAGAAATAAAAATTTTAAAACACTATTTACAATAGCGTCAAAAATATGAAATACTTAGGGACAAATCTGACAAAAACTGTATTCAACTTGAGCTCCGAAAACTCCAAAACATTGTTGAGAGAAATTGAAGAGGAACTAAATAAATGGAGAGAAACTCCATATTCTTGGTTGGAAAATGTCAGTTCTCCCCAGAGTAAGGAATAGATTCAATGCAATAACAAGCAAAATCCTAACAGTCTTTTTTTTTTGTAGAAAACGGTAAATTGATTCTAAAAATCATATGGAAATGCAAAGGACCTAGAATGGCCAAAAAGAAGAGAAAAATTGTTGGACTAACACTCCCTGACTTCAACATTTATTGTAAGGCTAGATAATTAAAATAGTGTGGTGCTGGTAAAGGTAGATAAATTGATCAGTGGAACAGAAGTCTAGAAATAGACCCATATATATATTAATAGCATATATATATAAAAATAGCATATATATATATGACAACTGATTTTTGACAAAAGTGCAAAGGCAATTCAGTGGAAAGAGGATAGTCTTTTCAACAATTGGCTGTCCACGTGCAAAAAAAAAAAACTCAATTTATACCTCGCACCATATACAAAAACTTCAGTATTTATTATATATCTAAATTCAAGAACTAAATTCAAAACCTACATCTATAAAAAGTTCTACAAAAAACTTAAGAGAAAATATTTATCACCTTTAGTTAGGCAAAGATTTCTTAGATATGACACCAACAGTGCATCCTTAAAAGAAGAAATTAACAAATTGGATTTCGTCAACATTTAAAAGGTCTGCTCTTTGAAAAAGAATAAAAAGACAAGCCACATACCAGAAGAAACTAGTTGCAAATTATATGTTTAATAAAGGACTTGTATTCAAAATCTATAAAACTTCTGGAAAATTAATAATAAAAACAATAACTTAATTTTTAAAATGACTAAAGATTTGAACAGAAACGTCACCAAAAAAGAAAAATAAGGATGGCGAATAAGCAAATGAAAAAGTGTTCAATGTCATTAGACATCAGGTAAATGCACATTAAAACCATAATGGGTCACTACACACCCATTAGAATGACTAAAAGTAAAAAGACTCACTATACCAAGTGCTGGTGAGGATGTGGAACAACTGAAATCTACATGCTGATGCCATACACTTTGGAAAACAGGATGTTCATTTCTTAGAAACTTAAACATATACCTACCGTACGAGCCAGTCATTCCACTCTTTAGTATTTGTCCCAAAGAAAGCATATATCCAAACAAAGGCTTGTGCACAAATGTTCATAGCGGTTTTATTTGTAACAGCCAAGAATTGGAAATAACTCAAATGTCCATTAACAGGAGAAGGAATCAACAAATTGTTGTATATCCATGCAATGGAATACCATTCAATATGAAAAAGAAATGAACTACTGATACATACAGCAGCATAGATGAATCTCAAAATAACTATGCTGAGTACACATACGGTAGGAGTCCATTGATATAAAATTGTAGAAAATGAAATCGAATCTATAGCGACAGCAATCAGATCAGCAGAGGAGGCAGTAAGGAGGGCAGGACGGTGGGATGACCAAGGGGACATGAGAAAAGTTAAGGATTTGGATTTGTTCTCTATCATGACGGTGGAGATGGTTTCATGTGTGTATACCTATGTCACACTCATTAACTTGCACACTTTAAAAATGGAAGTTTAGGGCTTCCCTGGGGGCGCAGTGGTTGAGAGTCCGCCTGCCGATGCAGGGGACGCGGGTTCGTGCCCTGGTCCGGGAAGATCCCACATGTCGCGGAGCGGCTGGGCCCGTGAGCCATGGCCGCTGAGCCTGCGCGTCCGGAGCCTGTGCTCCGCAACGGGAGAGGCCACGGCAGTGAGAGGCCCGCGTACCACAAAAAAAAAAAAAAAAAAAAAAAAAAAGGAAATTTATTGTATGTCATTATACCTCAATAAAGCTGTTAAAATATATTAATAAAAGAGGAAAGGGGGAAAATAACTCCAAGCATCCGCTATCTTCCATGAGTAGTTTCTGCTGTGTACTCTGTACCCCCGCACCCCCGTGGCCGGGGGCTCCCTGGCTGGGGTGCTGGCCATCACTGGCTACAGCGTGGGGACGAGCACACCCAACCTCCTCCAGCTCTCGTTCCGGGAAAATCACCTCAAGTTCCACAGGTGTGATGATAAAGAGGGCAGGGGAAATGAGACGGGCCAAGATACTGGGGACACGCACCGGGGACGCGGGAACCTCAGGGAACAGGCTGGAGGTGGGTGAAAAGTGTTCTCTTACTGCTCACTCAAGCCCTATGATTTAATATAGTTTGGACATTTCTCAAGCTGATTCGGCAGCCAGGCCTCGGGCTGCATGAAATCAGGCAGATAAAAGCCGGAGCGAAGAGCACGGAGACTTTGGCTCACTGTCGTTTTGCCACCAGCTCTGCCGGAGCCCAGCTGACACCACAGTGGAGAGCGAGAGTGAGAGAAGAGAGAAAGGGAGAGGCTGAGAATTCCATGAAATGATGGCTTCTTTAGAGTCACGTGGTTCTGCTCCTGTTCCTTTCGCAGGAGGGGCTTCAGGGAGGTCCATCCAGCTGGGCAGAGGGGACCCCAGCCACTGGCCGTGGATTCTGAACACCTACTGTGTGCCAGGCCAGCATGGGTGCCAGGGACGCAGTAGCGGACAGGCCCGGCCCACAGACACCATCACAATCATGATAGTAAATCACAGTCCTTAGCGCTCTCTGCGCGTCCGCTGTGCTCACGGCTCTACTCCTGCAGTGCCCACCCGGGGGACCCCTGGCAACATCTAAAGATATTTCCGGTTGTCACACCTGGGGGGAGGTGGAGGATGCTACTGGCATCGTGAGTAGAGGCCAGGGATGCTGTTACACATCCTATAATAGGACAGCCTATAGGACAGCCGCCACAGCAAGGAAGTACCTGGACCAAATGGCAATAGGACCAAGGTTGAGGACCCCGGCTCTGTATCCACTTCTCATTTAAACCTCACAGCTGCCCTGTAAGTAGGATTATCATCATTCCCATTTTACAGAAAGGGAAACTGAGACCCACGTAAGCAAGTCACCCACCATGACTCACCTGTGGAAAGGCAGAACCAGGACTTGAACCAGGTCTGTCTGTGCCCAGAGTCTACACTGTGCATACCCTACAGAATCCTCTAGGAGCCCAGGTCCCGAGTTCACGTTCCAGTGGAGCCCAGTGGAGCCCAGTGGAGCACCAGGTGAGTCACTGGACCTCTCAAAACCAGGAGCACTTTACTTTGAAAACTGGGCTCATGGGCCATGGCCTGGGTAAGCACGGGGTGCATGAGAAGCCTCCCACCTTGTGAAAATGTTGGGGAGACAGAAGGGATCTCACATTCGCTCATTTATTGGTCAAGTATCCATTGGGTGTCTACTATGTGCTTGACACTGCACGAAGCACTGGGGATGAGCACTGAATGAGACACAGAGGTCCCTGCTCTTGGGGCACTTAGGTTCTGAGAAGGACCTGGAGTCCCACGAGCAGGGCCTCAGGTCCTAGCTTTGCTCTTCACCGGCCGCAGCCCTGGGGCGCTTTGCACCGAGGGTCTCCTATCCTCCCCTGTAAGACATGAGAGCACCCTCCCCTCCTCCAAGGCTGTGGTTAGAGATCAAATGAGAAAATGGGTGTAAAGCTCTCAGCACAGGCCCAGCACTTACCAATCTGCAATGAATATTCATTTTTATTATTAGTGATGATTATATTTAGAACAGCTGCTTGAGTGAAACATACAACCAGGGGTTGTTACTTCCTCCTGTTTTCAAACTTCTGCTCCCTGTTAGCATTCATTCATTTATTCCTTCCTCCCTCTGAGACCTGCAGCGATGGGAGCATCACCTCCCGGCCTCTGCTGATTGGACCAGGGCTGACACCTGACCCAGGCCAGACCAACCCAGCTTGGATTTGACCTGAGAGACCCTGGCCAGTCCCTGCTGGTGGCTAGCCATGGGAGACATACTCTGGCGCCTGTGGGCCCCATGGACAGGAAAGAGGAAAGGCTGGGCTGCAGAGGAAGGGCATGGAGCCAGGATGAGAGGAAAGGGGTCTGGCAGTCTTTCTTCCTCAGACCCTGCTGCCCTCTCCCTGCCTCTTAGGTCTCTGTGCTGCCTTCCCCGCCCCCATTTGTGTAATCAGTTCCCAGCTTTGACTTAATCCAGCCCAAGCCTCCTGACCCTATTGTTTCCCCATAAGCCAATCAGTGCTCTGCACCCCTCTGGGCCCCAGGCCCACGTTGTATCTTCTCTGGGGCCTGTGCTGGACCCCAGGCTTCCCAAGGGTCTGGGCCCTGGTGGTCTTCAGCCATGTTTACTGGAGGAAGGAGTGGAGGAGTGAGTGAAGGAGAGATGGAGTCTCAGAGGCCACCCACCCAGTGGGAAGAGCCAGGGCCAGGGGTGGACAGACCTGCGTTGGATTCTGGCCCTGCTGCCCTTGGCCTCCGTGAGTGTCCACCGCCTGCCTGCAGCTGGAAGGGTGGGTGGGACACTTCGGGTGCTGTGGGGGACATGACCACCTCCCAGCAGCACCTCGTCATTGCCAGCTGTGGTGACAGTTGTGGCCTAAACTTCTTAAAAACATCTTTTTGCTTTAGTAAGGGATTGCAGATCTAGCCTCAGCTTCCTTCTTCTTCCTAAACATCTTGCGATGCCCCCACTCCTGGAGCCCTCTGCTCTGGGGACAGCAGGGGACAGCAGGAAATAGGAGTCCTTCCCTCCTCCCCATTGCCAGAGACTGTGGAGGAAGGGGCAAGCTGATGCATAGCTGCTCAGGTCCTTGGTGACTATTAACTGGACCTGATCACCCAGGGTGGAACAAGATGTCCCAGCCTGGAGTCCCTGAGGCCTGCCTCCCACTACTGGGACCTTACTCTAGGGGTTACAGCTCTAGGGGAGGAGCGAGGGGAGTGGGGGAGAAATGAGAGAGAGAGAGAGAGAGAGAGAGAGAGAGAGGAGGAGGTGGGACTTCCCTTGGAGGAGGTGAAGCAGACACAGGGGGAAGAGAGAGGACAACCGTCTTCTAGAAGCAAAGAGCACACAACCCTTTAATGTAATGGGTTGGGTTCTTTCCAAGGTTTCTAGCAGCTCATCAACTTGAGAAAAAATTTAACTATAATTTTTTAAAATTCCATGTATCTAAATCTGGTCTTTTCTGATGCTCAGATTTCAACCCCTAACCATCTCATCAGCGGGGCTTGGAGGCCCTGACTCCTGCCAGCTCCACAGACTGGCCCAGAGAGGTGACTGGACAGTGCCCCTCGGTCTCTGCCCGCTGATGTCCAAGGGCCTGCACACTGAGCTGGGAGGGAAGAGGGCTGGTGCAGGAGAGTGGCCGGACCAGCTCCCGGTCTGGAGTCTTGGGCAAGCCCCTCCCTCTCCATGGGCGTCAGCATCCTCACATGGCTTGGAAGGGTTGTGATGGGTGACGGGAGGGGGAGGAAATTCATCGCATGGCCTGGCCCAGAGCGGTCACTCCCTTGCGCCCACAGCTCTGCCCTGCCAAGGCAGCAACGTGGAAAATCGTGTGCAATGTTCTCATTGCAAATGGCAGAAAAGCCAACCACCTAAATCAACTTAAGCCGAAAGGGAATATTTTTTGTCCACAGTAACTGGGAAGTAAATGGGTGTCTAGGCCCCGCTCTGCTCCTGCGGCCCCTCCCTCCCGCCTCCACTGCCCCATCCACCAAGCTTAGGGTCTCACCACCTCACTTGCCTAGCATCCACTTTGTCACTACAACAGCAGCATCAATAATGATGAGGATGGGCTTCCCTGGTGGCGCAGCAGTTGAGAGTCCGCCTGCCGATGCAGGAGACACGGGTTCGTGCCCTGGTCCGGGAAGATCCCACATGCCGCGGAGCAACTAAGCCCGTGAGCCATGGCCGCTGAGCCTGTGTGTCCGGAGCCTGTGCTCCGCAACGGGAGAGGCCACAGCAGTGAGAGGTCCGCATACCGCAAAAAAAAAAAAATAATAATAATAATGATGAGGATGATGATGGTGGTGATGGAAACATTTAGTGAGATTCAACTATGTGTCAGCCCTGTGCTAAATGTTTCTCGTACATTATCTCATTTAATCTTTTGAACAGTCCTAAGGAGTAGCGAATCTGGGTTAATTTGCTGAAAATCCATGTAGTAAATAGTCAATTCATCAAGTAACCATTTACCAAAAATTCATTTGCTCAGTGATCCATGAGATGCTCAGAGACAGGCAGATACATTAGCCCTGGTCTGGGCCTAAAAACCAGGCAGCTGTTTCACCAGAGTGGTGGAAACCAAGGCAGGACTGTAGCTACGAAGAACCAGGACATAAATCTGCAAAACCCGGGACTTCCAGTGACTGCTGGAAAGGGAAGGAAGCCCATCCATTTGATGGATTGCTTTTCTGTGAATTGACTTCCTGAGATGAAGAAACAGAGGCAAAGAGAAGGCCGGTAACTGGCCCAAGGTCACCCAACTGCGGAGCAGGTGCCGCAGGGGGCACCCAGGAGGTGCAGGCTCTGTTCCATTCAGACGCCCCCCACGCAAGTCGCTTCCCCTCGCAGGGCCTCATCTTCCCCATGTGTGAAGGACGAGTTGGACTGTATTATCCCCAAGGCCCTCCTGAGCTGGCGTTCTGTGAAACCAAGACTCAGAGACAGCTAGCAGCCTGCCCAGGGCCACACAGCAGGTCAGCTGGACAGTAGCACCTGCCCCAGATCTCCTGCCTCCCTGTCTAGGGTCTGTCCCTTGTTCCTGCTACCTCAGTCACACACCCTCCTGGGATACCTCTGGAGCATTAACCTGCTGGAAATTCTGTCTTAGTTACTTTGCAAGGCAAAAACACATCTATATCAAGAGATAAGTGAAAAATCACACCGATGAAGAATGAGTTCCAGAGATGACTTAACTAATTACACCCATCAACAGGTTCAGAATCACCTCCAAACAGGAAGTGACGGTGCCCTAGGTCATTGCCCACCCAGCCCTCCCCTCAGGTCTGGAACCCCCCCAGATGCCCACCCCTGGAAGTCCACCTTGCACTGAAGGCCCAAGAAAGGCCTTGTGATACAGATGGATCTGGGGATAGACGTGAAAAAGGCCAGGATGTCGTGACCATGACCGAGGAGGAACCCGATGGGTTCATGGCTACAGTTAGCGCTTCAGCACTGTGCCAGGCTGGGTTCCGAAAGAAGCGGGTGGGAGACCAGGATGTGGGAGCCAGTGGTTTATTTGCAGGGACTCCAGACAGCCCCAGCGGGGAGCGAAGGAATGAGACAGGGAAGGAGGGAAGGAATCCAACGTGCGGGTTTCCAGACTACGACTTTTCTCAGAGCGGAAAATGCCCCCCCTGCCCCTCCACCCACCTCCCGCGGGGCTACAGGACCAGCCCAAAGCCAAGCTCCCCCAGCAAGACCCCGAGCACCTGAGGCCGGTCTCGTTCAGCCCTCTACCCATCCAGTGTCCTGTCAGAGCTGACGTGGGGATTATGGGATAACACAGCTGGGAGCCCCAACGCCTGCCTGGGCCCCTGGCGACACCAGCTAACACAGTCACGGTCACTGAGCACTTGCTGCCTGTGGCTCCAGAGCACCTCCCACTGAAGCCTCACAACAAACCCATTTTACAGAGGTGGAAGCTGAGGCAGAGAGAGAAGTACCCAGTGTGGTCCTTGTAGCCACAGCAGGGCCTGTCACAGGGTGGGTGCTCAATAAACGCTCCTCCTGCAGACCAGCGCTTATCAGAGTGGGATTCCCAGGCCAGCAGCAGCCTAGAGGCACATTAGAAATGCAGATTCTCAGTCTCACCCCAGCTGGTGTGGCCTTTGAGGGCCTGGACTCTACAGCCAGATTGCCCGGTTCAACCCTGACTCTGACACTTTCCACTTCCATGTCTTATGGCAAGTCACCTCGCTCTCTCTGCGCCTCAGTTTACGCATCTGTCTAATAGGGATGCTAATGCAATGGACCTCAAAGGGTTGTTAATAGGATTAAATGAGTTACTTCATGTGAACTGTTTCGAGCAGAGACCAGCTGGCTGACCATAAGGAATCCACTTTTACTGAGAGCCTCCTATGCGCTCGGGACACCACCAGGCGCTTTCTGTAAATGATGCTAAAATGTCGTGAGCATGGACCAAGCACTGTTTTGGCTGCCTTACCAAATTCACTCACTTAATCTTCACAGCCTCCCCACGGGGTGGGTACTAGTGGCATTGTATTTTATGGTTGAGGAAACTGTATGTTCAGAGTGGTTCTGTAACTTACTCAAGGTCACAGCCAGCAACTGGTGGAGTCAGCAAGTGGACCCAGGCAGCCTGGCTCCAGGCCCTGCATACCTCACCATGACCCTCTGCCACCTGTCCCCTCGTGAGCTCATTCAAGTCTTATAACAACTGTGTGAGTTCTCCATCATCATCCGCATCTGAGAAAACCAAGGCCCAGATGGGTAATCACATCAGGCACTGTTTTAACTACCTTACAAATTCAACTCCTTTAATCCTTTTTCACAGTCACAGTAAGTACTAGAGTTACCCCATTTTACAGATTAGGAAACCGAGGCTCAAATGAGGTAAATGACTGGCCTAACATCCCACAGCTGGTATTCGGAGGAGTTGGGATCCAGGTCTGTCTGATTCCAACATCCAGGTTCTACCCCCCACCCTGGCCGCACTGTCCTCCCAGGGCACAGAGAGTCTTCACACGGGCAATGGACACAGAAGCACACCCCCACTGCTCTTCATGATGCAGCCACCGCAGACCCAGGCCACCCGTGCTTCTTCCTGGAAGAGCTGAGCTCCTGCCTTGCTATCCCTTCTCCAAGCTGCCTCCTGTTCTTATCCTTGGTGATTTTGATAACCACGGAGGTGACCTGTCCGATGCCCTGGACTCATGGTTCCTGACCTCCCCTCCTCCACGGCTATTGGAGGGGTTGGTTTTGAGACACCTGAGACTCACAATAGGCTCTCAGGTGGAGGTTTGCAAGAGACCGCAGGGCCCTTGAAAGCGGGAGTCACCGGAGCTGGCAAGACCAGGTCTGACTGACTGTGACAGCCGCCGTCCCATCCACAGGCCGGTGAGAACCAGACGGTCAGAGGCCATGGCCACCCAGCCAGGAGTGCCCTTTCTCCCAGGGGCGCCCCACACCAGCCCCCTGCCATCCAGATGCCAGCGCCTGCCCCAGTTAGGCTGGCCGACACGGAGTCAAGGTCTCAGGTCAAGAGGAAACCTGGCCCAATGTGATCCAAGGCCCTGAGCCTTCTAGCCTCGGCCGCCACCATCCTACCCCCAGCCCTGGAGCTATCAGCGTCTCCAGCTGGCGCCATAGTGGCTGGTCCACAGAAACACAGATGCCCTCGCTATGCAGATTTGTACCCAGGACACAGAGACCTGCAGCATGTTTTATTTTCTTTGAACAAATCAACTTTCCATCACAACATGAAGAGAGGAATGTTCAGCTGTCAGAGGTCTAGAAACAAATATCCAATTCTGTGGGTTTTATTGGTCTCACTCACGCTCACCGGCTGTCCCTTCAGGGAGCCCCCAAGGCCTGGCAGTGTTCTCAAAGCCCTGTGTGTCCCTCCCTCAACTGAATGGCTGTTCTCTGTTGTTTTCTCTCTCCCCCTCCCTCTCTCCCCCTCCCCTCCCTCTCATCTTCCCTTGCTAGTTATAATCTCTGGGAACAGGAAAACACAAATTCAGAACAGCATTGTCTTTTATTAATTAGGATTTAGTTCCTTTATTGAAATGCTGCAAGGTGGAGGTTTTCAAAAGAGACAATGAAGGTGCTGGTTGTAATTAACATTGCCCTGCTTTCTGGAACACAGGAATTTTTCCAGGGTGTGAATTTCTTTTTTTTTTTTTTAAACATCTTTATTGGAGTATAATTGCTTTACAATGGTGTGTTAGTTTCTGCTTTACAACAGAGTGAATCAGTTATACATATGTCCCCATATCTCTTCCCTCTTGCGTCTCCCTCCCTCCCACCCTCCCTATCCCACCCCTCTAGGTGGTCACAAAGCACCGAACTGATCTCCCTGTGCCATGCGGCCGCTTCCCACTAGCTATCCACCCTACGTTTGGTAGTGTATATATGTCCATGCCACTCTCTCACCTCATCACAGCTTACCCTTCCCCCTCCCCGTATCCTCAAGTCCATACTCTAGTAGGTCTGTGTTTTATTCCCGTCCTACCCCTAGGCTCTTCGTGACATTTTTTTTTTCTTAGATTCCATATATATGTGTTGGCATACGTTATTTGTTTTTCTCCTTCTGACTTACTTTACTCTGTATGACAGACTCCAGGTCCGTCCAGCTCACTACAAATTAGAACACTCCCTAACACCATACACAAAAATAAACTCAAAATGGGTTAAAGACCTAAATGGAAGGCCAGACACTATCAAACTCTTAGAGGAAAACATAGGCAGAACACTCTATGACATAAATCACAGCAAGATCCTTTTTGACCCACCTGCTAGAGAAACGGAAATAAAAACAAAAATAAACAAATGGGACCAAATGAAACTTAAAAGCTTTTGCACAGCAAAGAATACCATAAACAAGACCAAAAGACAACCCTCAGAATGGGAGAAAATCGTTGCAAATGAAGCAACTGACAAAGGATTAATCTCCAAAATTTAAAAGCAACTCATGCAGCTCAATAACAAAAAAACAAACAACCCAATCCAAAAATGGGCAGAAGACCTAAACAGACATTTCTCCAAAGAAGATATACAGATTGCCAACAAACACATGAAAGGATGCTCAACATCATTAATCATTAGAGAAATGCAAATCAAAACTACAATGAATTTCTTTTTAAAGAGCTTTAGCATGGGAGACGGGAAGGCCAGCCCAGCCCAGGGATTAGCAAGCAAAGCAGGAGTCAGAGGAAAGGAGGATTGTCAAGCTGAGACACAGAAGGGTGAGCCTTGAGGAAGGATCAGGGAGACTCCACTATAGGGAGTGACCCCCCCACCACCACCCAGCACTACCAGGATGACTGGGTGCTCCGGGCCTGAGGGAGGGATGGAAGGATCTGTCCAACAGTGGGACAGGTTCCCTTGACGGGGGTGAGCTCCCCGTCCCTATAAAAGTTTGAGCTAGGGCTTCCCTGGTGGTGCAGTGGTTGGGAGTCCACCTGCCGATGCAGGGGACACGGGTTCGTGCCCTGGTCCGGGAGGATCCCACATGCCGTGGAGCGGCTGGGCCCGTGGGCCATGGCCGCTGAGCCTGCGCTCTGCAGCAGGAGAGGCCGTGGCAGTGAGAGGCCCGCATACCGAAAGAAAAAAAAAGTTTGAGCTATTACTCACAGGACAGTGAAGGGAGGGCTTCCTGCATTGCCACGGGGAGCTGAACTAAGGTCTCTTCCCGTGCTAAGATTCTGGTTCCAGAATGTCTATTTCAACTGAATCATTTCTCTGAATCATTCTGTTCTTTCTAAGAGCCAAGCATGCTGTGAATGTGGTTGCAAGTCTCTCTGAGCATTCCTTAATTCAAAGATTCTTGGGGCCTGGGATTCTATGAATGCATCTGTGATCTTATAATTCTAGGATTTTGTGAAAGGCATACTATTCTGCGATTCAAAGACTCCATTAAGGTAGCTTTGAGTCTCTGAAAGATGCTCTTATTCCAAGATCCTGTGCATCACAGATGCCATGAAAGGGACTCACAGATCTGAAAATACTTGACTCAGAGAAGAAAGTTTCCAAGACCCTCCCCTCTCACATTTCAGCATCTGCTAAGGGGAGGACACTGGGCCGATGACCCAGAAGCTACCCTCAGCGCTAACATTGGGGTCATGGGAGTCCCTGACTCCACACTCCACCCCTCTCCTTACCTGTCATCCTCTGGCTCACCCCAATCGTCCCCGGCAGGGATCCAGGGCCCTAGGGGTGAACCAAGCATCCCAGAAGCCCCACCCCCCACCAGCTGCACATGAGCCTGGTGCCTGGTTAACCTGGGAGGTGGACCCCTCCCAGGAAAGCCTCAGTAGTTAACATGTCTGTAAACTGCTCTTTGGATTCTTCTCCCCAAAACTCCCTGGGACCATCCGCCCAGGGTGGGACACCCGGGACGCCTCCCAGCTTCTCTCCTCTTGCCCCCTCCACCCCTCAGACCCAGGGCAGCCAGCACGGGCCACACCCCTGCTCTGCCTGCCAGAGCTACTTGGCCACCTTCTGTGTTGTAATAACTGAGGTTAATCTGGCCCCAGGGACTCCTGAGCCCTCCCCATGTGCTGGGTGGGCTAAACAGGCCCTGAAGCCCCAGGTGACAGGACCCAGGAAGCCAACCCTTCAGCAGATGGGCTCCCAGCCACACACATTTCTCCCTTGGGATATTAATTACAAGGAAGATGGCGGGTGCAGCCTTGGATGTCAGTGGAAAGTTTCTGGTGCGGCTCATTCAGAAAAATGCAAGAGAAGGAGGGAGACTCAAGAGCCCACTTTCATTTCTGTTCTGTTTGTGTTTCCTGGTCCTCTCCACCTGCTCCACGGAGCTCTTCTCCTATATTCTCTGTTTAACCTGGGAGCTCTCAGTGGGCTCTGAGCACAGGCTGTCCTGCCGGGTTCACTCTGGCTTCTCTGGAAGGAACTGGATCCCAGGGAGGGAGAGATGGGAGACAGGTAGGGAGAGGCTGGAATTCTGGAGGCTGGGTCCACAGTCAGTCCTCCAGGACGTCCCAGGGTGACCCCCTCCCACCCACCCCGACCTCAGCAGGCAGGTGGGGGGTTCTGGGCACCTGTGGCAGAGAGACAACCCAGAGCCCAGAGCCCGCAGTCTTAGCCCTGGGGATTGGGACAAGCCAATCCCCTCCCTGCATCTCAGGAGCCTTTCTGGAAATTTCCCCAGAGTTGGCCTAGCCTGAGCCCCCCAGAAAGCTGGCAGAGGAGGCCTGACCTCATGGGCGGGAGGTGGGCAGAGGCTGCCATGGCAGCAGACCCGGCTCTTGGCTCAGGCATCCCAGCCTTTCCCAGGCTGAGACTCAGGGGCTCCATCTCTGGGACCAGAGGGCCACTGCCCGCCCCTCCCACCCGTTAGATGCTGGTCTCACTTCTGGGACCTCAGCTGCCTTGTCCACTGCTGAGCAGCCAGGGGTCTGGCATAGGTCCTGGTACAACATATATTTGTAAGGAGGAATGGAAGAAGGAGAGAGGGAGGGAGGAAGAGAGACAAGCTTCCCCCCTTCCTCTCTCCCTCTTATCTTATACATTACCCACTGTACATCCCTGCCTGCAAGGAGCTGACATTCCAGGGGAGCCGACAGATAATAAGCTGTAAACATAATGCATTTATAAATTATATAGAATACTGGGGGAGAGAGTGGGAGCAAGGTTCAGTGGCCGGAGAAGCCTCCTGAGAAGACGAGTTTGAGCAAAGACTTGTCCCTTTGTTTCATTGTCACATGATGAGGAAACAGCAGCTCAGAGAGGTTGAACATGTGCCCTAGGTCACACAGCATGAGGGGGAGGCAGGACTTCTGTCCACTCTGCTGCACTCTGAACCCTCACAGGCATCACCTAGAGGGTCTTTGCACCAACACTGAGACAAGGAAATTGTCATCCCCACTTGACCAGTGAGGAAACAGAACCAAGGGACCAGGGCCACAGCATGGAACAACCGAGCCAGGACTCGAAACCAGGTTTGCCAGAACGAAAAACCTCTTGCCATCCATGAGCTACCACTTGAAAGAAAGCCACATGGGCCCCAAGGTGGGGTCTTGGGCAGCCCCAACAGAGCTGTTTAGGGCACGAGCCCTTCTCGGGACCTCTGCTCACTGCCAATCCAGGCAGCAAGTGACATCCTCAGGAAACGGGGTGGGGGCTGGTGCCAGCGACAGCATGACTCACCATAGGAGGATCAAGGGGGGACCTTCTGAGGCCTGAGCCACAGGACAGACCTTCCAGGCCAGGAGGAAGAGAGGCAGCCAGGAGTCTCAGATGCCCCCACCTTGGGTACAGACAGACCTTCATGCACTGCCTCACAGCCCCCATCGGAGCGCTCAGCACCCACCCGGCCACCCAGCCCGGAGGCTGCATCCCAGGCTGCACCCTCCAGAGTGGAACAGGAACAGGAGTGGTTGGGGGTTACATTTTCCACATGTGAGGGAGGGGGAGTCCCTCGGGGCCAGGCGGCGAGGGCTCCCACCAACCTGCTCCCTGTGGTCCAGACGGCAGGAGTATCTCTGGCAGCTGCTGCCCAGGCCCCTCTGATCAGATGTGAACAGAGGGGAGCCCGCACCCACCCCAGGCCAAGGCAGGACAGGCCTTTGGCTCAAGGACCAGAGACCGGGCTGCCTCCATGTGGAGAGATGCTGTGAGGCCAGAGCATCAGGGGACAGATCAGAACCTTGCAGCCTCATTACCCTCTGGCCTGTTTCCCACCTCCCGGGGCTGAGGTGGTGGCTACAGTAACTGCACAGACAGCCGGGGTGACACAGGCAGCTGCGGTCAGGGCCGAGGGGAGACATCCCAGGGCCTGGAGGCCTGAGGGAGGGGCTGGCCTGGGAGAGAAGGGGGAGGTGGGGGACGGAGAGAGGTTGTGTTCGGATCCCCCACCCCTCACCTGTGACGGGCACTTCACACGCTCTGGCTTCTGTAATCCTCACAACGTTTTGAAGATGCAGCTTCTGTCTCGAGCCCCTCGGGCCCCTTGCCCCGCATTCATCACTCACACCCTGTCTCCTTTCGGTCTCCACGCCCCAGCCAGGTGGGAATTGTTCTCCCCATTTCCTAGATGAGCAAACGGAGAGCCAGAGGGGCAGTCACGTGCCCGAAGCAACACAGCACGTCAGGGACAGCGCTGGGACTCACCCAGCTCCTTGGATGGTGGCATCCGTGTTCTCCCCAGGGTTCTAGAGGGGACTTCTTGGGGACCCCACGGGTAAGAGTTCAATCAGGAGACAGAAGCCACATAGCTATTCGAGTAGGAGATGCTTAACATAAAGAATTATTAAGCTATGCTTTGGAGTGGCTATAAGGATGTAAGGAGAAATCTGAAGGGAATCCTAGGACCACAGCCCTGGACCTGGACAGGGTCCCTTCACCCAGCGGGCAGGATTTGGACCTTGGTGGAAAAGCATGGTTGCAGCCCCCTGGATAGCAGAGAAGTTGCTGGGTTCAGCCAGAGCAGATGCTAGTGGGCAGGAAACACCCTCAGGCATGAGCCAGCCAAGGTTAGAGGGCTGTGCATGGAGGGAGCTGGATGATCTGAGGGTGAAAGTCCTGGCTCACACGATCCCCTCAGGGTCACCTATGGCCTGGTGACCACAGCAAGGTGGCCACGAGACCCAGGGTGGGCTGTGAGCTCACCGAGGGGTCATGCACTCCGGCTTCCCACGCTCCCACTTGCTGGCGGAAGAAAAACAGCACAGCTGACCAGAGAGAGGCCCCTTCACCCGCCAGTGTGCCCCCATCACCCTCTATTGACAAAGCTTAACACGACGCACACGCCAAGGAGAGGTGCCGACTCCAGTCCAGAATCTAGGGCCAGCAACTCAGGGGGAAATTTGCGGCCGAGAGGCAATAAATCAGGGGTCTGAAAACCACCACCTGCAGGTCTCATCTAGCCTTTCATCTGTTTTTGTAGAACCCCTGAGCCAAGAATAGTTTTAACATTCTTAAGTGTTTGAAAAAATAATAAAGAGACTATAGTTTCATGATGTGACCATTATATGAATTTCAGATTTCAGTGTTCACAGATAAGTTTTGAACTGTGTCAGTTGAAAAATTGTGGAGATTTTCTGTCTGGTTACATAAATACCTTCATTGTATCCTTGATTTGTCTCTTGGTCCACCGATCCTAAAATAGTTCATATCTGGCCTTTACAGAAAAGTCTGACAAGTCCTGCAATGAATTGATAGCTGTCTAGAGTTTCCTTGGTCACCATGAATTGTCCTCCATGCCACTCACAAAACTGTCAGATCTGGGCTGCCACGCCCTGGCCTGGCCAAGCCTCTGGACAGCTCAAGGTTAGGAGATGGAAGAGGAGCCCAACTGGGGACCTCATACAGACACCTGAGGGTGAGGGATCCAAGGGCGGCCTGGCTGGAGAAAGGGTGCAGTCTTCTCTGAAGGTACAGTTTGCTTTTGCCGGGTTTGCCCCATGAGAGAAGTCACTGCCCCCCTTGGGAGGTTTTGGAGGAGGTTAAAGGAATCAGACGCTACTGATAAGGCTCTAATAACAGGGCTGAGACCAGCTCTCTCTGACCAGGTCTGAGCCCTACTCCTGATCCCGGAACTGGAGGCCCCAGTGGTTCCTGGACCACAGAGCCCCCTGGTGTCAGATCCCTCCATTCCAGCCCCATATCTGCCATTCCAGGCCCACCCCCCGCAAAAACACACCACCCCAAAGCCTAAGACGTCCTTCGCACTCATTTTTTTTTTTTTTTAAGGAGTATAGTTGGTTTACAGTGTTGTGTTAGTTTCAGGTGTAATGCTCATCCTGTCCTGTCTCTGGGGCCCATTTCACAGTTGGGGAAACCGAGTCATGTTCACTGGATGACAGCAAAGAGGGAGTAGAAATAGCAGAAACGTGGAGACAACAGGCCTGGCTTCCAATTCCAGCTCCAACTCGGCTGCTCTGGGTAAATCCTCCCCGCGTCTGAGTCTCCTTTAACACCTGTAGAACGTCCATCACCCGCCCTCTCTGCACCTCATCAGTCCGTGCACACATCTGCCTGGCTTGGTTCCCGTCTATAAAATGGGTCTGTGAGATAAGCACCGTGAAGTTTAAGTTAGAAAATCCCTGTAAAGACCCCAGCACATGGTGCCCAAGAAACAGTAGCTCAATAGAGCAGCAGTCTCCAAACTTTTGGGCACCAGGGACCGGTTTCATGGAAGACAATTTTTCCACGGACCGGTGTGGGGGATGGTTTCAGGATGATTCAAGCGCATTACATTTACTGTGCACTTGATTTCTATTATTATTATTACATTGTAATATATAATGAAATAATTACACAACTCACCATAACGCAGAATCAGTGGGAGCCCAGAGCTTGTTTTCACTTGCCACTCACTGATAGGGTTTTGATACGAGTCTTCAAGCAATCGATTTCTTATGGTCTCTGTGCAGTCAAACCTCTCTGCTAGTGATACTCTGTGTTTGCAGCCATGCAAGGAGCATGAAAACTGCATCCCTCGCATGCGCAGTTCACAGTAGGGCTCACGCGCCTATGAGAATCTAATGCCGCCGCTGATCTGGCAGGAGGCGGAGCTCAGGCAGTAATGCGAGCGATGGGGAGCGGCTGTAAATACAGCTGAAGCTTCGCTCGCTTGCCTGCGCTCACCTCCTGCCTTGCGGCCCAGTTCCTAACAGGCCACGAACTGGTCCTTGGCCCGGGGGTTGGAGACCCCTGCAACAGAGGACCAAGGCTGCCGGGACCCAAATCCCCAGAGATTGCATCCCAGTGAGCAGAGCGGCCCTTCCCCAGGCCAATCCACCTGATGCCCGTCTAGCTTCTGTGGCCGAGCCTCCCAGCCACGAGGTAGCTCTGGAGAGGGGGTGAAGCACCTCAGCTGGTGGGACCCCCCCTGAGGAACTCCTGTCTCCTCCTGTATCAATTGTTTTCCTATTTGGAACAGATGGGTTGGTAGGTCTTTTTTCTCCCTGTTTTACAAAGAGCTTTGGTCCAGGAGATAACTGTGTAATTAAATGAGGGAAGCAAAACAGTCCTCTTAGACAGACCTCACCATCTTCCATCATTTGTAAATCTATTAATGAACTGTAACTGCAAAGATTAAACCCTTCCTGAAACCTGGTAACCAGCTCATCGTGTGGCAAAAAGACTCCCAATGTAATCCAAGACCTAAAGATGGAAAGAAAATAATGTTAATTAGCTTTGCTGTGTTTATCTACACAAAAATAAAAGAAATAAAACTTGGTTGCATAGCAAGGTGACATTTGCCAGTAGACTGGCTGCCCGGGCAAATGCTGGTTTTCCTTCTTTCTGGGGTTTGTTTATGAGCTTCTGTTACTCAAACCAAGAGCTGAAAGATTGGGAAGCTGGGTCTCCTAAGGACCTGGAGCAGATGTGGGGAGAATTGAGATGAGTTAACGGCAGGAGTTTGAGTTGGAGAGGGATCCTGAGATGATGCCTGCTGCTTTCCTCGGGGCCTGGAGAGGTAGAACTCATCCCCGCATGCAGGGAAGGACGTGGGCCCAAGGAGCTGCATAGGGCAGGCATGGGGGTGAGGGCGCAAAGTGAGCTGCTGGTAGCCCACACCCATCGCAGATGGGCTACTGACCTGAGAAGGGCATCTCCACTCTTCCCCCACCAACTCTGACCTCACCCATCAGTGACACACGACAGTGCTGCCCACCCATTGTCCTTTTCCTGGGGAACGGCAGCTCAGGCTTCTCGCTTCTCATTGTTCTTGAAGAAATCACTCCCCTACCCAGATTCAGCAGTGGACAGAGCCCTAGACCTGCATCTCCCAGCACAGTGATGGATTCAGAGATGGGTGTGGTCAGAGATGCTGAGTCTTGTGCTAGCAGTTTAATGAGGGAGTGTCTCAGGAGAAAGAAATGGGCGATTGAGTGGTTTTCCAATTTGGGGCTAATATAAAGAAAGGTGCCACACATATCCTTGTAATAGACTTTTGAGGGTGTATGTTTTTATTTTTCTAGGGAAAATAGCCAGGGTGAAACCACCAAGTCATAGATTAGTTATACGTTGACCTTTATAAGAAGCTATTAAATTGTTTTCCAAAGCAGTGGTACCAGCCACATTCCCACCAGCAGTGGGCGGGGGTCCCAGTGTCCCCACACCCTAGCCAACACTTAGTCTTAGAAATTTCAGCCATTTCAGTGGGAGTAGAGTAGCTTTTGTGGTTTTATTTCACATTTGCCTGATAACTAGTAACATTGTCCATCTTTTCCTGTGCTATTTGGTCATCATGAACCCATTGTGAAGTGTCTGTCCCTTGGAGCATTTTAACCATTTTTCTTGCAATTTTCATAGGAAGTTTTGTACATTTTTTTGATTGAATCTCTTTGTATTTATTTTTAGGTCTTGTTATAATAGTAAATAGTATTTTTCTTTCACTTGCCAATTTTAGGTGGCTGGTACATAGAAATACAACAGATGTATATATAGCAAACTTGTATATCCCTCAGCTGGCACCCGAGCCTGTAGTAAACAAGAATTTATTTGAGCTCCCTGAGTCTACTTAGGTTTGATGGTGCAGGAGATGGCAGAGATGAGGGGAAAAGGAAGCCTTTCTCATCTGCCAATGAGGATAATGCTAATAGTTTACATTACATAGCTCTTAGTATATGTCACACACTACATCAAACGTGTAAACATGTACACACATATATTCACTCATTCAATCCTTAGAAACACCCCATGAGGCAGCTGCTGTCATTACTCGTTCCATTTTATCAGGGGAAACTAAGGCACAGAGAGCTAACGTAACTCCATAAAGGTCACCCAGCCAGTAAATGCAGAGCCAGGGTCAAATCCAGCAGGCCTGGCCTTCTAGCCTATGCTCCCAGCCCTGATGCTGTCCTGTCTCCAGTACATCCTTGAAGATGACCTTGGAGGTTAACTGATATATACGCGTGTAAAGGCTGAGGACAGTCCTGGCACACAGTCAGCGCTCAGTAAATGCTGGCCGAGGGTCAGGCACTGCCCTGCACCGTGGGGAGACAGTGGTGACTGAGCCAGACACAGATCCCTAAGGGGCTTCTGGTTTCATGGGAGGATGGAGGCGTAAACAGTCACTTGCAGCACAGAGGAGAGCCGACTGGAGAAGCTCGGGGGCCACGGGAGCCCAAGGAGGGGCAGTGGAGACAGAGGAGGGTGCATGTGCAAAGGCCTGGTGGTGAGAAAGACAGGCCTGGCCCCGGGCCCAGAAAGGAGCAGGAGGAGCCATTCAGCAGGAGCTAAGCAAGGAAGAAGGGTGACCGGGCAAGGTTCAGGAAGGGTAATTTGGGGAAGCGCCAGGACTAGACTGAGGGGTACCAGCTTGGCATCATGGGGCAGGCCAGCGGGAAGCAGCCAGCTTGGGGGCTGGGCTCACAGTCAGCTCTCCACCCCCTACACCCCATGAGCACGGGGGCTTCCACAGAGAGAGCTGCAGGGATGTGGAGGGAGACCTGCTCTGTTCTCTTCCTGAACCCTCCACTCTGGGGGCAGGCCTGTAGCTAGACCCTGGAGCCGCCAGACTGTGGGGTGTCAGGCGTCACCTCACTCCCCCATCCATATCCTCTCCCGTTTTATCCCCCTCCCTCTGAGACTGTTCCAGTACATTAAATGGTGAAGCAGCCTCATTTTGGAAGCTTCCATCTCATTAACTGGGGAGGAGGGAATGAGTGAAGGATGAGTTGCAGGAGAGACCCCCTGCCCAGGAGTCCTCCCCTGAGCCTCCCGCCCTGCCGGGAGTGGGGCTGGAGAGGGGCGCTCAGGGAGCAGTTCTGAGATCCCCATCTGTGCCTTCCGGAGACCTGACAGATCTGCGTCCTACTCGCCAGGAAAGGTAAGCCCCACGAGGCCTCCCCCACTGGGTCCCTTTAGTCCTTCAAGGTAGTAGCATGATACTCTGGCTAAGGAGGCAGCCTCTGGGGAGACCCAGGGCTGTGGGAACAGAGGACGGTGGCCTGGCAGGGTTTCCTTGCCGGTCCCACATGCCCCCCTCATCGAGGACTCCTTCTCCTGTTGGGCAGCAGGGCCCACCAATGCCTCCCTGGGGATGGACATAGAAGGGACCTTGGCAGGGGCCTGGAGCAAGGCTGTGGAGGGGGACCCATAGTGATTGGACCACGGGGTGATGGCGGCCAGATGCTGGCTCTGGGTTCTGTGTGCCTAGCACCCGCTTTCTCACAGAGGGTTGAGAAATATAAAACCCGAGCAGGGCAGGCAGGGGGAGGGGGACTACCCCTGGTCCCAGGCCAAGAACTTGCTCAGTATGCTTGGTCCCCCATCCTTGAGATGTTGAATAGGTGCATAACTCATCACCTCCCAGGAGGTAAAGATGGTGACACTGGTGGACAAAGTGTCCTCTCCTTCCCCCACCCACTGGACAATGGGGGAGTTCGGAAAGGTGGGGAGGAGAGGGGAGATATTCCTGGCGGAGGGACAGTATAAGCAAAGTCTCAGACGCGGGAGCTTAGATGGTCAAATAAGGAGACGGTGAGGAGACAGGCCTGAGTGAATGACAGGACACGTGCCGGGGACAAGGGACAGATGTCTGCGTGCACAGGGCAAACGGCCTGTCCTGTACAACTCAGAAGGCCAGGGACTGACATCTTAAAAGGCAGGTTGGGTGGTTCCCGTTACCTCTGACTCTGTGCCCCACTGGGTCCTCTCCGACCACGGGCAAGCTCAGCCTGCAGAGCCGGAAGTTGGGAGGTGTCCCCGGCACTCAGAGGACATGGAGCTGATCCCGGGCATCTGTGTAGGGAGGGACAGGAATGTTTTTCATCCTCCTCCTCCTCCTGGGACCATCACTGTCATCATCTGCAAGGGGTAAGTGAGGCTGCTACCCTGGCCCCCCTCCAGGTGGTCGTAGAGGCCTGATGGGCATAGAGGCATGGTGGCTGGGGACAGGCGGGACAGCTTGCTGGGGGTGAGTGTGTTGTGAGAGGAGGGTCTTGCTGGCCACCAGCCCCTCCCTCTCCTGAGGGTCAGTTCCAGCCTGAGCATTGGGCCTGTGCATAAAGCTTGTGGTGGGAAGACAGGACCCTGAAAATGGAAAGGCCTGGCTTCTGGTGGATGCTGGATGCCACTGTCCAGGGAAAGGAGCTCAGTAGGGAAGCTGCTCCAGTTGAAAGGCTGTTTGCAAGGGATGAGTCTCTTAGTGCACTTCACAGTGGGCGGCATGAACCTCAGTACATCTTAGAATCCAGAACTTAGAATCATGGAATTTTGGAGTTTCATAAACCCAGGGCTTGGGATTCTAAGACTTAGAACTGAGAATTGTAGCGGCTCAGACCCCCAAAAGTGAGCACTCCAAGGTGTTCAGGGCATCTAGTCTAACAAACAAATTATCTTCAAAAATACAGGGGGAGGACTTCCCTGGTGGCGCAGTGGTTGAGAGCCCGCCTGCCGATGCAGGGGACGCGGGTTCGTGCCCCGGTCCGGGAAGATCCCACATGCTGCGGAGCGGCTGGGCCCGTGAGCCATGGCCACTGAGCCTGCGCGTCCGGAGCCTGTGCTCCGCAACGGGAGAGGCCACAGCAGTGAGAGGCCCACATACCGCAAAAAAAAAAAAAAAAAAAAAAAAAAAAAAACAGGGGGAAAATTACTTTAAACCATTCCGTTGGCACACAGTACATGGAGTTACTGAAGGCTGAGCCTCTGGTTGGAGCAGGCGGGAGCTTCTGAGACCCCTTTGCTCTCCCTCCCCACCCCACCGCATTCCCCACCAAGCAGTCCCAGGACTTTGTGGTCCAAGCCCCTTAATTGAGGGATGGAGATGCTGAGGCCCAAGGGGCCATGGACCTGCCCAAGGTCACCCAGGGAGCCAGAGGCAGAGCCTCCTCCACCCTCTCCCCACCTGGGCTCTGCGCAGCTGCTGCCAGGCTGGAAGCCACCTGGCCATGTGGCGCAGGGACTCAGGGCTGCCAGAGCAGATAAGCAGGATCCAGGGGAAGGAGAGAGAACTGACTGTGCCTGAGGCCAGGCCCAGGCAGGAGAGATCCCGGGAATGTGGCAGCTGGGGGATGTAACAGGGGAAGGGGGGCCTGTCGAGGGCACTAGGTTTGATTTTTCCCCGCCCTTCTCTCTGCACAACTTCTCAAAATAAAACATCTAAACCCATAATTTTTTGAGTAATTACTCTGTGCCAGGAGCTCTACACATATCACCCATTAGAACAGTAGTCATTAAGCACCTACTGTGTACCAGGTACTATTCAGTACTCGCGATACATCAAAGAATTTTTCCTTCTTGGATCCTGACCCACAGAGCAGGTCTGAGTCCCTTTTCACAGATGAGGAAACTATCATGAAGTGACTTACCCATGTCACTCAGCTGATAAGTGGTAGGGCCTGACTGAACCCAGGCCCGACTGCAAAGCCCGTCCGCCTCACGGCCCGGGATGTGAAGGGCCTCACCACGGCTGGCACACAGTAGGTGTACGTAAGTGGCAAGGCTCTGTCCTTCTCTCAGGAGGGGTCCTGCCTGCAGAGGTCCTGGGAGTTGATTCTCAGGACAGTAGTGGGGGACGGTGAGGGGCCGATAGAGAGGGCTGTAAGGGAGGGCTCAGATGTTGGGGGTTATTTGGTAGTATTTGGCATCTTAGAAATCTACCCTCAAGGAGACAGGATTTGCCAAGTGGGGGCAGGGGGAGAGGAAGCCTGCCACCCAACCCAGCAAAGAGCGCTGGTGCTCAGTTCTTCACACAGAATCCGCACAACAATCCTGAGAAGAGGCACTGTGATCACCCCATTTTACTGATGAGGAAACTGAGGCTCAGGGAGGTTAAGGGACTCCTCAGAGGCCACAGGACGAGCAGAGCTGGGGTTATAACCCAGGGCCCCGTCTGACTCCACGGCCTGTCTATGCTGCTCTGTTTCCTGCCTCTGTGATCGTTGACCTTGCAAGCCTTCCAGAACATTCCCCTGCACCTGTGCTTGTCCCCTCCTTGCACAGCAGGCTCAGGTGGCCCCGGGCCAGCCCAGAGGATGGTGGTCTCTCACCTCCTCCCTGGACCCTCTTCTTGCATCGAAGTCAAACACCGTCACACTGGCTTTTCCAGCAACCACACCCCCGTCAACTCATGTGGAGCCTCCAGCTCGGCTTTTCCAGGAGCTGCTGACGAGGCAGCTCGCCCTCCCTCTCTACTTTGCAGCTAATTTTGAACCTAAATGCAGAACTTTTCCAAGTGTCCATGTTACGTGGCATCTGCTTGATCTCACCCTGAGATCGGCTGGAGGCCTCAGTGCGAGGTGCCCCTCCTGGCTGTGTCTGTGGCTCTGGATGGTTGGTGTTTCAGGTTCTTCTTCCAAGTGGACCAGGAGGCCTGGGTGGGAACAGAGCCCTGGGGTGCACCACTGCAGACCTTCTAGGCCGGTATCCGCTCGCGATGGGTCCTCCTTGGGCACCGTTGTTCAGCCAGCTTGATGGGCTGTCCTCTGTCTGTCTTCCCTGTGGTTGCTAGTGTCTGGTCTGTCCCTCCCTCCCTCTGTCTCCTCCCCCCTCCCCTCCTTGTCATGTCCCTTTTCTCTCCTCTTCCTCTGTCAGTCCTCTTGCCTCTCCTCCCTCCTCACCTCCCTTCCTCCTCCACCTTCTCTCTTATGTTGATGGTCAAGGTCACAGCCGCAGAGGCTTCTTCTCACTTGCCCCCAAAGGGGTCTTTGGCTCTGCCCTGGGCCACAGTAAGGGTGATGCCCAGAGCCTGCGGGTGGGCCTGGGAGCCGGAGGCCTGGGCCTGCTGAACCATCTCTTGTCCAGACTGGGAAGGCCGCACCCACCGCAGTGCACAGCAGCACTGGTCCCCAGCGTGGACACAGAGCCATCTTAGCACAGGAAGGACGTCGAGGTCCTGGCAGGAGGGGCATCCAGAGGTCATCCTGTCCCCCTTGGGCCCCAGGCGGCTCTTGAGCCAGGAGGGGCTGAGTGGAGTTTGCCTGTTTGTCTGGGTGACCCCTGCACTGGCCTCTTCATCTCCATGGATGACCAGTGTCCCTGAGCCCGCGTGACCCGGAAGTCCTCTCTCAGGTCTGCCCCACACCCTGCATGCTGTAGGGCCTAGAGGTGAACGGCTCTCTCATCTTGAGCCTTCCCTGTGATTGGGCCCTGGCTCTTCTCGAGTCTTAGCGCAGGTCCCAAGTCCTTTCCCTTTGCCCGTTGCTCAGCCCCTTGGTCTTGGAGCTGTGGCCCTTGCCTCCCCACCCCGTTCTCCGTCCCACTTTCCTCCGAGTTCCCTGGGGTCCCAAACTGCCATCCTCATCTGTAAAGCTGGGCTGCAGGCCTGGGCTGTGTGTGGCCCCTGCCCAGGGGCTCTCCAGAAGCTCTGCCCTCTCGGGAGGAACCGGGGCCTCTCGCCTTCTCTCTCTGCTGCTTCCGGAGACTGGATGGACTGGTGGGCAGTGACGGGAATAGGGACCCTGCGTGGGTTTCTGTTCCAAGTCCTTTGTGTCTGCTGATGCAACCAGGCCTCTGCAGGGAAGTGGGCATGGGGCTAAGCAAAGTGGGAGCTCAGCCCCTGCCCGTGGCCAGACCCCCGGTCATGAGGGAGGAGTGAGGATGGCCTCATGCAGCCCTTCCCCACCACTGGATAAAAATAGTTCAGATTGTAAGTCTCCGGAGCAGACAAGAAGAAAGGAGGATGGAGAAGGGGGCATTCTGGAGCTGGAGCTGGGGCAGCCCTAGTCCTAGTTTAGGGTGCGGTGAGGGGTGGCTATCTGCTCTAACACGAAAACATGCCCACAGTGAACTGTATCCCCATTTGCTGGGTGGGGTCCCAGCCTGAGGCCATTGCTGTTCCATCCCTTGTTGTCAGCAAAGGTCCCCAGGACAGGGACCCTGCCCAGTCCCTGTTGGGGGAGGCAGCAGCTCACTGGGTCTGGTGAGCCAAGGATGGAGGCAGAGCCCCCTCAGCATCCAGAGATGCTTCTAGACTGGCTCCTGGCCTCAAGGTCCCCTGACTGCCAGGCCTCCCCATCCACCTCTGGCTGCTGTCCTGCCCAGATGATCACCCACGTCTCTAGTCTACCCCCCTCTGCAGAAAGCCAGTGAACAAGGCCATGATCAAGTACTGCCAGGAGAAGACCCACATCATGAGTGCCGTGGACCAGAGCTTCACGGACCAGAGCACTTTGCAGGAGGATGAGCAGCTGGCCCTCATTTTCAAGGAAGCCCATGGCTACAGCCCCCGGGGTGAGTGCCCGGCCCTTCCTCGTGGCCCCCAGGCCCTCCTCCCCCAGACTGCTGAGCCAACAGCCCAGAGCCCCACATCAGATGATTCTGTAACACACCGAACCAACAGAACCAAGCATCCTGCTGGGTACCAGCACCGGCCCTGGGAACACAGAGAAGGCACAGTTGGTGATCTGTACTGTGCACTGGAGGAGCTTGCAAGGGACTCTACAAAGGTAAGAGGAATGCAAGATCAAATGTGACAGTTATCAAAGAGGAGATGCAAGGTGCTGCCGTATGAACAGAGGACATCAGAATGGGCTCACCATTTATTGAGTACCTGCTGTGTGAGAGGCAGGGGATCCAGGGGCTGAGAGGGACTGATCTGGAGCCACACATACTTGGACTTGTCTCTCAGATCCTCTTAGTTGTGTGGCCCAGGGCAAGTCGCTTACCCTCTCTGAGTGTCTGCTTCCTCCTCTGTAAAATGGGGTAGAAATCATAGGGCTGCTGGGAAAACAAACTGAGATTGTGCATGTAAATCCCTTGGTGCCCAGCCTGCCCCCAGGAAAAGCAGCACAGGCATTGTGTGTAGGTGCTGGGCCCTGAGCTAGGAGCTTGTCATATATTACTTCGCGAACTCTCTTCTTTTCATGTTGTAGTATTTTATTTGTATAAAAAATTCTATATAACAAATGTGTAAATTATGAAGCATAACAATAAACTGCTGTGATTCGCCACTTAAGACGTAGGTTTCCAAGAGAATGGAAGCCCCTGGGTGAGCCTCCCACTGTCTCCCAGAAGTGACCACTGTCCTGCATTTTGGGTTTATCCTGTCCAATTTTCTTTGTAATTTGACCACCTATGTCTATACCACCAATCAAGGCATCATTTAGTTGTGCCTCTGTGTAATCTTTATAAAAATGACCTCATTAGGTATGAATTTTTCAGTGCCTTGATTTTTTTGCCCAGTCTTATTTCTAGATATGTCCATGTAGATGTGTGTACCCGTGGTTCATTCATTTTGCTGAGGTATGGTATTTCATCATATGAATACATCATATTTTATGTATCCATCCTCTCTCCATGGATATGAGTTATTTCTACTTTCTGTTTGGTTTTTTTCTAGTTTTTTGTTTGCTTCTTCTTCTAAATAAGGCTGCTGTGAACATTCTTTCCTGAATCTCCTGATGAGCCTGCACAGCAGATTCTCTGGGGTCTATTCTGGAAGGGGAATTGCTGACTTGTGGGGTGTGTATTTGTTCAACTTTACAAGGCAGTGCCAAATTGTTTTCAAAAATGACTGTAGTTGTTTCCACTCCCAGCAGCGATGTGTCAGAGTTTCCATTGCTCTACATCCAGACCCGAAGTTGTCAGGCTTCTAAATTTTTGCCAGAATAATAGGAGTAAAAGGGTGACCCTGTGTTCATAATTTTCATTTCCCTGATTACTAATGAAACTAAACATATTTTCAAATGATTATTGGCCTTCGGATTTCTTCTGTGAAATGCCTATTTGTGTCTTTTATCTAATTTTCTACTGTTTGTTGCCATCCTAATGATTTTTAGGAATCCTTTATCCATTTAGGATAATAGCCACTTATTGATTCCATGCTGCGAATGTCTCCTCCCCATTTGAGACTTGTCTCTTCACTTTACTTGTAGTCTTGGATGAACAGAAGGTCTTTATTGTTATTTAGACAAATTTTTCTATGCTTTCCTTTTCTGCTTTGCACTTTTAGTGCTTTGGTAAGGAAATCCTTCCCTACCCAAGGTCATAAAAATAGTCTCTATTTTCTTCTAAAATATTTAAAGCCTTGCATTTCACATTCAAATCCTTATCCATCTGGAATTGATTTTTGTAGTGTTCTGAGATGGAGATTTGATTTTCTTTTCCTATATGGATCACCAGTTGTTGTAGCATAGATCATCCCAGGTCTACAAGGACAATTTCATCATATGTTAACTTTCCTTATGCATGTGGGTCTGTCTGTGGACACTCTGTTCTCTTCCAATATGTTAGTACTAATCAGTGTGGCTTCATAACTTTCATATCTGAAATGCAAGTCCCCTGCCTTGTTCCTCAGGTGTTTCTAGGCTATTTTTCCCCTTATTCTTTTTTTTATGAATTTTATAACTGGCTTGACAAGTTCCTTGAAATATGCCTTGTAATTTTGATTGGAATTTTATTAAATCTGTAGAACTATTTAAGGAGAGCTGTCGTCTCCTTACAACACTGAGTCCTCTCATCTATGAATATGATATATCTCTTCACATTTAGGTATCTTTCAATAATTTTCTCCAGAAATTTCCTGAACTTTTTATTGTTAGGCATATTCTTGTGTCTCTTATATTTTTTATTGTTATTGTAAGGGGTACTTTTATGCTAGGATTTCTGAGTGTTGCTGGTAAATAGAAATACAAATGATGTTTCTGTGTTGACCTTATATCTGTATTCTTTGTTTGAGTCTCATTAATTTTAATAATTTGCCTGTAGATTCTTCTGAATTTTCTATGAGTAGAGTCAAAGAAGCTTAGAATAATGGAAATTTGTTTCTTTTTGTCCTTATTCATTAGCCTTTCATTTCATTTTCTTGTCTTATTGCACTGGCTCTGGTTGAGAGTGAAATCTCCAATACTATATTGAGTGGAAGTGGTGATAAGAGCCATCTTGTCTTGTTCTCCTGATTTTAAAGAATTCTTCTACATTTCAACATATGCTGTAGACTCCTGATAGACACATTTTAACAGATTTTAAAAGTTCCCTTCCATTTCTAGTTTGCTAAGAATTATTTTGTTGATGAGTGTTAAACTTCCTGGAGCATATATTGAGATTAATCTGTTAATATGGAAAAATCATTTACAGATTTTTCTATTGTTAGTTGATCCTTATATTCCTGGGATAACTCAACACAGTTATAATGCATGATTATTTTTTCAGTAACTTAATAGTGTTTATGACTTTTACAGTTATGATCATGAGAAGTATATGAACTGTAATCTTTCTTATAATACCCTTGCCTGATGTTTGGAATCAGTAGTATAGTAGTCTTAGAAAATTTATTAAGAACGGTCCCCATTTTCCCAATTTCTGGAATTTTGGAATGATATATTCCTTGAAAGTTTGGTGGAAATCATCTGTAAAACAATCCAGGCCTAGCATTTTTCTTTTTGGAATGATTTTAAGTTTATAATATAATTTATTTAAATTAGCATAAGATTATGCAGACATTCTGTCTCTTTTTAGTCACTTTAAGTCAGTTATACTTTTCTAAGAAGATATCCATTTAATCTAAGTTTCAAATTTATTGGCATACACTAATTCACTCTAATGTGCTGTTATTTTTTAATACCCCCATAAAATCTTTCAGCAGCCCTTCACAATGGTTATTATCAACCCCTCATTTTACATGAGGGGGAAAAAAAGGCTTGAGGAAGGGAGTTGCTTGCCCAGGCCACATATCCAAAGAGTGACAGAGTCAGGGTTTAGAACTAGGTATTTCTAAGTTGCAAACACATGCCATTCCTACTATACCACACTAGGTTTTGAAGAATGGGGTAAGATTTGGACAGAAATTTATGGGAAGGAAAGACAGTACAGCCGTAAAATAGCCAATCCAAGAGCGTGAAAGTGGGCAAGTGAGAAAGACATGGAGAGGTCTGACTGGGTTGAAGACTGGGCCAGATTCTCAAATGAGGAGGAGTGTGGTGAGGAGGGTGGTGAGGGGCAGTCTCGCCATGAGTCTTGGTGAGGTGTTCGAAGAAGCAGGAGAGCTGTATTAAAAAATTTAAAAATTAAAAAAACAAAGAAGCAAGAGACACAGGCTCTGCCCCCAGAAGCCTCAGCATCTAGTTGGAGAGACATGACTGTATTCGGGGAGGCAAGATCAGGCTCATTGCCACATGGGTGGTATGAACAATTAATGCTATCAGGGGATGCCAGGGTGGTCAGGAAAGGGATGCCAGGGTGGTCAGGAAAGGCTGCCCTAGTGAAATAGGATTTGAACTAAGATGGGCAGGATTTGACTCATAATAAGGGGTAAAGGCACTGTAAGCAGGCTACAGAGCATGGGCAAAGGTATGGCAACTGGAAAAGCCAGGGATTTAAGAGAGTGGAACCGAGCCTCAGCACCTGGATCTTCTTTCTCCATTTACCACCTGCTGTCCAGACTTCACCTCCACATTTTTCTCTCCCAGCAGTAGAAGCAAGGTTGTATTCTCTGACATCTGCCATGACACAGGGCCCCATGCCCAGAAGGGCCTCATAGCTGGTTTAGTACCTTGTTATCACTGTTTTGAAATTCTTCATAATTTTATCTTTGAACTTGTGTTGTGTAAGTGAAGTCCGAAGTGACAACGGAGGATGCAATTAAGCTGGGGAGATCCATGCTTATATGTGCCACTGATCCTTATCACCCCATTTGCATAAAGTGGCCATGAAGCCCCCTAAGCACAGAATTCCAGGGGACCCACGATGTGTGGGCAGGCGTTCAGCCACACGTAAAGGGAGTACAAGCTACCACTTCACACCCACTAGGATGGCTATTATTAAAAAATTAATTTTATGATACAGATGAACTTATATGCAATGCAGAAATACAGACACAGACGTAGAGAATAGACGTATGGATACCAGGGGAGGAAGGGAGGGTGGGATGGATTGGGAGATTGGGATTGACATATATACACTACTATGTATACTCTCTCTCTCTCTCTCTCTCTCTCTCTCTCTCTCTATATATATATATATATATATATATATATATATATATACACTCTGTATATCTATGAGATACTATGTATCTCATTAGACAACTAATGAGAACCTACGAACCTACTGTATAGCACAGGGAACTCTACTCAATGCTCTGTGGTGACCTAAATGGGAAGGAAATCCAAAAAAGAGGGGATACATGTATATGTATAGCAGATTCACTTTGCTCTAAGCAGAAACTAACACAACATTGTAAAGCAACTATACTCCAATAAAAATTAATTTAAAAAAGCAGAATATAAGAAGTGTTGGTGAGGATGTGGAGATATTGGAACACTTATACATTACTGGTATGAAAGTAAAATGGTGCAACCACTGTAGAAAACAGTATGGCAGTTCCTCAAAAAAAATAAAAATAGAATTACCATGTGATCCTGCAAGTTGACTTCTGAGTATAGACTCAAAGGAATCCAAAGTCGGGACTTGAACAGATGTTTGTACAGGCATACCTTGTTTTACTGCACTTCACAGATATTGCATTTTTCACAACCCTGCATAGAGCAGGTCTATTTGCAACATTTTTCCAACAACACTTGTTCACTTTGTGTCTCTGCGTCACATGTATTTGGTAATTCTCACAATATTTCAAGATTTTTCATTATTACTGTATTTGTTATCATGACTGATCAGTGATCTTTGATGTTATTACTACAACTCGCTGAAGGCTCAGATGATGGTTAGCATATTTTAGCAATAAAGTATTTTAAATTAAGGTATGTACATTGTTTTTTGTTTGACATAATGCTATTGCATACTTAATAGAAATTAAAGTTTGTACATTGTGGTTTTTTTGACATAATGCTATTGCATACTTAACAGACTACAGTATAATGTAAGCATAACTTTTATATGCACTGGAAAACCAAAAAGTTTGTGTGACCCACTTTATTGTGATATTCACTTTATTGCAGTGGTCTTGAACCAAGCCTGCAATATCTCCGGTATGCCTGTATATCATAGCAGCATTATTCACAACAGTCAGAAGGTGGGAGCAACACAAGGGCCCATCAACAGATGAATGAATGAACGGAATGTGATATATAACATATTAGAATATTATTCAGGGTTTAAAAGGAAGGAAACTCTGACACATGCTACAATATGGGTGAACCTTAGACATTATGCTAAGTGAAATAAACCGATCGCAAAAGGACAAATACTGTATGATTCCACTTACATGAGGGTCTTGGAAGAATCAAATACATAGAGACAGAAAGTAGAATGGTAGTTTCCAAGGCCTGAGGGAGGGGAGAATTGGGAGTTATTGTTTAATGGGGATGAAGTTTTAGTCTGGGGAGATGGAAGTTCTGGAGATGGATGGTGGTGATGGTTACACAACAAATGTAAATGTATTTCATGTCAGTCAACTGTACACTTAACAATGGTTGAAACGATACATTTTATCTTATGTATATTTTATTACAATTTTTAACACCAGTACAAAGTAAGTATGTTACATCTATGACTAAGTGGGGGCACAGACAGCTCCAAGAAAGCCATGCTTTTCATTGGGTATTAGGATTCACTAGAGAAACAGAACCAATAGGATATATAGATCTACAAAAGAAAAATTTTCATGGGAATTGGTTCACACAATATTGAAGCTGAAATATACCATGATATGCTGTCTACAAGCTGAAAGCTGGTGGTATAATTCCAGCTGAGTCCGAAGGCCTAAGAACAGGGGAAGGGAGCACGGGTGTAAGTCCTGGAGTCCCAGGCCTGAGAACCAGGAACTCCTATGTTCAAAGGCAGGAGAAGATGGATGTCTCAGCTCAAGAAGAGAAAGAATTTGCCCTTCCCCCACCTTCTTGTCCTATTTGGGCCCTCCATGGATTGGAAGATGCCAGCCCACACTGGTGAGGGTGGATCTTCTCTACTCAGACTACTGATTCAAATGCTGATCTCTTCCAGAAACACCCTCACAGACTCACCCAGAAGTAATGCTTTACCAACTATCTGGGCATCCCTTAGCCCTGTCAAGTTGACACATAAAGTTAACCAACACACAATGGAACCAGAACTTGATTCAAAGGCAGAAAGAAAGTCATGGCCTTCTAAGAAACATGAAAGACCAAGAAATCCTAGACATCCTTTTTCACATGTGTTACTTCCTTGCATTAGACCACCAGTTATGCTGAAAATGATGACACAGAAGCAAAGGGAAAGTAGGGGATTCCTTTGCTTTTCAGCCCTTCCTTCTCATCAATAAGCTGAATGCAGAGAGTTTTGGTAGAATGTGTGTGTAATAAGAATAAAATAAGCACAGCTCAGTTAGCTTTGTGTAGTGCTTCCACCGTTCTGGTGAGAATGAAATACATGTTTATGATGAGCTACAAAATACAAATTTTGTAATTTCAAAGATCCTACATATGAGTTAGATGTTCCTATATTTGCACTATACAAATTAGCATTATACAATATAAACGAGAACAGTAAAATTTATACTAATAATGAAATATCTTAATTTTTTCTTCACTTAGTATGACATTAAATACAAAATAAAAATACCATGATGAGGCCAAAATTATTCTAATATCAAATACAGATAAAGACATTACAAGAAAGGAAAACTACAGGTAATATCTCTCATGAACATAGCCACAAAAATCCTCAAAAATATTAGAAATCAAATCCAACAATGTATAAAATGAATTATATGCCATAAACACTTTTCCAAAGAAGACTACAGATGGCCAACAGACACATGAAAAGTTGCTCAACATCAGTAATCATCAGGGAAATGCAAATCAAAACCACAATGAGATATCACCTCACACCTGTCAAAAGGCTATCCTCAAAAAGACAACAAGTAACAAGAGCTGGCAAAGATGTGGAGAAGAGGAAACCCTCGTGCACTGTTTATGGGAATGTAAATCGATACAACCGTTACGGAAAACAGTACGGAGGTTCCTCAAAAAGTTAAAAATAGAACTACCATATGACCCAGCAATTCTACTTCTGTTTTCTGAAGAAAACAAAGGCACTAATTTGAAAAGATATATGTACCCCACTATATTATTACACTACAGGTTAAAAAGTCGATTATACAGAGGTACACTATGATAAGCTAAAGATGGGTATTGTAAATGCTAGAGCAACCACGGTAAAAATAAAAGAGGTATTTCTAATAATCAATTGATCCAAAAGAAGGCAGGAAAAGAGAAACAAAAAAAGAACAGATATAACAAAAAGCAAGATGGCATGTTTAAATTTAACCATTTAGGTAATTCCACGAAATGTAAATGCTCTGATTCTAGACAAGGCAAAATTAGGGGAATAGAGAAAAGATTAGTGGATGTCAGGGGCTGAGGGTAAGGGAAGGAGGTTGGCTACAAAAGAACATAAGGGAACTTTTTAGAGTGAGAAATGGTTCTATATATTGATTATGGTAGTGGTTTCACAGCTATATGGACTTACCAAAATTCATAAAATGATAAAATAAAAAGGTGAATTTTTCTACCTACAAACTATGCCTCAATAAATCTGTTTTTAAAAATTGTAATTAGTCCAACACCCCCAAATAAAAGAAAAGGATTGTCACTTTGTTAAGAAAAGTTTTAAAAGACCTAAGTAAATAAAAAGATATATCATATTCATGGGTGGGAGGATTCAGTATTGTTAAGATGACAGTCCTCCCAGAATTGATCTATAGATTCAATGCAGTACAAATCAAAATCCCAGGAGGCTTTTTAATGAAATTGACAAACTGGTTTTAAAATTCATATGAGGGCTTCCCTGGTGGCGCAGTGGTTGAGAGTCCGCCTGCCGATGCAGGGGACGTGGGTTCGTGTCCCGGTCCGGGAAGATACCACATGCCGCCGAGCGGCTGGGCCCGTGAGCCATGGCCGCTGAGCCTGTGCGTCTGGAGCCTGTGCTCCGCAACGGGAGAGGCCACAACAGTGAGGCCCGCATACCACAAAAAACAAAACAAAACAAAACAAAAAACAAACAAATAAAATTCATATGAAAAAGCAGAGGATCCAGAAGAGCCAAAGCCATTTTGAAAGAGAAGAATAAAGTTATACTCTTACTACCCGATTTTAAGACTTACTATAAACCTACAGAAAGTGAAAACAGTGGGTGTTGGTGTATTAGAGATAGAGGTCAATGGAGCAGAATAGGGTTCAGAAATAGATCCACACATACAGACCTACTGATTTTCAACAGAGATGACAACGTAATTCAAAGAGAAAGAATATTCATTTCAACAAATGGTTCTGGAGCAATTGGATAGCCATGTGCAAAAAAAAAAAAAAAAACACCTATATCCATTCCACTTCATTCACCACACACACACACACACACACACACACACACAAATTGACTCTAAATAAATCACAGACCTAAACATATGAGTTAAAACTATAAAATTTCTGGAAGAAAATATAGGAGAAATCTTTGTAACCTTGAGTCAGGTAAATATTTCTTAGGACAAAAACACACAAACCTTAAAAGGAAAAAAATTGGACATCATCACAATTTTTAATTATTGCCTATTTGAAAGACATACTCAAGGAAATGAAAGCCACACACTAGGAGAAGCTGTTTCCAAATCCAGCATCTGATAAAATATATAAAAGTCTTGCATAATATATAAAACCTCATATATATAAAACTGTTACAACTCAATAATAAGAAAATAAACATCAATTAACAATGGGCAAAAGTTTTGAACAGACACCTCACTGAAAAAGACATACAGATGGCAAATAAGCACCTGAAGGACCCTTAACATTATTAGTCATTGGAGAAATGCAAGTTACAACCACAATGAGACACCATTACATACCCACTAGAATGGCCAAAATGAAGGAGACTAAAATATCAAGGAGAAGATCCAGAGCCACCAGAAATTTTATTCATTGTTAGTGGGTGTGCAAAACGGGACAGCTGCTTTGAAAAACTGTCTGGCAGTTTCTTACACAGTTCAGCACACATTCTTCCATACAACCCAGTAATTCTGCTCCTAGGCATTTACCAAGGGAAAAAAATGTGTCTACACACAGACTTGTATGTGAATTTCATAACAGCTCCATTCATAACATAGACTGACAAATGAATAAACAAAATATGGTATATCCGTACAACAGAATACCAGCCAGCCATAAAAAGGAATGAACTGCTGATACACAGAACATCATGGATGAATCTCAAAAGCATTACGCTAAGTGGAAGAGACCAGACACCAAAGGCTACATACATTGATATGTTATTCTGGAGAAAGCAAAACTATAGAGACAGAAATCAAGCCAGTGCTTTCCAAGGGCTGGAGATGAGAGGAGAAGATGCACTTCAAAGGGAGGTAAGGGAATTCCATAGGATGATGGAACTATTCTGCATCTTGACTGAGGTGGTGGCTATAGGACTCTATACATTTGGCCGAATTCATTGAACCATTTACTCTAAAAGAGCTTTATTTTATGTAAATTATACTTCAATAAAACTGACTGCCTCTACAACAATTTGGTTAAAAGATCTTCCAACTCGATTAAGAAATTATTCTGTTCATTTCTGACTGACCCCTCCCCATCTGGATGACCTCTAAGCCTCCCTTGACGGCTCACTTATGTGTCACAGACACGGGCTAGGCAAGAGTGCGGAGGGTCTGGTCAGATCTGTCCCCATATAGGAAACCGCCGAGTGTGTAGGTCATCCTGGCAGTGCTGAGTGATGGGGGCCGTGACCTCTGCAGAGAAGCTGCCGGAAACTGGAAGGAGGGGGAGGGCTGCCCAGCACTTGTTCCACCGAGTCAACATGTCCTTCCTGCTCAGGGAGCAAATGCCTGTCCCAGCTCCGCAGAGTTCAGTGTGGCCAGGCCTGGGGGTGCCTGTCTGCTAGCCAGCACCAGCCGGGCCCCAGAGCGGCCACCTCTCGGTTAGGAAGGTGGGCACCCCTGGGGCTCCGTGCACACGTGTGCCCCTGGGCATGTCCCTGCTGCCTCCTCTGCTCTCTGGCCTCCCCGCCCAGGCTGCCCCATCAGGGACGTGCTCCCAGGGGGGACCCTCACTGGGAGGCTGGCGGGAGGGGGCAGCTGACAGCGACGGAGCCTCTAGCAGGGCTGGCAAGCTGAAGTCATAAAGTGATGCTCCCTCCCAACCACCCTATGGCAGGGAGATGATGACACAGAGGAGGAAACAGAGGCTCAGAGAGGGTGAGCCATTTGCCTCTGTCACACAGCAGGAGGTAGAAGAGCCAGGATTCAAACCCAGGCCTACTCCAGAGCCCACACTCTTACCCACAGCTCCACATAGCAGAGTGACCTCAAGGCCACCCCGACCTCACCTGAGACATCACCTGCCCTGCAGATGGTGAGTGTCCCAGCCCCTCCACAGCGCATCCACATGCACAATCTCCACTGCCTGCAGCAAAGGAGAGGGTGTGGGAGGTATCATCTCCGCTGGACAGAGGAGGAGACGGAGCCTCAGTGAGGGGAGGGGACTCACCCTAAGTCATCAGCTGGCTGTAAACAGCAGAGCTGCCATTTGGCCCAGGTCCACGTGATGCCAATGCCTCAAGCTGGGATGATAGGGGCTCATCCTTGGCCAGCCCTGCCACTCCCTGAGCAGTCAACCCCCCAAGCTCCTCCTATTGACGCCATCACTTTCCACCAGCCCATAATCCTGGCGAGTCCTCTGTGCTGGGCTCTCTTCAGCCCTGGGAGAGCATCTACTGAATGTCAGCTACAGCTCCTGCCACTCGGGAAAAGTAGTCAAGGCAGGTGCAGGGCAGGGTTGGGACCCTCGGCATTATAAGTGTGAGCTTTGCTTCAGATTTCAGATGACAGGGTCTTGGAGGAAGAGAAAGCACTTTGGATGGCAGAACCAAGGTAGGAAGAAAATCCCCACAGGCTAGAGCCACTGAGGGAGACTCACAGGGAGAGATTCCATATGTAAATGCGAGTTTAGCATGCGGTGCGAAGCTCTGAGCTGAGATGAGAAAAGCAAATCAACGACTTAGGTACAGAGGAGAGAGGCCTTGATGGGAGCCGACAGGGAGCTCAACGTGAACCCATAGAAATCGAGTGTTTACTACGTATTAGGTACTCACATGAGGTTTATCCTCCCAACACACTTCAAGGTTGACATTATTAGCAAGAGAAAACTGAAGCTCAGAAAGCTAAAAACCACAGAGTTAGTAAGTGGAGAGCTGAGATTTGAATTCTGGTTTATCTGACTCTGAAGCCAACACTCTTCTGTGTACCTTACTGCCTGGACATGTTAATAGAGGCATGGAGTCTAGAAGAAGGGAGGCGAGAGTCTGGTTTAACTGGGATGCTGAGACTTATGCACCCTTATGAGAAACAAACCTAGAGGGTTGTAGATAAGCTGAACTTTGTCTAAGTGCCTCCAGACTAAAAAGGGCATGGAAACAAGGTCACATGAGTAAATAAATTAATTTGCTAGTTTTCTTAGTTTGCTCTTATGTTCTAGATTCTCTTGTAGGCACTGGAGACAGAGAGGTGAAGAAGATCGACAAAGTCCCTGTTCTCATGGAGTTCATATCCATGAAATATTAGATTTTATATATATAGTATATTAAAATATATTAAATATTTATGCATTAAATATTTATATATAATATATTATGTAAATGTATATATAAATACGTATGTATATATAAATAAATATATACATCTAAATCTCCATATTAAAATTTTCAGTACTTTTTGGTAAGTACTTCTAAGTGAAGTTGCTGGGTTATAGGTTGGTTGTATATAGAAACTGCCAAACTGTTTTCCAAAATAGGTATACTATGTAACACTCCCAGAAGCAATGTATGAGAATTCCAGTCACCCTGCATCCTCATCAACACTTGGTATTATCAGGGTCTTTAATTTTAGCCATGACTGCTATCTCATGATTTTTTTTTTTTTTTTTTTTTTTTTGCAGTAGGCGGGCCTCTCACTGTTGTGGCCTCTCCCGTTGAAGAGAACAGGCTCCGGACGCGCAGGCTCAGCGGCCATGGCTCACGGGCCCAGCCGATCCGTGGCACGTGGGATCCTCCCGGACCGGGGCACAAACCCATGTCCCCTGCATCGGCAGGTGGACTCTCAACCACTGTGCCACCAGGGAAGCCCATGATATTTTCAATTTACATATCCTGGATGACTAATAACATCTCATATATAATGTATGTATATATAAGTTATATATACATAATATATATAATAATAACATTATAATGTATGTATATATAATATGTATGAGATATAGATATAGATCAAGTAGTGATGTGTTCTATGAAGAAAAACGAGGACTGCAAAGGGACCAGAGATGAGGGTTCTAGTAGAGAGGGTGGTCAGGTGGAATCATGGAGACTAGCTGGAGGAACTGCATAAGTCCAGGTGAGAGATGGCAGTGACTTGGATGTGGGTGGGGCATAGGAAAGCATGAGAGGTGGTCACTTACACAGAAACTGTTGAAGGAACGCGACATTCATCCTAAAGAGATTCTCAGGTGGACACAGTGCTGCCCTCCAGCTTCGGAAGGGTTGTCATATGGACCAGAAGTAGGTACTATTCTGGGGGCCCCAAAGAACCAGGAATGTATGTGAGTGAGGCCAACAAGGAAGCTGGTTTCACTTTGCAAAGACAAAGACCCTTCTGTCAGTTCTGACAAAAATTGGACCATGCTTGCTGGTGAAGGTGTATAAGCACAGATCAACTTTCAGGGCTGCAAAGTAGTGTACAATTAGCCTCTATGACTAAAAGACCTGGATTAAACCCTCCCTCTTCTATTATCTGTGTTACCTTGGGCCACTTCACCTTTGCCAGCCTCAGTTCCCCTATCTGTAAATCAGGATCATATCATTGCATTGTTGTGAAAATTTAGTGTAACTAAGTATGTAAAGCAACCAGCACTGCGTACTCAGTAAATGGTGGTAATGATGTCAGTGGTGGTGGTGATGATAATGATGATGATGGTTGTAATGAAAGTGATGATGATAAAGGTGACGAGGACAGTGATGATGCTGATGAGGATGTTATTAGTGATGATAATTTTATTGTATCTTGGTGGTTGTTGAAGGAATTCAAGCATCAAAGAGATGCTTGGACTAGAAGACCACTAGGATCTTTTCCACATTTAAAATTATACCAGGCATGTCTCACTCTATCTCTTGGCATTGGTTGACTCCCTCCCTGGATGTTCATACTTGACCATGTGCCTCCCACACTCTGGGCAGCTCTAGGAGCCAGAGAAGAGGCTGAAGGTAAGCAAGACCTGCGGGGATGGTGTGTGTGGAATGTTCAAGGCTCTCACCTCGGCTGACATTTCCTACTGCTCCATATTCTCTAAACACCTACCCATCCAGCCTGGGTTGTAGTCAGAGATCCTTGGAGTCATGAGGAAACGTAGATCTTCTCCCTTGCTCCATTAAGATTCCATGTATAAATTGGGGGTTTTGCTTTGTCTTTTCCATCTTTGACCCTGCCTCAGTGTTACCTGTTAGCAATAAATTCAGATACTGATGGGAATCTCTAAGACAATGGCTTAAAAAAAGTGAAGATGTATGTTTCTCTCATGTAAGAGAATTCTGAATATAAGAGTTCCTGGGCTTCTATGGTGGCTTCATGCACAATTTTTTCAATGTTCTAGACTCCGTTCTTGTTTGTTCCACCATGCATAGTACACAAGGTCGTCCTAAACATAGAATTGAGTCACTAAGTCCAGCCAGCACTCAAGGGAAGTGAATACCAAGAGGTCAGGATCATTGGGAGCAGTCTCCAGGGGTGCCTACCACCCTGGAAGAGGGAGGGACGGAGGGAAGAGGGGGAGTGGCCATTTGGTTCACTGGGCAGGCCAAGGTTCAAATTTCAGCAAGTCTTAAGAGCTGAAAAGCAACTCTTATAGAGGTTACTTGGGGTAAGGTGTCAGAGCAGCCAAATCACATGCTGTCTGGGATGCCATGCCCCCAAAGCCAAGAGTTGCAATCGAACTGTTGTAGGCAGAAGTTTGATGTGGTCAGGTTTGTCCTTTGGAAAGCCCATTCTTGCTGCCTTGGTGGGTGGACAGGAAGGGCATGAGGGGGCATCAGGTGATGATAATGGCTGAAGCAGACGTTACTGATACTCAGTCTCTTCACCAGCTCTGGGCTCACCTGCACCGCCTGGTTCCCAGAGTGCTGACCTCTCCCTCCTCAGGCCCTGCTTCCCTCTGCTGTTCCAGCCAGGGCTTCTCCGGTGTCCTGGGGGCTTGACCAGCCCTGGGCAGGGTAGGCCCAAAGTGCCAGGGATTTAACATCCCAGAGGCACCTCTCAACCAGGGAGGGATGGGTGATAAACAGATCACCCAGCTTTCCTTTGAGGGACAAGTCTGAGGCACATCCTAACACTTTCTCAGAGGGTGCCCAGCAGGGCTGAGCCCACAGTAGGACCTGCTCTCTGATTGAGCCTTTAGGGCTTTCCTCCCTCCCGCCCCTGCCCCCTCCTCAATGTGCCTCCTGGGATCACCTCCCACATAATCCAGCTGCTGTTTTGGAGGAACCCAAACTCAGCACTGATCCCTTAATGAGCAGCGGATGGACAGAGTAATCCAGATTTGAGAGATACTCAGGGAGGGCAGGGCTGTGATGGGCTGAAAAAAGGGTCAGGTGGAGTCTAGGTGTCAGCTCCACCTAGATGGATTTGCAAGTGAATGGTGCTCCTTTCCCTAGTTTATATATGTACAGAAATTTTGTACACACCCATCTAACCAACATCCCATTAAAATATACCACATTTCATTACATCAATAATGTCTCTTCTCCTCTATTGCAACTAATCCTCTTTCCCCAGCCCCTGGCAACCATTGATCTAGTTTCTGACACTGTGGATTTGTTTTGCATGTTCTAGAATTTCATATTGGTGGAACCATAGTGTAGGCTTCTGGTTTTCACGCAACACAAAAGTTTTGGGGATTTGTATATGTCGCTATCTTTAGTCATAGTTTGTTCTTTGCTATCACTCCATAAATGTCCATTTTATGCATGTGCCACAATTTGTTTATCTATTCACCCAAAGATGGACAACTGAGTTAGGTTTGGATTATTATAAATAAAGATGCTATGAAAATATTTGTAGAAGTCTATTTGCGGATGAGAATTTTCAGGACTTTTAGAAGCAAAGTTATCAGGCTATAGGGTAGTTGTTTATTTAACTTCATAAAAAATTATTTTCCAAAACAGCTGTACCCATTTACACTCCCAGAAGCAAGATATGAGAATTTCTGTTGTCCTGCATCCTCACCAACGCTTGGTATTGTCAGACCTTTTAATTTTAGCCTGACTGCTATCTCAAGGTATTTTCAATTTACTTATCGCTGATAATTAATAACATTTAGCATTTTATTGGCCATTCATATCTTTTTTTGTGTGAAGTTGCTATTCAAGCAGTTTACCCATGTTTTATTGAGTTGTGTTTTCATTGATTTGTAATTCTTTATATATTTTACATAAAAATCCTTTGTCAGATGTATGTGTTGTGACTATTTCCTCCCAGTTTGTGATCTGTGTTTTCATTTTTCTCAACAGGATCTTTTGAAGAGCAAAAAGTTTTAATTTTGATGAAGTGCATTTCATCATTGTTTTTGTTAGTGCTTTTTGGAGTCCTGTTTCCTACCCCAAAGTCTCAAATATATTATTCATTTTTTTTAATTTATAAGGTTTATAGTGTTAGCATTTACCTTTAGGTCTATGAGCCACCTCAAATTAATTTTTGAGTATGGTATGGTGTTAGGTAGGAGTCTGGATTTACTATTTCTCTAGATGGATATCCATTTAGTACAGCATCATTTATTGAAAACACTATTCTTTTTCCAATTGAATTACTTTATAATTATTGTCTAAAATAGATTGATTATTTGTGTGGGTCTGTTGCTGATGCCTCTGTTCTGCTCCATTGATCTACTTGTCCATTCAGATTCTGTCTTGGCCATAATAGCATTAGAGTTAGTTTTGAAATCAAGCAGCGTGTGTTCTCTAAGTTCGATCATCCTTTTTTTTTTTTTTTTTTTTTTTTTTTTTTTTTTTTTGCGGTATGCGGGCCTCTCACTGTTGTGGCCTCTCCCGTTGCGGAGCACAGGCTCCGGACGCGCAGGCCTAGCGGCCATGGCTCACGGGCTTAGTTGCTCCGCGGCATGTGGGATCTTCCCGGACCAGGGCACGAACCCATGTCTTCTACATCGGCAGGCGGATTCTCAACCACTGCGCCACCAGGGAAGCCCGGTCATCCTTTTTTTGAAGCATTTCTTGGGTTTTATAGGTCTTTTACATTTCTGTATACCTTTCACAACCAGCTTATTCTAAAAGCTGGATATTTGGATTGAATCTGTGGATCAAGTTTGTGAGGACTGACATCTTTAATAATATTGATTCTCTCAAGCCATGAACATGATATGCCTTTCCATTTATGGAAATCTTCTCTAATTTATCTCTTCTCTATTTTACAGATTTCAGCATCAGAGTCTTGCACATTAAAAAAAAATTCCTAAATATTTTTATCAATATTTGGTATTGCTTTATTAAAATTTCATTTAACCATTTTTATTGCTATTATATCAGTTGAATCGTGTACATTCATTATAACTTGAAACCTTGCTACATTCTGTTATTATTCTAGTTAGTTTTTTGTAGATTCCTTGGGATTTATTTAAAAAACAATTATGTTGTTTCTTAACAAGCATTTTACTTTATCATTTCCAAACTTTAAGGCTTTTATTTCTTTCTTGCCTTATTAAAAGTGACTAGAACCTCCAGTAAAATATTGATTAGAAGTGGTTTAAATGAACATCCTTGAATAGTTCCTGATAAGAGTGATGTATTCAGTCTTATATACACTAATATGTATAAAATAGATAACTAATAAGAACCTGCTGTATAAAAAAATAAACTAAAATTCAAAACTTCCAAAAAAAGAGTGATGTATTCAGTCTTTAATTACTAAGAATAATGTTAGCTATAGATTTTTCATAGGTGTCTTTTATAAGATTAAGGAAATTCCCTTCTATTCTTAGTTTGTTGAGTTTTGTTTTTCATGAAGGGATGTTGACTTTTCTCAGGTGCATTTTCAGCATCTATTAAGATGATCCTTGGGAGTTCCCTGGTAGCCTAGTGGTTAAGATTCTGGGCTTTTGCTGCCACAGCCTGAGTTCAATGCCTGGTCAGGGATCATCCTACAAGCCGCTCGCCCCAAAATAAAAAAAGGTGATCCTTTTTTTCCCCTTTATTCTATTAATGTGGTAAATTCACTTGGGTCGATTTTCAAATATTGAACCAACCTTGCTTTCCTGAGACAAATTCCACTTGGTCATGATATATATATATATATATATATATATATATATATATATATATATATATATTAGCCTTTTTACATATTTCTGAATTCAATTTGCTGCTATTTATTAATTTTTCCATCACTATTCTTGAGTTATATTGGTTTCTTATTTTTCTTTTTTTTTCTAATGTCCTTTTCAAGTTTTGTATCAAGGTTATAATGTCCTCATACCAGCTGGGAAGTGTTCCCTCTTCTTCTATTATCTGAAAAAGTATGTGTAAGGTTAGTATTATTTTTTCCTTAAATGTTAGCAAGAATTCAAAGGTGAAGCCATTCAAGCCTCAAGCCTTCGTTGCGAAAAAGTTTTCTATTATAAATTCAATTTCTTTAATAGACATAGGGTTATTCAGTGCTTCTGTTTCTTCTTCTGTTAGTTTTTGTTGTTGTTTTTTACAAATTGTCTTTTCATTTTTTGGAACCAATTTTTTTTAATTTTTATTTATTTATTTATTTGGCTGCATCAGATCTTAGTTGCAGCATGTGGGGGTCTTTTCATTGCAGTGCATAGGCTTCTGTAGTTACGATGCAAGGGCTTCTCTTTAACTGTGGTGCACAGGCTCCAGAGTGCACAAGCTCAGTAGTTGCGGCGTGTGGGCTCTCTACTTGTGGTGCACAGGCTTAGTTGCCCTGTGTCACGTGGGATCCTAGTTTCCCGACTGGGGATTGAACCCGTGTCCCCTGCATTGGAAGTCAGATTCTTAACCACTGGACCACCAGGGAAGTCCCCTTCTATTAGTTTTGATAAGTTGTGTTTTCAAGAAATTTGCCCAGTTCTTTGAAGTTGTTGAATTTATTTGCATAAAGTTATTTATTATTCTCTTATTACCATTTTAAGGACTGTACTATCTTAGTGATGCTTCTTTTACCATTGCTGATGTTAAAAACTTTTACTTTCTCCTCTTTTTTTCCCAGCTAGGGACTTATTCATTTTATTAATCTTTTTAGAGAATCAGTTTCTGGCTTTTTTGGTATTTTGAATTGTTTCTCTGTGTTCTATTATATTGGCTTCTGTTCTTCTTTTCCTAGCTTCTTAAGACATTTAGATCATTGATTTTAAACTTTTCTTCTTTTCTAATACAAGACTTTTAACCTCTATAATTCACTCTCAGGACTCTTTCAGTTACATCCACAAGTTTTGAAATGTTAATGTTTTCTTATAATTCAATTCAAAATGTTTTTTTAACCTTTCTTGTGATTTCTCCATTGACCCACAGGTTATTTAGACATATGTTGTTTAATTTCCAAATATGTGTGAGGTTTCCAGTTGCATTATTGTCATTGACTCCTAATTTAATTCCACTGTAATCAACAAAAATATACCCTGCATGATTTCAATTCTTTTAAACTGATTAATATGTGTTTTATAGTCCAGCGCATGGTCTCTCTTGGTGAACATTCCATGTGCACTTAAAAATAATGTGTAGGGCTTCCCTGGTGGTGCAGTGGTTGAGAGTCCACCTGTCGATGCAGGGGATATGGGTTCGTGCCCCGGTCCAGGAGGATCCCACATGCCGCGGAGCGGCTGGGCCCGTGAGCCATGGCCACTGAACCTGCGCGTCCGGAGCCTATGCTCCACAATGGGAGAGGCCACAGCAGTGAGAGGCCAGCGTACCGCAAAAATAAAATAAAATAATGTGTAATCTGCAGTTGTTGAATGTAGCATTCTAATCACCCAATTAGTTCAAGAGCAAAGAACTGTCTGGAGGTGCAGGGCTTAGCTCCCAAGAGTTTAGCCCTCCTCAGCCTATCATTGCCTATCTCACAGTGAACATCTCTTCCAAAGCCACAAGATGGGAGGAAGGGGCTTCTTTACTGGCCTGAGGGAGTGGCAGACACAGACCTATGTGGGCACCTGGATACATACCCACATTCACAGCAAGAAATATATAGGCACGTGCCTACAGAGAGAAACACAGAAACAGAGAGATAAACAGATCAACAGAAAGACCCACGAACCAACACTATACAGACAGACACTCACACACATACAGAGGGTCAGAGCCACAAAGAGACAGACGTGGATGCTCAGACAACTCACACATAGATGATCAGAAACATCTAGTCACACAGGCATAAGCACAACACCACCTGGGCCCAGGTAAACCCCCAGACTCAAACCTATTGACACAGACATAGATATGCACATTGATAAAAACTGGTGACAAAGTATACACACAGACATCAGAAATAGACATAGAGCAGAAACACAAACAGACACACAAATACACACCTGTTTATAGACCCAGAAATGGATACTGAAAGAAACAGAGCTCTGCAGCCACAGATAACCCGCCTATAGAACACTCAGAAACATACTCACAACAGACGGATACGGAAATACAGGCACATGGAAGAAAGTGTGAGCACAAAAATATACACAAATGGATGAGGGTGCACGGCCACACACAAACACACATACACGTGATCAAGAACACTCAGACACACCTAGGCTCAGGATCCCATGTCCCACATGCAAGTGCATGCATGTCCACACACTGCAGCAGGTGCAGAAACACACAGGCACACGAACAGGGCTCTGCCATAGGCACATAGACCATAAATTCATGCACACGCAGACATACAGATGCCAGTGCAATTCTCCACCCAGACACAGAGACAGTCTCAGGCAGTAGAACCTCGGGGCTGGGTAGGGATCTGGGGAAGCAGAGGCGTCAGTGGGTTTAGAAGGGAGAGGGCAGCTGGCCAGCCCTGCCCTGGCCTCTGAGTGGGGCTGACCTGAGATTGAGGCCGTCTCTGTTCTGGGGTTCCCCTGGCTGCACCCAGAGATCCCTGTGTGGTCTGGGCTCTCAGGGAAGAGGAAGCTTCTGCCATTCAGGTGGAAGTGACCACACTCACAGCCCCACAATGCCCGCCGTCCCTGTACCCACAGGTCACACCCACCAGACCTGGTTCCCCAACCAGCCTTGCCGCTCCTCCGACCCTGCCCTCACACCATTGCTCTCTCAGCCATCACTCTGGTTGGTTTCTTCACAGCCCTTACCCATACCTGTTTATTTATTTATTGCAACTTTGACCACAGGGGCCTGTGCCCCGTGTCCAGAACTACGCTCGATACCGAGTAGGGGCTCAGAATTTTTACTAGTTGGTTGAATGAGTGAATATCCAGGTCTTTGCCGCAGCTGCATATCTATACTCAGCCACATTTCACTTATCCAAAAGTTGGGTATCTGGCAGCTTCGATGATCTGGAACCAAACAACAAATTCAAAACACACAGAAGCTACCAAAATGCAAACCCCGGGGTCATGTTCCAGAGCACAGATAATAAGAGTAATTATTATTAATTATTGTTATTTGAATCAGAAGCGTTCCCTTCACATTCTCAGCCAGAGAGCAGAGACTCCTAGTGCAGACACGCCCTGTGATCCTGTTCCTCACCCACTGAGGGGCAGGGGCATGACGTTAGGAGGGGTGGGGGGCTGCTAGAAGCAGAAACACTGACACCAGCAAGAGGAAACATGTGGAGCCTGCAAAACACTGGAAAGGAGACTGGAGAATGCAGGGGAGAGCAGGCTGGGTCTGAGTGCGAGGCAAAGATCTCTAGGGATGTCCTGGGGTTAGAACACACAGGGGCTAGAGGAGGACTCCAGGCCACAGAGCACACCAGGTATTCTCCACAATCCACGTTGTATAATTGCAAAGGTCAGGCTTGGAGGTGCATTTTATTGATTGCTTTTTATAACCTACTTTGCTTTAGTGCAGAAAAATAAACGAAGAAACCTGAAATCACTTGTCATTTTACCTGCAGAGACGCCTCTATGGGAAGCTTGTTGTATAGGTAGGTGTGGGTTCTCTGCTCTATTCCCGTGTTATCAAATATGCTTCACAGCCACGACTGGTATTGGCTGCATAATATTCCATCATAGTTTACCCATATATTCCCCTCTTGGACACTTGGGTTGTTTCCAATTGTCGACTAACATCTTCAACGTTGCAATAATCATCCTTATTAGTAAACCTGGATACCCAGCCTTCATTGTGTTTTCTGATGGTAGAATGGCTGGGTGAAAAATACAAGCATTGTTAAGGCTGATAATACATACTGTGGAATTAATATGTTCATAAGCTGAGTATCAGGGAATTTTCCCATTTTAGATGTTAAAGTAACCTGAGAATGGAAGGTAAATAGTTAAGGCTCTGTGATTTAGAAAACCCATCGAGGCTGAGATCTTTTTCCTGGATCATCATCAATTAGTAACCAGGATCCCGGGTGGTCAAACTTCTGCACGTGAGCATGTGTGCGTGCATGTGTGTGTGTGCACATGTATGTTTGTGTCCAACACCCCTCCCATGTGCATGGTGCATTTCTCATCCATCATTTCACTAGCACTATCCAACCCTCTGTGAAGTAGACAGAGTATAGAGCTCCCATTTTACAGATGACAAAACTGAAGCACAGGGGTCGTATATCATACAAGAAAGAGGAGCGTGAGCTTTGGGAGCAGACCCCTGGCCTTGAATCCCATCCTGCCTCTGGGTGAGCTGGACCTGTGCCTTTTCCCATATCTCTGAGCCTGCCCTCTTGTGTATAGAATGGACACAAAGACAGCTGTCTGTTGTAAAGATTAAGTGAGAGGTTGGATGGAAGCTTCTGGCACAGGGGGACATATAGTAGAGGCTCAACCAATGGGAGTTGTGGTCCTCTTTAGGAAAGCCTCTTTTCCAAAGTCCCAGAGGCACGACATGGACCCCTGTCTCCCACCCCCAAGTACAGTACATGTTCTAAGCACTTGGGCCTTTGGAACACACACCTGAGGAGGAGAAAGCTTAGATAACTCTAATATGGGGTTATCTGTGCTGAGCCCCCCAGAGGCTCACCTTGCTAAATACGAAAGGAGACAGCTTCCCTGCCTAGGCCAATATTTAATATACTACAGCCCAGTGAGGCCAATGATTGTCATCTTGTGGCCCACTAGGACTGGAAGATATTTTTCATGTTGAATTGAGCCTCAGCCTATCTCAATGTCCTCCCAGCCTGGTACCTGGTATCCTGCATTCCCCCAGGTCCTGGGTCAGGGAGACCAGAAAAAATTGCTTATGGCAGGAAAGAGAAGACTCCTTCTCCACCCAGGTCTCTGGGGAAGTTATTCCAGCTGCCATCCTGGGCCGTGCAGGGTAAGGGATGGCCTTTCTTTCATGCTCTCTGGGAGATGGGCTCCTCCTTAATCTGCTGCAATGTCATTAACTCAGAAAACATTTGCTCTGTGGGGTTCCTGATGGCCTTTAGAAACTGCAAGTTAAGCACCAACCAGGAAGGGCTGCTCAAGGCTTAACCCTCCCCTTCCCAGCACAGACCCAGGCCTTGGCCACTTGGGTCTACAGATCACTGGCCTTGACTCCCAGGGAGCCCCTGGGTCCCGTCTTCAGCTCTTCTCAGCCCAGGGAGCAGGTGGGTGTGAGGTCAGAGGGAGGGCGAAGGGAGAAGAGGAACCCTTGGCCCCTGAGTCACTCAATTCAGGGGTTTGTAGACAGAGGACCCTCCCACGGGCCGGTTACAGAGCAGAGCATCGGAAGGCCCTCTTTGGGGGCTGGATGATGTTAGGCCATTCTCTTAACCTCTCTGTGCTGGCTTCCCACAGGACAGAGGGGTTGGAGGGGCCTCCAGGCTCTGATGTTCTAAGGTCTGTGTTTCACAGCCTGGTTCCCTGAGAGGGGTGACGTGTCCATGCCCCCACCCAGGTCTCTGCTCTCTGCTGGGGCCACACGTCACATGTGACCAGGTGGGGAGGCCACCCCTGGGGATAGCAGGTGACCTGGATGAGCTAACAAAGAGGAGGGAGTCCCTGTTACCCAGAGTCCCTTGGGAGCCCAACACTGTGCTGGGATCCCCCCACCTAAACACGCACACACACACACACACACACGCACACACACACACACACACACACACACACAAAATACATGGCACCCGTCTCACAACAACCCTGTGAGGGCAGGGTGTTGTTACCCCCACTTCACAGCTGGTAACGCCGAGGTGCTGAGTGCTAGAGGGACTTGTCCAAGGTCACACCAAAAGCAAGTTATATCCAGGTCTGTCTGATTCCAAAACCCAAACTCTTACCCATCACACCACTGGCAGGAGCACACAGGAGACAGAGGGCTCACGCTGACCCCTCCCCTTCTCACTTCCCTGCTTTTGCCTGTGCAGCCCCCCCTCCTAGCACGCCTTCCCTCCTCTATCCAAGTCCTACCCAGCCCAAGGCCTGCCCCTTCCAGGAAGTTCTCCTTGAAGACTGACAGCCAAACCCCCAATGCCTCCACCCAACTGGCTCTCTGGTTGTTCAATTTCGCAACATCATTTTAGATTTTGGTGCCATGAAGCCCAGACACAAACATTAGCTCATTTCATCATCTCACCAGGTTAATCGATATTTACTGGGCACTGACTTGGAGTCTGGCACTGCGGGGTCACAGAGAGCATGGGAACAAATGTCCACTGAGCTCCTGCAGATCCCCCCGACACTGGGAGCCTGTGAGGGGTCCCTGAAAGCCCCTCACCCTGTTGGAGGATGAAGAACCCAAGGCCCAGAGAACGGGGGTGGGTGGGAGGTGCCACTCCAGTCCAGCGGTGAGTCAGTGGCTGGGACTCAAAACCAGGCCAGACTCCAGATCCAACCCCACCCCCTTACCTGCCCCCGGAACTCCTTAAACCCCCTCAGCTGGGGCAGGATTGGTCGTGGAGCCTGGAACCTTCTGGTCTCACAAGTGGGGCTCAGGGGGCCATAGCTGTACAGAGAGGGGGAGGGACGGGGCAGCAAGGCAGGACCCTTATGTCACCCCTCAGCGACACCCAGGGCCCTGTCACCCTCAGTGACGTGCTCCGCACCTCTGTTGACTCCAGGCTGTGCCTGCACCTGGGGACTCTGTCCACCCCCTTCCCCCACCTGTCCCCAGGGCCCCCGCTCCAGCTGAGAAGCCTCAGGGCATAAATCAATCCATCTTCAGCCTTCGGGCTCCAGATGCTCTTTCCCCTTGCCTCCCCGGGCTGGTCCCTCTCCAGCTCGATTCTCAGAGAAGTACTCAAGGAGCAGCTGGTGCCGCGTGCCGGCCCGGGAGGGTGAGGCCTGGCCCGGGAAGGGCGCTGGCTGGGAACTCCCACCCTTGGAGCTGCTAAGGGCGTGGCCCAGCATGCGAGGGGGGTGGCCTCTGTGCATCGCAGACGTGTCTGCTCGTGGGGACAGTGAAGCCTAGTGCCCTCCCAGCGCTGGACTCAGCTCTGGGGCCACGTGGGGCGGCTGGGGCGAGTCCCTGCTTTGCTGATGGAGGACTTGCCTGCTGAGGAGCGTCACCTTAGAAACTCCCCTGGGTGCCCCCTCCCAGACTTTATGTTCTCAGCCAGCCTGGATTTGAAAGAAGGAGGGAGAGGCTGAGAGAGAAAAAATCGAATTCCAAACTGCAATAGCCAGAAGGTATCCCCCAGGTCAATTATAACTCTTATTGCTCCAGGTGGGGAAACTGAGGTCCAGAGAAAGTGGCAACGGTTCACGCAGCCAGCTAGTGGCAGAGCCAGGACTAACGCAGGGCTCCTGCCTGTCAGTGTATCCCTGGGAGATGGTGTGTGTGTGCGTGTGCGTGTGCGTGTGTGTGTGTTAGGGTGAGGACACGACTGTCCTAATTTGTATACAGCGGTCACTGTGCAGGTTGTAGTTTGACCCTCTGTCTGAGTCAGTGTCCCCTTTTCAGGGAACTCTCTGGTCCTCAGCTGGTGTGAGGTGGGGAGAGAGGGGTGGTATGAGGGCAGAAAGCCCATTCTTTCTTTGGTCTTCAGATTACGGACTGAAAATTAGGTCTAAACTCTTTGTGGGGAGGTCATTTTTCCTAATCACTCACCCTGCTACACAGATCTCCACAAATTGATTGCGTCTAATTAGATTTATTGGATGGAAAGTGATTTCTCTTCTCTGAGAATATGAACTACAGAGAAGGGGGGCCGTTGGAGGCCAGTGACTCCCTGCCCCCCGACAAGTCTGGCCTGGTGAAGAGGGGCCATGCGTGGGGCTGGGTCCAAGGCCTCGCCCGGGGCGCCCCTCTCTCTGCTTCTTTCCCCTTGTCACTTGCTGAGTCCCTCTGTGTCTCTGGCTGCCCCTGTTCCCAACTCTCTCCTGGTCTGGGCTTCAGCAGCCCCGGGTCTGTCCTGACCGTGCTGGGGTTCACCTTCCTGCATCCTTTCTCTCTGCCAGGAGATGACCCAGGGCTTTCCCTGCATTACCAAGAGGTGTGACGAGGAGGACAGAAGCACAGCAGGACTGGCCCAGGGTCACCTTCCGCAGCAGCTGAGCACCGCAGAGGGCGGCCTGCAGGGCCAGGCTGGACCACGCCAGCTGCGGGGCTCAGGGAGCTTCCGGCTGGAAGAACCGGGGTCTGGGTGGTTCTGAGGGTGGCGGGACCGGCCATGCTGGGCAGAGGGTGGCTGAAGGGTCTGGTCATTCCTGTTCCCCCACGGCCCAGGCTGGGCACTGCCACCTGCAGGGGGCTGAGGCAGAGAGCCCCTGGCCCCAGACACTGCTGCATCCCCGGGTCCTGGCCCAAGCTCAGCACCCGCCTCCCCATCTGTTTGCAGAGTCCTCGGCTGCTGCCTCCCTGGAGCCCCATCCAGAGGGACGCCCTGCCCCGCCCACCTTGCTGTCTCTCCCTTCCTCTGTCCTGTGTCCACACTGTCCCGACCTAGTCCAGGGCACCATCTTCTCTCCCCGGACGCTGTACAGCCGCCCCACTGTCCTGGACCCGGCCCCCTTCTCCAACTCCAGTGCACACTCTACAGCTTAAATGAACATGCCACACCCCCTCTCAAAGACCTCCCATGGCCCCCGCTTCTCTGAGGACTAAAATCCCAACAGTTCACACGGATTGCACGCAGACCTCCTCAGCCCCACCTCTCACCACCCCCGGCTCCCACTCTGACCCCACAGACCCAGCTGTGTGCAGGCCTTTGCACGTGCTAGTCTGTCTTCCCGGAACACCCTTTCCCAGGCCCTGACCAACACCAGCCTTCTTACAGCTTTGCTCAGCGGGTGACACTAACAGCGGGTGTGTATTGAACTGGTGTGTATGCTCCAGGCTATCAGGGTTGCATGATTACCTCATTTAATACAACTCCCCTATGGGGATCATTATTATCCCCATTTTACAGAAGACACTAGGCTGGGAGCTGGGATTTGAACCCAGGTCATTTGCATGATGTCAACTCTCCCCATCCCACCCACACCCTATAAGGTTAGGAGTCCCTCCTTCCCAATCCTGTGTTTCCTCTATAGAAGCATTTCCCTGTTTCCCCATCTCCCCATTGGGCCTCAGCTGTGAGCTCCCTAGGGCCACCCTGGGTCACACCTGTCTCTGATGCCCAGAGCCCAGCAGGGGCCAGGCATGTGGTAGACGCTTGGCCAGAGTCTGCTGACTAAGGCACTCCAGTGTCAGCCTTGCTGGCTTCCGGGTCCCTCGCTCTCACAATCTTCACCACCCCTGTCCCCTCCCCCCCCCACCAACATCCTGATTTCAAAACCTTTAAGCCAAATAGAGTTTCACAGTTCATCTGAGTTAACTGCAGCTGCCCTTTCTGGAAACCTCTTCCACAAACTGCCTGCAGAGAGGCAGGCATCCTGCCAGCAGCTCTCCCACCCCAGACCTCACTCCATCCTAGTGCCCTGGACCTCCAGGATGGGGCAGCAGGGGGACAAAGGACTGTCCTGAACAGCATGCTTACCCCAGGCTCAGGACTCCACTGGATCAGGAGGTTGATCAGGCTTTCCAGCCTCCTGAGTCACACAGGTGGGGTCTCTGAGGCAGGGAGGATTGTCTGGTCCCTGAGCACACGGCGGAAGTTGTGTCTGGGATAAGCAGGCTGAAGCCCCTGCCCTCACCTTCAGCCTCACTTCCTGCCCGCATCCCCAGTCCCCAGGCACTGGGGCTCCCTGCCACACCCCCTCCTGCACCCAGCTCCTTTCCCCCTTGCTGGCCCTTCTCCCTGGGCTCCCTTTCCTCCACCTGCCACTTGTCTAATTCCAGCTCACATTTTAAGGCTCTGCTCAGGTATTAACTCCTCCAGGAAGCCTTTCCTCACCCCCAGGTGAGGTTAGGGGCTCCTCCACAGGACCTCCACAACTTCTGGGCTTACCCTCCTCTTACCACTTCGCAGCTGTGCTAATGCTGGTGGGGGGATGTGGTGGTGGCCGGTCTGCCTTTGTCCTCCTTCCCGCTCCCAATTCCCCTAGACCAGGAGCTCCTCCAGGGCGAGGATAGCCTGAGACGGCCCCAGCCTCCCAGCGCCTGGGGCCAGGATTCCCAGAGGAGGCACCTTGACACAGGATCAAGGTCGCACCATCCGCAGGGTCATGTTGGTGAGTCGGGATCCAGGGAGGTGGAGGAGCCCGTACCTGGTAGGTGGAGCCATGTGTTGGCCTCCCAGATGACCACTTACTCACCTCTCTCTCTTACTGCATGCCCTAAATCACTCAGTTCCTTACCTCATAAAAGGGGTGGCAGAGGGGAGGACAATTCCAGGAAACCTAAGCTCTGGCCAAGGAATTCAGAGACTCTGGGAGGGACTGGCGCCTGGCCCTCCGCTTGGACTCATCTGGGCATCCTTACGGAGGTAGGTCACCATCAGAGCAAGTCAGGCACTGCCCACGTAGCCTCAGCAGGCTATTCCTCCCCCATACCACTGCTAGGGTGACTTGGGCCCACTGGCAGGCTCACTGTCCATGCCTGGATCAGCCCTGACCCATACTGTGATGGCTCCAGCCCCAACCCTTGGGGCTCCTCACCAATTTCTGTACCCTAAGCTTTGTCCTCTATGCCAGACATCCTGGATTCACTAACACCAGTCTCCCCACTCCAGCCCTCCCTAAACTCAACAAACATTCATTAAGCCCCTGACTTGTATCTGACACTGTCAGGGATACAGTGGTAAATGAGGCAGACAAAGTCCTTGGCTTCTTGTTGCTGGCATTTCATTGAAAGAGACAGACAAGCAATAACAAATGGGAAAAAAAAAACTAGGAAATTTAGAGTGTGATGGGTACTGGAAAGGAAATAGGACAGGGGCACGTGATGAAAAGCGACTTCCTCTAACCTTGGTCAGCCACCATCGTCTCTCACTTGAGTTTTTGAATAGCCTCCTGGATAGTCTTCTGGCCTCCAGCCTTATACCCATAAATCCACATCTAGTTGTGTCAATTCTTCACTTAAAACTTGTCAAAAGTTTTCTATAGCTTTCAGAAGAAAAATCGAAATTCTTCAACAAGGCTCATAAGGCCCTGACGTTGCCCCTGCCCAACCCCTGTCCCCCAGACTCAGTGACAGCATTTGTTTCAACTGTACCCTCCAGCCTTAGGTCAGATGGAGAGGCACATGGGTAGTCCTGGAGGTGACAGTTGCATCCTGTGTCCGGAGAACTGCAGGCTTGCAGGTGATGTAAGAGGCCAGAGATGCCATTAAATCCTGCAGGACCTAGTATGCTGTGCTAAGATATTTAGGCCTTATCTAGTATTTCCCTTGCCTGTCTTATGTCCCCACATTGACTGTAGCTCCTTGGGGGCAAGTACTCTGTTTTCTCCTCTCTTCTTTTAAACTCAGGGATGAGAAAAGGTTTGGTTAGGAGAAAAGGCCAGTAGATGTGTGGCCTTGTACGAGTGGTGTTGATCTAGGAACCAGATGAGGCAGCTCATGGGAAAAGGAGTGATCTAATGTCAAGTTATAGAACAGAGGTGTTAGCAAAGTAGCCAGGACCAAGGAGGGGCAAGCTCGAAGAAGACAAGTACTGAGATGAAGGAGTTACGTGAGGTTGTTTCAGCACCACGGGGAGCTCCGTGGGCCAATGGAAGGCTTTCCCCTTCAGCATTCAGGAGCCACTCCTTAGCTTCTGTCTTTGGGTGGAATTATCTGGCTGCTAAAGGAAATTTGCTCTTGCAAACTGTACATTGTAATCAGAAATGAGGGCACAGACTCTGGAGTCAGGCTACATGTATTCAAATTCTTCATCTATCACTTACCAGTTGTATGAACTGGGTCTCATTTCTTAACCTCTCTATGCTTTGATTGCTGAGTCCGGCAAATGAAGATAGTAAGAGTACTTATCTGTAGGTTGTGATGAAGATTAAATGAAACAATGGGAATAACAAACTTAACATAGAGATTGATACATTGTAAAAGTTTTAAAAGTTTATTATTGGGACTTCCCTGGTGGTCCATTGGTAAATAATCTTCCTTACAATGCAAGGGAGGGGGGTTCCATCTCTGGTCAGGGAACTAAGATTCCACATGCCTCGGGGCAACTAAGCCTATGCGTCACAACTACTGAGCTCGCGTGCCTCAACTAGATCCCACGTGCCGCAAACTACAGAGCCCAAGTGCCCTGGAGCATGGGCACCACAACTAGAGAGAGAAAACCCACATGCTACAACTAGAGAGAAGCCCTCATACCACAATGAAGAGCCCGTGCCACAACAAAAGATCCCGCATTCCTCAATGAATGTCCTACATGCCGCAACTAAGACACAATGCAGCCAAAATAATAAAATAAAGTTTTTTAAAAGTTTATTATTATTATTATTATCCCCAAGAGCTTTTCTATAAAATGGGAAGGGCAGTGCCTAAGAGGATATTTGTATCCTCAGGGATCTAACAACCTGGGGGATGTGTTTTGCGGGGAGGGATATTGAGATATGTCTCAGTCAGCTTAGGCTGCTGTAACAAATACCACAGACTGGGTGGCTTAAACAACAAACATTACTTCTCATGGTTCTGGAGGCTAAGTCCAAGGTCAAGGCACTGGTAGATCTGGTGTCTGGTGAGAGCCTGCTTAGAGGCCTGTAGATAGCTGTCTCCTTATTGTACATTCAAGTAGCAGAGAGCAGAGAAAAAAGGAAGATTCTACTTATAAGGGCATTAATCCCATAATGAGGGCTCCACCTTCATGATCTAATTATCTCCCAAAGGTCTCATCTCAACATACACCAGAGTGAGGATTAGGGTTTCAATATATAAATGGGGAGGGGAGCAGGGAGGACACAAACATTCAGTCCAGAGCAAGATATTTGATGACGTAAGAAATGCCAAGCCAGGATCCTGGTACCAACTATGTTTAATGAGCTGTCTTACTTTAGATGAGTCATATAACCTTTCCAGACTCCATTTCCCATGTGAAGATGAGACTTCTTTTTAATCCATTTGGTTAGAAATTTCTTTTTCCTTTTCCTTTCCTTTTCATTTTCCCATTCCTTCCCTTCTTCCTTTCTTCCTTTTCTTCTATAAGGATATCGTATTCATAGATCAAGTAACCAGAGCAGATTACACATTTTCTTTATTTCTTAGTATCAGATAATCTAGTTATTTGGTTATCCATTCAGGCATATGACTCATTTCTATTGTATTAAATACCCATGTTGTGAATAAAGGTATAAATTGCATCAGAAAATAAAGACACTCATTATCAGAAAAATAAAATAAAATAAATAAAACTTACCTCCCACAAACAACAACAAAAGAATATATGCATGTAGTACTTGGTCAATTAGAAACAAAATAATATAAATGGGTGTTATGGACTGCATGTTTGTGTCCCCCCAAAATTCATATGTTGAAACCCTAACCCCCAGTGGGATAGTATTAGGAGGTAGGGTCTTTGGAGGTATTATAATTAGGGTTAGATGATGTCATATGAGTAGAGCTCCCCAACAATGGGATTAGTGTCTCCATAAGAAGAGAGACAAGAGCTCACTCACAGCCAAGTGAGGGTACAGCAAGAAGTCAGCCATCTGTAAACTCGTAAGATAGCTCTCACCAGAACCCAACCATGCTGGCACCCTGATCTTGGAATTCCAGCTCCCAGAACTGTGAGAAATAAATTTCTATTGTCAAGCCACCCAATCTATTGTATTTTTGTTATAGCAGCTCAAGCCGACTAAAACAATGGAGATATTAGACTATGTGGCATTTAAAGGCCTTTCTCATCCTAACTGATCTTGGGTCGTTGGTCTGCCTTTCCAAGACTGCACAAAGTATTAGTATATAATGATAAGTGATGTCTTTGGGAAGGCAATGGGGGCACCTATCAAAAGGAGTTGGTTGTCTTTGTTTTGGGTACAAACAATCTCTTAATCCAACATTGGACCTCACCTCTTTTTCTGATTTATGCTCAGGTCTGTGGACCCTCTGAACTTTAATACACAGACAGTCACCATTTTCTTCTTGCTCACCAAGCTTCAGCTATATTGGCATTCTTTCACAGGCTTTGATTCTTCCCCTGGGCCATATCATATACCCTTCCTTTTGATAGGAATGTTCATTGTCACATAGGATTCTTTCAGTTCTAAGAGACAGGAACCCAATATGATTTAAATAAAATAATATAGGCAGGAAGGGGGACAGTTTAACTGGTTCCTTCACCTGAAAAGTCCAATTCAGGTATGGCTGGATCCAGGGAGTCAAATGATACTGTCGGACTTTCCTTTCAATCTCTTACCTGAATTTTCTTTTGTATTACCTTCCTTCTCAGGGGGGAGATGGCCACTAGTAGCTCCAGACTTATATCACACAGGCTTATCACATTTCTTTGCTAATAATTTAAGCAAAAGTCCCTGGTATTTTCTCTTATTGGTCCAGCTTAGATCATCTGCCCACCTCTGAACCAGGAGTGACCAGGAGCAAAATTTACAGTTAACCAACCACGCCCGCGTGGTGTATCCACTCTGAAGCAAGAGCTTGAGGCTAGCCCTACTATGTGGACTGAAAGTGAAAGAGGAAAATTGTTCCCCAAAAGAAAATTAGGGGGCTTCCCTGGTGGCGCAGTGGTTGGGAGTCCGCCTGCCCATGCGGGGGACATGGGTTCGTGCCCCAGTCTGGGAAAATCCCAAATGCCGCGGACCAGCTAGGCCCGTGAGCCATGGCCGCTGAGCCTGCACGTCCGGAGCCTGTGCTCCGCAATGGGAGAGACCACAACAGTGAGAGGCCCGCATACCACAAAAAAAAAAAAAAAAAAAATTCGGTTGTGTTAACTGAGAAAGAGATAAAGGATGCTGGTGGGCAGGTAAAAGAAAAAAATAGATACCTATGGCTTCTCTGTTCCCTTGGCTGATTTCCACTCATCCCTTCAGATTTCAGTTTATATGGCACTTCCTCACTGTGGTGTATGTTGAGATGAGACCTTTGGGAGATACATTCATCAGGAAGAAAGAGAACCACAAACCTCAGCTACTAGTGCATGGAGTTTAGGGGTGAATAAGGGGAGAAGAGCCTTTTTCTGACTCAGGGAAGGGTCTGAGCTGTTTGTGGTGGGGGGAGGGGAGGCTAGGTTGAGTGCAGTCATAACCCTTATTACTTCAGCATTCCCATAACTGTGAATGGCAAAAATCCCATTGGCTTTGACCAGGATCCAAAACTCCTGGGGCTGGTTTTTTCAAGGAGGTCCCCAAATTCATCTCTACCATGCACAGCGTGTAGACAAGATAATTGGCTTGGCGCACTAGGACCACCATTTTATTATACGTGTGTGCTACTGTGATTAAGAGAAACATTCTTTGAAAAGCATGATGGGAAAGCACTGCAATGAGCATTTGTCCATTACATCTTTCCTCACTTTATCACGGATGAGCAGTGTTAGTGATAATAATAGCATCAGCCATTTTGAGCTGGGCACTGAACTGTGTGATGTACCCGGATCACGTCATTTAACCCTCACAACAGCTAGATGAGTCAGGTGTTGTTATCAACTCCATTTTATGCATGAGAAAACTGAGGCACAGAAAAGTGATATATCCAAGGTCACGTAGCCAGGATGCTGTGGATTCAGAGTTTTAACCCAGGTCTGCCCACACCAGAGCCCTCAGCACTGCTCTCTCCTGCCTGTAGTTTAAAAGGACAGTCCGTATCAGATAGGAGTTCCACATTTTATTTTATTAACGCTAAAAAAATGGTCCTAAAAGTAAAAAATCATAGTGGTAAGTGGTGGTTTCTGCAGAAGGCTCACTTTCTTCTCCAGGGTTAAACTGGGCCGGGCTTTAAAAGCATCTGAGTTGAGGCATTGAGTATGTGTATGTGTATGAGGGACACCTGGGGGCAAGGGGGCCACACACATACATGCGGGAGGGAGGGTCTGCCTTGGGATCTTAGAGTCTGAGGGAGAGAGCACTGGGCTGGAGTTGGTTTCACCCTGGCTCTGCCTAAAATTTGCAGAGTGACATTCAGAAATTCTAACACACAGCAAAGACTTACAGAGCGCCTACTACATGCCAGGCATTGCCCTAGGTTTGGGGGATACAGCAGTGAATAAAACAAATGACCCTTCCCTCCAATTGGTAACAATCAGGGTGGAGAGGACACATGGCATGCTATTCCTCCTTGGGTTTAGTTTACCCATCTGTACAGAGGACAGGCTGGGTCTCTGCAGCAGGGTCACAAACTCAAATAATGCCAGGGGCTAAGCAGGGAAGGCAGACGACAGAGATAAGCTAGTGGGGACCATGGAGAGCTAGGGTCCCCCTACAGGGGCTGCTGTATCTCAGCTCCAGGCACTGTTGCCAGGGGCAATGCAGGCCCTGTATGTCAGCTTCTCTGATGTTTTATGTGAAATCTTCAGATTTTTAAATTTTTACCATCTAGTTCAAAACAAACAAGAAAATAAAACCCACTGTGTAGGCAAAAATCCCACTGTCTGTGGGTGGGTCTGCCTGCAGGCCTCTATTTTGCAATAATCATCCTTCAATGAAAGAAGTGGAGGGTCCTGCAGAGAACCTGGCACAGAGTGGAGGGTAACAATCGCAAGCCCCCCTCCCTTAATTTGGCTGCAAAATGGGATGTTATAAGGTAAGTTCCATGAACCGATGGGGCAGTTTGGGGAGGGGCTGGAGGAGGAATGTGGACCCACAAACCCCCGCGTGATGCCCACACTGCTGAGGGCGGGGCCCCGCCACAGACAGGGAGAGGCTTCCTGTACTTTATCAAATGGGATGAACCGGAGATTGTCCTGCGCCCCCTGAATCACAGGGCTGGGGGAGTCGGGGGGGTGCGTGTATGTGTGTGTGTGTGTGTGTGAAAGAGAGAGGGAGGTAGTGGGTCGGGATTTGGAGCAGGAGGGCAGGGCAGACCCCAGAGGAAACCATGAGATCTTTATTAGACCATAGATGACAAAAGGCCTGTGCAGGTCTGGAGGGGCCATTCAGGTAAAGGCTGGACTGTGACCATTGCAACAGCAATGGCAAACATAAGAAGAATCATCCACCTTTGTTAAGGCTTTGTGTGAGCTCAGGTCAGTTCTAAGCACTTTATGTGCATTATCTCATTTAATCCACAGAATGACCCTAGGAGAGAGAGAGAGACTATCATTATCCCATTTTATAGATGAGGAAACTGAGGTACAGAAGGCTTAGGTTGCTTCTTTAAGTCACAGTCTGGTGTCAACCAGGCAGGTATTGCGTCCAATCAATAATATGATCATAATTCTCCCCAACACAATCAGTAGACAGCTATCCTGTGTACAACTGATTACACACTAATCCTTTCCCCAGAAAAGGATACACATTTCTTGGATGACATTTACTCTTAAACATGATGTAACTTAAATAAGATGATGTAAAGTTAATACTACTTAAATGCTACAACACAATATCAATACATCTTATGTTACATGGTAAAGAAATAAGAGAGGGGAGAAAACAAAAATTATACACACACACAAACATATTCAAAACAAAATGAGGAAACACGCATGATAATTACAGTCCTCATTTCTACAACAGGTTGTGTTGTCATAGCTGCTACGCATAACTACCTTCCTTCACCACCCATTCCATGTTTCCCTTGCCTTCAGCAAGCACCTCAGATAATCATAGTTCCTTACCTTGTGGGATGACACAAGCCTTCATTCCTCAGAGTCTTAGCCATTTACAGTCCTGCCTGGATTGTGTTGTTGTGGTTTTCCACTGGCTTTAATGGCAGGGCATGCTAATGCTAAGAGACACCTGAGGGATTCTCCTGTATTCCAGACATACGCTTCCTTACCTCCTTTGTGGAGTAGCAGTCCAATTTCCCCTCACTAGTCAGGATCAATCACCCCAGCTAGCACAGTAACTCCCTTCATTGCCTGTTGATTCAGTCATAAGGAACTCAAAGTGGCCAGGTAGCAGTATTAACTTTCAGTTCAATAGAATTGTTGTCACGTCTCCCAGTGGAAGCCTTCCTCCCCCGGCACTAAGACCTCCAAGCCAGTAGGGTAGAAGGTTGACTTATATTCTGTGAATATAAGAATTCAGCTGACAGAGGTAGAGAACCATACACATTTCTGTAAAACATACTTAATCTTGAAATAAAGACATTAACAAGGTAATAATTCCTCCTAACAAGATGCAACTATTCTGCTTACAACCAAAAGCAAAAAAACTTGCTAGTGGGTCAGTAGGGATCATAGTGAGTGGTGACATTGCCACCCCTTGATTCCTGGACCCATAAATCTGGCTTTGGGAAAAATAGCACCATAGATGGAACACTGATTCAGAGCATATACAGCCTCCTGGAGAACCTTGCCCCAGGCCTGCAAGGTCTTGTCACCTAGCTGGTGCTGTAAATGAGTCTTCAAAAGGCCATTCCACCGTTCTATTAAACCAAGTGCTTCAGGATGGTGGGGTATATGGTAAGACCAATGAATTCCATGAGCATGGGCCCATTGCCACACTTCTTTTGCTGTGGAATTCCTTGATCCGAAGCAATGTTGTACTGAATACCATGACAGTAGATAGGCATTGTGTACACTCATGGATGGTAGTTTTGACAGAAGCGTTGCATGCAAGGAAGGCAAATTAGTATAGAGTAAGTGTCTATTCCAGTGAGGCCAAAAAACTGCTTCTTTCATAACGGAAGTGGTCCAATGTAATCAACCCACCACCAGGCAGCTGGGTGATCACCCCGGGGAAGGGTGCCATATTGTTGGTCTCTACGGCTGGCAGATTAGGTTAAGCAGTGGCCATAGTCAGGTTGACCATGGTGAGTGGAAGTCCATGTTGCTCAGCCCAGGCATAACCTCCATCCCTGCCACCACAGCCACTTTGTTCATGAGCCCATTGGATGATGTCAGGAATGCCTGGGGAAAGAGGCTGACTGGTATCCACCCAGTAGATTATCCTACCCACTTGATTATTAAAATCCTCCTCTGCTGAAGTCAGCCTTTGGTGGGCATTCACATGGGACACAAATATCTTTGCATTTTCTGCCCATTTAGAGAGGTCCATCTACAAACCTCTTCCCCAGACTTCCCTGTCATCGATTTTCCAATCATTTTCCTTCCAAGTACCTGACCATCCAGTCAAACCATCAGCCACAACCCATAAATTGGTAACTGATTGCATGTCTGGCCATTTCTGCCCAATGGGAGGATTTCCCTTCACTTCTGTCCTTCAGGGATGACCCAGAAGGGGCTGTAGTGCTCCCATGTCCATTCAGGTGGTGCCTATATATTATGCAGAACCATCTGTAAACCAGGCCCAAGTCTTCTCTTCCTCTGTCAGCCGATTATAGGGAACTCACCATAAAGCTCTAAGTGCAGGCTAGGAGAGAGAAGGCAGTGTAGCAGGAGTAGGGACCATGGCATCTGGGCCACTTCTTCATGTACCTTACTTTTGCCTTCAAGGCCAGTCTGGCCTGACCACACTTCAGTTTGATTGTGGAGTGTTGCTATGCGTGTCCAATATTATGGCTTGGGGGTCAGATAACCCCTCGTCCATGATGGGCAGCTCAAGTCAGATGGTAATTTGGTGGCCCATCCTTAAGCATTTAGTCTCTACTAAGGCCTAGTGGCAGGCCAAAAGCTGTTTCTCAGAAGAAGAGTATTTATCCCAAGAAGATGGCAAGGTTTTGCTCCAGAACCGTAAGGGCCTGCACTACAATGCACCTATAAGGGCCTTTTGCAGGCTCCACACAACATCCCTATGTGCCACTGACACTTCATGAACCATTGGGCCAGCTGGACCCAAATGTCAGCACCATGTGCACAGCAACCTGGAACTGTTGCAGAGCTTTCTCTTGTTATGAGTCCAAAATGTTCAGCTTTTCAGATCACTTGATAAATGAGTCAGAGTAACACACCCAAAATGAGGAATATGTTACCTCCAATATCCAAAAGGTCCACTAGGCGTCATGACTCTCTTTTCATTGTGGGAAGGGGCTTATGCAATATCTTATCCTTCACCTTAGAAGGGATACCTCAACATGCCCACATCCCTGGAACTCTAGAAATTTCACTGAAATGGAAGGCTCCTGAATTTTTATTGGATTTATTTCCCACCCCATGGCATATAAATGTCTTAACAATAAGTCTAGAGTAGTTGCTAATTCTTGCTCACTAGGTCCAATCAATATAATGTCACCAGTGTAGCAAACAGATCAGTGTGATATCTTGTGGGAGGAAGATCAAGATTCCTGAGAACTAAATGATAACATGGGCTGGAGAGTCAATATACCCCTGAGGTAGGACAGTGAAGGGGTCTGGCTGGCCCTGCCAGCTGAAAGCAAATTGCTTCTGGTGATCCATATTGACAGGTATGATTTTTAAAAAGCATTTGCCAGATCAATAGCTGCATTCCAGGTACTGGGGAATATGTTAATTTGCTCAAGTCATAAAAGGACATCTGGTACGGCAGCCGCAATTGGAGTCACCCCCTCATTAAGCTGATGATAATCCACTGTCATTCTCCAAAATCCATCTGTCTTTTTCACAGACCAAGTAGGTGAGTTGAATGGGGATGTGGTGGGAATCACCAGCCCTGCATCTTTCAAGACTTTGATGGTGGCACTAATCTCTGCAACCCCTCTAGGAATGTGGTATTGCTTTTGGTTTACTCTTTTTCTAGGTAGAGAAAGTTCCAGTAGTATCTGCCTGCTCTTTCACATCGTAATAGCCCTCATTCCACAAGTCAAAGAATCAATGTGCGGATTCTGCCAGTTGCTGAGTGTGTCTATTCCAGTTATACATTCCGGAACTGGGGAGATTCAGGCACACACAGTGTCCACTGTGAGATAGTCCTGAGCTAAAATTCCATAAATCACCTGACCTCCATAAGCCCCTACTCTGACTGGAGGGTCACAGTGACATTTTGGGTCTCCTGGAATTAGTGTCAGCTCAGAGTCAGTGTCCAGTAGTCCTCAAAAGTTCTGATTATTTCCTTCCCTGCATTACACTGTTACCCTGGTAAAAGGCCAGAGTCCCTTTAGGGAAGGCTAGGAGGAAGTTTAACTGTATAAATTTTGACAGTGTACCAAGGTCCTTTCTCAAGGGCTCCCAGCCTCCTTGTAAACTAACTTAAGTCTGGAAATTGATTGAGGAGCCATGACTCTCTGTTTTTATGATTCAGATTAGAATTCTGCTCACTTGACCTAGAACTTTTATGCTTACACAGATCAAGTAAGAATTCAATAGGTTTTCCATGTATTTCACTTCTAGGAACACCATGGTCTGTGAGAGTCAGACCGTTCTGATTGCTGCCTTGGCTCTGTGTCCATTACCACAACCACCTTGCCTTCGGCGGTCGAGCGCTACCACATGGCCTCTGCCACACCAGGACCCAATGAACTTCCATTGCATTTATGTTTCCCAGTTCAGTGACCTCAACTCCCACTGTAAGTTCTAGCCTACAGAGAAGAGCAATCACAGAGCCCTTCAGGGGTGCTGGGGCTCCCCTTACAACTTTATTTCTCTCATCTGTGGTGACTGATATGTCTTCTGGACCCTCCCAGGGTGGGTGAGTAAATCTTAAATAACAAATCCACTCTAAGATTCCAATCTCCCTAAGCCTTTGAATCCCTTCCTCTATGTTAAACCAAGGCAGATCAGCATTTCTAACTCACTCACTGTGGGCCACCTTTTTGGTCCATGTTTCATCCAACAAACCAAACTGTTGGAGCTCTTTCTAACTCCCTGAGCTGTAACTTTAAATGCAGAATCTTTGCTCAGTGAGCCCATATCAATCAATGAAATTGGCCTGACCCGACTTTATGTTCCTTCCGTCACTATCCCACACCCTTAATAGCCATTCCCACACATGTTCCTCAGATTTCTATCTGTATAAATTAGAAAATTCAAGTAGTCCGTTCGTTGTGTAGCATACCTCGTCGTGAGTCACACTTTATGCTTCACTTTGGGGGCTTCTGGGACTTGAGTCTAGTTATAGGTCTAGAAGCAAAAAAGAATGAGGGGTACTGAGAGTAATCAGTATTGTCTTGCAAAGCAATTGGAGGACATTGCAGCTTCCTCCGTGGCAATGCAGAGTTACCCCTCTCAGATAGGGATGCAGACGCTGCTTCTCCTGGGGGTGGAGAGGCTGCTTCTACTGGCAAAGAAGACTCATCAGAATTTAGTGGCTCAACATCCCCATCTTTATCAAGGTCTTCCCACATGTCCCCTTTCCAATTTTCAGGATCCCATTCCTCCCCAATCAATGCTCTCACTGTAACACTAGACACTCTGGGAGGCTGGGGATTCCATCTGCTTTTAGATCAACCACTTGCAGGATGTGGTTCTGGGTTTGGTTTTTAACAATCTCAGTCCTGTGGCTACCGGAGATAAGCATCTCTTTCAGTGCAGACATAGAGGTTTTCAGATCACTTTTCCCTCGTTTAAGTTGGGAATTCGAATTCCTGACCTCATCATTTTTTTCCCCACTTTGCCCAGTGACATTAGGAGCAACAATCCAATTTCATTATATTCACTAGTTTGACAAAAATATTTAAATGTGTTGTATACATGGTCTCAGATCCTTGCTTCTTATAAGTGTTTGGTTAGGAGTATCCGATAGTGATATTTTCCCTATTTCTATTGCCAGGACATACCATGGACTCTCAGTGCTCTTTTTACTACTGGAAATAGAGTCATCAGTCTCTTTAAATATAATCAGATTTAGAGAGCCAATTCAAAAAACCCTAGAATTATTTCAGAAAATAATTCATCCTTAAGATTCTATACCTCTAGAACCACTCTCAGTACCAATCAATATTCATATTAGTCAGGGTTCTCTAGAGAAACAGAACCAATAGGACATAGATATAAATATATAGATATAGGTAGAATTATTATAAGGAATTGGTTATGGAGACTGGCAAGTCCAAATCTGTAGTGTGGGCCAGAAAGCAGAGACCCAGGATAGCTGCTGGTGCAGATGAAGCTGAGAGCAGCCTGCTGGAGAATCTCCCCTTGCTCAGGGAAGCCAGTCTTTCTGTTCTATTCAGGCCTTCAACTGATTGGATGAGGCCCACCCACATGACGGAGGGCAATCTGCTTACTCAAATTTCAATGATTTAAATGTTAATTTCATTCAAAAACACTCTTCGAGTTGACACAAAAATTAACCATCACAAGGCCTGATCATAAAATGTGTTAACATCATGACCATATATTGAGCACTTACTGTGTGCCCAGCTCTGTAATCAGCACTTCAAATACTTCACCTTATTTCACCATCATAACCTCCCTATAAGTTCTATGAGTAGCTCCTCTTTTGTTTCCAGGAAACCAAGCCTCAGAGAGGTGAAGTTACTCATCTGAAGTCACACAACTTATAACTGGAGACTCCAAGCCTGAATCCAGTGCTATCTGTTCCACAGCACATGTCCCCAGCCACCACATAAGACTGACATATCTGGGACCATGTCCATAAGGGTGGGGAAGAAGGACTGGTACAGAGATCTGAGAATCCCAACTGACAGGAGAGGGAGAGAGTAGAGTTAGCCAAGACTCAGAGTTGAGTATGAGAAGAGGTTAGGATGGAGGTAAGTTCTAGGGGGAAAGATAGTGAGCTCATTCATGTTAAAGACAGAGAAAGGCAAGGGGCATTTCTCTCCCTACTCTCTCTCTCAGGGTCATCTAGTCTGAAACAAATGTGGCTTTCTGTCAATTCTAGATGACTTCCAAACTTACATCTCCAACCCCGGACACTGTTCTTTGTATCAGTCAGCCTAGGCTATCTACATTTTGGTAACAAACAGCCCCAAATCTCAGTGGCTTAATACCACTAAGGCTTATTTTTTACTCATGCTACCTCCCCTTCCTAGTCACCTGGGGCCCTGATGCACATTATTCTCACTCCAGGCTTGCTAGTCATCAAGGCAGAGAGAAAAAGTGAATGAGAATAATTGTGCACAGGCTCTTAAGTGCTCATTGGCTCTGGGTCTGAGGAGAGACACACAATTCTTCCCTTAGGGTCTCAGAATCTGAGGAGAGAAATAGGCCCATTTTCAGGAGTCCTCATATAGATGGGGAAATGGCATGCCTTTAAAAATATGCAGTCTGATGAAAGAATCTCAGTTCTCACTAGTATCAGGGGCCCCCTGGGATGAGACTTGATACCACTGAAGATAACTCATGACTCTGAAAACTTATAGACACAAACTCACATTGTCCTGATGGAGACCATCAGCATCAATGAGGTGGCTCCTTTCATAGATGGGTACCAGCACCAACATCTCTGGACTTGAGGCAGAGGGGCAGAATGGGGGAGGTGTCTGGGTCCTGAGACAGTTGCCAAGGCCAAGAGCTTTCTCCTCCCTCCTGTGTCACCATGAATATGCCTCTGCCCCTCTCTGGGCCCATCACCTCATCTGTGACTCGGGGCTGGGGCTGGAAGATACCTAATGCTGCCTCCACCTCCACACTGGAATCTCTCTCTCCCTAACCTTGACCACACCTCCTTGTTCCCACCCCTCTCACCCTGTCATCCCTGAATCTTAACCTGAAATAATGGACCCAGTAACCTGATTAATTGTGTGAGTCTGAAAATCACCCAATTGGGAGGCTGTGTGGGTGGCCCCTGCTTCCACTCCATCACTCACCCTAATGCATTGTCTGACACTTTCCATTTATTTTTCAATTCCTTTACCATCAGAAATGACAATTAAATTTCCAGTGTAAATACCACTTTACAAAACTGAATTAATTATGGGTGATACGGGCTCCAGCAGCTTGATCAGAGCATCTCAGGCATTAACCCTTCTGTTCTCACCTAGTCCCCACAGGGAGGGCAGGAGGCTCAGAGGTTCTCCCTGGAAGTCATTGCTTAGAACCTCACTGGGGGTCCCTAACCCCCGGTCCCTATGCCTTCTTGCACATTCTCCTATCAGAGAGAGCCTGAGGGCAGCAAACCCATTTCTCATTGGTAGAAGTTTGAAGTTGGAAGGAACTTGTTCTTTTGAAGACGAAGAAACTGAGGCCCAGAGAGTGGAGAGTCTCACTCTCTGTGGCCTATCAGAGAACTGATATCACAGTACTAACAGATAACCTGAATTTGGGAAAAGAGGGGTCTTCAAGGAGAAATAGAACCTGAGCATTCATATATCTGGGGTAGATGGAAGAATGTAAGCCTACAAAAATAAACAGATAAACTTTTTAAAAAGTAGTTTAGGTTTTTTTCTTCTCAAATTCCAGGAACTCACAGGGAAGATCAAGGAGGTTCCTGAGGCAGCATCCATGTAGTGTTAGCAAGGGAAGGGGTACTGCCCACTGCAAAACCACCCAGCCTTAAGAACTATATGACTTAATCTGAAGAGCAAAGAGAAACAAAAACTGTTACCTTAGAGACATAGTACTTACCTAAGACTAAAAATTAATCACATCATAAGAAACATACTTTCCCAAACTTCTCCCACACTGGCTAGCAAGCACTGAGTAAAAATAAAAATGGATTGTGTCTGCGAGAGCTTTAAGAGTCAGGGTATCTCCAGGGGACAACATGAAGAAAAGATCCAAAGGCAGGGAGATGGGGAACAGACATTGGGAACGAACCTCCAGAAAACCAGCCAAAATCTTAACCTTAAGTATCACTAGAAGAATTTAAAGCCTGTGGTACACTGAGGATAAACATAGCAACCACAGACCTCAAACCCAGCCTGACTAGTCAACTGCTGACTAGATTAACACTACTCCCACACTAGAGGTCTAGCAAAGAAAAGGTATGCATATTTCCAAGCATAAAAAATATTTACCTTACTATCTGTCATCCTACAAAACATGTCCAGCTTTAAATAAAAAGTCATAAGGTATATGAAAAGGCAAGAAAAAAGATAATAAGCAATTATCAAAACCAAATTAGATATGACACAGATATTGGAACTATCAGACAGGGAATTTTAAATTACTGTGATTAATATACTAAAGATTTTAATGAAAAGGTTGATCACATGCAATATCAAATGATTAGTTTCATCAATGCTAAGAAAGAAACAAATGGTAATATTAAAAAGCAAAAACCACTCTTACAGACATGAGACATACCTTCCATGGGCTCATCAGTAGACTTGAGATATCAGGGGAAAGAATCAGTGAACTTATAGATAGATCAATGAATTACCCAATTTAAAACAAAACAGAACAAAAAGAAAGATATGTGAAAAATAGTAGCACTTCCAAGAACTGTTGGGCAATGTAAAATAGTATAATATACAAGTAAGTGCAATCTCAGGAGGACAAAAGAGAGAGAAGAGAAATATTTGAAAAAATAATGTCCAAGAATTTTCTAAAATTAATGACAGACATCAACTTACAGGTTCAAGAAGCTCTGAGAACATCAAACAGGTTCAATATAAAAAAAAATTAATGACAATATAAGTAAAACAAAACAAAAAATCCATGCAAAAATAAATTCAAACTCAAATTGCTGAAAACCATAAACAAACAAAATCCTAAAGAGAGCCAAAGAAATGACATACATACAGAGGAACAGAGATAAGCATGTCAGCAGACTCCTTGTCAGAAAACATGCAAGTAAGAAGACAGTGGAATGGTAACTTAAAAGTGTTGGGAAAATAAAATATATAGGGCTTCCCTGGTGGTGCAGTGGTTGAGAGTCTGCCTGCTGATGCAGGGGACACAGGTTCGTGCCCCAGTCTGGGAGGATACCACATGCTGTGGAGTGGCTAGGCCCGTGAGCCGTGGCCGCTGGGCCTGTGTGTCCATAGCCTGTGCTCCGCAACGGGAGAGGCCACAGCATTGAGAGTCCTGCGTACTGCAAAAAAATAAATAAATAACTAAATAAAATATACAAAATGTGTCAACCAAATTCTATACCCAATGAAAACATCCTTGGAAACAATGGAGAAATAAATATTTTCCAAGACAAACAAAAACTAAAGAAATTTATTGCTGGCAGACCTACTCTGATTAAGAATTATTAAAGGAAGTTCTTCAGGCCAAAGGTCTATATCAATGCAAACTTAGAGCTACAAAAATAAAAAGTATAAATTAATTAAATGAAGATAAAATAAAATTAATTCTTCATTATTTTTAATTTCTCTAAAAGATAAATGCCTAAAGAAAAATAGTGACAATGTGTCCTGTGGTTATATCATGTGTGAAACTTAAATACATGACAAAAATCGTACAAAGATGAGAATCAGGAATATACTGTTGACAGGTCATTATACTACTCATGAAGTGACATATTATTATTTTAAAGTATACTCATTTGAATTAAAATGTAAATTATAAACACTTTGGGAACCACTAAAATTTTTGAAACGAGGAAAATAGGAGAGATAAAATAGAATCACAAAAAATGCTCAATTAACTTAAGAGAAGGCAGAAAAAAAAAAGAAACAGATAAGTGCAGCAGTTAGAAAGCAGCTAACAAGATGATAAATTTCAAATCAACCATATCAAACCATAAATATAAATGGACTGAGAACATCAATTAACAGGCAGATATTTTTCTAGGTAAATAAAAAAGCAAGACTCAACTATATGTTGTCTACAACAACCTCTCTCTAAATATAAAAATGTCAAGTGGTCAAAAGTAAAAGGATGGAGAAACATACACCTTGCAAACACTAACAAAAAGAATCTGGAGTTGCTATATAAATGTCAGATAAAATCTACTTCAGAACAAGAAATATCATCAGATATTAAGAGGACATTACATAGGGTAAGTGGAAGAGTTCTCCAAGAAGACGTAGAAATCTTAAATGTGGATGCACCTAACAACAGAACTTCAAAATATTTAAGAAAGAAAACCTGATAAAACTGAAAGGAGAAATTTTTAAAATTCACAATTACAGCTAGAAAGGTCAACACTACTCTCTCTGTAATTGATAGATTGAATAGGCAGAAAATCAGAAAATCAGTAAGGATATATGTGACCTGAAGAGTATTATCAACCAACTTGACCTGTCCAATATTTATAGACCACCCAACAATAGCAGAATACACATTCTCAAGTGCACATGGAACCTTCATCAGCATAGAGTATATTCTGGACCATAAAACAAACCTGAGCACCTTTAAAAGAATAGTAATAATACAAATTTTATTCTCAAATAATAACAGAACTAAATTAGAAATCAATCACAAAAATATATATATATGGGAAATAACCAAATATTTGAAAATTAAACAATAAATAGAAAAGAAATCAAGGGAAATAGAAAAAAAATTTTTTTGAATGAAGAGAATATAAAAAATACAACATATCAAAATTTTGGGGACAGAGCAGTAAGTAGAGGGAAATTTCTAGCATTAAATGCATATATTTGTCTGCTCATGCTGCCATAACAGAGGACCACAGACTTGGTGTTGTAAACAACAGAAATTTATTTTCTCACAGCTCTGGAGGCTAGAAATTCAAAATCAAGATATTAGCAGAGTTGGTTTCTGGTGAGTCCTTTCTTCCAGACTTGCAGATGGCCACCTTCTTTCTTTGTCCGGACATGCTTTTCCTCTGTGCATGCACACACCTGGTGTCTCTTCCTACTCTTATAAGGACACCAGCTATTGGATAAATGTCACACCTTTGTGACTTCATTTAAACTTAATAACCCCCTTGAAGGTCCTATCTCTAAAAATAGTCCATTGAGGGTTAGAATCTCAACATATGGATTTGAGGAGGATACAATGCAGTCCATAACAATGTATATAGTAGGAAAAAATGAAAGGACTAAAATTAGTATCATAAGCTCACACCTTAAGCAAAATAAACTCAAAATAAGCAGGAGAAAAGAAATGATAAAGATAGGGCAGAAACCAATAAAATTGAGAATGGGAAAACAATAGAGAAAAATTTAAAAACAAAAGCTGACTAAAAAAATCAATACAACTTATATATCTAGCCAATCTTACCAAGAAAAAAAGAGAAAAAACAATTTTCCAAAATCGAAAATGAAAGAGGAGAAATCACTACTGACCCCAGAGATTTTTAAAAGACAATAGAGAAATGCCACCAAAAAATCTGCAAAAAAGAGACAAATACACAATTACAGTTGTAAGTTTCAATACCCCTCACTCAGTAATTAACAGAATAAGTAAACATAAAATAATCAAGGATATAGAAGACTTGAACAGCACTACCAAGCAACGTGACCTAAATGACATTTATAGAACGCTCCACCCCACAACATCAGGACACACATTATTTTCAAATGTGTATTGAATATTTACCAATATAGGCTATATTTTACGTCATAAAAATGTCTCGATAAACTTATGAATCAAGTCATATAATGTATGTTTCCTGACTACAGTGGAATTCAATTAGAAATCGATAACAGAAAGATCTCTGCAAAATCTCCAAATATATGGAACTCAAATGACACACTTCTAAATAATCCACAAGCCAGAGAAGAAATCAAAAAAGAAATTAGAAAGTATTTTAACTTAATGAAAATAAATATATAGCACATCATAAAAATCATGTTTTTTAATGAGCTGAAAAAGAAGAGAATGAAATATTAATACATACTACCATATGGATAAATCACAGACTAATTATGCAGATTGAAAGAAACCAGACCAAAAAGAAAACATTCTATATGGTTCCATTCATATACAGTTCTATATTATCTACAATAACAGCAAGCAGACGAGCAGTTGTCTGGGGCTGGTGGGTGGGAAGGTGGTGTGAAGGAGGGATTACAGAGAGGTAGGAAGAAATTTAGGGGAATGATGGTTATATTCATTATCTTGATTGTGGTGATGATTTCACAGCTATATAAATCAGTCCAAACTTATCCAATTATATGCTTTTTATACGTGCAGTTTACTATAAATCAGTTATACCCCAATAAAAGTGTTTCTTAAAAAGCTTATCAACTTGTACACTTTAAATGACTCATTTATTATAAGTCAATTGTTCTTCAGTAAAGCTGTTAAAAACAAGGAAATAAAAACCTACTCAGCAGTTTGTGCCTTCTCTAAGTCCCATCCTTTCCTCCCATCAGGTGGGGTGTATTGCCATCACCTTGGAGATGTTAAAATTGGGTTTTTATGGAGATTAGCACTCTCAGTAATTTTCCAGTAAGACAGGTGTTTCCTGTGAGATGCACATATTTGCAGTCTTGCTGTTGGTGCCCTTCCAGGTAAACTCTCCCTTCACCTGTCCCAAAGACTCTGGATAGACTCAAGTTGTGGCTGCCATTGGCCACCATGGGCTCTGCCCTCTGCTGAGCCCCTACGAATGTTAATCACATTTTATACACACAACAACACTGCAACATTACTCCCATTTTACAGACGATGAAATTCAGGACCAAAGAAGTGAAGGAACACAGCTGAGATTCACAACCAGGACAAGGTAGAGTCAGGATTCCAACACTGATTCATGGAGAAGTGACTTTGGGGGACTTAACATATCCTATAATCTCCATCACACCCCTGCCATCTTCCATAAATGCATTATCTATGGTCAAACGGTATTCTTGCTATAACGAGAGTGAGCCCTGGTTTCCCCCCAGGTGTACCCCCCACTTGAAGCCCTCCAGTGTTAGAATCCTGGAGCCCCCTCAGTGTTCAATTTCAGGGGTGCCCTACTCCAATGGCCAGGCTCCTTTACAAGTTATCTTGGGCTTGACCTTCATAGGTGAAGAGCTCAAGACCTGGCTGAGTGAGGTTCCCTCTAGTGACATCCCTTGATGACTTGGGAGTAGGGTTTGCTCAGCAGTGAGTGACCCTGTTGCTTCCTAGGTGCATGGGGAACCAAGCTAAGAACCGAGGATTTGAAGGTGGTCCTTTCAGGCCATCTCTGAGGACAGTTGATTGCTGAATAAACCAAGACCATATTCCAATCAAGATATCTCTGAGCTGTTCTCTCTTTGACTTCTTGAGGACCACCTTGGGGAAACCAAGGCAGCCCACCTCATCATCTCTTAACCCAAAGAGTGGATTTGGGGTCCTGTCCTGGTACTTCCAATGAACTCCATTCCCATTCATTCTCCACAGCCCAATAAGCAGGGAATGTGAGGACACAGATCACCAGGCTCCCAGTCCTCAAGGTCTGGGACCAGTCCACCAGGGTCCATGTGGAGGGGAGGTGGAGGAGGGGTGGGGAAGAGGAGGAACACAGTTTGCACCTTCATTTTACTGTGGGACACAGGGTGAAAATGAAGCTAAGTGCAGATCATCAGACACAATTTTGTTCAGCTATCATTTTTACCTTGGCCGCAACTGGACACTTATTTCAACTCCTTGGCCTGCTTTCCTGCAGCTGAGAAAAGGAGAGATATCATCCCATTCTGACTGGATTCTAGCATCAGCAAAAACTCTAGAGGGAGAGTATCTGGTGGGAGCTGGATGTTCCTGGAAGTTATGTAAACTAGAGCAGTTTAAAAAGAATAATAATTCAGATTGATGGAGGTCTACATCACCCTGTACACCCATCCCAGCTACCTCCTATAACCTTCACATCCACAGTCACACTTTTGCGAGTTTGTCCTGCTCCACTGTCTCCTGGCTGTGTGACCCTGGGCAAGCCCCTCTCCTTCTCTGGGACTCAGTTCTTCATCAGCAAAATGGAGATAATAAATAACACCTCCCTCCAAGTTGGTGAGGATTCAGTGCAATAATCCTCATAAAGTAGCTGGCCCAGGGCTGGCCCAGCAGACACACTAGATCAGAGGCAGTGGGTGTCACCCCAAGTTGGGGGTTCTGCAGGGGTCTTTTAGACAGTGAAGCACTAAAACGGAGGGCTGTTATTCCCACACTATCATTTGCTCTGGGTATCCTTTCCAGAATCCCACAAGGGGTCTGTGCCTGTCCCTTTCTTGATGCCCTGCCATTTTGTGCTTCCCTGTCCTGCTTTGATGTAGCGGGGAGGTGGGGCACGTGTCTGGCCTGAACTCAGTCTATGGAGACTGATTCCCTTGTGAACATGAAGACTGACAATTCACTGCAAGAGTCATAGGTAACAGTTTTCTTTTCCACTTAATGACAGGAGCCAGACGTGTCAGGGTCCCACATTGTGCCTCTATGAACAACTGAAGGTGCACACACCCTCCCCCATTCCCTCCTCATCAGCTAGAGGCTCATCACTGACAATTTGGAAAAAGCAGCCAATCCTTTTAAGACACATTATATAGAAAGCAGTTTTCACTAAACAAGCCGTTACCTTTTCTTCTTTCTTTAAATGACAATATCTCTTGTTCATTCTTCTGTCTTGAGAAAGGTCTACAAAGGAGGATGAATCTATGAAATCTGTGAACTCCTGGAAGTTGTGGCTTTTAAAATCATACTCATTTGGAACAAAAAATACTGCTAAGTGCAAGTTTGTAAACTCAGGCAATTTCACAGTACAGGTTGAATTGTTTTGCTATAGATCTGTCTTTAAATACCTGCTCCTAACTGGTGCTCACAGCTTCTGTTTCGAGCTATAACGCTCAGGGTAGCGATGCAGGTCTGGCTGGGTCTGTCAGCCCTGCCTCAGTGCTGTCAGGAAGCCAGGAAAGGCCCCACCTGTACCCTCTCACCCGTCTATGTGGACTCAGGAGGAGGCCAGTGGTGGGGGAGGGGGCTCTGGTTTGGATGCTCTTCCTTGAGCCCTTACCTCTTTTATGGACAATACCGTCAGTGAGGCTCCATGGTCCAGTACTGGTCCTGTCTATGGACCTCTGTTCATGGCTTTGGCATGGGGTCTGTGGTCTCCCTCCCCCTAATGGCTTGGTTCAGCCTCTTGGGTCCTTCCCACTGTAGGACTGGACACATGGCCTGGCAGGTAGAACAGACCTGGATATCATATCATCCTCAGACCTGGGAAAAACACCCCAGAGGTCCTCTACAGGACCAAGCGCACACTGTGAGTCATAGAACCCTGGGACAACAGGGATTTCCTGATACGACTATAGCCCCCTTAAGCCCACAGAAGTTGAGAGCGGGGTCCCCTGTGCTGGCGGATCAGTTCAAAGGGCTCAGGAGACAGGCCTCATGGAAAACACCATCAAGTCAGCTCCCCTGGCTCTCCACTTGTTCGTGGGAAGAGAAAACAATTCTGGAGGGACTTGAGTCCAGGACTGGATCTCCCATCGCAGTACCATTGGGCCCTGGAAGAGCCAAATACCCCCAGATGCTCCCAAGGGCTACGGTCTCTGCTATGCTTCCTTGTGGGTTACAGGCAGCATGAATAAACAGTAGACAGGAGGATGCCTTACAATACACCAGCACTGGGGAGACAGGTAACTATCACACAAGTGAGTCACAGGAAGAACCACTCATCAACTGCTTCCAGTTAGCTCAACCAATCAGATGAACTCATTTGTTTGACCAATCATGTGTTAAGCACCGCCATGAGCTCCTATTAGGAGACGGCTGGGCTATCATTGATGGTGCCTCAAGATTCTCACTGATCCTGGGCCTCTGGGGGTCTCCCCACCTCCCTCACCCCGCATCCTACCCAACATGTAAAAGACATAATGGCCTTCCATTGGATGGGAGCCTTTCAAGGCATGCAGGGGGTGGGGCTCTGCCTGACTTTTCTGTATTGATACACTTGCATCTCCAGGTCCCTAATAATGTCAAATGTGATGATCTTTCTGGGAGAAGTGATGAGTGGAATCGAGTGGAATTAAATATAGTCCTGAAATGGAATGTGGATTCCTGAGTGTACAGCCATGATGACAGCATCTCTGCTGACTTGCCCACTCAATAAAGAGAAAACAAGCAGTTGGGAGAGAATATGCTTGTCAGGCTCTCCTGGGAATGCGCTTCCACATGTCCATCTCACTCAGGGGCCCTGAGGACCTTCTGCTTTGTGCTTTTCTGTATTCATTCATTCAATATGTTTGTTTAGGTACTACTTTGTACTAGGCAGTGTGAAAAACTAGATGCTCTCTGCCCTCACTGAACTTATATTCTAGGGGATAGCAGAGATAATCAGACATTCAGAAGAATGAATGTACAAACTGAAACGGGGATGTATCATGTTAAGGGAACAAACAGGACAATATGTGAGATTGAACAATGGGGCCTGAATTGGCAGCAAAGACCTCCCTGAGGAACCATTTGAACTGATACCAGAAGGGTCAGAAGAAGGCAGTAAAGCAAAAAATAAGGAGAAGAGCTTACCTGGTGGCAGGAACTGCTTATGCAAATGTCCCGAGGCAGGAAGGAGCTTGGGGCATCCTGGTAACAAAAGGCCACCAGTGTAGTTAGAACAAGACTGGAAATTGAAAATGACCAGGTCAGGAGGGACCCCGTGGGCCGTGCCATGGTCTAATGGCTTATCCCAGGGCGGTAGGGGACGTGAGAGAGCTTTAAGCTGGGTTTTGATGCTACCGGGCTCGTTTTTTTTAAAGTTCTTTAGTCTGCACCATGGAGAGTGGACTGAGAAAGGGTTAGGAAGGGAGAAGGGCGTTCCACGAAGAGGGAGCAGCTCGCAGGCAGATCAGGACTGAAGGAACAGGACGTGTTCCCGGAACTGCCGGGAGCGGGTGGGAGCATGGAGGGAGGGGGAGGTGCTTGAGATGAGGGTGAGGATTTGGACAGGGCCAGATTTCTGTCTCAGACAGGCAAGAGGCAAGACACTCGGGGTGATTGGGGTGCTGGGGTGAGGATTAAGTGGCTTTAGGGGGTGAAAATACGGGGAAGATCCGTTTGAACACTCAGTCACTCATTCACTCATTCATTCATTTATTAACGCGTGTACATGGAATTGGGAGTTGACCTAGTTTCTTGGCCACGTTCAGGGCAGTGGTGCAACAGGAGTTGATGGAGAGGGAGTAAAAGGCAGAGATGACAGACATGGACCTGGGGCAAATTGTCTGTCTGTCTTGGCCTCAGTTCTCCAAGATTCTTGCCTGGCAGGTTCATGGAAGACAAGAGGTGAACCCACTCAGAGTAGAACCTGGGCACTAAGTGGGCAAGTGGCCCTCAGGTCCCTAGTGACCCAGAAGAGGAAGAGAGAGAAAGGGATCCAAAAGCGGTGAGGTTTGTCCTCAGTGCTTGGCTCAGGGACCAAGGGCCCAGGCATTCAGAGGATGGGGGACCTGAGGCAGAGGTCCAGAGTATAGGGCCTCATACTCGGGAGTGAGACTGACCCACAGAGCTCATGCCCAAGCTGGCACCACTATGTGTGTCCTCCACCTGCTCAAGGGCCTAAGGCAGCTAGAGTGCTCCCTCCCCTGCGCTGGAGGCTCAGAGCCTCCAGGTCAAATATCTGAATGGCACCTGTCATGTGGGGTTCATGGGCAGGCAACTGGGATTAGCTCTGCCAGGGAAATCCTGGAAGTCCACCCTAAGGAAACAGCATCTGAGTATAATCAGAGGTTAAGCAGGAAGTTGTAAGAGGTGGGAGAAGAGTCTGGATAAAAGTTAATGCCAAAAGCAGAAAGGGGTGGGTAGGAAAGAGCATTGCAGGCCTGAGACATTGCACCATTTTTGTTTCTGTTGTTGGGGGAGACAAAAGGCATCAAATGCCCTGCTTAGGACTGGGGTCTTCAGTTCTTCCACTTTACAAGGAACATTTATATTTATTACATTCAGCCTTTTGGGTTTCAAGGAACAGCAGCCAACTCTGGCTAACCTAAGCAAAAGTAAGGATCTGTTGAAGGACTGTTGGGTATCTAGGGCTGAGACGCATGCCAGGAAAGCGCTGGCATAGAAGCAAACCCAGAAAGTGCTTTCTTCATCCCTCTCACTGTGTCTGTCTAAGGGAAGCTTTTTTTTCCCTTGATTTCTCCCTGCAGATAAGTGCTCTCTCTACCTCAGCCACCTGCAGGACATGGTTGCCATTAGCTCTCAAGAATACAAAAGACGGGGCTTCCCTGGTGGCGCAGTGGTTGAGAGTCTGCCTGCCGATGCAGGGGACACGAGTTCGTGCCCCGGCCTGGGAGGATCCCACTTGCCGCGGAGCGGCTGGGCCCGTGAGCCATGGTCGCGGAGCCTGTGCTCTGCAACAGGAGAGGCCACAACAGCGAGAGGCCCGCCTAGCAGAAAAAAAAAAAAAGAATACAAAAGACAAGAGGGGACTTACCTTTTTCACTTCTAACCCCCAAATCCCAGGAGGATTCTACTGGCCCATCTTGGATGAGAACCTATGTCCAGGGAGTGGGTCCCTACTCATTCATGTAGCACATACTAAAATGAAGAAGTGGATGGATTGGAGAGAGGAAAAAAAAAATGTTCCAGAAGTTGGCTGGGAGGTTAAGCTTTGTTGGTGCTTCATTTACTCTTCCACAGACTTGTTTCAAGGAGGATCAGAGAGGTTAGGTAACTTTCCTGAGATCAGACAGCCAAGAAGTAGTCAAATCAGGACTAAACCTCTGCTTTAGCAGGCAAGAATAAGGCATCTATCACCTCTATCATCTATTTGCCTTGACTGTTTTGATGATGTTGGACTTGGAACAGGATTTAGTCTCTAGAGGAATCTTGCCAAGTCGGTAGTCCCAGAAATTCCAAGAAAGAATATGGACATGTGAGAGTGGTTGCTGGGGCTCCTGCTGCTTACTCAGTGACCTGGTGCCATGGAGCTAGGAAGAACAGGGTTGCTGAGCCCCGAGGAGCAGGGTGTGTGTCTTCCACAGCCAAATCCCAGGCCAGCTTTGCAGGGAAGGGAAGCAGTGGAAAGATTTGTATACCGTCTGCACATGTGAGCTGTGTGATCTCAGGCAAGGGACCCAGCTCCCCTGAGTCTGTTCCTTCCTTCGTGAAATGAGCTTAATCATGCATGACATAGAAACACCATCTACTAAACCACCTGGCACTTAACTCAATATATGTGGTTCTCTTCCCTCCTGACTAGACCCCTTGGGGCATCCATTCTGATCTCTGCCCCTCCCTGAGAATATTCTATTAAAGTCCCCACAGTTGACTCACAAAGAAGGGTTGAACTGGATCCATGCTAGAAAAGAACTAACTACAGAGTGGCAAAGGCCTCCATAGCAACAAACGTTTAACAGGTTGCCCTGGGAACCCTCACTGATGCTCTTGGCGAGGAAGGCAGTAGCCAGAGACAAACAGAGGTAAGAGGTGCACTCCCATCATATGAGCCAGAGGTCCCAAACGGCAACATTATTTTGAGTTGGACAGTGGTGAAGCGGGGAGAGGTCGGGGGAGGGACTGACATGGGAAGGACTTTAAGACTAGCACTCATTTTTTTTTTGAAATAGACAGATCCCAGTTCAGCACCATGGACAGAATCTGCCTTCCTGGAGAAGGTTCTGGGGAACCAGCTTGAGGGAGATCAGTGGGGGGGGGGGGAGTGAGGGGGACCCGGTAACTTTCAGGTCATGGTACCAAAGTAAACCCCCTCACCAGGTTACAAAGAATTCACCTGGTCCAACCCACTGCATCGAAGCAGTACTTTATCAAGACCACAACACAATTACAACCATGTAGAAAAAGTCATTATTAGGCTGTTGTGGGGAAAGAACTGGGGAGGGGTCAGGAACCCAGGGGTCTAGTTCCTCTCTGAGACCACAGGACTACCTCATCATCTTGAGCAAGTCACTCCCTCCAGTATCAGTTTCCTCACCTTTAAAATAAGACTGCTATACCAGATGATCCCTAAAGGCTTTTCCAACCAGGACACTCTATGTCCTAAGGATATTATAACTCATATGGAAATTTGTTTTGCATTTCTAGCTTTCTGGCCTTGCAGACATGTCCCTGGTTATGCCCATCAGGACCGCAGGGAAGGTCCCCTCACCCCAGCCATCCATACCACTTGGTCTCCCAATCTCCTGGGCCTGGGAGGCCTGGGAAGGTCCAATCTGAAGACCCATGTCTGGCCAGTTTTAATGAGTCAGAGCCTCAGCTTCAGATAGTTGGGTTTGAATCTGGGCTCCACTCACCCACCCTGGGACTGGGGGGATATTGTGTCACCTGCTGCACCTCATTTGATATTAATGCCCATCCCAGTGAATGCCCAGTGTGTTTGCACATGCTCAGTACCCCTTCACCCCCTCTACCATCTCATTAACATCTTACCCACTGTTTATCCACATGACACTCATTTGCTCGTGGTGGGACGTTGATCTATTAGAATGGAATTTCCCTTCAACTTCTTATTATAATAATTATTAGAATCACCAGTAACACATGAATTCATAACTATTCTCTACATTAACATAATTGCTGTTGGGTAGATGCAGAGAATTCCTGCTCTTATTAACGTAATTAAAAAGTTGTTACCTGCACTCCCTCGTGTGTATGGCCTGGGTCTCTAGGCCTGTCCCCATCTCTCTCCACCTGGACAAATTTATCTGTTTTATCTGCAAGAAGAAGTTGTTTGTCTCCCTGTCTTCATGGTCAGAAGGATGGACATTGTAGCCTCCCCCTGAAGACACATCACTTTGTAGATTTGCAGTAATTTCTCCTGCTTTGCCACTGCCATTGTTGGCCGCCGAGTATTGAGAACTTACCCTGGACTAAATGTGGTACTAAGTGCCTTGCCATGAGAGAGGTGACATTTTCATTCCCAACTTACAGAGGTGAAAACTGAGGATGAAAACTGAGGAAGTTTCCCCTACTCACTCAGCCAGTGAGAGATGGAGCCAGCCTTTGGTCTCAGGTGTCTCCATATCCAGAGCCCACACTTTTGACATTTTGCACCAGAGAAAGAAGCCTGTCCTCTCCTCTCCCTCTTCCCCTACTCCTCCTCTTCTTTTTCTCTTTCCCTCCCCACCTTGATCTTTGCTCACAGACCAAAACTGCCAAGGCCCTTAGATTAGAAGGCTGAATATGAAATTCCATCTCACAGGTAGAAACAGTGAGGGAACCTGGCCTCAGAGACCCACCTGAGAGTATAGCTCACCCTGAGATCCCTTCTTAATTTAGAACTACCAGACTAGAGGGGAGTGATACATTTGTTTCTCCTCTACTCTATGTAGCAGCTCATATGTGCACCTAGCTCTACCCTCAATCCACCTCACTGCAGGTGTGTGAGTGATGGTAAGTGCTGTTCCAGGGTTTACTTCCATACATTTGTACCAAGGAGCTTCTTCAGGACCTCACTTCATCCTCACAGCATCCTAGGAGGTAGACCATTGTGTCCACTTGAAAGATGTGAAAACTGAGACCAAGAGTGCCATAGATTTTTGGAGCTGGAAGACCCCAGTTTCCCTAGGCTAATGTCTCTAACTCCACAAACCAGCCCAGGATGTTTCGTGGATCTCAGCATGGTTCCCACCCCACCTGCTCTCCAGAGAAATCAGGGGGTGGAGATGTCCAGATTCAGATACAGATTCCAAACTCCACCACCAACATGCAGTAGAAACTTAGGTCACTCTTATCCCTTCTAAGCCTTTTTTCTTATTGTAAAATGATTGTTTGTGGGATAAGGATGCTCCATTTGAGTGCCCCAGGCATTGGGGATATGCTCAGATTATCCCTTCCTCCCCAGGGAATGAAAGGCTAAAGAAACGCTTTTCAGCCAACCTTGGCTTAGAGGCGGCCACTTCAATTCCACAACAACGATTTTAATTGCTCCTCCTGCAAACCTCCATGGATCCATTCCAGCCAAATAAACTGATTTGTTAAAATGATCATCCCTCAATGCTATTATTGTTGGCTGCAAATAGATGGTCCTTCTGTGTGCTTCTGGATAAGCCCCAAAGTCCAGCTGAGATAAATCCATCCCTCTAAAGTGACATCTGCTGGGAGGGGGCATTGAATTAAGTCAGGTTATAATGGCATTTCACTGGATTCCTCTAACTTTCACTTAACTGGAGTTGGAACCTCTCACTGAGAGGCTCGAGGCTTAAAAGACTTTTCCTGGCAGGAGAATGCCTTGGGCTGTCGGGAGCAGATTAGGTTGTGGAGGGAAGAATAGAGGGTTAGCGAGCAGAGTAAAAGGTCTCTGAGTTGGGCAGGGCGTGCAACAGTAGACTTTCTGCTGTTGGTGAAGGTCAGCTTTGAGAGGACCAGATGCATTGGCGTAACTTGCCTTCTGGGTCTGGCCAGGGTGCTTAGATTACTTGGAGACTCACTTTTCACATATCCGTTCAATCCTTCACTTCCTCACTCTCTTGACAAACATTTAATAACCATCTATTTTCCAGGGCTCTCTGCTTGGTGATGGGGATACAGAGATGCTAAGAGCCTGTCTTTACCAAGACGCTCACAGTCTGACCCAGGACACAGAAATGCCTAGTGGGCATCAGAGAGCAAGAGGAGGTCTCCTTGGAGGTCAAGTGGGGCAGGCGTCTATCTTAGAGTGGGTGCCCCCAAGACAGACCCCAAGAAAAGGACATGGGTTCTGGTCATTTATGTGGGAGGCAATTCCAGGGAGCACAGTGAGGGATTGTAAAGAATGATGCAGGGAAGCCAAAGCCAAAGCCAACAAAGGGAGCATCCATGAGTGGGTACCTCTGTGGACCACCGGGCTCAGTCCCACTGGGGACTTCTGGGGAACTGCATGGAGACACCTCAGAACTCTCCTCCTGGTGGCTGGGGAGGCTGGTTTTTAATCCACTGACCCTCAGCCCCCACAGTGCGAGGGCCGCTCCTGGGATGTGTTAAGTCCCCTGCACTTAGACGCCGCATCACAGATGAGCAAGCTTCCCAGGTGCTGGAGAAAGTGCACTTCTGAGAAGAAGAGAGCAATAGATGTCTTAGGAGGGGGGGGCGGCAGCAAGCCAGGAACTGACGATGCCACAGAACAACCCAGGATGGGCCAAGGGGTACTGGCTGAGCTAGCAGCAGCATCTGCTGCAATGTTTTCAAAACGGTGATATCTGAGCTGGGTCTGGAAGAATCAGTGGGCATTGGCCAGCTGAAGTGGGCATGGGCAATGGTTTATCCAGGCAGTTGGAACAGGGAAGACAAAAATGGAAAAAGAGAACTGAGATAATTCCTTTAGATAACAGCTGCTGATAAGGCAAAAAGGCAGCAGCTCAAGGGGCTTGGGATTATGAAGAGAAGAGTTTACTTTCAGGCCAAGGATGGGAGAGGTTTGAGTAGCTTATACACAGGGAATTTAAGTGGTGGGTTGAGGAAGCTCAAGAAATGGGAAGAGAGGAGATGACCAAGAGTTTCCGCAGCGATGGAAAGAGGCGGGATCCGGTGGAAGGTACAGGGTCTGGTCTTACGTCAGCGGAGGGCCCCTGAGATGAGTGAGGATAAGTCAGTGAGGAAAGGGGGAAGGGGTGTCCTGTGGCCTCTTTCTCCAATACTGAAGGGGCTATAGGGAGCTGAGCCGGTGACAGGGCTGGGGTTGGAAGCAGATTTTGAGCAAGGTAGGGCCCTGGAATGACCCTAGAGGGAGAGGGAGCAGGTCACGGAAGGTCAAAGGAGGGATGGGTGATGCTGGTGATAGCTGAGGTTGGCACCTGTGCCCTGGCAGAGGTGCCAGTCCCCCCGACACACAGATTTTTCAGCAGCTGCTCCGTGTTCAGCACAGATGTGTGAAAAGCAGACAGGTACATCAGTCCCTGGCCAGTTTGGTGGGGCAAGAGCGGGACAAGAACACAAGCCCAGTGCAGACACAGTAGTTCTGGGGCAGGTCTGCCCTGCATGAAAATAACAAAGCCTAGGGCCTGGCACACTGTAAATGCTCAATAAACACTGGAGGTGTCATGATGGCTCTTAACCACGCTGCTGTGTGCTTGTCTATTTCTCTGCCTCAGGCATTAGTCTGTGAGCCCCTTAAGAGCTGGAGCTCGTGCCTCTGCACTGGGCTGAGTTACTCGGGTCACTTGTCAGTGCAGACCTGGCCTCCAGGGCCTTCATGACCACACTGCTGTGTGGGCAGCGGGTTCCCAGGAACAGGTGTTTCTCCTCTGCTCACACACGGCCATTCTGCACCTGGACCCAATAATCCCTACTGCCCGCACAGGGCCCCCCGCCCACACGCTCTGCAGGCCCCACACCTGCATGTGCCCTCCTCTCTCTACTGAGGGATCTTGTTTCTCAAAAACCCCTTGGACATCCTAGAACCTTAAAAAGCAGTTCATTTCAATATTCATGATGTCCTGACACGTAAGTCTGTGCATATTCCCTCTCTCTCTGTCTCTCTCTCTCTCTCTCTCTCTCTCTCTCTCTCTCTCTCTCTGTCTTTCTGTCTCTGTCTTTCTCTCTCTCTTTATCTCTCTCCTTCTCCTCCCCCACCAACAATATGTTAGGACAATCTGTCCCCTCACAGAGGTACCATCAAGCAACATCAAGCAACATCTCGACACATGTAACCAGATTGCCTGGCCTGGGTACATAAACAAGGACCATCAAAAAAGCTGCGTGTGACCGAGTCCTGCCCGGTTCTACATGTGTCCAAAAGCTCTGCATTCACTCTGCTGAAAACAAGGTCTCTTAACGACGGGCATTTTGTCTTTGCAGGATGTGGCAGCGGGACGGGGACGCGCAGGCAGGGCTGCAGGAGGCTGCACTGTGTCCTGGCCGGGCCGCTCATGAACGTGGACTTGAGGTGTGCATCTCACCCAGCAGAGCCTCCTCATCAGCAGAGGGGGCAGTGACAGCACCTTCCTTGCGTGGAGGATTCAGAGAAAGGTACGAATTATCAACACAAGAAATGATGGTTCTGTGATGGAGGCGACAGCATCTTCTTGTTCATCCTCAGGGCAGCCTGGGAGGCAGGTGTCCTGAACTCATTTGGCAAATGGGACCTGGGGGGTCAGTGAGATTAGCTGAGGGGCCCGGGCACACTTCTTAGTGACAGGAGGTGCTTGGACTCCAATGTGCTGTGTTCACTTCCAAAGCTCAACCGAAAGCCTGGGTGTGTCCACTGAGGGGACACTTGGTTCCTGGAACCAGTCAGCTGCCAGGAGTTCCTGGGCCACTGAGAAGTGAGCGTGGCTGCTCCTGTCTGCCTGAGCCCAGGGGGAGGCTGCAGACCCTGGCAGAAGGCAGCTCCCCATCCCCCATCTGAGAGGCAGAGTCAGGGGCTCACAGCCGTGGGGGGCTGGGCTACAGGTCCTGGAGCTGCTCCCAACTCCAGGGGGCCTGGACACCCGCTGCCCCAGTCCAGAGCCACCGTGCACTCCTGGATGGCTGACCTGCATACCATGTACTCACCTTCCAAAGGTGAGCCTTCCAGGCCTGCGAGTCCCTGAACCTATTGGTCCTGGGTCTGTTTCAGGTTTCAGGGGTGGCCGTGCCTCTGCTCTACCACCTGCTTCTGATCAGACCCTGACGCCTGGGCCTGAGGTCTGGAGTCTAGCCCCGCCACCATGGCTTCCTGACCTCCCTGCCACTTGCTGGATGCTTCCCTGTGAAAGCTCATTCCACGGTGCGTCTGGAGCCAGGATTAATTAGCCGTGTGAGTGGTCACCTCTGGATACCAAGGTCCTTGGGAAAAAAATCTCCATTTGGTTCCTCCTTAAACCCTCTCATGGGACAGAGCCCAGTGCAGGGCATGCATGTTCATAAGATTTTGTGGAATGAATGGAATATTTGAGGGGGTCAGAGGTCACCTCCTGGGCAGCAGTATGGGGAACAAAGAAAGAGAGACAGGAGAGGAGAACTGGTTTCCAAGCCCAGCTCTGCTCCTGGCTCAAAACATGGCCTTGGGCAAGTCCCTTCCCCTCTCTGGCCTCAGTTTCCCCATGTGGACCATGGAGTTGGAGAAGATGGTCACTGATGTTGATGGGTCCAAGAATCTGCTGAGGTCTGACTCCAGTCACGCAGACAGGAGGTGACATCATGTATGGTTAAAACCATGAGCTCTGGGATCCAACAGCCCTGGACTCCTGTCCACATGGGTGCATAACTTGGAAGAAATTTCTCTGAGCCTCAGTTTCCTTCTCTATAAATTGGAGTCATTCATAGGAGAACATCCTCATAGGGTGGTGGTAAGGACCAGTAAGTGGATGTGTTCAAATCTCTTCATGGCTGTGTTTCCCTCGGTGCTTGATCAAGGGTGGCTCTTCCATGGCGATGATGATGGTGATGGCGGCGGTGGTGATGTTGTTGATGTGTGTGCTCAGTGGGAGGTAATGGGTCCCTGATTCATGGTTCAGTTCTGGCCCAATTCTAAGCCCTGAGCAACCCCAGGTGACAGGTGGGAGAGGATCCACTAGAGCCCCAGGAAGGAAGGGACGTAAGCATCACAGACCTTCAGGCCCAACCTAGGAATTAGTCAGCAGATATTTATGTGCCCAATACTGCACCAGGTGCTGGGGATTCACCAGTGGATAAGAAAGTCCCTTGTGGAGCTTACATTCCACCGAGAGCAACAGCAAGTGAACAGGTAAACAAGAAATTTGCATCCTTTGGTGGTGAGAAGTGTTGTGGAGAAGATAAAAGTGGTCTGTGTAGTGGGGGAAGGGCAGGGTCTACTCTGCCTTAGAGGGGTAGTCAGGGAAGGCCTCTCAGAGGAGGTGGCCTTTGAGTTGACCCAAGGGAAGAGTGTTCTAAGCAAAAGGCCCTGAGACAGGAATCACTTAGATTTTTAGAAATTTCTCCCCCAAGCTTTTGCTATCTCCTCCAACACTGGCCTGCCCTCTGCTACCCCCTGTGACTCACCTCTACCTTTGCAGGGGGGACAGAACTCATCATTTAATCACCTAACAATTTTTACTGAGCATGTACCTTGTGCCAAACACTGTGCTAATCACTCAGAATAGGACAGATGTGGTCCCTGCACACATGGAGCCGACATGCTATTAAACGAGAAAGAGGCAGTTATGAGTAATGATTTTATTACTAATAATTTTATTACAGCAGATTTACACAGTGACTGTACATGGCCTGAGTGATCTAAGGAGATGCTTGGTCCTCGCCCTTTGGTCATCAGTGTAGAGCCAGAGACAGATAATGAAGACCATGAATGTAATAACAACAACCAGTCTTAGGATGTGCCAGGTGCCGTTCTCAGGGTGTCACAGACATCACCTCCCTGATCTTCACACCTACTTCCTGGGATAGATTCATTCTCAGGTGAGGAAATCAGGGCACGGAGAAAGGACGTACCTTGCCCAAGGCGACAGCCAGTACGGGTGAGACCAACCTTCCATCTCCACAGATTCAAAAGCCTGCAGTCATGACCCCCCAACCTGCTCCCTTGCCCTAAAGACCCTGGAAACCTCTGCCCCCCAGTTTGACTGGTTGCCAGATTCCCCACTTGATGTGGACACAGAGGGGACAGGACCACAGGGATTATCTTTTCAACTCCTTCATTTTATAGCTGGGGAAACAGGCTCAGAGAGGGCAGAGGGGCTGGTCCAGGATCACCTCTCTAAGCAAAGGGAGGGGAATGAGACAAAACAAGACAGCATGAATGAAATCAGAATAAAAGGATCGGTATCATCCACAGAATAAGCCCATGAGAGAAGGTGAATTATTACCCACATGTTACAGAGGGGGAAACAGAGGCTCAGGAAGGTGAAGCTTCTTGTCTCAGGATCTCACAGTAAGTAGCTAAGGCAGGGTGTGTGCCCCCAAGCCTGTGCTTGCTCTATCTCCTGCCCCATTTGTCTCTGTCATTGTCACAGGGGGGCTCATGACTGCCTGGTTGGTTTCATGTGATGGTCAGGGGTGCCTGCACGCTGAGCGTGTGTGTTCTCCAGGTGAGCTGGGTTAGTGGTCAGGCCTGTCTGCATGCTGACCCTGTGTGTTCTCCACGTGAGCTGGGTTAGTGGTCAGGCCTGTCTGCAGCTGACCCTGTGTGTCTCCAGGTGAGCTGGCTTGGGTGTGGCAGGGCCAGCACGCCCCTCAACGTGACTCATTAACTAATTATCCTGCAGCAGAATATCGGGCTCACGGGCTGTGACCTGGGCTGCAGGCTGCTGCCTGGCCCTGGAGACTGAGCCCAGGCCCCTGAAGTCTCATGTTCTACAGCTGGAACTGGCTGTGGGAGGGACCCGGAGGTGCCAGCAGGACAGGATCTGCTGGGAACTGGGGCCTGGGTCTTTTCCTGCTTGCAGGGCCAGGGAAAGACCCCATGTACCCCCAAGTCAGCCCTTCTCTCCTTTGGCCCTTCCCCTGCTCATCACCCTCTGCCTGGATCCCTCGGACCCAGGAAAGGACACCGTGGCTGCCTCCTGAGTTCTGTGTCCCAGTGCCTGCAGCATCTGGCCCAGAGCCAACAGTGAATGAATGAATGAATGAATGAATCATTGAATGAACATCTTTTCCAGGGCCCTGATATCTGAGCTTTCTGCCTGCACCTGGACTTGCAGGCATCTGGGCCTCACAGCAGAACTCCTGAGTTGCCTGGTACAGGTGCCGACACAAAGTGAGAAGGCTGCCCTCCAACGGGCCCAGACTGACCCTAACTGCCAGCCTGGCCACTGCCTGGATCCCGCCTGCAACACGGACCGGTGGCCCTACTTACTCCCCCAGGGCCCTGCCCACCTGGGCGCAAGCTCTGGGAAGAGGGCTGCTGCTGTCTCCCCACTATCTCTGTCCTTGCCTCCATTCCTTTGGGACTGGGATCCTGCCCGCTTCTGCCAGACCCCCCAGACATGGCTGACTCGCCCACCCACCCCTCACTCCTCCCTTTACTCATTTTCCCCAAACATCACCAAAGAGCCAGACCCCCCTTCTTTCTCTCCTTCCAATCCAAACTGTCCGTGTCACTTAAGAACCATTCACAGCCACATAGCTCTCTGAGGAGAGATGGGCCCTAAGGAGGTGTGTGTGTGACAGAGCAAAACAGATAGGCAAGTTGCGGCTATAGCAGCCATCAGCAGATGGGAACCAAGAGGTCATCCCCTCGCACAGGTGGGACAAGACCCACCAGATGTCAGAGCCGGCAGGGGTCCAGGCCACCAGCCCTGCCCTTCCTGGTTCTGAGCTCTGGAGTCGAAAGTGCCCCGAGGTGGGGTGAGCGCCTCAAGGTCACAGGTCAGGTAGCGCCAAGCCTCAGACCAGAACCCAGGGCTCCAGACTCCCGTCCTGGGCACTTCCACCGCCCCTGCTGCCCCGCGCTCTCGGCTCTCTGGCTGCTCCGGACCCGCCCACCGTGGCATCTTCAGCACCTACTCTGCACCTCCTGGAGCCTGTCTGCGTCTGATTAAATAACCACCAGGGGTGGGGGGCACGCGACACCACGGTCCCCAAGAGGAGACCTGAGATGAGGAGTGACAGCCCCACAATCCTGTCAGCGCTCAGCCTCCACACGAGGGAAATTCAAGTTCACAGAGGTCTCTTTTTATGCTTCGAGAACGTTTTCTACAAGAACAAATTGGCATTTTCTATACTTAATGCATGATAACTGGTCGTATAAATCTAAACTGTCCCTCTAAATCTACATTAAATGCCCAGGTTTCAAAGTATTTAGGACACTTAATTAATGAAGTATTAGCACAAAACCACTACTAATCTGTTCACTTCATGTCCTCCCCAACCCCAGTCCACCCTCCAAGACAGCAGCCGCATGATCTTTCTAAAATGCACATCCCACCAAATCTCTCCAGGCTTCCTGTCCCCCGGGGCTCCCTTTGCACTTGAGGTGAAGGTCAAGTCCCTTCTCGGGCCCCTGAGGCCCCTTGGGACCCAGCCCCCACTGCCCCCTCCATCGTCTCAATCCTTCATCACCCACCACCACCTGCCTCTTCCACACAGACCCACGTGCCACCCTGCTAACTTGTGTCTCTCCGCTACTCTCTCCCGGGCCTTTGCATGAGCCGGTCCCCCTGCCCTGAGAGGCCCCCTTCACTGATCACCTCCCCCGGGGCCTCCAGGTCTCTGCAGCGATGGCCCTTCTCAAGGGAGGCCTGCCCTGCCTGCCCTGAGCTCCCACAGCCCCACGTCCCCGTCCTCGTGCAACTGACCACCCAGAAAGGAACCACCCAATTGTCCATCTGCCTCCCCCATCCGACTGGGAGCAACCTGAGGGCAGAGGCACAGCTCAAAATCACTCTGCAGCCCCAGCCCCTGGCTGCAGGTCTGGCCCAGTCCGGGCCTTCGTTGCACGTTGACTGAGAGGTAAAGAATGTCAGGCTGGCAGTGTGTCCCCGCGGTTAGACTGTGTGTCTGGCCCCATTCATCACTCACCAATATATCCTCATCTGCTCAGGCTGTGGCCGGCAGAGGCAGGGATCCCTTGTAACCAGAGAGGGTGTTCCCAGCTCACCTCTGAGAAGTGGTTTTCATTGGCCTAAACCAGCTGTGGTGATCTCGTCTCCTTGGCCAATAATTGCTCTAGGAGTTGCTGTCTTCCACCCAATGAAATAGAAGCAAATCCCTCTTAGATGGGGCTTCTAGGAAAGATTTCTTTTTCTAAATAAAAGAGACAGTCTCAGTTGATACAACTCTCTTGCTCTTTGCCTGAATCCTTCTTCCTGCCTGCTATCCAGACATGATGTCTGGCTGGAGCTACAGCAGTCATTTCATGACCATGAGGCTACCAACTGAAGGATAAGAAGCCACATATACTAAAGATGGCAGAGCAGAAAGAACCTGAGTCCTTTGTGGCATCATGAACAGCTGAACCAGGGCCGGTGGTCACCCACATCTGAACCTCTTTTTTGGTGAGAAAAACAAGCCGCTGTTTTCTCAGGCCGCTATTTGACAAAGTCTCTGTTACTTACAGTTAAACACAGTTATAACTGATACAAACAGACCTGGACTCAAGTCCCTTCTCTGACACTGACTATCTGGGTGACCTTGGGTAAGACAGTTAACCTACCCATCCTGTCTAAGTTTCTCAAAATGCAATTTATTCATCAGTTAAAATGAAGTTCATGGTCCCTACCCCATATGTGTGTTTCATGAGGGGAGGGACTGAGGCTGCTTTGTTCAGTGCGGGGCCTGAGACAATAGGAAAAATTGTTAAATGTATCAAGAGCTCACCATGTGCAGACATCGATCTAAACAGTTTGCATGAATCGTCTCCCTCAATTCTTATCACATTCCTGTAAGATAAGTACTAATATTAACATCACTTTTTCTTTTTTTCGCAAATGAGAAAACTGAGGCACAGAGAGGCTGAGTCACTTGCCCTGGGACACACAGCTGGTAAATGGCAGAGATGAGATGTGAGCCCAGGCACTCAGATCCCAGGGCTCACACTCTTAACCATTGTGCTATGCTGACCTGGCATATAGCAGGTGCTCAATAAATGCCTACTGACCAGATGAATGAATACATTGAGGCAGGTGCTGGAGGACACATGGGCTTCTGATTCAGTTCCTTCCACCACTGCCTCGGCTTGTGAGGGGCTCCTGAGGAGAACCTGGACCCGGTGGGCAGTGGGCAGAGCCCCTGAGCCCACTCTCCACCCCCACACACACTCATCCCCACCCTGACCAACACAGCCCCAAGGCTGAGTCTCCCCCAGGCTCACAGGCCCTTAGGTGTCTCACTGGCTCATCTCAGTCCTCAGACACCTCAATTCCTCCTGTGATTGAAACAACACATTTGCTCTCATGTTAACTTTTATTTCTTATTGATTTTCTCTGCCCTTTCTCATCCACGTCCATTTTTATCTCCTTAAAGTAGAAGAAGCCTTTCAGTGGGAGAAGCAAGAGAGTGTTCAAACAAGGACCTCTATTAATGGGGCCATCGCCCTTGATGGGGGCAGAGGGGCCCACCCATCACTCTGGCCACACTTGCTGGGCTGGGAGAGCCCGGGGAGGGGGCTGCCATCCAGTCTCCCATTGAGGCGGCGGGGTGAGCTTGGCTTCTGGCGAGCGGCCCGGTGAAGTCCCGGGTCTGGGATGGGGGTGTCACCTGGGGTGACAGAGGAGAAGGCCCTGACGGTGGCTGCAGGGGCATATCTGAGTGGAGGTCGGGGGAAGGTTGGAGTGGGAGCCTCAGCAGGGGTCAGACCGGGTGGGTAGTTACAGGGACGGAAACAGAGGTGCAGCCAGAGGCTGGGCCCCAACGGAGGCAGAGACTCTGAGCTGCGTTCACAGGGCCCGTGGCCTTGTTCACCCTCCCGTACCTTTCCCCCCGCCGAGGAATGTGTCCCGGCTCGGCGAGGCAAGGTACATTGGGCTGCAAACCCACCTTCTGAGTCCCCCGTCCCCAACACTCCTCCTGAGGTGGGGCTGTTGGGTGGTCGACCTCTGTGCACCCCCAGAGGGAGGTCCTGGGGGAGAGAGCTCTGTGCTGGAGCGTGGGGGCCTGGGCCCACCTCTGGGTCCCCCATCTCACCTCCCTGAACTGCATTTCCTCCTCTGCAAGGGGAGAATAATAGTACCTGCCTTTGGGGGTGTTGGAGGAGGGCAGGTCAGGAGGTCTTATCATGAAGTACTTCATTGCACAACACCTGATACAACAAGGGCTCAGTGGGGGAGCTGTGCTGATGATAATGATGAGGGTGATGGTGGTGGTGGTGACAGTGGTAATGATAAACGTGGCAGTAAAGAAAATGAAGATGACCACAGCGATGGTGATGATGATGGCATTGGCGATAGTGATGGTGATGGTGGTACTACTGACGGTGGTGGCGGTAATGATAATGATGATGGTGGTAATTATGTTGGTGATGATGATATGGGTGCAGATGATAAGGATGGTGGTGAAGATGGTGATGATTATGATGATAACAAGGACAAGACAAGTGATAATGGCGATCATAATGATGATGGCGCTGGTAGTGGTAATGGAGGGGAAGGATGCGGGCAGAAAACCAGGAGTGACAGCTGACCCTCCATCCCTAATTATCCATCCCCATAATGCCATGACCCCCGAATCTGGAGCCCTGATCCCAACTGCAATGCCCCATGCTTTCGTGTTGTGTCAGGGACGTGACCCTCATGGACTATCATTTTCACAACTGCAGGGACAGGGTCTGTTGCACTCCCAGATCTATCCCCAGCACCCGGCTCACTGCCTGGCACAGGGCAGGTGCACACTAAGCGTCTGTCCAGTGGCCGGAGGGGAAGGCAGAGAAGCAGGAACCCACCCCTCCTGGCCCCCATCTCTGCAGATCCACAGGCTGTCCTTTCACTACCTCTACTTGGCATCCATGTTCCTGGGTGTCAGAGGACACCAAGAGGGCTTGGAAACCAGGGCTCAGGAATCTCCTTCTCGGGGTTGGGTGTTCCAGCTCCTCGCCTGCCTGCGTTCACGGCAGCTCATGTTCCAAGACCGTCAGCCACCTCCTGGTGATATTGACAATGACCACTGAAGAGGCGCTATTTTCTCTGCTTCCCACAGTGCAAGGTAATGGGGAGGAAGTCAAGGGGCTTTGATGAACTTCAAGGCCCATGAGGCTCCCTCCAAGGATGTCCAGTGGGCGCTTGCACTGGGTGTCCTCCTAGAGCCCTCAGAGACTGCAGACTCCACCACCTCCCATCTTCTGGGTGACCTGGGCTTGTTAGAAGGTGGTTATACGGTGGCAGGGCTGGGAGCCTATTCCACTCTGCCCCTCCATCCAGGACTTGGTTCACCCCTTTTCTGACCTCTCCAGGATGGTTTGCATCCTAAGTGCTCCCATCCAGGCTCTCTGCACTTGATCCCCTATCCAGGGTCAAACATTGCCCTTGGAAAGAGTCAGTAACAGTCAGGTTAGTGGAGGTCTCGGTCTCTCTGCAGGGGCTGCATTCCTCCCCAGCCTGCAGTCATCTGGCAGCCACAAAGCTAACATTCCCAGTGGCAGGCAGGAAACAGAAGGGATTCTTGCTCCGCCAAATGCCAGAGTCACCTAAGGGTTGACTTCCTCTGTTATAACTGATGGTTGTAATTTAGGGTGAGAGGAAGACCACTGGTCATGCCTTGCCCGGCTCCCGGCTGAGGGAGGAGTGAGGTCAACTAGCAATGGAGGCTTAAGGAACCCAAGGTCCGGGACAGGCAGGTGTAGCTCAGTTCATTGATGAGGGAACTCAAGTCCAGAGAGGTGAAGTGACTTGCCTAGGGTCACACAGCACATTGACAGCAGAGCCGGGATGGAAACTCAGCTCTGCCAACCCTGTGCTGTTTCCAGGACACAGCACTATCCCCAGTGTCAATACTCTCTCAGTGGAGGGAGAGGCAGGGAGGCCAGAGTGGAGTTCACTCGGTAGATTTGGTAGTGGGAGGGAGCAGAGAATGGCTAGCCATGTGCCCTCCATGAGGACAGGGCCTGGCCTCCCTGGTTTCCAGCTTCATCCACAGGACCTGGCGCTCAGTCGATATCTGCTTCCAGCACGAGGCCCAGGCCGTCCCTGCTGGGCTGCCGGAACTGAGTGGGGCTGGTTGGACCGAGCGGTCACTGGGGCACATCCCCCCGTCCTTCCCACAGCTGGACAGTCGCATCCACGAAGCCCTGCCCTCATTCTACCATGTCCTTCCTGACACCAACTGTCTCGGCAAGGACTCCGAAATCCATCTGAGTTCCAACAAACAAACACATACAAAAAAACACTGCTGTTTTCCTCCTGCTTCTCTGTCATAGATGCAAGCACTGTTCCCATTTTTCCTGCCCCTCCAGTCTCCAGGCACCTGCATCCTCCCTTTGCCTCCCTCAGGACAGAAAGCCCCAGCTCCTTCGGAAAGCGGAGGGATCATGATCAAAGAGCTGATCATTGGAAAATCCCACCTGCCTCCGAGGGGGTCCGAGCAGTCCAAGAGGATCAGCCCCGCTGCACCGAAGAAGGATGGATCAGCCCTCCCACCACTGAGACCCGGTGCCCGCCGGGGGCCAGGCGCTCCACTCACTCTCGGTGACCTGGTCCATCCTGAGTGCCACACTCACCCACAGCCATGGGTCCACGTGAGCCCCGGACTTCCTTGGGCTTCACATCCTCCATCCACCCAGCAAGCCACCTGCTGGGCCTGCACGGTTCTCATGCTGAGGACGTCACTCCTTGTGGAGCTGGATCCCAGTGCAGGAGAGAGACTCTAAGACCTCTCCCCGTGGCTGGCGTTATCCTGCTCAGCTGTCCTGAGGCACGGCCCCCGGCCATCACCGGAATGACCATGCTAATCCCAGTCCCCGTCCCTGTGACTTGGGCTGTGGTGAGGACCCTTGAAGGGGAAACAGCACAAAGGGTTCTGCAGACCTCAAGTGGGGGTCCAGGGTCTGGTCCTGAGGACTCCACAGGGGCCCCCTCCCTGGCCCCACTGGCTGTTGCCATGTAGCAGCTCGCCCCACCACAGCTGTCTGACCAGAGCTCTCCGGGGCCGGTGGCCAGGGCATGGAGTCACCCGCTTGTTCCCAGATTCTCTGGGTGCAGATGGGTGGGTCAGCAGTTTGCATGCCCGGGTCCAGAACTGGCCCAGCCTGGCTTGGCTGCCCCCACTTTGCTTGAACTTGACTGTGTCTGTCACCTCACCGAGCCTCAGTTTCCGCATCTGTGAGGTGGGCTTATGGGGGTGCCTGCCTCCCGGGGCTTTTGGGAAAAGTGGAGGCAGTGATGCAAAGCAAGTGCCGGGCACGTGGGGAGCCTCCGAGCCTTTCCCCTGTGTCAGGAGATGTCCAGCCGCTCTTCCTCCCATCTGAGCTCAGGTCCTCCCTCTCTCCAGCCCCCCTCCCTGCGCCCACTGCCCCTGCCAGAGTGCGGCCCCCTCCATCTCTCCGAGCTGTTCCAACAGCCTCCGCGCAGGTCTCCTGCCTCAGCCTCCAAACTCCAGGCTGTCCCCAGAGGTGTTTTCTTATTTGCAGACCTCATCATCTCACTCCTGGCTTAATGGTTTTCCTGATGGTTCCTGTCACCATCACCTTCCAAATAAAGTCCAAACCCTTAGCCTGCAGTTGGAGCAGCTCCAGAACTACCATATGAGAAGGACGTGGGACAGCATCTGATGGCAGGGAGGTGAGAGGGTCTCTTGCGTTTCACAAATTGGTAAAAATAGTAGTTTTTTAAATAGTTTGTATTTATTCTTCAAGTAAAGATTTAGAAGACAGTGAATGTCCACACTGATGACAATGATGATGATGAAGATTTATATTTGGATTCACTTTGGGAAGGATGTTGATTTGCTCATCCAAAAAGTATTTATTGAGCACCTACTATGTGCCAGGCACTGCTCTAACAGACCAAAGATGGCTAGAGGCTCCCAGGCCACCTGCCGGACCTACTGCTGCCTAACATTCAGCTCCTCCATCGTCCGGCCCCGCTACCACCACGGCCGCATCTCCCACTCTCACCTCATACTGTCTTCTCCCCTGCATCTCTTCTCACATGAGTATCAGGGCATCATTGCAGAATTCATAGAATTGCAAACCCTACTTGGAAGAGATATTAGATCATTCACTACATCTCCGCAACCCCTGCCATCAATCCAGCCTGGAGGCAGCTTGGGGTTTCCTCTCCCCACGTTCCATAGACCCCTGACTGACCCTGGACTCCCAGGGCAATGCAGTTTCCGTTAAATAACCAAGTCGTTCATCAGGGCTGATTGATGCCACCACGGGTCACACTCCGGGGACACTGTCTGGAAGGGGAGAAGGATACATGGGTGCACCCTAAGAATGCAGGAGATTGATGGTTTCACAGTGGGACTCCGCCCCGGGTGGAGGCCCCTGGAGGGAAGATCAGGGAAGGTTTCCCAGAGCAAGTGGCACTTGATTTGGCCCTTGAATCAATAGTGTATTTTTCCCAGTGGAAATCGGTGTAGGGCAGGTGGAGGCTGCCCCGGGCAGAGGATGCAGTAGGTGCACTACTGAAGCTCAAAGTTACGAGCTCAAGCTTCAGAGTGAAGTGACCAAGGTGGCACCTGGTGGTCAGTGCAGTGACACCTCATCTCTAGGTCCTGATGGCTCCACCACAGAGGATGCAGGGAGGACTGAAGGATTTAGCCCGAGGAGTGCACTTCCAGGGGTGCCCGGAGCCAGTGCTCGGTGACACCAGTGATCCACGTGGGGACAGATCCCAGAGGCAGCGGGTGGGATGATGGCGGATGCAGGGACAGTGCAGTCTCTGAGCCCAGACAGGAGTGGCCCCGGCTCTAGTCTCCCTCTCTGGGCCCCAGTTTCCCATCTGTAAGGGGGGTCGGGTGCACCTTGCAAGAGCTGTTGCACCCATCACTGACAAACCAGCAAAGCACCAGAGCTCAGAGCAGGTGTCCACGTGAGCATTGTTTGAGGGCCTGGCAACAGGCAGAGCCCCTTGGGGTGGGAGGCTTGTGAGAATTACCAACAGAGAGTTCATAATTGAAATCTCAGGAGCAAAAGAGGCCCCTCGGGGGAGAGTGTGGGAGGAGAAGAGATGAAGGGGAGCCCTGGAATCCCTGGCTGGATTCTGCCCATGGACTCCTCTGAAGTCAGAAAGAAAAACTAGATTATGGCTGCAGCAGGAAAGTGAACGGCTAGACACAGAGAAGAACTTTCTCACCCCGAAGGACCCAAAGAGTGTAGAGGATAAGAAGGTGAGCGTGAAGCCCAACCCTCCCCCCATATGAAGTTGGGCAAGGGACTTGTTCTCTCCAAGACTCAGTTTTCTCATCTTTAAAAGGTGAACAACAGCTGCTGACAATCCATCTCATGGGGTTGCATGAGGATTAAATGAGATAATCCACGTACAGGGCTGTGCTCAGCACAAACCGCTGAGTTAAGTCATAGTGATGATGCTGGTGGTGATGGCAATGGAGGTGATGATGGTCATGGGGTCGTGGTGATGATGGTGGTGGTGATCACTGTCTGCCTCGTGACTGCCCTGTGGAGGGTGGGATTAAACACACACACACACACAAAAGTGGTTTAGATGTTGAATCTGAATCTGATGATGTCACACACACACACACACACACACACACACACACACACACACACTCACCAGGAGGTAAGAAAAGATTTATTACTCACATAAGGAGGCCTTCTGAAGAGAGCAGGGCATGCACCCAAGCTGTCCATTTGGTTTGAGCAAAGGGAGGGGCTCTGGTTTTTATTGTGGTTAGAGATGAGGCCAGGGTAAGTGTTCCTGTGCATGGGACGTGGTTTGCTTGCTTTGAACTTCTTGCCAGTGCCAGGGAAGGGAGCATCGGCCTTCTTATCATTTTGTCCAAGTAAGAGATGAAAAGGGGAATAGGGAGCATGTGGCCTGAATGCTGTCAGCGGTCAACATAAAAAATGGTGTCAGGCTTCCCTGGTGGCGCAGTGGTTGAGAGTCCGCCTGCCTATGAGGGGGACGTGGGTTCGTGCCCTGGTCCAGGAAGATCCCACGTGCCGCGGAGCGGCTGGGCCCGTGAGCCATGGCCGCTGAGCCTGCGCGTCCGGAGCCTGTGCTCTGCAACGGGAGAGGCCACAACAGTGAGAGGCTCGCGTACCGAAAAAAAAAAAAAAAATGGTGTCAAACTATATTACAATGGCGGTGATGGTAACCATGATTATGATGATGATGGTGACGGTGATGGTGATGATGAAGGCAGGTCCTGCGGCCCAGGACCTCCCTGGATCCCTTTTCTGTTTTGGCCAGAGATGCTCTCATGGCCCACCCTCCTATCCCTCCCCAGGATTTGATGCACAAACCTTTGTCCCCATCACTGTGTCATCAATGCGTATTTAGTGAACATTCTTAGCTGAGAGCTGTAGGGGATCCAAATCATGAAATGTGGAGGTGGGGGGAACACAGATAACACAGATTTGTTTCTCAAATCCAAGAGACTAAACTTTGGGGGATGTGGAGGTGGAAGCTCCAGAGAAGCTGAGGACAACACAAGTGTCAGTCTCCTTGACCCTCAGGGGAGAAACCACATGGATGGTCTGGATAAACCCCAGGCTGTCTCAGGCCATTGAGGGAAGTGGGTGGGAGTGTGGAAAGAAAGCCCTTGACCCCTTGAAGATGATGTCAAGGAAGTGGCCACGTTCTCGCAGGTGCCCCCAAAGCTTCTGTCCCATGGAAGACTGCAAACACAAATTGAAAGGCCCATGAGGGCCAGATCTTGAATTTTCACACATACATCAGCCCCTGCAATGTGAGAGCTATTTCTGTATTTCAGATGAGCAACCTGGAGCTCAGGTGAAATGTGGCCTGCCCAAATTTGTCCCAGGTCAGTCTGAAGTCTGAAGGCACAGCCAGCGCTGTTCTCTGAAGCACAGTCATGCTACACAAGCAGGGTGGATTTTGTTTCTTATCTCATGGAATCTAGTCCTTTCCCAACAGCAGAACCGTTAATGGAAGGACTGGTGAGATACTGGGTGTGGGGCTCTGTATTGGGCTGAATTCACCGGAACATGATTATTTCCACTTTGCTCCTCTGAGTGGCCTCAAAACAATAGATGGCAATAGACATCAAAATTTCAAATCTCTGTGCATCGAAGATACATTTAACAGAGTGAAAAGGCAATCTATGGAATAGGAGGAAATATTTGCAAATCATATATCCAGTAAGGGGTTAATATCCAAAATATATAAAGGACTCCTACAGCTCAACCAGAACAGATTCTAAAATAGGCAAAGGGCTTAAATGGATGTTTCTTTAAAGATATGCAAATGGCCAATAAGAACTTGAAAAGATGCTCAACATGACTACTCATTAGGGAAATGCAAGTGAAAACCACAGTGAAAAAGCTATTAGGATGGCTACTCTCCAAAAAAAGGGAAAAGAAAAAAAGAAAATAACAAATGTTGGTGAGGATACGGAGAAATCGGAAAACTTACGCACGGTTAGTAGCAATGCAAAATGGTGCAGCTGCTATGGAAAACAGTATGGTGATTCCTCAAAAAATTTAAATTAACATATGATCCAGCAATTCCACTTCTAGGTATATACTCAAAATAACTGAAAGCAAGATCTTGAAGATCTATTCGTACACCCATATTCATAGCAGCACTCTTCACAGTAGCCCAAAGATGAAAGCAAGCCAAGGGCCCATTGATGGAGCATACCTTTACACGCAATGGAATATTATTCAACCCAAAAAGGTAAGAAATTTTGGTACGTGCTGTAATATGAAAGAACTGTAAAGATATTACCCTAAATGAAATAAGCTAGTCACAAAAGGACACATACTGTGTGATCCCACTTACGTGAGGCACCCCTGGTTGTCAGGGGCTGGGGTGGGAGGAGAATGGGGAATGGCGAGTTACTGTTTAGTGGGTACAGAGTTTGGGTTTTGCAAGATTAATAGAGTTCTGGGGGTGGATGAGATGATCGTGATGGCTACACAACAAAGTGAATGAACATAATGCCACAGAGCTGTACACTTCAAACAGGTTAAGGCGGTAACATCTGTGGGATTTGTATTTACCACATTTAATAATTTTTTTAAACATCAATAGATCCACAGTCCTAAAGTCTCTAGAAGCACAAAAGACGATGAGTACTACACAACATTGGATCATCCAGGCTTGTTGAACCCTCACACACCCCGGCCCCCCTAGGTTGTCGCCCTCATCCTTTACTTGAATAAGAAAACTGAGGCTCAGAGAGGCTGAGTGAGCTCCCTGAGGTTGCACAGTGGGTTAGAAGCAGAATCAGGCTCACACCTTGCCTGTTCTGGTTCCATACCCAGTCCCCCAGCCGCTGTCCCTAGCTGCTTCTAGAAAACATTTCCCAGGAGCCACATTTACATCGACACTCATGACTCCTGGACCGAGACCCAGAGGTCTCCATGTCAGTTGTCCTGGCTGGGCATTTGAGGCCATTTGGCCATAGTTCTCTGCACACTCCCAGCATCCTCCATGCCAGCTGGCCCCCCGACCACATGGGCCCCTCATCTCCCCTCCACTTCCTACCCAGATCTTGTTTTACATCCTGGGGCTTCCTCTCCATCTGTCACATGCTGCACCTCCTTCAGCACACCTTCAGCATCCCCGTAGCTGCCTGTCGCCTCCTGTGGGGAGACAGGGGCTGTGGGCTTCCAGCCCAGTCCCCACAGCGCTCTTGGCCAGCATCAGCACACTGTGGGCAAACACTCAGGAGCAGCCTCGGCTGCCAGGTTCCCGGGAGGAGGCCACCAGCTTGCAAGGAATACTAACACTGTCTTCCTATCACCAGCATCTCCTTCCCAGCACAGACAGCAGCCTCCGCCTGGTTGACCTTGATCTGACGAGGAGAGCCTTTCCCAGTGTCTTCCTCTCTCCCCCAAAAGTTGTGAAGGAATGCTGACCTTGGGTTCAAGGTCTCGGCTCTACCATTTGCAGCATGTGAGACCCCAGGTAATCAAGTGTCCTCTCTGAGCCTCAATTTTCTCATCTGTAAAATGGAGATAGAAGTAATGATTTCACGGTATGTGTATCAGATGAGAACAGAATTATGAAAGCAAAGCCCCTGACTCCTAGGACGGGCTCAGTGAATGTTCCCAGTAAATTGTCCCTTCTTTCCTTTCAGTGAACTGGAAAGAGTGTGGGTTGACATCACAGAGCCCTGGCCTTGCATCTGTGGTCCACCCCTTACCGACTCTGTGAATTCAGACAAGTTGCTTAACTTCTCTGTACTTGTTTTCTCTTTTGTTATAACAAACAGACAACGAGTGTCCCCTCACTGAGTTGTTGCAGTGAAGATTAGATGATGCAGTGAAAAACAGGTGCTCGATACACACCAGCCGATCCCTCCCCACAATTCCCAGCTCCGTTTCCTCAGCACCGGCAAGCTGGGTCTACATCAAGCAAAACACCAGGTTGATCCCACTCGGCCTTGCCTTCTGGGCCTGCCCGCCTGGCTACTCTGAGTGGATTTCATAGCACAAATGACTGTTTTACAGAAATGGGCTGTGACGCAGTCTGAAAACCTTGGTTCAGAGAGCAAAGGTAGCAGCCGCCAATCAGGCACGTGCAGGAACAGTGTCTCTCTCTGTGGCTGGGGTGGGGGGGCCGCTCTGGGAATCCCGGGTGGGAAGGGGTCTTCCCTGTCACTGGGCTCTGATGTCCTGATTGGGCCCCTGAGCAGGGAGGCTGCCAAGGGGTCGTCTCCTGGTGCTGGGTTCCCTCCAGAGATGTGGACTCGGGGAGACGTAGACTCCACGTCCAGATCCTCAAGTCAGTCCCCTCCCAGCCCCAGGACAGGGGACAGCTTCCTTCCCTTTCAAATGTTGATACGAACGGCAGCCCCCTTCTCCCCAGGCTGTGGTGAGGACCGGATGGCTCGGCTCAGAGAAAAGGCTCCAGCTCCAATAAAGATGTTAAAAAAAAAAGAAAGAAAGAAAGAAAATGCTCCAGGCCCAGCACCCACTGATGCTGGATAAACGGTACCAATTATTATTATTACTTATATCCAGCATTCTCCCACCCATTATGTGATGATTCTGGGTCATCCCTTATACATTCTGGGCCTCTATTTCACATTCTGTAATATGGGCATGAAAGTTCCTACCCCGTAAGACAAGGGGACCTTAAGTGCCTTGTACGGAGCCTGGCACACAGTAGGTGCCCAACATACACACAATCCCTCTACCTCCTTATCCGCCTCTCCCTCTGTATGCAGCCTCTTATACCCCTAGACACCTTTGACTTGTAGAAAGTTCTAGAATTTTTTCTCATTGGTCCTTGGCCTGTGAAGTAGGAAGGAAAGCAGGCAAGTGAGACTGAGTCCCAGAAGCCTAGGTGAAATGGCTTTTCCAGAGGAGGACGTGGTCTCTTGGGTCAAATGCCACAGAGAAGTCAAAGGCCACAAGCACAGAACCGTGTTCACAAGATGTGAGGCTATGAAGGGTATCTATAACCTTGACAAGTCAGACCAGACTGTAGTGGGTAAGAAGCCATGGAAGGGAAGTGCGAGCCAGCCCACGCAGGTAATTCGTTCAGGTGGAAGAGGGCAGGGAGAGCAGGAGACAGGTTGGAGGCAGACCAGGGTCTTTATTTCCCTTTTGAATTAAGTATGGGAGAAGCTCGTTCGCTGTGCTAGCCTCATGGAGATGATACGGTATCCAGAGGAAGACTGAGCACCCAGGGGTGTGGGTGGAGTCCAGGCTGAAGGAGCAGAAATGTGTGCTCCAGGGTGTCTGGAGGGATGATGAGATCTCAGTAGGTGTAACTCAGATGCCAACAGGGGCTTCCTGACACCCAGGAGAACCGGGTGTCACCGGCTCAAGCCCAGCTACCCAAGTCCAGTGAATGACCTGTGATACGGCCCAGTCCCAGGTCTGGATCCAGCTCTGTCCACTTGTCTAGGTCTTTCTTCCTGGACTACGCCCAGGGCAAAGCTCAGCCCCTTCTCTCTTCCCGAAACCCACCCACACCAAGCATTTTGAATTTATTGGTGTTAGAGATTTGTGGGGTTGAAGGGAGGGACGCAGATTCACTGTCTCGCCAACCCTGTTCTCTCTCTTGCTCCCCCGTTTCTCAGCAGGAAGCTGGGCTTGTTTCGTGCACAGCACTTTTACCGGCATCCCTCCAGTCTCCTTCATACCAGCTGGTTCTGTGCCCTCGAGGATGTCAGCTTTTGGTCTGCATAGGCATCTTCCAGACAAACACTTCACTCTCCCCACGAAGAATTGTGATGATCAAAAATGTCTTCCTCGTGTTTCAGAGGTAGTATCATCACTATTTTACAAATGAAGTAATGGAGGCTCAGAGAGGTTAAGTGACTTGGCCATAGGCACACGGTGAGGGAAGGATTTTGGTAGCAGTAGCTCCATCTGGGGCGTGGCAGTTGGGACCTTGGGTTCTGTCCAGATAGCCCTGGTCGGGTTCCAGCTCCACCACTGACCAGCTGTCATAGCACCCACATCACGGGCCATCTATCGACCAAATAAGATGACACATCTCAGGTGCTTGCAAAGCCCAGACACATAGGAGATGCTCAAGTAAATGCAACCACTGTTGTTCTCAATGATGAGCTGACCACATCTGCAGAGCCTCCCCCCAGGTCCTATGCCTGGACTTTCCTGTCTCCGTTCCATTCCTGTTCCTTCTCTCCTTCCAAGACTACTCAAAAGTTCCCTCCCTGAGGATGCCCTCCCTGACCTGCCTCATTTGACTCTTGCCTGGCAGCTCAATGAGGATGAAGAATGAGATTTGGTATTGGTCCTGGGCTCAAACATCTCCTCTTTCACTAGTCATGGAGGCTTAGGCAGGTGCCTTGACAAGCCTCAGTTTCCCCATCTGTACAATCGGGGCAGCTCTCTGTCGTTTTCAGGCTTGTTATAAAGATCAAATGAAACAGTGGGTGTGCAAATAGCTTTGTAAATGGCAAATGTCAAGCCAGTGCTTGAAGACTGGCTTGTCATCTCCACCTGTCTTCCCTCGTTTTGTGTCCCCTCAGCAACCTGGAGGGTGATTTATGTTTTCCTTCCACATTTCATGATCTCCTTCCATGCAGAAGCTGTGGCACTAAGAACAGATCAGACAGCAGGAGAGATGGAATGAGCTTGCCATGTGGAAGCATCCAGGCCAGGCTGCTGGATAGAACACAGACCCCTTGCCCCCCGAAAGTCAGGGGGGCAAAGCTGGGATGTGCCAAAGCCCAGCCTTTTGGTACGAGGATTCTTTGTGCTAATAAGGAAGTCCAGGCACAGTTCTGGGGAGATAGAATTTCAGGCATCGAGGCAGCCAGTGGGACAGCTATTTCCTGGCACTGCCTCAGCCCCATCCAGCAAGCCCATCAAAGTTACCCAAAGAACCAGCATATTTTTAGTTAAGCTTCTGAGCCCAGGAGGGAAGCAGGAAATGACTCATTCTCTCGCTCAGCCAATGTACACAAAGACACATTATTAATATTTACTCGGGGGCTTCTCCAAGGACCCCAAGCAGCAAATCATGGTGAGAGAAGGGAATGGAAGATGAGCTTTGCCAAGTTTGCTGGTTGCCTACAGATGGAGTGAAAAGAGCCTGTTAAACATTTTTCATGGCACAAGTACCACCCATGTCAGGACTAGAGGGGGCCTGACAGCTCCTTCTTTTCACCCCAGAGAAGGCAGGGGACCCACCCATGGTGATACAGCCAGGTCATGACAGAGGAAGAAACAGAATCTGGGAATGTGGAGGGATGGGAAGAACATAGCGCTGTGAGCCGCGGGGCCCCCATCAGTAAAATGAGCAAACAAACACTGTCTGGCTAGGTGTGCAGGAAGAGATGATCTGCCCACCTCATCTGGCCAGGAGCAAATGCTCCACAAGTAGCATCAATGGTGTGTAGCGATGAGGACAGGGTGTCAATGCCAGTGCCTGCCCCCATTGCCCAGAATGCTTTGCAGTGGCCTCAGGTGCCACTTTCAGTAGAGTAGGGTCAGGCTCCCCAGGCTGGGCTGCGCTGATGTAAACCAGGTTGAGAAAGTATCAGTTACTCGGCAGAGGAAATGATCCTTCTTCAATTCCATTCACAATCTCCCTGGGGCCAGACAACAGGACCCTGAACCCGTCTTTTCTCCAGAAGCCCTATCCTTGGCCCCTTCCCAGGCTCAGCAACCCAGCAACACCCCCCACACACACCCACCCCGCACCTTGTGGCCCTCTCTGTGTCGCTGCCGTGAGGAATGAGGTCCAGATGTCATTTCCTACATGGTGGGCACCTGCTGGCAGCTTCTGTCGCTCGGCGGCTGTAATTGCCGCGCTTTCTCTCCCCTTTACACCCTGCTCTGCACAAACTCCCTTCTGCCTCTGCCAGGGAGTTTATTAAATAGTTTATTAAATCTCTCTGCCTTTGCTTGCAAACTGTCTCTTTCAGAGATGAAAGAAGACTGAGACCCAAAGAGGCAAAATGAACTTCCTACAAGCCACACAGCTAGAAAATGACTGAGCTGGGAGTTTGTGAGTCTGTAACTCTGACATCTCCTGGCCCCTTTGTGACTTCCCCAGCAAGTGAGGGGATGTGACAGAGGACAGATGCATATTACTTAAAGCAGAGGGTCAGAGCAGAGATCCAGGCTGGAGTAGGAGCGAAAAGGAGCTTCAGAGGTAGGTGGGGACATCGGAGTCACTAGGCTTATTCCTTCATTCAACAAATGCGGATTAAACACATAGCACCTGGAAGAGACCCTGAAGATTCAGCTATGATTCACAGTCCCTGTCCTCATGGACACTGTCCTCATGGTCCAGTGAGAGGAGACAGACAAGCAAATACCAAACTGCGTGCCATGATAGGGGAAGCAAGGAGACTATGGACATTCATAGAAGAGATACTTAATCAGGGCTTGGCAATCAAGGGAGGCTTCCCAGAAGAGGTGGTGTCTAATGTGAGCCGTGAAGTAAGTAAGATGTAAGTAAGTAGGATGTAGTTCCAGCACCTTACCTCTTTGGAGAGAAGAGCTTTGCTGGTAATTAAGGTTGTTATAGGAGACAAAGACCAGGCTGGTATTGATGCCAACATCAACCCAGAGCAGCCAGATCGCCTAGAACTGGATTTGAGCTGTATCGCCAACTTCCATGTTGCTCTAAGATGCCCGTGAGTAAAATTCTTAAGATTTTGGCCTCTCTTCTCATAAAACATATGTGTGGAGTGGGGACGTGTTTATAGATATACACACGCATACTTGGGAGATTGAAAGATGTTTGTGGGTCACTTGGTCGAGGCTGTGTAAAGTTCTGGGTTGTGGGTGATGCTGGGGGTAGACAGGAAACCCTGTGAGGAGAGAAACAGAAAGGCACATGGGCAGAGCCTGGTCCTCAGGTCCTTCCTGAACCTCCCTGCTCTCCCTCCAATCAGCTTCCAAGCTACAGAAGGGGGTCGGAACATGAAGCTCTCCTTTCGCTGGGTAACTGTACAGATTCTGCTACCTGTGACTCAAGGGTCCCTGATTCTGACCATGAAGAGCAACTGCCGGATGGTCAGAGGCGTCCAGAGCCAGGCAGTCAGCTGACCTCAGGAGGGAAGAGCCCCACCTGGCAGTGCTGAGGCCCTGGGGACGGAAGAGGGGGTCCTTCACACCTGGGGGCTGCGGTGCCCTCCTCAGTGCTCTCTCTCTCCTAATCCATCTCTTCTCTGCTTTGTTTTCTTCCTCCTCCTCCATGTCTCTCTCTCTCTGCCTTTTCTCCCACACTCGGCCCTTCATCGGATCATTCATTCATCCCACAGGCATGGTCTGTTGCCCACCTGTGCCTGTTCAGCCCCTGGGCTGGCCACAAAGGGGACGCCGAGGGGCCAAGGCCATGTCCCTGACCTCAGGGAGCTCCTGTTCTGGCTGGGGAAACAGATGAATCATTCACAACCCAGAGTGGTCAGTGCTGAGATGGGGGGAGATGTGGGATGGGACTGGGAGCCCAGGAGAGGACCCTGACCCTGGACAGGGGTCAGAAAGGCCCTCTGGGAGGAGATGGTGCCCATGCTGAGACCTGGAGGAGAAACGGGGGAGCCAGCAGGAGGGGTAAATGGGGGAGAAGGTTGTTACTGGCAGCAGCAACCCGGCCCCTGCAAAGGTCTGGCAGAGAGGGAGAGCCGGGACCCTTGGAAGTGGCAGGCAGTGCTGCGTGGCTGGGGCTGGGATGTGAGGGTGGAATGGCGGGGTGGGAAGGTGGAGAAATACGGGCGGTGGTCCTCCAGGGTCAGACCACAGATGAGGCTGGCCTGTGCAGTCTGGGCTTCACCCTGAGGGCCCTGGGAGCCATGCAGGGACGGCGGAGGGGGTAAGGGAGGAAGTGACCCCTCTGTAGGCATTGGGGGGAAGGGGATTCCGAGAGGATCGGGCTCGTCCAAGCCTCTGGGATGGGAAGAAGCCTCCTTCTCCCCCTCCTGCTCGCCTTCCCGCCCTGGCATTTTCTCTCCTCCCTCCTCTGGTCTCCCCACTTCTCTCTCTCTGTCCTCTCCTCCCGTCCTTTATATCCCCCTTCTCCCCGCTCTCGGCCTTTCCTCCTTCCTCCGCCCCTCTTTCCCCCCAACCCCGCGCTCTGTTCTCTCCAGACCCTTCTCACCGCCAGGCACAGGGCTGCATCCTTGGCTGAGCTGTCCTTGCGAGAGCCTGCAGCGCCACCTGCAGGCAGGATCCGGGACAGCCGCGGGGCCTCCCACACCGGGAGGAAGACGCTGGTCCTTCTCCGCCTCACAGATGAGGCAGAGGTTCCCGCCCACCTGGCCCCGTCCCAGTGCCCGCCTCTGCCGCCCGCAGCCTCGGTGTGGCTGCCCTAGGTCGACGCTGGCATCAATACTAGCCCCGCCTGTATCTCCCCTAACAACCCTAATTACCAGGCAAGCTCTTCTCCCCAAAGACCAGACGCTAGAATTAATGAGCTTAATAGCAGAATTCCTTCCCTTTCGCAGCAGCCCCTGCCCTGGAGTGCCGCCGCCTAAGGATGCCGGCATTCTTTGCTCTCCTGGGAGCGAGGGCCCCACAGGGGCTATTATCACAGCCGTATTACAGATGGGGCAACCGAGGCTCAGAAAGGGTGAGTCACTCAGGGCCCAAGAGAACCAGACGTTATGCACTTGGTTTATTTGTTTAGTAATCACTCGTGGACACCCACACTGTGCCAGGTGGGGTTCTGGGACCAGGGACACAGAGATGGAAAGACAGCGGAGGGAGTCCCTGCCCTGGGGAATATAAGGGATGGTGCTGGCGCTGGGCGATTGGATTCCAGGTGGGACCTGGAATGTGTCAATTACTGCAGGAGCCCAGAGAAGGTGCTGGCAACCCAGGGGGCTTCCAGAAGAGGTGGGGGAGGGGACCTCTGAGCTGGCCTCCCCGAGGAGGTGACATCTGAGCTGATTCATGCAGGCAGGGTAAGAGCTTTCCAGGGAGAGATGGTGCGAGAGCCTTCCGGGCAGGGGGAACTGGGTGTCCAAAGGCAGGGAGGCCAGAAAATCCAAAGGCAGGGAGGCCAGAAAATATGGGAGGAAGGGAAGTCTTTGTGACTGGGGGAGGGAGATTAGGTTGGAAAGAGAGACCACACCAGGAAGGGCTTTTGAGACCTCCTTCAGTAGGCATTAGGGAAACAGGGTATAATAGTAATAATGATTCTCCAGTAGCCACAGCTGACACTGACTGAGGGCTTCCAGTTGGGCAGACACATTCTGAACACCGTAGACAGACGTTTCTTTCACTACCTCTAGGTAGGTATGATTATTGTCATCTTCTGTTTTGTAGAGAGAAGCAGGCACAGATAGATTGTCCCTTGCCCCAGGTCATTCAGCTAGTAAGTGGCAGATTTGACCCCAGCATCCTGGTTCCAGAGCCTATGCCCTCAACAAGGACACTAAAAAGAGGGGTGTGGGGCTGGGGAGGGAGTGGATCCCAGAGCTCTTTAGGAGACAGGCCACCTGGACTGAGCCGCTGATTAGATGAGGAGGCCAGGATGATGTCTCTGCCTTGGTCTGATGGTGCCATTCAGCCTCATTCTGAGAACAAATACCTACTTCACGCCCTGCCCAGACTTGGTCTCTGCCCTCCGAAAGCTGGCATTTCAATAGGGATGGATGAGCAATAAACATGAACACGTGTCTGAAGAAGATGATTTCAGACAGTGACCCATAGTGTGAGGCAAACTGACCTGGGTAGAGGAATCCAGTGACTGGGGGCAGAGGGCCTGGGGAGGAGCGCCTCCTTAGGACTTACCTCCTGGGACCAACTTGCAGCCCCTCCCCTCCAAGGATCTCCCCCACCCCCACTGCAAAGGCCGGGGTGGGGTGGGGCGGGGTGTGGCTGATGGCCCACTTCTAGAAAATGCCCCTGAAGACCCCTCTCTGCTTTCTGAGTCACTTTCTTCCCCATGCATTGGTGTCTAGCCATCCCCCTTGGGGACATCAAGATTAACAGGCCCAACATAGCAAAGGTTTTGGCTTCCCCTGCCCACCTCCAGGGTTAGGGGTGGGGAGGGACAGCTCAGACCTTTGGAAATGTAGCATTGACCTCTCTCTTGGAAAGGAAGTAAAGAAAAGAAATTCCCTACCACATGTGGTTTGGTTTTGAATAACCCCATGTCGCCTATAAAATAATAGACATGGAGAATCTTAGAGCAATAGAATCTTAGGTCCTCAGACTCAGCATCAAATTATAGACTCTAAGGCTCTGAGAATCATGGAATGTTATAAATAGAGCACCTTAGATTCACCTTAAGTTACAGATTTTTAGAATTAAAACACAAGATCTTAAAAACCTCAGAAGCCTAGGATTTTGGAATTGGGAGTTGCAGGGAACTCAAAGGTCATCTCCTGGCTCCATCCTTCACCAGCCGAAGTCTTTGGTGTTGACTTCATCTCTCTGTGCCTCGGTTTCCTTTTTGTTAAAAAATATATAATAATAGTTTGTACCTGACAGAGTTGCTATGAGGATATAATGAGTTGCTATAAGCAGAGAGCTTAGCCCAGTGCCAGGCATGGGTACGCTGTGAGCTGTACTAATACTCTTACAATTAATCTAGTTCACTCTCCTTTGTAACTTAGGTTAAGCAGGCTCCCGCCCCTCAGCCCACCCAGCTCCTGTGTAGGAGGCCATCCAGCCTAGAAATACTCACCTCTGCAGGAAGCAACCTTTCTCCTGCTGCACAGTCCGGGTTCCTTTGATGACTCTCAAGCCTGCTGTCCCCTGGTACTTCCCGCTCCTTTGTCCCACTGCTGTCCTCTAGTGCTGGAGACCCCCTCCTCAAAGCCATCACAGCCACGGTGGGGGGGGGTGGAGGCTCAGCTGCTCAGCCCCTTCTCCCAGATGTCCTGATGGAGGTGCTGCAATGTGTCTGAAATCCACCCACCCCCCCATCTTCCTTTCTGGGACTGAATGAGGGAGAGGAAGACGAAAGGACGCAGAGGTTCAAGAAGGGAAAGAACACGTGTCCCAGCCCCGTCTCCTCCCTGCCCCCACCCCACCTTATATCGCAGGTGCAGTGAATGGTCCCTGTTCCTCAGGGGCGCCAGGCTCTGCCAGGCCTGCTCCTGTGTGCATGCCCTTCCCCCTGCCCAGGAGCGCCCTTCTCTCTGCTGGTTCAACACCTCTCACCCTTCCAGCCACATGCCCCCTCCTCTGTGAAGTCTCCACTGTCCCCCACCCCTCGCTCCTCCCCAGCCACCTACCCCAACCATTGTTCTTTTTAGAACTTTTCAGCCCCAGATCTTCTCACTTTGGGAAGTTACTTCCTCCAACAGTTCACAGGTATTGTAATCAGATCCCAGTATATGTAACTGTGGAAAAGGCAAGTAGAGCAGAAGATGACTCTCTGACCATGTTACATTTTATAGACATTTAATTATACATGTATCAGCTTTCTGTTGCATTTATGTTACAGCTTTCTGTTTGTATTTAAATCCCATGACTCTTTTCAGGCCTTAAAACATTTCCACAGACCCTTCAGAGCTCTGAGGCCCTGGCACTGTGGATGGAGCTGAGTGTCTAATGGAGAAATGCTCCCCTCCCATCCCCCTCCCATCTAGGCAGTACCAGCGCCCCCTCCAGACCCTGCACAGTACCACATGGTGATGTGGCGATCACCTGTTTGTCGTAGTCGCCACTGGACAAGGCAGGTGTCACAACTTGTCATTTCCAGATGCCACATGCTCAGCGCAGGGTCAGGCACAGAAGGGTCAGTAAACTTGCTGGGGCAAAGTAAGCAAGCAAAGCAGAGGAAGCCTGCAGAAAGCTGCAGACGTGCGTGTCTGGATTTTGTGAGTTCAGAACACGGGGATGGCCTTCTCAGACCCCGCCTCTCAATACCTGCCACCCTGGAGAACAGAGATTCCTCTCCCAGGGAGCCACACTTTTTCTTCCCATGGAGATACTACCAGAATGCAATGTTCCTGAGGCCCTACTGTGAACCAGGCGTGGAGTGAGCATGGGCCTCTCACCCTCACGCTGGTCTCTGCACATCACATCTCAGGCAGAGGCCTGGAGGCGGGCTGGCACGGGTGTGCTCTCTGATGCGCCTTTCCCAGTGGAGACGTCCTTCGTCGATCTCTCTCCCAGCCGGTCAGGATGGTGTGGAGGGGAGAGTGTAGCAGCAGACGGGGCAACTCTGGTCAGTCTCTCAACCCCTCTGCAGGGGGATGGACATTCCAGCAGCGGCTTGGCTGGTGAGACCTGGATTTGGAAGTCCCAAGGTCACATTATGGTCACATTAGGATCCTTTCTGACCCCTGAGGGAGTGACATTACCCACTGTCACATCTCCGCATCCCCCACCAGCTAATGTCCACAAGCCCACCAGACCCTTCCTGACCACCCCACCTAAACAAGCCCCTTCCTTCCTCTGGGGGACCCACAGAGTGATTGGCCAAAGGTTCCCTGAAAGACTCTTAGCTCAGGAGAATCTCATAAGGAGAAAAGAGATGAGCACATGCTGGGCACCTGCTGTGTGCCATGATTTTGACCGTCAGATCCACGTCTGTGACCTTATTTAATCAGCACAGCAGTCCTCTGAGGGAGGAAGTTATCATTTCCCCCTTTTTACAGGTGAGGAAATTGAAGATCAGGGAAATGACTTGCCCTGTTCAAGGCCAAGCCTTGGACAGAGTGTAAGTGACAGAGCCAGCCCCAGCCCTTCATCCACTGCCCTGGGGATGGAGGTTTGGGATCCTCGACATTGGAGGTGGTAGCTGATGCTACCTGCTGACGGTGTGGATTAGACTGTCCCAGGAGAATGTGAAGGAGGGCAAGTCGCTGCACAATGATAAAAGTGGGTGTGCTGTGAGGATGAGTTGAGAGACCAACACGGTGGTTTGAGAATAATCTGTCAGAGAAGCGGGAGGAGAGCTAAGAAAGAGAAAGAATGACATGGAGAGAGGGGAGAGGGACAGAGAATCAGGAAGCAGGTGGTACAGACATAGAAAACAAATTTATGGTTACCAGAGGGGAAATGTAGGGGAGAGGAATAAATTAGGAGTTTGGGGGTTAACATTTGCATACTACTATATATAAAATAGATAATCAACAAGGACCTACTGTATAGCACAAGGAACTCTACTCAATATTCTGTAAAAACCTATATGGGAAAAGCATCTGAAAAAGAATCAAAATATGTATATGTATAACTGAATCACTTTTCTGTACACCTGAAACTAATACAACATCATAAATCAACTATATTCCAATATAAAAAAATTTTTTAATCGACCTAGTTCAGAAGAAGGAGGAGGAGGAGGAGGAGGAGAAGGTAGACTATTGTCAATAGTGATGACGGTAGTCAGCAGTGACCAGTGGCGGTCAAAGGCAATCCACAGTGGTCGGCAGGGATGGTCAAGCCTGGGCATTTGTAGTCAGTGATGGCCAGTGTTCAGTGGTGGTTGACAAGGTTGAATGGTGATCTGTGTGGTCCACAGTGGTCCCCAGCAGGTGGTGGTCCAGCCAGGGAAGCACTGAGAAGTGCCCCTTGGATGTCACCAGCAAGAGATCCCTGGTGACCTTTGCAAGAGCAGCTGCAGGAATCCATGTGGGTGGGGCTGAGGGGTGGGAGGCGGAGCAGGAAGTGGAGAGCCTGGTGATAACCAGGATGAGGACGGAACCAGAGGAGATGAAACTCATGTCGGGAGTGAAGAGGACTGTTTTTTTCTATTGTCACCTGCCAAGTGGGTGACTTCAGGAGAGCAGTAACAGTCTGGGACAGCTTAGGAGTGCGCAGGAGAAAGAGGAGATGAGGGAGAAGTAAAATGACGGTGGAGCCGCTAATGGGACACACCCACACACACCCCACTCCTAATGGGATCAGTTGGTTTAAATCGAGTGAAGCAGAGGAACCTGGTGGAAAGTATTTGGAGTTAGGAGTCAAGGCCGCACGGTTTGAGTCTGGTTTCACCGTTTGCTAGCTGTGTGACCTTGCTTACTCCCCTTGGGCCTCATTTGTCCTCACCTGTAAAATGGGACCCAGAATGCCCACGCTTACGGCACAGGGTACCTGTGAAGATTAAATGAGAAAACTCGTGGAGAGTTCTGACTTAGCACAACGCCCACGTAAAGTGTTCAACAACATAGGCTCTGGAATCAATGTCACTTCCTGGATGAGATGACCTTGGACATGAAGCCTCAAAATGGGGACACTAGGGGGCTTCCCTGGTGGCGCAGTGGTTGAGAGTCCGCCTGCCGATGCGGGAGACACGGGTTCGTGCCCCGGTCCGGGAGGATCCCACGTGCCGCGGAGCGGCTGGGCCCGTGAGCCATGGCCGCCGAGCCTGCGCGTCCGGAGCCTGTGCTCCACAGCGGGAGAGGCCACAACGGTGAGAGGCCCGCATACCGCAAAAAAAAAAAAAAAAAAAAAAAAAAAATGGGGACACTAATTGTGCCTACATCGTGGCATTGTTTTGAATGAGGCAACGCCTTTATCATGTTTAGCACAGCACAGCGCAGAGGAAGTGCTCCACGAATGACATAGAGCAGCAGCCACAGTGAAAGGGACCAGCTTCCCTCTCTTCTGGGTAGATTTTTCTACTGCCTTCATCTTTCCGGGATCCGGTGCCTCTTTGGGTGAGGGCTCAGACTGATCTCAGTGTACTGGGCTCTTAGAGGTGGCAGGGAGCCTGGAGATGAGCTGTCTATGCCAACTTTCTCCCGGAAACATCGAGATTCATAACCAGAGAGGTTTGAGCCTGTCTAAGGTCACGAAGAGTGATGGTAGAGCCAGGCTAGGGACCTGGGGACACCTGACTCCAGCAGCAAGGCCACATCCCTCACAGGCCCCTGTGTGCACTGGGGTCAAGGACTTGGGGGCTCATCTACCCTCCACAGTAGACCCCAGAAGCCAAACCAAACCAAAGTAAGAAGTAGCTGTTCGGTACTGAGTGGCCGTTAGTCATGAAACCCTGGTCTGAACACTTTATACATCACCATTTAGTTCATCCCCTCCACGCTTCAATGAGGCAGATACCGTTGTTGTCTGTCTTCCCTTGCAGATGAGCAACTGAGGCTCAGAGACAAAAAGACCAGTCAAGCAGCACACACAGCATACATGGCAGAGCCAGGATTCCATCCCAGGCAGCTTGGCCCTAGAACTCGTGAAGCCACACCTGTTCTGCGTGTCTTGGGCAGAGCAAGAAAGCGAGAAGGGGGTGGGGAGGGCCTGGGGAGAAGCTCCACCCCCATGTCTGGAGGGGATCCAGGACGCATCGGCACCCAGCAAGGCGCATAAGATGTGTTCATTTGTGTGGATGGTCTGACCCTCTGTGTCTGACAGGAAGAGTGTGCCTTCCGCCTGAGCAAACCTGTCTGGCCCAGGGAGCCTACGGAGGGGCAGAAGTTTGCTCCCCTAGACTGAGCTGGTGAAGCGGGGGCAGGGTGGCTGAGGGGAGAACAGCACCAGCCAGATCCAGGCTGGGTCCCAGCACCACCAAGTCTGATCTGTGCAAAAACGGCCAAAGCCCTTCCCTCCCCCGAGCCCCATGTCTGCAACTTCACAACGCAGATGGACACAGTGTAACCGCCAGCTTGTGGCATTGTTGGGGGAATCAAAGGAACTAAGAGAGAGGAGGAAACTGATGCTGAGACTTAGGAATGTGCCCACGGCTCACATAGCTGCTGAGCTCTGAAGCCAGGACTCAGACCTTGCTGCCCTCTGCTCTAGTCCTCACTCCTCCACTGTCCAGAGGTGGGACCAGAGATTTTACCTTCTGAGCCACAATTTCCTCATCTGAGGAACAGAGATGATGATAGCCTCTTGCAGGTTTTCCTTCAAGGCTTGCAATCTTGTGTTTAAATTGCCTGGTACCCAGTAGCATCCGTGACCCGGTAGTTAAGATGATGATGATGATGATGATAGATGGCAATGATAACAGAGGTTGCATTGAGCAGAATTAACAGGGAGAAGAGAGCTGGTTAAGGGAACATCCCGTCCCCACCAGGGAAAGGATGGGCTGATTACGGATGCCCCTACTTGCCCCCCTTACCACCTGCCAAGCCAGAAAGGCTCCAGGAAGCTTCCGAGGATGACTCAGTAGGTGGGTGGCCTTCCTCCCATAGGAGACTTGTCAGTCATCGCAGCGTGGGAGGGAGGTCTGGCTCTGCTCTCCCCCTGGGGCAGGGGCTGGAAAGACTCGAGGAATGGGTGGGAGGGTAGATGCAGGCAGGGGGATGACAGGCCGGGTTCTGCCTCTCTGCTTGTTCCTGGTCCACCCCACCACAGCCCTGCCCCAAGGCCAGGCTCTTTTCTTGATCTAATTAGCCTCACTGAGAATTAAACTACACAGCCTTGAAGTGAACATGTCCCCTGAGAGCATCCCAGAACTAATACTGATTAAATACGAAATGATCTTTTCTTCAGGACCAGAGTTGTAGAGGCACAAATCAGGGATGGGAGCTGTAATTACTAGTTCCGATTACGCGGGGCGGGGGGGGGGGGGGGGGTGTTGTTTTTTTTTTTTTAATAGAATAAAATAGAAAAGAACTAGGACTTGGATTAAGACTAGGACTAGGACTAGAAATAAAATGAAATGAAATGGAGTAGCGTAGCATAGAACACAAACCACCCTTCCCGTCCCACGGGTAAAATCAATTAACAACATTCTGGGCTGTTTCTGCTCTAAGGAACATGACCTTTTTTATTTTTTATTTCCTTTCCCATTCTTACGGTTGTACTATTTCATCCAGGTGATTTGCTGTGCACCTACTATGTGCTGAGTGGGTACCGGGTGCAGGGGTGAGAAGTAAATGAGTGGGACCGGGTACCTTGTCTCCTGAGGGTCACGGTCAGGAAGGGACATGGCCTTTGAGGAAAAGTCCTAACCAATGTGTGACCACACCCAGGGATGGGACCAAGCTTGCCCTGCACAGGAGGCTGTGTGGGAGGATAATAAGAGGGACTAACTCAGATGGGGATCTCAAGAGCTGATATTTAAGTGGTGACCTGGGGACTTCCCTGGTGGTGCAGTGGTTAGGACTCTGTGCTTCCACTGCAGGGGGCATGGGTTCAATCCCTAGTCAGGGAACTAAGATCCCACACATTGCACGGTGCAGCCAAAAAAAAAAAAAATTAAGATGTTTAAGTGGTGACCTGAAGGGCCTGTGCTCCCATCATCCCCTCTGCTAGAAATGCTCTTCCTCAAATAACCACGTGGCTCCCTCCTTCATCCCTCCCTGCCCCAAGTCTCTGGGAAAATGTCAGCTTCTCAGTGAGCTCTTCCTCACCCACCATCACTTCAACTGCAACCCCTGACGGGTCCCATGTTCCCTTGCTGCTTGATTTGTCTCCTTTTCACTTGTCACCAAAATATACATGAGATACGTTTGATCTAGACAGTTACAGTCCATCCTCCCCATGAGAAGAGAAGCTTCCCAAGGCTAAAGAGTCTTGTGGTTGCTGCTGTTCTTCTCCATTATAACCCCAGCTCCTGGCACAGGGCGGGGCTCACTACACATCTACCAAGTGAATGAATGAATGAGTGAGTCTTGCTCAGGGGACAAAAATGGGGAGGTCCCTCCGGAGTGGGAGCGGGGGATGAGCCAGTGCAGCGCGGACCAGCAGCAGGGGAGATGGCCAGAAGGGGACGGGAGGAGGAGGAACAAGTCATGGTGTCCAAAGGGCTGTAAGGGGTACAGGAGTGTGGGGTGGGGGATTGAGGGTAAAAGCCCAAGTTCTCGATGTTGGTGACCAGCCAGGAAGCACGATGGCAGAACAGTCTCCAGGGCACAGAGGGGTTCAGATTGACGTGGGCTGAAATGGAGGGGCCTCTGGTCATCGGGCTCATGTAGCAGAGTCCAGAGATAATCAACAGGATGAGGACAGAGTCGTAAGGGCGAACAAAGAGCAGTGGCCTCACAGGCTGAAAAACACACAAGGATCCATTTTCCTGAAACCTCCCTGATTTGTATCAAAAACAAGTGGGGGCAGAGGATGCCTGGATTTGTAATCACATCACCTGGTTATGGATTTCACAGCCTGTGACATCCACGCCAGGCCTGGCCCTAGTAATCTCCTCCCACCTGCTCACCTACAACAAGGGCACATTCCCTCCCGGAGGGCAGGGGTTGGGTGGGCTGGGGTGGGCTGGGGAGGGGTGGGGGTGGGGCTCAGCTCCTGCCTGAGGGCTCTGGTCGCCATGGAAACAGGTGACTGGGAAAGGCAGGCCCTGAGGCAGAGGCCTTCAACCAGGCTCCAGCCTCCAGAGCCTGGTCACCTGAGCCCAGGCAGGGTCTCAGCCCTCAGTTCCTTCACCGTTCCCACTGCACAGGTAGAAGGGACCCCTCCCCACTTCAGAAGCCCAGGGCAGGTCACCCGGGCTCCTGGAACAGCTTCATCTGCCCCCCAGATCCTTCCAGCAGAGGTGAGAAGAGCCAAAGCTGAGCTCAGCACCTGTGGGGTCAGAGACCGGGGCTGCGAGGCTGGAAACTGAGGCTGCGGGGGCAGGGGGTGGGGGGAGGGGACACCAGGACATTGGGCTCGCAAAGGCCCCCTGGAGGCCTTGGGCTCAGCCCGCTCCTTCTCTGGATGGGAGCGCTGAGGTCCTGAGGGTGCAGGGCCCTGACAGTCCCCCGGCATCAGCATCGACCTCCTGAGGACCCTTCTTCCCAACAGGCAAAGAGACAGGCAAAGTCCTCAAAGCCTTTCAGGGCCTCCACTGTCTCCCACCTTCTCCCAGGCAGGCGGGCTCCAGCTTGGCCATGTCAGTGTGAACCCAGGGCCCGCTGGCCTCCTCAGTGACAGCCAAGACTCAACTGCACACAGGGCACATAAGCCCCAAATCACCCCCAAGCCGGTGCCAGGCCAGCTCCTGCCCCCGTGCCCACCGCCACCTGCAGCGAGGCCTGTGCGCCCTGAGCCTGCCACGCACCAAGCTTGAGAGCTGGTTTGGGGCGGGGGGGAACAGGCAGCATTTGGTGCAGAGTCCGGGGTCTTCGCAGAGTGCGTTTTTGGTGCCCAGATGGGAGATGATGATGGAGCGGCGGGGAGGGTCGCGGCACCAAGAGTCCTGTGAGCCAGGCTCAGCATGGGGACGCCGTCTCTAGGCCTGTGGGGGCTAGAAGAGCACTGGGCAGGGGATCAATGTGACTGTCCTGGGTTTGGGACGATCACTGTGTGGTGGCCGGGGTGTGGTTGCAGGTCGCCCCCAACCTGTGCAGCCCGGGGCACAAGAACCAGTGAGGCCCCCAGACCCATGGGCTAAATATCTAAAAGTTATAAAGCAACTAACAATCTGTCAAACCAAATAAGTTTTTCCTCCTACCTCCTCAAATTCCTGAGCCCAGGAAAGTAGGGAGCAGAGACAGCTGGCCCCTGACCCCTGACCCCTGACCCCTGACCCGGCCTGGACCAGCGCCTTCCCTTCCCTCCCTCAGCTCGGCCGCTCCACGGTCTCACGCACAGCGTGCGACACCCCAGCCCGCAGACTCTGTCCGCACCTCCCAACCCACAGCTGCACTTTGGGGTTTAGGGGGCGCGTGCTGGCTGTGCGGGCCACCCTCGGGGGGGCAGACTCCGGAGGAGGCCACACGCGGCCTGGAAGCAGGTTCGGGTCAATCAGGAAGGGAGTTCTGGGGTTGGGGGACCGGAGCTTGTCCCTTGTCCCCCTAGTCCCTGAGGGGAGAGGCACAGCTGGAGGAGGCGGGAACAGGGCCCCTAAAGCATGGGGCCCCGGGCAGGACGCCCCTGCTCACATCTCAGGGTCACGGGATGGAATGCAGGGGCCGTGGTGAGGCTGAGGGACCAGGCGGGGCTGGTGGGGAGCGATCTCTGGCCAGATGGAGATGCCCAGGGCCTGAGATGGGGCGGGGACGGTGGATGTGGGGAGGGGACTCCAGAAGTTAAAGGAGTTCAACTTCGCAGGACCTGATGGTCCCTGAGGTGTCAGGAGAGTCAGGGATGCCCCCTTGTTTCTGATCTGCGTGAGTGGGAGCTGCGGGGGCAACACCGAGCTGGGAACCGTGGGAAGGACCAGGTTTGAGGGGAAGGGGAAGGGTTTGGTTTTAAATTTCTTGAGGGGCAGGAGGCTGCAGGACCCCCAGAGGGAAAGGTCAAGGAGGCAGGGGTGACCTGTCCAGCTCAGCTCTGTGTGCCCAGGCCTTGGACAGGCCGCATCAAAGACCCTCGATATGGATCATGGCTCAGCAGGGTGGCAGCACATAGAGATCAGGGGCTGTTAGCACATGGACGGGGCTGGGCCCACAGGCGTGGCCGAGCTCACTCAGGGAGAGAGAAAAGAAGAGGGTGATTTGGGGAAGCAGGGATACCCACCCTGGCTTCACCATGCCTGGGTCTGCAGAGCTGACTCCCTCCTGGAGGCACGTGGAGGGGAGCCGAGGGGCGGAAGGAGAGAGCTGGTCCAGCACCATCACCTTCCTCGCGCTGACCCTACCCACTAGTGAGCGTGGCCCAACAAGTGTCTCGCCTCTGACCAATCAGATCTGCACGTCTTCCTTTCTAGGGGAGCATGGAGGGGTCTTGGAAGGACACCAGAGGTGGGTCTGCCGTGGGGCGAAGGGCAGGCATCTCCCTGCTGTAATAGCGATCAGAGCAAAATCTGCGCAGAACGTAGAAGTGAAGGACGTTCATTTCAACTGGGAGGTGAAAAAAGCTTCATGGAAGGCCTGCCCTTGACTCTGGCCTTGAAAGTGAGGGAAGATTTCAATAGGCAAAGATGGGGTTTGGTGGGAAGGGCGGAAAGTGCAGGAGAGTGTGCTGGGGCGGGGATGTAGGGCACAGTTCAGCCACACTGCAGGGACCTGGTGTGCTTTGAACAAAGGGTACAGTAGATGAGGCTGGAATTAGAAAAAGCATTCCTAAAGAACTAGCAATGGACCACTGGGAGGTAAAGATGGAAGATTTGAAGTGGAAAGAGGAACAGAGATAAACGCTCCCTGTGCAGCAGACAGCCCACGGCTGAGACGGCCGGAGGGACGGGTTTAGAATGCGAATCACACAGCCTAGGCTTCTGAGGAGACTTAGATGAGAAGAGTAACAAAATCATAAATTTTAAAGCCTTAGAATCTTAGGAAATCTTATAATCTTCGTATAATCGAATTATTGGATCTCAGAGTCTAAAACTACAGCAATTTGGATCTTAGATTGCTCAGAGTTTCACAACCCAGCCTCCTCCCACTCTGTAATGATAATCCGCACTCCATGCTCAGCGTTTTGCACACATTATGTCCTTTTGTCTCCATGACAACCCTGGGACGTGGAACTTACTTTGCCTGATTTCCCAGATGAAGAAACTGAGGCTCAGTGAGTGTAAGTCATTGCTAAAGGTCAGACACCTTGCAATCAACTTGACCAGGACTCAGCCCAGATCTCTTGGCCTCTGAAGCCCATACCCCCAACCTCTCTGCTGGTTTGCCTCCTGCGAGGCCTCTCTGCTGAGTGCTCACCCTTCCTCTGTGCACACCTCCAGTGACGGGGAGCTCATTACCCCTCCCCAGGGCTGCTCATCCATGCCAACAATGGACACATCTCTCCTGCTGTTCCTAAATCTGCCCTGGGAGACCCCACAGAAGAAGATAACCTTCACCTGGGGCTCCTGTAGGGAGGGGGAGCAGCTCCTCTCGAGGGGGGATGACGATCCCACAGGAGGGGGCAGTCGGGTAAGGGAAGCCCCAGCTGCAGGCCCTCTGTGGCGATAGAGAGGGGGGTTCATCCTGAGGGAGGGAATCAGCCAGAGACATTGGGAGCTGAACGTCTCAAAGACAAGTGAAGACGGAGCCCAGAACACTGAGCCCTGGGGGTGAGGGATGGATTATAATACAGAAACACAGTTCTCCAGCAGTCAGAGGCATGGGGCCTAGTAAGACTGGAACCATAAGTGCTGTGCCTTTAATTTCTTGGCTCTTCTCCCTGAAAACTTACTCTACAAAATGTGCCTTTGTGCCATCCATCCTCCCAGATGGCTTTTTAAGTGAAGCTGTTTGTTAAGTGGGAGGAGAAAAGGGAGGGGTGGGAGGAGCGGGAATTGGGGGGTGGAGCCTCCGCGGCCCCCAGGGCTGGAGACAAAGTGGGAACAGCCTCGAGTGGGAGGGCGGGGCAGGGAGAGCCAGGGGTGGTCCAGGAAGGGGCAGAGCAGGCCTCCCTGGATGGGACCTCGGCACAGCAGAGTCACATGACCAGAGTCCCAGGGACAGTTGCTGGCAGTGTCCCGGCCCCACCGTGTGCCCAGCTCACAGTGTGCCCATTGTCCCAACACGTCCTCACACAAGCCGTGTACCAGGTCCTAGGACCAACCTCATTCCACGCAGGAGGGGCTCAGAGAGGTACAGGCCTTCACCCAAAGTCACACAGCTGGTGAGATGCAGACTCGGGATTCGAGCCCAGGACTGTGGGACTCCAGAGCCCCAGCTCTTATCTGAGATGTCACACAGCCCCTCCCAGACTGTCAGCTGGAAGAGCCTTAGAGATCAGCCCCACTGCAGCACTACTGCCCTTGGGGCCTCAGTTGCTCCATCTGTGCAGTGAGGCAGTTGGCGCAACTCCCTGGTTCCCAAGCCTGACTCCCCATCAGAATCTCCTGGGGCTTCTCAGCAATACTGAGGCCTGGGCCCCACCGCAGGCTGATGGAGTCAGAATTTCTGGGAATGGGGCCCATGTATCTAGATTTTTTTTTTTTAAATCCCACTGCTGACAATCCTAATTGCTGGAGAGGATGCAACGCAATAGGAACTTTCACTCACTGCTGGTGTGAATGCAAAATGGCACAGCCACTTTGGAAGACAGTTTGGCAGTTTCTAACAAAGCTAAACATAGTCTTACCATACAATCCAACAACAATCACACTCCCAGGTATTTGCTCAACTGATCTGAAAATTTGTGAATATACAAAACCTGCATGTGAATGCTTCTAGCAGTTTTATTCATAATTGCCAAGAACTGAAAGCAACCAAGATGTCCTTCTATAGGTAAATGAATAAACACACTGTGGTACACCCAGACAATGGAATATGACTCAGTGAGAAAAAGGAATGAGCAATCAAGCTACACAAAGATGGATGAATTTTTTTTTTTTTTTTGCGGTACGCGGGCCTCTTACTGTCGTGGCCTCTCCCGTTGGGGAGCACAGGCTCCCGACGCGCAGGCTCAGCGGCCATGGCTCACGGGCCCAGCCGCTCTGCGGCATGTGGGATCTTCCCGGACCGGGGCACGAACCCGCGTCCCCTGCATCGGCAGGCGGACTCTCAACCGCTGCGCCACCAGGGAAGCCCCAAGATGGATGAATCTTAAATGCCCATTGCTAAGGGGGGAAAAAGTCACTTGAAAATACTGCATTTGTATGACATTCTGGAAAAGGCAAAATCACAGACGCAGTAAACAGATCAGTGGTTACAAGGGGTTTGGGGAACAGGGAGAATTGAAGAGGTGAAGTATTATACAGAAGATTTTTTTCAGGACAATAAAGCTATTATGTGTAATACTATAATGGCGGATCAACGATACCATGCATTTGTCCGAATCCACACAACTTACAGTAGAAAGGATGAATGTACACAGATTTTGAAAAATCCTTTAGGAGGTCAGGAAGTCCGGGGTGGGATTCAGACTGTGACAAAAGAATCTAACTGTCTCACAGATGTATGAGATACCCTCAGTGAGGCAGGTGGAGACAAAAGGTGCTGACCTCTGTGACCTTGAAAATGGGTGGAGTCTGTAAGGCTAAAGGCAGCAGGAACTGCACTGACAGTGTAAGCACTGTCCTCTACTGGATAAAGTTGTTTTCCATGGCAGCTGGGTTAACAAATCTGAAATCACTACACATGTACACTGGGAATAAATGTTCCTGTGGATGGCAGATGGTGGGAGCCAGTTTTCTCACTGCTGGGGTGGGAGGTTCCAGACAAAGAAGGGGAGGAGGCTAGAATGGTCCACGTGGTAATGGATTAGAGTTGGAGATACCAGTATGAACTCATGTTTAGCTGAATATAGACACAGAGGTTTACATATAGAAATATTTATACCTAAGTGTATATGTGTGGGTTAGTGCACAGAGCTTTATTTCCCTTCTCTGTGAGCTGACAGAGCCTAGAGGCAATGACATCCAAGTAGCAACAAGCATATCTAGTACCCAGATCTTGGTTTCTCATACCATTCTCCAATAAAAGGAGCCAGGTTCCCTTGAAGAAAAGGCTGATTCTAGGACTAGGGCAGGAAATATACAAGATGAGCATGGCACATCTTTTAGGGCCAGAAAGTAAGCAAGTGCTAAAAACAAACAAACAAAAGAAAAACTCGTAATGATGGGTAAAAATCAAAAGGAAACAAGAGCCGACTGAAAGAACTTTCAATGGCCAAATCTAGGTCAATCAGCAACAGAACACATAAAGTAATATTGGATTATAACCCAAAGGATAAAATAAATATATCCATGAGTTCATACTGATATGAATGAATGAATACATATATATACATACATATGAGAAAGATCTCACATGCAGAAAAATTTCAAATAATTTATGTAGAATCTGTAATGTCACCTCTCTCATTCCTCATATTGGTAATTTGTGTCTTCCCTTTTTTGTTTCCTGATCAATGTGACTAGAGGTTTATCAATTTTATCCATGTTCTCAGAGAATCAGCTTTGGTTTCATTGATTTCCTCTATTGCTTTTCTCCACTGATTTCTACTCATAATTATTTCCTCTCTGTTACCTACGGATTTAATTTGCTCTTCTATTTCTAGTTTCTTTAAGTGGAAGCTGAGGTCACTAATTTGAGACATTTCTTCTTTCCTAATGCAGGCCTTTAGTACTATAAATTTCCCCTTCGAACTGCTTCAGCAGCATCCCACAAATTTTGAGATGTTGTGTTTTCATTTTCTTTCAGTGAAAAATGCTTTCTAGTTCCCCTTTTGGTTGATTCTTTTACACATGGGTTATTTAGAAGTGTGCTATTTAGTTTCAAAATATTTTGGAGATTTTTCAGAGATCTTTCCATTACTGAAACAGCTCTTTCTGTTAAATTACTGATTTCTCATTTATTTCTGTTGTGGTCAGAGAACAGACTCTGTACAACTTGAACCCTTCAAATGTATTGAGACTTGTTTTATGACCCAGAATATGGTCTATGTTGGCATATTTAGATATACTCATGAAAAGAGTGTATGCTTTGCTGTTGCAGGATGGAGTGTTCTATACATATCACCTAGATCAAGTCAGTTGATAATGTTAATCAAGTTCTCTATATCCTTTATGAATTTCTGTCTACATGCTATATCAGTTATTGAGTAAGGCATGCTGAAATTTCTTACTATCATTGTGGATTTGTCTATTTCTCCTTGCAGTTGTATCATTTTTTTTGTTTTATGTATTTTGAAGCATTGTTATTAGGTACATAAACATTTAGGATTGTTAGGTCCTCTTGATGAATTCACAATATCATTTCCTTTATCTCTGGTAATATTGTTTTTCTGCAGCCTACTTTATCTGATATTACTATAGCCACACCAGCTTTCTTTGCCAGTCACTGTGGATTTTACCTTATTGGGTGCTGGATATTTTTGTTTTGTTATAAATATTTTGAGCTTTATTCTGTAATGCAGTTAAGTTACTTGGAAACAATGTGATTCTTCAGGATCTTCTTTAAGATATCTTAGACGGGACCAGAGCAGCTCTCAGTCTAGGGCTAAAGTTTCTCACACCTGAGGCAAGACCCTTCTGTGTCCTCTCCGGAGTCTTCTCTCTGTGCAGCTCTCTCTTCTCAGGCACTATGCCCTGTGAATTCCAGCCACCTTGGTCTTCTGGAATCTCAGCTCCAACTCCTCAACTCTGGGACCTCCCTGGGCTCCACTTATGTTCCTCCTCCTTGTCCCATGGCCGGAAAACTCGGGGCTGGAAACCAGGGTGACTGTAGGGCTCACTTCATCTGTTTCTCATCTCTCCTTCATTGCCTCATGTCCAGTGTCTTGTAAACCATTGTTTCAGAATTCTGTGGTTTTTGGTCACTTCGGGTGGGAAGTTCACTCCATCTTGCCTGGAAGAGGAAATCTTTACAGCTGGGGTTGAGAACCACTGAGCTACCTCAATCATCTCATTGTTCAGATGGGGAAACTGAGGCTGGAAGGTGTGGCACTTGCCCAAGGTCACATAGCAGCTTAGAGGGTCTAGAACCTGCATCCCCCGTGTGTGGGATTCTCATGAGAACCCCAAGTGATTTCAGAGAGCAATGAGGAAATAGGAATTGCTCTCAACATACCTCTGCAGCAACCTGGTGTGAGGGCTGGTGACGGAGGCTATTTTCCCTCTGCACCTCTTGGTCCTCTGTATTTCCCTCCCTGTCTTCCTCTGTCTTCAGTGCAGCCCAACCTGAGGCTGCATCACCTCCACTTCCAGCATCAGATGGCAAACCCACCATCCTGCACAGGCTCCCAGCCCCATGTCTAGAGCTGTAGCCCAATAAATGATGATAGAATTATAAACAACAAAGGAGAATGGAAGCCTGAGAAAAGGATGATGCTAGCAGACAAGAAGCCAGGGAAAAGCCATGCCAGCTGCTCCAGAGGCTGGTCCAGGTCCAAGCCCATCATGATGTTCCCCCGTGTTTCAATTATGAAAAACTCTAGCTCTAGGTCCAGATATATAAAATTAATTTTTTTTCCTTGCCTTTCCTTTCCATCCTTGGGTATCTGGTGGATTTGTCTGCTTCTATAGCAGCCTCCAGATGAGGGGAAAACAAGAACTTCTCAAACTGTGGCTAGAAAATTGGTGTTGGAGTGGCAGCCATCGTATCCTCTGGTGAGAGGCCATGGCCAGAGGCTCTCAAGGTGGAGGGAGAAGCCTCACTCCTGCCAACCTGGCCCAGGAGCCTCTGAGATCACTGTCTCACCCACCCCCAGCCTGCTCCTCCCTGGGGCTTTCTATCCCAGAAAAGCCCTCAGAAGCCCCCTCTTCTTCATCACTCACCTAAAGATGAATTAAGTCACTCCTGTCCCCATTCATTCACCAAACATACCAAGGCCCACTGTGTGCCCGCCCTGCACCTGGGACACAGCGGTGACGGAGGCAACCCTGTCCCTGCCCTGTCACTTCTGGGTCACAATCTAGCAGGGGAGAGAGGAGCAGATGAGTGCACAGGTGATACACAGCTGTGTTGAGGGCTGTGCTTGGTGCCCAGAGCTGCAGAGAAGACAGGGGAGGGGAGACCCTGGGGCAAGGGGACGGGGTGCAGAGGCCCCTGAGGTGGGGAGAGCTGGGGGTGCTTCTCTGTACGAAGAGGGGTCACAGTGAGGCTGGGTCCTCCCGGTCCACGCTCACCTGACTGGACGCTCTGAGCCCATTTCCAATCTCTAATAAAATACTGTAGTTAATTTGCGGCCCCAGGCTGGCCCCGCCCACAAGCCGGCTGTGCCCCTCAGGCCCCCGTGCTTCCGCCCGCTGACCTTATCCTTCTCCCCTTTCCCAGCCTTCCCTGCGGTCTGAGATTCCCCGCAGGGCCCCCCCCCACGCCTCCTTGAGGGTCCCCTGGGGTCCGTGGGGATGGGCTTGGATTTGACACCCTGACGAGAGGCCGCTGGCGTCTCCCAGGCCCCTTTGGGTACAGCGCCCTGGTCTGTAACTGGACATCATCAGCCACCACAGGGCGTCCAGAGCCGGGGAAGTCGTGCAAACCCTGACGCTGCGCCCTGCTGGGGAGGCCCAGAGAGCGGAAGCAGTGTCACCTCGTGAACCCGCAAGGACTCGGACGGGGACCCTAAGAGGAGGACCTCCTGTCCCATGAGCCTCCATCCTCAGGCAAATGGGTCTCTGCCCACCTGTCCTCTGGTCCAAGATACCAGGTCTCCCTGGACCAGGACAATGCAACTGGACTGTGGTCAGAGCCCAGGAGCATATTCTGGAAGCCTTGGTAGAGGCAAAAAGCTGGGGGAGGGGAGGGAGGGTAGACGCAGCGGAGGGGGCGTGGGCTCCAGTCAAATCCACTTTCTCTCTGACGCTGGTTCTGATGCTGCCTCTGGTCCTGGGTGTGGACAGGCGGTAACTCTGGGAAAACTCCGGAGGATGGAGGACAGGAGGCAGCCTGGAATCCAACAGCCCCGGGGGCGTCCGATCACGCTGCTAAGAATTCTAACCAAACACTGTGCTCAGGACCCTGGGCCAGCTCCACCCCGGGCATCGTCCAGGTCTTTGCCTGGGCCCTGGGGGTGAGAAGTGTTCCTGCCCCACTGAAGTGGCTTAAGGCTTGTGCTTCACAGGAGAGAAGCGTCTGGGAAGTGGGAGGGCTTTCAGATCTGTGTGCCATCGGGAGGTGGCCCTCTCCGCTGCTAGTGCTGTCCCCAGTCTTTTTCCTGAGCACCATGGGAAACCGCCGTGAATGTGCACCCCCCTTGTGTCTGGGGCTCCCAGGAAGGCTCAGCTGGCATGCCAGTCCACATTCAGCCTCCAAGGATTCATTAAAATGCTAGCCGTTTGTTTCCTGCCTACTTTCACCGCAGCCACCTCTCCCTCCGAGGTTCGGCCAAAGGTGCAACGGTTTGCGTGTTCTGTCTCTCCTTGGTGCGTCATGTCATCCTGTGGATTTCAGTTCATTGGGTACCTTGCAGCCCCAGCTTCCTGATGGGCTCAAGAAAAGTTATGATTTTGTAGATTATGTGGCTTTTTTTTCACATTCTCTCTTGTGTCTTTTCATATCCTAAGTAGAAGCAGAAATCCATGAGCAGACCAAATGAGTAAATAGAATGTTAGGAAATGTGAGCAAAGGCTAGAGGCAGCATAATGATGGGGGAAGATTTTTCCTTTATAAAGGTCACTCCGGCAGTTCAGTCTTTAACAAATATTTGTCGGGCACATATTATGTGTCAGGCACTGCTCAAGGCCTAGATAAAGTGGAGGCAGGGAGACTAGCTGGGAGGCAATAGAAGCAGATTGATAAACAAAGGCCCAGAGAGGGCCATGTGATATACCCAAGTCACACAGCAAGTGGGCACAGAGTTGAAACGGGGAACCAACCCCCCGACACCCCACTCGGGGCTACCCTGTCACAGGCTGCCTTTCGTCATGAGGTTTGCTGGAAGCCCCTGAATCTAATTTGATTACCGCCCTGCTGGGAAACAGGGGCTATAGGGCCAGGGCTCTGTATCTCCAAAAGACAGTGAAGTATAATTTCAGGCCCATGAAATTAGTAAAGACTAAATAAAAACAGAAAAATCAATGCTGGTAAATGTGTGGTGAGACACGTACTCTCAAGCACTGCTGGAAGTCTTTCTGGAAGGCAATTAAGTAATAAAGATCTTGAGCCTTTGAAATGTCATGCCCTGATACAGTGATTCCACCTCCAGGAATTGGTCCTTAGGAAGTGGTCAGGGATTTGAGCAAGGATTATGCCTAGAGATGTTTATTACAGCCTGAGGATAAGAGAGAAAAACCGTGATGCCCTCTTTATCCAGCCACCAAGGGTGACAAAGTAAACAATGACACTTCTAGATGAGGAACTATTATGAAGCAACTAACATGTTACTTTTGAGGAACTTTTAGTGATGTAAGAAAGCACTCATGATACTGTGATAAGAAAGAAGTAAGACATAGTAAGATCTCAATTACACAAACTATATTGTATATTAAATTCTACAATACATGCTTGCAGAAAGGGTAGGTAATAATACTGATAATAACAATTTTTAAAAAGCTTTCATTTGAGTACTTTCTCTATGCCAGGTACTGTGCTAAAAGCTTTAACTCCAAATACAGACATAGGTGGTAGAAAATGAGGCACAGAGAGGTTAAGTGACACGTCCGATGTCACAAAGCTGAGAGACCAAGCTGGGATATGAACTCTGGTCTGGAAGACTCCTGCCTCTACTGAGTACTGCTGGAGCTGAAGAGAGGGCCAGACACTGTCTGGAGCACTGCCCCATTGCCCCAAGCTCCTGGAGAATCCATGTGCTGTGTCTGGAGACTGTGGAGGCTCTGCTGAGTTCCCTGATAAACCGAGGCCCAGAGCCCACCCTAACTACCCCCCGAGCTGTTCCAGGACCCTGTTCTCTATTTGGCCACATCTGCCCACCCCTCAGCCTCCCAGTCTTCCGAGTGACTCAGTGTGTTTCCCCGATGGGCTGAGCTGACAGCTGGGAGATGTGTGGAGATGGAGAGCCTTGTGAAGGTCTCAGGGCCCAGCCCTCCCCTCATGAGAGCTGCTTTCACATCCAGTGAAAGACAAACACCAGGGTAGGAGGATCCGGGAAGCATCACTCAAGGGCTTCTCCAATAGGGAGCGGGGGATGGTTTCCTCCCTGATTTTTGATACATCTTTTCTTTAAAGCATCAGTTCCGGTGCCCCTGCCCTGCCTGGGTTGCCCGCATCTCTCCCCACCTAGTCTGGGGCTCTTGGTAAAAATACATTGCCTATCTAGGTCTGTCTGCTCACTCACACGTGGCAAGGAATCTGATGAGCATCCTCCACCCCAGATTTTATCCTCCCCTCCCCTGAATGTGCAGCTATCCCATCCGCCTCTTGTTCTGATGGATCTAGATGTGTTGATCAGAAACGTGGTGCGGTAACCTGAGCAGGGAGTGAGGCTTCCTGGAAGGAGGAGGAGAGAGCGGGATAGCTCTCCAGTGCCCAGCTCATCCTGCCCGGCCCTGCCATCACCTCTACTGTCCACCCCTCCCTTCTGCGGGGACTTGGAGTGGCAGCCAAAATGGGGACATGCTAGTATGTTGGCCACCAGAGTCAGACTGCCCAGACCTCTTTCCTAGCGGGATCTCGGATCCAGTGAGGCCCCACTCTTGCAGCTCTCAGTTTGTACCATAGGCGTAGATGCAAGCCGAGAGATTTGTAATTAACTCCTGTGTGTATGTGTGTGTGTGTGTGTATTTTCCTTGACAAAGCATTTTCCTATGCATTCTCCATATCCCTGCAAGGCCAGCGGGGTTATCAGCCCCATTTTATAGATGAGAAAACTGAGGCACAGAGAGACAAGCTGTCTGCCATCCAGTTACTATTCAGCTAATAAGTAATAGACACTGGGCTCAAACTCAGGGGCGACTGATTACAAAGTCACTGGTTTCCCCTGGTCACGAAATGGATCCTGGAGAAGCAGACAGCAGGTGAAGTTAGGGATTCGATGTTTATTAGGGATCAACAACTTTGAAAAGAAGGGAAGGAAGCAAGGACAACAAACTGTGAGGCAAGTCTGACGATGCTCGACCACCTGGTCTGGAGTGGAGGAGTGTGTAGCTTGAGCATCACCTGTCCGAGTTGACCGGCACTGGGCAGAACCAGCAGGGCACCTACATCTCACTCTGCCCTTGAGGGTGGGCTCCCAGCAGAGGAAGCTCTCTGCAGCGCAAGCAGACCCGAAGGAGCTAACAGAGGGTGGCCATCTGTAAAAAGCATTCTCTGCAGCTGGACAGCAAGTCCTGTCTTGGTAGAGCATCTCCACGTCAACTACAAGTGCCAGTTGCAAGTTCAAGTGTGAGATAGCAGATAGGTCCCTAACGTGAAGAGCACAATAGAGGGATAGGAAGGATAAACCAGCAGGGCGTCCGAGTGGGTCTCTCCATGGCCATCACAGTCCACTCCTTGAGCCATTCAGATCCACTGTTTCATCTGGGAAACCTTAGAGAAACCTTCTCAGACTTTCTGGTGGCCCACTCTTCCAGAGAGGGAACTTAGCAGGAGGAGTTCAATGAGACTGATGGAGCCCTCAGCCCTCATTGGGACTCAGAGCTGCGAATGATCTTCATCATCTCCTTCCTCGTCTATCCACTCCAGATTTCTCGGACCCTCACTCTGGTGGCTTATGCGATAACATAGCCAGGCTCTCCTCCCCAAGGTGACTGAGCTTCTGGCCACCAGGCTTTTCTCAGGTAAGGATGCTATACCTGCCCGTTTACAGGCACGGTTGTCAGAAGAGCATCAAAAAGTGCCCAGTAGGACCATCTGGGTTCCACACCTACTCCTCCCTGCCCTCCTTGCATTGCAGTAGCCCTACCCTCTCTGATCAAGGGTAATGGATCTGAGTCGATTACCCTTATCAAGACAGTGACCCCTCTTCTTGCATTCTAGTCCCTGGATACCAGGAGCCCAAAGCACCCAGGCAGCCAACTTAGCCTACAAACCAAAGACTCTCTCTGGGTTTCCTGGCACATGTGGGTCCTTCAGGGAGCAGGACATCTAACCCTGCAAAGCCCAGTGTTACAGCGACGGGAATCACCAAGCCCCCTAGTGGTTCTCTAGTAGTGGTGGTAATGGGAACACTTTGGTTTCTACCTGGTATTTCTTTTTTTTTTTTTTTTTTTTTTTTTTTTTTTTTTTTTTTTTTGCGGTATGCGGGCCTCTCACTGTTGTGGCCTCTCCCGCTGCGGAGCGCAGGCTCCGGACGCGCAGGCTCAGCGGCCATGGCTCACGGGCCCAGCCGCTCCGCGGCACGTGGCATCTTCCCGGACCGGGGCACGAACCCGTGTCCCCTGCATCGGCAGGCGGACTCTCAACTACTGCGCCACCAGGGAAGCCCTCTACCTGGTATTTCTTAAACCCTTGTATTCTTACTGGGGGCACCTGCCCTTAAAAAAGGCTGTGATTTCGTGCAATACTGCATCCTGCAGGGTGGACCCCCACGCTCACAGGTCATTTCCTCCCAGCGGCACTTTAGCTGGGCCTGCAGTAGACCATTCCAGCACCCTGTGAGGTTGGCGGCCTCTGGGTTGATGGCACGTAAGACGAACGGGTCCCTGGGTCAGGAGCCCATTCCTGCTCCACAGCCCTCAGATGGTGGTGCTGGATGAGACCCCACCGGCAGGACAGGCGAATGCCCACCAGGAAGGTAGGTCTGCTCCTGTGAGAACAATCTGCTGGGCCTTTCTACGTGCAAGGGTTCCAATGTGGCCAAATTGCAAGTTGGTCTCATTGAGGAATGGTGCCATCTTGAGGGCTCAGCAATGGTCCGTGCAGCTAGCAGGTTGGTTTCAAGAAGCAGCAACAGTAGCTAGATCAGCCTTGCTAAGTGGAGCCTCGGCCGTTGCTGCCATGCATGGCCTCCGTCTCCATAGGCCAACACTGGGTGGCCAAAGGCTGGTGTTAACTGTTGGGTCATTTTATTTTCGTGATCCTTTAATGCCTCTTCCTGAGAGGATGGGCATGTGATACCAAGACTTGAGCACTTATTGAACATTTACTGTGTACCAGGTACTGACCTATGAGCTTTACATCTATTAGCTTATTTAGTATGAAATAAGAACTCTCAGCATCTCCGTTTTACTGTTGGGGAAGCTGAACAGGTCAAATAACTTGTCCAAGCCTATTCATTTAGAGAGTGGAAGAACCAGGGTGCAAGTGCAGGCATCTGGCTCCACAGCCAGGGCTCTGACCCCCAGGGTCACACGGCTTCTCTGAATGCCCAGACAGATCCTGGTCCTGTCTGCTCCCCCAAGCACGTGTCTCAACCCAAAGCTCCTTGGTGGATGAAAACAGACACCGAGTGAGGGACGGTGTCACCTGAGAGCTGTCATCTGCACACCCTCCCCGAGGTGGGCTCAGCCATGCCCTTTTACCCAGAAGTAAGTTTGCTACTGATCCAGCCTTACAGGGAGCATCCTTTGCAGCTGGGAGTGCAGTGTAGCCTTGTGGGATATATTCATTGAGCAGCTCCTATGTGCCAGCCCCTGTACTGGGGATTCATGAATGAACAAAAGCAGATTCTCCCCTACCCTTCAGTGTTTACAGTGAGGATGGCAATCAAGTTTAAAATAACACCTTGGATGGGTCTCGTAAGACAAAGCAGATGGAGCCATGAGGGTCTGTGGTGGGAGCTCTGAACCAACCAGGGGAGTTAAGGATGGCTTCCAGGAGGACGTGATGCTGGAGTCCCATCGGAAGCCTGGAAATGCCCTCGCATTGCTCAGAACCACACTGTGGAAGGGACTAGAATGCCAGCTGAGTGTCTGGGCAAGATGATGGTTAAGATCCCCCTGGAATCCTAAAAGCCTGTGATTCTGACTCAATACTTGATAGTTTTATGGTTCTATTAACTGAAGTTTCTAAGGCCTGGGAATTTAAGATTCTGGGAGTCAAGGACTGTTGGGTTCTAAGGTGTTGGAATCCTCACATGTGAGTCTTTGCTGCTGGAGGAACACCAGCCAGAACCTTCCATGGCTCGGAAGCTGGCTATTCCCCTTCCTGAGCCCCAGCCAGGCCCATAAGGCAGATACATATGCAGCTCTTTGTGGCTTAGAGAATGTAAATTTATTCTGCAGCTCAAGCATCAGGCACTCACCTTATCTACATGTTCCAGTCATCAGAATAAATATTAGGAGACAAGTTTGTGGAGATTTTCCGTGTGTACATGAGTTAAGTCCTCCAGCCAGTGGTTAATCCAGGCAGGGATTTCAAAGAGACGATTTTCTTATATTAATTACAAGGAAGGGCTGGTAACTGGGCCTCTGTCACTATCTGAGGAGGGCCCTGTCTCCCCAGGAAGTGACTGAGAGAGCCCTTTGTGTGCCGACGCTTCGGCCGAGGTGAGACGAGGCAGGAGGGAGGGCAGCCCCAGTGGGTCTGGGCCGTGTGCGCGGACGGGGCTGTTCCCTGCGAGGATTTGGGGGGTCTCCGTGTGCACCCCTGGGTCTGGGCTCACCAGGGGCTGGTGCCAGCAGAACCTCCCCATTGCGGGGAGGGCAAGGCAGCCCCCGCCATGGGTCAGACACTGTGCTGGACCCCGGGTGGGCTCCGAAGTCAGGCAGATGGGGCAGATCTCACCAGCTCAGTAATGTGACCTCTTCAGGCCCCTTGGGATTCAGTTTCTTCAAGGGTGCCAAGGGTCTCAAGCACCCCACTCACCTGCTGGTTCTAAGAATTAGAAATAGAGCATCAATCCCAGCAGACACTCTGCTGGGGGCCAGGCACCGCTTAAAGGGCTTCCCATAGTTTAATCCCCAGCCCAGCCCGGTGAGGGGGGTTCTGTCATTATCCCCACTTCACAGATGAGGAAACTGAGACACAGAGAGATTAAGTAACTTGCTCAATATCACATCGGTTAAAAAAAAAAAAAAACGGCAGAGGCAGAATTTGCCATCAGGCAGCTGGCTCCAAAGCTGATGAACTTAAAACACTACATTTAAATTTGGGCACCTCCTAGAGGGGTGCCCAAGAATTGGCCACATTTCAGCACGGACACCCTAGGACCTGACTCTCATTCTTCTGCTGTGATGGATGCTCAAGATTATAGCCAGGCGACAGTGAGATGCAGCCAGTGGCTCCAGGCCTTCGCTCACGCTGTGCCCCCTCCCTGGACCACGCTTCCCCCTGGCTCGTCCAGCAACATTCACCACGTTTGGTCCCTGTTCTAAGGCTCACATTCCGAGAGGAAAGAGCCACCCCATGATGTTGGTGTAACTACCCCCACTTTATAAAAACTCCCACTCACAGCAGTTTGGTACTTTCCTATGGCCCCAAGCCCCGGTAGCGGGTAGCAGAAAGGGAACTCTAAACCTGCTCCAGGCTGCTGAGGTCACTTTGTGGAGTTTATGGAGAAGTCGCTCCTGTTTAGAGGCTGGAAGGTGCCCCCTCTCCTCAGGGGTGTCAGCCACTCCTACCTGCAGCCACCAGTCCAGGAGACATACCTCCTTTGTGTCACAAACCAAACCATTGCCATTCAGTCAAGTTAACTAAATGTGAACTGATGAAAAGAACACTACTTGAGATTTAAAAGAGGTACACTTAAGAGAGGGATGGGGGGAGAAAATAACAGAACTATATTGCTTTGACATGGTTTTTCAGAGCGAGCCTTGCTAAGCAATTGAGGGCTAAAGTAAATTTTTGAAATCTGTGGTAATTGTCGCTCCCAACCCACTTTCCCCAGTTCCAGAACATAAACTCCATGTGGGTGGGAATTTTGTCCATTTTCTTCACTGCTGTATCCCAAGCACCTAGAACACACTAGGATAATAAAAATTACATAAATGAAAAATAAAATTTTTAAAGAGATACATTTAGGTACTAGGTAATTCATTCAAAAAAATAGGCAGGGGGCTTCCCTGGTGGCGCAGTGGTTGAGAGTCCGCCTGCCGATGCAGGGGACACGGGTTCGTGCCCCGGTCTGGGAAGATCCCACATGCCGCGGAGCGGCTGGGCCCGTGAGCCATGGCCGCTGAGCCTGCGCGTCCGGAGCCTGCGCTCCACAACGGGAGAGGCCACAACAGTGAGAGGCCTGCATACTGCAAAAAAAAAAAAAAATAGGCAGGTCAGCTGAGAAAATTAATGAACCCAAAGTTGGGTCTTTGAAAAGATCAATAAAATCAATAAGCCTCTACCAGGCTAAGAAAAGAAGAGAAAGTTCACAAATTACTAATATCAAAAATGAAAGGAGGGCCATCACTACAGATCTCATAGAAATTAAAAGGATAACAGAGGAATATTATGAACAACTCTATGCCCACAAATTTGATAACCAAATGGACCAATTCTTTGAAAGACACAATCTGTCGAAACTCAAGAAGAAATGGATGATCTGAAAGGCCTACATCTATTAAAAAAATTGAATGAGTAATTAATTACCTTCCAAAATAGAAAGCACCAAGACCAGACAGGTTCACCAGTCAATTCTACCAAACTTTTAAGAAAGAAGTTACACCAACTCTGTACAATCTCTTTCAGAGGATACAAGTAGAAGGACTATTTCCTAACTCATCCTATGAGGCCAGCATCACCCTAATACCAAAACCAGAAAAAGACATTACAAGACAACAAAACCACATAATCTCTCATAATCATAGATGTAAAAATCCTCAACAAAATATTAGTAAACCAAACCAAAAAAATATAAAAATTATTCCATCATGATCAAGTGGGATTTATCCCAGGTATGCAAGACTGGTTCAATACTCAAAAATCAATTAATGCAATCCATCACATCAACAGACTAAACAAGAAAAAGCACATGGCTGTGTGAATAGATGCAGAAAAAGCCTTTGACAAAATCCAACACCCTTTCATGATAAAAACTCTCAGTAAACTGGAAAGAGAGGGGAAATTTCTCAAGTTGATAAACACTATCTACAAAAAACCCACAGCCTACATTATACTTAGTACTGAGAAACTTGAAGGAGTCCCACTAAGAACCATATTAATACAGTACCCTGGCAGGCATCATGTAAATTCTTTTTACCACTTCACTTTAAAACTTGCTAATGACTGCCTAGTTCTTATCGATCAGCAAACATTTACAAATTGATGACCAAATGAAATTAATTGGCCAGAGTGAAGAGTGAGTTTGAACCAGGCCAAGGTTCTGTGGTCCAGGCGAGGTGAGGCTGGAACAGGGGAAACTCTGTAAAGGAAACACCAGCCTCATGGACACCAGAGGGACCTCGTCCCTCAAATGCTCTCAAGGGGTCTCTCCATCCAGGCTGGCGTTCAGGCTGCCATGCTTGCTCACCTGGAACACAGCCCGAGCCTCCCACTTTGCCAAATCCTATCCCATCTCCCTACCCCAGCTGGTGGTTAGGAAGTGCCTAGATCAGAGGCTGGCAGGAAAAGATGCTCAAGTGCTGACTGTTCTCATCACAGGCCGTGATACAGCAAAGTCCTCACCCTGGAGGCTCCACAGTCAGGGAGAGAGTTGATCACAGAGGCAAAGAATAGGGGATGTTGGGTCACTCTCCCAAGGCCTTCCACATTCCATCACCACTCATACCGAGGAGCTGGCAGGGCCAGATGCTGCCCTCATCCCCCAGCCCTGCCTGTACAGATGAGGAAACTGAGGCCACCCAGGTGCTGTAAGCATGGGGTCTGGGGTGCAAGAGACCTGGGTCAACACCACTTGCACCTGTGGGACCTGGGCAGGTGATCCAACCTCTCTGCACCTATTTCCTCACCTGTAAAGTGGGGATATTCATGGTACTTACCTCCTAAGTTTGTTGCGTTGGATTGAACTCTATAAATGTCTATGAATGACTTGGTACTGAGCCTGGCACAGAGTACGTGACTCAATACAGTTAGTTAAAAGAATGATAACAATAATAATCATTAATGTTATTCTACTAAAGTGACTTGGTCTCACTTTGGATCCATGACCTGTTTGTACTGTAAACCTACAGGTCCCTGGGGTGACTGCATCAGCCATTTTTATCTGTCTGTTTTCTGCCCCAGCTCTCCGGCATCTCAGACTGTGACTCCATGACCACAAGGCTATTTCATTTCATTTCTAAGAAGAGTGATTTGTTTTGCTCGATATTTACATGGTCATGAGTGTGAGAGTCTCCAACCCTTAGAAATCACTTTCTCCTGCATCTCTTAAATTCCTTACCGAGGGTCTCCCACACGCAAGTGCTGTGACTGTGTTGCTTAAAGAAATTACAGGATGGCTCTTTTTTTAATATATATATATCAATTTATTTATTTTATTTATTTATTTTTGGCTGCACTGGGTCTTTGTTGCTGTGCGCGGGCTTTCTCTAGTTGCGGTGAGCGGGGGCTACTCTTCGTTGCAGTGCGCGGGCTTCTCATTGCGGTGGCTTCTCTTGTTGTGGAGCACGGGCTCCAGGTGCGCGGGCTTCAGCAGTTGCAGCACGCGGGCTCAGTACTTGTGGCTCACAGGCTTAGTTGCTCCGAGGAACGTGGGATCTTCCCAGACCAGGGCTTGAACCCATGTCCCCTGCATTGGTAGGCAGATTCTTAACCACTGTGCCATCAGGGAAGCCCTGGGATGACTTTTTTAAACTGTTAGTAAATCATTGATTTATCGGACGAGGGCGTTGACACTTTCAACAAGCAAAAGGTTCCTTTGGAAAACCTCACAATTCAGTAAGGCTGCTTTCTATCATGTGTGTATTTCACGCTTACTCTGACCCAGCACTGCTTTTATATGGGGCGCCCAGTGGAGAGTGGAGCAGATGAGTTTCCTGCGCCAGAGAGTTTACATCATCACGGGGGGCAGGAAATGGGGATGGAGAAAAAAATGCAGGTTCCCAGAGTGATTAAATTCTGCTAAACAAAGAAGAGGTGTCAGGACATAAGAATTTGACCCCTCCTCTAATATGTAGGGTGTAGGATTAACTGAGCCAGTAAAAGAAATGAAGCTCCTTGGTATAAGAGCCTGGCGGGGAGATGGGTCAGGGAGGAGGGGGCCTGGCCTTTGATGACAGAAAAGGGTGGTAGGAAATGGGGGGGGGCGGTAAATAACAATAATAATAACAGCTCACACATGCCACGCGCCAACCTCTTTCTCAGCACTCTTTGTAAAGCGGCCAGCCCAGGGCCCGGCACACACTAGGTGTCTATGCTGGTTGGACTGATTCATCCAGCAGCCACCAGTAAGGTCTATTTTTGATGCTGCTGAAAGGGCACCTCCTCTCATATCTGCCATGTGCAGCCTAGCTATCAGCTCTCAGCAAACTTCTAAGAAATGATGAGATTAGAGTAGGAAGTGGACAAGGCTCCCCACGTCCCCAGTCACCGCAGCACTTGCAAACGCCTGCCCACCGTAAACGCGAGGCTGCCCCACCACACCGCCAAGGTCAGACACATCCTGAACGTGGCATAACACAGGTTATCTCTGAAAAGCTTGGAACACATGCCGCCTGTGCACCCCTGCCCTTCTCAGGCACTTCTCAGGCCCGACCTCTCTGTTTCCATCCAGGTCCAGCTATTTTAAAGGGGCCTTTAAATAATCCCTCTGCTGCCAAGAAATTTGTGTCCCACAGAGATGTGTGCGGCTGTGAACAGATGAACAATGAGAGAGGTTCAAGGCCCGGTGGCTGTTTGACAATGAACATGAAGTGCCCTCCCCTTCCTACCATCCTTCAGGATGTCAGTTTCCAGTGACTCAGCAGATGTCACCGCAGAGCACCGGCCGTGTGCAGGGCATGGAGAGAAAGCTCAGTCATGTTCTGTGTTTGAGGAGGTCACTGTCAGATGGCGGAGGCTGACCCGCCAGCAACACACACCTTCCTACCCGCAAAGTCCCAGACTGGAGGGCACAGCAATGGGTGCCATTTCATGAGCACTTCCTGTATACACCTCTGCTCATTTAGTGCCTACTACGTGCCAGAGCAGGTGATTCACAGGTATTGTCACTAACCCTCACAGCAACATTCCCTGCTATTTAGAGATGAGGACACAGGCTCAGAGAGGTTGGGAAACTCACTCAGAGTCACACAGCCGGGGAGGCAGTTTGAGTCAGGGTGTGCTCTGTGGACAGCCAGCATCATTGCAGCTCTGTGCACCCATGAGCCCTCAGAAGGAGGCCAGGTCTGCTGGGGTGGAGCAAAGGCAGGTGTGGTCACCTGATCCAAGTGGTCAGGATCCGGAGGGGGTGCTAAATTGCAGGTACACTGTCACCTTCTGACTGTAGAGATTCCTCAAGGTGACCCACAATAGCCCAGTTGAGTTTGGTCATTCCAGACCAGCGGCCAAGCAAGAGACAGGAATCCGATTTACTTGTGTATCATCCTCCTTCCCTCTCGCCCCACCCTTCCCCACTCTTTATCTCAGTCCTGAGCCCACACCTGACTCCAAGAGCGAACATGTGATTCGGGCCTGACCAATCAGTAATTCCTTTCCCCCAGCCATAGCGATTGGCTCGGAATTGGCACATGACCCCAGTTGATCCAATCAGAAATAGACCTTGGATTTTTTCTTTTTCTGAAAAATTCAGAAGTATCTAAATTGGTCAAGGTGAACCAAAGTGGTTGGTGGACATCTTGAGAAGGGCCTACCTGAGAGTGAAGCCAACACAGACAAATGCAGCTCTGAAAGATGGAAAGGAAGAAAAAAGAGAGAGCTAGACAGAGACACAGAAAGAGAGAGAGAACACGTGTAGACAGGACCATGTGCACACCCTGATCACAGTGACCAAGAGCCCAGGGAAGGCAGAGGGTATTTTCTGCTTTGCTCCCTGCTGTAATGCCAGCACTGGGCACCGCCTGGCACAGAGCAGTTGCAACTGTTGGAACCCCCAGGTCAAGGCAGGCCTGGAGCCGGCAGCCTCCAGACTTCCCTGAGCAAAAACATGTTCTTTCCTATCTAAGCCAGTATGAGTTGAGTTTGATCATAACTCAATGAGTCCCAATCTTGCCCTGTAGTTGCTCATCCCCACACATCTGGAGAAACAGTGCAGTGAACAAAGTGAATGAACTTGACCATTTCTCCTTTCTTGGCCCCCTCAGCTCTCTCCACTTCCCTGAGTGCTACCCCACCCTCTCAGGTACAGAGGTCCTAGCTGGGACCATCCATCATGGGTGTATAAAGGAGGCTTGATGAACACTCAGCTGACTTCCCCATGGCAGTGTCTGCTCCTTGAGCCCTTGGAAAGCACAAGTGGGCTCAGTGAAGTGGCCAGTGTTTCTGTGCGGGAGCAGCACCCCCAGAACATACTGGAAACGGGCTCAGAACTGCCAGGCTGGGCGCCAGGACCCTGCCCTCCTGGCCAGTGGATGACGGCTAAAAGGATAATAAACGCAACTCCGCACACATCCACGTGGAGTCCACATGGAGTAAATGACCCCATGGAAGGGGGCAGGGCTGAAATCCTGGCTCTGCCACTTACCAGCCTTGTGCCCTTGGGCAAACCACATCCCTTCTCTGGCTCTGGGGTTTTTCAACTGCAAACTGGCCCAACTCACAGGGCTGTAGTGAGGAGGGAGCAGGATAAGATTCGGCTCAGAGACTGCTGCATAGTGAGTGCACAGTAAATCACTGCTACATTATTACCAGCTCCACTCAGCTCTGCGTCCTGGGCTCCTTAGGTGACAAGAGGTTGCCTAGAGTTTCAGAAGGAGCTGGGACCCAGGGTCCCCCATGTTCTAGCAGGGAACAGCTGCCTGAACGTGCGTCACTCAGCCGGGCCCCAGGATGCCCAGAAGGGCTGGGCGCTCTGCAGAGGACACCGAGAGGAAAGCTGGGTGCACAGTGGCCAGTATGACGTGCCTGACATTCCCCCTGGACCTTGTGCTTTAACAGAAACCATACCTTAACTTCCATCACCTGAGAATGCAAGCGTGCACCAGATGCTGGGATGAATGAATGAATGAATGAATGAATGAATTCAAACACATCATTTTAAGTAAAGAAGATAGAGTCCCAGGGAAGTTAAGCGAGTTGCTTAGGGTCACAGAGCTCAGATGGCAGAGCAGGTTGAAAGCCCAGGTCTCTGCCACTAAGGTCCATGCTCCATCTTCCACCCCATACTGCCCCAGAGAGAGTTAGGAAAGGAAGAGACCAGCATGGGCTGGAGGCATCTAGGAGGGCTTCCTGGAGGAGGTGGAGCCCAAGCTGGGCCCTGAAGGACAAACTGGAGGAGAAGAGCATGCAGCACCCCACACTGCCCCAGAGAGGGTTAGGAAAGGAAGAGGCCAGCGTGGGCTGGAGGCATCTAGGAGGGCTTCCTGGAGGAGGGGGAGCCCAAGCTGGGCCCTGAAGGACAAACTGGAGGAGAAGAGCACGCAGGGAGGGAGGAGCAGCCCACAGTTTGCTGCTACCAGGCCTCCGGGTCTGGAATTCTCCATGAGAAGCTTCAAGGTCTTCCTCAAGCAGATGCCCCAGAACGTCTCCCCAGAGCAGATGGAGCCGCCTCCTGGGCCGAGTTGGAAGCTGCACCCGGGTAAGTGGTGGTGGGCAGGGCGGAGCAGGAGCTCCTGGGAATGATCTGTTTACCTAGTGTCTGTTCCAGGGACTCCTGGATGGGAGTGAGGATGGCAGTGACCTTGCCCATATGCTCTGAGAGGACAACGGTCTCACAAGCCACAAGCACTCTGATGAGGCCATTAGATCATATTCCATCAGACAATAGGCCCCACCAGACACAGTTCCCACAAATGTCTCACTAGAATTGCCCTGTCTAAAGGCCTTGTGATTTCCCTTGCAAATTCCCCCTGGGGATCAGCACCCTGTGAAGGTAAGTATCCCCCCATTTTGTCCACAGTTGGGGAAATTACTCCATTTCCCTCATGTTCTTCCTCTGCAGCCCGTGTTGACAGCCCATTTCCCTATAATGAGCGCGCAGAAGCCGAACACCACCACGCTGCATGAAAATACACATCGGCTGCTCTGTGGGGTATTCTCCTCTGTGTGCACGTGGAGCCAGCGAATCAGGAACTATTTTGGGAGCCAGATGCCTGAGTGGGGGGGAGACACATCCATTCTCTGCACAGCTTTCCAGATCAGGCCCCAAAGCTGAGTCAGTGATTCTTTTAAATCCTCAATCTCCTTTGCCTCCTGCCTACCTTTCTTTGACAAGCAATTACTGATGCCAGTTAGGTCAGAGCTCTGAGGGGACACCTGGCTGTGGGGAGACAGATTCCTGCCTCCTGGGGCCCACCTGTCTTAGGGGGACACGTACACTCATAGAAGGAGACCCTGCGGGGAGACAGCAGTCATTGCATTGTCAAGGCGGGTTCCTGTGCTGCCCCCCAGGGTCCCATGAAGGAGCCACACTCTGGAGGGCAGGCAGGGTCACGTCTTCATCTCCTTCTGTCATCTTCCCTCCACACAGGAAGCTCCAGGATGCTTCCCTGGACCTGGAACAGTGAGGAACTCACAGCCCAAGCTCACGAATACTGGAGAGAAAGAAGAAGGGAGTACTGAGGGCCTTGCTTCAGAGGTAGGGAGTAGAACTGGAGGCAGAGGAGGAAATTGAAAATTAGTAGGTGGTGGAAGTGAGGAAATTGGAAAATATTCCACAGTAAAAATGGTCCGACGGTGACCTATGACATTTGGCTCAATCAGGAACAAATTACTCTGCCCCGCGTAGATCTGAGAGTTTCTGGCGCAGAATAGTTCTTACATCTCTTACGTTTCATGCTGAGCTGGACACGTCCCAGATTCCAAGAGCCAGAAAGCGATCCTGGCACCGGGGCCCAGGGAGGAGCAGGGGGTCTGAGTGCCTCCCCCTCCTCACCAGCCATGTAAACGCAGACGAGTTCCCATCTGGTGGATGATCCTCCTGTTTCCTGACCTTGGGGGTGGGGATCAGGGTGATGGACGTGGAGCCCCAGACACAGTGTCTGTGCACTGTCTGAGTCATGGAAACATTTGTGGGATGAAGGTCAACAGCAGAGAGACCAGCCGGGGCTCCGAGGATTCCGAGACACTGACTCACCTCCTCTCCCTCACTCCTCGCCCCAGCCCCTTGGGCTGGTGCTACTCCCACATAGGCATGCGGAAACCAAGGCTCAGAGAGGTCACGTGCATTGCCCAAGGGCACACAGCTAGCCCACGAGGGTCCAGGTCAAATCCTGGCCCCATGCTCTTCCCATGACCCCGGGCTGCATTTCTGCCACCAAAGGCACCTTCTGCAGCCCTTGGAGTCATATCCCTGGGGGTGAGAGGGACCGCCCAGGCCATGCCATAGGACCCTGGCACTCAGCCAAGCCAGGCGACCAACTCCTCTTCCTCACCGTCCCTGACCCCTCCCTGATCCATGAAGGCAAGTTGTTCCCCGCCAGGCCCTTCCTGGCTGTGTGACTTGACCCCTTCGCCCCACCTCCCTGGGGCCACAGTCCCTCCTCTGTAAAACAGGCAATAACAGTCCTCAGCCGCTGAGGTTGTTTTGAGGATGAAGTGAAGTAATTTGCATAAAGCTGAGGGCACATGATCAGCAACCTGTCCTCTCTGCAGGAAGCTCCTCCTCCCCTGCTGCTCCCCCATCCCTCACCCACTTCCCAGCCCCCTACCCAAGATCCCCCAATGGCCTCTCCAAACCTGGCATTTGTTTTTCATCATCCTTTTTTTCTTTTTCCTTCACAGCACTTTTCATACCATGTAATTTTTTTTTTTTTTTGGCATTTATTCATTTTGTTCGGCTGTTTCCCAAACTGCCCAAGAGCTCCTTGAGGTCAGGGACCTGTCTATCTTGATCACAGCTATGTCTGAGTGCTTGACACAGAGCCTGGCACCCAGAGGGGCCTTATAAGCACCTGCTGGATGAACGGTTGGATGAGGGGTGGGACTGGTTTTATCAGTCAGTACAGGTGAGGCGCTGTAACAAATAGACCTCAAATACCAGTGGCTTCACCCGGGCAGAGCTGATTTCCGTCCCACATGAAGTCCATGTGAATGTTGCTGGTCTGAGGATCTCCTGAAGGGAGGAACCTCCTCTGAGCAGTGATGCAGGGATACAGGCTCCTTCCATCTGTGATGATGTCATCTCCACACATGGCCTCTGGGATCACCAGGGAAGGGGAGTGAGCGAGGTGAAGGTCACCTGATGATTAATATTAACCAGCTCAGCCCAGAGGGGTCCACATCATTTCCACCCACATTCCCTTGGCCAGAAGTGCCACCTGGCCCCACCTGGATCTGGATACACAAGGAGGGGCAACTGGGAAATGTCATCCCAGGCTGGGCAGTCACCTCCCCCCCCAACCCTGCACGTGGAAGGAGAGAGTGAACCGGTGGGCAGTGACCACCTCTGCCCCTCCGCAGAGGCAACTGACAACTCCCATCCCTTTTCTCCTCTTCCTGAGACCCTTGGGCCCGGAGTCCTCTCTCTGGGCCTCTGGCTGGCAGGATGCCTGGGTCAGGAGGGCACAGAGGGAGGGGCAACCACCCAGGAGAGGGCTCGCAGCACTGCTCCCCACACTTGGCTGAGTGGGGAGAAGTTCTGGCTGGTTTGAGCTGATTGTGTTTAGAACGTTCTGTGTCTGCTGAGCCGCTAATTCCGGTGCCATCTGCCTGTGTTCCCAGCACCAAAGCCCTGGGATAAACAACTTTTTTTCTGTAGTTCTTAAAGAAAGTTTCATCAGGGAGTGGGGAGAGGGAGAGGGGGGGAGGCCTCTGAATGTCTTGCCTCTGAAGAGGATGGGACGAGTGACATTGGAGGGACTCTAGTGTCATTTGCATGGAGCTCAGAGCCTCATAAGAATCACCTGAGACGGCTGTGATTTGCCCCCATTTTACAGAGTAGGAAGCTGAGGCCCAAAGAAATTAAAGAATTGGCTTAAGGTCCAACGTCCGTGATCGCTGAGCAGAGCTGGCGGCTCACTTTCCATTACTGCCTCTTCACGCATCAGTCCCTCCAGCTGGAAGCACCCTGCCCTTCGGTCCTCCCACGGAGACCCGCCCCCACTGCCGAATTCTGGGGGTCAGAGAAGCTCAGGACTGGAAAGGGGGCTCAGGAGAGTAGCGGGCCTGGCAGGCAGGGTCACACAGCATGGTGAAGCTGGGCGATGGAGGGGCGCAAAGGACCTGCGAGTTGGAGGAGCTGCACCAGGAACGAATCCCGCCTCCATCAAGCGCCTGCTCTGTGATCCCGTGCGGGCTTCATTCGCCTCTCTGTGAAACAGCAGGAAAACCTCTCCTTTCTCCACCACCATGGAGTGGCTGGCACGTGGCACGTGGTAACAGATGTTTGTTCCCCTTGCATTCAGATGCACGACTCGGGGGTTTTAATCGTCACCTCCAAGAGCACCCAGCCTCAACTCTCACCCCCCACCCCCGCCCCAACACAGTTTCTCAGGAAATCTCATTACTTTCCAAGCCTCCATGCAAACGTCGCTGTGATTTGGGTCAATAAGAGTAACACGGAAAGGATTTGGAATCTGCATCCCAGATCTCAGCTGCCTTGTTTCTGGGGTAAATTGCCTTGGGACAGGGTGCCAACTCTGTCACCTGCCCACCGAGGGAGGTGGCACTCGGCGCTTCGCTATGCCAAAGTGTGCTTACTCATGAAATGGGGACTATACTGGAATCTCCCTCACACTGTATTTAAAAATAAAAACAAAACCCCAAATGTATAAAAGTTCTTCGTACTAAGCCAGAGACCAAATAGTAACCATACCTAGGATTTAATTTTAATAGGCTTACTGAGGGATAATTGGCATATGATAAACTGCATATTTAAGCGTGCAATTTGATAAGTTTTGACATATGTGTACCTCTGTGAAACCATCACCACAGTCAAAATGATGAGTACATTCATCACCCCAAACTTCCCTTTGCGCCCCTTTGTAATCCTTACCTGCAACCCACACCCACCCCTCTGTCCTCAGGCAACCATCCATCTGCGTTTTGTTTTTGTTTTTTTTTTTGCGGTACGCGGGCCTCTCACTGCTGTGGCCCCTCCCGTTGCGGAGCGCAGGCTCCAGACGCGCAGGCTCAGCGGCCATGGCTCACGGGCCCAGCCGCTCCGCGGCATGTGGGATCTTCCCGGACCGGGGCACGAACCCGCGTCCCCTGCATCGGCAGGCGGACTCTCAACCACTGCGCCACCAGGGAAGCCCTCCATCTGCGTTTTATCACTACAGATTGGTTTGCATTTTTCAGAACTTTTTATAAGTGGAACCATACCACATGTAATCTTTTTGTCTGGCTTCTTTAACTCAGCATAATTATTTTCAGATTTATTCACGTTGCTGCAATAGTGTATCAATTCATGTGTATCAATAGTTCATTCTTTTTTATTTTTGAGTAGTCTTCCCTTGCATGGATAGAATTTTTTTCATCCATTTGATGACCCTGTTAATGGGCTTTATGTTGTCTCAAATTTGGAACTATTACAGACAAAACTGCTCTGAGCCTTCATGTACCATTTCCCTCTAATTTCTGTCTTAGCAGCACCTCACAAATGTGTCTGTGTTGTGTTTTAATTTTCAGTCACTTAAAGATACTTCATGATTTCCCCTTGAATTTCTTCTTTGTACTATGGATTATTTAGAAGTGTGTTACTTAGTTTCCAAATATTCGGGTATTTTCCAGATACCTTTCTATTATCAATTTCTAATTTAATTCCATTGTGGTCGGAGAACATATGTTGTATGACTTGAACCCTCTTAAAATTTTTGAGATTTGTTGTACGTAGCCCAGAATCTTGTCTATCTTAGTAAGTGTTTGTGTGCCCTTCAGAAGAATGTGTGCTCTGCTGTTGCTGGGTAGAATGTTCTATAAATGCCAATTAGGTTCAGTTTGTTGATGGCACTGTTCAAGTCTTCTCTATCCTGACTAATTATCTGCCTATCTGTTCTCTCAGTTACTGAGAGAGGGGTATTTTGCAATCTTTAGCCGACTGAAGTTTGTTTATTTCTCCTTGAAGTTTCATAAGTTTTCCTTCATGTATTTTGAACCTCTGTATTATTACATATCAATTAACAATTGATATGTCCTCCCGATGAATTGACACTTCTGTCATGAAATGGCCCTCTTTATCCCAGGCAACATTGTTTGCATTGAAGTCTACTTCATCTGCTATTGATAACACCACTCTAGCTTTCTTTTGATTAGTGTTACATGGTATATAATTTTCCATCCCATACTTTTAACCTATTCTGTCTTTTTGTATTTAAAATGTGTTTCTTAGAGGTCGCTTATAGCTGGGTCTTGCTTTTGTATCCAGTATGACGATCTATGCCTTTTAGTTGAATATATTTAATGTGATGACTGATATGGTTGGGTTTTAGATGTACCATCTTGCTATTTATTTTCTATTTCTTCCATCTGTTCTTTGTTCCCTTTTCCCTCTTGTTCTGCCTTCTTTTGGATTAATTGGGTAGTTTTCATGATTCCATTTAATCTCCTTTGTTGGCTTCTTAGTTATAATTCCTTGTTTTGTTATTTTGGTCTTCGCCTTAAGATTTACAGTATGCATTTTTAACTTATCACTGCCTACTCTCAAATGTTATTATACCACTTCACATTTAGTGTAAGAACCTTACAAGAGCCTCTCCGAGTCTTTGTGTTAAAGTGGTTGTACATTTACTTCTACATAACAAATGGTAAATAGTCAATTATCCTTTAAAGATATTTAAATAGAGAAAAAAAAAGTATTTTATATTTACCCACATAGTTCTCAATTTCAGAGCTCTTTATGCCTAGATGTCTAGATCCATATTTCTACCTGTTGTTATTTTCCTTCTGCCTACCTTTAACGTTTCTTGTAGTGCATACCATCTAGGGGTGAAGCCTTTCAACATCTGTGTATCTGAAAACATCTTTAATTTGCCTTTATTTGTGAAAAATATTTTCCTTGTCTATAGAATTCTAGGATGACTGTTTTGTGTTCTTTTGGTTTTTTTCCTTTTCAGTACTTTAAAGATTTTGCTCAGCTGTCATTCTGATGAGAAATCAGCTGTCTTCATTTCTTTCTTCCTCTGTAAGTAATGTGTCTCTCTCCTCTGGCTGCTTTTAAGATTTTCTCCTTATCACTGGTTTTGATGAATTTCATTGTAATATGCCTTGGTATAATTTTTTCATGTTCCTTGTGCTTGAATTTTGTTGAGCTTCTTGGACCTATAAATTCAAAGTAGTGACCAAATATGGGGAGAAAATTGGCCATTATTTCTTCAAATGTATTTCTGAACCCCTCCCCTTAATTTTAGGAACTCGTTACACATACAACAGGCAATTTGAAGTGGCCCCACAGATCACTGGTAATCTGTTTATCTTTTTTATATTATTCTTTTTCCCTGTGTGTTTCCTTTTGGATACTTTGTATTTATATTATTCTTTTTTCTCTGTGTGTTTCCTTTTGGATACTTTGTATTTCTATGTATTTCTATGTCATCAAGTCAGCCAGTCTTTTTTTCTGCAATGTCAAATTTGCCATTACAACCATCTAGTGTCATTTTCATCTCACACATTGTTACTTTCATCTCTAAAAGTTCAATTTTGGTCTTTTGTATATCTTCCATGGCTCTACTTATCATTTCCAATCTTTCTCCTATATTTCTGTAGGTATGAAATAATGTTATAATCATTGGTTTTAGCACTCTTTTCTGCTAATTATACATTTGTTTCATTTCTAAGTTTTGATTGATTGATTTTTATACTTATTATAGGTGGTATTTTCTTTGCTTGCCTGGAAATTTTTGACTGAATGCTAGTCATTATCAATTTTGTCTTTCAGAGTACTTAATATTTGTGTATTCTTTTAAATACTCTTAAACTTTGTCCTGGGGCACAGTTAAGTAACATGGGCACACATATTTCAAGTCTTGCTTTTAAGCTTTATTAAACATGAACACAGCAGCATTTAGCCTAGAGCCAATTTTCCCACATTACTAAACCAAACTCTTCTGAATACTCTGCCCCATGACCGATTTGGTTTTCCACTCTGGTGGAGTAGGAGCTGTTTGAGTCTCAGGATTGTTCCCTCAAATCCTTTTGGCTGTGTTCCCCCAGACTCAGGTGGTGCCCACACACCAAGATTTGAGCAGACTCTTGCAAATCTTCGGTGTCATCTCTGTGTGAAGTTCTCTCACCTCCAGTAGCCTGCCCTGCAAACTCAAGCTGCCTCATTCTCCCCAAATTCCAGCTCAATCTCCTTAACTCACGAAGACAACCCAATTCTGCCTGGATTTCCCCTCACTGACACCTGGCCTATGATTTCTCTTTAGGAAGTAAGCTCAGGAAATTTCTCTTTAGGCAGTAAGCTCAGGGCTATTTCCCATTTCTCAGGGATCATTATTCTTTGTGGCTTGGTGGCTAATGTCTTGGAAACTGTTGTTTCATATATTTGGTCTGTTTTTTAGTTGTTTCATATAAGCAGGTAAGTGTGACCCCTGTTATTCCATCTTGGCTGGAAGAAGAATTCTTGGTAATTTGTGGAGCACTCATAGATGCCAGGCCCTGTTCATAGCAATTTCCTTGCACTAACTCATTTTATCTTCACAGTAACCTATAATATAGGGACAATCATTGCCCTCATTTTACAGATGAGAAAACTGAGAGGCAAGAAGTGGAGCTACCTCCCCAAGGCCACTCAGCTGGTAAATGGTACAGCCAGGATTCTTACCTGGCCAGGCTGTCCCATAGGCTGCCCTCTTCACTCTACCCAGTACTTCCTGACCCTGGTGCCTCAAATGGGTTATGCATGGGTTTCACTTATCCAGGGGTCCGATGGCTGGTAGTTCTCACTCAGGAAGCAACATTGTCTCCTTCCCAGGGTGCTGGAGAAATGCCGCCATTTTTCTAGGTGGTCCCTGACAATGGAAAGCACAGCTATGTTCCAAGTTGTGCATCCTCTCACAGTAGGCACTTCATAAAGTAGCTGTCACTGTTGTTATTATTTATATTATTCTTACGACGTGAGTCAGGACTCATCATGGTGCCTCAGGATGTCTGCACATACCAGCAATTCAGAAAAATGCACATCACTTAAGAGCACATAGGTGTCAGCTAGAAATCTCCACTGGGGCTCCTGCTCTGGAGAACACAACCAAGACACTTCTGACTCTCTCAGACCCCCGGTACTCATTAGCCCAGATTAGGAGGGGGTCCTTCCAACCTGCTCTGGGCCTCCAAGGAATGAGGCTATAATCTTGTTGCCAAAACAAGTCTGCTGTTCTCCTCTGTGGGCTTCAGGAAGAATAAAGACATGTGGGGAACATTCATAATATGAACGTTAGGGCAAGAGACACACAAGTTCAAACCCTGAGTCCTTATGAGCTCTGTGACCCTGTGCTTCAGTTTCTTCATTTATAAACAGGGAGTTGTAATAGCCACCTTACAGGGCTATGGAGAGGGTTAAACCAGATCATGGATGGGGATGGGCTTAGCACAATGCCTAGAACAGTAGTTTTCTCTGGTCAGAAGAGTTGCAATCATGACCTACTAGCCCAGTGACCTTGGATAAGTTATCTCATTTCTGTAAAATGGGGGAAATAATAGGATTTTCCTTATAGTCAAATTATAAGGATGGGCTTCCCTGGTGGCGCAGTGGTTGAGAGTCCACCTGCCGATGCAGGAGACACGGGTTCGTGCCCTGGTCCGGGAAGATCCCACATGCCGCGGAGCGGCTGGGCCCGTAAGCCATGGCCGCTGAGCCTGTGCGTCCGGAGCCTGTGCTCCGCAACGGGAGAGGCCACAACAGTGAGAGGCCCGCATACCGCAAAAAAAAATTAAAATTAAAATTAAAAAAAAAAATTATAAGGATGAAGAGAAATAATCACATCTGCCTGATTCCTACATCACTCACCTCCACCCCTTGTGTTTCACTGACCCTCAAACGCCCTTTCTTAGCGCTACCATCCTGGGAAATGCCATGCTCTGAGGCTGGGGGGAGCAGAGGCAAAGGGTCTCCATGGCCCTGTCTCCAGACCAGACTAGGCAACCACGGCGCTGGCGTTGGCTTGATAGTTTACCAGCTTCTCATAAAGCCAAACAGCCTGTCAGAGAAACAAGGGTGTCATCTCTAATTTCTCTGATGCTTCATTTAAATGCAGCCCAAAGGCCTCCAGGTATTTAGAGAAACAACATCACGGTATGGTCCCTGGCTCATGTGCATGTGGAGTTATGCTCTTCCTGAAGCCCTGTGAGGGCTACACATGTTTATTTGAAAACCAGGTGAGTCTCAGCCACGAGAAATGGAGGAGACTCTGCCCCCACAGAACATCTGGATGGTCCTGAGTTGGCTGGGGGTCATGAGACCCACAGTATGGACTGGCAACAACATACATCAAATGGATCAGGGGTCACACCCACCACCTCATCCGGTCCTGTGGGCCTGAGTGAGCTAAGGCAGGCCAGAGCGCCAGAGTCTGCAGATAGAGCAATCGGCAACCACAATGTAAGGTCAACAAACTAGCAGCCAATGTTTCCCGAGCACTTACCATGCTCCAGTCACTGCTCATCATCCCCATTTAGCAGATGAGAAAACTGAGACACAGAGAGGTGAAATGACCTACCCAAGGTCCCACAGCTGGGAAGTGGCAGAGTGGGATCTGGACCCAGACCACCAGGTTCCAGAGCTTGCAGTAAAGTCACTGTAATGAAGTCCAGACTCCCCACCTAGCACAGAAGGCAACTCCCCTCCCCAATTTGACTTCTCATGTGTATCAGTTAGCATTTGCTGCATAACAAATCATCCTAAAACTTAGAGCTTAAAACACAAGCGTGAACATTTCTAATGGCTCTGCTGGTCAGTGAGGCAGCTCTTCCAGGCCAGGCTGGCCTGACTGGGGCTGATGGTTCCAAATGGCCCCAGCCAACTGGATGGGTCTCCAATGGAACAGCTGAGATGCCTGGGGCATCTGTCCACATAGTCTCTCATCCCCAGAAAGCCAGCCTGAGCTTGCCTGGGGGTGGCGGTCACAGGTCTCCCAGCAGCAGGAAAGGGCTGGCCCCTTGCACAGCAATTTTCAAGTCCCTGCATGTGTTATGTTGTGAATGTCATCTTGATCAAAGCAGGTCATTGGGCCAGGCCCAGATTCAAGGTAGAGAAACAGGTTCAACCTCCTGGTCAGAGGAGCAGCAACACTGCATAGCAAAGGGCATACGCTGTTGGCGGGGGGGGGGGGGGGGGGGGGGGTTATGAGCACATTGCAGTCTGTCACACCATGTCTCCAGTTTCACCTGTTGCCAGCCTTCCCTCCACTTGTCTGCTGCTGAAGTCGCAAAAATACTCTGGATTTCCACACGTGCTGCCCCCTTTGCCTGGAGTGCTGTTTCCTCAACTTACCCCGAGAAGATCTTTCAAAATTCAGCTCAGGGGACAAAAGACCCCCCTGAGCACCTATCCCAGCCCCCGTCAGGCTGGATAGGGCCTCCCTTCTCATCCCTCTCACAGCACACAGGGGGTGAGTATACCCCCTCTAGGAGGCTGGGAGCCCTGAGGTCAGGAGCAGCGTCTTACAACCCCAGGGCCCAGCATAGGGCCTAGAATGAAAAGTTAGCTCAGTAACTGCTTTGGAGGCTGGGAGGAAGGGAAGGAAGGAGGCACGAAGGGAGGGAGAGAGGGAGGCAGGACAGGAGCAAAGGAGGTGGGGAGGCAAATGAATGAGCCTTGGGTGAAAGAGACAAGGTGACCTAGGGTCAGATGCCAGGTCAACGAACGACCAGGCAGGGCCAGGCCCAGGGCAGGTAGCAGCTGCCCAAACACCCACCAAGCCTGGCACAGAAGAGCCTGAGCTCAGGGTATATATCCTGGTGGGGGGAGGAGGGGTAAAACATTTACTAGCTGATAACAAAGTTAATTCCTACAGGCAAGTGTTGCCAAGGAGAAGGGCAGGTGTCTGAGATGGGTGACAGGGCTTGATATGCTCCCAGGTGAGGTTGGGGGAGCCTTCTTGAAGGGGGTGACATTTGATCAGAGACTGAAGGATGCAGTGAGGTAAATAGAGGCAGGGGTGCGGCAGGCAGGAGGAACAGTGTGGATGTCCTCTCCTGAGGTGGGAGGGGCAGGGCCGGTCTAAGGAGCTGAAGTAAGACCCCCAGGCTCCTCCCCAGAAAGGGAAGCAGGAGGGCTTTATGTGAGGCTGGGAGGGTAGCCAGAGCCTGGGGTGGAGGCTTAGGCCCTCCTCGGAAACCCTGTACAGCTTGAAGGTATCTGTGGGATGGGAGGAGGGGCTGAGTCTCAGCCCTGGAAGGTCTGGGGTCTCAGGAGAAGGAGCAAAGCAGCAGCTCAGATGCTGAAAAACCTAGAACAATAAGTATAAGAGCAAATCCTCACACACCACGTACTACTACAGGCCAGGTTGGTGGTACATGTACTCACTTAATCCTTACAACAACCCAACGAGGCATGCTGTCCTATTGTTCCTATTTAACAGATGAGAAAACTGAGGCACAGGGAGACTGAGCAGCTTGACCAGGGTCACACAGCTAAGAAAGTGGTGGAACTGGGCTTCAAACACAGATCATGTCACTACGAAGCGTGTGCTCTTACCCACTGTCCTCGCGTGCCTTGTTGTTTGACAGTCATTCAACAAGCATTCATTAATCATGTAGCACATGCAGACACTGCCCTTGGTGCTGAGGATATGGCAAGGGATAAAAGACACCTGGTCTTGGTCTCTTGGCACTGATGCTCCAGCTGGACAAAGAAGCAGAGCAGCAAGTGTCAGATAGCAATAGAAGCTATGATGCAAATAAAACAGGGCAATGCAATAGAAATTATGGCTGGGTAAGGTATGGGGACAAAGTTGGGTGAGTGAATGGACAGTCCCCAGAGGAGGTGACATTTGTGCCAAGACCTCAATGCCATGAATGGATGAGGAAGAAGAGAGCTTCCCAGGGAGAGGAAACAGCAAGTGCAAAGGCCCTGAGGCAGGAGTGAGTTCCGTGTATTTGAGAAACTGAACAAAGGTCAGTGTGGTGGAAACAGGGTGAGTGAGAGGCAGAGGGCAGAAGACGAGGTCCAAGGGGCAGGCAGGGCAGATCTGGTTGGGTCTCAGGGGCCACACGTGTTGCTGTCCTCTGTGTGCCCCCCAGCTTCACCCTCACCCTCCTCCCCTGCTCTGTGCCTGGGACACTGACCTGCAGGGGCAGCACGAACAGGGCCCTGCAACCTCCTGGTCCCCCTCTTCTTGGGGGTTCTGGAGGCAACAGAGGAGACCAGGGGGAGGAGGAGAGAGGTCAGGTGTTTATTCACGGTTCTTCCCGTTAAGCCATGTTTGGCAGTGGCTGCATCTCTCTCCTCTAGCTCCAGCTCCATCGGGTAGCCCTTCTCCAATGGCTGCTCTCTCTGGAGTCTGATAACCACCCCTCCTTTGGCCCCGTCAGGACTGAGATGGACACAGCTCCCCACTGTTGCTCATCCCAGGGGCCCCACCATCCCTTGTTGGTTTCCTGTATCCTGTCTATACCTTGATGAATCATTCCTCCATCAAACTCCCTTCAATCACCCTTCCTCACTGGTCATTTGCTCCCTGAAAAGACCATACTTGAGTCTCCATGATGAGTTCAGATTTTACGTGAAGTTCAATGGGGAAGCTGCTAGTGAGGGGATGGACTTATTCTGACTCACCTTTTAGAAAGATTCCCCCCTGGCTGCTGTGGAAATGGATGAGAAGAGGAGGCAAGGATGGATGGGGGACACATTAGGGTCCAGGCAGCTTTAATGAAGTTGGTCCAAGGTGGACACATTAGAGATAGGACCCCGGCCAGACAGGACCAGTTGCATCATCTACTGAACCCATGGCTCCCAAGCTCCTTATCCAGGGTCCTGAAATCCCCAGTGAAGGAGAACTGGAGGGTGTAGAACCAAGGACCCTGCTGATTCTGGGGCAGGGGCAGGGGAGCTCAGTGTGGGAGTGCCCCCTGGGGCCAGCCCTCTAGGATTTAAGAAGGAAGGACAGGAGTGGGGGGACGAGTGGGAGCCAGGAGCTGCTCTGGGCCTTGAGGAAAAGCTGCCTTGAGCTGGGATGTCGGGAAGCCCATATGTCACTGCAGCTCCATGCAGCCTGCATCTAGACAAGGGACCATTAAGGCACTAAACCAGCAGCAATAAGCCTCATTTTTTTCTCTCCATCTAATCGTTTCAGTCTGGGGAAGGGAGGACAGCATGGGGCAGGGCAGTGATGCAACTGACCCTCCATCACCTCCTAATGAGCAGAACCCAGATGCATCTCAGACTCCAGCAAAGGTCCCTGGTCCTGCCCTGCATCTTTCCCTCTATGCTCCGCCCCTGGAGGACAGGAAGTGGAAGGGTTGGGGGATATCTGGTTGGAGCAAAAGCCAGGAAGGTCAGGTGTCTTTTCCCAACTGGTCAGTTTTGTGTTTAGAAGGGATTTGCTGTGGGGCACTGGGCAAGTCACTTAATCTCTGTGAGCCTTACTTACCTCATCTGGGAAATGGGATAATACCTGCATCACAGGGCTGATGTGAACCCTGAGTGAGGTAACCCTGGTGCTGTGCCTGGCCCTCAGCGGGGGCTCCATGTGGAGGAGCCCCGTCCCTACTGCGGACAGCTTGGCACTAAAGATGCTCCTAAAATGCAGCCCCCGCACCCTTCTCCCTTCGACATCCCCATGTCTGCCTTCGTCCCCCATCTGGACAGTCAAGGCATTGGGCGGATGGTCACCAAAGCCTTTTTCAGCTTGGACAGTATGGGGCCCCTTATTTCTTTATCGAGCAAGAACCTCACAGCCCGAGCCCTAAACCACTGCACCCCTGGCCTCAGGAGCATGTCGGGGGCATTCAGGAGACCCTGAAACCTCCCCCTGCTGGGCCCCTACAGCTGCAGGCAGGAGAAGAGAGCCCCGCTGAGTAAGGATGCACTGTGTCCGCGTCCTGGGCTCACAGGGATGCCCTCTTCCCACTGAGGTCACGTGCCTGTTGGCAGGAGGGAGCAGGAACCACAGGAACGGACCCTGGGCCCCCAGGCACCCCTGGGAGCAGGGCGCTCACCTGGAGACCCAGGAATAGACACGCTGGGTGCCTGTGTGAGTGCTGGGCAGTGGCGGCAGCTCTGGCTCTGCAACCTGTCAGCACCGGGAATCATTAGAATCCTGAAAAAGCCCTCATTATTTCTCCCAGGGCCGAGGCGCTCTTTGGAAAAAGGGATGTTTCCTGCCAGATCGTCCCCTGAAAGTGCGTTTGTCACAGGCTATTGTGTAAATCCGTGTTTGCCCCATTTGAAAAGATGTGATTTATCCACTTGACTGGCCTTAAGGCTCCTTCCCCAAACCCTGAAAATGCGGCAGAGAGTCACCCCGCTGGGCTCTGAGCCCCTTCCTCGTGCTGCACAGAACCGGAGGGGAGGGGACAGGATCGCGCTGCTCAGGAGCTGGAACACTTTAGGACACAGGTTGGTCCTCAAGGAGAGAACCTGGGATGCCAGACAAAGGCCCAATGTCAGGTTCACTCATGCCACCACCAGGCTTATTGAGGCCCTACTGTGTGCCAGCCCACATGGGGGTGAGGGTGCAGCAGCGAACAGACGAGGTCCCTGCCCCCAGGAGCTGACGTCTGGAGTGGGGAGGCAGGAAGGAACAGGTAGAGCATCATCCACAAGGGTATCCCAGGTGGGAAGAGGTGCTGGAAGAAAGTAAACAGGGTGACGTTATAGAGTCTCACTCTGGCATGGAGGATGAACTGTGCCCGCCAGATGGGCAGGTCAGTGAAGGTCTTTCTGAGAAGGGAATCCAAGATGAGACGTCAGTGAGAGGATGGAGGACGGAGTGCTTAGTTCTGCCTGTGGGAAGGGGAAGGCTCTAGGGAGGAGAAGACATCTGGTCTACTCTTGACGGATGCTTAGAATGGCACCAAGTGGGAGAGAGGAAGAGAATCCAGACACGGAGACAGGAGCAAAGGCTCAGAGCAGTGCAGGTTCACAATATGTTGGGGAAGCATTTATTGTGGCCAGAAGTGGGGCTGCAGGTGTCCTGAGGGCTGCACGAGACAGACCTCAAATCTGTGCTAAAAAGATGGGATGCTATCTTTAGGCAAGGGATTCTTTGGACATGTTTATCAGTGAGCGAGTCCCACCTCTGAAGAGGATACACTCTGTGGCTTCTAAGGTCCCTTCCGGTTCTAAATCTCCATGAGCCAGAAGGGCAAAGACTTTAGTTGAATGAACACTGAATGCTAATAGACTTGTACTCAGATAATCTTGAGTGTCTGGGGTTCCCAGAGACCAGGGCTGGTGGGGGAGACCCAAGCCTCAGTAACCAAGGCTCTCTTGCATGGGGACCTCACACAGATGGACACAGCCGAGGGCAGGGACTCCCACCCTCCTCCAAACAGTGAGCCTCTCCACTCAGCTCTACAGCCCAGAAGTGCCAGCAGCACCTGGACCTCCCACCGCTCCTCACCCAGCACCGTCGGGAGCAGCCCGCAAGGCCAGCCCCAAATAACCGCCCCGAAACAGGTCAACCTCCCTCCCCTTCTAGTTTAGATCAACCCACTCAGGCTCCCCTTGGGGGGCAGCAGACTCTCATTTCTCTCCCGGGCTCACTAAATTGGTAGGACCCTGTGACTGGCCCAGCAGGCAACAGAGGGAAAAGTTTCCCAGAATTTCAGGCCCTTTGATGGAGAAAGTCTGCCTAATAAATAATTGAGAGGTACCTCGGCTTCCCGAGAACTATTCCGAGCGGTAAAGGCGTCTGTCCCAGTTCCCCCAGCAAAGCAGAACTTCTGAGCACTCCAGGGAGGTGAGGAAAAGCCCTTACTTACAGATGAGTCAGGAAAGGCAAGAGGGCTGGGGTGGAGAGAGGCTGGAGGCACCAGGAGAGGGTAGGGGCAGGGAGGGGGGCTGCTTCAGGGAAGGATGCAACCAGGTAGTTAGTGATTACGACCATGTGCTCCACACTCAGACCCAGGTAGAAGAGCCATTTAGGCAGCATAACGCAGGTCAGAAGCCCAGCTCATCCTTTCTTCCAAATGGCCAGATGCATGGAGAGGACAGGGTGGAAAGACACCATCAGCCTTACCGTGGCCCAGAGAAAAGAGAGACCTTGCCCTGCCCAGCATTCATTCATCAATCCCTAGAGAAGAGCTCTGATTGGCCTGGCTTGAGCCATGTGCCTATCCCTGCACCAATCAGAGTAGCCACTTGGGTTGGGTACTGTGATTGGTCACTTCTGAGTCACATGCTCCTTCCTTTGTTGGGCGGGAGGTGGTTGATTGACAACCAGTCCAGAACCACAGAGAGTGGGGAAGGGGCAAACAAGAAGGAAATGAAAGGCTGTTAGCAGAAGGATGGAGAGAGGAGGAAGTGTTGCTGGGCACTCGACCAGGTATTCAAATCCTTTCATGATCTGGCCCCAGGCTACCTGTCCAGCCCCTTCGAGACACACCCCTCCTGCACTCTGTACTCACCTGAATACTTGGAGGGTCCTCATGCCACACTCTCTGTCACCTGACCTCCATGCCTTGCCCGTGCATTCCCTCTGCCTCTGATTGCCTCCCTTCCACCACCTGCACAGCAAACACTGTCACTTCTTTAAGTTTCAGGTGTAACCTCCTCTGCTAAACCTTCAATTCTGCCTCCTGACAAACTGTGCTCCATTCCCACCCCACCCTGTAAAACTGTCATGATGCTCTTAATGGTGACAGTGACTATGAAGATGAGGAGGAGGAGGAGGAGGTGACTTTTTCTGGTTGGTCTGCCTCGACTCACACCCCAACTCGCCTTGAGAACAGAGATTTAATCTTATTGTCCTCTATTTTCCTCGTGCCTTGCTCATTATTGGGCACCTGGTAGCCATCGGTGGATGCCTTCGGAATGCATCAGTTAATGAATTAATGGCAGTTATTGGCAGAAATGGTCTTCTGCATACCTGGGAAGGGCAGCTGCTCTCCACATGCTGTGGGTTAAGGGGTTTGTGGGAGATATCCTTGTCCCAGATCATATTCCCAATAGACATCCTGGAGAAGTCTCTTCTCTCTGACCTTGGTTTCCTCATCTGTGAAATGAAGGGCTGGGCTCCTCCACCTTTAGCTCTTGTTCCACTCCTGTGAGTCATTGAAAGGAACCTCCTTGGGAAACACAGGGCCAAACTGGGGGCCCCTGGACATCCAGAAGGGCCCGGGGAGACTGACTTTCTGGGCAGCATAGGGCAAGGGGCCAAGATAAGAGAATCTTCCAAGTGAATAAAAGAAATTCTGTGGAACTTACAGTTTTACTAATACTAGACTACTGTCAGACATTTCCAAAACTAAAAAAAAAAAAAAAAAAAAAATGGAGTTCTGAGTCTTGAATTAGCCTTTGCATTTTAAAGGGGAAATTTAGACATGTCTTTGAAAATACAATAAAATGTCACTAATACAAGCTGATCATAATTCCAGGGAGGGAACAAAAAATATTTTGTGAAACCATTTCATATTATAAAAAGGACTGGAAGTGAGAGTATTTACCCTACTAAAATTAGCAAATTGTTTTCAAGCCTCTTATTCACAAATTCTTGGGTTTGGAAAGGACCTCAAGATTCTCTCACTGGTCTCCTCTCTCTCCTCCCACTCATGTTATCTGTACCCAGGTGATCTCTCAGAAGTAGGGAAACGTTATAAAGGACCTACTGTGTGCTCGCGACTGAGCGAAACACTTTTAATCCTCGCAATTCTATTTCTGCTTCTCTGACCTCATCTCCTACTGCCCTCCCTTCCCTCACTCTACTCCGGCCACACTGGCCTTTCCTCAGGGCCTAGAACATAGCCAGCTAGTGTGCACCTCCAGCCCTTTACACATGCTGTTCCCTCTGCCTGGAGCTCTCTGCCCCCTGATCTCCACATGACTGGATCCTTCTTATTGTTAAGTCCTGAGTCCAAATATCATCTCCCTCGAGAAGCCCTCCCTGATCATCCTATCACACATTTCCGTCCTCCTGTCCCACAGCATCCCCTGTTCAAGCACATCACCCTCAGTTACTACCTGCATCGCCTTCATCATGGTCTGAAGTCAATCTACTTATTGATATACTTGTATATTACCTGCTCCCCCCTCCAGAATGTGAGTTCCTGCAGGGTGGAGCCCTGGTCTATCTTTTTCATGGTTTTATTCCCAGTGTGCCCAGAACAGTGATTGTCACAGAGCTGGGACTCCAGAACCGTGTGTTCAGTGAGTGGATGAATGAATGATTGAAGGGTTTCCGTTTCCCCAAACCCTAACCTTGCCCGTGGTGCTTTCCAATAAATGCTTATTAAACTGACCCATGGATGTAGGAAGTAGAGTAGACCCAAATAACTCAGAATATATCATGATCCAGGCATGAGTTTACCTCTACTTCATCAGCAAGTTTTCCTGAGTCATTTGAAAGGTTGTAAAAGGCATATCTGTCCTATTTTTGAAAGTTCCTTGTTTTCCAGCCATTTGTATTTACAAATTCATCGCCTGAATAGGATTTCAGTGATCACATAGACCATGGCTAATTTAACAGATAAAATAACTGACTCTCAGAAAGAGGGACAAGGGTTCAGCAAGATTATATGTGTCAGATGAAGACCCAGGAAAAGAAGCCAGCTCTCTCCATCCTGTCCTTGCCATGTCTAAAGCACTCAAGAGGTGCTGTCAGTCACTAAAATTAGCACAACATTTCTGGAGGCACTCTAAGAATAATAATAAAAAAATAATAGTAGTAGCTACAATTTCTTGAGTGTTTTCTTGAGGGGAGAGTGTAGTGAACACTTTAATTTTTCACAACAACCCTAGGAGGGGTGGGTACTGTTATCATCCCCATTTTTCAGATGAGGAAACGGAGGTCCAGAGAGAGGAAGTAGTTTGCACACCGTCACATAGAGAATAGATAGAGGAGCCAAGGCTTGACCCAAGGCATTCTGGCAAAGTGCCTCAAAAGCATCAGTCTTGACAAATACTGGATACTGCTCTTAAGGAAATGATCATGATCATTTCCTTAAGATCCTTCCCCAGGTCTGCTCTTAAGGAAATGATCATGATCCAGGGAAGGATGCATATTTAAAATGAGTGACCCTCTCTGGTGTGCCCCCTTTACATGGACTTCAAGACTGCCCATGAGGAGAGGAAAGGAGTGAGCCTCACGGCCTATCACTGGGGGAGACCTATGTGAGGAGGGCCAAGCCCCTCCCCCTGCAACACCCCTCTCCCCAAGACAGGGACATGCAAGGGAGATCCTGGCACACTTTCTATCACCTCACTCACCTGGACTCATTTATGGAGACATTAAGACACACTAAACGCTGAGTTCACTGAGATCTCTCCATCCTTCAGTTTCAACTGAAAATTATATCTCTCGCTTTCTTTTTTTTTTCTTCTCCTACATGTCAAATGGGTCTTTTCTAGAAGCACTGAATGGAAATAAAGGGGCTTAGAGGATCATTTTATCCCATTTACATGTAACCTGCAGCGAGTGGAGTAAACAGACCCACTTGGCAGCCACAACTCATCCCCCTTCTCCCTCCAGGCTCCTGCCCTCCTGCCCCCACTTGCCACCTCCTCAAAGGCGCCCTGGGAGCTCCTGATACCGGGAGGATTCAGGCCTCCACCGGGGCCCTTGCCAAGGCGTGCCTTCCGGAAGTCCAGTTCCCGTATTCACCTCGTGTGAGGCAGGTTGCCAGTGAAGGGCTCTGGTCTTCTGGAAAAGTAAAGGGAGGAATCTCCTGGGAAGAAGGCAGGACCCCCTCAAGCCTCGGCCTGGGTTGACTTTGCCAACACTCCGCTCCCACTCTCAACCTCCCCTCCTGCTGCCTCACCCCCAGGCAGGGCCGCCAGATAAAATACAGTACATCCAGTTACATTTGAGTTCCAGATGAACAATGGATTTCTTTTTTACGATAAGTATATCTCAAGCAGAATTAATTGAACCATTCTGTGTAGGAAAACAGAGAGTTATTAAGAACAGGAGCTCTGAAGACCTGAGCTGACTTGACATTGATTCCCAGCTGCAATGTTTATGTTGTGTGTCATTGATAATTTCTCTAAGCCTTAGATGTTATCTATAAAATGGATTTATTACTAGTACGTATCTCATGGGCTGGCTGGGAAAATTATTTTTTAAAGTCTAACTCCAGTACCTGGATTTCAATAAGTGTATTTACTGAATAAAAAACAGTTAAAAACAGAATAGGTATATCCTAAATATTGGATGGGTCATACTCATACTAAAAAAATATTCATTGTTTAACTGACATTCAAATGTAATGAAGAGTCCATCTTACAGTTTTATTTGCTAAATCTGGCCACCCAACCATTGAGCCACCTCAGAGGAAGCAGGCCACAAAAATCTTTGGTCTCCAGAATAGATTTCAAACTCCTTAGCCTGGCATTGCAAGTCTGTCCTTGGGCAAAGTCTGCAGCCTCATTACCTGCCCCTACTTTTCCATCCCCCGCCCCCATCCATCACCATCTACCTCAAGTTCCTTCTTGCTTCCTTCCACACTTCTGTGCCTTTGCCTACGCTATTTCGCCTGCCCAGGTCGCCTCCACACACCTGCCCACGCTCAGCTTTGCCTCTTGGCCGGTGCTGCAGAGTCACCTCCTACAAGGTATCCGGCTACAAAGACGGCACGTGCAGGCAGGTAAATGGAATCTAGGAAACAACAGATCAGACCTCCTGGCTTAGGTTCACTGCGGACCGTGGCTGAACGATGCAGCTCGTCAGCTCTGCCGGTGGAGCATGAACGCAGCCTTAGGCAGTACAGGAGAGGATGAGTGGGGCCGTGTTCCAATAAAACTTTATTTGCAAAAACAAACTGTGGCGTCAGATATGGCCCGTGGGCTGTGGTTTGCTGATGCCTGGCCTAGACCACTGGGCACCCTCAGGGCCAGATGAAGGAAACTGTGTTCTTTCCCCTGCGATCCATAAAATCTAACTGGGGGCATCAGCGTCTCTCTTTCTGACTTATAGGGAGATCGAGAAACAGGCTGCCTTTCCTTCCCCAGGTCTCAGGGGGCCCACGTCTAAGATGAGGTCGTTGGACCCTCAGGATCTTCCCCAAATCGGATTGGATGACCCGGTCCTGCCAGAAAACACCTGTCTCTGAAGTGGTAGATGCCTTTCTCCCTGCCTCCTTTCCCGGAACTTCCCACTGCCTGGCCAACAGGTTGCAAGATAAGACACCCATTTCTTATTCTGTCCACCTCCACCCTTAAGGACTATGGTTTCTGACTTCCAGGGACTCCAGAAGCTCTGGCAACCCTCCACCTATGCCACCTCCTCAGTCACTTAGCTGGGTGGAATACGCCAGAACAGGAGCACTGATTCAGCCTCCCACCAACTCGCCTCCTGCAAATAAATAGAAGCTAACTCAGTGCAAATTGCCAAGGGCCCTCATCACAGGGAGCTTGCACATAACCGGAAATATCTTTAACACCCTATTGATGGTTCCCCACCCAAGCCCCCCATTGCTCTGTGACAAAGTTGAAACAGTGAAAGGCATTGATTTTCCAGGTCTGAGCTGTGAGCCCAAGACCAAAGCAGGGAAGAGGTGGGAGGGACACGGTACAAGAGGGCGTGTTTTACAATGAAATTATGGTTCTCATTGACCTGGTAGCATTTCTTCTGTGCCACCATGGCAGACAGCTCTCTGAGTAACAGCAGGTTTGTGTTTCATTAGGACACTTTAGTCAAAAGATCAATGATACTCTCAGAACGGCTCTGTCAGTCCACAGGGGCGGATGAGCCTGGTGAGAAGCCTGCAAAGATCCAGCTAAAATTAGCCAGCTGCTGACAGACACTGGATTTGCAATCATAGCGAATCGATTTCCAAAGTGATGCTGAATCCAAGTGAATTTCATCGGCCTCCGTGTTGTGTCTTTGTGGAGGGGGGCCTTTCATAATGAAGTGGGTCCCTCTCTGGGGACATGGAGTTTTTAAAGGCAGGCTTGGGTTTGGTAGAGTGAGGGGGTAGGAGAAGGTGGTCAGCAGGTTGGGAGCTGTACATGCTCTTTTAACCCAAAGCTGGGTTGTCAGTCTCTGGGGCTCATAAGGAAGAGCAAAGGGGTGCAGGTGGCAAGAGAGAGCTCAGCTTCTGACCAGCTGAGTGAACTCAGGCGTCAACTTTTCTGGCCTCCATTTTCCTCATCTGTAAAATGGTACCTTATTCGTTGGTACTATCCAATGGTACCTCATCAGGGGGTTGTTCTGAGAATTCAGTGATTGAATTGGTGCAGAGTGATTGGCAGGGGGCCTGGCACAAAGGAAGAGCCCACTCTCCAGAGGCTGTCATTGATGCCTCTTACTAAGTAAGCACCCTCGGCCCCACATACTGCACCTTGTATTTTCCTCACCCACCTGGATGTGACCCCTCCAGACCCTCCTGGGTTCTTAGGCTCTTGGTGGCCTGTGGCACTGTCTGCACCCCAGCACTCGTCCCAGCCTCTCTACCGCTCTGCCAATTTTCTGATCGTTTTGAGGAGCCCCACCGTTCAGGGAGAAGAGGATTGGGCTTTGAGCCGGACACACCTGGATTGCAGTCCCAGCCCAGTCACTTCCAAGGTCTGTGATCACTCTCAACCCATTCACCTGCTGAATCTCAGACTCTTGGGATAATTGTGTCCACAGACCCCTGGGATTGAATGGGAGGAGAATCAGCATGGTCACCCCGCTGAAGCTGTAAGCCCCCTGGGGCGGTGTGCAGGGTGGGAGGTGGTATGAACGAGGAGGTGGGGGCAGAGTCACCACCCTTCACAACCCCCTGGTGCCTGGGGTAGTCATACGTTCTGCCAAATATTTTCGCATCTCCCCCTTCCCGGTGTGTGATGGTACTGAACTTCCTGTCCCCTGCAGCTCTGTGGGACCATGTGACTTGTTCTGGTCAATGAGTTGTGTGGATGAAGTAATGCATGTTATTCCCCTGCTGAGCATTTAATGGCTGAGCACCAGGGCTCTCTCCATCTCTGGATTGATAGCTACTTTGTCACCTGGGGTCCGTGAATGGCCCTGATGAGCAGCACAACCCCACCCACCTCACACCGGGCAGGTAGGGTAGCAAGAAATAAACATGTGGGGTTTTATATGTGGAATCCAAAAAAATAAAACAACAAAATGTGTGTAACAAATGTACCTAACAAAACAGAAACAGATTCACAGACATAGAGAATAACTAGTGGTTACCAGTGGGGAGAGGGAAGGGGGGAGGGGAAAGATAGAGGTATGGGATTAAGAGACACTCTACTATATGTAAAATAAATAGGCAACAAGGATATACTGAACCGCACAGGGAAATATAACAATTATTTTGTAATAACTTTAAATGGAGTATAATATATAAAAATACTGAATCACTACATTGTACACTTGAAACTAATACAATATTGTAAATCAACTATACTTCAATTTCAAAATAAATTAAAGAAAGAAAGAAACAAATAAATAAAATGTCAGTGACCTAAATATATATATATATATTTTTTAAGCCACTGGGGACTGTTTGTTACTAAGTAAAGCCTAACCTATGCTGACTGATACAGTGCTCCCACAGGCAAGGCCTCAAACTAGGTGTCCTCCATGACTGGCTATTGAATTACATGCACAAGCTGCCCCTCTGATGCTGCTCCAAGAGGGCCAGGGATGGGGGCAGCAGTGACTGGAGGCATTGGTCTAACCATTGAGAAGAAGGGCCAGTGATGATCAAGTCCCTCCCCCCCACTGTGGAGACTGTCAGAGTTCTGGTAAAGGTGGCCCTAAGTGACACAAAGCACCTGGGCTGGCAAGTCAAAGCCAGAGCCCTTTAACCACAGAGCCCATCATTCAGGGCAGAACAGCCACGCAGGCTGCAACCAGCACAGGAGCTCAGCCCATCCATCCATCCTCAAAACAGCCTGAAGGTGACATGGAGCTTTGGGCTCCTGGTTTCTGGCCACCAGAACCGAAGACAAGTTTGTTCTCGCTCCTCTGTTTTCCCCTTATGGAAGTCAGACTCAGAGAACTCCCCCTGCTCAGGAGTTCAGAACAAGGGCTCTGGAGTCAGTTATTGATGCCAGGTGCTGCCTAGCTGTGTGACCTTGGACAAGTCCCTTTGCATCTCTGAGTTACACTGCTCTCTGTTGGAAAACAGAGATAACTAAACTGGCCTCCTGGGGTTGGGGGGAGTTAGGAGGACTAGAGGAGATCTTTGTAGATGGCTTAGTATAGGGCCAGCACAGGGAAGCATTCAGTACTTGGGAGTCACAGCTGTATAGATGACATCCTCTGTGCTCAGGGAGGCCAGGACCAAGGAAGGATGTGACAGTCCAGCTTCTTAAATAGTTATTTTATTTATTTTTTTGCACGTTGGAATGGTTTAGTAGAAAAGTTCAGGGAATAATGAGTACCACAGAAGAGAGGCAGCCAGTGATATAGCACCACTGTTAAACCACAGACCTGGGACATGGGAATGACGTCAAACCTTGGCCATGGGAATGCTGTGAGGGTGACATGAGGGGTGACATGCACAGTGCGAGAAGAGGGGCTGGCTCACAGCAAGAGCGCACGGACATCAGTTTTGTAGAACTGCAGATATTAAATCTTACCTATTTTTATCGATGACCTGGACGGTGACTAGGGGCATAATGAGGAATGAGGATTGGAAAGGTTGCAGCACCCTCTGTCTTTAAACCTGAGAAGAGAGGCATCCATGGGCGGAGCCAAGGCCACTTATAGCTGTCTCTCTGGCTGTCCCAGAGAGACACACAAATACGTCCTGTCCCATGGGACTCAGGAGAAAAGCTGAAACAAAAGAGGGCAAGCTGGGACAAAGTGCGAGAGTGGCATGGACATATATACGCTACCAAATGTAAACTAGAAGGCTAGTGGGAAGCAGCTGCTTAGCACAGGGAGATCAGCTCCGTGCTTTGTGACCACTTAGAGGGGTGGGATAGGGAGGGTGGGAGGGAGGGAGACGCAAGAGGGAGGAGATATGGGGATACATGTATAGGTATAACTGATTCACTTTGTTATAAAGCAGAAACTAACACACCATTGTAAAGCAATTATACTCCAGTAAAGATGTTAAAAAATAAAATTTAATTTAATTTAATTTAAAAAATTAATTAATTAATTAAATACAACAAAAGAGCAGGGCTGAAGGGGGCCAGGTTCAGCCTACCACATGGAAGAACTTTCTGAAATCCACAAGTTCTCTGACTGCTGAGCCCAAGCTTCCTGGCTTGGCATCCAAGGCCCCGCAGGATCAGGCCTTCTCTCCAGCATCCTCTCCCAGCCAGCCCTTTGCCTCCAGCCCCGGGGACCCACCTGCAGCTCCCTCCCCTCCCCTGCCTTTGCCCCTGCTGTTCACCCAACTGGAGCCCCCTCTCCTTTCATGCCCGCCCCAGCAAACAGCGCTCAGGGCTCTCCAGGACCCAGCTCAGAGAGCCCCTCCTCTCCAAGTCCACCTCCCCAAGCACTGGAGGGGCTCCATAAATGCTCCGTGTTATTATTTTTAACCTGTTAGCTGCAGGCTCTGCCACTTCCTGGCTGTGCATTTTCACATAAGTGACTCTACCCCCCTGAAATGCTCCTTCACGGGGATGCTGCGGGGAGAGTCAAGTCCACGTGTGAAGCTCTTGGGCCAGGGCTTGGAGACACTGGGGTCCACTGAAGGGAAACCTCTCCACAGCCTCCCAGGGCCTGAGGGGCTGCAGGGCACGAGGCATTTATTTGCAAGAGAGATGGTTGGCTATTCCAGAAAGGAAGTGGGGGAAGGAAAAAGAAATTACATCCCTCCCGCCTAACTTTGTAAGCATTATTGATTTGAGGCAGAAGTCACCAGTGTTGCAGGTACATGATTGACTGGGCTGGGCTGAGCTCTTCAGGGTAATGTGAGCTGCACACACAATCAGTTCTGTCCCTGCCCTCCTGGCGCATTGATTATGGATTAAAGGTGCCATAAAGCTTCAACAGCACAGTCAACAACCAGCTGGTGTTGGGGAGAGGTAGGGTGCCCAGCAGTGGTGGCACCTGAAGGAAAGATGGTGCTCAGTTTGATGTGCCCCGCCCCCTTTTCCAGGAGGGATGCAGGGGCAGAGGCCAGCGGGACCCACAGAGGAGGGAGAAGCAGTAAAGAAAAGGAACTCCCTGCCCCTGTAGCTTCCATTCTGTACATTACAGTGACTTTTTCCTATTTCAGGAGTGAATTTCCTCTCTCTAGATCTGTTCTTTGAGGCCAAGAAATGGATCTGCTTCCTTGGGACACAGCCTCGTGCCTGGCACATAGTAGGTACATATATGTTTCATAAATAAAGTCTTTGAGCTCCCCTTTGCCTGGAACCTCACACTCCGGGAACATTCAGACTATAAATATCAGAGTTGATGAAGGAGATGCTGAGACCCAGAGAGAGGGAACAACTTTCCCTAAGCTGCACAACAAGCTCTCAGCCCATCCAGGACCGATCCTCAGCGCGGGGCCTCTTCCAGCCCCTGCTCACATCCACTGGGCACATCTGAGGCTGCAGAACTGTCACTTTACGAGACTGTAAAGAATGTATTTTCCCCCAAAAAATAACTGACTGAAGAAGACACCCAGATGTTTATAAATGTGCCAAAACCACCTTAATCAGCCCATAAACTGCAGAAGCATACAGGGGAAGAAGGCTCCCGCCCGCCAGGCAACAACAGGCCCATTCAGTGTGCCCTTGATGGCACCAGCTCTATAGGCACCCACTAAAACCCAGTGGGAAATTCTGTGCACAAGGGCAGCCGGACCCCCCGAAAGTGAGTGTCAGATGCCTTCACTATTCCAACTTCACAGCAGCAAGAGCAGAAGACAAAATCTACACAGTCCTATAAAGGTACCAACCAACCTAGCATCTTTCACCGAAAATCACAAACAAGAAGGAGAAAAAGCACATCATTTATTGCAGTCCTACTGTGTGTGACACAGAGACGGGCACTTTTAACTCGTTTTCTAAATTCACCCACGAACCCTGTGGAACAGGTAGTGTTATTCCCAAAGCCCAGCTCTGCACCTGCGCCACAAATATCTGCTGACATCAAACACCCACTGCTGGACCTGTTCAATTCACCTGATGGCAGAACAGAGCCACTCAACCCAGTGGCATCCATCAGCCCAGCATGACAGTGTCTGTTTCAGCAGCTACCTGCTTTCTCAGCTCTGTATCCCAGCATCTGCGGGCAGGCACTGAGCTTTCTCTCTCTCTCTCTCTGTCTCTCTCTCTCTCTCTCACTCAATCTGGACATCTCATCTCTGCCTCTCACCCTGGCCCTCCTTCACCTCTACGCCCTCCTTTCTCTCCCCCTTCCCTCCTTCCCTTCCTTGCCGATGTTTATTTTCAGAACCTCAAAATCCTTCCCAAGCCTCTGACATTTACTCTTTAGAATTAGAAAAGTTTCCAGTTCTCTTTCCCAGAGCAAAACTGGTGGATAAGGTTTCCCCAGGGATCTTGCCTGCCCTTCTGGAGGTGAAGTCCTGGAGGCAGAGCTGGCTTATGTCAGCCCAGCACCGATTGTGTTAACCAGCAGTTATTAGGCACCCACCGTGCACCAAGCCCTTCTCGTGAACATTCAATCCATTCAATCCATTTAAGAAGCCTGTGGGGTTGGTATTACCATCTGCACGTGCAGGATGAATGAACCGAGGCTTAGAGCAGTTAAATAACAAGTGTAAGGGGCAGGGAGAGGAGGGAGGAGGAGGAGGAAGAAGAGGGGGAGGAGGAGTAACAGATCACAGGAATGAGCAGGTGGTGAGGGTTTTACACCCACTAATGCATTTATCCTCATAACAATGGCATGAGATACATATTATCATTATCTCCAGTTTATAGGTGAAGAAACTGAGGCGCTAAGAAATTAAGTAACTCGTTCAGAGCCACTGGCCACGCCAAGATTTTGACCAGGGTAGCCTGGCTTCAAAGTTGGGGTCTTAACCACTGCACAGCACAGCCTCCCTGCAGGACTGTTAATGGGCTCAGTCAAGGTCAGCCTCACCTGCAAAGTTGAGTGGCTTCCTTTGGTAGGAGAGGAAGAACCCTGGAATGTTCCTGAGCAGGTAGGGGGCTGGCATGGTCAGGGCTGTGCCTGAGACAGAGCACATGGCAACTGGGTGACGGTAGGTCCGGGGCAGGGCAGGGGGGAGGACTGGGCAGTGTCCGGGTAGGGCTGTGTGGAATGGGGGGGGGGGGGCGGGGACGGGGGCGGGGCTCTGAGATGCCCATTCATCATCTCCCCTTGGCCGTTTGCCTTTGTGCCTGCGAGCATGGGGTGGGACCTTGTTGATGATACACAGCCTGGCTCTGAAAGTGTGCCTGCCTGGGTAGGCGTCCTTTCACAGTGCTCCTTGCCTCCCAAAGGAAGCAGCCAGTGCCAGACGCTGCAAACCCTCCCCGTTGCTGGGCCTGACAGGGACAGGCCTGGCTACAGGGAGGGCGTCCCAGCCAGCTGTGCTCAGGAGGGGATGAAAGCACCTCAGCTGCAGCCCTGCCACAATGTTCCCCTTCCAAAGAGAAGACCAGGGATTCCCTGGGGATCCAGCAGGAGTCGGGGACACAGCCTGTCTCCATTGGGTTGTGTTCTGGACAGTCGGCAGAAAAGCTGGTTGATTCCAGGTAAGATGGATGGAACCATTCCTCACAGGGTAACTGACTTTGTCAGAGAAGGAAATAGGGAAGGAAACAAACCATCCACCACCAGCTTTTCCATTTGAGGGATGGAGGGAAGCAGAGAGTAGAGCCGGGCTCTGGAGAGGGCAGAGGTTATTCTTCTCCATGGCCAGGGTGGAGGGTAGCAGTGCACTGGCATTCTTCCTCATTGTCATCCACTGGGGGACACCAGGGAGGCTCTGATTTGCTAAGACCAATAAGGACCGTCAGACCAATGATATCCCCTTCCTCGGCTCCTAAATGGCCCACTTAGCTGTGCTGCTGGACTCAGCTGTCTTTCTTTTCAGGCTTTGCCTCAACTCTAAACCCATCATCAAAGGAATGAAAAATAAACCACCCCGGCACTCGAGATCTCCATTCCAGGGTCCCAGGGGTCCCGATCAGTCCTCTGGGCTGCAGCCAAATCAAAGCACTTTGTTGATTTTTCCGTTCATTCATGACCATTCATTGAGTATCTGCTATGTCCTGGGCTCCATCTGTTGGTGTTAGGGGTGCAGAAGTGAACGAGACAGGCACGAATGCCCCTGCCTGTGGAGGATACAGATGTCATACGAGTAAAAACTGTCCCCCACTATAAACTTCCCGCCTCTGAGCATTTGCATTTGCTGTGCCTTTGACCAAGGCCTGTTGACTCTGAATCCTGAACTCCCCTAAAATCCACTCCCATGCCCTCTGCCTCAGTTCTGCCCAGTGCACTGGGCCAGCCTCCCTCCCGGTCTTGCGGCCTTCCATCTTTCCTTCTCCAATCCAGCCCCACGCTGGGAGCCAGAGGACCCTTTCAACTGCACAAGTGTGACCATGTGGTCACATGGCCCTTCTGCTCAAAAGCATTCAATAGCCACCCTGCAGGGATTCAGCACGCTTCCCAAAGTCCCCCACATGGCCCCGAGCCTACCCAGGACCCAGCTCCCATCCACCTCTCTGCCTTGGCATCTCCTCTCTCCCCCATCACGGGATATACCCTAACCACACAAACTCCTGGAGGTCCCCAGGGCTCAGCGTCTCTCCCCTGGGCCTCTGCACATGCTGTCTCCTCTGCCTCGTGCACTTTGCCCTTTCCCACTGGTCACTTACTTTTTCAAGGCCGTGCACGGGCATCACCTCCTCTGGGTTAAATCTGCTGCATGTTCTCAGAGCTCTGACACTGCCAGCCAGCAGGCAGCTTTCCTCCATGCGGTGATTTAGGGCCCAGGCTCCTTCCATCTCATGGCTCCACCTTCCTCCAAGGCCTCAAATTGCTCTCCTTCCAGCTTGCAGAGGGGAAAGAGAGAGTGGAGAAGACACACCTGCTCCTTAATCACCTCAGCCAGAAGTGACAATCACATCACTTCTTCCACCCCACTGGTGAGAGCTGATCCTATGGCTCCACCTACATGCAGGGGTTGCTGGGAAAGGTAGTCCCAGGCAGCCCCTTCCCGGCAGTGTCTCTACAAAGCCCTTCACACGCATCGCCACCTTATCATCATCTCTGTATTAGTTTACTAGGGCTGCTGTAACAAGATACAACAAACTGGGTGGCTTAGAACAACAGAAATTTACTCCTCACAGTGCTGGAGGCCAGAACTCTGTATCAAGGTGTCAGCGGGGCCATGCTGCCTCGGAAGGCTCTGGAGAAGGACCTGTTCCTGAGGCCTCCGCAGGCTCAGGCATTCCTTGGCTCATGGTCATCTTCTCCCTGTGCCTCCTGACATCGTCTCCTTCTGTGTCTGTCTCTGTGTCCAAATGTCCCCTCTTTATAAGGACACCAGTCATATTGGACAAGGGCCCATCCTAACGATCTCATTTTAACTTGATTACCTCTGGCAAGATCCAATTTCCAAGTAAGGTTACGTTCTGAGGAATTGGGGGTAGGACTTGCATGTATCTTTTTGGAGAAACACAATTCAACTTACAGCGATCATCAGCTCGCTTCATCTGCAACACCTGGACCATTTTTACCACCATCATCATCTACATCTGGGGGCCTGCAGGAGGGTGGAATAGGTTGTTAAGAGGCTTTGAGGCAGACAGAAGTGGATTCAAGCCCTTCTTTCCAAGGGAACAACGATCAGGAGGAGACCAGCCCACTGAGGGGGTGGGGAGGAGGAGCAGGAAGGTGCTGGGAATGGACCGCTCAAAACGGCATCCCAGCTGGTCTTTAATGCTGCAGATTCTGAAATGTGATGCACAAAAAGAAAACAGACTTAACTGAAATGGAAATGTGTTATGATGGGTAAGAGGGGGAGAAAATGGAAACTGTACTTCCTTTCAAGAAATGTTTTATGTCACGCCTGAAAGGAGATCTCCTAATAAAAGCAGCCCTGATGCTAATTGAGACAATGGAGATGAGAGAGCATGGAGCCCCCGTGGAAAGATGCCAACAGTAACTGTGGTCACAGTAAAGCTTGTCCGCTCTGGACACAGCCCAGAGAAGAGGGTCTGGCACTGACGATGGGGAGCCTGGAAGGAGCTGGAAGCCCCACTGGCACTGACTTGCTGAGTGACCCTGAGGAGGTCACATAAGGACTCCTCCCTCCCCACCCACCTCCATCAGCCACAATGGCTTCCAACCTGCTTCCTGGGTCAGAAGGTCAAAGGCCATGGGCAGGCCAAGTACTGTGCAGGGGAAGAAGAGGCTCTGGGTTTAGCTACACCGCAGGAGCCTGGGAGGCATTCAGATACTCCATCTGCACAGGCGTTAGTTACAGGTTCACCACTTTCCTGCAGGAGCCGGGGCAGAGGGGGACTCCACGGCCCAGTGCTCACCCCTTACCTTGCCACCTGGCAGACAGCTTTCCTTCCTCCTGGGCAGAGGTTCAGGGCCCAGGGATGAGGGCAGGCCCCTCCTGCCTCTCAGGAGTTGACCATCGCTGTGCAGGACAGACGGTGGCAAGTCTGTGGGGTCGTTCAGAGGTGGATTGGGGGAAGGTGAGGACAGGAGACTCACAGCCCCGCAGGAATCACCCCGGGCTATTTCTTCATGTAGGGCAGCCCATCTAACCCTCATAGCAAACCACAATGGCCCCATTTTGCAGATGAGGAAACTGAGGTCGGAGGGATGTGCCCAAGTCACACAGCAGGAGAATGGTAGAGCTGGGGCTTGAACCCAGGCCTCCTGGCTCCAGAGCTGGTGCCTTGCTCAGCCTCACACTGAAGCTCTTTACAAGTGGGCATCTCCCCTCTAGCCCCTGTGCCCCGTCATTCATCTCTATGTCCCTGTTGTGCTGATTCTCATACCCCAGACTAAGGAACCCTTTCATCAGCCTCCTCTAGGAAGCTCATTAAAGATGCAGGTTCCTGGACCCCATCCACAGCTGCTGCATCAGCATCTCTAGTGCTAGGGGTCCTGAATCTGCAGTTTTTTAAAAACTTCCCTGGGGAGATATGTCCAAGGAGTACTTCCCCAAGCCCTAAGTGCCACTCTCTCTGTGTCTTTGGGCCCGGGAGGCAGACACTGTGCTAAATGCTTTACATCTAGTGATTCAGCCAAACCTCACTGCAACCTATGAGGTCTCCACCATTATGTCCCTAGAGAGTTTAACTCAGTGCCTGGCATATAGTTGTCACTCAAAACACACCTGTTGACGAACTCGTTTCATATATGTGAACTCATTTAAGGCCCAACAGAAGTATGAAGTGGATTTAGTTCCCATTTTACAGAAAGGGAGACTGAGGCTCAGAGAGGTTAAGTGATTGGAAGAGACAGGGTCAGGATTCAACAGGGCCAGAGCTGGCTGGTTTGCAGAGCACCGTCCAGGGCAAACTGGGCTCTCCCCCTCCCCGCGCATTGAGTGGCAGCGAGGGCTGTGTCAACGAAGGGAGAATTGATCCTATGGCCCAGTGGCTTTGCTGAGGCCTGAGGCCAGGAGCCACAGGGTGCCAGCCGGGCAAGGAGTCCAGTTGAATCCAGAGAGGCTATTTTCATGTCTCGTGTGTGCTCAGAAGCTGTAACTGTGCTGTCTGCTTCCATAATTGGTTTATCCCCTAGAACTCCCTCAACCCAAGCTAGAAGCACTGGAGGCGGTGCGGCCTGAGTCCCTGCCACAGGGTCTCCCTCCAGGCCTGACCTGGCTATGCCTGACCTCTGGGGAGGGGCGCTGTCCACTGCCCTGTGCTGGACAGCTCACCTGATCAGAAGGTCCCTTCTCCTGAGCTGAACTCTGCCTCCTGGTGGTTCCTTTTGAAGATCCCAGCTCCACATCCAGGGACAACACAGAACAAGCAGAATCACCCACCCGACAGCCTTCACACAGCATCAACCATGGCAACAGCGCTGGCAATAAGAGCTATTTACTGAGTGCTCACCACCTAGCAGGCGCCACACAAAGGGATTCACTCGGATCATCTCACTGAGTCTCATGACAGCCTGTGGGGTGGGGGCAGTTATTGTCCAACTGTGCACGTGGGGAAACTGAGGCTCACTGAGGTAGAAAGGTTTGCTGAAGATCATGCAACATGAGTGCTCGAGAAATAGTACACTCTCCCCCCTTTCCCCTCCCTTGGATCCTGCTGACCCCTTGCTGGTGTCCCTTTCCGAATTCTCCTAAAATCCTAGAATAGCCCTTGGGCTGTCAATTCAACCAAATCTGTAACCTCATGCACCCCTGGATTCTCTTCACGTGAAATAATGAATGTCATTATGATGCAAGCCACTTTGACTCGGGTTTTATTGATTTGGAGTCTGACCAGCATTAGAGACACAAGGTTCATGATAACGCAAAGGACTGACATGACAGTTAAAAGAGATTATCAATGAAGTAGACACAGAGCCGGGAGACAGAGAGACACCAGGGTAATTCTGACCTCTTGCGCCAACGCCCCCTGCTGTCTGCATTCCCTTTCACAGCTCTCCAAGCGCAGTTTGCTCTGGACAACCCCACTCACCCTTTACACGCGATGCTCAGAGAGGTGAGGTCACCTGACTAAGAAGACTCAGCTAGTGAGGAGCAGAGCCTGGGAGTGGACCCACTTTGGTGACAAATAGGGAGCATTTCCCTGCACCATGGTCCGCAACTGGGCCAATATTGCTGGTCCAATTAGATTGGTTCAATCTAATTGTGTGGATTACAGAATGACAATGTCAGTTGAATGCACTCATCAGACAAGCCCCTGCTTCTCCCTTAAATAAGAGGAAGTGAGAGGTGGAAACTGAGGCAAATGCTTCCGGACAATGGTCCCAAGAGTGTGGCAGCTCCTACTTTAAGAGTCAGTAGGGGGCTTCCCTGGTGGCGCAGTGGTTGAGAGTCCGCCTGCCAATGCAGGGGAAGCGGGTTCGTGCCCCAGGTCCAGAAGGATCCCGCATGCCGCGGAGTGGCTGGGCCCGTGGGCCATGGCCGCTGAGCCTGCGCGTCCGGAGCCTGTGCTCCGCAACATGAGAGGCCACAGCAGTGAGAGGCCCACATACTGCAAAAAAAAAAAAAAAAGAGTCAGTAGGAAAATTGGAAGGGGGAGATGATGATGCCCTCATTACCCCAACTATTAATATTACATCATTCATGGTCACTGACCACAGGCCATGGTACAGGTGAGGTGGGCTAAACTTCTACCCAAGCCCCTAGCCGGCTGTAAGCCCACCCCTTCCCTCTATTCGAGAGAGCACGGGAACACAAGGGAACGGGCAAGGGAGCCAGAGCTAATGCTGCTCCCGAGAGCACCCACTCAGGCCTTCCTGGAATGGGTGTGAGCGGCTTCCCAAAAGAGGAAGTGCTTTGGCTCTCTGTGTCCTGAAAGAATTGATCTTTCCCTGTTTATGCTAGGGCTCAAAGGGCCAAGTTTAATCCAGAGAAGCCTTTACACTTGGTTGTTAGACAAGAGTGAGGTCAACAAGGGCTAATGGGATCTATTTCCATCCATGTACATGGTCACTGCAGCCTCCAAGAAAAGGGTGTTAGCAGCCAAGGTCTGTCCAGGACTCGGGCCTCAACACCAGGGGTGTGACCGGGGGCATCGCCGCAGCCAATATTTTACTCTGGATTCTTTCTTTTCCCCACGGACTGCAGTGAATCTGGCTCTGACATAAACGAATCCAGATGTGTGGGAACACAGTTGGTTGAAGACAGCAAAAGAATCGCAGTGGCCTCAGCTCTTTCTAGAAGTGGAGGATGTTTTAGGAGACTGCCTGACTAGGGCTCACACTTCCTTGTTCAAATGTCTCCAAAGGCTTCCTGCAGCCCTGACTGGAGAGACAGCCTGGGCCAATGTTGCTCCAGCCCCACTTTACCCCACTCCCCTCACTTTATCTGCTCCAGCCACATTTGCCTCCTGGTCATGCTAACCTGCCCACCTCAGGGCCTTTGCACGTGCTGTTCTTTTTGCCTAGAATGCTTTTTCTTCCCACTTACCTGAGAAACTCACATTCATCACTTGCTCAAGACAGCCTTCCCTGACCCTTTACTAGAGCTATAACTGTACATAGATGATTTACTTTTTATACTGTCTGCTCCCACTGTAGTCTAAGCTCCAGGAGGGCAGGAACCATATCTGATTCTTCTCTCTGTTGTATCCCCAACTCCTAGCACAGATCCTGTCACAGAGCAAGTAGCCAGGAAATACTGAGTGAGTGAGTGAGTGAGTGAGTGAATAAACAATGAGTTTCAGCAGTGGTTACCATAGCTGTATAAGGCTCTGTCAATGTAAACGTTACCTAATTATCCAAATGTTCAGGGGGGTCTCCCAAGTTTGAGGGATCCCAGAGCTAAGAGATGATCCAGAAGGCACTTTGAGAGATCCAAATTAAGGCAACAAAAGAACCACATATCAGTGTCAAGTTTGAGAAACATGGAATGGAAAGCAGGTTTGGGGGGAGGGAAAGAAGGTGGAGAGGACAGAATGGACCCAGCTCCTTCCTCTCTCACCACCAGCTCCACCCCAACTCCCAGAAACACCCCTCATCTGCATGCCTGAGTGGGACGGGTCTGCCAGTGCCCCCCAGCAGATTCTCCCATCTTCCTTTAATAACTGAACCTCAAATTTCGGCTTTGTCCATGGCTGCTCAGACTACATCTCCCAAGGCTAAGAAAACCTTTGCCTCGGCCCATTACTGCTGCCTTGACTTGGACACAGCCAGCCCACAGAGCAAGGGAAAGGGAAGGAAGGAACATTTATGGCACCACTGATGGGGATGATGGTTCTGAATGGGTGGATGTCCAGCCACCCACCCATCGCACCCGCCGATTAAAGCCTCGGGCAGGTGGGCTCAGGGGCCGAGTCCTCCTCACTGCAGGGCTCGCTCTGGCCCCCACCACCAGGCCTAGTGGAGTCATCAAATAAATCCAACATTAAGAAAAGGCGGGCAGGGGTGGGGGACTCAGCAGACACTTTCCTGAAATTCAATGGTAATAAAAGAGAAAAATGGACCCGCTCGCTCTAGACAACCAGTGCCAGAAAAGTAATTATCCCACTTTCTGGTCCTCTGCGAGGATGCCGGTGGCAGAGGCACCTGCCCAGGTAATTCATCAGCCTCAGATTTATGGACTCCCCGGGAACCCAATGTACAAAGACTCCTCTCCAGCTCACTTGAAACAATGCTATTTAGATTTTGTAAGATTATTGCTCTTCTCTGCCATCCCTGAGTGGGGAGGCAGGCACCATAATGGTGGCACAAGTGAATATCAATTTGCCAGCACCAACCCTGAAGAAAAATCGCTACAAATGAGCTAGTTGTTGCCAACTGCCCAAGCCCTGCACAGGGCCATGGTTTCCCCATGAGTCACTGAGCTGCCGCTGTCACACCAGGCAGACAGAGAGCCCAGCTGCGTGATCATAGGGGAATAAGGTGTTGTATAGAAAGTACCTCAGTTTCCTCATCTGTGAAATGGGAATCACAGCACATGCTGATTCGGGCTCTCATCTTCTTTATTGCTTAAAAAAGTTTTTAAGATGAGCATATATTTCTTTTGTATGGAAAAAACTAAGCACAACAAAACATAGATAAAATGAGGGCGTAGTACACACCCCATTGGTGTGCAGTGATTGCTGAATTCGATGATACTCACGGCGCCCACCGCACAGGGCCGGGCAGGTGCTGAGCGCACAATGCCTGGGGCTGCCAGGCCGCTCTGATGACTGTGGCGGATGCTGGATGCACCTGTCGCAGATCAAGGCTCTTGGCAGGGTGCTGCCTGTGACACTGGACAGGGAGGATGACTTCTCTGATTCATCCATCAAATAAGAAAGACACTGGCTTCCAGCCTAGAGGCAGGGGCATGGACTGCAGACCTTCTCATGCCATTTCCAGTCCCTGAAACACCTGTTCGAGTCAACGAGGGGTTGGTGACCTTTGATGTCAACCCTTCAGGAGAACAAGATATGACCCCCGGGGTCCCTTCACTTTTCCATGGTCCAAAGCCTTCACTCACCTGCTCACTCATTCATTCATTCAGGCGCCCAGAAGCACTTATTTAGCACTTTATAAGCCATACCCTGGTCCTCCGGGAGCTCTAAGCCTGGTGAGGAATACAGGAGCAGGAGAGTCTGGTGCAGTCAGAAGGGCTGGCTGTAGGGATGTGTGGGATCTGGGGGAGCTCCGAGCAGGGTTTGTGTGAATCTGCCTGGGGAGGTCGGGCAAGCTTCACAGAGTGACATTGAACTGAGGGGGTAGTGGGGGAGTTTGTTGGGATGTCATGGTGGGAAGGGCACACCAGACAGAGGGAACAGCATGTGCAGAGGCTCAGAGGCTAGGAAGCATTTGGCCTGTTCAAGGAGGAGCACATGGTCTGGAATGGCTGGAGGATGGGCTGTAATTTTAAGGGGTGGAGCGGTGCCTGGCAGACAGTTATGTCACCTCTCAGAGCCTCAGTTTCCTCATCTGTAAAATAAAGGCAGTAACAGTTCCATCCTCATAGAGTTAAATGAGAAGAAACATAGCACTGTGTGAAGTACACAGTAGGCACTCACTAGTTGGTCTCCATCACTGGTCTGACAGGTATTGAGCTCTCCCCCAGCCCCTCTCAGGTCCTCCCTCTGGCTGCCCTGTCTCTCCATCCCGAGACCCACCCCAGCTTGTGCTCCAGGCCTGATGTCGCCCCAAGGTTCTGAGTAGCTCTAGCCCAGCTCCAGGCTCAGCCACAAGCTCAGTGCCTGGCACGGGGTGGACACTTGTGCATGTGAGTGAGCAGTCCCGTCGGGGCAGCGTCCTCCTCCCGCTGCCCAGAGCTGCCACTGCCCTTTTCTGTGGCCAACCCCGCCCCCTGCCCCCCCACACCACACCCCTCCCCCCGCCCAGGGCACCGTCCCAGCCCGCAGCCCTGCTCACGGTTCCTGGGACCCACATCTGGGATCTGCTGCATCCCAAAGGCCCCTATGAAGGGCACACCCATGAGATCCACTTCCTGTGGCTCCCATCTTTCTAAACTCTCTTTTCTGACAGGACAGCCTTGTCATTTATCTGGGGCCTCGAAGGTTAACTGTATTCTGAGCTGCAATCAGCTGGTGTCTGGGCTTTGGGAAACCTGGGTCTTCTGAAGGCAGGCTAGGGGCACAGAACATGCCAAAGTGAAGCCCTCCTGATTTCCTGATTCTGCACGGTCTTAGAATGAGGTCATTTCCAGGAAAAAGAAACTGAGAGAAAGAATTAACAGCCAGACTGGTAAAAATAAAACATCAACATATGGCCATTCACAATAACATCATAAATAAGAAAATACTTAGGAATAAATTTAACAAATGAAGGGCAAGATTGTGCACTGAACACTATGAAACATGGCTGAGATCAATTAAAGAACATCTAAATAAATGGAGAGATATTTCATGTTCATGGGCTACAAGACTCCATATTGTCAAGTTGGCAATTCTCCCCAAATTGATCTACGTATTAAATGCAATCTTTATAAAAATCTCAGCAAGCTTTTTATAGAAATTGACAAACTGACTCTAAAATTTATATGGAAATTCTAAGGACAGAGAATAGACCAAACTATTTGGAAAAAGAACGAAGTTGGAGGACTGATACTACCTGACCTTGAAACATATTATAAAGCCATAGTAATCAAGATAGTGTGGCATTGGTGCAAGATAGGCATATAGATCAAAGAAAAGAAACTGAGTCCTAAAGTAATTCATTAAATTTATGGTGAATTGTTTTTTAACTAAGGTCCAAAGACAATTCATGTCTTGTTGAATTGTCAAGGCATGTTTGACCATTTGTTCAAACTTGTCAACTAATGATGCTGGGGCAGTTGGCTACCCACGTGAACGTAAACCCTCACCTCATTCCATACACAAAAATTACCCCAAATGGATTAAAGACTTAAATATAAGAGCTAAAACCATAAAACTCCCAGAAGAAAACAAAGGAATACATCTTCGTGACGCTGTGTTAGGCGAAGAATTTTTCGCCCTTTTGGAAGAGACCAAAAAGAGAATCCATAAAAGAAAAAGAAATCAGCAAATTTACTTTATCAAAATTTTTAAAATTTGTTTCAAAGGACACCATTAAGAAAATGAAAAGACAAGCCCACAGACTGGGAGGAAATATTTGTAAATCGCATACTGATTAAGGTATTGTATCCAAAATATATCAAGAACACTTATAATTCAATAATAAGAAGACAAACAACTCAATGTAAAAATAGGCTAAAGACTTGTGTAGATATTTCACCAAAGAAAATATATGGATGGCTAATTAGCTCATAAAAACATGCTTAACATATTCAACTAATGAGATTAGTCATTAGGTATATGCAAACTAAAACCAGCAGTGAGATACCAATTCACACCCACTTGAATGACTACACTTTTTAAAAGGAAAATATCAATTGTTGTTAAAGAAGTAGAGAAATAGAAACTCTCTTATACTGCAGGTAGGAATGTAAAATGGTATAATTACTTTTGGGAAACAGTATGGCAGCTTCTTAAAAAGCTAAACATAAACTTACCATAATACCCAGCAATTCCATTCCCAGGAATCTCCCTAAAAGAAATAAAAAACCTATGTTCCAAAAAGATTCATATGCAGACGTTCATAGCAGCATTATTCATGACAACCAAAATGCAGAACAACCCAAACATCCATCAAATTTGAGTGGATACATAAATGTGAGCATCCATTCAGTGGATACCACTCAGCAAAAAAAGAAAGAACTACTGACACATACTACACATGAATGACCTGAAATATATTATACAAAGAAGCCAGATGCAAAAGACTACATACAGTAAGACTCCCTTTATATGAAGAGTCCACAAAAGGCAAACTTACAGAGACAGAAATCAGACCTTGAATGCCTAGGACATTATGTGTGTTTGGAGGGGCGGGGAAGGTGGGGATTAACTGCAAACAAACACAAGGGAACTTTTGGGGTGATAGAAATGTTTAATAACTGGATTTCGGTGATGGTTACACAACTCGTGTGTGTGTGTGTGTGTGTGTGTGTGTGTGTGTGTGTGTGTGTTCAATATTCTTTGATATTATACATAAACTACACTAAAATGCCTTTCATTAAATAAAAGGCAACATTTTATTTTATTTTATTTTTTTATTTTATTTTTTTTTTTTTGCGGTATGCGGGCCTCTCACTGTTGTGGCCTCTCCCGTCGCGGAGCACAGGCTCCGGACGCGCAGGCCTAGCGGCCATGGCTCACGGGCTTAGGTGCTCCGCGGCATGTGGGATCTTCCCGGACCAGGGCACGAACCCGTGTCTCCTGCATCGGCAGGCGGATTCTCAACCACTGCGCCACCAGGGAAGCCCAAAAGGCAACATTTTAGATACAGGGAATTTTAATTAAATAGGCATAGTTAAGACCAAAAAGATAAAGTAGACATTGCCAGCTTATCTTCAACGCTTGCCTTAACGGGCTGGTAAACACAACTTGAAACACACAGGTGAGTCTTGCTCTGTTTTATAAAACAATAAAGGAATCTCCTCAGTACTTAAATAGGTTAATATAACCTGTTGTATAGATCTACCTGTAAAACCAAACTCCTATAGGTTTTGAGATGGCATTCACCATCTCTGTGAAAAGTTGAATATTACTAATCAAATTCAATCGTATCTTTAGAAGGGGAAAACAGTGACAGTCCTTGCTGAACCAGAATTACTATCAAAATTCAAAAAGCTGATCATCGTTTAGCCACAAGCCAATCTTATTTAAATCAGGACTGCCCAACAGAAATATTCTATCAGCCATTCATCATCTGAATTCTGGTATATGAGATCAGTTTAGATACGGTATGCATAGAAAGGTCATAGACATTTCTGTGTTGTAATAAATAGGGCAGTAGCCACGTATTACTCATTAGTAGCTTTTATGAGAGAAGTTACTAAGTCTACGCTTTCTGCCTTCTAAATGCCAGTGAAGATTACTTTTGTTCCAGGGATGTACTACTTAGGATTCTCCAAATACTCCCCAGTGATGCCTTTGTTCTTGTTGACATCTGCATAAGAGAATCCAGGGTCCTGAACTGTCTTTCGCCCATATAGAGCATGGAGGTTTGGTCCAGTCTCGTGCTTGCCTCCTTTTTCCACGGTAGGGCACTGGACACACTGCTGAAAAATTGTCTTGCCCTTCTCTACATCACCCACTTTGAAACTGTTCCTTTGTCATATGTGATACAAAAGTTCCAATACAGGTTGGATGTCCACTTTCTCCACAACTCTTGAAGTTTACTAAAAATCACTGAATCATACTCTTAAAATGGGTGAATTTTATTATAACTTATATGTCAATAAAACTATTTAAAAGAAACAACTACATGGGAATGCCCCACAGAGCTGGCTAAATGAGGAAGACAATAGGTGATGAACACAGTTCTCTGCCAGCTCCCATTTCCTTCTGAGCAAAGAAGAGGGAACTGGAGAGTGGTCTTAGTGTTTTGGACCAGTCTTAACAGGAACAACTCCCACAACTCTTAGAATAAAGGCCCAACTCCACCCTGGCCAGGCCCTGCCCTCTCCAGCATCAGTTCCCAACACTCTTCCTTGCCTTATGTCCTCCCCAAATACACTGGCCTTCTTTGAGGACTTCATATTGATGTAGTCCTTCCCACCTCAGGGCCTCTGCATGTGCTGTCACCCCTACCAGAAACACATTTCACTTTCTGCCTAGGTACCTCCTACTCAATCTTCAGACCTTAGCTCCATTGTCTCTTCCTTGGGGAATCCTTCCTTGATTTCCTGAGCTTGGTCAAATTCCTCTATGAATTGGCATCATAGACCCTTTCTCCCTATATAATTTACCACAGTAGCAACTTTTTGTTTTTGTGATACCATGACTCATGTTAGACTAATTACCATGAAGATAGGAAACAGGTCTAATTTGTTCACCATTGTATCCCAGGGCCCAGCACAGTGCCTGCCACATAGTAGATGCTCAGTTAATTGTTAATGACTTGCTGAAAGTTAAAATTCTAAACTTCTTAAGGTCAGGGGATTGTAGTATTCAAAACTTCTATCATTTTGAGATATAACAACTCAATACATTATGCAATTATTATGTTCCTGAAACATTTCATGTGCCAGAGAACAAAAAAATCTACAAAAAACTAGTAAAACCTGACCTTGAAGTTTACGGTTTCATCATTTATGGAGCTTTTTCTCTTCTCTAACCAGGCTGAACAAGGAAACAGGAGAGAATGTACAAATTACCAATATCAGAAATGAAAAAATGGTCATCTGTACTGATCCCATGGACATCAAAAAGTTACTAAGGGAATAATAAGGGAACACTTTATGCACACAAATTTGATAACTTAGCTGAAATGGACCAGCTCCTTGAAAGACACAAACTACCAACACTCACAGAAAGACAAATAGATAACCTGCATAGCCCTTCAGCTATTAAAGAAATCGAATCAATAATTCTCTTAAAGTCTTCCAAAAAAGCAAACAACAGGCCCAGATGGTTTTGCTGGTGAATTCTACCAAACATTTAAGGAAGAAATATTACCAATTCTCTACAATCTTTTCCAAAATATAGAAACAGAGGGAACACATCTTAATTCAATTCAACACATCTTAAGTCAATAGTATCCCAATACCTAAAAAAAAAGACATTATAACAAAAGAAAAGTACAGATCAATATCTCTTATGAGCAGACACAAAAATTATCAAGAAAATATTAGCGAATCAAATCTGACAATGTATAACAAGGATGAATATGTCAACCAAGTGGATTTTATTCCAGGTTTATGGGCTAGAAGACTCTGTATTGTCAAGAACTGTTAACAGTTGAAAATGCAAGGATAGTTCAACATTTGAAAATCAGTCAGTGTAATCCACCATAGCAAAAGGCTAAAGAGGAAAAATCATACAATCATATCAACTGATGCAGTAAAAGCATTTAACAAAATCTAATGTCTATTCATCATCATTCAAAAAAAACAAAACAAAAACCTCTCAGCAAACTAGGAATAGAGGAAAACTTCTTCAACACAATAAAGAACATCTACAAAAAACCTACAGCTAACATCATATCAATACTTAATGATGAGATTAAGATCAAGAATAAAGTAAGGATGTCTTCTTTCTTATCACTCTTATTCAACATCATACTGGAAATCCTAGCTAGTGCAATGAGACATGAAAAAGAAATTAAAAGCATATATATCATAAAGGAAGAAATAAAACTGTCTTCATTCATAGTTGGCATGGTTATTTACAGAAAATCACTAAAATTCTTCAAAGAAAAAACCTAAAATAAGTATAGCAAGGCCACAGGATACAAGGTTAATATACAAAAGTCTATTGCTGTTTTACATACCAGCAATGAACAAATGGAATTTGAACTTTTTAAATACCACTTACAATAGCACCAAAAAAAAACAAAAAACTTAGGTATATATATAACAAAATATGTTCAGGATCTATATACTAAAAAACACTGATAAAAGAAATTTTTGAAGGTCTAAGTAGAAGAGACAGTCCATATTCATGAACTGAGACTCAATATTGTTAAGACATCAATTCTTCCCAACGTGACATATAGACTCAATGCAATACCAGTCAAAATCCCAGTACATTATTTTATAGATATTGACAAGCTGATTTATGTGGAAACATAATACTGAAAAAGAACAAAGTTGGAAGACTCACATTATCCAATTTCAAGATTAACTATAAAGCTACAGTTTTCAAGACAATGAAAGTTAGACCCTAAGATCAGTGGAACAGAATAGAGAGCCCCAAAATAGACCCACATAAAAATAGTCAACTGATTTTTTACAAAAGGGCATGGCAAGTCAATGGAGAAATAATAGTGTTTGCAACACATGGTGCTGGAATAATTGTATACCTATTTGCAGAAACAAATGAACCCAGGTACAGACCTTACATCTTTCACAAAAAAACACAAAATTGATCATAGACCTAAAGGTAAAATGTAAACTATGAAATTTCTAGGAGAAAATCTAGGTGACTTTGGCAGCTATTCCCCCTGCCATCCTCAGCTACCCTTCTGTGTATAGTTATGCCCCTTCTGGCTGCCCCACCAGCCTGAGAGATGTTGAAGATAAACACAGCCAGATATTAGCAACAGCAGTGAAAATAGAATTTATTCAATAACTACTGACACTAAGGGAAAGAGCTGAGCTCTACCCCAATCTGTGCAGAGGTGATTGGGTGTTTTAAAGGAGAATGATGAGGAAAAGAGGCAATGGCAGGGTCTTGAGCAGAGTCGGGAAAGTGAAAAATCACAATGAGTGGGAAGGAAGGTTGGTCCACGTAAAACCCATCTGGGTTTGCTAAGTAGCACTCATTGAGTTAGGCTCCTGCCCTCCCATGAAGGTTGGGAGATGGCAGCCGTATCTTCAGGTGTTGGCTGGAACAAGCAAAACTTCTTTTGGCATCCTTGAGCTTTGTCAGGCAGGCTCTTTAAGAGGGGCTTAGGACATCCTAGGGATGTGGCCTTGAGCTGTTAGAAAGTGTTAATGTTTTGTTCAATTCTTTAGAGCTAAGGTTAGGCTTAGTCAAAAGGAGGGTTCAGAGGAACTAGGCTAGAGTCCAATCAAGGAAAGAATTTTTGTCAGAAACCAGGGGCATTTATTCATTCTGGGCTGTCAGTTCAATCTGCTTATGGTACTTAGGGTTTTGTTAAATTTCCTGTGGCATCAGCTGCCCAAGTAAGTTCTTCTTAAAAGCCTTCTCTGTAAGAGAATTGACAGTGTCAGTTTCCCTTGGAACATGGATCTTATTCATCTCTGTCCCCACACAGTGCCAAGCACAGCACCCAGCTCTTAGTAAGAACATGGGAAAATACTGGTTGAATTGGACAGAACTTGAAACAGAAATTGAGAGGGTTTTTAAGGGTTGCATTGGAGCATAAAAGAAATGGGTTTATAAATCAAAATCATTTTCTGTAGCTCTCTGGAGAGTGTAGCATTTCAAGGAAGGCTTTGGAAATCTTTTTTGTAAAGTGTGGAATTGCTTTCTATTGAAAATAGTTCTTGCTTGTAAGGGTGTTTCACACACACGCATGAGCTTGTGTGCACAAATTATAGAGATAATATATGATTTTTAGTAGAAAGAGAGAGAGAAGAAGGAGGAAGGTAGGAAGAAAGAAGGGAAGAAGGGAGGCAGGAGGCCAGGAAGGTAGGGAGGGAGGAATGAATAGACAGCTGGATGTATAAGCCTAAAGTTCAGGCAGAGGTCCAGGTTGAGATGTACATTTGGAAGCCATCAGCATATGAATGGCATGTAAAGGCCACAAGTCTGGTGAAGTCCCCAAGGGCATGAGGGAGGATAAGGAGAAGAGAACCAACAGCAGAACTCTAGAATAACTCAAGGGTTACAGGTTGAGAAGCCAAGAAAGAACAAGCAAAGGAGATGGAGGAGGAGTAACCAGGGAAGCAGAGAAAACCGAGAGAGTGTGGGATCCCAGAGTGGAGAGGAGGGAAGGTTTGAGAGCCATGAGCAACTATTCCAAATACTGATAGGTCAAATGTCATTGAAAGTTGACCATTGGGTTTATCGGTGCATAGGTACTTGATGACCTAGACAAGAGCAGTTATGGTGGAGTGTGAGGGGATGAAATCCAATTAGAGTGCAGTGAAAAGAAACTGGGAGGAGGGGAATTAAAGATAGTAATAATTGTGACTTTTGTTTTATTGTAAAGGGAAACAAAAGTAGCAGAAGAGGTTGGATATTGACTTGTTTCTATTTGGGGGGGATTAGAGAATTAATGGTGTGTTCGTACACTAATTGGAATGATCCAGAAGACATGGGAACATTACTGATGTAGGCAAAAAGGGAAGGGATCTCAGGCACAAATGGCTTGGATAAGGGACATAGAGTTCATGTAATGAGAGGGCCTCAATGCATGAGGAATTTTCCTGAGAGTCTCCGACACAGGCACATGTTCTTCCAGATACTCACTTATTTGTATACAAACCAAGATTATTAGAATCTTTACAATGTTATTTGTATTTTTCATCAGTCTACTTTCTTTATTCAAAAACACATCATGGACATTCTCCCAAGTCAGAACATAGAGGCCAAATTCAATCATTTTAATGGTTGTCCGTACTCAATGGTATGGATGTGGCATAATTTAAGTAACCAATTTCCTACTGATAGACATTTAGATTTCTCCAATTTTGCTGTTACAAATAACTATGTAGTGAAGATCCCTACATAGCTTTGTACTCTAGCGTATTTCAGAATGATCAACTCCTAGAAGATAAATTGCTGAGACAAAGGACATGTGCATTTTGAATTTTGATAGACGCCGCCCAACTGTCTTCTGCTAAGGTTACCCCAGGGAATATCCATCCCACCAGCAGGATGTGAGAGGGAGTGTAACACCAGGGGATTGGTTTGAGTTTGGACTTTCCATAGCAGACTTTCTTAAGGTAGTTCAGCCCGAAAGTATGTCTGTGTCAGAACCATAAGTGATAAACAATTGCCCTCTCATCTTCAGCCTGCAGGAATGTGCTGACCCCATCTGGTCTGGGGAGCTGGAGAGGCAGAGAATTGGGACGGTGAGAGAGGAGACAGCAGACAACGCAGGGCAGGAGGGCAGATCTGGGGAGCTGCAGGGAGCCGGGCTCTAGCCTGGTTCCTCATACCACTCCTGTGGGGTCCCGGGCAAGTGGCTCAGCCTCTCACTGCCTGATCACAGCAAACATGCTTGTGTGGATGCAGGGAGGTAGCAAACGTGAAAATGAGATTGTAAATGTTGGGGCAGAGACTGCAGGCTGCCCACCAATAGTCACCCTCCTCTTCTTTCCTCCTGACACGACCCCTATTTTGTCCGGGACAACAATTACCCCTACTTAAAAACATTACATTTCCCCTTCTGTAGGTAGTCATGTGACACAGCTCCCACCAATGAGACGGGGCAGAGGTGGCTGCAAGGCATTCTGGGAAATTCTCTGGAAGGGCAGGGACCTCTGGCTTCTCCCAGAGGACCGCCGCCAGCTGCCCAGCCTGAAAGGAGGCCCAGGTGGAGCAGCCACACTGTGACCTCAAGGCCGTCCGCACACCCTGAGGACACTGAGGGGAGATAGAGGAGGAGGCTGGCCAGATGGTATCTTGGGGCTGCTGGGCTTTCACCACCTCTCACCCCAGTGATTCACTGAGTGAATCCCACCTCACTGAGTGAGGAAAATAACCCCTGACTTGTCTAGAGCTCCACTGGTCAGGTTCCAGTTACTCTCAGGAAGGCCATTCCCAACTGTACAAGTGGCAGTGTGCAGGGTGACAGGGTACCAGACTGGACTCCAGGCACGCTGGCCCACCCCCTCTTCGCCACTGACCAGCTGTGTGAGGGAGCCCAGAGGGCTGGGCCCCTCTGAGCCCCATTATTTCATCTATAACTAGGGCCACAGTGACAGGGACTGCAGCCTTGCAGGGATCAAGGAGGGTAAGTGACACAAACTCTTTAAAGACTTCTGTCCTGAGACACAGAGGGCTGGCCCTGATCTCTGACTGGTGGGCAGCTGACCTTGGACAACCCCCAACTGCTTTCTGGCCCTCATTTGTTTCATGTTTAACTGGGATAGTGGATACACCTTGCAAAGTGTGATACTGTTTAAGGGAGAGAGGTTGTCCGTGTGTAAGTATGTGGATGGTTGATAGTCTCCATCAGAGGCCACAGGAAGGGCAGCTCAGGGCTCATGCGACCAGCAAGGCCAGTGGGGTGGTGGAAAAGCATCAGACTGGGAGCCAGGAGCCCTTCTACCCAGATCGCTCTGCCTGCCTTGGAATGCCCCTGCTCTCCTGGGCCTCAGTTTGCCTCCTATAAAATGCAGGGTTTTGGCTAGATGACCGTGAAGAGTTTCACCATGTTTTATACTCTTGGAGTTAATGTTTCTGCTTTCACAGACCTGCAGGGAGGCAGGGTCAGGTGGCAGAGGTTGGGGTCAGCTACCGATCAGGAGTGTGAAACATGAAGAGCCCCAGGATCCTCTGAGAGAGTCTCCAGCAGGGCGCAGCTGGGTGTATCCACTGAGACACCTGCCCATGCTGGCGGGTTGGGGGCAGGGAGGTGATGAGGGCCCCGTTTTTCCACTCACCCAAGGCAGGATAGACTCTAGCCCATGTAGGCTGCCCTGCCTGGCTTGAGTGAGAGCCAGGTTTGCCTTGCACAGCGTTCACTGTAATTCAGCAGCACCTCTGAGCAGATGAACACCGGCTGGAACGACCTCTGTCTGGGAAGACCTGAGTCTTCTGCTAACGAACCATGCGACCCTGAGAGAGTCACTTAACCTTTCTGGGTCTGTTGCCTCATCTCTAAACATAAGGATGTCAGGCCAGGTGCTTTTGAAGATCCTTCCAACACTAAAATATAGGATTCTGGATTTAGGATAATAGTACTCACACTCTAATCAGACATTGGGAAGATGAAGTAAGATCAGCCATGCTTCATGGCTTTTCTCCCCCTATTCCTCTTGATTTTATACATTAGCTATCCTTGCCCTCTACCCTAACCCAGTGGACGATACCTGTAGGCTGTTGCCATCCAGTACCCTGTCACCCTTTTACTAGTAAAGCTGTAATTTCCCCCAGAATTTCCCCCTCCCCTACTCTCAGCCCATCCCAGGCTTAGGCTGGATCAACCCCACCTCCAGACTGCAGGATCTTTCTTGATTGGATTAAGCCAATCACCACATTCCTTCCCACTGACCCAGATCGGTTCAGGGATAGGTGTGCGACCCTTGGAACCAATGGGAATGGGCCCAGGACTTTTGATTCGTTGTTGAGGAAGCTCTCTCTTCTCTGCTGGACTCCAGTCTGGATGGAAAACCATCTGGCCTCCAAGAAGGGGGATGGGGGGGGAGATGCTAAAAGATGGAGAACGTCCTGGTGGCATCATTTGAGCCCCTGCAACAAGGTGGAACTGAAGGTTCATCCCTGAGCTTGTCAGTGGCATAAAAACAATAAATCCCTTCTGAGCTCAAGCCAGGTTTACGCACTGAGGTTCCTGTCACAGGAGATGAAAGAGCCTCATGGCTGCCTCCCCTCCAGCATCTAAGTCTCCAAGCTGAGACCAGCACAAAACTTTGCCGTGTCAGCCTCTCCCCCAGGGGTGTGAGTCAGGTTCATCTCCCGCTTCCCCTTCTCCCCGTTCTCTTCCCTCCCAAGGAGGAAGCTGCAGAAACCACCCCGTAATGGCATCTCCAAGGGCGAGGGCACATTATCCCCAGACTCTAATGTACCGAGCAGCCTTGTCTCCGCCAGACCTGCATCACGCAGCGACCGTGAGGGCTGCTGACTCACCCTGTGGGTTCCTGGTGCTGACTTGCCTTCTGGCAGGAGGCGGGTTTGAGCTGGGAAGCCACGGGTCCTAGTTAAGGTGGGGGTTGGACGGGAGCATTCACACAGAACTCTTTAGAGTCAAGGCTCTGGGAGGGCTCTTAGAAGCGCCTTGTTCTGCAGATGTGCAGAAAGGTCACGTGACTTGCCCCGGGTCACACAGTGATCTGGAGACTGAGTTGGGCCCAGAACCCAGATGTCGCTGTTCTGAATCCAGTCGCTCCTTTCCCTCTGCCATGGCTCCTTCCCAGGATGAGATCTGTTTCCTCCCCGCTCCTAAGCAGCCCCTGCCATAGAATCCTTGCTATCTCCCAGAGCCTACACTACACGGAACACCCCCAGTTATCCCATCAGCGGGCCCTGCATCAGTGGGTGCAGAGGGGATACGGATGAGTACCGCGGGGTCTGCTGCACTCATTCCCAGGGCCTGAGCTGAGCTCTGGGCTCAGGCACTGCCCCTCTTCTCAGATCTTACGGACCTTCTTCACCCCGAGTCAGGATCTCCCCTCACCACCGGCTCCGGGCCCCACAGCGGGTGGAACTCCACCTGCCTGCAGGACACACCCTTGCTCTGTTTCGTTGCTGGAAGGCCTGGGTTGACCCTGCTGGCCATCTCTCACCTGCCCCAGTTTCTCTAAATGCTGTCCGGCCTCCTATCAGCCATGGCTGGGGCTGCCTCCAAAGCGCTGCCGTCTGTTTGAGCAGGAAAGTCTATTGCCCACATCCCTGAGTCTCCATGTCTGGTCGGCCTCCATGTAGACCCACATTCTCACTGTCCAGTGGTGCCCAGAGCCTCTGCAGACCATCAGCGGTGGGGCGGGGAGGCCTGGAGGCCAGGGCTCCCCATCACCACTCACCCAGCTCAGCAAGTCATCTGGCACCCAATTCAAGTCAACAGCCACTGATCTGAGCAGCTACTGTGTGTGTAGGCAGCGGGCTCAGAGCTTCCCACAGCCCCTCCTGTGGCCCTCACAAGTGCCCTGTGGAGGAGGGTTCATCAGCTCCACCTTCCAAGTGGGGAAACTGAGGACCTGCCCCAAGGCCACCTGCCTAAACCTAAGACACCCTGAAGGGGGTGCACACACATTCCCTCCCTCCTACCGCCCCTGCAGGGACGTGATTTTCTGTCACCTGCAGGTACAACCCACTCTGCAGTCTCCCTTCTTAAATCCTTGGCCGTTGTTTACCTGGAATCATCCCATGGATCTCGCCGGGTAAATGTCAGAGACTGTCTCCCGGAACCAGAGGCCAGGACCCAGTGGCCAGCAGACCCCAGAGCCCTGCTCCGGCGAGGGCTTTCTTCAACCCCAGTCACCAGGGTGCTGCGTCTGTCCCACTTTGGACTCGGCGACAGTCACGGGAGGGCTTGTTATCAGAACTGATTTGTGAGGGTTGAAAGGCTTCGGATGAAGATCTCTGCGGTGGAACCGCTGGACTCAGGCGAAAATGCAAGGCCATCATCAGCTGTTTGGGTGAAACGTGACGACTGTCATGAAATTGTAATTAAACTCTTACTGGCGTGAATAATTGAGCATGACGGTCAGGCGCAGTGACTTCCTCAGGCCTGCTCTGGAAGGAGAGCCAGGGGCAACCTTGCCGTCAGGTGCAGGGCTCTGGGGGAATCCGCAGATGCCCCAGGTGCTGAGGGGGCAGCGAGCGACAGGACTTCACCCTCACGGGCCCCAGGAGCTGGCCCCATTATCTCTCACCTCAGGGGAGTCATTTTTCCCTGTTTCCTGCTCTGCTTGGCCCAGCAGGAAGCGGCAGGTGAGAGGAGCAGATGGGAGGGAGAGACGGAAAAGCAAGAGGGGTTGAGGGTTGCAGTCTGGATTGCAGCCGAACCTCAGGTATAAATCGCGATTCTCCAGCTTGCTAGCTGTGCTATCTTTAGCAACTCACTGTACCTCTTTGAGCCTCAATTTCCTTATCTGAAAAATAAGGACCATAACTCCCATCATTTTAGAAATACTGATTATTTTCTCCTGACCCATCCCTCCCTGCTCAGCCCGCGGCCCCGAAGTTCCTCTCCCGCTCCCACACCACCAGCAACCCTCAGCTGATTAACAGTATTGAGGTGGACACCTGGTCCACACTGGCCAAGTTAGCAGACCTCCCCTCTCGGGAATCTCAGTTTGGAACGTGGAGACAGAGTCATTAAACTGTGGCAGCCAGCTGGAAGAGGGGTAGCTCAGGGCAGGTAGGGGCCACCATTTTGGTGTGGCCACAGTGGGTCAGAGTGGGCAGAGGAGGCCCCATCCCCTGGCCGTACCACGTACACACACATACTCATGCATGAGTACAAGTGAAAACTGGGGAAATCTGAGTAAGGTGGGTGGGTTTTATCAATGTCAATCTCCTGATTGTGATACAGTCCTGCGGTTTTACAGGATGTTACCATTGGGGGAAACTGGACAAAGGGTACACAAGATCTCTCTCATTCTTTTCTTTTTTTAAAAAATTCAGCTAAATGTCAATTCCCCCACAGGATGATGAATGTTTGCCCAGCTGGGGGCTGTGGTAGGATCCATCTGGCCAGTGTCACCTGGTTGTGTGGGCAGGGCTCCCATTAGATCCAGTGAGGAAGGAGCTTACCTGGGCTGCCTTCTGTTGCCAGGTTGGGGCTCATAGAGAAACTGGGCCTGGGTCTCCTGCATCTGTGGGTGGGTGGGATCTAAGACATCCTGCCACCATCTTGTTCCTCCAGTCCTGGGGCTCTTAACCCGTCTGCCTTCCTCTGTCCACTTTACAGAGTGCTCCTTTGGTTCTCTTGTCATTTCCAGCAACGATAGTTATGCTTAGTGGGGAGGAACAGGGAAAGACCTCTGTATTATAACTTCATAGGGCTCTTCAATTACCTCCCCCCACAAAAAGGTTAATTTTTAAAATAAATTATATGCCAGAAATAAATAAATAAATAAATAAGACTAATACCGCCAATCTCATTGCATCACTGTGAAAATTAAGTAAATTAACATATGCAAAGCACTTAGACCGTGCCTGGCATGCAGGGGTGCAAGACAGATATTCATTCTTCTCCAACAGTTTAGGAATGTTCCTAAAGTTTTTTTGGAAGTTCAGAATATAATTTTCCCTAAAACTCTGTTATAGACTGGGGTTGGACCAAAAGTCCTAATGGCTTCTACTACTACTAACCATGATAACAAGGCTTCTTTGGGGAAATGTAGTCCAAACGCCAGACACCAACAACACATCTTCCCTTCCCTGAGCCATGCCCAAGAAATGGGGAAAAAAATTGTATGGGTACCCTAAGCAGAGAGAGCAAAGCAGAGTGAGGCCAGGCTCTGTAGACATAAGAAGTCAGAGTCAGGGTCGACGGAGACCAGGAGCATGTATGAGCCTCCGATTCACGGCCCTTTAGAACACCAGTGATACCGCCCACGGTTGGTTGGCGGCTTACTGTGCGCCAGGCTGTGTGTGCAGACCACCTCATTAATTCTCACCACCACTCTCCAAGGAAGGGACTGTGTTAACCTGTTTTACAGCTGAGGGAACTGACACTGAGAAGTTAAGGAACAGAACTTCCCAAGGTCACAGCTTGGATCTAAACCCCAGACCTGTGGCGACTCCACCCCTGGCCCCTGACCACTGCCCTCACTGCCTCTCTACTCCTGGGTGTCCATTTGTGCGGCTTTTAGAGCTCATGTCTTCAACCCCCCTGTGAGGGAAGCGCTGTTTAAATCACTGTCCCCCATCTACAGATTTGGAAACTGAGGTCCAGAGAGGGAAGGCAACTTGCCCAAAGTCACACAGCAGGGAGTTGGGGGACTAACTCCTCCTCTAGGGCTGCCTTGCCTGCTCCCCACCGCCCTCCCCACAACAAACTTCAGAGGACAGCACAGACCGAGGCCCCCTTCTCCCTGGGGCGGGGGTGTCGTGGGCTCACGGAAAAGCCTCCATTCGCGGTCTCTCCTGTCCTGGTAGCCAAACCCCTCTTTCTAGGTCTGCACCACATACCCCCTTATGTTTCCCCCCCAACCCCGAGCCCCCGGGCTGTCACTTCCCTGATGTACCCGCTTTACTTATTACCTTCAAGGAAGACGTCATCCAGGAGGCAAACACAGAACACCTGCTTCTGATGATTGAAGGCATCCTGCCTCCCTCGGACGCAAAGGGAGCCCCTGCAGCCCCTGCAGTAACACACCATTAACCTCTGCCAGGGCTGGACAGCCCCCGACGCCCCGACACGGAGCACCCCCGTCCCCGTCCCCGCAGGCGCTGGGCCAGTGTGGGGAGGGAGGAGGGGGTGGGGCTTGGCTTTCTACAGAGCCCAGGGGTCAAGCTAGGGCTCTGGGCTGCATAGCCAAGAATGGGGTGGGTGGGGTCCAGAGGAATCAGCACACAGCCAGTAACAGCTCCAGGCTGTGGGAGGGATGTACATAGTGGGCGCCTTTACCTTCTGAGACCCAGTCACACCCAGCCTGGCCAGACCCATCAGGGACCACTCCTGGATGTTCAGGTATCTCCAAGGACCCTGCTCCTAACCAGCCACTGTTCCCCGCTCACCCATCTGCCTTGGCTGTGGGATTTAGCTTTCCTAGGCCTGGCTCTCAGCTTCCCCATGGGCTCTGCTGCGGCACATTCCTCCTGCCCCAGTTCCATTGCCCTGTCCTGGATGGCAACTGTCCTCTGACCTGGTCCATTGGGAAGCACCCCAAGACCAGCCTCGGGACAGAGCCCAGCTAGACTTTTCCCTGTCCCCTCTCCCCTGACACCCTGGAAAGAAGAGTGCAGTGAGGGGACAGCCTGGCCTCCCCTGCAGGCTCCCTCTAGGTAGTGCCTGGGGTGGACACACTGGGAGGAGTGTGCGGACTCGGGGATCACACACGTGGCTCCTCCTTGTCTGTTTTCTCCACAGCGCAGGGCCGAGCCCGTCTTGTTTACCACTGTGTCTCGGTGCCCAGCACACAGTAGACCCTCAGTAAACATCAATGCACAAACAAGGTGACCTCTAACCACCCTGCTACTTAGTGTGTGCTCCGTGGACCAGCAACAGCAACATCCCCTGGGAGCATGTTAGAAGTGCAGCATCTCTGGGCCCATCCAGCCTCCAGCATCGGAACTGCACCTGCAGGACCCCAAGACCAACGGCCGAGGCACATCATGGGAGCCCCAGCTGAGCCCTCTCTCCACCCGTGGGGAAGGGCCGGGCTGAGGCGGGAGGTGTGAAGATCCAAGTGGCCTGGTGGCAGCAGGAGGACAGTTGTCACTAGCGGGGGCGGGGTTGGCCTTGGTCAAGGAAGGATGGAGTTTGCTGGTTTGGAGCCTGAGTGCTCCGTGGACAGGATGTTCTTTTTTTTTATTTTTATTTTTTTTATTTTTAATTTTTGGCTGTGTTGGGTCTTCGTTTCTGTGCCAGGGCTTTCTCCAGTTGTGGCAAGCAGGGGCCACTCTTCATCGTAGTGCGTGGGCCTCTCACTATCGCGGCCTCTCTTGCTGTGGAGCACAGGCTCCAGACGCGCAGGCTCAGTAGTTGTGGCTCACGGGCCCAGCTGCTCCGCGGCATGTGGGATCTTCCCAGACCGGGGCACGAACCCGTGTCCCCTGCATCAGCAGGCAGACTCTCAACCACTGCACCACAGGGGAAGTCCCAGGATGTTCTTATGATTGTAGCAGACGCTGCGGTGCCCAGCCCGTGTCCCCTGGGCACTCGCCCTCACACACCAAGGAAGGCGGCCCCCTGAGGACACCCGCAACTCTGTGCCTCCTGTTTCCTCCACTAGACCACGTCCAGTGACATTCGCTCACAAAACAGAGTGTCCACTACACACCGGGAGCTGTCCCAGGCTTGGGGACACAGCTCTGAGCGGGCCAGAAAAAGGCCTGTCCTCGTGGAGCTGACATTCGGTGGAGAGATGGACGTGAACAGACACAGCCACGTCCAGGGGCAGGTGGTGACACTCGCTAAAGGAACACAAAGCAGGGTGAGGGGACAGAGGTGACAGCGTGCGGGTCAGAGGCCGATGTGGCCTCACTGTGCAGAGCGATGTTGGGACCAGGGCTTGTCCTGCCTGAATCCCCGGCCCCGCACAGAGCCGGACACGGGCTGCCCTCGGCCAACGCCTGCTGACTGAGCGTCCAGAGGGACAGAGCCCCCTCCCCGGGCCCTTGTGTGGGGAACGGGCGGGCAAGAGGGGCGGGTGGGGCTCATCTTTGTCCTCCCGCCCCGATGAGATGTCTCCACACAACTGCGTTCCTGGAGAACTGGGGCCCCTGTACCCCGTTTTCCCAGGATCTCTGGGCTCATTTCAGCAGATGGGGCCCAGGAGGGAGGAGGCAGATGGGGGGGGGAGAGAGCAGGAGCCCTCCCCACCTTCCTTTCCCAGGCAAAGCCATCATCCCCCAGAGGGGAGGAGAGTGGCTCAGAGACCCCCCTCCCAGTGGGGGCAGATCAGGAAATGAGCAGAGAAACAGATCACACAGCAGAGATACTGATCCAGGATGTACATTCACCTCTTGAATGCAAATGCAAACATTTGTGACAATTTGTGAGTTCAGCGGCAAGTGGTACACAGGCTCTCCTCTCACCCTCTCCATCTTGATACCCGACAGCCCTTTATTCCCTTGTATAGCGTGTTTCAAGTGCATTGTTTTTCTCCGTTTGACAACGTGTAATTCGTTTAAGGTTCTCATGGTTATTGCATGCCTCCAAAGCACACTTTTCACGGGAAGATCAGTTCCAAGAAAACACTTAAAGCCTGTGGAAGTTAGATCCATTCACAAGTGCTAAGTGGGCAGTCGCTAACGAAGGGGGCCTTTGACTAAGACCAAGAAGTGATAGCTCTGCTGGGAGCCCTGGAACAAGGTTCTGTGAGCCTTTTCTTTTTCCTCTGCCTGAAATTAAAGTTCATTCTGGAGACCAGAGAAGATGATCAGAAGAGCAGACAGCCAGTCAGGTGTGGTAGACAGAGGAGGTGCTCCCAGATCACTCCTTGGAAAGGGTCTCTGCTCTGCAAAGACTGTAAATGTGTCGGCGATTTTGTGGATCCAGGGACCCCTTGTAGTGTAATCAGTCACCCTCACGTGCACGTGGGGGCACGAGGAGCCAGGAAACCTGATATCACCTCAATGCTGGGGTTCACTGGGAAAAGGGAGGCCAGGTGGGGGGTTGTGAATCAGCAGAGGTCATTTCTGGAAGAAGAGGGAGGGCCAGGGGGAGAGCAAGAAGGAGGGACAGACCACTTACTGTCAGGGGTAAATGATAGGGTTCCTTCCAAAGACTCAAGAGTGCTGAAAAGGTAACAGCCAAAGCCTCGTCTGATGACAGATCTCCTCAATAAAAATCAAACATAAGACGCAAGAGGGAGGAGATATGGGGATACATGTATATGTATAGCGGATTCACTTCATTATAAAGCAGAAACTAACACACCATTGTAAAGCAATTATACTCCAATAAAGATGTTTAAAAAAATAAAATAAAACAATAAAAACCAAAAAAAAAAAAAAAAATGTAATGACATCAGCTTCCAGCCACTGGGAAACTGTGCTTGACCCTTTTAGTGTTCTACATGTGTTACTTCAGTTCAGTCTCTTAATACCTTAGTGAAGTATAATATAATTGACATAAACTGCATGTATTTAAAACATACAATTTGGTAAGTTTTTTGATATACATCCTTGAAACCATCACTGCAATCAAGATAATCAATGTACCCATCACCCCCCAAAATCTCCCTGTGCTCCTTTATAATCCCTCTCTCCTGCCCGTCTCTGCTCTCCCCCGCCCCCATCCCTGGACAGCCATGGATCCACTTTCTGTCACTATCAATGAGTTGGCATTTTCTAGAACTTTATGTAAATAGAATCACACAGCAATGTGATCATTTATATCTGGCATCAGTGTAATTATTTTGAGATCCACTCATGTTGCATGTATCAATAGTTATTTTATTGCTAAGTAGTATCACATTATATAAATATGCCGAATTTGTCCATCCATTGCCCTGCCAGTGGACATTTGGGTTGTTTCTAGTTTGAGGCTATTATATTTAAAGTTGCTATGGACTTTCATGTTCTCCTTCGGTGAATAACTGGGCGTGGAAGAGCTAGATCATATGGTAGGTGTTTAACTTTGTAAGAAACTATCGAACTGTTCTCCAAATTGGCTGTATGATTTTACATTCCCACCAGCAATGTATGAGCATTCCAGTTCTTCCATACCCTGGGCAAAACTTGATATGATCCATCTTTTAAATTTTAGCCATTGTGATACCCCAGGTCTATAGAGGCATTTCATTGTGGTTCTAATTCGTGCTTTCCTAATCACTAGTGATTTTTGGCATCTTTTCATGTGTTATTTCTCTGCCATTAACAGATCTTCTTTGACTATGTGTTCAACTCCTTTGTCTACTGTTTATTGGTTGTTTGTTTTGAGGGTTCTTTACATACCCTGGATATAAATCTTTTATCAGATATATGCTTCGCAAATATTTTCTCCCAGTCCATGGATTGTATTTTAATTCTCTATCTTTCAAAGAGTAAATGTTTTTTTAATTTTCATTAACTTCAATTTATCAGTGTTTTCTTTTACAGATCATGCTCTTGGTGTCATCTAAGAAAGTTTGCCTAACCCAAGGTCACAAAGATTTTTTCCTCTGTTTTCTTCTAGAAGTTATATCATTTTAGGATTTATATTTAGATCTGTAATCAATTTTTTTTTTTTTTTTTCTGTACGCGGGCCTCTCACTGTTGTGGCCTCTCCCGTTGCGGAGCACATGCTCCGGACGCGCAGGCTCAGCGGCCATGGCTCACGGGCCCAGCCGCTCCGCGGCATGTGGGATCTTCCCGGACCGGGGAACGAACCCGTGTCGCCTGCGTCGGCAGGCGGACTTTCAACCAGTGCACCACCAGGGAAGCCCTGTAATCAATTTTAAATTAAGTTTTTGTGTGATGTACCATATGAACTGAAGCTCACTTTTCTGCATAGGGACATCCAATAGTGCCAGGACCATTTGATGAAAAAACAATTTCTCTACTGAATTTCCTTTTCACCTTTGGTAAAATTCAGTTGTACATATATCTATGGGTCTCTTTCTGGACCCTCTATCTTTCTCTATTGATCTTTCTGACAAATATGTCAATATGACACTGTTTTGATTACTTGAGCCTTATAAGTCTTGAAGTTAAGTAGCGTTAATCCTCCAAATATATTCTTTTTCACAGTCTTTTGACAATTCTAGGTCTTTTGCATTTCCATATGAATTTTAAAAACAGCTTGTACATTTCTGAAAAAACAAATGCCTGTTGGGCTTTCAATTGGATTGAGTTGACAGAGAGAACTGACACATCAATATTAGGTTCCCTGACCTTGAACGGTATATGTCTCTTCATATATTTGGATCCTGTTTCATTTCTCACACCAATGCTTTTTTTCAGTCCAGAGTGTATAGGTCTCATACCTCTTTTGTCAGAGTTATCCCTGAGCATTTAAAACTTTTTGATGCTGTTGTAAATGGTATTTTTTATTTCAATCTCTAATTGTTCATTACTAGTAAATATACAGTTGATTTTTCTATATTAATCTTGCATCCTGCAACCTTGCTAAGCTCATTTATTAGTTCTAATAACTTAGATTCCTTTGGGTTTTCTATGTAGCTGATCACGTTGTCTGCAACTAAAGTTTTACTTATTCCCTTCCTGTGTGGATGCATTTCATTTCTTTTTCACACCTCGTTGTACTGGCTAGACCCCTAAGTACAGTGTTGAACAGAGCAGATTTTCAAAAAGGACATCCTTCTCTGATCTTAGGGGTAGAATATTCACTCTTTCACCATTAAGTATGTTAGCTGTTGGCTTTCATGGGTGCTCTTTATCAGTTTGCAAAAGTTCCTTTTTATTCCTAGTTTGCTGAGAGTTTTCATAAGGAATATAAATGGCAAATAATGAAATGTTAAAACATATGTAAAAACTGACTGGAAAATGGCCACCATACTTCTTCTCTGTCTGCATCTGTCTCCTGACCTTTGAAATATGACTATGCTTCTCTTCCCATCAAGAGATGAGGTCTTGGGGGCTTCCCTGGTGGCGCAGTGGTTGAGAGTCCACCTGCCGATACAGGGGACGCCGGTTCGTGCCCCAGTCTGGGAAGATCCCACATGCCACGGAGCGGCTGGGCCCTTGAGCCATGGCCGCTGAGCCTGCACATCCGGAGCCTGTGCTCCGCAACGGGAGAGGCCACAACAGTGAGAGGCCTGCGTACCGCAAAAAAAAAAAAAGATGAGGTCTTTTCCCCCAGATCTTGAATCTGGGATGGCCCTGAGACTTGCTTTGGCCCATAGAATGTGCTAGAAGTGATGTGCCAGTTCCCAGCCGTTCTAAAATATTCCCAGGGTTGTTGTGTTTTTGTGTTATTTTAAACTTTTTATTTTATATTGGAATATAGTTGATTAATTATATATGTGTGTTAGTTTCAGGTGTACAGCAAAGTGATTCAGTTTTACATATACACGTACCTATTCTTTTTCAAATCCTTTTCCCATTTTAGGTCGTTACATAATAATATTGGGCAGAGTTCCCTGTGCTACACAGTAGGTCCTTGCTGGTTATCCTTTTTTTTATTTTTTGGAGTATAATTAGAGGACAGATGCGTGGACACAGAGCGGGAAGGGGAGGGTGGGATAAATTAGGAGATTAGGTTTGACATAAATACACTACCATGGGTAAAATAGATAGCTGGTGGGAACCTGCTGTATAGCACAGGGAGTACACCTCGCTGCTCCGTGATGACACAGATGGGTGAGATGGCGGGGCGGGAGGTCCAAGAGGGAGGGGATATACGTATACATATAGCTGATTCACTTCACTGTACAGCAGACGCTAACACAACTTTGTAAAGGGTTGTTGTTGTTTAAATCAGGTATGGTAAGACACACAGACACAGAAATGATTGTCATTAAGGAAGAAGTTTATCCTCACAGATCCCTAGAAGAAAGAGGCAGAGCACACGGCACAGGGCCATCTGGGGAAGCACTAGGGTGGGTTAGGAGGCAGAAGGAGAGTAAGGGAGAGCATGGTCCAGAGTCTCTATTAGGATTTTTGTGAGAAAGAATGGGTGAGGCAAGGTAGGTATGCTGAGTAACCTTAGGATTGGACAGTTTGAATAATTTTTGCAGACTACGGACTATTGGAGTCATCCCGAGCTGTCTGGTAACTGGCTCTGGGGTCATTCAGGGCAGGGGAAATATTGGCACGGTAAGTGAGAGTTTGATAAAGAAGAAGAGTGGGGTATGGGCTCTGGCTTGTAGCTCTAGGTGAGTAACTTTTTTTCCTTTTTTTTTTTTTTTCATGTCTGTCTTTGACCATAGTTTTCTTTTTTTCCTTTTTCATTTAGGGTGCTTACTAGCTGGACTCTGAGTGGTCCCTAGTGGCCTCTTCTGTGAGCGGTGGCCTCCCTTTCTAGGGCATCCCAAGCTCAGAGGGGCTGGGGTTTAAATCTGAGAGAGCACCGGTGCTATCAGATTTCTTTTTCAAGTTTTTTTCTTTTGAGTGTGGAATTCCCTGGTACTGACACGCAGGACTTCAGAGAGCCCTTGCACGTCGATTAGATGTTCTACATTTTTTTATTAATTGAACCATATCCTCGGAGAGTGAGGGGTCTGAAGGGATCCAGGACTGGGATGTTCCTTACCTTTCCCCTCTTTTATTCAACATTGAGCCACTGGTCTCCAGGGAGGGGCCCTTCTATATCCCACTGGGTGGGGGAACAAATCGCAACAGCAGCAAGCAGGTGACAGCAGAGAAGCTCGCAGCCCGAGCCACAAGGACTGCAGGGCATCACACTCCCCGGAGGAGGAGGAGGAACTCGCACTGACCCCGCAAATAGGAACCCTCGACACATGGCAAAGGTTCAGGTGACGCGCTTCCCGACTACTCTACAGAACAAGCGCAAATGTGACTCCGCGAAGCTCCAGGGGGAAAGGGGAGGTGGTTTATTGACCGTCACCAGGAGTATATAACGTCCCGGGTACTAGGCACGTTCATCGAAGTGACTCAGATGGCCCCAAGGCTTGTAGGCCCTGCCCAGTCAGCTGGTCAGACTCGTCCCACAGCACCAGAAGTGTGGTCACTCCTTGTCCCCTGCAGAGGGGTCTCTTGGGGAAACTGAAGTAGCTAATTACCTCCACACCCCCAGATGCTCTGTCCTGAACACCTGAAACTCTAGACCACCAGCAGCTCAGGGAGGACTCAGCTTTTCGAGTTCCACACTGTGCGGTTGGGAAATCATGGCACCACCCGACAGAAACAGCACAATGCTGTCACCATCAAGTAGCATGCACCCCAGCACCTGGCTGTGCCTCTCAGGCCAGTGGCCGCTGTCTGTGGGGTCCAGTTAGTAAGCAGAGAGCAGTCTGAAGATATAGCATCTCCATCTAGTGTCAAACCACCCTGCTTTGCTGTACCAGTTGCGTTAAAATGTACCCAGTGTTGAACATCTTTTCATGTGCCTGTTGGCTAGTCAAATAATACAAATGAATCTATATACAAAACAGAAACAGACTCACAGGCATAGAAAACAAACTTATAGTTACCAAAGGGGAAAGGGAGGGGGAGGGATAAATTAGGAGTATGGGATTAACAGATACAAACTACTATACATAAAATAGATAAGCAACAAGGATTGACTGTATAGCACAGGGAACTACATTCAATATCTTATAATAACTTATAATGAAAAATAATCAGGCTTCCCTGGTGGCGCAGTGATTGAGAATCCGCCTGCCGATGCAGGGGACACGGGTTCGTGCCCCGGTCCGGGAAGATCCCATGTGCCGTGGAGCAGCTGGGCCCGTGAGCCATGGCCGCTGAGCCTGCGCTTCCGGAGACTGTGCTCTGCAACGGGAGAGGCCACAACAGTGAGAGGCCCACGTACCACAAAAAAAAAAAAAAAAAGAAAGAAAGAAAGAAAAGAAAAATAATCTAAAATATAAGAGAGAGAGAGAGAGAGAACTGAATCTCTTTGCTGTGCACCTGAAACTAACACAATATTGTAAATCAACTATACTTCAATTTTTAAAAATATACTCAGGGTTTTTTTAACCAGGTATGGTAAGACGTGAAGACATGTTACAAAGGAGGAAGTTTAAACGCATAGATCCCTAGGAAAATGAGGCACAGCACAGCATGCCGGGCCACAAGGGGAAGCACCAAAGTGGGTCAGGAAGCAGAAGGGGAAGAAGGGAAGGCATGGCCCAGAGCTTTTTTCGGGGCTTTTGTGGGAAGAAATGGGCAAGGCAAGGTAGGAATGCTGAGTAAGCTTAAGATTAGATAATCTGAATAATTTTGGCATCTCTGGGCTATAGGGGTGGTCCCTGGTTACCAGTACCTAGCTTGGGGTGATTTAGGGCAGAAGAATATTGACTTGGTATGTGAGAGTTAGATAGGGGTGGTCAGGGCTGTAGGCTCTGGATTGGTTGGTTTGTACATCAAAGGCATTCTCACAGGGGAGTCACTTGCTATCTCTAGGAACTAACTAGCCCCTCCTGGAGAGAACCAGCCTCTAACACAGAGCATCAAGAATATGGAAAATAAGAACATATGGTCAATCTGCCAACCCATGTCTCAAAACAACTTTGTGCGCTTTCACTTCCTCTTTAGCACTTTTATCTTCACCATGAAGATAGGAACAGACCCACTGTCAGATGAGGCCACATGAAACAGAAATGAGCCATCCCAGCTGAGGCCATGCTAAACCAGGGACTGCTCCCACCCTGAGCCAGTCCACAGCTGACTGCAGGTGCATGAGTGAACCCAACAAAGATCAAGCAGACCCACCCCATCAGCAGAAGCACCCAGCTTATGTACACACTCCTGAGCTAAATAAATGCTTATTATCTTAAGCCAATAAGTTTCCGGGTGGTTTGTTATGCAGTATTAGCTAACTGATACACCACATCTCTCTCACTGCAGAGCTGCGGGACTCAATAACCTTGCAGTGTTTCCTCTAATGCCTTGGTTCTTCTCAATCATCTCTTCACCATTATCTTTGTTCCTAAGATTCCAAAGGTATTTCACCCTGGCTAAAGAAACTGAGGTGGTAGAACTCATTTCCCCCTTTCAGTGCATCCTTTATTCAACCACCCAGCAGATACTTAAAATGTACCTACTATATGTGCCAGGCACCAAAGGATAGAAAATGACAAAGATAGTGATAGAACCTGCCACCAAAGAACTTACAGGAGATATGAAAATTAAATAAATAATTGCAGAAATAATTACAGTGGAGTTAAACATAACATTTCACCCAAAATTTGTTCCACTCAGCATATAAAGTACCCCAATCTGCAATTAAGTTGCAGCCACAACACTCAGCCAGAGCTGTCAGAGCTTACCTTGTGAGAGAGCAGGTGCCCATGGTGATAGGAACTCACACCCCTCCAAGAACAGCGGGACTCCCTCTGAGAGGGGGTACACCAGCTCCAGACCAGAGGAGTCCCGCACAGCTGTAATGAAGGAATTACAGGGTCCCGGAGAAGGAGTCTGGAGGGCTTTGAAGACAGACCACCAGGAGGGAGAGACCGGGTGGGTTGGAAGAGGAAGCCTCCACCAGGGTCAGCCGGACTGGGTCTCGGTCTCAGATCTCCCACCCACTCACTGGTGACCTTGGGCAAGCCCCTTAACTCCTCTGAGCCTCAGTTTCCCTAGCATCCTGTGAGGGTTGCATGAATATACTGCGTGTGAATATGCCCAGCACACAGCTTGGCTCAGAAAAGATGGGCTGGAATGAAATTTCGTCCACTGTGATGAGGAGACCTGGGACCAGGACCCAGTGTTCTGATGTCTGAACTCTGACCCTCCTGCCCTCCCTCCTGTTCTAGAAGCTAAACCCAGGGTCCCTCCCTTTGGACCCAACAATGAGTCACTTTACACTTGGTGCCTCCCTTGGCCTTGTGCCCCTCGCAGCATTCAAAGATGCCGGGATGCATCAGGGCACCGCTGCCCGGGATGACCGCAGCTCCACACCAGCTCCTTTCCCATCTCCATCCCTCCCTCGAGATTCCACATCCTTGGGACAACAGCTGAGGCATTTGCAGAGAGTTTCTAATGGCTGTTCGGGTCCCTCGGGGACCACTGTGCCTTCCCTATAATGACATTCATCAGTCTCCCTGACATCAGTACTGTTCTCAGGTTAATATGTTTAACTAAATGAGGCATTCTTTTTTTTTTTTTTTTTTTTTTTTTTGCGGTATGCGGGCCTCTCACTGTTGTGGCCTCTCCCGTTGCGGAGCACAGGCTCCGGACGCACAGGCTCAGCGGCCATGGCTCACGGGCTTAGTTGCTCCGCGGCATGTGGGATCTTCCCGGACCAGGGCACGAACCCGTGTCTCCCGCATCGGCAGGCGGATTCTCAACCACTGCGCCACCAGGGAAGCCCGAGGCATTCTTTACAGTTAGAAAACTCCTGAAGAAGCGTGTTTTCTCCTGGTGAATGAAGTTGATGAATAGATTAATACCGGGCTTGAAAAGCCGACCAAGAAATTGACTCTAACCAGCTCCTTTTTCTTCTTCAGGTATAAACTGCGCTTGAATGAATTTGAGTTAAACTTGTCCTTTCTTAGAGTAAGAAACAGGAGGAAGACCCCACTTTGGCTCTGTGGTTTGTCTTCCATGGGCCTGCTGTTGCCCTCCCCCCATCCCCAGCCCCAGCTCTAAGACCAAGGACCAGCAAATGATGGGGGGAGGGGGGGAACGTAGCATCTGAAGTTCAGCAGCAGGAGGGGCCAGAGTGTGAAACGGGAGCTCTCACGTAGCTACAGAGGCCACCAGCACAGTGGACACGGCGGGAGTCCGGCTGGCCCGTCTCTGTCACTGCCCGCTTTGCGGGGTTCACTGTGCCCAGAACCTAGTAGGCACTCAATAGACATTTGTTGAATGAGTTCGGTAGATGATCAACAAACAGCTCTTATTGATTCAAGGAATCACATGACACCAAGGGAGAGAAAGTACTCAATGTCCCAGATACATCTGGTGGGTGAGTCAGTGTTTATGACTCCTGGCCTAAGGGCCAAGTATGACCCAAAGGCCAATCTCCTTTGATGAACTGACCAGTGGATATTCCCACATCACTTTTCCCAAGGGCACGTAGAGACACTGCCAGCCGTAAGATGCCAGCTGGTAGGCACTACCCCTTCTCCCAGAAATGGGCTTCCAAGTCAAACCAATTCAATGCTGTGTTTGCACAAAATTCAGGTGGCAGGAAGGGACTCAGCACCCTTGCTGCACCCACCCTCCCCACTCACTCCGGACAAGTCCAGCCCTGTTTCCATTGCATTCAGAGTCAGGGTGGGAGTGTTTGCTATGGAATGAATGAGGGTTTTACAGGCAGACAGAGTTTATTCCAAACTCACTTCTGTCCCCTCCCCAACCTGAGAGAGCTTGGGTAAGTCCCTCCACCACTCTGAGGCTATGTTTACTTAGTTGTAAAGTGGCAATAACGCTGCATTCTTTATTGTGTCACTAAAACGAACTAAATGAAACCACACGTGTAACACAGTGAGTGCTCGGTGAAAGCAAAATTAAATTGGAAGGAGATGATTTCATCAGGCACTTCCCAGGATTTTACCTTCCGGCCTCCTCAAATCTACCTTCCCTCCTGCAGTTCTCCAGCCCAACTGATTCCAAGTTGTGAGTCTGACCATGGGATCTCCTGCCCTTCCTGGCCCATCTTTTCCACATCCCTGGTCTCCCACTCTGTTGGCTGTAGCTGCTCCTACAGGGTCTTGACAGCCAGCCCATCTAAGGTCTTAGATAATAACCTGACCACAGCTTGTGCATGTGCCCTTTAGTGTATCCAAGAGTGCCCCTCCCCCCATCATATGGTATCACGGCTGATGGACAGAGCTTAGCTTTCGCGTTCTTTTTTCTGGACCACCCAGACCTAGGACAGACACAGTTTCAGTGCCTCATCAGTGAGAAAACAAAGCTAACATACCATTCAGCACTGCTGTTTTCTCTCCAAAGGCCCCTGTCACATATGGTTTCCAAGGCTTAGTTGGGGAGGGCACCAGGAGCCTGGCACATGGAGGAGCCATGAGATGGTAGAAATAATGCTTCTAGGGTGGATGGAATGAGGTTCTGAGGCCAATTGTGCCCTCCTCCCCTTGGCTGTGGGGGCCTGGTTGTAGGGAGAGGCCCTCCCTCTCCTTTAGAACCTTGGATAGTGGTCATGCTGGCCTAGGTTCTAACTCCAGCTTCCGTATGTCTTTCATGACTCAAGGAATAGTAAATTAATACAGTGAAAAGGAATCTCGGAGAGAGAGTTTAACAATCTCTCTGTTCATTTTACAGGTGAAGAAATGCCAGCAGTGTTGGAGTAGTCATGTAAATTGATAAAATGGTCACTGGACTAAAAGGCCAATGACTTGGATCAGCTTTATATCCCCTTGGGCAAAATAAATTCCCTCCATGAGCCACAATCCTCTGATTCTAGGACGCCTGGTTTGAGGTACAGTGCAGGTGCTATCTCTGAGTTCCACAGCCCTAATTCTGTCCCCATATGGGGAAAAGCACCCGACAGGCTTGTGAGTCTGCCGATTGCCCACCATATTTTTGTACTCCAAGTATTTTATCCCTTCTGTTCTCCTATACAGAAGATTCTTGAGGAATGGCTAAGAAATGTGGCCATATTCATCAATACCAAATTAATTAGATTTTTTAGAAGCTTCTTTAGCAGACACCTCATGAGGCATTGAAATGTTTTTCAACAGGTCAAGAAAGCAACTCCCAGATTCAGAGAATGTTCCAGCTGGAAGTGTTTGGGCAATTGTTCTATCCAAGCTTCTGTATTTTATAGATGAGAAAACTGAGGCCCAGGGAGGGAAAAAGTCCTACCGAGGGTCCCTCTGCGAGTTAGTGGCAGAGCTGGAACCGGAGCCAGGATCAGCTCCTGGTCCCCAGCCAACACCCCTGTTTCCTTCCTTCTGCAAGTGCTGCAGACATCCACCCAAAATATTGCAGTCATGCCCCTGGGCTGAAGGCCCTAAAAATCGGCCCTGCTATGATGATAGCTATAACAAGAGCAGTGATGTCACTGTGTGTTGGCTGCTTTGCACTCATTATTCCATTGATCCTTCACGGGAGCTCTATGAAGTAACCCCCAATGTTAGCGGCATTTTAGAGATGAGGAAATTGAGGATAAAGATACTTGGCTGGTTGGTGTGAAATATGAGATACGTGCCAGTGCTCTTAAGCACATGGCTCTTGACTTCTCCAAGGCCCCCTAAGCCAACTGTAGCTTCAGCTTATTCTACCTACTCCAAGACCTCACCTTACCTCTCTACCCCCAAATCTCTGCTTCTCCAGTTGGTGGAGTCCCAGGCACAGCACCTTTTTGAATGATAAGCCAACCTTCCCAGAACGTCAATACTACTCAAAGATTTAGTGGAAGATTTTTTTTTAATTCGAGAAAATACAAATATATAATGGAATGCAGTGAAAATTAACATGACTTCTTTCAAGATCAGTGAGCAGTCCTCAAAATGTTCTGTTCCGTGGTGGTTCATTTCTGTCAATGCCCTCAGATTCCCAGAGAGCATTCGCTACCCCCTAAGCCCTCAATAACCTTAATCCCTAAAGGTCACCTGGATCATAAAAGGTGTGACCCATGAGGGTACCTGGGGAGAGCACTCCAGGACACAGGAACCACAATTGTGAGACAGGAGGTGGGAGGGTGCCTGGCATACTCGAGGGTCATCAAGGAGGGTTGGCCCCCATGTGACTGGGGCAGAGACGGGAGGGAGGGTTAGGGGAGGGGAGGGGAGAGGGGTCACAGGCATCTTGGGTGCCCGTGAAGGACTCTTTAATCTGAAGAAGATGGGAGCCATGGAGGGTGTAAGCAGAAAGGACCTTGTTGCACTGGCACTTTCAAAGACTCTATTCTTCTGCTTCATGGAGACAAGACCATAGAAGGCAAAAATGGAACCAGGGAGAAAGTTGAACAGCTCCTGCAGTAATCCAGGCAGATGTAGCTGTGATAAAGGTGGGAGCTTAAATAAACGTATTTTCCAGGGTTACAGTAAGGATCATGAATAATGAATAATAACTAAACAAACAAGCACCCAGCACAGTGCATGGCACATTGTAGGCCCTCTGAAGTTGGTAGCTATTATCATCAGTAAATGGAAAGGGCTGATAAATCTGAAATCAAGTCTTGTCGCTGCCTGTCTTCATCTGAGTCTAGTAGCTCCTTCTGGTCTCTTGGAGGGAACTAAAGAAACAGACCCTCAGGCTGCAAAGAGAAATTGCTGATGATGCAGTGCAGCAGGGAGTCCCTGGCCTAGGTCGTCCCATCACTGGGGAAAGGCTTAGATAAGTGATAAAACACTCACATTTCACACATTCAACATGTGCTCAAGCAACGTCATCTGGGGTGTTTTTAAGGTGAAGGTAACCTTTTAAAATAATTTGCTCTCTCCTGACTTAAAAATTAAAGTAAAAGTCTGAAAGCAACTTGAGTTCTCCCAGATCAAAGCCCTTCCCTTGTCATAAACATTTTTGATGGCATTTTTAATTACATCAATAGCATGCTGCGTTCACATAGGCAACAGATCAAGCGTGCTTGCTTTGGAGTGAAGCTGACAGCCAGTTCAGATCAGAAAATGTGGCTTTGGGTGAGTCGAAAAAGAAAATAGGGCCCCAAGACAAATTAGCTTCCAGCTTTTCAAAAGCAGCCTTCATGCTTGTTGGCTTTTGTTCTTTCTGAGAATATCAGTCAGAAAATTCCCGGACGAGGTTGAACATCTCCCTGAAACACAGAGTAGGAACCACATTGAGCAGAGACATTGATCCTGAGTGGAGCTGGACCACAGCTGGCTGGGTGACCTCGAGCCCATTGCTCTACTTCCCCGGGCCTCAGTTTCCCCAATGTGTAAAGCAAGGGGTTGGGCCAGTTGGTCTCTAACAATCAGTCTAAAATTAAAATAAGTCAAAGAAAAACTGAGACAAAGGAAAGTAAGTGAGCGGGGAGTGGAAAGAAGGAGGGAAGAGGAATCCTGAAGGGTGATGCATAGAACCAAAGTGAGGGAAACGCCACCCTCCGAGAGAATGTGATGACCAACCCAGGATGGATTAGGCGGCAGGGTTTGTTAACCCCTTCACCTCCACCGTCTCACTCAATCCTCTGCATAGTCCCAGGAGGCCAGTCTTTCTATCCCCATTTCATGATTGTGGCACCTGAGACACAAACAGGTGAAGGGACTTTCCCAAGGTCGCACTGCTGGAGAATCAGAGAAGGAATCAGAGGGCAAAGTGGGTTTGGCTGACTGCAGTCCCTAGAGAGGGTCACAGAGGTGAGACTCTCCAGATCTTCCAGCTCCAAATCCAGGGCCCTTGCCATCAGTCTCTGGATTCCTAACAGCCCACTGGACATCTCCTCCTGGATGCACTGATGGCACCTCCACGTGTTCTAATCACCAAAATTGGTGCTGTCACCTTCCAGTCGCACAGCTAGACATGAATGCATTGGAATTTGAGCCCAGATCCAACTCATTTTAAAGTTCAGGTACTTTCTAGCCTATGACATCACCATCCCCACCCCACCCCCGGTCAATCAGATGCCAAGTTCTATGATTCTCTCCACGTGAAGTTTCCTCTGTCAACTTCTTCCTCTCAAATCTGACTACCCATCTTTGAGTCACAACAAGAGAAACCCGGGCAATATCTCAGACACTACGCTGTGAACTGCTCCAGAGCAGGACCTACACCTGGTTTGTCAAAGACCCCCAGTGCTCATCAGAAGGCCTCAGCCATGAGCCGGTTACCCCAGGAGGTAGGTCAGGATGCCTGGGTACCTCATCCCCCAACAAAGTCCCTAGGGTGGGAAAGGCAGCCAGGCTGGGCCAGATCCAGATGACCTGGCCTCAAGCCAGGTCACCCAGAGTGGCTTGAGAATGTGTCCCCAGGACCAGGGCTGGAAGGAGCCAACAGCAGAACGAGGGAAGAGGAAGACCTTCGCTGAAGCCCCAAGGAGATGCAAGACTGGGAAGGAGCCCTGAGCACCTGGGCCAGGAGGCCTGAGACAGACCAAGGGTGAGGTGACGTCATGGGGAAAGCGAGTGATTCAGGGGCCTGTCTGTGGGGAAAGGATGGGCCTCACACACTGCTGGTGGGAATACAAATTGCGATAACCACTTTGGAACACTGTGTGATGGTATCTTTTATGACTGAACATACATACAGTCATATATACATATACTATATGTATATATATATATATATCTCAGTATATGTGTATATTGCTATTCATATGCTCATGAAATAGTCCATGAAATCCAGAAATTCCACTCTAAGTTGTCCACCCAGCAGAAATTCATCCATATGTTCCCCAAAAGACACACGCAAGAATTCCACAGCAGCACTGTTCATAATAGTCCCAAAGTGGACAGTACTCAATTTCACCTGGAGTTAGATAGGTTAAATAAATAGTTGCATATTCAAACAATATACATATATCATATATCAACACGAGTGAACAGTGTACAACTCAATGCAGACACTTGGATAAACCACACAAACATAATGTTGAACAAAGTGGAAACAAGGCACGTAAGAGCACAAAATAGTTCAAATCCACTTGTATGAAGTTCTGGATCAGGCACAAGCAATATACAGTGTTAGACATCACAATACTGATTACCAGTCTAGGCTTGGAGGGATAGTGACAGGCTGGGCTACTGGTAACATTCTCTTGCTTGACCTGGTGCTTGTCCTACAGGTAGATTTAGTTTCAGAAAATTCTTCCAGCCATACACTTATGATTTGTGTATTTTGCTCTATGTATGTTTTACATTACATTATCCTATAATAAAAAGTTGGCTTCAAAAAAAGATAAGCCCCAAGGCCCGTTCTACTGAAATGACTAGAAGATGCCGGAGAGTTGGCATGGCTGCAATCACACCAGACAGATGCAGCCCTCACATTGCATATGAACAAACCATTCACAGTCAAATGATTAATGAATGGAGGGATGGACAACTACATGAACCCTTGAATAAATGAGTGCACGAGGGAATAACAAATAAATGAAAGAATGAAGTGATGAATGAAAGAGCACATCCTCGAGTAGCAGAGTGAATGACCCAATGAAGTAAAGTGTGAAGGAATGAAGAAGTCGCTGGTTGACTGAGTGAGGAACTGGGTACATAAATAAACAAGGGAAGAAAGAGTGAATGAAAGTACATTCAATGGAAGGAGGAATGAATAGCAAGGAATAAATGAACACAGGATAAGTGTGTGAATAAATGAATGAAAGAAGCAATAAATGCATGAAAAATAAAACTAGTACTAGAGGTGAATGGGTGCATATAACAAACAATAAACAAATGCATAATTGTACAAAGGTGTAAATGGAACAGTGGTTTGACGTGTTCTGGCTGGATATGAAGGGGAAGTATCAATAACCTTGAGGAAGCATCTCCACTCGATTGAGACATAATAAGAATATAATTGCAAATATCACGGGTGCCACTGAGTACGCCGCTCGCTCCCCAGGATTAACTCTGGTTTCAGTGGGAAGAGCTAAATAGCATTGACTACAGTGTTTTCCCAATTATGTTCCAGATAATTACCTGTTATGTAGCAAACCCCCAGCATGATTTTAATAATCACTATTTAAATAACGCATTGTCTCCTTGCAAGTTAAACTCTGGTTAGTATAATTACTGTCAGCGTGGGAAAGTTTGCTGTGTGGCCTGGGAATGAGGAAGGGGGTTGTGTCATCACCATGATTGTTCCAAAAGCCCCCCAAGCCAGGTGATGCTGGGGACGGAGCTCAGGTTTGGGGAGACCCGGGTCCAGGATGTCAAGCAAGTCCCTCCTCCATCTGGGCCACCTCTGTCAACTCCCCTGAGAAGCGAAGATGGTCTCCAAATGCCCAAGCCCCCCGGGTTACCGGGGAGCTCTAACTCTACACCCAGGTCAGGGTCAGAGTTAGTCACCCCGCAACTGTTTCCCCACAGCTCAGGCACATCCTCATCAAGGGGTAAAGGGGTCTCCATTTCTCCCCACCTGACTGAGGGCGGGACCCATCTGGTCCTCAGCGCAAGCTCGGCTCCCAGCGCAGGGCCCGCACACAGTAGGTGCTCAGCGAACGCTGGGGGAGGAACGCATGGATCTTGCTGCGCAGTGTGGGTTTGAGAAGCCACTTCAGTCCCTTTCAGAACCACGAGGTTTGATGAGCAGGCTGCCACTCACCACGTCCTCACGGAGCTTCTCACGGTGGCTCCGTCACTGACGCTCTCCCAGGTGTCACTCCTTCCCTGGACTCCGCCTGCGTCTGCGCGTCTCGGCCACACCCCCACTCCCTGTGCGCTGCCTCTAGTATGGATGGAAACCGGTGCGATTGTACACAAGAGTATCAACGGGCTCTGACGCGGGGCCGGGGCTCTGCTCTGATCAAAGTGCATGAGGGTTAACGTGTCTCCGGGTCCCCACACTGACCCTGACCCGGCCGAAGTACTGATGAGAGGTCAGCATGGGGGACGGAGGATGAGGGACGGACAACTGCGGAGTCCCTCATGAGTGCCTGGAGGAGCTGACTTCCTGACAATGACCTGGATGCCACCCCTGCTGCCTGTCGTGTGGGTTGAATGCTGTGTCTCCAGTCTGTCTCCGTGATTCTAGAATTTCTGCCTCCTTCCAGAGTGAGGGAGAGTTGGAGAAGGACTGTCCAAGAGGGAGACCGGGCTCCTTTTCTTAAGTTTGCTACATTTTTCAAATTGTCCTTGATCACGACAAATTGCTCCTAAGAGAGAAGAGAAATAGACAGAGGTGGCCCCTTTGAAATGAAGTCAAGCTTCCTTCTACACAATCGGAGGTGGGCATTTAAAATTCCCTTTCATATGGTTAGCGTAGAATCTTCAGTAATTGAGTGACTGGAGAGTTTGGCTATTTTAGTGGTATAGGAATCTTGGATTCTCAGCTCAGAGGAGGCTACCCCTTCACAGGTCGGGAAACAATGTTTGCCCTGATCTCTAGGTCACAGGGTCCCTTTCTGGTTTCCCTCTTAAGTGGGTAAGGGAAATCAGCATGAAATTCCCAGGGGGATACAGAGATGATTAAGGGGGAAGAGCCAACTTGTTCCACTGGGGGAAGGAATGAAGATGGCACCATGATATTCTTAATTATCTGAATTAATTAATGATAAGTATTATCACTCACGTGGATTGAGAGATTTCCATGTACCCAGCACTGTTCTATGTATTAACTTATTTAGTCCTCATGACAAGCTCATGAGGCTAAGTGCCACTATCATTCCCATTTTATACATGAGAAAACTGAGGCACAGAGGAGTTGAGTGCATCACAAGAAAGGGAGGTGGGGTGAGGGCCACAGACTTGGGAGTCAGGCAGGTCAGAGTTCACCTCTCTCCCTGTTTTGCCACTCATCACCTGTGTGGCCTTGAGTAAGTGACTCCAAGTCTCTGAGCCTCAGTTTCCTCCTCTGTGAAATGGGGAGATAGGGTATGACACCTGCAGAACCTAGAGTGCGGTAGGGGCTGCAGAGATGAGATGCCCATCTCCTCTCTTGAAGCTGGAGTCAGCACCAAGCCCCCATCCATTGGATTTGGACACATTCAGGCCTGGGCATGATCCGAGGAGGATGCTGGTCCCTCAGCAAGAGATGGATTGTCTGAGGCAGGACTGCCGCCAGATCTGTGGGTCAGAGAAGACCTAGGGACGCATAATCCCAGGGCCATGTCTTGGAGGTGTCCCATCCCAGCAAAGGGCAGTGGACACTCAACATCTATTCTGAAAAGCTTTCCAGCCGAAGAGCTGAGTTCCCACGGTCCAGCCCAGAGTTTTGGGTAAATGGAGTGGAACAGCTGGATTGTGGGGTAGGCGCAGTCAAGTTTTTAAGAAACCACCAGACTGTTCTCCATTGTCATTGTAACATTTCCTATTCCCATCAGCAATGTATAAGGGCTCCGTTCTTCCGCATCCTCACCAATACTTGTTATTTTCAGTCTTTTTAATTTTAGCTACTCTAGTAGGTGTGTAATGCTCCCTCATTGTGGCTTTAATTTGCATTTCCTTGATGACTAACAGTGTTGAGCATCTTTTCGCGTGCTTATTGGCCATTCACAGATCTTGTTTGATTACTTTTTAATGGAAAACACATTTGCATCCAAACTGAAATTATATTGTCAGCAGTTAATTATCGCTTGTCAAGCAAGTGTGTGCCCAGATTGTGGATTTAATTTTCATACAGGTTTGCAAACGCCTCGTTCCCCATGTCTGACGAGGCCTCTGTGAGCGGGAGACATTCATTGTTGGAAATGGTGCTTTTTTTAAAGCAGTTTTAAAAATAAATAGGTCTTCTTGGTGTCCGAGTTAGGGCTCTTTGCAAAAAAACAGAAAACCAGTCTAGCTTAGGCAAGAGGAAATGTGTGTGGATAGAGTACCAGGCTTGGGGGGTGGGGGGGAGCGTCTCATGGAAGACCCTGCCTCACTAGAGCCTGAAACCAGGGCCTGCAGCCCCCGCTGGGACCCTAGACAGCAGCCCACTGCTCACCCCACCCTGGGGGCTCATCTCAGCTTCTCTCTGGGCACCCGTTCATCCTTCTCTCTACAGCTGGTTTCCCTGCTCCTCGCCTCTCATTGCCGGAATCACCTCCCTCCTCCCTTGAAACCACACATCCTCAGGTCAAGGGCCAGCAGAGACGGACCTGACTGGAGTGTCTCATCCTCCCTGGGTGGCTGACCTGCCGGTGCCCTGAGAATCCTCAGCCTCTCGGATCTGTGAGCGTCACCAGGTTGACCTGTATCATGTGTGTGTCGTTTGTCATCAGGCAAGTAGAGCTCTTTCCTCGGCTGGGCAAAAGGAGCCAGAGCGGGAGGTGTCTCTGCCTGGCAGTGGTGGGGCTGGGGGCCCGAGGAAGGGGGCTCAGGGTAGGGGGCTCATCAGAGCTGGGAGCAGAATCCGTTCCTGACTCCTGAGAGGGTGAGGGTTGCCACCCACACCACCCTCTTCATCCTCTCCCTCCGAAGGGGAGTTGGGTGGAGCGTGGGGGATGGGAACGACACTCACAGTCCTCCCTCCCCTCTGCCCTGTGGGCTCACCTTCCCCGGCCTCTGACCTTGGCCAAACGAACACCTCTGTGTGTCGCGTGAATGGGTGAGAGTGTGTGCGTGGGGGATGTGTGTATGTGTATCGGGGGGGGGGGGGGAATGCGTGCCTGTATCCACGTGTGTCTGCGTCTGTCTCTGCCTGTGTGTCTCTGTGTCTCTGCGTATGTCCACGTGTGTGTGAGCATATCTGCACACCCGTCTACACATGCAGAGGTTCTGGATGGAGCCCACAGGGGTCTGAGTCCAGGCCCCTGGGAATCCCAGTCCAGTGCTCTCTCCACTTCCCACGCTGTCCCCCCATTACTGAGGAGAGTGTAATGCACCCCAGCCCCACCTCCACACAGACCACCTTTCTCTCCATGCCCAGCTGTAACTGACATAAATGCCATTCTAATTTCTAATCATTTTGTGCAATTTGCAAAATGGTTTCTTTGGTTCCTGCAAAAGGGGCTACACAGTCGGCTCTGCTGTGCTTCTCCCTGGAGGATTTTGATGAAAATGATGTGGCAAAAAGTGTTGACTTATAGTTAAGCAAAAGGAAGGAAGAAATCATAGAGCATCCTGAGGGGGAGGGAGTGTGGAGAGAAGACAGGTGGTCAGGGAGCATGCAGTGATCACAGGAAGAAGATGGGAAGCCTGTTATTTCAGCAGATCATTTCTTAACTAAGGGTTAGTTCCATTCGTGTACTGCTAGGCCAGCCTCGCCATCTCCTGTGATGGGAGTTTTTTTCCTTCCTTTTTTCCATCCAGCCCCATGGCCCTCAGCCCTCACCACTCCCTCCCAGGAACAGGGGGCTGACACCAGTGGAAAACTCAGGGATGGTTTAGCGTAAAAACAAATGTGTTCGGAAGAATCTTCCTTACAGGCTGGGAGAGGAGATGCAGGCGTGGGCCATGCACGTGGGAGAGACGGAGGTCAGATATCTGACCCTGGGCCGCCCACTTCCCTGCTCCGCCCTCCTGCCCCTGGACACTGGCAGCTCCTCCAGTGTTTCTCTCAGGAAAGAGGGTAGATGGCCTTTCTTGCTATTATTTTTATCTTCAGAGTAGCATTTTCACATAGATAACTATCACAACTTTCATTCCAATTTGATGAACATCTGGGAATCTGGTAAGAACTCTTTCCTCCGCCGCTGGGAAGCAGCCGGCTTCTTCCAACGTGTCCCTGAGATGCCAGGAGTGAGCAGTGAGGCACGTGAGTGAGGAGAGGCCTGGCCAGGACCGGGAGGGTCGCCCCCCTCCGCCCCTGCCCTCTGCCTTCTCCCGCCCTGGATGAGGGTCCCACTGGTTACAGGTAACCCGGACAACCTCTGCATTGTCCCAGGCCCCTCACAGACCTGGTTGCCGAAGAGCGAGCAGAACAGAGCATCACAGCCCCGTTCTGCCCGAGAGGCCAGTGGCCCAGCCCGCGTCACGGCCAGTGCACGCACAGGCAGTGACGTTCCTGACCGCAGGGCAGAGACGCCCCTCCCTTGGCCAGCGCGGAGCTTCTGTGAGAGACGTTCCTGGTGGCTCCAGTGGCCGTGCCCAGTAAGGAAAGCAGGTGACCTGACTACCCACCGCCACCCGCTAACCTGTCCAGGTGCCGGGCCTCGTCTGCGGGGGGCGCTGTGGCTCTGGTTCCGTCCTCATGGTTCAGGCAGCTGCGAACAGAGCAGGCAGACCCTGTCCGCATCCTGTAGCACCTGCGGGGTTTGTCCCACACCGGCCCACGCCCCCTGTCCCGTCATTCCCTCTGGCCTCCCTGGTGAGGATGCTCCAGGCAGAGGGAACAACACGTGCCAAGGCCCAGACGTTTGGGTGGCAGAAGAAAGACCAGCGTGCCTGGACCATCTTGAAAGGGGCGATCAGAGGCGGATGGAGTCACACTTCCCTGGGCCTTGGCGGCTGCGTCTGGAATTCAGAACTTGAGCTTAAATGCCACAGTAAGTCACTGAAGTACATTAAATGTGTATTTCTAAAGCTGCCTCTGGCTGCTTTGTGCTTAGAGGTGATGGGGACGAGACCTCAGGGTCCAGGGCCACTATCACCGGGGGGCAGGAGCCGCGGGGCGTGGAGCAGAGCAGGGGTGGCCCCGCCCCGAGTCTCACGGGGTCACCCGGCTCTGCCTGGAGAGTGGCGGGAGCAGGGCCAGGGCAGAGGCAGGGACCGGGCAGGAGGCCACTGCACCGGTGCAGGCGTGATGCTGGTGGGCCAGGGTGAGAGCCTGGACAGTGGGAGAGGATCTCAGTTCTGGGGTTAAGTGACAGTCAAACAAATGGAAATTATTCACTCCCTATATATTAGGCATTATCAGTTCTTAAAACTTCATACTACTTTATCTAACATCTCCTTCCTTATAGAAAGCTATTCTAACAAAACAGAAGCTTAGAGGAAGATTAAAGAATGAAATATGAATCGCAGTGTTATTCATAATAGTAAAAAAATGAAGCTATCTAAACTACATAAATAGGACGTTAAATAAATTATGAAATATTAATCAAATGGACTATTTCCAAGAACATATGAGATGGAAAACTGGTCAGAGGGGAGTGTCAGGCAAGACTGACCCAAATCGGTGTGTGTGCAGAGTGGAGGGCACAGCTGGGGTTCTCCAAGACCCAGCTCTCCTGAGCTGCCCGCCCTCACAATGGGCGAGTGGCACGCCCCCACCACCCTCATGTCAGTCTTCATGCCCATGAGACTTGCTTTGGCCAAGGAAACATGAATGGAGGTGGGGAGTGTCCCTTCCAGGAGGGAGCACCTAAGGGTCAGAGCTCAACATTCCAGTCTTCCTTGTCACAGTTGAGAGACACACGTGGAGATGCTGACATCCTGAAACAGTGGCGCCTCCATCAGTGAGGGTCCCTGGTGATGAGCAAAGCCCTCCCCACTGACTGCAGTGGGCACGTGACAGGAGCAAGGTAACCTCGGCTGTTTTGGAGGGTTGTTCATTATTGCATCATATCTGAGCTTCTCCTGACAGTCACATAAAAATGAAAATGTGCACGGACAAACAGAAGAGTAAAGAAAGATATCAATAATTTACCGGCCACTATCTTTGGGAGATGCGGCATCAGGTGATTTATGTACCCTCGTATTTACCATTTTACACTCCAAACGCTTCACCGGAAGTAGGCATCACTTACTTTAAGGGGAAAGGTCAGTGTTATTAACAAGAGTGCCGGGCCCTGGCGAGGCTGTCCCCGTCTCAGGCTGCATCTTAGGCTCCGGGCGCACCGAGCGGCTGTCCGGCCCAATTAGCCCTTTATTACAGATGGTTTTGTTCTCTAATTGTCTGCCCTGCATAACTTAGCACGGTCATCTACTGTCTTGTTCTCAAATGTTTAATTTAGTGTCCCTTGGCCTCGGTTTCTCACCTCTGAGTGCAGCAGTAGCAGAAAGGGACATCTTTTTTTTTAAATTAATTTTTATTAGAGTATAGTTGCTTTACAATGTTGTGTTAGTTTCTGCTGTACAGCAAAGTGAATCAGCTATACGTATACATACATCCCCTCTTTTTTGGATTTCCTTCCCATTTAGGTCACCACAGAGCACTGAGTAGAGTTCCCTGTGCTATACAGTAGGTTCTCATTCGTTACCTATTTTATACATAGTAGTGTATATATGTCAATCCGAATCTCCCAATCATCCCACCCTCCCCTTCCCCCCTTGGTATCCATATGTTTGTTCTCTACATCTGTGTCTCTATTTCTGCTTTGCAAATAAGTTCATCCATATCAGTTTTCTAGATTCCGTGTATCAGCGATATTATACAATATTTGTTTTCCTCTTTCTGACTTATTTCACTCTGTATGACAATCTCTAGGTCCATCCACGTCTCTACAAATGACCCAGTTTCGTTCCTTTTTATGGCTGAGTCATATTCCATTGTATATGTGTACCACATCTTCTTTATCCATTCCTCTGTCGATGGACATTTAAGTTGCTTCCATGTCCTGGCTATTGTAAATAGTGTTGCAGTGAACGTTGGGGTGCATGTATCTCTTTGAATTATCGTTTTATCTGGGTATATGCCCAGGAGTGGGATTGCTGGGTCATGTGGTAGTTCTAATTTTAGTTTTATAAGGATCCTCCATACTGTCTCCATAGTGGCTGTATCAATTTACATTCCCACCAACAGTGCAAGAGGGTTCCCTTTTCCACACAGAAAGGGAGATCTTTAGAGGCCCCTCAATGCCAACACTCCCTCGGGGCCTGGAATAATAAGAGCTGACTCTATGCCAGACCTGGTGCTCAGCCTTTCATGTGCATTAGTTCACTTAATCGTTTCAACAATCCTATCAGGGAGGCACTGTTGCTATGCCCCCATTTTAAAGATGAAGATACTGAAGCACAGAGAGGTTTAGAAACTCATCCAAGGTCACACAGCTCAGAAGTGCTGGAGCTGGGCCTTGAACCCCAGCAGTCTGCTCCCCAGTCCCTGCTCTTCCTGCTGTACTGAGTGTCGACCTGTACTGTGCCCAGGTCCTGTGCCGGGGCTGGGCTTGATGCCCAATGTCAAGATGGCGGCATCTACCTGCAAGCTGATTAATGATATCATCATAATAATGATAACCATGCCAGTGAACATGCATTTGGGGCTCATCGTGTACCAGGCATTTAATACACATTAGGGGGTGGAGTCCCCACAACATCCTTCTCACCAGAGACTGTCACAATCACTGTGTTACAGATGAGAATCCGAGGCACAGAGAGGCCCTGGGTTTGCCCAGAGTCACAATAACCATATGTGGTCAGTATTATTGTGCCCATTTTACAGATGGGAAAAGCGATGAGGCTCAGAGAGGTTAAGTCACTTGTCCAAGTCACACAGCGTGTGAGCACTGGAGACTGAATCTGAACCCGGGTCTGTAGGATCCAAGGCGAGTCTCTTCTCAATGCGTCAATGGTGAGAAGCCCAGGTGGAGCCAGCACCCTCCAGGTGCAGGGGAAGCTGCCCACTTGGGGGGGCTTGGGGCCAAAGAGATCACCAGCCACAACACAACACAGGAGTAATACTAACAGAATCTGTCACTGAGTGTGTCACATGTGTTACCACATCTAAGTCTGGCCCCACCCATAAGGCAGATGCTTTTATTATCTTCAACTCACACATGAGGGGGCTGAGCTCAGAGAGGTTAAGTAATTTTCCTGAGGTCCCACAGCAAGCAAGTGGCTAAAAACCAGGGTTGGCCAGAGCTTGTGGTCTAACAAGTAGGCCACACTGCCTTCCTCTACCACAGGGACCATTAACAGAGACTGACTCTCCACTATTGGTGCTCGGAATCATAATATAAAACCCTTCAGGAGAGGCCCCCAAGGGCCTATATTCAGATGCTGTCCTGAGAACAGGGAGGGGGAAAGTCCCTGGTGACCCAGGGCAGCCGGAGAGGGGCAGGGGCATAAAGGAAAGAGCTTCAGAAGAGATCCAAATTCAGGCCTTTCTATCCCCCTAGCCATCTAAATAGCTATCATCTATTAACTCAGGGCTGGAAGGACGCCTGGAAGACCACCCAGACCAGGGGTCTCGTTCCTGGGCCATTAAAGTCACCGGCTTTAAAACAAGCCTGATGCCCACACACCCTCACCCACCCATTGTACAGACAGGGAAACAGAAGCTCTGGGAGCTGAAGAAGGAAGTGTTGGTGTGAGGACTGAGCTCAGGCCTGTCCGGGTCCACCCTCTGCTTCTCTCATCTCCTGAGACATCCCCCGGCTCGGTGCCCTGAACACTGTGGACTGTCATCATTTATCTAAATCCCCCTCCATCCCTGAGGACAGGGACCCGTCCTTGCTTCTCTCTGCTCCCTTCGCCCTCAGCCTGGGGCCCCCACCGGTGACCCAGAGACATAAACATTTGCAGAACCCACAAATGGGTGGAGGGCCATCCTCCCTGGGTGAGCTCAGTCCCCGGCCGGCCAAGCACGTGCACATTTTATCCCTCAGGGGCCAGAACAGCTCCGCCCTCACTTCCTTCAGTTCTCCGCTCAAGGTCACCCGCTCAGTGAGTTCTTCTGGGACCCCCACCAACCACTTCAGTTCTCTGCACTTGGCCCACTACCACCCGGCACTGTCGTGTCTCCCCCCACAGGGACACCAGCTCAATCCGGTGCCCAGAACAGAGCCCGGCACGTCGTGGGCACTCAGCAAACTGTTGGGTGAGAGGGTGATGGGTGAAGCCTCAGTTTCCCCATCTAGAAAAGGGGAAGTTCACTCTCGGTGGTCTTCAGAGTCTCTTCCACACGCATCCCCCACAAGGTCTGTCTCTCTGGGAGCTGAGAGGACCAGGAAGGCTGGAAACAGTGGGGATGGGCGCAGGTCTGAGTGGCGGGCTGGCAGGGGAGACAACAAAGGCATCCCATAGGGCTGGGCTGCAGTTTCATTTCACACTTGGTGTCCAAGTTTGCATCGCAGTGCTGGCCAGGATCTTCAAGTGCAATTATTAAATGTGATGTGCCATAGGTGTATAATTGTCAGAATGGTTTTGCATATTTTGATAAATCTATATATATGGGTTGTAATTATCCATCATTAGCATATGCTTATGTTCTCATAAGTGTACATTTTTTCCCCGAGGATGCAAGTTGCCAATTCACGACCAAGACAAAGGGACCCCAGCCTGATGCTCATGTGTCCCCATCACACAGGACATGGAACGCGTCCATTCATCATCCTGGGGAGGAGGGGCAGCAGGGAAGGTGGACAAATCTCCCCACACCACAGGCAGGTCTTGGGGTCGTGGAGCTCTGGGAGGACAGAGAGCAGGGTCAGGAGAGAGTCAACCCCAGGCACCAGCCTGAACCTGATGACAGTAGGTGGGGGGAGGGGTTACCTAAGCACCTGTCTGAGGCTCCACCCAGGGCCGGACGGGGGGTCAGAGCTGGAGCCCCGGCTGCCCTCACTCACCTGGGTTCACCCCTGAGCCTCAGTTTCCTTGGCTGTAAAATGGGGATGAAAGCAGCTCCCTCCTTGCAGGGTGGCTGTGAGGAGTAAGGGAGTGTGTGCAAGGGAAGGGCACCCAGCAGACGCAGGAAGTGCTCACTTGGGTGAAATGATGCTCCTGCTGTTGTCACCCTAGGACTGAGACAGAGGAGCCACCCGGGCCCATTTCACAAATGGGGCTAATCGCTTCTATGGCTCCTGGCTGCTGACACCCCCTTGGGCCAGGCGCCTGCTCGCATGACCCCAAGTCCCCTTCACAAGCACCCTAAGCGGCGGGCGTTGTTCAGGCCCCCTCTCTACAGGGGGGAGGTTATGCCCTGGGAGGGTCAAGTACCTCCGGAATCACACAGCCCGCATGGGGCAGAGGCTCAGAGCAGAGCTTTCTGCCCCCAGGGCCCAGGCTGGGCCACCACCCCAGACCCCACACGGCACAGGACACTCAGTCACAAGCACTGATGAGCAGGTGGCAGACACTCGTGGCTGCCCACCCAGCAGCCCACCCCTCCTTCCTTCACTCACAGAGCCCTGGGTTGGTTCTGCAGCAACAGGCTCGGGCCTGGTGGGCCTCCCCAGCCCGGGGGTGAAGCCAAGCCCTGGCACCCCACCTCCCTTCTCCAGACATTGTTTTAGGGGTGAGAGTGTGACCCAGAGCTACCTGGCCATTGAGATATAAGGGAAAATCTGGTAGAGGGACTTCTGGGAATTATTTTTTCTGCCTCACTCCACTCCCTCCCTTCTTCTCAACTTGCAGGTTTTGGTGTGAGACATGATGTTTGGAGCTGCGGCAGCCATCATGCAACCATGAGGAAAGGTTGCAAGGAAAAAGGCCAGTATGGTCAAGGATGATAACCAGGAAAGAGGGAAAGACCTTGGTTTTTTGGCATCACTGAGTGTCTGACCAACCCCAGAACTACCTCACTCCAGACATCTTTTTATGCCCGATCATTACATGGCTCAATAACTTGAGTCACTGTTGTTGGATTTTCTGTTACTTGATACCCAACACATCCAACTGATGGAACCACTTACCATGTGCCCAGTCCATGTCTCTCATTGCCCTCAACACACAGAGTCAGGGCTATTTGTCTATACCTCTGACTCCCATATCAGACCCTGGACCAAGACGGCCAAGGATGGTAAAGAAGAGAGAGAGAAAGTGTCTGGGTTTGCTGATACCTCTGAGCTTCTGACCAGCCTGGGAGCCCCTCCAGACATCTGTTTATGAGAGATCATTTCACGTCTCAATGGCATGAGCTACTGTTGTTGAATTTTTTATTAGTTGCTGCTCAGAAAATCTGAACTGATGGCAGCACCCCACTATGTGTCAAGCACCCAGCTATTTGTTTACAGCTTCATCTCCCTCACCAATTCTTGACCTATGAGAGGGCAGAAGTTGTGTCTTATTGATCTCTGTACCTTCCCTGTCCTTAGGGCAAACAGGGCATGACACACAGTCAACCCAACTCCACAAGTAGTGTAACGGGGTAAATGATGAGCGAATGAATGGATGAATAAAGGAATGAGCGAATGGGTGAGCATAATGGATGTGCAAATGCTTTGCAAACTGTAAAGTGCTGAGCCCAAATGCAGGATGAAGATCTGGAAGGTGGACAGAGATGTGGGATGGAAGAGGGGCGGGGCGCAGAGCAGGGATTAGAGGAAAAGCAGCAGCCCCTTTGCTCCAGCAGGTATGAGGCACTGCTGTCTTCCCAGGTGCCTCCCTGCCTCTCCATCCTGCTGGCACAGACGTCAGGTCTAAAATCCCTACCCCGTGTGCAGTCACTCCTCCGGGGCTGCGGGAGCCTTTGACAGCCAGCGCCTGCTTCCCCAAGCCGGAGAGACAGGCTTTGTGCTCTGCCATTTTCCCCCTAAAAAATGGTTGCGAGAAACCAAATGGCTATCATTACACCAGGTGCAATTCGTTGCTGCGTTATTTTGTGAGAGACGGAGGACAGGCCACCGGGAGAGGAGGTGGCGGGAGAAGTGAGGAAAACCATTTAGGGTGAACAGGCTCTAAAATTTCAGCTGCAGGCTTTGCAGGGAAACTGGATTAAAGAATCAAATCAAATGAATTTTGCCATCAGAGTAAGAGATCTCTCTCCCCTAAAATGCTTTAATTTGACAGTTGGCTTCAAGGGGGTTGGCAGAATTCGTTTTGTGAGCAGACAAGATCAAAGAAGGAAGCAAAACACAGCCCGCCATGAGAACTTTGCTAACTGCTTGACATCATTGTGTTTCACTCAGAGTTGGATTTTTGGCAAAACTGAGAAGTCATTTTCTTTCCACTGACGTCTGATTTTGTGGTGTCTGGAAAAGGTCTGGTGGTCAGGGGCAGTCAGCAGGCAGGGAGGGGCCTCCCTGCCCTGACCTCCCGACCTCAGAGTTGTCCAGGGAAAGCTGGCAAAGGAGAGCCCTGAATAGTAACAGGCTCTGGGCCTCGACCTGTCTTTCCACGTCGAAGCTTTCCCAGGACCTTCAGCCCACGCCCCCGCCCTCACCGTCTCTCTGCCAGAGGGTGGATTTGGAGCTGGACGTTGACCCCCTGACCCTATCCTGGCTGCTCAGATCAACACCCTTCCCCACCCATGATATATGCACATACAGCATCACCCTGGCCACTGGTGGTCCCAAGTGGGGCCTGAGCCCTGCCCCCACCTCCTCATCACGGCATCTCCAGGCCCATTAAATGGGCGCTTTACAGGCCTGACACATAGATTTGTATTAGCTGCACCAAGATCAATGTTCATGCCTCCTCTAAGATTATGCACTTGAACGTCTCCTTGCCCTCGGAGAGATCTGAGTGCTCTCCCCTCACCAATTACCTGGCAGCTACGTCCTCCTATCAGCCTGTCCATGTCCTTACCAACATACAGAGTGCTTGTACATTCATTCATTCACTCATCAGTTACCATAGACGTACCAAGACGAATAAAACTCCCTTGTCCTCTGGAGGTTTATAATCTGTTTCTTACTCTACCATAGCTGGTCAGGGTGGAGGAACTGGGTTGGACCTCAAGAAGCACTTCTTGTGGGGAGGGGCAGTGCAGTGCAGTGGTTACAGGCACAGACTCTGAGGGTGACGGACCTGGGATTGCATCTCAGCTCTAAGCCTCACCAGCTGTGTGTCCTCAGGCAAGTAACTTAACCTCCCTGAGCTTCGTGTTCCTCAGCTGGAAAGTGAAGGTAACAGTATCTACCCCGGAGGCCCTTGTCAGGGTTATAACTGAGACAGGGCGAGGGAGAAGCCTGGCACAGGTGAGCACTCACTTCAGAGCGGCCTTTATTCTCTTGGAAGGAGTCGGGCTTTGGGGAAAGAACCAGGCAAATCCCAAATCCACTCCTGCCTCACTTGACCTCTCTGAGCCTCGGTTTCCTCATCGGTGAAATGAGGAAAACACAGCCTGACCCTTGGGAGGGGGCTGGGGGAGGAGCTGGAGGAGGAGGAGGTGGATCGATCTGGACCCTGAAGGTTCAAACCCAACACTACCCTGCGCCGTGGGAACCGTCAGCTCCTCCTCCCGCCTTTTTCATCTCCACCTTGGTGTTGGGTTCGCACGAAGGACAGGGTGGGGGAGGCGTGCAGAGGTGAAGTCCCAGTCATGCCCTGATCCAGCGTTTGATGCCTCAGTTCCCTGCCAAGTGTTGCCCAGGCTCTGGGGACCCCTCTAGGGATGGGGAACTCACCACCCCCTGGACTGGGCGGCAAGAATCCCAGGGCACCAGAGGGGATACGGCAAGGAGCCCTGAGCTGCCGCAGCCTCCAGGCACCAGCCCTGCAGGGCGCAGCCGGCCCAGGGCCGCATCCTGAGAGGTGCCCCCAGCATTGCAGGAGCAGTTTTCTTCCTTTCTCTATGAAAGAGAGGAAATAATAGAATCTATACTGTAAACACATTTGGCCCTTGATGTGGTCAAATGTGTTTACAGTACAGATTCCAGGGGTGGTGCAGTGGTCTTGGCCACTCAGCAGTCATGTTCAGGCAACACAGTGTGGTGGGAAGAGCCCTGTTCTGGGATCCCCATCCATCTTGCTGTGTGCTCTTGGGAAATCAAGCTCCCTCTCTGGGCCATTAAAAGGTGAGATCAGTGGGCAACACATAATTGTATAGGGAGGGCTGGAAAAGACACTGGACAAAAAGGGAAGAGGAGGGCTTCCCTGGTGGCACAGTGGTTGAGAGTCCGTCTGCCGATGCAGGGGACGCGGGTTCGTGCCCCAGTCCGGGAAGATCCCACGTGCCATGGAGCAGCTGGGCCTGTGAGCCATGGCCGCTGAGTCTGCGCATCCAGAGCCTGTGCTCCACAGCGGGAGAGGCCACAACAGTGAGAGGCCCGCATACTGCAAAAAAAAGGGAAGAGGAAACTTCTTACACCTAGAAGGTGAGGAAGGGAAAGACAAAAGACGGGTGACCCCAGTGACCACGACCTTCCCCCAAACCTGGCTCCCAGGTCCTGACTGCACTGGAGCCTCCACCAGGAACCCTGGGGCATCTTGACCCTTCCCACTCCCTCCCTGCAGCCCACATCAAACCCACCTCCAGTTTCATCTCCCTAGACCGCTGCCATCATTCTCTCTCCAACTCCATGGACTCTTCCCACCCCATCATCTCCCGTCATCTCCCATCTGGACCTTTTCTCATCCTCTTTCCTGCCTCCTGCCCACCATCCTCTCCTGACCAGAGACTGCAATGAGCGATTCACCACAGTAATCCACTCAGGCCTCCTGAGATCTGGCAGTCTCCCCATGCTCTCAGGAGGAGGACAGAGCTGCTCCCCATGGCCGACCTGGTCCAGCAGGGCCCAGTCCAACTCCCCACCTCCAGCCTTACCTCCTTCCTCCTTTCCCATCACACCTCCGCCCAGCCTGAAGCACCACCACTTAGACCCTGAATTCACCACCCCCACCACCACCACAGGGCCTTTGCACATGCTGTTCCCATGGCCTGGAGCACAGCTCCTCCCCATCTCCCCAGAGTTTCCCCTCCTTGCCCCTCAGACCTCCTCAGGGAAGCCTTCCTCGACCTTCCTGCCAAGGTCAAACCCCAGCGCAGACTCCCAAGCCCTGGGAACCTCGTCCTGGGCACAGTGGTCACAGGGCAGGTTCCAGGTCATTTGGGGACCGTCTGTGCCCCCAATGGGCTGTGAGCTCAGGGCTGGCGAGTGTCATTGTTTCGTTCACTGCTGTAGCCCCCAGAACAGGGCCTGGCACATCGTAGGTGCTCAGTAAATACTGGTGGGAGGAAGGCACGGAGGAAGAAGAATCGGTGGAGTTCGCTCTGTTCAGAGAAGGTGCCTGGAAAACAGAACAGAGACACAGGACTAAAGGATGGAGGACCAGGGGCCCCCGAGCCACAGCCAGGGACTCAGGGGACATTGTCTCCAGCCAGGAGCCCCTGAGGCTGAGTTGGGGGACAGAGGATGAGAATGACTCTGGGAAGCCCCAGATAGAGGCCCAAGAGGCGGGAGGGCCAGGAGGGACATGGTATCCCCAGAGGAACATGGTCTCCGCTCAAGGGTCCCATCTGTGGGAGGACCCACCACCCTGACCACATCCCTCCCCTGTTCCCGAACCATCCATGGCTCCCAGCGCTGCCTGCTCCACCCACCTTCCCCGCCTCACCTCCCTCCATTTGTCCCCACAGGCCCTGGGCCTCAGGCCCCCAGACCACAACCTGGTCCCTAATCTACCACATTCTTCAGTTCAAGTGTCACCTCTTCCAGGCCTTGTCTGATTCCCTTTGGTGCTTGTCCCTTCTCCGTTCCCAGAAAACCCAGCAGATGTCCCTCCTACAGAGCTTGTGTCAGTCTCACCACTAGATTGTGAGCTATTGGAGGTGGCAGGAGGTTTTATTCTTCTCTCCCTCACCCTGGCACACAGCCCGGCATGCAGTGGCTCTCAAACTGGGCTGGACAAATGAATGAATGAGTGAATGAATGAGTGAAAGAATGGATGGATGAACATTACTAGCCTCCATTTATTCAGGACCTGCTGTGTCCCAGGCACCGTGCTGACATTTTACAAACATCGTCTCATTTAATCCTTCCTACAACTCCTTTGTAGAGTGTACTGATATATGCCCATAGGACAGATGGGGAAACTGAGGATTGAGGGATTGGGTCACTCACCAAGATCACACAGCGAGTAAGCTGAGGCAGTAGAACCTCCCTGCTCAGCTCCATCCGATGCCTCTCGCTATCCTTCTAAGCTGAGCCCACAGCTCACGGTCACGTCCGGGGCTTCCCTGCCAATCCCTTCACTCACTGAGGACCCACGATGGCTGCTTTGGCTGAAAGTCATGATCACAGACATCCAGCCTCGGCTCTAGAGCAACAAAGAAGGGCCCACCAAGAGTGTGTCTGCAAGAGTGTGTCAAAGAGAGTCTCTGCATCCACAGGAGACCCTCCCAGTCCCACCCACAGCTCCTCAACTGTCCCCAGCAACAGTGGAAACACCTCCCAAGCCCACACAGACTCTGAGAGTTCCCTCTCCTCAGCCCTGGGGTGACCTATGGATCATGAGAACACAGGCTGTAAAATCAAGATCTTGTGTGTGTCTGCATTGAGCAGGGGCCACGGAGCCATTCAAATCCCAGAGATTCTGCAGAGGGGAGGAAATATCTCAGAGAAGAAGCAAAGAGAGTGAAGAGGAAACAGAGGTGTGTCAGGGAGATTAATGCAGCACTCAGACACAAAAGAAACATGTTCAGTTATATTCTGTTGCATTTCATTGAAGTGTACATGTCATACTTAGCAGCCTGCAAGCCTCAGATTACCCAGAGAGAAAGCACAAGAAAGACAAGAGAATCAAAACACAGACAGAAAATGATCCTGAAATTGGAGAACCACTAAGAGAAAAAAAAAAAGCCAGACTTGAGACAAAAACTGCGGCTTGGCACCGAGACCTCTCAGCAGGTCCCTGTGCAGGTTGGTGCAGTCCAGCACCAACCCAGATGCCCTGCTCACTGGCACCAAGGAACGTCCCAGGCAGGAGTCAGGAGGCTCCACTTGCCGTGTGAGAAGCCTGAAGCCTTCAGAGGCCGTCAGAGGGACGGAAGGATGGAGAAAAGAGCAAGAAGAGATCACACTGGACCAAGCCCAGAACAAAGGGAAACCCCAGTGACCCCTCCTGGGAACTGTGCCCTCCTCCCCAGGTCTGCTGATGAACCTGGCCCAAGGTGCCTCATGAATCAGACACCTCCTCCCTTCCAGCACCTTCTCTCCCTCAAAGAGAGAGGGCCTTGAAGAGAAGACGCTTCCTGGAGCCTCCAGCTTCCTGGCCACTGATTCCATCCTATAATTTGGAAAACCATAGGACGTTGCAGCAGGCTGAGAAGCTGGGAAAAGACCCCCCGCTCAGTGTGTGCATGTATGTGGTGTGTGTGTGTGTGTGTGTGTGTGTGTGTGTGTGTGTGTGTGTGTGTCCACTCACAGGCTGCCAGACCAGGCTCTCCCTGACCAACGCCAAAGTCTCCAGCCCTAGCTGGGCCTGCGGCTCTGCCAGCTCAGGAGTCCCTCAGGAAACTTCTAGGACCAGGGCCTAAAAAGTGTGTATGCACACACACACACACACACACACACACACACAACACAGTCCATAGTCCAGGCCACAGGCCAGATTTCACCTTCTCTGCAAGAGTCCCTCCCCGGCCCAGCCCAGGTTCAGATTTCTGCAGCTCCTTACTGTGTAGCCTTGGCAAATTGCTCAACCTCTCTGACTCCAGTGTCCACAGTTGTGACATGGGAATAACAGTCTGCCTCAGAATGGAATGAGATGGTGCAGGCAGGGCCTGGCATGGAGGAAGCCTCAGTGAATGTGTGTTGTTGCTAAGATTCTGCACGGGTTCTTCATCCTTCAAAACTCAGCTCAGACATGGCCTCTGGCAGGGCTGCTACCTGTCTGCACAATGCTAGGGGGTGCCATTCACCACATTTGTGGTACATGTGTGAGTTGTACAGTGCACAGCCTGCACAACAGTACACTGTGGCCCTGGGTTCTGGGAAGATTTTCCTGACTGGTCCAACTTGGTCAGAGGCCCCTTCCTCCTCTGTTGTCCCCACCCCAGCAGAGTGAGCTTCATGAGGAAAGGGACCTGGTCCTGCCCACCCTTGTGTCCCTAGGATCAGCTCAGGACCTGATCTGAAGTAGGGCAAACACCAGCAGCCATTCTTACAATTAGTAAATGGCTGAACAGGGGTTGACACCTAAGTTTAGGCTCCAAAGCTCTTAACTGCAGTCCAGAGAGGTCAAGTAACTAAAGTAGTTACACCCTACTCTGTATTTTTTTTTTTTTTTTTTTTTTTTTTGCGGTATGCGGGCCTCTCACTGCTGTGGCCTCTCCCGCCGCGGAGCACAGGCTCCGGACGCACAGGCTCAGCGGCCACGGCTCACGGGCCCAGTCGCTCCGCGGCATGTGGGATCCTCCCGGACCAGGGCACGAACCCGTGTCTCCTGCATCGGCAGGCGGACTCTCAACCACTGCGCCACCAGGGAAGCCCCCTACTCTGTATTGACAATGCAAAGCCAGACACCATTAGCTGGACAATTAGACTTGCTCTAATTGTGACTTGCTCTGGCCAATGAGATGTGAGAGGCTACAGCGTCTGTCACTTCCAGGAGGGAGCTTTAAGTGCCAGGGTCCAGTTTGCACAGTGATCTCAGAAAGCCCACATGGAGGTGAAGCCACATCAGCCCAGATCGGCTGCAGGGAGCAGAGCCGGCCACCTGCCCTGGGCACGTCAGCACAGAGAGGGGCCCTCCTCTATGAGTTGGGGATGCTGCGGCCACTGGTTACTGCAGTAAACTGGGCCGCCCAGAGTGATGCCACTGCTGGAGCCAGGTCACCTGAGACGTCTGCCCCGCCCCCCAGCCCCCAGGCCCCGATGGATGCTGGTCTCTGTGGGACGGGTCACTCCACGCCACCCCAGTCACAGGTCTGGAGGATCCTGCCAGTATCTGGGGAGCCGGCTCCCCAGGCTCTGACTTACCCAGACCTGGGCCAGACACGCACATCCCATAATGATGCGCAGATCACCCGAGAGCATCTGGGCTCCTTGCTCCTCTCTGTTAACCCATCCCTTCAACAATGAAGCCCCTGGACACTGAGTCTGTGCCAGGCTTGTGCTGGGTGCTGTGAATATCCAGGGAGCAGGACCGATGCAGCTCATATGCACCTGCCCTCCTGGAGCTCACAGACTAGTGCAGGTGACAGTAGGTACCAGTGAATATCCAAGAAAAGAATTACAGAATGCTGAGTGGGGCCAGGGGAACAATCAGGGGTGGGGAGAGGACACGGGTGAGAGGAACCAAGTCTGCAGCTGGGGTGGGCCCATCATAGTTAAGCTGAGACCCAAGGGTGGGAGGGACCAGCCAAGTGAAGGGAGGACAGGAAAAGGCATTCCAGGTGGAAGGAACTGCATGTGCAAAGTCCTGTGGTAGGAAAGGTCTTGGGGAGAAACAGCAGAGCAGGGAGAGGGGAGGGAGATGGGGCAGGGGTGGACAGGGCTGGACCACATAGGCCTGCTGGCCACAGGGAGGAGTCTGCACTTGATCCTGGAGTCAAGGAGAAGCCACTGAAGGGGTCAGGAGAGGAGGGTCATGACCAATTCACATTCAGAACGTTCTCTGGGCCCAGGGCTTAGCACAGGGCCTGGCACACATTAGTGCTCAATGAATGTTTGCTTACAGTGGTGACACATGAGGGAAGAAAGGAGACGCTCTTTAGGGCACTACTGACTCGCCCTGGTCAGTGTGCATGCTCCCTACACCCAGTAAGGGGGAGGAGCTGAGGCTTGTGGAGCAGCTGCCGCTGCCTGGAACCCAGACTTATCACGTGTCAGCTCATGTGTCTTCAGAGAGGACCCCACAAGGGGGTGCACAGACGTCCCCAAAGAGTTACTGATGTTATTTTTACAAAAAATAGGTCCAAAATGAAAACACCCTAACCCAAGTTTGAAGACACGTGAAACAGGATTCTCATTAGAAAGGGCGTCAAGAAATATTTCAATATGGAAATCAATGGACTCTCGTGAAGAGAATTACCAGCTGAATAAGGAGGAAGGGCAAGTCAATAGAACTGAGAAAATATGGAGGAGAAAAGCCACAACTCTTTCCCTGATTATAGGGTCGGAAACACTGAATTGATAAAACAATGGCATTGAATTATGAGGAAACGTGCAACTTCTTAACAGAGGGGGGCAGAAACCAGCTAATGTGATAATGAACCACTGAGGGAGCATCAGAGCCCATGGCCAGGTCTGAGCATTTTCTAGGCACATGAGTGATTCCCGAAGCCCAACCTGAATCCCAAAGTGAGGCCTGGGGCTGGACCTCGACCTGGCCCCATCCTCTCTGACCTGCGTCTCCCCAGTACCCTCTCTGGACCACAGGTTGTTCTGTCCTGCCCACCTCTCCACCCTCAGTGTGCAGTCCACCTCTTCCAGGAAGCCTCCCCTGATTACTCCAGACCCCAGTCACCCCAACTCTAACCTCAGCCCATCTTCCCCCTAAACATCAGGTGGTCACAGCAGAATGTGAGATTAACAGATTACAGAACACAAAAGCAGATGGTAGTTTCAAGTTCTCTCTCCTGTAGAAGGTAACCACGTCTGGCAGTCCAACAGCACTTTTCAGTTGGCAGGGCCCATCCACGCCCTTCGACTTAGTGGACCCTCAGAATCCCAAATTGGAGGGACTTCCCTTGTGGTGCAGTGATTTAAAATCTGCCTGCCAGTGCAGGGGACACGGGTTCAAACCTTGGTCTGGGAAGATCTCACATGCCTGCAGAGCAACTAAGCCCATGCACCACAACTACTGAGTCTGTGCTCTATAGCCCATGAGCCACAACTACTGAGCCCACGTGTCACAACTACTGAAGCCCATGTGACTAGAGCCCGCACTCTGTAACAAAGAGTAGCCCCTGCTCGCCACAACTAGAGAAAGCCCACGGGCAGCAGCGAAGACCCAACACAGCCAAAATTTTAAAAAGATAAATAGGGGGCTTCCCTGATGGCACAGTGGTTGAGAATCTGCCTGCCAATGCAGGGGACACGGGTTCGAGCCCTGGTCTGGGAAGATCCCACATGTCGCAGAGGCCCTTGCACCACGATGAAGAGTGGCCCCCGCTTGCCGCAGCTAGAGAAAGCCCTTGCACAGAAACGAAGACCCAACACAGCCAATAAATAAATAAATAAATGTTTTAAAAGATAAATAAATTAATTAATTTTAAAAAAAAAGAATACCAAATTGGAGCTAAGAATGTGAGTCTGGGGCCAGAATCTCTGGGTTCAAATCCTGCCTCCACCACCTCCTAGCTCGCTCCCCTGTGCGAGTTCTTTCCCCCATTTGACCTTCAGTTTCTTCATCTGTAAACTGGGGCTAACAGTGCTATCTCTTTGTAGGATTGTTTTAAGGTCTATACATGTAAAGCATGTAGGACAGTGCCTGGCCTGTAAAATCTGTCCCTCATGTCTGAGATCTTTATCAGCCTCCCCATTTTACAGATGAGCAAACTGAGGCTCAGAGAGGCTAAGGCACATGTCCAGGACCACAGAGACGACGGCTTTCAGAGACAGCTCTTTAACTCAGATCCATAGTGTCTGGACCCGCATCCCACCTACCATGTGTCAAGGGCTGTGCCCTTTACGCCTCATCTCGTCCCACAGCTGTCCTCGGAGGGAAGTCTCCTCATATCCCATTTCACAGGTGAGGGAACTGAGGTCCGGGGTGCGCATGGAACTGGCCCAAGGTCCCACAGCCAGTAAGGGAAGAAGTCCCCAGAATTCAGACCCAGGGCTCCCTGTTCCCAAACCCGCAGTGAAGGCGGTTTCCTCCTCCCTTCCTTGTTCCCAGGCTGCAGGGCAACGGAGAGGCGCCAGCTGAGGGGAAAGAGCTGCAGGGACAGGGGACCAGCTGGGGCCTGTAGGGAGGGCAGGCTGTGCAGCCACCCCCGGGGCTCCAGAGATCACCGAGTTCCGAACTTTGTCTGCCGGAAACTCTGCAGACTTCAATCCTTTGCAAAGCCAGAGGGCTTAAGGCAGAGAGTTCTCCGAGAGCCCTGAAGGGGAGGCAGCAGGTGAAGCTCAATTTCTTGGGGTTTATGTTTCCTGTTCCTCTTCTGCAGAGTTCCTCTAAGGGGCCAGCGATGCACCCTGTGAAGATGGATTTGCCATAAACTCATTATCTTTCCCTCCCCGGGGTCGGAGGTCACGTCAGTAACTTCCTGCCCACTCTCCGGTGCAGATCTGTGGAGAGGCTGCAAGCCTGTTTTAGGAGCTGTAAATCCATCCCCCTCTCCGCCTGGAAATCAATTGGAAACCCATTTGCTAAATCAACCCTACGTGTAAACGCACTCAAACTACAGGCCTATTCTGGGCTAGGCTGGGGCTCCCAAAGGACATACCAGAGGAGACGCCACCCTGGAGTCAGACCCAGGTTCTGTCCAGGGTCAGGGGTTACAGTGGGGACCGACCAGGCCAGACCCGGTCAGGGACACAGAGAGCAGACGGCAGTGGGGAAATCTCAGTTGGGTGGGGCTCTGTGATCAGCTCGCCCCCTCCTCGCACTCAGAGGCCCATTCCCTCCACAAGTCTCTCTGTCGAAGGGGAGAAGATCTACTCAGAGAGGGCTGGGGTCTCACTGGCTTCCCCCGAGAGTCAGGCTAAGGATGAGGAATATGGCCTGGTCCCTCAGTCCCTGAGACGAGGCTTTCTCACTGCCTTGAACATGGAGTCCCAAACCCAGGCTTTTCCTTAGGGTACGCTGGCTCTGAATTAAACCAAGAGATTCATCCCCATGAGCTGCTCTGGCTGTTTTCAGAGAAGAGAAAACTTTCACATGCAGGCAGAGAACTAACCATCCTCTCTTCACAGAAAGGGGGCCACTATTCTTGCGAGTACTGCTAGGGTTCGAGTCTCCTCTTGGGTTCTAGAACAAAAGGGAACAGGCCACGTGTGTTTGCTGAGTGAATTGACTGATCGGTTTGGGTGGGTCAGATCCAGATAGATGGCATTTGGGGAGAACCCTTGACCAGATTTCCACAACAGCAATATTCTCCACCACCCATGGGGTCAATTTTAAAGCAAGATTGCAAATTCTTTGATGTCTCCTCTCAAAACCCTTTGATCAACAATGAATGGTGGAAGCCATATGACATCCAGGGCTAGATCCCAAAAGCTCCCATGTGAGAAGCCCAACCACTCACAAGGCTGCCATGATGTGAGGAAGCCCACGCCACAGGGGAAGGCTTTGGTCAACATTCTCAGCTGAGCCCAGCCTTCAAAGCCATCCGGACTCAACCATCAGACACGTGAGTGAACGATTCTGCGGATGCTGTCAACACCCAGCTGTTCAGGTCACTCCCAGCCATCTGAATCTTTCCTGCTGAGGCCCAGACATTGTGGAGTGGGGATCAGACCACCCCCACTGCACCTTGTCCAAATTATTGACTCACAGACTCTGGTTGTTATTTCACATGACTAAATTCGGGTGGGAAAGGGGTGGAAATTATTATATAACAATGGATAACCAGACTACCAACCTAGGGACAAAACAATATTCAAAGTGGTTTGACTCTGAGGCTCTACCTTAGAGTTCTCAGGAAGTTAGTGTTTTTATCCTGAGAAAGACCACCAATGCTGAGTGTTTTGGGTAGCCTTTGCTGTGTAACAAAGCACCCCAAACCTCAGAAATGAAACAGCAGCAAGATATTGTTTCTTATAAACCAATGGCTGGCTAGGTGATATCTCTGCTAGTTTCACCTGGACTTACCCCTGTGCTGCATTCCATCTGTCCTGGAAAGTCCAATCTGGCCTCCTTCACTCCCCTAGTAGTTGGATGTTGGCCAGAGGGCCTCAGCTCTCCACACGCCCACTCATCCTCCAGCAGAACAGGCCAGCTTCCTTACCTGGTGGTCTCAGAGCAACATTCCAAGAGGGTAAAAACAGAGGCAGCTACGCCCTGAGGCCTACTCTCAGAAAGCATATAATATCTCTTCCGCTGAGTTCTAGGGTAAAAGCCAGCCACAGGCCTGTGTAGATTCAAGGGGTGGGAAAGGAGACTCCATCTCTTGATGGAACAAATGGCAAAGTCATGCTGCAAAAGTGCACGCACAATATCTGTGGAACCTAGAAAAATGGTACAGATGAACCGGTTTGCAGGGCAGAAATAGAGACACAGATGTAGAGAACAAACATATAGACACCAAGGGGGGAAAGTGGTGGGGAGGGGTGTGTGTGTGTGATGAATTGGGAGATTGGGATTGACATGGATACACTGATATGTATAAAATGGATGACTAATAAGAACCTGCTGTACTAAAAAATAAATAAAATTCAAAAATTCAAAAAAAAAGAAAGAAAAGGCTATTGAAAACAGAAAGAAAAAAGTGCATGCACAGGGAGTTGGAGGAACTGTGGCCCTATTTTACAACCTACCCCACTGGGGAAGCTCTAGGTGAGCCAGTGGGAGAAGACTGTGTGTTCTGTGTGAAGAGAGAGGCTCAAGGGTAAACCTAAGGCTCCCAAGGGGCTTACTCAGTCCCACAAGGCAAGCCCAGCTCACCGCTGCATCCCCAAGAGGAAAGAGGTACATGTTCTTTCTACATAGCCCACGTGTCTTCTGGCCAGTCCTGACCCCAGCGTCAGCGAGCAGGGGCCGGACACTCCCCTCCCTGGTGTTACGTCTACATTTGCTTTCTATTCCCGGCCCCACGGTCTCCTGCCATGGGTGGGTTTTTGTACACACACAGAGGTAGCCCTGCTGAGCACCTGGGGAGGTGTGGGTGGCAGTGGGGTCTGGAGGGGCCTTGGCTGACAGGCTGAGGGTGCTGAATGGGTCTCCGTAATAGAGATGAGTGGAGATCCATTCCCAGAGGCAACCCAGGAGGAAGGAAGGGGGTGAGATAAAAGCAAAAAGAAAACCTGGGAGATGACGGGAGGTTAGGGCAGGTTGAGAAAGGGGATGCCTATGCCCCACTGGAAGCATCCCGTGGTGGGGGGAGAGATCCTTCCTCCTGACCCCCACCCCAGGCATCTCCCACCAACAGCACGTGGAATAGGGATCCAAATCAGTCTTGCCTAAATCTTGAAGATCTGTGAGCCTGGAGACCAGGATCGGCCTCACTTGGTTCAGATACCAAGTTTAGACTAAATCATAGTGGCCAGGGGAGGAGACACGCCAAGTAAGACCAAGGGCACCCGTACTATCACCAATTGGAAAGAGAAGGGGGGCAGATGACTTGAGGGGGGAGGAGAACTCTCTCAATCCTCAGGAGGAAACAGATGAGGAAACTGTGGCTCAGAGCACAGGAACTTCCCAAGGTCATCCAGTGATAAAGCAGCCGAGCTGGGACCTGAACTCCAGAGCCTCTGCTCTAACCACTGGGCAGCAGAGCCTCAGGCTGCAGACTTAGGAGACCCCACAAAGGCTGGAGGGACTGCAGAGCCCCAGGGACAAGACAAAAAAAGGTCCTGAGTCCCGGGACAACAGGGAAGGCAGGTGCTCTGCCTTTGGTGCCCTCAGCCCCTCTCGGAGGGCTCAGCTGGGTGAGCGTATCCAGGGTGTGGTGGCTGAAATGGGGGCGCATCTCGAAGCTTCCAGTTCTCACAACCAAAGCCGATGCCAGTAAATTATTCCAAATAATGGGGCTGTTTGCTCAGGAAATTGAGAAGGCAGTACACAGTTGCCAAAGTAAACACAAATGGTGAACACGCCAGGCTTCTCGACACCGCCAGGCTGCTCCACAACAGCCTCCCCACCGCCGGCTGAGACGAAGCCACCAGGTTGTTTGTCTGTTGAGCTGAGCAACTGAGAGTCAGGGAATCAAAGAAAATCCAGAAGGGGTAGGGTAGGGGTCGGGTGCCTTGAGAACCACTGAATATAAAACCCTTGGTTTACAGATAGGGAAACTGAGGCCTAGAGAGGAGGAGAGACCTGCCCAAGGACAGCAGACTAGAAGGCCAAGGTAGGTCAGGAATGTTCCCAGCATACTTGGCTAAGTGCAGGGTCAAGGTCATGGGGATAGGATGGAATCTGACAGATGATGAATAAGAAACTGAGACTCAGAGAGGGTAGGTACTTGCCCAAGGACTCACAGTTAGTGGTGGAACTGTTTGGCATCTTTTAATTGTGCTCTACTGCCTGCATCTCCTCAGCCTCTGGATCAGGACTTAAAGGAGAGGGGTTGGGAGAGGTCAGGAAGAGCAGATTTCCAGAGGCAACGGATGGCATTCCAAGCTGAGGGAAAAGCACAAGCAAAGGCACGGATGTGAGACCCTGTTTGGTGTACGTACCAGTTAGTCCTCTGGGTGGCAAGTAAAAGTCCCGCTCACCCTGCCTTGAACAGTTAAGGGACTATACAAGCTCACGTAACTGAGAGGGCCCAAGACGGTCAGAGGTAAGACTGAATATCTCCCATTTGTCCAACCAGATCCACCCCTCCCTGCTCTGCACCCCAGAAGAATGACCTGTGTGGACTGCTGTTCCTCTGACTTCTCAACCAGTGGGGAGCACCAAAGGAAGGCTGGAGGCAGGGAGACCAATATGTTCATTGCTTCTCTCCCTACATAGGGCCACCAGGGGCAGTGAACACACACAGCTTCTATGGGCAGCTCTCCCCAAACAACCCTCTGCCTCCAGGTTCTGATAAGTGCTCACTCCCCCTCACCCTTTTCAGGCCCAAGGGTAATAATGGCCCCTCTGTTACTCACCCTGGCATGCTGAACTATCCCTTGTGGTGTCTCTCCACACTGCCTTCACTCTTGTAAATTGTCCACTTATTAAACTTCCCTCAAATTGCTCAACTTTGTTTCCTACTGAGGCCCAGACTCATAACACTGACTTCAGGTATGGCTTGACCCAGCAGCTCAAATGATGTCAACAGAGACCCAGGCTCCTTCCATCTCCCTGCTCTGCCTTTTGTGATACCAGTTTCATCCTCAGGCTACCCATGGTAGCCCCCTTCCCCCTTCCCTCCCTACCCCATCCCCACCCCTCACACTCTCATCTCCAATGACCCACATTCTCCAAGTCTCACCTCCCCACATCACACCATTCGGGGGAAAGAGAGAGTCCCTTTGGGTAGCTGAATGGACAAACCTATTTGTTTCCCTGAAACTGGAACAAACTTCTCTACATCTCATCGGTTCTGATTTGATTATGTTCTCAGGCAAGCCAGTAACTGTGGCCAATGGCTAACTTCCTCAAGCCAATCAGGGCCCACCCTGAAGCTGAGCAGGCCAATGCCACCTAAACCACATGATTGAGGATAGATAAGGTGTCAGATCCATAGAGGGGGATCCAGGAGAGCCTGGAGATACTGCGGTGGGGTAACGGCAGTCAGGAGGCAATGGTCTAGATGAGTGCTGATAGGGTCTGGACTGCCACAGGGCTGGCAGCAGTGAGAAGGGAAAGGGTTCAGGGAGACATGTGTAGACATCCATTCCTGCATCTCAAGGGCCCAGGTGAGAACTGAATTCCAGAGGAGGCATCTGGCCCATGTGGCTCAGGACCTGCCTCCCAGGCCTTCCCAGACCGTGTTGATGGACAAACAGCAGCTGTAGGAAGTATGAACACAGAGCCAGGGCCCAGCAGCCACCCACACCTGCAAGTCATGGGGACCAGGCCACAGATGGAGCAAAATTAAGCACCAGATGGGCCTCAGACAGGGTAGGATCCTCTAGTGGGGAAAGACTGACAGCCACACAGGACAGGGGAAAGGCCTGGACTCTGGAATCTCACGGGCCTTGGCCCTGCCTCTCATTTGCTGTGTAACTTTAGTCAAGTTACTGATCTCTCTGGGTCTTGGCTTTGTTATCCATACAAAGATGGCTTAGACTTGATTAGAGGGACCAGCTGCCCAAGTCAGACTCTGGAAGCAACGCAGGCTGTAGCTTGAAGGTCAATCCCTGAGTCAGGAAAGGAGAAGTTCCTCTCAGTAGGCCACCACCCCACCACCCCCTGATCTACCAGAGAGGAAATGCAGCACCTAATTGGACTGTTGAGGTGCTGGAGACAACATGGGCCTCGTTACGTCTTCTGTTGAGCCTTATGTGTAAATTGATCAGAAAACCTGTCAGAAGTATCTGGGGACCCGAAGAGAGCAGGTGGTACTAGAGGCAGCATGACAGGGTGTCTCAGCAGCCCTACCCTGGGGACTTGCAAACCCAAGGATGCTTGTTAACTCAGGTCTGGCTGCTGATTGGAGCCCCTGGCGATGGGGAGGTAGTCCCCGCCTACAGGTGCTCCTTGGGGATGCACATGCCCTGCCTCCCTGGCCAGCTACCTGGCTGCCCTCCATCTGAGAAACAGCTTCTGGCCCTCTAGGGGGCACTGTGGAGCCTAAACCCCCAATGCAGGAACTCCAGGGAAGACTGCACCCCGATATTCCCATCGTGGGTTCGGTCCACTCAGGGGCTGACCCCAGCGCTGGAAAGACACAGCAAGACTGGCTAATTAAATGGAAATGGAATATTCAAGAGGGAGCCAGTCTGGCCCCACAGGTGTGTCCCCTAAGCTGAATAGGATATAACCACACCTTTAGAGGCCATTGTACTTCTCAGTCACCCACAGGAGCAGCTTTTGGCTACTTGAAGATACCAATTTTGGTTCCACGAAGTCCCTTGGGGTGCTTGGGCTTGGTTCACAGACAGCTCGGCCAGCTGATGATGTGGTGTCCACTGAGCAGCTGTCCAGCCCTAGCAACTCTGGAAGCCCTAACTGAGAGCCATTCCCCTTTTCTTAGACAACACTAAGGACAAGACATTATATTTTACATATACATTATATACATTATATTTTATATATACATTATATTTTCACCAACTCTTGGGCTGTGGCTAATGGCCTAGGTATCTGGTCAAGCACACAGGTGATGGTTGGCTGATATATTAAAGACACCCTCTGTGGAGCCGTGAACTCTGCAAAGTCATTGCCGCAGCCCAGTGAGACATTTATAAACCCGTGTGGATGCCATACTCACATGCCAGTGGATGGAACAATGAGGCCAATCAGACCTGACAGCCCAGGCAGCCAGCATCACTGCTGGGATCCTTCACTGGATTGGGCACAGCAGCCCTGCCACCATAACCTAAGGGCTCCAAACATGGGTCTCCGTCTGCATGACAAAGAGGGACTGTGGTACCTGTCAGCAGTCACCACTCTAGCTGCTCACTCTTTGCAGAAAGGGGATTGGCTTGTTTAGTGCCTATTACAGTGTTTGCTTCATGCTCGAAAAGTGCTGGAGCCTTAGCCCTGGGTTTCTCTGCTTCACCACAACCCACTACATTGTAACATCCACGTGGGTCCACCACTCTCCCCTGTGGGACTTGGGGCAGGGGAATCAGTGCAACTTTGCTAACGGTCCTACTGTTTGCTCTGTGGAGTAAAAGACGGTCTTCCTCTGGTCTAAGTCTCAAGTCTACTTCTGGCACCTGTGGAGTGGTGGCAGGGTTACTCCTTGCCATCCTCTGTGAGGTTGGGAATCTTCCCTGACAGGCCCCCAGGGCTGGGGAACAGACAGGGGGAGCTCTCAAAACAGAAGAAGAGCTGCAGGAATTGCAGTCTTGGCACCTCCAAGGATTCTTTCTCCACCATCTTTCATCTCTCTTGTCTCCGCTTCATTCAGCAAAGTGGTCTCACCTGCTCTCATCAGACCCATGAGGACAAGAAATGTGGACCCAAGCAGCTGTTTTCAGTTCCAGGATCCCCAAAACAAGAGTTTCTCCCACTAGCTCCAGCAGAAAGTCTCAGGGAAGGCTCTGATTGGCCCACCTCTGAGCCAGTCAATGGGGCCCAGAGCACAATACTCTGATTGGCCAAGCCTGGGTCACACATCCAACCCTGGTCCGGGTGAAGTACAGTTAAGGAATTAAGGATTCTCAGAATCACACGGGTTGATGGAAGTTCTCACAGAGTGAAAGAGATGCTATTGCCAGAAAGGGGTGGGGGTGGGACTGTAAAAAGTTAAACATACTACTCACCCCTCACACGCTTGGACTCTCAGAGTCTGTTCCATCTGGTTAATTCCTCCTCAGCCTTTAAGACTCAGCCCTGCCTTCCCCTCTGCCAGGAACCTCCCTGGCTACCTTCAGACTCTCTCAGAAGCCCCGCTTCTGTGTCCCTGCAGCTACCACAGCTCCACCAGCTGGTACAAATGCATCTCCCCCACTGGCCAAGACTCCTGGAGGGCAGGGCCCTGCATAGCCACCCTGGCGTGGCAGAGGTTTCAGAAGCAGCTGTTGGTGGAACAGTTTGTTGAACTCCTCCTGACCTTCCCTAGGACTCACTAGTAGAGTAGACTGAAATCCTTCAAATAACTGCTCAGGCTGGGTCAGTCAATCCAAAGCCCAGTCAGTACCAGGAAGGAGAGGGAGGCAGAGTGCGTAGGGCTGGCCCTGCAGATGACCCACAGGGCTGTTCTGACCACTCTGCCCAAATGGCTACATGGCCAAAAGTTCTGTGTCATCAGGAGCTGGCCAAGAACTTGGCTGCATACAGCAAACTAGTGGGCAAAGAAAAGATCCCTCCTCTCTTGCCTGGTGCTGGCTGCTTTTGCACAAACAGCCCCACCCAGGACCTGCAACGCACATCTTCCTCAGCCTCTTGGGAACTCAGACAAGAGCTAGCCAGGCAAACCCTTCAACCCAGCAATTCTACATCTAGGTATCAATACCAGAGACAAACTTCCACGTGCACACAGTAAGGCATGAACAAGGAGGTTCGTTGCAGTCATTTTTATAGAAAGAAAAATAGAAACAACCTAAATATCCATAGGAGAATGATTTAGGAAGGAAGAACGGGAGGGAGGACATCCAAGCAATTGAACATGACCCACGCCTTGTGAAAAAGGAGGTAGCTCGGTATGTACCGACATGGAAAATGTCATTTATTTTAAATGCCAAAAAGCCAGATAACAAAGCTATACATATAGTATGGTACCTTTAATGCTTTTAAAAACACACAGAGCAAACATGCATAGCTCAGTGTACATTTTTATGTGCAGAGATGCATATTCCAAGGGTCTGTAAGAATTACATAGCACACTGATAACAGTATCTATGGGGAAGAGGTTGCAAAAACTGGAGGTGATTATGGAGGAGGATGGAACAGAGGCACTTTTCCTTTATCTGAGGTCTTGAATACGAAACAATGAGAATGTCTGTGCACAGCACTTGTGTAATTAAAAATAATTTTAAGTGAATGGGGGAAATGGCAGGATAAGCTTATTGCAACGTTGTTATAATAGCAGATATAAAACAACCTAAATACTCATTTATAGGGAACTAACTGAATAAATGCTGGTGCCTATGGCAACAGAACACCAGGCAGCTGGGAAAGAATGGAGCAGGTCCATGTGGGGAGATGTTCACAAACGGAAAAGCAACTTGAAAACAGTGTGTATTGTGATGATCCCATCTTTGTTAAAGAAAGAAAACTTAGAATATACATAAAAATATATGCCATATTATAAAGAGTGGAGCTTTGGAATTGTACAGACCTGGGTTGAAATCTCTGCAGAGTTACTAACAGAGTGGCTTGGGTGGGTCACTCCACATCTCTGAACCTCAGCTTGGCCAGCTTGTTCATGGAGGATTGATTGAGAAAATGTATCCAAAACGTTTGTCACAGCAAAGACAAGAGAGCAAATTTATGATTTTTTGTTGTTGTTGTCATTTGCAGTGTTTCATCTAGAAAGTGGATTTGGGGTGGAGGGAATATGGTGTTTTTATTCCTTTAAAAAGAATTTTACTGAGGTATAATTGAAGTGCAATTATAAACCGAACGTATTTAAAGTGTAAAACTGACATGAAACCATCACCATAATCAAGATAATGAACATATCCATATCCTCCAATAGTTTCTTCATGCCTCTTTGTAATCCACCCTTCGTGGTCCCCAGCCCCAAGCAAGCACTGATTTGCTTTCTGACCCTATAGATTAGTTTTCATTTCCTAGAATTTAATGTAAATGAATTCACACAATATGTGTGCTTTTTTATCTACTCCTCCCACTCAGCATAATTATGTGGTGATTTAGCCATGTTGATAAATGTATCAAGAATTCATTGCTTTTTACTCCTGAGTAGTATTACATTGTCAGATTTCTATAAATCTTTTGTTAGATTCATCCCTAAGTATTTCATATTTTTATGCCATTGTAAATAGGAGATATGAATTTAAGTTTCTGATTGTTCATTGCTATCGAAATGATTTTTTTAATTTGTTAATGTGGTGAATTACATTTATATACATATAGCCCTATGTCTACTACATATATTATTATTATTATTATTACTATATATATTATAGTAGACAAAGGGTTGTTCAAGTTATCTATTTCTTCTAGACAGAGTTTTGGTAGTCTGTGTCTTTAAAGGAATTGGCTCATTCCATCTAACAAATTTATGTGCATAGTTATTCACAGTATTTCCTTATTATACTTATAATGTCTATAAGCTCAATACTCCTGATATTGATGATTTGCATTCTCTCTCTCCCTCTCTGGCCTAACTAGAAATTTACCAATTTTATTTATCTTTTCCAAGAACTAGCTTTTGGTTTCATTAATCCTCTCAATTACCTGTTTTCTATTTCATTGATTTATCCTTCAATTTTTATTATTTTCTTCCTTCTGCTTGCTTTAGATTTAATTTATTCTTCTTTCTCTAATTTCTTAAGGTTACTTTTAAAACATTCTTCTTTTCTAATATATGTATTCAGTGCTATAAATTTCCCTCCTAAGCATTGCTTTAGCTGCATCCCACAAATTTTGATATGTTGTATTTTCATTCTCTTTTAGTTCAAAATAAATTTTAATTTTCCTTAAGACTTCTGCTCCTTTGACCCATGGGTTATTTAGAAGTATGTTGCTTCATTTCCAAATATTTGGAGATTTTCTAAAAATCCTTCTGTTATTGATTTCTACTTTAATTCCATTTTAGCCAGAGAACATATTTTGTATAATTTATATTATTTTGAATCAGTTAAGGTTTGTTTTTTGGCCCTAGACACAGTCTGTTTTGGTGAATGTTGCACCATACTTGAGAAGAATGTGTTTTCTGCTCTTGTAGGGTAGAATATTCTATAAATGTCTATTCGTTAAGTTAGTCAATAGCATTGTTCAAATCTTCTATATGTTTACTGGTCTGTGTCAATTGTGGATCCGTTTCACTGGACTTTTTCTCCTCCTTATGGGACCTATTTTCCTGCTTGCTTACAAGCCATGTAATTTTTGATTGGGTGCCAGACTTTGTGAGTTGTGTCTTCTTGGGTGTGGGGCATTTTTGTATTCTTATACATAATTTTGTGCTTTGTTCTGGGATGCAGCTAAGTTACTTTGAAACAGTTTGATCCTTTCAGGCATTGCTTAACCTTAGTTAGGAAGTCCCAGAGGAGTGTTCAATCCAGGGATCGCTGTTCCCCATTCTACTTAGTGTCATGTCAGTCATAAGGTTTCCCAGTTTGGCTGGTGGGAGCAGATGCTATTCCTAGCCCTGTGTGAGTGTGTGGCACTGTTATCTGGGTGATCTTTTCCCCCAAGCCACAGGCAGATTCCTCACATTTTTGTCCTGATTAGAACTTAGTTGAGAATTCAAGAGACCCCTTTGCAGATCTCTGTGTATCAGTATTTCTTTCCTTTCCAGTACTCTGTCTTGTGAACCCTGGCCACATTAGTCTCCCCAAACCCTCAGTTCCATCTCCTCACATCAGGGAGTCCACTGTGCTCTGTCTGGGTTCCCCTGTCCTGCACTACATCCAACTGAAAACTCTCTCAAGGGAGTAAGCTAGTGCTATCATAGGGCTCACCTTGGTTTTTTCCTGCCTCTCAGAGATTACTATTCTTCCTTTCCTGACATCTAGCATCTTGCAAATGGCTGTTTTATATATTTTGCCCATTCTTTGGTTCTTCTAGGTAGCAGGAAAAATATCCAATCCCTGTTATTCCATCTCGACCAGAATCAAAGTCCCTCTCTTTTACTTTTTTTTTTTTTTTTTTTTTGTGGTACACGGGCCTCTCACTGTTGTGGCCTCTCCCATTGCGGAACACAGGCTCCGGACGCGCAGCGACCATGGCTCATGGGCCCAGCCGTTCCGCGGCATGTGGGATCTTCCCGGACCCGGGCACGAACCCGTGTCCCCTGCATCGGCAGGCGGATTCTCAACCACTGCGCAGCCAGGGAAGCCCCCTCTCTTTTACTTTTACACTGTGTGAATGTTTACAGCATGCGTGTATTATCCTCTAAATTAAAAAAGAAAGACATACTAATTAATATTAAGATGAGGCAAGGGATTAACCCCAACCCGGCAGTTGCCTGTGATGTGTCCCTTCTGCTGGGCTCTATATCCTTACATCACCCTGAAATGGGGATCCTGGGGTCAGCATGACCACCATTGCTGGCTACAGCTTCTAGCAAATGTGCCTACCCATCTCCACTCTCATCTCAAGAAAATTGCATTCAATTCTACGAAAGCGATTGTGGGAAAGTGCACATGAAATGAGCCAGGTCCTTAAAGCATAGTGAGACAGGCTAAGATCTTCCCTCCCTGGAAGAGCTGGGATGTGGGTGACAAGTGTTCTCATACTGCTCACACATGCTCTGTGATTTAACATAGGTTTGAAATTTCTCCAGCTCCCTGTGGCCAGGGCTCCAACCACATGAAATTGTGCAGATGAAAACTTAAGCAAAGGGCACTGAGACCTTGGCTCCCTGACATTTTGCCGCTGGCTCTGCCAGAGCCCAGCTAACACATTAAACTGCTGGAGTCAATAATAAGATGCTGCAGGCACTGAAATAAAGGGGAGAAGAGGGAGAAAGACTGGGAGCAGTGCAAAATAGATTCTTCTTTGAGAGTCACATGGTTCTGTTGCTGTTGCTTTTGGCATGAAGGGGCATCAGGTAAGTCCTGCGAGGTTCCATCCAATTGTGGAGAAGGGACTCCAGGCAACTGGCAGCATGGACACAGGGCATTGGCTCCACAGAAACATGGACAGCTGCTCTGTGGGTCTTTGTCCTGCAGGGCACAGGTCACTTTTGTAAAGGAGGAATCATCAGTTAGCTCAGCTGTGTGGTGAAAGCTAAGGAGCTCCAGACCCATGCATTGAGCACCTACTCCGTGCCCGGCCAGTGCAGCCCCCAGGGATGCAGCAGTGACAGGACAGGCAAGTCCTCTGCCCATGGACACCATCAGGATAAACAACAACTACTACTAAAATAATAATAACATCATCGTTCCTTGGTTGCCTACTACATGCCCAGCTCCACATGCATTTTTTTTTTCATTTAAACCTCAAAACACCCTCTGAAGTAGAATTTTACACAAAAGAAAACTGAAGTTCAGAGCAGTTGAGACATACCCACTACGACACAGTTTGTAAAAGGAGCTTCCAAGTTTGAACCCAGATCTCCTCTGGCCCCAGTGCCCGCGCCGGACCACTCCAGGGGTGGCATCTCTCATTCTGTGGAACTGCTCTGGGGGCCTGGGGACCTGAGCGCCAGTCCCGGTTAGGTGCTGTGTGACACTGGGTGAGCCTTGAAACCTTGTATGATTGGCTAAGTCACCCCTGACCTGGAAACACACCGGGTGATTTCTAACAGCTCATCAACTCAAGAGGAGGTTTTCTAGTTACTGTTTTTGACAAGCTTACGTGTCTCTAAAACTGGCCTTTTCCAGGGCTGAGATTTCAACCCCCACATCATGCACCTTTCCTCTGACTCTTGAGCTAATAGGTCTCGCATGGAGGCCTGGAGTCTCTTGGGCAGGTCCAAGGAGGGCCATAGGTGAGGGAGGGCCTGACAGGGTGCAGCAGTGATGCTAGAGGGGTTCCCCTGGGCTGACACTGACAGGCACTGACCTGTGACCTGAGAGACTAAACTTGGAGCCGGTGAGGTAGGGGTGAGGGAGGAAACTGAGGGAACCAGCTCCCAGGTTGGGACTTTAGGCCTCAGTGTCCTCATCTGTAAAATGCAGATAATAAATTCAAACTGGGGAGGGATATGATAATGTGGGAAGAAACCCAGAGCACCAGGCAACAAGAGAATAACAACTAACCACATACAAAGCAACCCCCATTTCCTCTGTATTGTCAGCTGATTTCTCAGCAGAAATTTTACAGGCCAGAAGGGAGTGACAGGATGAAGTGCTGAAAGGAAAAAACTTACAACCTGGAATACTCTACCTGGTGAGGTTATTATTCAGAATTGAAGGAGAAAGTTTCCCAGAAAAGCAAAAGGTAAAGGAGTTCATCATTAATAAACCTATGCAAGAAATGTTAAAGGGTCTTCTTTAAGTGGAAAAGAAAAAGCCACAGCTAGAAACAAGAAAATATATAAAAGGAACACAAAGCCCCATCCTCTGCGTGAAGCAGATGTTTGGAAAATGTTAGGCTCTCTTTGCTATGCTCACAGCTCCTCCCTGCAAAGATAAAGCCACTTGGAGAACGATTTGGAATTTTTTCATGCAAGGAATAGAAAATCTAATCTGAACTTACTTAAGAAAAAAAGGAATTTATTGGACACAGTAACTGAAAAATGCACAGGGAGTTCTAGTTTCAAACTTGGTTTCATCCAGGGGGTCCACATTATCTCTCCAGGACCCGGTTTCTCTCTCTTCCATCCCGCACTTCCAGTTCCTCTGGTCTGGCTGCATCCTAAGACACACCCTCCGTTGATGGAGGCAAGGTGGCTGCAGCAACAACATATCTGTCCTGGGAGTCAAAAGAGTTTCTCCCTGGTAGACTCAGCTCAAGTCCTAGGGGTCGCATTGATTTCCTCCCGCATCTTTATGATTTCCTTTCTTCAGCCTCCTTTGAGTTTACTTTGTCATTCTTTTTCTAGTTTCTTAAGGTACGAGCTTCAGTCATTGATTTTAGATCTTTCTGCTTTTGCATAGGTTTTTATGGCTATACATTTTCCTCTATGTACTGCTTTAGGGACCTCCCACAAATTTTAATATGATGTGCTTTCATCTACATTCAGTGCAAAATACTTTCTAATTTCACTTTGATTTTTTTCATTGACCCATGGGTTATTTAGAAATGTGCAAACTCATAGACACAGAGGACAGATTGGTGGTTACCAGAGCTGGGGGATGGGGGTAGGGGAGTGAAACAAGTGAAGGTGGTCAAAAGGTACAAACTTCCAGTTATAAAATAAATAATTCATGGGGATGTAATGTACAGCATGGTGAATACAGTTAATAATACTGTATTGCAGGACTTCCCCGGCAGTCCAGCAGTTAGGACTTTGACTTCCAATGCAGGGGGTGCAGGTTCAATCCCTGGTCAGGGAGCTAAGATCCCACATGCCTCACGGCCAAAAAAACAAAACATAAAGCAGAAGCAATATTATAACAAATTCAATAAAGACTTTAAAAATGGTCCACATCAAAAAAAAATCTTAAATACTGTTTTGCATATTGAAAGTTGCTAAGAAAGTAGATCTTAAGAGTTCTCATCACAGGAAAAAATTTCTGTAACTATGATGATGACAGAAGTTAACCAGACTTATATGGTGATCATTTTGTAATATATACGACTATCACATCATTATACTGTACACCTAAAGCTAATACAATGTTGTATGTCAATCACACATCAAATTTTTAAAAAGAAATATGTTTTTAGTTTCCAAATATTTGGTGGGGTTTCCAGGGAACTTTCTGATTTTAGTTTCTAATTTAGTTCCATTGTGGTCAGAACGTACTTTGCATGACTTAAATCTTTTTAAATTCATTGAGACTATTTTATGGCCCAGAATAAGATATGTTTTGGTAAATATTCAATGTGCACTTGAAAATAATGTATATTCTGCTATTGTTGGATCGAGTGTTTTACAAATATCAATTAGGTAAAGCTAGTTAATAGCATCGTTCAAGTCTTTTATAGCTTTACAAAATTTCTACTTGTTTTATCAATTATTAAGAGAGTGATATCAAAGTGTCTGACTATAATTGTGGATTTGCCTATTCCTTCTTGCAGTTCTTTTAGTTTTTGTTTCATGTATTTTGAAACTCTGTTATTAGGGACATAAAAGCTTAGGATTCTTAAGTTTTCTTGGTGAATTGACCACTTTATCATCAAGAAATGTCCTTCTTTACGCCTGGTATAGTCTATGCTCTGATATCTACTTTATTTAGTGTTACTGCGGCCACTGCAGATTTATTTTGATTAGTGTTAGCATCGCATGTATTTTCCAATCCCTTTTGCTTTTAAGTTATCAGTTTCTTTATATTTAAAGTGTACTTCTTGACTCCCTCAGCCTTACTCCAGGGACTTTCGCTGTAAATTGCCTGGCATTGCTGGAGGGTACATGAACGAGCATGCATCCTTCCCTAGGGAGACTGCTGTCCTGTGGGACCTACACGTGGAGCTGACAGCACAGGTCAGGTGGGGTCTGACGGTTTCCTTTTAGTACGTGCTGACTGGCGATACTCAAACAGGGTAGAGACGTTAGTGATCAGTAAGCGAGAGATGCCGCACATGCTGAAAGAGCCAGAATAAAATGCTAAACTCCAGCGTAATTGGAACACAGGCCAAGTGTCAAAGGAAACACAAACTGAACAGTTTTGTTATGGAATAATTTCTAACTGATAAGTATCAGAACATGTCAGAGGTTTCCTGTCATTTTTCAGGAATGCTAACTAGGGGGTAAAAATAAATAAATAAATAAAAAGTGTACTTCTTGGGTCATCCCTGGTGGCCCAGTGATAAAGAATCTGCCTTCCAATGCAGGGAACACGGGTTCAATCCCTGGCAGGGAACTAAGATCCCACTTGCCACAGAGCAACTAAGCCTGCACACCACAACTACTGAGCTCGTGCATCTCAACAAGAGAGCCCATGTACCCACAAACTACAGAGCCTACGTGCTCTGGAGCCCATGCACCACAATTACAGAACCCATGCTCCCTAGAGCTCACATGCCACAACTAGAGAGAGAAAACCCACACGCCACAACTAGAGAGAAGTCCGAGGGCTGCAACGAAGACACAACACAGCCAAAAAAATAAAGTAAATAAATAATTTAAATAAATAAGCGTACTTCTTATAGGTAGCATACGGTTGAATCATGCTTGTTTATCTAATATGACAATCTCTACCTTTTGATCAAGGTGATTAGACCATTTACATTTAATGTGATTTTTGATATAGTTAGGTTTAAGTCTCTTATTATGCTGTTTGTTTTCTATTTTTTCCAGCTGTTCTTTGTTCCCTCTTGTCTCTTTTTCTGCCTTCTTTTGGATTGAGGTTTTTTGTGATTCCACTTTATCTTATTTCTTGATGTATTAGATCCATCTCCTCATCACGCTAGTGGTTTGCTTTAGGGTTTATGGTATACATATTCAACTTATCAGTCTGTCTTCAAGCGATGTCACACTACATCATGTATAGTATGAGAAACTTACAACAATGTACTTTCTTTTCTCCCTTTCTGGCCTCTGTGCTATTTTTTCTCATACATTTTACCCTATGTGTGTTATGCAGTCTACAAGACATTGCCATTACTTTTGCTTTAGAACCAGTCAATTATCTTTTAAAGAGATTTAAATAATAAGAAAAAAGTCTTTTTATTATTTACCCATGTATTTACCATTTCCAAAGATCATCATTCTTTGTGTGGATCCCGATTTCCATCTGGTATGATTTTCCTTCTGCCTGAAGGATTCCCTTTAACATTTCTCACAGTGTAGGTCTGCTGGTGACAAGTTTTTCCAGAACCTGGCCCTCAGGTCTTTTGCACTCAGAAGCCCAACACCACAATTTCCTAAGGTTAACACTCTCCAAAAATTTAAAGTGAACCAACATTTCCTGTCAGTCTGAAGTGGGGGCATGGAGAGCTGGATATAAACCCTACAGGACCACTAAATTTCAGTCATACAAGTTCCTCTTTACGATTAATTCAATAGGGGACCCTTCGAGCTGATGCTTGGGGAGTGGGAAAGATGCACGTTGAGAATCTACTATGTGCCAGGCACTGTGCTAAGCATGACACATACCTTGTCGGCTTGTGAAGAGGATGAGATGAGCCCAGCACCTGGTACATATCACCCCTCAGCAAAAGGTAGCTGTTAGGATGACCTTCCTCAATAATTTTAACAATGTCATGGGACAGCCATTTTGATCCCTGAGTTACAGATGAGAAAGCCAGGCTCAGAGAATTGAACCAGTGAGGAAACTGGGATTCAAACCCAAATCTGTGTGACTCCAGAGCCTGTGTCTATACCACCTGCTCTGTCCTCCAGGGCCAGGAGTTGGCAGGGACAGGGCAGGACTGACCTTCAGGCAATGGAGCCCATGACCAGAGGAAGCATGGGAAAAAAAAAAAAATGTCCAGGAAATGGGGCTGCATTGAGCCAGACCCTGCACAGGAATCAATCTGAAGGGTCCAGGCAGGGGTAAAAAGAGGCCCTGGCAACAGCAGGGGGGAAGAGGAAGCACTCAGAGCAGGGTCTGTGGCTCTTTGCCCGGAAACCCAAAGCACTCCACCTACCCAGATTTGTACCCAGGACACGGAGAGCTCGACAGCACTTTTAACAAATCAGTATGTTTTTGCCTCAGCCGAGCAGCGTGGCAAGTACAATGTGTGCAGACATCAGAGGCATAAAAACTAAACTCTGATTCTACAGGTTTTACCTGTCTCACCCATGTTTGCCCACGGCCACCCCCCAACTCAGGGGTCACCCAGAGACTGGCTGTGTGCTCTCAAAACCCTGTGCTCCAATCCCCAAAACAATTGACATCTGTTTTCTCTTTATGCCTTTTTGTTTCTTTTTTCTCGCCCTTTTTCTCTCCCTCCTCCTCCTCCCTTGCCACCTCGGAGCACAGGGAAATGTGATCTCAGAAGTGTCGCCTTCCTTTAATCAGGACCTAATTCCTAATCACAGAGCTCAGAGATGAAGGTTTCCAGGAAGACAAAAATAAGGCACTAGCGGTGATTAACATTTCCCTGTTCTCTAGAAGACAGGAATTATTCCAGGGTGCAGGTTTCTTTGTAAAGAGCTTGAGCATGGGAGACGCTGGGAGGCCAGCCCATGGATTCGTGGATACCCCATCAAGCAAAGCAAGAATTCAAAGGAAAGGAGGGTTGCCACGCTGAGGCACAATAGGGTGAGCCTTTAGGAAGAATTAGGGAAACTCCACGATGGGGGCTGGAGCCAGTCTGCCCCACCTCCAACACACCAGGGCAGCTGGATGTTATGGGTGCGGGGGTCAGGAGGAGGGAGGGAACAAGGGCATCTAGATCCCTTCTGCCAAGTTTGCAAGACTGCTTCCACTTTTAAACCCCTCCTAATTTTCTTTCCCTGCCACCTCCCATCACACAGGGTTAGTTAAAATGGTCTCCATCCCAGAAGGTGATGAGAGGAGATCCCCACGGCCAGAGTGGAGGGCACACTGGGGAGAATCAGTAAATGAGGCCAAAACAGGCAGACCCAGGAGAAGCTGTTCCAGTCCTGGGGAGAAAGGATGCGACGGGGGTGGGTGGGTGGGGGAGGGGTGGGGGGTGGAGAGGAGACAGATCCCGCCAGGAGGCGGCAGATGGGGTCAGTGAGACTTGGTGACTGTGGCCACGTGGCAAAGCACTTATGAGAAATGGGTATGAAGACACCCCTACTAAGTGGCAGGACCACATCAAAACCTGGACTGTGCTCAAAAGATGATGTGTCTGAAGGGAATATGACAGTCAGAGGTGGAGGGGGTGGGGGCAGGGGAGCAGGGATGTATGCCTTTTCTGTTTCTCCCTTTTTCTCCTGCACGTTCCAGGCCGGGTCCTCTTCCCCATCCCCACCTCATGGTTCGCCCTGTCTCCTAAGGGCTGACCTGCAGTCCAGGGCCTGGCCCATCAGCCCCTCCCTAGTTGGTGACCTTATCTCTGAGCCTCAGTTTCTTCCTCTGTCAAGTGGGTTAATGCCCCCTTCCTCCCACCCTGTTGGGGCTGCAGTGAAATTGTGGCAGTATAGGAAGCTGGGAGTGGCCCAGCCCTGAGGTGACAGGGACCAGCATCTGTGCCCATCTGTGTGACTGGTCCCTTCCATGCCCTTAGGTAACATTGGGTTTTACCAAATCTGGGGAATTAGAGGGTCCAACACAAACTAAGACCTCAATCAATAGGAGTGTCACGTGAACACATCCATTGATGGGTCCGAATTCTTGCTTTGACATTTAATAGCTGCATAACCGCCAGCTAGAACCATTCACTCCCTGGATTCCAAGCAAGAAAATCTCAGTAAAACAGACTCAGATTCAGGGATGGGGCTGGGGACTGAAGAACAGAAATATTTTTAATAACACCGTCGGGGAGACCGTCAGGTACACACAGACACCAAGGACCCAGCATGTTTGGTTAAATTCTCTGTTGCCACTATCTTGAAATTCGTCATAAGTTTAACTTGTGTTTTGTAAGTGAAGTCTGACAGGATGGTGGAGTACACACGTGTGAGCAGAGGGTACCTGCAATGTGTGTGTCCTCTGTCGTTTGACGCCCGTTCACGTATAATGTCCAAAATGCCCCCATGAGGTCAGAATTCCAGGGACGCCTGTGCGAGACAGCTCAGCAAGACTCACCGTGAGTACAAGGCAAGAGTGTTACGTCTACAGCTGAGTACGGGGGTCCTGACAGCCCCCAAAGGCCAGGCTTCTCATTTGAACCAGGACATTCTACAAGCACAGAAAGAACTCGGTGGTACTCTAAGAAACATAAATGGTCAGAGAACCTTTCCTTCTTACTTGTGCTACTTCTCTGCACTAACCAACCACTGAAAATTATGACGGGAGGTGAGGAAAAGATAAAACAACTCCTGGTTCCTCTCCTTTCAGCCTTTCCTTCCTCACCAGTGAGCCAAAGGTAGAGGCTGTTGGTAGCATGGACGCATACCAAGAAGTGAAATAAAAGCTGTGGAGCTGGGTTTATGTAGTTTCCACTCTTCCGGGAAGAATGAAATACACACTCAGGAATGAGCATTGAAACACAAATTGTGTAATTTCAGTGACTCCCTATACGAATGAAATGCTCTTCTGTTTGCATTTAAAACTGGCATTGCACAAAATAAAGATGAACGGTAAAGTTCACACTAATAAATTCTAATTTTTCCTTACTTAGAACAACACTAACTAGGAAATAAAAAAACACCATGACAAGAGAGAGAAAGACTGCAGCAGAAAGGAAAAAGCTTTATATTTTCCAATGTTTAATGGCATTTTTTCCAGCTTTCTGAACAAGGGCCCCAAACATTCATTTTTCACTGGGCCCACAAATTATGTAGCCAGTCCTGCAGTGAGAAGCCAGGCACCAATGCACTTTGCCTGGGCAGAGTGGCTGGGTTTCTGTTATATAACTTTTCAGCTAGTGGGATGTACTAATTAAGCATGGGATTTTAGGAAATGTGAGGCCTGGAGGAAGTTTCTAATTACCTTTGCTCTGAAGGTAGGGAGAAGGTAGGCGGTGGGGAGCCGTGCAGGGGAGAGGAGCCCTGGGTCCCATCAGAGGCCGAGGTGAGACTGGAAAGAAGTGAGGCGGGAGGGGGGGGGGGGCTGGTGTCTGGGGAGCATGCTGTGTGCACCCGACACCGTGCTTTCCACACGCGGCTCGTTTCATACCACAGCCATCCTGGGGGATGTGAGTTCCCCCCCTTTACAGATGAGGACACTGAAGTTTTGAGTGGCCAGGAGACTCATCTAAGGTCTCACAACGAGTGAGGCACAGAACCAGGTGCTGATGGAGGCAGGCCTTGGTGCCAACCAAGGAGACAGAAATACATCACTCCCCGCTAGTCCCCCAGTCCCGTGGGAGACAGACGATGAGGATGCAGTGGCATCTGATGGGGAAGCACAGGTGGTGTGGGAGCAGAGGGGAACCCTAACCAGCCTGGGGTGTCAGGGGCTCCCCGAGGAGGGGCCGTCTGCTCTGGGGCCTCAGGGTGAGCAGGGGTTAATCCTGCCAGGAGGAGGAAGAGGAGGGGACGATTCGTTCACAGGCTTCCCTCGCTGAGCCGCTTTCATTCCCTCCCTGGGGAGGAAGCACCTTAAATTCACTGTCCTGTTGACAAAGGGCCCCCCCACAGACCCATGCCCCCTTCCCTGGGCTGCCCCTCCTCCTCCCTCTTTCCCCCTTCCCCAAAGCAAAGGCAGTGCCTGGGCTCCCAGAGCAAGGCCTGCTGTGTGTCGGGGTGGGGTGGGTGGGGGGGTCACTTGACTTCTCTGAGTCTCAGTTTCCTCATCAGTGAAGTGAGGGGCTTGGACAAGGGAAGAGAGTTCACCTCCTTGAGCCCTCGTGTGTGCTGGGCCCTGACCTCCCACCCTCCCCAGAGCCCTGGGCGCCAGGACTATGGTTCAGGTGTTCCCTCTTGAGCCCTGAAGCACGAACTCTGTTCCCACTCCTCCCTTCCCCCTGCCTGACATCAGGGGTCACCAAGCAGAACTACCATCCTCCACATCACCTGCATGGCTGCTCTAGGACCTGCTGTGGCTCCCGCTGTCCGCTGCCTCAGGCCACCATGCCTCCCTACTTGGCAGCTTCACCACCTGCCATCCCTCCCATCCCTCCCTCCCAGGAAACTCCAGGCAAAACGGGTCTTCACTGTGTGCCCAACACCCTAACTCCACTCCCACCCTGCCAGGGCTTTGCTTCTGCTAGATCCGCCCTCCTTTCCCCTCCTCCCTCTGAGGAACTCTTATTCATCCTTCAAAGCCCAGAATTCACCTCTGTGGTGAAGCCTCTTCCAGGCAGACTAATCGCTCCTTCAGCTGTGCCCCAGAACAGCTGGTAGAGGACATGTCCTGAGCCCATAAAAGCAGTTTGTAGAGAACATGTCCTGAGCCCGTAACAAGTGCTCACCCACCACCTGTGTCATCTAGCTTAATCCTTACCCCCACCCTATGAGGCAGGATCATTATTACCGCTGCTGTACAGATGAGGAAACTGAGCTCAGAGAGGCGTGCAACTTGCCTGAGGTCACACAGCCAAGAAGGAGTGGCGTCCCCAGCTCTCCGCTTTGGGTGATTAACGGTGTCCCAGGTTGTCTCCCCAGGTAGGTGGTGGGAGACTCAAGCAAGAGTCATCCTGAGTCCTCCCTCTGTCCCCAGAACCTGAGAAAGCGGGACCTGGCTGGGTCGATGAAGGTTTGTTCAGTGAACACATCTGCCCCCGGATTCCCGCCGCCCTGTGGCGCCCCGCCCCCAACGCCCTTCCCAGTCCGTCTGCCGGCCAGTGCTCTGCGGTCCCCAGAGCCGGCTCTTCAGGGAGGCCTGGGGTTCCCCAAGAAACCCCTGAGCCTCTCTCCCCAGCTGCTTGTTTGGAGGTTGGCCCCCAATGAGGTTCACGTTCCCAGGGGCCCAGGACCTGCCTCTCTCGGACCCTCCTCACAGCCCGGGCATTACAGGAAATGCTCAACACTCAGCTGAACGGAACATGGTTCAGTGACAAGTCCCACCACTGATGTCTGGGTCCCAGTTCCCCCAATGCACACGTCACCGTGTCCCTCCTCCACGGGGCCAGGGAAAGAGCCGGGACCCTGGTGTCAATGAGGCCTGGGCTCTCATCCCCTGCTGCCACTGGTGAGCCGAGTGACCTGGGACCAGTCAGCTCATCCCTCAGAGCCCAGACTCCCCTGCAGAAAAGTGGGAGCAGCAGTGTCCACGGGACGGGGGGGCGGGCAGTGCGAGGCTGATGGGGTTCAGCATGTGCCCCGCCCCCCCCACAGTAGGCCCCACCCCCGTCCCCTGCAAAGGCAGCAAACTGTTAAGTTGCATGCAGTTCAGAGCTTCCGAATGAATCCTTTATCCAGCAGCCTCCGAACCCCCCAGCCCCGCCCCTCCCTCCCAGACCCCAGCCCAGCCTCCAGCCCACCTCAGCCCTGCTGCTCCAAACATAATTTGTGTGGTGTCTGCACACTTTACATCCATTATACATAATAAATCTCCCAGGCTGTTTAAATTTCAACTTTTTATCCCCCCCCCCAAAAGCAATGGCTGTGTTTGGCAAAGGTCACACATAAAGCACAGGATACAGGACAGGAAGAGGAGGCCAGGACTTGATCAGGGAGCAGGTGCCATTCATTAGGGAAATCGCAGCTCTCCTGCCAAGGAGCACGCGCTCTTCCAGGGCTGCAAACCCAGAGAGAAGGCACTTTTCTCCCCGAAGCCTCGGAAATGCACGATGCGGGAGCTCCGAGCTGGGTGGCTGCTACATCAATACCGTGACCTCTGGGTGTTGAGCGCCTGCTTCCCTGGACCCCGAGCCCCGCACAGCCCGCAGTGTTATCCCCCCGGCACGGAGGGGGCCACGCGACTCTGCGAGGAAGGGACTCGCCCAGGATGGCGCAGGGCACTAAGAGGTGGGGCTGGGATTGGAAGCCAGGTCTGCTGGCTCTCGGGTCCCTGCTCCTCTCCGGATTCTCGGCTCCCTGGGAACGCGGGAGGATCGCGATGGGAACGGTGAGCAGAGAAGTCAGCCCAGTCCAGGCGGACGCCCACCAGGCTTTGGGTTCCATCTTGGTACCAGAAACCTTAAGTACAGGCCAAAAAAACACAGAAACAAAAAACCATTGATTAATTAGTGCAGCCAACTGTGTGTTTAGCTGCGGGATGTGCGCGGAGTGCAGCCACAGAACGGATTCTGAAATGATCCCCCTCTTCACCTCCAGGGGCAGCAGAGCCCACCTGATCTGAGACCAGCCCCATGACCCCCTCCCCTCCTCCCTCCCCAGCTATCTCTCTCCGGGTCAGAGGAGGAATGAAGGGGACGGGAAGCCAGGTCTGTCTTTATCCTTGGGATGTCTGTGCCTTTCCACAGGACGGGAGTAACAGCATGACGGCAGCCTCTGTTCGCTGCAAATGCCCTAGAGGCAGAACCTTCTCCCGGCCCAGAGCACGTGGCTGCTCGAACACCCTCCCCAGAGGTGAAAGGACTTCCTGGGACAGAGCGAGGGCAGGTGGTCTGGCCCAGGTCACCCAGAAACCCAGAGGGGCAGCGGGCACCCCTCCAGATGGGCTGGAGGGACCAGCCTGGAGGGACCAATGAATAAATGCTCTGAAGAGGGGCACATGACCAGATGGGAGAGTAAATCTGTGCCTGACCCTCTACACAGATCCTGCAAGGACGGTGGAGGGAAGGAGGGAGCAAGATTGGATGGACCCCCGAGAGCAGACAGAGGGAAGCCTTGGGGCGTGGGGAAGCAGAGGTCTTCCCCGCACTGTCTCCTTCAGCCTGGCTGTCTCACTATGGAGCAGCTCCATCATGATCACAACCTCAACCTGACCGCATGAGGGTGAGATGTGAAGCACAGAGAGGTTAGGTAACTTGCTGCACATCACACAGCTCATGGGGCCAGAACTGAATCCCAGCCCAGACACTCGGCTCCCACAACATGCCTCGGGCTGCATCCCCAAATCTGCCGTGGGCCTCCAGGCTCGCCAGGAGACTTCGCCTCCTTTATAAACTTAATAAAATCCAGTTCTTTATGTCTGAATAAAACCTTGCCAGATCCTTCTAAATTGCTCCAGTGTTCAGCTCTGGGTTCACCATCAAATCGTGCCATGTGCTTAGGGCTGGGTGTTGGCTGGGAGCTCTTGTCTCTTCTGACGATTGTTTCTGACATGTTTTAGTTTGTTCAGCTTTCCTGGCCCTGCCGTGCATTGGGGTCCCAGGAGGCTGGGCGGTTACACTCTGTCCCCAGGCTTAGGATAAAAGGAAGGTGGGGCATCTTTGCAGGCAGGCGCCTCCCCCTGCCATGGCTCCCAGCGCCCTCAGTCCACCCTCCGGGACAGGGGCATCCAGGGCCCCCGCGCCCCCAGACCGTGCCTGCAGCTTCCCCTCCCCAAACCCCGACTCTCCAAGAACACGTGCTGCTCCCCAAGTACTCCTGACAGGCTCACGCCTCCCAGCTCTTTGCACAGGCTGTTGCTTCTCCCGGGAATGCCATTCCACATCTTCTTCATGTGCAGAAATCCTGCTCATCCCCCAAGACCCAGGCACGAATAGAGGGTGGGGAGGAGCTAACAAATTTACCCTCCTGCCATGTGCCAAGGGCGCCGTGAGAGGTGAGCACCTTCAGCGAGTCCACTGCCACCTGGGCACCGATCACAGCGTGGGCTTCATTCGCCCATTTTACAGATGGAGAAACTGAGGCTCTGAGACACTGAGTAACCTATTCAAAGTCACCCAGTGGTCAGTGGCAGGGCTGGGATAACTCTGACCGGGTGGGCCGACCCACAGACCAGCCTTGCCCACCACCCCTGGCTCTGGGCATCCTCCCGACCCCGGGAAGGGAATCACTCCTTCCTTCATGTCTCCTGGAGCATTACTGAGCATCCTTTCCTCATGGTCTTTCCCTGTCTGTCTGCCTCTGTCCCTGACTGGTCCCTCCTCAAGGAGAGGAGCAGACTGAATCCTTCTCTTGCTCACTCTGTGCGTCGAGGAGAGCCAAGTGGCCCCATCCCATTCCCATGTCCTGGTGCCCAACTCTGCCCCAGAGGGAGACAGACCCCAAGAGGATACAGCTGTACTTGCCTAGGTTAAGCCTCTGTGTTTGTGTCCAGTTCACTTTTTCCCATGTTCAGCTTCTCATGAGGGGCTGGGGGGCTCAGGCAAGAAGGGTGGGTGAGTCACGTGGGAGGAGATTTAAGTTCAGCAGCAGCAGCCTGGTGTGCCCAATGGTGGGACAGTTTCCCCTGTTTGGTGGTGAGCTCCCCATCCCTGCAAGAGTTCAAGTTATTACAGGACAGTGAAGAGAGTATTTCCTGCATTACCAGGGGTGCTGGACTAAGGCGGCTTCCTGTGCTAAGATTCTGACTCCAGGGTGTCTATTTCAATGCCACGTTCCTCCGGATTGATTCTGTGATTCCAAGGGTTCAGTAAGTGAGGCTCCAGGTCTTCGCCAGAGTTTCCTTAATTATGCAGCTCTCAGGCCCGTGAGTCCTCAAACACTCCTGTGATTCTAGAATTCTAGGATTCTGTGAAAGGGACCAGATGCTCAGGTTCTGTGATTCAAAGACTGTGCGAAAGCATCTGTGAGTCTGTGAAAGATGCTCTAATTCCAAGATCCCATGCATTGCAGATGCCATGAAAGGGGCTGACAGATCTGAAAATCCTGGGCTGGGAGAGAAGGAAGGTTCCACAACCTTCCCCTCCCCGGTTTCAGCATCTGCACGGGGAGGACACTGGGAGCTCCTCTCAGCACTAACGTGCGGGGTCCCCGGGAGCCCTCATCTCCACACTCCCCCTCCTCACCTGTCTTGCCCCTCAGGCCCCAGATGCTGAGGGAGTGACACAAGTCTTGAAGCCCCAGGGACAGAGCCATTGTGACCATTACTTTGATGGATGTGCCCCAGATGAGCTCTTTGCTGTTCTGTCCTTGTTTTCCTGTTGCATTAATTATGAGTAGCAGACTTTGCTGAGTGGAATTTTCTGGTGCAGCTCTTGCGGTATAAGCAGCTTGGGGACAGGAAGCCAGGAGCCCAGTTTCATTTCTGTTCTGTTTGTGTTTCCTGGTCCTCTCGGCCTCTTCCACGGAGCTCTTCTCCTATGTTCACTGTTTAACCTGGGAGCTCTCAGTGGGCTCTGAGCACCGGCTGTCCTGCCGGGTTCACTCTGGCTTCTCTGGAAGGAACCGGATCCCAGGGAGGGAGACAGGCAGGGAGGGGCCGGAATTCTGGAGGCTGGGTCCACAGTCGGTCCTCCAGGACGTCCCAGGGCGGCCCCCTCCCACCCACCCCGACCTCAGTGGGCAGGTGGGCGTCCTGGGTACCTGCGGCAGAGAGGGAACCCGGAGCCCAGAGCCCAGCAGACTTGGCCGTGGAACAGAGAACCGCGGAAGAGGTGGCTGGGGTTAAATCTACCGCAGCCTGGGTGCAGAGGCCTGCACGTGAGGGAGGGGGAGTCCCTCGGGGCCAGGCGGCGAGGGCGCCCACCAACCTGCTCCCTGTGGTCCAGACGGCAGGAGTATCTCTGGCAGCTGCTGCCCGGGCCCCTCTGGTCAGATGTGAACAGAGGGGAGCCCGCACCCACCCCAGGCCAAGGCAGGACAGGCCTTTGGCTCAAGGACCAGAGACCGGGCTGCCTCCATGTGGAGAGATGCTGTGAGGCCAGAGCATCAGGGGACAGATCAGAACCTTGCAGCCTCATTACCCTCTGGCCTGTTTCCCACCTCCCGGGGCTGAGGTGGAGGCTACAGTAATTGCACAGACAGCCGGGGTGACACAGGCAGCTGGGGTCAGGGCCGAGGGGAGACAACCCAGGGCCTGGGGGCCTAAGGGAGAGGCTGGCCTGCGAGAGAAGGGGGAGGTGGGCAAAGGGGGGTTGTGTTCAGAGCCCCCACCCCTCACCTGTGGCGGGCACTTCACACACTCTGTCTTCTGTAGTCCTCACTCACAACAGCCCTGGGAGCCTGTTATTAGCCCCATTTTTCAGATGAGAAAACTGAGTGTCCACAATGATATGACATGTCCAATTCACCAGCTGTTCAGTGACAGGGCCAGAATTCCCACCCAGGCCTGTCTGGCTCCACAGCAGGTGGTTTTCCTTGTGCCCCAATCAAAGCAGACATGAAATAACCAACACTGACAGGCTCCATCAGGCACAGGCATCAGGCCCGCAGGAAGGGCCCTGGAAACTGAAGCTCAGACCGTGGTCTGCTCACTTCCTAGATGCCTGACTTGGGCCTCCCTCAGCCTCAGTTTCCTCATCTGTAAAATGGGAGTGATGACCCTAACTGCGGGGATAGCATGAGGGTTAGAATGAGACCTGTGTGCCTGGCACACAGTGGGCCGTCAATAAACATGAGCTGAGGCAGGATCTGAGGCTGGGCTCTGAGCTCTCTGCCGGCTCCTTTCCGGGAGTTCTCTTGGTTCCTAACTCTTTGTGAATCCATCCATCTGTCCATCCATCCACCCATCCAACTACAGCCATCCATCCACCCATCCATCATCTATCCACCCACCCATCCACCCATCCATCCATCCACCCATCCATCCACCCAGTTGTTCTCTTGCTGATTTACAGCATGAACCTAGAACTGCTTTGTGCAGGAGGGAGACACTATGAGGGATAAGACTGTCACTGATGCCCGAAGGCCCTTCCAGCCCAGTGAGGATGACCACAGGCAGAGGTCTGGTGGAGTCCCGAGGGAGCACCGGGGAGGGAACACTCTCCCTGGGGAGTCAGGGAGGACTGCAGGACGGAGGGCCGAAGTCAGCAGCAGCCTCCGCAGAGGAGGAAGGGCATTCTGGGCAGAGGTACAGCATGTGCAGAGGAAAGGAGGGACAGAAGATCCTGGCTCGTCTGAGTATTTTTTCTGATACCTATTAAAATAAATACATGACTGGTAAAATATGAAATACTAATGTTTGTCCACGCAGCACCCGCAGTCACCTCCCAGACCCCCACTCCCTGGGAGACCCCGGGGCTGCTGCTAGAGAGGCCAGGAGGAGGGGGAGAAGGTGGCATCTGGGCAGTGGACGTGGCCTGGCCTCTCCCAGCCCAGCCCTGGCCCAGGGCAGTGGCCGTTTCTTTCTCTTGGGGAGGCCCCAGCCTCACCTGCCACCCCAGGCTGGGTCTTGGAAAGGGAAACACCGTGGCAGCTGGACGGGGCCCACTGACCACAGGCCCCATGAGGGAGGACCCTGGGGGAAGGGACCAAGAGGCCGTGGTGGCCTTAGTGGCCCTTTAGAATAAGATGCATGCGGGATACTCATCACATACCCCTCCTTCCTCCCAAAGGAAGCCCCAGGCACCAAGGATCAGAATTTCTGGCTCTGCACCACCGCAGGGAGAGAAGCCCGGAGGTGCCTTCTGTTCCTGTGCAAAGGGTCCTGCCAGAAATGAAGACAGGAAACTACAAAGGAAAATCTAACAACAAGAAAAGGGAACAAAACCTTCCAGAAAGACAGCCACATCCCCAACCAGCTGCAGCAAACATGGTGGGGTGGGGAACGAGCAGAAGAGCTTCCAGGCTGGAGTTGGGGCTACAGGGATGGGAAAAGTGTGCTGAGATGGGGTGTCTGCTCTGGGCCCACGAGAGGGGATGTGGTCAAGCTGAAGGAAGTCCAGATGTAGCACCGGCGGGGGCGGGGACCCCAATTCAACTGCCCCAAAGAGTTTGTGGGGGAAGGAAGGTTTTCCACTGGGAAAGAGAAGTATCAGAGGCCACGTGGGGCAGACAGGCCTGAGTTCAAGTCCCAGCTGGGTGCTGGGTGTGGGTACAGGGCAGGGTTGGACCCCTCTGGGAAGCAGGGTTGAGGTTAAACTGGGCATGAATTTATCTGCAGTCATGTTCTCCCAGTGGGGCACCTAGAAAGGGCTGATGCTGGCACTGGAGTTTCGGGGATGGTCACAATGAAAAAATGCCTACTGTGTGCTGAGCACGGGCCAAGGCACGTTCCACAGCAGCATCTCAGCAAGCCTTCGGTAGAAGCAGCCGAGGATGCAGGAAGCACCACTCCCCGCCCCTCACAGAGGGACGGGGAGCCTCAGAGAAGGGGAGGGACTCATCCAGCATCTCGTGTGCCGGAGGCCAGAGCCAGTCTCCCACCCAGGCCTGGACAGAAGCAGGGTCTCCTTGGAATGCAGGTTCCAGGGCCCCCACCCACTTGAAGATCTGCCAGATGGAGGCAAAGAGGGAGTGAAAAATAGCAGGAAATTTGGAGGTAATGGGCCTGGCTTCCAATTCCATTTCCAACTCAAGTGCCTTGAGCAAATCCTGCACATCTCTGAGTCTCCATTTAACACCTTCAAAATCCTCCCTGCTCCTCACTCCTGACCCAGTGCCCTGCACACACCTGTCTGTAAAATGATCACTGTCAAGTTAGAAAACCCATGGAAAGCTTCCAGCATACAGTAGGTACCCAAGAAATGGTAGCTCAGTAGAGGACCAAGGCTGCCCCGACCCAAATCCCCAGAGATTGCATCCCTGTGAGCAGAGCAGCCCTTCCCCAGGCCAACATACCTGATGTCAGTCGGGCTCCAGTGACCAAGCCTCCCAGCCACGAGGCAGCTCTGAAGAGGGGGGAGGCATGTCCTCCTAGCACAGAAGTCCCCTCCCCGTGTCTGTCTTCTCCCACATAATTATATTTGCGACTGGGACAGATGAGGTGTTGGAATTTTCATCCCATTTTTCGCAGACCTTTGAGCCAGGATATACCCACGCAACTGAAAAAGGAGAAATTCAAAGCCATCCTCTGAGTGAGAGTTAACCATCTTCCCTCCCTTGTAAATCTACTAATGAACTGTAATTGCAAAGGTAGACCCTTTACTGAAATCTGATAACCAATTCACTTTGGGACAAAGCTGTTCCCAAGACCTGAAAAAGGAAAGAAGTGTATATTAATTAGCTTAATTCTTTATCTATATAAAAATCAAGAAAACAAAAATATTGACTAGAGGGCTTCCCTAGTGGCGCAGTGGTTGTGAGTCCACCTGCCGATGCAGGGGACACGGGTTCGTGCCCCGGTCCGGGAAGATCCCACATGCCGCAGAGCGGCTGGGCCCATGAGCCATGGCCGCTGAGCCTGCGCGTCCCAAGCCTGTGCTCCGCAGCGGGAGAGGCCACAGCAGTGAGAGGCCGCGTACCGCAAAAAAATATATATATATATATTGACTAGAGAACAACGTGCCAAACAGTGGCTGCCCTGAGGAGATGCTGATTTTCCTTTTTTCTGGGATTTGTTTATAACCTTCTGTTGATCAAACCTGGATTGGAGAGAACGTGGGAATTACATGGAGAGGCTGGATGGATTGAGGCCCTGGAGCAGACATGGGGAGAATTGGGATGAGTTCGCAGCAGGAGTTTGGGTTTAAAAGACCTCAAGATGCCAGCCCCTCTCTTTCTCAGAGTCTGACAAGATGGTCCTTTTACACGCAGCCCCTCTCAGGGAAGAATGTGGTCCTCAAGAGGGTGGCCGTGTAGGTGAGGCTGTGCCAGTCAGGGATCCAGTGTAGGCTGGGTTCCTAGAAGCAGAGTAGGATGGGGACCTGTGGGCAAGTGGCTTGTGGAAGGGGGCTCTCAGGAGGGGGGCGAGGAAAACAGGGGAGGACGGAGAGGAGTCGGGCAAGGCTGAGGGCTCACTCAGCTCGAGTCTGGCCCCAGCCTGAGCCCACAGGGAGCCCTGGAGCATGCATGGGCTCCTTGACTGTGCCCCTTGGGCAATGAGCCAGGCCTTTTGTACCTGTGTCCACTGGTCATTAATTGGAGGTCACCAACTGGGGAGAATGTAACCTCAGCCTTTTCAGGGTGAGTTGGAAGTCAGCTCCCTTCAGCTGAGGTTAATACTCACCTCCACTAGAGCATGGGTGCACTGGCCCAGGAGAGAGGATCTTGCATGGCAGCCCCCATACCTGTTGTGAGTTGAAAAAATTCATGTGTTGTGGGACTTCCCTGGTGGTCCAGTGGTTAAGCCTCCTCGTGTCCACCTCAGGGGGGGCGGGTTCGATCCCTGGTCAGGGAACTAAGATCCCACATGCTGCAGGGCACAGCTAAAAAATAAAAAATTCACGTGTTGAATTGTCCTCCAAGAATTCATGTGTTGAAGTTCTAACCCCAAGTAACTCAGTATGTGACCTCATTTGGAGATAGGGTATTTATACAGGTAACAAGTTTAAATGCGGTCATTAGGGTGGGCCCTAATTCAATATCACTAAGGTTGTAATAAAAACAAGAAATTTAGACACAGACATGCACGCAGGGAGAAGGACGTGTGAAGATGAAGGCAGAGACCAGGGTGATGTTTCTTCACACCAAGGAATGCCAAAGATTGCCAGCAACCCACCACAAGCGAGGAGAGAGGCAAGGAACAGATGCTTCCTCACACACTTTGAAGGAACCAACCTTGCCAACACCTTGATCTGGGACTTCTAGCCTCTTGAAACTGTGAGACAATGAATTTCTGATGTTTAAGCCACCCAGTCCACTTTGTTATGGCAGCCCAAGAAAAGAAATATAAGGTCTGACTCTGAACATGATTCTGCCCATGCAGCATCCAGGCCTTGCCTTTGATATCAGCTTCCTAATCTTCCTTGAGGAACCTCTGGGCAGCCCTCTAAGTCCTTGGGGGTCCTGCGGAAATCACTCCACCCTCATATCAACCTGGCCAACCAGAGTCCTGTATCTGCCTGGCCACAGTTATTGGTTCAGAATTGAGCACATGACCCAACCTGAGCCAATGAGGCTGAATTCTGGGACTTTCTATGGACTTGGAGACAGCAGGGTGTGAGCATGGTCCCAGCTGCGGGACCACCTAGAAGAAAGGGCCTGAAGGAATGTGAGGCCTCCATGACAGATACTCAGCCAGGAATGGAGACCTGATGACATCATTTATTTAACTAATAGGATTTCGTTTCCCCCATCATCCTAATTTCTATCTATGTGTATATATTGCATCAAATGTATAGCTGTTTCAGATCAATTGGGGAACATAAATTTTAAAACTACCAAAAATGGGTAGATTCAGACTTTAGTCCAGGGTGATCTTGAACTGGGAAGTAAGACTGCATTATTAAGGAAAAATTAGAGTAATCATTTATTGAAGTTGAATCATATACTACATGTGCTGAGCATTCATGTGTTTGTTTTACATGCAGTAAAACATGTCATCCCTTAAGCCCCACAGTCATCCCTCTGAAGTAGGTTCTGTTATTTCTTCACTTTTTCAGTTGAAGAAACTTGTGTTACTTTCAACCAGCCATTTCACTACCCTGATACGAAAAACAAAGATAAAACACAAGAAGAAAACTACAGACCAATATTCCTTGTTTATGTCTCCTGCTTTCCTGTGCATTACCTGAACAATTTTTAGACTTCAGTTTTGATTTATCTATGGTGTTTTTAGTATTCTCTTTTTATAGCTTCTTTAGTGTTTGTTCTAGGTGTTACATTATATCTACATCACTTATTACAGTCTCCTGGTGGCATGATTTTACCAGTTTGAGTAAATATAGAAAACGTGCCTTCCTTTACCCTCCCCCATTTAAAACATAAATGTCTTAACTATTTCTTCTATATACATTTAGGACCATTTCAAATAGGTTTATAATTCTTGTTTCAACCATCAAAAACAATGTAGAAAACTTAAGAGGAAAAGTCTATTGTATTTACCCATATTTTTGCTGTGTTCTTTCTTCTTGGTATTCCAAGATTCCTTCTTTTATTGTTTCCTTTCTATTTAGACAATTTTTTAACCATTCTTTTAGGGTAGGACTGCTGGCAACAAATTATCTTAGTCTCCCTTCATTTGAGAATGTCATGGCTTCCTCTTCATTTATGAAGGATGTTTTCACTGAATATAGGATTCTAGGTTGACAGTTCTTTTATTTCAGCACTTAAATATATTTGCCACTTCTTCCTAGCCTCTGCGGTTCCTGAAGAGAAATAAACTGTTATTCTAATATTTATCCCTATTAATAAGGTATCAGTTCTCTCTGCTTTCAAGATATTTTGTTTAATTTTTAGAAGTTTGACTATAATGTGTCTTGATGTGGATTTCTTTGGTTTTTCTTATTTGAGATTCATTCAGCTTCTTGAATGTCTAGGTTTATGTCTTTTGCCAAATTCTGGAATTTTTCAGCCATTATTTCTTTGACTACTTTTTCAGATCACCACCCACACTTCTCTTCTCCTCTGGGATTCTAATTATGCAAATGTTAGATCTTTAGTTAAGTTCCATAAATCCTTGAGGCTCTGGTTTTTTTTCCTCCAAGTATATTTTTTCTTTGTTATTCAGGTTGGGTAATTTCTACTGCCCTGTCTACAAGTTGACTGACTCTTTTTGTCCCCCCCATTCAGCTATTGAACACATACATTGACTTTTTTATTTTGGTTACTGTTATTTATGACACAGAATATAGTCTATCTTGGAGAATGTTCCATGGGCATTTGAAAATTAATGTGTGTTTTGGATGGAGCATTCTGTATATGTCAATTAGATCCTCTTGATTGTTTGCTCTGCTCTAGATTTTTGCTGATTTTCTGTATATTAGTGGTATCAATTGCTGAAACTGTGGTTTTGAAGTCACCATCTATAATTGTGGATTTGTCTAGCTCTCCTTTCAACTTTATCAGTTTTTGCTTCATGTATTTTGAGGCTCTATTATTTGGTTCATACATATTTAGGATTGTTATGTCGTCTTGGTGAGTTGATTCTTTTGACATTATGTAATGTCCCTCTTTCCTCTCTGTCTAGTAATTTTCTTTGCTCTGAATTCTACATTATCTGATATTAATATGACCACTCCTGGGGGTTTTTTTTTTCAATTACCAAGATAATTTAATGGAATCTCTATAGCCCATGACCAGAGAAAGATGAAACCCTGCCTAAGGTTCCAGATTCTGGGAACCAACTCCAGGCTGGACACTGCTTTTGGGGGATGGATGATGTCCCTACCTTAGTCCCAAGGCTTGAGGGAGCCCAGTGCAGCTGCTCAGACCAGAGCCCTACCCACAGCAGTGTTGAAGACTTGGGGGTTGGAACTGGCTGACTGGCTGGGACCCAGTGCTGAGGATGGTACATCTCAGTCACCAGTCACTGAGGCTCCTGGTGAGAAGGGCTGGGTGACGCCTGTCCATCTTCATGGCTTTGTTCCAGGTAAGGAAACTGAGGCCAGGCAGAGGGTTTGGAAGGGGCAGCCCAGCTAGATACCCAGGAGTTGGGTGAGGCTAGGATTCAGCCCAGGACCCTGGCCTGGCCTGCCATGGGAGCCCATTCCCCTTCCCGCCCAGAAGGATAGTCAGCTGAGGGGGTTAGCCTTGCCCTGTCTGACATCTTGCTGGGGGGTGAGGCAATTCAGTCTCCATGGTACACAGGACCACAAAGCCTGGGGGCATCACAAGGCCTAGGATCTGGTACTTCAGGTAGGAGAGGTACCTGTCCCAGCCCAGTATCAGGATGTTGGTGTAGGTGACTCAGAACTGGGGGTAGGTAGGGGCCATGAATAGAAATTCACCAGCTTCTCAGCTAGCCTCACATATCAGTCAGCCTTGAAGAATTCCCAGAACTTGTCCCACAGCTCCTGGCAGCTCTCAGCCAGCATCCAGGCCTCCAAGAAGTACCAGAGACCCAGCACAGGGAAAAACATCAACTGGTTGGCAAGGACATTCCTGAGGATGTTTAGGAGGCCACAGCAGTTGGACACAGAGCACAGGTAGTCCAGACAAAAGTATCAGCATTGTATGAAGGGTCCCATGCTGTAGGCCACCACAAACGTGCTTGATGAGCACCTTGGGTCAAACTTCTGTCAAGGCCAGGCACAAATATCTCAGGACTGGTATGTATTGTTCCCGGCCTCCATGAGAGTGCTACAGCCCAGATTATTGGTGACACAGTGCATGGCCTTGGAACAAGGGCTGCCCTGCAGCCTACAGGCCACACAGCCAGTTCCAACCACCATATACCATCACCTGTCCCTACTTCTTTCATCAACATTTTCATGGTGTATCTTTTTCCATTCTTGTAATTTCACCCCATCTATGTTGTTGTATTTGAAGTGAGTTACTTGTACATTGCATATTGTTGGATCATGTGTTCTTGGGGTAATTGTTTATTTTATTTTGTTTTGGGTCTACTCTGCCAATCTCTGCCTTTTAATTAGTGTAGTTAGCCCATTTACATTTAATTAGTGCTATGTTAGGTCTTAGGGCTATGATGTTATTTTTTATTTTCTGTTTGGTTTCTTTGTTTCCTATTCCTCTTTATCTTTCTACCTTCCTGTGCATTACCTGAACATTTTTTTAGGATTCCATATTGATTTATTTAGTGTTTTGAGTGTATCATAGTTTTACTGGTGTTTGCTCTAAGTATTATGAGATATGTACATAACTTATTGTACTCTGCTGGTATTGATGTTTTACCACTAAGAGTTAAGTGTTAACACCTTACTTCCACTGAGATCCCTTTACACTTTTTAAGTATCATAGTCTTAAACACTACCCTTAGAGATATTGAATAGCACAGTAGATGGTTTTTAAATTTTGCCTCTACCACAAAATATGTAAGAAAACTCATGAGAGAAAGGATTGCATATTCTATTTACCCCTATCCATTCTGATAGTCTTCATTCCTTTTTGAATTTCCAAGCCTCCTTCTGCTACCATTTTCTTTCTGTTTGGACAATTTCTTTTAATCCATTCTCTAAGGATACATTTTCTAGCAATAAATCTCTTAGCTTTTCTTCATCTGAAAATGTCTTTACTTTCCCCTAATTCTTAAAGGATATTTTCAACAGATACAGAATTCATGGCTGACAGTTCTTTTCTCTCTGTACCTGAAAAACTGTTGTACCACTTAACCTGAGCCTCCACAGTTTCAAAAGAGATATCCACTGTCATTCAAACTAATGTAACTTATAAGTAACAAGTAGTTTCTTTCTGGATGCTTTCAAGACTTTTTCATTGTCTTTAGTTTTTGAACATTTAATTATAATGACTTGGCATCAGTTTCTCTGAGTTTATCCTATTTGGGAATTGCTCAACTTCTTGAATCTGTAGGTGTACGTGTTTCATTAAATTGGGGAGGTTTTTGTCATTATTTCTTCAAATACATTTTTAGTCCCACTCTCTCTCCTCTCCTTCTGAGACTCTAATGATATCATTGTTAGTTCTTTTGCTATTGTCCCTCTGGTCTCTGAAACTCTGTTCATTTGTTTGTTTGTTTGTTTCAGTCTATTTTCTCTCTGTTGTTCAGATTGGATAAATCTGTTGATCTGTCCTCAAGTTCACTGATTCTATCTTCTACCATCTTCACTCTACTGTGAAGCCATTCACTGAGTTTTTTATTTTGGTCATTGTATATTTTAGTACTATAATTTCCATTTGGTTCTTTTTTATAACTTATATTTCTTTGCTGAGATGTCTTTCATTTGTTTCCAGAGAATTCATAATTGCTTATTGAATCATTTTTGTGATGGCTGCTTTAAATCTTTGTCAGATTACTCCAACATTTGATTCATCTCATTGTTGACATATGTTGATTATCTTTCTCATTCAAGTTGTGATTTTCCTGGTTCCGATATGATGAGTTTTTTGTGTGTTGTTTTTTTGTTTTTTTTTTTTGTATCCTGGACATTTTGTATATTATAAGACTCTGGATTCTACTTAATCTTTTATTTCTTTTGGTTTGTGTGTGTGTGGCTTTTTGGGTTTTGTGGAGGGGGGTTGTTTTTTTGTTTCTTTTGGCAGCTGTTATAGCAAGAGGCCAGATGAGTGTATATGCTCAGCTCCCCCCAGCATGCCTGGAAATTGAACACCAACTCTACCCTCTTGTTGCTGCTGAATGCAGATATTAAGCTCAGCTTCCCAGTGCCCTACTGACACCGAGGACAGCAAAGCTGAGTGCTGACTCATGCCGCTTTGTTACTGCAGGGTGGAGGCAGGAGCTGAGCTTCCCACTGGGTCCTGCTGACACCAAGGGAGGGGAAGAAAAGAAGCAGAGTGCCAACTAGCCCTGCCACCACCCCCTCATTCTGCCTCATTGCTGCCAGGTAGGGAGACTCTTCTCTTTGGGTCCCACTGATACCAGCTGGATGATGGATGGGGGCATTGAGTGTGAATAGCTGCACCTTCTATCACCATAAGCCTCATTGCTGCCAGGTGGGAGCAGATGCTTAGCTCATGACTAGACTCATCTGACACTACTCTGGCAGGGGAATCAGAGCATCTATGCTTCCTTGCAAAGGGGTTGGGGGCAGGGGGGACATCAGCTTCCTGCTCAGTCCCACTGAAAATGCAGAGGGGTGGGGGTAGGAGTAGTTTTTCTGTTGCTTTTTGACTGGAGTAAGGCAGATTTTGACAAAAAGTTTTTCTGCTATTAGGCCACCCTTTTCCCAGTCCTTTGGCTAGAGTGGCAGCTTTTTCTTGGAGCTTTTTTAGTCTGTGTCTATTTGTGGTTCTGGGTTGGAGGCTTCTGCAACACTCTGTCAGGATATATGGGAGGCAATAAGTAAACCACCTCATCATTCCTCTGAGATTCCCAAGGCAGGCTACCTTCTTCTTTCCATCTTTCAGAGTCTTCCCATGCTTGTTGTTGTGTTATGTCCAGGGTTATTAGTTGTAAGTGGGAAGACCTGGGAGGCCTGGGGCTACTGCATCTTGGAAGAAACGGAAGTCCCATCCTTTAGATATGTGTTGTCATTCTTAGATATGAACACAGAAGCCCTCCCAAACCCCTACAATAGGTCAGCCCCCTTACATGTTTCCATGGCAACCCATGTGTTTCCTGTGTGGCACCATTAATTGCATGTGCATATTTATGTGTGTGGTGGGGGGAGTCTTCAACTAATATCGATTCCCATCCTTCCACCTTCAATAGAGCCCACAAGGGTCCAAAGACAAAGACAGGTCCTGCCCACTGCTGTGTCCTGTGTGCATAACACAGAGCCTGAAAAGGAAATGGAGAGATGCACTAAAGCACAGGGATTTGGTGGTGGGGGGACTCCTTTAGATAGGAGTTCAGAAAAGACCTCTATGAGTTGGTGACCTTTAGGGTAAGACCAGAAAGACACAACAAAAGAGCCATGCAGGTGAACCCTGAGCTTCCCCAGTGACAAAGCCTTGCGGTGGGGCTGAGTTTGATGCACTCCCAGAGCAGCAAGGAGGTCAATGGCTGTAGAAGGACCTAAGGAAATAGATCATCGAGGTCTTTGTAGGCTGGGGGAGGAGGGGAAGGAGACGTCATTAAAGGATCAGTGGAGGAATAAGGGGACAAAATTTGACTTGGGTCTCAGGGAGATGTCCTCTGTCTACTGTGATCTGTGGGAACATAATAGGCTCCCAGTGCAGAGGCTGTTGAAACACTGGATGAGAGATGGGATGGGGGGGGCCTGAGTTAGGTTAGGAGAGGAAGTTATGGGGTGGTTGGATTTGGGAATGGACAACTTTCAATCTGCAGGGGGGTGTGAGGGATAAAAATGGAACAGAGAGGGCTTCCCTGGTGGCGCAGTGGTTGAGAATCCGCCTGCCGATGCAGGGGATGCGGGTTCGTGCCCCGGTCCGGGAGGATCCCACATGCCGCGGAGTGGCTGGGCCCGTGAGCCATGGCCGCTGAGCCTGCACGTCCGGAGCCTGTGCTCCACAACAGGAGAGGCTACAACAGTGAGAGGCCCGCGTACCGCAAAAAAAAAAAAAAAGGAACAGAGTATGAAAAGCATCAGGCATATAGTAGGTGCCCCCCTATTAGAATCTGGTTTCCATCCCTCTCAACTCAAGGCTTTTGCCCCATCCCAGGGCCTCTGTAGCCAACAGGGTTTGCACAGGCAGCTCCAGCCCTGAAGGGGATACTGTCAGCTGGCTCCTGCAGAAGCCAATGGTGTTCCTGAACCTTCTGCCTGTGACTTGTGGTGGCAAGTACCAATCGGAGCCCAACTTTTCTGTCCCGTTGCATTCCAACACTGGGGGTCCCCCAGAAGCACCTCCTCCAAAGCCTCACCTGCTGAATCCAGCCCACCTCACTTCAGGCCAATCTGCCAGCCACCGCCTGCCAGAAATCTGGCACGTCATCCAGGCGCCGTGGCCAAGATCCTGGTTTGAATGTACAAAAGGAGCCCATGGGTTTTGAAGCCTGCTCTGAGTCTGAAATCTCCACTGAGAATCATAGAGGCAACGAGTATTAGCACTGGGACCCCAGGCATCGCGCACTCCAGCCCCTTCAAATTACAGATGGGGAAACTGAGACTCATGAAGGCAAAGGTCCTGAGGCTTAGTTACTAAAAGTACTTTAGGGTCAGGTAGCTCTTGGATTCACATTCTAACTCTACCGCCTCGTTGCTGAGATCTTGGGCAAGTGACTTTCCTCCTCTGTTGGTTTCCTCATCTGTGAAATGGGATAATACTAATAGCCAGCACTGACTCTGTGACAGGCATTGTTTTAAGCCATATATATTCTATGAACTCCTCTTTAAATCCTCATAGCAACTCCATGAGGCAGGCGCCATCGTTACTCACTCCATCCTACCTGAGGAAACTGAGGCACAGCAAGCTTATGTAACTCCATAAAGATTTATCCAGCCAGTAAATGCAGAGGCAGGTTCAAATCCAGCAGGCCTGGCCTTCAAGTCTGTGCTCCCAGACCCGATGCTGTCCTGTCTCCTTGAAGATGACTTTGAAGGTTAATTGATATATGCCTGTAAAGGCTGAGCACGGTCCCCAGCACACAGTCCGTGCTCAATAAATGCTGGCTAAGGTGTCAGGGACCTCCCCCTACACAGTGGGGAGATAGCAGTAACTGAGCCAGACACAGATCCCTAAGGGGCTTCCAGTGCCATGGGAGGATGGAGGAGTGAACCGGCACTTACAGCACAGAGGAGAGCCGACTGGAGAAGCTCAGGGGCCAGGAGAGCCCAAGGAGGGGCAGTGGAGACAGAGGAGGGAACAGCATGTGCAAAGGCCTGGTGGTGAGGAAGAAGGGCCTGGCCCCGGGCCCAGAAAGGAGCAGGGGGAGCCACTGTAGGCCCCATGGGGTCCAGGAAGGGACACAGTGAGACCTGAGGGGTTTTCCAGACTCACTCTGGGGCAGAGAGGGATTAGACGGGGAGGGGGTTGAGCCTAGGGTTGGGGAGGCCAGTGAGCAGCTGCTGGGTGTAGGCTGCGCTCACATTCAGGTCCTCACTTCTTTACATTTCACAGGCAGGGGACTTTCACAAGAACAGTAGGGGGTGCCCTGCACTCCCCTCTACTGATTGCTCTAGACTGGGGAGAGTGACTGTGCAGACTCTGGAGCTGCCAGCCTCCCCCTCTGCCCTCTCCTCCCCCCACTCCATCCCCTCTCCCTCCAAGGCTGTTCCAGCACATTAAATGGGGAAGCAGCCTCATTACTGAAGCCTCTGGCTCATTAGCAGGCAGCTGGAGGGGCTGGGAGACCTCCGAGGAGAGACCCGAGGGGGTGGGGAGGGGAGCAGCCGAGCCTGGGCAGTAATAACCATCTGCACTGCACCTTCTGCTGAGTTCCGTGTATTCCGATCAGCACACAGACATCCTGGGCTTTTTTTTAAATCCCTGACAATCCCATTTGATCTTCAGCACCTGTGTCTCTGTGCTGTTATTACAATGGGCCCCATTTCAGGCCGGACTGGAGGCACAGAGAGGGGAAATGACTTCCTCAAGGTCAGACAGGTGCAGATGGCAAACCTGGCCCCAATACCAGCAGCCACATGGGTAGAGCTCCTCCTGTGTGCCAAGCTGTTACCTGCAGTACAGGCAGGATGCTTACAACCCTACCAGGGAGGCAGCATTATTATCCCATTTTACAGACAAAGAAACTGAGGCACAGAGAGGTCAAGGTACTTGCCCAAAGTCACACAGCTTCATTTTCTTACCCTCAGACCCTGTTCCTTCCACACTGAGATGGAGTTGGGGTCTTCTGGGAAAAGGACCGAGCCTCACAGGGGTCCCAGGTGATGGCATCCTCCCCCTCCTCGCATCAACCCCACCACCAGGAGTGCTGGGATCAATGAGGGGCCGGGGTATGGAATTGACAGTGCTGCTGAGACTGACACAGACCTACAGAGAGCCCTTCAGAGACATGAGGGAAGAGGCCCCTCCTCTGACCCAGAGCCCCCGACCCAGGCCAGCTCACCCAGTCCTCCCTCAGTCTCCCACTCAGGGCTAAGAATGTCTGAGGACTTCCGTGATCCTGGGCAGGCAGGAAGCCCATGGTCACCTCCCCCTCTGAGGCCATGGGTATCTGATGGTGACTGTCATGACATCATTGGAGCATGTCCAGCCAGGAGAGGGGACTGGCCAGGCCCATCCAGAGCACCCCAACTCGGACCAGGATAGAGATGGAGGCCATGCTTATTCCCAGCTTTTCTCCTGGAAGGTCCTGCCCACTGATACATGGGGATGGGCTTTCCAGAAGCTACAGCAGCTGGTGAGAGAGGATGATCTCTCTGGAATGGCCAAAACATGGTTCCTCATCTGAACCTTTGCCTCCTATGGGAGCTGATAGCACCGTGGGGTTGCCTCTGCCAGGGAGAAAGTGCTGGAAGCAGGAGGGTCACGGGAGAGCAGAGGTGTGTATGAGAGTAGGGTCGGGGGCACAGGTCAGGGTGTATGTGCAGACGTGTGTGGTGTGTACGTGGGGTGTGGGGAGGGAACTGGGGGGTATGTGACCAGTCGAGTGTTTGCTGGCATGGGTGTGAAGCTGGGTGCGACCCAGGAAAGGGAGGAGGTGGGAAACACAAACTTCTCCTTTCTTTGACCGCTCAGGGAGCCTATGAGCAGAAGTCAGGGGGGTGGTAAGGGCCCGAGAAAGGGCGTTGGTGGGGGAAGCCACATGACAAGCAGTCAGTGAAAGACCTGGGAGTTCCAGTCTCCAGAGGACCTTGCTGTGTGACCTTGAGTACATCCCTTCCCCTCTCTGAGCTCCCTGTCCTTATCTGCATAACAGGGATCATCCCAGATCAAGATGCGCTTTGCTCATGCTAATGTCAATTATTATCACCTCCTGCTGGGACAGGGGGCGGGGCAAGGGCCTGGGCTGGTATTCACAACAGGTTAGTGACAGACAACGAATGGGCTGGTGACCGGGACACTGGGGCGATTCCCTGCAACTTAAAAGCACGAAAGAAAGAGCTGGAGAGCTCGCAAAGGTGTTTCTATACCTCCCAGAGCACAGGCTGTCAGTACGGGGTGTCCCCTGCCAAGGCTGTGACAGGATGTATTTCAGTTTGTCAGCATTCATTATCTACTCTCGGCTCTGTTCCATAGAAGATTTAGAGGAGCTCACAGCAAAAGGCCATTCAGTAAAGTGATAAAAATAGATAGAAACACACAAGTCGGGACCAGAAGACACAAGTCTGCCATCAGCACCTGGATGTCAGGCTCAAGGGCACAGGGGATCTCAGAGCATCCTGGCGACCCAGGGGAAAGGGCACAGAGTCATTCTCTTCCATACCATTTCTAGCTTTTCTTTTCTTTACCTAAAAAATCCAGTATTGTAGCTTCTGAGTCATTTTCCCTGGGCCTCTGAAAGAGGTCTTGTCATGGGCGCCCCAGGACCAAGAACCAGGGCCCAGGGGTGGCATTTGGAGCCTCAACCATTTCATCTGGGGATAGGTCCAGGGGTTGGAAGGGAGAGTTGCCAGTCGCCTTGTCACCCGCTCCCAGAGTCCCCTGCACTTCTGCCTTAAGGCGTCCCCGCACCTTGCAGCCCCAGAATTAGGGATTTGTGATACTTTGGGATGAAGGGGCCAGATGACAGAGGGCCTTGTAGGCCACAGGACAGATTGTGGGTTTTATTTTAGACTCCCCAGGAATCCGGTGAGGGGTTTTAGGCAAGGGAAGAGGGGCAAGATCTGGGTTTATTGTTTACAAAATAGCTTGTCTTTAACAAGAGGCGGAACCAGGATTGACCCAGGTCTGCCTAATTTCCAAACTCACACCGAGCCCACATGACATGCTGCTCTCCTCCACCCACCCCACCCTCTGTGACCAGCTCAGGGCCCCCACTCCTCGCTGCTGGTGCCTGGCGGTCAGGTCAGGGCTCTTGACCCCCCTGTGCTCTGGGTGCCCGTGAGGGGGTGACCCGGCTCCTTTCATGGACCCCACACCCAGGGGCAGTCTGGGTGGGTGACGAGGCCGCAGTGTCCCCTGCCCCGGCCACTCGTTCCCTCCCAGGCACAGGTGCGTGCAGAGGGCTGTCCCGTCAGGGGCCCGGGGACCGCAGTGGGGACTGTCTGCAGGGGAAAGCGCGGCAGTTCCCTTGAGTGTGTGAGTGGGGGTGTCCGTGTGTGTGAGCACAGGCGTCTGTGTGTGGGCGTGTGTTTGTGCATGTACCTGTGTGTGTCAGTGTGTGTGTTTGAATACATGTGTACGAGTGTCTGCATGTGTGTCAATATCTGTGTTTGTAAGTGCATGAGTGTGTCATTGTGTTTCTATGTATGAGCGTGTGTATCCAGATAAGTGTGTCTGCATATGTGAGCGTGCAGTGCATTTCTCTTTGTGAACGCATGTGGGTATGACTGTGTGTGAAAGCTCTGCTTTCCTCCAGGCCCTTTCCCCACCTCCTTCTCACTCCAGCAGTGGGCTTGGGGAAGGTTCTAGAAGGGACCTTGGGTCCTGGTCTTCAGAGACTGAGCCCGGCCAGCCCTTGGGTCAAGGAAGGCCCTTCTGACCTGTTGGTCCCCGGCCAACCCCGTCCCCAGCACGGAAAGCACCAGGCCCCTCCCTGCTGGGTGGGGGTGCTGCCCTGGGCCCGGCCTGGGGAAGGACCGTGGCCCACCTGTGCTGTTCTCTTTGCACGCTGCCAGGAGAGACCACTATGCCTACTCCTACTACCCGTAAGTAGCGCACCTGCCTCAGAGCCCCGCCCTTCCTGGGGAGCCCCTGCCCCCACCCCGGCCTGGCCTGGCATCAGCCCCTCCTCTATGGCCACCCTGTCTCTGAGCTTCCTTCCTCTGCTCTGTCTCTCTTCCCTCCATGGTCCTCCTGGGTGGAGGTTACAAGGGCTGGCTTTGTGGCCAGTCTCAGGTTCAGACCTGGCTCTTCTCCAGGATCAGCATGGGTCCTAAGTCCTTTCCCCTTTGTCTTGTTTGGCACCTCAGTCATGGAGCTGTGCCCCCTGTTGCCCCACCCCGGCCCCTTTGCCCCTTCTTTCTGGCCTCCAGGCTCCCCTCCTCCACCCTCCTGAGTGAATAAAATCAAGCCCTTCCATGGTCTTCACCATATCAGATGATTTCTATATTACCCCTAACCAACATTGAAGCATCTGTTGTGCTCCTACTGGGTACCAGTACTCACACTTAAAATACAAAGAAGACACAGGTATTATCCTGGTACTGAAGAAGCTTTAGGAAAATTTAGGATGTAGACACAGACTGACACAGAGTTATAAAAGGAGTGAAGAATAATTAACGCTCTACTGGGCACTGCCCTGGTCCCACCTAACAAATATTAAAAGCAAGACCCAGCAGGATCAAACTGTTTCCAAGTAACTTAACTGTATCCCAGAACAAAGCTCAAGAATATTTATAGGAACACAAAAATATCTGGCCTGAAACCAGGTAAAAAAGACAATGTCTGGGCTTCCCTGGTGGCGCAGTGGTTGGGAATCCGCCTGCCGATGCAGGGGACACGGGTTCGTGCCCCGGTCCGGGAAGATCCCACATGCCGCAGAGCGGCTGGGCCCGTGAGCCATGGCCACTGAGCCTGCGCGTCCGGAGCCTGTGCTCCGCAACCGGAGAGGCCACAACAGTGAGAGGCCCGCTTAGCACAAAAAAAAAAAAAAAAAAAAAGACAATGTCTGGCACCCAATCAAAAGTTACCAGACATTCAAAGAAGCAGAAAAATATGCCTACAGATGAGGAGAAAAATCATTCATTTGAAACTGATCCAGAATGCAGAGCACGGTCAAAGGTCGGGTGGCTAGGAAATTCAAGCTGTGCTCAGGAGATTGGAAGGGGGCCTTAGTACCTTCTATGTCCGTTCCCCACTCACCACCCACTGGCCCAGTCTCCACCTCTGTCCTTTCTTCTCCAAGGAGGAGGAACCTAACTCCTGTGGTTTATATCCTAAAGCCATGTTAATTTTGACACTTTCTTAACATGCAACTTTTTGTTTTTTTAATGGACTTAGGGAACACACGTAGCATCGAGATTTGGATTCTAATACCTCTTCCCAACAAAAGGAACCAAGAATCCTTGGGGAAATGGCTGATTCTAGGACTAAGTCAGGAAATATACTAGATGAGCCTGGAGTAGCTTGCAGTGCCAGAAAGTAAATAGGAAGTACTAAACACATACACATACAATGACGGGAATATGTCAAAGGAATACAGGAGCCCAGGGAAGAAGTTCCCAATGGCCAAAGCCAGAAACAGTTGAGCAACAAAGTAAATAAAGTAGTATCAGATTATAAAACCCCAAGTATAAAGTAAACATTCATGAGTCCACAGTAATTTAAATAAATGATTAAATAAATTAATAAATGGAGGAGATTAGACAAATCTCCCATGCAGAAGAATTCAAAATAATTTAGGTAGATTCTCAGCACTCAAGGAGGTGGAACTTAACTCCTTCTTAAGTGTGGGTTACACATCATGACTTCCTTTCAACAAGTGCAGTATGAAAAGTGGAAAAGAGTAACTTTTGCAGAAAAACCTGACAAACGCTACCTTAGCCAGGTGACTAAGTTATCATCATCACTGATAAGTCACGCCGATAACATGTACCCTTAATATCATGGGATGCAAATGGCACTTTCCACCCAAACACTCATAACCCCACTATAATCATGAGAAAAAAAATCAAACAAAACCAACTGGGGTTCAACAAATGATGCTGGGACACCTGGATACCCACAAGCAAAAGAAAGCATTTGGACCTCACCCCACATGCAAAAGTAACTCACAATGGATCCAAGTTTTAAAAGCAAAAACTAAAACTATATAATTCTCAGAAGAAAACAGTATAAATCTTTAGGACCTTGGATTAGGCAATGGTTTCTTACATATGACACCTAAAGCATAAGCAACTAATTTTTACTTCACTGAAATTAAAAGCTTTTGTGATTCAAGGGACACTCTCAAGAAAATGAAAATACAACCCATAGAATGGGGGAAAATATTTGCAAATCATACATCTGATAAGGGTCTAGTATCCAACACATATAAAGACCTCTTACAACTCAACAATAAAAAGACAAATAATTCCATATTTAAATGGACAAAGGATTTGTATAGACATTTCTCCAAAGAAGATATACAAGTGGCCAATAAGCACATGAAAAGATAATTAACATGATTAACCATGGGAGAAATGCAAATCAAAACCACAATAAAATATCACCTCACCCACTGGGATAGTTATAATTTTTTAAATGAACACGAACAAGTATTGGTAAGGATGTGGAGAAATTGGAACCCTCATATATTACTGTGGGAATGTAAAATGGTCCAGTTGCTCTGGAAAACAATTTGACAGTTCCTCAAAAAGTTAAACGAGAAATTTGAAAACATATATTCAAGCAAAAATCTTACACACAAAAGTTCATATCAGCATTATTCGTAACAGCAAAAAAGAAAAACAACCCAAAAATGTCCATCAAGTAGTGAATAGATAAACAAAATGTGATACATTCATACAATTGAATATTATTCTCCATAAACAGTAATGAAGACCTTGCATTAATTAGGATGGCCACTATTTTTTTAAAAAAATGGAAAATAAGTCTTGGTGAGGATGTGGAGAAGTTGGAACCCTTTTGCACTGCTGGTAAGAATGTAAAATGGTACGGCCACTGTGAAAAATAGCATGGCAGTTCCTCAAAAAATTAAAAATATGAATTTTTCATATTCTTATGAGATTACCATGTGATCCAGCAATTCCACTTCTGGATATAGATCCAAAAGAATTGAAGGCAGGATCTTGAAGAAATCTTTGTACATCCATATAACAGCATTATTCATGATAGCCAAGAGGTGGACGCAACCCAAGGGGCCACTGACAGATGAATGATAAGCAAAATGTGGTATATCCATACCATGGAATATTATTCAGCCATAAAAAGGAATGAAATTCTGAGCGATGCTACAACATGGATGAAACTTGAGGACATTATTCCATATGAAATAAGCCAGTCACAGAAAGACAAATACCGTATGATTCCACTTATGTGAAGCATCTAGAGTAGTTAAATTCACAGAGACAGAAAGTAGAAGGGTGGTTGCTAGGAGCTGGAGGGTGGGGAAGATGGGAACTGTTTAATGAGGCTCGAATTTCAGATTAAAAAGTTTTGGAAATTAGTTGCATAACAATGTGCATATATATGTACTGTTCAACATTCTTGAACAGTACACTTAAAAACGGTAAGTTAAAGATGGTAAATTTTATGTTATGCATATTTAACCACAATTAACAATTTTTTAATTTTTTTTAATTTTTAAATTTTTTTAAAAAGGAATGAAGTACTGATCCATGCTACAACATGAATAAACCTGTAAAACATTATGTTAAGTGAAAGAACAGTCACAAAAGACCACATATTGTAGGATCCACTTTATGTGAAATGTCCAGAACACAGAACTCCATAGAAACAGAAAATGAATCAGTGGTTGCCAGAGGGTGGGGGGAAGGAAGGTTTGGGGGGGTGACTGCTCATGGCCACTGGATTTCTTTCTGGGGTGATGAAAATGTTCTGGAATTACATAGTGATAAAGGTTGCACAACCTTGTAAAATACTAAAAAAACACTGAATTGTATACTTTAGAAGGGTACGTTTTATGGCATGTGAATTACATCTCAATTTTTTTAAATCCCAACTGAGAAACATTCCACAAATTATCTGACAAGTAATCCTCAAAACTGTTATGTCCATCAAAAAAAGAAAAGTCTAAGAAACTGTGACAGCCAGGAGGAACCTAAGGAGACATGACACTAAGTCCTGTGTGGGATCCTGGAACAGAAAAAGGATATTAGGTAAAAACTAAGGAAATCCAAAAATGGCATAGACTTTAGTTAATAATAATGTATCAATATTGGTTCATTATTTATAGCAAACTCAGATAAGATGTGAATTATAGGAGAAGCTGGGTCTGGAATATATGAGAACTCTCTGTACTATCTTTGCAAGTTTTCTGCAAATCTAAATCTATTCTGAAATAAAAGATTTATGAATTTAAAAAGAAATCGACTCAACATATCAAGGCAAGTTGTGGCAGGCTGGTGGGAGGGGGCTTGATGGGAACTTCCCTTTCTATTGAAATTTGAGCCCCACTGACTTCAAAGCATTGCCTGGAAAAACCCCCAGAACCCTCTGGGCCCCATCCATCCTGAGCTCTTGATCTTGCTGGGTGCCAATTGATTCCACCCAGACGGTTTGCCAGGTAAGCGGGTTTCTATCATAGTCACCTGATAAATGTTTCTTTACCAGAAGACGAACAATAGGGGAAGACTGATGGACAACAGAAGCCCAGAGTCCGACAGGTCTGGGTGTGAATCCTGGTGCTGCCACCTCCCTGCTGTGTGGCTGGGGAGAGCCCATCTTCCTGGGCTCAGGGTACACAGGGCTGAGAGCAGTGTCATCGCTCACTGCCCTGTCCCTGCCCACCAGCTGTATTTACAGAACATCTTGTGTCGTCCTTCTACTCAGCCAGGATGCTGCCCTGATGCGTTCTGGCCCCTGCTATCACCCTGATCAGGTGGTGCTATTTGCTTGTCCTCAGCCAGCCAGGAGCTCCTCCTGTGTCCCCTGCTCTCTCAGCCCCTGAGGGTGGCCAGCCCTTCACAGAGCCCTCTCATACCTCCTCCTCCACCTGGAGAGTTCTCTGTGGAGTTGTCAGCACAGATTCCATAAAGAGCATGAGTAATCCTCTGTCCCCAGTACCCGCTTTTGGAGCTCCTGAGAGCTCCTCGAGCAGCAGAAAATTCTCTCTGGAAATCCGACCGCATGTGTGTTAGCGGCAGCTGCCTCTAAGAATCATCTCTCCGAAGCTACAGTTAAAGTCCTGGTCCAAATCCTTACACTAAGGCAGATTAAAGGCAAGTCAAGCTGAAAAGACAATCCTCAGAATGGGAGAAAATATTTGCAAACAAATCAACGGACATAGAATTAATCTCTAAAATATATAAACAGCTCATGCAGCTCAATATTAAAAAAACAAACAACACAATCCAAAAATGGGCAGAAGACCTAAATAGACATTTCTCCAAAGAAGACATACAGATGGCCAAGAGGCACATGAAAAGCTGCTCAACATCACTAATTAGTAGAGAAATGTAAATCAAAACTACAATGAGGTATCACCTCACACCAGTTAGAATGGGCATCATCAGAAAATCTACAAACAGCAAATGCTGGAGAGGGTGTGGAGGAAAGGGAACCCTCTTGCACTGTTGGTGGGAATGTAAATTGATACAGCCACTATGGAGAACAGTATGGAGGTTCCTTAAAGAACTAAAAATAGAATTACCATATGACCCAGCAATCTCACTACTGGCCATATACCCTGAGAAAACCATAATTCAAAAGAGACATGTACCACAATGTTCATTGCAGTACTATTTGCAATAGCCAGGTCATGGAAGCAACCTAAGTGTCCATCGACAGATGAATGGATAAAGAAGATGTGGCACATATATACAATGGAATATTACTCAGCCATAAAAAGAAACGAAATGGAGTTATTTGTAGTGAGGTGGATGGACCTAGATTCTGTCATACAGAGTGAAGTAAGTCAGAAAGAGAAAAAGAAATACTGTATGCTAACACATATATATGGAATCTAAAAAAAAATGGTTCTGATGAACCTAGGAGCAGGACAGGAATAAAGACGAAGACGTAGAGAATGGACTTGAGGACACAGCGGGGGAAGGGGGGAGCTGGGGCGAAGTGAGAGTAGCATCCACATATATACACTACCAAATGTAAAATAGTTGGCTGGTGGGAAGCAGCTGCATAGCACAGGGAGCTGAGCTCGGTGCTTTGTGATGACCTAGAGGGGTGGGATAGGGAGGGTGGGAGGGAGGCTCAAGAGGGAGGGGACGTGGGGACATATGTATGCCTATGGCTGATTCACTTTGTTGTACAACAGAAACTAACACAGTATTGTGAAGCAGTTATACTCCAATAAAGACATATCTGAAAAAAAAAAAAAAAATGCAGGTCAAGCACCACTATTGTCGGCTCCTTCTTTCCTCTGAGAAGCTGCCCTCAGCTTTCTGGGACTCAGTGGATGTCTGATTTCACAGTAAATTCTAATAATACCAACAGCTGCTGTCTGTGGGCATTCACCAGTTGCCAGCAATGGACTGGGTATTTTTCATGCATCATCTCACTTAATAATCACAATACCTCTGTTGGATAGTAGTGACTTTATCTTCATTTGGCACTTGAAAACTGAGGTTCAGAAAGGGCTAGTAATTTTCCCAAGGATACACAGCCAATTAGTGGCATAACTGGGATTCAAACTCAGGCTGTCTTAACAGAGTCCTTGCTCTTAATCACCCCATTACACTTTTTATCTAAAGATGTTTAGTGACATAAGCAAACAAGAAAAACCTCCTTGGAAAAAAAAACAGAAATCAGGGAAGTGTTGCTACCTCTGCCCTCTTCTTGGAGAGTCACAATGCATGTTAGTTTGTTGCAAGTCCCGAGATGTCCTGCAGGGAACAGAACTATTTAATTTTGTTTCAACCCAAATTTTCCAGATTCATTTTAAAAAGCTGAATGTTTATTTTGTAAATAGACTACCACTTAATCATCTTGCACAACTGGTGTTCTCTGAAACACACTTTGGGAAATATTACCTGTGGCAAGTCACTTCTTTCCAAGCCTCAGTGGAGTTTTGGCCGTGATGGAGTCATGGCCGGGCTTCCCTCCCACTGTAAGCAACTATAAAACAGGGCAAAATACTTGTGACAACTGTTTTCAGAGGCGGGGGTGGCGGGGGGTGGCGGGGGATGTTTCTCAATCCCAGGACTGAGATGCTGACCAGGAGAGCCGGGGAGGGGTGGTCTGGAGGGAGGGGATTGTTTCCCGGGGCCTGTGGGGCACTGTGAACCTCTCCACCTCTTCCCAGTGGGCTGACAATGGAAATGCTTATGCAGGAGAAACGCCTCTATTCAGGTGCTTCCCGTTCATCTGCAGAAGGGGTGGCAGCAGCAGCTAGTTTCAGGACTTGCTTATCTTTGAATGGGGGTAATTGCTGGGAGTTGTCAATGTTCCAGATTGTTCCCTGGAAGAGGGGAAGGAAGGAGGGATGTCATGGGCTCTGCTGAGCACTTCCCCCTGAAGGCAGCAGGTGAAGTCACAGAGGGGTGGGCCCTGCAGGGAAGCCCAGGAGGGTGAGGGGACCACGGGATCACAGCTGGCAGGGCTGAACCAGAAGGGCCCTCCGAGTTCATATGAACCAATCCCCTCATTTTACAGATGGGAAAACTGAGATGCAGCAGGGAAGGGGCCACCCAGGGTCACCCAGGGTGGGCCCAGCCAGCTGCTTGGCTCCAGCAAACAACCCAGGCGTCCTCCACGCTGGCCGTGCTCCCTTCCCTCCCTCGGCCCCCTGAGTCCATCTGGGGTTCCCCAGGCCGGGGTTCCGTGTGTATCCGAAACCCCTTTCCCTTTCTCTGACTACAGGAGACCAGCGCAGTGGTGGGGTCACTGAGGCCAGCAGCCTCCTGGGGGGCTCACCGCAGCGTCCGTGTGGCCGGAAGGGCTCCCCGTACCACACGGGGCAGCTGCATCCCGCGGTGCGTGTGGCCGACCTCTTGCAGCACATCAACCAGATGAAGACGGCCGAGGGCTACGGCTTCAAGCAGGAGCCTGAGGTGCATGGCCCCAGTCCAGCCAGGACCCCTCGCCAGGGCCTCCCATGGCTCCTTCCTTCCATACCCCTCCCACAGGACTGTCATGAAGGAAATAGGAGATAGTGGATGTAAAGCACCGTCATGCACCAGGGACTCAGTGGGCCGCAGCTGTCAGCACCCCTGCTGTTATCATCATTCCCACCTCTGGGGGCAGGTTGGGTGCAGTAGGGCCCGTCTAACCCGCCATCATCCTAGTTGGACGCCACCTCAGAGCAGCACCCCTGCCCCAACCTTGAGCTTATCCTCTTCATGATCCCCTGTGCCCTCCCAGGAAACCTCAGGCTCCAGTCCCCTCCCCCAGCCTCCCCTCCTCCCCTCCCGTTCCAGGAACTGCACATCTTCACCCACTCTGCAAACCTGGAGGCCTGCCTGTATGGAGAGACCACCATCCCTGCCAGCAGGTGCCCAGCCCCCTACAAGGAGGTACAAGTCACCGACACTGACCCTCACAATAACTCCTCTGTCGTGGAGAGTCAGTTCCAAGGGTTGGGTTTGTGTGCATGTGTGTGTATGTGTGTGATACATGCGTGAGGGTGGCATTTGCGTGTCTGCATGCCTGTGTATGTGTGTGTACGTGCCTGCATGCGAATGTGTCTGTGAGAGGTATGTGCATGGTGTGCGTGTGCGTGGTGTGTGTCTGTTTGTGAAGGTACAGGGGGCATGTGTTGTGTGCTCTGTGTGTGTGTTGGGGAAATTCTCAATGCTCTGGGAGCCCCTGTGTGCCAAGCAAGAAGGCCCCGTCTGTGACCTCAGCTGGCGGGGCCGACTTGCAGTACTAGGACAGACTTCTAGACAGCAGAGGACGTGGCAACATAAAGCAGTTAAAAGGACAGGCTTTGAAGTCAGATAAATCTGGGGTTGCATCCTGACTTGCCTTGAGAGACCTTTAGCAATTCACACGGCCTCTCCTAGCCTCAGTTTTCATATGCGTAAAATAAGGATAGCGGTGTTTAACCCTCACTACAGCCTCGGGGCATAGGCATATTATTATCCCATTTTACAGTTGGATAAAACTGAGGCTGAGAGATACAGGAACTTGTCTAAGGTAAGCAAGGAGGCTGCCTCCAGTCTCCAGGGCTCCATCCAGGCCCTGGGCAACCTTGCACAGGGAGAAGAGCTGAGCGCCACCCAGCCATGAGGGGCCACCGGACCAGATGACCGCTAGGGTCCTTGAGAAACTCTGATTCCAGAAGGGGAGCAGCAGACCCAGGAGAAGGGAGCGGGGCAGCCTGGGTGTCCGCCCTATGTCGGTCACTCTCACAATGTAAACTTGGCCAGGGCCTCTCTTTCTGGCCTTTGATTTCTCCATCCATGAGACAAAGCTAACAGCCCCGGCCGAGAGACCCTCGTGAGGCTGTTAAGAGACCCACGTACCTCATTCCTCCCCCAACTCCTGGGAGATACTCAGTCACACCAGCCCTGGACGTGGAAGAGCAGCGTGGTCCTGCTGCCCCAGAACTATGACAAGGACACAGCTTGGCTGTCCTGCCACCCAACCACTGCCCGCCCTTCCTTATCTCCACCAGTGGGGACCCCAACATTTACATCCCTGACCGATGTGAGGGCTGGGGGCAAAGCACACCCTAGAAACCCCCCAACCTCATCTGGGAAAATCCCAGGGACTAAGGAAGCAGGGCTGAGGACTGCGGGGGTGTCCCCTCTGTGCCTCTGTCCATCTCCCTGGGGACCGGGCCTATAGGGGCGATCCCCTCCCCTCCAATGTTCCTCCGTTCTGGGCATCAAGGCACACGGGGGCCCTGCACTTCTCTGAGCTGGGAAGGGTCATGCTGGGGCTCCCAGGTGCGGGGTGGAGAAGCTGCTGGGACAAGCCAGCCCCTTCCAGAGGTCCTTGGCCCCTGATACCAGCCGCCTGAAATCAGCCCAGGAGCCGGGAAGCCCTGACTCGCAGATCACACTGAACTCGTCAGGAAGGGGCCAGCTGGCGTGTGTTTGGGGTGGTCAAGTCTGCAGGGAGCTCCATCGGGTGCCCAGGCCTAAGGTTTGGAGTCTGGCCGGCCCTGACCTCGAGGATTTGCCAGTCAGCCTGCATCTGCACCTTCAGAAAGTCCCGGGGAAGGGGAGCTGGTGAATGAGGGGGAGGTCCCTCGTTTCTCTGCCCTGCCCCTTACAAGATTACAAAGGGCAAGTCAAGGTTTGATCAGGGTCAAGTCCAGAAGAAGCCAGACAAGCGCCAAGGCTCTGGGAGCCAGTGCTAGCCTCTTGGGTCAGGAGGAACGCTGGGGTCAGGTCTGGGAATGGGGTTTTAGGAGAAAAGCATCAGGAGAGGGAGGGAGACATGGACAGGTGGGGCAAGGCAGGACACCAGGAGGAGACTTGGGGCTGGAACACTGATGGGGAGAAGGCCGGATGCCAACCCACCCAGCAGGACAAGGTCAGGAGTCGGGAGCAGAGTCAGTGCCTGTCACTGTCTGGGACCCCGGCTCGGGGTCTCAGGTCTTCCCAGTCATGGAGTTGGTAGGAACCCAAGAGAATCGTTCATGTATTTAAATATATTTTTTATTTATCCCTGGGCACCAGGGATACTGAAATGAACAAGACAGGCAGAGAGCCCTCTTTCCTAGACTTTACTTGAGAGGTGGGCACATCAGCGGCTGGTCAGTGCTACAAAGAGCCATCAAGCAGGAGACAGGGCTGGTAGGGCGCCCACCCATGAGCTGCGAGACTCTGTGTGGGTCAACTGCCCTCTCTGGGCCTCAGTTTCTCACCTGTAAAATGGGAACAATCATAGTAGGGTCAGATGAGGTTGTGATCAAGTGCCTTGCGTGGTGCCAGGTGTGCTGAAGGGGCTCCATCCACAAACACGCAGCAGAGATGCAACACACCCCTACTGGGGAGGATATTCCAGTGGCCTGAGCCCAGCTCATTCCCAGCCCCAGGCTTCCTCAAGGGGTGGAGTGGGAGGAGGCGTGGGCTGGCTGGCAGGGACCCGAGTCACTTCTGGCTCCGTCACAGACTTGCTGTGTGGCCCTGGGTAAGACACTTCCTCTTCCTGGGCCTCAGTTTCTTCAATGAAGACTGGCTCTATGAGGTACTGATTCTATTTGCACACCAGCTGACACTCTGTGCCTCAGTTTCTCCATTGGCCAGAGGATTCAACCTATTCTAATGACTTTAGGATCCAACAGCCTTTCATCTGAATTAAGAATTTATGGGACAGTGTGAACCCCCAGCTCATTTCATTGATGCCGTCACTTCCCACCAGCCCTCGGTCCTGGCAAGCCCCTCTGGACCAGGCTCAGGTTTATGGGAGAATGTCAGCTGCAATCCCTGCCTCCCAGCAGCCTTCAGTCCACGCAGATCCACAGCTTCATTAGCAATCACCCCACTGGGGAGGCAGGCTCTTCAGCTTTGCAGATGACAGGCTCTTGAAAGAAAAGCAAGCGCGTTGGATCAGGGTGGGAAAGAAAACCCCTACAGGCCAGAGCCACAGATTGAGACTCACACCATGGGATTTAATATTCGCGTGTGAGTTAACTATGCAGTGCCAACAACAGCTCAGGGACAGAGGTGGGAGACAGGCCTGGAGATGAGACTGACAGGGAGCTCAGTGTGAATCCACTGAGGTGACATGTCTCTCATGTCACCTGTCCCTTATCTGCTCTCCCCATCCACCCTACCCCACCCATCCAGCCCAGTCCCAACCAAGGCTTTTCCCATGAGATGGAAGGCCCCAAACCTGGTTAGTTTAATAATAACAACAGTAATAGCTACCAGTTTTCAAATGCTTACCCTACACTATGTACTCACATTCTCTCTCTCCTCACAAGTTCACAAAGTTGGTATTAATAACATTTTACACAAGAGAAAACTGAGGCTCAGAAAAGCTAATTAATACAGAGCTAGTAAGTGGCAGAGCTGAGATTTGAGCCTTATTCTAACTGACTCCAAAGCCAAAATACTTCTGTGCACATCCTGCTGCTCTTTAGGCCATGTAAATAGAGATATGGAGTCTAAAAAAAAGGGAGGAGAGAATCCTGTTCAACTCATGAATAAGCTGAACTTTGCCTAAAGGCAGGGCCTCCAGGCTTAGAAGGGCATGCGATCAAGGTCACATTGATTAATTAATTAATTTAAGAAGTATTTATTAGAATCGGACTAAGTGCTAAGCTCCCTTCTAAACACTGGATGTATACAGGTGAAATAGAAGGACAAAGTCCCTGCTCTCCTGGAGCTTGCTTTCCAGTAGGGGAAACAGATAATAACCAAATAAATATATATTAGGAAGTGGTAAGTTCTGAAATGAAGAAAAAAGTGAATGGAAAGAGACCAGAGATGAGAGAGCTGCATTAGAGAGGCTGGTCAGGGAAGGCCTCTCTGAGGAGGTCATATATGAACAGAGATCTGAATTAAGTGAGGGAATGAGCTTTGTAATAATTGTCAAGGGAGGAGCAGGTGCAAAGGCCCTGAGGCGGTAATGAGCATGATGTGCTCAAGGACAGTAGAGAGCCAGTGTAGCTGGAGCACAGCAAGTGGGGGAAGAGGGCTAGGAGATAAGGTGTGAGGAGTCAGCGGAGGGAAGATCATTTAGAGTCAATAGGCCATGGTAGAGTTTGGATTTTACTTTTAGAGTTGAAGGAATTCACTGCAGAGTTTTGAGCAGGAGAGTGATGTGATCTGATTTGTTTTGAGAAGGTCACTATGGCTGCTGGGGAGAAAAACTTCTGCTGGGGTGAGAATGGAAGCAGGAAGGCCAGGGAGCAGGGATCACAAAAGTCCAGAAGGACCAGGGTGGGAGTGGGCAACAAGAAGTGGTCATTCACAAGAGGAATTATTGAAGGAATGGAATGTTCATCCTCAAAAGGAAGTGGCTCAGATGGACCCAAGAGCTTACCTCTAACTTCAGAAAGGCCATCACAGGGACCAGAAGTTGAGCCCATTCTGCAGTCCCCAAATATATATATATATACACATGTATATGTATGTATTTGGTCTTCATCCACTGTTCCTGGCACAGAGCTCCTAAAACCCTTGTAATTTCACATATATATATATATATATATATATATATATATATATATATATGCCATAGGGGCATTTTTATACTTTTCATAATCTTTTGTTATAATATTTACTTCTGCTGCTAGTCTCTGAAATAGCTTCAGAATATAAAGGTAAAATGTGTGTCTTTTGTTATTCATAACAAGCCCCTATCAACCACACCCGCGTTTATGTTAATGAGGTGATTTTGGAAAGCCCCTAAGGATGAGGGCTGGTTGCCAGGGGAACCAATCATGTGACTAGAAAGTTGGAACTTTCAGCCCCACCCCCAACCTCCTGGGAGGGGAGAGGGTTAGAGATTGATTTGATCACTAATGGCCAATAATTTAATCCATCATGCCTACATAATGAAGCCTCCATAAACATCCCTGAACTACAGGGTTCTGAGCACTTCTGGGCTGGTGAACAAGAAGAACTCAACCCTGCGCTGGGAGGCTGGCTTCCCTAGACGCCACGGGAACAGACGTTCCTCAAGGAACCTCAAACCTCGCCCTATGTACCTCTTCATCTGGCTGCTTAATTCATATCCTTTGCAATTCACCAGTAACCTAATAAATCAGTTGTTTTCCTGAGTTCTGTGAGCTGCTCCGGTAAATTAATCAAACCCAGGAGGCCGTCGTTGCAACCTCCAATTTATAGCCAGTCGTCAGGAGCACAAGTGACAGCCTGAACATGCGGTTGGCATGGGTGAGGGGTGCAGTTTTGTGGGACTGAGGCTTTAACCTATAGGATCCGACAATATCTCCAGGTAGGGAGTGTCAGAATTGAGTTCAATTGTCGGTCATCCAGCTGGTGTTGCAGAATTGCTTGATGTGGGAGAAACCCACACATCCATCGGGTGTCAGGAGTGATGCGGTGTTGCAACAGAGTATCGAGACAAAGGAACCCCACAGGACTGTGCCTTCCCTTTACGTTACAAATTAATTTAAAATTGTTAGAACTTGTGCACACTTCCTCCTGGGATTTCTTTTTCTCCGGGTATATTTAGAATATACTTTATATCCAGATCTATATATTGCTTTTTTTTCTTCTCACTCCTATTTTATGAGCATCTTCCCAAGTGAATTACTTTTTGACTGTCTGGTTTTTAAAGGCTATATTAACATTCCCTCGTGTGTTCCTCCTGTAACTGAGATAGCTAATCCCCCATTGTTAGGCATATCGATGGTTCCCACCTAAATGTGTTTGCTGCACATGATGCTGAGATGACTGACTCTTCACGTAGATCTCTGTCTCCATCTGATTATTTCCTTATGATTGATTCGTGGATTTATCAAAACAATGAGTACGGATATTTTTAAGGCTTTGGATATGTGGCCAGATTGCTCTCCCAGAGGCTGGTCTGGGACCCACTTCCCATGGGAGTCTAAGAACATCCTCAGATGGGTTTCTGAGGCTTCTCTCGCCCCTCATTCAGCACTGTCTCTCTGCCACCCACCTCAGCCTCCTCTCCTCCGTTTCTTTCAGGAAACACAATGGGCAAGTTTATCTTCTGAAATATCTAATCATGTATTTATCTGTAAGTAGTTTTAAAAGTCAACATAATTACTCTAGTCCCATTAAGTTTAATTTGCAGCAAATTATGCCTTTAACTTGAAGCTGGGGTTGCTTTGCTGGTTAGAGTGGAGATAGGGTTTGGCTATTTATAACAGGAGCCAGCGATGAAAAGAGCTCAGCTGGGTAAACAGCTTCAGGTCCTTTCTCAGGAAGGTGTTATTTCCGGGTAGGAGTCTGGATGCCCTGGCTATCCCACCCCCTGTCCCCTGGGCCAGCTCCGCTCTCCCCAGCAACAGATGAACGTAGCGGTGGGCGGTTTCCAGCGAGCTGACCACTCCCTCCTCAGGCCCTGCTTTTCTCTGCTTCTCCACCTGGGGTTTCTCCTGGGCCAAGGATTCTTGAGAAAGTGGTTCACAGGGAGAAGGGGTGAGCAGGCTAGGACAAGGTAAGGAGCTAAGCAAAGATGTGGTCCGGTGTCCTGGGCCAAGAACAGGGCAGCCCCAAAGTGCCAGGGATTTAACACCCCAGGGAGGGATGGGACAGGGTGGATAAATAGATAAATACCCAGCCTCCCTCTGAGGGACAAATCTGAGGCATGTCTCACACACTTCCTCCGAGGGTCTCCAGCAGGGCTGAGCCCACAGTATGACCTGCTCTCTGATTCAGCCTTTAGGGCTTTCCTCCCTCCCGCCCCTGCCCCCTCCTCACTGTGCCTCCTGGGATCACCTCCCACATAAACCAGCTGCTGTTTTGGAGGAACCCAAATGACAGCAGCAGCGGATGGATAGAATGGAGGACCTGAGAGATATTCGGGGAGAGCAGGGCTGTTACGGGCAGAATGGCAAATGGTAAAAGCAGACATTTCCCTTTTTGAACCTCTGATAAGACCACAGCCTTTTGAAACCCTAAACAGAGGCTGCAGCTGACCTGTGCCCAGACTCCTGAACCACAGAAACAACAGTTCTCATTTCTCATCTCACAGCTGTGGCTTTGGGTCTGTGCTCCCCTCACCTGACTCCCATTCCAGGTGCTCAATACCTGCCTTCTCCCAAGGGCACATTAGCCCTCCGAACTAGTGTCCGAGGGCCATTACTGTCCCCCCCCCGCTCACAATTCCTCTACTCCCAGACCTCCATCTGGGGTCCAAAGCCTGCTGGGAGGTCTGCCTGTTGTCACCTGCCAGCCAGGTAGCTGGGCCTGGATGGTGGCACCCTGTCTCACCCTTGCCATGGCCGGGGACCAGGTCCTCCTGGGCAAGCTTCTACCCCTTGCCCTGGGCTGGGCTTCCCCTCTGCTGGTTTTAAGAGCCCAGCCCCACGCGTCCTGCTGCAATGGTTAATTTTATGTGTCAACTTCGAGGATGTTTTAAGGTGACATTTGTGTTTAAATCAGTGAATTTTGAGTGAGCAAACTGCCCTCCATAATGTGGCGGGCCTCATCCAATCAGCTGAAGGAAATACTCCAAGCAAGACGGAATTCTCCAGCAGCCAGTCTCTCCAGACTGCTGGCCCACACTGCAGATTTCTGACTCACCTGCTCCTATAATTGCATGAGCCAATTCTTTGTAATAAATCACTTTCTGTATACAGATACACCTCTTACCGGTTCCGTCTCTCTGGAAAAGCCTGACAACACACTTGCCCGGACCAAGAGCCCAAAGTCCCCAGGGCTGCTCCGATATTGAGCAGGTAACCTCCCGAAGCCAGCTTTCTTGGGTCTGGGGACCACATCTTCGCTTAGCTCTTTACCCTGTCCTAGCCTGCTCACCCCCACTCCCTGTGAACCACTTTCTCAAGACTCCTCATTTCAGGCTCTGCTGCTAGGGAACCCAACCTCGGCTCATTGGTAGTAGGGATGGTCCTAGGAAGCAGGCTCTGAGATGAATTTGTGGAGGTGGCAGTGAGGACCCCGTCGCTGGTAGTAAGAGAACTGGAGTCAGTCCTGACATGGGGTGGTAATGCCATGGTTAAGGCATTCACCCTCAGGGAACAGGGAAGGGATCCAGGTGGAGGGGCTGCACTGGCTGGTGCAAGGCCCTAAGTAATATGGGAGGGAAAGTAATTATAAGGAAATTGGAATCGGGGGCTCTTGTCAAATGGCTCTGATACACTGAAGACTGAAAATTATAGACTCGGAAGAATAATCTAGCAAGTCGAAGCAAAAGTTCATGCAAGAACTTCCCTGGCAGCACACGGAGAGACATCCATCTCTTGCAGCCAGAGACCAGACACAAGTCTTCACCTTAAGAGTGCGGCACTTCAAAGAAGGATGAACTCTCTGCCTAGGAAAGTTTTCTGTGCCCAAGTCAGGGCCCCGATGGGACAGGAACAAGTGCCTGAGACTCAGGGTGAGGATATCTGGATGGTTGGGACTTGAGAACCCAGATTCTCCAGAACCTTCAGGCCTGCAAAGTGACCCACTCCCCTTGCTGGAGCAGAAAAGCTCCCTTGCCAGAGGATGGTGCAGGGACCTCAGATGAGGAGGTCCTTCCACGAGAGCCCTTGCCCTCTTCAGGATCTGCCCCTACATCCCCCTTTGGCCACCAGAGCCACAACCAGGCTTACACTGGGTCAGCCAGGGGAGGAGTGAGACTGATTATACATTCAAGGAGCTGCGGGACCTGGCTGCAAGGGCCAGCAGGAGCCAGGAAAACAGGGCTGGGAATGGATCCCGGAGGTGCCGGACCAAGGAGGGCAGGATATAAAGCTGGATAAAGCCACGTGTTGATAGAAGGGGACTGTCCTGTGACACGGGATTTGACACTCTGGGAAGGGCTTGTTCCAAAGCAGGGTTCCCTGGCAGCTATGGGGATGAAAGGATCCCACCAATCCCGCCGTGGCAGATGGCGTCATTATCTTAATGAGCAGTAAGTTTGAAATGGCAGCCTCATTAAATCTAAAAAACGTTGAGCTTCAAAAGACACTGGTACGAGATTGAAAGACAAGCAACAGGCTAAGAGAAAAGATCTGAAAATCATGTATCTGATAAAGGACTTGTTTCCAGAATATATAAGGAATTCTCAAAACTCAGTAAATAAAAAATAACCGGATTTTTTTTTTATTGGAAGTATAGTTGATTTACAAAACTGTGTTAGTTTCAGGTATACAGCAAAGTGATTCAGGGATAGGTAGATAGATGGACAGATGATAGATGGATAGACAGATAGATGATAGATTCGTTTTCAGATTCTTTTTCAGTATAAGTTATTACAAAATATTGAGTATAGTTTCCTGTGCTGTACAGTAGGTCCTTGTTGATATTTTATATAGAGTAGTGTGTAAATGTTAATACCAAACTCCCAATCTATTCCCCTTCCCCTTCCCCTTTGGTAACCACAAGTTTGTTTTCTGCGTCTGTGAGTCTCTTTCTGTTTTGTAAATATGTTCGAAAATAACCCGATTTTTCTAAATGGGCAAAAGACTTGAACAGATATGGATGACAGATAAGTACATGAAAAGATGCTCGACATCTTTAGTTACCAGGAAAACGTAAAGTAAACCACAATGAGATACCACTGCATACCTATCAGGATGGTGAAACTTAGAGCCTGATGATGCCAAATGTTGAAGAGGATGAGGAACAACACAGATCCCACACACTGAGCAGGCAAAGCACTGTGAAAAGTAGTCTGGCAGTTTCTTAAAAAGTTAAGCATGCCACCTGCCATGTGACTCAGCCATTCTACCTCTAGGTATTTACCCAAGGAAAATGGAAACACAAGTTCACTCAACGACTCATACACAGGGAGATTGGGATTGACATATATACACTAATATGTATAAAATGGATAACTAGGGCTTCCCTGGTGGCGCAGTGGTTGAGAGTCTGCCTGCCGATGCAGGGGACACAGGTTCGTGTCCCACGTGCCGTGGAGTGGCTGGGCCCGTGAGCCATGGCCGCTGAGCCTGCGTGTCCGGAGCCTGTGCTCTGCAACGGGAGAGGCCCGCATACCGCAAAAAAAAAAAAAAAAAAAAAAAAAAAAAAGGATATAAAATGGATAACTAATAAGAACCTGCTATATAAAATAAAATTCAAGAAATAAAAATTAAAAATAAAAAGCAATTAAAACATTTTTAAAAGACTCATACACAAATGTTTATGGCAGCTTTATCTGTAATATCAAAAACCTGGAAACAACCCAGATGTCCATCACCAGGTGAATGGATTAACAAATTGTGGTATATCCATGTAATGGGTTACTATTCAGCAATAAAAAGGAACAAAGTGTTTATACACACAACATGGATAAAACTAAAAATAGTTTCGGAGTGAAAGAAACCAGGCAAAAAGTGCATGTTGTATAATTCTAGTTAGATATAATTCTAGAAAATGTAAACTAATCTATAGTGAGAGAAAGCAGATCACTGATTGCCTAGAAAAACAGGAGGCAGAGAAGAGGCCAAAAAAAAAAAAAAGGAGGGGGGGGAAGGTAGTACTGGCCACAGAGGAAGATGGCTGTCAACTTGTAGTCCACTAGGACTGGGAGCTCTCTCTTGTGCTGAGCAGAGCTCCAGTTTGCCTCAAAGTCTTTCCAGACTGTCCTCTCCTGGAGTGAGTGTCACAGGGGCCAGGCAGGATTTGCTGATGGCAGGGAAGAGGGGACCCTTCTCCACCCAGGTCTCTGGAAAGTTATTCCAGCTGCCATCCTGGGCAGTGCAGGGTAATGGATGGCCTTTCTTTCATGCTCTCTGGGAGATGGGCTCCTCCTTAATCTGCTGCAGTGTCATTAACTCAGAAAACATTTGCTCCTTGGGGTTCCTGATGGCCTTTAGAAACTGCAAATTAAACACCAACCAGGAAGGGCTGCTCAAGGCTTAACCCTCGCTTTCCCAGCACACACCCAGGCCTTGGCCACTTGGGTCTACAGATCACTGGCCTTGACTCCCAGGGAGCCCCTGGGTCCTGTCTCCAGCTCTTCTCAGCCCAAGGAGCAGGTGGGAGGGAGGGCAGAGGGAGAAGAGGAACACTTGGCCCCTGAGTCACTCAGTTCAGGGGTTTGTAGACAGAGGACCCTCCCCCAGGCTGGTTAGAGAGCAGAGCACCGGAAGGCCTTCTTTGGGGGCTGGGTGACTTTGAGTCACTTCCTTAACCTCTCTGTGCTAGCTTCCCATAGGACAGAGGGGCTGGAGGGGCCTCCAAGTTCCGAGGTTCTAGGGTCTGTGTTTCACAGCAAGTAGAGCCTGGTTCCCCCAGGCTTTACGTGTCCATGCCCCCACCCAGGTCCCTGCTCCCTGCTGGGACCACATGTCACATGTGACCAGGTGGGGAGCCACCTCTGGAGACAGAGGGGAGTAGGTGACCTGGATGAGCTGACAGGGGTGGAACCCCTGTTACTGAGAGTCTCTGGGGAGCCCAGCACTGTGCCAGGATTACACACACACACACACACACACACACACACACACACACACACTACTCTATATGAGCCTCAAAACACAAGAGAGAGGTCTCACCTTGACCCCCTCCCCTTCCAACCTCCCTGCTTTTGCACGTGCAGTACCCCCCTCCTAGCACACCTTCCCTCCTCTATGCAAGTCCCACCCAGCCCAAGGTCAGCCTCTTCCAGGAAGTCCTCCCTGATGACTGACAGTCAAGCCCTCAATGGTTCCACTCAGCTGGCTCTTGGGTTGTTCAAGTTCCCAACACAGGTTTAGATTTTGGTGCCATGAGGCATGTGGCCCAGACACAGACATTAGCTCATTTCATTATCTCATCAGGTTAATTGATATTTACTGGACACCGACTTGGAGCCAGGCACTGCGGGGTCATAGAGGAGACGGGAAGAAACGTCCACTGAGCTCCTGCAGATCCCCCCCACCCTCATGGCTGGTGGGAGCCCGAGTGGGGTCCCTGCAGGCCCCTCACCCTGTTGGAAGATGAAGAACCCGAGGCCCAGAGACGGAGGAGGAGGGAAGCTGCTCAGGTCCGGCGGTGAGTCAGGGGCTGGGACTCAAAACCAGGCCAGATTCCAGATCTACCCCACCCCCATTACCTGCCCCTGGAACACTTTAAACCCCCTCAGCTGGGGCAGAATTGGTTCTGTAGCCTGGAGCCTTCTGGTCACCCAAGCAGGGCTCAGGTGGCCACAGCTGTGCAGAGAGGGGGTGGGACAGGGGTCAGCAAGGCAGGAACCCTAGTCAGGACTAGGGTGAGGTGAGTGACACCCTCACCCTTCTGGTGGCTCCCCAGTCTGTGGTCCACCTGGGACTCCTGGCCCCCTGGCTGTACACTTGCCCATCCCCTTTCTCCAAACTGTCCCCAGGACCTGTTTGTAGCCACAGCGCATGATGAATCTGCCTTTCGGATTCTGGCTCCAGATCTTCTGTTCTCTTGCCTTCCCAAGCTGGTCTCCCTTGTCAGTGAGATTCTCAGAGAAATATTAAAGGAACAGATGGTGGTCACTGATCCCTAGGGGTGGAAGGACAAGCCCTGGCCCCGGGACTGGTGCTGGATGATAAATCCCATCACTTGGATCTGGTAACAACTTTTCCTGCAGATGTGTCTCAGCATGAAAGCAGAGAGAGTGCGTGTGCATCTCTGTGTGTGTAGTGGGGTGGGCTATACATCCCCTCTGCATCCCCGGGCCCTGGACTCCATCTCTGGCTCCAAACCGAGGCTGCTGGGGTGAGTTCCCAGTCTGTTGATGGAGGCTAAAACTGAATGTCAGCTTGTGACCCCACGTTGGGCTGCCCCTGGATCAACTTCAAGTTGAGAGAGAGAAGAAAGAGAAAATTGAATCCCAAGATGCTACAGTCAGAATGGTCCCCAACAATCTAACTCTTGTTACAGATGGGCAAACTGAGGGTCTGAGAAGGTGCCAGAAGTTTACACATCTGGGCAGTGCCGGGACAGGCACGCAGGACTCCTGAATGTCAGTGCATCCGTGTGAAATGACGTGTGTGTGTACGCGTGCCTGTGCGTGCATAGTGTGCACACACGTGCCTGCCTTATGCGTGTGTATACAGGCTTTGTTAGGATGTGTGTGTGTGATTATCTCAGGGCGCACGTGTGAAGGTCACAAGGACAGGCATGTGTATTAATCTCAGGGTGTGGGTGTGTATGACTGAAAGTGTGAGAGGGACGTCGAGGTGACCTGAGGGTGAGGGTGGTGGTCTCAAGATAGTGCAGCTCTTGCAGCGCATGTGGGTGCCTGTCTCAGCAGGGCCACCCAGGGTGGGGATTCAGTGACTATTTGCAGAATGGGGGGGGGGCGGGGGAAGCAGTGACAGTGTGTGCAAGGTGCCAGGCATTGAAGATGAAGCTCAGAGGCCAGGACTTGACGCTGAGCACCAGGGGGTGAAACTGACCCCACCCTCGCCTGCTACAGGTCAAGGCCAATCCAGGACTTGGGCATTGAGCCTGCACGTGGGCCAAGTGACCTCATCCGTGGTCTGGGAGGAGGCCAGCCTGCCCAGGCTCTGCAGGCAGTGGCTGGCGTGGCTCGGATGGTGACCTACATCCCTAGACGTAGATCACCGGTGCCTGGATGTCAGGGGAGAGAGGCCAGGTGCCTCCCAAGGTCTCTATCAATTCCTTGTCTGAAAACTTCACAACACCCCTCCAAAGGTGGCTGCATTTTGCCAACTCTGGTTTCCTGGAGTCACTCCCCCATCCTTGTTTATGGTGAAAGGGACTCCATGATTTAGAACATAGATGGGTTCTGCAGTTAGAGAAGAACACAAGAGATTTGTCCAGGAGGCCAGCTCACTGTCCAGTGGGAGGAGCCACATCCTAACCCCAGCTTCTGAGGCCTCTCTGGGTCCCGTGACCCTGGGGTGGGTGCAGCCCATTGACCCCATACCAGGTTGGGAGGGGAGGAGAGGTGGCCAAGGTGAGACCAATAGTGTGAAGGTTAAGGGTTTGTTTTGGAATCAGACAGACCTGAGTTCAACTTGCTCATGGTGTGACCTAGGGCAAGTCCCTCCACCATTCAGAGGACAGACGTCTTATCTGGGCAGGTCCCACACTGAGCTCTGGGATATCGGTGCTGTATCAGAGACCATTCATATTCCCAGAGAAAAGGCATTCTCTCCATCTAATTAATCTAATTAATGATAATCAAGTTGTGGAGATCTGTGCAGCAGGGTAAGTGATTAGGAAAAATTACCTCCCCACAAAGAGTTTAGATTTAACATTTTTGGTTCCAAAATCTGAACACCAAGAAAAAGAAGAGTGGGCTCTCTGTCCCCATACCCACTGGCCAAGGATTCCCTTAAGTGTGGCCACCAGCCCAGAGAGAGGGTCAGTCTACAACCAGAAGGGCAGGGGGGCACAGCTGGCCTGCTGAGACGGTCACCCACAGCTCTGGAATATCTGTGCTGTCTCAAGACCGCCACCTGCTCCTTTGGGGACCCGACGGTCCCACTATCAGTCCTCTCTCACACACCCAGTCACATCCATACATACCCACATCCTGAGACAAATGGCACTTCTGTCTTTGAGTGTCAAAGTGTTCTTATATTTTATTCCAATAGACCCTCTCTCAAGAGAACCCAGAATTCTTGGGAGCCAGAGATGGTTATGTCACGTGTGTGTGTGTGTGTGTGTGTGTGTGTGCACGCGCGTGTGTCCTGGAGGAGGAGTTGCTTTAACTTCACTGCTTCCTGTCTCTGTTGGGTTTGGCTCAGGTGGAATGGAGTGGGTAAGTGTGTCTATCAGTAGCCTTCATCAGGAGAAGCTTAGGAAAGCAGCCTGAGGGATGACACCAGGGTAGGGCAATGCTTAACCCAAAGGGATGAGTGCCCTTATGGTGAGCATTGCCTATGAGGGTCCCTTATATCACGCTCCTTACCTCTCCTCCTTCACTAAAGAGTAAGTCCTTGCATTATTGCAGGACATAGGACCTGTTTACTCCAAGCAGTGCCCTGTGCAGGCCGTCCATCACTTAGGGGTGGGCAGAGCCTGGAGACAGTTATTTTCAGCCCTGCTGAGTCCCGTAGATTGGCCCTCCCAACCACACCCTTTCTCAGCTTGTCCCCCAGTCTGCATGGAGCACCTCATTATAGGCAGAAGAACTGGGAGAAGGAGGACTACAGAAGAAGGTGGAAAGAGATGGAGGGAGGAGCTTCCCTTTAATGGTTGCCTGTTGGTGGGGGGAAGGAGACAACATTCTTCAGAGGAGTTGGGTGTCGGGATCTCCTTCTCTTCCCCAACATTTGCTTTGGGGTTTGAAGAGGAATAAAGAAGACACAGTACTCAGAACCACAAAGTCCAGTCCCCACAATTTAGAATTATACAACTGAGGATCAAGACTGTAGAATCCTAGACCCCAGAGCTATAGATTATAAAACTTTGAACCACCAAACCTAGAAGTAAAGACCCCAGAATCACAGAATTCTAAACTCAGAAATTCAGAACCCAGAGTCACAGAATCCAGACCCATGGAATCTAGAACAGAGAATAAAAGACCCTGAACCCAGAATTATAGAACCCAGAACCCTATAACACTAGAGCCTAGGACTTTTGCTCTCACTGAAGTGCACTCTGCCTCCTACTCCATCTTAAATCCTTCAGCGCCCCACTCAAATACTTTTTCCACAGGACCTTTGGCAGGCCCTTCTTCCTTCGAGCTGTCCAGGCTTCTCCTAGACCCTGTGATGCTATCCACACCTGTCCTCTCTGACCATTCACATTGGATTCCCATCTGCCTCCACACCCCATCTCTGCACTGAGTCTGACCCATTTCCATGCTCATGGTAGACATACAAGGCATGTTTGTGGAAAGAGTGAATTCTTGAATCATTTAGCTTGAAGTCCCTCAAGTTCCCTGGGTGGGGGGACCTGAAGCCCAGAAAGAGAGTACATTTTTCCCATGGTCACACAGTGTTTTTGAGAAATCTCTGAGAAGACCCTAGTTCTCCTTATTCTAAGCCTAGAGCTCCTTCTCTGCCCCAGATTGTCTCTGAAAAACTAGGGTGTTGGCATGGAAAGCCACTATATCTTATTGCTTCATAATGTCTCCCATTGTTGTTAGTTTCACCTTTAAAAACCTCAAAAGTTTAGGAGAAACTGTTCAGCCTGGCAGTGGTGGTGATTGTGGTAGGAATGAAAATAGACTTCCTGGAGGAGGTGGCACCTGAACTCAGTGGGCATGTGGGAGCCTATGCCAATTAGAGAGCAGTGAAAAGGCCCAGAGGTAGGAGATGCATCCTGTGTTCAGTGACTGCAGGTGGACGGTAATCACAGAGACAAAAGTTCACATTACAGGAGATGTTACAGGGCTTTGTATGCCATCCTGAGATGTTTAGTCCTTACCTACTGTATATCTTGTACATATTATATCCCTAGATTGCTTATAGCTCCTTGAGGGCAAGAGCTAAACACAGATTTGATCAAGAAAAAAAGCAGGGCTTCCCTGGTGGCGCGGTGGTTGAGAGTCCACCTACCGATGCAGAGGACACGGGTTCATACCCCGGTCCAGGAAGATCCCACATGCCGCGGAGTGGTTAGGCCTGTGAGCCATGGCCACTGAGCCTGCGCGTCCGGAGCCTGTGCTCCGCAACGGGAGAGACCACAGCAGTGAGAGGCCCGCATGCCACAAAAAAAAAAAAAAAAAGCAATGAGGGCTGTGGCCTAGGAACACTGCTGATCCAAGGCTCAACAAACACAGCTCATAAGAATTAAAGCAGGTGGGTGTTTGTCAAGAGTAGCCTGAATATGCTGAGAGATAGGGGATGAGTGGGAGAGAGGTAGAAGAAGGTGAGTGGAGGTCAGGAGAGTGGACAGAAAGTAAAGGGTCCTATGTTGTTTAGAGTTTCGTTAGCTTCCGAACCATGGACAGCTCCCAGGGCATTTAGATGGTTTTTCTCTTCAGATTCCTGGGATCACTCAACCCCCTGGTCTTCTAGATGGAATTATCTGGTTGGTGTTTTTGTTTTGTTTTTTCTCTTGCAAATTGTGCATTGTGACCAGGAATGAGGGAAGGGCTCTAAAGCCAGACTGCCTAAATTCAAATCCTGACTCTGCCCCTTACTAGTTACATAATCTTGGGCCAATTTCTTAACCTATCTGTACCATGGCTGCCTTATCTGTCAAATAAGGATAATAATGGCAACCTACCTCATAGGGTTGTGGTGAAGAATAAGTTAAAATAATGCAAGAAAAGAGATAGTGACTGGCACATAGGTGGTGCTAAAAGAATATGTGATACACCTGAAACTAACACAAATATTGTAAATCAACTGTACTTCAATAAGAAAAGAAAAAGAATATGTGAGCTGTTATGGTTGTTGATGTTGTTATCTCAAGATCTTTCTACACAAGATGGGGATTCTTGAACCCAACTCTTATTCTTTAAAATGAGGCCATTTTTTTCATCCATATTATTAGACTTTTTTACCATGACAATGTATTTTCACATTATTTGGTCAATTATTTAAATAAAACAAAATAAGGATATTGGACTAAGAAGTATTTATGTTCCAGAACTCTTCAGCCATAACTGTCCCAAGGTCTTTGATTCAGGACTTCTCATGAGTGGAAAAAGACTTGAGCATGAGGCATAATGAAAAATGAAGCCTTTGTAACAGATCATGGGGTATACCAACTATAAAGAATTAGAAGTTCTTATCAATGTTTTTAGCCTCTATATTGTTCCTCTCCACTTTTCCCAATGTATACTCAGGTATTTTGGCACCCTGAGCCACAATATCCAGACCCCCACCACCCTCCCTTCATATACCAACTACGTACTTTGTCTCCCCTCTTCTTGACATGTGGATCATCTTTCAGATCTCAGCTTGAGATGCACCTCCTCAGAAAAGACTGTCCTCACTCCTGAGCTTAAAGCATGGCCCTCTTTTTTATTTTATTTTTTGTGTGTGTGGCTGTGCCCTGCAGCATGTGGGATCTTAGTTCCCCGAGCAGGGATCAAACCCGGGCCCCCTGCATTGGGAGTGTGGAGTCTTAACCACTGGACCGCCAGGGAAGTCCAACTTTTTAGCTCTTTTATATTCAAATTTGGAGTTTATTAAGTACTGTCTAAAAGAACCAGACACTAGTTAAAGCAATAAAGGCAAATTTTACCCAGAAACTATTGCAATAGGGAAAAAAAGACTTCAGTATTAAAAAAATTGAGCACAATTCCAAATAAAACAAGGACAAGTGAGTACTTATAGCCAAGGAGCAGAGTTGAGGGGGTCGGTGGAGACACCAACAATAATGGATTCGTGCTAAATTGACCTAGCAGGATTCTTACTGAAGGCAGTTCAAGGCGATCAGATATCAAGAGGGAGAGATTTTCTCTAAGCAGACTTAGCAGGATTCTTGCTGAAACTGGACTTAGCAAGGACAGATATGCTAGCCCAAAGTCAAGGTCTAGTCAAGAAGAGGGGCTTAGAGGAACTTGCCTAAAATTCAGTCAAGGAGAGTCTGTGTCATTACTTACTAGGCACCAAACACTATTCTAAGTGATTTACAGGTATTTAGTTTAATCCTCTCAAGTTCCCTATGAGATAGGTACTTTTATCTTCACTTTAGAAATGAGGAAACTGCAGCCCAGAGAGGTTAAGTAACTTGCTCAAGTTGCCACAGTCAAAATGTAGCAGGGCTGGAATTCAAATCAAATCCAGGCAGTCATTCTTCAGAGCCCACTCTCTTAACCACTCTACTCCTCTCCTGAACATAAGCATGCAAATAATCACAAACTTACCTCTACTTATGTGTATTCTTGATGTGATTATTTACAAAATGCCTGTCTTCTCCACCAGACTCTGAAACCCATGCAGGCAGAGGTCTTATCTGTTGTGTCCCTTGTTGGATCCAGTCTGTCTCATCCAGCACCCAACAGTATGTATCACGTAGGACTTTATGTCCTTCCTTTTCCAACGGAAATAACGAGTCGACCCGGCATTGCAAGGGGCATTTAGAGAGTCAAATCCAAACCTGAGTCCTATCTCACCGCTTTCTCTCCTGGCTCACCCCTTTCCTTCCTTCACCCTCTTTCCTCCTTCCCACCCTTCCTCATCCTCTCTGCCCCTCTAGGAACCCCTCTCTCCCTCACCCTCCTGCTCTCCCCTTTCTCTGTCTCAGTCCCAGACTATCTCCTCCCTCTCTCCACCCCACCACTGATAATTAAATAGCACTGTGGAATGCATTTAGTTTGCATTTGGCTCAGGGACCAAAGAGGGTCAGCAGCCCTCTGTTCATTAAATTGCTCTGTGTAGAAAGATGTAATGAACGTGTTTTATTACCATCTTGGCTCATCCTATGAGACAATTATGTATTCATTGGGGGAAAAAAAGAACCACAAGCCTTAGCCACCAGTGCTTGAGACTTGGGGGTGGGTGAGGGGAAGAGGGCTTGGCTCTGAATCCAGGAAGGGCCTTGGGCTGCTAAGTATTCTGCTGGAAGCGGGGAGCAGGGGAGGAGACTCTTTACTGCAATGCTGTCAACACTATGTATGCTGTCAGAAATCCCTCTTGGCTTTGACTAGAACAAGGTCAGAGTCAGAGTGTGGTTATTAAACTCCTGGGGGTGATTATTGCAAGGAGTCCTTAAATCCATCTCTTGTACACCCAGCACCTAGTAGCACCAAGCACTTTGTGTACATGGAATTATTAGCTTAGCGCACAAGAGGCCACTATTTTATTATATGTGTGTGCTATAGCAATTATAATGACAGAGAAATTCATTGAAAGCATTTCTGAATTCCTAGTAGCTTTTGCCCATTATGTACAGTAAGTCCCCTACATATGAACCTTCAGATTGGGAACTTTCAAAGATGTGAACGTGCATTGCATCAATGTCAGGAGTGAGTGAAATTGCAGCTTGCCCCACCCCCCGTCTCCTGTTGCTGACAATCCTTCAGCTCTACCATCGCCCACCTCCTTTCCCTCCTCCTGTCAGTAACTCTTCCTGCCTGTTCACTCGATGCCCCTGGATGCCAGCTATTGTACTGTACAGTGATTCCCCAGTACTTTTCAAGGTACTGTACTATAAGATTTTAAATGTTTATTTTTTGTGGTTTTTTTTATGTATTATTTGTGTGAAAAGTATTATAAACGTATACAGTACAGTACTACATAGCCGATTGTTAGCTGGGCACCTAGGCTAACTTTGTTGGACTTACGAACAAATTGGACTTACAAATGCGCTCTCAGAACAGAACTCGTTCATATGTTAGGGGACTTACTGTATTTCCTCAGTCATTGGTGTTGAATAGTAGCGGTTGTCATAGTGATATAATGATAGCAGCCACCATCTAGTGAGCACTTAGTGATTTAGTAGACAACAACTTGGGGTGGGGGGAGGGTAGTTATTGTTATTATTCGTCTTTTGTGGCTAAGGATACTGAGGCTCAGGACTAAAGGGCCAAGACCAAGACACTGAACAATAGACAGCGGAGGTCAGTGATCCCTCAGAGGGAGACAGAAAGGTGAGACGAGTGATTCCCCAGCTTCCGAGGGTCCCGTCTTCAGAGAATTCCCAGGCCAAGATGCTGGGAGGAGGAGTCAGCTGGAGCTGAGTTAAAGGGATGGAGCTGAGAAACCAGGAAGAATGAGACAGAGTCCATAGGACCGAGTACCAAGAGCAGAGAGGAAGAGAACACTGCAGAGGGTCCTTCCCAGGCATTCAGCTGAGTGTGATGAGTGCCCACATTGGAGGAAACTTGAAACTGTGGACGGAAGCACCCAAAAGGATGAGATTAACAGTGCCAGCACTCACACAGGGCTGAGAATAATGTGTATTCCCACTAGGCAGACTGGAAAACCTCATGGTTCACAGGGAATTGAGTAAAGTACACAGAAGGGTCTTGTCTCGATAGTGGGAAGTAAATCAGCCTAGGTTAAGCACTACTTCAGTTCTTCTAACCATTCTTAAAAGCAAGAACTGAAAGGATCAAACGATTAACAAGTAACTTAACTACACCTCAGAATATAGGTTAAGAAACTTTATAGAAATACAAAAGTATCCAGCATCCAACAAGGTAGAATTCATGATGCCTAGGATTCAAATAAAAATTAGCAGGCAAAGAAGCAGGAAAATGCAAGCCATAATGAGGACATTAAACAATCAAAATGAACTCAGAATTGACACAGGTGATAGAATTCACAGACAGGACTTTAATGGTTATTATAACTGTGTTCCTTATGTTCACAAAGTGAAGTAGAGACATGGAAGATATTAAAAAGATCAAATGGAACAATGAGAGGTGAAAACTACAATGCATGAGATGAAATATACACTGGATGGAATTGACAGCAGATTAGAAATTGCAGAAGAAAAGTTCAATAAACTTGATACCATAGTGACAGAAACTATTCAAACTAAAACAGAGAGAGAAAAAATAATTTTTTTTTTAATGAACAGAGCAGTAGTGAGTTGTGGGACAAATCCAAGTCCTCTGGTGTACATGTGTAATTAGAGTCCTCAAAGGAGGGAGGGGCAAAATACTTGAAATAATACTAGCAAAAAATTCACCAAATTTAATAAAAACTGTAATCCTACAGATCAAAAACATGCAAAAAACTTAAGGAAAAGAATTATGAAAAAACTATAGGCTTTTTCATAGAAATTGATAAGTTGATTCTAAAATTCATAAGGAAACAAAGGTTCTACAATAGCCAAACAACCTTGAAAAAGAAGAACAAAGTTAGAGGACTAACATTTCATGATTTCAAGACTTATTATAAAACTACAGTAATTAAAACAGCATGGTGGGACTTCCCTGGTGGTCCAGTGGTAAAGAATCACCTTCCAATGCAGGGGACGTGGGTTTGATCCCTGGTTGGGGAACTAAGATCCCACTTGCAGTGGGGCCCCTAAGCCCACACGCCACAACTACTGGGTTCGCGCACCTCAACAAGAGAGCCCTTGTGCTGCCAACTACAGAGCCCAAGCACTCTGGACCCCGAGCACCACAACTACAGAGCCCACGTGCCACAACTAGAGAGAAGCCCGTGTGCCACAATGAAGAGCTCACAGGCCACAACTAAGACCCAACACAGCCAATAAAAATAAAGAAAAGAAAGAAAAAATAAAATAAATATTTTTTAAAAAACAGCATGGTGTCGGCTTAAAGAGAAATAAATCAATCAGTGGAACAGAATAAAGTCCAGAAATAGACCCACAAACATATAAAGACAATTGATTCTTGGCAAAGGTGCAACGGCAGTTCAGTGGAGAATGGATAGTCTTTTCATCAATATGGTGCTGGAACAACTCAATATCCACATACAAAAAAATAATAAAAAGAACATCAATCCATACATAAAAATTAACTTTCAATGTATCATAGACCTAAATATAAAACCTAAAACTATAAAACCTCCATGAGAAAACATAGGAGAACACTTTTGTGATCTGGGGTTAGGCAAATATTTCTCACATGTAACATCAAAAGCAGGATTTATGAAAGAACTAATTGATTAAATTGAACTTCATCAAAATTTAAAATTTCTGCTCTTCAACATAGAAAACAAACTCATGATTACCAAACATGAGGGTGGGGGGAGATAAATTAGGGGCACAGGATTAAAAGACACAAACTACTATACATAAAATAGATAAGCAACAGGATTCACTGTGTAACAGGGGGAACTATATTCAATATCTTATAATAACCTATAATGGAAAATAATCTGAATATATATATTTTTATATATATATATATATTTATATCTGAATTACTTTGCTGTATACCTGAAACTAACACAATATTGTAAACCAACTATACTTCAATAAAAATAAAAAGCTAGGGCTTCCCTGGTGGCGCAGTGGTTGAGAATCCGCCTGCCGATGCAGGGGACGTGGGTTCGTGCCCCGGTCCGGGAAGATCCCACATGCCGCGGAGCAGCTGGGCCCGTGGGCCATGGCCGCTGAGCCTGCATGTCCGGAGCCTGTGCTCCGCAACAGTGAGAGGCCACAACAGTGAGAGGCCCGCATACCGCAAAAAAAAAAAAAAAACTTCTGCTCTTCAACAGACACTAGTAAGAGAATAAAAAAGCCACAATTGGAAGTAAATATTTGTGAATCATATCTGAATAAAGGACTTGTAACCAGAGTATATAAAGAACTCTTACAACTCAATAATAAAAATACAAATAACCCAATTTACAAATGAGCAAAATGTATGAATAGATATTTCTCCAATGATATACAAATGGCCAGTAAATACATGAAAAGATGCTCAACACCGTTAGTCTTTAAGTAAATGGGAAATGCAAATCACACCACAATGATATATCAGTACATACCTATTAGAATGCCTAAAACAAAACTGACAGTAACAAGTGTTGACAAGAGTGTGGAGAAACTAGAGCTCTCATACACCACTGATGCAAGTGTGAAATTGTTTAAGCACTTGCAAAATGTTTGGCAGTGTCTTAAAATGTTAAACATATGATCCAGCCATTCCGCTCCTAGGTGAGAAAACTGAGGCTCAGGAGACAGAGGGACTGCTAAGAGCCCCTGGTCCCTCGTGGTCCAGCTGGTTTCTGGCTGGTCTGACTCCAGGGCCCCTCTCCTTCCAACACTGTACCCTGCTGGCTGCAGTAGCAACTTTGAGAATGGAAGGGGCTGTTTGGGGGTCTCACACTGAGGGGCCCAGAGATCCCTTCAGAGGGAGTGGAGCTGCCTCCCACCCACTCCCTCCAGGGGTCCGACTCCAGCCCAGGCAGACCCTGGGTCATCTGCCTGATGAAGCCAGTGCCCTCCACTCTCTTCTTCCTTATTAGAACTCAGACAGGTTAAAGCGTTCTGCTGACCCCTTGGATCACAGCACAACTTTGGGCCCCAGAAGCCCCTTACTCTGCCAAGGATTGTTTATAGACAAGATGTGTTAACTCATCAGCAGGGAAGCAGCTGCACTGCTAACAATCCCTGGGCATGTGAACCATCTGTGCCCAGTGTCCTGGCACGTAGCTGGGCCCATCCTGCCAGTGGGACCTCGTCCTTTTCTTTCCTGAGCCACAGGGCCGTGGAACCTGTGAGACCGACAGGGTCTGCTCTCCCCGAGGACAGAGATGGGTACAGGAGGGCACTTAGAGGAAAGCTAGGGGGGGAGACCTGGAGGAGGTGATCTGGCAGGGAAAGGGAGACCTCAGATGGGCTAGAGGGGAGAATTCAACTTTCCTGAGCACCTGTGTGCCAGGCATTTATACACAACCCCTCACCTAAGCCTCATCTTCTTGGAGGGCAGATGTTGTCACCAACCCCACTGTGTGATTATACCCATTTTGAAGATGAGGGAATCGAGGCCCTGAGAGATTAAGTGACCCTGCTAAGTTCACACAGCTTGGTCACGGTGGGGCAGGGATTCAAACCCAGGACACTGGTGACCCCTAAATCCACCTTTTTTTTTCAACCACACTGTCTAGGTTTGCTCTTCACTTCATGCGGGTCCCCATAGCTCCTACACCTCTGTTGCCCCCCCTACCCCAAAGCCACCAGGCAGGAAGTCTCAATAAATCTTAGCTTTCAACCAGGAGGAGCCAAGACGATCCCTCTGGAGGAGCAAGCATTTCCCAGCAGAGTAAATCACCAGGCCTCTTAGTCACTGCAGGTGCAGACACCACTCTCCTTCCCCAGGAAGTCTGTAAATCAAACCTTCAACCTGGATTTGAGAATCTGCTCAGAGGTAAGTGAGGCAGGAAGCAGGGGGAGGGATGCTGGGAGAAGAGCAGCGCCCCAAGTCAGGCTCTGGGGGGTTTCATGGAGGGGAGGGGCACAGCGTGGTGCTGAGGGACCACTGCTCCCACCTGAGCCCCCAGGGGTAGACGAGATGCTCCTGGGGCCCCTGCCAGCCCTGACGTTCTGTGGGTACCTGATCTGGTATCTGGGTGTCTGGGGGGCAGCTGGAGCAAAGGGTCTGGGCTCAGGGATGGAGGCTGGAGAGGGAGGTTGGGGGTGGGCAGCAGCTCTGAGCTGAGCTCTGGGTGGGGGTGTTCAGTGGGAAGAGGGCTCCGATGGTCATGGAGGACAGGCCCAGAGTGAGGGTGGCCAGCAGGGCCCTGGGCCACAGCAGCCGGAAGGAGCCCAGAGGTGCAGAACTCAGCACCCAAGGCTGGGAGTCAAGGCCTGGGTCAGTTCTGGTGCTGCTGAGTTGGCTGTGTGACCTTGGGCAAGTCTCTTGACCTCTCTGGGCCTCAGTTGCCTCATTTGCAAAATGAAGGTGATTGTTCCTGCCCTGGATGCTGGGCTCTTGGAGGAGGTCAAGGAGCAAAAACCCAGTCGGGAGGGTCCATCCTGAACACGGGGTGTGGGGTCTGGCTCTGCTCCACCTGCCTCTGCTCCCAGCCTCCTGGTGATTGGCCAGGTCCTGGTTCCCCGCCCCTGAGAACCCAGCTGATTGGACGAGGTGGGACTTTTAGGCAAATAAGGCTGCTCCCTCGCTCACTCCCTTCCTCCCTCAAGGCCACCATCACTGGGGCCTCACACGTGCTGGCTTGAGTTTCCCCAGGAATGGCTGGAGGCTTGTAAAACATGTGATTTACTGTCTAAATGCAGGAGCCCTCTGGTCGTCTCTCCCCAAGATCCATGCTGCTCTCCCAGCCCTACCACTGACCCTCCCCTTCCTAATCCCTGCCCCCTCCCCCTGCTGTGTGATTTTGGGCAAGCGCTTCACCTCTCTGAGCCTCAGGCTGCTCCCCTGTTAAATGGGGATGAGAATGCCTACCTCATGGATGTGTCCTGATTATTTACACACTCTCGTAGTCCTTAGACAAACATTTCTTGGGAGACTCCTGTGTGCCAGGCCCTGGTCTGGACACTGAGGACACAGAGGTGGACAGTGGAGAGGCCTCTGCTCTCTCGGTGCTTCCATCGTGGTGGGCTGCTGGGTGGCTGCAGCAAGGAGCTGGCGGGGAAGGTGTTTGCAAGTGGCCAAGAGCCGAGGCAATGCAGAGTGCATGGGTGACACACCCCCAAAGTCACGGGTGGGTCATCAGCAGAGCCCAGGCCAGGCTGGCCGCAGAGCAGGCACATGACACACCCCTGTAAGGGGACCCACCACGTGGATTTCCAGACCCACATGTGAAGTTACCCCCTAGTGCAAGGATGTCAGGTCCCAGGGCAAGCCTCAACTCGTGGGGGAGGCTGAGACCTCCTGGGTCCCCTTGCCTCCTCCAGCCCACCCAAGGGCTCACGGGCCGTACAGATGGGGGTCACCTGGTCACAGAAGAGTAGCTCTCCGCTTCCCCTTCCTGAACTCTGTCACCCTGTCCATTAGCTCCAGAATGCCCAGCACACTTACCTAGGGATTGGAGGTTTAGAGCTGGAATCCTGTTACCAGAACATCTGCTTTACTCATCAACCCCCAGCTGGCTGTGCAGGCAGCACTTTCCTCCCCACAGACGATAACAGAATTTTTAATTATTATAATTATCACTTGAAATATTGCTTTACAGCCACGGATAAATAAAATGAGATCTGGCTCCTCTTTACCTATCTCTCCCTTCGGCTTTAAATCTGATGACAAGTTTTGTGACATGCCCAGAAACAAAAGTGGGTAAGAGAAAGCCCCTGAGGGGACTTGATGCAGGAAGGAATTTATAGTAGTGCGTGTGAACGTGGATGTGGAGACACATCTGGGGGTGAGGGCCCCTCGTGCATGCCTGAGTGTGCACAAGTGTGTGTGTGAGTGTGCGGGCATGTGCTTGTGTACATGTGCGATGATGGGGTGGGCAGGGGGCAGGCGGCACCTTGTCAGGGGCAGGGCATGGCAGGGGAGTCAGGTGAAGGTACCTGGGGGTGCGTGATGGGGCACAGGTGCAAGTCTGTCCCCAGGGCTAACAGCCGGGGCCCTGGAGGCAGGTGAGCCCCTGTGCCCGCGTACTGGTTGTTTATTTCTCCTCTCCAAGCCTCTTTTTCCTCGTCTCCAACTGAGCACCGTGATTGTGCCTCCTCCATAGGACCATTAGTCGTGAGAATTAAGTGAGATGGGCTGTGACTCATGGGAACACTCAGGGAGGGTTAGTTATTAGTATTGGGGGCAGGGTGGAGGGACAGGGTGATAACAGGTGACAGAGCATGACTGTGGGTGATGAGGAGTCAGGTCTGAGGGTCCAGGCAGCAGGGCCCAGGCTTAGGCTTGCCTTGGCTGGGGACTCAGGGGCCCTCCCTAGAGAGACCTGTCCATCCTTCCAAGAGGTAGTTTGGGAGCTGTGGCCAAGCCAGCCTCTTCTCCCGTCCCCAGCGCCCCCCAGTGGGAGCTTAGGACCCCAAAGAGGGGACCACCAGGCCCCAGTGCTAGAGCCCAGCCTGCAGGAGTCCCAGCCCCAAGGGGGATGAGAAGGCACAGCCATTCCTGAGTACCTACTATGCGCTAAACACCTGTGCCTGCCTCGGCTCCCAGCCTCCCAACAAGCTGCTGCTGCAGTTGAGTGACTAGCCCAGGGACACAAGCCCAAGTGGCATGAACCTGGGTTTGTCAGGGAACAGGGCCCACTTCTCTCCCACGGTCCCTCCACTGACCACTGACTCAGGGGGTCCTGAGATGAGCCCATGAGCCCCCTTCCCTCTAAATGTCAGGGGGGTGGAGAGAACACGAGGAGGGCAGGCACCCCTCCCCATCAGGGTGCAGATCCCACCGCAGGACTTTCCAGTGTGACCTTGGAGGGGTCCCTCCCCTCCTCTTAGCCTCGGTCTCCTCACCTGTCAAACAAGGACAAGGACCCCCACTCTGGGGGACAGTGGGGTCCACATGAAGATGGTGCAGCACAGTGATTACACACAGAGTGCTGAGCCCGACAGCCTGGGTTCAGATCCCGTCCTCAGCACCTATGAGCTGCGTGATCTGAAGTAACTTGCTTAACTCCACAATTTTCTTATCCATAAAGGGGAAGGACCGTAATTAAATAATAGGTGTCTTGTAGAGGTGTCATGAAGATTAGGGAAGTCAAGAGCCTTGGAGAAGTTACAGCAGGGCCTGGTGCAAGGTAAATGCTCAATAAATGGGAGCATGGTTTAATGTGATGACAGGTAGTTATGAAGATTAAGCTTAACAGTAATAGCTGACACATATAGCGATTTGAAAAAAGGATATGATGTTGGTGAGCATTTTATTCAAGACAAACTCAGTGAATGTCACTGTCCCCATTACTCCCTGCCCACCCTATGCAGACCTCTCCCTGGGTCTTAAAGCAACCCACCCACCACCCTCCTTTCACAGGCCCCACCCACACCCCCAGCACTCAGAGCTCTGCCCACCTCCTCCCAGGACCCGCACTCCGAATCATGGAAACCAGTTTCCATCTAATCGTTAATCCAGCCCTACTGCTGATAAGAGCCCACCTCCCTGAGGTGTAATTACCCAGACCTGCAGGGTCCCAGCAGCCTCTGTCTGCACCATCTCTGAGCCCAGCGGCCCAGCAGCTGCAAGGCTGTGCTTCTTCACCTGGGCTGAATTCTCTCCCGCTACAGGAGAGGGAGAGTGGGTAGGAGGTGGAGTGGGGCAGGTGCTTGGAGTGGGAATGGGGTAGCAGCTTGGTTCCAAAAGGCAGAATGTTTGTTTGTTTGTTTGTTATTTGATTGATTGATTGATTGAGTTTTGGCTGCGTTTGGTCCTCGTTGCTGCGCGTGGGCTTTCTCTAGTTGCGCCGAGGGCTACTCATCCTTGCGGTGCGCGGGCCTCTCACTGCTGTGGCCTCTCCTGTTGTGGAGCACGGGCTCCAGGCGTGCAGGCCCCAGCAGTTGCAGCACGCCAGCCCAGTAGTTGCGGCTCACGGGCTCCAGAGTGCAGGCTCAGTACCTGTGGCACACGGGCTCAGTTGCTCCACTCAGTAGCTCTGTGCCATGTGGGATCCTCCCAGACCACGGATCGAACCTGTGTGCCCTGCATTGGCAGGCGGACTCTCAACCACTGCGCCACCAGGGAAGTCCCTGTTTGTTTGTTTTACAAAGGACTTTTTTTTTTTTTTCTTTTGGCCACACCATGCAGCATGCGGGATCTTAGTTCCCTGACCAGGCCCTCTGCAGTTGAAGCACGGAGCCCTAACAACTGGACCTCCAGGGAATTCCCAGAATGTTTTAGAATGAAGCATTTAGATAATGGAATTCTGCCCCTGCCCTCCCCTCTACTTGTCAGATGGGGAGACTGAGATCTAGAGAGATCAAAAAACTTCCCCAAGGTAACACTATATATCAGTTAAAAGCAGGGATTAGAACTCAGGTCACCTCTCAAGCCAGGGCTCTTCAGACCACTCTGACTGGGAGATTAAAAGACGTTTACAGGAGAACAAATGGATCCATCTGCTGCTGTGTGTGAGAGGACTAGAAAGGGAGGCCCCTAATGCCAAGGTGAGGAGGTTGGACCTTGTTATGTAGGCAATTGGGAGCCAGGGATGGTTCTTCAGCAGGATAGTGACATGGTCAAAGCTGGCTCTAGGGAGCTGTCTATGGAAGCAACATGGAGGCATGATTGGAGATGATGGGTCTGGAGGCAGGGAGACTGGTGAAGAGACTAGAGTGGTGATCCAGGAGGCTAGTGATGGGGAGTGACCGTAAAACAGTGACATAACACTAGTGACCATATTTTGACTACTTATGGAACTTCACGTGCTTCATTTTATTCAATCTTCAAAACTATCCCATTAATAGTCCCATTTTTCAGGACACTGAGGCTCAGAGAGGTTAAGCTACTCCCTGAGAGTCACACATGAATTAAGTGGCAGACCCTAGGCTTGAACCCAGCACTGCCTGCTCCACACAGGGCTGACATGTCTGGGACTGCAGCAGTAAGGGTGGGGAGGAGGGACATTGCCACAGAGATCTGATCTGAGAAGACAAACTGACAGGGGAGGGAGGTGGCAGAGTTGGATGACACTTGGAGAAGCAGCCTGGGAGTTTGAGCTTCTGAGGTCATGTTGGGATGGAGCCTGGGTTAAGCAAGGGAGATAGCCCATTGGGCAGATGTGTATAAGAGGCAGGGAAGGTAAGGGGCATTTATCTCCCTACTCTCATTCCCAGTACCTTGTAATATGAAAAAAAAAACAAAAAAAAAAACGGTTTTAAATCAATCCCTAATGACTCCCAAAATTACAGGAGCACTTCTCTAAGTTCCAGACTCTGAGCTTTGTATCAGTCAGTTTATGCTAGGCTATGCTGTGGTAACAAACATGCCCCAAATCTCAGTGGCTTAAAACTAAAAGGACTTCTTCCTCACTCATGCCACCTGTCCTTCTTGGTTGGCTGGGCCTTCTGATCCATGTTATCCTCTCTCTAAGACCCAGGCTAATGGGCCTGAATGGAGCTCTTCTGGTCATTCCAGCAGAGAGAAAAAGGAGCAAGGGGAATTGTGCACACATTCTTAAACTCCCACCTGCACATGTTACTTTCACTCATATTCCATTGAGGAAAAAAGCAAGTCAATGGCCTCATCCAAGTTCACATGGGCAGCAGAGTGCAATCCCACGTGTCTGGGAGGAGAACAGGAAAATCTGGTGCACAGTACAAGTGCCCACGGTGTGTTTGATTTCCCCAGTTGTGCATCCAGGGGGCAGCTGGAGCCCAGCATATCCGAAAGAGAACTTCCTCTTCCTCAAACTTAGCTACCCCAAGCCTTCCCCGTGCCTGCAGACAGCACCTCCATCCACCAGTTCATCAAGCTGAGAACCTGAGAGTCTCCCCCTTCCCACCACCCACGTCAAATTCATCACTCGGTTCTGTTGATTTGACCTCCACAATGTGTCTGAGTCCCATCTTCTTCTCTCCCAAGGAGTCCCCAGTCTTGTGGAGGCATCAGGGCTTGTTCTAAGGAGACGTTAGTTTGCTGGAGGAGATAGCTCTGCCTTTAGAAGATTGCCGTCAGCGGGGGGAGCCTATCCTCCCTGGTCAGGAGCCCTCTGGGAGAAACTGGGAACTGCTGAGGACACCCAGTCCCTGCAAACTCACTAAGACATGAGCTCACACTGTCCCGACAGAGACCATCGGTGAGGTGGCCCTTCTCATAGGTGGGTACCCCCTCCCTGAGGCAGAGGGGCAGCTGGGGGGAGGTGGAGGCTAGCCTCCCCAGGTAAGTGGACACTGGGTCAGAGCTGCCAAGGGCATCCCTCTCCTGGGAGGCCAGACCCCATCAGTATCCTCCCCTGGTCTGGCGGTGCGAGGAGGGAGCCTGGACCCCAGCCTCACTGTGCCCCCAGCATCCTGCATCATCACGGATGTGCCCCTGCCCCTCTCTGGGCTGGGCTGGGTGACACTAATACTGCATCCGCCTCCAGGCTGGACTCTCCCCTCTCTCGCCTCCCCGTCCCCTTGCTCCCAACCATCTCCCCCCATCACTCCTGGTTCTTGATCCTGCAATTACGGAAACAGAAACTTGGCTAATTTCTTGGGCCCATAAATCACCCAATGGGGAGGCCAAGTGGGCGGCCCCCGCTTCACTCCATCACCCACCCTAATGCATCGTCTGACACTTCCAATTTATTTTTCAATTCCTTTACCATCAGAAATGATGATTAAATTTCCAGCGTAAATACCACTTTACCAAACTGAATTAATCTCAGGAGAAGAGGGGCAGACAGGTCCCAGCAGCGCCGTCAGAGCATCTCAGGCTTTAACCCTTCCTCCCAACTGAGGCCCTACTGGGAGGGCAGGGTCTCCTGGGGGTGGCGGCCTCACCGGAGTCACATGGCCCAGACCCCTTTGCCCTCTTGCAGCCATTCTCCTGTCAGGGGTCTGGGAGGAAAGTCTTGCCCATCGTCCTGCCCAAGATCAGCTTCCCCATCAGGGCAGAGTCAGGGACACCAGCCCCTCATCCCCCCACCCGGCTCCTTCCTGAGCTGCCTCCAGTCCCTCAGGGGGACTCAGTTGGGGAAGGGGCGCTTCATGGCTGAGAGAAGATGAGATGTGTGGAGTACCGGGGTTGGCCATTTTTCAAGTCACTTAAGGGGCCAGGGGTCCTGCAGCCATGAGGATGGGAGCTCCCTGTGATCCCAGAACCTGGGGCGACAGGAGTCCTGGAGGGATGGGAGCGCCCACGACTTGCAATCCCCTCACCATCGCCCCCGCGCCCGCCATGGCCTCTCATATCAATGCCACCAACAGCTGCATTTGACGTGTCTCCCGCCCCCAACCTCGGCCCAAACCTCCCGCCTGTGTGACCCACCCCCCGGCCTCCCCCCTGGTCTCCCCACTTCCATGCCTGCCCCCAACCATTCCCCATCCATCTGCAGAGTCATGGGCTCAAAATACTGGAAACCCTTCAGTGCTTCCCTCTGTTCTCAGATCAGGTGCCTGCCCTTCACGGCCACGAGGACTGAGGGAACCAGCTCCTTCCCCATCAAATGGTTCCTCCACCTGGAGGGCCCTGTCCCTTCCTAACATCAAATTGGATGGCATCTCCTCGGAGAACCTTCTCTGACCACCATCCTCCATCTAAATGAGTTTTTACTCCCTACGATTCTATTTCTTTTCCTTCAGAGCACATAACACGAATGATAATCTTGTATTTATCTGTGGGCTTATTTGTTTAATAGAACTTCAATGAAGGGATTTTTGTCTGACTCACTCAGTGCCTCAGCGGAAGCCCCCCTGGAAGCGGCCCTGGAATACAGCAGGTTCTCAGTGCAGACCGAGACAGATGATACCCCTGTCTCTGAGCCCTGCCCCGGTTGGGGGGACACACCCAGGCACAGATGGCGAAACACCAGGCAAAGAAGTGCCGTAAGAAAGGACAGAGTAGGAGCTCATGGGGCAAGTTCAAGAGGCTTCTCAAAGGAGGACTCTCGCCCTTCTGACCCTCTTTGTCTGTCCCTCACCGGCCCCCTGCCCCATTTCTGTACCACAGTCTCCCTCTGCCCTGAGGGGAGGGCCCCCCACTACACCCCACTATTAAGCCAGGGCAGCTGGGTGTGGGCAGGGAGGAGGAAAGTTAGCAGTGGCCCTCCTGCAGGATGTGAATTCCCATTCGGTGGCCTGGAAAGCAGAAGGGGCGTCTGCAGGAAGCCAGGGGCTCCGACCACCTTCCCACCCTGACGTGGGACAGGGCAGGCAGCTGGGCCTAAATACACCGTGTCACCCCAGGCAGGTGGCTGTCTTTCTTGAGGCCTTGGTCTCACGACTCTTAAACCTCGAAGAGCTTCTCAGAGGCAACTTCCCAGCCCACCTCGGCCCCAGCTGTGCCAGGTGGGTCAGTCCCTTCCCCTAAGCCTCTCTTTCCTCATCTGTAAAATGGCTCAGTGATGCTTGTTCTGAAGTTTGAAACACATGGGGAGTCAGAGATGACACAATAGACATGTTAATATAACATTAATATTAATCGTGAAAGGGCTTTTTTAACTGTCAGCTGCTGTGCCCACATCAGGGCTATGGTTGGTGAGGAGGCAGGATTGGGGCTGGGAGACCTTGTTCTCATCTCATTAGGCTGCTGGACAGCTGGATTAGTCAAGGTCCTCCCTGTTACTAATTCAGCAACCATTTAAAAGTAATTTATTAAGCATCTGCTGTGTGCCATGCTTCATGCAAGGGGCTAGGACACCATGGTGAGCAGAGCCAGAACCGGGCCTCAGTTTCCTCCTCTGTGAAATGGGGCATCACCTGGATGGTCCAAGGGCCTTTCCAGCCAGTCCCGAGCCTTTCAACTAGAATTACTCCCTGAGGCCAGGCTGAGGGTGCAGCTGGCAGAGCCAGAGCCTGGGCAGAGGGTTGAGAAGAGGCTGCAGACCGCAAAGTGGCCAGAGGGACAAGGAGGGGGGACATTGCTCCTGAGCCTGTTTCACCCCTAGGACAATGAGAGTTTCCAGAAAAGACCAGACATGCTCCCCAGTCCACCCCTCCTGCTCAGCCCAGTGACCTCTGGTCAGTGGCTGCTGTGACCTCATCCTCCTCTGGGAGCCCTGGGCTGGGAAGGAGCTCTGGGACCTGACATGGACTTGGAGCCTGACCCCATGTCTGAGCAGGGAGCTCCCATATCCCTCTGTGCTCAGATGGGAAAACCGAGGACAGAGAAGAAAGCAGCTTTCCCAGGTCACACAGCAAATTAGTGATGATTAGTTCTCACCGATGTGTGTGCTTCTGATGAGGAAACTTAAAATACAATAACAACCATAATAATAAACAGTGCTGAGCGCTTTACAGGTGAGACTGCATTTCACCCTCACACCCTCCCCTTGGGGTGGATGCATGGCTGGCCCCATTTTACAGACAAGGAAACTGAGGTTTCACTCCCATTGCTGCCCCTCTCACCCCCCCTGCACGGTCCCCAGTGGGTTTCCTATGCTGTGGGTGGTTATTTACCCACGTCTGCCCTCCCTGCTCATCCCTGACCTCCAGGACGTCCAGGGCCGTCCGTGTCTGTTTCACTCCCCACAATACCCCAGCAGGTGCCCAGCATGTAAGAGGGGCTCAACAGAGATGTGTGACAGGGCGATAAAGTGAGAACCTAGGAAAACCAAGTCTCCCAGAGGAATTGTACCCCCACCCTGACCCCCAGCAGCGGGCAGACCCCGACTCCTGGCTCCTGTTGGCACCGCCTGCCACGGCCCATGTACCCACGCCTAGCGCTGCCGAGACAGGCTGACTCAGAAGGAGTTAACAGCCGGATCTCGGGGTGGGATTCCCGGGCCTGCCTGGTTGGCTGAGCCCCATGATTAAGCCCCTAACCTGGGAGAGCAGGCTGCTGACGGAGGCGAGGCCATGCACTCTGGGGAGAGCCAAAGTCAGCCCCTTCCCCTCCCGAAGCCCTGAGCACTGGTTCAAAGCAGCCCCACATCCCTCCCCTCTCCTCCCTTCATCTTCAAAGCAGCCCTGGAGCTGGAGCTGCTGTTTACTCCTGAAAAAGAGGCCCTTGATGTGTGTGGGGGGTGGTACAGGCCCAGGGTCACGCAGCTGTCTGGTGATGGACCAACGGCCCCTCCTCTGATTCACCAGCATCCTTCCTCCTCCTCCCTGGCTCTGTAGATGGTTGAACACCAGGCTCTGGCTTTCAAAGTCCCTGAGCGCTTCCCTGTCCTCCGGGCACCCTGCAGGGCATTCTGCCTGCCACCAGTCTGCTTCTTAGACTGAGCAGCTCATCCCCAGGAACTGCGCTCCCTCCCCCAGGCCTGCGAAGTGACTGAGAACACAGAAGAGCTGTTGCCCTGGCCAAGCCCACAGAGAGGAAACATGAACTCATATCCCAGTTCCTCTGTTTTCCTTAATTCATTCAATCACCCACCCATCCACCCAGCCTTCCATCCACCCATCTTTCGATGAGCAGCTACTATGGGCCAGGCACTGCTCTAGACACCGGGGTGAAGCAGTGGACAGAAGAGATGGGCAACATAGTAGGCTCTCAGGACACAAGAGCTGTATCACTGTTACTGTTACACTTTGGTTATTATTGTTTGAAGACACCGCCTGTTCTGAGGTCTCAGAAGCCACCGACGAGGGCTGTGGGGTGAACACTGCTCCCCCTGGATGAAGCTGCCCCCCCAGGGGCCGCCAGGAGCCACAGAACACCCTGAGAGCACCCATGGGTAGGGGATGCACGCAGGCACGGGGTCAATCCTTCCCATCCCCCATCCTTGCAGACAAGGCAGGTGGCTCCTGCTGACAGGCTGTGGCGCCAGGAATCTGGGGAAGGTCTAATTAATTATGACAACTGACACCTTCGCCAGATGTCCGCCATGAGACGCCAGCTCTGATGATAAAAGGTTCCGGTGATTCTGTTTGAAAAGCACTTTCCAGGGCTTCCCTGGTGGCGCAGTGGTTGAGAATCCGCCTGCCGATGCAGGAGACACGGGTTCGTGCCCTGGTCCGGGAAGATCCCACATGCCGTGGAGCAACTAAGCCCGTGAGCCATGGCCGCTAGGCCTGCGTGTCCGGAGCCTGTGCTCCGCAACGGGAGAGGCCACAACAGTGAGAGGCCCGCATACCGCAAAAAAAAAAAAAAAAAAAAAAAAAAAAAAAAAAAAAAAAGCACTTTCCAAGCAATATGTTTTTCATTTGAGTCACCAGGAAATGGGTTTATTTTCCAAGGACACCACCCAGGAAGGGCTGGCTGAGCTTTTGCTCCCCCTGCTGGAAGGTTGCAGAGAGTACCAGGGCAGACAGGGCTGGGCAGCAGATCTGTCTTGCTCAGGATACAGGACATGTCCACTGGGAGAGCCACATTCTCCGTGGGCCTCACGACAGCTGGGCTCAATAACTATCTCACCTGTGCCTTGCTTTTCTCAGGGTCTGCATAGTCACATAACTGTGGCGGGGGGCACATCACCATCCCCCCACCTTCTTTTCCTCCTCCCCCATCACTCACAGATCTTGGTCTGTTTGTTCCTGATGTGACCCCAAGCACCTGGACAGTGTCTGGCACATAGTAGGTACTCAATCAATGACTGCATCCTTTTTTTATTGAAGTAGAGTTGATTTACAATGTTGTGTTAATTTCTGATGTACAGGAAAGTGATTCAGTTATACATATATATACATATTCTTTTTATATTCTTTTTCATTATGGCTTGTCACAGGATATTGAATATAGTTCCCTGTGCTATACAGTAGGACCTGTTGTTTATCCATTCTATATACACTAATTTGCATCTGCTAATCCCCAACTCCCAATCCATCCCTCCCTCCCCCTCCAACCCCCTTGGCAATCAAAATTCTGTTCTCTACATCTGTGAGTCTGTTTCTGTTTTGTAAATAGGTTCATTTGTGTCATTCTTTCGATTCCACACGTAAGTGATATCATATGGTATTTGTCTTTCTCTTTCTGCCTTACTTTGCTTAATATGATAATCTCTAGGTCCATCCATGTTGCTGTAAACAGCATTATTTCATTCTTTGTTATGGCTGAGTAGTATTCCATTGTATCCACATCTTCTTTATCCATTCACCTGCCTACCAACATTTAGGTGGTTTCCATGTCTTGGCTATTGTGAATAGTGCTGCCATTAACATTGGGGTGCATGTACCTTTTTTGAATTAGAGTTTTGTCCTGATATAGAGTGCATCATTTTTTTTTAGCATCTTTATTGGAGTATAATTGCTTTATAAGACTGTGTTAGTTTCTGCTGTATAACAAAGTGAATCAGCTATACATATACATATATCCCCATATCCCCTCCCTCTTTCGTCTCCCTCCCACCCTCCCTATCCCACTCCTCTAGGTGGTCACAAAGCACTGAGCTGATCTCCCTATGCTATGCGGCTGCTTCCCACTAGCTATCTATTTTACATTTGGTAGTGTATATATGTCAATGCCACTCTCACTTCGTCCCAGCTTACCCTTCCCCCTCCTCGTGTCCTCAAGTCCATTCTCTACATCTGCATCTTTATTCCTGTCCTGCCCCTAGCTTCCTCAGAACCTTTTTTTTTCTTTTTTCTTTTTAAGATTCCATATATATGTGTTAGCATACGATATTTGTTTTTCTCTTTCTTACTTCACTCTGTATGACAGATCTAGGTCCATCTACCTCACTACAAATAACTCAATTTCATTTCTTTTTATGGCTGAGGAATATTCTATTGTATATATGTGCCACATCTCCTTTATCCATTCATCTGTCGATGGACACTTATGTTGCTTCCATGTCCTGGCTATTGTAAATAGAGCTGCAATGAACATTGTGGTACATGACTCTTTTTGAATTATGGTTTTCTCAGGGTATATACCCAGTAGTGGGATTGCTGGGTCATATGGTAGTTCTATTTTTAGTTTTTTAAGGAACCTCCATACTGTTCTCCATAGTGGCTGTATCAACTTACATTCCCACCAACTGTGCAAGAGGGTTCCTTTTCTCCACACCCTCTCCAGCATTTATTGTTTGTTGATGGCCATTCTGACCGGTGTGAAGTGACACCTCATTGTAGTTTTGTTTTGTTTTGTTTTGTTTTGTTTTTGCGGTACGCGGGCCTCTCACTGCTGTGGCCTCTCCCGTTGCGGAGCACAGGCTCCAGACGCGCAGGCTCATCGGCCACGGCTCACGGGCCCAGCCGCTCCGCAGCATGTGGGATCTTCCCGGACTGGGGCATGAACCCGCGTCCCCTGCATTGGCAGGCGGACTCCCAACCACTGCGCCACCAGGGAAGCCCCTCATTGTAGTTTTGATCTGCATTTCTCTAATGATTAGTGATGCTGAGCATCCTTTCATATGTTTGTTGGCAATCTATATATCTGGTTGGCACCCATCCTCTGTGCAGGGAATCTCTCCACTTTGCCCTCCGCACCCCTGTTGCTGCGCTCTCCTCGATGGTTCCGAAGCTTCCCCGCCCCCCATCACCCCCTGTCTCTGCCTGCGCAAAGGGGCTTCCTAGTGTGTGGAAACTTTTCCTCCTTCACAGCTCCCTCCCAGAGGTGCAGGTCCCATCCCTATTCTTTTGTCTCTGTTTCTCCTTTTTTCTTTTGCCCTACCCAGGTACGTGGGGAGTTTCTTGCCTTTTGTGAAGTCTGAGGTCTTCTGCCAGCTTTCAGTAGGTGTTCTGTAGGAGTTGTTCCACATGTGGATGTATTTTTGATGTATTTGTGGGGAGGAAGGTGATCTCCACGTCTCACTCCTCTGCCACCTTGAAGGTCCTCTCTAGAGTACATCTTTAATGACAGTAGCACACATACACTGAGTGCTTACTGGGTGCCCGGCCCCCACAAGCTCTCATTTAATGCCCACCACAGGCCTATGTGTGATAATAGGTGACAGTCCTGGCTCGTGTCTGTGAGTCAGAGCTACGGGCCAGCACAGTTCTAAGCACTTCAAATGGATTAACCCTTAATCCCCCCAACCCCCAGGAGACTTGCACTATTATTAACTTTCACTTCCAGGTGACTTACATCCCTTGACCAAGGCTGCTTGGCTGGAGGGCGGCAGAGCTGAACCTGGAGAGACCTCTGGAGGCTGACTCTGACCCTGTGCTGTATTGTTTCCCCATTTCACAGATGGAATCCCAGGCTCCCCCAGGTGTTCTAGTTCTCTGTTGCTGGGAAACAGACCACTCCAAACTCAGGGCTTAAAATTTTGCTCACAATTTTCAGGGCCAGGAATTTGGCACATGGAGGACAGCTTGTGTGGCTGCAGTGACAGGCCACAGCCGGGTAAGTCGGCAGAGCTGTCGATGGCTGCTGGGCTCGATGGGGCCGTGTATCTGGGCCTTGGTTCTGGTTGTCAGCGGCTTCAGTTCTTCCCCTGACACGCCTGCTGGGGCTGTGGTGGCCCAGATGCTTTCTTCCCTCACAAGCATGTCACCTGGGATGGGCTCAGCTGCCACAGCTGGGGTTAGCAGGCATTACTCTCCCCAAGCCATCCCTCCCCTGGTTTCTTGGGCTTCATCACAGCCCTAACACTGGCCTCCCCCAGAGAGGCAGGGGGTGCTGCCTGGGCCCAGAAAGCAGCCTAGCGTCACTTCTGCCATATCCTATTGGTCAAAGCAACCAAAGACCACGCCCGTCCAGACTCAAGGGGACAAATCACACAGAACCACAGCTGGTCTGTGACTTGCGCGTGACAAACATCACCCAGAGGCAGGCCCCACCTGCCCCCAGTCTTGAACACCTATCCTATCCCACCTGCCTTTCCAGTAAAGCCTCTTGTCCCACTGCATGAGCTCTGCGCCCCCTCCACACCTTCCCTCGTCACCTGCCAGACTCCTGGCCCAGTCAGTGTCCTCCAGTTCCAGCCCAAGCCCCGAGAAGACACCTCAGGGTCCCCAAAGTGTGATCGGTAGCCTCCCGAATGGAGGAGGGGCTTGTGAACATGCAGATTCCCCAGCCCCTCCCCAGACCCAGGCACCAGGACCTCTGGGATGGGGTGGGGTCAGGGAGTCTGTATTTAACCACCTCCGGGGGTGAGTCTGCGCGTTCCAACCTCTGGGAACGGCCATCCCAGTTAGCGCACCCCTTTCCCACCACCCCCAGGCCCTCCCGGTGGCGCCAGCCCCCGCTGACCTCTGCCCACGTGCCCGGGCCGTCCCCCCAGCAGGCCTGCGGCCTGAACCACCACCACCCTTCTCCGGGGTGTCAGGCAAGGCTCAGGGGGGGATGACTCGTCCAGTCTCTGCCCTCGGCTCCACCCCCGCCCCGCTCCTCCCCCTGGACCCCATCCCTGGGCCGAGGACCCTGATGGGGGCAGCTTCCTGGGTGGGGAGGGCCCTGCTGACTCGCTCACACCGGCCCCCCAGGAGGGACTGAGGGCCCCTGGCCTCGGCTTCAGAGTCCGAAGAAATCGGGAAGCGCTCGGGCGTTTGTGACTCAGCCGACCCAGCAGTGCTCCACCGCCGCGGCCGCAGCCCCCGCTGGCCAGGCCGGGCCTCGATCCGGCCACGGGACCCGCGTCCCCTCTGACCCGCGGGAGCCCCGGTCAGTCAGGGCGGAGCCGCGGCTCTGCTTTCTCCCGGTAGTTCCCGGACCTCACCTCAGGGTCCAGGTTCGCGGTTCAGTGAGAGAGAGACAAAATTACTCCGCTATCGGCTTCCTAACTTCCCGTCACCAGGCGATTGGGGTCTCATGGAAAGTTCTGGAAGCCAGGCATACGGACCCCGTCTGCATCGCCTCGCTGAACCCCGGCCACAGCCGCACGGGGTGTGCTTCTCCCCGCCGTCCTGGCTGGGGACGTGAGGCCCGGAGGGGTGCGCCTCCCGGCCACAAGGCACGCGGCCACTCAGGGGACAGAGCAGGCGGTGGCCCCCGAGCCCCCCGCCCGCGGCGCTGCCCTCCGTCCGGCACCTCCGGCTCCGCCGCGGCCTCCAGCAGCCCCTGGGCGGTGACGGTGCCCCGGGCTCAGCCCGCCCGGGAGAGGGAATCACAGCCCCGCCCGATGCGGCTGTGGCCGCCGCGCCGCCGCCGGGGCCGCGGCTGCGGGAGGAGCGGGCGGAGACCGGGGCCGGGGGAGCCGCCCGTCAGCCCCGCGAGCTCCGTCCTCCGAAGACCGTGTTGCGCCTGCTCCTCGTTCTGTAAATTCCGCAGGGGCCTTGGGCCAAAAGCAAGAAAATCCTGACCTGGAAGAGGTAAAAGGCCTTGGGAATTATGAGCCCGGAGCGCTGGCCTGATGTGTGGCCGGGGACAAGGTGGCTGAGGAGGCAGAAGGAAGAGGAAGAAAGGCGCGGCCGCAGTTCCCTCCCCGCGGCTCCTCCAGGTTTGCGCTGACGGCCGCGGGCCCAGAACCCCGACCTGACCTGCCGGTGGAGAGGAAACGAGGGGGTGGTGTTGGGGGGCGCGCGCAGGGTCACCTCGCCCTGAGGACCCCCAGGCCCTCCAGCCGGGACGGCCGTGCAGCCAAGTGCCCACCTGCCGAGGCCAGGATGGTTCTCAAGAGTTGGGGTTCATAGCGCCCTGGAATTCAGGGCAGCCCACTTAAAGGTGTCCCAACAGTCCAGCCATGATGACAAGGCCACGTTCTGCCATGTCCACAAGTCTCTCTTGCCCTCTGCTCTAGGTCTTTCTGTACAGGTTGTACTCTCCCACACCCTGACTATGCCTCTTCTAGATATTTCTAGCTTAGGCTCAAAGCTTAGATGCCTCCTCCTACCTTGCTCCTACGTGAGTTGAGATTGGTTTACGTTTCTCTGACCACAAACGGGAAGGACGTTCAAGAAGGGAAGGGGGGCATAGGGCCAAGCTTGTGGTCTCTGACCTAACTTATTCAGTAGTTTTTTGGACAAAGTGGGAAAGGTGACGTGAGTCCTGCCTACATCTGTCCACCACATGGCAGTGGCAGAAAGTGAAAGAGAAAGGCTGTATGGGCTCCAGCCTTGTAGCACAGCAACCCTGTCCCCCAGTAACTGTGGCTCTGATGAATCAACTCCTCCACCTCTGCAGGGGTTGGGGGGTCAGGAAAGCAGAGGTGGGCGAGACTGGAAAGGAGGGAGAAGACTCCCTCCCCCTCTGTCAATCATACACTCCTCAGATGCTGCCCAGGTCCCAGGCACATCCCCTCGACAATCCCCATCCCAAACCCTACCACTACTAGAATGTTCCATCAGGCACCTGTAAGTCTCTATCTGAGGCTTCCTCTCGGCCTGCACGCCAGGCAGCGAGCCTTCCACCAGCAATGGGTGAAAACCTGGAGGACCCATGTGGGATAGCTGGCAGGCATGTTCTAGAATGTCTCCTAGCATTCTTCACTGGGACCGAGCCCCAGTTACCCCCAGTGGTAACTGTTCTGAAATGCGCTTGGGCTGCTGACTTTGAACGCTTCCTAGCTGTGCCTTAGGTAGGTCACCTCCCATTCTGACTTCAGTTTCCTCCTCTGTGAGGATGCCCACCTGGCAGCTTGCTAGGGAGGTTTGTGGTCCTGGATGCCGAGTGCTTAGACCAGCATCCGTGGCAGGAGGTGCTCCACTGCCGTTGATGTGTACTCCAACGGGCATCAGTTCTTTGCTGCCCCAGTACTCATCTCCTCTTATTCCAACAACAGTCCTTGATCTGGGGAGGGATCAAAGGTACCCCACTCCTACTCGCAGTCTGTGGTTCTGGGTGGCTCCAGCTAGTCAGAGATTTACATTAACTTGGCCACAGTTATTGGCTCAAGGATGGTCACAAGGCCTGATAAGAGCCAACAAGGTGCAATGAAATGCTGGCTGGGAATGCTGGGACTGAAGCACTTGCTCTTTGCCTCTGAAATTGAACCTGAGGAGACAGAAAGGCTGCTGCAGCATCTTGCCAACACAGGGTCTGAGGATGGAGCCAATGGGGCAGAACCAGAGCAGGGAGAGAGAAGGAGACTCAGACCTTGAGCTCTTGAGCAAGCCATTCCTGAAACCCTCCTCTTTGACTTTTCAGTTACCTATGCCAATACTTCCCCTTTGTGCTGAAGCCAGTTTGATATGAATTTTCTTCTCATCATCTGTAACTTAAAGCAATGACCCAGATATTTTTTGTTATTACTGTTATTATTGACCCTCAGGCCTCAGTTTCACACAGTGAAAGGGTTGAGTCTGATGGAATCTCAGAGTCCAGCCCTGAATTGCTGGGAATTCTAAGGAAGTTGAGGGCCTCACAAGGCTTGGAGCTCCCAGAGGCAGGGATGGGTCTTCCTTGCTCAGGTCACAGGGAAGACGGCAAGCTGTGGGAGGAATATTGATAAGGACAAGTCAATCATGGCTTTCACTTGCTGGCCTGCTGGGGGATTTGGTTTGGAAAAACGGAGCCAGGGAAGGGAAGAAGAGCTTCTTGCTGAGCCCCGGGACACTCAGTGGTGACAATGATACCCAGGCTCACAATAATCCTTCTCACCTCTCAGGTGTGTAAAATGTATCCTAATCCGCTTGAACCTCCCCATTGCACTATGCAAGAAGCAGAGCCCAGGAGGAAAGGGCAGCCCAGATAGGTTAAGTGGTTTGCCCGAGGTCACACAGCCATTATAGGACTAAGCCTCCACCAACCGGGTAGTGGCTCCAGACAAGTGGCTTCCCCTCCCCAGCCCTCAGTTTCTACATCTGACAAGTGAGCATGACCACCCCTGCCTGACAAACCTCACAAGGTTTGGGTGAACAGATGAATGGGTGGTTGGGTAGGAACCGCTCTGAGATGCCAGGACAAGGCGTTGGAATGTGGAAAAGGAAATGGGGAGCCTGGGAAGTCAGCTTTCTGGCACATTCAGCCCACACTCCATTCCTGTCTCCCTCTAGGGCAGGGAAGGCCATGCTGAGGTCAGGGGTTGTACAAATGCCAAAGACTGTCATCAAACTAGCCATCTTGCACCTTGGTGTCTATGCAAACATGACGTGGCTGTTGAGGAGGTGATCCTGGGGGTCAGGAGGGCTGGGTGGGAATTAGGCTTGTGTTTCTCTAGGGCTCCCCATCTCTGCCTCAATGCACAGCAGCTCCGATTTCCAACTTCTAAAGCCTGGGGTGGAGGAAGGACCAGGACCCGGGGCTGCCTGCCCTGGGCCAGCCAGAAACCAGAGCGCAAGGCAGGAGGGCGAGTTAGAAACTGCACGACCCTGGCACCTCATCCCGCCTGGTTCCTCTCCCACTTCCCGCCTCCCGGCCTCCATGCAGCCTGGGTAACATTCTAAGAAGTAAATCCAATCACATGCCTCCCAGCTTAAAACCCTCCAGTGGCCTCCCACTGAACTTGGAATAAAATCCAGCCTTCTCACCATGGCCTCCATGGCTTCCTGTCTGTCCACAGCCCGGAATGCTCTGTCCCAGCTCTCCATCCCACAAGCTTCCCTCATCTTTGAAGTCTCAGCTGAAATGGAGTCAGCCCCACATGTGCCACCCACCTATTCTCCATCCATGCCCCTATGATCTGTCTCCCTGGCTGGCCGGCACCCAGCCAGCAGAGGGCCTAGTGGGTGTTTGAAAGAACGGATCAGCTAATTAATGCGCTAAAGCAAATCTCTTTGACTTACTGGAGGTCACAAGACTCAAATCCTTAACTCGTCACTCCCAGGCCAGGCTCTTACTACCAACCGATTTTAACTTCACTATGAAAGTTGGGAGTGGGGAAAAGAGGAGAGAAGGGGCCAAAGGACAGATGCCAAATCCATTTCTCTTCCTAAATGAAGGCCCCTCAGTCCAGGCTTCTCCAGTGCGAGAGAAGAGTTGGGAACTGTTGGATAGATGGGGTGAGAGACGTGACATGCTCAGGACCCTGGCCTTTGCTACTAAGCCCACAGACTCTGGAGCCAGACTGACCAGGTTCAAATCCCTCACCTTCCAGTGACTAACTGTGTGACCTTGGGCAAGTGATCCAACCTCTCTGTTGGGTTGAGCACAAGAGGAACCCAGGGAAGGGTTTCAGCAGGTGGGGACTGGGTGGTATAACTGGGTTTGCAGAGAAATGAGTTGGAAGGAGCCAGTTTGGGTGTGAAGAGTTGTCACCTGTAATTATACTCCAGACCCAAACAGGCTCCTACAGAGTGGGCTTGTAGTAAATGTCAGCTAAGCTGGAGTCTGTGGGTCCCATCCCTTGTACCACACTTGGATGACAAATACAGAGGTGGACGCCACCTTAGTCATGGTGTTCAGGCAGCACTGTGCCCGCCGTCCCCAATGTCCCCTCGACACTGACCATCTGTTATTCACCCAGGAGGCCCCCTCTCAGCTCTTCCTCCCTGCGGCCCTCGGATATCATCCTATAGTTTTGGCAAAGATATCCCCTAACACCCCACTTTTGTCAAAACACTGGCTTTGATTTCATTGAGCAAGACACAATCTGAGATCCGACGGATGCCACCAAAATAATTTTAAAATAATGAATTTTGATTTTGTAAAACTGGCAAATGTATAGTGTAAAACATTTAAGCAACACTGACGATTACAAAAAATAAATAAATTCAGCATTTGGTGGATCTAATTCTAGGCACCTCTCTGTGTGCATATGTAGCATAGAAGGAAAGACAGATGAGGAAAAATGAAATTATAAACTATTTTTAATAAAAGGGTGTTAAATATAATTTTACTTAAATTTAACAGAAGAATTTAAAATCGAGGTTAAACTGAAATAAGTATTAATTTCAGATAAATGTTGCCTCACAAGACATATCCTTTTCCTAAAACTATTTTTACAGTTAAGAAGAAAGCTTGAAAAAAAAATTAAGATGTTGTGGTCATGCTTTAAAAAAAAAAAAAGCTTTATGTTTTTATTTTAGACTGAATGTACTGACTCCCTAGTAATAAAAGTTAGGAAATTAGTGCATTTATACTGTCCTTTAAAACATTATTATTACCTTGTCAGGGTTTACAACATTTTGTGCTGTTATGGAAGCACAATTCTCACGGCAATTTAGAGTGAGCTTTGCATTTAAATAGAATCACTTCTCAGCCCCAATCCTTCCTTCCTTCCTTCCTTCCTTCCTTCTTTCTTATTTTAACTTTTGACTATATCTTTGCCTTTCCTTTTATCTTTTTTACTTTCAATTTTTTGTTAATAAAATATTTTTGTCCAGAAAGACTCATGAATGTTGTTTCCTGAGCTCCAGACAGTTGAAAATGTCCCTGTCACCTTTTTACTTGAAAGACAACTTGGCTGGGTATAATACTCGGGAGTTGTATTTTCTTTCCCTCAGATTTTGTAGACATTGTTCCAATGTCTTCTAGCATTACTGCAGAGACCTTTGTGCCAATCTGATTTCTGCCTACATTGTGATTTGATTTTTCTACCTAGATGAACAGATGAATCTTTTATTTCTGAGACTAAGTTATTTCATTCAGATTTGTCTTAGAGCCGATATTTCTTCAGCAGTTATTCCTGGAAGATCGTGTGTACTTTCAACCTGAAGATTCATGACTTTATTTTCAGACTTTTATTTTTGTAAAACTTGGAATATCTTTATACCATTGTCCCATACAAGGTTTATCCGTTGGCTAACCTTTTTCTGTCTTTTATGCCTCTCATCACTCTAATCTTTTTTTTTAATCTTATTAATTTTATTTTTTTGGCTGCATTGGGTCTTCATTGATGAGCGTGGGCTTTCTCTAGTCAGGGTGAGCGGGGCTACTCTTCGTTGCAGTGTGCAGGCTTCTCATTGTGGTGGCTTCTCTTGTTGTGAAGCATTGGCTCTAGGTTCATGGGCTTCAATAATTGCAGCACAGGGGCTCAGTAGTTGCAGCACGGGGGCCCTAGAGTGTGCAGGTTTCAGTAGTTGCAGCCCATGGGCTCAGTAGTTGCAGCGCACAGGCTCTAGAACACATGGGCTTCAGTAGTTGTGGCATGCGGTCTCAGTAGTTGTGGCACACGGGCTTAGTTACTCCATGGCATGTCATCACTCTAATCTTTGACCCCCGCAAAAAAGTTCTTTTCTGTTTAATGTTGCATGACTTTCCGTAGCTTAACTGCAATATTTCTTACTGTAGTCATATTCATTTTATTTGCTGGTGTTTCTAATGTGGCTTAATCTCTTTTGTTCTTTTTTTCTCTTTCATTCCTAAGAGGAGCCAACTTGATTTTCACTATTTTATAATCACTTCTTTCCATCCTTATATTTCTTATTTGAGTCTTTTGTAGAGACATTGTGTCATTTGAAAATGATGAAGGCTGTAAAAAACAATTGTTTTTCCCTGCTTCTTTGGGCAATTCTTCTTGCAGAGTATTTTCTTCATCTGCTTTCGTTTATGTTCCTTTTCTCCCCTTTTGCAGCACCTCTGCATAGTTCCTGTGCTGGTTTCTTCTTAACTCAGTTTCCAGTGGGGCCAGCTCTTTGTGGGAGGGTAGTGTGGGAAAGGGTGGGAGAGACGACCTCGGGGAGACCACAGCTTCCATTTGGGTTTGTCGTCTTAAACTATTTTACCACATCAGTTTTTTCCTTTGCTGTGGGAACACAACTCAGTGTTTGACACCCAGTGGTCAGTGTGGCCCCTGCAAAGCCTCAAGGGAGGCTGTGACTGGGTCCCAGGGCTCTACGCCAAAGATTTTTGGATAAAGTTTTCAGGTTTGGGTTGTATCCTGCAAAGCCTCAACTTTCCTATCCACAAAACATACTAGGGATGATTGCATAGATTCTCTCTTTCCTCTGGGCAGTGCTCTAGATTTCACAGTATTTGGGCAAAAAGACTTCAGTGTTTGTGGTTTGGGGCTGTGGCGATTTCTGATTTCAATAAAAATTCAGGGGAAAAAATTCCCCTATATTCCAATTTTGGTTGTTGCTGTCTTTAGCTGATTTTGAGAGAGGAAAGTGATTCAAATGTCCTTTAGCCATCATTTTTACCTGGAAATTAAATGGTTTTTCATCCATTATCTCTTCTAATTCTAACACCAACCTTAAGAGGTGAACTACGCTAGGCTGGTTAGTGGTGGCAACAGGGCTAACAGCTAGAAGACACAGGGCCTGAGCATAACATAAGAGTGCATGCTCATCTTAGGTAAGAGCACCCTGCTCTGCCTCAGGGACAAGTCCTGATATGTCAGCCAAAATTCTCTCATACTTTGGGTTTGGGTATACACAAGACTTAATGGCTAATGCATAGCACTCACACTGCTACTTCTGTGTTCACCATCCGTGGCAGACATCACTAATCAACCACAGTAATCTTTTTGTCCCCCTCCATCTTTTCAACACTACATTATAGGCAGACATTACCAACTAACTAACATTGGCTAGTGAAATGAAGCCTATTTGCCACCCCAGTATTAGAGATTCTTCAGCTACATCAAAAAATGACAGAGAAGTCAGAAAAAGCTGGGTTGAATTTTAGCTCTGGGATTACTAGCAGAATGACTTCAAACAAGGCTTTACTTCTCTGAACCTCAACTTTCCCATCTGTAAAATGGGGATCATTATTATTACAAAAAATTATTGAGGGAACCACATTAGATAGTGCACGTTAGTCATGGTTGCATTAAAAAATAACTCCAAAACATATCTTAAAACAGTAAGCACTTATTTATTTCATAAGTCTGAAACACAGCTGGGGAATTCTTTTGGTCTGGATAAACTTGGCTGATCTCACCTGGACTTAACACATCTGTCCGTGGTCAGCTGGAGCTGGCTAGTCTTAGGTGGCATTACTCGAATGAATGACAGTTATCTGGCTGTCATCTGGGGTAATAGGGGTGATTAGGCCCAGGGAGGTCTCTCATCTTCTAGTAGGCTAGCCCAGGCTTGTCCCATGGCAGCAGTAGGATTCCAAGAGATTGGGTAGAAGAACACTGCGTCTCTTGGGGTGAGGCTCTGAACTGTTACGCTGTCATTTCCATCCCATTCTATTGGGCAAAGGAAGTCACAAGCCGGTCCAAGTACAAGGTGGGGAGAAATAAACTCCCCCACTTGATGAAAGGAGCTGCAAAGTCCTATCACAAAGGGCTTGATTACAGGGACGGGTGGAGAATTGTGGCCATTCTTGCAGCGAGTCAAGCATAGCCCTTCGCTCACTAACAGCCACAGTTGAAGCTTAATAGTGGGTTTGAGAGAAAAAAATTAAAACTCACAAATTACCTACTTTTTCTCTTGGTTGATGGAGCTCATAAAAACTGGATATGGGGAGTAGCTTTTACCTCACCAGTTAACTCCCGTATTGGATAAGATTGTGCGATCTGGGCTTCCCTGGTGGCGCGGTGGTTGAGAGTCCGCCTGCCGATGCATGGGACACGGGTTCGTGCCCCGGTCCGGGAAGATCCCACATGCCGCGGAGCAGCTGGGCCCGTGAGCCATGGCCACGGAACCTGTGCGTCCGGAGCCTGTGCTCTGCAACGGGAGAGGCCACAACAGTGAGAGGCCCGCATACCACAAAAAAAAAAAAAAAAAAAAAAAAGATTGTGTGATCCACACTTAGTGGGAAGAGTGCCGAAATCCATCAACACCGTCTGCCATCAGTATGTGATGGGAGTTGGTGGTAAGTGTGTCACCGTGTGCTGGGCAGTGAGACCAGAGCTCAGAGGAGGCAGGTCTTGCTTCATTATGCCCTCCCCCCATAGATCACAGGTGCATGAAAAGAAGAGTCTTCTTACGACAACGTGGCATTTTTTGCTAACCTGCTGACAGTGTGTTAGCCCAAAGCTGATAGGGACCAGGATTAGTGGGTGTGATGGGAAGGTCACTGGTGTAGCATCAGAAAGCCTGTGTTCTGGTCCCAATTCCCATGGACCAGCTGTGTGATGTCAGTATGAGTCTTTTCCTTCCTGGGGATGGAGGTTGGTTGGAATGGGATGAAGGAGGAATGTTGTCTGACAGGGAAAATGGGGTGAGCCCAGATGAGCTCTGAGATGTGTAATGAGTCAGTCTATTAAAGAGAGCCTGCCACCAAATCACCGCACTCCACCCCAACCCCAACTGCACCCCCCACCCTGCTTCCCCATTTCCTAAACAAACGCTTGAAGGTCACGGTTGGTCCCCATGGAGTTAATGGGCACGAACCTGCCTCCTAATTTAATGCAAATCTCAGCCCACCTTATTGTGTGGGAGTTTCAGTTCATTTGTACTTTCTTGGTGACACAACTCATCTCTGTCTCCAGTGGAGTCTGTAATCCCTGCAATTTCCATGGTGCTAGTAATTATGGGGAAAAAAAGTCGGAAGCACAGAAATTCTGCACCCTGTCTATGAGATTACACACTTTATGGAGTTTATTAAATTTATTTTGCAGGTACTGAGGAGATTAAACTCCCTGTGAGGCTCTGGAAAGCAAAACAAGGACCAATTGGCAGAATCTTCAAGTAGGCAGGTAAGAATTCAAAGGAAGAAGCACTTTCGGATCATCAGAGCCAATTGGTACTGAGTGAGCTGTCCCAGGAGGCCAGGGGCGAGGCCAGCAGGGTCCAGAGCCCAGTGTGGTCACTGTGGTGGGCAGAGAAGAGCAAGGGCTGAGGGCCATTCCTGGGTCCATTTCCCAACTCGCACTTCTCAGGAGTTTAGAAGAGAGTCAACTTTCCTAAGCCTTTTTTCATAAGAGGGTGGCTTCCCTGCTTAGTATAGAGCTATGCCCAGCGAGTGGTCACACTATTATTTCATCATTTAGAGTTGGGGGGAGGCTTCATCTCCCCTCCAGTTTCCCCGCTAACAGTGTGGAAACTGAGGCAGAGAGAGGTTCGGTAAATTACCAAAGGTCACACGGCCATTAAGTGGAGGAAGAGGGGTTTGAACCAGGGCACTCAGGTTCTAGAACCCATGTTCTTAGCCACTACACTGTTCTTCAGCAACAGAGGGGGGGCAGTTTTTACTTTAGGAACAGTCCTCTAGCGGCCAGTCTAGGTGGTCGATTCAGGGACACAAAACTTGAGCCTGGTGATAGGTTTAGAAGCACATGGCCACTGTCCAGTGAACAGTGGCACTGGTCACATCTACTGGATGGGGGCCAGCTGTGGAGCATTTGCATGGACCCAAACATCAATGTGTCAAATTCCCATGTTGGCCTTAGACCAGACTACTGGGGAAACCAGCATGGGAAGCCCCCAAGACAGTGTCAGATATGTCACAGGGGGCAATTGTGCTCCTCCAGACTGCTGTTGACAAAGACTCAGATTTAGAGCAAGAGCTAGAAGGGCCTGCATCATAGGGAAGCGACACCCGGAGACAGAGCAGTATGAGAAAGAGTAGCCGGGAGTCTCAGACATGAGGCCCCACAGAACCCAAGCCAGGCAAGAAGGAAGGGAGGAGCGGAGGCCTTTGTCAGAGCCACACCTGGATAAAGGGTTTTCACTAGTTGCCTAGTAAAAAGACATTGGAAACTCAAAAAGAGATTTCATTCAGTCATTCATTCTTGGAGACTTATTTAGCAGCTTCTGCATGCTTGGTATGTACTGGTGTCCACCACAGGGGTGGACGAGACAGACCAGGTGCTGCCCACACGGAGTGTGTATTCTCCAGGGCCCCCACTGGTTGGGATACTGAATGCTGGTAAACACCATAGACACACCCCCCAAATCTCAATGGTTTAATAAAAAGGTTTTTCTCATTCACATCAGTCTGATGTGGGTCTGTTGGCTTATAGCTTTGCTGTCTGAAACAGGTGGCCCCTAGGTCACTGAATGGGAAGATAGGGATGGAGGAGTCACATTAGCTGTTTGCCGTCTCAGTCTGGAAGTGACATGTTACTTCTGCTCGTGGCCCATTGGTCAGAATGAGTCACGTGGGGAGGACTAAGCTGCAAGGGAGGCTGGGAAATGCGGGCAGCACCTGCACTTCAGCAGATCCAGAGCTAGAAAGACATTGTCATAATCGGAAGCATTGCTAGGTACTGGAAAAGGGCCATCAGTCAGCGAAGATCAGGATTCACATCCTGGGACCCTATCCACCATGAGCAAGACGCTGCACAACCTCCTGAATGTTGCCAGCATTTCGCCATTCTGGCCAAATGATATTGGTAACATCCACAACTCGACAATGTCTTGGCCACAGGCTCCATCCAGTGTCGTTCAAAGTTGCATTTAGTTTTACGGTACACATACGGTGAATTGTCAACAGTCCTCTTCTTAGAGGCTGAGCTGTCTTTTTCAAGGAATCATCCAATCAATGTCCTAAAGCTCTTATGTCTGGGAGCTCCTGTGGGTCAATGGAGGAACCGGTACCACAGGACCACAGTCAAGTTCTGGAGCCCAGAAAGGGCCACAACAGAAAGACAGCCCCTAGAGAAAGTCACCTCAGCAAGGCTTCCCTTTTCCTCTGGCTGACAGACAACTTGAACAGCACTTTTCTCCTGGATGTGACAGGAAGAGCAAAGAGAAAAAAGATTGGGGTGAGGACTGAGTCTCCGAGAAGAGCCTCGTTACTGGGAAGGACCCAGGTGCTAGCTCTGGAATGTTCCATGACAGTGACTGAGTGGCCAGGCTTGGAGCCTGCATTAAGCGTGACAGCAGGAGAATCAGGAGACACGGCCAATTCATTGCATCTCTTCACCTGAGCGGTGCTAACGTTTCTGAGTGACCAGGGCCCCCTTCTCAGGAGGCTGCAGGAACCAGGAAATCAAAGGGCACAGTGTCATGGGCCCAGCAGGGACCCCAGAACAGTTGCCAGTCCAGGCTCCTCATCTCATCAATGGTCCACAATTGTGCTATGCTCTCACACTCATTACCTCAAGAACCTGTGTGTGAGTTAGAGGGTGGGAGGAGGAAGTTCTTGTTATCCCCACATGACAGAAGAGAAAATTGAGCCACAGAGAGGGTAGTGCCTTGTCTAAGGTCACACAGCTGGTGTGTGGAGGAGTTGGGTGTGGAAACCAGGGCTCTGCTGGCTTCCACGCTGCTATTCCTCTCCAGGAACCAGAGAAGTGACGAGGCCTGAATTCATCCAGCAACAGCAAGCCCTCCTTTATCCTAAAGAGATATTGTTCTGATGTGTGATTGAGGGATAACCTTCCCAGCCCCTGTAACTTTATCAGTCAGGACAAGGAAGGCTCTGCTGCAGTAATAAATAGCTCCCAAATCAACAAAGATCAAAAATCTATCACTCAGGCTTTGTGTCCTTTGAGGCCCAGCTGAGGCTCTGCCCCTTATGGTCTTCACTCAGGGACTTAGGCCAACAGAGTGGCCACCATTTGCTACATTGCCAGTCACTGTAGCAAATCAACAGAGAACTCTGGAGGGTCTCCCATTAATATCAAATGCTTCAGCTCAGAGTTGGCACACACCACTGGCTCAGTCGGCTCAAGCTGCCATAACAAAATACTAGAATAGTATTGAGTGGCTTAAACAACAGGAATTTATTTCTCACAGTTCTGGAGACTAGAAGTCCAAGATCAAAGTGCTAGCAGGGTTGGCGTCTGGTGAGGGCTCTCTCTCTGTTGGCAGACGGCCACCTTCTTGCCATGTGCTCACATGACCTTTGCTCCATGCATGAGTATGTAGAGAGGGAGAGCAAGAGCAAGCTCTGGTATCTCTTCTTATAAGGACACTAATCCCATCACAGGGGTCCCACCCTCAGGACTTCATCTAAACCTAATCACCTCCCAAGTGCCCCATCTCCAAACACCATCATATTGAGGGTTCAGGCTTCAGTATATGAATTCTGGGCGTGGGGGACACAATTCAGTCCATAGCAAGCACTTTTGCTCACAATTGGCCAGAATGAGTTGCTCAACTACTCCCCCCACAACCACAGGGGGCCGGGAAGTCAACCCTTCCTTGTGGAGAGCAGGAGTACTGAGCAAGAGGTGCTGGTGACTCCCACACCAAGCTTTTCAGCAAGGGCGACTGGGTGGCTGCTGCTGCCTTTTAGCAAAGTCACAGGACCCTGGGGCAGGAGCACAGCTGTGGGGAAGGTCATGATAATGACTTTCATTGAGAAATTGCCCAGAGTCAGGCCAATGATGTGTTCTATGTATACAGGATGTAATGTAATCATCATGATACATGTATAGCGGAGGTGTTGACACCCCCTTTAATAGGTTGATTTGCACACAAATAGCTATTGAGTGTCTTTTGTGTGCCAAGCTATGCTCTAGACAGCCGGAAAAAGCAGTGAACGAAACGAGCCTAATCTTTGAGCTTGCATTTTACTGTAGAACATGGACAATGACCAGAGAAACCAATGTGCATATGATCCCATGATGTCAGAGAGGGACACGTGATAGAGAAGAATAAAGCAGAGGGGTGGAGGGAGCCATGGAGAGGCTGCGGTGACGGGGTGTTCAGAGAAGGCCATCTGGGGGCGGTGGGGGAACATCTAGCAGAGACCTGAGTCAGGTGGGCCGCGTGCATCCAGGTGGATAAGCATCTGGAGCAGAGGGAAGGGCACAGGCCAAGACCCTGGTGTGGGACTGTACTGGGTGTGGCCATGGCATGGCCAGGAGGCCAGTGAGGCTGGAGCCGAGTGAGGAAGAAATGGAGGGAGAGGAGGTCACATGGGGTGGGGACCAGATCAGGCCAAGGCCTCGGAGGCCTGGGACTTCGTCCTGAGTGGGGGCTGACCTGGGGGTGATCCAGATGTGTGGGCACGTGGGCAGTGTAATTTTGGCACCAGGAAATTCCGCCTCTGAATCCTGGCTCTGCCACTCCCCAGCTGGGTGAACTTGAGCAAATATGTCTCAGGTTCATCATGCTCCAGGATGCCACCGCGTCTACTTCAGGTGACGTCTAATTGGGGAAGAGCATAGAAATGACTCTGCACGGGGCCAGCTGCTGCGGCTGCCTCTCATGACTCCATTGTGTCATCCTAACTGCTCCTGACAATATTCCTTCCCCCTTCCGCCTCCAGAATGCCCACCTGGCCTTGTCACCGTGGGGCGACATTCTCCCCCTGAGGGGCTCCTGGGCGGCCTTCCCAGTTTGCCTCCCCGTCTCCACTCCCCCCCTCCCCCACAAGCCATGGGACCCACAGCCTTTCTGTGTATCACCCTGCTCCCAGCACAGCTCCCTTGACCAGAGCTGGGCCTGGCAGGAGTAAATGGTATTAGACCCATGAGTTATTCTTTCCTTGGCCAGACCTACAACGTGTAAACTGTAATAAACTGCATAAACTCAAGGGGTCTGTTGCGGGGTTCTGTCATGGGCCTGGTCAAGGAGGATGCTGGTGGGGGGGCAGGAGGGGACCACGACATGTAAGAGGAGCAGAAACCCAGGACCTTGAGGGAGACCCCCAGCTCTGCCCACTCCCCGCTCTCCGTTCTGGGGTCTGACCACACTCCTGACCTTGGATCTGGGGGGCCACCGCAGGTCCTGGATCCCCCTCTGGGTGTAAGTTAGCTTGAGTGAGTTTCTGATTCCTGCCACCAAGAGAATTCCATTGCCTATGACTGCACACTCTTCTTTCAGGCCCCATTCATCTGCGGCCCCCTCCGCGGAGCCCGTCCTGACCTTCCCTATGGTGGGGATCTCACGCCACCTCTGAGCCCAACGCCTTGAACCTCCCTGTGATCCTCCCCTTCAACAGTGATGTTTGTCCATGTATCGCCTCCTTCCCGCTGGACTGTCTCTTCCCAGGGGGTTGCGAATCCTGTTTCCTGATTCAAACCCCCAAACCCCAGGCCCCGGCGCAGGTCATACATACAGCAGGTGCTCCGTGCCAGTTTACCGAGCCAAGAGCTAATCAGAGTAGAGGTGACTTCACCGGGTGCTGCCCCCGTGCCAGGCATTTGCACTTCCTGCCTCCATCGTCCCGTTTAATCCTCACGAGGAGCCAGACGTCCTAGGTTCAAGTCTCAGCCCTGCCGCTAACTAGCTGTGTGACCTGAGCAAGTTGTTGAACCTCCGTGTGCTTTGGTTTCTCATCTGTAAAATGGGGGTAATCGTGGTTCCTCCCTCACGAGGTTGCTGTGAGGATTCAACGAGTTAACACAGGGAAGGTGCTTAGACTTGTACCTGGCACCAGTAGGTGCTGCGCAAACATCAGCTATTTTGAGGCGGACACAGATAAGGCGGCCTGAGGTCTGTTACTGAATACACAACAGCCCAGACCCTGCTTGGGAGAACGTGGAGATGCTGGGCCCACCGCTCACTGCCACTGGCACCGCGGCGAGGTCCACCTACGAGGCTGGTGGCCTGTGGGGCAGGCTGTTCTGAACAGTGGCCCACGCGTGCTAATAAAGATCTACGGAGGAAGTGTGCACGGATAAGCCTAAGGGTGCTGCTAAAGCTGCGAGCAGATGTTGACCTGAGAGAACGAGGTGGGTGGTCTGGGCAGAGCTGCGGTCAGCAGGGAATGTTCACCAAGAGGCACTGGAGCAGGCAGAGCAGTTGGTAAAAATGCAGAAATGTGCCTTTATTGGCTGGTATCAGTTGCCATCATGAGCCCCGTGTGCCCCAGCCCCTCTCCAGGTACCCTCAGACCTCCTCACCCTCCAGTAACTAGTTACCATGCAGCCCAGCCGGGGGCCTCTGGGGCCCTGCCCAGCTCTGGCAGCCTCCAACCCTATTGGTCAGTTCCTTGGGTCTAGTGGTTGGTAAGTATTTTCAATCTCTCCCCGATCAAGAGACTATTTTTGCCGGCTTGAAACCTACTCCCTCTTTCTCTGGAGTACCGCCTCCTCCATTTTTCTTTGGGGACCCACTGCCCCCACTTCCTAGGTCCTTGGTGGTTTGGGTTCCAGGAGATAGGCACATAATGTCAGCCTGGCCAATTAGTAATTAGAAATACTGCACATAACCTCTGGCCGTAGCAATTAGCTTAGGGATGGACATATACCTCAGGACTGACCAACGAAATTCTATCCTGAGACTTTTTTGGAATTACTGAGCTAGTGAAGCTCTCCCTTCTGCTGAAACCTCTGGGGGCCTCCAGGAAGAGAGGGGTTGTGTGGTAGGGAAGCAAAAAAAGGAGAAAACTAATAGTCAACTTACAGGGAAAGATGGATTCCTGAAGACCTCATCTGATCGCCTGGATCCAGCCATACCTGAAATTCCCCTGGACGTTTCATTTAATAAGCTTATAGTTCCTCTTCTGCTTTTCTTTCCATTGTAATCAAAAGGGTCCTGACTGATGCAGTTATTATCCCCATGAAATATTGTCCCTGGGGAGTAACTTATCTACACTTATGCGCCTGGTCATAGACAGAGATTCAAATCCAAAGCCAGCTGTCTCTAGTGGTGATGGTCTTTGAAGAAAGCTTTAATAATTGGACCGAGGGAAGCAAAGTAACAGGCCCTGCTCAAGATGCAATTTGCCGAGTCTGAAATCACTCAGCAAGGCAATCTGATTTGAGGAGGCCTATTTCGCCAGCAATCTCAATTTCCTGGAATCCTCACCACACACCTCCCAGGGCCAGACTGTCCACGGACCATGACAGTTCTGTTATCAGGCTTGGCAGGACACAAGCCGTTGCTGTGGCTGCCAGTCGAGATAGGTGGTGAGGTACAGTGGAAGGTAATTTTCCTCCCTCTCACTTCCCTGCTGCCATCAGGACGGCCTGATGCAGCGGGTAGGGAGAATCTCCAGGAAGCCACGGGCTCAAATGAACCTTGACAGGTAATCATTCCCCGGAGCAGCAGGTGAGTAGTGATTAGCGCTCCCAGGGGGAGAGAGAGGTGGCCGTGCCTCCGCCAGTTCCCTAGGACTCCAGCCTGGAAGTTGCTGGAACCAGTGCAGGTGAGGGGAGGCTCCAGGTGCTATGGGATCATCCTCCTGTGACAGTCCAGGATGTGCCACCAAAAGACCATTCTAGACTGGTCTCTGTTCGGGGATTCAGGGTTAAAGTCAAGGTGAAGCCGAGACCACGATCCCCAAACAGTCCCACATCTGTCTCCCCTTCTATATGGTGACCCCCTTGAAGGTGGGGAGGCTCTCATCCCACTGTTGGCTCCTGAAGGCCCAGCACAGTGCTAGCTCCTAGGAAAGCTTTGTTATGCATTTGTTGACTGAATAAATGGAAAAATAAATGAACTAAGAGGCCCTCATTCCCCTGAGGTTCATTCTCAGGGGAAACTGAGACCTACAGAGAACTCAGAGCTCATTTGCAGCTACCACCAGCTGTAACACAAATGGGTAGGGGACCTTATGCCCCGCTTGGCCCAGGACAGCCCAGTATATGCCTACTGCCCTGGTGTAATAATTAATAGTGCCTCCTCTCTCGCTCTCAATAGTTCCCTCATTTGGATAATTTTTCAGGGTCACTGAGAGGGTGGGGTCTCTAGAGAGGGAAGGGAACCAGCATCACCAAAAACTACCTGAGGCTCAGCTTCCTTCTTTTGATCCTCACAACCACCCCCCTTTCTCAATGGCTGTCCCACACCTTGAGATTTCAGGTGTTCATAGATGCTCCATGACAGAGGTGTTCCATGGCCAAGTAAGTTTTGGAAAGGCTGAACTAAACAACGGTAAACTGACTTTCTCACCGTAGTGTTTCTCAGCGCCCCTCCTATGCTAATACAAGCATCAGGAAGAAAGAAAAGACACTCCTCCAACACCACAACTCCAGAAAGGAGTTGGTGTGGGACAAATCTTTATGCTAGTCCCCTTTAGTTTATGTCTTCACCCAGACAGGCGGTTTGCTGTGCCTCAGAATGTCATTGAGTTAACAGGAAGGGGGAAAAAAATGCACAGGCATTTTATGGGGCTAAAGAGAAGCTCAGAATAAATGGCTTTTTGCTCTGTCAAGCAAAGCAAGGGTTTTTGATTATGCAAACTTGAGTCCTAAGCTGGGGTGCAGGTGGAGGTGGAAAAAGGAGAACAGGGCTTCCCTGGTGGCGCAGTGGTTGAGAATCCGCCTGCCAATGCAGGGGACACGGGTTCGTGCCCCGGTCCGGGAAGATCCCACATGCCACGGAGCGGCTGGGCCCGTGAGCCATGGCCGCTGAGCCTGCGCGTCCGGAGCCTGTGCTCCGCAACGGGAGAGGCCACAACAGTGAGAGGCCCGCGAACCGAAAAAAAAGAAAAAAACGAAAAAGGAGAACAGGCACGGAGGGACATGGATAAAACTGAGAAGAGAAAAGAAACCAGGAGAAGCAGTGATCAGGAGACCCTAAGCCCAGGGGGAATCTGTAGACCTCTTTGGGAATGCCCTGGACTTTTCAGAGAGCCTGAGCTATGGTTCAAGCCAGTTTACAAGACATTAAAGGAAAGGTGGCACCAGTAATCTAGAGGACTGTGGGCAACCCAGCTGAGCCATCTGAGGCCGGGGTGTTCTGTGATTCTGAGTCTCAGTGTTACAGTGGAAGGTGGGACTTTTGTTTCCCATCTTTTGCTCCCTGCCTCTGCCGTGTGGATTTGTAGAGCCCTAGAACAGGCAAGCTCATGATCTTGGCTTGGCCGTGTGACTTGCTTTGATCAATGGAATGTGGGTGCAAGTGACCATGGCATTTCCAAACTGAACCTTACAACGTAAGGGGGCCCTTGGGAGTCAGAGAGTGTGGGAGAAAAGCACAGGGAAGTGGGGAGCTTGAGAAAGCCATCCAATAATGCTGTGTATGAAGTTCTGGACACAAGCTGGGCATGTATGTAACTGACCCAAAACAATATACTAAAGGCTTGAAGAACTGAATTACAATGTAGTGTGCCCTTGGGGGAGGGGAGGCACATATTTGGGGAACAATCAGATAGTATTGCAGTCTTTGAAAACTTAACTGAAATTAAACCTGCTGGCCAAAGAAGATGGGTAAGGATTTGTGGCCTGCACCCTCCTAATCTAACTGCTTTCTTTTAAAGAAAAATCAAAGTTCTCCACAAAATGTTAAAAGAACCCCAAAGTTTCAAAAAGTCCAGGATATACTCCAAAATTATTCAATATACAAAGAATCAGAACATCTCAACAACTTGCAGGGGAAAAGACTATCAACAGGAGCCCATTCTGAAATGATAGTCATGTTGAAATTATCAGACAAAGATTTTTAAAGCAGCTATGATAACAATGTTCCATGAAATTAGGGAAAATACTCTTAAAACAAATGGAAAGATAGAAATTCTCAGCAAAGAAATAGAAGCTTAAAAAAGAGCCAAATGATATTATTCAGCCTTAAGAAGAGAAGAAAATTCTGACATATACTACAATGCAGAGAAACCTTGAGGACATTATGCTAAGTGAAATAAACCAGCCACAAAAGACAAATTCTGGATGATTCCACTAACACAAGGTGCTTGGCATAGTCGCTAGCATAGAGACAGAAGGTAGAATGGTGGTTGCTGGGCCTGGGGGTCAGAATGAGGAGTTTCTATGTAATGAGTATAGAGTTTTACAAGATGGAAAGAGTTAATGAAGATGGATGGGAGTGATGGTTGCACATTATAAATGTATTTAATAACACTGAACTATACATTTTAAAATGGTTAAGGTGGTAAATTTTATGTCACGTATACTTTACCACAATTTTAAAAATGGGAAAAAAAATAACCAAATGGAAATTTAGATCTGAAAAAAGCAATAACTGAAATTTAAAATTTCATTGGATGGGCTCCATAAAGCAATGGATATAACAGAAGAATGAGTCAGTTAGCCTGAGGACAGATCAATAAAAGTTATCCAGGGCTTCCCTGGTGGCGGGCGCAGTGGTTGAGAGTCCGCCTGCCGATACAGGAGACACGGGTTCGTGCCCTGGTCCGGGAAGATCCCACATGCCGCGGAGCAACTAAGCCCGTGAGCCATGGCCGCTAGGCCTGCGCGTCCGGAGCCTGTGCTCCGCAACGGGAGAGGCCACAGCAGTGAGAGGCCCGCGTATCGCAAAAAAAAAAAAAAAAAAAGTTATCCAATATAAACAACAGATGGGGGGGATAGAAGAATTTGAAAATAATGAACAGAGCCTCAGGAAACTGTGAGGCAATATCAAAGGGTCTAACATTTGTGTCTTTGAAGTCTTTCCAGAAGGAGAGAAGAAAGAGATCAGTGCAGAAAAAGTATTTGAAGAAATAATGGATATAAACTTCTCACATTTGTAGAAAGACATTATTTTACGAATTCAAGAAGTTCAGCAAACCCAAAATGGATATACTCAAAGAAAATCATGCCTTGTTATATCATAATCAAGTTACTGAAGACCAAAGACAAAGAAAAAAATCTTGAAAGCAACCATAGAAAAACAACATTTTACATATAGGAGAAAAATATATACAGATGACTATGGATTTCTAACTAGAATTCATAGAGCTAGAAGACAGTGGAATTTTTTTTTTTTTTTTTTTTTTTTTTTGCTGTATGCGGGCCTCTCACTGTTGTGGCCTCTCCCATTGCGGAGCACAGACTCCCGACGCGCAGGCTCGGCGGCCATGGCCCACAGGCCCAGCCGCTCTGCGGCATGTGGGATCTTCCCGGACCGGGCCACGAACCCGCGTCCCCCGCATTGGCAGGTGGACTCTCAACCGCTGTGCCACCAGGGAAGCCCAACATTTTTTTCTTAATTTTATTTTATTTATTTTTTTATACAGCAGGTTCTTATTAGTTATCCATTTTATACATATTTGGAACATTCTTAAAGTATTAAAAGAAAACTACTGTCAACCCAGTATTCTATAGCTACTAAAAAATATCCTTCAGGAATGAAGGCAAAATAAAGACATTCTCAGATGAAAGAAAATTAAGAGAATTTGTCACCAGCAGACCTTCTCTGAAATAAATGCTAAAGGGAGTTCAGATAGAAAGGAAATGGTACCAGTGCAAAACTCAGAACTTGAGAAATGAAGCTAGAGTAACAGACTTGGTAAACATCTGGGTAACAATAATAGACTATTTTTCTCCCTTTAGTACTTCAAAATACGCATGATAGTTGAAAACAAAAATTATGACATTATCTGGTAGTATATACATGTAAAACTTATGACAACTGTAATACAAAGGTTGGAGAATAAAAGAAATAATGGATTGTAACATTTCTAAATTTCACTTGAAGTGGTAAAATATTAATTTTAAGTAGCCTATTCAGTATGTATATTGTATGTTAAGTGTGTATATTGTTATCCCTAGAGAACCACCAAAAAAATCTGTACAAAGAGATGTAATAAAAAGACCAAGATATTAATTTAAAGGGAACAATAAAAACATTCAAATAACCCAAAAGAAGTCAGGAAAGGGGAAATCATGGGAAAAAAGTACAAGGAACAAATAATATCTCAATCTTAAATCCAAACATATCAATAATTACATTAAATGCAAAACGTCTAAACACCTCAATGGAAAGAGAGAGATTGCTAGATTGGATTTCTTTTAAAGACCCAACTACATGTTGTCTACAAGAAAACCACTTTTTATGTAAAGATACGGATAGATTAAAAGTAAAAAGCTGGTAAAAAAAAGGTACTATGCAAACATTAATCAAAAGAAACTTGGCATGGCTATTAATATCAGAAAAATGTAGATTTCAGAAACAGGAGAGTTATCAGAGATAAAGCAAGATATCACATCATGACAAAAGAGTCGATTTACCAGGAAGACATAGCAATCCTAAATATGTATGGAGCTGACGAAAAGGCTTCAAAATATAGCGTAAGGAGAAACTGACAAGGCCACAGTTATATTTGGAGACTTCAACATTCCTCTCTGTAATTGACAGAAAAAGTATACAGAAAATCAGTAAAAGTAGAACTCAACAATATGACCAACTTAGCCTAATTGTCATTTCCTCTCACTGTTGTGGCCTCTCCCGTCGCGGAGCACAGGCTCCGGACGCTCAGGCTCAGCAGCCACGGCTCACGGGCCCAGCCTCTCCGCGGGCATGTGGGATCTTCCCGGACTGGGGAACGAAGCAGTGTCCCCTGCATCGGCAGGCGGACTCTCAACCACTGCGCCATCAGGGAAGCCCAGAAAACATTCTTTTTAAGTGCACATGGAATATTCACGAAGATAGACCATATCTTGGGTCATAAAACAAAGTAACAAATTTAAAAGAATTGAAATCCTATAAAGTATGTTCTCTGGCCAAAATGGGAATAAACTATAAATCAATAACAGAAAGATATCTGGAGATTCCCAAACACTTGGAAGTTTATCAGCACACTTATGAATAACCTATAGATCAAAAAAAGTCTAAAGGTAAATCAAAAAATATTTTAAGCTTAATGAAAATTTGTGGGATGTAGCTACAGCTGTGTTGGTAGGAAATTTTATGTTAAATGCTTTGATTAAGGGAAAAAAGAAATATCTCAAGGCCAATAATCTAAGCCTCCATGTTAAGAAAGTAGAAAAAGAAGAGCAAAATAAAAATGCAACCAGAAGGAAGTAATAAAGACAGAAGCAGAAACCAATGAAATTAAAAACAAAAACAGTAGAGAGAAAGACAAAATCAAAATTTGGTTAATTTTTAAAAGTCAATAAAATTGATAAACCTTGGTCAGACTGATCAAGAAAAAAAAGGGAGAAGACACAAATTACCAATACCGTAAATGAAAGCAGGGGCTTCACTACTGGCCTCACAGACATTAATATGAGAATAAACAAATTCTTTGACCAACTCTACACCTATAAATTTGACAATTTAGATGAAATGGACCAATTCCTTGAAAGATAAAAGCTCACTCAAGAAGAATCTTATGATCTGAGTAGCCCTCTGTCTATTAAGAAATTAAATTTATAGTTAGAAAACCTTCCAAAAAAGAAAATTTGAAGACAGATGGTCTCACTGTCAAATTCTATCAACATCTAAGGGACATAATAATACCAAGTCTACACAATCTCTTCCAGAACATAGAAAAGGAGGGAACACTTCCCAACACACTTTATGAGGTCAGCATTACCATGATAACAAAACCAGACAAAGACCATATAGGAAAAGAAAACTAAAGATTAATATTCCTTTGTGAATATAGATGCAAAAATCCTCCATAAAATATTAGCATGTCAAATCCACGAATATATAATAAGAATAATACATCATGGCCAATTTTGTTTATTCCAGGAATGAATATGATTGAAACTTAAGAATCAATCCATGTTATCCACCATGTCAACAGACTACAGAAGAAAAAATATACATACACGTACATATATATACACATATACATATATATATGATCATATTAACAGATGCAGAAGACATTTTGACATTTGACAAAATTCAATATATGCTCATGATTTTTTAAAAATCTTTCAACAAACAAGGAATAAAAATGAATTTCCCTAACCTGGTAAAGGGCATCTACAGAAAATTTACAGCTAACATCATACTTGTTTTCAAATTTTTTTTTAATTGAGGTACAGTTGATTTACAATGTCATGTTAGTTTCAGGTGTACAGCACAGTGATTCCGATATATCTATATATCTATATCTATATCTATATATATATATATATATCTTCTTTTTCAGATTCTTTTCCCTTATATGTTATTACAAAATATTGCATATAGTTCCCTGTGCTGTACAATAGGTCCTTGTTGGTTATCTATTTTATATATAATAGTATGTATACGTTAATGCCAACCTCCTAATTTATCCCTGCCCCCTCCTTTCCCCTTTGGTAACCAGAAGTTTGTTTTCTATATCTGTGGGTTAAATGTTCTGATGTCATTAAAATTATTAAAGTAAGAAAACTGGAAAAAAATTAATGCATCTCTATTTACATTTGGGGGGAAATGTAAATAGTATTTACATTTAGGGGGAAAACATGGAAGAATAGACTAGAGCGATGGCTGGCAAAGGATGTCCTGAAGGCTAAATCTGGCCTGCCAGGTGTTTTTATATGAGCCACAAGCTCTGAATGGTTTTTATATTTTTAAATAGTAAGGGTAAATCAAAAGAAGAATAATATTTCATAATATATAAAATTATATGAAATTCACATTTCAGTGTCAATAAATAAAGCTTTATTGGAACCCAGCTATGCCCACTCGTTTATGTATTGTCCACGTCGGCTTTTGCACTATAATGGCAAGGTAGAGCAGTTAACATCATACTTGATAGTGAAACATTGAAGGCATTTCTACTAAGATAGGGAACAAGATAAGAATGTCAGCTCTCACTATTCTTATTCATCTTTGTACTAAAAGTCCTAGGCAGTCTAATAGGGGGAAAAAGACATACAGATTGAATGATTTCACAATATATGTATACATATATCAAAACTTCAAGTAGCACACTTTAAAATACACACATTTTGTCAGTTATACCTCAATAAAGCTGAAAAATATAAGTAAAACTGTCCCTATTCACAGGTGACATGACTGTCATGTAGAAAATCCCAAGGAATCTATTTTTAAAATTTCCTAGAACTAAGAAGTTCTAGCAAGGCCATAGTATACAAAGTTAACATATGAAAATCTCTATGTACTACAATGAACAGCTAGAAATCAAAAATTTTAAAACAATACCATTTACAATAGCTCCAAAAAATTAGAAATACTTAGGTATAAATGTAACAAAATATGTACAGGATCTATATGTTGAAAACTACAAAAAAAAAAAAAACTGATGAAAGAAACCAAAGACCTAAATAAATGGAGAGACATATCACTTTCATGGACTGGAAGACTCATTACTGTTAATATGTCAATTCTCCCCAAATTATTCTATAGATTTTACATAACCACAATCAGAAGTTTAACAAAATATTTTGTCAGATGTAGACAAGCTAATTCCAAAATTTATATGAAAAGACAAAGGAACTGAGTCAAAACAATTTTGTAAAATAAGAACAAAATTCTTAAGACTCAATTGTCCCAACTTTAAGACTTACTATAAAGTTATAGTAATTAAGACAGTGTGGTATTAGTGAGAGGATAAACATATAGATGAGCGGAATGGAACAGAGACCCCAAAAATGACCCACAAGAATATGGTCAGTTGATGTCTGACAAAGGTGCAGAGGCAGTTCAATAGATAAGGGATCATCTTTTAAACAAGTGATGGTGGAATCTGTGTGCAAAAAAACTGAACCTCGAAACATACCTCACACTTTACACAAAAATTAATTCAAAATCGATCATAGGGGCTTCCCTGGTGGCGCAGTGGTTGAGAGTCCGCCTGCCGATGCAGGGGACGCGGGTTCGTGCCCCGGTCCGGGAGGATCCCACGTGCCGCGGAGCGGCTGGGCCCGTGAGCCATGGCCGCTGAGCCTGCGCGTCCGGAGCCTGCACTCCGCAACGGGAGAGGCCACAGCAGTGAGAGGCCCGCGTACCGCCAAAAAAAAAAAAAAAAATCGATCATAGACTTAAATATAAAATGTAAACCTATAAACTTTAGAAGAAAACATAGGAGAAAATCCTTGTGAATTTGAGTTAGGCAGAGAGCTCTTAGATGTGACATCAAAAATATGATCCATCAAAGAAAAAAATGGATAAATTGGACTTCATCAAAATTAAAAACTTACTCTGTGAAAGACACTGGTAATAGAAAGAAAAGACAAGGGACAGATTAGAGGAAAATATTACAAATCACATATCCAGCAAAGAACTTGTGTTCAGAATCTATAAAGAACTCTCCAAACACAATATAAAAATGAACAACCCATTGAAAAAATAGACAAGAGATTTGAAGACAAAAGATTTTTCACCAAAGAAGGCATTTGAATGGAAAATAAGCACATGAAAAGACGTTCAACATCACGAGCCATTAGGGAAACATGAAATAAAACCATAATAAGAAACCACCGGGCTTCCCTGATGGCGCAGTGGTTGAGAGTCCGCCTGCCGATGCAGGGGACACGGGTTCGTACCCCGGTCCGGGAAGATCCCACATGCCGCGGAGCGGCTGGGCCCGTGAGCCATGGCCGCTGAGCCTGTGCGTCCGGAGCCTGTGCTCCGCAACGGGAGAGGCCGCGGCAGTGAGAGGCCCGAGTATCGCAAAAAAAAAAAAAAAAAAGATACCACCACACATCTACTAGAATGGCTATTAATTTATTTTAAATTGGCAATACTTAGTGCTGACAAGCATGTCAGCACTTCTCAATGCAGTGCTGGTCAGCATGCAAAATGGTCCAGTCCTTTTGGGAAACAGTTTTGCAGTTTCTTGTGGTGTTGAGCATGCACTTACCACATGACCCAGCCGTACTGTTACTATGTATTTGCACTAGAGAAATAAAAACTTACCTTCACACAAAAGCCTGTATATGAATGTTTAGAGCAGCGTTATTTACCATTGCCCCAAACTGAGAACAACCCAAATGTTCTTAAACAGGTGAATGAATAAAAACCCGGGTAGAGTTAGCCCTCCAGATCCCCGGGCTCCACATCCATGGAGTCAATGCAAATCAAAAATGTTAGGAAAAAAAAATTTCTAGAACGTTCCAATAAGCAAAACTTGAATTTGCTGCACACCAGCAAGTTTTTACATAGCATTTACACTGTATTAGGTATTATAAGTAATCTAGAGATGAAAAAGTATATGGGAGGATGTACATAGGTTCTAGGAAAATACTACACCGTTTTATGTAAGGGACTTGAGCATCCTCAGATTTTGGTATCCACGGGGATCCTGGACCAATCCTCCTCAGATACCAAGGGAAGCCTTTACATCCATTCAGTGAAACACTCCTCAGCAGTAAAGAGGGCCAAACTACTGACACACACAACATGGATAGATGTCAAAATAATTATGCCAAGTGGAAGAAGCCAGACTCAAAAGGCTACATGCTGTGTGTTTCCATTTGTGTGACATTCTGGAAAAGGCAAAACTATAGGCATGAGGAACAGACCAGGGGTTACCAGGCTTAGAGGTGGGGAAATAGTGTGACCACAAAGGGGCACACAAGGGAATTTGGAGGTGGTGGACTGTTCTGTGTCCTGAGAGTGGTGGTTGTGACACTAATCCACACATGTGTTAAAACTCAGAGACCTGTACACCAACAAAGGGTGGATTTTACTGTCTGTAAATATTTTTAAATGTTTAAGACAAAATATTTGAAAAAGAGTCGAATGTTCCTGCTCACCCCTCCTTTGCTCTCTTCATTCGTCACGGAAGAGCCCGCCCAGGGGAGCTGCTGGCTCAAGAAGGACCTGAGGACAGACCGGAGCCCACCTACACCCTGAAGAAGATCCCTCTCACCTGCCGTGAGCAAGAAAATACGTTTGCTATTGTACCCCATTGAGATTTCCAGATGACTACGTAGCAAAAAACTAATACAGTTATACAAACCGATCTGATCATAGAAAACACCTGCTGGTATCTCTCAGCACTCCATGTCCCTCGGAACTGCTGCTCTGGGAAGGGTAGACTATTCCTATAATCAGAATGTCTCAGAGCAAGAAATAAAGGGGCCACATTAACATCAGACAACCGCCCTGCACCTACCCGAGGACCATAGAACCTCACTTCCCTCTTGGATCTCCCCTGTTAGCTCTGAGCATCCACGGTGGGCGGGGACACATGCTTAGGGCTCCCATCACCCTCATTGTCCTCTCTGCCCTCCTCCTGGACTGCTGACCCCTGCAAGCCATCACCGGGGCCTCCCACCTCTGCCACCAGTGGTGGTGTCTCCGGGAGCCTGCGCCTCTGCTGAGGGCTGAGGTCTCTCCCTGCTCCAACAAGCAGTGACCCCAGAAGGCCCAGGAGGTGCTGGGCGGGTGGCCTGCTCTGGGGAGAATGCCGCATCTCTTGTCTCTGGATGCTACCTGGCCCCTGAGCCGCACTGCTCAGAAGCTGAGGCTCACACAATGTGTCATGAATACAGCCAAGCTCTGGCCTTTACCTATCTCCCCATGGAATCGGAGAACTATCCCTGTGGCCAGAAAGAGAAAGAGCACGATGCAGGCAGCTGCTTCTCCCCTCGCCCCCCCCCCACCAACCATCGCTTCCCTCTTTACCCACAGGCACCTGCCTCCAGAAACAAATTCTTCTCTTCTCCTTTAATCTAATGTATTTGAATAATGAAGAAAATATACGTATGGAAGGGATGCTGCCTAAGTCTACCTGCCAGGAGAACATGGGCCCCAGTTCCAATTCATCCAAAGCATCTCTGCCCATTTAACAGATGAAGAAACTGAGGCCCAGGGAGGCAACACAAGTTGCCCAAGGTTGCACAGCTGCTAGGGGGTAACGATGGGGATGAGCCCATAGCCCTGTGCTTCCAAAGATCTTTTCCATGTAGAAGGTTCAGGGGGTGAGGTTGGGGGTTGGGGGTCAGAGGCGAATGAGTCAGGGGCGAGTGGAAAGTCCTTTGAGCTCATGTTTATCTGTAAAATTCATGTGACTCCAGATAGATGTATCTATCTTGGTTTTAATAAAAAGTGTTTCATGTTTGCCCTGGAGGGTAGTATAGGGTTTTATCTCTTTATTAACGTCCCTCTGTCATGGAGCAGATCCCCAGGGCTGAGCCTGCCCTGGGTTGAGAATTCCAGAAGTACACATCCAGCTATCTCTGGGGATGGGGGGAGAATGTGCCAGGGGCCGGGGGTGGGGTGGGCGCGGTGAGCCTGACTGACCTGCTATTAGAGGCTCAGGAGAATTAGGCTAAGGGGGAAGGGGGAGTGTCTTGGTGTCATCCGCCAGCACCAGGGCCAGAAACCAGGGACTTCAACCTGGAAAACTAATGAACTGTGCTGGACACCGATGTCTCCATTTTAGAGATGGGGAAATTGAGGCCCAGCGAGGGAAGGCGACCTGCACAAAATCACCCAGAGAAGTGGGAGCTGAATCCGGGCCAGAATCGGGTCTCCTCAAGCCCACTCCGTGGAGTCCAGAGTATGGGGGCCGCCCTCCCGCATGCCCCAGGCCCTGCAGTGGTCCCTGGTGGCCTCACTGGTGCTGGTGCTGACCAGAGGTGGGAGGCCATGGGCTCTGTCCTCCAGGAGGTCACAGGTCAGGGGTGGGAGGGAGGCGAGTAGCCCACCTCCCCAGTTCCTGCACAGGCACCTCCCAGCTGTGTGACCTTGGGCAGTGACAGCCTCGCTGAGCCTGGGTCCCCTCAGCTCTGAAACAGGGACAGTGATGGCTGTGTACCGAGTGACATGAGACGAGGGGCGCTGACGAGGGCCCGGCAGAGTGACCGCTCTGCACAGGTCACCTGTTATCTTCCTTATGATTATGACAGTTGTCATCACGGTCACTCCTACAGGCAGATTCAGGCTGGGGGCGGGGGGGTCTGGACAGCGCTTCAGAGCCAGACCAGGCTGTGTCTGGCTGGCTTCCGGGAGGGTTTTAAGGAGACCGCACCTGAGCCAGGCAGGGAACACATTGGGTTGGGAATGAAATCTCAGAGCCGGGGGCAGAGGAGTCCAGCAGGCAGGGAAAACCATGCTTTGAGCTTGGAAGGGGTGGGAGGGGACACATCCAGGGAACAGATGAAGATGCCAGTGTGACCTGATGTGGGTCCAGGGCTTGTCACATGCAAACCACGATCTCCACTGCTCAGAGCAGCCGCGTGAGGCAGGTGTCACGTCGGGGCTCAGGGCAGGCCACCCCAAAATATGCCAAAGTGGCATATTCATTAGTGTGAATTAAAGCTCCTTGGGGAACCGGCAGTGCAAGAAGAACACTCTGACCCTCCTCTTTGTCTCCTGAAGGCAGAAAATAAATCTCCCGTGTGAAGGGTGCCCTCCCTGTACCAGGAGGTAGAGAGGCATCCTTATCGCCAGAGATCGGGAATTGGGGGCCAAGAAGGCTGTGTAAACAAACTGTGCTTAGATAATTCACGAATTAGTACCCAAGCCCAAGTTTCTTTGTCTTGTCCGTTCTTCACAAATATATTGTTTCTATGTCTAAAAGGTATAAAGCTGCCTGCTTTGGTCACTGCTATGAGTCTCACATTTCTATAAACTCCCGTACACACAAAATTAAAATTTGAGTTTCTCCTGTGAATCGGTGTCATGTCAATCTAACGACTAGACCAGCCAGAAGAACTGTAAATTCGACTAGACCAGCCAGAAGAACCTAGACGGGTAGAGGAAAATTTTTTTCCTCCCCAGCATTTGGTGTAGTCAGCAGGATAAATTTTCCTGGCTAGATGCTGAGAGATCCTGGGACCTCTGACAAGAACAGGCAGAAGGTTAGAACTCTCACTATGTCAGCCTCCTGGATCTCTGCCTACAGGGTCTGTTGCAAGCAGGAGTGGTGAGAGTCCTTTTCTTTTTCTAAATTTTGATTATCAGGAGAAAATATTTGTAGAACGAGTTCCTTGTGACATAAGGACTTGGTAACAAGGACTCTTGATTTTTATTGATGCTTTTCTTCCCAGAGATGGTTACTGTTTTTCTTTGTCTTTGTTGGGCCATTTGTCATCGGGAGGAAAAACCACGGGGCAGAACACAGGCATAGACCCTACAAGCTACTCACAGACTGGTAAGCTCCCAGTTTTCATCAGACCAGAGTTTGTTTAGAAAAACTTTTCTGTTTTTCTAAAACATCCCCTATGTAAAAACTGGATGAGGTTTTTCCTTTCTTCTTGTTTCATTTCCTGAGAACTTGCTCTGTGGCCAATGAGAATATTTTCTCTGGTCTCTGCCATCGGAATAGACTGAGAGTTCAAGACAGGAAGTCACAAGTAGCACTCCATTTGTCCAGCTGTTCCAGCTGGCAGGGGGGTTTGTCATGAGGGGTCCCAGTCCCCCCAGGAGCCTTTGTCATCTCAATTTTCATTACTTTGTTAGTGCTGGAAAAATCGCATTCCAGTAGCACTTGCCTGGTGTCACAGATTGGCAAGTTTGTAACTGGAGGTGTCTCATGTTCCTGTGAGAGACAGGAGACACCATTTTCACTACACCATCCTCACACCTGTGCAATGAGGACCTTTGCTTTCTTAGACTATCTTTGAGAGTGAACTTTCTGGATCTCTTGAGGGCTGCACTCTCTTATGGGACACCCTTTGCATCCTTCCTTAACCTAAAAAGGCTTGTTGGTTTGAGTTGCTAATAAGTCTCTATTTGTCAATGGCCAGACAATGGATCCTTTAAATTGAAAATTTAAATTGAAAAAAAAAAAATTTAGACAATTGTCTTATGTGTACCTATGGAAAGACAAAATTAAAAAGTATAATGACCAAAATATATATATAGTGGCTAGCCTTAAGGACTCCCTAACAAGATAAAAGAAGAGGAATTAAATTTAGAACAAAATTAAAGTCCACATCCAACATAAATTCCCCTTCTCAAACTCCAGCCTCATCTCCTTAGCACTTAACTCCCAAAACTCCACCTTCCCCAGAAAATCCCTTAAACACTCAGCTGTTTGTTTTAACTTCCCTTTCCCTACAAGATTTACAAAGAGCACCCCAGCCTACTCTCTAGGCCTAGAGTATACAGGTTACCTATGTAAATGCTAAAATCCAAGAAAAAAAATTTAACAGAAGCATCCAGAACAGACAAAATTGTTTGTTTTGCTGGGCTCTATAATCAGGCTTTGCCAGCTTCAGACTTTCCTATGCAATGTTCTTTGCAGGTATAATCCTAGAACCCCACCCAAAAAATTCATGTCCCCTGGGCCACAGAATTTAGAAATCCTTTTATTTCCATCTTAGTTGGAAATTTTCTCCCTGATATAAAAAGGAAAATTCAAATAGTGTGATGGAATGGGCAAATCAACTTCTAAGCATTATAATGGAAATGGTACCCAATTCTTTGAAGATAACCTGAATGAATGCAAATGAAAATAAAGAGTTAAAATCAACAATTCTTAATTTACAACTTGCCTCTAGAAAAACAAAAGTATAACTCTGAAAACAACTCAAAATCCACTCAGACCTTTTCCTGTTTGCCTTCAGACATTTGCAGATATTGTGAAAATCAGGACATTGAAAGTACAATTGTCCTGCATCTAAGGAAAAAAAAGGAAATTTTTAATCATAAGTACCTTGGGCAAATATATTCCAAAACTCCTAGGGAAAAAAACACTTGCATTCTTTCTCTGTCCCTTGAAGTTATACATCGTATCCTGTCTTTGAAATGTGAACACAGCCCACAATTGCCTGAGACTAAAGGGAAGAAAAATAAAAGAGAAAGAAATCTTTTTTAAATACAAACTGCAAAAAAGCTCTCTTGCCAAACTCTAGACTACAGCCTCCTTAAGATTACTTCCAGAGACAAATACAATTCTTAAAAGTCTTCTCCACAAATAATAAAAGCCTTTAGCCCTCTGAGCAAGTAAACTTAATTTATTCCAACTTGTTGACTGAAAAAAAATGCGCAACCTAAAAACTGAGAGTTATGTTTTATTCAGCAGACAAAACTGAGGACTTAAGCCCAGGACACAACATCTCACATAACTCTGAGAGGCTGCTCTGAAGAGGCAAGGGGGGAGAGCCAGGATATACAGGAGTTTTTACAACAAAGGCAAGATAGTGGAAACATCAAAAGATTACGGTTAATTAAAGAAAACCAGATGTCTCAAGTTAAGGAATTTAGCATTTTTCTATGTATGGGAAGATGCAAAGTCTGGGCTCATTGAAATCATTCCTTTGATCTGCACCTCAGCTGTCTGGGGCTGGTATCCGGTGCTTTCCCATCCTGAGTCCCCTAAGAGTGCACCACTGGGAGTGGCTGCAGTGGCTGACTGCTAGATGGGGGGCAAATCCTGCCTCCACCCTGAGATCCTTCAGGGCTCACCATTGGGCAGCTGTAATGTGATGGCTTTTTTTTTTTTTTTAACATCTTTATTGGAGTATAACTGTTTTACAATGGTGTGTTAGTTTCTGCTTTACAACAAAGTGAATCAGACCACCCCTCTAGGTGGTCACAAACCACCGGGCTGATCTCCCTGTGCTATGCGGCTGCTTCCCACTAGCTATCTAATTTATATTTGGTAGTGTGTATATGTCCCTGCCACTCTCTCACTTTGTCACAGCATACAGAGTGAAGTAAGTCAGAAGGAGAAAAACAAATACCGTATGCTAACATATATATGGAATCTAAGAATGTGACGGCTTGTTGGCTGCAACTCCTTTGTTTACTAATATGGCAGGTGGCATTTTTAGTTCACAAACTGTTATTTATAAACTAGTGAGTTTTATATTGTTTTAGAACAGAAGCTTTAAGATCTCTGTTTGTATGTATGTATGTACATCGTAAATATGGTATTTTTCTACCTTTAGATGGAATTGCCAACATTAATTTGTAAAAGAACTCTACTTAACTGACTTAAAAATAAGCACTCATATAAATTCAGTACTTGTAAACTGTCAGAAATATAGAAACTAACCCACATGCTTTCAAGTTCACGAGATCTGAGAAAAATCTTTGGTAAATAAAAACTTGTTTAAATGTGTTGGTTTAATTAATACAGACATGTTTTTAGAGTTATCAACATTAAATACTCTTATTCTACCTAGATTTACTAAAAGTCAAATAAGCTTATGTTATCTGTTACAAAATGTGTCATCAGGAAAAATAGTTCAGAATGATGGTTGACTTTGTCTAATGTCTCATGAAGTTTTCATGAGTAGTCTAAATGTAAATTCTAGGAGCAAATAATATATAGAATGATATATATAATTATATACATATATATATAAAATGTAGGTGGGATAAGAGTTTATAGTTGAACTTTTTAATGATAATTATGTGTTATGGTATGTATATATCTTCCAAAATCTTTTTGGTAGCTTAAAACTTTAAAGCTTTGCTAAATTAAATGACAGGATTTCACTGAGTGTCCAGATCATTTCCAAATAAGATAAAATACTGAAACATTAATTGCTAAACAAGTCTAAATTTACTTACTGTTGACACCTTATTACAGAGACTATAGACGTTTGGGTCTTTTAATAACATTAATAAACATGCTTTGTGTCACATTGAAAAAATGTGCTATGAGGAAATATATCTTTCTAGAAATTATTAAATGAATTCATGAATTTGCCAATCTAAAAAATGCTGATGTAACAGTTCACAATTGATTACTTCTTAGTCTTCAACAGAAACTAAAATCTCTAAGCGTTAGGAATTCTAGTTAATATATGTAATTAAAGCTACTAAAGTAATAAGGATAAAAGGAAATGACTGTATATGAAAAGTAGGATGTATATTTTCAGTAAAAGAAGCTATGCAGAAAGGAAATACGTTTTTACTGAGGAAAATGAATGTAATTTTGTCCTAAGGTAAAATGATTGTTCCAGAACAGAAAAAAAGAAAAAGGTAAGACAAAAAACCTAAATCAACAAAGAAAGTTATAGAACGTTTGTGGAAAAGGAACTTTTATACATGGACAGGACTAGCTAAGATCGGAATGAATGAGTTTTAGTATGAAAAGTAAGCTCGGGGCTTCCCTGGTGGCACAGTGGTTGGGAGTCCGCCTGCCGATGCAGGGGAGACAGGTTCATGCCCTGGTCCGGGAGGATCCCGCGTGCCGCGGAGCGGCTGGGCCCCTGAGCCATGGCCACTGGGCCTGCACTTCCGGAGCCTGTGCTCCGCGGTGGGAGGGGCCGCAGCGGTGAGAGGCCCGCGTACCGCAAAAAAAAAAAAAAAAAAAAAAAAGTAAGCTGGTACAAAATTAGAATTTGTTTTTCTCTCTATTAAAAGGATAAATTTTTATTGGACTTTTGATCTATTTTGTTAACAGTTGTGAAAGCTTCTTTACCTTTTAAGTAATATGCCTAGAAAACAAAGATTTTGTGTTTTGTCAAAACAATTTTGTGTTTGTTTTTATCAGGTCTTTAATTACCTAGGAAAACTGAGTCTTCTTAATATTAAAAGAGCTAAGTTTTGTACACAACTGTGTAAACTTTTGTATTTGGCTTTTATTGTCACTTCAGTCAGATACATAATTGAGTGTTATTTTGTAATGATTTATAATCCTATTTAGTCAAAAGTCTAAACCTTTTGATATCTTCTTACAAACTTCCCCAAAGCAAATTCTAAACGTGGTCTTTTTTTTACCTCAAACTAACTTTGAAACTTTCCAGAAGATCCCTTGAACATTTCAAAAGATTTGTTCTCTCTCCTTATAAAAAGGGGGATGTTAAGCTAATTAGGCTTATTTGATATGTTAAATTACATGGAAAACATTGTCCAATAAGAAGTAATAATACAAAGCCCTCTTTATGTTGTGTACATATTGATGTATATTATGTTATAAATATTATATAAAATTTCTAAAATTCTATGTCCTAGTATAATGTTATCAGCTATAATTTTATTTATCTTAAAATGTTTTTTGTTACAGAAATAACCAAATTTCCTTGTCAATTCTATTATAATGAACTCTCATCAGATCTTTAATAGTGTGCAATTTAAAGTCTTTTATCATTTAAAGATAGTTATTGTTTTACTCAGATGCTTTTACAAATGCTTCCAACAAATGTGTTTCATCTGTAGAAAAATTCATGGAAAGGAATCTAACAAGTAATCTAAAATACAAGTTTCCAATAATTTTCAAATCATGCCGCTGAACTGGGTGAGAATTTACAGAACCCTAATGGAGAAACGGATGGTTTCATAAAATTTCTAATAAAAGATTAAGCAGAACAATAATTAATTACGTGGGACTGAATAAACTGATAGGATGATCATAATTTTTATGACTTCATTTAAAATATTACTCATTCTTTAATCTTTCATTTTCCAGATATAAGGAAACCTTTCCTCTTAAGCTAACTATGACTTAGAACAATTTGGTAAATTATACTTTTGTAAGCAGAATTGAAACATTTATCTTTTTCTCCTTACCTGAATTCAGAAATTCTCAGTGAGTATTCTTTTTTGTTTCCACAGTATAGTTATTTGCATAAGTTCAATAAGAATCTTCTCCTTCTGAAAGGACACAATTGGAAATATTGGTAATATTATCAAGGCTTTGACTAGACTGTCATATTGAGAGAGAGATGCATAGACTCAGATATGACCAGATGGCTTTAAGGAACTAAGATTGACTTTATGGAGCCAATAAATCTCCTTGGAAAAACAGACTGATACCTTCCTTACAGGGTTCCTGGCAGCCAGGTGAGTAAGGAAGATCACTTCTTGGCAGATACAAGAACCTCAGGATATTTGGGGAACCTGAGGGAGAGAGAAATTCACCCAAATCTATAGGTATTGCTGACAAGTCTCATGGCAAGTTCTTGGCTTGGCTTCCTGGCCTCAAGAGGCATTTAAAAGTTCAGCGGGAGACTCCTCCTTATCAAAAGTTCCAGCATAGCTAGTGGGAAGCAGCCTCATGGCACAGGGAGATCAGCTAGGTGGTTTGTGACCACCTAGAGGAGTAGGATAGGGAGGGTGGGAGGGAGGGAAACGCAAGAGGGAAGAGATATGGGAACATATGTATGTGTATAACTGATCCACTTTGTTGTAAAGCAGAAGCTGACACACCATTGTAAAGCAATTATACTCCAATAAAGATGTTTAAAAAAAAAAGTTCCAGCAAAGCAGATTTAAAAGAGCCTATATGCTGTACTTATGTAAATAATCAAGCCAAACTTATTAAAACTAGACTTATTTTGCAAACAAATTAGTCTTAATATGGCTATCTTTGGTAAAAATGGGGGTAATTTTAGAGAGAAAATATTATATATTATAATAATTATATATAATATATTATATTTCAGTAATATATCATTGTGGATATCAGATTCTGGTTCTGTTAATTGTCTCTGAGGCTTGTTATCTACTTGTAAACTGGACTGAAAATAAATTCTTCTATTTTCCTCCAGTCGTCTGGCAACAACTCTCTAAACTAAAACGTCCAATTTTTCTCCCATACTTCTGATTCAAAGCCACTGAGAACTAAAACTGCCCTTTTTCTAAAGGGCATGTAAACTAAAGTTGGACAACTTAATGTAAACTAAAGTTGGACAACTTAATGTAAACTTCAGAGAAGTCACCACAACAGCTCATGTATGGATAAACTTCATGTCTGCTGCTGTTTGGCTACACAGAAAAATCACTGGAGATGTGCAAACTATGAACCAGGAGAATCTCTCAGACTACCACTGCCTGCCTTCACTCCATCTAAAGATGCTTCAAGTCTAACCATCTAGAAATCTTCTTGACAGGCTACCTTCTGAATTCAAAAACTGGTGTATAACTTGTTCCAATAATGAACCATTGTTATTCTTTTGTTTCCAAAGAATTAGAAGAATTAGAATACCTCCATAGAGGTATTAAATACCTCATTGCTTGTGAAATATAGCATCAGCCTAACTTTGGGAGTCCACCTGCCTCACCACCTCTTGAAATGAGTTTAACTAAACTGACCTATTCTCAGGCCTAGGAAACTGGTTCAGTGAGATATGGAATAAACGGCCACTCAGCTACAAACCTAATTCTTCTCTCCACAGCCACCGGCTCAGCTATTAACATGAAAAACTTCCAGGGAAGTTTCAGAGGAGACAACTGTTGAGGCAGACCAGCCCAAAGTGTCATATTCATTAGTGTGAATTAAAGCTCCCTGAGGAACAACCACTGCAAGAAGAATGCTCTGACCCTCCTCTTTGTCCCCTGAAGGCAGAAAATAAATCTCCACTTGAAAGGTGCCCTTCCTGTACCAGGAGGTAGAGAGGCATCCTTATTGCCAGAGATTGGGAATTCGGGCCCAATTCCCCCAAGGCTATGTAAACAAACTCTGCTTAGGTAAGTCACTAATTAGTACCCAAGCCCAGGTTTCTTTGTCTTTGTCACAAATTTATTGTTTCTTTGTTTAAAAGATATAAAGGCTGCCTGCCTTGTTCATTTCTTTGAGTCTCACATTTCTCTAAACTCCCAAACGTCCAAAATTAAAATTTTATTTTCTCCTGTGAATCTGTCTCAGGTCAACTTCTTAAATTTTATTTATTTATTTTTGTTTTTGGCTGCGTTGGGTCTTTGTTGCTGCGCACCGGCTTCCTCTAGTTGGGGTGAGCGGGGCTACTCTTTCTTGCGTTGCCCGGGCTTCTCATTGCGGTGGCTTCTCTTGTTGCGGAGCACGGGCTCTAGGTGCGCGGGCTTCAGTAGTTGTGGCACACGGGCTCTAGAGCGCAGGCTCAGTAGCTGTGGTGCACCAGCTTAGCTGCTCCAGAGCTTGTGGGATCTTCCCAGACCAGGGCTTGAACCCGTGACCCCTGCATTGGCAGGCGGATTCTTAACCACTGAGCCACCAGGGAAGTCCTCATGTCAATTTAATGACTAGACCAGCCAGAAGAACCGAGAAGGGTAGAGGAATATTTTTTCCTCCTCAGTTGTCACATGTGGGGAAACTGAGGCTCAGAGAGGGGAAGTCCATGTACAAAATTTGAGCTTAAGTGTTTGCCTCCAAGTCTTGGCCCTTTGAACAGAAATCCCAGGCTCTTTCCACTAGCCCAGATATTGCAAATCGACAGCCTCAGGCAGAATCCTGCTCCCAGATGGAATTTGTCTGACGCCCACAGTATAATCAAAATCTGAAAAATTCATAGAAAGACACAAGATCTCTGATATCTCTTGAAAAAGCAGGGAATTGCGGCACTGTATTCCAACAGTCCTGCATGGCAACAATTAGGAAGAGTCAAGCTCATCTTCAAGAGCATCAGAAGTCTGATGACTAGGTTACCTTGGGCAAGTGACATATCCCTTGGGCCCCAATTACATCATCTATATGGTGGGTGTATCACTGATGTCTACCTAAAGGGTTGTCCTGAGCAACAAATGAGTTGAACACAAGTAAACCCAGGTGGGCTCACAGGCCACTCTGGCTCTCCTCTGATGGGACCTGCCCTCTCCTGGTGCCCACTGTTCCTCCCTCTGCCTTTTATCTCCACTGCCTTCACCCGCTCACTCATGCATGTGACCTGCCCACCTGCCCCAGGCCACTAGAGCTTGTGAGCCCTGAACCCCCAGGGCCACTTCCCAGCCCAATGCGAGAAAGATTTAGGCTGAAAAAGAGCAGGACTCAGATATGGGTCAGAGTGTCCAGGCCAGAATGTTCTCGATGTGAGTTCCAAGCTGGATTCTGCCCTCAATCTGTATGCGTGAAACTGCCCATCTGCATCTGGGGTGCCTTCACCAACCCACGTATCTATCCACAGGTGGCGTGGAGGCCCCCAGAGCACTGGAATAGAGAGAATGGTCTGAAAGGGGCAGAGAGCCTGGAGGACCCGCCAGTATCCTGGGGAACATCAATGCGACCGTGATGACAGGCTCATCCCCTCCGACACCCTCACACCTGGGGCTTCTCCAGGCTCTGCTGCTCCACCCACGTGACGCCTAGGACTTCCCTGTGCTCCCACCAGGGGCTCCAGGCCAGTGGGGGAGAAGGACCCCTACTCCACCCTCCTGAAAAACATACGTCACAACCAACAGGATGGTATGAATGGTCCGTGGGTACTGTCAGTGGAGCCAAGCAGGGGGCCTGGGTGAACTTGGTGGGAGAGAAAAAGATTGATTTTCAGATTATCTCCCAATCCATAGTTGTCAAGGAAGAAAAAAGACCTAAACGATCATAAAATTAGATCAAACGACTTTCTGAATGCTGACTCGTTTCTCTCGCGCCCATGGAGACACTTCACTCGTCCCTAGGGAGGGGATGATGAACGGGCTCGCCGTGTGTATATTCCCCGACTGGTCCTTCAGACCAGCCATGCGCCTCTGCCGTCAGCAGGCATTGACTGTGCGCCTACTGTGTGCCCGGCTCTGTGCTTGGTGCCAAGAACCTGGGGACGAATGGGCAAACACCACCCCTTCCTCATGGGTCCACGGACCAGGGGCAACGCCTGGCAGTGAACAACCACAAGTCCAGAAGCCCTCCCCATCCTCTTGTGAGCCTTCCTTCCCTCCAGCGTCTCCTGAGTGAACCCACTGCGACCACCCCGCTTGTAACTGCAGCCCCCGCGGCTCCTCCAGCTCCACATCCTGCTCTTATCATCTTCAGACATACAGTGTAATTTACTTATTCATTGTGTTTACTGTTTATCTGTAATACACACACACGCGCGCGCGCACACACACACACACACACACACACACACACACAGGCTTGTAAGCTCCAGATCAGCAAGGACTTTGCTGTGATTTGGTTTTGACGCATCACCAGCATCCGCAATGGTGCCTGGCATCATATAGCAGGTGCTCAGGAAATATTTGCGGAATGAATGAATGATCATTGACCTAGCCACTCTTCTCATCAACCATCAGAACAGTGACAGTCCTGGGCCCAGTGCCTGAACCCAGCCCAGAAGTGGGCGTCCTCTTTCTCAGTTGCCACTGGGGGTCAGTGGTAGAAGGCGTCTGCAGTTCCAGGGGGAAGGAGAGAGCTGGGGAGGCGGTTTTAGGGCTTAGGGTACAACTGGGGGAAGCGCTGGTTTGGAGGAGGGGGAGTGAGTTTCAAAGAGCGCACTTGAAGGAGGGGTGGGGGAGCTGAGAACGTGCGTGTAGCTGATGGTGTTGGTGGCTTCAGGGAGATGCTAGATCGAAAACGAGGGCCAGACAAGGAAAGAGGAGGTGAGGGGCAGGGCTTGGGGCCAGGCCAGGCCAGGGGTGGGGCCCGGAGAGCCAGCAAGAAACACCCTGTCGGGTAGGGCTGCTCCCCAGTCCTGCACAGGGGCTCAGGCTCTGGCACATCCCTTTCTCCCTGTCCCTCTCCCATCCCCTCCTGTCACCTGCCTCACTTGACCCTGGTCTGGGCTCGAGGGCCAGCCAGGGACAGTGGGTGCATCACTTACCTTCAGACTCCCAGACTAGCCTTCGGGAAACCCTTGTCTACCCACCCCATCACACACGCATGGGGAAACTGAGGCCCAGAAAGGGTGAGAAGTACACTGGGTTGTTATACTCGCTTTCCCCTTTCCTGCCTCTCAAGAGTGGACAGGCCCTGGACGGGAGGCCAGGAGACCTAGACACTCTTCCTGCCATCTGTCCCCTGTCACCTGTGCCACTGGGTGGGCTCACTCAGGAGACTCTGGAGGGAAGACTCGGAAGAGGATGGGGAGTGCTTCTGGAGTTTCTTTCTTTTTTCATTACCTATTCAACCCATTGGGTGTATTTCAAAAGGTGCAATACTTTTCTTCATTTATCAGTGAAAGAAGTTAGAAATTAACTTCCAAGCAAAAATCAGCAAATGGCAAACAAATTTCTTTGAGAGTCACAGTCACATTATGCTGCCCAATGGCAGCAGGGTAGGTCATTACGCTGCCTCAATTTCCCCATCTGTCAATTGAGCCCAAGAAGCAGTGTCCTCCTTCCTTTGAGCCTGCGCAAAGCTGAGCACTCCAACCTCTGCTCACCCTGGACGATAAAACATCCCTTGAACTGCGCGAAAGCAACCTCCTGTCTCTCCCTTGCTGGAGGGGAGGGGAACTCAGAGTTACCGAGCAGCTCCTACACACCAGGCTCATTCGCAAATGTTCTCTTACCTAGTGCTCACCACAGTCCTGGGAAGATTTCCCATTTTACAGAGAGAGAAACTGAGGCCCAGAGATACGACACAACTTACCCAGTTACCCAAATCCAGTGGGTGGCAGAATGGAGACTTGAACCCAGCTCTGTGTAAGGCCAAGCCCACTGTCCTCTCTGCACCCATAGCCTCTGACCTCCTGTCCCCACCTCCATCCCTGCTCTGGAGAGACAGGCTGCCTCCCTTCCTACGTGACCCACTAACAAAAGTGGGGGAGTTTAGCTTCTCCCTGTCAGGCTCCCCCTGGCTGAGTCAGCCCCTCACTGTGGTGAGCATTGGGTCCAATTGGGTCCCCAAGGCTTGCAGTGTCTTTACAAGCGAAACTTAGAAATCTGCTTGCTTTAACTCCACCTCCTCGTCTGAACAACACAGTCCAGGAGCACCATGTAGGAGACACCAGGGCAGGTCAGGGGTTTGGGGGACCAGCTCTCAGGCCAGGCTTCTGCCAGCTCAGGATGCTTCACTCTTCCCTGCCAGCCAGTGTCCCCCTAATGTGATGAGTGGCCCTGATTTAGAGATGGAGGGGGAGGGAGACCCAGCTTGAGAGTTTAGACCCTGGCTCCAGCGAGACGTTTGCTGAGATAGCATAGGCTGCATGCTAAAAGCACGACCCTGACCGCTAGGGAAACACGGCAGATCTGTCTTGATCTTCAACCCTCTGACAGTCACTCCCCTGGCCTCTGCTCTAGCTTGTGGCTGCTGCCCCCAGACTGGACAGTTCTGGAACCGGGGTGGGGTTGGGGGGCTTGGGCTTGAGGGGCTGTGTGGTGCAGTGGTTACATGCTTGGGCTTGGAGCCAGCTGGACCTGCATTCAAGTCACAGCTGTGCCCCCCGCTAGCTGGGTGCTCTCAGATGAAGTATTTATTGTATGTAGTATTTATTTTATATGATACAGTAAACTTTACTTTCTGGCATCCGGTTCTATGAATTTTAGCACGTGGGTAAATTTGTGTGACTTCCCCTACAGTCAGGATACAAAACAATCCCATAACCCCAATAACATCCTTCACACTAATGCCTCATAGTCACACCCTCTCCCCAACCCAAAACTCTAGCAACTACTGATCTGTTCTCCATCACTATTGGTTTGTCTTTTCAAGAATGTCATATACGGGAAAGCATACACTAATGTTTTGAAACTGGCTTTTTCACTCAGCATAATGCCTTTGAGATTCATCCAAGCTGTTACATATATAAATAGTGCGTTCCTTTTCATTGCTGAGTAGTATTCCATTGTGTGGATGGACCGATGCTTGTTTATCCAGTCAAACAAACATTTGAATTGAAGGACATTTGAGTTGTTCTTCTTTTTGATGATTATGAACAGAGCTGCTGTAAGCATTCATGTACAAGAGTGGAATTGCTGGACCCTATGATAAGTACATAATTAATGTTTAAGAAACTACCAAAGTGTTCTCCACTACACCATTTTGCATTCCCATTGGCAAATGTGTGAGAGTTGTTCATACATCCTGGCCAGTTGTTCCAGATCCTTTTCAACACTTGTTATTGTCAGTATTTTTATTTTAGCCATTCTAATATGTATGTAATGGTATGTCATTGTGGCTTTAATTCTCATTTCCTCAGTGGCTAATTGTATAGAACAGCTTCCAACCTGTACATTCTCTTTGAGGCCTATTCAAGTCTTTTGTCCATTTTCTAGTTGTGTATTCTTACTGCTGAGTTTTCTGAGCTTTTTACATATTCTAGATACAAATCTTTTGTTGGCTATGTGATTTCAGATATTTTCTTCCAGTCTGTGGCCTGTCTTTTCATTCTCTTAAGAGTGCTTTTTGCATAGCAATTTTTTTCATTTTGATGAACTATCATTAATCAACATTTTATTTTGTGGATCATGTTTTGGTGCTGCATGTAAAAACACTTTGCCTAAATCCAAGGCATGAATATTTTCTCCTATATTTTCTTTTAAGAGTTTCATTGTTCTTTTTACGTTTGGATCTATGATCCATCTTGAGTTGATTTTGTATAAAGGGTGACACTTAGATGGAGGTTTACTTCTTGCATATGGATGTCCGCTCATTCCAGGATCATTTGTTGAAAAGACTCAGCAAAGTCTTTAACCTCTCTGAGCCTCAGTCTTCTCCTCTGTAGGATGGGGTTGGTAACAATAGCACCTGCTTCACAGGGTTCTTATGTCATAATCATCCCCTGTTCCCTCCTGATTAGTAAAGAAACCAGGTTCTGGACATGTTAGGATTTTTATGTCTTCCACCAACTGTTTACTTCACAGTAAGTCTGTGATGAATAAAAGATGATGCTTATTTACAAGTTCCTGGTATGCAGTAGGTGTGCAGTATATAGGAAATGGCTGCAGCCGGACAGCCTGGGTTCAAATCCCAGCTCTGCTACTCCCTGGCCATGTGGTCTTCGGGAAGCTATTTAATCTCGCTGGGCCTCACTTTGCTCACCTGTAGAATAGGGATGAGGATAGTAGCCCCTATAAAGTGTCAGGGACAGGACCTGACTCTCAGTGCAGATGACATGCTGATAGTCACTTAGAGCTTCCTGACCCTCCCACCTGTGGCCAGTCCCTTGGATGCCAAACTCATTTCCTGTCACCTTGAGTGATGTAGGTAAACACTTATGAAAAAAAGTGAAAGGAAAAAGGGTTTGAAGCTGTACATGTACACACAGACAGGTATGGGCACGTATATGGGGATGGGCACCTACCCACATGCACATACCCTGGCAGCAGCCAGCTGCCTGGGCATTGCTCAGGAGAATAACCAGCTGTGGCTAGATACTTGTCTCCCTGCTGCTGCTCATCCACATGGGGCTGCCTGGGTGAGAAGCAGCTAAACAGAAATCAGTGCACCTATAATATACAATGGAATATTACTCAGCCATAAAAAGAAACGAAACTGAGTTATTTGTAGTGAGGTGGATGGACCTGGAGTCTGTCGTACAGAGTGAACTAAGTCAGAAAGAGAAAAACAAATACCGTATGCTAACACATATATATGGAATCTTAAAAAAAAAAAAAAAAAAAGGTCTGAGGAACCTAGGGGCAGGACAGGAATAAAGACACAGATGTAGAGAATGGACTTGAGGACACGGGGAGGGGGAAGGGTAATCTGGAATGAAGTGAGAGAGCAGCATGGACATATATACACTACCAAATGTAAAATAGCTAGAAGGAAGCAGCTGCATAGCACAGGGAGAGCAGCTCGGTGTTTTGTGACCACCTGGGGTGGATAGGGAGGGTGGGAGCGAGAAGCAAGAGGGGGTGGGATATGGGGATGTAAGTATACATATAGCTGATTCACTTTGTTATACAGCAGAAACTAACACACCATTGTAAAGCAATTATACTCCAATAAAGATGTAAAAAAAAAAAAAGAAAGAAAGAAAGAAATCAGTGTACCTGCCCCTGTGACTCACACCCAGGGGTGGGAGGGAGGATGGCAGAGGACAGGGCATGTGTGAAGCGTCCGCTGCATCTTGATGCTTGCGGCAGACCCGCCCAAGTGCAGCCCCACAGACCTCTCTGGTCCCTGGTTTAACCGCTTGGTGGCCGTTAACTTCTTTGCGGTGTCCCCAGTGCATTTTGTGATGACCTCATTGCTTTCAAGTCAGACCATCCAAACGAAGCCTCCATATTTGGTGAAAAACTTCAGAGCCATTTTCATCCACTGGGATAACAGACAGAGAGAAATTTAATTTGATTTATAGTCATACACATAAAAGGAAGCTTGAAATATGCCATAATATGAACAGTGGTCACCTCTGAGGAGTGGGATTATGGGTACTTGCTACTTTCTTCCTTAGATCTTTTTGGTGTTTTCCTCAAGAGACATGCGTTACTGTCAGAATCATCTCAAAGCAAACATTAGTTAAGAACCTGCCCTGGGGCTTCCCTGGTGGTGCAGTGGTTGAAAGTCCGCCTGCCCATGCAGGGGACACAGGTTCGTGCCCCGGTCCGGGAAGATCCCACGTACCGCGGAGCAGCTGGGCCCGTGAGCCACGGCCGCTGAGCCTGCGCGTCCGGAGCCTGCGCTCCGCAACGGGAGAGGCCACAACAGTGAGAGGCCCGCGTACTGCAAAAAAAAAAAAAAAAAAAAAAAAAAAAAAAGAGCCTGCCCTGCACATGGTGTTTTCCTCCACAGACAAAGACCCAGGGGAGGCATGTGCTCCGCCCCACCAGGTAATCATTCCAGGGAGGTCAGGGCTGGGTCTGTATCAAGATTGGTACCCAGGTCAGAACTTTCCAGAAAGGCAGGTGTTACCTGCATCTTTGCAGCCTTGCTGACGGCCTCTTTCCTGCCCAGAGGGCACTGGGTGGGCCCTGGGGGCAGCTGCAGCCAAGGCCGTGATGGCTGTGACTGGCCACCGTCGGGTGACCACCACGGGCCTGGCCCTACAACAAGTCTGCGAAGTGGACATTTCTGGCCCCATTTGGCAGATGAGAAAGTTAAGGATCAGAGAGGTGAAGTGACAGGGCTGAGGTTACTCAGCTAGGACCTGGTAGAGTCAGGATGCCAATGCAGTGGCCACCAAGGCCTGATTTAAGGCTTAGAACACTTGGATAATCTCCATCATCCCCCACAAGCCTCCTTAAATAAAAGTATTGCCTAGGGTAAATGCAGCTTTAAGGCAAGAGCTCTGCCCAGCCCCCCCCTCCCAGAGCCCCACTCCATGTCAGAATCCTGGAGCAGGGGTGCCATCTCAGGGGTGCCCTGCTCCAAAGCCCAGGTGCTCCCTCCTCTCCGGAAGGTTTCTCAGGTTCAACCTTCACAGGCAGAGCCCCAGAACCTGGCCATCCAGGGCTCACTCCTGCTTAGGTGAGGCTGGGGAGAGCGGAGGGGACAGCTGGCTGGTCGGTAAGCCTGCAGTGTGTCTCCAGCCATGGCCTCTCTGAACTGTTCCCTCTTTGTGCTTCCAAAGACCCTCTTGGGGGAAAGAAGGCAGCCCACCTCAGTCATCTCTCTTGTTTCCATCCTGGAGAGCAGAGCTGGGGTCCTGGCACTTGCAGTGAACTCTATCTCCACCCCTTCTCCACGGCCTGTGATCAGGGGACCTGGGAGCACAGACCACCAGGCCCCCGGCTGAGGTGAGGTGTGGAACAGAAGGGATGGGTCTCTGCCTTCACTTCACCATGGGACACAGGTTGAAAATGAGACCGAGTGCAGCTCACTCAGGTGCTGGGCCACTGTGATCAAATCAGAGGTGCTGTTTCTGTTCAGCTGTGGTTTCTGCCCTGCCTGAACCTGGAGGAGTCTTCAGCTCCCCACCCTGCTCTTGGGAGAAAGGAGAGATAAGATCCCATCCTGACTCAATCGAAGCCTCTGCAAAAACTCTAGAGCCTGCGGGTTTTGACTATCCCTGGAGATTTTAGAAACTAGAGCAGATAAAATGCATAATACTTTCTAGGTATGGAGGGACGGGGGATTTATCTTACTTGCGCTCTTGTACCTGCTGTCTCATTAAAAGTCATCGTAACTAGGGTGGAGAAGGGATTATTATCTCACTATCTCCCTTTTAAGGATGAGGAACGGAGGCTCAGAAGGGACAGAACCATGTCAGGTCACATCAACAGCAGCAGAGCCAGCATTAGACAGGGTCAGAGTGACTCTAGTGCCTGCCTTGTTACCAAAGGCCATCTGCAGTCACTGTCACCTTCATGCTCTCACGTGTTGCGAGAGGTGGACAGTGTGGGGACCAGGATCCCCACTATATAGACAGGAAAACTGAGATAAGACAGCATGGGAGACCTGTCCAAGGTCCTGCAGTTTGTTTGCTGCTGGGCTTATTCCAGGGCCCAGAATTGCAGCTCTTCAGCTGAAGATGCTTGCAATGAAGATGGAATCGACTGTATTTCACTCTTTGTCCCTGGCTCTCAGGCTTTAGATTGCTGAAGAACCACCCAGGGGTGGGTGTGTCTGTTAACATGCACGATCCCAGGCCTGACACAAAGACTCTGACTTAGTAGAGATGGGGATGGAGCCAGGGAATCTGTATGTTATTCACAGCATACCCCCTCACCCAGGTGCTTCTAGCAGGTCAAGTGCATGCAGACCACCCTTGGAGAAACACTGGTTTACGGTGTTCCAGACCCCATACTTAGTTCTATATGGACATTTTATAGCCTTGTGTTTAAGATCTAAGATTCTAGATTCATCCAAGTTGGACTCAAGGACCAGCTCTTCCACTCACCAGCTTGAACCCAGGGAAAGTTATCTAACTGCTCTATGTCCAGTGTCCCCACCTGAAAGTGGGGATAGTAATAGTACCTCCCTCATAAGGTCCTTGCAAGGAATCTTGAGCACTTAGAACAGTGTCTGCACAGAGTGAAGCTTGATGATGGTAATCCTCAAACGGCCCTGCAGTGTCGATATCCTAGGCCCACTCTACAGATGAGGAGATATGGGCACAGAGATGAAGTAAGTTGTATAAAGACACACAGCCAGTGAGTGACAGAGCTGACACTCAAGGAACACAGTGCTCCTAAATGCTATGTGACCCTGCCCTGATAGCACAAACTCCCTGGCCCTGCCCTTTGCACCCCCACACACAGGGCACTGACACACAAGAGGGAGTCAGGAGAGGCCCCACCCCAGTGCTAGGCAGAGATTTGCTACAGAGGGCTAGGGACCTGCACTGTGATTCTCCAATTGGTGCTGGCCAGAGGCTCCAAATTGCATCCCTTTTTGCCACAGAGACTTTAAATATTGTTGGATCTGTTGTATCATAAGGCCAAAGGGATAGAGCAACATGCACTGTAGCCTAGAATTACTGCAGAGACTTCTCTTCCTAGGTTCCCACTCAAAAGTGGCAGCTTGATAGATGATCTTAAGGTTAGATGGAAGTGAATCCGTGTGATGCTTTGTGGAATGTCAAGACAGCCAAGACTACATTATGAGCCACAGTAGACTTGCCATACCCCTTAGGCAATATTCTGACAGTATACTGTTGGCCCAGCCAGGTCAAAGAAAACTGCTTCTGGTGTACCTTACAAAACGGGTATAGAGAAAAAGCCATCAGCAAAGCCAATATCTGTATTCTAATTGCCAGGGGCCATGTGGATTTGCTCTAGCAAAAATAATACTCCTGGGAAAACAGCTGCAGTTGGAAAAACTACCTGACTACGTTTACAATAATCCACAGTCATTTTCCAAGATCCATCTAACTTCTGAACAAGTTGATCAGATTAGTTTACACACCTATTTAAAAGCACCCCTGTTTCTTTCAAGTTTTTTTAAGTTCTTGTGTGAAGAGTTTTGGGGGGTTTTTTGTTCGTTTGTTTGCTTGTTTATCTTTTTATACAATTTTGAAAAGTTACTTTCCTTTTAGTTATTACAAAATATTGGCTATATTTCCCGTGTTGCACAATACATCCTTGAGCCTATCTTGCACCCGATAGTTTGTACCTCCCACTCCCCAACCTCTTTATTGCCCCTCCCCCCACTGGTAACCACTAGTTTGTTCTCTTTATCTGTGAGCCTGCTTCTTTCTTTGTTATGTCCACTAGTTTGTTGTATTTTGTTGTATTTTTTTTTGGTATTATATGTACACATATAAGTGATATCATACAGTATTTGTCTTTCTCTGTCTGACTTATTTCACTTAGCATAATGCCCTCCAAGTCCATCCATGTTGCTGCAAATGGCAAAACTTCATTCTCTTTTGAGGCTGAATAGTATTCCATTGTATATATAATATATACTGAACCTTCTTTATCCATTCATCTGTTGATGGATACTTAGGTTGTTTACATATCTTGGCAATTGTAAATAATGCTTCTATGAACATCGGGGTTCATGTGTCTTTTTTGAATTAGTGTCTTGTTTTTGACGGTGGCATTAATCTGCAATCTGTACCACCTCCGCCTCCTACAGGGAACTTTATCACTTTGGGTTTACTACCTTTCTAGGGAGGGAAAGTTCCAGAACTTCTTTTTAACCCTTCCTGGGCCAGAGAACCAAAGTGGGAATTCTACCAGTTGCTATGTATGTCTATGCCAATTATACTTTCAGAAAGTAGGGAAATAACAGACTTGGCCCACTGTGAGATGAACTTGAAATAAGACCCCATCTATCACCTGGCAGTTGTAAATCCCCACTTTGACTAGTGGAGCACAGTAGCATGTTGGGTCCCCAAGATTTAGCATGAATTCATAGCCAGTATCCGAAATTCCTAAAAGGCCTGAGTCTTTCCTTTTCTCCAGTGGACAGTCACTCTAGTACAGGGATGGCAAGCCATGTCCTGTGTGCCAAGTCTGGCCGATGGCCTATCTTTGTATGGCCCATGGGCTAAAAATAGCTTTACATGTGTAAAGGGTTGTTTAAAACAATAGCCTCTTTGCTGGTCCATATCCTGAGACCTGTTCCAGTACCGATTCTATATCAGTCAGGACCTAGACAGAAAATAGGATCACAGAATTTTATCAGGAAAATTTAATGTAAAGAATGATTGGCTAGTAATGCGATGAACTGCTAAGAAGTGAAGAGAACTCTAACAGAAATAGCTGATCTATGGAGCTGAGGCAGGCTACTCAAGGAGTATACTAATTCGAAAGAACCTCTCTTCCTGCCCCCCAGTGCTGTGATTCAGACCTCATTGGAGAGGGTGTGGCTGGAGCCACTGAAGTTTGGTGGAGAGTTTGCTGAGGCCCCACAGGCTGAGGCTGGCAGCAAACAGCCCACAGCAGGACCAAACCAAGTCGCCAGGTGTCTGCTCCCTGCGGCGCCACCAAACCTCGCTGGGAAACCCACCCCCTCTGCAAGATGGAGAAAATGATGGTGCCGACACCGTTGTTGTGAGGGTTCAGCAATTCGAAACATGTGAAAGGCTTAGAACGAATGGTGTTTCTCGAAGTGTGGGTAAGCCCTCCGTAAATGTTTGCTATCACTATTTTGGTCATCACCTTTATTACTACTCTCCCCAGGGGGAGGAAACTCAGACCGCTGAAGGCCACGGCAGGACACAGCAACACTGGACTCCAAGCTCCAGCCCATCTGGTGTCAAAGACCATGTTCTTTTCACTTGCACCAAGCAAGAAGCTCCTAGTCCAGTCTCAGTATTATATAGAGAAACGGGGAATCTGAGGTCCAGAGAGTGGAGGGCGCATGCCTGAAGTCACACAGCGAGAGGGGCCCCAATCAGGCCCAGGCTCCCCTCTCAGCCGTCTCTGGGCGGAATCCTGGAGACAACAGTAATCCCAGTCACCTGTGCAAATGTGACCCCACTCTGCTAACTTTCCCCTCCCCCTCCTTGTCTAATATTGATTTAAGCTGTGGTTTTATGGTTAATCATCTCATAGTAAATCTCTGCTTTAATCTCCCACCGGGCCACCCAGGCTGTCTTTTTATTGGGAAATAAATAGTGCAGGCACTTTGTGCCACACGGCGGCCAAAACAGGGAGCTTGCTGGTGGGAGGAGAGGCCGTGGAGCCTGGAGGAGCCTTGAGGCCGTGTAGACAAAGATAGGTGTGAGAATAATTCCGAGACGATGGGTGTGGGGGCATGGTTTATGCAAGACACAAAAGCTGAGATAAAATTGGCTTCTGCTCCAAAGCTCTAGGTAAGATTTTAAATGAAAGGATCAGCTGAGAGATAAGTCTCCACACTGCTGCTTCCATGCTATGCCTTCTGAGGCCAGCCTGGCCCTCTCTGGGCCTCCGGGAACCTGAGGAGGGGGTTTGGGAACTGTCACTCAGGGGTAATCCACCCACTCAGCATGGTGAGAGTGAGCTGCCAAGGGCCAGCTCAGAAGAGACCTCCCCCCACAGACCTCTGAGGAGCCCTGGGGTCAGTCCTGCCCCACCCAGCTTCCTGTCTCTCTGACTCTCTGAACAGAAAGAGCACTGGACAGGAAGTTGGAAGCCTGAGGCCTGGCAACCAAAAACAGGCAGGAGGCTGCAAATAAGAAAAGAGCTTAGGACTTCCCTGGTGGTGCAGTGGTTAAGAATCTGTCTGCCAAGGCAGGCGACACAGGTTGGAGTCCTGGTCCGGGAAGATCCCACATGCCGCGGGGCAACTAAGCCCATGCGCCACAACTACTGAGCCTGTGCTCTAGAGCCCTCAAGCCACAACCACTGAAGCCCATGTGCCACAACTACTGAAGCCCACGTGCCTAGAGCCTGTGCTCCGCAGCAAGAGAAGCCACCACAATGAGAAGCCCGCACACTGCAACGAAGAGTAGCCCCTGCTCGTTGTAACTAGAGAAAACCTGCGCGCAGCAACCGAGACCCAACGCAGCCAATAATTAATTAATTTTTAAAAATATGTATTAACCATCTAAAAAAACAAAGAAAAGAAATGAGTTTATTTAGGGTCTTAAGAACTGCAAATTGGGAGACAGAGATTGAATTCAAACCAAAAGAATGTTCTGGGGAAGAGAAAGACTCAAGGGCTTATTAAGGAAAATGCCACAAGGCTGTACTCTGACACAAGAAAAGAAATATTTGTCCTTAAGTGAGGACTGTCATGAGTTGTTTTAGAGTAAGGGTCCCCTAATTTTCTCGAGTTTCTGGCAGATGTTCTGGATGCCTTCGTTAGGAGGATAAGTGGTCAAAAGGTCAGATTCCCTCCAGAGTGAGCCGTGCATAGGTCACACTTCCTCAATGGTCTCCTGGCTTCCTTTTAGAGAATTCTCTTAGCAATACTAACTCCATTTTTATTTTTCTTTCGCAGGCCTCAGCCCAGCCTGTATGACGAGTTGCTGCCTAACCTCGGACAAGGGTCTTCCTCTTTGGAGCCTGAGATACTGTGATTTATAAGAAATATGTATTTAGTCTTCATGCACTGTTTCTGGCACAGAGCTCCTAAAACTCTTGGAATTTCCTAAGCTTTCAGAGTAATAAAGGTGCCTTTTGTTGTATAACGGAGGTGACTTTTGGAAAGCACCTAGGTTAAACTCAGAATGGAGACTCGTTGCCAGGGGAACCAACCAGGCGATTGGAGGGTTAGAATTTTCAGTCCCTCCCCTCCCCCAGCCCCCACCAACCTCTAGGGAGGGGAAAGGGGCTAGACTTTCAGTTCAATCACCAATGGCCGATGATGTAATCCACCGTTCCTATGTAATGAAGTCTCTTCCCACGCACCTTGCCCTATGTATCTCTTCTATCTGGCCATTCTGGAGTTACATCTGTTTACAATAAATGGGCAATCTAGTGAATAAAATGTTTCTCTGGGTCCTGTGAGCTGCTCTAACAAATTAATTAAATCTGAGGAGAGGGTCTTGGCTCCCATCTATAGGCGGTTGGTCAGAAGCACAGGTAACAGCCTGGACTTGCAATTGGCATCTGAAGTGAGATGGGCAGGGAGTCGTAGGCACGAACCCTTCACCTGTGGTATCTGATGCTATTTCCTGGGAGATAGTGTCGGAACTGAGTTAATTGCTTGGTGGTGTGGAAAAAAGCACTCACATCGGATGTCTCGTCTGTAAAATGAGGGACATGCTGGACCCCAGTGTTCTTTCCAGTGACCCAGGTTCTGGGAGCCGCTGCAGGCTGGTCCGCTCGATGGGAGGAAGGTTTGCCGACTGGACGGGGCCCCTCTGCCCAGCTACCTGCCGCCTCTTCTCTGTGCCCCTCCGCCTCCCTCCCTCATCCCTGGGGGCCCCATTGGGCACCATCCTCCTCCCTGCTCCCCAGATGCAATGGAAACATTTCAGCATGGCTCAGTAGGATACAGAGAACTGAGTCTGTCCCTCCAGATGGTGATGTCCTCTTCTGCTCCAAGCCCTAAACTTAGACGTGTTAGAGATGAAAACCAGAAGCTCCAGCCGCTCCTTCCTGCAGCTGCCATCCCACAACCTGTGCTTCAGAAAGCGGTGCCACAGAAGAACTGGAAGCAGGGTCTGGAAGAGCTCTCTGCACCCCCACGGCAGCATTACACACAACAGCCAAAACGCAGCCCGACTGGCCACTGGCTGGTGAATGGATGAGCAAAATGTGGTCTATCCCTACAGTGGAACAGCATTCAGCCTTAAAAAGGAAGGAAAACCTGACACATGCTACAACACGGATGAACCTTGAGGACATTATGCTAAGAAAGATAAGCCAGTCCCAGAAAGACAAACACTGTATGATTCCACTTAGATGAGATACTTCAAGTAGTCAAATCATAGAGACAGAAAGTAGAACAGGGTCACCAGCTGCCGCGGGGAGGGAGGAATGGGGAGATGTCGTTTAATGGGGATGGAGTTTCAGTTTTACAAGATAGAGTTGTGGGGATGGATGGTGGTAAGGGGTACACAACATTAAGAATGCATTTAGGGCTTCCCTGGTGGCGCAGTGGTTGAGAGCCCGCCTGCCGATGCAGGGGACACAGGTTCGTGCTCCAGTCCAGGAAGATCCCACGTGCCGCAGAGCGGCTGGGCCCGTGAGCCATGGCCACTGAGCCTGCGCGTCCGACAGGCTCCGCAACGGAAAAGGCCACAGCAGTGAGAGGCCCGCGTACTGCAAAAAAAAAAAAAAAAAAAAGAATGCATTTAATATCACTGAACTATACACTTAAAATGATTAATATGGTAAATTCTACATTATGCGTATTTTACAACAATAAAAAAATTCAAAGGTAAAAAAACAGTGCCAAATAATAATAACAATAACTGTTGATTAGTGGGCATTTACCACCTAAGTACTGGGCACTGCTTTAAGTAATTCACAAGCAGGAATTTATATACGGCTCCCAACAAGCCTGTGAAAAAGGAACCATTACCCCCATTTTACAGAGGAGGAAACTGAGGCAGAAAGAAGCTAGGTAACTTGTGCAAGGTCATAGGGCAAGTAATGGCCAAGCCAGAACTGGACCAGACACTCTGGCTCTTGAATCCTCATGGTCACGCATGTGATAGCCCTAATTAGCCCTGATCTGGGTTTTTTGTGCATTTGCCCGGTGAGACCCTAGAAGGAGGCTCAGGGGAAGCTGGTGGGAATCAGCTGTGGATTCCACAGGAGGACGAGGACTGTCCCCCATCAGCCACTTCCCCACAGTTCCCAGAGCATCCCTATGGAGAGTGAACCACACTCAGCCCGGCCTCTGGAGCCCCCAGTCCTGCATCATGTGGAGCAACAAGCACCTGGCACTGGGGAGTCTGATGACTGCTGGCTCATCCATGGGTGGGGAAGCAGGTTCTGCATCAAGCGGTGCTGTACCAGGAGCAGCTTGAAGACTCCATGAGCCCTGAGAAGGAAAGTCACTGAGAGATTCAGAGATTTCCTGCTCTTAGAAAAGGGAGTGGCCAGGGCTTTCTGGGTAAGAGAAAGTTCCAGAGTTTGATCACCTTCCGGGAGGCTGGAGGCAGCTCTGGCTGAGCCCAGGGAAGTCAGATGTCAAAGTTTCATCTTGCCTCTTGTCCTCAGGAAGTTTATCAGCCCCGGAGCTGGTCACCACTGCCTTCAGGAAGTAACCACAGCAGGGACCAGCTTCCTTCCATGTGCTGGCCAGTTCCTGCCTGCCTCCCACCCAGACCTTCCCAACGCTCTTTGCAGATTATCACCGTCTTAAAAACTCAAAAGGACAGAGTTTATTTCAGAGCTGTCACGGGACAGAAGGGAAAGAGGAGGGCCTGGGGTCAGGCAAGTCTAGGTCACTTTCTAGTGGAATGAACCTGTGGCCTCAAACAGTTCACATCCCACCTCTGAGCCTTCATTTCTTTGGCTGCAAATGGGAACAAGGACCCGACCTCACTGGCCACGCAAGGATGAAACGCGATCACTGCCGGTGGGGGTCGATACACTCTTCCATCACCTCTTTGCTCTTGACGGAATGTCTTTTCGTGACCCAGGAAGGGATGAGGTACCAGCCAGTGAAAAGGAAAAAGAAAACATTTAAAAGTAAAACATTCAGCATGCCTAATCTTTGAAAACCAAACCTTTCCTCCAGGTTCAGGCGGGGACCCTCCTGCTGGGTCCTGGCTCTCTGCCCCCTTCTCCCCACACTCAGGGGTTCCTGCTTTGCTTCTGTGCCTGGACCGGAGCCAGACAGACAGCGGAGTGCTATCAGCCACTGAGCCGCTGCCCGGAGAAGGGCCAGGCGCCCAGGCAGCGGGAAGGAGCCAGGAGAGAGGCCAGAAGCCAGCGGGGAAGATGGTGTGTGGGGGAGTGTGTGTGTGCCCGTGTGTGTGCATGAGACAGAGACAGAAAGATGAAAGAGAGAGTGAGAGAGAAGACAGCACACAGAGACAGAGACAGAATGAGAAAGAGAGGAAGGAAAATTAACTGTGAATCCCTGTCTTTGCCTGGCACCCTCCCTCCTCCCTGACCCCTTTTCTGCCCCATCTTCACTCCGCCACTACCCCAACTTCCCCCCAGCTCTGGTAACTCAGCCCCCCTTCTGTAAGTAGGGGTGGTCACAGCACCACCCCCGGGGTCCCGTGAACCATCGCACAATAGGTGTTCAGTAAACGTGGCTCTTACAATGCCCCTCGTTCAGGGAAAGATTTATTGGGTAGAATCTGGGCTGTGCTTCCCAAGGGAAGCATCCAGAGGAATCAGGACCCTTCTGATACAGCCATCACCTCATCCAGAAAACCAGGACTGCTTTCAGTTGTTGATTTCTTATAAACGTTTTGATGTGTCATTCATGAAATACGGTTTTCCTGAGGCCTCTTGAAATACAGAGGCTGGAGCGAAGAATTTAATGAGAACTCGGGCCTGTGCTCCCTGAACAGCACTAAGGACAACACTCCCAGGGAGCTGTGTCTGCTCTCAGAGCACGAGTCCTCATCCTAATTTTGCAGATTAAGTGGGGGGAAGGCTGGCGGACAACCTTCAGCCACAGGACGGAGCGGGGGTCACGGACCCATTGCACAGGGAGGCAAAGTGGAGTCACCTCAGCATACATAAACACACACAGTAGCTGGAATGGGGATGATAGTTCAGACTTTTCAAAGCACATAGGAGGTGCACAACAAAGATTGACAGAATGAATGAAGGACATCCCATTCGAAGGTTTGACTTGGGTCCCAGAATGCCCCTGTGGATGGGGGAGGGCAACTGCCATTATCTCATCTTTCTTGACAAAGAAGCAAAGGGTCAGAAAGGTCAAGCTACCTGCCCAAGGGCACACAGCAGCAGGTGGTCCTCTTGGCTCCTGGGGAGGATTGAATCCAACTCTTCTTTGACAGACAGGGGAGCTCAGGCTGAAAGAGTGACAGTGGTGAGTGCAAGGGCAGTAGCAAGGGGAGTGCCAGGGCTGGTCAGGACTCACACCCAGGATTTCTCTGACCCAGCACAGGCTGGGTCCCTGGATCCAGGCCTTCTCCCTCTCTTAGGCCCCTCTGCACTCCCAACTCCCTGTTCCCCTCCCACCCAGAGGCTGTGACGGCCCTCGGCCCCGTCCGACCTCAGCCTTGGGAGCCAAACGTCTGGCGCTCACCAGGCCACTGGAGCTATGCACCCCCTTCAGCTCTCTACAGCCTCCAGGGAGATGTTCCCCTGTGTCCTCCCCACCAGAAGGTCAGGGGAACGGGGACCTCCCCACAGACGTTCTGCATCATCCCAGGAAGTGGGCTGTGGTTGCCAAGTCCAGTACTGAAATACCTCTCAGGGCACCGCCACCCGGCCTCATGACCGGGCCTCGCTTACACACCTCCTGTGATGGGACACTCATCTGACTCCCCTACATCACCCGCCACAGGGAGGCAGCCCTGACTGTTAGAAAGCCTTTCCCTAGACTAACCAGAAAGCTGTCCCTGTGGCCTTACTCTTCCATCCCAGCCACAACTGCTGGACCACCCAGCCTGAATCCCCTTTTCACATGGCAGCGCTCTAAATATTTGAAGGGGGCTTCCCTGGTGGCACAGTGGTTGAGAGTCCGCCTGCCAATGCAGGGGACGCGGGTTCGTGCCCCGGTCCGGGAAGATCCCACATGCCGCGGAGCGGCTGGGCCCGTGAGCCATGGCCCCGGAGCCTGTGCTCCGTAACGGGAGAGGCCACAACAGTGAGAGGCCCGCGTACCACACACACAAAAAAATAAAAATAAATAAATATTTGAAGGAATGATCATGGCGGTTCCTTCATTCATGAAATATTTACTGGAAGATAGCCATGGTGGCTTTTTTCATCCATCCATTCATTCATTCATCCTACCCTGGGCTGGCTTCCGAGGATGCAGCTGTGACACAGCCAGGGTCTCTGCCCCCAGCATAGAGGGCGAGGCAGGTGAATGGACCAGCAGCGACACAAAATGTCTAAGTGCTGTGATGGGGGGTGGCAAGGCAAATCGCTGTGGAGCCCAGAGAAGGGGCCTTTGGAAAGGGAGGCGGAGGTGAAGGGAGCAAGTTTCAAGCGGACAGACAGAGCAGGAAGTTCCAAAGTGGAGAGAGACTCCACAGCGCCCTGGGGGCTGAAAAACAGAAGGGAGGAGGCAGGGGGGGAAGATAAGGGGGAGGGGTGATGAGGGGGAGGGGCGGGCATAGCCCCGAAGCTATGCTGCCCACAGCACCCTGCGCCCCTCCTCCCTACCTCAGTTACCCCCATGTCCTGGATGGTCCAAGAGGCCAGGGTCCACCTCACCTTGCTATTCAGGTAAATATGAAACTCAAGGACACAGAAGCCAGGAGCAAAGTAGAGAAAAGGCCACGAGGGTCTCCCTAGTCTGAGCCCAGGGTAGGGACCCAGGCCAAGCAAGAGGACAGAGTGACCCACTTTGCTACCCCAGAATAAGTGCCAGGCCCTGGCCAGGCTCCCCACGTGCAGCGTGGGATCTGGACCTCACTACAGGCCAGCAGGGCGGAATCACAAATCCACCTGCCAAGGAGTTCGGTGAGGTACATTCGTTCACATCCCACAATCCCATAGGGAGGGGCTTACCGGCCCTGCATGGGGGCTCCGTGACTTGTCCAGGCTCACACAGGTCTCTGGGCCCAGTGCTCAGCCTGTGCCCAGTCCCCTCTGGGGCGGTAAATAGGAGGCCAAGATGGGAGTGACAGGACAGCCCTGTCCAGGTAAAGGTCCCTGTGGTCAGACAGGAGCCAGCCTTGGCTCTGCCCTGGTCTCAGGCTCAGGCCCAGGCCCTGGTCAGGTCTGCCCAAGGCTTGATCTCTGGGGGCTGGGGTCACTGGGGTTAAGGTGTCTGACCAGGGTCAGACAGACCCAGGTTAGAGTCCTGTCCCAGGGACTCAATGGCTGATCCTCTATTGCCTGTGGTCTCCAGGGTGCTGGGAGTTTGGGGGGGCAGGGGGTTGTGCTTGCTGTGGGATGGTTGCTCCCTGGAGGCCTAGAGGTGTAGACAGGCCCTGGAGCCAGGTGCACCAGTTCACATCTTGGCTCTGACCCTGAGCAGCCATGTTCTGGGCAAGCCACGTAACCTCTTGAGCCTCGATGTCCTCATCTGTAAAATGGGGAGATAACGGTAACCCTCATAGGCTGGTTGTGAGGGGTCAGTTACCCACGGGACGGGCATTCAGCAGAGTCAGAGCCCCGTCAATGTCAGATGTGATTCCCTTGTAGCCCTGAGGATGTCATCGACAGAGAAAGCCCTGGGGTGACAAATGTGGGAGCGAAGCTCTGACATTCACTCCCCTCCACACTATGTGATCCTCCCCAGGCCTTTGACCCTTTATATGTAAAAGGGAGATGGTGACGCCCATTTCATAGGGCTGTGGTGGGGATGAAATGGCAGTGTAAGAGCCCCTCCCCAACCCCAATACCTGGCACCAAGGAGGGCCCAGGGAATGAGGTTGTCCCCGCTGCCCGTGGAACTTGCCCCAGGCATTGCTGCTTGGGGGTCCTAGAGCTAGGCCAGTTTGGAAGGTATCTGGTGGGTTGGCTGGTTGGTAATCCTATAAGCTGACACCCGGCTCACTACCTGAGCCAGGTAGAGAGCAAAGTGCTTCGCACAGCTATTATCCCCCTGAACCCTCCCAGTACGACTGCTGATGCCCCCATTTCACAGATGAGCAGGTCAGAGGTGAGCAGTGACTTGCCCAAGGCCCCACAGGTGGCAAATTGTAGAGCCCAATTAGAACCCAGCCAGCCTCCCCGAAGAGCCTGCTCTCTCAGCCACCCACCCTCCCCGCCAGCAGTAGCAGAGATGAACAACCAGGAGGTGACAGTCCTGTCTGTGATGATGGTGCCTGAGGGGACAGAACCCTCTGCTTCCCCTGCAGGAGACCCCCATGACTCAGCAGAAGGAGGCTCGCCATCTGGCCCGGCACACAGATTCACTTTCTAGGGCAGATCTGCCCGGGACACGGTCTCCCACTGTTTTATTTTATCTACTGAGCTGAGCAGGCCTGCAGGACAGAAGGTGGGCACAGCATTGCTAGCATCCCTACGAGACGGGGATGGAGGAGGGACGGAGGAGGGATGCTGCTCCGCAGTCAGCACTGGATGTTGAGGACGCCCACCTGGTTTCAACTGAAGAAAACATGCAGCGTGAGAGCTGTTAGTTTCAGTTTTACTCAGGGATCTTATTGCGGACTACAGCCTGGGAGTGGCCTCTCAGAGAGCTCTGAGGAACCGCCCCAAAGAGGCAGGGGGAGAGGCCAGTATATATATGATTTTAGCTAAGGAGTATATGCAATCCAGCATACGTCTCGGTAGAAGGTCACTGCTGGTCACGAGGAACAGACATCTCAGTGAAGGATTTTAGTGCTTTTCTCAGTATGGGAAGATGCAAGAATCTGGGTTCATAAAAAATTCTTCCTGAAATATATCCATCTAAGGGCCTGTTTTGCCTATTTTTCCAAAGCACAGAGTACCTCATCCTGTTCTTTGTCTTGAATTCCTTTCAGGGTGTCCTGTAGGTCAACGACTGCAGTGGCTAATGACTTGATCCTTGTAGAACTGGGTGGAAGGTGAGTTTGTTTGACACCGGGCCCCCTCCTTTGGTGACTTCCCCCACCCCTTGGCAACTCAGTGACCTTGTTCCTTCTCCCCCTCGTACTCTGCACCCAGGAACAGATCCACTCTCGGTGTGAACGTGGGCAGAGGGGAGATGACCATTATTAGGGCTCACAGAGGGTTCTCTCACTTCATGGGAAGGGGCTTGTGGTGACAAAGAGACAAGCTTTGGGGTGTATTGGTCTCAAGTCACTTAACCATTTGGGATCAGTTTCCTTGTCTATAAAATGGAGTGATATGTATTGATCATTCTTGAAGCTAATTGAGGGATTCATGGAGATTTATAACACTACTCCTTCCACTTTGTGTATGTTTGAAATTTTCCATAATAAAAAAGGTTTTTTTAAATGGGATGATAAATTACACCTTTGTAGGAGGAAGTAGGATAATACCACATGTAGAGAGCTCAGTGCTGGGCAAGCCTACAGCAAATGCTCAGTGAGTACCAGCTGTTACCGTTATTATTAAAACAAAAACCATCCAGTCCAAGCCCCTGTAACTGTATGGAGAGAGAAACTGAGGCCCAGAGAAAGCAAGAGATGGGTTCCAGATTCCAAAGTCGTGAACAGGGGGGGCCAGAAGGAAGGCCCAGGTCCTCAAGGCCTGCATCCCTCACCCTGATAGGTCTCAGCCCTGCTGGGGATCTTCTGGGTGTCCTCAGAGAAGCCAGCAAATCTCTGGCTTCAAAGGGTAATTTTCAAAGAGAGGAAACACTCCCTGTCTCTGATATTAAACATAGAACCATGTCAGTGCCCTAAAGGGGCCCCTGGATTGGGAAGGGGCTTTTGGGGAGGGAGCTCAGACACCCATTGAGCACCTACTGCATGCCAGGCATGGTGCCAGGCACTGAAGTCAGACAAGGGTGTGCTTAGATCCCAGCTCTGCTGAGGATTTGCTATGGCCTTGAGCAATTCCTTTACCACTCTGAGCCTCAGTTTTCTCGTCTGTGATATGGGAAAATAAGAGCCACTTTCTGGGAGGGTGAGAGGAATAAATGTAATAATTTGCATGGGCTGCCTGGCACACAGTGGGAGCTCACACACTCTAGTTCTCTTCCCGTCGGCACTGACTAGACTGGTGACCTAGTTGACCCCTGCCCCCCTGGCTGCATCCCCTCCTCTGCTGGAAACAGCCTCAGAGCTTTACACTCCTCCCCTGCACAGCAGCCCAGGGTCCAGAACACCACATTTTCTCTGTCTGCTCCTTACAGACCAACAAAGGCTCATCCTGAGGGCCAGGCTGGGGGCACAGTGGGTGTGGACGCAGGAAGGGGGAGGTGGGGTTGGTTGCTCTTTGAGAAACAGTCAGAGGAGGGGCCAGTAAGCATGACGGGGAACAAAGAAAATCTACCCTTCACTGATTCAAGACTGGATGATGGTGGTGAGGAGGATGATGGTGATGGTGGTGAGGATGATGGTGAGGATGGTGAGGATGCTGATGGTGATGGTAGTGGTGATGGTGGTTGTGGTGAGGATGATGGTGATGATGATGGTAGTGGTGGTGGTGGTGGTGAGGATGGTGATGGTGGTGAGGATGATGATGGCGGTGGTGAAGATGCTGATGGTGATGGTAGTGGTGATGGTGGTTGTGGTGAGGGTGATGGTGATGATGATGGTAGTGGTGGTGGTGGTGGTGAGGATGGTGATGGTGGTGAGGATGATGATGGCGGTGGTGAGGATGCTGATGGTGATGGTAGTGGTGATGGTGAGGAGGAGGATGGTGATGGTGATGATGGTGAGGATGATGATGGTGGTGGTGAAGATGCTGATGGTGATGGTAGTGGTGATGGTGGTTGTGGTGAGGATGATGGTGATGATGATGGTAGTGGTGGTGGTGAGGATAGTGATGGTGATGATGGTGAGGAGGATGATGGTGATGGTGGTGAGGATGATGGTGAGGATGGTGAGGATGATGATGGTGGTGGTGAAGATGCTGATGGTGATGGTAGTGGTGATGGTGGTTGTGGTGAGGGTGATGGTGATGATGATGGTAGTGGTGGTGGTGGTGGTGAGGATGGTGATGGTGGTGATTCTTATGGTGCAGATAATAGTGAGGATGACTATATCAGGCAGTTATATGGCACCACTATGTGCCAGGCAGTGTTTTAACTATTTTACATATATTAATGCATTTACTCTTTCCAACAACTCTAAAAAGTTGATATCAATATTATCCTCATTTTGTAGGTGAGAAAACTGAGGCATAGAGAGGTTAAGTAACTTGCCCAAGGTCATGTAGTTGGTAAGTGACAGTATTGGGATTCAAACCAATCTGGCTCCAGAGTCTACATTTTAAACCACAGTGCTACGATAATAATGACAGTAAAACAATGGACACAAATAAAAAGAGCAGCCAAACAATATTAAATGTTGATGATGTGCCAGGAGCTGTTCCAAGCACTTTATATTATCTCATTTAATTTTCACTATATTCCTTTGAAGAAGGTAACATTTCCCCTCATTTTACAGATGGGAAACTGAGACTCGGAGAGGCAGAGTCATTGGTCCAATGGCTCTGTGATGAAGCTGGGATTTGAACTTGGCTCTGTCAGACTCCAGAGCCTGTTCTCTTCACAGCTTTAGATGGTACAGGATGCAGTCTGGAGTCTTTCTCTGGCGTCTGGAGACTCAGGATCAGGCTTGGCTCGGTTCCTCACTCACTGTGTGACCTTCGGCAAGCTGCTCACCCTCTCTGGTCCCTTCTAGTCCTCAGAGTGCATTCCACCCCACCCATTGTGGCAGCTGCTGCCCTCCCCCGACAGCACCTGCCATCTGTGGCCCGCAGCCTGTCTCAGCACCGCCTCCAGGAAGCCTCCAGGGCTCCTTCATAACCACCAGCAGCTCCTCCATCCAGCGTACACCTGTGGGCCTTAGGCCACGCCCGGGCAGCCTTTGAGTCCTGACTCCTCCTCTATTTGTTGTGCCCCTCAGGCTGTATACTGGCTTCCAGTTGTACAACAGCCCCATTTTACTAATGAGGGAACCGAGAATCAGAGAGGCTGAGCAACTTGCCCAAGGTCACACAGGAAGTGGAAGAGGCAGGACTTGAGCTCTGATTCTCTGGCCCTGAATCCAGTGCGTTTTCCACCGCATCTGGACAAGGTGACTCAGGAGCCCCCTGGGATTTGCAACATGTTCCTTCCCTGAGGATCAGCCGAGAGCTGCCTGCTACCGAAAGCTGATTTCTCCTTCCTCAGAACTTGAGGCCCTCAGGTCCCCGTGTTAATATTAGCAGCAAATATGAGGTAGAAGAGTGAGCAATTCAGACAGAGAGAGAAATTAAATGGCTCATTGAGAAACAGAGACAGAAATATCGAGCAGCCATTATGAAACACAGACACCAGGTTTACAAACACATAAACACACACACATTCACACATAAACACACACACATTCACATGGAAGGAAGGAGAGAAACACACACACAAGGTGAGAGATGGGATGTGTGGAAATGAGATAATAGATATAAAGAGAAAGAGGAGGGAGAGAAAGAGGAAAAAGCAGACTCAGACAAGGAAGGAAATACAAAGAATAAGAAATAGCCACAGGAAGATCAATCTAGAAATATACAGAAATGGGTTGAAAGGTACAAAAGCCCACAACACATTTACAAAGACACAGTTACAAACACCCTCACGTGAAGAGAGAATGTGAAACTCAGAAAGAAACAGAGGCTGGGCGAGAGAGAGACTTAGAGATGCACAGCCAGGCAGAGATGGACAGACAGACAGCCATATGGAGAGACAGAGGCGAGTTACAATAGACACAGGCAGAGGGAAAGAGGACCAGGTCAGGGAGATAGAAAAGGCCATAGTGAGTGAGAAAGAAGAGAGAATGAGAAGAGGATAATAAACAGAGAGAGAGAGTGATGGGGAGAGGTCATGAGAGAAGCTGGAGGGGAGGGAGCTGGAGGGAGGCAGGAGCCAGCAGCGCCCAGAGCATCAGATGCTTAGAGCTCACGCCTCTCCTCCACTGCCCGCAGCCCTCTTTCTTCCACCACCTCCTGACTCAGCTCACAGGAGCCTGAACTGTCAGCGGAGTAGAGACAGTCACCCTCCCAGATCCAGCCTCCCAGACACGCTTGGCCTCCATCCAGGTGCTGTGGGCGCATCTGCATTGAGCAGGGCTTTCTCCTCCTGTCCTCACCTTTTTTTTTTTTTTGACTGCGCCACATGGCATGAGAAATCTTAGTTCCCCGACCAGGGATCAAACCAGTGCCCCTCCAACGGAAGCTCAGAGTCTTCACCACTGGACCGCCAAGGAAGTCCCTCCTGTCTTCACCTTGAACCAGACTCCCTGATAGAAGGACAGAGACCTGCCCAGCATTTGCACCCCAAGCCCTGGCCTCGGAGCTGCTTGGTTCTACTGCTGGTTTCTGAGTCACAAGGACTAGGGGTGGGTACAACCCGCATCCCCTCAGCAAACCTCTGCGGGCACCCACCATGGGCAAGACACAGCCCCTGCCCCAGGGACCCCCACGTGGGAGGCAGGCAGCCCCCCTCACTGCTGCGTGACTATGGTGTCACCTGACCTCTCAAAGCCTCAACGTCCACTTCTGTGAAATGGGGATAATGGGGCTTCCCTCTCAGGTTGATGAAAAAATCAGAAGTGGATGCTGAAGAAGCACCTGACACAAAATCTGGCATAGAGCAGGTGCTCACTAAGCACTAACTTTCTCTCATTAAGAAAGTCTGAAAAATACAGCAATAAAGGCAGAAAGTGAAACATAGCCAATAAGAGTGAGGGGGTCCTGGGATGGGAGAGGTAGGTCATTCTAATTGGGTCAGGGGAGAGCTTGGTGACATTTGAACCAGACCTTGGAGTATTTAAAAGTGAGAGGCAGAGATGGGGGTGTGGTGAGCATTCACCTTCTCAGGAGGGTAGATGCTGATAAACTTCACTCTCCTGGCCACTTGGATAAGTTTGGACCTACATAGATGGGGTAGGAGCAGAGAGCTGGATGGCTCTGCATGAGTAAGAGAGAAGAGCTCGGAGATCCCAAAGGCCATCAATTCAGGGGGGTGGGGAAAAGGAGCAGTGAAAGGAGGGGAATGCCACCATTGTCACAAGTCAGGTCACAGAGTATGAAATTGTCAGGGACTTGAGCCAATTATTCCTAGAGCTGAAGAAGACAAAGGGACCCCAAGAAGCTAGCTTAGACTTTATGACTATATATAAACGCATATTTTCCTAGAGAAAAGATCCATAGTTTTTATCAGGTTCTCAAAGGGGTCTGTGTTAGTCAGGACAGGCCAGAATTATACTTAGTAACAAACAGCCCCTAAGCTCCCTGACTAGGAGTTTATCTCTTTGTCTGTCATGAACTACACTGTGGGGCAGGTGACTCTCCAGGATCCCACATGGGTTGACCCAGCGATCCAGGCTGCTCTGAGCTTATACCTCAACTATCTCAACATGCTGCCTCCATGATCTCCAACAAAGAAGAAAGAGCTGGCACACCTTCCAGGGGCCTCTTCCTGCTGCAGCCCACATGACACACATCACTTCCACTCACTATTCCTTAGTCACAACTAGTCACATGGTGCACCTCACTGCAAGGGAAGCTGGGAAGAGTTCCATGTGCCCAGGAAGGGGAGGAGAGCTGGATATTGATGAGCACCCCCCAAAAAAGTTAGGAGCATTAACGTTAGAGCACCGAGTCCCACACCCTGATTTATAGACCACCTGACTCAGATAGTATGCTGAAAGCTTTGGGGAAATGCAAATCCCAGGCTATGATCTTAGAGAGTTATATGCTAAGGTCCAGGAATCAGTATTTTTAACAAGTTCACAGGTGAATGTACAGAACCCATTTGGCAACCCCTGGAGTGGAAGGTCCTTTGATCACAGCTAGGAGTTGCCTCAGAGGTCATCCCAGGTTAGAATCTTAAACTGCCTCCAACTGGCTTGCTCTCCACTCTCTATATCTTCATGCTGCTGGGGTGAAATTACAAAGCCCTCTGTCAAGGTTGATGCCTGCTGTCCCCCAGAATTCCAGAACCCCGGCCTGTGCTTCTCATGCCAATGCTAAGATAGGGCCCATTTTGCTGATGTGATACTCCATCCCCAGTAGATATTGTTCTCTGGTATTTTCCAGGGCAAATGGGCCTTTAAGACACGGGGTGCTCAGAAGTGCTCAAACACCTGCATTATGGTCAGTTCTCTCTTGGCCTCTGTTGTTTAATTCCTCCCAGAGAACAAGATTGGAAAGACAGTGCTAATTTAATTTGTCAGAATGAATAAAGATAAGATAGTAACCGAGGGTGATAAAGTGCTGGGAGCACATAATTCACATCCACAAAACCTGGGCTCCTCCCATCACGACAGCCTTCCGCACACTGGAGCTGATTAAGCTAGAATGATGGCAGTTAATTATCTTCCTCTGTTGCTGAGGAAGGCTGGCTTCCCCCAGCCAGGCCGTGGGCGTGAGAGGGTTTATAAATGGGCAAACGAGATCGAGGGGAGGAAGGAAGGAGCAGGGGCTTGTGGACCCCTCTGGGGTCAGCATTATGTGGGCGAGGAGGGCACTTGGAGAACGTGTTCATTAGTTAGCAGTTCACCAATCAGCCCCCAGGGCTTGGAGTCTGGTGCCCCTGGAAGCTGTTTACGGGGCTACCTGAAAGCGGGTTCATCACTGAGTCCAACGACCTGCTGGATCCAGGACATGGGCAGTGGCACCCGTTGTGTTCACAGAGGGCATCACTAGTGCTCACGGGACATTCACCTCCCTGTGCACAAGGAGGCTTTTCATCGGTGCACACAGGGATGTAGCCCATCAGCAACGCAACGATTTTCCTGGTACACATTGGGGTGTGCGTTGGTGTAAGGGCATGTGGGGATTCCAGGGGGCTGGTTCAGCACTGCCCACGTGGTGTGATGTAGAAGCACCCATATTCAGACAGCCCTGGGGATAATTCCCTGCCCAACTGCTAACTAGTTGCATGACCTTGGCAAAGATTTTTCTCTAAGCCTCAGCGTCTTCATCTGAGGAACGGGGACAGTAGCGCCCACTTTATAGAGTTCCGGGGAGGACCAAGAGATAGTGCCTGGAAAGAGCCCAGCTCGGCCCCCAGCCCACAGGAAGGGCTCCATGATCACGAGTTACCATCAGTGTCATTACCGTGAGGACCACACGGCTCCTTTCCGGGTGAACACGGGTCACGTGTTTATCTGTGAACATGGGGGGAGGGGGCCTGATGCGCTGATTCATGGACCTCGTGGGCAGAGACATTTATGGCCACAGGGGGAGACCTTTCTGTCACCTCCAAGGTGCCATGCCACCCTTCCTCTGTGGCTCAGACAGTGAGGACTCGGTGCCCAGCCAGGAGGGAGGGAAAGCAGATGGAAAGCCGTCCCTCCAGGGCCCGGGAGCTTGGACTTTATGCAAAGCCCGAGACCTACTTTGCTGGAACTGGAAACAATTTGCGGCAACACAAAAGGAGGCATTAGAGAGAGAGAGAGGCAGGCGCCGCAAAGAAAGGGAAGAACTGATTGTGGGAGAGCAATTTAACTGCAACCACAGGCTGGAATGAAGGGTCTGCATGCAGGTGCCCTGCCCCTGATGGGCGGAGGGGAGGAGCAAACCCCACACAGTTGCAGAGATTCCGTGGCTAAGCTTTAGTCTCCTTTTGTGTGGAGCCTAAAATGAAGACAACTGATCTTGGGGCCTGGGATGGGGAGACCCTTGGACCTAGGTCAGATAAGGCTGGAATTTTGGGGGGTGTGAGGGAGAGGGCAAAGTCACAGTCAAAGATGAAAGGGATTTGGAGCTGAGAAGGCTGTACCAGGCACGGGTTCAAGGAGTGACCCTGGCTGTGAGCGGGGGGGTTCAGGGAGCAGGACCAGGGGGGACTGAGCGGAGCTAGGAGGCTCAGAGTAAAAGGCTCAGATAAGACTGTGAACTGGGGGACGGCAGGAGGCGGTGCCAGGTGTGTGGGGAGACCGAGGGCTGAGAGAAACAGCAGCCTGGCTCTTAGACCCGCACCGAGCCCCAGCTCACGACTGGGCTCTGCGACCCCTTGGGAGATCGGGCGGCCCCGGATTGAGGAAATGTAACAAACCCCACTCTTGTGGGGTGTCAACCAAGAAGACGCAGAAGGCTACAAATAAGAAAAAGCTTATCTGGGGGTCTTAGGAACCGCAATTCGGGGCACACACATTCAGGGAAAACCTGAAGTGTTCCCGGGGAAAAGAAAGAGTCAGGGGCTTACAAAGGCAATGCCACAAGGTTAAGTTGTCCGGAAAGAATTATGATCGACCCTGAGACAAGAAAGGAAATACTTGTCCTCAAGGGATCAGCTGTCATGAGTTATTTTAGGGTAAGTGTCTGATAAGTGTCTTGAGTTTCTGGAACCTTGGGCAGATGTTCTGGGTGCCTTCGATAAGACAACAAGTGGTCAAAAGGTCAGATTCCATCCGAACTGGGACGTGCATAAGTCTCACTCCCTCCATGGCCTCCCGGCTCTATTTAGAGAGCTCTCTTAGCAATGCCAGCTCCATTTTGATTTACCTTTCACAGAGAGTTGGGGATAGAAAAGCTTGTGGACATAACCCAACTCCATAACTAGACAGAAGGGATTCCCAGGTCTAGGGGTGGGGAGTGATTGTTCAAAGTCTCTGCAGACGTTTGGATTCTTTTCAGCAAATATTCACGGTCTTCTGCCCTACTGATGCAGCTTGGCCCTGTGACCTGTTTGGGCCAAGAGAGTGTCAGTGGATGTGACAGGTGGCAATTCTGAGCCAAGTCCTTAAGGAGCATCCCGTGTTTCTGCTCAGCCTCTTGGGCTTGTGCCATTTTCCATGAGCAGGACACGCCTTCAGGAGCCAGTGATCCACAGGGGTTTGTCCCAGGGCCCAGCAGGAAGGGCACATGATAATCACAGGACTGGAGATATACGACACAGTAGCCAATATTCTATTCATGAATCACTTGGTTTATTGCACACAATTAGCACGCAACATGGGTTCATCAAAGTAGGGATAAAAGGGGTAACAAACCACTTCCAGGAGAAGTCCGGGATGGAGGTATTTCAGCGTGAGCAGTGGTCTCCAGTCCAGCAATGGGTCTCCCAACGGGTGTGAGTGGGAAGCCTCCTTCTGCTGTGACAGGGCCTCCGGCAGCATCCGTCCGGCAGCATCTCTCAGCAGCGTGGAGCCAGGTCCTCCCGCCGAGAGACTTCAAGTCACTCAGCTCAGTGGTCTCTTTTTAAGAAGGGATGGTCACCCCAGGAGAGGTCTCGATTCCATCAGCTTCTCCTTCTGTTTGAGTGACGTACGTGATCCATCAAACCTCTTATCTAAAGCAATCCTCTTAGTTCATCACTCGAAGACACTCGCAGTCCCACAGTGAGCATTTCAAAACATGCAACATGGAGTTCACGTTGTCCACTGTGACTCCATTTTGAACTACTTATCGTAGCTTAAGTCCTATAAGTTTCACACAAGATGAGTAGGAGTCAAAACAACAGAGGACAAGAGGCTCGTGGAGCAAGCCAAAACCCAGCCCAAGGTCTGCAGCCAGGTGCAGCCAACTCGGAACCCAGGACAGGCTGCCCAGCCAGTCCACAGACCAATGAACAAGAAGAGCAAGTGCCCACTGCTGGAAGCTACACCCTTCGGGGAGGGGTTCACACAGCATTACGATGACAATGTCTGTGTGATATTGTGATTTATAATGAGAAATATCTATTTGGTCTTCATCCCCATTCCTGGCACAGAGCTCCAAAAACCTTTGGAATTTTGTAAGTGATGAGAGGAATAAGGGTGTCTTTATTATGCTAATGAGGCAACTTTTGGATCCCACCTAAGGATGGGGGCTGGTTGCCAGGAGAACCAACCATGTAATTAGAGGGTTAGAGTCCCATCCAACCTCCCTGGAGGGGAGAAGGGCTGGAAATTGAATCAATCATCAGTAGTCAATGATTTAATCAATCATGCCTACATAATGAGGCCTCCATAAAAACCCAAAAGGACAGGGTTCAGAGAGTTTCCAGGTTGGTGAACACGTGAAGGCGCAGGGAGGGTGGTGTGCCTGGAGAGGGCATGGAAGCTCTGTGCCCCTTCCTACCTACCTTGTCCTATGCATCTCGCCCATCTGGCTGTTCCTGAGTTATATCCTTTTACAATAAACAAGTAATCTAGTGAGTAAACTGGTTTCTGAGTTCCGTGAACCGCTTTAGCAAATTAATCAAACCCAAGGAGGATGCTGTGGAAACCTCTGATTTATAGCCAGTAGGTCAGAAGCACAGGAGACAGCCTAGACTTTCCACTGAAGTCTGAAGTCTGTGTGGGGTGACCGGCAACGGGGACCCAGCCTTGTGGGACTGAGCCTTTACTCTGTAGGATCTGAGACTACCTCTAGGTAGATAGTGTCAGAACTGAGTTGAATTGTACGACACTGAGCTAGTGCTGGGAAATTGCTTGATGTGGGAAAAACTACACCCACGTAGGAATCGGGAGGAGAAGTACAGGCTGACAGAGCGCCACACAGCAAGTCAGGGGCTGAGCTGGACCAAATCCCACAGAGAATAAAGGACGCTTTCTCTACCACCTCTGTGCCTACCAGGTCATCACGCCTCTGACATGTTAGCTAAGGTCTCACTCTTAAGACGCTGTGTTTGGACGCTCCCCCTGGATATGCCGTTTCCCGGGAGACCCCTGTGAAAGGCTCAGGCTGCCTGGAAGGGATGTGCCAGCCCCTCTCCCTCTCCCCACAGCAGGGTCCCTCTCGGACCAGGCAGCGACCCCGCGGCGACGTGGCGGGGGTCAGCAGGCGGCTGCGAGGTCTGCACAGAAGGCACCCTCCATCAAAGGCAGCCGGCCTCACCCCGAGCTGGGGGCTCTGCAGGGGCCTCTTAGTGAAGCCCTGGACCCACGGGGAGGGTTGTTGTTTCCAAAGTTATTCACCCAGGTGTCCCTTCCAGAATCCCACATGGGAGGTTTCTGGCTGTCCCTCTCCTGGCCCTGACACCTCCTCTCTCCCTCCCCATCCAGCTTTGACAGAGTGGGTCTGGCGCTATGTGATAAAGGATTCCCAGTTCACATGAAAATTTCACGGAAAACAACAATATCTTCTACCCGATCGATGACAAGAACGAAAACATACCAGCATCCTTGCATTTTGCCTTTATGAACAAACAAGCTGTCCCCATGTGTGAGGGACTCGGTAAAAACTATTCAGGGACACATGGCTCCCCCTTTTAAGCCACAGTATGTTAAAAGCAGTTTCCTCTCCACTACATGTTACCTTCTCTCCTTTTTCTTTTCTTTTATATGCAGGCAACCCTTGTTCATTACTATGGACTTAATTAACTCCTGCCCAAAATTCGTGTGTTGATGCCCTGACCCCTAGTGTGCTGGTGTTAGGAGATGGGGCCTTGGGGAGGTGATTAGGGTCAAATGAGGTCATGAAGGTGGGGCACCCAGGATGGGATTAGTGTCCCTTTAAGAAGCGACTTCGGATTGCTTGCACACACTCTCTCTTTCCCCACGTCCTGTGAGGACACAGCAAGAAGGCATGTTTCTACAAGTCCCCTCACCAGAACCCAACCATGCTGGCACCCCCATCTCAGACCTCCAGCCTCCAGAACTGTGAGAAATAACTTACTGTTGTTTAAGTCCCCTTTTGTTATAGCAGCTGAGCTAAGACGTTCATTCTTATGCATGCTCTGTTAAGGGAGATGAATCTAGGAAATTCAAGTACTGTTGGAAAGATATAGCTCTTTAAAAAAGCATTCATTTATGGTGTAAAATACAGCTGAGTGAGAGTGTGTGAACCCAGGCAAGGTCGATGGGCCGTTACGGTGCAGGTTGAATAGCTTTGCTGTAGAGCTCTCTGTAATTACCTGCTCCTAACTGGTGCTCAGGGCTTCTGTTTCTGTTCATGACCTGCAGGGAAATGGTAGAGGTCTGGCGGGGTCTGTCACCACCTTAAGGCCCCAGCTGCACCCTCAAACCTGTAGAGCTCCATAAAGCCCACGTCCTTTCTCTGGTTGACTCCATCCTTGCGGCTCCAGGCCCAAATGGTCCTGTCTCTGGACCTTTGTCCGTGGCCTTGGCACGGAGCCTGTGAGTTTCCCTCTCCCTAATGACTTGGTCCAGCCCCTTGGCTCCTTCCCACTGTAGAGCCAGGCGGACAGTCTGGCAGGTAGAGCAGGGCTGGATTTCATACCATCCTCACACCGGGGCCAAGACAGGCCCCTGCCCTGAACCCCAGACATTAAAGGACCCTGCTCTGTCCCTCCTCTAGCCATGCCTCCCCTCACAGGATGACACACATGTGTAGTCAAAAGGATGTGCTCATCGGCGACTAGCCCCTGATTTAGACAACAGTTTGGATACCTAGGACCCCAGAAATCCCCATCCAAGTGGCCTGAAGCCCACTTCCTGACCCAGGTGGGCCTCTTCCCTGGGCCTGTGCTGCTGAGGGCAGACACACTGGGCTGGGGGGTGAGCAGCCCAGGCCTGAAGGGTGCCAAGGGGCAGCTGTGCAGGGGGATCGTGAAAGGAGTTTGAACACGTGCGCTGGGGCATCCACACCCTTGTGCTTTGGGGCGGACCTGGGGAGAGGAAGAGAAGGGGATGGGCCCCGGGGGGCCAAGGCAGGTTCTCCCTTCACCTCCACATCTGGGCTGGAACCCCAAGAACTTCAAATCAAACCTGGTCTCCTAGGTTGTTATAAAGTTGTCTTTGTCAAGGTAGCAAATAGAATATATACTATTTCCACTTCACTGATTTGATTTATCATTTTAAATATTTAGGAACGAGGGCCTCCATTAGGTGTGGTCTCCATCCCTCAAATATCAGGGGCGGGCTTCCCTGGTGGCGCAGTGGTTGAGAGTCCGCCTGCCGATGCAGGGAACACGGGTTCGTGCCCCGGTCCGGGAGGATCCCACATGCCGCGGAGCGGCTGGGCCCGTGAGCCGTGGCCGCTGAGCCTGCGCGTCCGGAGCCTGTGCTCCGCAACGGGAGAGGCCACAACAGTGAGAGGCCCGCGTACCGCAAAAAAAAAAAGTCAGAGGCAACCTGGAGCACCTACAGCGCACAAGCAATATGCTGGGCCCTGGGGTCAGCGGGGAAGAAGCCCACCTCCGGCAGGTAATGCCGGCCACCTCGCCCTTAAGTGGAGGAGGCTGATCTGACTGAGGGGCAGACAGAGTCGTCACCGGGCCACGTGCTCCCGCCATGGGCCCTGCGTGTGTGCGACTCAGCCTTCCATGGGGATGGTTTTATTGCACTGTGTGAGGGGTCACGCTCTGCTTCAGGGCGCCTTCAGTGCTGTTGCAGAGAAGAGCAGGGCCCTGTAACAGGAGGAGAGGCTGGACAAGGTGGCAGAGGCCCCGTAGCTGGACTTATGGCCCCATCCTCTTCCCGCTCTGTCTAATTATTCCTCACAACCAGCCCGCAAGGGGGTACGATCACCTTCCCATCTGCAGGTGAAGTCACCTGTCCCCGGTGACGTGCTCAGCGTAAGCACCCCCATCCTCTGACTGTCGGACCAGGGCCCCTTCAGGGGTCAGGTGAATGTCAAGAGCAAGTGTCCAGGGCAGGGTCAGGGGCTGGAGTGGGCAGAAGCTGGGAGCAGCTGAGAGAGGCCCCAGTCATTCCTGTCTCACCCCCAGGACCTTTAGTGCCCGGCCCAGTCGTGGCACAGAGAAAGCTCCCCCAGAGACACGTGGGTGGTGAAGGGACCACAAGCTATGGGACCGGGCGGGAAGGCTCCCGCGATGCCCTCAGCCGGTCTCTCCTGGTTCCCCTGCCTCCGTCTATGTCTGGCTTCCCCACTCTGTTCCCTCTGCCTCGAGCATTTAGGGCTTCCTCTCAGTCTCCCAGAATACGCCAGCTCCCGCCCACCACAGGGCCTTTACAGGTGCCCTTCTCTCTGACTAGATCACCCTCCCGGTCCAGGTGGCTCTTCCTCCCCTTCCCTGAGCAGGTCAAGTCCATATAATCACGTCTCTTTCAGAGCATCAAAGCCCTCTGCTGCCTGGCAGTTGCCCAGGGTGTGATGAATTAAAGATGTGGGCAGTGATCCATTCAGAGCAATTCTCCTCCGCTGGCTGCAAACTCCACGAGAGCAGCCACTGGTTCCTGGGTCACCTGTCTCTCCAGCATCATAGCTCATGCGCGAGAAATACGGAATGGATGATTGAATGGATGAACAAATGGAGGGAATGAGATCTGAGCTGAGCCTGTGACTGCAGCCTGGAACCTCCCCCAGCCCCACCCATCAACCTCTCCCATCCTCAGACTCAACCTGAGGTCCTCCTCTGGGTTCCCGTCCCAAGGTCATGCCTCTGGAGTCCTTATCATTCTAGGTGGTCTGTGTAGATGGTCTGTGTCTCCGCCTGCCTCCCCATCCAGACCGGAGACTGTGAAGGTGGGATTCCCTCTAGAGCCCCAGTGTCCACCCCAGGGCAGGACCAGGGGGGGACAGTGAGCATGTGTTGAATGAATAAAGGAGGGGCTTTTGAGAGAAGGGAGGCACCTGGCTCTACTCAGAGGCAATGGCTCTGGCCCTTTGCTCTGCAGGCTGAGCTGTGGTACCTATTCTCCCCAACACACACACACACACACACACGCACACGCACACGCACACGCACACGTCTGTGGCACAGATTTGGCTGCAGACTTCAGAGGTCCCGGGGGAAGATACAGGAAACAAGGTGGCACCTGGGAGCTGAGGGGCTGGGAGTAGGGCTCTCAGGGTAAGAGCGTCAGTGAACTGGGTCCTCCTCTCTCCTGTGAGAAGAAGCAGGCAGTGGTACACCTGAGACTGCTGTCTGGTGGTCTGGCTTCTATCGTGGCTGTGGAGTTGGTAGTTTCTTAGAGGCACTGGTGGAGTGATGGCTTCTAACTCATCCCCACCCCCTTGAGATCTGACATCTTAAAATTCATGGAACCACAGCACCTCGGGGAGGCAGGGACTCTCCTAGGCACTTACTGATAACCTGCCGTGGCTGGAACTGGATTTATTGTTGTGTGCATACTTATTTGCAACCATTTACACACATACACACAGCAAGAATTTTATCTTTACCCACCCAGCTTCCCCCGTTCCCTGCCCTCTAAACGAGAATGTTATCTTTGCAAGACGGTTTCTGATGTGTATGTGAGCGTGCTTACAAAGCAGAGCCAGGAGAATTGGCAATAGGGAGAAAACCAAAGGTGAGACCAAGACTGACTGAGGTGATGGTCCTACACGATGCAAGCGGGGAAAGGGAGGAAAGGAGACAGAACAGCTCTGCAAGCTGAAGGCTGGAGAGATCTGCAAGCTTCAGCTGGTGAGAGGCTCTGCATTTCCCCGAAAGTGAGGAATGGGGCCTTGAGAAATTGTTGTGGGAGCACAAACCGCCTCCCCGAGTCTTCTTCAAGAAATGGGAATAAAATAGGAATTCCTTTTTAAATGGCTGTTGGTCACCGGACCGTTTCTTCGGGTACAACACTGAATTGAGACTGGGCCCCACGGAACTCCAGTTACGATCAGATCACGGTGTCATGAAGGATGCAGATGTTTCTCAAGGGCAGAGGTGGGGCTCTGGGTGTCATCTCTGGGGCCCAGGACCTGGCCTGTGCAGGGGAGACACTTCATAAATAAGTGCTGAACCAAAGAAAAGTCTTTACTTGTAGGAGTTCATTTTATCGTCAGAGAAATTGCAGAACAAAAGTAATGAACAAAAGACTATCTTATTTTTTTTTAAGGTTTTCACATTTTTAAAAAATTTTTATTGGAGTATAGTTGCTTTACAACATTGTGTGCGTTTCTACTGTACAGCAAAGTGTACAGCTATACATACACATATATCCCCTCTTTTTTGGATTTCCTTCCCATATAGGTTACCACAGAGTACTGAGTAGAGTTCCCTGTTCTATACAGTAGGGTCTCTGCAGTTATATATTTTATACATAGTATCAGTAATGCATATATGTCATTCCCAATTTCCCAATTCATCCCACTCTGCCCTTTACCCCTTGGTATCCATATATTTGTTCTCTACGTCTGTGTCTCTATTTCTGCTTTGTAAGTAAGATCATCTGAACGAATTTTTTCAGATTCCACACATATGCATTAATATACAATATTTGTTTTTCTCTTTCTGACTTACTTCACTCTGTATGACAGTCTTTAAGTCTATCCATGTCTCTACAAATGAGCCAATTTCGTTTCTTTTTGTGGCTGAGTAATATTCCATTGTATATATGCAACACATCTTCTTTATCCATTCCTCTGTTGCTGGACATTTAGGTTGTTTCCATGTCCTGGCTATTGTAAATAGTGCTGCAATGAACATTGGGGTGCATGGAGAGATATACCATGTTCTTGGATTGGAAGAATTAATATTGTGAAAATGACTATACTACCCAAAGCAATCTACAGATTCAATGCAATCCCCATCAAATTACCAATGGCATTTTTCACAGAAGTAGAACAAAAAATTTTACAATTTGTATGGAAACACAAAAGACCTCGAATAGCAAAAGAAATCTTGAGGAAAAAAAAAAAAAACGGAGCTGGAGTAATCAGGCTCCCTGACTTCAGACTATACTACAAAGCTACAGTAATCAAGACAGTATGGCACTGGCACAAAAACAGAAATATAGATCAAAGGAACAGGATAGAAAGCCCAGAGATAAACCTACCCACCTATGGTCACCTAGTCTATGACAAAGGAAGCCAGAATATACAATGGAGCAAAGACAGCCTCTTCAATAAGTGGTGCTGGGAAAACTGGACAGCTACATGTAAAAGAATGAAATTAGAACACTCCCTAACACCATACACAAAAATAAACTCAAAATGGATTAAAGACCTAAATGTAAGGCCAGACACTATAAAACTCTTAGAGGGAAACATAGGCAGAACACTCTTTGACAGAAATCACAGCAAGATCTTTTTTGACCCACCTCCTAGAGTAATGAGAATAAAAATAAACAAATGGGAACCAATGAAACTTAAACTTTCCTTGCACTGCAAAGGAAACCATAAACAAGGCGAAAAGACAACCCAAAGAATGGGAGAAAATATTTGCAAATGAAGCAACTGACAAAGGATTAATCTCCAGAATATACAAACAGCTCATGCAGCTCAATATCAAAACAACAAACAACCCAATCAAAAAATGGGTGGAAGACCTAAATAGACATTTCTCCAAAGAAGACATACAGATGGCCAACAAAAACATGAAATAATGCTCACAACATCACTAATTATTAGAGAAATACAAATCAAAACTTCAATGAGATATCACCTCACACTGGTCAGACTGGCCATCATCAAAAAATCTACAAACAACAAATGCTGGAGAGGGTGTGGAGAAAAGGGACCCCTCTTGCACTGTTGGTGGGAATGTAAATTGATACAGCCACTATGGAGAACAGTATGGAACTAAAAATAGAATTACCATATGACCCAGCAATCCCACTCCTGGACATTTATCCAGAGAAAACCATAATTCAAAAAGAGTATCTTAAGGACAGTGATCAAGTTAGCATTTATTGGGTGCCTCACCGAGAGTCAGGCAACAGTCGGGTCAGTGGGCGTGACCTCTCCCATCCCACAGTGGAGGAAATAGACTCAGAGAGGGGAAGAGACTCACCCTAGGTCACACAGCTGGGCAGTGAGGAGCTGGGTGCAAACCCCATCTGCCTGGCTCCCCCTCCATGCTCTTTCCACTCACCCCCCTGAGCAGAGGAAAGGGAGACAATGTGCAGCTATGGGGGACCTGGGCAGGAGTCAGGGTGCGGCAGGGGTGGTCACATGTGAGCTGGAGTTTGAAGGAGGCTAAGCATTCTGATGGACAGAGGGGATAGGACACTGGTGTAGGCAAGGGAGGGACGTTCCACATGGAAGAAGCAGCATGAGGAACAACCAGGAAGTGGGGAAGCCCAGAGCATCTTTGGAGCATAGAGAAAAGTGGGGTTTGGTAGGATCAGTAAGGGGAGATATAACAGGAAGGGCAGGGTGGTCCTTGGCCAGAAAGTCCCTCCAAGGTCACAGCTTTGCACAAATCTTCCAGCCCCCTGGAGTCAACTGTGTGAACTCAGTTTGGATGTGAATGCTTAGGCCTGTTTTTTCAGCCCTTCTGACTGGGGTTATTTCCCTGCCCTATCAATAGCCATCTGCCAGCCCTCCCTAGGGGCCCTGACCTCTCCCATAGGCCCAGCTCTGCGCATCCAGGTTCAGCAGGCCCTGCAGACTCCATCTGCCCGTGCTGAGCCCGTCACCCAGCCTCCTCAGGCTGCGCCCCGTGGACGGCTCTGAGCCGAGTCACGGCTGGGGGGCTGGGGTCGGTGACAAGAGTGGCTATTTGAAGTACCCACCCCTCCTGCCTATTGTCCAGATTAAAGCTACATCTCCCTAAAGCACCGGCAGAACAAGTCACTCCCCTGCTACAGTCCACCAATGGCTTGCCATCCCAACGTCCATGGCCTTTAAAGCCACACATGCTCCGCCACCTCCCAACATTGCCACTTCAACCCTGTTATTCTCACCGTGGCAGGCAATCATTTTTCGGGCTGTGCAGCTGTTGGCTTAGCACTCACTTCTAAGCCACCCACCAGCCATCAGACACGGGCCAAGGCTGAAACACTGCTTCCACCTGACCACTCCCCTGGGCTCTCCATCATCTACTCTGCCCCAGACACATCTCCAGTGTCCCTGTGTTTGTCTGTGGCCTGGGCTCTCCTAGGAGTCAGGCCTTGTGCTTTCCTTTAGAGCATCTGCCGGGCATAGCCGTTTCTCTCTCTCTGGGAACCCAGCCCAGGGCCCTCCGTCTCTGTCTGCCAATTGGGGAGAGTGTCACCGTCAGCTCAGGGGTCACACTCAGCATCTCTGGGGGGGGGCAGTTCTGGCTGGCCGGTAGCCACCACCTGCCGGACGCCTGGGTCTCTACCATGAGCGTGGGGAGCCATGGGGGAAGCATTGCTGCTGCCAGAGAAGCCCTTCTGAAATGCAGATTCCCCGTGAAAGGAAGCATATCACCCTCTCAGCGTTCTCCGGCCTCCCTCCCAATCACCTGGCTGCTGAGTCCTGGAGTCAGGACTTGTCACTGGGGTCAGGTGCTCATGTCACCGACAGCACCGGCTCTGGATTCAGCCGGGCCTGAGCTCGAGTCCTGTCTCTACCTCTTGCACCCCGGATGACCTAGAACATGTCCCTTGATCACTCTGGACCTCAGCCTCCCATCTGTTCTTGGGGCAAAAGATGCGAAGGAAAAGATGGGGTGAAAAATGGCCACCTTGGAGAGTGGAGGAGAGGATTGGATGAGATGAGTCTTGTAAGTGCTTGGCCCCGTGCCTGTGTGTAGGAGATCTCAGCACGTATCAGCTGTCGTGACTGTCACTGTCATAGAAGCAGCAGGGCAGGGTGGTGACAGGCTCGGTGCCAGGAGTCAGCCCGGCTGCGTGTGAATCGGGGCTCTACCCCTCCCCGGTGTGTGACTGGGAAAGCTTCTTAACTGTGCTGGGCCTCAGTTTCTGCATCTGTAAGATGGGAACGATGGTGGCGCTTTCCTCGCAGGGTTGTTGTGAGGATCCAGTGAGTTCCTGTGGGTAAAGCACTTGCTCACAGCGCCTCCATGTGAGCCCTTCCCACCGTGTTCACAGTGGCTGTTTCTGGGTCTGTCAGCTTCACCCCACCCCAAGCTCTCCAAGGGAAGGGCCAGTGTCTCCATTCGGGTGACCAGCTCATCACATTTTACCTGGGACTGTCCCAATTTCAGCATTGAAAGTCCTGCATCCCAGGAAGCCCTCAGGACCCAGCAAACCAGGACAGTTGGTCACCCTAGTCTCCATTTGTTCATCCCCTGACCCCCAGCTTTGTCCATCCGATTCCAGCTCACCTTCACCTCCTCAGAGAGGCTGGGCCTGACCCAAGACATATGTCCCCCACCTGGTCCCTCTGTCACTTGTCATATTAATGTCTCCATTTTTTTCCCTCCTCCCCTCCAACCTCTGGAAGGGAAGTTCTCTGGAACCAGGGGTCCTGCTCCCCTTCCTCCAAGGGATCCCCAGCACCCAGTTAAGGTCTGGCATGTAACTGGTACTCAAAACATAAGTAAATGTCATTCACTTATTAAGCACCTGCTATATGCCAGTCCCTGTCCTAGGCACTGGGGACACTCCTCTGAGCAGGACAGATTCAATGCCCTGGGCAGGGGGCACGGGTAGTGGGCAGAGCAGGGCAGACGGTGCAGCGTGGGTGCATCAGGGGCCCTCCCAGAGCAAGTGGTGTCAGCTGGGGTCAGAGGACAAGCAGGGGTACGCAGGCCACAGGAGGGGAAGTCCTGGCAGAGCCACCGGCAGAGCCAAGGCTGGAAGGACAGAGGAGGTCAAAGGATCCAGCAGTCAGTGTCCCTGAAAATTCCCGAAATAGAGCCACCCAGAGGCTGTGCACTGCCAGAGCCATTTCACCCAGGAGGGAGCCAGGCCTGGAGAGGTTAACGGGCCCGCCCTGGTCACCTGGAGGTCAGTGATAGGATCGCTGGTCTGGGAGCCCACTGCCCCGGAGCCCTGGCCGGCCTCCTCGGCCTCGGGTCTTTCTCTGCAACCCGGTCCACCCAGCCGCTGTCACGCTGACCTTTTTTCCTCCTCTCCAGCAATTCCTCTTTCACCTTGCACCTGGGGCTGAGACAATTTCTCAATGTCCAGCCAAAGGGGTAATACTTATTGGATTTGATTTAAGTAATAAAACACTTGCTGGCGCAGCCATTTGGGTGGGAGAGCTGGGAAGAGCGGGGCCCGGCTGCAGACACACGCATCAGTCTTGCTGCTTTCCCAACGTGAGACCCCAGAGGTGCTGACTGGGGGCTTGGGGCCAGCGGCCCTGGGGGTGGACCCTCTACTTCCAGGCTGCGTGAGCCTGGGGACGTCTCTTCACCCCTGGGAGCCTCAGCTTGCTTCCGTGTAAAGTGGGGCACCGCCATGTACCCCGCAGGGGTTGTCGTGAGGACTGGAGGTGCTGAGGAGCCTGAGGATGGTGTGCGAATTGTCATCTTCCCAGAGCCCCCGGGAAGGGGCTTCCAGGGCTTCCCAGGCCCTGGTTCCAAGGCCTGACAGGCAGGGGTACTGTGGCCGCAGCTGTCTGGGTCCTGCCCCCTTCCCACACAGCGCGTTCACCACCTCCCGAGCCAAACAGCACACCTCAGGGTGGTTCTGTGTGGAAAGAAACAGATCAACACACCCGTCCAAGTTCTCCAGGCCCCAGGACAGGCCCTGCCCATCCTCTGAGCCCCTGCCCTGCACGTCAGGCACTGGGCGGAGACCCAGGTTCGAAGTCCTGGCCCTGCATCCCCGTCCCACCCCCCAGAGCTGCTTCCCCCTCAGGTCTCACCCTCCTCATTGTACGATGGGGTCATTGCCCCTGCATCTCGGGCTTGTTGGGGGACTCAGACGTAAAGGAGCCCCGCCGTGCTGCCCCCCGTGTTCTGTGACTGGCGTCATCCTTGTTAGCTTTTTCCCCACCTTCTCCTCTGCAGGTTCTCTCGGAGCCGGGAGCTCATCCTTAGGGAGCAGGTCCCGTCTGGACTCTGAGTTCCCCTCAACAGGGTTTAATCCCCTTTTCCAGCCTGAGGTTCATTCTTGTCCATTTGTTATTCAATCTAGAGCAGCACTACCGTAGAGATCATCTGGTCCAATTCCATCGTTGTCAGGTGGGGAAACAGAGTCCCAGCAGGTCGCTCGGAGATTCCGAGCTGAGATTAGAGCCGGGGAAACCCAGTGTCGAGCCCAGGGCTGCCCACCTCTCCAGGCGACCCCCTTTGGACGCACCCTCCTCTGAGACCTGCCACTGGGGACTCCACACGCAGCCTCGCCCAGATCAGGAGAGGGCAGGTCCGCTCTGCAGCCTCCGGGTTTCTCCATCTGTGAATCAGTCACAATAATCCCTGCCTCTCAGAGGTGCTGGGAGGAGAGCCTTGCTTGGAATTGTCCCAGTCAAGGAACACTGTCTGGCTAGATACGGAAAATTCAGGAATGGGTTGAGGGGTCAGGCATGGTGTCTTCGAGGGAGGTAATGAATAAATCACAAGTCATTCAGAGGTGTCTGAAGCTCATCCACCTTCACTGGACTGACCTTCCTCTCTCATGCTCTCCATCCCTTCTGCAGAGTGCAGGTGAGGAATAAATAAACAGCAGCTTCCCCACCCCACCACCCGACACACACATGTCAGCTTCCATGCAGACATCACTCACCGGGCTGGCAGGGCCAGAAGCGGGGACCCCAGTCCCAGGTCCCCTCTGGGACCAACCACAATGCTAATACCAACAGCTACTGCTTATTGAGCACCTACTATGTTCCATGCATCATCTTGTTTCTGTCTCACAAGAAGAAGTGAGTTAAGCACTATAATTAGCCTCAATTTACAGAATTGTCAGAGGGTCAGACAGTGGCACAGAGGAGAAAAGACAGACTCTGAGTCAGACTGGCATGAGTTTGAATTCCAGCTCTAGCCCTTGACCGTTGTGAGGCCTTGAGCAAGTTATTTTAGCCTCAGTTTCCCCATCTCTAAAACGGGGAGTAACAATGTCACTGGGCTCTTTTGAGGATCCCATGAACAAGTGGGTCAGGGTCTGGCGTGTCGTAATTATTCAGCACATGGTGGCCTTGTTTATTCATATTATTGTTGTTGCATTACTCCTATGTTATTTCTTTCCCCTGTGCCACCCTGGCTGCCTGTGCTGGGAGAACTGGGGAGCTGAAACCAACCAGAAAAAAAGCATGAACTTTAAGTGGTTACAGAGAGTTAAGACTTCCCTGCTGGGGGTCAACACACACACACACACACACACACACACACACACACACACACGTGTGCGCGCGCACACCTGCCCTTTTCCTCCAGCAAGAAGAGGTAAGGTGAGGACTCCTTCCTGGTGGCAGCTCCTGGGCACTCCGCAGTTCCCGGTGGTTGCAGGCTCCTGGTGTGTTGCCCTGTCTGGGCAGGGTCCCTATTTGCTGGCACTAAGCAGAAGGTAGATGAAGCCTGGGCAGGCAGGAGGCTTGAGTGAGGCTCTTCCTCTTCAGATCCTGATTCCACTCCTGCTTTAAGAATCTGTTCTCGACCTGCAGAATTGTCTCAGCACCCAGCACAGAGCCCGGCACAAAGGGGACATTCAGAAAATATTTATTAAATAAGTGAACAAATTCTAAGATTCTATAGTTCTAGGTACCTGAGACTCTGATTCTAACATTCTGTGGTTCTGTGGTTCAAGAATCTTAAACTGCTAGTACTTTTAACCAAGGATCCCAGGCTCAAATGCCAAGGAGAGGCAGGCAGAGAATGTGTGTGAGTGAAACGGGCCAGATATGAGTGTCAGCACACACACTGTGTGAGGGCAGCCTGAGAGGGTCTGGGCAGCCCAGTCCCATCATAGCTATGACCAGTATGAGCCCAGTGTGGCCAGATCTTCCGATTCTTCAGGGCAAGGCAGACAGCTGGATTTTTTTGCCTTTTCTCTTTCTACCTTTTTTGTTGTTGTTGTTGTTGAATAGCCTCATTGTTTCTAAAAATAATCATAGGAGAAACTGTGGGGGGGGTTTCTGGGAACTCTCTGGACCATCTTTGCAACTTTTCTGCAAATCTAAATCTATTCTAAAAGCAAAAGTTTTATTAAAGAGAACAAAAACACCACCAGGGCCAAAAGAAATAGATCTGTGAGCTGAATCAGCCCCCCGGGCAACTGTTTGCAAACTCTGTGCTCAATAGCAGTGAAACTAGGCACGAAGCTTGAAGTCAAGGCGCAGAGTCTGAACAGCTTACACACTTCCACCTCCTGGCCAGGCCGGGGAGGCAAGGCCCACACCTAGAGACGGAGGCTGGAGAAGTGGGGGGAGAGGCAGAGAAGAGCAGGTGAGGGACTGCGTGGCGCTGGAGCGGGGTATTCTGGGTAGATACATTAAGTTGAGAGGCCTAGAGGATGTGGAGAAAAGGGGACCCTTGTGCACTGTTACTGGGAATGTCAACGGGTACAGCCATTATAGAAAACAGTATGGAGCTTCCTCAGAAAATTGAAAATAGAGCTACCGTCTGATCCAGGAATCCTGCTTCTGGGCATGGATTCAGGTCCAAATCCTGACTTTACTCCCTACTAGCTGAGTGACCTCAGGAGAGTCACTTCCCCTCTGTAGGCCTCAATTTCCTCATCTGTAACATGGAGATAATGATTGCTTGGCCTCAGCTCATGACCCCAGAAGCTACCTGGTCCACCAAGCCAGGGCAGAAGGCACAGTTCCTCAGGCCCAGTGCAGCAGGGCTCCCACAGGTAGGCACGGCTGAGCCTCTGCGTCCAGCCCTGCTGACAGCTGGCCATTCTCACTGGTGACACGGGCCATCGTTCTGGGCATCTCAGCTCTGAGGCTTCTCCCCTTCTCTGTTCTGGGTCTTGCTTCCCTTTCAGAGTCGGGTTCTGCTCCTTGATTGCAGCTTGTTTTAGGCAGAAGCTTTTGTTGCAAGGGGCAGAGCACGAAGAGTTAAAGCAAAAGGTATAGGACTCATTGGCCCCCAGAACGGGAACATACAGTGTGTGGAACTGGTTTCACAGGGACAGCTGGAGGCAAAAGCTCTACCTGCTTCCTCCCTTCTCTTCGCTCTGCTTCCCTCTGTGTCGACGTCCTTCTCAGACAGGCCTTCTCCCCACTGAGGGGAAAATGGCCACCAGCGAGTCCAGCCTTAGATGGTCTTTTAAATGGGCGTCCTTTCTTTCCTACAGCTTGTGACCCCGGAGGAAGAGGGCCCATCTCCCTCCCAGTGTCCATATCAGAGGATCCTGTTAATAAGAGAGAAGGGAAGGGTCTGGACAAACCCCTCCGAGCTCCTCGCAATGAGCTGCTGCACCCTTTACTTCACAGTACCCGGGGAGAATGAGGGTCTGTCTCCCTGATAGGACTGTAGCCCCCACTCCCCAGCCCAGGAAGGTGAACTGTAAGGTCCATGGGGTCAGCAGAGGCAGGGGTGGGCTAGATCAAAGGGCTCAGAAGGCAGCGGAAAGTTTGGAAAGGTAGAATCTGCTCCCAGGCTCTCTGATGAGAAACAGGAAGCAAAGGCCTGACTGGAGGGACTAGAGGACTCGACCTCCCATCACAGTCCTCAGGGCCCCTGGAAGAGGTAATGTCCCTGGCCTTCTCCTGGGCTCTGGGCCTGGCCAAGCTGCCTCCTGCATCTGGGGGTGAATAAGTAAACAACAGGAAGGCGGATGCCTTAGAATAACCCAGGATTGGGAGAAGAAAATATCAGCAAAAGCAAATCACAAGAGGAACCAATCAGCAGGGACCTCCAGTCAGCTGGACCAATGAATTCACCCAGTCAGATGAATTCATTTGTTCGGCCAATCACGTGTTGAGTTCTGCCATGAGCTACTATTAAGACACAGTGGGGCTGGCATTGGTGCTGCTTCCAGATTCCCAATGACCTTGGGCCTCTAGGAGTCTCCCCACCTCCCCCACCAGGGGGCACGTCCTTCCCAACACGCAAAGGACAGAATGGCCTCGCATTGGATGGGAGCCTTTCAAGGCATGCAGGGAGCAGGGGACCACGCCTGACATGTCAGTGGTGCATTGAGACACTCGTGTCTCCAGGCCCCTGATGATGTCAAAATGTTATGATTTCCCTGGAAGAAATGATGAGTGGAACTGAGTGGAATTAAATATCCACCTGACTGGAGAGGCTGCTGCTGAGTGTGTAGCCATGGTGACAGCATCCCTGCTGACTCCCCACTCACCAAAGGGGACAGGGGCAGCCGGGAGAGAAGGAGCCTGTTGGACCCTCCTGGGGACACCCCTGAATTTACGTCTCATTCAGGTTACTGAGGACCCAACTTTGTTCATTCGTTCCCTCACTCATTCCATATATTTCCCTAGCATCTATTTTGTTCTGAACACCACGTCGTGTTCCCTGTCCTCAGAGATCCTAGCTGAGGAAGGAGACGTAAATAGATAAACAAATGAATATAATTACTTATAACAATTAACAAATGAATATAATTGCTTATTGTGAAGTGAGAGGATAAAACAACATGACGGAGAAGAAAATGGCAGCTTAATCTAGGGGGTCCAGGGAGGGTCTCCCTGAGGGAATATTTGAACTGAGACCAGAAGGGTCAGGAGTCAGACAAAAAGGAAGAGGAAGAGCTTTCCTGGTGGCAGGAACTGCCAAGTGAAGGCCCTGAGGCAGGAAGGAGCTTGGGGCTTCCCAGGAACAGAGGCCGCTAGTGTGGTTAGAATGAGGCTGGAAACGGACAAGGACCAGGCCAGGAGGGACTACATGTTCTAGTAGTGGCTTATCCCAGGGCAGTAGGGGCCGTGGGAGAGCTTTAAGCTAGATTGTGATGCCACCAGGCCGCTGTTTTTACAGCTCTTTTGTCTGCTCTGTGGAGCGTGGACTGGGGAAGGAGAGGGAAGGGAGAAGGGCGTTCCACGAAGAGGGAGCAGCTCGCAGACAGATCAGGCCTGAAGGAACAGGACGTGTTCCAGGAACTGCCGGGAGCAGGTGGGAGCGTGGAGGGAGGGGGAGGTGCTTGAGATGAGGGTGGGGTTGGGTGGGGCCCTGCCACAGAGGGCTTCACAGATACCTGTTCAGAGTATGGCTTTTAAATGGGGGGAAGTGACACGATTCATTTTTTTTAAGTTCCCCTTAAGCTCAGCCTTACTATGTCCAACAGCCACTGCTGACCAAGGTTTTAGAAGGCTCAGCTCCTATTGGATGGGAAGGGGGCGTGGTGGGAATCCTCAGAAAGAGAGGGGTGTTAGGGCCCTGTCTCTTTCCTTCTCAGCTGTGTGACCTTGGGTGAGCTCCTGAACCTCTCTGAGCCTCATCTCCCTCCTCAGGAAACAGGGTTGAGACCCCTCACTCCACAGGGCTTCCCTGAGGGCCTGACGAGCTCCTGGGTGTGGCTGAGTCCTCAGCACTGTCACCCGTGGCACCATGAATCCATCTCCTCCCTGGGGAAGGGGCATCACAATATCCTTGGGAGGCAGAAGGGCCAGGGGTGTCTCTTCCATTTTCCAGATGAGAAAAATGAGGTCCAGGGATGGGAGATGACTTGCCCAAGGGTGGCGAGTGGCAGGAGGCGTCCAGGAGACAGAGGCTGAGGATGGTGGTCAGTTCGAGTTGGCACTCTCTGGAGCCCCATGGGCATGGGTTCAAATCCCATCTCCTAGTCGCCAGCTCAGTGCCTTGATGAGGTAGCCCAACCCCTCTGGGTCTCAGTCACGTCCTCCTCAGCCTGTCAGAGGCTCAGAGAGACTGAGGTCACACCATGTGTGGAGGCCGGCACAGGGAAGAAGCTGCTTAAACTGACACAAAGGAAGAGCATCAGGGCGAGACGGAGACACTGCCTGGGAGAATCACTCTCCCCTCCTAGGGAGCAGCTGCCCCAAATCCCCCCACTTCTCTTCTCCCACTTGGCTCTTGGCAGGATCCACTGTCGTTTCTATACAGAGGTAACAGTAACAATAATTATACTGACCCCAATTCGCAGACCCTTCCTCCCAGCGGTGCTTTGCCAGCACCGGTTGCACTCCACCCACCTCCCCAGAAAGAAGGGCACGAAAGGCAGTCTTAGGGCAGGACATCCAACACCAACATGACATGTGACTCTGAGCAGGGCCTTTCTCATCCTGGGCCTCAGTTTCCCCATCTGCACAAAGCAGGTATGGAAATAGATACTTATAGAGGTAAGAAGTGTCAGTCTCACTGGGCCACTAACATCTGAGGCTGTTCAGAGGATGTGTGTGTGTGTGTTGGCCCCTCTGACCTTATCCCTCTCCCCTCTCCTCAGATCACAAAGCAACAGCCTCCATGCCCTCCTGCCATTCCTCAAAGAGGCTATGACTTTTCCAGCCTCAGGGCCTTTGCACTTGCTGTTTCTTCTGCTTCTGCTTCCCTCAGGTGTCACCAGGTTTGTCCCTTCATTTCATTCAGGTCTCAACTCAGACATCCCTTAGAGTATCACCCACCCCAGCCTATCACTCCTTGACTCCCTGAATTTGTCCCCCACAAACTTCATGTGTTCAAACCCTAACCCCCAGTACCATAGAATGTGACTGTACTTAGAGATAGCACCTCTAAAGAGGTGATTCAGTTAAAATGAAGCCGTTAGGAGGGGCCCTAATCCAATCTGACTGGTGTCCTTTTAAGAAGAGATTAGGACACACAGAGAGACACCAGGGATGTGTGTACACAGAGGAAGACACAACAAGAAGGTGGCTGTCTACAAGTCAAGGAGAGAAGGCTTAAAGAAACTAAATCTGCCAACACCCTGATTTTGGACTTCTAGCCTCTATAATTGTGCGAAAACAGATTTCTGTTGCTTAAGTCACCCGGTCTGTGGTATTTTCTTAAGGCAGCCCAAGCAAACTAATACAGCGCTCAACTCTATTTTATTTTTCTGTGTAGCACTTATCAGGTCTGACATTATTTATATATACATATTTTTTTATTGTTTGTCCCCTCCTCACCCCATACAATAGGAACTCCACGAGGTCAGACACTTGGCTGGTTCTGTTTCTGGGAATCGTAGGCACATAGTAGGTCCTCAGTAAATGAAGAAGTTGGAGCCGGACACCCCTGAGTTCAAGTTCTAGCCCTGTCATTCCCTTACACTGTAACCTTGGACTGGATCCTTGACCTCTCTGGATCCTTGACCTCTCCTCCTTTACAGAGGAGCCCAAAGTGTCTCCTCTGTAAAATGGACCCACTAATCGTGCCAGACTCAGAAGGGGTGTGACACTATGGAGGGTTAATGCAGGCAAATTGCCTAGTGCGGTGCCTGGTGTGTAATAAATGCTCCAGAAATAAGAGATAAGTTGTTGCTGTTCTCTTAACAGTAGTAAGTCCATTCACTCATTCATTCATTCCATAAACACATACTGACACTTTTTGTGGGTTGTTTTGGGTGTTTTGTTTTGTTTTGTTTTTTGCGGTACGTGGGCCTCTCACTGTTGTGGCCTCTCGCATTGCGGAGCACAGGCTCCAGACGCGCAGGCTCAGCGGCCATGGCTCACGGGCCCAGCCGCTCCGTGGCATGTGGGATCTTCCCAGACCGGAGCACGAACCCGTGTCCCCTGCATTGGCAGGCGGGTTCTCAACCGCTGCACCACCAGGGAAGCCCCATACTGACACTTTTTCTGCTGCCAGATGCTGGGGACATGGAAAATCAGGCTTGGCTTCTGACTTAGAGGTGCTCCCAGGTTAGTGAGGGAGACAGACCACGGGATCGGTAATGAGGGTCCGTGAGCAGAGACAGAAATAGGCTCCTCAGGGAAGGTTCACAGAGAAGAGAGTGTTGGTATTGGGTCTTGAGGAGTGAGTAAGAGCTCACTAGGCCAATAGGGAGGGGAAGGGCATCCAGGCAGAGGAAAGGGCAAGTGCAAAAGCAGGGGCAGGTCCTTGCCTGGTGTGTACCTGGCTAACGTCTGTGCCTCTGTGTGGCTGGTGCAGGGCCAGGGAGTTTGGAACATGATCCCAGGACACCATGGAGCCTGGGAAGGATTTATAGCAGGAGGGAACCAGTCAATTTTGTGCTGTGGAGGATCACTCCAGGGCAGAGTAGAGGGCAGGCTGGAGTGGAGGTACTCGAGGGCAGAGAAGGTGTCAGTGCATAGAGCTGGAGCATGGCGGGGAGCGGGGGGTGTGAGCAGTCAGCCAGAAGACCAGAGAGGAGCCCAGTGGTGAAGATGGGCCCCCGGTCAGCTCTGGAGAAGCATCCGGGCCAAGGGGCTTGATGTGGAAGTGCCTGAGCTGCAGGATGGGTGTCCCAGCTAGGCAGAGCTGGACTGAAAGGTAGGGTTCCATGGCTGTGGGGTCAGAGAGCTGAGATGGGTCAATCAGGGTGTCATCTTCATAGTTCACAGGGAGTGAGGAACGAACAGTCTGTCAACCAGAACCAGAGCAGGAAACTTGACAGGACTAGAGAAGTTTCATTTTACAAAAAAGCCAAAGGGAAATACATTTGTTTCCATGACACATGTTTTCAGGAGACCATGTGATTGTTTTTGCACTGGAAAGCCATGAATGGAAAATTCCACCTGCTGAGACAGACACTTCCTCCTCCAGGCACTAAACAGTGGAGGAAGCTTCTGTCCTGAGTTTACTGGTGCCTGAAACCCTACCATTTGAGCTTCATTGCTAAGGCTTGAGGCTTTGTCCTTTGTTAAAACGCAAACAACTTCACAGAAGTCGTGTCTTCAACACAGACTTATTTTCATTAATTCAACAAATATTTATTGACTTCTTGCTCCAAACCAGGCAGTACCTAGAGGCTGGGAACAAAGAGACTAGTTAAGACTTGTCCAGGTCCATACCTTTGTTTTTAAATGATTGAAGAAGACAATGTAGGTGATACAAACAAACTTTAACACTTCATGAAGGAGGAAGTCTTCGTTCCCAAGGGTCCAGAGAACTGCAAAATTGGGCAGAAGGCAGGAGGCATTTATAAGATAAAGAATAAGGAACGGGCTTCCCTGGTGGCGCAGTGGTTGAGAATCCGCCTGCCGATGCAGGAGACACGGGTTCGTGCCCTGGTCCGGGAAGATCCCACATGCCGCGGAGCGGCTGGGCCCGTGAGCCATGGCCGCCAGGCCTGCGCGTCCGGAGCCTGTGCTCCGCAACGGGAGAGGCCACAACAGTGAGAGGCCCGCATACCGCAAAAAAAAAAAAAAAAAGAACAAGGAAGAGAAAACCGGAAAATGAATATAGAACAAGGACGAGAAAAGGAGAAAATAAATAAGGAACAAGGAAAAAGCATAAAGCCCAAAGCTGGCTTGGCCTTTGAGGATTGGTTTACTAGGTATACTGCATTTCTGGTCAAGTGGAGCATTCACAGGGACACAAAAGTTATCTGGGTTTCATTATGCTGATGTGGCACCTTGGGCAGGAGCGGCTCCATCTTGGGCCTAGAGATTTATTTCAACACCTTCCAGGAACTGGCAAGCTCTGTGTGTAGGGGGTGGGCGGGGGACAATAGAAAACTTGATCATAATGGTGCAGCAAATGGTGGTGAGAGCACCCTGCAGACGTGACTCGTTTCGTGGTTGCAAGAGGTGAAGCTTGAGCTGCGATCTAAAGGGTGAAGGGGGGGTGGGGTGGGGATGGAGAATCCCAGCTCGGGGCACAGCCAGGGAGATGGATGGAGTCATGAGCCACGATGGTGGGAGACGGGGGGCTCCATGCCTCTCAGCAGCCTTGGACATGAGGCAGGACGTTGGAGATGGGGCTGGAGCGGCAAAGAAGACTTCTCATTGATTGGATGTTATTACCCATCTCAGGTGGTGGCATCTGTCACAACGTTTGCTGCCCCCCACCCCCCAGCTTCCATCTCACCTCTTTCCAACAAGCCCACCACACTCTCCTTGAGGCAGCTGCCTCTTCCCCCTCTCCGTCATGTGGTATGAATGACTCGCCCTCAGCTCCCGAGGTGGGGTCTGATTGGCTTAAGCCATCAACCTACCCCATCCTGCTGGTATGTGACTGGTTCAGGGCAGGGCACATGACCCAGCTCAGGCCAATGAGAGGCGAGATGTTTGCTGGAGTTTCTGGGGAAAGGATGGCTCGTTCTCCTCTGGGGGAACTCCCAGAAGGGACCTGCGCTTTTCTTCCGGCTCCAGGGAGTGAGGGGCACGAGGGGCCAGAGGTGAAGGCAACACTGGAGGAGAGAATGTCAGAGAGCTGGAGCCTGGCTGGACCTACCTTAGCTGGTTCGCTGAGCCAGCAAATTCCCACATTTGTTTAACCCGTTTACCGTACCTTCAAGTGAAAAGTTCCCGACTGGGGCAGGGCATTTCTGGAGGACAGAATTGGATAGAGCTAGAAAAGAAGCAGGCAGGGGTGCTCCGACCAGGGGTGGGGTGGGGTGGTCTAATCCCGTTTCTTTTTTATTCCATCTCCATGTACAGTACTTATGAGTCAAGATCTTTCCCCAGAAAATATTTCCTGACCCCTATCACTGCCTTGGCTCCTGGTTGGAAAGCCCAGGTGTCAGGAGTCCTAGGTTCTATCCTAACCCAGCCAGTTGCCTGACTGTGGGGCTTAGGGTGAATCACACCCCCTCTCTGGTCCTCCATTTGTGATTCACCCACCAGCCCCCAGACTGAGCTCTAGGGCAATGTCCAAGCAGCCCCAGAGCCCAGGGCAGGCCTGGCACAGAGCAGATGTCAATTGGGTTGTTGACCAATTAATGTGGGAGCTGTACCTTCCTGCTCTAACCTCCTATGTCAGGGACCAGCTGCTGCTCCTCTGTTCACCCAGAATGACTCCTGGAGACCCCAGCCCCATGTTAGAGCAGCAGGAAGAGATTTAGCATGCAACCTGCATGGTTCAGCTCACACAGAACCTCTAGTGCTGTTGAAGGCTCACTGAACCACAATTGGAGGGAAAAAAAAATTCACCAAAAGCTCAACCCTTTACTTTCCATTTGCATCTGACCTGGGCAGTCAAGCTCTGAGACTCTCTCCTCAGTCTGTTCATTGCAGGCAATGATGAAGAGCCCATGCCTGGCGACAGGATTCAAAGAGTGAAATAAATCAGTGGGGTTCAGCCTAGGTTTATTCCTTTAAAACAGCAGAGCCACAGCTCTGCTCTGCTGGGTGGCATGGATTGCATCTCAGAGTGCAGGACATGTGTCTGTATTCACAGGCAGGATCAGAGAAGGAAGGAGTGGAGGGACTCACCTTCTTCCATGAGAAAGGATACAACCCCAAGAACACTGAAGGGTGAGTCAGGGGTTCAATGGGATCCTATATATGTGTGACATGTGTGTGTGTGGTATGTGGCTCTTGTGTGAGATGTGAGGGTGCGGCATCAGTGAAAGTGGTAGAGGAGAAGGAGGAAGTAGCAGATGAGAATGTGAATTCCAAGGAAAGTATCTTGAACTTCATCCTGTGAGCACTGTACCCCACCACACACACACACACACACACACACACACACACACACACACGCCAGAGGAATTTTTAAGGTGTGCCCAGCAGTACAAGAAGACATTACATAGGCATAGGACATCCTCCCTCCGTTTCAGTTTTACTCTAATACACGGAAATAGCCATTGCTTTGTATTTTATATTAAAACAATCGGGGTATAATATAGAAAGCAAAATGTGCATATTTTTGAAAGATTAAATTGGAGATTTCAAAGAACCTGTGAGCTTGTGGTTAGGGGTCTAGATGAAGCACTGTCTACATTCAGACCTTTTGGTAATCTGGGTGTTCCCATATCATGACGCCATTAGCAAGAAACCCCCAGTTTCTCCTCCGGGGTCGGGGGTGGGGGGAGGGGAGCGCGGCGGGTGGGGCTCTGTCCGCTGTGCTGAAGCAGGATTAAATCATTCCAACGGGTGAGTTTAGACCTTAAAGCTTCTGGTGTATTTCTATCTCTTGGAAGGGGATGAAGGGGGAAGGCTCAGAGAAGACTCTCAAGAAGTTGAGCAACCCTGAAGGCTAGGGAGTGAATATTCCTTACGACTTACCCTTCAGTTCAGGGGACAGAATCCTCAGAGCAAGGCAGAGATGGAGGTTAATGAGGAAAGCTGGAGGAACAAGATTAGGACACTTGTGTGTGGCATTCAGACTTCAGGGAAAATATTTTCTTGAGTTTGAAGACCTTTTTTCACTTCCTAAGAACGATCCAGTGTTCTTGAAGAAGGAAAAATGCCCAATGACCTTTTCTTGTGTGTGTGTGTGTGTGTACACATGGCTATGTATCTGACTGACCGCATGTAATAGATTCTCTGTGTGATGATACATCTCTCATATTAAACAATCGGCATCTCATAATTCAGTTACTCAAGAGGGAGAATCTAGGACAAATCTTTAGCTTGCATTTTATCCCAGTTCAGAAATGTGTGCATTACATGATCATTTTGAAATATATAGAGGGCTTCCCTGGTGGCGCAGTGGTTGAGAATCTGCCTGCCGATGCAGGGGACACGGGTTCGTGCCCCGGTCCGGGAAGATCCCACGTGCCGCGGAGCGGCTGGGCCCGTGAGCCATGGCCGCTGAGCCTGCGCGTCCGGAGCCTGTGCTCCGCAACGGGAGAGGCCACAACAGTGAGAGGCCCGCATACCGCAAAAAAAAAAAAAAGAAAAAAAAGAAAAAAGAAATATATAGAAATATCGAATCACTATGCTTATAACAGGAACTAATATAGTGTTGTAGGTCAATTATACTTCAAAAACAAACAAACAAACTCATAGCAAAAGAGATCAGATTTGTGTTACCAGAGGCAGGGGGTGGGGTGAGGGGAAATTGGATGAAGGCCGTCAAAAGGTACAAACTTCCAGTTATAAGATGAATAAGTACTAGGGATGTAATGTACAACATGATAAATATAATTAACAGTGCTGTTTGTTATATACAAAAGTTATTAAGACGGCTTCCCTGGTGGCGCAGTGGTTGAGAGTCCACCTGCCGATGGAGGGGACACGGGTTCGTGCCCCGGTCCGGGAAGATCCCACATGCCGCGGAGCGGCTGGGCCCGTGAGCCATGGCCGCTGAGCCTGCGCGTCCGGAGCCTGTGCTCCGCAAAGGGAGAGGCCACAACAGTGAGAGGCCCGCGTACCGCAAAAAAAAAAAAAAAAAGAAAAAGAAAAAAAGTTATTAAGAGAGTAAATCCTAATTTCTCATCACAAGGAGACATTTTTTTTCTCTCTCTTTAATTCTGTATCATGAGATGATCAAATGATCAATGTTCACTAAACTTATTGTGATAATCATTTCATGATGTATATAAGTCAAGTCATTATGCTGTACACCTTAAACTTATACACTGCTGTATGTCAATTATATCTCAATAAAATTGGAAGGAAAAAATTTAATAAAAACTAAGAATTAATTAATTTTTAAATGTGTGCCTCCTAAGTTTTTTCAACTCCACCCATAGCTTTGTGGTCATAGCAACCACGTAGATCTGCTGAAAAGAGAAAGCTCTGGCATCCCTGAGGGAAGAGTTCCCCTCTTGGTGGGTGCTGAAGGGAAAGCCTAAAAGGATTTCATAATCCCAGGGAGCTGGAGAGCCCACAGCTCAGTGCATCCATCCTTCTGGCAGACAGGGTCCCTGGTTATACTTCATGGCCAGCCCATCAGGACTGTAGGGAAGGTCCCCTCACCCCAGCCCCTCAGTCCTCAACTGCTTTGTCCCCCAATCTTGCTGGGCCTGTGAGGCCTGGGAAACTCCAGCCTGAAGATGGTGTGGTGCTGGCCAACTTTGATGGGTGGTCAGAGCCTTGGCTTCAGACATCTGGGTTGGAGTCTGGGCTCCACTCACCCACGGTGGGATTTGGGGGAGTGTTGTTTCATTTGTTGTCGTTGCTGACCCCGGTGAGTGCCCCATCACCCCCTCTCTCATCTCTCTAACGTCATACCTATTGTTTATACCTGTGACAGTCATTTGATTGTGGTTGACATTGGCATTTCTTCCTGATGGATGAAATGACTTTAAATTTGCCTTCTTGTTATTTTAATCAGTTTAGCCACCATTAGCACATGTATTGTTGTCCTCACTAATATAATTGCTGTTAGCCAAATAAGAATAATTCCTGTTATAGTCAACACAATAAAGATGTCTTATCTATATTTCTTTGCATGTGTTACCTGGGTTTCTGTGCTTCTGCAGGTTTCTGTCAGCTTGGACAAACCCACCTGCTCCTCTACTTGAACAAGCTCCCTTGCCTTCCTGTACGATGGATCCTACATCCCCTCCTGAAGAGCACGCTAATTGGTAGATTTATAGCTACTTACTGTGTTTATGTGGCCACTCTAGTTACTGTGCATTGAGAACTTACTCTGGGCCAGGCATGGTGCTAAGTACTTTGCCAAGATTATCCCTAAGACAGAGGCACCATTCTTATCCCCATTTTACTGATGTGGAAACAGGTTTACAATGGGTGAATGATTAGCCCAAAGGCCCCCATATGATGAACAGATAAGCTGGCCTTTGATCCTGGCTCTTTCTGACTCTAGAGCCCACCCTTCCTGCTTGCATTTTGCACCATTGAACAGAGATAGTCATCCCCGTCCAGATGTTCCTTCTCCTCCCCTTTGCCCTCCTCTTCCCCTCACCCCCTTTTCTTCCTCCCCACCCCTTTGTAAATCACCACTTTCTCCCTTTCCCTTCCCTCAGCTCTTGCCCACAGCCCAGCACTGCCAAGATCCCTTGGGGCAGGCGCCCTGAGATTTGACATTCCATGTCACTTGCTGGGACAGCAAGAGGGAAATGGCTTCAGAGACAACCTCACCCTATGGGGAGAAAATCCAGATTTAAACCCACCCTGAAACCCCTTCGCTGCTCCAGGGCCTCTTGGCTAGGAGATGATACATTGGTTTCCCTTCACTCCTTCTAGCAGCTCAGATGTGGAACGAGCTCTACCCTCAGCATCAGCTTGCTGCAGATGTGTGTGTGATGATCGATCGTACTGTCCCTGAGGTGACTTTCACACAGTTGTGTCAAGGAACTTCTTCTGGACATCACGTGATTCTCACCTCATCCTAGGAAGTAGAGCCTTATTCCCCTTCAATGGGGAAACTGAGGCTCGAAGTGATTTTTTGGGAAGCTGAAGAATTCTAGTGGTCATTAGTCTTCTATTTCACAGATAAAGAAACTGAAACCCAGAGGGGGGTCTCCAGCAAGAGAGGCAGAACAAGCATCTGATCCCAGGGTCTCTAATTCTCAGGCCAGTGTCTGTAACAAAATGGCAGGCACAACCTGTGAGTCAGTCCAGGGTGTTGGTTGTTTTCTTGCTTTGGTTTGGTTTTAGTTTCAGCATGACTCCCATTTGGCCTCGTCTTCTGAGAAGCTGGGGACTGTTGGGGGCAGATCTGTTTGGATTTAGACTTGAGTCCCAGGTTTGCCCCTGACTCACTGTGCATGACCTTGGGCAGCCTCTCCTCTGCCTCTACACACCTCGGTTTTCTTATGTGTACAGCGATCTTTCACAGGACCAGGTCGCTGAGTTTGAGTTCCCCAGCTTTCTGGATATACTCAGAGTGTCCCATTCCCTCAGGAGTTTCAAAACTGGACATGGTCTCCATGACCTCGTGGCTTGGGAACATCTGCCTTCACTTCCCCAGCAATGGTTTTATTTCCTCCTGCTGGAAACTCTGCTCCATGTACTTGGGCTGAATAAGTTGATTTCTAGAAACTACCATTTCATGGGGCTGCTCACATCAGAAGAAGGTAGTTGTTCTGAGTGCTTCTGCACGAGCCCCGGAGTCCATCTGGGACAAATCCATCCCTCCAAAGCAACATCTGCTGGGCGGTGGCATTGAATTATGTCACACTATAGTAACTTCTCCCCGGGCTCCTGTAACCTTTACTTAACTGAAGTTGGAATCTCCCACCAAGAGACCCACTTCGCTGTCGGGGACTTTTCCTGGCAGGAGGCGTCCTGGGAGCCAACTGCGACGGTGTTATAGAGGGCAGAACAGGTATCGATGTCAGAGGGAGGTGCCTCAGGACCTGGCAGGGGGGTCAGGAATAGGCTCCCCGATAGGAGAGGAGGAGGCAGGGGTTCAGAGGGCCACACCGACGGGATAATTCAGTTCACAGGGTCTGTCACCCAGCGTAGGTGCCCTGGAGATTCATGTCATCATTGACCCATTTACTTTCTCACTCCCGCACTCAGCAAACACTTCTTGGCCAGTGATGGGCCGGGTAATGTGCCAGGTGAAGGGGACACAGGGGTGATGAAGAGCTTGCCTTTACCCTCGAGGGGCTCACAGTCTGGAACAGGAGACAGAGGCTCTGCCTCAAGAAGTGCAAGAACAGACACCAGGGGCTTCCCTGGTGGCGCAGTGGTTGAGAATCCGCCTGCCGATGCAGGGGACACGGGTTCGTGCCCCGGTCCGGGAAGATCCCACGTGCCGCGGAGCGGGTGGGCCCGTGAGCCATGGCCGCTGAGCCTGCGCGTCCGGAGCCTGTGCTCCGCAACGGGAGAGGCCACAACAGTGAGACGCCCGCGTACGGCAAAAAAAAAAAAAAAAAAAAAAAAAAAAGAACAGACACCAGGAGCAGGAGGAGGGGGCACAGAACTCCCTCAGGGGCAGGTGGGGCGGGCATGGGTCTTAGGGTGGGGCCACCAAAGCGGACCCTGAGACATGGGCTCTGGTGCCGGTAGTTCATCTGGGGGGTGAGCCCAGGGAGCACCAGTGAGGACATGGAGAGACCGAGGAGGGCAGGGAGGAGAGCCAGCGAAGCCTGGGCTCGTGAGTGGGTTACAGCGGTGGGCCCTGGGGCTCAGTCCCTCTGGGGACCCTCTGAGGAAAGAATAAAATCAACGCAGGCACTTGAGGTGGGAAGATGTCAGCACGCCCAGAACTTTCTGCAGCTGCAGGAGAACTCAGAAAGTCGAGGGGGGTTGAGGTGGGGAATCCACAGCATCTGCTATGGCGTCTTGGAGAAGCTGATATTTGAGCTGGGTTTGAAGCGTGACTAGGAGTTTTGCAGCTGGGGCAGGCATGGGGCGCCGTAATCCAGGCAGCGTGAAGAGTATATGGATGGGAGGGGAAGAAATAAAAGTGGCTCAGAGGGCCAGAGGAGTTCAAGAAAATAACTTCTTTTAAAATGAATTATGGGGGAGATTTGAGCAGCCTTTATGCAGGGAAGCCTTAGGTAGTGGAGTTGGGGGAGTTGACAAATGAGAGAGAGAGACAGAGACAGACAGAGACAGGGAGAGAATACTCAGTAGGGACAGCCCTCAGCAAAGGTAGAAAGGAATGGATTCAGAGGACAGAAGAGATGTCTTCCACCGGAAGAGAAATTTTCTGTTCCTGAGCTGCCTGAGAATAGGTTTCGCCGTAGGAGAGAAGGGAGCACTCGGGAAAGTCAGTTACCCGTTGGGAGTGAAGGAGTTGATGTGTGGGATGGGAGAGGGCTTGTGAAGGCAGAGGACTTGAATAGTCCTTGAAGGTAGGTAGGGGAGTAGAGCAAATTACAGGAAGGTCGGAAGGATGGACGATGCTGGAGCCAGCTTTCGTTGGCACTGACTCCCTGGCAGTGTACTCACTGAGTACAGTTTTCTTGATGGCTTCCTGGCAGCTCAGAACAGGAGTTGAGAAAGCAGATGGTTGCATTGGAAAATGGCTGGGGTTTGGCAGGGCAGGGTGGCAAGAGGAGAATGCCAGTCCCCTGCAGGCACAGGATTCGTGAGGGCAGGCCTTATTGGCTTCCCATCTCCTTTGCTATCCTTGCCCCAGGAAGGAGAATCGGTGATAGTGAGGCCCTGGACTGTCATTCAAGTTCTGCTGCCCACTTTCTGTGTGACCCTAGGCAAGTCATTTCCCCCCTCTCTGGACCTCCATTTCTATATGTTAACTCAGGACTTCTCAACCTCAGCACCATTGGCATTTGGGGCCAGATAATTCCTTATTGTGGAGGGCCTTCCTGTGCATTATAGGATGATTAGCAGCAACCCAGGCCTCTGTCCGCTAGATGCCAGTAGCACAAACACACACCCTTGTTACAACCAAATGTCTTCTAAGAAGCAAAACTGCCCCAATTGAGAACCACTGTACTAATTGGAAGAAGAAGAGGAAGACCTATCCTGCCAAACCATGTGAAAGTGGTTCTCATGAGGAACACATAAAATAATGGGAACTGAGGCTGGGAGAAAATCTTCGACAGCTGATTAGAGAAGTTTGAGTCGTTATTTATCACAACTCTGCTCCATTTTCCATCTGTAAAATACATGGTTCAGAGGCTGAGCTGGGTCTAAAATCCAGGCACCCTGTTTCCAAGGCCCAGGCTCTTTCCATACTACCAGTTTTGTGAAATTCCACCTTTTTCCAAGGCTCCCTTGGAGGATGCCACATCCTTGTCTTTGCACCGTGACAAGAGGGACCTGAAATAGGCAGACGTGAGGAGACAGGCAAAGATGATAAGAACAAAAGAGAGCCCAAATCTTCCAAGGGTTGACATGAAGATAGCAAAGGAAACCAGGGTGGAGAGTATTTGAGTCAGGGTCTGTTCAGGAGGCAGAGAGCGCATCAGTAATCCGAACATGGAAAATTTACTGTAAACAAGTGGTAATTAGGAAAAGGGGGTTAAGGACTAAAAGCAGTAAAAAGGATACTAAAGAAGAGAGGAATGGCAAATGTAGGGAAATGTTGCTACCTCTAGGAATGACTGAGGGCGTGGCTGGAGCTGGTCCCTCCAGTGCCCCCTATCGACAGATATTAACATTGCACCAGCTGGCCGAGAAGAAATGTTCACGGGGTCCAGCTCCAGTATCACAAAGCAGGGCAAAGAAGGGTAGACTTGGAGCTGAGAGCAAATTAAGTGACAACAGCCACAGTCCTTACCTTGGGCTAATCAGCTTCCACATACACCTTCCATGCACTTTGGAACTTCATTCACAACACAGCAACTCTGTTTCCACCTAACAGGGCACAGTTATCTTTTGTGCAAATAAAGAAGTTTTCACACTTGCCTCAAAATAAGGAGATACGTAGTTGCAACGTCATTATATCCATTGCTGGCTGTATGAATGACTCCTCAAATTCAGTACAGTCACACTGAGTATTCTGTTTCCTAAAGACTAAATTCTAAAGTTAACTTCCAAGAACTTACATAGAGATAATAATGAGAAGAAGGAGAGAGGAGAAGAAAATGGTTAACATACAGATATAAGTTTATAAACATAACAAGCAAAGCTACTACAGTCCTCATTTCTGTAATTGGTCAAAGCCATAATTTATATGTATTGCTTCCTTCTTCCACTACCTGCTTCACATGTCCCCCACCCTTAACCAGAACCTCAGCTAGTTGGAAATTTTTACCAGGAAGATTGAACCAAAACTTCATTCCTGAATGGTATGAATCCTCAATTATTCTGATTTTGGGGATTGCTGAAGTTTTTCAGTAATATTTCCACTTGGACGTGGAAGTATTAAGAGGTGCCCCAGAGAATACTCTGAGTTCCACACATTGTCCTCTGTACACTCATGGTGTAGCAGCAACCCAATTTCCCCTTATTAATCAGGATCAATCCTTCTATGCAGTTAGAGTAACGCTTTTTTTGGCTTCACTGTTTGTTCAGTGACATAAGGATCTCCAATGGCTACATGGCAGTCTCATCTTCCTGCTCACTGGAGCCACTGTTGAATCCTCTAGTACGCCCCCTCAGGAACAGAGATCTCCAAGCCAGTAGAGCTCAAACTTGCTACGACAAGAAGCAACAATTCTGCAAGTGGGTGATTAAGAATGATAGTGAGAGGGCTTCCCTGGTGGCGCAGTGGTTGAGAATCCGCCTGCCGATGCAGGGGACACGGGTTCGTGCCCTGGTCCGAGAGGATCCCACGTGCCGCGGAGCGGCTGGGCCCGTGAGTCATGGCCGCTGAGCCTGTGCATCCGGAGCCTGAGCTCCGCAACGGGAGAGGCCACAACAGTGAGAGGCCCGCGTACCACATAAAAAAAAAAAAAAAAAAAAAAAGAATGATAGTGAGAAGTACTAGTTGTCATTTATTGCTTCTTGGCTCCAAATCCACCCTTCAAGACCTGCCTGTGGTACGGGAACATTTTTCCTTACAAGGATGATGTTAATCTTTGTCAATGGGTGGCACCGGCAGGGCACAGGACACTCTACCTGATGCCAGTCTACTCTGCTTCTTCTTGCTCCTGCAGCACCTGGTTGTGTGCAGGACACTCAGCGGAGCACGTCCCTCATGGCATCAGTGGCAACCCCACAGCTGGCTTCTGAAAGGCAAGGGCGATGGGAGCCCCAGCTCACTTCCAAGAATATTCCCAGTCTTCCCTATACCCTAACCCTAACCCCAACTCTGTGAGAAACTTCTTAGCAGCCAGTCCCCTAGCTGGCTTCTCCGTATGTTCAACAGCAAGCCCCATAGCCCATTTCCGAATGGCATCAGCACCTCAGCAGGCCATTCTCTGCCCACTCAACTTGGCCCACCATTAGGCTACCTCTGGCCTGGACAACCCAGTGACATTTTCTACCATCCAGTGGGCTCCATCCATGCTCTGTCCAGTGGTCTGAATTCCACCCATGGGGAGGATCCTCCCTCCCTCCCAAGTTTTACTCCTTGCATACCCTCCTTCCATCTTAGTGGTATTCTTTAGAGTTCTTTTTGTTCCCCTTTAGTTAATTTTTTTTTTTTTTTTTTTTTTTCGGTATGCGGGCCTCTCACTGTTGTGGCCTCTCCCGTTGCGGAACACAGGCTCCGAACGCGCAGGCCTAGCGGCCATGGCTCATGGGCTTAGTTGCTCCGCGGCATGTGGGATCTTCCCGGACCAGGGCACGAACCCGTGTCTCCTACATCGGCAGGCGGATTCTCAACCACTGCGCCACCAGGGAAGCCCCCCCTTTAGTTAATTTAATGTAGCTTCTGTCTCCTGGTTGGACCTTGGCTGACACAGAACACTCCCATTTCCACACCTTGATTAATGGACCCATGTATTCTAATGATGAGGGAGGCAGCCTCATACCATTGTGTCTGATTCAAAGCATATACTGCATCATTTCAGGGTTTGTCTACCAACTGGTGCCATACCTGAGCTTTCAGGATGCCATTCCACCTTTCAATTAGGCCGTCCACTCCCGGGTGATGAGTTATATTGTAAAAGTAATGAATCCCATGGAGATGAGCCTACTGTTTCACTTCCTTTGTTATGAAATGAATTCCTTGAGAAGAGACATTCTGGGTAGAATACCACGATGGCGGCATTCTGTAAGTACGCACATGGTGGTGTGGATAAAGGCATTACAGGCGGAGACAGCAAATTTATATCCAGAAAAACAATTCTATTCTAGTAAGGAAGTATCTCTGCCCCATACGTGATGGAAGAGATGCAATGAAATCAACCTGCCACCAGGTAAGCGGCTGGTCTCTCCAGGGAAGGGTGCCATATCATGGGTACATGTTGGTCTTTTCTGTTGAAAGATTCAGCACCCAGAAGTGGCAGTATCCAAAGCTGTCCTTAGTAAGGGGAAATTCATGTTTTTCAGCCCATGCATATCCTCCATCCCTGCCACTATGGACACTTTATTCACAGTACCATTGGATAAGAACAGGGACCACTGGATATACAAGGTAACTGATACCACAAAGCATGACATGTTGTTCCTCTGATAATTGAAAGCCTCCAGGGCAGCAGATTCCCATTAGTGAGCATTCACATGGGACACACATCTTCACAGTCTATGCCCATCCTGAAGAGTCAGTCCATCCTTATACCTCTTCCCCAGAATTCCTTGTCACCAATCTTCCAATCCCATTCTTTCCAAGTCCCTTACCATCCAGCTAAACCATACCATTAACACCTGCTCATGGGGGCTTCCCTGGTGGTCCAGTGGTTAAGAATCTGTCTTGCAAAGCAGGGGATGCCGGTTTGACCCCTGCTCAGGGAATTAGGACCCCACATGCCATGGGGCAACTAAGCCCGTGTGCCACAGCTAGAGAGAAGCCCATGCACTGCAACTAAGAGCCTGTGTGCCACAATGAAATATCCTGTGTGCCGCAACTAAGACCCAACGCAACCAAAAAATAAATTAATTTTTTTTAAAAAAACTGCTCATAAATCAGTGTAGATTCATACTTCATATCAATTCCAAAATGGACAACCAAATACGCTGCTTAAAGTTCTACCCACTGCGATGTGAGAGAGTGGCAGGGACATATACACACTACCAAATGTAAATTAGATAGTTAGTGGGAAGCTGCCGCATAGCAAAGGGAGATCACCTCTGTGCTTTGTGACCACCTAGAGGGGTGGGATAGGGAGGGTGGGAGGGAGGGAGACGCAAGAGGGAAGAGATATGGGAATATATGTATATGTATAACTGATTCACTTTGTTGCAAAGGAGAAACTAACACACTATTGTAAAACAGTTATACTCAAATAAAGATGTTAAAAATAAATAAATAAATAAATAAAATAAAGTTCTACCCACTGAAAAGATTTTCCTTCACCTCTGTCCTTCAGGGTCACCCCCTGATGATATTATAATGCTGCCGTCTTCTACTCTGGGGTGGTACTCACATATCATGTAGCAGCAGCATCTGTAAACCAGGCTTGAGTTTGTATTCCGCAGCTAACTGGCCATAAGGAACTCCCCACAAAGCCACCGGCGTGATATGAGGAAGAAGAGACAATGAAGCGGGAGTCTGAATCATTGAATCATACAACTTACTCATATCTTCCAGACTTGCCCAAGCATGGTCTCTTTTATACCACTCCCATCTGATTGTAGATTGCTGCTACACAAAGTTAAATTTATGGCTAGCTGTGTTAGAGGAATCCTAAATGGGGGTCTCAGGCAGCATGGTCACCTCCTGTAGTCTCTTACCACAGACCAGTAGAAAGCTAGAAGCTGTTTCTCAGAAGAAGAAGTGTTATCTGCATAAGAGGGAAAGATTTACTCTAAAATCCTGGAAGTCGGCACTGTGATCCTCCTTTGGGGCCTTGCCTGAGACTATACGGCATTCCTATTTCCTATAAAATCTTTGATAATCATCAGATCTAATGGATTATAAGAGCCAAGGGGTAGAAGGACATGTACTAAAGCCTTAACTTGCTCTTTTTCTTTGATGCCCACTCAAAACTGTCAGTCTTGCAGGGATTTTGTCAATGGGTCAAAGAAGCACACACAGATGTGATATATGCTTCCTCCAAAATCCAAAAAGCCTACCAAGTGCCATGCCTCTTCTTTTGAGGTAAGTAGTATAAAGTGCAGCAGCTTGACTTTCACCTCAGAGAGGATATCTCAATGTGTTCCATACGACTGAACCCTCAGAAACTTTACCGAGATTGTGACATTTGAAATGTTGTGGTATTTATTTCCCACCCTTTCATTCACATATGTTGTTCTTGCCACCTCCCGTTCATCAAAAGCAATAAGCTTGTCATCAGTGAAGTGCACCAGTGTGATGCTTTGTGGAATGTCAAGATGATCACATTATCTGTGGACCATATAATGGCAGAAAGCAAGAGAACCGACTTAGCTCTGAAGCAAGACTGTGAAGGTGTATTTTTGGCCTTTCCAGGTAAAGAGAAACTGGTTTGGCGGTCCTCACAAGTTGGTTTGGAGAAAAAGGCAGTATCTAGGTCAATGGCTACATACTAAGTACCATACTGAGTTGCTCCCGTAAACATACTATGTCTGGGACAGCAGCTGCAGTTGGAGTCACCACCCAATGAAATAGATGAATAATCTAGTCATTCTCCAAAACTCATAAAATGTCTGCACAGGCCAAACAGGAAAGGTAAATAGGAATGGGATGGGAGTCACCACCTCTGTGTATTTCAGCCTTCACCAGTCTCTGAACTTTCCCCAGGAAGAGAGAATTGCTTCCAATTTACTATCATGGTAAAGAGGAAGTCCCAGGAACTTCCAGTGAGCCCTTCCTTCCACAAGTGCCCTCACTTCATGAGTCAGAGACCCAACGTGGGGATTCTTCCAGTTGCCAAGCATGTCTACTTCAATTATACAATTCAGGAAATGGGGAAGTGACCCACTGGACACACCTGAGCTGAGTATCTGTCACCTGACTACCTGAGTTTTCACCTTGACCGGTAGCCTCAGTGACATTTTGCATTCCCGGGAATTATCATACATTCAGAGCAGTGTCTAGTAATCTCCAAAGATCTGAGTACCTTCTTTTCCCAAGCGTAGTCATGTAGTAAACGGCCAAAGCTCCAGCTGGTGAAGGCTTGGAGGAAGATTTATGGTACATACTCATAGCACTGCTGCAGGAATCTTCTTCAAGGCACCTGGCCTCCTCGTCAATAAAGGGGCTCTAACCTGTCTCAGAACGAAGAGAGGCCACCATTCACCAATGTGGTGAGTCAGCTCAGGTTTTGGCTGGTTGGTTCTTTGATTTTTTTTTTTTTCTGTTACGTAAATCAAACAATACTCTAGTAGGCTGTCCACCTAGTTCCTTCCTAGGGATGCACTGATCCATTAGTCACTACCAAAGATCTCTGTTGGCCAAGGCGTTCCGATTACTGGTACATCCCTGCTGCCATTTAAGGTAATGTACTCACCTTGTCTTTGGCTATTAAGTACTGCCACTTAGCCTCTACCACTCCAGGATCCTACCATCCCCATGGAATCAGGGAGCCTGTCTGAAAGACAGCATTATAATATCTGGTCTGCAAAGGTGAACATCCACAGAGTATCTTAAGGATGTAGGTTCTCAACTCACTAATATGTTTTTCAAAGCCTTGTTTGTGAAAATGTCTTCTTGGAATTTTATGGAACATAGTTTAGGGGTGGCTGTGCAGGTCACACATGATAAATCCAGTCCATAAACCTCTATCCTTAAGCCTTTGGATCAGAGGAAAACATAGGCAGAACACCCTTTGACATAAATCGCAGCAATATCTTTTTCAATCAGTCTCCTGGAGTAATGGAAATAAAAACAAAAATAAACAAATGGGACCTAATTAAACTCAAAAGCTTTGGGACAGCAAAGGAAACCAAACACAAAATGAAAAGACAACCCACAGGATGGCAGAAAATATTCGCAAATGATGCAACCAACAAGGGATTAGTCTTCAAAATTTACAAACAGCTCATGTGGCTCAATATTCAAAAAATAAACAACCAATCAAAAAGTGAGTGGAAGAACTAAATAGACATGTTTCCAAAGAAGACATACAGATGGCCAAGAGGCACATGAAAGGATGTTCAACATCACTAATTATTAGAGAAATGCAAATCAAAAATACAATGAGATATCACCTCACACCAGTCAAAATGGCCATCATCAAAAAATCCACAAACAGGGCTTCTTCCCTGGTGGCGCAGTGGTTGAGAGTCCACCTGCTGATGCAGGGAACACGGGTTCGTGCCCCGGTCCGGGAAGATCCCACATGCCGCGGAGCGGCTGGGCCCGTGAGCCATGGCCGCTGAGCCTGCACGTCCGGAGCCTGTGCTCCACAACGGGAGAGCCCACAACAGTGAGAGGCCTGCATACCGCAAAAAAAAAATTTTTTTTTTTAAATCCACAAACAGTAAATGCTGGAGAGGATGTGGAGAAAAGGGAACCCTCCTACACTGTTGGTGGGAATGTAAATTGGTACAGCCACTATGGAGAACAGTATGGAGCTTCCTTAAAAGACTAAAAATAGAGCTACCATATGATCTAGCAATCCCACTCCTGGGCATATATCCAGAGAAAAACGTGGTTCAAAAGGATACTTGCACCCCAGTGTTCATTGCAGCACTGATGAATGGATAAAGAAGATGTTGTACATATATATACAATGGAATATTACTCAGCCATTAAAAAGAACAAAATAATGCCATTTGCAATGACATGGATGGACCTAGAGATTGCCATACTGAGTGAAGTAAGTCAGACAGAGAAAGACCAATATCATATGATATCACTTATATGCAGTATTTTTTTTTTAAAAAATGATACAAATGAACTTATTTACAAAACAAAAACAAACTCACAGACTTAGAGAATAACGTTATGGTTACCAGGGGGAAGGGCAGGGCGTGGATAGATTGGGAGTTTGAGATTGACATATACACACTGCTATATTTAAAACAGATAACCAACAAGGACCTGCTGTAAAAATAAAAAACAAAATAAATATAATAGATTATCCTTCAAGAAAAGAAGACTTTGGAATCCTTCTTACACATTATTCCATGGAAACTCTGGCACCTCCACTCATTGAACGTAAGTCATTTTCAAGTCCAAGTTTCAGTCAACCAACTAAAATGTGAGAGCCACCTTTAGCTGCACAAGCTGAACTTTAAACCCCGACTCTACGTCCATGAATTCAGAATGATTTAGTATTTTCTTCCACCCTTACAATCAAGTCCATATATATTCCCCAGGATTATGTCAAAGCTTGCCGTTCTTCTACTGTATAAAGTATCTCCTCCTGGATCCCAGTATATACCTGACCCCTTGGCGCATGTTGAGATTTGACCTTCATTACGGATCTAATGGCAACGAAGGATGCTTGTGTTATGTCTTGAGGAGAATGGTCATCCCTTTTCAAGGTATATGCCCCGTATCACAGGGTTTTCAAACAAAGGAAAACTAGTCTCTCTAGATACAAGAGGGAGAGTTCTTTCTTTCTTTCTTATTTATTTATTTATTTTTGGCTGCGTTGGGTCTTCGTTGTTGCGCGCGGGCTTCCTCTAGTTGCGGAGAGCGGGAGCTACTCTTCGTTGCAGTGCACGGGCTTCTCATTGCCGTCGCTTCTCTTGTTGCGGAGCACGGGCTCTAGGTGTGCGGGCTTCAGTAGTTGTGGCTCGCAGGCTCTAGAGTGCAGGCTCAGTAGCTGTGGTGCATGGGCTTAGTTGCTCCACGGCATGTGGGATCTTCCCAGACCAGGGCTTGAACCCATGTCCCCTGCATTGGCAGGCGGATTCTTAACCACTGTGCCACCAGGGAAGCCAGGGAGAGTTCTTTCCATTGGTAAAGTGAGCCTCAGAGTGCCTCTCCATTTCATCTGAGTCCAACCAGATGTCTCTACCAGACGTTTCAGGATCCCTTCTTTCCTAACTTATGCCCAAACTCTCATGTGAGAAACTTGGCAATGCTGTAAATTTAACTGACGTTTAAATTCTGTGACCCACAACCATTAAATTTTATATTTTCTTTTCAGCAATATCAGCCCTGTGGCTACATGAAATAAGTTTCTTTTAAAGATGCCATGGAAGCTCTGTGGTTCTCAAATCATGGTTTGAGCTGCGAATTAAATGACCTGAACTTTTCATTTTCTTTCGAGTAAGTGCTCCAGTACATTCAAGAATCCATGTCATTGGAAGCAACCTAAGTGTTCACTGACAGACGAATGGATAAAGAAGATGTGGCACATGTATACAATGGAATGTTACCCAGCCATAAAAAGAAACGAAATTGAGTTATTTGTAGTGAGGTGGATGGACCTAGAGTTTGTCATACAGAGTGAAGTAAGTCAGAAAGAGGAAAACAAATACCGTATGCTAACACATATATATGGACTCTAAAAAAAAAAAAAAAAATGGTTCTGAAGAACCTAGGGACAGGACGGGAATAAAGATGCAGACATGGAGAATGGACTTGAGGACACGGGGAGGGGGAAGGGTAAGCTGGGACGAAGTGAGAGAGTGGCATGGACATATATACACTACCAAACGTAAAATAGATAGCTAGTGAGAAGGAGCCACATAGCACAGGGAGATCAGCTCTGTGCTTTGTGACCACCTAGAGGGGTGGAGTAGGGAGGGTGGGAGGGAGACGTAAGAGGGAGGGGATGTGAGGATATATGTATACGTAAAACTGATTCACTTTGTTATGCAGAAGAAACTAACACACCGTTGTAAAGCAATTATACTCCAATAAAGATGTTAAAAAAAATCCATGTCACACCACAGTCTTTGCAGTCATAATTACTGACACGATGGTCAAGTGCACTAATCACTTGGGCTCCCCAGACACTTGCTTCAATTAGCGTTGCATCAAAATCCATCACAGGTGATAGCATAATTACGATGCCACTATGCTGTTGATTAGTAGCATCCCATGTCCCATTGGCAAGGAGCACAGCACAGCACTGTGCTCAAGCCCAAGGGCACAACAAAACCAATCAAAATCTCACCTTTGAAGGTCTGTTCCTGGGTCCACCCCTGCTCCCAATTCTATATCAATTAGAATCCAGTCAAGAGACAGAGTTCAGAACCCATAAACAGAGCATGGAAATGTTTAATATAAAGAATTGTTAACTAGCAAAGGTAGTTAATTACTAACAGGGGGTGAAAGAGGATCCTAAGGAACCTGGAAGCAGCAAGAAAGAAACACCCAGAAGAAAAAGTGGTCTGCAAAATAAAGCAGCTAATATGTCTAGGCTGAGGGAGAGCGACTAATGATGGAACTAAAAGACTGAGGAGAAAGTCTTCCCCCAAGACTGAGGTTCAGACCTCTTCAGGGACGGTATGACCACAAGAACATGCAGCCTCCAGTGGCTAAGAAACATGCCAGGGAATATGGGCTAGCACTTGTCTGTAGAAAAGGCCCTCTGGAGAGTGAAGCTTGAGGATACATCCAGAGCTGGTCCACAAGGGCCACTGAGGTCATGGCTCCCACCCCCACCCCCACCCCGTCCTGAGAAAAAAATTAAAAGATGGGTGGAGGATCCGAAGCTGGAATGGCAGTGCTTTCCTGCTATCACCTACAGTGTCCCTCTAGTGCCCCCTATTGACAAAGCCTAACATTGCTCCAGCTGGCAAAAGAGAACTGTTTACAGGGTCCAGCTCCAGTATCTCAAAGCAGGGCAAAGAAGGATGTATTTGAAGCTCAGAGACAAAATAATAGATAACTGGTATTGTGGGAGAGACAGAAATGGAAGGGAGCAACAGGTCTGTCAGGGAAAGAGGCTAGAGGGGCAAGGGTTTCTCTGCCTTTAGCAGAGGGAGGGGCAGGCAGGGGCTGTAGCCCTGGGGAGTGAACTCTGCCCCCCAGCGCTCTTCAGAAAGAGAGGGCAGTCCCATAATAAACACAGCTCAAGAAAGCCACATTGTTCAGCTTTCAAATGAATAGAAAATAAAATTCCTGGACAGGTTCCCTCTCCCCACCCCTGGGAGTAAGTAGGAAGTGAGTTGAGATGCATTTCATTTCTTTTGAAGAGGCTTTCTCAGCTCCTTGGCTCCTGCTGACTCAGGCCAGCCCCACCATCTGCAGATTCAACAGACATTCAAATGTTCATCCAACAGCATTATCAGCAGGCCTACTAGGTGACAAGCACTGAGTCTGGGAGGCTGTTCGACTGTGGGCCTCAGCTAAGCCTGTCTACAGCTGTCTGTGGCTGAGTCTGGCTTGAGCAAGTGTTGAGAGGGAAGATTGATCCATGGACAAGAGAAATTGCAAGTAGTTAATGCGGTTCAGGTTCAGATTCTCCAGAATTCTGTGAGGATTACAAGAGCAAGGACTTTGGAGTCAAGTGACATGGGTTCTAATTCTGACTTGGTTCTTTAGTGGCTGTGTGACCTTAAGCAATTCGCCTCACCTCTCTGAGCGTGTTTCCTCATATATCAAATGGTTTTGGCTGTATCTACCTCAGGGTTGCTGGGAAGATTAGGGATAATGTCTGTATTAAATGTAATCCAAGGACCTGCTAGGGTAGATGCCCGGACCCATCAGACCAAAGCCCAAACCACACCCAAGGTTTCACCAGACTCAGAGAGCAGATGCTCAGGCCAGTGGCCTGGCACCACCGCCAAACAATGCCAGCCCCATTGTCACTAATATTGAACCATCAGTGCCCTACCTGATTCTACCTCCTCACTGGACAGATCAGAGCCCCAGAGAGGGCAGGTGATTACCCAGGGCAACACAGCATGGTGGTGGCCAAGCCAGCACTGGAACAAAGCCTCAAATGGCATCAAGCCATTTGACCATCTAGAAGACTAAAATAATGTGTTTCAGAGTATGGGTTCTGCAGCAAGGCAGGCCTGAGTTTGTGTCCTCCCTCTGCAACTTTCATTTATTCAGCAAATATTCATTGAGCTTCTGACACATGGCAGGCACCCGTGCTCAGTGTTGGGGACACAGGGGGACCGGATTCACACGGCCCCCACCCTCTCACAGTCTGGAGGGCGAGACAGTGAACAAATAACCAATGAATAAATAAGCTCATCACCCACTGTGGGAGAGAAGGAGGGACATACCAGGGGTGAGGCCCTGAGACAGACAGGACAGTGGGGCAGGGGGTCCCCTCAGGGCGGTCAGGGAGGGCCTCTCTAGGGGGCATCTGAGCTGGGACCTGGACACCAAGAAGGGCCAGCCACACAGAGACTGCTGCAGGGCGTCCAGGCTGAGGGCTCAGGGCAGTGAGGAGGAGTGATGCCCGAGCGAGCAAAGGAGCAGGAAGGACACGCAGGGAGAGGGCGGAGCCCCGTCAGGCAGGGTCTCGGAGGCCACGGCCAGGAACTCAGCTTCGCCCACCGAGCAGTGGGCGGTCACTGAGGGTCTGAGCGGCTGGTGATGGGACCTGGCGTATTTTTTCAAGCGATCGCTCTGGCTGCCGCTGTTTGTCAGTCAATCGATGGCTCTGTGACCTTGGATAGGTCACTCAAGTTCGCGGAGCCCCGATCTCCTCACCCATAAAGTGGGGGTGACAACGATTCCTGCCTCACAGGCCTCCTCGGAGGATGACAGGGCAATCCACAAGGAGCACTTGGCAACGTGCCCTGTGCCTTCTAAATGCTGAATAGAGCTTCTTTTGCTTTTTTTAAAAATAGATCTTCTGGGCTTCCCTGGTGGCGCAGTGGTTGAGAGTCTGCCTGCCAATGCAGGGTACAAGGGTTCGTGCCCCGGTCCGGAAAGATCCCACATGCCGCAGGGCTGCTGGGCTCGTGAGCCATGGCCGCTGAGCCTGTGCGTCCGGAGCCTGTGCTCCGCAACGGGCCACATCAGTGAGAGGCCCGCGTACCGCAAAAAAATAAAAAAATAAAAAAATAAAAAATAAAAATAGATCTTTATTGGCGTATAATTGCTTCACAATACTGTGTTAGCTTCTGTTGTACCACAAAGTGAATCAGCCTTATGCATACAAATGTCCCCATCTCCCCTCCCTTCTTGAGCCTCCCTCCCACCCTCCCTACCCTACCCCTCCAGGTGGTCACAGAGCACCGAGCTGATCTCCCTGTGCTATGCTGCTGCTTCCCACTAGCTATCTATTTTACATTTGGTAGTGTATAAACGTCGATGCTACTCTCACTTCACCCCAGCTTCCCCCTTCCCCCAACCATGTCCTCAAGTCCATTCTCTATGTCTACGTCTTTATTCTTGCCCTGCCACTACGTTCATCAGTACCATTTTTTTATTCCATATATATGTGTTAGCATACGGTGTTTGTTTTTCCCTTTCTGACTTACTTCACTCTGTATGACAGACTCTAGGTCCATCCACCTCACTACAAATAACCCAGTTTCGTTTCTCTTTATGGCTGAGTAATAGTCCATTGTATATATGTGTCACATCTTCTTTATCCATTCATCTGTCGACGGACATGTAGGTTGTTCACTGCAGCACTATTTACAATAGCCAGGACGTGGAGTTTTGCTTTTTCACATCACCACGTCCAAGGCTCTCGTCCTTCACCAGCAGGACGTTGCTCGGCCTGAACTTGTTGAAACCATAGGTCCCTCTAATTCCATCAACACCACCCAGCCTCCCACTGCCCTGGGAGCACCACAGCCTCTGGTTCTTTCTTCTCCCATTTCTTGGATGAGGCCCCCGAGGCTCACTGAAGGTCAGGACCGGTCTCAGTGCCCCTGAGAGTAGGAGGCCCACGGACCACGAGCCTTGGACGCCATCGTCCCTGCTCATGTCACCACATCACAAGGTAGGTTCTGCCCACATAACGACACCGTTATTTCTGCACTGGCCTCAGCCCTGGGGGTGTCTATTAAGCCCCTGTCCAGCAGAGGCCGCTGGGGGAGGTCAGCAGGATCCCAGTGACAGGGAGCAGCCAGGCCCCGCTCTCAATTAGGGCCTTGCAAGTGGCCTTAGCCTCTGTCAAAGTCACGGCTCCATCTCCTGGGTGCCCGGGATACATACAATGTCCCAGTCAGGGCCGATAGGCAGCTGGCCCCTCGGTGCTTGTGGAAATCCTATCTACTGGAGTGGGGCGGGCGGGGGCTTCTACCCCACATCTGCTCTGCCCGTGGCCCTGAGCTGAGCCAGGCTGGACCATTCGTCTTCTTGTGCCCCAGGCAGCCTTGTCTGAGAGGCCACTGCCTCCAACACATTTCACAGCATCTGAAAATCAGCGCCCAGGCCACAGATCACCCATTTGGTGTTGTATCAAGGGATCGTCTGGCTTTCAACGCCACCCGGACAGGCACAGAGCAGAGCAGTTAAAGGTCCGGGCTTTGGAGTCTGCCTGGCGTGTGTTCAAGTTCAAGTCCGGGCTCTGCCGTGTGCAACGGCTGTGACTTTGGGTGAGGAAATGCCTCCCTCAGCCTCCGTCTCTTCACCTCTAAAATGAAGGGGTGGTGGCCCCTACTTTGAAGAGCTGTTGTGTGATTAAGTAAGAGACAAAGCCTGTAGGTGCTCAGCGACAGGCAACGGTGATCACGTTTACTATCCAGAGACTTCAGTATTATGGCAAGAGATGGCATTGACTGAGGGCCAGTAATGTCACCAGGGACTCTGCTAGTTCTTTTTAAACAATTTTATCTCCAGACTTCACAACCAATCCTGCAAGTAGGTAATGTTATGTCCATTCTCTAGATTAAGACACTGAACCTGGGGTGGTTTGAGGACTTGAGCAATTTCACCAGCTGGGGGGATGTGGGAGCTTGGCTTGTTGATTCTGGAGCTGGTGCTTCTCCTAATATACAACCCACCCTCCCAGCTCCTCTGAAAGGTCAAGTAAGGCCAGACAGACAGGCAGAACCACACCACCCTCTCTCCCTCCCTCACACCAACATTTCCTGAGTATCAGTTCCAAGTCCAGTGCTTTGCTGAGAAGTGTATACACTCAGATGGACACAGAAACACTTCCTGCCCTTAAGGAACTCAGCATCTGATGGAGGGAGAAGCAGGGCCACTGACCCACTGCACAGAACACATATGTATCAGTTAGCTTTTGCTGCATAACAAACAATCCCCAAACTTACTGGCTTAAAAGAAAGAACAATTATCTCTTCCAGTTCTGGGAGTTGGTTGGACAGTTTCTGCTACATTTAATCATATAAGTACACTCACCTGACAGGTCAGCCAGGCTGGAGGGCCCAACATGGCCTCATTCACCACATGTTGGCTCTTCTCCACATACCCTCAAATCTCCCAGCAGGCAAGACAGGTTTCATTACGTGGCAGAGTGCCAAGAGGGCAAAATCAAAAGCTGCAATGCCCCCTGAGGTCTAGAAGCCAGAGCTCACTTGATGTCAATTCTGCCACATTCTGTTGGTCAAAGCAAGTTATACTCCATTGCTTGGCCAGTATCTATGACATACATTTGCGGCCCATCAGGTAAGGCTTAGTGGTCAGTTCAGAATGAGTGTGAGGGGGTCAGTTTGTGCCTTAGCTAAATGGGATCATAACGGTCTAAAAATTGTTTAATTCAGATTAAAGGATGTTGAATTGCGAGGTCGTTAGAATGGGTCATATCCTTTAACCAATGGAGAAACTGAGGCAGAGTCAGCCAGTGTGTGAACAGAATCAGTACATCACAGAGCCAGTCTTCATATGAAGAAACTGAGACCCAGAAACAGGAAGTGTCTTCACCAGGTCCTACAGCAAGTTTGTGACAGAGCCAGGAGTGACTCAGGTCCCTGCCAACCAGTGCACTACTCCTCCCACTCCACCCCCTGAGGAAGCCAGAGACTGGGAATGGGCTGGACTCGGGCAGCTCGACAATCATCCCCACGAGATATGCGTCTGCTCTATCCTATCTCTGCTGTGTTTTAAATGGAGCTCTTTCTGCACACCTGGCACCACACAGGCACTTAACCACTACCTCATCTCATCATGATAGAATCGTCCCCATTTTACAGATAAGAAACCAAGGCCAGGAGAGGCAGCCGATTTGCCCAGGGTCTCACAGATGTTGGGGACCATCTGCCTGATACTGAAGCCTGAGCTTCCCATGCTGGACGCGAAGGAGCTCAACCTAGATCCAGGCCCCCGGCGGTTGAGAGGCAGCTCTGTGGCCCTCAGAGGTCTCAGGATAAAGCCCCCTGTCTGAGTAAGTGCTTCAGAGGCTTGGGTGGAGACAGCAAGGGCCAAGGTCCCTTGGAACCAGCTCTGCAAGTGGAAGGCCCCAGAACGATGCTCTGGTCCATGCCCCTCCCCCCATTTTATGGATGGAAAATTCAAGGCCAGACCAGGGCCCTCCCGCTGCACTGGGAGGCTGGGGGCAGGTGAGCAGGCCCCAGTCAGGCCGGCCAGACACACATAAGGCTGCTCTGTGGCATTCAGAGAGCACATTTATTTACAAAGCGCTTTACAAACATCAGCTTATGCCTCCCCACAGCCCCCTGCGAGGTAGGTCAGTAGTCATATCTACAGTTTACAGATGGGGAAATTGAGGCACGGAATGGGGGTGTGGCTTGTCCCATTTTAAAGAGACCTTCCCACCCCCCCCATCAAAAAATAAAATAAACAAAAAAAGCATAGATCCTGCATCCCAAAATATACCTTCTTTCTCCAAACTCTAGGGGTGCTGAGCACCTCTGATTTAATAGCGTCCCCGTGGCCAGCCTGACCAGAAGCCACAGGGACCTCAACCCCAGGGGCTGTCATTCAGCCTTGCAGATTGTCACTGACCCAGGCTGAGCAGGACCCAGCCAGTGAGGCCTGAAAGTTATAGGCAGTGGGGGCTGAGGTGACTTCATTCTGCAGACATCGGGTCAAGCAGGGAAGGGACCCCACACGGGACAGGGTAGGGATGGGCAGATCCTGGTTAGGGGAAGCTCAGAGCACATTCAGGGAAGCAGAAATGGAGGGGGGGTGGGAATCATGAGCAAAATATCCCCGGGGCTGCAGGGAGGCAGCAGGTGGAGGAGGGAGCTGAAGCTCCCCCTGGGAGGACGAGTCTGAAGTGCCCACTGGCAAATCAGGGCAGAGTCCAGTCTCCCCAGGACCCTCAGGGGCTGGGCCAGATGGGATGCTAGATGCCAAGCCCCAGTGCACTCTCTACCCATGTCCAGCCAAGCTGGGTGGAAACCCTGGCCTGGCACTTGCTCTACAGGGCCTCACTCATCTCTGCCAAGGGCTGGGATGCAATCCAGGGGCTTGAGCCTGGGTCCCCCAGAGCCGGCCGTTCTTGAGCCCGTCACTCTGCCGGGCAGCGCCAGGCCTGCGGGACCCCGCAGAGGTGGGCTGGGCTGCAGTCTTGCTCAGCTCCTCCTTGGCCCGCAGCGTACCCACGGAGGTGCTGAAAGGCCCTGCCCACAGTGGAAGGGGGGGCACCAGGATGGCCCAGCGCCCACTCCGGTAATTTCCCTGTGAGGGCTACAGCTGAGCAGAGTTGGGGGCGCAGGTCTTCCTTGTCAGTCCGGGATGGTGGGCCTGGCCCTGAGTGCGCAGTGGGTGCCCCAGGCCAGGGGTCCCTGCTATCTTGACTCCAGTCCCTCCAGGTACTCCAGGGCCACATCATAGCAGAAGTGGTACTGATCCTGGGAGAGGGAGAGAAGGAATCACCAGCCTGGTCCCTCCCTAGTACTGGGGCAAAGGGGCAAGCATGAACCCTGCCCCATCGATGGGGAGAAGGGGAGAAATGGGGGTAACATTTTGGCACCAGAGGACTAGAACCCAAGGCCCAGCTGTGGGGGCCAGATAAGGGAGAGGGGTGCTGAGGGGCCTGGCCGGGTGTGGACCGGGAAGTTGGAGGTGGCTGGGCAAGGGGTACATGGCGCCTCACCAGGGTCTCCACCATATTGGGTTTGTAGTTTCTAAGCATTTTGGCAGCAAAGAAAACGTCTACCAGGTTGTGGCAGCGGATCATCTCCAGGACCGTGGCGCAGGCGCAGAAGGTGCCGCTGCGGCCGCCCCCGTTTCTAAAGGAGAGACATGAAAGATTTGGGGTTGGGCTTGGTGGGTAGGGCGAACTCAAGGGTGAAGGGCAGGGCAGGGCCAGGGAATCCAGAAGGGAGGGGCGGGGCAGGGAACCCAGATGGGAGGAGTCAGGGAGCCCAGAGGCAAGCAGCAGGAAGAGGTTAAGGGGATAAAAGACTAGCATCCAAAGTGGAAGGTATCTAGGAAGGCAGAGCTTCCAAGAGAAACAGAGCAGATTCGAGAGAAAGGAGGCCAGACACACTCCAGCAGAAAGACACTGAGACAAAGCGAGCGACCGAAGAGGGCTGCAGAGCGGCAAGCAAAAAACCAGAGAGCAGGATAGAAAACAAACACTGGGAACGCCAGCCATCCCTAGTAACACAGATACACACCCAGTCAAACCCATGGCCTCTCACACGGAGACCCTCCCATTCCCCCAGTCCCCAGCCCTCTCCCTCCTCCACTGTTCCCTGTGACCTGGGGTGTGGGGTTCCTCTTGGGAGATGGCGGATGGACTAGGCCCTCTGTCCCCTTCTCAAGGGGTCTCTCCCACTAGAACCAAAAGCCCTCAAGGGCCAGGCCCTGCCTGACTCAGCTCCCTGAGCCTGCCCGCCATGTGCCCAGCCTGACACAGGGAAGGGTAAGTGCTGAAAGCATGAAAAAGTGGGAGGCAAAGAAGTGACTGCACCCAGACGTGAGTGAACAAATGAATCTGTGAATGAGGAATGTTGAATGAACGAATGAAAAAAGCTACACGCATGCAGGCATGAACAAAGACCAGAATTCCGTTGATTTGAAAAGTATATTGTGCGTATCATGGGCTAAACTAACTATTCTGATGAGACTCTCTCTAATTAAATTGGCAAAGTCAAACATCACACAGAGGGTACTGGGTGGGTGTTCAGGATTGAGTCCACAGCCTGGAGAGTGACTGGGCTCCTCCGTGGAAGGCAGGGCCAGCCTCGCCTGGCTGGGCGGAGTCCAGGCCGCGCTGTCTGGGAGCTCAGGGTTTGGGTGTCAGCCCTGAGGCCCCCGCTCACACTGGCCTCCGCCCCGGTCCTGCGGGGCCCTGACCCCTCCTCCCAGTCGAGGCACTCACAGGCAGTGGACGACGGTGCGCCCGTCCCCGCCCTCGGCCTGCCACTTGTCCACCTCGGCCAACAGGTGCAGGAAGGCCTTCTTGGAGTCCGGCGTGTCCCGGTACGCAGACCAGCGCAGGAACTGGAAGTGTCGCACCAGCAGGTGCCCCTCCTGCAGCTGGGGGTGCAGGCAATGAGCCAGGGGACATGAGTGCCAAGGGTTGCACGGCCCCCTGGGGACCTCAAGAGGGTCATGCAAAGCCACTCAGCCCCCCCGCCCAGGTTCTCATCCTGGAGTTCCCAGCTCACTCACCCGAGAGACGTTCTGCACCCGGAAAACGCGGGTCACCAAGTCCTCGTCCGCTGTGCCTGACACGAACTCCACCTCCATGAGGCCGTACTGCTGCCGGCCCGACTCAGGCCAGTACTGCAGGCACGGCTGGGAGCGCGGGCAGAGGGGGCGGAGCGGAGCTGAGCAGAGCCGGCCGGGCAGCTGCTGCTCACACCCACCCCCAGACTTCCACGCTTGCCCGGGGCCCACCGTTCACTCCAGACTCGCCTTCAGTTCCCCCCACATCCCACCGCTCACCCATCAGACGGCAGTGCAGGCCCGTCCCGGTGCGTTTGTCCTGACACACTCAGGTCAGCCGAGGCAAACCCTTTATAGTGGTACACGGACACTCACTGCCGTGCCACGAGACAGCTACAGCCGACACACTCACCAGCACACACACCTACATGAAGTTGCCTCTTCCAGGGACAGGCCTCAGATCACCCCCACCCACGCCAGCACCCCTGCCCCACGGCCCTCTCTCCTGCTGCCTCGGCCCTCCAGCATCAGCTCACAGACGTGAGGTGTCCCTGTGCTGCAACACAGCTCAGCACCCCGGCTCCTGCCCCAAGATCCCTCCGTGCAGTCAGGGTCCTAAATGTACTCCCTCCAGGCCACAGAGTCAAAACAGTGGAGGGACACAGGAGAAGCAGCCCCCACACACATACATACACGGGTCCTCTGGGCAGCTGGTCCGAGGCCCCAGCTTCTAGCAGCCTTCTAGCAAGGCTCTTCCTTTCTCTGGGCCCCGGTTTCTCCATCTGCGAAATGGTCCCTAGGCTCCTCCCAGACAACACCATGCTCCATCTGCCTCCATCTCTGACCACGAAGAGAAGACACTACCTTCCTCCTTTGCCTGGGGGCCTGGCAACTCCTTGCAGTCAGGACTTTACACATGCTGCTCCCTCTCCATGGACCACTCATCTCCCACCTCTTCACCTAGTTAACTCTACCCTTCCTATACGTCTCAGCTCAGATATTACCTCCTCCAGGAAGCCCTCCCTGATCCATCATCCCCCCAGGCTCCTGTGTGTCCCTGTGCCAGCTCCATGATAGCCCTCTCCCTCTGCTGTCATGATCAGTTTTTGTGCCTGCTTACCCCTGGACCGTGAGATCTGGGAGGGGCCGTGTGTTCTTCTGTCTCCCCACCAGGCTGACAGGAAGTGGCCCGTGAGGAAAGTTGGTTGAATGAATGAGCAAACGGGTGACCAGTGAATGACATCTGTGTGAGACTCCCTATGGGTCCCTCACCTCCATCTTAGCAAGGGCAGGTCCTTGCCACATGGGATTCCCTGCCCAGGTGCTGGAGCCCATTACCCTGCAGTTCTAGGTCATTTATACCAAGCGCCTAACTTGCAAAGAACCCAGTTAACAATCTTCCCCAGGCAGCCATTAAGAGGCTGTCATGCTCATTTTACAGCAAATCTTCCTGGGCCTCCTGGGATGGGGACCTGGGGAGAGTGGGGGCCCAGAGATCTAGAGAAGATGGTCATGCAGGGTGGAAGGCTGGGCGTCTGTACCTCCCAGGAGTTCCAGCTTTGGGAGCCCTGAAAGGAAATGAGGGTAGCTGCCCCTAGGCTGAAATCACTGACCAGTGTCTGGACCAACCTCAGAAGCGACTGTCACCCTCATCATCTTCATCCCTGCCATGTACTGAGCATGACACAGTGCTATGTGTCCGGCATGACACAGTGCTAAGCATACATCTCACATGGTCCTGACAATAACCCCTGAGAGAACAGGTGCTATGATAGTCCCCATTTCACAGAGAAGGAAGCTGAGGCTCAGAGAGGTAGATTAACTTACCCTAGATCAAACAGTCAGAAGGTAAGGAGGCTGGAATTTTACTCTGCCTCAAAGGCCCCCATCATGAGCAGTTTCGTTGAGTGACTGAAAAAGCAGAGGCTCTGGGAGGAGGCAGCCCAGGGTAGGGGGCACAGCTCTGCCACTGCCCAGCTATGTGACCTTGGAGAAGTCACTTCACCTCTCTGGGTCTTAATTTTCTTACCTGAAGCCCATAAGTGCAAAGCAGAGTCCCTGGCATACATCAGATGCTCCATAAAGAACAGCTATTTTTCTCTAGTCTGAGCCTTGTTTTACAGACAAGGAAACTGAGGCTCTGGGAAGAAGTAGGACACATCTAAGGTCCCTACTCAGCAAGCAGGTGGCAGAGCTGGGTTCCAACCACTGACTTTTGAGATGTGCCCTTGAACACACTGAGGTCCTAGGCTGAAGGTAGCCAGCCTGCCAGGCCAGCGGGGCCCTCACCCAGGCAGAGTTGGACTGGTGTAGTTGGTTGAGCATGACAATGGAGGTGCACCCGTAGTCGTAGACCAGCCGCCAGAAGTCGGGCGTGGTGCTCTGCAGTGGGTGCAGGGTCACAATGAAGGCTGCGCTCCGCGTGTAGCTCTGCAGGGAAACCAGGACTCAGTGCCCTGACATTGCCAAGCCTCTGCAACAGACTGTCCTCCTGCCCTGCCCACCACAGCTCTGCCCCCAAAGGACCAGGCTGCCTCCAGGGGCCCAATTTGGAGGCTGCCCAGCAACTAAGGCCTGAGTTGATGGGGTGAGTCCCCAGACCTCTAATGCCCAAGCTCATGGCCCCCAGGAGCTAAACAGCAAAAGGTTCTCAGTGGGTGGCAATGGGAGCTTGGGCATGGTAGGCAGAGGCTGGCCAAGCTTGCTCCCTGCCTCAGTGCCTTTGCACCTGCTATTCCTGTTGCCAGGAACAAATTTCCCAAGTGTATACACGGCTCTCTCCCTCACTTCTTTCTGGTCTTTGCTTAACTTCACCTCTTCAAAGTGGCCCTCCTTACGAACTCATTAAAAATTGCCACACACATACCCCAAGACCCACATTAAATACTTCTTCTGCCTGGTTGTTTTTGTAGAAATTACCAGCGACTGACATTCCATTGCATATTTGTTTGTTGACTGTCTCAACCCATATTCCCCAAATACAAGGTACAGGAGGGCAGAGATTTCAGGGTATGGCTAGTGCCCAGAACTTTGTAGGGGTTCAATAACTATTTTTGAATAAATAAATAGCTAGGTCCCTTCCAACTCCACGGATAAAAGGTCTGAGACCCCAACCCAGGACCCCAGACCAGTGACCGGTACTGACTCTGTTCCCTGATCCCAACCTGGCCCCTCCAGGTGGGCTGGCACCAGCCTTCCCCCCTTTCAGTGCTCCAGCCCCAAGCCTCCTCCTGGTGCCCTGCCTTGACCCACCTGTGCCATGTCCCCCTCCTTCTCCTGATGCTCTTCTCTTCCCAACCCTCCCCAGGACTCACTGAAGGCTCCCTGATAGCCAGCTCCTGAAGGCCAGGCCCAGCCAGACTCCAAAACTCAGGCCTGGGCACCCAGTGGAGCTCCCTGCAGACTTAACCACCCGCAACAGACCCCAGCTGGCCCCGAGATTAGCTCACTACAACCCAAGCATCAGGGCCTCCTGGCTCCTGGGACTCATGGTTCATGAGCCAAAAGGCTTTGCATGGCTGGGATCAAGTGTGTGAGATATCACGGCCCCAGGGAAGCTTCGCCACCTTACTCACCCATTCCCATCCAAGGCCAGGGAGCCAATGGGACCCCTGGGGCCGCCCCCCCACTTGCCTTCAGCTCGCTCCAGGAAGCCCCTGGGAAGCAAGTGTGGGAGCTTTCCCTCCTTAGAGAAACCCCACTGTCCCCTGCACCTGCGTGCCAAGCGGCCCTGGCCAGGAACTGGGCCAAGAAAGGCCCATCTCCCTCGTCCCTGCTGTAGTGGAACCTCCCTCCCCACAGCTCTCATTTCCACGTGGAGGGACATCCAGTGGTGACACACCTGGCCTCGGCTCGCCTTCATGCACTCCTCCCATGGGCGGTTTGGGATGAGGACCGAGTGCGCTGAGCTCGGCCCCTTCCCACCTTCCCTTTTTTTCCAGGCCGGCCTGTCCTCGGAAGGTTTGCATTCAACTGCTGCTGCTTCCTGCCTGCAGTAAAGGCCTATCGCTGACGTAGGGGGCGTGTGTGGGGCTGTGGCTGGACAGCTGTGTCCGGCAGGACAGGTCTGCCTGCCTGAGGGGTGAAGGAGCAGCCAGCCCACTTAGCCACATCGCTGAAGTCACATTCTCCAGTGTCACTGGCTTTCTTAAAATGGTCACATTTTACCTCCACCTGTCTGGCCCCTACACCTCTCTCAACTGGGTCCAGTTTGGGAAGGAGTGAGGGGACACTCACAGACTCATCCCCCTCAGGTAGCAGCAGCACCGGGGAGTTATTCACTGGACCCTAAAGCCCCTGCTCTGCTTGCAATGCCCAATAAAGGCGGTGGAGCCCCCTGAGCTGGGAGCAAGGGAAGGGGCTCCTAAACAGCTCCTGAGCCCTCAGACCATGGCCAGGCTGGGTCCAGGGAACAAGTCACTACTCCAGGCCAGGTCCTGGGCAGGCTCTAGCTCGACCACCCCAAGACGAGCTCCCCTGGCTCCAGATATCAAATCTCAAGTCCCAACCCCAAACCCTCCCAGCCTCCCCAGTCAAAGCCCTCGAATCACTCATCCTACCTCAGGCTCTGCTGGGCCTGACCCTGGAGACAGCCCTGTCTGAACTCCACCACCTAGACTTCTATTCAGGCCAGGGGTAATACCTAAGGAGGAGCACTGGCTTAAGTGCCCTGAATGGAAGGTCCTTGGAGGAAGGAGGACCACACAATGGGCCTGGTCCCAAGAAAGGCAGAGGGTCCCCCTAATCAGAGCCCTCAGCTCTGTCCCCCTGGCTCCCGGACCTTCCCAGATGCTGCTGGGTGGGAGAGTCCCAGAGCCCACCCCACCCCTGTGCCCTCACGTCTGTCAGGGCTGCGTTGATGTAGTTGTTGGGGTCCCCGTCGGTGGAGATGAGGAAGGGCAGGCAGCGGTCAGGCGGCAGGACATCCATGCTGCGGTTCTTGTCCCGGTTCCGGGGCAGCAGGGCGATGCTGCACTCCTCCACATCCAGCGGCGGCGTGACCGAGTTCAGCGTCTACAAGGAGTGGGGAGAGGAAAGGGAGGGGACTCCTGTGTTGGTGGGGCCTCCTCCCAGCCCCATGAAGGAGATGGGGCTGGGTTATTAGGCCCATTTAAAGGATGGAGAAACTGAGGTCCAGAGGGAAGGGAGGGAGGGAGGGATGCAGGCTCCCTGTCTCCAGGATGCACGGTGCCTGGACAGAGCTCTGGAGACTGGAGTCTGCCTCCTCACCACCTATGTAACTTTAGACAAGCTACTGTATCTCTCAGCCTCATTTTCCCTCAACTGTAAAATGGGATAATAATATGCCCACCTCAAGGGGCTGCTGGGAGGATAAGTGAGATAATATCAAGCCTGGCACATGCACAGCCTTCAAGACACAGGTGGGGCCATGAGGATCATCACCAGGTGCTTGCAAGGGGCTAAGCCCTGAAACCCCACATCTTCCACAAAGCAGACTCCAGGGACCTGACACAGGTGGTCACCTTCCTCCATCGTGGCCTGTCAAGGGACACCTGGCACAATAGCAAGCCAGGGACTCTGGGTCACCTCCCCTACCCTCCTGCCTTCATGCCTCACGCATCCTGATTCGCGGGGTCTCCATTTCTTCTCCTGTTCTTGGGGCTCCCTATCAGGGAACCCAGTCTCTCACGGTCCTCAGGGCTCAATATCCTTCTCCAGGAATCACAGAGAACATTTCCTGTGACATCACTCTATGCCGGTCCTAGAGCGCCAGGCACCCGGCATGTACCACCAAACCCTCACGGGAACCTTGGAGTAGAAAGGACATCTGGGGTCTCTCCCTACCCAGTGACCACGCTCAAACGTCTCTGGAGAACCAGCCTTCTCCCATCTCAGTCACGTGACACGGTGAGCCTGGCCCTGCCCCCAGAACCAGGCTTAGGCCAATCAGTGTGCTCCATCTCTCTGGTCCCAGTGACCAGCTCAGAAATGGGCACATGAGAGTCTGGTTGGGACTTCTATTGGGGCTGCTGGGAGCACGAAGTGCCCTCTTTCAGAGTCTTCTGACAGCAGAGATAACGTAAGCCTGGCACTGGGAGGGGCCAGAGTGTGGGTCTGAGAATGAAGCCAAAAACAGAAGAAAGCAGAACCAAAAATGGACAGAGACTAAATCCTGGCATCATCATTTGAACCCCTGGATCCAGTCATAACTAAAGCTGCACCACCCTCAGACTTTTCAGTTACGAGAGCCACTGAGCTGGACTTGTATCACTTGCAACCAAAAGAATCCTAATGATTACAAAGACTGCAAGGACAATATTAACTATCTTTCTTTTCTGGTAAGAAAACTGTGGTTTAGAGAGGTAAAGGGATTTGTTCAAGGTTATTCACAGCTCTTAACTAGGTAAGCCAGGATTTGAACCCAGGTTATCTGACTTCAAAGCCTGGGCTCTTAACACCTCTTCCACTGTCTCTAAGTCCTTCCTAGTAACCCAGCTCTGTGCGTCTTGCTTGGCCCTCAGTGACTCCTACAGCACTGAGGACCTCCCAATACTACACACCTACACACACGCACGCGCACACACACACACTCACTCACATACTCACAAACCACACCTACACACGTACACTCACGCCCCACCTGGAACTCCTCCCGCAGCTGGGAGGAATTACTCTGAGGGTCAATGCGGATCATCTCCTTGTAGGTGGCCTTGAATTCGCTGACAGGGATGGTGGTCTCCCCACACAGGCAAGCCTCCAGGATTGCATCATGGATAAAGATGTACTGCTCCTGGAGCAGGAGACGAGAATGTGAGGAACCAGGAGGGGAGCAGAAGTTAGAGATTTTAGGGTTGAGGGGGGAGGCAAGCTCATGTTTGAGGCCGGGTTGCTCTGAGGTGGAGTCCAACCACCTGTTACTACAGGTTGGACCCACTGTACCTGAAACAACCTTCAGGGATGTTTGCTCACTTATCTCATATTTCATCCCCATAACAACCCTACGAGAAGCTCTGAAGGTGAGGGGACAGCCCAGAGTCACACATCTAGTGAGACAAACCCAGTAAGCATTATGTCTTGACCATAGAACCTATGACCCTGGCCCAGTGCTGTTTGACCTCACCCAACTGAACACAGTGGAGCTGAGTTTGGCAGGACCCTAAGAGGCTGGCCAGCCAAGTTCAGGGATGGGAAAGAACAAGGGGACATCCTAGGACACCCTTCTGACACACTCCACAGGTTTCGAGCTCCTGCACGAGGGACACTCCTGCTGGAGGGGAAGTGGGGAGAGGGCTGCATCTCCACCTCAGTCTGGATCATGTTGACGCGCCGGGAGCAGAGGGTCTTCACGCAGTTGTAAATGTCCACGACGCCCTCACACTCCGCCATGTCCAGCATCACATCCAGAACGATGTAGCAACCTGTGCGGCCAGTGCCCGCGCTGGGGAGAGAGCAGCCCAGGCCAGGTCAGGGCCTTGGGGAGGAAGCCCGGGACCAAGCAGAAGAAGAGAAGAGGGTGCCTGGGGCCCCTGGCCATATCTACACCACACAGGGGATGGGGGATACAGGAGGAGCCAGGGACAAGGCTGCCTGGAAGAGTTCTGGTGAAATGGGATAGAGGACAGAGTGGGGGCTGGGCCTTGGGGAAGAAGAGGAAAGAAAGTGTAGGGAGAATGCAGATGTGAAACCAGCCCAACTTAGCAGCTGTGACTCAGGGAGAGGAACAAAGGTGCTGCTCAGAGAACACTAATCCAAGAATGTTCTGGTCTCCTGGATGTCCCCAAATCCCCTGCACATCCTTCAAAGCCCTACGCACTCAAACCCACTCACATACTCAGTGGCTCCTCCAGCAGATGTCACGCTTCTGAGCTCCCAGAGCAATTTGGGTGGACTTTTATCAAAACCTTCCTTCCTGCTCCGTGGTCATTGTTTATGTGGCTGTCTCCCTCACCAACTGGGAGCTCCTTGAGAGCTGGGCTGGGTCGGACCCAACTCTGGGATCCTCACATTCAGCACCAGGTTGAGCAGAGTTGAGAGGAGGGGGGAGGACAAAGATGACACCAAGATCTCAAGCTTGAAAATGGCAATAGCAAAGTGTCGGCCAAGACGCACAGCCACCGGGTCTCCTGTACACCGCTGCTGGGGACTTGAATTAGTTCAACGACTTTGGAAAACTGTTTGTAGTAACTAGTAAGGCTGAACATCCACAAAGAGCAATTCCACTCCTACGTACATACCTCCCTAGAAGGTGTGTGTGTGTCGGCCAAAAGACATGTAATAGAATGTCCTTAGTAGCACTATTCATAATAGCTCAAAGCTGGAAATGCCTATCCATAGCAGAGTGGATAAACGCATTGTGGTTTATTCACCCAGTGGAATAGGATACAATATGGATGACCCTTATAAACGTAAGGTTAAGGGAAAGTCAGATTCCAAAGTGCACCTGATGTATGATTCCATTTATACAAACTTCAGAAGCATGCAAAATGAATCTATGGTTTAGAAGTCAGGATAGTGATTGCTCTGGAAGGGAGGAGGGGGGTACAGACAAGAAGGGGGCCCAGGGGCACACTTGCTCAAAGGAAGCAAACGGAACTCAGTCCTGCCTGGTGCCTCGCCAACCCCTCACCCCCTCCATGCCTCCAGCACCCCCTCGGCATCTGAGAGAAGGGCCTCCCCAGGTCTTGGGGAGCACACGAGGGTGCCAACCCCAGAGCCAAAGCTCAAAGGGCAAAGGGCCCCTGGTGGTCATTCTCCCCCGTCCTCTGTCTCTGAGCAGGATGGACCCAAGCCCAGTCTCATTTAGGGACCTCCAACAGCCCCATTCCCCGCCCCTCTTCTCCCTGGGCTTCCCGGCACCCCACCTGCAGTGGATGACAATGGGCCCAGCATCAGGGGGCGTGGAGGCCTTCACACGCCGGATGAAGGCCAGCAGCCCCGTGGCGTGGTAAGGGACGCCGTGCTCCGGCCACGCCGTGAAGTGGAACTGGCGGACCTCATGGCGGGCAGAGTAGCCTCTCTGGGGAGACAAGAGTAGTAACAGAGTCCCTGCTGGCGTCTAGCAGACCCTTGCTGTGTGCCGGGCACTGGGTGAGCATCTCACCGCAAGAACTCAGTTCACCCCAAGGAGACTCACGAGGTGGGTATTAAGGATTCCTTGTACAGGTGAGAAAACTAAGGCTCGAAAGAGGAGAGACCACTTGCCCGAAGTTAGACGAGACAGATATTATGCAGGAGTTGGCCTGGCATCTTCCTGATGCCAAGCCTGCGTTATTAGTCACCCACCTCTACCGCCTGGGTTACACAACAGCCCTAGGAGGTCATTTTGACTCTCCAGGTCTTAGTTCGAAGGGGGAAGACTATCTTTCTTCTGAGGATTTTACAGACGATCAAATGGGACCATGATTAGGAAGATCTGCTCATCCCTGACCCTGTGGCCTTTCATGAGTGACATTACCACTCTGGGCTTTACTTTCCTTAACTGTAAAATGGGGCTAAGGGCAAAGGCCTAAACCCACAGAGCTTTCCAGGGCTGAAACAATATGTGCAACGGGCTTATTAGCACAGCGCCCAGCACAGAACAGGACGGGCACCTGGGCTGAGATCCTCATCATCCTCATCGCCTCGACTTCCTCTTGGAGTCGCCAGCAAAGACGGCTACCTTTCTACCCGTCCACGGTAACTCCCAGCAGTTACGGAGTAGCTGCCTTGCTGGGCAGGTGCCCTTCCCACCCTCCGCTCCTGGGCTGGGGGAGGTGGGCTCTGTCCCACCTCTCAGGCAGCCTGGGAAGGGCCCCATGACGACAGGAGACTCACCCGCTCCAGGGCAAAGCTGCGCACGACATACTCCGCTAGGATCTCCGTCTTCACCAGCGTGATCTTGATGTCCCCGTACATGTCCGAGTCCTCTGGCCAGTACCGCGAGCATTTCACCTGGAGTCCCCGCGGGGCAGGCTCAGCGGGCTCTTCACTGCCCCCTGGCCCGCCACACCCGTCCCCCACGGCCCCACTTACCCTGCCCACCTCCACCAGCTTGGTGATCATGACAATACTGGAACAGTGCTCCTGCCACACCATGCGCCAGAAGTCGTAGATCATCTCGGGCTTCGGCCCTGGGGGCACAGAGGGTGCTTGTCCCTGAGGCCAGGTCTCCACCCAGGCCCAGCACACGGCTGCCCCGCACCACCACCCCAGGCCAGGAGACTCCTGAGCCCCAAATGGGGGCTTCGTGCTCACCCCGCACACACACACACCCCACCAACTGCCAACCTATGCCTGTTGGGCCCTGGGGGTGGGCATTATCAGGGAGGGCCTGCCTGGAGACCCCCCTCATCCCGAGCGCAACCCAAGAAGCAGAGCTGGAGGGCCACGGCACAAGTCTCCAGGCGGGATGGACAGATGGACAGCTGGGCGGGAAGACGCAGCCAGAGGGACCCAGGCGGCCCCCAGACCGAGAGACACAATCCACACCCGAGAGGACCGAGTCTGGCTGGCCCTTTTGCACGCAGACAGACAGCTGGACCAGGAGCTACAAGTGGGTGGTACACATCAGGGGATCAAAAACACAAAGAGGGGGTGGAGATGGATGGCCAGATTGCAGACACCCAGTCAGAGTGGGGCTCAGACAGGCAGAGAGACAGATGGGAGGCAGGCAGATAAGCAGGGAAGGCAGGAAGGCAGGCAGAGGGCACTCAACACACTGAGGGGCACATGGGCAGAGGTGCCAGGTACCTTGAGTAGCTATGAAGTGGTTTGACCTGTGGTAACCCTGGAACAGGAGAAGAGGGTGTGTTAAGACCCCAGGGAGCAGCCCCTCACTTGCTCAGGCCCCCTCCGCCCTCCTCTCCCAGAAGCTGCACTCCCCACCCCCCGGGAACTGCCCCACCCTCCTGACCAGGGTGACCCTGTCCTCCCAGTCCCCAAGTAAGGAAGGAAGTACAGCTTAGACACCAGTGTCTCAGGTTTAAACCCATCTTTGCTATGTGACTCTAGGGAGGACACAACTCCTTTATGGGCCTAGAGGGCCTCCCCATTCATAAATTGGGAATAATTATCCACAATCTGCTTACAACCCGGCTGCTGTTTGAAGACAAATAAATTGCGGGGTGACCCTGTTCCTAAAGCCCCAGAGACCCTAAGCAACCCCAGATCCTAGGCTGGGTCTTGTCAGCTATCCCAGCCCCCCTCAGGGCAACCAGAAAGGGCAATGCCCCTCCCGACGACCCCAGTCACCCAGAGCTTGGGTGGCCAGATGAAGGCTTCAGGTTAGGAGCAAATGAGCACAGGAGTTGCTCATGGCCCTTAGATGAAATGTGTTTTAAAATCTTTGAAACCAATAATAAAAACAATAACAAATTATTAAAATAATTATTTATTAAAATAATAATACATTTTTGAGGCCCTATTATGGTCACATACTGTGCTAAGCACTTTACCTACATGATCCCCCACAAAAGAGAGGCCAAGAGCTACTTCGTCCTCCATCCCCAGAGCCCTCAGGCTGAGAAGTGGAACCAGCCAGACTCCATTCCCACCCTGGGCCCTTAGCCACCCATGAGGTCCTGCCCACAGGAGACACCCAGGGAATCAATGTAGGCAACACGGGACAGGTAAGAAGTACCGGTACAAGAGAAACAGCCAAGCTGTTTGGCTGTTTGGCTGTTTGGCCGAGCCAAGCTCGGCCACTTGCCTCAAGTTCACACCCTCAGTACAGCTCCCAGCAAATCCTCTGGCCCCGTGGGCTTCCCAGGCCCAAGGGGCCCTGGAGTCAGACTGCCAGAGTTCAAATCCCTGCTCTGCATAGCTCTTGCTAAGTATGTGCCCTTGGGCAAATCCCTTTACTTCTCTATGCCTGTATTTTCACATCTATAAAATGGGAATATTTATAGCATTTACTTCCTTGGACTCTTGTGAGGAGTAAATAAAGTTACATATGCCAAGGGCTTTGCACCATGGCAAGCACTAAGCCAGTACTTCATCAATAACAGCCATTACTATTACTACTACTTTAAAGGCCAAAGAGTACCGCTGAAGATCTAAATGGTGTGAATGTCAAGAATCCCTGGGCAGACACTGGTTTACAACAGGGGTTAAGAATCTGAGTCTTGGGTCAAGTTGACCTGGGTCTCTGTTGCAACTCTACCAAGTTGCAGCTGTGTGATTCCAGGCACTAAGCGGGCTCTTCTCAGCCTTTACTGTGCACGCGAATCTCCTGGAGATCTTGTTAAAAGGCAGATTCAGTTTCAGAAGGTCTGGGGCAGGGCCCAGGATTGTGCATTTCCAACTAGATCCCAGGTGGTGCCAAGGCTGGGCTTCAAACCACACTCTGAGTAGCCAGGCTCTCTAAGCCTCTGTTCTCCTCCAGAATATGAGGATAATAGCAAGACATGCACATGTACACCTACACGTTCCCATGAAAATGAGCAAAACATAGTCAACGGTACCAATAACGAAAAGCCTCCCAAAGTCATTCAGCCCTCACTACTGGAACCTCTCTGGGTCTAGCCTAATTCCCTCCTGCCATCTCCCCAGCCACTGCCTCTGCTTCAAGTCCTCAGGGCAGCTGCTGGGCATCTGGGGTCAGAGGGGCGCCCAGCAGAGGCGCTGCCAGTGTTGCCCTCACCCCCAGCCTTAGCCAAGCTGGGGACAGGCTACTCCACCTAAAACCGCTTTGCCTGAGAATCTCACGTGAGAGAGCCAGGGTCTCTCTGATTCCTCCATCTCTGTCCTTCCCGTGCCCAGCACACCGCCAGCACCCAGCTGCTAGTCAGTATACAGCAAACAACTGAACAAGGTTTTAGACAGATGGCCTTCAGTATCTGCATATTAACTTTTTAATTGCATACATGTATTACACAATTATATCACACAGAGGACAGTGAAATGGAAAGTTTTAAATGATCAGATGTTAAAGGAAGATAAGGAGACACCCTGAGCACACCCACTTTAGAGACCAGGATTAGAGAGCAGAGGTCTTCACACTCTGGGCCATCAGCATGTCCTAGGGGCCTGCTCCCACCCCTCCCTGGCACCTCTGAGTGGCAGACACCCACCCTTCCCTGGCATCTCTGAGTGGGTGGAGCTGGGAGACTGACAATTTGCACGGTGGGCAAGACCCCAGGGCATCCTGATGCCCCCCGAAGGGAGAGATCCAGGGTCTCGTGTAAGGGTGGAGGGCTCAGGCTGGGTTTGAGCTAATCCAGAGCCGTGGGGCCATGAGTAAGCCACTCAACATTTCTAAGCCTCAATTTTCTCATCTGCCAAATGCAGGTCCCCACCTTGCAGAGTGTGATAAGGATGCCATGATATGCCTGAGGCGCCTGGCACAGAGCGGGTGCTCAGCCAACGACACTCTTGTTAACGGACATTTGAAGATTAATTAAGCCAAGTCTCCTCGGGGCATTTCGTAAGAGTCTGACAATAACTAAATGAGTAGTGTGTTTTGTGGAGATTGAGACGTAAAGTATTGATACAACGACCTATATTCATCACCTCCTAAGGGGGGCGCTAGGGCTGAGTACATCCACTGCCTTCTGTGGGCATAATATTCCACTTAAGTTTAGGAACTTTACAAATGAACTGTTTAAACAAACTCAAAACAAGGCAGAGGGTGTCTAGAAGCACATCTGGGACAACTGTCATCTCCAGCAGATGCGACAGCCGGGACCTTACACTTTATATATTAGGTATCTCCGTGCTGTCTGAAAGTCTAATGATGAATTGTATTTCTGCAATCATAAAAAAAGCAAGAAATATATTTGTAAAAGAAAAAAGGAGATAAAACAGACAAAGTACCCAAAAAAGAAAACAATCCCATCGGACATCAACTATTACGAAAATAATATGTATTAAAAGACAAATCAGAGGATTGCTAGATGAATTGGGGTTTTTTTAATTCTTAAAAGGCCCAGACACAGCACAATTTTTGAAAATAAAATACCCATACTGCTCCCCCAAAATAAAACATTCAAATTAGGGCTACATTGAGGGCAAAGTAGCGAGAGTTGAGTTTCAAGCAAACTGATCACAAAGGCATTTTAACACCAGGGAAACTCGTATTAAGGGGACTGCCCGGGGCCATCCTTGCTTCCTGGAAGAGGCCCTGACCCCCAAGCAGCGGAAACGCAGCACCCAGGGCAGCTCCTCCCATCCCACCCCTCCCAGGCCTGCAAAAGGTGCGGCTAGTGAGGATTCATCAGGCATGGGGAGCCCGGGACAAGGGTGACAGAGGTGATAGCCGGTGAAGAACAGAGCCTGGGGAGGCACCTGGAGGCACCCCAACACTGCCGGCCCGTCTCAGGGCAGAGGAGATGAAGGGAATGGTTTAAACGGGGATCGCGTCGAATCTTCAGCCCTGGGTGGCCCCTGAAGCGGACGGTTGGTGTTGGGCGCACAGGTGGAGGGGAAGGAGGACAGAGACAGAGAGAGAGACAGCCAGAGACTGTGAGAGAGTCTGAGACATAGCCGGTCAGACAGACAGGAGGAGGAGGACGAGGAGGAGGAGGAGATGGGGAGAGAGATACTTACTTCACGGTTTATCCGAATCTTAATGATTCCAGTGAGGGAACAGTACAAAGCAAAAGAGACAGATATTAGGCCAGAGGCAGATGGAGGTGGACGGAGCACAGGAGTGGCCAGAATGGGTGATGCCAGCAGGGGCGGCAGAGCAGAGATGCGAGGGCTGGGCAAGAGAGGGGGAGGGGCAGGTCCCTGCCGGGGCCCAAGGAGAAGCCGACAAGGACCTTGAGGAGACCGAGGCTAGGCCCCTGTCACCAAAACTGCCCAAGTCTGAGAGGCGAGGCCAGGCCCGGCCCCGTAGCCCAGCCAGGGGAGAGGATGGGAGGTGGGGGAGAAGGCAGGGAATTCTGGGAAATACGGGGTAGCGCATCTGGCCACCAGGAGGGAACGAAGACAAAGGAAAGGAAAGGTCACCTCCAGAGTCCCTGACTACCCCCCTCCCAGATATATGCCTCCTCCACCTCCAGCCGGTCATGCTGCTCCTACCTGGGCCACCCTTCCCTTCCCTCTCCAGCCACCCAAGGCCAGCAGCACAAGCCCTCTGCTTCCATGCAGCCGGCCACAGCTAACCCTGGCACTACCATCACCTTGCTGTGTGACACTGAGGAAGTCATTCCTCTTTTCTGGCCTGTGCTCTTCCATCCAGTCTGAATTTATTTTCCTTGTACACTTATGTGTCTCCCCGACTAGAATCCATATGTTCACGGAAAGCAGGGACTGCGTCTGCTTGCTCACTGCTGTAATCCCTGGTGCCCAGCACAATGCCTGGCACACAGTAGGTGCTCAAAACATAGCTAACAAATGAATAAATGACTCTCTACCAAACTTGGCTCGCTGCAGGTCAGGGAGTCTGATCCGGGTCCGACTCCTGGGCCTGTCCTATCTCACCCTCATCCACACTTGGGGAGCAGACTCATCACCTCTCCTTCACACTCAAGCTCAGGCCTCCTGGCTGCCTGCCCTGTCTCTGGCCCCTCCCTCCGGCCCAGCCCGACCAGTTGCTGCTGTGGCTGGCAGGACAGTCTCATGGTTAGCAGCAAACGCTTTGGAGACCCTGACAGGCTGAGGGTTGAATCCCTTCTTTACCACTCCCTAGCTGTGTGACCCGGGAAAAGTAGCTTCACCTCTCTGAGCCCCAGTTTCCTCACCTGTTAAGTAAGGCCACACAATGCTAACTACTGCATAGGGTGGTTATAGGGATTATATAAAGTTAATTATTTGGTATAAAGTGCTTAGCACAGTGCTTGGCACACAGTACGTGGTCAATAAACCTGAGTTATTATTCTTAAAGTACCACTCTGATCATGGGTAAACACTTTTAATGACTCGCTGGTGCCCCTAGGGAAAAGCCCAAATTCCTCAGCTTGCCATTCGTGGCCTTCAGCCCAGCCCCTGTCTGCCTTCAGCCTCGCTGTGTATCACCAGAATCCCACCCCCAGCCCCTTGGCCCCTCACCGAGAGGGGATCCTTCCTCATATCTAGGCCTAGCTGTCTGCCCTCTTCCCTCCATTCTGCCTCACTGACACACTCCCCCACCATCCCCATCCCCCATCTCTCAGGCCAACTCTGGCCTGCAGGAAGCCCTCCTGACAGCTGCCGCCCACCCTCTCCTCCCCTCGGCTGAGCTCCCCAGCACTGACTGCAGGAGGTGTGGGCACTCAGAACCCAGCCACGTGAACCCCCATTTATTCAATGACAGGTCCCGTCCTGCCTGGACAGTGAGCCTGGAGCGGGCAGGGCCGGCCAGCAGAGATGACGGGGCGAGGCACTCACGTCTATGTAGTTGGCATTAATGTAGTCGGCATCAGGGTCTCCCAGCATCGGGTGCAGTTTCACTCGGTGTCGATCATCTGGAAACACAGAGCAGGTGGCCATGGGGTGGGCAGGGGCTGAACTGGGGAGCCCAGAGCCGAGGCAGTGGGGGAAGCTTCCTGGAGGCCAGAGGTGGGGCACAGGCAGGTCAGCCAGGGAACCTAGAGGCTCAGGACCAACGAGTAGGCCCTTCCTTGGTACTGCTGGAGGCAGGGCAGGCCAGTGGTTAGAGTCTGGGTTGCAGCGTCAAGAAGGCCTGAGGTCCTGTGCTGCTCACACAAGTATATTAGCTGTGTGACCTTGGGCAGGGGGCTTAACCTCCCAAGCCTCAGTTCCCTTATCTGTAAAGTGGGGGTTCTACTATATCCACACTTCACAGGGTTACTGAGAGGACTAAGTGAGATAACAGGTGTGGCTCAGCACACAGCTTGGCAGGAGACAGGCCCTCCATAAACGGCTCACTCTGCTGTTCTCCTGCTTCGTGTTCCATCCCACCCACTGCCCCAGACCCCAGGCCCTCCCCCAGGACTCACAGGCAGGCATGGGCTCCTGCCGGCCGCCCTTGACCTTGTCTTTCTTCTTTGTAGCATCCCAGCCTTCAAAAAAGCTCTGCCAGAAGGGAAAGTGGTAGTTAGTGAGGGAGAGAAGCCCCTCTCTCATAAGAGCCCTATCCCCTCAAGAGGATGGGAGTGGGACCACGACAGGGGCCAGGTTCAGGGTTAAACTTGGGGCCTGAAATAAAGTCACTGTAAATTCCTTTGTAAGTGAGGGACTAAGTTCAATACCAAGCTGTGTAGGGGAAAGAGAGAAAAGAGGGAAAAAGAGGGTTAGAGTTCAGAGACATTTTAGAATGAGGGTCAGGTTTAGGGCAAATCCAGGTTTGAGCTGGGAAGAAGTAGGATTTAGGGTGGAGGTCAGGGTCAGTGTTGGTGGTCAGGTTCATATCAGGAATAGAATAAGGATCCCAGCAGGGTCCAGATGGAGACTGAGGTAAGATTCAAGATCAGTTTTCAAGTCAGGGTTAGGATGAGAGTTAGAAACCAGGTCAGTCTGAGGTTAGGATCAAGGTCAAGGTCAAAAAATTAGGTTGAATTTGGGGACTGACAGAGCATAGGTCTATCCAGGGCTGGGCTGAGGGCTGCCAGCGTCCACAGGGCGGAGCAACCAGGCAAGGCCTTGGCAAGGGGTCCTGGCTGGACTGGGGCCATGCACCTCATACTCCTGCTTGAAGCCATAGCCCTCGGCCGTCTTCATCTGGTTGATGTGCTGCAAGAGGTCGGCCACACGCACCGCGGGATGCAGCTGCCCCGTGTGGTACGGGGAGCCCTTCCGGCCACACGGACGCCGCGGTGAGCCCCCCAGGAGGCTGCTGGCCTCAGTGACCCCACCACTGCGCTGGTCTCCTGTAGTCAGAGAAAGGGAAAGGGGTTTCGGATACACACGGAACCCCGGCCTGGGGAACCCCAGATGGACTCAGGGGGCCGAGGGAGGGAAGGGAGCACGGCCAGCGTGGAGGACGCCTGGGTTGTTTGCTGGAGCCAAGCAGCTGGCTGGGCCCACCCTGGGTGACCCTGGGTGACCCCTTCCCTGCTGCATCTCAGTTTTCCCACCTGTAAAATGAGGGGATTGGTTCATATGAACTCGGAGGGCCCTTCTGGTTCAGCCCTGCCAGCTGTGATCCCGTGGTCCCCTCACCCTCCTGGGCTCCCCTGCAGGGCCCACCCCTCTGTGACTTCACCTGCTGCCTGCAGGGGGAAGTGCTCAGCAGAGCACATGACATACCTCCTTCCTTCCCCTCTTCCAGGGAACAATCTGGAACATTGACAACTCCCAGCAATTACCCCCATTCAAAGATAAGCAAGTCCTAAAACTAGCTGCTGCTGCCACCCCTTCTGCAGATGAACGGGAAGCACCTGAATAGAGGCGTTTCTCCTGCATAAGCATTTCCATTGTCAGCCTGTGCAGTAGGCTCAGCTCTCGGGGAAGAGAGGTTCACAGTGCCCCACGTGCCCCAGGAAACTATCCTCTCCCTCCAGACCATCCACTCCCTGGCTCCCCTGGTCAGCATCCCCAAGGACGTCCCACCCTGGTCCTTAAATCAGGTCCTGGGATTGAGAAAACAGTCCTGCTCAGCCACACCCACCTTCCACCACTCACTCCCACACACTCATTCCCTTCTCCTGGCCTGGGAGAGGTGCAGGGGCTTATTCTCCACATGTCTCACCGCTGTTCTCTGCCCAGCGGGGCCTAGATGCCAGCCCTCTCCCTGCCCTGTGCCTTCACACATGCTTTTCCTCTGCTTCAAACACTCCCCCCTTAATGCCTGGTGAACTCATACTCATCCTTCAGGTCTCAGCTAAAATGACCCTCCTTGGGGAGCCTTCTCTGGCTGGTGCCTGATCTCTAATTCCTAGTCATGACTAATAGACAGAATGAGTGCAGCACTGGGACGGACACCCCCCCCCCCCGCCTCCTCTGCGCAGCTCCACTTCCCCAAAGTCCAATCTCTGCCTCTTCAAATCAGGGAGACTGCAGGCCCTGCTTGGGTTCCCCTTCCTGTGCCGAGGTTTGAAAACTGCCTCCAAGTAGACAGGTGATGCCAGGCAAGGCTCACCTCATTTGTTTCTCTTCTCTCAGGAGTCACAGTCATGAGGTGCCTGGCACCCGATGTCTGAAAACAACTGTTTCACGTTTTTGTTTTTGTTTTTTCCTTTTTGCGGTACGCGGGCCTCTCACTGTTGTGGCCTCTCCCGCCGCGGAGCACAGGCTCCAGACGCACAGGCTCAGCGGCCATGGCTCACGGGCCCAGCCGCTCCATGGCATGTGGGATCATCCCGGACCGGGACACGAACCCACGTCCCCTGCATCGGCAGGCGGACTCTCAACCACTGCGCCACCAGGGAAGCCCTGTTTCACGTATTTTATCCAGATTTCTAGTTGCTTACAGCTGGAGGGCAAGTCATGTGCCAGTTACACATTCGTGGTCCAATGCCCCAAACCCTTAGTTTTTCAGATAGGGAAACTGAGATCCAAAGAGGAGAGATTTGCCTAATATAGAGGTTGTCCAAGTGTGTTCCAGAAAATACTGGTTGTGCAAGATGACTCAACGGTATTCTATTAAAAAGAAGAGAAGGAGGATGAGGAGGGGTTCTACGTTTTAAAGGAGTCTGTGAAATTGTTTTAAACAAAAATAAGTAGGTTTTTTTTTCCCTGTTAAACCTCTCAGGGCTTCCAACAAGTTAGTGTGTATTTTAAATGTCCAAGAGATGGAGGAAAATAGCAATGTTTCACCTCCCTCTTTCACCACGGAAAGCTTGTTTCATGAAACATCCTCAGGGGAACACAGTGTAATATGGCGATTAAGAAACATGCTCTGGAGTCAGATAGGCCTCAGATCAAATCCCAACTCTGCATGTGACCCTGGGGATGTTAATTACTCTCCAGAAATTTCCCTTTTCATATGAAAAATGAAGATTAAAACTGTTACTCTCCAAGATGATGATGTAAATATTCAATAAAATAATGTGTATAAAGCACCCAGCCCAGTGCCTGGCACACGAGCATCTGCAGATGGGGCTGCTGACATGATTAGGAGCTTCCAGGAAAGGGAGGTACCTCTGGAGTCCCAGAAAGCCAGGGCAGCTGTTTGACAAGAGGTGGCCTTTCTGTCTTGGTCCTTCTCCACTGTAGGATCTTGGTCCAGGACCTGACAATTCTAAAGACCATCTACCACAAACACAAAAGACAAGCACAAAGGTCTCACGAAAAAAAGATTCCTGCTGGCTCAAAGAACTCAGAGATGAAGGGGTCCTAAGTGTTCTTCGTGGAAACCATGCCAACAGCTCCATAGAGAGCTCTCCGGGCGCAGAATCCAACAGTTCATCCCAGAGATCTTGAAGGTTGGAAGCCCTGATACAGCCTCACAAGTAGGCATGGAATCATCTTGCAATGGGTGAAGACAAGCAAAAAATCCCACTTGCTTGGGGTCCAGACACAAAGCCAGAGCCAAAGCTGGGCGGCTTCCAGCTGAGCCCGAGAGCAACACAAGATGTTCTACAAATAAGACCACCAGAAGACAAAGGAACATGAACAATTATGCTGCCAAGAAGACCCTCCATTTCCTGGGGCCCAGAGAAGACAGGTCCTTACTCTTCTCACCCATGAATTACCATGGGATTTCACTCACACTCACACACATACACACACACACACACACACACACACACACACACACACACTCACTCCCCGCCCCTGCCTCTCCCATACACACACATACCCCAGGAACCAGCTTGCCCACAGCTGGAAGCCCCTGAAAGGGAGGAGGAGCGGAAGGAAGGTAAGAGCCAGCCATCAGCTTCAAGGTCACCACTCAGGGGCTCTCCCAGGCTCTCCCCAGCTCCATTATGATTGGTGGACAATTTTGGGGAGTAACCACTGGACAGCTGATGTTTTGAGGGGAGGGCTGAGGCCCAGAGGAATGAACACTGGGTGTGGAGTCGGAGAAGCCTGAATTTGAATTCTGACTCAAGCCACTTGACCTCTCTGGACCTCAGTTTCCTCATTTGAAAATGGAGATCCTCAGACTTTCCTCAAAGATGGGCACTTTCCCCAATTCCCATCCACCCTCAGATGAAGACAGGCCACCAGTTATACAATCTAGCAGCACATTATATTTTTCCTTCACTATCTGCAATTAGCAAATAACTTTAAAGAAACACAGTCTGTAATAATAGCTAACAATATCTAACATACCGAGTGCTTTCATATGTCTAAGCATGATTCTTAAGTCATTCAATCCTTAGAATATCCCTATGACGTAGGTGCTATTGTTATCCCCCCCTATTAAACAAGGAAACTGAGGCCCAGAAGGGTTAAGTTACCTGCTCCTTAAGTGGAAGCATCAGGATTCAAAGCCAGGCCCAACTGACTCTGGGATCCTGTTGTCTTTCTCTGTTTTCCTCTCCCTGATAAACGGGCATTTGTGGTGTCAAATAAGGGGCACTTATTTGACGAACCATTTGGCCGGAACCCACTGGTTCCCACACAGGTCAAGAGCTCCGGATGGACAAGGGCCCAGAGGGTTTGAGGGTTTTCATAGGCAAGATCAGAGTCGACGGGGGCACATTCCATCATCTTGGGAACATCCCAGCTCAACATTTACTCAGCATGCGAAGTCTCTATTTAAAACTTCCATATTGAGGATACATCAAAATCAACATGGCTTTCTGTTCTAAACCACAAAACTCTGGCCTCCACTGTTTGGAAAGAAAAGAAGGAAGTGGTGGCTAGACCAACATGGGGCATAAAGAAAGAGAGAGAAGCCTTGAGACTGAGCTCCAGTCTCCTGAATACACCTTGAGCTTCCCAACCATCACACCTTCCCCGCTTCCTGCATCCTGCCTTCAGTGCCCCCGCCCTCCTCACCATCAATCAAATCTTATCCATCTCAGCCGAAACCCTGACCTCCCCTGCCCAAAGGTGTTATCTTCTCAAGACTACGGCAGCACTAATTGTCCCCACTACCCCCTGGCAATTAGTCTGGTGTGGACTTCCCTGGGTCAATCTCATCTCCCCAATTAGTCAGCGAGTTCCTTGGGAGCAGAAGCCATGTTTCCTGCCTCACTGCATCTCTCCATAAGACTCAGCAACAAGGCATGTGCCCACACCACCTTCACCTCCCACTCTCCCCAGCACCCACTTGAGTTTTCAGCCCAAGCAAACCTCTCCATGTTGTCCTCTGTGCCCACCTCCATGCATTTACACATGCTGTTCTTCATGCACATTTGCCTTTTCCTTCCCATCTCTGCCCGTCCAAATCCTACCCGGTCCTCTAGGCCCAGCATGATACAGCAGAAACAGCAATTTACAATTCAGAAAGACCTGAATTTAAATCCTGACTCTACCACCTTCTGCTTGATCTGGACAAGTGGTTCTCCCCTCTGGGTCTCTGTTTCCTCATTTGTAAGATGAAGATTTGATAACAGCTACTACTGTGTGTGTAAATTTAATGAGGGAGGTCACAAAGAGAACGTGATGCTTAAATGCATGTCCATGAATTTGAAAACATAAATGAAATGGACACATTCCTAGACAAATATAACTTCCTAAAAGTGTCTCGAAAAAAACAGAAAGCTTGAATAGTCCTTTACTCCTTTAAATAGATTGAATTAAAAGTTTAAAATGTTTCCATAAAGAAAACAAAAAAAAGATTGTTTCACAGGTGAATTCCACCAAACTTTCAAGGAGCCAATTACTCCAATCTCCCATGATAAGGAAAAAAGAGAAGAGACCTCAATGCATTTTATAAGACAAACAGAATCTTGATACCAGAAACCAGACAAAGACAGTATAAAAAAAGAAAAATTATAGGCCAATCCCACTCGGGAATACAACTTTAGAATCTTGAACAATATTATAATTATACTGAATCCAATAATTCATTAAAAAATTATTCATGATGACCAAGTTGAATTTACCCCAGGAATTGAAGGTTATTTTAACATTAGAAAATCTAAAAATGTCACTCACCTCACTAACAAACTAAAGAAAAAAAATATGGCATCATAGTAAATCCAGAAAAAAAGCATTTGCTAAGTTTAATGCCCATTTAAAATAAAATCTCTTAGCAAACTAAAAACTGAAAGGAATTTTGTTAATCTGATAAGACATTTCTTCCAAAAACCTATGGCAAACTTCATTCTCAGTGTTTTAATGTTAGAAGCATTTCTTTTAAAATCAGAAAAATGATTTCTGCTATAACCACTTCTATTTGAGGTTCCAGCCAGTGCCATGCAGAACGATAAGGAAAAAAAGGATAAGAAATGAGAAATAAGAAACAGAACTGTCAATATTCACAGATCCTTTGTACTCAGGAAATCTGAATGATTCTACAGACAAATTAGAATTAATCAAAAAGTTTAGACCCTGAATAGCCAAAGCAATCTTGAGAAAGAAGAACAAAGCTGGAGGTATCAAGCACCCTGACTTCAAACTATACTACAAAGCTACAGTAATCAAAACAGTATGGTACTGGCACAAAAGCAGACATATGGATCAATGGAACAGAATAGAGAGTCCAGAAATAAACCTACATACATATGGTCTATTAATCTATGACAAAGAGGCAAGAATATACAATGGGGCAAAGACAGTCTCTTCAACAAGTGGTACTGGGAAAACTGGACATCTACAAGTAAAATAATGAAACTAGACCATTTTCTCATACCATATTTAAAAATAAACTCAAAATGCCTTAAAGACTTAGGCATTTTTCCAGAGAAGACATGCAGATGGCCAACAGGCACATGAAAAGATGTTCAACGTCACTAATCATCAGGGAAATACAAATCAAAACCACAGTGAGATATCATCTCACACGCATCAGAATGCCCATCCTCAAAAAGGCAAGAAATAACAAATGTTGGTGACGATGTGGAGAAAAGGAAAACCTCCTGCACTGTTGGTAGGAATGTAAATTGGTGTAGTCACTATAGAAAACAGTGCAGAGGTTCTGCAAAAACTTTAAAATAGAACCACCTATGACCCAACAATTCCACTTCTGAATATTTACCCAAAGAAAATGAAAACACTAGTTCAAAAAGAGATATGCACCTCAATCTTCTTTGAAGCACTATTTATAATAGCCAAGATATGGAAGCAACCTAAGTGTCCAATGACAGATGAACAGATAAAGAAGATGTAGTGTGTGTGTATATATATATATATATATATAGATAGATAGATAGATAGATAGATAGATAGATATAGATATAGATATAGATATATATACATACAATGGAATATTACTCAGCCATAAAAAAGAATGAAATCTTGCCATTTCTGACAACATGGATGGACCTGGAGGGTATTATGCTTAGTGAAATAAATCAGACAGAGAAAGACAAATATTGTATGTTTTCACTTATGTATAGAATCTAAAAACCCAAACAAACAGACAAATATAACAAAACAGAAATAGACTCACAGATATGGAGAACAAATTAGTGGTTGCCCAAGGGGAGAGGGGTGGGAGGATGGGCAAAACAGATGAAGAGGATTAAGAGGTACAAACTACCAGTGATAAAATAAAGTAGTCACAGAGATATAATATACAGCACAGGGAATATAGTCAATAATATTGTAATAACTTTGTATGGTGTATAATCTATAAAAATATCAAATCACTATATTATATACCTGAAACTAAGCCAACTATACTTCAATTAAAAAAAGAAAGTTTATCAAGGTGTATGGATATAAGGTCAACATCTATACATATAAAAATCAACTGCATTTCTCTATATGACCAATACTTAGAAATATGATATTCAAAAAATGTATCAATACCATTTATGCTGGGAAAACTGGACATCCATATGCAGAAGAATGAAGTTGGACCCTTATTTAACACCATACACAAAAATTAACTCAAAAAAGACTAAAGACCTAAATGTAAGACCCAAAACTATAAAACTCTTAGAAGAAAACATAGGGCAAAAGTTTCATGATGTCAGATTTGGCAAGGATTTCTGGGCTATGACACCAAAGGCATAAGCAACAAAAGAAAGAAAAAGACAAAATGGACTACATCACAATGTAAACATTTGTTCATCAAAAGACACTATCTGCAGCGTAAAATGGCAACCCACACTATGAGATAAAATATTTGTAAATCGTTCGTCTGATAAGGATTAATATCCAGAATATATACAGAACTCCTAAAACTCAACAACAAAAGGACAAACAACCCAATTCAAAAATTCTCCAGATAAAATACACAAATGGCCAATAAACACATGAAAAGATGCCCAACATCACATCATTCAGCATTAGGGAAATGCAAATCAGAACTATGAGGTACCATCTCACATCCATTACGATGGCTGCTACAAAAAAAACTGTCTTGAACAGTAAAAAAGTGTTGGCAAGGATGTGGGGAAAACTGGAACCCTTGTGCACTATTGGTGGGAATGTAAAATGGTGCATCCACTGTGGAAAACAGTATGGCAGTTCCTCGAAAAATTAAAAATAGAACTACTATATGATCCAGCAATTCCATTTCTGGGTATATACCCAAAAGTATTGAAAGCAGGGCCCCAAAGAGATATTTGTATACACCCATGTTCATAGTAGCATTAGTCACAAGAGCCAAAACATGGAAGCAACCCAAGTGTCCATCAACAGACAAATGGATAAGAAAAGTATGTGTATACATACAATGAAATATTATTCAGCCTTAAAAAGAAAGGCAATTCTGGGAATTCCCTGGCGGTCCAGTGGTTAGGACTCTGTGCTTCCACTGCAGGGGGTACGGATTCGATCCCTGGTTGGGGGACTAAAGATCCCACATGCTGTGTGGCGTGGCCAAAAAATTTTTTTTAAAAAGCACTTTTAAAAAACACTTAAGAAAACAAAGGCAATTCTGAAAGATGCTACAACATGGATGAACCTTGAGTACATTATGCTAATGGAAATAAGCCAGTCCCTAAAGACAAGTACCGTACGATTCCACTTAATATGAGGTAGAGTAATCAAAGTCATAGAGACAGAAAGTAGAATGGCGGTTGCCAGGGGCTGAGAAGGTAGGGAAAGGGGCGTTTAATGGATACAGAGTTTCAGTTTTACAAAATGAAAACTGATCCAAAGATTCAAAGCAAATTCATCCAACAAAGTTTTCCAAGGAATCTGAAAAGATGATTCTAAAATCTGTAAGAAACAGAATGAGTGCAAATATAGCCAAGACACCCCTGATGAAGAACTAAGTTGGGAGGGCTTGATGTGTCAAAAATCAAGACCTAGATAGCTCGTTTGCTATTGGTACAGGAATCACCAAACAGGTCGATGAAAGAGAATAGGGAGCCAAAACACAATCCATATATGTATGGAAATGTGATATACGATAAGGGTGGCACTGCAAATCAGTGGTGAAACTATGAACTATAATACCTGATGCTGGGACAGTTGGTTTTCCCTATAGAAAAAATAAAATCCTTAATTCATATCACATACAAAAATCAACTACAGATGGATAAAGATTTAAATGTGAAATGCAAAATATTAAAAGTTTTAGAAAAAAGAAAAAGACATCTTATGACCTTGCATAAGGGAGAATTCTTTAAGCAAGCACAAAAAATAGAAATCAAAAAGGAAAAGATTGATGAACTTGACTGAATTGAAATAAAAATCTGTTCATCTAAAGATACTATAAATAACCTGCAATGATGAGACACAAATTGGGAGAAGATATTTGCAATTCATAAGGGACAAATGAGTCTCATCCCAAATATATAAAGAACTCCTACAACCCACTAAGAGAGCAACAGAAAACCGAACAGAAAATTAGGTAAAAGACATGAACAGGCATTTTATGGAAGAAGAAACCTGAATGGCCAATGATGATTTGCAAATATATCCAACCTCACTAGTAATCAGAGAAATGTAAATTAAGACTAGAGAATTACCATCTTATACAAACTAGTTTGACAAAAGTGAAGAAGCCTGGCAAATTTTGATCTTGATGTGGAGCAATGGAAACTTACACCCTGCTGCTAGGAGTGAACACAGGCAAAGACACTTTGGAAAACAATTTGACACTGTCTTATAAAGCAGAACAAGCACATACTTTATAATCCAGCAGTTCTACATCTAGAATCTGCTGCGCAGGTGCATCTGGAGATTCATTTAAGAATGTTCACAGCAGCCTCGTTTGTAATGACAAGAAAACTAGGAACAAATCAAATGCCCGTGGATGTCAGAATGAAGAAATAAATTGTGATATATTCATACAGTGGAAAGCTATACATCAGAGAAAATAAATGAACTACAGCAAAACATCCACCTGGGTAAATATTGGAAACATGGTGTTGTGTTGAAAAATAGAGAGCAATTTCATTTCTTCTATCAAGCTCGAAAATGAGCAAAATTATATAATGCACTGTTTGGGAACACATGCACATATGGTAAAATTACTCCCCAAAAGGCAAGAAAGTTATAAACATAAATTGCAGGGGAATATTTACATGTAAGAGGGAGGTAGGGGGTATGGAAGGGGCACCCAGATGACGTTCAAATTCACCAGCGGGGTTCACCGGTGTTTGGTGTATTATTATGACTTTATGATTTTCATAAATGTTATTTTTTGTACAAATCAGCACTAAGTAGAATAAAAAGATGTGTGATGAAGCAATATATGACAAGCTCCTAGCATACAGCTGACTCACTATACTCTCCCTATAGGCCAGGTACAGCACTAAATGATGTACACACATTCTCTTATTTAGTCTACCAGCAGAGATGATCTTTATCCTCATTTTATACATGAGGAAGCAGACATCCAGAGAGATTAAGCCACTTGCCCCAGGTCATGCAGCTAAGGGGATCTGAGATGCAAACTGAGGTCTGACTCCCGAGCACTTCCTCTCACACAACAGGAAAGAGACTGCTCCGATCCCAGAGCAGCGCTCCCTCCTCTGAGTCCCCAGAACTCTTCCCACAATTAACCTGTGAACTCGCACTCCTCTTAGATGAATCTGTGTCTAAGTCCTCAATTTTCCTAAAGCTCCTCCAGTACAAAGGTAATACCTGTGCCTTCTCTGTATTCCCAGGGCTGGTGCTGGTACCCAGCAGGATGCTTAGTACTCTTGGTTCGGGATGTTACAGAATCATCTGATGTGGGGCTCTGGGCTGTTGGCTCAGCAGTCTGGGGGAGGAGTGCCTGGGGGCCACGAGGAAGGGCCGGGCACTCACCCCGGGGGCTGTAGCCATGGCCGTCCATGAAGGAGAGGCCCAGCCGCTCATCCTCCTGCAAGGTGCTCTGGTCCGTGAAGCTCCGGTCCACGGCACTCATCATGTGGGTCTTCTCCTGGCGGTAGTTGACCGTGGCCTTGGTCATGTTCACTGGCTTCCTGCAGAGGAGGGTTGATGGGAGACATGGGTGCTCAGCTGGGCAGGACAGCAGCCAGAGGTGGATGGGGAGGCCTGGCAGTCAGGGGACCTTGAGGCCAGGAGCCAGTCTAGAAGCATCTCTGGATGCTGACGGGGCTCTGCCTCCATCCTTGGCTCACCAGACCCAGTGAGCTGCTGCCTCCCCCAAGAGGGACTGGGCAGGGTCCCTGTCCTGGGGACCTTTGCTGACAGCAAGGGATGGAAAAGCAGTGGCCTCAGGCTGGGATCTGCCTCCTAACTCTCCCTGGCCCCGAGGGCTCAGGAAAGGGGAGGAAAGTCACTCTGGGTGACTATTTTGGTGTCACAGCAGACAGTCACTGTACCCCAAACAAAGGAGATGCCTGCCCCAGCTCCAGCCCCAGCAAGCCCCATAGGTAACCTTTCTTCCTCCGTCCTCACCACACAGCTGCCCTGGGAACTCTTCCTCCTGTAGTGGGGCTGGACTACACTCCTTCATGGCAAAGAGTCTGGCTAGTACTCGGTCAGTCTCATAAGTTTTCACTGGGCACAGAATGACTCCAACCATGACTTCTTCTTACCCCCCAGAACCCCCAGGATGGTTGCACCACAGGCCACACTAGACTTGTAAAGAAACCCACACAGGGTCCCTATTCCCATCACTGCCCACCAGTCCATCCAGCCACCGGAAGCAGCAGAGAGAGAAGGCGAGAGGCCCTGGTCCCTCCCGGGAGGGCAGAGCTTCTGGAGAGCCCCTGGGCAGGGGCCACACACAGCCCAGGCCTGCAGCCCAGCTTTACAGATGAGGATGGCAGTTTGGGACCCCAGGGAACTCGGAGGAAAGTGGGACAGAGAACGGGGTGGGGAGGCAAGGGCAACAGCTCCAAGACCAAGGGGCTGAGCAACGGGCAAAGGGAAAGGACTTGGGACCTGCGCTAAGACTCGAGAAGAGCCAGGGCCCAATCACAGGGAAGGCTCGAGATGAGAGAGCCGTTCACCTCTAGGCCCTACAGCATGCAGGGTGTGGTCAGACCTGAGAGAGGACTTCCGGGTCATGCGGGCTCAGGGACACTGGTCATCCATGGAGATGAAGAGGCCAGTGCAGGGGTCACCCAGACAAACAGGCAAACTCCACTCAGCCCCTCCTGGCTCAAGAGCCGCCTGGGGCCCAAGGTGGACAGGATGACCTCTGGATGCCCCTCCTGCCAGGACCTCGACGTCCTTCCTGTGCTAAGATGGCTCTGTGTCCACGCTGGGGACCAGTGCTGCTGTGCACTGCGGTGGGTGCGGCCTTCCCAGTCTGGACAAGAGATGCTTCAGCAGGCCCAGGCCTCTGGCTCCCAGGCCCACCCACGGGCTCTGGGCATCACCCTTACTGTGGCCCAGGGCAGAGCCAAAGACCCCTTTGGGGGCAGGTGAGAAGAAGCCTCTGTGGCTGTGACCTTGACCATCAACATAAGAGAGAAGGTGGAGGAGGAAGGGAGGTGAGGAGGGAGGAGGGGCAAGAGGACTGACAGAGGAGGAGGAGAGAAAAGGGACATGACAAGGAGAGGTGGGGGGGAAGGAGACAGAGGGAGGGAGGGACAGGCCAGACACCAGCAACCACAGGGAAGACAGACAGAGGACAGCCCGTCAAGCTGGCTGAACAACGGTGCCCAAGGAGGACCCATCGCGAGCGGATACTGGCCTAGAAGGTCTGCAGTGGTGCACCCCAGGGCTCTGTTCCCACCCAGGCCTCCTGGTCCACTTGGAAGAAGAACCTGAAACACCAACCATCCAGAGCCACAGACACAGCCAGGAGGGGCACCTCTCACTGAGGTCTCCAGCCGATCTCAGGGTGAGATCAAGCAGATGCCACGTAACATGGACACTTGGAAAAGTTCTGCATTTAGGTTCAAAATTAGCTGCAAAGTAGAGAGGGAGGGCGAGCTGCCTCGTCAGCAGCTCCTGGAAAAGCCGAGCTGGAGGCTCCACATGAGTTGATGGGGGTGTGGTTGCTGGAAAAGCCAGTGTGACGGTGTTTGACTTCGATGCAAGAAGAGGGTCCAGGGAGGAGGTGAGAGACCACCATCCTCTGGGCTGGCCTGGGGCCACCTGAGCCTGCTGTGCGAGGAGGGGACAAGCACAGGTAAGGGGAATGTTCTGGAAGGCTTGCAGGGTCAGCGATCACAGAGGCAGGAAACAGAGCAGCACGGACAGACCATGGAGTCTGACGGGGCCTGGGTTGTAACCCCAGCTCTTCCTGTCCTGTGGCTTCTGAGGAGTCCCTTAACCTCCCTGAGCCTCAGTTTCCTCATCAGTAAAATGGGGTGATCACAGTGCCTCTTCTCAGGGTTGTTGTGCGAATTCTGTGTGAAGAACTGAGCCCAGGGGAGGTGCCCAGGAAATTGTGGGTCTGAGGAGCTGTGGTCACCAGCTGCAGAAGGGCTGGTGGCAACCTGGGAGCTGCGTGCAATGTGTGGAGAGCTGCCATGTGTCTGCCCCACACACACGCGCACAGAGCTGTGGATCTAGAGCGGGACCCGGGTGAGGACCTTCCTGGACGTGGACTGCGTTCTGACGTCAGGAGGTCCCACCCAGCAGGAGTGGCTCAAGACACAAGGGGCTGCCTCGGGGGGCGGCGGGGGGCGGCGAGAGGACACAGAGGCTCAGGGAGGTCGAGTGACTTGCCTGGGCTGGCTCAGCCGAGCCAGGTCTGAACCTGAGACTCTGACCACAAAGCCAGCGCTCCTGACCTCCATGCAGGAGAACGACAGGGAGAGGAGAGACAGAGCAGAGGAAGGAAGCTCAGAGACAGGGTGGCCGTGGAGGAGGGGCTGATGCCAGGCCAGGCCGGGGTGGGGGCAGGGGCTCCCCAGGAGGGGCGGGGCTCTGAGGCAGGTGCGCTACTTACGGGTAGTAGGAGTAGGCATAGTGGTCTCTCCTGGCAGCGTGCAAAGAGAACAGCACAGGTGGGCCACGGTCCTTCCCCAGGCCGGGCCCAGGGCAGCACCCCCACCCAGCAGGGAGGGGCCTGGTGCTTTCCGTGCTGGGGACGGGGTTGGCCGGGGACCAACAGGTCAGAAGGGCCTTCCTTGACCCAAGGGCTGGCCGGGCTCAGTCTCTGAAGACCAGGACCCAAGGTCCCTTCTAGAACCTTCCCCAAGCCCACTGCTGGAGTGAGAAGGAGGTGGGGAAAGGGCCTGGAGGAAAGCAGAGCTTTCACACACAGTCATACACACATGCGTTCACAAAGAGAAATGCACTGCATGCTCACATATGCAGACACACTTATCTGGATACACACGCTCATACATAGAAACACAATGACACACTCATGCACTTACAAACACAGATATTGACACACATGCAGACACTCGTACACATGTATTCAAACACACACACTGACACACACAGGTACATTCACAAACACACGCTCACACACAGACGCCTGTGCTCACACACGGACACCCCCACTCACACACTCAAGGGAACTGCAGCGCTCTCCCCTGCAGACAGTCCCCACTGTGGTCCCCGGACCGCCCGCCCCTGCAGGCCCCTCTGCCCCTGACGGGACAGCCCTCTGCACGCACCTGTGCCTGGGAGGGAACGAGTGGCCGGGGCAGGGGACACTGCGGCCTCGTCACCCACCCAGACTGCCCCTGGGTGTGGGGTCCATGAAAGGAGCCGGGTCACCCCCTCACGGGCACCCAGAGCACGGGGGGGTCAAGAGCCCTGACCTGACCGCCAGGCACCAGCAGCGAGGAGGGGGGGCAGGTCTGATTCCCAGCTCCCAGGTGGGGAAGCCGGTCCCGGAGAGTCACGGTCTGCCTGGGGCTCTTGGAGGTCAGCGAGAGTCCAGAGCAGGCCCAGGACCCTGCCCCCAGAGCCAGCTCCCCCTGCGGCCCCGTCCAGGCCCACTCCAGGGTCCTCCACTCACCCGCCCCACGTCACCCATCAGAGGGGAGAGAAGGGAGGAGAGGGGAGGGGAAGACTGAGGCCCAGCCAGGGCAGGATATTGGCTCGAGGTCACACAGCATGTCACCCACCCCAGGGACAGAGGGCGCCGTCCAGGGCCCTGAGCTGGTCACAGAGGCCCTGAGGGGAGGGGGGGTGCTGAAGGAGTGGCATTCTTCTGGTCTCAGCTGAAATATCATGACTTTAAAAGAGCCTTCCCTAAGGAGTCCCCCACAGTCACCAACTACATTATGTCCCCCTCTACCCTCTCTCTGCCCCCCACCCTGACACCCTGGCCTTTTCACAATTTGTAATTACGCATTTGTGCTTTTTCTAGTTTAATGTCAGCCCCCACCCCGCCACTTATAACCACAAAGGACAAGAGGACAGCATCTTGGTCGCTTTTGCCCACCACTGGATCCCCAGGGCCCAGGACAGTGCCCAGCACATTATATTCCCTAGATATTTTATTGAATTGAATAATCAATAAATGAGGAAAAATAAATAAAAGAACTCCACCTTTATGAGCTTCCATTTCCTCCTCGAAACAAGTGAGGTTAATAATAATCCCCCCACAGCAAGCACGCGCTCAGCCCTTCCCTGCCCCCTCCTCCTGCTGGGTTGGCGGGGGGGGGGGTTAGGAGGACCCAAGTCCCCTGGGCCAGACCCTGGGGACACACAGCCAACAAGACAGAACTTCCTCCACCCCCATGCAGCTCTCAGTCCAGCAGGGAAGAGAAATACTGAGCAAAGCACTGCAGGCATGTGAATGAAGTGCCGGGGTTGTGGGGGCCGGGGTGGGGAGGGCTGCAAAGGGAAGTGGGGAGGGTCTCTGGAAGCGGAACCAAGGGATCCAACCGGCCAGGGGCACCCCGGAGTTCCCCAGGGCAGGTGCATCCAGCCTCACTGTCCGCAGGGTGGACCAGGGTGCACAGGGGCTAACTGGGAGCTGCCCTCCCTCCGCAATCTCCTAATCTGTCCATTACATCTGTACCCCAGGTTGATCTGAACACCCCCATCCCTGCCAGAGCTGCTCTGTCCCATGGCACCCCACAATGCAGACTAGGGGAGCCCTCAGGAGCACAGTGGACCCTGAAGGCCAGGCAGGATTTGGGGGATGCAGCGAGGTGCTACAGAATGGGACCAAATGGCTTTTAGAGGACCTAAGGAGGGGCGGGGGGGTTGGGGGGGGTGGATCCTAGAGGCTTCCAGTAGCAGCTGCATAAAGTGGAGGGTTTCCTAGTGAGGCTCTGGCAGCGTCTCTGACCCATCCTCTCCTGGGTCTGGCGCTCTCTTTGCAGGGGTGGGTAACATCCCCTACTTTGCCAATCTTCCCTTGAGGGTAAATTTCTAGAGCCTCAAATACCACCTGCAACTCCTAAGATCTGACCCCTCCCTTACAGCCCTCTCTATCTGCGCCACGACACAGCCCCCAGGGCCTTGCCACTTACAGGAACCTACTGTGTTGCAGTTGTGGTGAGGCCCTTCACATGCCCAGCCGTGAGGAGGACGGGCTTTGCAGTCAGGCCTGGGTTCAGTCAGAACCTGCCACTTAGCCAAGGGACATGGGCAAGTCGCTTAATAATAGTTTCCTGACCTGTGAAAAGAGACTTAGACCTGCTTCGTGGGTCAGGATCCAAGAAGGAAAAATTCTCGGATGTATTCTGGGTCCCAGAACAGTGCTTCGTACACAGTAGGTGCTCAATAACTCCTGTTCTAATGGCTGATGTGTATAGAACTCCTGGCACAGAGTAATATTCATTAAATGATAGTTTAAAATATTTTGTCTCAGGAATCTGTACAGGGACTACGGGAAGGGAAAAATCAGAGGCCAGCACTCTGGAGTGGACATCCCCACGCCACCCCACCAGTGGCATGCCCCACCCCCAGACTCTCTAGGAGAGTTTTTCTCCTATCGTTGCCAGGCCTCAGGCAAGGGGGCCCTGGCCAGTTCTCCCTCATCTCCCTGGATCCTGCTTATCTGCTCCTGGCATCCCAGAGACCCAGAGCCAACACACCCATGTGTGCCCAGCCTGGCAGCAGCAAGGGCTACAGAAGCCAGAACCCAGGCGGGGAGAGGGTGGAGCAGGCTCTGCCTCTGGCTCCCTGGGTGACCTTGGGCAGGTCCATGCCCCTTCTGGGCCTCAGCATCTCCGTCCCTCAATTAAGGGGCTTGGACCACAGTGTCCTGGGGCTGCCTGGTGGGGAATGCGGTGGGGTGGGGAGGGAGAGAAAGGGGTCTCAGAAGTCCCCACTCAGCTCCAATCCGAGGCTCAGCCTTCAGCTGCTCCATGTACTGAGCTCCCAGAAGAGGTTTATTTGGTGTTTTGAAGATGGGTTCTGCTGCTTTTGAAAGACTGGAAAACCACTAGACTAGATGTCCTTGAGCTACATGGCAGCTCTCAGATTCTGGGCTCTGAGCCTCTATAATTCTAAATTCTGAGATTCTCAGAATCTCAAATCCTGGATTTCTAAAACTCCAAAATTGCAAATTCTGGATTCCAAGATATGCTGGGATTCACTCTCCCCACTGCAAAATGCACTGGGAAAATACATCCCTCACAAACACAAGGACTGGACCTTTGAGGCCCAGGAGATGGCACAGGCAGGAAGGAGGTCTCCTCTGAGTCATGGGCCCAGGGGGACTCCTCAGGGATCAACAGTAACAGAGTCCAGGGCAAGCTGAGCCCAAGAGAAGGTGGGGCCTGGGAAGAGCAGAGGGTCCTTGCTTTGAAGTGGAGTGACCCCTGCCCCCACCTCAGGATCAACACAACCCCGTGGTTAGCGCAGACAAGAGAGCAAAAGACCTTCGGGGGGCTGAGGATTCGAAGTCAGGTTACCTCCACACCATCCCCATCAGAACAGCCCGGCAGGCACGGGAGGGCAGTGCCCACGCCCAGCACAGCTCCTTGGCAGCTGGCAGTGAGTGCCCTTGCCTGGACAGTGGCACCTGGCACCAGCCAGAACTGGGCTCCAGCCAAGCCACTCTAGGGCAGCTCCATTTGCAGAGTCTCGGGCTTCCCCCCACCCGGCCTGGGTCCATCCACAGGCCTGATGCCCAGGCTGGCAGCCCTCCACACACCCGCCAAGCGACGGCCTGACCAGCCCCCAGCCTCGGCTCTGCTCACCAGGCCTCTGACGGAGAGAAGCCTCGGGTGGGCCAGGGCACCGGCCTCACTCACCCCTTTCGGATGATAATAATAATGGCTCCCAGGAGGAGGATGAGGACGGCAAGTCCCCCTGCACAGATGCCCAGGATGAGCCCCATCTCCTCTGACCTCTGGGACACCTCCAGGGGCTGTTTGCTTTCCTTGCAGGCAGCTAGGAAGAACAAAGCGGAACAAAGGATCAGAGGGGAGATCAGGACCACCTTAAGCCCCAAGGAATAAACCCGGCTGCACAAACAGGTGCACAAAGACATCTGCCCCTCATCCTCAGCACGTGTCCCGCCTTTCAATCAAACCCATCTCCTCATCATCCCTTACACCTTCCCCATTCCCGTGTCAGAGGCTTTACGTGCCCTGTGCCCCTATCAGGGATAGCTTCCTTCACCTCTCTGCTTCCTCAAATCCTCCCCATCCTTCAGTGGACGGGAGATGGAGGATGTGTGGGGCCTTCAGACCCCACCCTTCTGCCCTCCTGGGAGGCAATGAGGGGAGAGAATTATGTACCCAGGGCATGGTTAGGGCATCTCAGGATGGGGAACTAACCACATTCCCCATCTGGCAGCAGGGACAATCCCTACACCACAGGGTCCATGCTGTCCCCACTTCTCCCCACCACAGGAAAGGGGACAGATACAGACCTCAGTGTCCAGTACCCACCACCCCCATGGCCCGACCATAATGGCTCACCCTCCTCCAGGACCCTGCCAAGGCCCCTTCTGTGACCATGGCAGGATGAGGGTTTGTCCCCACTGCCCAGTATGGAAGAAGGAGCCCTTGAAGTGGGGTACATAGGGAGCAAGAAAGGGAAATGTTTCCTAACCCCCAGGCCTGCCGGACCACCCTCCTCTGCTCCCACAGGCCTGGGGACCCAGGGTCCACCTCCCCAGAGCCCAGCAAGTAAGAAACCCGCTACTGAAGGACTGAACCCAAGGGGACTTACCTTTCCTGGCAATACGGATGCAATTCAGCCGGGTCTCCTGGAGGCACAGATGGGGGTCTCAGCACCGCTGAAGCCAAGACCTGACCCTCCCCAGAGGGAATCTTAGACAGCGTGTCTTGGGCCTGGTCAGGGCTTTTCTGGTGTGGACTGTTACTAAAGACACCCCACCTGGCAAAAGGGCCTGGGGGGAACCAGGGAAGGAGGGGCCAAGAGGGAAGGAGCCTGCAATAGGGTAGTGCCTTAGGAAAGGGGGATGAAATAGGTGGAAACAAAGAAAGAAACAACACGGGAAGAGGGCTGGTTGGGGGAGGTGCTCAGAAATGAGGGTAGGGCCTAGATCCAGGGGTCTGCTTAGGAGGGGAGCAGCCTGGGAAGGAGCGATCCGAGGAGGGAGGAGCCCGGAGAAGGGCGGGGCTTCAGGGAGGAGGCGGGTCCCAGGCCTCCTCAACGTCTGGTGAAAGTGGGAACCTGAGATGGGCCCCCTCTGGAGAGAGAGGAGCTTGAGATAGAAGACCAGGGCCTCAGGGGGCAACAGGGACTTGGCTGGGAGCGTGGATAGAAAAGAGTCTGGGGAAAAATGGTTCAGGAAGGGGGTACTGCTGGAGAGAAGCTGGCTGGGGTTAGGAGGGCGGGGCTCAGGTGAGTGGGCGGGGCTGGGAGTGGGAGGAGCTATCGGAGGGCAAGCCTCATCAGCGGGGGCAGGATCAGGATGGGGGGGGCGGGGGGGTAGGGCCTGGTGGGGGTGGGCCTCTGGCCTCTGTAGCAGCCTGCTCCAAGGTGTCGCCAATCCTGCCCCCCAGCCGCCCCCGCCACCATTCCGGTCGGCCCCTCACCCCCTTCAGGTGGCTTGTTGCCTGGAAGTAGATGAGGTAGGCCTTCCTAGGCTCAAGTGGTGGGTTCCAGAAGCCACGATAGGTATGGTTGTCACCCACGGTGAAGGGCATGGCCTCAGGCAGACTGCTGGCCGCCAGTTCGGCCCCGAAGTAGTGCACCAGGCCTCGGGCCAGCGCCGCATCGAAGGTCAGAGGCACTGGGAAGCAGTCCTGGCCGCCTGGCTCCCGCCGGAGTCTCCGCGGCCGCTCCTCCTCCACAATAACCTGGTACACACTGGACATGGGGAGGGGAAAGTGCAGTGGTCACGGTTGCCAGAGAACAGGGAGAGCCGTCAGGTGGCTAAGGGCGTGGGCTTTGGGGTCAGGCCCAGGAGAGGGCTCATCTCAGCTCTGCCTCTTACTAGCTGGGCAAGTCACTTAAGCTCCCCGGGGCTCAGTTTCCTCCTCTGTAAAATGGGAGTGATTACAGGACTGTTACATAAGGTAGAGGTGAGGAAGGAGGCAAGTTTAGCAAGCAGCCAGTGCCTGTCAGCTGTTATTACTGTAACTAAGGCTGAAAGAATGTGAGCCCTGCTTAAGGGAACCAAGCCCTAAAGCCCCACCCTGACTCCTCAATGAGTCCTCCAGGGCCTGGGAACCCCAAGCCTCAGGCTCCAACCAGGTTCCCGACAGGTCCCTCTAGGCCACAATAAATTCGAGTAAGACATGATGCATTCACTCATCCAGAAAGTGTTTACTAAGCTCAGACCTGGGCCCTGTGCTGGGCACTTGGGGGATGAAGGCTTCCTGGAACTGCCCTCCAGGGGGGGAGCTGGTCACTTAGCAGGCAAACGAGGTCACACTAACCCTGCCTCTCAAGTACCCTCCCAACCCTCCCAGGAGACTGCAACTCTGAGCCTGCCATCTCCCAGTCCTGATGGCTGATTTGTGTTCCGTGGTCTGTATTCCCTCTGATTTGTGTCTCCTGATCCCGACCTGTGTATTACTATTTATTTTCATCACTTTACTGAATGGCCTCGCTGTGAACTCCTCCAAATCCTCTGTGGAACAAAGCCAAGAGTAAATAAATGAATGCTGACAAATTTAAATATTTCCAGTCCCAGCCTCGGTCACGTCTTGGCATGGGACACCCCATACTGACAGCCTGCACTCTGGCAAAGTAGAAATGCCTTTTCCTAGCTCTCCAGCTGTTTCTTTTGAGCTTCCAAGTTGGGAGGGAATCACCCCAGCACCCTGGGATTTGGGCCAGACAGGTTCATGCCATCACTAACCAGCCCAGGCCTTTCTCAACCCTCCATTTCCCAGGCTGATATGAGACCTCTCCTGGCCCGAAGTCCCACCAGGAAATGATAATAATCATTAGCCATGAACAAAGCACATCTTGATCTGGGATGATCCCCATGATGCACCTAAGGGAGGCCCAGAGGGGTGAAGGGACATGCCCAAGGTTGCACAGCCATCAGGCCTCTCCCCCTCACATGGTCCACCCCTCACCCAGACCCAGCCTTGCCATCATCATCCCTGAGAGACACTGACCGCGCCTGTTCACAGGATGCCCCAAGGGAAAAGGAAAGGAGAAGGTGATGCTGGTTTCCCAACTCCTCCCAGATTCAGAGGCAACAGGGCCCTGAGGCTCCTGCAAAACGCCAAATGTCCCTGAGATGCCCAGACATTTTTCCTGGGGTCTGGGAATCAGCCCAGGGCAGGCTTTGCAGTGGCAAATACAGGGGAGCCAAAGCAGGAGAAAAGAGTGGAAGTGGGGAACAGTGAGGAAATGAGGGGGTGTCAAGGGCACCTGGGAAACCCACTGCCTTCTTGGGGGGCTTAAGGGGACCCTCCCATGCCCAAATGCAGGCTGTCACCCTCTCCCAGTGCATGAAACTTTATGGTAGGAGGGGGTGGACCAGAGGGGCAGGGAGGATCTGTGACTTCAAGGAAAGGTACTTGTTTGCTTTGCAGACAAACCTGGCTTCCAAATCCCAGCGCTATCGTTTACCAGCTCTGTGGCCATGGGGGCTCGTTATTCAGGCTCTCTGAGCTTGTTTCCTGATGTGTAAAATAAGGGTACTAACACCCACTCCACAGGCTGCCACGAGGATAACATGACTCATGCAGGTAAAGTCCCTAACACGACGTCTGGCTGACAGGAAGTATGTGCACACATTCCACAAACACGCTCACTCTCTTTCACATACACACTCACACATCACACACACGTCACGTGTCTTCACCACACGTGCACACACACACACACACACACACACACACACATCTTGTCTCCAGCACCTTCTCCCCAACAGAAACAGCCACTATGGCATCAGCCTTCTCTGCAAAGGAGTGGGGAGGCCAAGCTCTTGGCCACTCCAGAGAGATGGCCCCATCTGGCTGGCTGCACTAGCCTTCCAGAAAGCCCATCTCTGTGTCTCCCTGGATGGGATCCTCCAGGGAAAATGCTGGGAAAAATAAGGCCCCCAGAGTTCACTTCTCCAAGGTGTCAGAAGGAGGCCCTCTGGAGAGGCCTGAACAGTCCCCTCTCCAGGCTGGATGTTGTCCAGAGATCTCATGACAGTCACCACCAGGCACCCTGCGGCCTCAGAGGGGAGTGACTGCAGGCATCCTGCCTGCCCAGGATCACAGGATGTCCTCCTCCTGACACTCTGAACCCTTAGTGCGAGACTGAGGAAGGACAAGGGTGAGCTGGCCTGGGTGGGGACTCTGGGTCGGAGAAGGGGCCTCTTCCCTATGGCCCTGACCCCCCGCCCCTCCGTGCAGGCGTCCCCACCTGATGGGCGCCCCGCGGCCCTGTGCTGGCCTCAGCAGCACGGTGATGGTGTTCTCAGACTCGCCCAGCGGCGACGGCATGTCAGCATAATCAAAGCTGGGAGCTGGGGAAGGGGACAGGACGTAAGCACAGAGCCTGGCCACTGGACCAGGAAGGTCAGGCCTCCAGCCTCCTTGACCCCTGTCCTCAGATCTCTTCCCCTTCAGCCTTCGCCTCCTTGTTCCCTCTGACCTGAGCTTCCCTGACCCCTGACCTCAGCCCTTGGATTCCACCGATCATAGTCTCTAGACTCCTCTGATTTAATCCTCCCTGACCCCTGACCTCAACCTCTAAATGGTACCTTTAGCTCAGCAGGAGCCCTCCATCACCACCCCCAGGAAGCCTCACCCCCTACCCAAAGAACCCTGAGCCTCTGTGCCTCCTCCAAAGGGGCTAGGGCGGGTCAGGCGGGGCTCACCTGAGATGTTGGTGGTGATCTCGGTGAGCGCCGCCTGGCCGAAGCCTTTGCCCGTGCGGGCCCGCACGGAGAACAGGTAGGTGGTGCCCGGGTGCAGGTTGGAGAAGACGTGGTAGGTCTCATTGCGGAGCTTGGAGATGGTACGCCGTGGGCCCGGCACATTCACCACTGGGTCTGATGACTCGATGCTCTGGTAGCTGATCTGGGGGCAGGATGGGGAGGTAGGGAGGCACAGAGATGGGGAAGGGCATCACTAGTCCCGTAGCCTCCCACCCATCATGGTTCAGGTGAGCTAGGGATAAGGTTGGACAAAGGGGAGAAGCTTGGTGGGGGGACCGTGGATGCCCCTTAGTCCAGGCCTCTGGGCACCTTCGCCTCTCTCTTCTGCCTTCAGGGCCCCTGTCCCCACAACACATGGGGCACAGACCCCAGCCACAGTGGAAGGAATCCCAATAATCACCTCTGTTCTTCTGCCCCATACACTTCCCTCTGCAACCCGTGGGCCCACCTTCCACCAGGGGCCCCAGTTGTAATAGGGTCCAAACCCACCTCATACTGAGTGATGAGGCCATTGGGTTCCTGGGGCTCCTCCCACTTGAGGAAGATCATGTCCTCCAGCGGAGTGAAGGTCAGGGACTCAGCCGCAATCCCGCCAGGCACTGCAAGGGAAAGGCGACATGGGGCAGGGAAAAGCAAGCTTTGGAACTAGATACCTGAGTTCAGATTCCAGCTTTGCTATTTCCTAGCTGGAATGCTTGGACCACTCAGCCTCTCTGAGCCTCAGCTTCCTCATCTGTGAAATGGGGATGATAATAACACCTCCCTCACCAGAATTTTTAAATGATGTGATGTACATAAAGCCCCAAGGTAAATAAATATCAGCACTCTCATATGGTTCAGCCTACGCCTGAGTACTCGAAAAGGGCAGCTGGCACTTTCATCACTGTGCAGGATGCATTTGGCAGAGAAGAATGAATGCTCCTATTTTGTTCCAGTTGAGTGGTTTTCAGAAAATATAGACATTTGCCAGAAAGATGAAAACAACCGCACTATAGTGGCAGGATTATGGGTGGAGCTGTTTTCTTGTCTAAAAATTACTAATTACACAAACAATATGTTCAATGTAGAAAATCAAAATAGGCATAAAGAAAATTAATGGCACCTACAATTCCATCACCCAGAGATAAATACTGTCAACATTTCAGCAGAAGCCCTTTCAGGTATGGTTTTGTTTTTGTTTTGTTTTGTTTTAAGGTATCGTCTTAACAGCCTTTGTTTGGGAAAACACCTTGATAAACCGTTGTGGGGAAGCTGAACTCCTAAGACAGGGGAAAGCAGAAAGCCAGATAACAATCGGGGACAGCTCAAGTGCCTTGTGTTAAAATGAACAGTTAACAAGGCGACACCACTATCCACCCACCAAAATGATAAAAGGAAAAAGACAATTCCAAGTGTTGGTGAGGATGCAGAGCAACTGAAATTTTCACACACTGCTAGTGGCAGCATAAATTGATACAACCAGTTGGGAAAACTGGATATGTCTACTTATTATGAACACATATTCTATAACCTAGCCATTCTACTCGTAGGCATAAACCCATCAGAAATGTGTATATCTACCAAAAAAAAAAGAATCTATAAGAATTTTATTTGCAGCACAATTTAAAATAGTTGAAAACAACCCAAATGCCCAACAACAGTAAATAAGAAAAATAAATGTGGTATATTCACATAATGGATGCTTCAGCATTGAAAGTGAATTCTCTAGAACTGTACACACAACATGGCTGAATCTCTCAAGCATAAAGCTGAAAGAAAGAAGCCAGTCATAAAAAGAGTACACACTGTATGATCCCACCGATATAATGTTCAAAACCAAGCAGAAATTAATCTGTGGCATTACAGGTCAGGATAATGTTTACCTTTGGAAGGTTGTGAGGGGGAGGGTGCATAAAGGGTGGCTTCTGGGCTGCTGGTAATGCTTTTTCTTGGTCTGGGTGTGGTTATCCTGATGTGTGCCATCTTTGAGAATGCTTTGAGCTGACCACTTAAGATAAGCACACTTCCCATAAGTATGATACTAATACTTCAGTGAAAAGTAAATAATATTAAATAATGAGCAGTTATCAGAGGGAGGAGGGGAGAAGAGGGACAGAGAAAGAAGAAAGAAAACCAAGTAACCCAAGTGAGGCCCGGCCAGGTTGGGAGAGGGGGTGTGAAGCAGCCACAACAACGTACCTAGCAGGGGGTGAGGGGAAAGGTCAACAGATTTTAAGAATGGAGCAGTCTGATATTCAGTTTGAGGTTACTAGAGAAGGGTATCAGTATATGCCACCCCAAATATGCCACTTGGTATAAGGATTATTTTGAGCTGAATTGAGAAGGCAATGTAGGAGCTTACATGAGAAAAAATTCTCTGTCTTCCCCCTATTTGCCTAAAAGTAGGACATAAATTTGTAAAGGTGCCCCCTTCCCCTCTCTACCAGGAAGGATAGAAGTTAATCACTGAGAAAACTAGACCCTTATCAGCCTGGGGGAGTCTACCTAACAAACTTTACAGACTACCATTACTTTCCCCATATATTTGACTTCCCCTAATTTGCTGCCCCTAGAAGCTCAAAGTCCTTTTCCTTTGTCTTGTCACTTCTCTAAAAATTCATTGTTCTTTTGTTAGGACACTATATAAGTCCAAGTTCTCACCACCCCTTTGAGTTAACTCACCACTGAGTACTCCCCTGTTATGGGTGATGCATGTGTTCATAAACTACTATTTCCTAGAATGGAAAATAATCTGAAAAAATATGTATATGTATATATATATCTTATATCTGAATTACTTTGCTGTACACCTGAAACTAACACAATATTGTAAATCAATTATACCTCAATTTAAAACTTTTTAATAAAATAAATAAATAAAAATAAAAATAAACTCCTGTTTGTTTTTCTCTTGTTAATCTGTCTTTTCTCCGTCTAATTTACAAGGCCCCAACCAATGAACCTAAGATGAGTAGAAGAAAAAAGTTAAGTTTTTCCTTTCCTACATTTGCAATGATTCAGGGTAAACCACTCTAGTCCTCACTCCCATCCCCAGCAAATCCTCAGCACATCAGTGCAGGGCATAGAGCATACACGTTGCCTTAGGTGAGTGGGGTTTTCTGGAAATCAAGGAAGGAGTTGAATTTTATATCTGGGATGCTGCTGTGCAGAACAGAAAACTGCATATGTGAGGAAGAAAAAAACAAAACAAAATAAAAAACTATTAACCAAGGAGCTTGGGGTTACCTGGGATTTTACAGCACTCTGGAGAACGCTTTTGCTGGCATTAGAGTGTAGCTGTTAAGAAAAACAACTCTCAAACAGATGGCCAGGTTTGAAACCCAGCTCTGCTACCCATCTACTAGCTATGTGCCCTCATCTGTAAAATGGGAATGGTAATAGTAAATAACCAAATAGGGTTGTCATGAGGATCATATGCATTAATACATGAAAAGCATTCAGAATAATGCTTGACATATAGTAAGTGCTTAATAAATATTAGCTTGACATAAGTAGAACAGTGCACCCAACAAGGACAGAACGCCCATTTTTTTCAAGTAGATATGGAACATTTATCAAAATTTAACCATATGTCAGGCCATAAAGCAGGGATCAAACTTCAAAAGACCAAAACTAGATTTTATACTCTGACCATAGTGGAAATAAGCTAAAAATCAATAACAAAAAGATAATTAGAAAAATCTTAATTGCTTAGAAATCAAGCAATGTAATTCTAAATAACTCTTGGGTCAAAGATGAAATCATAACAAAAATTAGAAAATATTTTAAACTGAATGATACTGAAGATAGGATATATCAGAACCTGTGGGATGCAGCTAAAGCAGGGCTTAGAGGGAAATTTATAGCTTTAAATGTATATAATAGAAATAAAGAAATGCTCAAAATCAATGATCTAATAAGTTTCTATCTCAAAAAGCTAAAAGAAAAGCTGATCAAATCCAAAGAAAGTATTTTTTTAAAAAAAGAAATAAAGAATAGAAAATATTCAATAAAGAAAATAAACTAGGCCAAAAGTTGGCTCTTTGGAAAGATTAATAAAATTTATACACCCTTACCATGAGAAACGTGAGAATAAGAGAGAAGACACAAACTACCAATATCAGGAATGAAAAAGGGAATAACACTATAGATCCTACTGATGTTCAATAAATATAATAAGATAGTATTATAACCAACTTTATGGTAAGAAATTTGACAATTTAGGTGAAATGATCAAACTCCTTAAAAACGCAGTATACCAGGCTTCCCTGGTGGTGCAGTGGTTGAGCGTCTGCCTGCCAATGCAGGGGACACGGGTTCGTGCCCCGGTCCAGGAAGATCCCACATGCCGCGGAGCGGCTAGGCCCATGAGCCATGGCCGCTAAGCCTGCGCGTCTGGAGCCTGTGCTCCACAACGGGAGAGGCCACAACAGTGAGAGGTCCATGTACAAAAAAAAAAAAAAAAAAAACACAGTATACCAAAACTGACACAAGAGTAGAAAACCTGAATATTCCAATATCTGTTTTGAAAATTAAAACTACTATTAAAAAACCCTGCCACAAAGAAAACTCCAGGGCCAAATGACTTCACTGCTAAATGTTCCCAAACAATTTAGGAAGAAATATACCAACTTAACCCAAAGTCTTCAGGGGAACAGATATCAGTATCATTACTTTACTGTTATACAGTCGGTTTAATCCTAAGCAAATAATTTCCTATAGCAATTTCAGTCTCAGACATGCAGCGTCTATGGGAGGCACTGAGGACACTGGGAGTAAGGGGGCTTCTTACCATCCTCGTCCGTCTGGAACGTGACCTCCTTTCCCTCCTTGCGCCCCTCGGGGTTAGTGAGGACGAGCCGCACGTGGACATTCCGGTAGGGCAGTAGGTTCTTGATGGTGTAGCGGCTGACACCCTGCTCTATCTTCACACATTCCTGGATGGTCTGGTTGTGGCTGCTGCCCAGGGTGTAGTGATAGCATAGGGACACAGTGTAGGTGTGGCAACGTGTCACGTTGTAGCCCAGTGGTTCCCACTGCAGGGTCAGCTGGCGGGCCTGGATCTCAGCAAAAGCCAGGCCTTTGGGGGCCCTCATGGGCTCTGGGCAACCCAGGAAGCAGAAAAGGTAGAAGAAATGGGAAAAGAAGAGTAGATGGGAGAGAAAACATCATTCAGCTGACTGACATCAACCTTCCTTTGCCCCCAAGAGTCCAAGAGACACCCTAGAAGAGCAAACAGTGAGTAAAAGTGTGTTTGGAGTCAGGCGGGGCCACATCTGAATCCTGGCTCTGCCACTTGCAGCTGGCAACCACTGGCTAAGCTGCTTCACCTCTCTGAGCTTTAGTTTTCTCAACTGCAAAATGGGATAATAGGCCCTACCTCATAGGATAGCTGTGAGGTTTAAGGTAATACATGCAAAGCATGTGCAATAATGGCTAATACACAACAGGCCCTCGAAAATTTTAGCTATAATTTTTTTAATAATACAGTTCACCTCCTATTTCAAGATCGTGCTGGAGGACGTCAAGACAGTCTGAATCAACCAACTGCTGTATTTTCCTTAATTTATTAATTCCAAACTTGTTCTAAAACAGCTTATAGTAATATATATGATACAACAGTATAGAGAAGTCAGGATGATGGGGGAAATGAGAGGCAAATAGTTAAATAATGCCAGAGAATGTTAGGAAAATAGAAATGCATGTCATTAGGTTCTGTGTGGAGCTAAAGATAAGATTCAAATTAGGTGGTGAGTTTCCTGGCTGGCAAAGCAAAAAGGGAAATACAATCTGTTAGATGATGATAATGGCTGTTAACATTTATTAGAGGCTTTGTATGTGCTAGGCATCGTTCAGAGGCTTTAAAATGCTTTATCTCATTTAATCCTCTCTGTAATCCAATAGACAGGTGTGATTATTAGCCCTGTTACACACATGTAGAAATGGAGGCACACAGGAGAGATAAGTAACTTGTCCACAGTGGCACAGACAGTAAGTGGTAAAGCTGGGATACAAACCTGGACAGGCTGGCTTCAGAATCCACACTCTTAACCACCACTACCCTGCCTCCCCATGAGGAATTCACTGTCCAAAAAATAAAAATAAATCACACCAATGCCTCTGGAGAGGCAGCTACCTCAACACAAGGGAGGTGTATATTACAGCCTCTTGATGATTCCATAAAACCAGAAAGTTATCCTCATTTTATAAGTAAACAAATCACGGCTTCTGAAGCAAACCCAGGATGGAGCCTGGGGGGCTCAGACCCCAGTCCTGCATCTGCATTGACCAGCTGTGTGATCCTAAGCAAATCTCTGGACCTCCGTTTCCTCATCTATAAAATGATGGAAGAAGCCAAGATTACTAATGATCCTCTTCTCTCTTGCCCCCTGACTGTGCAGGTTCTGTGACACCTGCAAAGTTTCCCCAGTTAGAGGACCTCAGGACACACCTTAATGAACAGGAAAGAAAGCACTACTGCTTGGCCTCTTAAGATCATTAAGTATGACCCTATTATCATTTTTATATGATTAATTTGCTCAGGATGCTCTTTACAAAGATGATGCAAAGAGAAACATCAGGCTGCTCTTTACTTGGGAATGCCTGGGTAGGTGGCACAGCTTTAGACACTGGTCCCAAGAACAGCACAATGCAAGTTTGTTTCCGCCCAGGAGTTTTCCTTCCTTCCCTGGACCACAGGCAAGTGGCAGTCTCCAGTCATACATCAGACCACCAAAGAGAGATTTCAGCACATGCTAAGAGCAAGGCCCACCTCTTGACTTCTTACAGAGAGCCTGGCTCTCTTCTCCCCACAAACGAGGCAGACCCGATCCCCACCCAACAAAAACGTTAAAGGGCTGGCTCCCTGCTCACTGCAACCTGAGGGTTGCTGGCTGCAAGCCCACTTACGACACTTGTGTTTTCTCTCCCGTTCCTGGCCCACAGGGATTTTCCTAATGGTTTTCTATATAGTTTTAACCCATCGTTCTTATGTGTTTGGAGAGGAGTGGGAGGATTTTGTGTGTGCTCACTCCGCCATCTCGTTCAGAGATCCTTGATTTATTCCCTGACTTTCTGGCTCTGGTCCTGGCTGCCCGATGTGTCCTGTCTCAAGGTGTCTATGTCTATGTCTATGCCTATGTCTATGCCTATGCCTATGCCTATGTCTATGCCTATGCCTATGCCTATGTCTATGTCTATGTCTACTGAAGCCAAGTACCATGGCTTTATTTGCACTAGTGAGAGTGGATCTCGTTTCCCTGCAGCTCTGCTCACACCATCCCCACCCCCGGGAATACCTGCTCCACATTCTTTGCCATCCTTCCAGGTTTGCCCAAAGTGCACTGCTTCCTTCACCATCTGGCAGCATTTAGAGGAGGACATGAAACGTTCAATATAAACCGGTAACACAGGCTGGGTCGGGACTATGAACAACGAGACTGTAAGTGTCCCATCCAAAAGGGGCAGCTGCCACTCAGTTCCAGGCGATATCGCCATGCAGGACTACAGGCTCAGGGTTGCCAGATCTTCCCGTTTCTTAAGAGAAGCCAGAAATTCCGAGTTGTGTGTGTGAAATCTCCAGATTTTTAAATACTGGCAACCTACTCAGGTTTCTTAAAACCACTTTGCAGGGCACAAAATGGTAACCTCTAACTTGGAGGATGAAACTTTCACCCTCCCACTTGGGTATCTCATTCTCCAACGGCTGTGTTAGCCCCCACCCGCCTCGCTAGAAGAAGGGGTCTTTGAAAAGAAAGCTCACTTTTCTTTCTCTTCCCAGCCTGAACAAATCTGGGCAGATCCAGGGGCTCAAATAGTTTGTTGACTAAAGGCTGATATGTTGATTGAGGGGTGTGAATTCATGAGTCTCTCTGTGTTTCCAAAAACCATCTGGCACCCAGACACTCTCTTCAGCTGCCAGCACACACTGGCAAAACAGAACCTGGGGACCTCAAAGCCCCATCTCTCTAAATTCCATATGGCTGTAGGCTACTCAGAGATCAAAGGTCAAAATGCACGTTAAAACAAGAAGGCTAACAGCTAACATCTGTTAAATTAGGCCAAAATATGTTGATTTTAATGATGTTAAGGAGGATTCAATAACCCTGAAACATTAACTGTTTCTTGAGGAAAGGGCTTTGGAGTGGGGTCGGGTGCTCCAGAGTTCAAATCCTATCATCGCCACCTCTCATTAGTTCTGTGACTTCAGGCAAGTGATTCAACCCCCTTTTGAACATCAAGTTCCTTGACTAAACAATGGAGATACAGTAACACCTACTTTGAAGAGCAAGTGTGAAAGTTACACGAGATGGTCTAACTTACAGTAGTTAATTAATTAATATGTGCACTCCAAGGGTGAGATACACTCTTATATACAGCAGCATCCTTAATAGTAACAGTATAAATCAGTGTGACCATTTTTAAAGCAATATATGTCAAAGTCCTTTCTTAAACCACCCCCGACTACTTATCTGAAAGAAATAACTCAAGGAGGAAACAAAGCACAATAAGCACTAAATTTTTCAATACAGTATGATTCACAATAATAGGAATCTAGAGACAAATAGCCCAGCCATATGGAGACACTCAGTGGACTCCTACAGCCAATAAACATGATTATAAACAATATAACACATGTAACAACACCAAGCAAAGGAAGCAGGATACAGAATGCTTTCTACATCCCAATGACAAGGGTGTGAAATGTGTACAGTAGGCATGTGGGCAGAGATTTGAAGAAGGCAGGAAAACTAAAACAGCTGTTGGGCTAGGACGGTGACATTTAGAGTGATTTCTTTTAAATGCCTTCTACTGACGTTATATTATTGTTTTTACATTAAATAATATTGTGGGAGTGGAGTTTCCTGGGGGCCAGGGAGATGACAACACAGCTGGCCAATACAGAACAACTATGGGCCAAGGCGCCTAAGCAAGGACGGGTGGTGATGCCAACGAAGAGAAGGCAAGGTGAGTTGTCCGGATCCCGTGTGCCTGGTCCCTGCCCCAGGTCCCGTCCCAGCCAGCCTATGTAAAGGGTTTAGCAGTGCTGGCACAAAGTGGGCACTCAGCCCACAATGGCAGCTGCTGCTGCTGTTCCTGACGGTGTGGTTGTGATGGTGGTGATAGTTTCAAAAACTAGACTGGAAGGCAGGACATTCCAACGTTGGTTCTGACTCTGCTACAGACTCACTGCATAGATTTGGGCAAGTGACCAAACCTCTAAATCTCAGTTTTCTCATCTGTGAAATGGGAACGAACAACAGCTGTCACCGTAAAACATGGGTTCTTAACCCGCTGTATGATCACAGGCAAGTGCCTTCCTCTCTCTGGGTTTCATCTGTACATTAAAGAGAGAAGAAGAGAGATTCTCTGTGGATCCCCGGCTCTGATTTCTTTTATTCTAAGTACCTGACCAGAACTGGCTTTGAAGAGTTAAAAACACCATAGCAACAACAGTTGTCATTTACTGAGTGCTTACTGTGTGTTAGGCACTATACTTCACAGGCATTTAATGCATTTGCATGCCATCACCGGCATTTAACCCAAAACGCTGGAGGGTCCCACGGTTCAGACTTCACTGCTTTTCTCTTTTCCACCGACACTTATTCCCTAAAATCTAAGGACTAAATCAGGGGTTCTCAACCTCAGCATTATTGACGTTTCAGACTAGATAATTCTTTGTTGAAGAGGCTGTTTATACACTGTAGGATGTTTATCGGCTTCTCTGGCTTCCTCTACCCCTTAGACGCCATTAGCACCCCACCCCCAGTTGTTACAACCAATATGTCTCCAGACCCTGCAGATGTCTCCTGGGAGACAAAATCACCCCCCAGTTGAGAACCACCAGCATAAGAGATCTCATCCAGTCTCATGGATGTAAATACCATCTACATCATGTCTATACTGATGACTTTCAAATTTATATCTGCAGCCCGAACCTCTTCCCTGAACTCCATACTCGTAAATCCATCCACCTGACAGATATCTCCACTTGAACGTGTAATAGGCATATCAGTCAACATTTCCAGCACAGGACTCCTTATCTATGGCACCCCATCTACTACTCCTGCTCCTCCCGCAGTCTGCTCCCTCGCAGTAAATGATAATTCCATCCTTCTGGCTGCTCCAGCCAAACACCTTGGAGCCATCCTTGACTTCTGTTTCCTTCTCTCACTGCACATCCAATCCACGAACAAATGCAGTTAGCTCTACCTTCAAAACAAACCCAGAAAATAAACCACTTCTCACCACCACCACCACTACTTCCGCCCAGCTCCCAGCCTCCACCATGTCCCGGCTGAATTGTTGCAGTAGTCTCCTCACTGGTCTCTCCTCTGGTCCCCTGGCCTTCCTGGAATCTATGCTCCACAAAAGGACCAAGGTGATCCTTTCAAACATAGTCAGTGACGTCATTCCTGCTCTCCAGACCCGCAATGGCTCCCCAGCCCACCCAGCGTAAAATGGCTCTGAGTCCCACATCCCCAGCATGACTTTGACCTTCTCTCCCGCCAGCTCCCCCTCAGTCACTAGACCACAGTTCTACTGGTCTCCTTGTTTCTCCTCACACGTGCCAAGCACGCTATACAGACTTCCCTGCTATTACGCCTGCCTGGAATGCCCCTTCCCCCAGCAATTCCTCCAGCTTCCTGTCCCTCACCTCTTTCAGGTCTCTGCTCAAATGTCACCTTCTCGGCAAAACGGTCCCTGAGCCTTTTAGAAATGACAATTCTCCTGCCCCCACCCCCCATCCCCCTTCCTGCTTTAACCTTCACAGCCCTGGTCATCAACTGACCATCCATATATTTCACTTGTTTACTGTCTCCTCCGCCAGAAGGTGAGTTCCATGCAGAGCTCCGGCACGAGGAACTCACTCACTAGTGGCTTTTGTCTGTCTTCGTCGCAGTCTTATATCACTAGCAACTAAACAGTACGTGACACATAATAGGCACTCAGTAAACATGTGTTGAATGAATCTTCACACTTACCCTGTATGGTAAGGATTATTAACATTCCCACGTTATAAAACAAGGGGACTTAAGCTTGGGGAGGTTAAGTAACCTGACTCAGATCCCTCAACTAGAAAGTAACTTCCACTGGAATACTCTTACCCAACACCCAAGGGTCTCTCTAAATATGGCATTACACTATATTTTAGATGGTTCCCGGATCAGCTTTTTAAAACACTTAAGAATATTGATTGGCAAAAAATAAATAAACCTCGACCTAAGCATGTAGCTTATCCAAAAATTCACTCAAAATGGATCACGGACTTGCATGTAAAACTATAACACTTTTTTTTTAAAGGAGAAAATTTGGGGGATCTAGGGCTAGGCAAGGAGTTCTTAAATTTGACATCAAAAGCACAATTCAGAAAAGAAAATTTTGATAAATTGGCCCTCATCAAAATTTAAAATGGTTGCTCCACGAAAGCTCAGGTGAAGAGGATAAAAAGACAAGCTAAAAGCCACGGAAAAACATTTACAAACTACCTACCCCAAAAAAGACCAGTATCTAGAATGTGTAAAGAACTCTCAAAGCTCAACAATATAAAGTGAATAATCCAATTAGAAAATGGGCAAGGACAGGGACTTCCCTGGTGGCACAGTGGTTAAGAATCTGCCTGCCATATATACAATGGAATATTACTCAGCCATAAAAAGAAACAAAATTGAGTTATTTGTAGTGAGGTGGATGGACCTAGAGTCTGTCATACAGAGTGAACTAAGTCAGAAAGAGAAAACAAATACCATATGCTAACACATATATATGGAATCTAAAAATTTAAAAATGGTACTGATGAACCTAGTTGCAGGGCAGGAATAAAGATGTAGACATAGACAATGGACTTGAGGACACGGGGTGGGAGGGGGAAGCTGGGGTGAAGTGAGAGTAACATCGACATATATACACTACCGAATGTAAAATAGTTAGCTAGTGGGAAGCAGTTGCGTAGCACAGGGAGATAAGCTCAGTGCTTTGCGATGACCTAGAGGGGTGGGATAGGGAGAATGGGAAGGAGGCTTGGGAGGGAGGCTCAAGAGGGAGGGGAGATGAGGACATAAGTATGCATATGGCTGATTCACTCTAGTGTACAACAGAAACTAACACAGTATTGTGAAGCAATTATACTCCAATAAAGATCAATTTAAAAAAAGAAGAGGGCTTCCCTGGTGGCGCAGTGGTTGAGAATCCCCCTGCCGATGCAGGGGACACGGGTTCGTGCCCCGGTCTGGGAAGATCCCACATGCTGTGGAGAGGCTAGGCCCGTGAGCCATGGCCGCTGAGCCTGCACATCCGGAGCCTGTGCTCCGCAATGGGAGAGGCCACAACAGTGAGAGGCCCGCGTATCACAAAAAAAAAAGAAGAAAAAGAAGAAGAAAACAGGAATCTGCTTGCCAAGGCAGGGGACATGAGTTCAAGCCCTGATCCAGGAAGATCCCATATGCCGCGGAGTAACTAAGCCTGTGCGTCACAACTACTGAGCCTGTGCTCTAGAGCCCACGAGCCACAACTACTGAGCCCGAGTGCCGCAACTACTGAAGCCCGCACACCTAGAGCCCATGCCCCACGACGAGAAGCCACCACGATGAGAAGCCTGTGTACCGCAACAAAGAGTAGCCCCCGCTCGCCACAGCTAGAGAAAAGCCTGCGTGCAGCAATGAAGACCCAATGCAGCCAAAAATTAATTAATTAATTAATTAATTATTTTTAAATGGGCCAGGACATGAATAATTCACCAAAGAGGATATACAGATGGCAAACAGCACATGAAAAGATGTTTAACATCACAAGGCTTAAATTAAAGAAATGCAAATTAAGACCAGGATAGGATATTACTACACACCTCTCAGAATGGCTAAAATTTTTTTAAAAATAATAATAATGACAGCACCAAATGCTAGCAAAGATGTAGAAAACTGGATCACTCATACATTGCTGGTAAGAATGTAAAACAATACAGCCTCTCTGACAGTTCCCAATAAAACTAAATACGCAATTACCAAATGATCCATCAATTGTACTCTCAGGCATCTATCCCAGAAAAATATGAAAACTTATGTCCATGAAAAACTTGTAAATGAATTTTCATAGCAGCTCTACTTGTAATAACCAAAAACTGGGACCAGTTCAAGTGTCCTTCAACAGATAAACGGTTAAACAAAGTCTGGTATATCCACACCATGGACCACTACTCAGCATTAAAAAGGAATGAACTATTGATTTACACAACAACTTGGATGAATCTCCAGGAAATTACAATATGCAAAAAAGCAAATCTCAGTGCCAAGACAATTCAATGGGAAAAGAATAGTCTTTTCAATAAATGGTGCTGGAACAAGTGGACACCTGCAAGCAAAAGAATGAGATTGGATTCCTACCTCACACCATATACAAAAATTCACTCAAAGTGGATCAAGGACCTAAATGTAAGAGCTGAAACTATAAAAGTTTTAGAAAAAAATAAGGGTAAATCTTCGTGACCTTGGATTAGGCAATGTTTTTTTAGATATGACATTGAAAACACAAACAAAAGAAAAAATAGATAAATTGTACTTCATCAAAACTAAAAACCTTTGTGTTTCAAAGGACACCATCAAGAAAACTAAAAGACAACCCACAGAATGGAAGAAAACACTTGCAAATATATCTGATAAGGGTTTAGTATCCAGAACATATAAGCAACTTTTACAACTCAATAATAAAAAAACTGAACTTAAAAATGAGTAAAGGATCTTAATAGACATTTCTACAGCGAAGACATATAAACGGCCAATAAGCACATGAAAAAAGTTCAATATCATTAACCATCAGGGAAATGCAACACCACAATGAGACACCACTTCGTATCCACTAGGACGGTTATAATCAGAAGACAGATAATAACAAGTGTTAGTGAGAATGTAGAGAAACTGGAACCCCCATACACTGCTGATGAGAATGTAAAGTGGAGTGGTTGCTTTGGAAAACAGTCCAGTAATTCCCTAAATGGTTGAACATAGTTACCATACTATATATATATGTATATATATATATATACATATATATATATACACACCCAGGAGAAATGAAAACATATGTCCATACCAAACCCTGTACTTTAATATTCATAAGAATACTGTTCATAATAACCAACAAGTATAAACAATGCAAATGCCTACCAACCAATGAATGAATAAGTAAATTATGGTATGTCTGCAAAAGAAAATATTATTCAACAATAAAAAGTACTGGGACTTCCCTGGTGGCAGGATTTCCCTGGAAGCACAGTGGTTAAGAATACGCCTGCCAATGCAGGGGACGCAGGTTCGAGCCCTGGTCTGGGAAGATCCCACATGCTGCGGAGCAACTAAGCCTGTGCATCACAACTATCAAGCCTGCGCTCTAGAGCACGCGAGCCACAACTACTGAAGCCCACGTACCTAGAGCCCATGCTCCGCCACAAGAGAAGCCACCACAATGAGAAGACTGTGCACCACAAGAAGAGTAGCCCTAGCTTCCCCCAACTAGAGAAAGCCCGTGTGCAGCAACAAAGACCCAACGCAGCCAAAAGTAAAATAAATAAATTTATTTTTTAAAAAATACTAATGCATGCCGCAACATGGATAAACCTTGAAAAAATGTACTAAGTGAAAGAAGCCAGTCACTAAAGACTACATATTGTATGATTCCATTTATATGAAATGTCCACAAAGAGGCAAATCTATAGAGACAAAAAGTAAATTAGTGGCTGCCTTGAACCTAAGGAATTAGGGGGAAATGAGGGGAGGGGTGGACTGCAAAAGAATACAAGGTTTCCTTTGGGGGAAATGAAAAATGTTCTAAAATTGATTGTTGTGATGGTTGCACAACTCTGTGAATATACTAAAAACCACTGAATTGTACACTTTAATGAGTGAAATGTATGAGGTGTGAATTACATCTCATAAAGCTGTTACCAAATAAAAAAGCCGATTCAAAAGGTTATACACTGTATGATTTCATTGTCTATATAACATTTCTAAAGTGACAAAATTTTAGAAATGAAGGACAAATTAGTGGTTACCAAGAGTTGGGGGTGGAGGAAGGGACAGAAATGATATAAAAGAGCAACGAAGGATCCTTAAGCTGATTGAACCGTTCACTATCTTGACTGTGGTGGTAAATACACAAAGCAACCAACACATGTGATAAACTGTATAGAACTAAATATACACAGATACACACAAATCAAGACAAATGAAACTGGGGAAGTCTGAAAAAGATCTGTGGACTTTATCAATGTCAGTATTTTGAGTGTGATTTATACTACAGTTTTGCAAAATTCAGGAAACAGGGTAAAGTGTGTAAGGAAATCTCTCATATTTTTTCTTACAACCGCATATGAATCTTTTATATCTCAATAAAAATTCAACAACAACAAAAACGCTGAAATCACAGAGTAAGAAAATTGTTCTGCTGTCAATTTCTCTTCCGATTAAACAATAGTCTCCCCTGGTGCAGGTGTGCCATTGCTCGTAACAGCTCCATTACCCTTTGAAACAAGCAAAAGCAGACTTCAGGCTCAATTGCCCAGACAAGAGAATCCAGCTAGAATTTAATAACACTTTTATTTTATGGTGTTTAGTTGTTTATTTTATCTAGATGATATAATGTAGAATTAAGAACACCGATTCTGAAGTCAGCCGGTCAAGGGTTCCAATCCCTTACTGCTCTGCTGCTTACTAGCTGTGTGACTTTGAGCCAGTCACTTAACATCTCTGTTAATAAAAATCTATACAGAGGTTACAGATTTTACACCTCACCTGTAAAACAGGTATGACAAGAGTACCTAGATCATGGTGTTGTTCCGAGTTTTAAATCAATAAATGACACACACACAATATATGTATAAATGTCCATCACAAAGTGAAATGTTAGCTATCATTATTTTCTTTACCATAACTAGGATTGAGGGAAGGTCACGATGTTTTAGAAAGTTTTAGAAGCACAGATCGAGGCCATACTACCGCTCGGAATGTACCCTTCGCCCCTCGGTTGCCCTGAGTCCATACCCGGGTATCCGGAGGAGGGAGTGGAGCCAGGAGGCACCCACCTGCGCACTTGGTGCGGCTGACGAGGGGTGGCCCGGGGCGGCCGGTGCCGCCGTCACCGGGGCGCGTGAGCAGGACGCTGATCTCGTACTCCGTGTCGGGGTCGAGGTGCCACAGCTTGTAGGTCTGCAGGCTGACCGCGTGCACCTCCGCCCACGGGCCGCGCGCCATGCGGTACTCAATCTCCTTACGCACGATCGGCCCGTCGCCAATGATGGAGTTGGTGTTGAGCTGGATAATGAGGTAGGTGGGACCAGCGCGCAGCAGCTGCGGGGGCGCAATGGGGGTAGGGGGCTCTGCAAGGAGATGGGAGAGAGACGGAACCCACGGATGCCGCTATGAATCCCTGGCCCTCAGCTGCTCACCCCACCACACCCAAAAGCCCAAGAGCCCGCCTGTCCCCCCAGGCTCCTCACGCAGCCCCCAACTCCTAGACTAAACTGCCTCTCCCAACTAAATCCCATGGCCCTAAGAAGCTCCCCACTCCAAAAGCTGACCCCGTCCTCACCCCTCAGCCTACACCCTCTCCCTCACTCCCTTCTGAATCCCCAAGTCCTCGCCTCCAAGGACTGACCGCTTGCCCGCTCCGGTCAACCCTAGGGCCCAATAGCCAGATCCCGCCTCGCCGGGCTCACACCTTGACCCAGTCCCCACGCGGGCCCACCTCTCAGTCACATCCCCTCACCTCCAGTCGGACCTGATCGCGGGTGAGATTGTGCCCCTCCGCAAGCCCCGCCCCGCGGTCAGACCACGCCCCCGGTCAAACCCTTCCTTCCCTACCCGTCCATGGGCCACGCCCCCTGACAAGACTGCGCCCCCACCCTCCGCTCGCCCCGCCCCTCGGAGGCCCGCCCTCCGCAAGCGTCCCCGAGCTGACCTTTGACGATCAGCTCTGCGAAGTTGGAGACGCCCACGCCACGCGGGGCTTGGGACACGCAGCGGTACAGGTCCTGCTCCGCGCGGCGCACGGCGGCCAGCGGGAAGGTGGCCAGGAAGCGCCGGTGGCTGATGTGCCTCACGCCGGCCGCGGGCACCAGTGCCCCACTCTGTCGCTGAGCGGGGAGAGGGACCAGTGGGTCATGGGCACCGGGGAAGAAAGGTCCGGATCTCGCTGTGACCCGGGCGAGGGGAGTGGTAAATGTCCCGGCCCCATTTAGCCATCGCTACTACACAGGGGCATTTGGGGTTCCTGGAACCAGCTCTACCACAGGAAGGTGTGGGTCTGATTAAGGGAATGTGGTGGCTCTGCCTTTGATGATGGAAGGTGTGGTTGGAGGATCCTGGAGCCGCTCTCTGTCCTCGGGGGATGGGGCACCCAAGAGGGCAGAGCAGCGCCTAGGGAGAGCCAGGACGCATGTGTATGGGTGCTGGAGAATAACAGAAGGACTCAGCATTCAGCAGAGGAGCCAGAATTTTTCATAAGTTGGCCAAGGTCCCCCCGCACTCCCACCCCAGCCGCCTCACCTGCAGAAGGAAGCGCTCAGCCTCCGCTGCTCTGCCAGCGGCCATGCACTGGAACGAGGCGTTCTGGCCCGCGTTGACCTCCACGTCGCCCAGGCGGAAGAAGTGCGGGGCCTTTGCTGCCGGAACAGAGCCTTGGTGTGAGCTGGGCTCACGCCCCCTGTCAGCAGGAGCCGCAGGCGCCTGTACCCCTCACCCTGCACCCCAGTGGGCTGGGACTCACCGCAGGGGTAGCTGAGAAGCAGGATGTCATCTAGGCCCATGTAGCCCCTGCGGTCTGAGGAGATGAGGGCCTCAAACAGCACCTGGGGGAGGTGGGAGGGTCCCTGTCATGCTGACATCCCTCCAGCCCTGCCTGGGGAGATGCTCACAAGAGTCCTCTTTCAGCTGTGCTCCAGCCCCATCCTCCTCAACAAGCAGCCCAGCTCACAGTTACCCTCCATACCAAGCCAGCTTGTTGTGGAAGGGGGTGTCAGCACCCAGATCTAACAAGGTCAAGGCCAGAGGTCCCATCCCAATCCTGAACAGTTACCTTCAAGCCACAAAACTTCCCAGCCAGACAGGGTTTCCAAGTCAGCACTATTCCAACTCACCTCGACCCCAACCATAAACTATTCCTAATAACAATGACCTCTGACACTGGACCAGACTGAACCATCACTGAAGAACCCAATGCTGACCACAGACTGGCCACTGACCTTGACCACAGACTGACTCCTGATGCTGAACACAAACTAATTCCAACCTTGGCCACTTGCTTACTCTGATCTCATGCTGACACCCCTCTACCCACACCCCCAAGCACAGAGTGACCACAGACTGAACCCAGCCCACCTGATATTCATTGGGCCAGAATGTGCTGACAGCTAGCTCAGCCTGGTGCCACTGGCGGCCGTGGGATCCAGTCATGTTCCAGACGGCACTGCCCAGGGGACCCCCATTGACACGCACATAGATGCCCAAAGTGCCCGGGCTGTGCCCATCCCGGCTGTACAGGAAGTAGCTGAACTGCACACAGTGGGTGTCATTCTCACTCAGACTCTGGAAGATGACATGGGCCCGCTGGCCTGGAGCATGCTGGGAAGCATTGACCATCAAGTAGGAGCCTGGAAAGAGAGGAGGAAGAGGCAGGAGCTGAGAACTCAGGGGAGGACCAGGGTCAGGTGGGCACAGAGGAGGAGGCAGAAACAAAGGACTCCAGGCATTTGGACCCATCTGGAGTCAGGGGACTGAGTTCTGGTCCCAGCTCTGACTCACTGGGTAAGTCCCTTCATTTCCCTGCATCTGTTTCCCAAAGTAAAGACTTGAAGCAGCAAAAAAAACACACAAATCTGGCTGTGCCAAAACGCCTTTCTGGCTCCTCACCTCACCCTTTATGACCCCAATCCAAGCTTGTGCTAATCCACAGCTTTCCCCACATTCTGAGCTGCCCTGGGAGGCAAGGACTAGGACATTCATCTCAGGAGTCAAGAGTCCGGCACATGACAGGCCCTCAAAGTCCACCTCTTCTGAAGCCCTCCCTCTCCATCCCTCTATGGGTGTCTCTCCTGGCCCTTGGATCATTAATAAAGTATGTATCGCTCTCCCCAGCCTGTGATGCCTCAGGGCTCCGCTGCGTCCCCTGCACAAGTCTGCAAGCTGAATGAACTTACAGAACAGAGATGGAATGAAAGGACTCTAACTTCCCTTCCAGCCCCCAGCCCCTCAGTCTAAACTCCTGGGACACAACTCTCTTGATTTTGAACCTGGAGAAAGGCAGCCCTGCCCCTTCCCCAGAGATCCAAGCTGTATGCTGGGAGTGGGGGAGAGGGGTGGAGGGGGAAAGGGGGCTGGACTCCTCAGGACCTGGCTGGGGGATTATGGCTTCCCTTCTGTGGGGAGAAGGCCCCAGCAGCTGCTAACGGGGTGCCTGCAGCCACCCAGGGCCGCCTCCTCCCAGGCCTGGCTGCCAGCCCACACAAGGCCATTCAGATCCCAAACCACGAGGCTCCCTGCTCCAGGAGAGCTCTCCAGGGACTCCGCTGGAGGGAACTGCATTCATCTCTGGGAGCCAGAAGCCTGTGAAGAAGGCAGCTCCTGCATCAGTCCTGGTGGGGTAGTAAACAAAACTCCAGGTCTCCATTCCCACCCAGGAAGGGGCACATCCCAGCCCCCACACGGTCTCTCTTGGCCCACTCCTCCATCCTCTCTCCTCTCCCTGGGCGCAGCTGTGTGTGTGTCTCTCTCCCCCTTTCAAACCGACACTTTGTTCTTGCATCTTCCTCCTGCCCCCTCTGCCTCTGTCTCTTCTTCTTCCCTAGTCTTTTCTCACACTGCATCCCTCCTCTTCTGTTTCATTTACTCCTTTCATCCCTGTCACCCCTCCTTCTCCTCTCTCCTGCTCTCTGAGTGTGAATCTCCCTCCTTCCTCCTCTCTCCACCTCCAGCTCTCTTCCCCAGAATGTGAGCACCAACACAGCAGAGAGACTGTCCATCTGGCTCACCACTGCATCCCCAGGATCCAGCCCAAGGCCCACTCTACATACACCATTTCTCTCCCCCTTTTGTCACTGGGTATGTCTCTGCTTGTGTGGGGGAGAGAGAGAAGCAGAGCCCACACAGGGTGGTTAGGACTGTAAGAGGTGAATTCAAATCAGCAACTTGTACCCGAATGCTAACCTGTACCAGGCCAAGGCTGGGCCCTGGGGATATGGAATCGGCCCGCTCAGCAACCCTGCCACGGTGGGCACCTTGACAGATCACTGTTCCACAGGTCAGACTTTGATACCTGCCAGGACAGAGGTCAAACAAGGAGCTGAGAGCCCTGTGAAGGCGGAGAGGAATGCCCCAGGGAGGGCACAGTGTGAGCAAATGCACAGAAGAGGGGAGGCAGGGGGGCCTCCGGGAGTCAAGGCGAGGGGCAGGAGCCCAGGCTGCGGAGGCTGCCTGTGCCAGGTCGTGGAGGGCCTCTCTCCTGCTGGCTTCAAGTCCTGGTCCCACAGTGAGAACCTTTGCTGCCCCTCCCACGCACTCTTGACAGCAGATGCGATCTCGGCCATGCCGTGAGCTGAGCAGCAAAGGCCCTGGCCCACTACTGTGACAGGGCAAAGGGGAGGGGCCGTAGGCTGTCCCATTCTGGGTTCCCTCAGCAAGCCCTTTTGTTCCCCGCACTACGCTATGTCCTCCGACTCAGCCTTCATCAGTAATAAAGGTGATAATTTGGCCTCCACCTGTCTTATCCTTTTCTTAATCCCCAGTTGCTTCTGTACCCAGTGAAGAGGGGTGCTAGTAGTTGGACCCCCTCAAATATCTCCAACAATAGCATCTAAGCATTAATTGAACCCTTACATGCCACCCCCATGTTATATACTTTATAGGCGTTAGCTAATAATCCTGTGAAATGGATTATTGTGCTCTCCATTTTATAGCTAAGGAAATGGAAGCTCAGAGAAGTTAGGTGACTTGCCCAAAGCCACACAGATGGTAAAGTGATGAAGCAAAGATCTAAAGCCCAGCCTTCATGACTCTGGAACCAGTGCACTAGAGGCCATCATCAGGGTAGAAGGCCAGGACTAGAATCTACATAATTAGTCTCCTCTCAGTCCAGTGTTCACGGCACCAGATATTCCCCATCCGGAAACAGGGTCAGGGCAGGGCAGAAGTCGGGAAAGATCCAGGAAGAAAGGGGTAGAGGCAGAAAGGTTTTACACACATCCAGCCCCCAAGGTTACTGCTCTGTCAGCATCTTCAAGTCCTGGGAGACCAGGATTCAGAGGCTCACAGGGAGAGGAGAGCCTCCCTGAAGGTGGAGGATTTAGGAAGACCTGGCAGGAGTAAGGTGGATCCTGAACTAAGCTGCCATAGGGGTAATGGGAGGTGGGCTTTATCTTACAGTTTGTAAGGGTCTTTGATTACTTGAAGCTGCACCCATTTTACAGGTAAAACTACCTGATGTACACAATTGGTCAGGGTCCAGAGAGCTCCATATTCACAGAGTCATTTGTGTCATTACAGATGCCAGAGCAGATGGAGGCCCAGAAAGATTAGGCAATGTACCCAAGGTAACACAGCAGGTGGGTAGCATGGAAGGAGATGAAGGGGGAATGGTGACTGAGAGTAGGCTCACCAGGGGGCAGGTCCACAGGAGCCCGGGTGCCAGGGTGGATCCTCACTTGCTCCCACTGGAAGTCGTCATACTGGGCCTGGCTGTACTCACAGGGCGCTGCTGGGTCACTCGCCTCCTCGAAGGTGCAGCCGGCTGTGAGGGAAGGGCCTGCTTAGCCCGGGCTCGAGCAGGGCTGCTGGCCAGAAGGGTTCCTGGGGCTACCCTCTAGGTGCCCCCCACTGTCCCTTCCTACCCAGGCCCACCTTCATCCCCTCCGTCTCCTCAAGCCCTCCCCCCACTGCTCCCTCCCTCTAACCAAACACTCCCTCCCCCACCCTCTCCTTCTTTTCATTGTCCCCTCCCAATGCCAAGACCTCCCCACATTGCCCACCTCCCCCAGTACTCCCCAGGACCCCCCACTGCTCAACCACCGATCAAAGACCCTCCTCAACAAAAAACAGTTATCATTACTGTCCATGAAAGCCTCTCAACAACTCATGAGATCAAAGCTAGAATCATCCCCACTTTACAGATGAGGAAACTGAGGCCCAAAGAGGCTGTGACCTCCCTAAGGTCACACAGCAGGTTAATGACAGAGGTGGGGTTTGGACCAAGATCCCCTGACTGCTGGTCAGTGTTCCATCACCTGCCCCTCCATCTTTGCAGAGAGGACAGACAGTGGGCCCCAGGACTGGCAGGGTCATGAATGCCCTAAGTCAGCCCTGATGGTATCCCCTTAAAAATAAGAACAATGTCCACTGATGACATCAGGCTTACGACAAGCCCTGCACAGTGCTAAATGCTTTAAGCGTGGAGTCCCATTTAGGCCTCGCCTTCTAAGGAGGTACCACTACTGTATTGTTCCTCCTTGACAGATAGGATTAAGTGATGCACATTACCCAACGTCACCCAACTGAGGTCTCTGCCTGCAGGAATGTGGCAGGCAAAACAGTCATGTGTGGACGGAGGACACATATGACTAGAAGAAGCAAACTCCCATGATTTGGAACCAATATACATAGTTTAAATAAGGCAGGGATTGAAATGGATGTGAGTCCTTTGGTTGGTGATGAGGTCCATATATCTTAGCTGGCTCATCAAAGCCCCGAGTTGGACATAATACACTTGAGAACACCACTGGTTCAGAAAGTAACTGCAAACAGGTCCTCACACTCACTCCTGAACCTTAGTGTTTGGAGCCCCATCAGGGGGTAAATGAAGGCATCTGAGACCCAGGAAAACGCATGGACAAGTGGCGAGGAAGCAGGCACAAATCGTGCCAGGCCCTGTCCTGGGTGCCTATCAACCACTGGTACTTCTCCCCGCTTGACAGATGAGGTGACTGAGGCTCTGAGAGGTGAAGGGATTCATCCACAGTATACGGTGGTAGATAAGCAAGTGGGCTTTGGCATCAGACAGACTTGGGATTGAAGCTTGACTCTGCAATTTGCCAGCCCTCTGATGGTGATCCTTTCTCATCCTCAGTTTCCCCACCCACAAGTGGAGTTGTTGAGGTTTCAGTGCGGGGGTCCACTTAGCACAATGCCTAGCACATGCAAGCACTCAGGAGATAGCAGCTCTGCACCTGTTCCACCTGAGACACCTGAGTAACAGAAGTAGGATTTGAATCCATGGCGGTCAGAGGCCGAAGTCCACATTTCTCACCAGAAAAGCCTTCACTATGAGAAGCAGCAACTTTTAGCTGCTTCCCAGCCTCAAGAAGAGGAGGGACAAGAAACAGAGAGTAACTGGGGAGTGAGTGCCACGTGCCAGGCACAACGGTGGGCATCTGCACGCACTGCTGGTGACCTAACTTTCAGGAGGCTCTGCTGTTTCATCTGCAGCAGGGACTTCTCCAGGTTTTCGCGGATCATGTGAAGCAGCATCTCGAAATGCACAGCCAGGCACAAGGGGCTTGCCACTATTGGTGGTGGGGGGCGGTCTCCCTTTCCTCTTTATGGACCCCATCAGAGTGTAAAACAGTAAAAGGTGGGCATAAGGCTGGCACCAGGTTGATGGGAGGAAATAACAGCAGCCTCTCTCCAGAGCTGGGTCAGGACGTTGGCTGAGCTCTTTGCCTCATTGTGTGAAAAGCCCTGGTCAGCATGTGCCCTATGCCTGTGGAGGTGGGTTTTAACCCCATCTGTGCTGGGGAGGCCTCAGCTCTTCCCCTAGAAAATGATCCATAGCACAGCCTGGAGAGAGAACATAGCTAGTAGGGATGATCAGGGATGGCTTCCTGGAGGAGGGGACATTTGACTTCATTCAGCCTGAGCTGAGTCTGTGCCTGAGGGTCTTGGCCAAGGCCTCCCTGAGCCAGACAAATTACCAGAAAGGGAACCCCAGGATCTAGAGTCTCGCTGGAGCTCAGGTCCTTCCTGTTCCTTCTCAAGTAACAAGGCAGCTGCCCCAGATGTCTCAGCCATGGCCCTGCGGCGAGCCTGGGAATGCCAGCTCCTTGGCTTTCTCCCGTCCGTTCTGAGCCAGGCCACGTGAGCAGCCTGACTGACCTGGTCAGAGGGACCCCCAGACTGTCTGACCTTGGCCAGAGTAACCTTGACTGTCTGATGCAGGTCAGTGACCCCCAGACAGATAGACCTGAGCCAGAGTGGCCCCATCATCATCCAGATGACCATCAGACCATCTGACTTCGGCCAGAATGACCACCAGACTGACTGAGCCCAGACCAGCTGACCATGTCCAGAGTGACCCCTGACTTCCGTCAAAACGGAAGTCCTGCACCTGTCTCAGGCCAGGGTGATCTCCCTGGCTGACCATTCCCATTCAGAGTACCCCCTCCCGGAGGCAGAATGATTCCCTCTCCCTGATCCATGCCCATCCCCAGCCCTGTGTTTCTGGGCCAGGCCCATTCCAGCCACAGCCCTCAGGGGGTAATATCTCTGGGGCCAGGTTCTCCAAGGTGAGCCCCACCCCCACCTGCTCCCCAGCTCACCCTGGGATGGGAACAATCAGCCCTCCTGGATCCTGGGAAAAGCCCCATCACCTCCAGTCTGGATGGCTCAGGAGCTAGGCGTCCCAACGCCAAGTCCCCACTTCTACTAGAGACTCAACTCCTGCTAGGGGCCGCCAGCCCAGGGGAAAAGAAAATAGACCAGACTTTGTGTTGAGAGCAAGAACGGTCAGGGAATACCTCTCAACTCCATCAACACAGACGTGGGCCCAGACATGCACACACACATCAACGCCATCGCAAGAGGGCTGCCACTTACCACCATGACCCCCTGTGCCACTGATTCCTCATAACTCATAAGGTCGGTACTATTATTATTCCTATTTGACAGATGGATACCGAAGTACAAAGAGATGAGGTGGCTTGCTCAAGGCCACATCTTAAGTCCCAGAAGCTGGGATTTATACCACCTATCTTTATTCAAGGAGACTAGGCACAAACCAAGCAAGGCCCTGGTATTCTGCTGGCCACATGTGCAAATTCGGTTCCATTCATTGGACATTCATTCACTGACAGTACAAAGCAGGCCCCAGGTTGGCACTAGTAGAGGCACAAGCATGGTTAAGACTCTGCTCTGCTCTCAAGGACCTCCGAGTCTGAGTGGAAGTAAGGGAATGAGACAAAGCAGAGAAAGGTCAAGGCCACAAGGGGAGTCTGGGGAGGAGGGCGGGGACAGGGGGAAGGCTTCCTGGAGGTGGGTGCATCTGAGCAGAAGGATGGAAGGATAGGTACCATCCTGGCCAGTAGAGATGGAGAGAGGGGCACCTGAGGTAAAGGGCCCAGCGGGAGCGAAGGAAGGTAGTGAGTAAAGACAGTTGGTCCAGGGCACAGACAGGAGCCCAGACTGGCCAAACGATGGTAGATAAGATGGGAGGGAAGGAGGCTGAAGCCAGATCACGGACAGCCAAGTGCCAGGGTGAGAAGTCCAGCCTCATTTTAAGCGGGGGGGGGGGAAAGCACACTAGGTATTTGAGCAGAGAAGCACGTGGATTCAGATGAGACAAGTGACACATCCTATAAGTCATGAGGAGGGCAGGTGGCTTCTCCAGACGGCACTGTAGGATCAGAAGTGGGACAAGCCATCAAGGGGTCTGGGGTCAGATGTCAGGAACTGGTGAGGAGGGGGCCTCAAGTCCCCATCTTGGATGCAAATGGCACGCGCTCCAATCACACCGACAGAGATGCACAACACACACAGACACACACACACTCGGTGTTCACATACACACACTCTCTCCCCTCAGCCTCGTCTAAGCCTTGGGGACACAGTCTCAGCGGGGCTGGGGACAGGGAGAAAACCAGACCCCACCGTGGGTACGCCATCTCTGCCAGGGCCTCCCCGAGAGGGTGGGCTGAATCAACCCAGGACCCAGAGCAGCTCCCCCAGACTCAGCTCAAACTGGCCCAGCTACATTCCTCAGCTAATCTCCACAATCTGGCAGGCGGTTGCCTGAGCAACCGTCAGCCACAATTTGGGAAGGCAGGATGATGGTTTATCCACATCCGGCTGGGCTCTGGATGGGGTGATGTAAGGGGCAAAGCAACCTCTGCAGGAGGAGCCAGAGTGCGGGAGGGGGTCTCCCTGGAGTGAGGGTCTCCACCCCTCCATATGCTTGTACTTCCATATGCAGACCTGTGTGTGTGTGTGTGTGTGTGTGTGTGTGCGCGCGCGCGCGCGTGTGCATACACGTGTACATGGCTGTGAGACTGATAGCCTGGTACTGACTTGTGAGTACTCGACTGGGAGGCAGAAGGCCTGGATCTAATTCCTGCTGAGCCGCTAACGTCCTGTGTGACCCTGGGGAGGTGGCTTGTCCTCTCGGAAGCCCTGCTTCCTCACCTATGAAATGAGAATGGGGACCTCGGTGACCTCGAAGGCTGTTCCATCTCTAGAATTCTGATTCCATTCGTGTGAGCATGCATGTGGGCAAGAATAACTTGAAGGCAGAGAGAGATACTATAGGGGAGAGGTGAGGGTGAGTGTGGCTCTCAAAGTGTAGGTCCCTCAGGCACTGTGCTGTGAAGTCGTGGGCGTGCGTCTGTACGTTTATCTGCAGAGACACATGGGCACGTTCAGCAGTAAGCATGTGCCAAAGGGGGAGGTGAGTGTACACGGCAGGTAGAGGGGAGTCGTGCGTGCGTGCGTGTGTGCGTGTGCACGGGGGCACCACAAGCATGGAAGCACCAGACTTCCTCGCCACCAGACAGGGAATGGTGTTCTGTGCCAAGTGTGGCTGCCAGCCACCATCAGTGTTTTCCGAAGACCCTAGGTAAACAGAGGCTGTTTGCAATGGGATTTTTGTTCCCTTTGGTTTGTCAATAGAACATTCAGTTCCCAAGGGACAGCCCCAGGAGGAACAAAACTCCTCCCAACAGATTACAAATTTAGGGGCTGGCATCATACCCAATCCCTGGCATAGCCCCAACCCTTGCCTGGGGAACCCAAATACAACCCCAAGGATAACACTGGTCTCTTTCACCATCTGAAGCCACACCCCCTTTCTAGGTAGCCCAACCCAACCCTGGAGCCAACACAGGCTCACCCTTGGACATTCCTGCCCAACCCAGCCCCATCCCATGTTCTCCACTGCAACAACAGCTCCGTCTCAGGCCTGTCTAACCCCTACCTCCTCCCTTCTTGAGATCAGAGACTGTCTCTTAATGCCTTTGAGCCCCATCCCCAAGCCCTGTGTATAGCAGAATGCCAACAGTGGCTGGGCCTATCGACCCCATGGTCCCAGCTAGTCTGATCCAGGCTCAAGGACCCAGGCTCAAGGGCCATGACTCCAGCCCAGAGACCTGGCCCAGCCCCCTTCACTGCTCTCCTGGCCCAGATCAACACAACCAGACCTTGGCTAGGGCTCCCCAGAGCTGCCCTCCAGAGCCCTGAATAACTGATGCGCAATTAACAAGGGCTGGGCTGGCAGCAATATGCCCACCTTTTAATCACCCAGCATTCAGCAGAGCTGCAACCAAGAAGAACACCCAGGGCCAGGCCACAGGGAGAGAAAGCTGAGCTGATATCCCCTACAGGAGCCAATACAGAACCCAGCGATGCCAACATCCTTCCATTTCTACTGAGAATAGAAGGAAGCCAACTACAGCAGGGGAAACTTAGGCCAGGCTCACTCCCCATCTCCCGGATCAATATGCCCAGCAAATCCCAAAGTTAACAGCAGGGCTGCCATGTTGGTAGTGTAAGGGGAAGGCACAGGGCAGGGACAGACTCCATACAGAGACAAAGGGCTGAATGGAGGGTTGTTCTTTGCAGAGGTACAGTGGGCAAAGGGTACACAGACCCCTGTAGCGCAGACACCGTGTGTCATATAAAAACACAGTGCAGCGCAGAGAGGCAGAGGGCTGTGCGCGAACACGTACAGTGCAAAGATCTGGACTTTCTAATGGTCCCGTGGCAAGAGAGGGCTACGTGGCTGCGGTGTGGCGTGTTGCGGGTGCAATGCAGCAGCTCCACTGTACAGAGGCGGAATGCGGTTACACAATGCAGGGGAGCAGAGAAGTGTACACAGACCCCCACACAACACCTGGCACAGCAAGGCAGGACTGGTCGGTGCCATGATGCAGTGGAGAGGTGCCCCATCCATCGTGGCCAGACCCAGAGCTGCACAGAGCCACAGTGCAGCAGTGAGCACTTAGTGGTACATTGGGCTGGCGCTCAGCACCAAGGGATAGGTGTATGCAGGAACACCGAGGGGGTATGTCCAAGCCTCACTAGGCTTGGCACATAGCTGGCGCTCCATGAATTCTCACTGGAAGGATGTCTAGTGGAGGCATGCAGAACATGCAGAGATATAGGGAAGAGAAAGACGTGGTGCAGTGCAGAAGGAACTGCTGGGTACTCGATACAGTCCCAAAGAGTACAGTAAGTGTAGACCTGAGAGCAGGGGTAGAAAGTGGCACCAAAATGGAATGTAGTAAAGACACCATATGGAACAGGGAATTCAGGGCAAGAGCTCTGCATCTTGAAATCCAGTAGAACGCACACAACCCAACAGTGAACAGGTATAGTGCAGGGTAGAGGCCCAGGACAGTGACCGTGTGCAGTGCACAGACGTAACACCGGCTACTTGCAAAAGTAATGTCTGCAAAAACCCACGCCAGTCCCGAGCCCGACAAAACGGCCTCAAGCTGCAGTGTAGCTACTGACTCCTCGGGCAGTGAGCAGTGGGGGCCAGAGGAACACTGCAGTGAGGCCACTTGAAGCAAAGATGTTGCTCAACTGGGGCTGCCAACAGAAACCTGGGGAAGGACACCAGCTGACACATCAGTGGCTATACAGGGTGAGATAACCTAGAGGGCGCCGTTACAGCGGCAGTGGTACCAGGAGATGCGCATCTCCAGTGCAGTGCAGTGAAGCAGTGGGACAGAAGTGCTGTGCCAGGCAAAGGGGCGCTGTGTTTGTACAGCGCGACGGTGGACTGCAGACAGGCTGTGCCCGGCCATACCCGATGCAGTGCACATGCCCACTACAACAATGCAGTGCAGTACAGAGAGGCCACGTGATGCAGATGCAGTGTCGTGGTAGCACGGCATCTGTTGGCACAGTGCAGTGATGCGTTGCCAGGGACTATGCACAGTCCCAGGAGGGTCCCCAAGCCCAACACAACGTCATCATCCAATAGAGTCACACGGCACAGAAGAGAGCCGCAAAGACACAAATGGCTGCACAACTGCAGAACAGAGGTACAGCACAATGGGACAATATGGGTGGAGCATATACAGACACGCAGGAGAGTCCACACAGCCAATGGAATGCGGAATCTCACACAGCGCAGCCATGCAGCATAGGGCTGAGATGTAGTGCAGTGCAAGGATGCAATGCAGTGGCCCAGTCCTGAGGTGATGGGTCCAGGACTCCCCAGAGAGCACACACCCAGAGCAGTCCGGGGCGTTGATGCACAGCAGTTCTTAGTGTGAGGTGAAGTCGTGGCACACTTCTCCCTAGGATGCACTGGAGAGCAGGGGAGCCGGGACCCCCAGAAACCCCTGTGCCTACAGCTCTGCCTGGCTGGGCTGGCTACCCCCACGGGTTGGGGGAGAGGCCTCATCTGCCCTGGGGGCTTCCCCCGACCTCACCTCCCACTCCCAGCATCTTCCACCCCAGGGACTCTCCAAGGGCACAGGATGAAGCCACTGCCACCCGCGGGGCAGAGAGCCAGAACTGAGCACATTGCCCAGGTATTTCTACCTGAGCAGGGCCCCAGCACGCAGGCAGGGGAACCATGAATTCAGATTCTGCTGAAAAGCTTTTGGACAATTAAAGCACATGCCCTGGCCCCCAGCCCAGGGCCAGGCAGTGGAGGGAGGGAGGGAGAGAGAGAGAGACAGAGAGAGACAGAGGGAGACCAATTGGATTAGGCCCTGGCACAGGGTGGGCGGGAAGTGGAAGGAACGGAGGGGAGGGGGTGAGAGGCGAGCCAGACCCAATGACCTGGATGGTGACTCCAGCACTCCCAGCCGCCAGGACCCCTCCCAGGCCTGTATTTCACCAGAAGCCAAGAACAAACTTTTCTGAGCACACAGGATAGGCACACATACACACACCCTTAATAATAGTTTAGCACATACAGTGCTTACTACATGCCAGAACCTGTTCTCAACAATATACGTATGTATATAAAATATATCCTCACAGCAACCCCGTGCAGTGGGTTCGTTCCACTATTATCCCCATCTCACAGATGAGAACAGTAAAGGCCCAGAGAGCTCAAGTAACTTGCCCAAGGGTTACATGGCCAGCAGTGGTAGAGTGAGGATTCGAACCCAGAGGGTGGGGCTCCCAAGTCCACGCTCTTCACCACCACACTCTAGGTACAAACACACAGGCACACACGCACAACCACAAGGGTGTACACATACACACATGCAAACACACACATCCACACATAGACACATCCTGAGCAATAGCTGAGACCCACCTGTCCTGTCCAGATAGGTTTCTGATACCTCCCAGTTGTCACCTCTTATCCCCCCTCAGCTGTCCCATATCCCCCTTCTATCCATCCCTCACCTGTCCCCCAACCCTCAGTTGTTCCCCCAACACCACCTGTCCCCTCATTCCCAGCTGCTCCCACCCCCCCAGATATATCTTTATTGCAAGTAATCTCCCATCTCCCCCCGCTGTCCCCCACCCCCAAGTTGTCACTCCACCCCAGCTGTGATCTCGCTCATCAAATATCTCCAACACCCCTTCCCAACTTCCCTATCCCAATCCTTCATCCTCTCCACGTATACTCAGCTCCCAAACCTCAGGGACCCCTCTAAGCCCCCCTTTTCCTCATCCCTTCAGATTCACCACCAGGTCCTGGGGTCTGCACCCTGGGAATCTGCTCAAGACCTCCTGAGTCATCCAGTAACAGTTGCCTTCTGAGTTGTCAGCCCCAGGGGTCCTCCCCAGCCATTCTTCAGGCAATGGCAGCCCCACCCAGGGCCAGCCAAGGGGGGATACCGGCCCCCAACCATGACTGCCGTCTGGAGCCCCAGCTCCACTCCCACTCCCTCTGAGCCTTCCCTGTGTACCCAGGGGTCCACATCAATGCAAACACTGAGTAGGCACATGCCACGTACAAGGCCCTGGGGATGGGAGACGACAATGACCCAGCCCAGCCCTTCCTCCCAGCCTAGTGGGGAAGGAGACAGAAAACACTGCAGCCCACTGACACATGTGCATGGTGGGAGAAACCTGGCCAACCATATTGGTTGGCGTCTGGGAAGGCTTTCCTGGGGAAGTGACATCAGAGCTGGCCTTTTGAAGGCTGAGCGAGTAGCCAGGCCTCCAGGAAGCAAGATGGGTGGGGTGGTGTTCTGGGCAGAAGGCACAGAACGTTGCAAGGCAGAGAGGCGTGAAAGGGCCTGGCAGGTTCTGGGACCAACATTGGCCTGGTGAGCCTGGATCATAAGGCGGACGTGGGGAGTGGGGTCAGGGGAGGAGAGGCATAAACATGAAGCTGTCATGGAAAGCAGAGCTTGGGTCATACAGGGCCTTATCTGTCATGTTAGGCTTTGGTCCCTGGGTGCTGGAGAGTCTTCAACCTAGAACAAGGGAGTGGCAGGATCCTATGCCTGCCTGAGAGGTCATTCGGACCTCGGGGTGGCAGAAGCACTGACAAGCTGATTGGCAGAATGGAGACCAAAGAGGGGGCTGCTGCAATCGTCCAGGCAAGAAATGATGGGGCTGGAGAGAAGCGGACATGGATTCAGCAAAACCTTCTTCAGTGGCCACTGAGCGACAGGCCATCCACTCCTTGAGGTGTCCGGGCCTCACTAAAGATGCTGTAGGCCTTGCACCTCTAGACCAGCACGGTCTATAGAATTTTATGCTGTGATGGAAATGCTCTCTACCTTCACAGACTGACCAATTCCATAGCTACTAGCAACAGGCGACTCTTGAGGACTTGAAATCTGGCTGGTGAGACTGAGGGACCGAATGTTTATTTTAATGAACTGTAGCTAAGTGGCCACATGTAAGTGGCCACTGTACTGAAGATAGCAGATGGAGAACATTTCCATCATTTTAGAAAGTTCTATTGGATAACACAGCTCTAGAATGACAAACCACAGAGAAGCAGAACCACTGGGGTCTCCTCCAGAGGGTTCTGGCACTGGAGGCTGTAGGGAGGTGAGAAGGGAAGCCCAGGGAAGGCGGTGTCACAGGCTGAGCTGGCACAGCCCCAGTCCCTTGTCCATAGCTGCGCACGGTCACCGGGACACTTCCCACCCAAACATGCATATCCCTTTTCAGGAGACGCAGACACCTAAATATACAAATAGACACACAGACCACAGGGCACCACAAAGCCAAACTCACAAACACCTGGGTACTCCAATGCATGCGCACCTCACTGCTGGATACATAGATACCCCACACCCGTACACCCGGGTACCCACACCCAGACTCCCAGTCACCTGGGCAGCCTGGGCAGCCCCACAGCTGGACACAACACGGCTACAGTCCAACACACCCATTAACCTGAGGACTCCCAGACACCTGGATACACCCACCGCCGGATCCAGAGACACTGGGATATCCTTATGTTGACACACCCGGTTCCTCCCACATCCTGGTACTGAGATACCCACACCCAGAACCTGAGACACCACCCACCCAAATAGCTCCACCCCCAAACTCCTGGAATCTGACACTTGGATACCCAGACACCCCAGCATCAGGCCCCCCAGGTTCAGACCAGCTTGTCGCCTCCTTACTCCAAATTCAGATCCTGCCACACAGAGTAACCAGATGGCTAGACTCCCTGAGAAGCCACACATGTGTCCTGTGCCCCAGGCTACAATCATACAATCACAACCACACACACACACACACACACACACACACACACACACACACACACTCTCTGACTGCCCAGATGTCAGAATCACATCTGCACACACCTCAGCCTTCTCCCCGAACCCCACCTGCAGGGGTCAACACAGGGGGCAGCTCTCCCCCCTTCCTGGGCTCACAGGCAGCCAGGACAGAGGCTGAGACAGAGGACAGAGTCTGCCCTCCTGCCGCAGGGCCCACCCCCTCCTCCCCAGACACTCAGACTGACAGTTGGGACTCGATGCCTCTCACCAACTGCCGAACCTCCAGCACAAAGAGCTGAGACCAGGGGCCGGACAGGCCCTGCCAGCTGCTGGGGGACAAGGGCAGTGGGGGTGGGGCTCGGGAGGGGGGCACAGAGGACAGTGGTTGGAGGGAGGGGCTGGCAGGCAGAGAGTTGACCTCTCCAACTCACAGCTCCCAGACAACACTCTCTGCTTGGCCTTTTCACACACACCATCCCCCAGCAGAATTTTCCAGATTCCTGGAGGGAAACCTATTTCTGTTATCTCTACTTTCAGTGGAGTCAGTGCGCCCCCATCTGGTATCTCCAGCTCAGAACCTGACCCACTGGACATCACTCATTCTTTCATGCTGGGTGTATTTACTCAGCAGGAGTGGGCCAGGCCTTGTACCTGGCACTAAAGATTCAGAAGGGAACTAAATAGCCAGTCCCTGTCCCCACAGAGCTCATGGTCTGTAAGGAAGAAAGGACAAATAAACTTTAATTATAATAATTACGGTGTTATGGAAAAACCTAATCAACCCCCACCTTCCCTTTTTAGGCTAGAAGGGGGAAGTAACCAAGGAAGGCTTCAGAGAGGAGGTGATGTCTAAGCTAAAATCCGAAGGAGGAGCAGGAGCTCACCCAGTGAAGAGGTGGAGTTAGAGAGTTCTGGGGAGAAAATATAGCTTGTGCAAAGGCCCAGAGAGGAGATGGCAGGAGTGGACGTTTAGTGGGTATTAGTAGGTGGGTTAGACTGGCCACAGCATAGGATGCAAGGCAAGTAGTACGAAGCTGATGGGACTGGACAGGCAGGCAGGGGTTAGAGCAGGCAAGAGGACATAGGGGGAGGGACTTAACCCAGGAGGTAATGGGGAGCCTTCAAAGGGTTTCAAACCAAGGTTTCAAACATGTGTTTTAGGAAGATCCCTGACACTATGGAGGGAGGGGCGGAGGAAGAGGCTGGAGCCTTCCTGCCTGTGAAAGATGGATGAGGATAGAGAGAAGGGGACAGATGAGAGAGATCCTGAGATGGCATAAAGGGAGGTTGCATCAGGATGCAGGGAGAGCAGCTTGGAGGAGGGAGGGGGTTAAAAAAGGAAGGAGGGCACAAAGTACCCCAGCAACTCTAGCTAACCCATCCCTGCATGAAAAGCCACCACCCACCCCATTCTAGATTAGCTGATGAAGGCATGGAAGGATGGCAGCATGCCTGGAGCAAGCAGGGTGTCCACCCTGGATTTTTCCTGACACCAGAGCTAGGAGGGAGGCCGTTCAGGAGCTCAGCACCCCCCCCCACTCTGGCCACTCGCACATCTTCCTGCTGAGTCCCTCCCCCACCCCCAGGGAGAAGGGCCAGCTGCCCAGACAAGCCTTTATTGCCCAACCTGAAACCACTGGGCAGCCTCTCCCTCATTCCTGCTGTCCACAACTCCAGCAACCAAAAGGACAAAATGAGCTAGAACGCAGCAGAATAAATTACTGCCAGATTTGCCTGGCTCAGAGACATCACCACCCACCCTTTGCGGGGAGGGAGACTCAGGAGGCCTTCAGGGAGCTGGGCTGACTCTAACCAACTTGCGGACAAGGGGAGATCACACCCCTTCTACTAAGGGCTTCTGAATTAACCTCAACAGTAATAGTTACAGGTGCCAGGAACTGTACAAGTGAAGTGACTTGCCCAAGGTCACAGGGACAGCATGTGGCAGAGATAGATTTGAACCCAGGTCACCCTGGCTTCAAATCACAATCTCTGGCTCTGTAGCAGTCCTCAAAACCATCTTTTGTTCCCTGGCACTCACAAACAGAGCTTTAGTTTACAATCTACCAAGTACCATACACCTTCATTATGAAGCCCATGGGGCAGATGAGGAAACGGCGGCCCCAAGAATGGAAGCAACCCACTCAAGATCTCACTCCCAAACCTCCGTCCTTGACAGTCTCCCCTCCTGGCAGGAGCTGGGGCACCTGAGGGTTCTTGGAATCAAGATGATGGTGGCAGCGAAGGGGGAGCATGTACCCATGGTTTGATCTCAGGGTGGGGGAGGGGGACAAAGTTGCTGCAGGACACAGGGAGGGATTGGGGGAGGATAAGGAGGGAGGTCGCCTTAGGCGTCCTCTCCGGCACCGCACCGAGCGGTCAAAGCTAAAGCTGTGCGCGATGGCCTGGGGCCGCCAGGCCCGGCCGAGCTCAGAGCCAGTGGCGGGAGCGGCTGCAGGTGCCCAGGGAGCTCCATCCGAGGGGCCGGAGGGAGCAGCGGGGCAGCGAACGCGATCGGAAGAGGCCAGTTCTCTGAGACCGGCGGCCTAAAGGAGTCTCTGGGGCCGACGTGCTTCTGCCTGTGTCTTGGCTCGGGTACCCGTCTGGGGAGTCTCCCCGTTACTCAGCGCCCCGGGTACCAGGCTGAAGCCGCCCAACTGGAGGGGGTAGGGGTGCTGAGGCAGCCACCGGTAAGGGACCGGCCACCCCCGCCCCAGGGGAGGCATGGGGCGCAACTCCGCAGGAGAGGGCCGCAATCTGGGATCCCAGGCCTCAGGGTAGGATGGAGGGTTGGGAAGGGGGTGGACAGACACACCAACACACACATAGACCACACACTGTCCACAGCACACACGGGTACACAGACACAGCTTTAGATACACACATTCAGAAACGCTATCACACGTACAACTACACACACACACACACACACCACCACCACGACCACCACCACCACCACAGCCGAAAACACTCCAGACTCCAAAACACACCCAGAGACAGCGCGGTCATACAGCACATAGAAGCACGGAGACACACGCTCTCACACGTACACTCATGGCCGTCCCGGCCGGCGGGGAGGCCGCACAAAGTTGCGGAGTCGACTGAGGGGATGTCCCGGGAGACCCCTGCGTTCGCGGCGTCCCCAACGCGCAACGGGAGGGGGCGCCGTCCGGCCGCCCAGAGCCAGGCCCAGCCGACCCGGACTCACCCCCGCCCAGCTGCCCTGGAGCTGCCACGGCCCGGCCCCCGCAGGAGCGCCCGGCCGCCCGGCCTTCCCCTCCCGCCGGCCTCGGCGCGCCCCGCGGCCCCCCGCGTCCACCACCCCCCCGCGTCGGGCCCTCCCCAGCCCCAGCCCGGGCGCCCCGCAGCCCCGGCGCCGCCTCGGATCTGCCGCCAGCCAGCGCTGCGCCGAACTTGCGAAACAACAAACAGCCCGAAATGTCGGAGTCGGAGGCCGCCGGGCCCCCATCCCTCCCTGGCGAGCCTCAGGGCCGGCCCGACCCGGGAGAGGAGGGGAGGAGAAGGGAGGGGGCGCCGCCACGACAACTTGTTCCGGGCCCGCGCGCCCCACACGCGCACACACACACACACACCCTGCCACCGCCCCCTCGGGCGGCCCCGGGCCCCGGGCACACACTCAGCCACGGCCCAGGAGCGCACCAGACTCGCAAAATTCCCGGACACGCAGCCAGCACGCACGAACACACTCACATCCGTTCCAGACACGCTCCTACACACGCATTCCCGGCACACTTGGCATTCACTCGGACCCGCGCAGCCCCCCGGCGGCGCACACCACCAACCCCAGACACTCCCACACGTACACATTGCGCACACGGCACACGGTCACACACGTTCCGGACCCGTTCCCACGCCTTCACACACGTACACGGATCTCACAAGCACACACACCGCACACGCGTTCCCTGCTCCACACGCGGGCAGAATCCACAGAGCACTCTTCGCCACACGCAGAACACAAACACACGAGCCATTCTCGGACACACAGCAAACAACACTCCGGGCTAGGGCACACAAAATGCCCACAAATGCAACACATTAGCAGACACAACTCCTGCCACACAACCAAACTCAAATGTACAAACAACAAGCACACAATCCTACTTGGCCCCACACACACTACACAGTGGCAGAGACACAAGACACTCAGCGCACACCCCATGCCTCCTCGATGCACACAACATTCACCCCAATATACTCGTGGACACACAACACACACAGCAGCTCTTCTTTCACGTAACTCAGGACACACACCATTCGCAGGCACACAACACCCTGAGCACACGACCGCACATCCAACACTCAGACACACAGGGAGCAGGCTCGCAACGTCCGGTCACCCAACACTCCCACTTTCTTTCGAGCTACGCCACGGGCGCCGGGGGCTCCGCGGGGCAAGCTGGGTCCGACCGACTCGCGCTTACCTGCCGGAGTCTCGGTCTCGGGCGCGCAGAGCTGGAAGGTGAGCGCCAGGACGAAAGCCTGGGCGCGAGCCATGGTGCGCCGCAGCCTGCCCCGGGGGCCCGGCGCGGGGGGCGCAGCCGCCGGAGCCCGAGCCGGGCCCGAGGCGAGCCAGAGCCGGAGCGAAGCGGCGCGGCGCGGAGCGGGACTGGCGCCGAGTCCAGAGCGGGAGCCCAAGCAAGCGGGGCGCTGACGTCAGGTTCGGCCGCGCGTTCCTCGGTCTCGAGGCGCCCCCTGCTGGCAGCCGCGCGCGCCGCTGCCCGGTTCGGTCGCCCGCGGCCCTGACGCTCCCCTCCCCCACTCCCGGACCCCATGGAGATCTCGGGCTGGGCCCGGAAGCCCACCAGCCCCTGCACCCACCGGGCACCGACATTCTTGGGTGAGCAGTTCCACGCCTCTGCTCACTGCCCGCGCCTAGCTCCCACACAGCTCTCCAGGACAGAGACCAGGGACACCGGGCCTCTCAGTCCCATCCAATGCTTGAATCCCCTCTACCTAGATCCCGTCAAATGCGCATCCATACATACCTCCAAGGACAGGGAGCTCATCACCTACCAAAAGCGTGTGGTGGGGTCTTTGGGAAAGCTAGCTTTTAACGTCGTTCATAGTATTCCTTTACCATCCTTTTAAAGTCCATGGGATCCGTAGTGATGTCCCCCCCCTTTCAGTTCTGATATTAGTAATTTGTGTCCTCTCTCTTCTTTTCTTGGTCTGGCTAGAGGCTTATCGATGTATTGATCTTTTCAAAGAACCAGCTTCTGGTTTGGCTGATTTTTCTCTATTGATTTCCCATTTTCCATTTCACTGATTTCAGCTCTAATTTTTGTTATTTTCCTGCTTCCTTGGCATTCAATTTGCTCTTCTTTTTCTAGTTTCCTAAGGCAGAAGTTTAGACGATCAATTGCAGATCTTTCTTCTTTTCTCATATATGCATTCAGTGCTATAAATTTCCCTCTGTGCACTGCTTTCCCCACATCCCACAAATTTTGATAAGTTGTGTTTTCATTTTCATTCAGTTTTCATTTAGTTTGAAATTTTAAAATTCCTCTTGAGACTTATCCTTTGACCCATGTGTTATTTAGAAGTGTGTTAATCTCCAAGTAGTTGGGGGTTTTCAACTCTCTTTCTGTTATTGAATTCTAGTTAATTCCACTATGGTCTGAGAGCAATCACTGTATGATTCTTTTCTTTTAAATTTGTTAAGGTGTGTTTTATGGCCCAGTAGGTGGTCTATCTTGGTGAAAACTCCATGTGATCTTGGGAAGAATGTGTATTCTGCTGTTGTTGGATGAAGTAGTCTTTAGATGACCTCTATATTTAGTTGATTGATGGTGTTGTGGAGTTCAACTATGTCCTTTCTGATTTTCTGCCTGCTGGATATGTTCATTTCTTTCTTTATTTATTTATTTACTTATTTATTTTTGGCTGCATTGGGTCTTTGTTGCTGTTCATGGGCTTTCTCTAGTTGTGGCGAGCGGGGTCTACTCTTCATTGCAGTGCACGGGCTTCTCCTTGCGGTGGCTTCTCTTGTTGCGGAGCATGGGCTCTAGGCGTGCAGGCTTCAGTAGCTGTGGCATACGAGCTTCAGTAGTTGTGGCTCATGGGCTCTAGAGTACAGGCTCAGTAGTTGTGGCACATGGGCTTAGTTGCTCCACAGCACGTGGGATCCTCCCAGACCAGGGCTCAAACCCGTGTCCCCTGCATCAGCAGGTGGATTCTCAACCACCGCGCCACCAGGGAAGTCCTATGTTCATTTCTGACAGAGAGATGTTGAAGTCTCCAACTGTAATAGTGGATTCAGCTATTTCTCCTTGCAATGCTGGCTTTTCAAAAGTTCTTCCTCTTTATGCCGTGAAATCTGCCCCCCTCACTGACTCTCACTGATTCTAGTCTATCCCCTGGATACACAGCTTAAGTCCATTTGGGCATCTGCCCAGTATAAGCTCTTGTACAATGACCACAAACTAGTCCATTAGTACATAAGACCAGGCACCTTCTACGTGCTTCACCCACATAGACTCGTTTAATCCCCACCACTATTATTCTCATTACACAGTTGAGAAAATTAAGGTACAGAGAAAGAAAGTGACTTTTCCAAGGTTATGCATAGTATGCAGCAGCACCAAGATTTGAATCAAGGCCATCCGGCTTGAATTGAATAGAAGCTGAGACCTGTCTTCCATCTGCAACAAATCAGCGAACACTGGATACTGCTTCATCTGTTCAACACTTATTCTAAGCCGAAGTGGAGATATAAAACAGACAAAAATCCCTACCCTCACGGAGCTTATATTGCAATGGAAAGACAAGAACAATAAACAACCCAAAAAAAGCAAATTCTCTGGTATATGAAACAGTAATATACTAGAGAAATGGGGGAGAGAAAGAGTAAGGGGGAAGGGAATTATTGTAGTTTTAAACAGAGCACCTACTATATGACATATTCATTATGTGTCCACACCTCTAGAACATGAGCCCCCTAAGGGCAAGGACTCTGTCTTATATCCCACTGCTTGGTATCTGGCATGTAGTCAGCACTCAATAAATATTGGATGGATGATTAGATAAATGAATGAATGTAGACATGGTTCTTGCCTTCATGAAGCCTGCATTTTAGGGGGAGAGACCCATAGCAAACATGCAGAGAAGAGACAGAAAGGATCATGCAGAAAAGGAAACTCAAGGAGAAACATCTGATGAAAAAAAGAAACAACCAAGGATGCTGCTGTTTCCAGAGGACTCTTGCAGGAGCCTCATGGCAGGAGTTTACCATTGGTCCTATTTGGAGGGATGTGGAAACTGAGGCTCAGGAAGCATAAGGCACTTCCCCAAGGTCACACAGCTAGTAAATGGTGGGCCCAGAGCTCAGACCTACATCAGACTGATTCCACAGCCCTCTTCTCTTTGTGCAGGGGAAGACTATGTGCAGAGACTGTGATGGAGGGAGAAAAAGAACACAAGTAACAGATGGACAGATGAAAAGAGAACATTCTGCTCCACTTGAAAAAGACCACAAGCTTCTATAATCCTTGAGAGAAGAAGGAAGGGAAACAGAAAGTCTTGGCCTGGAGTCACTGGCCCAAATCTAGGGAAAAGGAGATGGTACCCCAGACAGGGCCAGGCCATGAGGAAACTCAATCACTTTCAACTCATGGAATATTCATGACACTTACCCTGTGCCAGGCCCCATATTGGGTGCTAGTGTCATGGAGATGCACTAAACCGTGGCCCCACTCTTGCCTGGAGGGGGAAATGGCACATAAATAAATAAGAGGCTATGTCCTAAAGGTCATAACACCAGTCCAAAGAAAACACAAAGGCAGCAGGGGTTAACTCAGCCTAGGGGAGTGGAAAACAACATCAGAGAAAGGATATCTGAACCTGGAGTTTCCGAGACAGGCGAGGCAGGGAAGAGCATTTCAAGCAGAAGGAGCAGACTGAATAAAGGCACAAGACACAGAAGTACTGGGAAAGGTGGGTGTCAGGTATGGTTGCATCATAGTCTCTACATGGCCCAATAGCAGGAGATAAAGATAGTGTGGAAGTTGGGGTACAAAGGGTCTTAAATGCAGGGCCAGGACAATTGGACCTGAACCTTTCAATCAGTGGTTCTCAAACTGTGCCCCTGCAGAAACCCTGGTGTTCCTCAAGCCAAGCTGAGGCGTCCTAGTGTTGAATTAAAATCACAGCCATATTTTTCTAATTTGCAAGAAGGTAGATTAATTACAACGAGTAGAAAGTTTTTGTTGTCATTTTAAGGTGCTTTTCCTCCATATATTTTTCTAAAGAACTTAGAACGTGTTCGTAGTGTGAGAGAATGTTAGAATTAGCATAGAATCATAGTTTTATTTACAAGTTTAATATAGCAACAGTTCACAGTGTTCTACAAAGAACTGTAGTTTATGGTTTTCCCTGAGTATTCAGGAATCATGGAAGGACTTTAAGCAAGGGAAAGACACAATCTGGTCTTTCTGTTAGAAAAAAAAAAGTCATCCTGGAGGCCTGAGAAAGAAGGAAGTGGGGAGGGAAAAAGAAGGGAGAGAATCTCAGGAAGAAGGTTGGTGACACAGTTCAAACAAGAGCTGATGTCCTGGGCCAAAAGTGAGGCCTATCAGGATGGACAGGGGACTAAGTCCAGCCCCCAAAGAGGAAGACCTGCTGGGTAATTCTCCATGCTTCCTGGCTAAGATGCCCAGGAAATTCAGAGGAAATGATTTAGTATAGAAGATAATGTCAACAGCTCAACGTCACCTAGGGAGTCTTCCAACAGCAGTAGAACTGTGGGTCACTGTGGAAATAGAAGATAGGCAAGACTGGCTATTTGTGTGTGTGTGTGTGTGTGTGTGTGTGTGTGTGTGTGTGTGTGTGTGTGTGTATTGTGGGACCAAGTCTTTCTCCCACCATGGAACACCAACTTTCTCTAATAATAAAAATAAGTACAAACACTTTTTAAGCATGTACTATGAGCCAGTCTAGATGTTTTACATATGATGTTTCTCATTTAATCTTTACAGTAACCCCCAGGAACATTTATCAAATGCTTTCACGTGCCAAACGTTGTGCTAAATGCTTCAAGTGAATAATGTCTCACAACAGCCTTGAATCAGATACTATTATTTCCTTCCTTTTACAGGTAAGGAAGTGGAGACACAGAGAGGCCAGGTGACTTGTCCAAGATCAAATGGACTTGTCCAAGTCCAGTGGCAGAGCCAGGACTCAAAGCCAAGTTTGCTGGAATGCAGCACGTGCACTCTTCATCATGTCATTTTCTTTTCTTCCTCAGAGGAAAGGCTCTAAGTTGGCAAGTTTGGGGTCAATAAAATCCAATGAAAGGAATTCTTCCTTATCCTTTGAAGTCGTGGTTCAGTGTTTCTCAAGTTTGTTCCCCAGGCCACCTCCATCAGAATATTCTTGAGAGCTTCTAAGAAATGTAGATTCCTGGACCCTTCCCCAAGATTCTAACTCAGTAGGTCTGAGTTGAGACCTCAGGTGAGTTTCATGCATATTGAAGATTTTTGAGTCACAGGACTGGCTCCAACAGCACTCCTTCCAAGGTTGCCCACCCCCACCTCCACCCCAATCCCAAAACACCTCTCTCCTTCAGACTCCAGCAGTGCCCTCTGTCATGTCCTAATATTCAACTGGGGTGTTAGTTACACTCATGTCTTCCTTCCACTAATAATATGATCTAGCATCTTTCCTGGGCTACACCTTTTTACCCATTGTCCCATTCAATCCTACTGCACCCTGAGCATTCTGAGAGGGGGCTCTCCTTCTTATGATTCCTCCCTGGTAATCTGAGCACACTTGGCATTTTACAATGTGCTATCCGGTCCACGACAACATTATTCTGTTGTTCTATCCAATCCTTACAACAATCTTGAAGGAAGTATATTAGCCCCGATGAGAAAGCTGACTCACAGTTTCAGTCACTTGCCCGAGATGGCCAAGCTAAGAAGTGGAGGGTCTAGGATGTGAACCTAAATCTTCTAACTCCAAACCCAGTACTCTTGCCTCTATATCAGCTTACATCTACTCTACTTGGTGCAGGGAAGTAAGCTTTGCCACCCTATGCTAGCAGAAGACAGTGGGAATTAGAGATAATGCCTTAAAGGGCCTGGCAGAGTGAACACTCAAATGGTGGGGAGGGGGAGAAACTGAGGCCAGAGAAGGTGAAATGTCTTCCCCCACAAGTCAAACACCAAATCGCAGACCATAGACACAGCCTTAGGCCAGTCTCAGACGCTTCTGGTTAGGAGTTAACTCTGGCACGCTCAGAATCTCTGAGACTTCCTTAAGTCCCTCCAACGACCAGGCCTTGCTCCCGAATCAGTCTCACCAAGCGCCACCGCGCGGACCGCGGAGGAAGGGGACGGCCTTCTAAAAGGCGCAAAGGGCGTGGTCACGCGACGGGGCGGGGCGCAGGCGCGAGGTCGCTGGAAGATGACGTATCTTACAGCGTCCGGCTCTGAGTTAACCGGAGCGAGCATGTGGGTCTGCGGGGCGCTCTGCTGGGCGCGAACCCCGGCTCAGCTACGGCGGCGGCTATTCCCCGCTTTCCGCCGCCGGCGGCCTGCTGCCGCCGCCTTCTCCGCATCTGCCGAGCCCTCCCGGGTCCGGGCGCTGGTCTATGGGCACCACGGGGACCCAGCCAAGGTCGTCGAGTAAGACACCGCGCCGAAATGGGGCAAGGGAGTTCGGGTTCTTGGAGGGTTTTAAGATGGGCTGTGGAAAACGGGGACTGGAAAGGGAGGGACAAGTCCCGAGGAGGAAGGCAGCGAATAGGACCGAAACTGTAGCCCAGGGCATGTGTGGTAGCTCAGAAAGTCGTTGCTTGGAAGTTGAAAACCCGAGAGGCACAGTTATAATTGTAGTAATGGCTGACGTTCATTGATCCTGTACTGTGTGTCGGGCAATCCCTGTGTAAATGGATGCCCTCATTTAATCGTCACAACAACCTTTTGGAGGAGGTACTTGATTTAGCCCCGTTTTACAGATGAGAAAATGGAAGCATGGGAAGTAAAATCACTTGTCCAAGGTCACACAAGCCAGTAAGTGGCAGAGTCGGAATTTTTGAACCCAGGTCTGTCTGACTGGCTTACGTGAGTTCCTACGCTCTATTATATTATGGAAGGAATTTTCAGAATACTTTTTGGTCTATTTGGATCTTCACATCTCAGAAAGTAGGTCAGAGATCATTGTTTGCATTTTACAGAAGGCAGGGGACTTGTCCAAAGTGATATAGCTAATAAAGATTGGAACAGAGACAGGGATCCATGGCTTCTGAGTCCTCTCTCGTGTGATTTCCTCTCCACAGCGCTGTGTATGTGCCTTTAGTTAAAAAGAGATCCTGTTTTGGAGCCATACAGAACTAAGGTCAAATACAGGCTCAGCCTCTTAGTAGCTGTTTGATCTTGGACAAGTCACTCAGCCCTTGTTACTTTTATGATTATGTCCTAAAATTCTGTTGGATCTTAACCCATGATTTTCACATTTGGCTCATAAAAACAGTATGTGAATTATCAACGATTATACATCTGCACATAAGTGATTATAGTCATTCAAAAGAACTAGTAGGGGGGCTTCCCTGGTGGCGCAGTGGTTGAGAGTCCGCCTGCCGATGCAGGGGACACGGGTTCGTGCCCCGGTCTGAGAAGATCCACATGCCGCGGAGCGGCTGGGCCCGTGAGCCATGGCCGCTGAGCCTGCGCCTCCGGAGCCTGTGCTCCGCAACGGGAGAGGCCACAACAGTGAGAGGCCCGCGTACCGAAAAAAAAAAAAAAAAAAAAATCTAGTAGGGTCACTAGTGGCGCTAGGGCAAAAGCATGGGTCTGGAATCAGAAGACCTGGGGTCAAATCCTTGCCTTCCTGTCCTAGCTGTATGTGTTTGGCAAGTTACTGAGATTCTCTAAGCCTCGGTTTCATCACATTTAAAAATGGAGACAGTGTAGTCATATAGCTCATAGTGCTAATCAGCTGCAATAAAAGGAATGCTCTTCACCAAAAAGCACCTGCATACTCTCTTGCAGTCCCTTATTTCCAACTCTTTGATTTCCAGCAAATGGTTTGATTGTTTTCCAAAGGTCACGCCGACATGGAATTATTTTCATGATTAAAATACAGGCTAGAGGGCTTCCCTGGTGGCACAGTGGTTAAGAATCCGCCTGCCAATGCAGGGGACACGGGTTCAAGCCCTGGTCTGGGAAGATCCCACATGCCGCGGAGCAACTAAGCCCACACGCCACAACTATTGAAGCCTGTGCTCTGCAACAAGAGAAGCCACCACAATGAGGAGCCTGCACACAGCAAAGAAGACCCAACACAGCCATAAATAAATAAATAAATTTATTTATTTTTTAAAAAAATACAGGCTAGAGTGCTGGCTTCAGCAGTATATATACTAAAATTGGAACGATACGGAGATTAACATGGTCCCTGCGCAAGGATGACATGCAAATTTGTGAAGTGTTCCATATTTTTACTTAAAAAAAAAAATACAAGCTAGATGTTTTGACAGCCGAAGGGGTTAAGCCTCAGATAATTTCATGGTCATGCACTCAGCCTAGCCACATCCACCATTAGAGCAATTGAAAAGAATGTTGAGAAGACACGTCAGTCAATAAACCCCAATTTGTATGTTGATCATAGGTAATAAATCACCATGTTGGGAAGACATCTCCCTGAGGATTACTGTAATGAGTTGGTAAAGCTCTGATGAACACTTTTTCCAGGAGTGCACCCCAAACAGGAACAATGGTAGTGCCTCTCTCACAGGCTTGTAATTTATGGGTCTGTTGCAGGACCTGCCACAAAATAGGAGCTGCGAAAACGTTTGTTGAATCTGAATCTAATTTCTGTAATAAGTGCACCTTTTATTGAGTTCTGTGGTGATGAGGAAGGCGTCTCCAATGTGCAGGGACCCTGAGAAAAGGCCTGGGAAGGTTAGGCAACTGAGTGCAGCTGCCTTCTGATTGATTCCCCCCTTGGAGAGTCAGGGAAGCTAGAACAGACCGTCTGGTTGCAGATGCCACTTAGGAAAAAAAGACAGCTTGTCTCCTTGTGTGGAACCCTGATAATTTCCAGGAAGTTCAGGACATGATACTTCCACGAAGCATTGTATTCAAGCTTGGCCTCACATCTCAGTCACCTGTGGCACTTATGGAAACTATGTATTCCCAGGTGCCACTCCCGAGGTACTTAGCAGGTCTAGAACAGCCCTAAACATCTGAGTTTTTAAAGCTTTCCAAGTAACTCTGATGCCTAGGCCAGGGTTGAAAACCATTGCCCTGTGGATACGGATTGTCAGGCACGCCGTAATTCTCTCTGCCCACGAAGGGCAGCTTTCCCTCCTGACCCAGATTCAGGTGACCTGACTTGTTCGTGTATGGACTGAGGCCAGAGGCTGGGATTCTCTTCTTTGTAGTCATGTCTTAGGTGGTTTAGGGTAACCACGCTGTCACAGAAAGAATCAGATGTCCTTTAAACATCCTGGTGACTGGATGTGTCAGGTTACACCAGGTGGGGTCATGGTGTCTGAGCAGAGTCCGAGCAGAGTATTCCCCGACCTGCTGTGGTTTGCAATACTTGCACTGTGGGTGTAGCTCTGGGAACAGCAGGGAGGGAAGGAGGGAGAGTCTGCTCAGTTCTCAGAGGTTGCAGAACTCCTCAGAGTGAGGCCTCCAGGGACCTCCTGTTCTTGTGTCAACATTCTGAATGTCCCTCTCTTCATTCCTCTTGGCCCCAAACATTCCAGCTGTTCTCTACTAAGGCCTTTTCCTTTGGTCTCTTGGAGTTTCTTTCTTTTATGCCCAAAATGAATCCCCTAAATAAGCACTTGGGCCTTTTTCATATAAAGAATTGAACTGCTGACCTAAATGAAGCAAGACTGCAGGAGAAAATTACAAAGATGGGAGAATTACAAACATTCCAGAAGTTTCAGAGGTCCCCATGACCATCACCCCTCATGCAGAGTTCTGGATTCTCTATCACATAATTCCCAGAAACTCCAATGTCCTCTTTCCTTTTGTTCCTGGAAGTCCCATTTTAGAACTTGGTGTTCTCTGGATCTTATGGTAAAAACACCTCTCATTTATTGTGTACCTACCATGCGGTAGGCATTGGGCTAAATTCTCCACGTATATTACGGATTTTAAAAATCACAGCAGGGGCTTCCCTGGTAGCGCAGTGGTTAAGAATCCGCCTGCCAGTGCAGAGGACACGGGTTCAAGCCCTGATCCGGGAAGATCCCGCATGCCACGGAGCAACTAAGCCCGTGAGCCACAACTACTGAAGCCCATGCACCTAGAGCGTGTGCTCTGTAACAAGAGAAGCTCGCACACTACAACGAAGAGTAACCCCGCTCACCGCAACTAGAGAAAGCCCGCGCACAGCAACGAAGACCCAACGCAGCCAAAAATAAATAAATAGAATAAATAAATTTATTTTAAAAAATTAAATTTAAAAAATAAATAAAAATCACAGTAACCCAGTTTGCACATTGCTATCACCATTTTACAGATAAGAGAACTGAGGCTGAAGACACTTGAAAGTCACTCACCCAAGATCGTACAACTAGGATGTCCCTTCTTTACTAAAGGTCCATGATATAGACATAGGCCTGAAGAAACAATGACAGTCATCTCAAATGTTTTTTGAGCATGAGATGGAGTATAAAACTGGAAAGAAAATAGGTCAGAAGAGAAGGTGAAATTATAGGTCATTCAGGTGACCCCAAGTCTCTGCTCTTCATAGGAAGCGCAGCCCCCTCCCCACCCCCAGGGAAGATGGTAGGAATGCTATCCTCTGTCTCATCCCCTTTTCAGGATCCTGACGCTTTCATAAAACAGCATCCTAGTCATCATGGCTTTCTCACCTGCCTGCTGCTAGCACAGAATGAAATGAAGCTGTGAAACCTTTGGACAAATACCCCTTCTGTCTCAGCCAGATGGAATTTGGGGGAGCACGTGGTGGGGACCCAGGCTGTATAGGTGGTGAGGTCTCACTGTAGGGCACTGTTTACTCTCAGGGGATTTCTTCTTTTTACAGTTGATGTCAGTGTTTAAAACCAAAACTCTGTGCAAGTGACTTGGTTTTTAAACCAGAATTAGAGTACTTTGAAAAAAAAAAAATTAGCATTCTGGTTTGGCACCCTAAGAACTGGGATTTGTTTGCTTTGTCTCCTGGAGCTATTTTCTGTGGTCATGAATGAAGGAGGAGAGGACAGAACTCATTGTGCACCTGCCATGTGAACCAGCATTTATTCTTCGAGGGCCTACTAAACGCTAGGTGCTGAAGGTGCAGAGATTGATACTCTGTGGCCTTTTCCCTCAAGGAGCTCACACTCTAGTCCAGGAGATGGTCCTGGGGGTAAATGCTATGATATGTATGTTTAGAGTCTGTGGACACCCAGAAGATGAGCACCCAACCCTACCCCCTCGGGGGTAGTCAGAATGCTTTCTCTGAAGACATGAGGTCTAAGTTGAGTCCCCCAGAAGATCAGGTGAGCCATATACAAGGAGGGAAAGTAGAAGAACCTGCATGGGCAGAAGCCCAGAGGGAAGAGAAAATGTGGTGTGTCTGACTAAGGAATATTTGTTGGGCGCCCTCATATGTGATCTTTGAGGGAGGAATCTGTGGAAACAGGCTCAGAAGGGACGAGCCTGAGGTCACAGGATTCAGACTCAAGCTGGATTTCGCATCCTGTGACACCGTTACATTACCTTCCCTCTGGACTTCACATGACGCGGCCGGGTTTGCGGCCCAGCCCTTCTACCCTCTTTTCCTCATTCTTGCCTCTGAGGGTGAAACTTGGCGGCACACCTCTGAGGGATTGCACTGTAGACGGGGGTTTCACAACGTGCAGAGTGTCTGGGAGGAAGTTCTTACCATCCGGCCCTCTCCTAGCCGCTCCTGCAAACACGCTGGTGTGATTCCAGGTCTTTCCCACCCTGGATGGCTTGGGAAGGGTCTTCATTTTAGAGAAGGAAAAGCAAAGATAACATGAGGCTAATCTGTGGCTCAAGGGGTGTCATTGGGGACCACCTGCAAGAGCACTGGCCTGGCTTGTAGAACGAGGACATCACTCCCGTCTCCATTCTTTTCAGTTTTTGTTATTGTTTTGTTTTGGGGGGGGGGGGGGGTTATTGAAGTATAGTTGATTTACAGTGTTGTGTTAGTTTCTGGTATACAGCAAAGTGATTCAGTTATATATACATATTCTTTTTCATATTCTTTTTCATTATAGTTTATTACAGGATACTGAATATAGTTCCCTGTGCTATTTCCACTCTTTTCATTTATTTTTTGATAAAAGAAAGGGACTGACCAAGGTCAGCAGCGGTAAACATGGGAATGCGTGCCCTCCCCCCTCTCTGTCTTCTGTGCCAGTGACAAATCTTCACAGCTCCCTCTTCTATGTACCTCAAAACCTACGCACCTCTTTGCCTCATTCTCCCCAATCAACACTTTTTCCTGCCAAGACAAGATGAGGCCTCAGCGTCCTTCTCAACATTATCCTGCAGCCGTGGAAATGGTTCTGAGGCTTGAGTCCTCTGATCCAGCAATTGTCCAGCTCCGACAAGTCTGTGAAGCTGAAGCAGGCGTTGGACTGCCTGCCCGCCAGTGTTTGCTCCAGGGAGCAAAGATGTGACTTGAAATAAGGGGTCCTGGGCACAAGATTTCACCAAGGGCCCCCTTTGCCATTGGTTAGTTACACAATCAGAGGCCCACCAGGCAGGGGCTGCATGGTCATCGTCCTACCCATCAAAGAGAAAAGCAGCTGCAGGCAGGGCCTCTGCCCCCTGCTATGGCCCAGTCTTGCACTCTGAGGCAGCAAGGAGAGTTAGGCCTCAGCTGACTAAGCAACAGACTCTCTGCAGCTCCCTTCAAGCAAGTTTCCTGATGTTAGCAGATGTAGAATATTACGGGGCTTGCAACCTTTCTGGTAATCTTAGCTGAGGGAAGTAGGAGATTGAGAGGGTAGGGGAGGGTTTCTTTGCCAACCCTGGGTAGAAACTTCCCGAAGTTGTCGTCTGTCTCTGATTCCCTTGCATTCAAAGCGATTGTGCTACAGAACAAAAAGTCCTGAATGGTGGGAAGGCAAGAGGACTTGGAAGCAGAGAACCCGGAAGAGGCGCAGGGAGGAAAGCGGGCGTGTCCGCGCACCACGGAGAAACACAGAACCCGTGAGCTTTGCCCGGGAAAGGCGAAGAGCCCAGGACTCCATGAGAACCCCACCAGCTGTGGCCACCAGCATCCCCTGCCGGGGAGCGAGCTGGAGAACTTCATTCCTCCACAGTTGCCCAGTTGTGCCCTGCTTATTAATGATTAATCAAATGCCAGAACAGTGTTCAAATGCCCAGCACTTCACTAAATCATAGAAGGCGGCTTGTTGGTGACCATGGGGACTGCAGACAGACCCGGAAGAGCCACGTAAGACATCAGTTACCTTCCCCCATTGCCCTGTGATGGAACGCACGTTCTTGGCTCTCTGTAATGAGCAGAGGAGAAAGTCTCTGTGGCCCATGACAACTCTTCCTGCGCAAAATGGCAAGTGACCACTTTGAGGTGATTGAGTGGAAGATGCAAGATAAGTACAAATGGTTGCTAATTAAATGCGGAAGGCAGGAAAGATATCTTAGCAGAGCTGGCTGATGCCCGCCTTACACAGCCACTATAACTGAGCCAGGCCCCAGAGTACTGGCCTCTTTTTCCCCCCTCTCAAAAGGCTCTTTCTTCGGCCTGCTTTTGTCTCCCTTGTAGTTCATATGGCATCACAGGTGTACAGCCTTTGCCTCAAAGGAGCCATTGTGACCTTATCCAGTGTGGGATCTGTCGAATGAAGGCAGAGGCATCCCTCCGAGTCGCGTGGCGCCACTACTCACAGGGGAAGGGCCTGAACAGTCTTGGGAAAGTGACTTGAGATCCAGCCAGGCTGTGTTTGGGTGCCTCCTTTGCACTCCATAACACAGCCACCAGTTCCTTTGGTGAGAAAAGCAAAAAAAAAAAAAAAACAAGGAAGAAATTGCTATCATTACACCCGAGGTCCAACTCCTGGAATTCAGACTCTACCCGGTTTTCCTTCCTGTCTCGGCAGAATGGTATCCTTGGCGACGCTGTTAGAACTGTCTGCAGGAACAGCAGTGTCTGGTATTGATGGCATTCCGTGGGGCAGGCTGGGGCTGGTCTCCCTGGTGAGACGCAGCTGGACCAACACACCTTCCCCTGGGCAAGCAGCCTGTGTCAGGCCTGTCCCCGCCCTCACCCACCTCTGTCTGCAGCTTCAACTTTCTGTCTCCTGCCCCACTCCCCTCCCCTCCCACTTCTGTGAATTTCAACTGGTGCAGAGCAGCTAGGCTCCCAGAAGACCAGAGAACTGGAAGCAGGTCACAGCCCAGTGCAGCACTTTTCAAACTGCTGTTTGGGGTACTCGGTGTGCTGTGAAGGTAGCGTTCTCAGCTGAGTTAGCTCTGGAAACTCTGGATTACACAAAGCCACGTGGGTTTCTTTACTGGAGGACTTCTCAGAGCCTTTATGACTCTAATGTGCAGTTTGAATCTTATAAAGGGAGTTTAGTAGGCAGGGCTTCCCAAAAGTATTGGACCCCAGGGAATACCTATTAATATCTCCCCGGACAGAGATTCCACACACACAGTGTAGGGGATGCCGGATTAGTGTTCGACAGTCTGAGCTTTGAAGTCAAGCTTAAGATCAAGTCTTGCCACTTACTAAGAGTTTAACCTTGGGCAAGTTACTTAACTTCTCTGAGCTTCAGTTCCCATCTGAAAATTGGGGTGATAACACCCTCCAGACATTTTGAGGACTCAACAGCGTCTTGTATATGAACGCGAAGCACAGTGTCCGGAGCTTGTTAAGCTGTTAACAGTAGTTATCATTTAATTATCCAGCCAGATCACCCAGAATAAGTTTATCTACTATCCTAGACTCCACCTACCCGCAGCTGACTCACTTCTGTGTGTGCAGTGCAGAGCACCCTCTGTTCCATTCCGTACTACAGGCCACCTGCTTCAGGCTTCAGATGTAACACCTTCCTCCCCGCTCCAAGCCACTCTTCTTTCCTCCTAGCTCAACATCCAGTTGCCCAAGCCTGGGAGCCATCAAAGACTCCCCAGCCACCCCCATGGAGTCAGTCACCCAGTGATATCAATGCCACTTTTTATTTAAGAGATTCCAGGTTATCAGATCCTGCTCTCCATTCCCATAACTCCAATCTAGACTGCACCTGTGCCTGGCCTACCATCAGGTCAGATTCTTTACCATTCCCTCTGGCAGGAAATCCTTTCTTTCTCTCAGTCCACCCCATAAACTCCTGTTTATCCTTCAAGCTTCAGCTAAGATATTACACCTTCCGAAGTCCCTTTGGTAATCCTTTGCTCTCCCTCCAGCTGGTCACACAGTTGGCTTTAGCACTACAAGCGCCCTCCCAGTGTTTCCCACATGTGAGTCACCACGCCATCAATCTCCTGGGCAGGAGATACTATTTTTTTCATCTTTAAAGCCCTCGGCACAGTCCCTGGCACTTAGTAGGACTGTTGATACATATTTGTTTAATTAAGTTTGCTTGAATTTTCCAAAAAGTTGCTGTCTTCCTTTGAGTGATTCATTGATTTTTTTCAGAGGTATAGCCAGCTGTTTCAAAGGTTTCCTTGGATATTCCCACCTCTGACAACAGCTGCCATTTCTTCAGCATCTACTGTGTATCAGGTACTCTAGCAAGTGCTTTATGTCCATTAACTCACCTAATCCATGAGCTGACTTCTAGTGTTCTCCCATTCCGCAGATGAGTACTGTGAGGTTCAGCTAGCTGGTCAATGACCAAGGTAGGATTCACACCCAGGACTGCCTGTTTCACTCCAAATCCATGTTTCTACCCTTCATCTATGAACTGAGATCTACCTGTATTCTTATCCTGACCATGGTCACCTAGATTTTTAAGAATTACAAACGTACTGCAAATTTGATCTGCACTCTCCTGTGAGGAAAAGAGCCATGGGTTTTTGCTTAGATTGAACTCCCTTAAGGACAATCTCCGTTTTTCTGTGTGTGGGGTGTTTTGTTTGTTTGTTTGTTTGTTTTGCGGTACGCGGGCCTCTCACTGCTGTGGCCTCTCCCGTTACGGAGCACAGGCTCCGGACGCACAGGCTCAGCAGCCATGGCTCACGGGCCCAGCTGCTCCGCGGCATGTGGGATCTTCCCCGACCGGGGCACGAACCCACGTCCCCTGCATCGGCAGGCGGGCTCTCAACCACTGCGCCACCAGGGAAGCCCAATCTCCGTTTTTATTTGCACCCATCGTTCAGGGGTATTTTCCTATACAGCCCAGGACCAGGGAGAGCAAGTACCAGCCTCAGTAGCTAAGTCCTTGGGGTGTGAGCCCCTCCCCTGACTCCCTGACTGTCACTTTTGCACCACATTTTCTCACTAAAGGGGAAAATGGGATAATTTCTTTAAGAAGCATTCTCCAGCACTGTTGTGGTCCCAGATGCTGTGCTGAACACTGAGTTAAGACTAAAAGTTCTCTGCCCTCCGTAAGCTTACAGCCTAGTAGGGAGACAACACACATTCTGACTTTAAAACTCAGTGATAAGTAAAAAGTACCCTGAACTGAGTCTGAAAGACCTGGATTCAGATCCGAATTCATATCTGCACTCCAAAATCCAGAAAGCTCTGAAAACTAGCAGTTTTGTTTTTCATAACTCATTTGGAGGCAAAACCTAATCTGGAGTGAAGTTTTTATATGGTCACTGTTCAACCCACTTAGTGTGAATATTCCTACTTTTTGCTTCAGGAACAATGTGTCTGATGGGAATGCTGCCCATCCCCCAGGGAGAGGTGCAGATAACACACGGGCCTGAACTCTGGAGGCCATCCAGCCCCAGGAGTTGGAAAAGGAATGTGAATTTATGCTTTGTGATCAGTTGAAGAAAATGTATGAAAAGACTTCATAAACTAGATGGTCTTAAATGGCATAGTCACCCCATCTGTGTAATAGGAGCCCTGAGGGTGGAGCAAGTGATTTTTTTCAGGGCCAAGAAGAGGGTCAAAAGATGCTTTAGGGGAAGTAAAATTTCAGCCAGGTCCTAAAGGGTGAGTTCAGTTTCTCACTTTGCAGAGAAGCTGTGGAAAAGGAATTCTGGGCTGAGGGAAGAGCGTGTAGAAAATGTGCAGGAGAAAATGTCTTTAAGTAGCTTGAGTACGTGGATTCTGTCAGCTTACAGAAAAACTCTGATTATCTGTCAACCTGCGAGAGAGAAGCGGTACAGATAATATAAAGGGGCAGCTAGTCCACAATCCATTTGCTCTGGGCAGGATTTTTCTCTGGAGTGCAGACTTACACGTGTGTTCACAGAAAAACAGTGCCGTCTGGGCTGATGCCTCCCTGCTTATCCTGGTGGGGAGGCTGTGGAGCCCTCCCCCTGCCCCCCAGCTCCCCAAGCAGGCCCGGCAAGGGTCAAGGCTGCCCACCACTCCAGGCTTCTCTTGCAGCCCTCTGCGTGGTGTGGGGTCAGCCCTTCACCAGCCGGCTTAACTAGAGTCAGACTGCCAGGTTCAAACCATATCAGCCATTTACGACTTTTGGTGGCCTGAAACAAGTTATTTATTGCGCCTTTGTTCCTCGGCTGTAAAATCAGAATAATATGAAAGCTCACACAGAAAGCGCTCAGCTGCGTGCCTGACGGGTACATACTCAAACAGTAGTTATTATTATTACGAGGACTCTCCCTCCTCCAGCTATGTATAAATACATATGTTCCTTAATACTTAACCTAAAAGGGGGAAAAAAAAACCCCTTTCTGTATTCTCTCTGCCCTGGTCATCAGCTCCTTCCTAGTTAACCATTTTCTGTAGAGAGTGTTTTTATTTTGATTTTTTGCAGCTGTTTCTCAATCATGGTAAAGCATGGCCTCCCTTACTTTGGTCATAATCCAGTACAGGGATTCCCAGGTTGGGTACCCAAGGGCCCTCATAGGCAGTCAGAGGGATTCCCATGCTAATTTCAGGTACTGGTTTAGAGCAAGGTAAGTAAGAGAGCCAACTCTGAAAGTGGATAAGCCCCACCCTGACCAATTCTCTTACACTGCATAAGTTTCATCATCTGCAGGAGCTTTCATTTCCTGCTTGATAGAATGGGAAGAGTCATACTTTCATCACAGGGGTGTTACATGTTAGATTATGTGTTTAAAGCCCTTAGCACAGGACCTGGTGTATAATAAACACCTCACAAATGCCTACCACAATTATTAACTACTAGTACAATCCATTTCTTAGAAATCACACTTTTACCCCAAGTGGAGCCTCAGGTATTATTAAAAGATCAGATTTTAGCAAGAAGTGGGTGGAAGTACATCAGCTTAGTGCAGTGACACTGTTGCCTAATGCTAAGAACCTCTGGTTGGCTTTTATATGTGCCTTTGGTAAGTAAAAATAAGGAGAATTATCAACAAGTACATTTGGGCAAAGAAAAGCACTGCAAACATGAAGTCTTAGAGGTATGGAGAGAGACAGAAAAGGAATCTCTGATAATTAAAAGTCATGAGGATCCATTGGTCTAATACACTGATCAGTCCTTTCTGGTTGGAAGGTCTCCTTTTATTTAAAAAAAAAAAAAAAAAGTAGCACATGGGCATTGCCACTGGGCAGGTTTTACCCATTAACGAACATTCCTGTGGATAAAGACGTTAATCCCCTGATGTCTACAGCGCACACACTGTGGGCACTCCGAGTTATCACACAGGCCTGAAATGGGAAGAGCGCTTGGAAGTGCTCAAGTGCAAGTGGGGGTGATGGTGGCATCACCCCCATTTTACAAATGGAGGAACGAAGGCCTAGAGCAGGAAAGAAACCTGCCTGCGGTGATGCAGCCATCCTGTGATGGAGTTTCACACCTGAGGCCCGCAGCTCTCAATCCAGCATCCTTTTTTTTTTTTTTTTAATTTATTTCATTTATTCTTTTTTTGGGGGGGGGGGCTGCGTTGGGTCTTCATTGCTGCACACGGGCTTTCTCTAGTTGCTGTGAGCAGGGGCTACTCTTCGTTGTGGTGCGCGGGCTTCTCATTGCAGTGGCTTCTCGTTGCGGAGCACGGGCTCTAGGCGCACGGGCTTCAGTAGTTGTGGCGCACAGGCTGTAGAGCACAGGCTCAGTAATTGCGGCGCACGGGCTTAGTTGCTCCGCGGCATGTGGGATCTTCCCAGACTAGGACTCGAACCCGTGTCCCCTGCGTTGGCAGGCGGATTCTTAAGCACTGCGCCACCAGGGAAGCCCCAGCATCCTTTCTGACAGACCAGATCCTCATCCAGAAGGGACATCCGTCCAGGGGGTGAACCACAGTCACCCAGGGAGTTCTTTCCCAACTCCATGGGCCATCTCTATTTCCCTCACCACTTGGGGTGCCCCTTATCTGGAGATTCTGATTCAGTAGGTCAGCCCTGGGGCCTGAGAATCCATAATATTGGTATACCAGGTGATTCTCAGCATCGCTAACCACTACTAACCCATGCCCGCAGGAGATTTAGCTATTTTCTGCGCTAGAGTGGGTGGTGGAGTGGAAAGGTCGCTAGGGACTTTCCACTTGCAGTTAATGAGCATTACCCCGTGTCCTGTACTAATTCCTTATAGCTCCCTGTCTCTTAACAACCCTAATTCCTGGGCACACAATGGCAGCTCAGAAATTTTGCTGCCTGACCTACTTTGGGGAGATGATTAGAGCAAAAGACTCCCTGGCTAGCCTGGCTGACATGAACATCTCTCTCTGGCTTTGTGCTTAGACTGAAGAACCTGGAGCTGGCTGCTGTGGGCAGATCAGACGTCCATGTGAAGATGCTGGCGGCCCCTGTCAATCCATCTGACATTAATATGATCCAAGGTAACCTTGGTTTCTGTGGCTTATGTTAATTGGCTTTTTTGCTTAGCCACCACCTCGTTTTCATTCCTCCCCAGGTGTGGGTGTGAAATTCCTGTGATTAGCAGCAGCCGTTTTCCAGATGAGCCATCTACAGACTGTGTGAGCCCTCTCTGGCCTCCCCTCCCTGCAATGTGAGGCTTTTTGAGTTAGGAAGATTGCAGCGGGGAGCAAACCAACCCTTGTGAAGTGTGCGATATGCTGGGCTCATTTCCTACATTATCTTATCTAATCTTCATAATAACCATGAAGCTGAGGAGTATTATCCCCCTTTACAGATGAAGAAGTTCGGGCTCAGAGAGGTTGGTTAGTTACACAGCTGGTCAGAGGCAGAGGCCAGAACAGGCTGAGGTCTGTCTGACTCCAAAGTCCATGCTCTTTCACTGCCCAAGCTTCACTGGATGATGCTCTGTGCTCTTCTCCCTTAGGAAATTACGGCCTCCTTCCCAAGCTGCCTGCTGTTGGAGGGAATGAAGGTGTTGGACAGGTCGTAGCAGTGGGCAGCAGTGTGACCGGGGTGAAACCAGGAGACTGGGTGATTCCAGCGAATGCTGGTTTGGGTGAGTTTCTCCAGGTGTCTGCAGCTTTTTGTTGTTTCAGATCCTATTTCACCCACGTGGTACACGTTTGTTTATTGTCTCTGTAAGTAAGCAGCACAGGGTTTATTATTACGTCCATATACCCACCTCCAGTGGGGATGGAAGCTGGACCAGGAGAGCGGCAGTTCTGTTTCTTTTGCTCAGGAGGTGATACACCTGCTCTCATCACTGTGGGTGCATGTTGATCGGAGCTATGAGTCTCTGAATCCCTACATCCCTAGGGAATGTAGGGTGCAGTGGGGAATCAAATAAGACAGCCCCTTCCCTCCAGGAGGTTAAAATCTAATTGGAGAAATCTCCAAACCAACAACCTCCATAAAGGGAGTGCTGCAGGTTCACAGGAAGCAGAGGGCAATTCTGGTGACTCTGTGTGAGACAGACACAGTCTTAAGGAAGGATCAGGGCTTCATGGAGGAGGCTTCATTGGAAGGGACCTTTGATGGATGAATTTTGGTAGGTAGAGATGCGCCCCAAATTGTGGCATTTAGAGGAAACAAAATGAGCAAAGACACAAGGGTGAGTTTGGGAAATGGGGGAGAACCCAGTGTAGCCACAGCAGAGGATGAGCACGTGAGAGAGGACTGCAAAAGTGAAGGGGAGGTTACAGAGCAGGTGGGGCCGCCTGGGGAAGGCCCTGCGAAAGCCATGCTGAGAGTTAGGGTTTTCTGTGGCATGTGGTAAAGAGTCTTTGGTGAGATTTGTGTTTTCATACTTGCTCGTTTTTGAGGCACAAACATTATACAAATGGATCCTGACAGGAGCCACAAGAGGGAAGCAGGGCTGACATCCACCCCATTGGACATATGAGGAACTGAAACCTAAGAAGAAGCCCTTGTCCAAATGCAAACAGCTAACTAAAAGGAGAGCCCCTTGGACTCTTGTCTCCTCCATTTTTCCCGCTACACTCCAGTGGGAGGACCCTTTGGGTTATAACTTGCAGAGAGTCAACTCAAACTTGTTTTACCAGAAAAGAAGTTAATTGCTTTGTGGAACTGGGAAGTGCAAGAGATGGAAGGCTTCAGGCACAGCTGGATCCAGAAACACCAATGCTATGAGACCTCTTTCTCTTATTCTCATTAGCTCTCCAATGGGATCTCCCCACGCAGTGATATAGGAATAGCAACAAATATTGACCACTCCCTTTGTACCAGGCACTGTTGTAAGCACTTTACCTATATTTACTCAGCCATTCCCACAACATGATGTAGATACTGTTATCATTCCCATTATGCAGATGAGACTACAGTAAATGTAAAGGATTAAGTAATTTGCCCAAGGTCACCCAGCCAGTAAGTGGTGGAGGTAAGATTCAGACCCACTCTGATATATACCTTTCATAGATGGCCACCAGCAGCCTGAGGTTTACATCACCCTGAGAGCAAACAAAGAAGCATGTCCTCCGCAATGTGTCCAATACAACCATATCCATCCCCCAGAAGGGCTCTGACCAGCCCTGTCTGGATCCTTGCCCATCCATGAACCTATCACTAGGGAGTGGGCTTAGGCCACTCCAATTGCCCTGGTTGAGTCTCTTGCCAACCTCTGCAGTATAGAGAGTGAGGCCTTGTGGTCGACAGCCCCAGAGGTCAGGAAGGAGCAGTTCTAAAGAGAAAAATGTACCAGGCAAGAGAAAACAGTACCAGGAGTCTACTAGAAGTTCTTTCCTTCTCTGAGATCAGGAAAGTGCCAAGAATGGCCCCACCCTCTCCGAAAGTCCCCTGGCAGTGAAAGAGCATAGCCAGGTGAGCAAATTGAGATCTGTAAGGATTCGCTGGAGACTGACTGGTGCTTCGGGCCAGCCCCCGTGCAGAGTGAAGGGCACACAGCGTGGGTCAGACACAGTCTCTGCCCTCAAAGTGCTCTTGGCTGGGAGTGGGAAAAGAGCACGTAGTACAGTGCAGTGTCATGAGTGGTGTAATCACAGGATGAACACAAAGGCAAGAGTTCCCTATCTTGGGAAGCATTAGGAAAGGCTTCTCAGAGAAGTGATGCTTGAACTGGGTCTGGAAGACAGTAGAAGTACAGCCAGGGGAGGAAGGGCTTCCCAGGCAGGGAATGCGGCACGGGCAAAGGTGTGGTGATGGGAGAAGGCAGGGCACCATCAGCACTGCAGGTAGCTGAATATGGCTGGGTCATGGGTGGGTAGGGAGAAGTGAGGTGAGGCTGGAGGGGTCGGCTGGGGCCTGGTCGTGGAGGGCTCGCATCCACAGTCATTGGAGACCTGATGAAGAGTGAACACGAGGAATGATGTGATCAGATTTGTGCAGTGCAGAGAATGCTCTGGAAGGGCAGAGGGTGGAGGCAGGATGCCAGTGAGGAGGTAGCTGAGCAATCCACGCTTCAGACGATGAGGGCCTGAGCAAGCTGTGCTGTAGGACTGGAGAGACGGGGTGGGCCTAGAAGCTTGGCGAGATTGGAGAGAATGAAGGACACGTGCCAGGTGTGTGCGTAATTGCACGTGGGGGGGGGGGTGGTAGCCAGAGCAGGGATTTCTCCCCGGAGGAAAGGTGATTCTTTTAAACCAGGTGCCAGTCGGAGAGGATGGGGATGAGGATTTTATCATTGTCAGGATGCTAATTAACTCAGTTTATTCAGTAAACATTTTGTGAGCATCTGCGGGTGCCGGGCTCTAACATACAGCAGTGAACAGACGTGGTCTTTCTTCTGGTGAAGACTGCCGTTTACTAGAGTAGCAGTCAGTGAAGAGATAAGTCCTCAACTGGCCAGATCTTGGGCATTTTTCATGCACTGAGCTACTCAGCTGTTGCTGCGCCTGTAGCCAGCTTTTTCCCACATGCAACCAATCCCAAGGGAAACAGAGCCAGCTAATGTGTGAACTGGCTTTCTCATTGGAAACACTCAAAGCCCCCTGAGGCAGCATGGGGCATAGCAAGCACTGGCCTGGGAATGAGATACAGGCTCTCTTTCCACCACCACCACCCCACCACCACATGACCTTGTTTAAATCACAACTACTTTGAGCCTCAGTTTCCTCATCTCTAAAATGGAGCTAATAGTCGTTGCCTTGTCTGTCTCAACTGAGGGAATACATACAATGACCTTTGCAAACACTGAATTTGTGGCAAACTTTTTTCTTAAAGGGCGAATTAGTAAATATTTTAGGCTTTGCAGGCCATTCCACTTCTACTCAACCTTGCCAATGTAAATAGCCATAAATAATACATAAAAAGTGGGCTATGTTCCAATGAAGCTTTATTTACAAAAACAGGTGGTGAGCCACGTTTGGCCCATGGGCCATAGGTTAGGGACCCCTGCGTTAGATGACAGAGATGGTTAAGGGTCAGGTGCGCGTGAGTGCAGAATGGGAGTCCTCAGAACTCGGGCCTGGGAATTCGGATCAGAAAAGGAGACCAAGGGATGCTGCACACCTACTGTGTACCAGGCACAGTGACAGTCTGTACAATGTCATCACTTAATCTTCATGCTATCGTGGGAGTGTTATTCTCCGCATTTTATAGATTAGAAAAACTGCAACTCAAAAAGGGTGAAGTGATCATTCAAAGTCAACGCAACTAGTGAGTGGCAGAGTCAGGGCTTTTAAGCAGTTCTCTCCAACTCCAAAGTCTAAGGGTTTTTCTACTTTAAAGCCCTGGAGGCTGACGTGGGTGCTGCCCCCATCCCATCCCACCCAGGTTCTCTTAAGAAGAGGATTAGAGACTGCCAAGCCGCAGAAATCCGTGTCAAGGGTTGGATTTCCATTGTCCTGCCACTAAGGGGAAGTAGAAAACACCTTTGATTTCACGCACAGAAAGCCATTCACTAAGCGTCTGGCACAGAGTAGAGTACAGTAAACGTTGACTAAGATGAATGAGGGTGATAGTTATGAAGATGACGCTGAAGATCTGAAAACCAGGCTGCACGAAGCCCAGAGACAGACAAGGCGCCTCCTGGACTCCAAAGCAGTCCTTCAGTTTTTCAACCTCTTATTTTCTCAGCAAGAAATCTACTCTGGGATTGACGCAGCCTTCAATAAAGAGTGCTCCTGCCTCCTATTGCCAATTCCTGGCCCCTAAAGCCCACCTTGGTTCTCCCCTCGTGCAACACAATTAGCAGTCTAGGCTGGCCCCTGCTCCCCACACTGGACCACGTAGAGCCAGGGCACTGTCAGAACCCCAGCCACTGGGTCATGAGTCACACTTGAGAGCTTTGGAAGGGTAGGCCAAGGGCCCCTTAGACATCACAGCCACCAGACACCAAGCCAACAAGGCTCCAGGTCGTGTCCCTGAGGTGACTTAGCAAGTGCGCGGCGAGCCAGGGCTTGAATCTGCATCTGTCTGACTCTGCTTTATACAGGATCCCACCTGCACAGGTGAGGACCTGTCACCCAATGCTCATCAAATCCTGTTGATTCTATCTTCAAAACATAACTCGAATCCATCTACTTTTCCTCATCCCCACTGCCAAAGCCTAGGCAACCATCACCTCGCATCTGGGCCCCCTGATCGGCCACCCTGTTCCCGCTCTGCCCACCCCTCCGCTCCCCTGCCACAGTCTTTCCCACGCAGCAACAAAGTGATCTTAAAGCATAAATCCAATCACCTCAGACTTCTCTAAATTTAGACGCTTCCTAGAAGCTTCCTGGGACTTCCCTGCCAGTCCAGTGGTTAAGACTCTGCACTTCTGGCCTTCCCTGGTGGTGCAGTGGTTGAGAGTCCGCCTGCCGATGCAGGGGATGCGAGTCTGTGCCCCGGTCCGTGAGGATCCCACATGCCGCAGAGCGGCTGGGCCCCGTGGGCCATGGCCGCTGAGCCTGCGCGTCCGGAACCTGTGCTCCACAACAGAAGGGGCCACAACAGTGAGAGGCCCGTGTACCGCAGGAAAAAAAAAAAAAAAAAAAAAGATTGCGCTTCCACTGCAGGGAGCACAGGTTCGATCCCTGGTTGGGGAATTAAGATCTCACATGCTGTGCAGTGTGGCCAAAAAATAAATAAATAAATAAAAAAGAAAAAGAAAATTAAAGCTTCTTATTCACTAAAATAAAATCCGTTCTTTATGCCATGACCCTGAGCCCTTATGTTTTTCAGACTGCAGGCTGTGACCCATTAGCGAAATCAATCCAGTGGGTTGCAAACAGAATTTTTCTTTTGTTAAAGTTGGTCAGAATAGAATAGAAAATAACAGTACATCACATAGAGTAGGGTAACTATTGTTCCCTGAAACTTCGGCTTCTGTTATGAATCTGCGTGCGTGTACATGTATTTACGTATGTACACGTACTGAGTTAGACTGTAACACACGGTTACTGTGAGTCAAGATCATGAAAGCCTGTATGACGTCCGTCCAGCCTGTGCCACGTCAGCCATGTCTCCAGCCACTCTTCCCACCATTCTCTCCCCTCCCTGCTCCATTCCTATGTCTGTCCTGCCTCAGAGTCTCTGCACGTGCTTCTTCCTCCACTGGAATGTTCTTTGTGGATTCTGAGAGGCCGCATCTCTATCCTTCAACTCTTAGCCTGTCACCTCTCCAGAGAAGCTGGCCCTGACTCCCATCTAAAGTAATTCTTTCCTCTCTCCCTCCCTCCCTCCCTCCCCCTCTCTCTCTCTCCCTCTCTCTCTCCCTCCCTCTCCCTTTCTCTCTCTCTCTTTCTCTCTGTATAACTTAGAATTCTTGTACTTGCTCGTTCGTGTCTCACCTGTTCTGCTCCACTGGAATGAGCACACCGTGAACGTAAGGACTGTGTCGTTGTTGGAGGGGCCTGGCTCACAGCCGGTGCCGGATGGGTATCTGCAGGCGGAAGGGGGCAGCCCGGGGAGCTGGGCGACAGGGCAAGTCACAGCCTCAGTTCCTGCCCTGTTGAGTGAGAACTTTAAATTGGACATTTTATTATTCTTTTGTCTAGAACTGGAATGTGGGCTGGGGGTTAGTGAGCATTTTTTTTCCAGTTTACAGGATTGTTTCACTTCCCATGTCTCATTTGCTCTGTGCAACAGTTCTTGGGGGAGGCCAGTCAAGGCTCTTCTTGCCAGTGTCATCTGCATATTAGAATAACCAAATCTCAGTGACAGTGCTGTGCTCAGACTAGCAGACCAGCAAAGCCAGGTCCCACACCTTGGCCTTTGACTTTGGCTTTCATGCTTTTTTCCATAATACCACCCGAGTCACCCTGCCTTAGGGGAGAATGAGGGCCGAGTGGGAAAATGGGGCTTTCTCAACTTCTCTTGCCCCGGTAATGATTGTTGCTGTCTCACCCTCAGAGTCCAGTAGTTTGAGATCCTCGGCCACCTGCTGTGTGACACTAGCTAAATCTACTGGTAACTGATGTGGGAATAACACAGTCTCCCTAACGTAATTATCATGAGGACTCAGACATTCAGAAAGGCTTTGGGATTTTCCTTTTTCTCCAAGTATTAACTGAAGTCCGCTGTCCTCGATGCCTGTCCACTGAGGAGGGGGAGTGGAGTTGGGCATGGAGGGGTCCTTCCTTACTCCCCTGGCCTCCCCCCACTTAGGAACCTGGCGGACCGAGGCTGTGTTCAGCGAGGAAGCGCTCATCTCGGTTCCCAGTGACATCCCTCTTCAGAGCGCCGCCACCCTGGGCGTCAATCCCTGTACGGCCTACCGGATGCTGATGGACTTTGAGCGGCTGAGGCCAGGTAGGAACCGTAGTGGGTGGGCAGGCCGGGCACTCCTGACTGGGGTGTGACCCATGTCCCGACCCTGAGGCCTGGGAACTTACCTGCGAGGAAGACGGCCCCAACCTGGGTGTTGTTGTTGCTTTACATGGAAAGATGTTAGCTTGGATCCTGGAAAACATGCTGAAACCTCATGAGGAGTACACCCTAGAAAACCGCTGAAGGGTCACATTCCCTAGAGCTTGGGATGGAATTCTGTCATTCAGCAAAATCGTATGGAGCTGTGCTGAGCTCTGGGGCTACAAAGCCAGACAACATAGACACAGTCCCTGTGTTTTCAATAAAATGCTGAACTTAGTGTTAGTCTTTCCACTCGGCACTGCCAGAGCACTTTCCAGTCCACATACGTGCCTTTCCATGCATTGCCCCGTCAAATGCACTGGACGTCAGTACGGTGCAATGAGGTCCACAGCACGGGTCTGAACTCCAGCTTCGCCTCACTAACTGGGAACTGACCTTTCAAATCATCAGACTTTTCATCCGTAAAATGGAGAGTAAGGGGTTCTGAGGGCTCACTGAAACATGCTGTGTGACACTTAGCACAGGGCCTGGCATACAGCACAGTAAAGGTGCACTGCTGTTATCATTCTCCCTTTTTATAAATGAGGAAACTGAGGTCCAGAGAGGTAAATTATTTGCATGAGATCACTCAGCAAGGAAATGACAAAGCCAGGTGTTTTATTCCAGGTTCCCCTGAAAGCAGAGCCTAAGAAAAGAAGTGGGGGCCGACAGTTCGCTGGGGAGGTGACCCCAGGAAGCAGGAGCGAGGGACTAGGGACAGGGACAGGGAAGGAGGAAGAGCCAGCGAAAGCTGGTTCCTGCCGTGGGCAACCGGGGCCCAGTCCTGCTGGGGACCCTCCACAGACCCTCACAGAACTCTCCTCAGAATTAACCTCCAAGTGACAGGAGGCTGGGCCAGTTACCCACCAGCTCCCGTCCCCCGTGGTTGGAGGGTTACCCCATACACCACACATGTCCGGGAGCTGGCAGGGGCCCTAGAGATCACCCAGTCCAGCTCTGTCATGCCGACGAGGAAACTGAGGTGAAGAGATGCCGGAGTGTGACCACCTTCGGTGGCAGCTCTGCGTAGGTCTGGCTGAAAACCAGCCCCAGCTTCCTGCAGAGACAGATGCCGGCTCTCCCAGCTGTGGCAGAGCAGCCCGAGGTCTCTTTAAGTGCAGAAAGCCAGCAGGTGTGATCAGGGACCTTTGCTCAAGTCCCAGTGCAGCAGATGTTTTGGTCGCCTGCATCCTCTCCCCTCAGACCCCCTCTGATTTGGGCTGCAGCTGTGGTTCTCACATCAGGCTATTCTGACACCACCCACCTCAAGTGTCCATGGTGTATCTCTCCACTTTCCTGCCCCAGGGCTGGTGTGAAACGTGTGATTTTGACTCAGATAAGAATTACACTTTAAACTGTCATCCAGTACATAGACGTATATGAATATATACGTAATGAAAACCAAAGTTTCATGGAATAATATTTACCCTCACTATGTGTGATGCACTCCACTATTTTTTTATTCTATTTTCCTTGATTTTAACTTTAAAAAAAAAAACTTGCAACCCACTAGGTTGGTTTCATAACCCACTGATGGGTGACGATCTGTAGGCTGACCCTAGCTAAGGAGGGTGGGCCTTCCAGAAAGTCCTCTGTCTCTAGCACGAGATCCCTACTGCCTCTCTAAACCCAGATAGCATTTCAGGGGAACAGAGCCCCTTCCCGGACACAACAGCACTGGGCTCTAATGAGGAGTACCTCAGTGGGTGCTTCTAGGACTCCTGTTTTACGGGGGAGAAACTGAGGTTCAAAGAGGTCAGGACTCATCCCACCCCATTCACTTACCGTTACAGTCAGTGGAGAAGCTGGGACTCACACCCCAGTATGTCTTGTTCCAGAGCCCGTGCTTTTCCCAGCATGGCCCATGGCCTCCCCTGTTGGCTAAGTCCAAAGTTAGGCCTCAGCTTTGACCACAGACTATCTGGAGGTCCCTGTTTCAGGGGCTGCCAGTTTCTCCAGTGCAGCTCTAATCCCATTTTGAGGCAGTGCATCTTCCCCTCAAGAAGCCGCAGCCTGTTGATAGAAATGGACTGAGATAACAACCAAGTATAAGTCAGGGCTGACTGTGACCATTAACAGAGACAGGCGCAGAGTGCTGTGGGAGTGCACGGGGGAAGAATCTGGGAAGGCTTCATGTAGGAAGCCACACTCGAGCTGTCCTTCGAAGGATATATAGGATTTGAAAATGAAGGGAGATGGAAAGAGGAAAACATTGCAAGCCAAAGAAATAACCTAAGCAGAGACTTGAGGACATAAAAATTGGGAGGATGGTGAAGGATGCAAAATCATTTACACAGCAGGGTCTAAGTTGCATCCAGTGTGAACTCTTGAGTTGCTGAATCCTGGCAGGCTTCATGGGTGTTGTAGAGGTTTGGGAGGCACGGGAGAAGAGTGAGCAACAGTCCAAGGACTGAGAAGGCTCAGCAGCCAGGTCCTGGGTCCTTTCAGAGTCTGAGGACTCCACCTCTGGCCCTATAATAGGATCCTAGGCTGGAAGCCCTTGACCTATTACAGGTCTCAACTTGAGTCTCTTCCTGGCTCCACAGGGGATTCCGTCATCCAGAATGCATCCAACAGTGGAGTGGGGCAAGCAGTCATCCAGATCGCCGCAGCGCTGGGCCTGAGGACCATCAACGTGGTCCGAGACAGGTGCGTGGGAAGGCCTGATCCCAGCACACCACTTGGGCCTTTCCGCCTGGCACCCGCGGGTGTCCATGTTTCCACCAGGTGGCGCCCTTGCTTAAGCGGTCTTCCTTTCCTGCGGGCGGGAGCTGGCTTATAGCTGAGTCAGCCACCAGCCTAGAAGTCCAGTGGCTTTTGGCTATAGGATGAATGAATCTGAAATGTAAAGGGAGGGCAGGAAGGAGAAGGCCCTTAGTGAACAGGTAAGAGTTTCTGAGACTCTTGACTTGTGATGAACCTCATGTTTTTAAAACCACAGTTCACATTTGGGAATGTTTTAAAGCTGTGTTATTCTTTCTGTGAACCGACTAACCCAGAGACCTTGTTTCCCTTGCATTTGTGTGATACTTTGAAGTGCACTAAATACAGATGTAAAGGAGATGGGGCAGGTTTGTCTTCAGAGAGAGGAATCCACTTGCTCAGGAAGACACAGCAAACCAATGACAAACTTAGTTTCCCAATTTGTTCTCTCTCCATCATATCATCCAACTTCCTTAAACCTCACCATCCACGCACGTGGTCACGTCTGTTCAGGGAAGCCCAGCCCTGGCGGGAGAACTGATACTCGCTTCAGTTCCCCATCCCCTCAGTTGTGCTAACAAAAAAATTGTTCTGTTTGCCTTGGTAAAGAGGCTCAGAGCCACTCCTGGACCGGAGTGTGTTTGCACAACACTCTGAAAAGCCCCTTGAAAAGAGGGGGAAAGGAAGCAGAGTTTGTTGTTTCAGTGGAAGAAATCAGGAAGTGAAATGACTCCTCCCTGAGCCCAGATGGTTTCTAGCGTCCTTGAGCTGACAGGAGCAGCAGAAACCACCCAGTGCTCTCTCACGCCGGTGAGGAAACTGAGGCCAAGAGATGCTGGCCTGTGATGAGACTGGTGGCAGGCCCAGCTGAGCTTCCCACAAAGAGAAACTCGGGCTCTCACAGCTGTGGCAGAGGGGTCCTGGGAGCCTTCCGTGGAGAAAGTGAGCAGATATGACCGAGGACCCTGGATTGTGTTTGGTTTCCAGACCTGACATCCAGAAGCTGACCGACAGACTGAAGAGTCTGGGGGCCCATCATGTTGTCACAGAAGAGGAACTAAGAAAGCATGAGATGAAAAACTTCTTTAAGGTACCAGTGATGAGGGACGTTGCACCTCCATTCCAGGCCCAAGTCCCTGAAGAAAGAAATTCACTTGAATTAGAAAAGCTGGCACTGGCCCCATGTCTCCAGAATCCTCCCTTTGTCTCTTTTCGTGGAAGGATAAAGCCCATTCCCTCAGCCAGGGGAAGGCATGCATTAAGTGCCCAGGGCTGTGAGGGGGCAGGAGAGACAGACAAAGTTTAGGGAACCCTGTATGATGGGTAGTTTTGAACGTTAGTGGTGGACTACATCAGCCCACACAGCCGAAGTGAATCTCAGAGCTGGGAGAGAGCTGAGGAAACTGAGGCACAGGAGGGAAGAGAAAGAAAAGGAGTCACATTTCCAAAGCATCTGCCGTATATTTTATCTGATAATCCCCACAAAAGCTCTACAAAGTAGGTGCTATCTATTTTATAGGTGAGAAAACGAAGACTTGGAAAAAAAGAAAGGACTTTACTGAGACCGCACAGTCATAAGTGGTGGAGTTGGGCTGGTCCCAGGCCTCTCTGAACTCAAAGCCCCTTAACCCTGCCCAGCACACCTAGTAAGTGACCGAACTACATCTCAGCCTCTTATCACTGAACCCTGGAGGGACTGGACACACACTTACTTGAGAACATTTCTGAAGCAGTAGGTCAGCACATCTAATATAAACTGAGTTGTAAGTGCTAAGAAGAGGGGGAAATGAAGTCCGTCAAAACAGAACATAGGTGCCCTTTGTCTGTTCTTTCCCAGAGGAGGTGAGTTTTGAACAAAATCCTAAAACAGATAACAGGTTTAAGCTGGTAAAGAAAAGGCCCTTCCCAGACGGAATTGGAAGACATGACTGTCCCACTTTCTTTGCTCCTTCCCGACACAGCCCTTGGGCCAGGGAAGTGCTGTTTAGCAAGCTTCAAACCCCACCACAGAGGAGTAGCTCGCTCACTGCAGGTCCCTTCTTTTCCAGGATGTGCCCCAGCCTCAGCTTGCTCTCAACTGTGTTGGCGGGAAAAGCTCCAAGGAGCTGCTGCGGCACTTGGCGTAAGTCCCTCGGCCCCGTGGGTCCAGTGCACAAAGGTGCCCTCCCGGGATTTAGCCAGGAGGACCGCCGAGTGACCAAGTCCCAGTGGCCAGCGCAGGCCAAGGCCAGGTCAGCACGACCCTGAGTAGAAAGATGGGACCCACGTCATGTCCTGGTTACCTGGGCCCTCCCTTTCTCAGCCTCCTCCTTTACAGATGACCACCCGGCTCTGTCCTCCTAGGGACCCCAGAAGTAGACTCCTGGGCGCTCTGTGATAGGGGAACGGGTAAGGATTCATAACCTAGGGGCATCTGAAAAAGTCACTTAGTCCTAGCTTATTAGCTTTTAAATTTTTTATTAGTTTTTAAAAGTAGATTCTAATTTTAAAGGTAACATCATGCTGTTACAAAACATCTTGAAAGCATGTAAAAGTACAAAGGAAAAATTAAGCATAAAGCTTACCTATCATCCCACCACAGAGGGGGATGACACGTTGACAGTGTTGACAGTGCATGTCCTTTCCTTCTTTTTTCCTTCAATATAAACTTCTCGAATTGAAGGGCGCCTGACAGGACACTTCCCAACTAGAACACCAACATTTGTTAACTCATATTTGCTAGCACTCAGCAGCCACAGGGTACCTAGATGGCTGAGACACTGAGGGAACCCTCTAGAACTCAGGCTGGATGGGATTTTGGGTCATGTGATCAGAGAGCTGTAGTCACAATCACAGAGTGTTTACCACGCACCAGACTGTGCAGAGTGCATGACGTACCCCTTCCGCAATCGCCTAGGTGAGGGGTACTGCTCCCATCCCCTTCCAGACGAGGCCCAGAGCGGGTAGTCAGCTTGCCCGAGTTGCTGTGGCTCCGAGTATACCTCTTCAGCCCTGCTCTGGGCAGCCTCCGAGGCCAGCTGCCATCCCCGCGTGGCTCGTGCTTACTAGCTGTGGACCTATGAAAAGTTAAACAATATGTGAAAAATGATCCGGGTCTCAGTCTCCTCATCAGTAAAATGAGGGGATATAAACCCTTTCTGCCTCAGAAGGTGAGTCCAAGGGGCTCTGAGGTCTGTACACGGCACTCTACGAATGAGAGGTGGGCCCCAGTTTTCTCGTTTGTGAAATAGAAGTCATAAAAGTCCTCCCTTGGGGTTACTGTGAGGATTTCACTGGCCAGCACATGTGAAGTGCTCAGACCTGTGCCTGGCACGTAGTAAACACCCAGTATACGGTAGCCATTCTGATTAGATCAAGTGTGATGCGGGTCCACAGAGGGAGGGCTCGCCCCCCGCCCCCGACCATGCAGGAGCTACGTTCCAGAGCAGGTGGCAGTTGAAGGGAACTTAAGACCAGACTGGCCCCCGGCCTCAGGCACAGAGGCCGGGGGCCAGTCTGCCTCTCTCAGCAGCTTCTTCCATCCTGGAGTTCACAGAGCCTCCCTTGTGTTGTCCCAAAATGTATCTCGGGTCTTCCTTGATCAGCAAACTCCTAAAAGAGCCAGGGGAGTGGGGAGGGGAGCACAGGTTAAGTCAGGCGTGTGAAGTCCCAGCTTACGTTTTAAAAATTATATGAGCCCCTCTCCTGTTTGACCGCTGGGGCGGGTGTGGGTGTCAGACAGCAGGTCCTGACAATCGCCATTGTCCTCTGCACTGTCCACACCATTCCTTAGCTGCGTTGTCTCACTGAAGCGTGTACAGGAGAGGCAGCGCGGCCCGCTGTGGACATGTTGCCCAGCGTCATACACCGACAGTGGAGTAGAGCCTGGCCCGATCTGCTTCCAGCTCCACTCACGACTCGGGTTGTGAGCTTTGCTCAGCGGAGTATTCTTGCCTGCAGCTCTTCCGCAAAGCCTGACTGGGAGCTCAACTCTGGGCCCCCAACCCTGGCTAGACATCGAGGTCGTCTGCCGGGGGTGTTTGCTTGCTTGTTTGTTTTCTGTCGTTTTTCATATAGAGCTTTGCTTCCCAATTCATTAGGTCTGGGTCGGGCCTAGGAACCTGTATTTTGAACCCTTCCCAGGGATTCTGAGAACGAGGTTTAGGAACCAGGGTTGGAATAGATGCATTGTAACTGGTTCAAGAAGGGCTCTGTCTCTCCTTGCGACCACTCTCTTCTCTCTGGACCCTTCAGGCCTGGAGGAACCATGGTGACCTATGGGGGGATGGCCAAGCAGCCTGTCATCGCCTCTGTGGTAAGCTGGTGGGGCGGGGCGGGGGAGTGCCCGGAGACCGGGGCCTGGACACCACCGTTGTCTAAACTCAGGCAGTGCCCCCCGCCCCTGGGGGACTCCATACCTTAAGCAGTGCCTGAAGTTCTTGCCCTCAGAGCCCCAGTATGTCCTTCCTGTGCCCACAGAGCCTGCTCATTTTTAAGGATCTCAAACTTCGGGGCTTTTGGTTATCCCAGTGGAAGAAGGACCACAGTCCAGGTAAGTGGACGATGGCCCCATTTACCAAGGGTCACATGAGAGGGCAGTGCCTACTGCAGAAGTGACCAGCCACTCTGAGCCCTGGAGAGGTGATTGGACCCCCAGGCCCACAACAGGATAAAGGAAAACAGTCTCTAAATACAGCTACAGTCAGCAAATAGTTATTGGACTAAAATGGACTAATCCTTGGGGCACCATATTGAACAAGGCACCCCCTACCACCCTCCTGAGGAGCTGGCAGCGGGGAATACAGCCAAGGAAAGAGAACAGACTCTGGAACCGGCCTGCCCAGGTCCAAATCCTGCTTCCTCCATTACTGGCTATGGGTTCTGCCGAGCGAGCTGTGGGACATTGGGCAAGTTACTTAACCTCTGCCTCAGTTTAAATGTCATAATTGTTTAAACTACTGTCAGCTCTGTTTGACACAGGAGGAAACAGAGGCTCAGAGTAGTTAAGTAGCTTGCCCCAAGCCATCCCCACCTAGGGGGTGTGCAGCCAGGAGGTGAACAGCCAGTCTCTCTGACTCCAGAACCTGAGCCAGCACACTATTCTTCCTCTCCTGGAGGACTGGCTCCCCGGATTGTGACCACCACCAACCCCAAGCTGAGCTGAGGAATGGCGTGGAGTTATCCCAGTGACGGGGAGGGAAGTGGTCGTCTGAAGGGGGTGTTCCAAGCAGAGAAAATAGCATGTGTAAAAGCCCATCGTAGAGAGTGGGAAGCCGGACAGATAGGTTGTGGCCAGATTACGAAAGGCCTTATAATCCTCTTTAAGGAGTTCAGACTCGATCTTAAAGGGAAATGGGAAGCACTGAAGTGTTTTAAGCAGGGGATAAGATTCGATTTGAATGTTGAATGAATTGACGTCTGTGAAAAAGTACTTCTCAGCCAAGGCCTTCACTTCTCATCTTCCTTTACCACATTGGGTCCTTAGTGGGAGGCAAGCCCGGGAGGGGACGTTGGTGGCTTCTGCTGGTGCGGTTCTGAGGGAGCCTGGGCTCTCAGGGAAGGCTCTTTTCCCTGGGCAGAGCTCCTCTGCTGCACATGTGTCGGCGTGCCAGGCACCTCCCGCCCCTTCCCCGCGCCTCTTCTGGCTTCTGCCCTTCCACCGTTCAGGACTCCCCGTTACACCCAGGCAGGTTCTGCGGGCCTGAGCCGTCACAGCCACTGCTCTGCCAGCCCATCAGCTCCTGGGGCCGCTCCCCGTGCTTCTGTCCCCACCCTGGCCCTCGCTGTCCTCGGCACAGGCGGGCACCAGGCCGCCTCCACAGCGGCCGCCGTGTCCCTGGCCGAGCCCAGGGCTCTCGAGGCTTCCCTGGGGCCCAGCACCAGCTCCTGCCAGCAGGGGAAGCCCGCGTGTCCCCTCACCGAGCCCTGCGGTTGCTCCCCCGTCTGACACCCCCCAACCTCCCACAGACCAGTTCAAGGAGCTGATCCTCACGCTGTGCGATCTCATCCACCGAGGCCAGCTCGCGGCCCCTGCCTGCTCCGAGGTCCCACTGCAGGACTACCAGCGTGCCCTAGAAGCGTCCGTGCAGCCCTTCGTGTCTTCCAAGCAGATCCTCACCATGTGATGCGATAATCCCAGAGGAGCCGGAGCCGAGTGGGAGGGGAGACGGATCAGCAGGACTGGTTTCGGGCCCCCCAGGTGGGGCCCTCCACCTTCCGCTGGCCGCTCCTCTCCCCACTGTCACTTCTGAGTCGGAGAACTGGAAGGCCAGCCAAGGCTTTCCCTGGGGCCAGCCTCCGGGTATCTCATAAAGTCCGAACTTCCTAAAAAAACAAACAAACGAAAACCAATAGAAGTCACCCCTAATAGGAAGGACCATCCCTTGCCAGCTCCCAGCACTAGAAGCCCCCCTTGCCCACCCTCCAACCTGTCCTCCAGCCATCACTTCCTGACCGCCCTGAAAGCAAAGCCTTGGCGGGGCTGGCAGGTACAAAAGCCAGTAAAACAGATCTCTGCCCTCAAGCCCTCCAAGCCCACAGAGGAGAATCTTCTAAAAAGGAGGGCTTGACTCATTCTCAGGCGGCCTTTGGCTCAATCTGGGACAGGGGAAGGATCAGCTCCACAGAGGAATGAATGCCAGGCTGAGAAACCAAGGAAATGGGGTCTCAGGTGCCTGGACCATCCTCATGGAACTTCCATTCTAACTGGGGAGACAGGTGTTACACCAGTGGTTCTCAACCTGAGCTCATTTTACTCCCAGGGGACACCGTGGTTACCATAATTGAGGGGGTGCTACTAGTGCCTAGTGAGTAGAGGTCAGTGCTGCTGCTACAGCATCCTACGGCGCACAGCACAGCCTCCCTCAGCGAGGGCTTATCCAGCCCAAATGTCCACAGTGCCACTTGAGAAACCCCGCATCAAACCCCTGGCCCCACAACAGTTACCATAGTGATGAGTGTGCAAAAGAAGACACGCGTGAGGTGCTGTGAGCGCCTAACCAAAGTCCTATCCTAGGCCTCCCTGAGGTGAAGCTTGAACGTGGGCCCTGAAAAATGAGTAGCTTTATTCAGACAAACAGAAGAGTTTGACACTATGTGAGTTTTTGGTGTTTGCTTCACGATCCACTCACTCAAAGCAAAGAACTAGAGGCTTTGGGGTGTCTCCCTCATCACCTGGCCCTCTGTCCCTGAGCTCTAGAGCCTCACTGCGGGGGGACTTACTGAGAGCCTAGCATGTGCCTGAGGCCAGGGCTGCCTGGGAGTGACGTGGAGCTGGCCCGCAAGCAGCTAAGCCTAGTGCACAGGCTACTCGTGAGGCCGCGGATACGGAGGTGTTCGGAGGGCCGTGGGGACACAGCAGCTCTGCCTGAGGGTTTAAGGAAGGCTCCCCATAGGAAGTATGGTCACAGCCAGTCTTAAGGCCCAGCAGGAGAAGGTGTACCAAGCAAAGCCAACAGCACTCGTGAGAGTCTGGCAGCCCTGTAGAGCCTAGCAGTCGGGGAACTGCCCACAGGCAAGTACAGCTGCTGCCTAGGACGTGGGGGGAGTATGGAGACTGAGATGGGAGCAGTGGGCAGCAGTCAGAGCAGGAAGGCTCTGGACTTGCCCCCAAGACGTGGGGGAGGCACTGAGGGATTTTAGGCAGTGGAGTGATGTGGAAAACTGGCTCTGAAGGCTAGTTGCACGCCAGCACATACGTGGGCCCCGGCATCATCCTCTTGTCTTCGGGAGCATCTTGTGTGTCCTCTGGAGAAAAGGACTCGGCTTCATCCTGGGGCTGGGAAAGGTCTACAGGTGCCCTCTGGGTAAGATTTGCCACCTTGTACACCTGGGCTCAGAATCAGCCGCAGCTCACCCAAGTCCCTCCCGTTCTGTATCCTCACGGTTAGTGGAATGGATGATTTGTGCAGTTGGTCAATGTGGGAAAGTGCAAAAAGTCTGAGAGGGAGCGGGAGGCTGCCCAAAGCCTACAGGAGTGAAAGTTAGGATTAGGTTCTGCAGGGGGACTCCACAAGGTTGGGCTTAGGGGATGTGATGAGCCTGCAGCCATGGAGAAGGATCAGGCCCCTGGTAGAGACTCAAGAGTGGGCAGACAGGTGGGAGGAAGGTTCACAACACCACATCACAGTTAGAGACCTCGGGGGTGTGCAGAGTGTCCCGGGAATAGTACCTCTGGGGGACTGGAGCTTTTTTTTTTTTTTTTTTTTTTTTTTTGGCTGCTCCATTTGGCATGAGGGGTCTTAGTTCCCTGACCAGGGATCGAAATCATGGCCCCTGCATTGGGGGCGTGGAGTCTTAACTACTGGACCACCAGGGAAGTCCCTGAAGCTGGAGCTGACGTTGGGCTTTAAAGGATGATAATATTTTCTCAGGCCGGGGAGGGAGACAAGCATTACAGACTAAGGGACCAGGCTAAGTTATAGAGGCAGAACATTTATGTCAGAATCTTCTCGTTTTCCCCAAATACCATTCTATTGCTAAGAATTAAAACTGATGACTCTTAGGTGGGCACATGGTGGGCTGGAATAAACACTGTTTCCCTGCCTCCCTTGCAGCTGACAAGATCTGGCCCATGTGATGTAAGCAGAGGTGCTAGGTGTCCGTTTCTTAGGAACCTCTAAAATATAGCTGGCATCCATCCTGTACCCTTTCCTTCCCCTTTCACCTTCCTCATGGCTGAGATACAAACATGGAATTTGCACAGCCATCTTGACCGTGTTGAGAATGGGACAGCAACATGATCAAAGGAGCCTGGGTCCCTGAGACCCAGAAACGCTGACTGCCCACCTGAGGACTTGAGAAAGAAGCTTCTGTGCTATTTAAGCCCCTAGTGTTATTTAAGCCCCTAGTGTTTGGGCTTTCTCTGAACCTAGTCATAAATGATACATATTCTATGATTTAATTTATATTGAAATCCTGTCAATCCATCTGAAGCTGAAAATTTCACAAAATCAGTCTGAATTGTGGCAGTGTGTGATTCCTAGCTAAGGAATTTGGACTTCACCCTACTGGCAGTAGGGAACAAAAGATTTCTGAGCCAGAAGATCAGAACTGTGGTTCAGAAAAATCCCTCTGGAAGCAATTTGGGGGGACAGTTTGGAGAAGGGAGGCGCTATAGAAAGAGATAATCAGAAATTCCCAGATAAGTAAAGTGTCCTTAAATTTTGAAGACCAACATAGGGTTTACCAACATTTAATAAGGCCAGCAGAGGAAAGGAGCCCGAGTCAAAACAATGTCAAAGGGAATCTGACTTAAGATGAATCATCGCTTCCCTACTTAACAAGTATAGGAGATTGTTTTTAATTTTCAGGCTGGATAATCTCTCTGTGGAGTTGGGACAGCTCTTCAGGCCCACAAAGTAAACAATATACTTTTTAAATAGCTGAAGGAGGAACTCTGGCTCCAGGAGACCAAAGGAGGACAAACAGGCATGACCTCCTAAACCAAAGCTTGGGTGCACCTGAAGCCCTGAGGCTTCAAGACTGGCTCTCCCTGTTGTCTTCTGGAATCATCCACCCTTCAACTGCCTACAGCCACTGTCATAATATCGATGACTGTCTGGTGTCTTGGGACACCAATTAACCCTGCTTTCCTCAGGGAAAAAAAACGATGCCCGGAAGAAAGAGGTTCTTGCATTAACCTGTGTGTGCCAGGCATCTCTGCCCTGGTACCTGGAAGCTGTCAGCAGCTCCCACCAGCCCCATGCTTATTGGCAGGTACCATGCCCTGGGTAGGACGCTGGGCCCAGCTTGGGCAGCTGGAGGAAATGGTGGAAGAAGAGAAACTCAGTCCTGGCACAGCATCTGCCTGCATCTGAAGGCAGGAAGAGCCTGGGAAGACAGAGGGCCCACCTGCAGGTGAGTTAGCACCCCTCTGAGAGGGAAGAAAGCCTGCCCTATGTCCCTGACCCTTTACAGTATACGGGCACTTCCACACGTTCCTGCATTTGATTTTTACAACTTCCCTGTGTCATTGAAGTTTTAATATCCCACTTTTCAGAAGAGGAAGATGCTGAGAGAGGAAGTGAGCTGCTCAAGGTCATATACCAGGAAGCAAGCTGGCACCAGAAGCCAGGTCCCCTGACCCTGTCTGGTCAGCATGCCAGTCAGCCCCAGTCCCTCTGGCCCCACAGTTGGCCTTTGAGCTCCCTCTTTTCTCAGGACTCCTTGATTTTGTTCAGTAGTAATTGACACGTCACCCAGAATTTCCCTGAGTCTATGTCTCACGGGGAAGCATGAAAAAAAGGAGAAGCAGGAGTCCACTGAAGTAATCCAGGTGAGAACTCATTCACTTATTAATTCGGTAAATAGTTTGAACACCTGATATGTGAAAAGCACTGTCAGAAGTGCCAGGGATACAGCAGGAGCCAAAAATCGTGGCCCATGATACCAGGAAGCTTACGTTCTAGTGGAGGAGAAAGACAGTGAACAAGTGAATAAGTGAGGTAATTACAGAGTGTAGCAAGTGCTGCGAAAGCAAAAAGTGATATCATAGAGATGGGGGGTACTTGAGAGAAGGTGGGCAAGGAAAGTCAGTCCTGAATAAGAAGTCAGCCATGTTCCAGGCAGGGGGAGCAGCATGTTAAAGCCCTGATGTGTGGACAATATGACGAGGCCTGAACTGGCTTAGTTAAGTGGGAGTTAAGTGAATGGATTCGTGACTATTTAGAAGGAAGAATCAACAAGACAGAGTGAATGAGGTGCGTGAAGGTGGAACTTTGGCACCTTTCTGGAAGGAGGTGCCACTCGCTGAGTTAGTAAGCTCCAGAAGAGGAGCAGGTTTTGGAGACAAGTATTTCGGTGGGTAGGGTTCTTTCCCATCTGTACAATAGGTTGAGCAGATTATTTAACAACCAAGTTTAGCACTGGTTCTTCATAATACAGGCACTATGACCCTCACACTTTACAAAATACCAAATGGATCAGGACTGCAGCATAAAAATCAGTTCTAAAAGTAACAATAAACCATGGGAGGTTTTGTTTGGCTACGTCCAGTTTTATTTGCAGCACGAGGGATCTTTTTTTAGTTGCAGCATGCGGGATTTTCCTTGCATCGTGGATTTATTTATCTATCTATCTGCACCACATCTTAGCTGCGGCATGCGGAATCTTTAGTTGTGGCATGCAAACTCTTAGTTGCGGCATGCATGTGGGATCTAGTTCCCTGACCAGGGATCGAACCTGGGTCCCCTGCATTAGGAGCGCAGAGTCTTAGCCACTGGACCACCGGGAAGTCCCCAGGGGAGGGTTTTTTAAAAAAAAATTTTTTTAAACCTCAGAGTGAGGAAGACCTTTTAAACTACAACACATAATCCAGAATCAAAGAAAAATAAAGGATAAATTCGATCCCATAAACATACAATGTTTTTGCATGGCAGAAAAGCACTCTAGGCAAAGTCAAAAGTCAACAAACTGGGAAAAAAATATTTGCAACTCATTTGACAAAGAGCTAATTTTCCTAATACATAGATAGCTCCTATGAATAAGAAAAATGGGCAAAAAATATAAACAAAGGAAAATATGTCTTAAACATACGAGGCTCACTCCACTCAACATAACTGCAAATTAAATTATCCCAAGATACCATTTTTCAGCTATCAGATTGACAACGATCATAAAGTTTCATAACGTGTTGATGAGGAGATGGAAAAACAGGTGCTTGTGGAAAATTGAGCAATATCTATCAGAACTGTTTGCCCACACCCTTTGACCCAACTATTCTACTTCTAGGAATAGATACTACATATACGTATACATACAAAGTTAACTCACTGAAGCTGTTGTAACAAAAGGTTTCAATCTATCTCAACGTCCTTTCCTAGGGCACTGATTAAAGAAATTGCTGTGTATAAAATGGCATATTATGAGCCATAAAATAGTCCTGAGGAAGCTCCTTTTGTACTCTAATGGAATGATTTTCAAATTATACTGAGTGCAGAACTGTATGTATAGTACACCACCATTTGCTTTACAAGTGTAAAACCTCTGAAAGGACATTTAAGAAACAGATTATATTGTCTGCCTCTAGGCCGCCAGAGGACAGAGATGGGAAGACGTTTCACTGTATATCATTTAAGCCAGTTAATGAATTATCCGTTCAACATATAATTTTTAAAGTAAAAACAGCAAAGAAACAAAACTCCTTTGTGGTTCCAGGTAAACTGGGTTAGTGAGAAGGGAACCGATATTTATTGAGCTCCTACCATGTTCCACATACTGTTCCAAACCCTTCCACATATACTTTTTTTTTACATATACTTTTAGTTACCCTGGTAGTCCATTGAGATGGGATAAATTATTCTAATTTTACAAGTTAGAAAAGAGATTTTAAAAGAAAATAGGTTACGTTGGTCCAGTTAATTTAGCCAGTGCCAAGCCTAATCTAGCTCCAAAGTTCCAGCTTTCTCCACTTTCCACACCGCTTCCACTGAAGCAAGTCATACTATTTTTAAAGTAATATTGGCATTACTTTATTGGGCACTTAAGATGTGCTGGGGACAGTACGTCTATAATTCTCAAAACAACGCTGGAAGGCTGGAATTACTATCCCCCTTTTACAGAAAAGACAAACGAGGCTCAAAAGGGAGGCGCGTAACGACCCCAAGGTCAGATACTTAGACGGTTAGAAGCCAGTTTTAATTCCAAATCTACTCTAAAGTAGAAACCACTCCCGGATCAAAGGACAAAAGCAGAAGCATTCGAAGAGCTATGGGGGAGGTGCGGACACTTCCGGGGGAAAGCGGGGAAGCCAACGGGCTACGGAGGGCGGCGCAGGCGCTGCGCGCCAAGCTCGCGAGAGAACGTGCCGGGGACTGAAGGCCCCTGCACCGCCCGCGCCGCCTGTCGATCACCTGGCCCCGCCCCGCGCCGGCGCGCCCCCGGGCAAGCCCCGACCCGGCTGGAAGCGAACGCGCGCTCCCTCCCGTTACCCTCCTTTTGCGGGAAGGGCGGGGGAGGCTGGAGGCGCGTGCTCGCGAGCTGCGTGCTCGCGTACGTCGCCGGGTTCGGCTGCGTCCGTCCCGCCGCCCGCCCGTTGCCGCCGCCGCCGTCGCCGCGCTTTCGCTTCGCCGGCCGCCGCCTAAGGGCTGGGGCCGGGCCAAGCCGCCGCCGCCGAAGCTGTTGCCGGGATGCCACGGGTGTACATCGGCCGCCTGAGCTACCAGGCCCGGGAGCGCGATGTGGAGCGCTTCTTTAAGGGCTACGGGAAGATCCTGGAGGTGGATCTGAAGAACGGGTGAGGAGGACGGAAGAGGGGCCTGCCGGGTGGGGACGGGGGCCCGGCGGTGGCAGGGAGGCCGCGGGTACGGGAGTGGGACGCCTACCCCGCGCGGAGCTACCGGCCTGCTCCGGCTCCGCCATAGTCGCGGCGCCTCGGGGGCGCGGGTAGGCCCCGGTTCCCACTGCGCCTGCGCGGGTTGGGGTGGTGGAGGGATAATGGGAGCGATGGTGAGGCTCTGAGTGGGACGGGGAGAAGGAAAACCCGAGTGGGTTTGGGGCTCCGGGAGGGAGGGCACAGCTCCAGGGCTCCGGGGAGGCCTGGGTTTTTCCTTCCCAGGCGCTGGAGCCGGAGCCTGGTTCATCTTCAGTAGAGACCGACCTTTCCCGCTCTGAGGGCTGCTGGAAACAAACAGATTTCCTCCTCCCTTTTCACCTCTTCCCCAGTCTGATGGATCAGATGGTCACAACGCATCTCTCCCGGGGACGGGAGCTCTGAAGGGACGCCCTTTTTAGACTTGCCATGTGCTACACTTTTTTGAGCGGGAGACTCTAGTTTGAGTAGTCTAGGGACGGTTTCGAAAGTATCGGCTTGCGGTGCTGAAAGCCTTCACCGTTCCCTCTACAAGGGTAAATTAAAGTCTTAGCCTGCTATCTTTAAGACTGCGTACAGAGTTTCCATGCTGGGGTTTCCGTTCTCTAACTTGCCAAAAAATTGTTTTGTCGTTGTAGAATTTGTTAGAGAATGTGGCCACCGTGACTAGTCAACTAGTTGATGTAGACGGAGACCTACAGTTAGGAAATTGCTAACTTACTACCCACCCGGGTATGGTCTGTTGCTTGTATTCCTAATCTACTTTGGTAGAGCAGGGCCCGCAGGGGCTACAAGTTTCAGGGAAAGCATGAGGAGTCAGCCCTGGAGAAGATATTCAACAGGGAAAACTGAGAACCGGGAATTGTTAGGTAGGACTTCAAAGACACGGATATAAAAAAATAAAAGGAGTGGGGAAAACATTTTAGGGTACTAAACCTTGGCTGTTAGAAGAACTCTTGGCTTTTTTTTTTTTTTTTTTAAGATCTACTTTGCAACAGGTCTGATATGGCTAGAGTTTACTCCTCAATGTAATACTAGCAACTGACACTTGAGAAGTTATGAAAGATACCTAAGTTGAACATTTGAGAAAAATTGGAAGCTACAGTGTACTCAAACTGTTGGCTGGGTTTAAAATTTTAACACGTAATTTCAAATTGATTGTTAGGAAGGATCACCTTCTTACTAAGGAAAATGTCCTCCATCAAGTGTTTATTATGAATGCTGATTTCTTTTAGAGTAGAAGGTTTAGGAAGCTACTCATTTTGTACAATAGAGCTTTCAGTTCTTAAACATATTAGATAAAGTGAGCGGGGGGGGGGTTGTTCTTGTGATACATATCATATGTCTGAACAATCAAGTTAAAACTCCCAGTTTTCTTCAGAGCCCAATTAAGTTGACAGAGTAAATTTTGTGGGGAAAGCATGGGTTTCGAAAGCAAACAGGCCTGGGTCAAATCATAGCTTCACCACTTACTACCTATGGGCAAGTTACTTCTCTGATTCTGAGTTTCCTCATCCACCAGGAAAAGGAAGATTAGGGATAATAGTTGTAAAGCATTTGGCTCATAGCTGTAAATGGTAGCTATAATAATCAAAGGGATTTGACCTTGATCATAAGGAGACATCTTAGCTTAAGTGTTTAGTAACACGAAGCGAAGCGTATTTGGTGAGGTCTGTTCTCTAAGGTTACTCAAGTGATAGTGAGCAGGAAATGATGTTGATGTTAATAGGAAAGGTAATTAATGGAACAAATATGTTGATAACCGACAAGATGCCTCTTCTGTGCTAAATGAAGGGAGGAGGCAGAAAACCAGTGCTGCCCTTGAGTGAATTAAGTGCTTGTGGTTATAACATACACTTTGAGTTAAGCAATGCTTGCTCTCAGTTTAAACTCAAGAAGTGAAACTTGGAATGGTTTGTCTGAAATAGGCTTTGAAGTGTGGATTGACTGGGGCTTGAAGTGTCTGGGAATCGTGTATGTCATAACTGGTGATGGTAGAATAAGGAAGAATTTTGAGATATAATAAACAGTCTAGCTTGGATTGAGTCTCATGAATGATCTAGAAGTGTGACAGCATAAATCAGAAACAACAACTGTAAGATTTTACACTGAACATTCAAAATCATGGGTAGGAGTTCAAATGCTTTGGAGGGAATAATTGAGCAACCTGAGAAATGGTGATCTAAGAGGAAGGATCGATCAGTCCTTCCAGGACCCTAAATATGTGGGTCTCTTGGGGAACTATTCATTTTTACAGTTGTGCTGCTAAACCATGAGATGCATGAAATCTGTGATTGAAAGTCAAGGGAATGAAGAATGGGAAGTCATTTTAGGGATTTGAAGGCAGGTTTGACAGTCACCAAACAGGTGCACCTCCTGGTAGCATTCAGGAATCATTGCAGAGGAAAATGACTTCTGAACAAAGGACCAATGGTATGTAGATGTATTTCAAGCAGTTGACTGGATTAGATGGCAGTAGCACAGAGGAGTTTGAAAGGATGGCATAATTTAGCAACATGTGTAAGCTTATAGTCCTGGAAACGTACGAAGGATAGTAGAACCCCTTGAGAAGCCTTTTTAACATATCTGGATTGTGATTATTAGTAACTGAAACTCAAAAAAGATTTTGGATGGTTAGGGCTTTGAAGAATTGCTGAAGAGTTCAAATTTGTAGAAGTGAGATTTATCAGTAGACAGTAGCTATGTTGAGCTGAAAGGTTGTAGGTAAAGTTCTGAATTAATTAAGTAGGCATAAAGCAGTGGTATAATAGAAAGTTGACCAAATGAGGCAGCAGATGAGCTCTCCAAAGGAGATTTAGTATCCAGGAGAACATTTTATGGACCCTCTTGGGATTAGGAGAAGGGAGATGTATGCAGTAATGTATTGCCTGCTTTTATTGTACCAGGTAACCCTAATCTAGATTGCCTTAGTTTTAGAGAACTCCTGGAAAGATGGTTTAGTTCGGGACCACGAACATGACGTCAATCTCCCACGACAACATAAGCCACTCCAGATCCCCTCTGGTCTCCTCCATTTGTATGTACCACACTAACGCCAGCAAGAGCCACGGTGGGCCAGGGGTCAAGGAAGCAACAATATTAGCAGCTGTTTATAGCCTTCCAACTCTGTGGTAACTTTTGCTGTCTTTAATTATTTGTGAATTCTGTGAGCTTTCTTTTTTAATTAGTAAATCACTTCTTTCATGTAAAATGTTTTTTTTCAAGTACAGTACTTTCTTTTGCCACAAAATATTGTGGTTTTGGTCTCAGGTCTTTATATTTTGATTTTCCCATATTTTAGTTAATGAATGAAACATATCACATCCTAAGATTATTTTTGCCTAGTAGCTGGACAGGTAAACCCCCAAACCATTGAGGGTTTGGGGGGGGGGGGTTGGTTTTGGTTTTTGGTTTTAGTTTGTTAAATGTGTGAATTAAAGCTCTCCAGGGAAACTTGGCTATAAATTCCAGAACCTTTGTTTCATATTACAAACAGTGAAATTGTGAACAGCCAGAATTTTCAGGGATATCCTGGTCTGTGTAGTTGGATTTTCATGATATCTAAGTATTACCAAGAAGTTTTTTGTTTTCACCCTCTGTTTTAAATTCCTTCAAGTAGAAGATACCCCTTAGTTAATTTTTTAAATATGTTACGGCTTTCAGTGAGTCAGGTCGTTGTTGTGTTTGTCCCTGAGCACTTAGGGCACTGTTAGGCCTGAGATGCTGGGATGAATCTCTGCCAACCCCAGAACCTACAAAGGAATTTTCTCTTTTGACTGAATCCTTGATGAGAGCGTGTTTTTTTTCTTCTTGTCTTTTAAAGAGGTAATAAGGAAAATATAATTGATGTTCCAGGTTATTGGTTTCTGGTTAATTGAACTGGTAGTTTAGTATTAAAAGCCCATTCTTGGGAATTCCCTGGAAGTTCAGTGGATAGGACTCTGTGCTTTCACTGCTGAGGACCCGGGTTCAATCCCTGGTCAGGGAACTAAGATCCTGCAAGCTACATGGTGTGGCCAAAAAAAAAAGAAAAAAGCCCATACTTAAACTGTATAACATTTCAAAATAGTATGTATTTATTTCTGATTATAAAAATTTTACATATTTATTGTACTTTTTTAAAATATAGAGGACAAAAAATTAAAGATGACAGTATCTGCACTTTGAGACTTTTGTCTTTTTTCCGCACACAGGTGCATGCACTTCTTAAGCCTCCCCGCCTCCCTTTTTCACATTGGATTCGTACTGTACATTCTGTTTTGTAACCAGCTTCTACCTAACAGCCTGATCCTTTTGTCATTAAGTGTTCTCCCACAACTTCATTCTTAAGGGCTACATAGTATTCCCACGTATAAATACTGTTTAATGTACCTAAGCAAAACCATGTTGCAAGACATTGCCGTTGTCTTTAGTTTTCCACTATTTTACACGTATATAACGCTGTGGCAAATATCCTTTACGTAAATCTTAGGGCAGATTCCTGAAAATGGACTTTGGAGTCAGAGTGTATATAGTTGTCCCTCAGTATATTCACAGGATTGGTTCCAGGACCCACTGCAGATACCCAAGTCTACGGATGCCCAAGTTCCGTAGTCGTCCCTCCACACCCACGGGTTCAACCAACCCAGGATATGGAGAGCTGAGTGTACACATTTTTAACTTTTGCTACCTTTTGGTTTCCATGGTATTTATTTATATTTTCACCTTCCGTATTTAAGAGTTCCTATTTTTCTGAATTCTCAACTACTCTTGATCATAATTTTTTAATATTATGACTTTAATTAGAATGTCTAAAAATATATATTAGGAAGTTATCTTGCAGCCTTTAAGCCTTATCTGTTTAGCCTACCAAGCATAACAGGTTCAAGAACTTTTTTTTAGAAAATAACTTTCTGACTGATTAGAAAATAAATACAGGTGCATTGTAGATAATTTAGACAATACCAAAAGCAGAAAGTAGAAAAGAGATATCATTAAGAATCCTTTTAAACATAGACAAGGTCTTATGTGCAATTTTATGTCCCACTTTTTCTGCTTAATTTTTCTCATATATTTTTTCTGTTACATGAAAATCTTTCTCATAAACATCATTTAGGGCTGCATAAAATCCATGGTATGGCTATATCATGATTTACCCAACCATTCCTCCTAGGCTGTCTCTCAATTCTTGCTGTTCTGTATAACCTTGTGATGGATATCACATGCAAAAAACTTTGTTTGCATTTTAATCATTCCTTAGGACAGATTCTATGACGTAAAATGCATGTGTCACAGTAGGAGTGAACACTTTGAAGGCTCTTGATGCGTATAGCCAGTTATTTAACTGTCCTGCAAAGCTGTGCCAGTTACACTTACACCAGCAGTGCATGAGCACGCCCGTCGCGGCAGCCTCCTCAGCACTGAGCCAGCGGTACTGTTTAGAGTCTTTGCTAATTTAACAGGTGAAATGGTTTCAGGTGTTTTAACCAAGAACTTTTTCTTAAACAAATAAGAACTGAGAAACAGGGCTATGGATTAAGTAGCATTCTGTCATTGTTTTATTCATAGTATGGAATGTAACTGTTACAAATGTGACCAAGTTGTTTTTGTACTGAAGTCTCTTGCTGAGGTCAACATACCTCCCCCCAAAATATATTAGGTATGTTACTTTTTTTTCTTAAGCCATGGGTAATTTTTAAATTTCTATCATTTTGAAAAGTCATTGCCAAGAAACCATACCATGCTGCGGTTTGACCAAATGTTACCACCTTAAACTGCCCTGGCTTGAGACTTCCACTCCTTGTTCCTGGTTTCCCAGTCAGTTTGTGATAAGAATAAACATCGTCTGTAATTACTTGGCCAAATCATTTTAAATCCCTATTCCTCAGTTTAATAGCTTGCTCCTCCCTTCCTTGTTGATGTATCATGAATAAAAGGGCCACGTGAAGTATTTTTCCCTTCTTAAAAGGTGGGCACAGGATGTAGACTAGATAAAATGTGGTTTGGGTTCCTGGTATTTTTGGATACTTCCAAGTAACCTAAACAGCAAATTGTATTTTTGAGATCCTCGGAAGAATGGTGCTCCAGGCATCTGAGAGAATACTATTGGCGGTGGTCTTTATAAGTTTGTAAGCTAAAATAAGTGTTGTCTGGGCTTCCCTGGTGGCGCAGTGGTTGAGAGTCTGCCTACCAATGCAGGGGACACGGACTCGTGCCCTGGTCCGGGAAGATCCACATGCCGCGGAGCGGCTGGGCCCGTGAGCCATGGCCGCTGAGCCTGCACGTCTGGAGCCTGTGCTCCGCCACGGAGGAGGCCACAACAGTGAGAGGCCCACGTACCACAAAAAAATAATAATAATAAAAATAAATGTTGTCTCTAGTTTGTACTGATGCGGAAACTGAGGCACGGGGGATTAAATGACAGGGCCAAGGTTACAAAATGAGTTATTGACAACTCCAGAAACTGAAGATCTTTCTTATTCACATACCAGATAGAGCATGGGTGGTGTCAGCCAAAGTTGCTCTTGTGCTGTTTCCTTCCAGACGATTCATTCCTGTCCTTTGGGGCTTACCTCCAAGGGTGAGAAGGTAGTTCAGGTTCCACAGCCTGAAGTCCTTAGTCTCTCTGCAGAGGCTTCCAACAAGCTGCCAAGTTACTGCCAAAAGTGAGACAGGTGCTATTTTTTTATGAAGTCGGCCCCGGACAGAGACTGCTGCTGATTCTCCTCAGGCTACTCTTTGCAGAGCTGAAGGGTGGTATCAGCTTTGTGATGGCTGACGAGGGTAGGATCTGTGCAAGTAAGTGCAGTGAACAGTCTCTGTCCTGTTGTTATAGCTAGGGCTGTCTGGTCTTAGAGTATCCTGAGTGTTGAGATGAAAGTCTAGAGGTCCTGGAATCGCACATGATGCCTGAAGAGCCACTTAAAGGGCCCTCCGCCAGGCCCCCAACCATGTCTTGTGCCTGGATGCCAGATGGGGGCCTCCATGAACACAGACCTCCAAAGCCTAGAGAGGGGGAAACTGGAGGAGGGAGGTTTGAATTCAGCCGTCAGGAGTGAAAGAGGTGAGCAGGAGGCTTGGGTGAGGGCATCAGGAACCACAGACCAGATGAACTGACTTTGAGAAAAGTTATTTCATGTGAATGAAATGAAGCTATTGATCCATTAATGTTTAAGGAATTTGAAACATCCATTAAAATATTAAGTGAATTTAATGACTGATTTTCAAGGGAAGGGCATCCCCAAGAAATAGCATGGGGAGTGGCATCTTTAACCAAAAAGATAAAGAAACAGGGACTGTGGGATGGTTATGAGGGACATGGAAACGGCCAAGATGGTCCCAAGAGGCATAATTTCTAAGAGGCTTTAACACCTGTCCCCCTGCCTATAGTGTGGTTTTAGAGGTAAGTACAAACTGGTTTTGTTTGTAGCTTTGGTGTGGAATCAGGTAGTGTTGTCTGCTGAGTGTACACCTTTATTTCATTAACTACAAGTAACAGTGATTCTATCTTACGTTCTAGGAGTTTTATTCTAAATTAGCAATATGACTTTTCATCTCTTGAGTTTTCTTAAATTGTTTTTAATTTGTGATTGAGTCTTCATGAGCTTTAGTGTGTCATCAGGGAATAGTTGATCTCTTTTCTTGTGAGACCTTTTAATTTCATTTACCCTTCGCGTGGATAAGTGTCAGAAAATTGAAATGTACACAGGTATGACTGTGTTTGCTCCCCTTTAAGGAAAGTAGCCCTGTTGACTTTAAAAGGTCACAGTGAAACACTTCATTATGACAGCGGGGTTATGGTTGTGATAGTTTGACCCACAAACTATTTGCAAGTATGTTGCTTCCTGCGGGTAGTCCCATTTTATAGGGTAGAACTATGGTAGCAGCCTAGTAAAAGTGAACTAGCTTAGTTCATTTTTGAAAGGCTTTTGGATAGTTGAACAAAATGGCAAATGGGCCCATAGACCAGTTACAAAGTAAGACTAGAAATTGGTTACAGATTCCTCTCTTCCTCCTGCTTTCTGAAGGAATTTTGTATTACCACTTAGTTTTTAGAATAATGATTGTTTTTGTTCTCTTTTCCTCACTCCAGTTTGTGAATATTCCTTCAGAGATGGGCTGGTATTCTCCTAATGATTTGTTATCTTTCTCTATTTTCCTAGACTGCTGTTAAAATTTTGATAACTGACCTACAGGTTTGGTTCCACGATTAGCTTAGAGGATGTTCACAACTTACTAGTGTTAGTACACATCAGATGCAGAAATGGTATTTCTCGCCGTTTAATATTTCTCATGAGATGCTAATATTCATGTGGGCATTTGTCTTCCACAGCATATAATTTGATGTAACTGATTTTCTGTGCTAGAGCTTGTGTTTCTCAAACTGTTTGCTCTGTGGACCACTTCTTTCCACTGGTGTGGAGATAGTAGAACATGGTGATGGAGTGTTGATTTCAGGTTAGGACCTAGGATTGAAGAATCCCAAGCGTTGGGTAGCCTTTACTTAACTGCTGTAAGCGTTCATTTCTTCATCTGTGAGATTATCAGTAAACCTCAGAGTTGTGAACATTATTATAAAGGATTTTGAAAAGGGAAAGAGTCCTGGTGAGCTAGAGGAGTCATGTTAATAGTGGTTTGGAGTTAAATCAGATCATAGATGGCTGTCATCTGCAAAGTACTTTTCTCGTTGCTGCCATAATCTTTGTATAATTGGAAGTCTGTAAACTTTATAGCATTCTTTGATTTCTCATCCATTTTTTTCCCCACACCATTCATGCGTATATTTTTTGGTCCCGGTCACCATTCCTTACAAAACTAATTAAATGCATTCTTAAATACATAATACTGTCAATATCCATTCACATCTACCACCTCTAGGCCCAACCTTCCATCATCTCTATGCTGGTCTAATTTTTGCTGAGCCGTAAAACCAAAGACAGATTCCAGGGGTTAATATGGGGCCTCCAGAATGGGGATTGCACAGAATAATCTTATTTTTCCTCTATTCTTCTAGTCTGTTATGTTCTGAACCCACACATGTTTTCGGAAGGACCAGATGGCTGACACTGGCTAATGGGAACCAAAAGACGAGTGAAAGTAACCTGGTTGTCACATACTCCAAGCTTAGGGGTGCTTCACCTGCCCCAAGATCAATTTCTTTTTTCCTCTGGAGAATTGACCCAGCTGTATCAAAAAACGTTAATACAGCCTGGCTTATCTAAGGTTAGATTATCAAGTCAAGCAGCAGCATTTGTTGAATTTTAGAGGATTGTGCTCAGGACTGTGGGAGAAAAGAAACAGCTGCCTTTACAAAGGCACTGTGACCTTGTGGTTAAGAGCTTGGGTTTTGGAGTCAGATGGACCTGGGTTCTAATCCAGCTATACCGCTTAGGAGCTCCTTGACTACAAGCCAGTTGCTTAGCCTCTCCCAGTCTCATTTTTCTCATTGTAAAATGGGAATAATAGTAGTAGTAGTAGTGCATTCTTCGCATATGATATGAGGAATGAATGAAATATTATAGATGAATTATTTACTGTGTGCCAGGCACTGTTCTAAACATTAGCCTTTGTTAATATTAAAGAGCTCATAATCAAATGAGAGGATAAGCACAAAGGAAAAAGAACAAGGCTTGAAAGGTCACCAAAACATTATCATGTAAAACATAAAATTGAATAGAAGTGCTAATGCTAAAGACAGTGCTAAAATGCTTAGAGTCCGGCAAGTTTCTGAGACTTCATGAAAGAGAATTCTCAAGTCTATGGAAGATGGTTGCTGTGATTCACCTTGCGTAATCAAGGCATTCCAGGTTTAGAGAATGGCATCAACAAAGATCTTTAGGAGTCAGTATAGACCTCTGAGCAAAAGAATGATAAAGCAGCTGACTTTCCCCACTACATTTAAAGAGACAAGTTGACTAAGTAAAAATAGCCATATTCTTGAACGAAGGAAGGTGATCAAACAGGAAGAGACCGCCCTGGGGGCCCAGCAGAATGAGCACACTGTAGACCTAGGCAGTGCACTAAGTGGGCGACCAGAGGAGAACAGCCGAAGGCAATGACAGTGTTGTTAGGAGTGAATCAGGTGGTCAGGGGACCGAGAAGAGAGGAATCATGAGGTAGGTTTTCTTCTTTGAAGGTGGGGAAAGATCAAGTGCAGACTGAGCTGTGGCCAACGTTTGCAGACCAGGAATCCACACTAGCTCTAAGCAGAGAGCTCTTGGTGTGCGGGAACTGCCAGTTTGCCGACGTGAAAAGAGCCCCAGACTGGGTACTGGTGAGCCCTGAAGTCGCACCCCAGCTCTGCCACTCAGTGAGCACGGGTAAGTCATCCACCTTCCACGGGTGGCCGTGATGGCCCTCCCTCCTCTGAGGCTAAAGAGAGGGAGGCCAGAATGCCCAGAGCAGCCTCCTTCCTGTCTCAGGATAAAAAGGATCTCAGGAACCCACTTCGTGTGGTAGGAGCTCCTAGTGGTGGGTTATAAACAACCCTCGGTTACTGGGATAGTCAAATTGCAACCATAATCAGTGACTCAGAGCAGTGAATGTGACATTGGTTAATTCTACTTCGAGGGCCTGACCACTGCTTCCCTGGAATTTTGCAGACCTTTGGAATTGGGGGCACTTACATGGTTGTCACTCACAAGCTTTCTCTGAGTTGGCCTCACCTGAGCACTAGAGAGTTGGTTGCAGAAGTGTCTTTCTGCAGTTTTCCAAGCACTTTATGCAGAGAGCAAGAACTTCCGTTTTTTATTACTATCCTGTTAGTGTGCCCTAACTTTTTTCACCTCATAACACAAGCTGGCTGAAGCATAGGATCGACACTGAGTGCTTTGAAAGAGAGCTGTTTGATTCCTGTTCACTGAATGCCGTTTCTTTCAGGGTAGATTTAAGGGCTCTGCCCTTAAAGTACATTGCTGTTGACCCTAGTTTCAGGGTTCAAGCCACCCCATGGGTTAACTTCAACAGATGAAAATTTTTCCTTGGCTACAGCAACATCCCTAATCCTGACCAGCCATGGAGAGGTTCGGTTCTTGCAAGGAAAATGAGTGAATGTGGGAATGGCTCACCACATTGGGAAAACAAAACTCACATCCTGCTGATGGTTGGCTGAGGACTGTCATGTCCACATACAAAGAAAAGCATGTGGCACAGTTTTAGGACAAAGGTGAGCAGAGATCCACCGTGGAAAGGGGCAAATTTTTCTTATAGAGAGAACATCCAAGGCGTGCCCCGGCGGTAAGCAGTACTGGCGGGCGACAGCAGGCACACGCATGGAGGCTTGCTTTCCCTCGCTCCTCCCCCCACTCCCCGTCAGTCAGCTGGTGGTGCGCACCCCCTTAGTCACGCCCTGTTCAGTGAAGGTGTTTGGAAGACAGAGGTGGCCCTAAGCCGGTTCTGCATGGGTGAGATAGGCCCCCCAGCCTCTTCAGTAGGACATACAGCGTGGTATTTGGGACCATTGGTGTAGGTAATTAGATCAGGGGAAGACTATTCAGCAACAACACACCTCAGGTGGTAGTTTTTCTTGGGTGAAAAAGTGTGATTAACATTTTGAAAATTGAAGTCTTGGAGTACTTTAGTTTTAAAAACATGTCATTCCAGTTCTAGCATTTCAGAGTTCTGACTGATAGTCTGAGCAGTACATCAGCTGTTGAATGAGGGAGACCAGCACATTGGCAGTGAGTGGTATAAGAATGGACTAAAGTTTAGAACAGCCCACGTAATTGGGCGTGGCTTTTGTCTGTGGTATCCAGAACACCTGTCTATAGTTGGTAAGAATCATGGTGCCCACTTTTCTTAGAAAATGGCAGTAATTCCTCGGCCATCATTTTTTGACTAAATTTGTTGGGATTAAATGTGATCTAGAGGAAAAGAGTGCGAAAAGGCAATAGCAGAGAAACATTGAAGAAAGGAGTTTTTCTTTTAATTGAAAAAATTTACATTTAATAGTTAGGCCATGCTTTTTGTTCTTTCACATAGGTGTAGAGAGAAAGGTCGAAAGATACAACATCTGGGAGTCAGGCCAGAGGAGGCATATTGGTGGGGTTTTGGTTTGGTTTGGTTTTTATCAGTCCCTACCTTAGAGGGATTTATTAATTTGTCGTAGATTCACTCTCCTGAATTCCTTCATCTTCTTCATTCTCATACTAGAATTACTGAAAGATGGTTGTTTTTAATAGAGAAGAGGAGGGGTGTCTGCAGCTAGAATTGAGAAATTTATCTGCTGGGTTATGTTTGTAAGGCTTATCTACAGGTTACACCAGAGATATGTCTACATAAATACCCACATGCCGACACATAGTGTGTGCACACATGAATGCGTGTATTTTATATCCCTCCTTTGACAAATGATTCAAAAGGAGAGTACTTTTTGGGAGAGGAGATTACGTTCACATTTTTTTGCTACAAAGCACAAAGGGATGTTAAGATCGATTTAGAAAGATTCTCCCATGTCTCCAGGAAGAGCTTTGCTTTCTTAAAGGCACTAGAATTTAATTCAGAGACAGTTAAACTATTTAAATAAAACTAAAATTTTATCCCATTGTTAAGCCAGAGGAGGACTGATTTTCATTTTAACTGTCATACTTTTGATGTTAGGAGAAACCTGAGAGATATGTAGTATAGCTCCCTCATTTCACGGATAAACTAGGATCCAGAGAAATAAAATGATTTAAATGTGCTTTTCTGAGTTGGTTTATAGCAGAACCAGGACTAGAACCCGGGCCAGTTCCTGCTGCTCCAGTCTTAGGTAGAGTTCTGGAGTCATGCCACAGGCTTTGAATGTCAGCTTTGCTGTTTTATTATGCACATTGTTTAATGCAATGTCCCTCAGTTTCCTCATCTGTAAAACAGATAACAGTACCTGGCTCTTGGGTATTGTGATTATTAAATAAGATAACATTGTTTAGTACATAGAGATTACTTAATAAATATTAAGTACCGTTTTATTGTTGCTATCTAGCCTTCCTGCCTTATTTGGGGAACCCATTCACTCCACTTACTTACCAATTACTCCAGTTACTTACCGAGTGAAGTAATTCTTTCAGTAAAACTGATCTAAATAGACAGTGATGTGGTAGAAGCAACCACACACTGATCTGGTCTTTACTTTGCTCTCAGAACAGGAATCCTATCAGGTATGGTTTATGGTGCAGGAGTATAGTTGGTTTAGTCTTCCAGGCCCACCCAGCATGTCAGTGACAGAAGTGACAGTCAGGTTCCTGATTTAATCCTTGGACTGGACTTTGACATTAAAATGTTCCAAATAGATTTTGTGGCTTTTCACAGAGTAGCAGCCAAGATTTTTCTGTGAAATAAATTTGATCTTAAGTCAGCTCTTTTAATAAGTTACTAGGATATCCCCAAAATGTGGCTAGGTAACTGGCTTGTTGAAGAAAATGGGATGTTCTATGACTTCTTTATTTAATCCTCAGGAGTCAGCGTTGTCCTTATGACATCGCATCAGATGAGTTAGGGGCATTGAATGGTGCCGAGCCAGTGTGAACTCTTAGAGGGGCGTGGAGGCCGTTTTATCATGCCCGTGTTGGATGTTTTCTCTCATCCCTCTATACTTGGCATCTGGGCAAGTGGGCAAAGCAGACCTGTAACCAATCTTGACAACTAAATTAAGGAAGGTACTCTTGGGGGCAGGAGGTATTTTATGACCTATTTAGAAATAAACCAAAACAGAAAATAGTTAGATCTGATTTTTTTTAATTAGCTCTTTATTATTTGTCTCTAAAAATGATAATATAGCTTTCCTGATGACTCACCCTATTTAGGAAAGAAAAAAATAGCTGCAATATATTTTATCTATTAAAGATTTTTAATGATCGTAAAGCACTTTTTAACATAGGAAGGTATTGATTTGGAGAGGCTTTACTTTGTCAAATATGACAATCATGGTCAAAATCATTCTTATTACGCTGCTCGGCAATTCCAACTTATGGAAGTGTGAAACCATGTTTTAAAGATTTCATAACCCATAAGTTGAGCCAGGTGTCTTCTGAATTGTGTTATTGCAGAACATTTCCCATTAAACACTGGGTGTTTCTGTGTTACTTTTCCTTAATGGAGTTGAGATTCAGTGCCTCTTAAAGTTTGAATGCCACTCATAGACATTTCAGCATAAAGAACCCTCCAAAGTTTTTAGCTGTACATGGTCACCTTGAGAGACTCTTGTTTGATAGAAACTCTTTAATCTTTTAAAGGAAGAATTCTGAGTTCTCTCACTTAACGTGTTGCTGAGTACAGCATTACATGCTAAAGAAACTGGAATAATTTTGGTCAGGCTGGATGAACTTCTGGCAAGTCTTGTAACCTGTTTTTAGTTCCAGTAGGTGTAAACCTGGAGGGAAACTGTAGCCAGTGTCTGCCTATATACATAGCTGTTAGAGTTTAAAAATGTTGCTTGTAACTTGTATGATTAAGATGGTTTTGGTTTTTAGGTATAGGCAGTGCTCACAAAGCTAGACTTTTCACAGCCACCCCAGAGCAAACTAAAAGTTTCTTGATAACAGTTGATAGGGCATTTGTTTAACCTTGCTTATAAATATCTTACAAATTTTGCCTTAGTTTTATAAGTTTATAAGTACTCTTCAGCAGGCATTAATAGGATTGGGGTAGGGGGTTGTTTTCTTTTGGATATATGTTAAACCACCAAACCTGATTGCTGGGAAATTCCTAGCACTACTGTGTAAAAGAAGTTTGCACAGTTGTATATAGATTTTAGAGAATTCCAGCCTACCTAAAACCTCATGGAAATGAATTTGGAATATCATGAGGAAGAGGATAGCTCCACATTTTTTTCACTGGTAGTTTCTAGAATAGTTAATTCACTTGTGACTTATTTGTTTAAGTAGAGAAATGGGAACTTTAAAAAAATTTTTTCTTTCACTGAGGAGAGTCAAGGTACTGTGATTTTTTTTTTTTTTTAAACCTGGTCTGTTATTCCAAACATGATTTAACAGTTAAGACACAGTGCCTAAAAGTAGGTGTAATTGTTCTCTAAGATACCACTTTGGGGCTAAAGCTAAAAAAAAAAAAAAAAAAAAAAAATGAGTTTTTATGTGGCTTGAAAGAGCAAATATTCAATCTTGTAGAATTATGTATTTTAATATCTTATACCAAGCATCCCTGTGGAGGTCTTTGCAGTTGCCACCAGCTACTTGGGGAACAGAAGAAGTGGTCTCTGTATATTTAGCCAGCCTCCTATTAGAAAGATAGGTGTCAGCCTTCAGAAGTCTCCCTGCCCTCTTGCAGTGCCCGTGGGCACAAAGCTGAGTGGTTTCTGCTAAAGGGAAGAGAAAGCTGATCCGTAGTTTGCAAAACCCACCTAACCTTTGCTAAGCATGAACCTCATTGCTTTCTCTTTAATGTTAATGAAGCTGGGTGTCAGAATGGTGCCAACCAGGATTTTGTTTGCTTTCTTCTAGATATGGGTTTGTGGAGTTTGATGATCTGCGAGATGCAGATGATGCTGTTTATGAACTGAATGGCAAAGACCTTTGTGGTGAGCGAGTAATTGTTGAGCATGCCCGCGGCCCGCGACGAGATGGCAGTTACGGTTCTGGACGCAGTAAGCATTTAAAGGGCATTTGTATCAGTGACATGCCTCTGTTATTAAATGTTAATTTTTTAATTAATTAATTAATTAATGTTACATTGAAATGTATTGATATTTAAGCCATTTGTTTTATAAATTTATGTATCTTTTTAAATGTAAAATTGCAAATAAACATCTTTAATAATGTTTAATTGTAATTAAATTAATGACATAAATTTCTTGTTTTAACACTTTATAAATATGTTTAATGATGTGTGTTTGTGTTGTTGTTTTTTTTCTCTGTAATGCAATTGTTTAACATAGATTTAACAAAGACCTCAATGTTTTAATTAAAAGAATCCTTTGAGGCTAAGATGACTGCCTGTTCCATTTGCTGACCTTGGGTTACCTTTCCATGCGTGGCTCTTTGAACCATTGTGGCCCTTGGCTGACCAAAAACAGGAAGCCATGTGACGACCGCAACCTTTCCCCATTAGACCTGGGTGGTGAGGATCCCAAGGGTTAGACACAGATGAGATTAAACTGAAATAGGTGCCTGAAAATCTTTTTTTTTCATATAAAATGTTCACAAAAACTTTAATCACTGTGAGTAACACCAGTAACTGATTTAGTAATTTGGTTAGTTATTTCTGAATTGTTAAATTGTTGATAGTTTTTAATTTATGCATGTTAATTTTAAATATAAATATTAATGAATATACATACTTACAACTTTGTAAATTAAATTTTCATGTTAGCTGATTGCTCTTTTTTAAATCTAGATTAGAATTATGGGTGGGGATAGAGTTAAAATACATACTATTTGGGGTGGGGGTAGATGGTATATTTAAGGGGAATATGTGCTGTATCATTTTTTTCTTTTTCCTCCACTGAAGTAATCTCATCTATTTGAACCTTCCAAAGGTGGATATGGTTATAGAAGAAGTGGCCGAGATAAATATGGCCCTCCTACCCGCACAGAATACAGACTTATTGTGGAGAATTTGTCAAGTCGGTGCAGCTGGCAAGACCTAAAGGTTTGGGCCCTGTTAACCTTCTGGGTTACAGTTGGGCAGGAGTTAAGGTTGAGTTAAGGAAAGAGGTTATTTTATGCAGGCCCAGGCACACAGAAAGCTTTCCCAAAGCATTTGGAGATTTTCCAATTAAAGTTTCCATAGGAACACAAAAGACACTGGAATCTCACTGCTACTGTATGGTATGGGGCCAGCATGTTAAGGACAACCTATGTTATGTGAAATTTTCCTCTGTAGAGAATGTTACAGAGAGATAACAGTGTAGTTTCTCCCTAGTAAAAGAAAAAATTGCAGCCAGCAGTTTCCTGCAGTATTAGTTGTAATATACAAGTTTGTGTCAGCTTCCAGTGTAGCGCCTCATTGGTGAAAATGACTATCTGACCCATGTTCTTTTCTAAGATTTATTTGTTTTTCATTGAATATTTGTCCTGAAAGAGTTTTAATGTCAAAAAGTATAGTCCAGGGGCTTCCCTGGTGGTGCAGTGGTTGAGAATCCGCCTGCCGATGCAGGGGACCCGGGTTCGTGCCCCGGTCCGGGAGGATCCCATATGCCGCGGAGCGGCTGGGCCCGTGAGCCGTGGCTGCTGAGCCTGCGCGTCCGGAGCCTGTGCTCCGCAGCGGGAGAGGCCACAGCAGTGAGAGGCCCGCGTACCACACACACACACACAAAAAAAGTACAGTCCAGTGGTGTACTGGCCATGCAGTGTACTGATCACAGCTCGTTGTTTGAAAATGGTGTTGGTTTTTAATCTCAAAAGGGAAAAGACCTTATTGAGTGTGCCTTAACCTGGATGGTCTTAGGAGGGCAAATGTAAAGGTTGCTCAGAGTTTCCCATCTCACTTCTCATTTTTAGTCCATCATTAAACAAGTCATCTCTAGCAAAATGAGTGAGTATGTTTAGGTTCAGCAAAAAGTAGTAACTTATCAAAGCACTTTAACATCTTTTTTTTTTTCTTTTTTTAATGTGCTCTCAACAGTCTTTAGTGAACAAAGATAAGATCCAGAAAACGTTAATTCGCACAGTTGGTCTTAGCAGAAGAGCTGAGACTAAAACATATGCTGGTATTTTTTCTAGTACACCGTGTTGGTTGTCAGTATTACAGCAGGTCCTTACTGAGTGTCTGCCAACAAGACTGTCCTCTCTGAAGGAATGAGTCAGTAACACTCTTTCAGGACAAATATTCAGAGAGTTAAGGATTGAACATTATGGGTAGGAACTAGAAAGGCTTTCAAGCTTGGGGTTAAAATGGAGCCTAGCCAACGTCCTCCGTTGGCTTTATACTTCTGTGTCTTTGGCACTTTCCCTCTCAGGAAAGGAGAGTAGTCGAGCCAATTTCCTAGGAAGTCAAGGGAGCCTTCAGAGCAGGACTTTGGAGCCCACCTGCCTGGATGGGAATCCCAGCTCTGCCACTTATCAGTTATTTTACTTCAGCAACTTATCTTCCTCTTGCACTTCGTATTCCTCAACTATAAAGTGGGAGAAATACTCATTTCTACTCAGAGTTATTGTGAGAAATGAATGCATTTTTATGTAAAAAGCCTAGAATGGTTCCAGGCACAAATGCTAGCGATTAATCACAGAAATGCAAAAATAAAACTAATGTAAGGTGGTATATTGTTAGTTTTTAAAAATGTGTAAATTCATAATACCCAGTGGTGGCATTGAGTTGAAATTTATAGAGTAGTGGCGTTGAGAAATTGGTCGTTTTACCCACGGTGTGGGCGGTGCTAAGAATTCAGGTCCTGAAGTCTGGCGGCTTATGTTCAGACCCCAGCTCCTTCACTTACTACCTGCACGACCTTGAGCAGTTTGCTTAATATCTCTTGTATTTCACTTTCCTGAAAATAGGGATAATGATCGTATCTACCTCATGTGGCTGTAAATAGGACTAAATTAATTAAATCCTACCTATCATCCAGTCAACATTCAATATGTTAGCAGCTATTATTATTTTGGAAGTATGGCAACATCTCAACTTGCCCAGGACAGTCCCAGGTGTGGCATAACTTAATAGCATCTTCCTTTACTCTTAGATGTAGCCCAGTTTGGATGATAAATTATATGGGCTCCCTGCCTTTTTCCCAGAGCCCCCATTCCTGCAAATAATTCAGCTGTAGTAAAGACATTTTTGTGTGAAGACGGTCATTGCTAGATTATGAATAATGGCCAAGGACTATATATAAAACCCAGAAGTCCCAGCAATTGGGAAATCCTCAGGAAAAGTATTGGACACACTAGTTATGAAGAATGTAATGTATGTTAAGACATGTAAACATTTTATGATGCAGTGAGTAGAGGAATAGTATCAAATGGCATATAGTCAGTGTTTGTAACTTTGCAAAATAGGGAGAGGAAAGCAGTAACAAAAATGAACTGCTATTGAATATTCATGTATTCATTCCACAGATGTTTATTATTGAGTATATATTATATACAAACAAACATGGGGAAATGGGCCACAAGACCCCAGATTTCATTTTCTTTTTAAACATTAATCACATATCTTATTTATATATCACTTCAGTATTTATCTGTCATGTTAGTTGTATTCTCTCATTGGGTTATATTAAGTCCTCAAAGAGAATGAGGAGAGAGGCTTACAATAGTGAAGGGACATGGGTGGTCATTCCACTTTGAAGCCAGAGCTGGACAATATTGTTCTGTTGTCTTTTTGTCTTTTGTAATCCATTTTTGAATTTGTTTACCTTTTACCTTAGATATTTATCCACGGCTATACATGTTTTCAATAAGGATTTATGATGAAGTGCAAAAGACCTGAGTTAAATGTAGTAACTTGAGCTTCTAAAGCTTCTGTAAACAAAGAACTTGCCTGTATAAAATTTGGGAAATGATAGTTAACTAAAAAGTTTTATATTGAAACAAAACTAAAGAAACAGTTAAATTATTTATTTATTATCTCTACTACCCACCTAATGCCTAACACTTCAGAGAACCTCAGTAAATGGTCAGTGTGTAGTTGGAAATACTTAAGAGTCAACGTCATTCTGAGGAAAGGTAGCATTTCTTCCTAAAGGAAAGGGAAAACTTTCATTATGATGATTGTGTTAGATATTTTCACAAAATGTGTCTTAACCTATTGGGGGATTTTGTTTTTCTTTAGGATTATATGCGTCAGGCGGGAGAAGTGACCTATGCAGATGCTCACAAGGGACGCAAAAATGAAGGGGTGATTGAATTTGTGTCTTACTCTGATATGAAAAGAGCTTTGGAAAAGTTAGATGGAACTGAAGTCAATGGCAGAAAAATCAGATTAGTTGAAGACAAGCCCGGTTCTAGACGACGCCGGTCCTACTCCAGGAGCCGGAGTCACTCAAGGTTAGTACCTTACTACTGTTGTGTTGGCGCTTGCTGTAAATTCATTAATGAGCACATAGGTAATCCATTTTCATTCTTTTGTTGAAGTCTCAGTACCATGGTTCCGTCTGGTCCAGTTGCTCAGAACTTTAAACTGAACATTTATTTGTAAAATTCTTGAACTCTTTTGTCATGAGTACAAATAGACGTAAAGTCCTTTCTCTGATGCAGGTATCAGTGACCTTCTCTCATATTTCTTCTTGGGTCCCCTAAATCATACCATTGCTGGGGGTGAACATGACCAATCACCCCTTGTTACTCTCCCAGATACTCCCGCTACTCAGGAGTGGAGACTTTGTCTTATTTGGTGGCTGTTTTGCAGATGTGAACAAGACACACATGGTCCGTGCCCTCATGAAACTCAATCTAGTGGAGAAGACGGGCATTGAGCAAATAATTACCATTGTGATAAGTATGTCAAAGGGAAAGTACGCGGCCCAACTCGTCCGGAGAGCTGGCAGAGGCTTCCCTAAGGACATGTCATAGAAGCTGAGACCTAAAGGATGAGTTGGACATGGTGGGCAGAGAGGGGGGATTAGTGCCTTTTTAGCAGAGAGAGCAGCGTATTTTGAAGGCCCTGTTGTGGGGAAGGGGGAAGCAAAGGAGCGTGGCTTGAGATGAGGCAGAGAAGAGCGAGATCCTGCTGAGCCACAGGCCAGGTTAGGGGTTTAAATAAGAGTAGCGGCAAGTCATTAGTCTAAGCTTTTCAGGTTTTGTTGTTTTGTTTTTTTTAACTCTTTATTATGGAAAACAATACGTAAAGCATTAGAGAAAATACGAACCTTGAGTCCCCTTATACTTGTCACCCATCCAGCTTCAGTATCTTTTATTTTGCCAGTCTTGTTTGATCACCCCCTCCTGCTTCATTGTTTGAAGGCAAATCTAGACATCCTGTCATTCTGCCTATAAAGTGGGTATCTCTAACCTTTATTTATTTATTTTATAAATTTATTTATTAATTTATTTATAAATTTATTTATTTTATAAATTGATTGATTGATTTTTGGCTGCATTGGGTCTTTGTTGCTGCGCCTGGGCTTTCTTTAGTTGTGTCATACGGGGGTTACTCTTCATTGCGGTGCACGGGCTTCATTTCGGTGGCTTCTGTTGTGGAGCACGGGCTCTAGGTGTGTGGGCTTCAGTAGTTGAAGCATGCAGGCTCAGTAGTTGTGGCTCGTGGGCTCTAGAGCACAGGCTCAGTAGTTGTACACAGGCTTAGTTGCTCTGCAGCATGTGGGATCTTCCCAGACCAGGGCTCAAACCTGTGTTCCCTGCATTGGCAGGTGGATTCTTAACCACTGCGCCACCAGGGAAGCCCTAACCTTTTAAATAAAATCATGAGGCCATACCACAGCAACACATCTGTATTCAGCTTTCCCCAATTGCCTCAAATATGTATGTGTTTTTGTAGTTTGTTCATATTAGAATCCCAACTAGGTGTACACATTGCAATCAGATGACATGTGTCTTAATTCTCCTTTTAATCATGGCTGCATCCTCCTTCACCCTCTATTTATTTTCCATCCATTTAGTCGTGGAAGAAACGGTTTTCTGTTTTGAAGATTTTTCCATAGCTGAGATTTTGCAGACTGTGCTCTTCTGGTGATGTTTAACACATCCCTTTATCCTGTCCCTCATATTTCCTATAAAGTCATAGTTAGGTCTTGCGGGCATTTAGAGTAAGGCCAGTGTTTTAGCAGGTGCTTTGTACCTCCTGTTGCAGCACTTGTGTGGCGTCTGGATGTCCCGCTTTGAATGATGATAGCATGCATCCGTGTGAGCCGTCCATTGCACAGCTCTGTGCCAGCCTTCCACCTAACCGTGGGGTTATTAACATCTGCTGATAATCCTTACCTCAAGCCATTCAGCTATGGGTGTAACATGATGACTTTCTAGTTTTCTGTTCTTTGTGCATTTAAAGGCTGTAGTTCTGTGAAGGATGATTTTCCTCTTCCACCCTTTTGCTACCACCCTAAAATAAATTTTTTATAAGAAATTGAAAATAAAAGTTGATACCTTTATTTACCAATTTCCAGTATATTGAATGTTCCCAGCAACACCCAAAGGTGGTGGTGAGGTTGCTTGTTTAGTATTATTTTGAATGAATTCTTGGATCTTTGCATATTTAACGTTTGACCCATTGCAGTCAATTTGTTTTTGCTCAGATTGTTCTGTCTTTGGTCATTGGGAGCCCGTCAGGTTGGCTTCTGTGTCTTTTGGCTTTGTTTGATTTTTGTGTGACTGTGCTTTACTAAATATTTCCCCAAATTTTTTACTGCAGCATTTTCAAACATAAAATGTTGAAAGAAGAGTTCATAAACACTCATATGCTCTCCTTATAGCTTCAACAGTTACTAAAATTCTGCCTTTCTCTCTGTATATTTATAGACACGCCCTATACATAAATAAATGTAGCATTTGAAGGGAGGTTGTGGAGAGTGATACTTCACCCCCAGATACTTCAGCGTGTATCTCCAAGAATGAGTGAGGATAAGCACGCTTCTGTCTTCCAACCTAAGAACATTAACAGTGATCCCATAAAGTCATCTAGTGTCCAGGCCGTATTCAGATTTCCCCAGTTGTTCATGGCTGTCCTTAGAGCCGTGTTTTCTCCTAGCCAGGATCCATCCAGTCATGCATTGCAAGGGGTTATTGGGCCTCTTCAGTCTGAAGCAGTCCCCTGCCTCATCCCCCCCACCCCACCCCATGACAATTACTTTTCTTAGCTTTTTTTTTTTTTTTAATACTGTCCCACATTCTGAATTTATGTTTCCTCTTTGTATTATTGTACTTTATCCCCTGAGCTTCCATAAACTGGAAGTTAGGTCTAGAGAGGTGTGATTGAGATACAGATTAAACATTCTGAGCAAGAGTTCTTTCATAGATGATAGTGCCCAGGAATCTTTGAAAGTCTCTTTCCATCATGGTGAGAGGTTCTGTCTTTGCCCTTCCTGCCCTGCACCTGGAATTGGTCATTTTCCCCAAGGAGCCCTGGTTGCTTTTGGTAGGAAACGACAGAGTCCACAGTCTGGGCTTATTAGAGACTCTTTAATCTTGGAGGGTACAGTTGACCCTTGAACAAGCGGGGTTGGGGCGCCAGCCCTTCACATCCGCAGGGCCCACACCTGTGGATTCAGCCAGCTGCAGATCGTGAGGTACTGTAGTGCGTATCTATTGAAAAAAACCCCGTGTGTAAGTGGCCCCGGGCAGTTGAGACCCATGTTGTTCAAGAGTCAGCTGTATTTTTAAAACAGCTCTCTGGTATCAGTTGAATAAATAAGTGAAGGGCAAAAGTGTATGCAGGAAGGCTGGTTAGGGGGCTGCTGCGGTACCAGGGGGAGCGGTGGTGGCTTGCTGGGGGGCAGCCGAGGTGGAGGAACTGGAGAAGGTTGAGAGGAGGCTCAGCAGTGCAGAAGAGGGTGAGGCAGAGAGGGGAGTCGAGGGTGGCTGTGGTTCCTCGTGTGAGGAACTGGTGAGTAATAGCGGCATCGGTGGGACTAAGGAGGGAACCCAGCAAAGAGAGCAGGTCTGGGGGGCAGTGGGTTCAGGAATGGAGGCACTACGAGTGTCAGGCAGGCCACCCAGGTGGAGTGTTTGCGGGTGACCGGATCTCTGGGCCCAGAGCACGGGAGAGAGGTCTCTTTCAACTTCGTGCCTGGACGCAGCCAGGGCCGTGCATATTTTTTGATAGAAAGGATGTCTGAATTGACTCTTTTCAGCCAGCGTTTTGTCAGCAAGTATTAAAAAAAAAAAAAAACCTTTCTCCCCTAGATCTCGCTCTCGAAGCAGACATTCTCGTAAGAGCAGAAGCCGAAGCGGCAGCAGCAAAAGCAGTCGTTCTAAGAGTAGATCCCGGTCCAGGTAGGTCTTCCTGGTACTCACGCAAGGCCCACATGCACCGTTTCCCACTTTAGTGTTAACGGTGTTCCCCGTCTTCCCTCACCCCAGGATTCCCAGCCCTGGACTGGAGTCTTGGGGCTTCAGAAAGCAGTCCTTGGCCAACACAAGCCGGGCTTTGTATTGTGGGGCACAGCTCCACACATGGCTTTATTCTGATGAGCAGCCTGAAAGTACGAAGTCACGTGCGGCTTCACTGTCCCCGTGTCTCCCCAGGTCAGGCTCCCGTTCCCGGAGCAAGAGCCGCAGCCGCAGCCAGAGCCGCAGCCGCAGCAAGAAGGACAAGAGCCGGAGCCCCAGCAAGGACCAGAGCCGGAGCCGGAGCCGCAGCGCCGACAAGCGCCGCAGCAAGAGCAAGGACCAGGCCGAGGAGAAGGTCCAGAACAGCGACAGCACCGGCAAGTCCAAGAGCCGCAGCCCCAGCAGGCAGAAAAGCAAGAGCAAGAGTAGGAGCCGCAGCCAGGAGGGGGGCGCGCAGGAGAAGCGGGGCAGCGTGAGCAGAAGCCGCAGCCAGGAGAAGAGCCTGCGCAAGAGCCGCAGCCGCAGCCGCAGCCAGGGAGGCAGCCGCAGCCGCAGCCGCAGCCAAAGCAAGGACAAGAGGAAGGGGAGGAAGAGAAGCAGGGAGGAGAGCCGCAGCCGCAGCCGCAGCCGCAGCAAGAGCGAGAGGAGCAGAAAACGAGGCGGCAAGCGAGACAGCAAGTCGGGCAGCAGCAGCAGCAGCAGCAAGAAGAAGAAGAAGGAAGACGCCGACCGCTCCCAGTCCAGATCGCGATCCCGCTCGGGCTCGAAGGAGCGGGAACACGCCAAGTCCGAGTCGGGCCAGAGGGAAGGCCGAGGGGAGAGCGAGGATGCTGGCGCCAATCAGGAGACCCGGTCCAGGTCGAGGTCCAATTCCAAATCAAAACCCAACCTCCCGTCAGAATCACGCTCCAGATCAAAGTCCGCGTCAAAAACCCGATCCCGGTCCAAGTCTAGATCCAGGTCTGCGTCCAGATCGCGCTCCCGGTCTAGATCTAGGTCCCACTCAAGGTCCTAACTGGCTACGACCACAGCTGGAACTACCCGAGAAGTCTTTTGTACATGTTTGGTAGCCGTAGCACAAGTGATTGAAGTAGAACATATGTCACTGCTGTACATTTTTAACTCCCCTAATGGTGTGTCTACAATTGTTAAGTCTAAGCGCTTCCTCTCCGTAAAGCCTCCTGGCGTCAGGCCTTCCTGCTTGACCGAAAGCAGTCTTCTCTTTGAAAACCCCCTTTACTCATGGCCCACAGTAGAATATCCAAAACGCCTTGCCTTTGAGGCCTGGCCTTTCCTACAGGGAGCTCAGTACCTGGATGGCTTTAAGGCTGGAATGATGACATAGGTAGGTATGGTGAGTTCAACCATTTTGCCCTTGAATTGATGCCCTTTGATGTATGCCATTTAGTGAAAGTGCTAAGTCTTAAGTTTCCTACCACTTCGGTTTCATATTTTTGGACTTAACAAAGTTGTGAATAGCACAGTCAAGGAAAATTGATACCTGCAGTAACCCATAGGAAATAAACTGTAGAGTTCCATATTCTGGTATTGTGATTATATTGTTTTATATTAAAAAAGAAAAGAAAAGAATTTTTTTTAATTTTATTTTTCCCCGTCTTGCAAAGTATAGTGACCCCTGTTTCCATTAAATTTGAATAAAGACTATTTTTGCTTGACAAAATTTCATGGTGCTTGAATTGACGTTGCATTTCCTGAGCTATCTTGCTATCTCTTTCTTAGCGTAAAAAGTTCATGGTATAATGGCTGTTTTGTTCCTTGAGCTCACCCATGGGTAGGTAGCCAACACTTTTCCTGAAGGATTTTTCTAACCCAACAGAAAAAAGTCAAGTTTCTTAGGGGTTTATAAATCCTTCCTATCAAGAATCCTATGGCCAAGCTGATAAGTGAATCAATTTGGCAACTCAGAGCATCACCGGATGCGCGCTTCATGAACAGAGTTCTTTCTTCTGTGCTGGTTGTTGAATGTCTTGCCGTGATGAATCTGAAGTGTAGGATACCTCATCGCCTTAGAATTTGGATTAATCAAAACCAGGAAGAAAAACCACTCAGGATTACCCCTGTCCCACTCACTCTCAGCGTTACTTGTCTGACCTATCTCTCTCTATAGGAGGTTCCAGAGATAGATAGAGTGGTTCTGATCTGGTCTCCACCATTGAGGGACTGTAGAGAGGCATCGATCAGAGCAGGAGGGAAGCTGGAGAGCCTGTGTGACAGGCTGTGAGAAGCTTGGGAGGAGAGAGAGCCCCTTTCCAGACTGTGCTGCCTGTGGATGTACTGGGGGCTGTTCCTAGATTTAAAATCATGTCGTGTTGCCTTCTATGGACCGTATACCCTGTACAACGTGTATGGACCGTAGACCCTGTACAACGTGCTGGGAAGACACAGTCAGTGTTTCTTGCCCTCCTGGAGTTTGTGATCAGGTTGCAAATGATAAACACCACTGGGGTAAAGTGGGCATTCAGAGAAGGGAGTTGGAACTTCATCTGGGTTTCAAGACATCTCGGAGGAGACAACACTTAGGCTGACCCTTTGGAGATGTTGGGGTGGGAGGCCTTCCTGTTGAAAGAAACATCTGCGGAGCAAAGCCACGGAGCTGGGAAAGCACCGGGCATGGGTGCTCAAGGAACGTGGACTTTGATAATGGGGAATGAGAAGCAAGTTTGGCCAAGTGGATCACGTTAGAGGACTTTAAATACGAGGAGGAGGAGGAATTTGGCCCTTGAGTTACGTAGAAGATACTTGAATAGAGGATTGGGTTGTAGAGCTGTGCTGTGGAAGGTGGATCTGACGGTAAGTGATGTGAGAGATCGGAGGCAGGGAGACCAGCAGTTAAGTGCAGACGCTCTGGGGCCTGAACAGAGGCAGTAGTAACAGGAGGGAACCAGAAAGGTCAGCAGGTGACCTGGGGAAAGGAGCGGTCAGAGGTGATCAAGATGGTGAAGCCTTTCTGAGGAATGGGGAAGGTGAGGGAGAGGGGGTTCAGTTGGGAAACTTGGCATTTAAGGAACAGACGGAAGCCAGACCAAGGAACCTCACTTCACCTACCTGGAGCTTTCCCTGCATTCTTGTGTCACGGTGACGAGGTGGTAACTCCAACCAGTAGAATTTCCACTGCCTCAGATCTTAGGTTGGTCTCCAGTAGGTGACAAGAATTCAATATTCCCTTTTATCCCTGTAAGGATGGGAAGGAACACTTCTTGGTTTTGTTTTTGTTTTTTTCAAGTTTAACTTTTTTTCAGCCTTTCTTTTTTTAAGCCTTTTTTTTTTTTTTTTAAATCTTGGCTGTGCCACGTGGCTTGCAGGAGCTCAGTTCCCCAACCAGGGATTGAACCTGGGCCACGTCAGTGAAATTGCCACATCCTAACCACTAGGTCAACCAGGGAACTCCCTTAAGCCTAGTTTTTAAAAATTCACCTTAGGGGCTTCCCTGGTGGTGCAGTGGTTGGGAGTCCGCCTGCCGATGCAGGGGACACGGGTTCGTGCTCCGGTCCGGGAAGATCCCACGTGCCGCCGAGCGGCTAGGCCCGTGAGCCGTGGCCGCTGAGCCTGCGCGTCCAGAGCCTGCGCTCCGCAATGGGAGAGGCCACAACAGTGAGAGGCCCGCGTACCGGGAAAAAAAAAAAAAAAAAATTCACCTTAATTTCACACAACTTTATTTTCCCAGATTCTCTTGCAAGCATTGTTCCTATTCATTCATATTTTAGACAGTTAGTGTTTACATAATTTAATAAACTTTGTCAATATCACAAGCATTGGAAAGTTCTCATTAAATGTTTAAGGCACATTAATTCTAACCGATGAACTTATTATTAGCACACGTGATCCCTAAGTATAATGGTATAGAAGTTCCATGTGTACATAGAATGCATTTGCAGTCATTTTTTTCCCAGCAATTTTAAAATTCATTTATATTTACTTAAATTCTGAGTGAAAAGAGATAAAAACAAGAGAAATGAAAACTCATCTGTTAAGTTCCAAACATGCACCAGGGATTAGAACTTTCTGTATCATTTTGCATCTTGTTCTCAGCACCATCCTGGGATCAGTATTGTTAGGCTCGGTCACAGATGAAGAGACTCCGGCATGATGTCCACCCACCCCCAACAGCGTTAGGTTAACACCAGTGCCTTCTGTGGGCCAAGCAATGTTCTAAGGCACTGAGAATAGAATACGAACAAGACAGGGAAGGCCCCCCTTCTCATGAAACACATTGCTTTTAAGACTGGGATCATAGGGCTTGGCCCGTGATGGTCTCAGTACTGTCTTCTGTGGGCCAGTCAGTGTTCAGTCTTTGGCAAATCACTGCAAACAGACTCTCCTGCCACCCCTTAGAAAAAGTCTTCTAAATGCAGCTTGTTCTTGACGGCATTGTTTCCCCATGACAACAAATTGAGCCGAGGGTAGCAGTAATGTTTGAGACTAAAGTTGGGTAATGCCTGTCTCTCCCCTCCCACCCACCCGTGGTCCAGTGGAAGAAAGACCTTGGGAAGTTGAAAGAGGAAGACCCTCAGTTTGATTAATTCACCTACCTGCATCTATGAGCTAGGTGCTTTTAAAGTGGAACTATGTAATAATGTACATAAAAGCTGAAGACAAGTTCAGGGAGGAGAAGGGGTTTGCCCATGGTAGCACATTAGTGCTAAAATGCATCTCTAGATTTCTCTTTCTTTTTGTAAATTTTTATCATTTGTGATACAGTTACAAGAAGACATTTGCTTGAAGTCGCAACAGCCAGGATTTGAGCTCAGGTTTCTACAAGAATCTGCTTTCCTTAAAAATTCCTAAGTTGCTGCAGGACAGTGCCACTAGCCCACTGCTGTGATTAAATTTTAATTGCTGGGCTTCCCTGGTGGCGCAGTGGTTGAGAATCCGCCTGCCGATGCAGGGGACACGGGTTCGTGCCCCGATCCGGGAAGATCCCACATGCTGCAGAGCGGCTGGGCCCGTGAGCCATGGCCGCTGAGACTGCGCGTCCGGAGCCTGTGCTCCGCAAAGGGAGAGGCCACAGCAGTGAGAGGCCCGTGTACCACCAAAAAAAAAAAAAAAAATTTTAATTGCTTTGTCATTTCATCAATACTCAAAGGCCTGCCAGGGAGTGCCCACTTGGCCAAGCCCAGGTCATCATCCCAGATTCTAGATGCCAAAGAGTGATGAGAAGGAGGATGGCTCATTTTAGCTTCTACAGTGGGGAACAGTGCATTAATGCCCACGAGCATGCACTCAGGAAGGAATTTCCCCAGAATAGGAAGCAGCCAAAGAAATACAAATGCCCACTATAATTCAAGAGGATGCTCAAAATTCACAAGTACCCTTCTTTCCTTACTCAGCCTTCCTCACCTCCCCACCAAAAAGAATGAAAGACAAAAATGGGAACAGAGAACAAGGTAAGGGACAGAAAACAGTAAAAAATGTGGTAGATAAACTATATCAGTAATCACTTCAAATGTCAATGTTCTAGATAATTAAAAGACTGGCTGTTGGTGGATTTAAAAACAAGACCCAACTATATGTTGTCTTTATATTTAAAATGGGTTTCCTGGGAATTCCCTGGCAGTCCAGTGGTTAGGACTTTGCACTTTCACTGCAAGGGCCCGGGTTCATTCCCTGATTGGGAAACGATCCCACAAGCTGCGCAGTGTGGCAAAAAAAAAAAAAAAAAGGCATTCGGGGGTGGGGGGTGGTTCTTGCAGACATAGTAAAAGTAAAGGTATAGAGGAAGATATCATGGTAACACTAATCAAAAGAAAGCTGGAGTAGCTACATTTCAGACAAAGCAGACCTAAGAGCAAGGAAAATTATCAAGGATAAAGAAAGGCACTACATAATGATAAAGAGGTCAATTCTCCAAGAAGATATGACTAATGTGTATGCACCTAACAACAAAGCATCAAATATATGAGGCAAAAACAGAACTGTAAGGAGAAAGAGACAAATCCCCTTTATAGCTGAAGACTTCAACATCTCTCTATCAGTAACTGACAGATCCAGCAGGCAGATAAATCAGGAAGGACATAGTTGAACTGAACGGTGCCATCAAGACTGGATCTAATTGACAGTGATAACATCATGCTAAGTATGCTCTCAGACTATAATGGAGTTAATCTAGAAAAATCAACAGAAAGATAGCTGGAAAATCCCAAAGTACTTGGAGATTAAACAACACACATGGATTAAATGACACATGGATCAAAGAAGTCCCAAGAGAAATATTTTGAGCTAAATGAGACTATAACTTATCAAAATTTGTGGGATGCAGCAAAAGCAGTCCTTAGAGGGACATTTACAGCATTAAATGCATCTATTAGAAGAGAAGAGCTGAAATCAATAATCTAAACTTCTGCTTCAGGGAACTAGAAAAAGCAAAATTAAGTGTAAAGTAAGCAGAGGAAAGAAAAATTAGAGCAGAAATCAATGAAATTAAAAGCAGGAAATCAACAGGAAACAAAAAGGTAAAGCAGGAAACAAAATCAACAAAACCAAAAGCTGGGTCTTGGAGAAAGCTGATAAAACTTCTACCTAGGCTAACCAATTAAAAAAAGAAGACACAATTACGAATATCAGAAACACGAATTTGATCAGCTCGAGATGGTAGAGTAGGAGGACATGGAGCTCACCTCCCCCCATGAACACATCAAAAAACTATCTACATGTGGAACAATCCTCACTGAAAACTGACCAGAGAACTCCTATACAACCGAAGGTGCAAGAAAGATTTCCACGTAACCAGGTAGGACAGACAAAAGGCATAGGGTCTGGACCTCCAGCCTTCGGAAGGATCTGAAAGGAAGATAAGTCCACAGGGTAGACCCTCATCCTGGGGAGAAAGCAGGTTGAGTCACAGACTGGATAACCCAGTCTGGAGTCCTACAGGGAGGAGACAAGCCCCCTTGGCTACTGGGAGAACTGCAAGGACAGAAGAGCTAGAGAAGCCTAGACTCTACTCGTGAAGAGTGCGTGGGTGCTGGCTTGCCAACAATCAGAACACACAGACTCTGCACTGGCAGCTGCCACCTTGCCACATTCCCCAATCCAAGCAGGGCAAACACCCCAGCCCTGCTCTCTCCACACCACAGCTTAGTGCACAATCTGAGCCAGCTGGGCCCTGGGAAAGGATGCAGAGACAGCTTGGGGGCCTGGGGTGTGGTCTGGGTGGGGTGACATAGGCCACAGTCAGTGCTTACTCCTGTGACAGCACCACAGGAGACACTGCAACCAGCATGCCACATTCAGTCTCCCAGCCTAGCGAACGCTCCAGCCCTGCTCACTCCACACCGCAGCTTGGTGCTGGATCTAGGGCAGACAAGTGCTGGGAAAGGACCGCCACAGAGGCCACCGAGATCTCTGGCAGCAGCACAAACACCTTGATTCCTGCAACCACAATGCCCTGACTGCCAGCCTAGCTAACACTCTGGCCCTGCCCACTCCACGCCACAGCCTTGCACTAGATCCGGAACAACAACAACAGGGGAAGGAAAGGGCAGCAACAGGCATAGAGCAGAGAGGAAGTCCTGCCTCTCACCCTGCACAGGCTTTAGATCCTCCAACACCAACCACACCCCCTATCAGCCAGCACACCTGAGGAAAGACGTGGCTGGCATCCATATCAAAACCAGCCCTCGCACCAAAAATATTGGACACACACAGTCCACACAGGGACATTCCCACATAAAAACACCCCTTCAGGACCACACTAGATATCTTGTTTCTCCTAAATTCACAGGGGCAGAGAAAGTTAAGTAAAAGAAAAGGCAGGGGCTTCCCTGGTGGTGCAGTGGTTGAGAGTCCACCTGCCGATGCAGGGGACACAGGTTCGTGCCCTGGTCTGGGAAGATCCCACATGCCGCGGAGCGGCTGGGCCCATGAGCCATGGCCGCTGAGCCTGCGTGTCTGGAGCCTGTGCTCCGCAACGGGAGAGGCCACAACAGTGAGAGGCCCGCGTACCACAAAAAAAAAAGAAAAGAAAAAAAAATAGGAAAGGCAGAAGAACTATTCCCAATTAAAAGAACAAAAGAAATACCCTGAAAGAACAAACAGTGGAATAAAGCTCACCAGTCTACTAGACCCTGAGTTCAAAAAGGTGGTAATAAAAGTGTTAACTGAATGAAGAAAGATTATTGATATCAATGCAGAGCACTGTATCAAGGAACTAGACCTATAAAGATGAACCAATCAAAACAGATAATTCAATTTCTGAGATAAAAAGCAATCTAGAAGTAATGAATAGCCAACTAAATGACAAAGAAAAATAAATATGTGACCTGGAAGATAGAATAATAGAAATCACCCAATCAAAACAGCACACAGAAAGAAAAATGGGGAAAAAAAGTGAAAGCAACTTACAAGATCTATGGAATAATAGAAAACATGCCAACCTATGCATAATAGGGGTTCCAGAAGAAGAGAGAGAAAAGGGGATCAAAAATGTATTTGAAGAAATTATGGCTGAAAACTTCCCAAACCTAAAGAAGGAAACAGATATCCAGGTACAGGAGGCAGGGAGGGTCCCAAACAAGATGAACCCAAACAGTCCCACACAAAGACATATAATTAAAATGGCAAAAGTTAAAGAGAGAATTCTAAAGGCAGCAAGAGAAAAAGAATCATTTACAAAGGAACCCTCATAAGGCTATCATCTGATTTCTCTGCAGAAATTTTGAAGGCAAGAGGGGAGGGGCATGATATATTTAAGTCCTAAAAGGGAAAAGCCTGCAATTGAGGATACTCTACTCAGCAAGATTATCATTTAGAATAGAAGGAGAGAAAGAATTTCTCAGACAAGCAAAAACTAAAAGAACTCAGCAATACTAAACCTACCCTAAAAGAAATATTGAAGGGTCTTCTATAGATGGAAAAGAAGCAAGAATCTGTAGGAAAAATCCCAATAGGAAAGGCAAATATATAGTAAGGATTGAAAATCACTTAATAAGCCAGTATATAGTTTAAAAAAAACAAAAAATTATAAAAGCAAATAAAACTTCAATAAACAGTAAAAAGATAAGCATGAAGATGTAAAAATAGGACATCAAAGATCACAAAATGTGGAGGAGGGGAATTAAAAATGTAAATCTTTTAGAATATGCTTGATCTTGAATGACTATCAGTTTAAAGCAAGTAGACATAGTTATGCATCAACATACATGAACCCCATGATAATCACAAATCCAAAACAAATAACAGATTCACAAAAACCAAAAAGAAAGGAAGTCAAGCATACTACAAAAGAAAATCATCAACCCACGAAAGGAAAAAAAAAAAAAAAAAAGGAAGAAATGAACAAAGAAGAGCTACAAAAACAACAGAAAAACAAGGAAATAAAATGGCAATAAGTACACACATATCAATAATTACTTCAAAGGTCAATGGACTAAATGCTCCTATCAAAAGACATAGAATGGCTGACTGGATTTAAAAGAAAGAAAAAAAAAAATCAAGAACCTGCAATATGCTGCCTGTGAGAGACTCACTTCAGGGCAAAAGACACACATGACTGAAAGGAGAAGGAAAAAGACATTTTATGCAAATGGAAATGACAAGAAAGTGGAGGTAGCAACACTCATATCAGACAAAATATACTTTTTAAAAAGGCCATAATGAAAGACAAAGAAGGGTACTATATTATGATAAAGGGATCAATACAAGAAGAGTATATTACACTCATTAACATATATGCTCCTGATATAGCAGCACCTAAATATATAAAGCAAATACTAACAGACATATAGGGAGAAATTGACAATAATACAATAATAGTAGGAGATTTTATTACCCCACTGACATCAATGGACAAATCATCCAGACAAAAAATCAATAAGGCAACAGATATCTTAAATGACACAACAGACCAGTTGGACTTAACTGACATCTACAGGACACTACATCCAAAAAAGCAGAATACACATTCTTTTCAAGAATGCATGGAACATTCTCTAGAATAGACCATATACTAGGTCACAAAACAATCCTCAACAAACTTAAGACAGAAATTATATCAAGCATCTTTTGCAACCACAATGATATGTAATTAGAAATCAACTACAGAAAGAAAAAAATGGGAAAAGAACAATGTGCTACTTTTAAAAAACAGTGGGTCAATGATGAAATCAGAAAATGCCTCAAAACAAATGAAAATGAAAACACAACTTTACAAAATCTATGGGATGCAACAAAAGCAGTTCCAAGAGGGAAGCTCATACCAATATAGGCCTTCCTCAAGAAACAAGAAAAATCTCAAATAAACAACCTAACCTACCACCTAAAAGAATTAGAAAAAGAAGAACAAGCAAAGCCCAAAGTCAGCAGAAGAAAGGGAATAATAAAAATCAGAGAGAGGACTTCCCTGGTGTCACAGTGGTTAAGAATCTGCCTGCCAATGGAGGGGACACAGGTTCAATCCCTGGTCCAGGAAGATCCCACGTGCCACAGACCAACTAAGCCTGTGCACCACAACTACTGAGCCTGTGCTCTGGAGTCCACAAGCCAAACTACTGAGCTCTCATGCCACAACTACTGAAGCCCATGCACCTAGAGCCTGTGCTCTGCAACAAGAGAAGGAGCCACAATGAGAAGCCCACTCACTGCAACGAAGAGTAGCCCCCGCTCACTGCAATTAGAGAAACCCCACATGCAGCAATGAAGACCCAACACAGCCAAAAATAAATAAATAAATATTTTTAAAAATTAAAATTCAGGGGCTTCCCTGGTGGCGCAGTGGTTGAGAGTCCACATGCTGATTCAGGGGACACGGGTTTGTGCCCCAGGCCAGGAAGATCCCACATGCCGCAGGGCAGCTAGGCCCATGAGCCATGGCCACTGAGCCTGCGCGTCCAGAGCCTGTGCTCCACAACAGGAGAGGCCACAACAGTGAGAGGCCCACGTAACACACACACACACACAAAAATTAAAATTCAGAGAGAAAATAAATAAAAGAGAAATTAAAAAATAGAAAATATCAATAAAACCAAGAGCTGGTTCTTTGAAAAGATAAACAAAAAAATAAACAAATCTCTAGCCAGACTCACCAAGAAGAAAAGAGAAAGGAGAAATAACAACCAATACCACAGAAATACAAAAAAATCATAAGTGAATACTAGGAACAGTTATATGCCAACAAATTTGACAACCTAGAAGAAATGGACAAATTTCTAGAAACATACAGTCTGCCAAGACTAAGTCAAGAAGAAACAGACAATTTGAACAGACCGATTGCTAGAAGTGAAATAGAATCTCAATAAAAATACTCCCTGCAAACAAAAGTCCAGGACCAGACAGCTTCACTGGGGAATTCTACCAAACATATAATGCAGAAAGTATACCTATCCTTCTCAACTTATTACCAAAAATTGAAGAGAAAGGAACACTCCCAAATTTATTTTACAAGGCCACTATTACCCTGATACCAATATCCAGAAAAAGACACTACCAAAAAGAGAAAATTATAAGCCAATATCTTTGGTGAATATACATACAAAAATCCTCAGTAAACTATTAGCAAACCAAATCCAACATTACAGAAAATGGATCATACACCTTGATCACACTGAATTCATTCCAGGGTCACAAGGATGATTCAACATATGCAAATCAGTGTGATACACCATATTAACAAAAAGAAAGGCAAAAACCACATGTTCATCTAAATAGACACAGAAAAAGCACTTCACAAAATTCAACATCCATTCATGATATAAAAGTCTCATCAAAGTGGGTATAGATGGAACATATCTCAACATAATAAAGGACATTTGCGACAAACCCACATTGAGCCAACATAGTACTCAACAGTGAAAAGCTGAAACCCTTCCAGCTAAATTCAGGAACAGGAAAAGGATGCCCACTCTCACCAGTTCTATTTAACATAGTATTGGAAGTCTTGTCTGATAGCCATAACAATCAGACAAGAAAAAATAAAAGTTATCCAAAATGTAAAGGAAGAGGTAAAACTGTCACTTTTTGCAGATGACATGATACTCTAGAGAACCCTAAAATCTCCACATAAAAATTATTAGAACTAATAAATGATTTTAGCAAGGTAGCAGGATACAAGATTAATATACAGAAATTTGTTGCATTTCTATACAATAATAATGAAATATCAGAAAGATTAGATTAGATTTTAATTTTTTTAAAATCCCACTTTAAATTGCATCAAAAAATACCTAGGAATAAATTTAACCAAGGAGGGGGAAAGCTATATACTGAAAACTGTAAAACATTGATAAAGGAAACTGAAAATGATTCAAAGAAATGGAAAGCTATCCCATGCTCTTGGATTAGAAGAAATAGTATTGTTAAAGTGGCCACATACTACCCAAAGCAATCTACATATTTAAGGCAATCCCTATCAAAATACTCATTACATTTTTCACAGAACTAGAAAAAATAATCCTAAAATTTATATGGAACCATGAAAGACCCAGAATTGTCAAAGCAGTCCTGAGAAAGAAGAATAAATCTGGAGATATAACCCTTCCAGACTTTAGTCTATACTACAAAGCTACAATAACCAAAACAGCATGGTATTGACACAAAAACAGACATATAAATCAATGGAACAGAATAGACAGCTCAGAAATAAATCCACACACCTATGGGCAATTAACCTACAACAAAGGAGACAATGTACAATGGAGAAAAGACAGTCTTTTAAACACTTTAAACAAGTGGTGTTGGGAAAGCTGGACAGCTACATGTAAAACAATGGAATTAGAACATTCCTTCACACCATATACACAAACTCAAAATGGTTTAAAGACCTAAATGTAAGACATAATACCATAAAACTCCTAGAAGAGAATAAAGGCAAAACATTCACTGACATAAATTGTAGCAATATTTTCTTAGATCAGTCTCCCAAGGCAAAAGAAATAAAAGCAAAAATAAACAAATGGCAAATGGGACCTAATCAAACTTAAGAGCATTTGCACAGCAAAGGAAACCATTGACAAAATGAAAAGACAACCTAAAGACTGGGAGAAAATATTTGCAAACAATGAGACCAACAAGGGGTTAAAATCCAAAATATACAAACAGCTCATACAATTCAACATCAAAAAAAGAAACAACACAATCGAAAAATGGGCAAAAGACCTAAAAAGACATTTTTCCAAAGAAGACATACAGATGACTAACAAGCACATGAAAAGATGCTCAACTTGCTTGCTCAATTTGAGATGCAAATCAAAACCACAAGGAGGTATCACCTCACACCTGTCAGAACGGTTATCATCAAAAAGTCTACAAATAATAAATGGTGGAGAGGATTCTCAATGTTGGTGGGAATGTAAATTGGTGCAGCCATTATGTAAAACAGTATGAAGTTTCCTTAAATAATAAAAACAGAACTTCCACATGATCCAGCAATTCCATTCCTGGGTATCTATCTGGAAAACTCTAATTCAAAAAAGATACATGCACCCCAATGTTCATAGCACTATTTACAGTAGCCAAGACATGGAAGACAAGACATTGAACCCAAGTGCCCATCAACAGATGATTGGCTTAAGCAGATGTGAAAATATATATATAAAATGTAAAAATATATATATGTATATATAAGATGTGAAAATATATATATGTATATATATATATATGGAATATTACTCAGCCATAAAGAAGAATGAAATATTGCCATCTGCAGCAATGAGAATGGACCTAGAGAATATTATGCTTAGTGAAACAAGTCAGAGAGAGACAGATACTGTATGATATCACTTATATGTGGAATCTAAAAACGAATACAAATGAATCTACATACAAAACAGAAACAGACTCAGAGACATAGAAAACAAACTCAATGGCTACCAAAGGGAAGAAGGAGGTAGGAGATGGACAAATTAACAGTATGGGATTAACTGACATAAACTACTATATATATAATAGATAAAAAACAAAGATATACTATATAGCACAGAAAATTATATCCAATATCTTATAATAACCTATAATGGAATATAATTTGAAAAAAAAGAATCACTATGCTGTACATCTGAAACTAACACAGTATTGTAAATCAACTATACTTCAATTTTTTAAAAAAGGAAAGAAATGAAAGGGTCATTACTGCTGATCCCATGAGCATTAGAAGGATAATAAAGGAATATTATAAGTAAATCTGTCCCCACAAATGTGATAATCTACATAAAATGGAACAATTTCTTGAAAAACACAATCTACCAAAACTAACAGAAATAGATAATCAAACAGGCCTATATCTATTAAAGAAATTGAATCTGGGAATTCCCTGGTGGTCCAGTGGTTAGGACTCGGCGCTCTCACTGCTGGTGCCCGGGTTGGATCCCTGGTCAGGGAACTAAGATCCCACAAGCCTCATGGTGTGGCCAAAAAAATAAAATAAAAATAAAACACTTGCTTTAAAAAAACAAAAAATGTAGTGATAGAAAAAAATATATTAAGAAATTGAATCAATAACTTTTCAAAAAAGGAAGCTTCAGGCCCAGATGGTTCACTGGTGAATTACACCAAATATTTAAGAAGAAATTATACCACTTCTCAAAAACAGAAGCAGAGGGAATACTTCCTAACTCATTTTATGAGATCAGCATTGCCCCAATACCAAAACCAGACAAAGATATTACAGGGAAGGAAAACTACAGACCAATATTCATGAACATGGATACAAATATCCTCAAGAAAATATTAGCAAATAGAATCCAATGATGTATTGGGTTGACCAAAAAGTTCACTCAGGTTTTTCCATAACAACTTAACGAAAAACCCGAACAAACTTTTTGGCCAACTCAGTATAAAAAGAATTATATACCACGACCAGGTGGAATTTAGTCCAGCTATGCAAGGCTATTTCAACATTCAAAAAATCAATTAATGTAATTCATCACATGAACAGACTAAAGAAAAAAATGACATGAACATATCAATAGATGAAGAAAAAGCATTTAACAAAATCCAATACTCAAGATAAAAAAACTCTCAGCAAACTAGGAATAGAGAGGAACTTCCTCAACTTGATAAAGAAACCTACAAAAGGCCTACAGCTAACATCATCCTTAACGGTGAGAAACTAAATGCTTTCCCCCTAATATCAGCAACAAGGCAAGGATATCCCCCCTCAGCATTCCTATTCAACATCATACTAGAAGTCCCAGCTAATGCACTAAGACAAAGGGAAGAATAAAAGGTACACAGATAGGGAAGGAAAAAAATGTTATGGTCTTTATTTGCAAATAACATGATCAACTTCGTAGAAAATCTCAAGAATGATATAAAAACTCCTGAAACTAATAAGCAGTTATAGCAAGTTTTCAGGATACAATATCAATATACAAAAGTCAATTGTTTTCCTATGTACAGCAATGAAGAATTTGAATTTGAAATTAAAAACAATACCATTTACATTAGCACCCCCCCCAAATGAAATACTTAGGTATGAAACTAACAAAATGTGTACTTTCTTTTTTTTTTTTGCGGTACGCGGGCCCTTCCGGTTGCGGAGCACAGGCTCCGGACGCACAGGCGCAGCGGCCATGGCTCACGGGCCCAGCCGCTCCGCGGCATGTGGGATCTTCCCGGACCGGGGCACGAACCCGCGTCCCCTGCATCGGCAGGCGGACTCTCAACCACTGCGCCACCAGGGAAGGGAAGCCCCCAAAATGTGTACTTTCTGGTGAAAGAAATCAAAGAACAAAATAAATGGAGAGATATTCCATGTTCATGGGTAGGAAGACTCACTATTGTTAAAATGTCTGTTCTTTCCAACTTGAGCCATAAATTCAGCTCAATCCCAGCAAGTTATTTTGTGCCTATTGTTACCAAACCAGGTTCGTTTTGCCCAACACACAGCAAGCCAAAACGCTGACAGGCCGAGGTTTACCTGCAAGGCAGCCAAGCAAGGAGATCGGAGGACAAATCTCGAATCCGCCTCCCCGAAGGTATTTATGAGACAAAGAAATAGAAGCAGGGCACGGGGAGAGTGGGGAAAAGTGATTGGGAAAAGGTGCAGTAATTATCATTCTGCACAGGTGTAACTAGGCTACGGGCCTCAGCAAGTTTGGAGGGTGGAGTTTTCGGCCCTATGACGGCAAAAAGGAGACGCCCACGCATGCCCAGTTAAAGGGTCGGGGAGTCCTAGCCAGTCTTAACCTACTCAGCTGGAACTAGAAGCAGCTGACTCCAAGTTCCTAGACAATAACTCAGGCAAACATCTTGCTGTGTAGGCTGTGTGCCATTTGGAGGACATGCACGTCTTAAAACAACCATGATTAGTGAAGGGAGGTGAAATGGATTAAACCCACAGACGGCTTCAGTATCAACAACCTGATTTTAAAGTTTACATAGGAAAGCAGAAAACCCCGAGTAGCCACCGCAGTATTGAAGGAGAACAAAGTCAGAGGACTGATACTACCCACCTTCAAGACTTACCATATTCAAGACAGAGTTGTACTGGCTAAAGAATAGACAAAATAGATCAATGGAACATAATGGAGAGCCCAGAAATAGACCCACTGATCTTGGCAAGGGAGCAAAAGCAATTGCACACAGAAAGGCTAGTGTGTTCAAAAAATGGTGCTGGAATACTGGACATCTACATGGAGAAAAATGAATCTAGACACATATCTTACACTTCTCACAAAAAAAATTAACTCAAAATGGATCTAGACCGAAATGTAAAACACAAAACTGCTACAAGATAACAGAGGAGAAAATCTAGGTGACTTTGGGTTTGGCATTGACTTTTTGGATAAGATGCTGATAGCACAATCCACAGAAGAAAAATTGATCAGCTTTACTTTATTAAAATTAAAAACTTCTCTGTGAAGGGAACTGTTAAAAGAGTGAAAGGCAAGTGACAGACTGAGAGAAAATATTTGCAAAACACATAGCCAAAACAGGACTTAAACCTAAAATATACAAGGAACTTTTAAGTCTCAATGATAAAAAAAACAAACAACCCTATTTAAAATAGGCAAAAAATCTGAACAGGCACTTCACAAAGAAGATATACAGAGGCAAATAAGCAGATGAAAAGATGCTTAATACCATATGTCATCAGAGAATTGCAAATTAAGAAAACAATGAGATATCACTATACAGCTATTATTATAGAATGGCCAAAATCCAAAACCCGGACAGCACCAAATGCTGGCAAGAATGTGAAACAACAGGAATTCATTCACTGGTGGTGGGAATGCAAAATGGTACAGCTTCTTTGGAAGATGGTTTGGCAGTTTCTTACAAAGCTAAACATATTTTTACCATCCAGCAATCATGCTCCTTGGCACTGATCCGAATGAGCTAAAAAATGTCTACACCAAAACCTGCACATGAATGTTTCTAGCAGCTTTCTTCATAATTGTCAAACCTTGGAAACAACCAAGATGTCCTTCAATAAATAAATTGTGGTACAACCATACAATGGAATGTTACTCAGTGATAGAAAGAAATGAGCTATCAAGCCACTAAAAGATATGGAGGAGCCTTAAATGCATATTGCAAGTGAAAGAGCCAATCTGAAAAGGCTACATAGTATGAGATTCCAACTATATGAGGCTCTGGAAAGGCAAAACTACAAAGATAGTAAAAGATCAGTGGTTGCCAGGGGTTCAGGGGAGGGAGGGAGGGGGGAGGGACTGGGGGTGTACAGGGGATTTTTAGGGCAGTGAAACTATTCTGTATGATACTGGATTGGTGGACACATGTCATGCATTGTCAAAACCCATAGAATGTACAACATAGTGAACCCTAGTGTAAATTATGGACTTTAGTTAATAATACTGTATCAGTATTCGTTCATCAGTTGTAACAAATGTACCACACCAATGCACGATGTTAACAATAAAAATAAGGGTGGAGGAGGAGGGGGTGGAGGAGTGTATGGGAACTCTATAATTTCCACTCAACTTTTCTGTAAACCTATAGTCTATTAATTTTTTTTTTAAGTAAAAGGGAGTCAACCTAATGTCTCCCAAGTATCTACAAAATCCCTTAGGTATTTCCCACTCTTCTAGGTCTTTTAGTAATCCCTTCTTGATATTCTGCAACCTATATTCTAAACTAGGGGTCAGCAAATACAGCCTGTGGGTCAAATCCAGCCTACCACCTATCTATATGGCCCTTGGGCTAAGAATAGTTTTTACATTTTTAAATGGTTGAAAAAAATCAAAAGGTGTACTTCCTCGGCTGTCCAGTAGTTAAGACTCCATGCTTCCACTGCAGGGGGCGTGGGTTCGATCCCTGGTCTGGGATCTAAGATCCCACATGCTGCGAGGCATGGCAAAAAAAGTCAAAAGAATATTTCAAGATACATGAAAGTTATACAAATTCAAATTTCAGGGCCCACTCTTGGTGCCCAGACATGATCGCTCATTCGTTTATGAACTGTCTGTGGCAGCAGAGTTGAGTCACGGCAACAAAAATTGAGTAGGCCTCAAATTCTAAAATACTTGCTATGTGGCTCTTTTTTTGGGGGGGGCGACGTTGAAGAGTTTTTATAGTTTTGTGTGGCTCTTTACAGAAAGAGTTTGCCAACTCCTGTACTAAATGACAAATTGAATCACAGCCAATATAAAATAATGAGGGGAAAGGAAAGAAAAGAAAATTATTTAAAATATATAAATGGGGCTTCCCTGGTGGCACAGTGGTTAAGAATCCGCCTGCCAATGCAAGGGACAGGGGTTTGAGCCCTGGTCCGGGAAGATCCCACATGCCGCGGAGCAACAAAACCCACGTGCTACAACTACTGAGCCCGCGCTCTAGAACCTGCGAGCCACAACTACTGAGCCCCGCGTGCCACAACTACCGAAGCCCACACACCTAGAGCCCATGCCCCGCAACAAGAGGAGCCACCACAATGAGAAGCCCACGCACGGCAACGAAGAGTAGCCCCTGCTTGCCAGAACTAGAGGAAAGCCCACGCATAGCAGCAAAGACCCAATGCAGCCAAATATAAATAAATAAATTTATAAAATATATAAATGGATGCATGACATATCCAAAAAAGTAAATACAGGTAGAGGCTGCAGTCCTATTTTATTATAACCAGTCCAAAGGCCTCGGTTGACTTCATTCTTCCCTCCTATGTATGGCATCTATTTTAATGCCATGCATAAATAATACCTCAGTGAAGCTGATTTTTAAAAGGAAGTTTCTGCGGGCCACCTGTTATCAAGCTACAGAACAATCATTATGTTCCTAGTGCATGAGGACGCCCGCAGGAGCTGGGGGACCTGCCTGGACGATGGGCGAGCATCCAGGCAATTCAGGACAGCCGGCAGCATATTCCAACCTGCTGGTGGAGGGGGAATCTAGTTCCCTCAGGTTCAGTGAAAGGAGCATGGCACTGCCTCCCCAAGATGCTCTAAGATGGCGGACTCCCCCAAAGTAGAAGTGGGAGGCTGGGAGGACGGCAGTCAAACAACCACAAATTTCTGCTACACATTTTCAAAATTTGGTGTCATGACCTGAGGAGGATTCAAAGATGAACCAGAGATGAACCAGACATGGGACTTGTCTTCAAGAAGCTTCACAACCTAAGTGTCCATCAACAGATGAATGGATAAAGAAGATGTGGCACATACACACACACACACACACACACACACTATATATATACATATATGTACAATGGAATAATACTCAGCCATAAAAAATAATGAAATTTTGCCATTTGCAGCAACATGGGTGGACTTGGAGGGTATTATGCTACGTGAAATAAGTCAGACAGAGCAAGACAAATACTGTATGATATCACTTATATGTGAAATCTAAAAAATACAATAAACTAGTGAATATAACAAAAAAGAAGCAGATTCACAGACAGAGAATAAACTAGTGGCTACCAGTGGGGACAGGGAAGGGGGAGGGGCAAAACAGGAGTAGAGGATTAAGAGGTACAAACTATTATGCATAAAATAAGCTACAAGGGGCTTCCCTGGTGGCGCAGTGGTTGAGAGTCCGCCTGCCGATTCAGGGGACACGGGTTCGTGCCCCAGTCTGGGAAGATCCCACATGCCGCGGAGCGGCTGGGCCCGTGAGCCATGGCCACTGAGCCTGCGCGTCCGGAGCCTGTGCTCCGCAACGGGAGAGGCCACAACGGTGAGAGGCCCGCGTACCGGAAAAAAAAAAAAAAGCTTCAAGAATGTATTGTACAGCACAGGGAATATAGCCAATATTTTATAATAACTATAAATGAAGTATAACCTTTAAAAATTGTGAATCACTATATTGTACACCTGTAACTTATACATCAACTATCGTTCAATTAAAAAAATTTTTAAAAGATGCTTCAAGAGTTACAGAAAGCCTCATTTTTAATGCTAAAATCCAAATTTAAATTAATCCGTGCTTTGTTGCAGGAGTACCAGCTGTATGAGGCAAAAATCCCAGGACTTGAAATGTAGGACGTTTCATTTCACCACTAACACGCCAGGCAAAGCAAAGAAAAGCAACGCCACACAAGAAAAAAAAAAAGAAAAGAAAAGAGAAGCAAAGCCAGCACCTGCGCCTCTTGGTGTGGACCTGCCGGGAGTGTGCCTGTACAGGACTGACCTTAGCAGCTTTTAATTGTAAGGACCAAAAACTAGAAACAGCCCAAAAGTGTTTTCAATAGGAAAATCGACAAGCCATGGCGTGTTTCTGTAACAGAGAACCACGTGAATGAACATGAACAAACTACAAACGCAGATGAATTTCAAAAACTAGAAAAGCCAGACACACGAGCACGACTTTAACTCCACGTATACAAACCTCTACAGCAGGCCCAGCTACACTGTAGCTCTTTTAAAAAACCTAAACTATAGTATTTGGGGTCAGAAGAGTGTGTACTTTGGGGCAGAGGGAAGAGGGGGTGATTGTAAAGGGCCTCTGGGGGCATCCCTGGTGGGGATCAGATGGGAGTTTGCTTTAGGAAAGTTTACAGAGCTGGACCTTCAGGTTTTATGCACATCCCTAGAGATGTGTTATATTTACAATGAAAGGGTTTTACCAAAAGGCAAGTGGAGACTTAATCAGGTCCTATGGGAATCAAAATTCCTTTTTCCTAAGATAGAATACTTATCCTTAATTCACACTTTCCAGGAAACCCTGGCATTTCTTAGAGAGTCTATTAAGAACCTGGGGATATTCCTAAGAAATGCAAATTAGAGCAACCAGTAGGGACGGGCGGCGTCACACCTGGTGTCTATTATGAACCCCAGGGCGGCTGGTCTGTGATTCTGAGTGGGCACAGCCAGGATGTGGGGAACTACCGGGAACTGGGAGTGAACCTGGGATCCCCACTCCCGGGCATTCATCCTGAGGTGACAACTCAAAGAAAAGAGCTCCAAGTGCAAAGGTGCTTATACTGGTGTCATTTATAACAGGAAGACCAGTGGGAACCATTCAAGCCCAACCACAGGGGACTCACCACACCCAGGGTCCTAAGGCCCCTCTGGGGCCATTCTGCAGCCCCCCAGTCAATGAGCAATTCCCTCCCCCAGTCCTGAGTTTTTTTCTATGAAAAATCTTATAAAGGCTTGGATATCAAATATCATTCAGTGAATCACCTTTATTGGGAAGGCTCGAACTACTTGAAAAGAAAGGAACAATTCATGACCACACACATCGGTGGCTGCAATGTGATGCTACCTTTGTCGTTTAGCCGCCATTAAAGTGGGGTCTTTCAATGACCTTTTAGTCATCTTAATTTTTTCCTCAAGCATCTCTTGGCAAGAAATCTGAAAAGTCTCTCAGAGGATCATCAGTTGTACTTCCAAACCAGAAACTTGTGCCAGAGCCAACAATGTCACTGTCGCACGGCGAGTGCTCCAGGCAGGGGCATCTTAGCCTGACGGCTGGAGGTGCTGGTGCCCCAGTGAAGAAACTCTGCCGGGACCTGTGACTATCTGAGGACATTGTCTCCTCCTCCTCTTGGCTATCTCTTCTTTACTAGAATATGATTGGAGACACAAGGCTCCTGGGAGATATCAGTAGGAGACCAAGTGAATGATCTAGTGCTGCCTCTGTGCTGGCCACGGGCCAGGCTCAGTGAAGGGGGTTACACATGTCAGGTCACCAGCCCTGTAAGGTCAGTATGTTGTCCGAATTTTACAGATAAGAACATGAGAGATTCTAGGAAGGGTGTGACTCTCACTACCTTTTTGCTGTGTGACCTTGGACAAGTGATTTAACCTCTCTGGGCCATAGTGTCCTCATCTGTAAAATGGGGATAATAATTCATACCCCTATCTCCCAACTCAGTGTGGAGGACTCTGAAGTCAGACAGATGTGGCCTGGCTCGGCGCCATATGTTGTAACTGGGGGCCGGGGGGGGGGTCATTTCACCCCAGAACCTGGAAACAGGAAATAGTGCAGTACCTGCTACACCTGTAAGGGATGAGGTCAATGGCCTCACACCGGCCTGGTTTAAAGTGAGTGCTCAGTGACTGAGTGGTTCCCTCCACCTCAAGTGCCTTTCCTGCCCCTTCGAAGCTCACCTTACACCAGCTCCTCCATTGGGGCTGCCTCCTCCGGTCCCCACCTCCCTGCTTGGAGCCTTGAGGCTGGGGAGGGAGGTTAGGGCATTGAGGAAGCGCACTGCAGCCGGCTATGTCCTCCTCTCCTCATCTGTAAAATGCGCGGCGAAACTGCGCCGATTGCGGATGCCCCTGGGGCGAGGTGCTCTCTGCACCCCCCGTGCAAATGAGGTGAAGACAGGCGGACAGGGCACTTGTAAGGCAGGGAGCGCCTTGGGCCTTCTGTCCCCTCTGCAATGGGGAAATAGTCACCATAAACGTCAAAGGATGTGCGACCTGTCTGATGAAAAAGCCAACTTCTGCAGGCCTGGGCTGCACGCCCGAGCTAGGGACCCGGCTAGGCAAGCGAGGGGGTGGGCAGGGGCACAGCCGAGCCCCGGGCCAGTAGTCCACGGCCAGAGTTTGGGCTGAGACCAGGCAGTCCTGGGGTCCTGCCCAGCTCTGTCGGTACCATTTCGTGTCTCCGGGCCGATTGTAGGGCGGGGACGGGCTAGTGCTGCCCTCACTGGGCCGTTAGGACATCGCAGAGGCTCCCACGCCGGGTGAGTCTGACTCCACCCTCCGCCCCACGCCCTCACCCGGCTTCGTCCCCAAAGGTCCAGCCACGCCCTTTCATGTCCTCCCCCTCCCCCGATCTCCCCGGGCGGAATCATTTATGTCGTAGGCAGCCTGCGGTTTGCAGGGAGCTCATCCGTGAGGACCGAAGGCCGGCGACCCCAGGTTCCCGATGAGGGCCCGAGGCGGACACCTGCGCGCCCAGGATCACTGCGTGGGGAGTCAGCGGAGAGGCGGGATTGGGCCCCCACTTCTCTGCTCCACGTGCGGCAGCGCCGGCACCCGCAGGGGTAGCCGGTGGCCTGGTTGCAGTGCCGGGGCCTCACCGCCAGGAGGCGCCCACACAGGCCCGTCGCATCCAGGCTTCCCGGAGCAGCCCGTCCAGCGGCTCCCCGGCTCCACTGCGGTGTCTCCTACGTGTTTCTCGTCTCCCCCTGCCTCGGGCCTAGGTACCAAGCCTTCCGCACGGCTCGGAGGCAGAGGATCGCCCCCTAGAACTGGAGTCCTGCCTCACTGAGATGGTGGAGGGCAAAATGGGGTGCCTAGACTCATCATCAGGCTGTGTAACCTTGGACATGTCACTCACCCTCTCTGAGCCTGTTACTTAATTTTGACAATTTACAAAGCATTGCATTCAAGATCTCTGGATTCTGGCGCTTGACCCCATGCTGCAGACAGAACTGGCACCAGTCCAGGGTTGCAGTGCAGGGGTGGGAGAAACTGGACCATATGATCTGAGAGCCTGAAGAGCTGCTGTCTGCAGGACTGGGGTGACTGATACGTAGATGGACAGAGAGTCCCCACTGGTCCCTGGCTTTTCTTGGCACAAAGGGTGGGAGAATGGCTGGCTGGGCATGCTGCCAACCCCAAGGCTCTCCTGACCAAGGGGCCTGCCCTGCTGGATTCTCGCCTTGAATCCCAGGCTCCAGAGGGGCCAGCCTCTGCTCGCTACCCCCACTACCGGTGGTGTGGAGCCACTGCCTCATCTGCAGTGTGATTTGTCAACAAATGGAGGTGCCACGTCCCTGCTGTTTCTGTGGCAAGAACTCCTAGCTGTCTCCCAATATCCACTTCCCAGCCTCCCTTAGAGCTGAGTGTGGCCATGTGCCCTGGGTCTGGGCTCCGCTCCAGATCACTTCCTTCTCTATCTTCCTTCACTCCTGTCTCTGAAGGAGGAGGTGAGGAGGGCCCCAGGGGACTACGGCAGGGGTAAAGCAAGGGAACTGGGGGGGGGGGGAGATCAGGGTGGGAGGCGGCCAAAGCGGCTGGCTTCGGAGACAGAGCCATAGGACCTGGGAGGTAGGGGACTGCTGTTGAGAGATCCTTTTTCCCATGGCTGCCACGGGCCTCATCTCCCTAGGTGGTAAGTTTCCCAACCCTACACCTGTTCCTGGGTCAGACTCGAGCTCCACATCACGGCACTGCTCTTCTGTGCTCTCGGAGAAACAATTCTAGGTCCCATACTGACAGTTTGTGAAGTCCTTCCCAGGTATATACAGGTCAAGGCCACTCCTCTGCTTTAAAACCTCCCATGGCTCACAGTGCCAGGGGGTTGAGCCCTACATCCTGAGTCTTGTGTTTGAGATGCTCTGCAATCTCGCCCTGACCCCCTTTCATCCCATCCCCCGCTCCCCCTCTAGCACCTGACCCCTGTCCACGCCTCCAGGTTGTCTGCATGCTACCTGGAATATCTTCCGGCTCTGCAGCCTGGAAAACTACCCTGGCCCTGAGACCCAGCGGGAATACTCCCTTGTCCATGAAGTCCTCCCTGCTGCCTGCCCCCCACCCCACATGGAATCAGCTGCTGCTTCCTCAGCTTTTGGTGGATGGTCTGTTTACTCCAACTCCTGAAGCACCTGGATGAGGCCAGGGCTGAGTCCTCTCTGGTCGCCAACAGCCAGCCCGGAGGAGGTGGCTAAAGAGACACAATCGCTAGCCTCAGCTTCACATGTTATAGGTGCAAGAACCAGCTAAAGGCCAGGAAAACCCTAGCATGGGGCTCCATCCTCATTACAGCCCTTTGGAGTTGTTGCTACCACTGTCCCCATTTTGTGGAGGAGGAAACAAGAGCCATAAAGAGGTGAACTGACTTGGCTGCAGTCACAGGGCTAGTGGGAGGTTGTGTAGCATTGTGGTTAAAACCCGGTTCCATCCCCGGCTCTGCCATTGACCAGCTGTGTGGCCACAGGCAAGCCTGGACCTCGCTGAACCTGTCTCTGTACGTGGGACATGGGGTGATAGTGGCGCCTCACTCTCACGGACGCCTTGCACACTTATGAAGGTAACGGGTATAAAGGGCCTGGTAGCCACGGGGAGCTTGGTGCGATGGTGACATTCTTGCTGTTATCCGTCTGCCTAGGGGTTCAGGTGGGAGGCTGGCTTCGCACTGTCCCCAGGAGGGTCTCAGCTCCCTGCCCTCCAAGTGTCACCCAGACTCTTCTCTGGGCTGCAGAGGGCAGTGGAGACGGGGAGCTCATTCTCCCTTAGTGGCCCAGGGACACCCAGTGAGAAGCCCAGTTGCCCAGCTGAGAGCTTCCACAGGTGAGAGGAGATGGACTTGAGGTTTGTATCCCAGAATCCTCTGAGGTCCTGAGCCCCAGTGGGACCTGTGACTGTGGGGCTTGAAGCCCAGCTCTGCCATTTACTGGGTCACCCTGGGTAATCCTGGGTCACCCTGGTCGAGCCACTGCCCCTCTCGGGCCATTGGTTTCCATCCGTGTAAAATGGGGCATCAGCACTGGGCTTCTGGATTCTACCTGCCCATCGGTTCTCACTGAACTGGCACACCGACCCTTCCTGAGAAGGACATGTTACAGAGGCAGGGGCTGTGCAGGAGTGCTGTGATGTGGCCAAGGGCACCCAGCAAAGGACTGAGCAGCATAGTCAAACCTGGGGCCCAGAGCCAGGCTCTCTCCTCTGAACCCAGGTTCTGAATTCTTACTGAGGTCCTGCTGCAGGGGAGCTACGCTGGCACAGGGCTATGATGGTTTTAGAAACCCCTGGGGCTTGGGCAGGAAATCCAGGGCAGCCCAGCCCCAGCCAGCTTGGCGGTTCCTAAAGTGAAGATGAGAGAAGATGGATTCCCAGGTCCTGCTGATCTATGGCCCCAGGGTGGGACTGTGACATGCAGGAGGTGACAGCTGCTCCCTCCCGGTAGTGGTTTCTAGAAAGGACATGGAGCCTCAGTTAGGCAGGGACCTCAGGGTCACTGTGTCTGGTTCCCTGCCTTCACAGAGAAGCTTCTGGACAGCATGCTGACCACCCTGGTCCCTAGGGGACAGCTTGTCCAGGCCCCTCCTGGTCCAGAACTGAAGGGGTCCAGGTCACACAGAGGCCAGAGCACGTTCAGGAAGGGATCAGTGTCCCAATATTGAGACACTGGCTGTCTACACACCTGCACATCTACAGGGCCAAACCACCAGTGGACGTCCCTCTGTGGAGGATCAGGGGGCACTAGTTAGTCTAGCTGTGTGTCGGTGTGCAGCTCTCTTTGCCTCTCTGAGCCTCGTCTGTAAACTGGGCATAACATTGACCTCCCAGAGCCCTCAAGAGAATTAAAAGGGGTTATGTCTAGGAAGGGGGACTCTTCTCTCCCCGATCACCCCAAATGACCAAGGAAGGTTTCTACAGCCCCCAAACACTGCCCTCTGGGCCTGATACCCATGGTCAGAAGAGGAAGCAGCTGTTCAGTGGACACCCACTTTGTGCCAGATGCTGACCATGTGTACTCTAATCTTGAAAACAACACTGGGAGTATTACTCCCTGCATTTTACAGATGGGGAAAAGTCCTCTTTACCTCCTGTTGCCTGAGCCGGGGCTCCAGGGGTGGAAATTAGGAGGGGGTCCAGGGGTGGGGGAGTCGAGGCCCGGTTGTGGGCCAGTTGTGGGCAGGCACTGAGCTGGGCAAAGGGCTCCAGGGGTGAGCAAGACAGGCCGAGTCCTGCCCCTCAGAGTTCATGGCCATAGGGAACACAGGCAGGAAACAGACTCAGTTCCCAAACACTGACTTCAGTTCACCTGTGCGTAGTGCTGCTGAGGGGGGGCTCGTGTGCGGGGAGGCTCGTGTGTGTGTGTGTGTGTGTGTGTGTGTGTGTGTGTGTGTGTGTGTGTGTGGTGGGGGGGTAACAGAAAGCTAGGGGAGGGGCTGGGCTGGGGGCCTAGAGAAAGCCCAGGGCAGGTGTGAAGGATGAGTAGGAGCCAAGAGGACGATCAGGGGAGTACGTGCTGGTTATAGGAGGCAAGGCAGGTGCCAAGTGCAGAGGCCAGAACACAGAGGATTTGGGGATGGAAAGAAGCTCAGCTACCCAGGAGGCAGGAGTGTGAGAGGGCCAGGGCCAGTTAGTGGAGATAAGAAGGGATTTAAACTCCACTTGGACCACACTGGGCAGCCACTGAGGGATTGAAGCAGGGAGTGAGTGATGGGTTCAGATTCCGTGTAGAAGGCTGCCTGGTGCCTCCCTGTGGAACAGCGAGGAGGGCCTGCAGAGGGACGGGCCCTGGGGCGGGAGGAAGCGGCTACGGCGAGATCCCAAGAGCAGGGTCCGCCGGACTTGATGGATTAGACAGAACGAGGAGACGAAGGAGCCTAAGGTGACCCCCGGTGTAGTTGGCCTTAGGGTGGGGGTGGGGCCGTTCACAAAGTGGGGGGAACGGAAGGAGTAGCAATGGGGCTGATCACGGGGCCCAGGGATACGGCTGGCTGCTGGAAGCGCGGCGCGCCTTGTGGCCCAGGATGGAAGAAGCCCCAGCACTGGGGAGGGCAGAGCGCTGAGGACGGGGAAAGCCGGGAGGGGCAGGAGGAGCAAGCGGTAAATGACAGGGCAGGTGGAGTAGGGGGACGAGGACCGGGAGACTGTCGGGCTTTGGCCTCTAGCGTTGGTGTTTCCCAGGAAGAGCAGTGAGCGGGGAGGGGCAGCGGTGTCGGGTGGGGTGTTGGGGAAATGCTGAGAGGGCGGAGGTGGGGTCAGTGTGTGTGGAGTAGACGAAGTGCAGAGCGAGGAAGGAAGGGGTCTCCAGAAAAGGAAACAGCGGAGGCAAGAAGTGGGAGGAGGCAGGAAGGAGGCCGCTGCCTCAGTGGAGCCCAGGCAACAGCCCGGACGCGAGCTCAGGCCGCAGGAGCCCTGCGTGCCGCGCGGGCAGCCGGAAGGCGACAGCGGCCTCGCTCTCGGACCCTGGAGCCGAGGCTCGACCCCACCCACTGTGGCCTCCTCGGGGACCCTGGCATCCTCGCGGTCGGCCCACCGGAGGAGGCCCCGCCCCCAGCGGTGGCCTCGGTCGCTCCGGAGGATGTCTGGTCGCCGGGAGCTGGGAGAGGGGCTCCCGGGGTCGCTGATGCCACCCCTGGTCTCCTCCGCCGAGCCAGAGGGCCGGAGCCTGGTTTCGAGGCCCAGCTGTGCAGTGTGGCTCCAGGACCTGACTCTGCCACGCGCAGCGGGGTTGGGTGGCCCAGGCCGGCGACTTCCTCGAGTTCCCCTCCCCGCCCCGGGCGCACAGCAGGGTCTCATTACCGCCCATCCCCCTCCGCTAGCGCCCCGCGTGCCGGGGGGTCCTCGCGGCCGGGGGGGAGGGGAGGGTTATAATGAATCCCAGGCCGGAAATTCCTCCCGAGGGGCCCGGCTGGGCTGCGGGAGTGAGGGGGGGGGCGGCGCTGAGGCTGGCAATCTGCCCGCACCACCCCTCCTCTTCCGAGTCCGCCCCCCGCATCATGGAAACTGGGCCGCCGGCCGACCCCCCTGGCTCCGCTCCACATTCCTGCCTCTGGGGGCGGGCGGGGCACGAAAGCTGGGCTCCCCCCTTCGGGCCGGTCCGCAGGGGGAGCCTCGGACGTCCGAACCCTCCTTCTGATTTGGGACGAGCACCGCCTCCCCATTCCAGCTTGGGCACATCTTCGGGGAGGTTAGGGAGACCGGCAAGACCCGCGACACTCCATTCGATTCAATCAACTCTGAGAACCTGGTTCATCTCTATTTACCCTCCCCCCCACGTGATTACTCTTCATTAAGCGCTCGTGGGCTTACCCTGGGCTGCGCCCGTATGGTGCGCCCAGCCCTCAACGCCGGATTTTCACCTCTCAGCATCTGGCGAGGCAGACACCATTATGCCCATTCTACAGGTGAAGGCAGTGAGGTTCAGACAGAGGAAGGTTCAGATAGTAGGGTCGGGCGGAGCAGGAACTCCGGCCACCTCCTGCCGGAAGCTCCCCGGACGGCGCTGGGCATCTATAGGCTCTCAGATGCCCCCAGATTCCTCTCCGGGGCGACTGGAAGGAGGGACTCTGCGAGACGGGGGAGGGCGTGCGGGCTTCGAATCCTGTCTGCTCGCTCAGGCTGTGGGGCTGGGCAGGGGTCTCAGTTTCCGCACGTGGGAAGAGGGCGCCCTCCCAGGCCTTCTGAACGACGTTAGCGGGGGACTCGAGCCCCCGGATCCTCCGAGTCACCGGGCGCGCACATAGCGCTTACCTGCGAGCCTCAGACTTGAGTCGCTGCTTCCTTCCAGCCGTGGGGCCTGGCCGGGCCCCGGCCAGACTGTCCCTGGGGCTCCAGGAGGGCGGGGCCAGGGCAGCGCTAGGCGGGGCCGGGCCAGGGGGCGGGGCCGGGGGCCGGGATTCCTAGGAGACCGCGGCAGTGCCGCGAGCCGCGGAGCGCGGACTCGGACCCGGACCCAGCCGGGTGCGGAGGCGCCAGGTGAGCTAAACTAGGAGCCTGGGGTTTGCCCCCCACTTTCCCCAACTTTTTGTTTAGCCTCTCCCTCCAGATAGGCGCTGCGTGGGGGGTCGGGAGCCCGGTTCCCCCTTTCCCCGGAGTGTGGACGCGCGGGGAGGAGGGACCCCTGAGTGTCGGGGATCCAGCCCCGAGCAACTTCCCGAGACGTGGGACCTTCGGACTGGGTCTCCAAGTTTCTGCCTCTCTGGGGTCCCCAGCGTCGACTCACTCCCTCCAGAGTCTCAGGGTCTCTGAGCATGTCCCCATCTCTCTGCAAGCCTCCGCTTCCCTTCCCGCCAGGACCCGCGGTGGCTCGAGGGTGACCTTTCCGGAGCTGGGGCCGGAGCGCCAGCTCTGGCCTGGGGCGGGGTGGTCATTTCTCCTGTTTGGGTCTGGGGAAAGGGCTCCACACTCAGAGACCGGGGTGGGGAACGGGGCTCGCCTCCTCCCAGGACGCTCCCGGGGCTGAGCAGAGAAGTGCCCAGCGTTGAGTCCTAGTAGAGCCCCCGTCCTGTGTGGCCTATGACCCTGACAGGCCCCTCCGCCTCTCCGGGCCGCAGTTTCCCTCTGTGAACACCAGGCTTTGGACGCGGAAGACGCCGGGGCTCTATGCTAGGCCCTGGGCCTTCAGCGCTCCTGTCGGAGGCAGGGATGGGGTGTCCTGCTTTGAGCTTCGGGGGTGCGAATGGGGAGTGAGTAGGGTAACAAGGCCTCCTTCCTGGGGCCTCGACTACGGGTTCCAGCGTTGCAGCTGTGGAGAAACCAGACTGGGGCAGTGAGGATGCACCACTGGACAGCGATGTTGTAACCCTCCTCTCCTAAGGCCGGAGCGCCCCGGCCGGGGCACCGTTTCCTCCCACATCCTCCCTTCCGTGGGGGCTACACCACACGCAGCCCCGCGACTCCTGCCCGGCCCGGATTCAGTCCTCAGGCCGCAGGCCAGGCCGCACCAGCAGCCGGGAGGGGCTTAAGCCGGGCGGCCCAGACCCTGGGGCAGCCAGAGGTGCAAGGGCGGTGCTGCTCCGGCCGGGACGCGGGCCACTGAGGCCTCGGGAGGAGGAGGCCGGAAAGGAGGCCAGGCGGCTGGAAAGGGGGATGTTTCATCCCGAGGAGCCCGAATTGGAAACGCTGCAACCTGGGGGAACAGCGTTGCCCGGGCTGACAGGAGAGCCAGGAGGGGAGCTCATTTGGTAAGGCCCGGCACCCGGCATCCGCAGCTCCGTGGCCCGGCCGCTGGAGGAGGGGGCGGCCTCTTCTTCGCGGAGTTTAAAGAAATCCTGAGCCAAGTCTGCCACTTGTTTTGGTCAGAGCGGTCTTCTCGGAGTCTAGCTCAAGTCTCTCTTGCTGCAGTTTCAGTGCTGACTGAGGAGGTCTGGAAGGAGGAGGTGGGCAGGAAGAGGCTGGAGACCGCGACACCCGCTCCTTCCTTCCCTGCGGTACTTGAAGCGCAGCAGAGGGGAGGTGGGGCCCGCGAGCGACCCCCGCGGACCCGGGCGGCTGAGTGCCCCTCCTCCCTCCTTTACTACGGTGCAGCCACCTGCGGGGGTGAGCTCGAGCTCGGGCGGGACTTACCCTGGAGACTCCGCTGCCGGGGGCCCCACACCTCCCGAGGCCCGGGACCCGCAAGCTGGCCAAGAGGGCGCAGGCGGCCGGAGCCCCGCAGCCAAGGATGCGCCAAGGAGCAGCCCGCGACCCCCTCCCTGGTCTCCGCTCGCGGGCCCGGCCAACTCCGGCTTCTGCCGCGCGTCCCTGGCTCGGAGCTCCGCTGCGGAAAACCCGAGCGGGGGCGGCTCCCCGCCTCGCAGCCCGGGAAAATACGGGGGTGGCCGCCAGGGATCTCCAAGCGTCCTGGGCCAGGCAGCCCCATCTTTCCTCCCGGATGTGGGCCCCCGACCTGGCGCTCCGACCGTAGGCCCGTCGGTTCAGTCCCTGCCTCCCACCTTCTCTCCGCAGAGCGCCAAGACGACTGAGAGATGACGGCTGGGAGCCCCGGAGACTGCGGGGAGGCGCGGAGGAGCCCCGAGGGCCGCGTCTCCCGCCTGGGCCGCCGCCTGGGCCGCCGCCGGCGCCCGCGCTCCCCTCCCGAGCCCCTGCGGGTGCGGGCGCGGCTGCGGCTGCGCTCGCCGTCGGGGGCGTTCGCGGCGCTGGGGGCGCTCGTGGTCCTGGTGGGCATGGGCATCGCAGTGGCCGGCTACTGGCCGCACCGCGCCGGGGTCCCGGGGCCCCGGGCTGCAAACGCCAGCGCGGCCCCCCTGAGCGAGCTGCGGCGCGAGGGTCGGGGCGCCGGCCGGGCCCACGGCCCGCACGAGCGGCTGCGACTCCTTGGGCCTGTGGTCATGGGCGTCGGCCTGTTCGTGTTCATCTGCGCCAACACGCTGCTCTACGAGAACCGAGACTTGGAGACGCGACGGCTTCGTCAGGGGGTGCTGCGGGCTCAGGCGCTCCGACCCCCGGACGGCCCGGGCTGGGACTGCGCTCTCCTCCCCAGCCCCGGCCCCAGGACTCCCCGAGGCATAGGCTGCGTGGAGCCAGAAAGCTGGGACCTGTCCCCGCGTCGGGGTACCTCACCAGTCCCGTCAGTGCGGAGTCTGCGTTCAGAGCCTGCTAATCCTCGCTTGGGGTTACCTGCCCTGCTCAACAGTTACCCGCTGAAGGGCCCAGGGCTGCACCCACCCTGGGGTCCACGGACCCAGACTGGCCATGTGATTATCACCGTGCAGCCCTCTGGTTCCTGCATTGAACATTCCAAGTCTCTGGATCTGGGCCTTGGGGAGCTCCTGCTTAGGGCCCCAGCAGCTCGGGACTGTGCTCACCGAAGCTGGCCACGGCTGGACCGCCTTAGTCTGGGGGGTTACGCCAAGTTGGGAAGAGGAGGGGACTTGGGGGCCCGGGTCTGAGGAGCAGGGACAGCCTGCTATGAGGCTGCAGCATGGACCATGGTACAGGACTAGGACTGGGAGTCCCAATGTCTAGTAGATGCTTCAGTCCCATCCCAGACTGGGGATGGATGCTCTGGCCCCAGCAGCTGCTAAAGCATCCTGACTGGCATGTCGGCAGAGAAATGCCAACTGCACAAGGGTTCAAAAAGCCGGAGAGTATGTGTTTTAACGTGGAATCTGAAGACCAGCATGACTCAGCCTCAGGAATTCCTTCAGCCTCCAAAAGTGGCCTTAGCCCCGAACAGGTACCTGAGGGGGCTGGAGGTCCAGGCCAGGGTGATTGGGAGATGTATCTGGTGTCTTGGCAAACCCAAAGTGGTGGGCAAGGACCCTAAGACTTGGAAGGTAGGTTGTGATGTTACAGGCTGGGACAGGCTCCCTCCAAGGTGGCACTAGTGATAGGGTCTGGGCCTCTGGGAAGACGGGCAATGGGGTGGGGCTGAGATGTTCCACGGCCACCTGGGATGGGGACTGAGCCTTTAACTCCTACCACATCAACCCCTCCCCCCCCAGCCATGCAGGGTATATCCCACGAGGGCTACGCTACTGCCAATGACTTCATACTGAGGGTCTGGCCCCTCCCCAAAGAGGTCTGAGAAGCCCCCTTTCTCTCCTTTGTCGTGGCCTGTGCCACGAAATTTCCCTCCAGTTGGCAAAAAGCATATGCCAGTTCCCAGGAATCCTTTTATATGTTGAAGCTGCATTTTGGTCAATGTGGACAGCTTTAGAAAATGGCTTGGATTTGGGTCTTCCTGTCGCATGTTTAATTTTTCCCGAGTTGCCAGTAAGAGAAGAGAACTTTAAAAGTTGATCAATCTTCACAGAGTCAGTCCTTTTTTTTAAAGTTTATTGAAAAATGCAATACAAGAAGAAGCAAGACCAAACAGTATCTAAACACTACCACCACTTCTCTAACTACAAAGGCCAAAACGGCAGACCTAATTATTGCCTATTTAATCTAAGGATTTTGCCAATTTGATTCGGCTGGCATAGTTCCTATTTTGTCAAGAAATGTAAACAACTACTTGATATGATTCATAATTTTTTTAAAAATTTACAAAGCTCCTTCATTTTTGTCACCAAAATAAAACATTTGAGAGAGATCTGTAAAACCAACCAGCCTGGGGCTAAGATCCTGGACAGGTATTTCCCACGAGCCTTCCTTGGTGTTGGTCAGGCCATAGCCCTGGCTCCATTTCCCGAGGTGGACTGTTGCTCCCTCACCCTCAGCTGCCCCGCAGAACACACGGTGGGGGGCTGAGGGTGGGCAGAGATTGCCTGACAGGTCTGTGCAGCCAGGCTCTGTGGGCCCTCAGCAGATAAATTCAGGTCCTGCTTTGTGGGTGGGTTGGGTAGGTGGGTGGCAGAGACCTGACGTGGCTTGGAAGAAATCTTTGTTTCTGAAGTGAGATAAAAATAAAATTGCAGTGAGAGTTGTTACTGTGCTGTGTCTGAGTCACTTTAGGAAAACTGCCAAGTTGTTGACACTGGAAACGAACTCTTCTCTCCTCTTCACCACTTCCACCTGGACAGTCTGTTTTTCTTCACACACACGCACACACACAGTTGCAGGAAGAAAAAAAAAAGACCCAAACAATTGCCAAACCCCAAGTTCTGTAACCAGAGAGGGAGGAAAAGGAAAGAGGCTTGGAAGGACACCCCTCATGCTGGCTTGTCCAAATCATGGCTTCTCAGTGCCAAAAGGGCATTGGAGATCTTCTGGTCCGATTTATAGACAAGGGAGCAGGGTGAAGTGAGTTGGTGACAGATTGAGGGGAAGTTCAGGCCCCTGATTCGTGGTCCTAGGCAGTGAAAGTGGCCACACTGACCTGGATGGCACAGAATACTCGGTGTGCCAGGTTCCTGACGTGCATGCTGTGCCCTCTTCCTTTCCCCATCTTCATTCCACGGGTTGCAGCTCTGCGAGCTCCAGCAGCTCTTCCAGCAGGACAGCTGGCCATTGGCAAGTGAGCTCACATCACATGCCTATTTGATGTGAGTTCGATTTCCAACCTCACCACCACTCTGGGCAACAAAGTTCGGGCTTGGGCACGGCCTGGAAAGCCCCATCGTTCCAGACCGTATGCCCCAGGCTGTCTGTTCCTGAGACAGGGCACTCTCCTTCCCCGCTAAGCCTGTCACATATCCCACCTGAGCTCCTCCTGTCCCCGCCCAGAGAGAGCTACCTGTTGGTTACTAAGAGTCTCAAGTAAGTACTAAGAGAAAAACGCACACTCGTGAAATCAGTTCAAACGAACTGAGTTTGTCTAAACAAAGCTCAGCCAGCAGAGACTCCGGAGACGTGCTGCGGGCTCCCCACTGCCTGGAGCAGAGGCTGTAGACTTCTCTCCTGCTCATCGCCCTGGAGCCCCCAGCGACTGCTGACTTTGACCCACTGTCCACCTCAGGACTTTCTGTCCTAGAATGAGGATTCTAAGAACTTGTAGGTAGATCTGTTTGTGGGAAGCAAGCTGGAAGATCAGAGAAGCCCTACTGAATAAAAATGTCCCCTAATCTTTACCAGGAATAGTGGAATTGGGGACATCAGTCCTCATTTTCAAAATCAAAAAAACAAACAATTAAACCCAAACCCACCACAAACATCAAGCCACAAAACCTGACAGACCTCAGATGGCAAGTGGGGATGAGTGGAGCTGGTGTTTGTACCCCTTGTCAAGTGGGGTTTTGTGGGGAGCGTGGCCCCTAAAAGCCAACTCCCACGCTCCAAAAGGGTATCTGCAGGCAGGGGCCGGTCTGGACCACGATCGCCTCCTCTCTCAGTCACATCCTCTCTCACCTCAGGATTAAACAGAGAGGCTCAGGGATGGTCTCCTGGAAATACTTCGTAGCAGGATCCAACTGAGGTAAACCCCACCACTCCCCTGTGTGAGGTGCACATTCCCAGAACTAGAACACCTTTAAAAAAATCTCGTCAACGTTCTTTGTCCAAACCACCACTAAAAATGTGCGGTCAGTGCTTTTGGCCCAAAGTGCCTATTCTTCTGTGAGTTTTGGTCTCTCCTGAGATGGGAGGTGGGGGGAGCACTTAGCAGAGCCACTGCTTCTGATGAGGTAAAAGGGGAGGGAGGGCAGGAAGGTGAAGGCCACGGATATGTTCAAACATTCACAGTATCAGATATATCTGAAGCAACTTCTTATGTGTTTGATCTAAAGAAGCTCCAAAAAGAAAGAACAGGAGAGAGGAAGGAAAACAATACTACGTTCTTAGCAGAGGCCTCTGCCTCACAAAACCACCCTCAGCAAAGGGACAGGGACATCTTCCTGGGGTCTCTGGACCAGGGCAGCCGCCCTGCCTGACATTCTGATGAAGTTACATCACTGGCTCCGAGAAAGGGCTGGTTTATGAAGTTTCTGCTGCCATCTAAAGGATATAAACCAGGGGAGGAGCAGGGAAGCCCCGTTAAGCTGGCTTTGTCCCCCAACACAGCTGACAGAGTCATTGGAGGCTTTCCCGAAGAATGCTGTGGACCCTGTCAGTATAAATGGGGAGAGGCTGGGCTGAAGGGGTTACAAACCACCCCATAAAAAAAAAAACCAGGAGGCTCTTTAAAAACAGTCCAAAGAGTGAAAAGTTGAACAATTTCTGGTATCACAATATAGAAAAATGTATTCAAAGGGATCAGTGATATCTAGAAGACTTTCCCGGTATAAACTCCAAATAGAAAATGAAATTGCTTTTCTGGTGGTTTAGAATCAATCATCTTAAAAGTCTGAAGTCTGACTATTGCAGGTTAGCTTCTTTATCATTCTGCTGGTTTTCTCTGGGACGGGAGATGGGCAGGGAGTCGGGGGAGGGGGGAGGGTAGGACAGTTCCTAGAGGAAAGAAAGAAGCAAAGTTTTAAAATCCCGCAAAAGAGACTGCTACGCAGTCCCAGTGCCAAGTTCTTGTGGCCACAAGTGACAATCAGGGCCTGAGCGGTTTTACAGGGCCCCGTCCTACCTGGTGATTGATGGCTTCTTCAAGTTATTTGTAAACTACTTGTAGGCATGACTTTATCTGGAACCCTGGCTCCCAAAAAGCAGCTATCCTGCTTCCAGTTCTCTAGTCTGGCCCCAGAGCTTCAGCCCTTTCTTTCCCATCCCCCAAACCCTCATCTCCAGACAGCTAGTGCTGCTTTTCTTGGTTTTGTTCTTCTCCTCTGGCCCTCCCAGGTCTAGGCTCAGAGAGACCTGTGACAGCAGAGGGTGGAGCGGCAGGGAGAAGTGGGGGGAGGTGAGGTGGAGAAGCAGGAGGATGCGTCAAGATTCAAGAGGTGGGTGGGATCTGCATCCACGTTTGGTGTATCTCTTCCACCCCATCACCGCTGGCACTGCTGAGGGCAGGAGGAGACCCAGCTGCTTTCGTTGGAGCCAGGTACTGAATAACCTCCCACATCCTCCTCCTCAGCCTTCCTCTGCCTTCAGTTTATCAAGTCCCAGTGTGGACACCTCTGGGGGGATGGCTCCGCTGCACAAGCACGGCCCATACCTGAGCTCACTCCTCAGAGATTTCGGTTTCCTGATGGACAACCACCTTGGTCACTGACATGTCTGGGTGCTGCTCCTTCGCCTCCTTGATGGCCTGTACGAGGACCTGAGAAAGACAGACACAACGTCCATCAGGCGGAAAGCAGCCTGGCTGGTGAAAAAGGCAGGGGTCATAGGACACCATTTCTCTGGCAAGTTCAATGTTTCTCTCTACAGAACCAGAGCAGCATGTAGGCTAAGCCAAGCTGATGATGGCCATACCCACCCTGTCCTGCTTAGGGAGGCTCCTGGACTCAAAACACAAGCACAGGGAAAGCTTAGAGCTGTCTTCAAGGATCAGGGAGGGCCTTGAAGGGTGACAGCCTGGGTGGCTCTGGGAAGATTCACTCAGGAAAGGGAGTCTAAAGAGCAAAGTGAAATCTGTGTTCAGTGTAGGGTAACCGGGAAGCTCAGAACAGGAGAGGAAAAGAGTGAAGCATGCTACAAAAAGGAAGAGATGTCTTTGGCTAAAGTAGAGACAAGAAAGGAAGAAAGAGTGGGAGGGCCCATGACATGCCACATACTGGCCTAAGTACATTACTTATTATTTACTTGATCTTCACAACAACTCAATGAATTAAGGTAGTATCCTTAACTTCATTTTTTAGACGTGGAAACCGAGGTTCAGTGGTTAAAGTGCTTAATGTTTCACAGCTAGTCAGTATAACACAATGGGGATTTTCACTTAAGTCTATCAGACTTTCCTCTTCGCCACACTGTTTTTTTGTCTCAGAGGGAGGTAGAAGGGATGACGCCCCTATTTTAGTATCTGGAGGAGTTTTGATCATTTTAGAACAGCTGAAGGGAGCAGAGGGAAAGTCAAAGAAGAACAATGACACGACTACTCCCCTTGCGCTGCAGGTCGCTGAGCCTCAAGCTCAGAGCACCCCAAGGTGGAAGAGCCCAACACAGGCTTTGGGGGATGGCGGCGTGGGATTCTCGGGGACAGGCCTCCATCAAAAAGGACTCTAGCTAGATTTGACCAGCTGACTGTTGACCCTGGCTCTTAAGACTACTTCTAGGAGGGACGGGAAGAAGGGAAATCCCTCTTTTGGCCTCTTGACTCCAGGAAAGCCATTCTTGGCACCGCTACCTCTACAGGCTCCGGCTCATCCTCCCTCAGCTTGTTTGCTCAACCAGCCTGCTCATGCTTCAAGGCCCAGCCCAAGCCCCCTCTCCGGTTACTCTGGCCTACGCCCCTCTCTCTGACAGCCTGCACCTTCTTAAAGTGCCCCCTCCCGATCCAGAGTGCACCACATCTTACCCCTTCCACATGTCCCTCATGCCTCAGAGACTGAGGGACACTGGAGCACCTCTCTGAGCTACCAAGTGTGCTTGTCCTTCTGTCCCAATAACCCTGAAAGAAACCTATGATTATCTTTATTTTACAGATGGCAAAACCACAGCTCAGAGAAGTAAAATAACTTGCTCAAGAAGTAAAATAACAACCAGTAAGTTGCGGAGTCAGGATTCAACCCAGGTCTGTCTCACTCCAAAGCCAGAACACCTTCCTATGCTATCTAGCACAGACGGAGCACGTGGCAGGGGCTCAGATCACATCAGGCCGCGTAGGTGAGTGCAGGCTGGTAACACGGCAGGCTCCCTTGAGCTGGGGCAAATAGACTGCAAGGCCTCCCACTTGGGCTTTTTGCAGCCTTCTTGCTGGGACCCTCAGCCCGGTGTTCTCAGCTGTAAGTCTCAACCCTGCAACCAAGGGAACTGCCAGCACTGCAGCTCAGTCTATTTTTTTTTTTTAAGGCACTCAGCATATCAGCATAAAGGCCACAGAACTATTGCTCCAGCACTCCTGTCAACGATTCCAGAAGCATTTACATGCAGTCTCTTCCACCCTCGCTTTTCTGTAGCTTTACTGTTCTAACCCCACCCAGCAGAGAATTGGGAACATTAATCCTGACCTTATTATTTGCTAATTGCTTGAAGCACACAATTAGCACCTAATTAACATAAAAGCACAGAATTTTAGCACTCAGAGGGCCCAGAAATTAGCTAGATCAACCTACTCTCTTTTAGGAGAGAACAAAAAAAAATATGGGAGGTAAAGTGATTAGCCCAAGGTCATACAACAAGTTAGTAATAGATCTAGGACAGAAATCAAGTTCCAGGTCTCCCGAGTTCCAGCCCATGACACTGTGTCCCCTCTAACTCGCCCCTCTGAGGATAGAGACCACATATTGGTTTGATATCGTCTACTGTCTCCAGCACAGGTTTGGGTATATGATATACCCTGAACAGCAACAGCTCCATTTACTTGGAGCCCACCACGTGCCCCACAATGTACATCTGTATCTCACTTGATTCTCATAACAACCTTGAAGGAAGATGCTATCTGATAGATGAGGAAACGGAGGCCCAGGGAGTTAGAGCTAGAATATGGTAAGAACTAGGATTTGAGTCTAAAGCCCATGTTCTTTGCATTACACTTCCCTGCTTCTCCAGTCTACGGCCCCCATCCCACAGGCCTCAGTGACCTGACTCCCTTTGTCCTTCTTCTCGATTAAGAGCTAGGGTAGCTGAGAGGGCTCCTTGGAGATAAAGCTGTTATCTTTTGCAAGCCAATTTGAGTGTCCATCAGTGATCCTGCCCCAGAACTTCTCCCATGCCCAGAATCTCAGCATTCTCACCTGATCATGGTCAATATCAGCATCTCCTGTGATCACAATTCTCTTTTCAATCCGGGTCTCTGAAATCCCACCTTTTACAGTCTGAAACAAAAGGGAGGTGACCACATGAGAGAGACAGAAAGAAAGAAAAACCCAAACAGCAAAACAAAACAACAACAAGAAATCAGTCTGAAAACTATACTCCAAATTTTAACCTGCTGCTGGGTACTGAATAGGGTAGCTTTCTCACACACTTGTTCAAAATCTTGGCTGGACCTGCTAAAATGAGCACACGCCTGTTCCCTAGTATTGCTAAAATCTTTAATAAGCTAAACGGAAAGTCATAATTCTCTATTATTTATTTTTACCTTTTTCTTCCTCCCAAACACCAAAGAATTTCTGTGAGCAAACAAAACAGGTGTTCCTTTTTGCTCTTTTCCTGTGTATTTTGATTGTTTTCAAGAGGCAAACAAATCAGAAGACTATGAACAAAAAATGTCATGCAGCTTGAAATTAGGCTCTTTATTTTAAAACATTTTCATATTACTGATGTCAAAAGACCCTCAAATACTCCCCCCAGGGTAGGTAGGTTTCCCTACTTCACAGATGAGGAAACCATGGTCTAGACATTTTAAGTAACTGGCTTCCAGTCATCTGTGTGTTGATGATGGAGCTTGGTCAGGAATCTAGATTTCTTATTTACAACAAAATGCTTTTTCATCTAGTGCTACCGCAAACATGGATTGTCTCTGATTTTCTGGGAGTAGTTCCAATTTTAGATACTTTGTCCCTCTTGCCCCCATAAACAATATTCTAATAATTTCAATATTTCAGCATCCAAACTACAGTTCCCATGGCCTTGATCCTGGACATGACATAAAAATTCTTTGTGAGACACTGAGTTCTGATTTTTGGCTTGGAAAATATGGTTGCTTAATAATACCAACAACACCTGCCCTTAAACTGACTTTTTTAAAAAATAGATCTTTATTGGAGTATAATTGCTTCACAATACTGTTTTAGTTTCTGTTGTACAACAAAGTGAATCAGTCACATGCATACATATATGCCCATATCCCTCCCACCCTCCCTATCCCACCCCTCTAGGTCACCGCAAAGCACCGAGCTGATTTCAATGTGCTATGCTGCTGCTTTCCACTAGCTAACTGTTTTACATTCGGTAGTGTATATATGTTGATGCTACTCTCACTTCGCCCCAGTTTCCCCTCCCCCACCGTGTCCTCAAGTCCATTCTCTATGTCTATGTCTTTATTCCTGCCCTGCCACTAGGTTCATCAGTACCATTTTTTTTTTTAGATTCCATATATATGTGTTAGAATACAGTATTTGTTTTTCACTGTCTGACTTACTTCACTCTGTATGACAGACTCCAGGTCCATCCACCTCACTACAAATAACTCAGTTTCATTTCTTTTTATGGCTGAGTAACATTCCATTGTATATATGTGCCACATCTTCTTTATCCATTCATCTGTCAATGGACATTTAGGTTGGTTCCATGTTCTGGCTACTGTAAATAGTGCTTCAGTGAACACTGTGGCACGTGTCTCTCTTTTTTTTTTTTTTTTTTTTTTTAATTAATTAATTTATTTATTTATTTTTGGCTGCATTGGGTCTTCGTTGCTGTGCTAAGGCTTTCTCTAGTTGCAGCAAGTGGTGGCTACTCTTTGTTAAGGTGCGTGGGCTTCTCATCACGGTGGCTTCTTTTGCTGTGGGGCATGGGCTTTAGGCACATGGGCTTCAGTAGTTGTGGCACATGGGTTCAGTAGTTGTGGCTCAGGGACTCTAGAGTGCAGGCTTGGGCTTATTTGCTCCATGACATGTGGGATCTTCCTGGACCAGGGCTCGAACCCATGTCCTCTGCATTAACAGGCGGATTCTTAACCACTGCACCACCAGGGAAGTCCCCGTGTCTCTTTTTGAATTATCGTTTTCTCAGGGTATATGCCCAGTAGTGGGATTGCTGGATCATAGGGTAGTTCTTTTTTTTAGTTTATTAAGGAACCTCCATACTGTTCTCCATATCAATTTACATTCTGACCAACAGTGGAGGAGGGTTCCCTTTTTACCACACCCATTCCAGCACTTATTGTTTCTAGATTTTTTGATAATAGCCATTCTGACCAGTGTGAGGTAATACCTCATTGTAGTTTTCATTTGCATTTCTCTAATAATAAGTGATGTTGAGCATCTTTTCATGTGCCACTTGGACATCTGTATGTCTTCTCTGGTGAAATGTCTATTTAGGTCTTCCACCTATTTTTTTTTTTTTTTTTTTTTTTGCGGTATGCGGGCCTCTCACTGTTGTGGCCTCTCCCGTTGCGGAGCACAGGCTCCGGACGCGCAGGCCTAGCGGCCATGGCTCACGGGCTTAGTTGCTCCGCGGCATGTGGGATCTTCCCGGACCAGGGCACGAACCCGTGTCCCCTGCATCGGCAGGCGGATTCTCAACCACTGCGCCACCAGGGAAGCCCTTCCACCTATTTTTTAATTGAATTGTTTGAGTTATTTTGTATTGATCTCCATGAGCTGGTTGCATATTTTGGAGATTAACCCTTTGTCCATTGTTTCATTTGCAAATATTTCCTCCTATTCTGAGGGTTATCTTTTCATCTTGTTTATGGTTTCCTTTGCTGTGCAAAAGCTTTTAAGTTTACTTAGGTCCCATTTGTTTATTTTTGGTGTTATTTCCATTTCTCTAGGAGGTGGGTCCAAAAAGATCTTGCTGTGGTTTATGTCAGAGTGTTTTTCCTATGTTTTCCTCTGAGTTTTATAGTGTCTGGTCTTACATTTAGGTCTTTAATCCATTTGGAGTTTATTTTTGTGTATGGTATTAGGGAGTGTTCTAATTTCACTCTTTTACATGTAGCTGTCCAGTTTTCCCAGCACCACTTATTGAAGAGACTGTCTTTTATCCGTTGTACATTCTTGCCTCTTTTGTCAAAGATAAGGTGACCATATGTGCGTGGGTTTATCTCTGGGCTTTCTATACTGTACCATTCATCTATATTTCTGTTTTTGTGCCAGTATCATACTGTCTTGATTACTGTAGCTTTGTAGTTTAGTTTGAAGTTGGGGAGCCTGATTCCTCCAGCTCTGTTTTTCTTTCTCAAGATTGCTTTGGGGTCTTTGTGTCTCCATACAAACTGTAAAGTTTTTTGTTCTAATTCTGTGAAGAATGCCATTGGTAGTTTGATAGGGATTGCATTGAATCTGTAGATTGCTTTGGGTAGTGTAGTCATTTTCACAATATTGATTCTTCCAATCCAAGAACATGGTATATTTCTCCGTCTGTTTATGTCATCTTTGATTTCTTTCATCAGTGTTCTATAGTTTTCTGAGTACAAGTCTTTCGCCTCATTAGGTAGGTTTATTCCTAGGCATTTTATTCATTTTGTTGTGATGGTAAATGGGATTGTTTCCTTAATTTCTCTTTCTGATTTTTCCTTGTTAGTGTATAGGAATGCCAGATAGTTCTAATTTTTTTTTAATATTCCTGATCTTAGTAGAAATGCTTTAAGTTTTTCACCATTGAGTATGATGTTTTCTGTGGGTTTGTCATATATGGCCTTTATTATGTTGAGGTAGTTTCCCTCTATGCCCATTTTCTGGAGAATTTTTATCATAAATGGATGTTGAATTTTGTCAAAAGCTTTTTCTGCATCTATTGAGATGATCTTATGGTTTTTATTCCTTAATTTGTTAATATGGTATACCACATTGATTGATTTCTGTATATTGAAGAATTCTTGCATCCCTGGGATAAATCCCACTTGATGATGGTGTATGATCCTTTTAATATGTTGTTGGATTCTATTTACTAGTATTTTATTCAGGATTTCTGCATCTATGTTCATCAGTGATATTGGTCTGTAATGTTGTTTTTCTGTAGTATCTTTGTCTGTTTTTGGTATCAGGGTGATGGTGGCCTCATAGAATGAGTTTGGGAGTGTTCCTTCCTCTGCAATTTTCTGGAAGAGTTTGAGAAGGATGGGTGTTAACTCTTCTCTAAATGTTTGATAGAATTCTCCTGTGAAGCCATCTGGTCCTGGACTTTCGTTTGTTGGAGGATTTTTATTTACAGTTTCAATTTCATTACTTGTGATAGGTCTGTTTATATTTTCTAATTCTTCCTGGTTCAGTCTTGGAAAATTGTACCTTTCTAAGAATTTGCCCATTTCTTTGTGGTTGTCAATTTTATTGGCATATAGTTGTTTGTAGTAGTCTCTTACAATCCTTTGTATTTCTATGGTGCCAGTTGTGATTTCTCCTTCTTCATTTCTTATTTTATTGATTTGCATCTGATGAGCTGGCTAAAGGTTTATCAATTTTGTTTATCTTCTCAACGAACCATCTTTTAGTTTTATTGATTCTTGCTACTGTTTTCTTCATTTCTATTTCATTTATTTCTGCTCTGATCTTTATGATTCCTTTCCTTCTACTGACTTGGGTTTTCTTTGTTCTTCTTCTCTCATTGATTTAGGTGTAGGGTTAGGTTGTTTATTTGAGATTTTTCTATTTCTTGAGGTGAGATTGAATTGCTATAAACTTCCCTCTTAGAACTGCTTTTGCTGCATCTCATAGGTTTTGGGTCACTGTGTTTTCATTGTCATTTGTTTCTATGTATTTTTTTATTTCTTCTTTGATTTCTTCAGTGATGTCTTGGTTATTTAGTAACACATTGTTTAGCCTCCAAGTATTTGTGGTTTTTACAGTTTTTTTTTCCTGTAGCTGATTTCCAATTTCATAGCATTGTGGTCAGAAAAGATACTTGATATGATTTCAATTTTCTTAAATTTTCTGAGGCTTGATTTGTGACCCAATGTGATCTATCCTGGAGAATGTTCTGTGTGCACTTGAGAAGAAAGTGTACTCTTCCACTTCCAGGTGGAATGTTCTATAAATATCAAATAAATCTACCCGGTCTATTGTAACATTTAAAGCTTGTGTTTCCTTAGTTATTTTCTGTTTGGAGGATCTGTCCATTGGTGTAAGTGGGGTATTAAAGTCCCCTACTATTATTGTGTTACTGTCTATTTCCACTTTCCTGGTTGTTAGCGTTTGCCTTATGTATTGAGGTGCTCCTATGTTGTGTGCAGAAACATTTATAATTGTTATATCATCTTCTTGGATTGATCCCTTGATCATGCTGTGTCCTTCCTTATCTCTTGCAACAGTCTTTATTTTAAAGTCTATTTTATCTGATACGAGTATTGATACGCCGGCTTTCTTTTGATTTCCATTTGCATGGAATATCTTTTTCCACCCCCTCATTTTCAGTCTGTACATGTCCCTAGGTCTGAAGTGGGTCTCTTGTAGACAGCATATATATGGGTCTTGTTTCTGTATCCATTCAGCCAGTCTGTGTCCTTTGGGTGGGGCATTTAATCCATTTACATTTAAGGTTATTATCGATATGTATTTTCCTCTGACCATTTTCTCTTTTTAAAAATTTATTTATTTTATATATTTATTTTTGGCTGCGTTGCATCTTCGTTGCTGCATGCGGGCTTTCTCTAGTTGTGCCGACAGGCTTCTCATTGTGGTGGCTTCTCTTGTTGCAGAACATGGACCCTAGGTGTGCACACCTTCAGTAGTTGTGACGCATGGTCTCAGTAGCTGTGGCTCGCAGGCCCTAGAGCGCAGGCTCAGTAGTAGCACACGGGCTTAGTTGCTCTTCGGCAAGTGGGATCTTCCTGGACCAGGGCTTGAACCCACGTCCCCTGAATTGGCAGGCGGATTCTTAACCACTGCCCCACCAGGGAAGCCCCCTATTACCATTTTCTTAATTGTTTGGGGTTTGTTTTTGTGGGTCTTTTTCTTCTCTTGTGTTTCCCGCCTAGAGAAGTTTCTTTAGCATTTGTTGTAAAGCTGGTTTGGTGGTGCTGAATTCTCTTACCTTTCACTTGTCTGAAAAGCTTTTGATTTCTCCCTCGAATCTGAATGAGATACTTGCTGGGTAGAGTAATCTTGGTTGTAGCTTTTTCTCTTTCATCACTTTAAGTATATCCTGCCACTTCCTTCTGGCCTGCAGAGTTTCTGCTGAAAAATCAGCTGATAACCTTATGGGGATTCCTTTGTAGGTTATTTTTTGTTTTTCCCTTGCTGCTTTTAATATTTTTTTCTTTGAATTTAATTTTTGTTAGTTTGATTAATATGTGTCTTGGTGTGTTTCTCCTAGGGTGTATCCTGTATGCGACTCTCTGTGCTTCCTGGATTTGGGTGACAATTTCCTTTACTATGTTAGGGAAGTTTTCCACTATAATCTCTTGAAATATTTTCTCAGACCCTTTCTATTTCTCTTCTTCTTCTGGGACCCCTATAATTTGAATGTTGGTGTGTTTAGTGTTGTCCCAGAGGTCTCTGAGACTGTCTTCAATTCTTTTCATTCTTTTTCCTTTATTCTGCTCCTCAGCAGTTATTTCCACCATTCTTTCTTCCAGTTTACTTATTCATTCTTCTGCCTCAGTTATTCTGTTATTGATTCCTTCTAGTGTATTTTTCATTTCAGTTATTGTGTTGTTCATCTCTGTTTGTTTGTTCTTTAGTTCTTCTAGATCTTTGTTAAACATTTCTTGTATTTTCTCAATCCGTGCCTCCATTCTATTTCCGACATTCTGGATCATCTTTACTATCATTACTCTGAATTCTTTTTCAGGTAGATTGCCTATTTCCTCTTCATTTATTTGGTCTTGTAGGTTTTTACCTTGCTCCTTCATTTGTGACATATTTTTTTGCCGTCTCATTTCTTTATTTTCTTTTTTTTGTGAGTGGGATTGTGTTCCTGTCTTACTGGTTGTTTGGACTGAGGCTTCCAACACTAGAGTTTGTAGGCTATTGGGTAGAGCTGGGTCTTGGTGCTGAGATGAGGACCTCTGGGAGACCTCATTCTGATGAATGTTCCCTGGGGTCTGAGGCTCTCTGTTAGTCCAGTAGTTTGGACTCAGAGCTCCCACCGCAGGAACTTCAGCCCAACCCCTGGCTCGTGAACCAAGATCCCGCAAGCCCATGCCGGGTGGAAAGGAGAACAATAATAAAGTAAAAACTAAAATTAGATTAGGAAATTAACAGATATGTTAGAAAAAATATAAAAATAAAATTATAGATGAAACAACAACTGTTAGGTAAAACAGAACCACAATAGTAAAAAAGAGGAGAAAAAAAAGTGGAGGGTGGGCCTAAGCAGGGGCGAGGTTTGGGCGGTAGGCGGGGCCTATGCTTAGGACCCACAGGGCTGGAAAAGGCCCTGGGAGGGAGGGAGGTGTGGTGGGGCCTAGGCTCAACAGAACAGAAGGGGTTCACTGCCCCCTGCCTCCTACCTCTAGTCTCAGAGGGCGGGTAACCCCTGTGGCTTCCTGGGCTCGAGTGGGCAGGGCAAACGCCCTTCGCTCCTTTCCTGTTCCTCTAGTCCTGGCGGGCCCCTCCCGCTTGCCTCTTCTGTTCTCTCCTGGCCTCCCTCCTACGCCCCCAGGACCAACCCAGCCCAGAGGGGACCTCTGAGGGAGTAGGACCCGCCCGAGAGCTAGGCAGACTTCCCTGGCCCATTAGGCAGGGGAAATGCTGGGCATGCTCCCCCCCTGACCCAAGCCCCCGAGGGTCCCTCCAGGCGTCGGAACCCTCCCCCTTCTCAGTCACCCCTCAGGGGCGCTGGTCCTGTCAAGCCTCTACTTCTCCTCCCCCCTCAGTCTCCCCACATCCTACCGGTTCTCTTGGGGGTTCTTCCCATCTCCTTGGGCATCAGGGTCCTGCACCAGCATTTGGCAGGTGCCCTAGTTGTGGGGAGACATGAACTCTGTGTCTGACTTTTTAAACTGACTTTTTAGGCTGACCTCCACAGCCAGACAGGGGACTCACTGACCAGGGAGACAGATGAATGTGTAAAGAGAATAACCACATGTGACTTTAATAAGACCTCGAAGTAGACAGGGATGCTCAGGGTCTCCCTGGGTTTACTGCTGGGGAAAGCAGCAGGGCCTTTCCACCCTGGACACTGGGAATAATTTGGCTCAGTAGGGAAGAAGCTGAAAACCCTTGCTTATGGACCGGGGTTCTTGCCAAGAGGCAGCAAGCTTGGCGTGCCACTGGATTTCAGAAGGAATTTCTAGCTGTCTGTTACCTTGGTAATTTGAGTCGTGGTGGTGCTGCTGGTGGTCTCAGATGTGATGGTCTGAGCTGTCAGCAAGACTCCTGGGTCCATGTCCCCGTTGCTGTCATCAGTCTGCAGAAGGAGACACAACTCATCACCATGCCTCTCAGGAAACCTCATGGGCAAATGTTGTAGATGCAGCTTTGCTCTGCAGCTGCACGTTCTAAAGCAAAAACCCAATTCTCTTACAGTGATCTCTTAATTAATAAATAAAATTAATCCCCTGGGAACAAAGCTCCTTCTTTTTCTTTTTCTTTTTGCTGTACGCGGGCCTCTCACTGTTGTGGCCTCTCCCGTTGCAGAGCACAGGCTCCGGACGCACAGGCTCAGCGGCCACGGCTCATGGGCGCAGCCGCTCCGTGGCATGTGGGACCCCCCCAGACCGGGGCACGAACCCACGTCCCCTGCATCAGCAGGCGGACTCTCAACCACTGAGCCACCAGGGAAGCCCCAAAGCTCCTTCTAAAATAGTTGGACAAGTCCAGTTTCCCCAGCATTGGGTCAGTGACAGGAGTGGATGAGAAAAAGGAGGCAGGAGTTGTAACCACAGGTTCAACAAGAGTGACAATAACTATGCACATGTATACAGCATTTTATAGCTTATAAACGGCTTTCAAAACTTTATCTTTTTTGATGCTTACACAAGCCCTATGAATATAAATAGAAAAGGCAGAAACTTATTAGCACTCCCAGGTAAGACTCAGGCTCAGAGAAAGTGAATGATTTGCCCAAGGACTCAAAACTAATCGTCTCCACAAACCTGGAGCTCTTTACACACCACCGAAGGCAGGAAGGAAAGGTATAAACTCTTGGTTGCTAAAGCATGGCTAGGTTCTGAATCATAGGACAGAACTTTCCAGAAAGAACAAGGAAAGGTCCTTGCTGGGGTTTAAGGGACTAAGGAATCTCAGACTATCTTTTATGAAAATCAAGATGGGAGACTGGAGCACATGAGATAGGAAATGTCCTTTTAAGGCAAATTGGAAGGAAATATATATATAATATCTCAATGATATTTCTGACAAGAAAACTTTTTTTTATTGAAAGGGATTCTCGTCATTATAGGAGGGGTTTAAAAGTATTTAATGCCGGGCTACACCACTAATCTATACAGAGAACAAGAAATAGCTGGGGCTATTTCTTTTTCCTCCAGAGCTCACTGTACTATGACCAAAATAAATATATTATCATCAGGCTGAGAAATGACATTAGCAAAAAGGAAGAGAGATGGTTGGCAGGAGCCAAACTCAGCCTGATGAATAGTTATCAGCAACCATTTGGGCCATTAGCAGACTCAGAGCTGCTGACAGCTTCTAACCAAGATGGATACAAATGAGGAGGCTGGAGGCTGCCTACAGCTACATGCTTTTCAGATAAAATACCTGGTACTGGTATTGTACACTGACTCAGAGGGGCATTTAGAGAATTGCGATTATTTTCATAAAGAATTCTGCAGCAAGCAAGGTTCTAGGTTACCATCCTTCTCTGCCTCTTTATATAAGTCATTTGCATTATAAGCAGAGGCCTCCAACTTTTTTATGAGCAGGGCCACATTTCATTGAGCCAAAACTTTGAGATACTGTGGGGAGGGCAGAAGGAGGAGAAGAGAATTAGGAAAGAGAAGAGTCCCTGGCTGGATTCACTTCCAGGTAGGAATATGGACAAAACAAAGAGAGGGAACATGATTGTGTCACCTAAGTCTTTCACGCACGTCACCCTCATACTAGGCATATTATTGGCTAGTTTACTAACACTTTCTTCAGCCCAGACATATTTACCTACCTTAGATTCAGACTCAACTAACATTTATTGCACTTGTACTATATGCCAAGCACATAATGCAACTGTTACCTCAATCACACCTCTCAGTATCTGAAGTAGGTACTGTTATTATACTCACTGTATAGTTCAGAAAAGTTAGGTCCAGAGAAGTTAAATAATTTTCCAAAGGGATTTCCCTGGTGGTCCAGTGGTAAAGAATCCACCTTCTAATTCACGGGATGCGGGTTTGATCCCTGGTCAGGGAACTAAGATCCCACATGCCACAGGGCAACTAAGCCCGCGCACCACAACTACTGAGCCCGTGCGCCTCAACTAGAGAGCCCGCATGCAACAAACTACAGAGCCCATGTTCCCTGGAGCCTGCACGCCACAACTAGAGAGAAGCCCATGTGCTGCAACAAAAGATCCAGTGTGCCACAACTAAGACCAAATGCAGCCAAAACAATAAAAGTAAATAAATTAATTAAATAAAATAAAAAGAAACTGAAAAAAATAATAATTTGCCAAGGTTCTATGCTAATAAGTGCTTGAACTAGGACTGAGGGCAAAGACTTCCTGTCTGAAGATTGGGGTCCAGGTCCCAGCTCAGACAGTGGCTGGCTCTGGAAACTTGGGCAAGTCATTCTGACTTTTGAGATTTAGTTTTCTCTTTTTTTTTTTTTTTTTTTTCCAGTACGCAGGCCTCTCACTGCTGTGGCCTCTCCCTTTGTGGAGCACAGGCTCCGGACGCACAGGCTCAGCAGCCATGGCTCACGGGCCTAGTCGCTCCGTGGCATGTGGGATCTTCCCAGACCAGGGCACAAACCCGTGTCCCTCAGCAGGTGGACTCGCAACCACTGCGCCACCAGGGAAGCCTTAGTTTTCTCATTTTTGTAACAGGCTACCCTGTAAGATGTGCTCTGCCTCCACTGTAGCACTGCTGTGAAGATCAAAAGAGATTTTAGAAATAAAAGTACATTATAAGTTGTTATTAAGAATTTGTGTGCCAATATATACACAATGGACTACTACTCAACCATAAAAAAGAATGAAATAATGCCATTTGTAGCAACATGGACGGATGTAGAGATTATCATACTAAGTGAAGCAAATCAGACAGAGAAAGACAAATATCATATGATATCGCTTATATGTGGAATCTAAAAAAATGATACAATGAACTTATTTACAAAACAGAAATAGACTCACAGACATAGAAAACAAACTTATGGTTACCAAAGGGAAAGGGTTGGGGGGAGGGATAAACTAGGAGTTTGGGATTAAAATATACACACTATTATATATAAAATAACCAACAAGGACTTACTGTATAGCATACAGAACTAACTATACTCAATATCCTGTAATAACCTATAATGGAAAAGAATCTAAAGAACAGATATATACACGTATGTATAACTGAATCACTTTGCTGTACACCAAAACACAACATTGTAAATCAACTATACTTCAATAACAATTTTTTAAATCCCCCCCCAAAAAAGAATTTGCGTGCCAAGAGGGCTAAACCTTTTTGAAGAGCTCCTCCTCTACTAAACCTAAGAATCTCTCTTTTTCTACCTCCCTCCCACCCCCTTCCTCCTCCTTTTCTGTCTCTGAAGAAGGTGAAAGAGGGAGGAGACATTGTTATCATTTCCTACTTAACTCTCTTCCCACATGGGGCCTCTTTTCTTACCAGTGTTTTCTCAAAATGGTACTGTAGCTTTCACAGTTGCTTATAAAATTAACCATCTCTTTATCCTATGACACAGCAGTTCCACTCTTAGGTGTTTACCCAAGATAAGTGAAAACATATGTCCACAGAAAGACTTGCACATGAATGTTTAAAGCAGCTTTATCCATATTTGCTCCCAACTGGAATCAACTCAACTGTCCATCAACAAATGAAAGGATAAACAAATTAAAGTATATTCATACAATGGAACACTACTCAACAATAAAAAACAGTGAACTATGGATTCATATAACATGGATGAATCTGAAAAACATGTTCAGACACAAAAGGGTATGACTGTATACTTCCATTTATATGAAGTCCAAGAACAGGTGAAACTAAGCTATGATAACAGAAATCAGAGCAGTGGCTGCCTAGAGGGATAGGGATGGACTGGCAAAGGCTATGAAGAAAGTTTCAGGAGTGACGAAAATGTTCTGAACCCAAATGTGTCTTGGTTACACAGGTAGATACATTCGTCAAAACCAATCAAAAATTGAACTCTTAACATCTGTGCATATCACTGTATGTAAATGTTACCTCAGGTACACATACATGCACATATATGCAAACAGTAAAACCCTATCCTAGCTCCCCACCTCCTCTCGCCATGTCCCAAAATGTAGGAATTATGGATGGATTACAAAAAGGTTCTCAGGTTTACTTGTCTGGAAAGATAATAAAAACACAAGCAGAAATAATTATAGTAAATAAACAACAACAATAGCAAATAATTATCTGGTGCTTATTATGTGCCAGGCACTTTTTTCTACAAATTATTTACAGTATACTGTACTGAGCTTTTTCATTTACCAGTTTATCACGTAGATATTCCCAGCAGAAGCCTTTAAAAATAACTGTAAAGCATTACCTTAATTGGATGTACTATAATTTATTTAACCTGTTCCCTATTGATGGACATTTAGATTGTTTCCATGGTAGTGACAACTTAATTTGAAACGCACATTGTGAAACTGACACTTTATGGACATTAACTCATTTATTCCTCCCAACAACCCTATGAGGTAGAACTATTATTAGCCCCATTTTACAAATGAGGAAACTGAGGCACACAGTGATTCAGTAACTTGTCTGCACACTAGTAAGTGATGGAGCAGGTTCAAACCCAGGAAATCTAATTCCAAAGTCAATACTTTTCCCCACTATACTCCACTGTCTAGTCAATAAGAAGTAATTTGTATCTTGGCTGACTGTCTCAGATGTATAACAATATAATATCTACCATTTTGGAATAGCCACTATGTGCCAGGCAAATATTATCTTTATCTCAGTGACCTTAAAAAGGTATTTTTCAGAAGAGGAAGCTAAGGCTCAGAGGTTAAGTTACTTGCTGAAGGTCATGAAACTAGCAAGTGTTGGAATGAAGATCCAGGTCTCTGTAACTCCAAAGCCCACATGCTTTTTATCTTGTACTTCATAATGCCTCTGTATTTCTCTTACATGCTAGGATATTTAAAAATGACTGCTTCCTTTCCCTTTTTTGTAGCGGCTATACTCAAACCAAACATGGGCTTCTGTGGTGAGGATGGCCCTAACAACATTTTAAATAATTTATTTTGAACTATTAAAAATATATTTTTTTGATATGCACATGCTACAAAATTTTAAATTTTTTAAATGGAGATCAATGAAATGTTGGTCTCCCTCCCTCTCCTAACCACAGCCTGCATCCCAGGCCTCTTCATCCCAGGCCACCACTGGTGGTTTTTTGTTTTTGTTTTTCTAAGTACCCATTCAGAGTTAGTATATTCACATATAAGCCTATTCATACATAGCTGTACATACAACCCTTTTCCCTCCCATAAACAGTAGCATATTATTTATACCATACTGCGCTGCAGTCTTTCATTTACTGATTTATTACATAGATTATTCCCATCAGAAGCTTTTTTAATGTCTGCACAGAATTGCTTTAATTGGATGTACCATAATTTACAAACATGTTCCCTACTGATAGATAGTTAGGTTGTTTCCATGGTAGTGACAACTTACAGGGTTCCCTCCCATCTGCAAGTACTTCTTTTCTAAACATCCCTGGCTCACTCATTGTGTGCACAATCCTAAAGGAATGTCCCCTGACTTCCTTTGGAGTCCCCTTCACTGCCAAGTCCTGTTCATCCATCACTGTCTCTCCTGACACAGCTCTTTCTTCTTGTTTCCTCAGGCTACACCTCAGTTCTTCACAAGCAACCCCCCAGACCTCCCGTAGCCGTATTCCTGTCTCTAGGCAGCCTCTCCTTTAATAGGTGCAGCACACAGCTTTAGGAAACATCTTCCAAAACCACTGCTTTAATTAGGCCACTGTATCACCACTGCCAGAAAACTTGAAGCAACCTCTCATTATTTACCAAACTCAAATTCTACACTCTAGACCAGAAGAGAGAGACATGGGAAGTATACTAATGTTAACTGAATGTCTATGAACGCACCAAGCGCTTTACAGACATCATTTCACTTCATCCTCCCTCAAATCTTACAGTGGTATGTAGTATTATCTCCATTTCACACACAGGAAACAGAGGCTTACAGATTAGCGATTTGTTTAAAGTTATCCAGCTAGTACATGGTTGAGCTAGGATACAAATTCTACTTGTCTAATTGCAAAGCACATGCTTTTCATTGGCAAGTTACACTGCTTCCTAAAGGTGGATATCATCATCCAGTTTATGGTGATGTGAGGATTAACTGAAAGGATTCATATGAAAACACCCACCTGGAGCTCCATGTAGCTGCCTCCTTCCCAACATGCAGGCTTCAGCTAAAATGTCACTTTCTCAGAGAGGATTTTCATGACTATTCTAGCCCCAAAATAGCAACTTTTCATGTTATTCCACATTGTCTAACTCTTGATCCTATTTTAGTTTCTTTATAGCACTTATCATTGTCTGAAATTCATACATTTATATGTTTTATTGCCTGTCTCTCCTGACTAGAATGTCAGTTCCAGAGCATAGGGCCTGTGACCACTCTGTACACTGCTTTGGCCTAACGTATAAATGTTCAACAAATATTTGTTGCAGTAATGGATTAACAGCTCAGTTTATACAAGGAAAAGTTTCTCTCACTTTTGGCACCTGTGAATAAGAAAGAAAAGAAACACAACTCAGAGGGCAGACAGCAGAAGCAAGAAGAACTACAATCCTGCACCCTGTGGAACAAAAACCGCATTCACAGAAAGATAGACAAGATGAAAAGGCAGAGGGCTATGTACCAGATGAAGGAACAAGATAAAACACCAGAAAAACAACTAAATGAAGTGGAGATAGGCAACCTTCCAGAAAAAGAATTCAGAATAAAGATAGTGAAGATGATCCAGGACTTTGGAAAAACAATGGAGGCAAAGATGGAGAAGATGCAAGAAATGTTTAACAAAGACCTAGAAGAATTAAAGAACAAACAAACAGAGATGAACAATACAATAACTGAAATGAACACTACAATAGAAGGAATCAATAGCAGAACAACTGAGGCAGAAGAACATATAAATGACCTGGAAGACAGAATGGTGGAATTCACTGCTGTGGAACAGGATAAAGAAAAAAGAATGAAAAGAAATGAAGACAGCCTAAGAGACCTCTGGGACAACATTAAAAGCAAAAATATTCACATTATAGGGGTCCCAGAAGGAGAAGAGACAGAGAAAGGACCCAAGAAAATATTTCAAGAGATTATAGTTGAAAATTTCCCTAACATGGGAAAGAAAATAGCTACCCAAGTCCAGAAGCACAGAGAGTCCCACACAGGATAAACCCAAGGAGAAACACGCCAAGACACATAGTAATCAAACTGGCAAAAATTAAAGACAAAGAAAAATTATTGAAAGCAGCAAGGGAAAAACAACAAATAACATATAAGGGAACTCCCATAAGGTTAACAGCTGATTTCTCAGCAGAAACTCTACAAGCCAGAAGGGAGTGGAATGATATACTTAAAGTGATGAAAGGGAAGAACCTACAACCAAGATTACTCTAACCGGCAAGCATCTCATTCAGATTCTATGGAGAAATCAAAATCTTTACAGACAAGCAAAAGCTAAGAGAATTCAGCACCACCAAACCAGCTCTACAACAAATGCTAAAGGAACTTCTCTAAGTGGGAAACACAAGACAAGAAAAGGACCTACAAAAACAACCCCAAACAATTAAGAAAATGGTAATAGGAACATACACATGTGTATGTGAATGGATTATGTGAATGGATTAAATGCTCCAACCAAAAGACACAGGCTTGCTGAATGGATACAAAAACAAGACCCATATATATGCTGTCTACAAGAGACCCACTTCAGACCTAGGGACACATACAGACTGAAAGTGGGGGATGGAAAAAGATATTCCATGCAAATGGAAATCAAAAGAAAGCTAGAGTAGCAATACTCATATCAGATAAAATAGACTTTAAAATAAAGAATGTTACAAGAGACAAGGAAGGACACTACATAATGATCAGGAGATCAATCCAAGAAGAAGATATAACAATTATAAATATATATGCACCCAACATAGGAGCACCTCAATACATAAGGCAACTGCTAACAGCTCTAAAAGAGGAAATCGACAGTAACACAATAACACTGGGGGACTTTAACACCTCACTTACACCAATGGACAGATCATCCAAAATGAAAGTACCTAAGGAAACAGAAGCTTTAAATGACACAATAGACCAGATAGACTTAATTGATATTTATAGGGCATTCCATCCAAAAACAGCAGATTACACTTTCTTCTCAGGTGCGCACAGAACATTCTCCAGGATAGACCACATCTTGGGTCACAAATCAAGCCTCAGTTAATTTAAGAAAACTGAAATCATATCATGCATCTTTTCTGACCACAATGCTATGAGATTAGAAATCAAGTACAGGGAAAAAAACATAAAAAACACAAACAAATGGAGACGAAAAAATACATTACTAAATAACCAAGAGATCACTGAAGAAATCCAAGAGGAAATCCTAAAATATCTAGAGACAAAGGACAATGAAAACACAACGATCCAAATCCTATGGGATGTAGCAAAAGCAGTTTTAAGAGGGAAGTTTATAGCAATACAAGCCTACCTCAAGAAACAAGAAAAATCTCAAATAAACAATCTAACGTTACACCTAAAGAAACTAGAGAAAGAAGAACAAAACCCAAAGTTAGCAGGAGAGAAATCATAAAGATCAGAGCAGGAACAAATGAAATAGAAACAAAGAAAACAATAGCAAAGATCAATAAAACTAAAAGATGGTTCTTTGAGAAGATAAACAAAATTGATAAACCATTAGCCAGACTCATCAAGAAAAAGAGGGAGAGGACACAAATCAATAAAATTAGAGGGATTTCCCTGGTGGCGCAGTGGTTAAGAATCCGCTTGCCAAGGCAGGCAACATATGTTCGAACCCCGGTCCTGGAAAATCCCACATGCCACGGAGCAACTAAGTCTGTGTGCCGCAACTACTGAGCCTACGCTCTAGAGCCTGCAAGCCACACCTACTGAGCCCACGTGCTACAACTACTGAAGCCCACGCACCTAGAGCCCGTGCTCTGCAACAAGAGAAGCCACCGCAATGAGAAGCCCATGCACTGTGACAAAGAGTAGCCCCCGCTCACCACAACTAGAGAAAGCCCTTGCTCAGCAACGAAGACCCAATGCAGCCAAAAATAAATACATAAAATAAATTAATTTTTTAAAAAATAATAAAACAAAATAAAATTAGAAATGAAAAAGGAGAAGTTACAACAGACACCACAGAAATACAAAACATCCTAAGAGACTACTACAAGCAACCCTATGCCAATAAAATGGACAACCTGGAAGAAATGTACAAATTCTTAGAAAGGTATAACCTTCCCAGACTGAACCAGGAAGAAATAGAAAATATGAACAGACCAATCACAAGTAATGAAACTGAAACTGTAATTAAAAATCTTCCAACAAACAAAAGTCCAGGACCAGATGGCTTCACAGGTGAATTCTATCAAACATTTAGAGAAGAGCTAACACCCATCCTTCTCAAACTCTTCCAAAAAACTGAAGAGGAAGGAACACTCCCAAACTCATTCTATGAGGCCACCATCACCCTGATACCAAAACCAGACAAAGATACTACAAAACCAATATCACTGATGAATATAGATGCAAAAATCCTCAACAAAATACTAGTAAACAGAATCCAACAACACATTAAAAGGATCATACACCATGATCAAGTGGGATTTATCCCAGGGATGCAAGGATTCTTCAATATATGCAAATCAATCAATGTGATACACCACAGTAACAAACTGAAGAATAAAAACCATATGATCATCTCAATAGAAGCAGGAAAAGCTTCTGACAAAATTCAACTCCCATTTATGATAAAAACTCTCCAGAAAGTGGGCATAGGGGGAACCTACTTCAGCATAATAAAGGCCATATATGACAAAACCACAGCAAACAGCATTCTCAATGGTGAAAAACTGAAAGCATTTCCTTTAAGATCAGGAACAAGACAAGGATGTCCACTCTCACCACTATTATTCAACATAGTTTTGGAAGTCCTAGCCATGGCAATCAGAGAAGAAAAAGAATTAAAAGGAATACAAATTGGAAAAGAAAAGTAAAACTGTCACTGTTTGCAGATAAAGAATCCTAAAGATGCCACCAGAAAAGTGCTAGAGCTAATCAATGAATTTGGTAATGTTGCAAAATACAAAATTAATGCACAGAAATCTCTTCCATTCCTATACACTAATGATGAAAAATCTGAAAGAGAAATTAAGGAAACACTCCCATTTACCACTGCAACAAAAAAAATAAAATACCTAGGAATAAACCTACCTAGGGAGACAAAAGACCTGTATGCAGAAAACTGTAAGACACTGATGAAAGAAATTAAAGATGATACCAACAGATGGAGAGATATACCATGTTCTTGGATTGGAAGAATCAATATTATGAAAATGACTATACTACCCAAAGCAATCTACAGATTCAATGCAATCCCTATCAAATTACCAATGGCATTTTTTTACAGAACTAGAACAAAAAATCTTAAAATTTGTATGGAGACACAAAAGACCCTGAATAGCCAAAGCAGTCTTGAGGGAAAAAAATGGAGCTGGAGGAATCAGACTCCCTGACTTCAGACTATACTAAAAAGCTACAGTAATCAAGACAGTATGGTACTGGCACAAAAACAGAAATATAGATCAACGGAACAAGATAGAAAGCCCAGAGATAAACCCATGCACCTATGGACAACTAATCTATGACAAAGGAGGCAAGGATATACAGTGGAGAAAAGACAGTCTCTTCAATAAGTGGTGCTGGGAAAACTGGATAGCTACATGTAAAAGAATGAAATTAGAATGCTCCCTAACACCATACACAAAAATAAACTCAAAATGGATTTGAGACCTAAATGTAAGACTCGACACTATAAAACTCTTAGAGGAAAACATAGGAAGAACACTCTTTGACATAAATCACAGCAAGATCTTTTTTGATACACCTCCTAGAGTAACGGAAATAAAAACAAAAATAAACAAATGGGACCTAATGAAACTTTAAAACTTTTGCACAGCAAAGGAAACCATAAACAAGACGAAAAGACAACCCTCAGAATGGGAGAAAATATTTGCAAATGAATCATCGGACAAAGGATTAATCTCCAAAATATATAAACAGCTCATGCAGCTCAATATTAAAAAAACAAACAACCCAATCCAAAAATGGGCAGAAGACCTAAATAGACATTTCTCCAAAGAAAACATACAGATGGCCACGAAGCACATGAAAAGCTGCTCAACATCACTAATTATTAGAGAAATGAAAATCAAAACTACAACGAGGTTTCAACTCACACCAGTTAGAATGGGCATCATCAGGAAATCTACAAACAAGAAATGCTGGAGAGGGTGTGGAGAAAAGGGAACCCTCTTGCACTGTTGGTGGGAATGTAAATTGATACAGCCACGATGGAGAATGGTATGGAGGTTCCTTAAAGAACTAAAAATAGAATTACCATATGACCCAGCAATCCCACTATTGGGCATATACCCAGAGAAAACCATAATTCAAAAAGACACATGCACCCCAATGTTCACTGCAGCACTATTTACAATAGCCAGGTCATGGAAGCAACCTAAATGCCCACTGACAGATGAATGGATAAAGAAGATGTGGTACATATATACAATGGAATATTACTCAGCAATAGAAAGGAACAAAATTGGGTCGTTTGTTGAGACGTGGATGCATCTAGAGACTGTCATACAGAGTGAAATAAGTCAGAAAGAGAAAAACAAATATCGTATATTAATGCATATATGTGGAACCTAGAAAAATGGTACAGATGAACCGGTTTGCAGAGCAGAAATTGAGACACAGAAGTAGAGAAAAAAAGTATGGACACCAAGGGGGGAAATTGGCACGGGGTGGGGGTGGTGGTGTGATGAACTGGGAGATTGGGATTGACATGTATAGACCAATGTGTATAAAATGGATGACTAATAAGAAAAAAAAAAAAATATATATATATATATATATATAAAGAAAAACAACTCCACACAGCAACCTGAGCTTATTCAAATTACTAACAATGAAGGAGATATATTACTAAAAGTATGAAGTAAACAAAAATTTTAAGTATTAAATTCTAACATGATTTTAAATTTAATTGTAATAAATTGATTATAATTATTATAGCTGTTTCTTATTTACACATTCAGGAGTGGTGCTCAAGTTGATTCCATACAGTACTGTATTTTATATAAGCTTTACAACAGAATCATGAAGTAGATACTAACATCATGCGGGTGGAGGTGGGGTGGGGGGGCATCAGGTCTCACAGACGTTCAACCACTTGTAAGTTAGCAAATGAAGAAGCTGGGACCTGGGGCTTCCCTGGTAGCACAGTGGTTAAGAATCCACCTGCCAATGAAGGGGACACGGGTTCGAGCCCTGCTCCGGGAAGATCCCACATGCCATGGAGCAACTAAGCCCGTGCGCCATAACGACTGAGCCTGCACTCTAGAGCCTGCAAGCCACAACTACTGAGCCCACGTGCCACAACTACTGAAGCCCACATGCCTAGAACCCATGCTCCGCAACGAGAGAGGCCCGTGCAGCGGGGCAAGGAGGGGCCCCTGTTCACCACAACTATAGAGGGCCCGTGCACAGCAATGAAGACCCAACACAGCCAAAAATAAATTAATTAAATTTTTTAAAAGCTGGGACCTGAACTCAAGTTTGTTTGATGCAAAGCCCATGTTATCAACCATTACACTAGACTGCCTTCCCTATCTGAACTGGGTGGATATAAGCAATCAGATCCAAGATAATGTTGCTTTTGAAAAAGTATTTTGGGACATCTTGAGATCGGTACTCTCTTCTGAAAAGAACTGCCCCAGAAAAGCCTAGCATTATTTGCAGCAAGTGATTAGCAACCCTGTGAAGAAAGGTTATTTATCATGTTCACTGTAGTCTTTGGCTCTGAAACATAAACTGTGTCCTACCTGGGCAGCCTCATAAGTGATGGTCTTGGTCTCGGTGTGGACTATAGGGACGTCTTTGGTTGGAATTTCACTTTTCACAGCATTGGCAGTGTCTGAGATGGTGACAGTCTGAGTCTTCACCAGGGGAGGCTGTGAAGCAGTAAAGAAACAGAGTTACCGGAGTCTTCTGAAGGCTGTGGAGAACTAACCTTCTGACATTGAGCTGATCAAAGTGATTGCTCTAATCAAGCAAATGGCTAGCTCAGTCTTTGCCCAAGACTTGGACACTATTCCAAAGTAGCCCTGACAAGGTGTCAAATCATGAAAGATATTAAAGAACAGCATTACTATAATCACTTTCATATGCTTAATGGAAAGCTATGATATCAGACAGTTACGATTGGTGATATAAAACACCTCAGACTGACCTTCAGAATTTGAATATAAAACTACTTGCCAAATAGCACTCACTTTTGTTTGTCCTTGTGACTGTACCATTAAAATTAAGAAAATCAGTCACATTTCCTCCCCTATGTACAAATGGTACATGAAATAGCAGTGGCATCGGAACACATTACCCTGGAATTCATTAACTTCTTTCAAATCAATGTCAGACATTCACTCTGGAGGTATTGAAAAGAAACAGTATTTGGAAAACTGGAGAGAAAATAATCAGTTCTACCACCACCTGGTGATTAATCTCAGAATTTCAGAAGAATGAACACGAGCGAAATACCAAAGGTTTCGTGTCTATCAGCTCACCTTCCCCAAGACTATAAATCACCCTAAAACTACCATTTGATTGTGGTAAAGTTAAGTGGCCATTCACCTTAGCATAGGAGATTAGTACCTATAATCATGGAAGCTCCCATGAGTGGGGTCAGTGGGAGTGGTGGGCTGCTCTATGTGGCTGCAATACACAAAAAATTATTTGGGGCCTGACTCCTTATTTTAAAAGTCAGTTACCCCTTGTAATTGAGAGTATGTGAATTTTTTGAGCAGGGTCTCAGAACACTGAGGGCTCCTCATCACAGAAGTCTCAGAAATTCACCTCTTTACACAGCCCATACTTGAGCAAGGAAAAGAAGGACGTACTTACACCAGCTTCATAAGGATAAACAGCTGGAGTTTACCCCCAAGAGTTTTGTTAAATCAACAGGGGAGAGAGCATTTCTAGCCTTGGTGTTAGTGACTCTGAATAAATTTCTTTGTAGTAATCAAGGACTTCAATTTTAATCTGTGATTTTGAAAAAAAGCCAAGAGGCTACAACCCTCACCACTGCCACCACCACCACGTCCTCCACAGAATAGATTCTGGCCCTCTCCCAAAGTGAGTCATTAGATCTGCACGACTGAATCAGTTACTACCTGGAAACTTCGAATGAGGGTGGGGAACTGGTTACCCACATGAGAGTCAAGAAATGATCCATTTTGCTCTCCAACAGGCTCTCCTGGTATAACATGTTCTTCACTACTCTCTGCTTTTTTTTCAGCAAGTTGCAGCTGAGAGGAAGCTGGTGGTATTGAGGACTTTAAGGCACTGGCCTGTTCCTCCACTCCTACACATTCCCCACTTGGACCTCTCGACATTTCCTTAATATCAAGACAGCCAGTTGCCCCCTGCTCCTTCTCTTCTGTCTCCTTGCTGCTTATGGAGAGGGAGCCAAAGTCAAAGTTTTGTGGAGACTCCAACGGGGTAGTCATTTGGCTCTTACTAGGAATTACTGAATGCTTGGGGCCCTCCCATTCAGTGTCAGGGTTGGTAGATGGCCCCTTGGTCATGGCAGCCATCTCCTCTGTGCGAATGCCATTTATATTCTACAAATGAATGAACACATACAAAAGCAAGAAGATTAGAAATATGTGGGGAATACAGTGAACTCTGAGAATCAACAATGATTTCTAAGAGGCCTCAAAAATATGAATACTAATATAAACCATGAATCTTAACTCCTGAGGTGGTCAAAAGGAAGAATTACTGTTCACTAAACACGTCAGCAGCTTAAGTGATTCCAACCTCATTTGGGTCATATTTCTACAACATGGTTAATCTGAGAAACGATTTCGATGTGCCTCACATAGTACCAAGCACTTCGTATGACTATAGTCTTCTCTGTATAACACATACTCTTCATACTTGGAGGAGTCACTATTCCTAAATACCTAACTCATTACGATGCACAGGACACATGCAACAGATGAGTCAATAAAACATATGCTTGAGGAGTTTGATCAGATTGAAAAATATTCCACATATCTCCAAGCCATATGTATCATCATGCTGGCCCATAATGGAGAAGCTAAAATCTAGACTTTGGTTGGCAGAGAGATGGAAATTGAGTACATCCAGCACAGACTTAATCCAATCATGGTCAAAGAATTAACTATAATATCAAAAATAGTGAAACATTTCTTTGTAAACAGAATAAACGCGACTGAGCAGCTGAGAAGTATTTCTCCACAGATGAATGACGTATCTCCAACCCCTAAGAGAAACAAATCCTGGAAACACAGAGTTCCCTCCTGGGCTAAATGCCTCACATCACAGGGAAAATAGATCTAAAATAAGAACTTTCAAGAGAATGTGGATGAGAAGATAACATCACAGTAGACCTACTCCTAAAGTTTAAAGAAAGGTGCTAGTGGGTGGAAGAAAAGTAGGAATTCACACTATTAGGAAAAGAATAGGAACCATTTGAGAAATGAACAATCTAACAGAAGCCAAATGTCAGGAAAATTTGCATGTGCTCACCAGAGAGCTGTACATAAGCCACTTAGGTCTGAAATTTTGGTAAGATCAATTTACCATATTACATGCATGCCATAAAGGAACTTAACAGAAAAGGACTCTTTTAAAAAGGTGTTCCTGGAGTAGATGACGTACGCTTGAAGCAGCTTACACATTTTAGTGCTCAAATCACACTACATGTATTATACTTCTTAAAAAATCGCTGCTGCTCCTTAAATTGTAAACCAGCCTATATTTTGATGAATATAAACCAGTGGCCAAGAAAGGTAAGAAAAGATGCACTGCACTCAAGAACTCCAGGCCAACCTTACTTCTAGAAACAGTCAACTCAAGAGCATCTCAAAGTGGTACAAGTTGAACTCACATTAGACAGGTCTTTCACTGACTGATCATGAATATTACTCAGGACACGGAAAGGTGGAATTGAGAGATGACAAGAGAAACTGTCTCTGTCTGCAGATGTATCAGAGATACATAAACTACTCTTGCTAAGGGTATATGAATTTCCTCATGTTTAAAATGAGAGTAATACTTGGTTTGGCTCACAGGGTTCTGAAGATCAAATACAATAATATATATGAAAGCATGTAAATTCTGTAACTGTCAATTACCATGTAGATTCACTTAATTCAATCAACATTACCTGAGCACCTATAATAGGCTAGGGCCTGGAGGACACTAGAATGAGTTTGTTGTTATGTTATTAACACACTGTACTACTTTCTAGGGCACTTATCTCACCATTTCTTTTGAGTCAGACAAGCTGCTATGGAGCTGCCCAAAAATAGAGCTGGTAATAAACAAACAGGCTTTCTCAAATTGCTATATGCTAGCTCTAGCGCTGTGAATAGCATATCCCCACCCACTCACATGGAGAGGCACTTCATGGCTTCTCCAAATAATTTTGTCACAACTGAGAAGGCTGATTAATAACCAGGAAAATACCTAAGATAATCAAGTAAGAGCCAATTTTATACCAGTCTGCTCAAGTGATAAGTAGTGGTCTGTCATCAAGAAGCCGTTTGTGAATTAAACGTTGCTTAGACCAGCACCACCTGGCCCAAAGTTGCCTACTGCTGAGTAAAATTAGATAGATCAATCATTTTTTTCAAAGCAGGAATAGAGGAGACCAAGGGTAAAAGCTGTAGCCACAGTAATATCAATTCAGCAAATATTTACTGATCACCTAATATGTATTAGTCACTGAAAATGAAAGGAAAGCTGATAACAGTTGGGTTGGATTACCACTCAGAGCACTCTCACATATGGTCAAATCAGCCACTCCAGTTGGCTCTGTTGTCCAGATCTCTTGGACAACACAGCCAACTACTTACTGGACACTCTCCCAGGCATAGGGAACACAATATGCCCCAAACTAAACTCATCTATTCTACTTTAATATCTCCCTTATCTGTCTACTCTTCTCTATTCCCACACTTACTATCTTCATTCAGGCTCTAATAGTGCCTCACCCCACTTACTACTAATGCCCTAAACAATTTTTCTTCTTTTCTTTCTTCCTTCCTTCTTTCTCACCTCAAACCTTCCCTGAACACATCCTCTATTCTGTCATGAAAATATTTATTTCTAAAATGAAACATTGAAAATTCCATTTTTCAGGTTAAAATCCTTCAGTGGTTCTTCATTGCCTTCTAGATAAAGTTCAGGTCCTTTATTAAGACACAGAAAATACTGTAAAATATGACTCCTACCTCTCTCTCCAGCTTCACCTTGCTATAACTCCACATGCATCCTTCTCTCCATTAATTCAAGACAATTTGCAGTTCCTAGAACAGAGCATGCGTTCTTTTGTCTCCGTGCCTTTGTCAATATCGTACTGTTCCTTCTGCCTGCAAGTCCATACTCAGCTCAGGTCATTTCTTCTGGAAGTTTCCCCGGGCTGCCTAAAGTATATTTGGATACCGTGCCTCTTTTGTTCCCGTTGTACCCTGTCATTATTGGTTTACTCATCTGTCTTTTCCATTAGACTGATAAGAACTTGCTATGTTTCTTAGCTCTGTTATCTCTCTTGCACAGTTTTTGGCACGTAATAGATGTTCAGTAAAAACTTGTTGAAATTATACCAAATAAATCCAGGAGCCCTAAGAACTGCTTTGCCTTGTGCTATTCAAAAACTAAAAAGGCGGGGCTTCCCTGGTGGCGCAGTGGTTTAGAGTCCGCCTGCTGATGCAGGGGACGCGGTTCGTGCCCCGGTCCGGGAGGATCCCGCATGCTGCGGAGCGGCTGGGCCCGTGAGCCATGGCCGCTGAGCCTGCGCGTCCGGAGCCTGTGCTCCGCAACGGGAGAGGCCACAACAGCGAGAGGCCCGCGTAAAAAAAACTAAAAAACTGAAAAGGCTTGGGACTTCCCTGGTGGCGCACTGGTTAAGAATCCACCTGCCAATGTAGGGGACAGGGGTTCGAGCCCTGGTACGGGAAGATCCCACATGCTGCAGAGCAACTAAGCCCGTGCGCCACAACAACTGAGCCTGCGCTCTAGAGTCTGTGAGCCACAACTACTGAGCCCGCGTGCCACAACTACTGAAGCCTGCGCGCCTAGAGCCCATGAGAAGCCCACACACCGCAATGAAGAGTTAGCCCCCGCTCGCCGCAACTAGAGGAAAGCCTGCACACATCAATGAAGACCCAAGGCAGCCAAAAATTAAAAAATAATTAATTAAATTAATTAACTTTTAAAAAACACATGCTCTTTCACAAAAAAAAAAAAAAAAAAAAAAAAAAAAAAAAAACCTGAAAAGGCTTGTTTACAAAGAATATAAGTGGCCCACTTGACCAGACCAGCATTCTGGTCCAGCATTCTATCTCCTACATCAGTAAAATAGAAGGAAAACTAATATTATTGCATGTTCACCGTGTGACAGTCACTCTAACATGTTTTCTCATTTAATTTTTCACAACCTCACTATGAGGTAGTCACTATCTCTATTTTATAGATGAAGAAATGGAGAGGGTAAGCAAGTCAGACCTAGGAAGTGATGGAATCAGGGTTTAAACTAAGGTCAGTGTTTGATTCTAAAGCCCATTTCTTCCCATGGCAACGGAAAGTATCTCAAGTAGGCCCAAAGGACATGTCCTATTATGTTCAAAAGAATATACACTAAACCTGACTATTCTTTAGGGAAGCACAAAGTTGTCCAAAGTCCTCTTAGCAGAGTCTGGTTTTAGTGGCCGACACCATACTTTGAAATATAATGAGAAGGCTGGAAAGCCAGAAGAAAAGATTGGGTCATAAAGAAGATCTAAAATCCCCATGACATAAGACACTCACAATTTGGCATCTAACATGAGTGAGGAATTTTAACTGACAGTGCTGTGCCTTTGGCTATGACCATCAGCATGGAGCACTGGATTATATAAGATTCTGCACAGCTGCATATACCAAATTGGCCTGGAAAATTTACAGGGATCTTCTCAAGGATATGAATAAATATATGACTGCATCTGCACCACCCACAGTGACAGATAAAATTGAGATCTGATGTGTTGCTTGTCTGGCCTGATGCAGGATCTATAAGAAGGATGCTACAATAGAAAGACCAGTTGCCTGTATAAAGTACCACAAGGCTGTCTAGTTGGTTTCAAGAATATGAGTAGGGGGACTTCCCTGGTGGCATAGTGGTTAAGAATCTGCCTGCCAATTCAGGGGACACGGGTTCGATCCCTGGTCTGGGAAGATCCCACATGCCACAGAACAACTAAGCCCATGCGCCACAACTACTGAGTCTGTGCTCTAGAGCCCGTAGCCACAACTACCGAGCTCGTGTGCCACAACTACTGAAGCCCGCACACTCTAGGGCCCATGCTCTGCAACAAAGAGAAGCCACTGCAATGAGAAGCCCACGCACCGCAACAAAAGTGTAGCCCCCACTCGCCACAACTAGAGAAAGCCTGTGCTCAGCAACGAAGACCCAAGGCAGCCAAAAATTAATTAATTAGTTAATTATTTAATAAAAGAATATGAGAAGGAAGAATGTTAGACCAATATTTAAGTGAGCAGGAACATTAGTTGATTGAAAATTCTCAATTTTACTTAAAAAGTCAATGGTTCCTGCTAAGCATGATAATTCAGAAATCAAGAGATTTTTTTTATTTTTCCCTAAAGGCTTTCTCTTGAAAATGACTTATTCAAACGGATTATGTCACAGGATCATCAGACCCTGAGTATGTATGTGACTTTGTGAGTTATAAATAACCTCTCCCTTGACTTAGGGATTACAGATATTAAGAGCAGGATATGCGTGTTTTATAGGTATTTTGCTGCTACTCCATTAAATGCAATCCAGAGTCTTTCATTTTAGGTTATTTTTGAAGGAAGGGATTTATATATTTGAAGAGACTATTGAGAGAAGTACAGTTATACTGACAAGACTCTCTTATCCTATAAGCAACACAATGAAAATAAATCCTGAAAATATTTCTAAAATTTTGCTACATAAGCAAGAGCCATATAAGATTTTTCTGGAGGGCCTATGTGGTAATTTTCCCCGCACACATTTTGTCCTTGTTCCTTGCTTAATGACGTCCAATTTTACCTTTAGATGGCAATAGGAAAACAATTCCTTTCTCTGTTAAAAAAAAAAAAAAAAAAAAGAAAAGGAACCTGCTATTGTCTCATTTTATCTTCCTATACATTAAAATCCTGGGTAGGTAGTTAAGGACCAAATGAAGAACAGCAGCTCTTTCCCTGCCAACCTTGTCATATGATTTCAGGGACATACTTTCATTTCAGGACCATGATTAGATTGTTGGAATAAGGGAAGAGGCAAAAATGCTAACTTCAAAGACGAAATCCCCCTCTTAATAATATGCTATGTTTTATTTCTTACCAATTTAAGAATTATATTTTCCAATGTGTGTAATTATATACATGAAAAAGATGTCAAGGTATACTAAAATATCAGTAGGGTGCTTCCCTGGTGGCACAGTGGTTGAGAGTCCGCCTGCCAATGCAGGCGACACGGGTTCGTGCCCCGGTCCGGGAGGATCCCACACGCCGCAGAGCGGCTGGGCCCGTGAGCCATGGCCGCTGAGCCTGCGCATCCGGAGCCTGCGCTCCGCAATGGGAGAGGCCACAACAGTGAGAGGCCCGCATACCGCAAAAAAAACCAAAAACAAACAAACAAAAAAAATAAAATATCAGTAGGGGTAGGATTGTAAATAATTTAATTTCTTTCTTTGTGTTTTTCTGTATTTCCCCCTTTTATTTTTTATTTATTTTTTTTGCGGTACGCGGGCCTCTCACTGCTGTGGCCTCTCCCGTTGCGGAGCACAGGCTCCGGACGCACAGGCTCAGTAGCCATGGCTCATGGGCCCAGCCTCTCCGCGGCATGTGGGATCTTCCCGGACCGGGGCACGAACCCGCGTCCTCTGCATCGGCAGGCGGACTCTCAACCACTGTGCCACCAGGGAAGCCCTATTTCCCCTTTTTAAAATAAATATGCATTACCTTTGTAATAAAAATGCTATTAAATAATTTTTCTTATGCAGGCTTTTACACTGGTTTCATAATGAAGTGATCTGTAAAACCCAAAGAGTCTGGTAAACAATTTATGAAGGAAATGCTGATAAATCCTTAATATCCTCCAAGCCTTTGAAAACAGTTAATAATAAACCTTAATGGTTTCCTAAATGAAAAAGTAGTTAATGGAAAGAATGATAAGAAATGTCAGTAACTGGTAAATAGTATAAAAATTCTCTTTTATATGGAGAATATAATATAAAACTGTAGTAATTTAGTGAGTGGATTTTGAAAGTCAAAGTCAAGGATGATGGATAATCTGAGTGGAGAAGAAATAGCTCAAATGTAAGGTGTAGCTTCATTACATTTTGCTTAATGCTTTCTGATCTAGAAATGGCAGGGATATTCTCAGGAATATGACTAAAAATACGGTTGTATCTGTGAGTTGTCACAGAGTTTCTGTGAACTTCTTATTAGACATCTGCTTCTGAAACAGTAAAGACACTTAAGGAAAATTATCACTCTCTTGCCAAAGTCATGATAGCAACTGGGAATATAAAATATTAAAGCATCCAAGACCTGATTTGAACATTAACTCTAGGTTAGTGATATAGACTATAGATAAACACTATCATACTTCACATCAGAATGCTTTATATTTCTCACATGTGTGTGGTTTTTTGTTTGTTTGTTTTTGTTTTGGCTGAGTGCCCTATACCTCAGGTTGAGACCTTCTTTTACTGAAATTAAGTATAAAACAGCAGAATGAAATGACCAAATTCAATAAATAGCTGTTTAATTGCCACCTCAGAAGAGAATCCTCTTTTAGGTGCTTTTGAGATAAATAAAAGAAGGCAGTGATCCATTTTCCAGGGTACTTAGATTTAGCTGAATGAAGGTATTAACAATGATATGTACAGATAGCAGTTAAATATATCTGCATAATAAACTCAGGGCTGTGTGGTGGTTGGGCAATGGTGGAACCCTGGGGAGAAAGCAAACTTTTATCAGAGCTGGTCAGTAAGCTTAATTACAGTGTCTTGTTATGTTTTGTGCCTCTCAGGTATTATAACATTACACTAGACACTGAAATAAGCCAGTCAACAATGTTACTGAGTCCACCATTAGCAGAATTAGATAGCTGAAAGAACAATTTTAAAAGAAGGAAGAAAATACAGTGATATCAGTTACAAAGCTAACTTCTAATGAGAGTCTTGGAATCAATACATATTTAATATTAAGTTTTCAGAAAAATCATTTTCCTTCATATTCTACTCAGTATTTTCAAAGATCTATTTTTAGAATACCTGTGAAAATTTTATCATATATATATATATGCATGTTTAAACAGACATTATAGACAAATTAATAAATATGGGTTTTCTTACTTGCTGAAATTATATAAGACAAATTTTAAGAGAAGGGCAATTAACATGCTAAGGTGACATTTTATTTTATCAAAATGACTAAATTGAGAAGCAGGAAACACAAATGATTATTGCAAAATAATTTTCTTAGTTTGGCCAGACCAACATACAAATTCTCTCACTAAATTACATAAATATCCTGTCTTAACGCACTTTACCAGCGCCATCTTAAATAGTCTCAAACATTCCCTTCCAAATCAGCAAGAGTTTCACTTTTACATAAATATACTTAGAGGCCCGAGCACAGAAAACCAAAAATACTTTCTCTGATGAAGAACAAATAATTATTAGAATTATAAAATGTCATTTGGTTTGATGACGAGGTGTTTTTGGTTTGTTTGCTTTTGGACACCAATCTAATTTTCCTCAGACCTGGTATTTGAGGTTTGATTTAATTAATGGGAATTTGAACTATTGATCTATTTATTTATTTATTTATTTATTTTTGCGGTATGCGGGCCTCTCACTGTTGTGGCCTCTCCCGTTGCGGAGCACAGGCTCCGGACGCGCAGGCCTAGCGGCCATGGCTCACGGGCTTAGTTGCTCCGCGGCATGTGGGATCTTCCCGGACCAGGGCACGAACCCGTGTCTCCTGCATCGGCAGGCGGATTCTCATCCACTGCGCCACCAGGGAAGCCCTATTGATCTATTTAAATATCTCCAATAAATATGTAAAGGAAACAACTATTTTCTTCTAGAAAATTCAATTCTTTTTATTGAATGATTTTTAAACCAGGAACCAGATTATCCCCAAGGCCAAACAAAAGTCCTGAGACTCTCTGTCTCAACAATAGGACAGACCTCATTTCTTATTCCCATCTTCTGGTTCCTACTGACTGAAAGATCCTATTTCAGGTTCTGGGACATTCTGTGAAACAACCTGAGGGATTTAAGGCAAGTTAAGGGCAGTCCAGTATTAATAAATCAACTCATTAGTGGTATGGGGATCTTAGAGCACCACTGTTAATACCTAGTTTTATAAGTCATTAGAGCCTCACAAATTCCAACCCTCTCCTTAATTCACTTTCTGTAACTTTCATCACATCTTCACTTGGGGACTAAGTGACTTAGGATATACCTGTGTCATAACAGAATATCACTGGACTGAAACATCAAAGACCTGGATTTAACTCCAGTTCTCTCACTTAAAAAATTAGCTAACCCTATGGATTTAACTAAGGCTGGTCTTTCAGCTTAGCATGTTCTGAGCCAGGTTCTCACTATATTTTAGAGGACATCACCAGGTAGAACTTAGAAAAAAACTGTGATGGAAGATAAGAACTAAAATTGATACACTATGAGGATATTTAATTATTCCTGAGCCAAGATTCTCATGAAGAACACTGGATAGGGCTTCCCTGGTGGCGCAGTGGTTGAGAATCCGCCTGCCGATGCAGGGAACACGGGTTCGTGCCCCGGTCCGGGAAGATCCCACATGCCGCGGAGCGGCTGGGCCCGTGAGCCATGGCCGCTGAGCCTGCGCGTCCGGAGCCTGTGCTCCGCAACGGGAGAGGCCACAACAGTGAGAGGCCCGCGTATCGCTAAAAAAAAAAAAAAAAAAAAAAAAGAACACTGGATAGGCCATTTTTAATAGTTTTGAGAATATTTCTGATTAGTCACAAAATTTACAATCATTTTAAAGCTTAATAGATTTATTGCTGTTTCTAAGCCCAAAGCATATCTTTTTATGCTACGACCCACAGATTCTGCTTCCAGAAATTCCTAAATTTTCTGTAAAAACAGACTCTGAGATTTAGCATACTATCTCTATAGTCACTTTACCCAATGGAACCTAAATCCACCACATCTATTAAACTACCATTGGTTTTCACATTCTCTTCATTCTATTTTTCCATTCAATCAAGTAAACTGTTAGGACTAGCCTTGGAAATACTGCTTAACGACATGATCAACTCTGTAATGTCACCGTCATCTTTGCAATGACTCTGTGGCCTATTGAAATGCAAATACCTCAGGGAAGGTTAATACATTAAACTTTTATCAGTGTTTCTGTATGTCAGGAAAAACGGGGGTTTGGGGATTCGTTAGGCTTATATAATTTAAAAAATAAGTTTTGATTAAAAAAATAAATTTTGATAAGAAGAAAGGAGTGAGCAGAAGGTGTCAGTGGGATTAAGGGGGAGGGGTGTGCACACACACATACACCCACAGAGCACATTACCCTTGCTTTGCAAACCCCGTAAGAAATGCTTTGTACTGCAAATGCCCACACAACCAGCAGGAATCGAGGTTATCTTGCTAAGCACAGAAGGAAGATACCCATCAGAAGAGTCCAGCTCCTGGTTCTTAACTAAAGTAAACAATAAATATTACAGTCACTTAAATTATCAAGATGTATTTAAATAATACCCCCAAATGGTCTGCAACATGCAAACTAAAAAATGTAGTAGACTCCAATCCTGATAAGATCTGTTAATTGCGAGTGCTTTGTTTCCACATACTTCTCTCTAACAAAACATGGCAAGTTTATGTCTCAGCAAAGAATGGCTTTAAGTGCCTTGGGAAAAAGCTCTATAAAACGAAACACATGTCTTTATACATTTAGTATATTATCGATATTTGTAATCTTATTCCTATTTTGAAAAATTAATAATATCGGTGTTTCCCTTGGTTATAAAATAACGTTAACCTGGTGACTTTTTGTTGTTTTTTAATTTGTTAAGTTAAAACAAATGCTTTTAAAGGGGCACTTGCAATAAGAGATAAATCAGATGTGGTAATGGCTTCTTTTGTAAAAAGCCATGTGTAAACAGCACATAAAGATGACAGGTCAAGCAGCAGTAGCCCATTCATCAGCCGAAAAAGGAAACAAAGGAAGAAAGGAGAACAAAAATTACCAAAAAGAAAAATATCCCCTCACCCCTCCACCCCCAAAACCTTCATAAATAATAGTTTTGATACACTTTCGGTGGAAACCTCAGGCCAACTGGCAGTTTAGAAAAGGACATTAGAATCACAAATGCTCAGGATGGGGATAAACTAACAACAGAGTAACCACGTGGCTAGCAAAAGACGATTTAAAAATTTTATCTTTCCTCTGTAATGTGTCATTCTTAATCATGCAATACATTTCTCTTCAGTCTAAATTTTCTCTCTTGGCTATATCTTCCCCTACTTTTTTTTTTTTTTTTTTTTTAAATAAAGTTGGTATGCTACTGGTCCCTGGCTAGAAGTACACCCTTCTAGTGATCACTAGCTTCTCCACAAAACTTGAGTCATTTTCACTGTCCATTGCTATTCTCTGGCATATAAAAATTACATCTGGATGAAGGAGTTTACTTAGGAAGAGGCTGGCCTTTATTAAATTATGGTTGGTAAAACTGCCTATTGTAGGAAAATCAAAATCGTTCTATAATGCAGCCTTTTACAAATGCCAGCAAATGGAATTTGCCAATGACAATTATCCTTCAAACATATTTTTCATCATTTCCTAAATAGTGCTGTTATTAGATTATCCCCAGAATAGGTGAAGGTAAAAGCAAACATCTGTAAAATCAGTGCCTGATGCAAAATTTTAACTATTAAATAATAGAAAATTTTGCCTTAACACTGCACTCACCAGCAAGGACTCCACAGATCAAATGAGTGTTCTCAAACCTGAATAGAGCTATAGAAATCAAAGTGATTGAGCATATATGAAAGGTTATACTAAACATGTCTAGGAGACCAGACATGACCAGTCAAGTTTATTTCATTACACTAAGAAGGGTTGAGCTGAACCAGCACAAAAACTCTGATCGTTTAGTATGGAACACAATTAAATACACTTGGCAGGATTTCTCAGAAGTCCCAATTCCAAAAATGATTAAAGCCATAATAAGCACTTAAGGAAAATATTATACCCCAATTTGATATCTAGAAAATAGCACCTTGATTCCACAGGACTATATACAACAGAAAACGATGACTAGATATTAATTAGCTGTGTCTTCTCTTCCCAAAAAATCCTATAATAGTGAAATGGCTTTCCATGTTAACATTTTCAATAAATTCCTAAAAGGAATGTGACTTTGGAGAAACACTACAAAATTTTGTCTTACTCAGACATGGCAACAAGGTACATACTTTGTGCTAGTAAACAGACCACTTCAAAATGTGGAGTGTTGGTTTTAAGTAATCACCTGGATGATACAATAGAATCTAGAACTGTGAGAGTAACATAAGAGATAAGGTTCACCAAGGTGAAGTAAGAGATTAAGCAGTGGACCTTCTGTTAATTCCACATTATAGGAGCAGCTCTCCTCAAGCCTGCATATCCACACCCACTCCATCCTCACTCTTCAATATGATCAGAGAGGCATTAATAACTACAAATTTGTAGAGTGCTTCTTTTTTTTTTAAAAAAAAAACAAATTCAGCATATTAAAAATGCTTCTACAGATGTGACAATTACATGTGTTGTAGTGACTGATTAAGTGGGTTAGAAAAAAATTATTTTTAAAACTTCGTATAAATAAGTCAAATAGTTCCAAAGCTGATTTAAAACATTAATATTCTCAGAAGTGAACGCATGTGAATAAGTTATCTCTGTTTTAGGACTGAGCATAAGACATTTACTGGGCCACACAGAAGAGTGAAAATATGGGAAAAACAAGAGAATTTTTCTAGAAGGACTGGCTGACAGTATCTCTTGCTGATCTGCTGAAGCAGAGGTTCCTTCCCCCCTTTTTTGGTAGTGGGTCTGTCTCTGTGCAGCATTACTGACTCATTTCCTTAATGATTAGTAGCAACCAGAACCAGATTTGCAATAAGATTTATTCGTAATAATTTTACATATTAACAAAGCAAATAACATGAGAAAAATATCAAAGAAAATGTTCCAAAAAGAGAAGTTCTTAGCAGATTTCTTTAGGCTTAAATATCTTGCTCAACTGCTAATGGATAAACAATTTATTCAACCGTGTATCATAGCTAAAGGATCCTGGACCAGGGGGAAAGGAACATAGATTTTGGAATGAACGTGTTAGAAAGCACCTCCCAAAGCTAATTACAGATCAAGGAATCCTTCAGAACACAACCAGTCAATTAGGGAGCAAAGACACCTCCGAAAGTATATAACTTTATTTTATTCTGACTTGGTAAATACTGCCCAAATCAGCCCTGAAGTAGGGAACTCCTCTCAGAGAAATCTTTATTTTGAAAGAGGAACCCTTCTAAAATGTTTCCCTTAGATACCCAACCTTAAATTTATACACTATGGTGTACCAAAAATTTAGAGTGAAAATCATTTCACTTTCTTTACCATGTTCATTAGATATCTCTAAAACCCGGCTAAAGAGAAGGTGAATTTGGGAATTGTTTCTTTATTCCTTAGGGGGAGATAGAGGCAGACCCTTAAAAACCAAAAAGAACAAAGGGGTTAGCTGGATTTGTCGCTGAACATGTTAAGAGCACAGTTATGACAGAACAACTTGGAAACTGACAGAGGCAAGCATGTTGTGGTGGTAAAGATATTTTAGATTATCGTTCAGGTGTACCCTGGCTGCCAGATAAATAGGAATGAGTGCCTTGTCTTTTGTTTTCCATTTCTAATCATAAACAAGACCAAAAATACTTCAACACTGAATGAAGACGTAAGATTGTGACTACAACTCTTCGAAACAGTACAAAGGCAGAAAATCCAACTGATCAGTTCTCTGTCTCTCTAGACCTATGTCAGGGGACAGCAGCCTACAGCCAGCAGCCAAATCCAGCCCTTTCCTTGCTTCTGTATGGCTATGAGCTAAGAATGGTTTTACATTTTTAAATGGTTGGGAAAGAAATAGAAAAATATTTAGTGACACATACAAATTATATGAAACTCAGATTTCAGTGTCCACAAATAAAGTTTCACTGGAACATATTCATGTTTCTTTGTTTATTTATTGTCAATGCTGCTTTCACCCTACAATGGAAACGTTGAGTACTTTTGACAGAGACTATATGGACTGCAAAGCCTAAAATAGTTATTATCTGGTCCTTTACAGAAAAAGTTTGTCAACCCCTGGTCTATCTGACATACAAAACTCTTGATACCACAAGAGTTTGATACATTTGGTGTTTTTATATCATATAAAACACAAGACAAATGTATCAAACTGTTCTCTGAAATGTATTTTAGATAAATGCAAAATGTCAAATAACGGGTTCTCTTCATAATATCACGCTCCAAGATGTATTTACACATATAAACAAGTACCCTGGTCTCGATAATATATTCTATAGTGAAAATAGTTGATTATTACTGTGGTAAATGGATAAGAGCTTTTAATTGAATCAAATTACAAGACATTAACAAGAGAGACTGACACCTATCATAGAAGTATACGTAGATTCTTTGAATAAACCAAGGACCATACTACAAGATTAATAGGAGAGACAGTGGCTTCCGGGCCGTATATGGGTTTTTTGGGCTACCTGCATGTACTGTTTGGGCATGGGGTGATTACTTTGGCACAAACTTGTGTCCTAATACAAGAGATTCTAAGTGAAAAGTTAGACTTTATCCGTTACCATGTTACTAATTATTTAATTCAATTTAACAAATATTAATTATTCATTATATATCTGAGATACAAAGGTATCTTTGGCAAACAAAGATAGAGAAAACAAGGCTTCATACCTCTGAGAATTTCACAGTTTTGAGGAGACAGGCAAAACTAAAAGAGATGGATTAATGTTTCAAATTTTTAATATCACTTTTCCTAGTGGGGCTCTAAGTCAAAATCAGAATGTTAAACAGAAAGTAAGTTTCCATCACTGTATCACATCAAAGTGGTATAAATCAAATCATGTGGGGGCTATTATAGAGGATGTAAAGGTTAGCCAGGCTGTCAGAGAAGGCAAGCAAACTTTGAATGCAGGCTCTGGTGGTATGCTGCTTCAGGATATAATGGCAATACAATCTTGTCAACAGATTCTGGGCTACAAGAAGTTTCCAAAGCTACAAAACTATCCCACCCCTTCCCCCAACTCCTTTATCCAAAAAACAAACAAAAAGCCCCAAGTGCCTGCGTGATCTATGAAGCAGCTAGGATTTCCAGGAATTCCAAAATGTTCTTTTAGAGAGGGCAAGTCATTGGGAAGGGACATAAAACTGAATAAATAAACCATAGGGAAGCAACCAATGGGCAACGGAGCCAGAAAGAAAAAGAGCTGATAAAACAAGAAAAGCTAGAAAAAGAAAGGAAGAAAGCAGAAGGATAACATGCTAGGAGGAAGACTGGGACAGAACTGGATATCAGATAGTAAGTTATCTGAGGGCAAGAACTGTGACTAATTGCAACGTGAGAGTTACTTTTAACTATGGTGAAGACCTTATAATGTGGAAGATAGAAAATTCTTCAGAATGCCTCCATTTAGAACCTAGAAGTGAAAGCTACAGGGAAACAGACTTTGACTTAATACATGAATGATTAATATCTAAAAATCTGGGATGTCGAAAGACATAATGTGCTATATCTTGGGAGATGTTTAATCACAGGCTGGGAGACCACTTGGTGTCTGAATCTCTAAATGATACTGTACAGAAGAATCAAGCATTGGAGGGGAGAGGAGTTGGATTGGGGGCCTATCCAATCCTAAAATTCTGATAATGCTGCCTCTTTGCAACCCATCCCTTCAATACATTGATTGCCCTAGAGAGCAATGAATAAAGAATGGATAGCAGTAACCATGTTTTTCCTTTAATTCTTATTCTCTGTGTTTTGTTGAGATAGGATTCTATACATATGGAGACTCTTCTTTAAAGAGACAGAATTAAACTGCATCCTTTATTGATTTGGGGGAACCTGAAAAGATAGTTGGGACTCTATGCCTTCCCACCTCCTTTAATCTTTAAGATTAGATTTATTCTGTTATTTACCCCAAGAAGGATTTTGACTATGATAAAGGGGAGGGCTACACTCTAGTATCAATCACAAACGATTAGAAAAGCATTCCTAACGTAGATGTTTCCTCAACAATCTGTCATCTGTACATTTGGTTAGGCTATTATTAAAGTTATTTAGCTTTCAGCCTTTATTGCTGATCTGTGGGAGTAATAAATTACTCTACTTTCTCTTCTCTTTATTTTTCAAGTTCTAGTATGAAAGGAATTTTGTTTACAAAATGAAATACTCCATGAATTTGTAATTGCTGATCAGAGCTACCCCTCTTCCTGTTCCAGCCTAACTTTATATGGCTTTCTTACTTTAACAACAACTTCTTAACCGTTTCAGGTGTCCATTCTTAAGGTCCACACCAACATGTTTCTTTTTGCATCATGTTCTGATGCAGTAAAAAGGAGATCCAAGGGCATGAGGGATAACAGCAGCAGAAATGAGCCAGGCTTACTGATACTATTCCCTACAGTGTAGAGGAGGCAGATGGAGTTATCCCACAGATAAGAATAAGGAGTTGTCTCCATTTCTACTACCAAAATTACAAGCAACAGGGCTCATCTGAGTGCAGTGAAAAAAAGCAAAACTTCTATGTGTAATAGAAACAATATAATAGTCTTCCGCAATGTGATAGAGAATGTAAAAAAGTGGGATTTTATCATTTCTATGAAGACGAACAAAAGAGAAGGAAACTTGGTAGAAAAGTTCTATATATCTTTACTATGCTCAATACTCTTGGCAAGAAAAAAGCAACAATGAGAAAGTGTCTCATATTATTTTTGAATTTTCTGTCTTCCTTTTGTAAATACATGATCACTAGGTAAAGCCTAAATATAAATTTTGATTGGTAATGCCTTCAAAAAATAACCAAACCTCTAATGCATAGGATGTCTTATATGCTCTTCTATAGGAAATATTACAGTAGTGACTTAGGTATGTAGGAAGAAGTGAATTGGCTTATATCCACAGAAATTTCAGAGTAAAACTTATAATAATATTTAATAGAAAGAAATGTACTAGGATCTAGGATGGCAATGAAATCTAGTCCACAGATAATCACTAGCCTCATGTTAGTCAACAGAGTCAGTATCTTCTCCCTTCAAAATTTTTACCAAAGATATAAACAAGTAGTAGAATTGACCCATGCAAACTGAATCTCCTTCATAATCCTTGCATTAGCATAAGAATATGGCTAAAAGATAGGTCCAAAATATGGAGGCTGGATTTACCTTCAAGTATGGTGCACTCTAAAATACCATATGGGTAAGATGAATTTCTTAAGAGTACAAGGAACTTTTAACTTAGGTAGTTTTAAGTGTTTGGTCAAATATCAATACAGAATTGATGGAAATCAACACAGCTATTTAATTGCTTACTTTTATTTTTAAAAATCCAGGAAGTTAATGTGTTTTTTTTTTAATTTCCAGTCCTCAAAAGACCAAGAATTTAATGACAACCAGAGCTTCTGGTTCCTGGAACATGTTACAGATTCATTCTCATGAGGTAGGTTTGTCTCTACGTTACTAGGTGGAAATCTGGGCACCAAGTAGTTAAGTGAACTTCTCAGTCACCCTAGAAATGACTAATAGCAAAACCAAGGCAAAAACCCCAGACATTTTACTGGTCTGTATTGATACCTTTAGTCCAAATTGTTTTTCACTCATCAACCTACTGTTAAGAAGCTGAACCAGGGTAAAACCAACACACAGTAATTTGGATATGTCTCTGGTACCAAGAATGAAATGAGATGTGAGAGGGAAACCAAGACTATTTACAGCTTTATGTTATACATATTGGAAGCAGTGTAAAATATTTTTCCTCGGATAACTGTGATGGGCATATCTTTTGAGCCTGCATTGGCCAGCTTATTAGTCCAATACAAAGTATCAGCCCTTCCCCTCTCAACCATTCTCACCCTATTAACAGAAGAAAGGAACTCTCCTTTGATCATCAGTAAGGACCTCTGAGGGCTCCTGCTGAAAAGTATTGTTGGCTTACACTAGACTTCTAATGGACTTGAAATAACTCCAATACATAGCAAAACAAAACTCAAGGGGACATTTACAATAATAATAAAATGCTATGTACATGGATGAAAACTGGAAATATAATCTGAAACAGTTATAAAAGTGTCAACAAAATCCTAAGATTATTTCCTTTTTAGTTTCTTGAAAAAAAATTCAAAAGAATCTAACCAATGTCATAGTTCTGTTATTTCACAAGGAAAGCTCTCATATCTCTATTTCACAGATAAAGGGGAGTACTGATGATGATCACTTTCTGTGTTAAAGAATGGTTCTGCAATATTTCAGGTTAATTTGAGGTCTCTTTTTTCTTATTATGAGTGAATCAATAAATATGCTTAATTACAAAATATTTCTTATAAACAGACATAGCCTGTGACATGAAAGATATACTCATACCAGATTTTAAATTTTAACCTGCTTCTCACTTCTTTCCCATCTTTTTGGATAGCCTATAATAACGGATTAGCAGTTTTCAGGAAATACCAGAGAATTTTTCTACATGTCTCCAGAGAAGATAGAATAATAATAGTGGGTGTTAAAGGACAAAAGATTCTTTCTTGGCTTTAGGGTTCTCTTTTTTTGTTCTAAGACACCGGCATCTTAAAAACAAAAAGTCGGGCTCCCCTGGTGGCGCAGTGGTTGAGAATCCACCTGCCGATGCAGGGGACACGGGTTCGTGCCCCGGTCCAGGAAGATCCCACAGGCCGCGGAGCGGTTGGGCCCGTGAGCCATGGCCGCTGAGCCTGCGCGTCGGGAGCCTGTGCTCCGCAACGGGAGAGGCCACAACAGTGAGAGGTCCGCGTACCGCAAAAAAAAAAAAGTCTTGTTTAGAAGTTACATCAGCTGGAAGTGTTGAGAAGCAAAGTGCAATAATCTCAGTTTGATAACACTATGAACTCAGATTTCAAAACAAATATTTGAGACAACATTAACCAAATCATCCATATTGGTACATTCAAGTGCCATAAAAAGCAAGCTACATGCAAGAGTTCATTAATACTGAGGGAAAAAAAAAAAAACAGGTTAGGTATCCAAGTTGTGTTGTGAAGAAAGAGCACACGCATATTTACTTCAGGTAAGTCTTAAAAATCAACATGCAAACAGAAGACACATATTTGTCATGACAGAACCTTAGCTCACAAGGCCATCAATGAAAAACAGTTGATTTCAACACACATGTAAGAATAAACAAGTCCAAAGTCTATCAGAAAAACAAAATATATCGATATCTATTTTAAGCTTATCATAATGGCTAAATATTGCTTCTAGCAATATAATTACTTAACTCATAAATAAGTAACACAGTATTTTAATTCAGAGAAGGGTATGTTTATGTACAGACCTTAAAGAAATTTGTTATTCCAGGACTTTTAAAGATGGGCAGAGTAGTCTGGAAAATTCAGCCCTGGCTGGAGGCTAAAGGGCACCAGCACCATTTTCCTTAAACCATCAACATTATACTTGCGAAAAATGCATCTGACCTTTGCAGATCTCTACTATACACCAAGCAGGATAAAGTTGTTTGTCCCTGTATGTCTCAGAAATACACATAAGAAGGCCACAGAAGTCAAAAGCCCTTTTCCAAAAAAGGCCTTTGTATATATTGGTTTGATATCTCAAGAAAAGGGAGTGGTTATAGATTCACAGATTAAAATGTATCATTTTAAGGCTTTTGAAAGGTTAGCAACTTGAATTTTTTTTCTTAAACTACAGAGCCCATGCCCCACAAATAACTATCGAAGATTAGGAAAATATTCCATCAAATGTTTCTACAGGATATCCTGCTTTCTGTGAAACACTGGAGAGAAGGACATAGCAACAGTGAACAATAAGAACATGCATGATAAAAGAGTTAAAGCTTTTGGGGAAAGTACCAACCTGCCATATGCTTAAATCAGATTTGCCTAAACTTGTTAAACTTTGGTGAGGAAAACTGGCTTGAGCAATGCATTGCTACTCCTTTGTACCCCATGATATATATTCTACAAAGAGTAACATTTTATTGACAGAAAAATGATCACAGGCTCTCCACTAGGAGGACAGTGAACTATCAAGATCAGAGGGCATCACACAGGAGATAACACAGTAGAAGCGAACAACAAAGTTCAGTGGTTTTAGTCTTGACATTTCAGATGAGCACCCTGTTTTCCGATCACAGAAAGACCAACCACCAGACAGCCAATGCAAGAACCACGAGAAAAGACATCACGAAAGGAATACGAGGAGATGAAAAAGTACTAGAGTAGAGGTGGCACTTTTTGAGAAACTTGTGATCCTCAGGGATTGGAATAGAAACCTTGGGAAGAATTTCTTCATTTTCTTGCTGGGGCAAGGCGCTTTCAGTAGATCTCTCTTGCCTTTTAATTTTCTCTTCATCCTGCACTAACAGAGCACGTTCCTGTGTCTGCTTTCACGGTAGAAGATCAAGAAAGACAGAGAAAGATGAACAAAATGACAGATGGAAAATGCTCAAAAATGATACTTGGGGATGTGCAAAGGATTTGGGAAGATCTTTTGGACACTGTATTTTACTTTACTTTGGCAATTATACTGGCAAAGTTTCTATAACACAGTTGGGTAATCAATAGGTAACTGAATGAATGAATGAAGAGTAGAAGTCCTCAAAGTTCAGGGAATCACTGGACTTCCTGAGTTATAGTATTTATTCCTCCTTTAAGGATATTCACACAAATTTCAGTCATTTTTCATTGCTTTGGTGCTGCCAGTTTTTCTTAGATCAATTGGGCAAAGCCAATAATGAAGCATTCTTCTTGCCATCAGAAAAGTTACTTTTATTACAAATAGAATGGCAGAATATAAAATGTTATCCTCATATCTCTTCAGACTTAGAAAACTGCAACAGTTCCTTCAGTATGGCAATTAGCTTTTGCTCAAGGGAATAAAAATCCTAATCCTATACATTTCTAAGACTGCAAAAGAAAAACGGAAGTATAAAAGTTTATATGAGCCTCCAAGGTCTACCAGAAAAAAAACCCCCCAAACCATAAACCAAACTCCCACAAATCTCAACAATTACAAACTCCCTCCCCCCTTCAGAATCATGATTTAAAATAATAATGACCATCGTGAAGATTTATACAATACATTAAGCAAATGGTTTTGATACTTTTAAGGAAAATTATTTTTTTCCAATTGTCCAATTGAGAAATTTTTCTCCCCTGGCAATTTCTGTACTCTACCATCCAGTCAAGACAGATGTTTTCTATGAAAGGAAAAACTTGGCTCTAAGTTCTCTTAGTTGAGCCAGCCTTCTCTCATCTGTTTGGAAGTTCAGCACTGGTTCTTTGCACACCCCTAAGTGATACGTATCAGGGAGAAAGTAGCTAGGGGACTGGTCAGCAAAAAAAAGGAAAAAAGGAAAAGAAAGGATGCAAAATTATAATGATTTTTAAAAGAAAATAAGGGGGAGAAGAAAGACAACATAAAAAGAATAGGGTACAATTAAATTCGTTTTTCTCTCCGAATACATATTTATATCTTCATGCAGTTTTTCAACCAGCCATGCGCCAAAATAAGCAAATTGAAAGCTGCAAAATGCAGCAGCGAAAATGTTATGTGTTAGGTCAAAAGGCGGTGAGTGTGAATTTACTAGTATAGCCAAAAGAAAAAAAAAATCACTGAGCAGCTGCTGTTCAGTTCTGGGGGAATTATCTGTTTAGTGCCATGACAAGAGCAAATTCTAATTGAGAAGCACAAGTCATAACAGCAGCATTACCTCTGGCCCACCAACCTTTCTTTCCGAGGGAAGGACAGAGGTTTTCTTCACCTGGTCATACACAAATTATATAAAATTCAGTTGCCTTGCAATGCAACAACAATGCTGTCAAAGGTGGAAGAGGTATCCCCAGAGAACAAAAATATTGTCCTAATTATTAAAGAAAAAGTAAGATACGCCAGGAAGTAGAATTATCCTATATAAAAGGTTATCACAATATAGTTCTTACTTATTGCATTATTCATTTAGAGGGGTAATATCATAACCCTAGAGCTAAAGTGCTCCCTATTGATCTAATTTAATTTATAAAAGTCATTTCTTTAAAGTTCACAGAATGAAACAGCCATTCCCAAAACTAGCCCTGAGATGGTTTCTGAAGGGTTTCTATTAAGACACAAGGTATTTTCTGGAAATGGAGACTGGTTCAAATTTACCAAACCTCATCCAAGAGGGTACTAAGTTACTTCTCCAAAGTAGGTGAGCATCTTTTATTACTTGCACAGAATCAAAAAGAAAACTTCCAGAAAATATGCAGTTATGGTTTGTAGATAGGGTTAGCCAGGCGAGGTAGCAACAAGTGCTTTATCAGGGAGCCATAGACTTATAGAAAGCAGTCACTGTCTCAGTTCAGGGTATATGCTCCAGATTTGGGATACAGAACTAATGTCCACTTAGAGAGTGGAGGCTGAGAGGACAGTGAATAAGAACAACTGTATCCTATCAACCCTGGTAACTCTCTCTCCCTGCCCATCATTCAGGAATTCTCCAGCCTTCTTGGTGAAGCTGGTTCAACTCTATTTGGAGAATTGTTAGCCAATTTTAATCACATTTTGAAAAATATAATATGTATCCGTTGTGAACCAACTTTTATTATCTTCTCCAGTTCCAGAAACTAAACAGTAAGTTGGATAGTTTACCATGAACTCTGAATATAAAAACAAATTTTAAAAAAATTATTAAAACATCACTTTACCTTTCTTAACTAGAATTGCTATTGTTTTGGGTGGAAACAAGCATATAATTTTAAAATCATTACACTCACTCATTGAGTCACTGTGACTATTTATATACATACTTAACCTGTATAGGGTAAAGGTTAAGTAAAGAATTTTTGAATATGTGCTCAAGGTAACTTTTAAGATATTCTCATTACACAGATTCAGGTGTAGGATCTCTAAAATGGGTAATGACAACAATTATAGAAAAAGAACAGCCTCTAAAATGTATCTCTTCCTCTAATTATGACTGTCTTATAAAACAGTGTATTAAAAGCTTGATGTTACTCATAAAGATAAAATAAATCATCAATAGTTCTTCTAAAACTGAAATACAATCATTAACACTTGGTATTCTGCATTCTCTGGCTGAGGTCTCCTTGGTTTATTATATAATTGTGGCCAACCATTCCAGACATTTCTAAGTTGTACAAATGTTCAAACAAAGTTTTTAAAAAATGCCTATCCCTTTCCAAATTTTGACCTTACTAAATTTAGTAAACTCTCTGGCCCTTGAAGTCACAGTTTGAACATAAAGTTCCACTGGCTTACGGTCAATTTGTAAACATACACTAGGCAGAAGCATGTAGCTGCAGAGACAGTTCTCAGGGCCCAGTCATCAACTGGTAGCTCCAAATGGCCCCCATAATTGGACTGAGTAGTCCATATGACTTAAAACAAGTGTTTGATTATGAATGCTTTCAAGCTGGAATGAATTGGTAAGACACCAAAGCTAAATTTCAGCTCTAAACTTTCAGATACAGATTATCAATATACAAAAGCATTTATCTCACTCATTGTCACAATTGGTCACATGGACAAAGTACTCACTCCTTCTCCTGTAGGGATTTGCCCATTGATGTTAAGTGTTCGAAAGGGAGAGTGAGTGGATAAGCGTTTATCCCATTCACTAGGCTGTGGTTCTGGTACAGATTCCATGAAGTTCTTTTTCAGCTCACTGATGCTGGCATGATGTTTTTTGATCTCTTCTTGACTTTTGTCTAAATCCTATAGTTGAAAGGACAAAGATGCAAAACAATAAATATTCAGGGAAAAAAAACAACACCAAGGGGAGCCCATCACAGACTATGGGCACTGGTAGAAAATACACCACATCCAGGATAGATGTTATTAATCCATAAATTACATTCAAATTGTAAATATACAATATGGTATATTTGCTTTTTTTTCTTTTTTTAACACAGTGCTTTTCTTGGAAGCAGTGAAGCATCGTAACCCTATAGCTCTTAGCAGTTATATAACCTATAAAGAGCTCACTCCTTAATTTTACAACTCTTCTTCCCATTACAACACAGCACTAGATCTCCAACTCCTCATCCCAAGCAGGTAATCCCACAACACAATTAGCCTCAGCTTGATAGGAACTGATTTAGGCTCAGCTCAGGCAGGATGGAGATAGCAATAGAGAAGGAGAAACTGTTAAACGAAGGACATGGTGAAAGATTGAACTCCCACCACGGGTTGCCTTGCCTTGGTGAGTTGCAACTGTACAGTATCCCTCTATTTCTACCTGGTGATAGTTTTGCTTTCTTATCACTAGGTGACTGTTGCTGGGTCTTGGTAAACAGGAATAGCCCTTTCTCGATACAAAAATTTATTACTGAAATTCCTGGCTCAAGGCTCCAGAGCAAGTGGTTACTATCTCTGAATAATTACTCAGGGGTATATAATATAACGGATTTTTTTTTCTTTGTCAATACTATCAACACACACTAAAAGCCTTATGTTTTGCAGCTTCTGATAGCTTCACTTCATCCCTCAGTACCATTCAAACTAGGGACCATCTTCCAGTAACCGTCAATGCATGGGGAGTGATTTAATAAGACCTTGTCAAATACCTTATATGTCTCCCTGATGACTTAAAATAGCTAAACTGTTCCAGCAGATGTGACTACTGGACAACTAGGGGGAAGCTCTCACAGGCGATATTCCAGGGAGAAATGATCAAAACTAGGCTAATAAAGCTGTAAATAATATGAGGAATAACATTCAAGTTTATGTAACAGGAGGCATAAACCAACTTTCAAGAGACTTGGCCAGAAATAATCTGGGAAATACAACGTGAAGACGAAAACTCACATGTTCTTGGTCCAACATATTTCTTCAAAAAAAACCTCAAAAGATCTATGCTTGAAATCAAAACATGTGGGAGCCTGTCACTTGATGACTGCTAAAAATTCTGTGTTTATTATTTATCAAGGCAGCTCTGTATCCAAGAAAAGCATAATACTAAATATATCTCCTAATATGCTGTGTGAATTTGGGGATTAGTCTTTTTTTTTTTTTTTTTTTTTTGGCTCCGTGGGAAACAGCCTCATTTGGTGTTGGGGGGGGAATTCATTTAAATAAAAATTCATTTTAAAAGTTTTTCCTGGGGCAATATAGGCTGCAATTAAGTAAATTCTTTTCAAAAGCAATGTCAAAGAGAAAACAGTATAGGAAAAAGAATCAGTGAGGCATATGACACAATTTTGATTCTGGAGATATTCATTCAGAAAATTCATTTAATAGTCTATTCTTTTTATTTTTGCAAGACTGAATGATGTTTATGTGCTTTGAGATCAGTCAAAGAGAAAACTAACCCAAAAAGGGCAATCCTGTAGCTCCCCCATAAGAGTACCTCTTGCCTGCTGGGATGAAATGTGAGTATAGCTCAAGAATATGGGCTTCACCATGGGGAAACAACAGTTTGCACTTTTGTTCTAGCTGAAAGCAAGAAAAGCATGTTTACTAGCTAAAGAAAAGCAGGAACAAGGTCAAAGACTCGGTAGTAGGCTGAACAACTGAGACCCATCAGGCATGGAAGGCTCTGTGACCTAGCTCCTGACAAAATCAAATCTGCTTGGGCCAAGAACTAAACGTATTTGGGAGGGATAAAGGTGAGAATGGAGCAAAAAAAAAATGATCAAGAGAGGCTATGATAAAACCATAACTCTCTGGGTTATTAGCCTCTTACTATAAAAGAGTGGTGATTTGTTACTTGTCCTGCCTAGCTTTTGATTGGCTTGGAACCTGAGAAAATAAATGTTTCAATAAAATCAGCAGCTTCTGAGGGATCTTTCTCCATCCTTCTTAGCTGGCTCTGTTGGAAACCTGTGGGGGCACAGAGTTAAATTAAGATCTCAAAGGGACCTGTTCCAAATAGAATTTGTCACAGAAACTTGCTACAGGTTCTCATTGGGAGATGGAGGAGGAAACAGTAGATCTAAAAATGAACTCGACCTTATTTGTGCCAGAACAAAGCATTAGTGGGGGTGGGGCAGGAGTAGGGGGAGGAGGGAATGCTTTAAAAAAAATCTGCTAGAGTGACAGATAACTTGAGAGAACTTCCCTAAGCAGGGGAAATAAACTTTTACAATACTAGAGAATGATGGTTAGCCAAACTACTTTGGCTGTTTTCAGATTAGTCACTTTCTGATGCCTATCATCCTATACTTTTAGCAGCAATCAAACCAAACACTTAATTAAATAGAAAATATTCTCAAAAGATAGTTAGTAGTTTTAATTTTCAAACACACACTTATTTAGAAAACCCCTCTCATGGCTGTCAATGAAATACTGGGAAAAACGTATCACACACAAGGACTTTGTGAGTCTCAGAAGCCATAACACACCTCATTGAACAAAGGACAAATATATGATTGGTACTGCAGGTTCCAGTTAAGAGGCAGAATTACAGATGGACAAGTCAAGAAATAGGCATGTTTGGAATTGGGAGATGTTACATTGCTGAGTATAGGAGATCAACTGATATCTGTTATTCTCCCTAATCTCAGAAGCGGAACCATTCAGGTCTAGTTTCAGCTATGTGCTAAAGCAAAGAGATCTAGTTACCAAGTTTGAAATATCCTAGGGTCCAGCCTAAGAAAACTTCATGTTACATGAGGTAAACATATATAAAACACTTGGTATTGTGCCTACCACACAGTATATGATTAATGAAAATTGGCCATAATTTTTATTTTTATCGAAGTATCTTATACCTAGCAGGCACTCAAAATATATGTATTGACAAAGAATAGATGACGTTAAGTAATTACTGGATGCTGTTAGAGTTTTATCTAAAAAAGTTTCTTCAAACATCCACGTTAATAATATTTACCGTTACATATGTTCATCTTTCAGGTCTCAGCTTAAGTGTTACCTCTTCATAGACAACTTCCCTGTCCATCTTATTTAGAGCAGGTCCTTTTTATTAGCACAGCATACTATTTCCCCTTCATAGCTTTTATAATAACTTGTAATCATTTTATCAGTATTTGTTTACTTATTTATTGTTTCTCTCTTCCATTTGTCCCTACATTGGAAGCTTCCTGAAGGCAAGAATGATTCATCATCTTCCTATATAGTTACATTTCCTTTATACTTGAGTTAAATCCCTGATGTCAGAATTTATACCCATGTCTTTTGGTTCTGTCTTGAGTGGAGTTGTAAGATAAATAGGTCATTAGCTTCCAGGTAAGAGTTTCTGATGTGTAAACATGGCCTGTTTCTGCAGAGAATAACTCCAATTTCTTTAATTTTTACTCATAGAGTTCCTCTAATCTTCTAGTTAGTATTATATTTCCTTATTCCATTTGGAGCCTGAAACTAGATAAAGTATACTAATATAGGCTTAGTGAAAATCTGACTGATATTGAATGCAATGGGAAAATGACCTTACAATTCCTACAGCACATAGTATGTTGCTATTTCCGAATGGGAAGAAAAAAAGTATAGTTTAATAGAGTTAGATGGATCCTAACACAAATCCTAGCTTTACTGATTTACCAGCTCTATAACCACAAGGAAATTACTTAATTTCTCTTAGCCTCAATTTTCTCTTTAAAATAAAAATCCCATACCCATAGCCTTGTTTTATAATTAAACTATCTAATATCATATTAACTACTCATTAAATGCTAGCCTGCCTTCTTTCCTTCCTGTATCTTACTTTTTATTCCCGACTATTCTTCTGTCATTTTTTGTATCCTCAAAAATTTAAGTCCATTTTGAATTGTGATCATTTCTCCTATTTTTCCACATTCTCCTGATTCAGAAGATGAAAAATTGTATACATTTGATGCTTGAAACATACAGGAGTTTATACTCTTGGACAATTCAAGGAACTTTTAAACAGTGATGTAGTTCTTTCTAAAAGTGGGTAAAACAATGGAACCATGGGATGCTGAGGTAGTCCCAATCATATATTTTTTAGATAAGTATGAGAGATGGAAACTAAAGAGTCAGAAGTAGAGATGGTTGCATATCTTCATGTTTACCAACATGCAAAAGCATTTTAAACCTAAAATTCTCTCATGCAATGGCATGCAAAACCAAACGCAGCACAGAAAGAAGAAAGGGGATCAGCAGAGAATGCAGAAGGTTACAGGCAACCAACTGAAATAAGCTTCAAGTTCATACAAACCTCCAACATTAAATTGCTATGTCTGATATAAATGTTTTCACCATCTAGTCTCTCTCTCTTTTTCTGTGAAAATGAAAGAGGGAAAACAGAAAAGCATAAAAAATTAAAATGTTGTTCTTGCGCGAAAAAACTGCAAATTGGCAAACCAAAAAAATATTTAAAATTAAATGTCCATAGCGCAGCATATGCCAACATGAAATGGTCACAGAACCACAAGGACACACAGAGGACATGATTACCACTAGAAAATGGATGACATTGTTCATGAATGATGGAAGAATGTGACGATGTTATTTAAATAGACAGTGCTCCTGGCTTCATTGGCTTCTTATGTAACAAGCTGCTTTACGTTCCTCTTTGAGATGTTTGAGGCTTATCTTAAAATGCATGACTTTAAGAAGTCTTGACTCTCCGTGTTCCATGGAGTAGGGAAATGCTTTAAAGCATCATTTAGCATTTTGGACATTATTTCAAACTTAGTAATGCTGCAGGTACGTACGGCTCTAACATCTTCCATGAGAAAGATCTAAGGGCATTTTATACATGGTCAATCAATATTCTATTCAGTAAGAATTGATTCATCCTACTCTATGGTTGGGAAGAATGAGACACAGAACAGCCAAACCCATCATTATTAGCAATACTGGGAGTTGCTGCTGTGATGGTTTCCATAATAAATATGCATAAAATATTGTCAATGATTCTAAGCATATGGTACCACTGTGAAATATTTCTTATAAAGTTTAAATATAAAGGATAGATTTGGCCTTCACTAATCATTTCATCGTGTTTAAAAAGATATTTTCCTACTGGAAAGTTTATTTTAATGAAATTTTTCAATATATAGCATAGGATTATAATTTCTTTGGTATACATATGTGTGTATGTATATGCATATATATACATAACATGTGTATATGTATACCTGCTATTTGAAAGTAATTTCAGATTAAGAGAAATCAATGAAAAGAATGGATCACTGTCTTTTTAATGCACTTTGAAAGTCAGCATGGGTGATGGTAAAGTGATTTTGTGAAAGTGAAAAATGGCTAACCTTCCTCATTCTTATCAGATCTTCAGTTTTTTCTGCAAGCTTCTGTTTTGCCATTATTAAAAAAAGAAAGAAAAATGATAAAATATTGGCTCATTGAAGTTTTTTTGAACCTTCAACTTATAATTTTTTTTTAAGGAGGAGGGAGTGGGAGGGAAGAAAAAATTGGGGAGGGAGGGGAAAAGGAATAAGTGGCCTATTGGCACAAACCTGTGTTTGATCACCATTTGAGGTAGGTACTGTGACCTTGATGTGGGTTTTTTCCACCTACATTTAAGAAATAAAGTGGTAAAAACATTTCAGGTTAGTAGGTTTCTATAAATAGCGTCATTTCCAAATCAGCTGCATCTTTAGGCTGCTTGTGAAATAAGCTGATATGTACTCATCATGATGCAGTCTTACAGCGGGTATTACAGGGAAGGACACTGCTCTCAAGAGCAATCTGTTAGTTTACCATCACATTCTCAAAGCTGAAAAGGTAATATGAACAACCAAATGATCAAAAAAGAAAATTAAGGTAATTATTCTATTGATGAAGAGAACATATTTATACTTATTTATTAAAAAGTACTTATTAAAAATAATAATTTAGACTTTAAAAAGTCATATGTTTTTGTTTTGCTGGTTTTTGTTTTTTGTGTGTGGTACGTGAGCCTCTCACTGTTGTGGCCTCTCCCGTTGTGGAGCACAGGTTCCGGAAGCACAGGCTCAGCGGCCACGGCTCACGGGCCCAGCCACTCCGCGGCATGTGGGATCTTCCCGGACCGGGGCACGAACCCGTGTCCCCGGCATCGTCAGGCGGACTTGCACCAACCAGGGAAGCCCTGTTTTGCTTTTTAAAAATGATACAGAAGTATCTTAAATAACATAAAAACAAATTTACAAATGAAGATACCAGTGTATGACATACATGACAGAAACAAAAAGAAAATCTTTACAGTTTAAAGCACACATAAAATAAACCACATATGACACCAAGCAGGTAAATACAAAAAATTTTGTTAGTTGATCAATATATTTAAGGAGGCAAGTTTAACCCTTGAGTTTATTAGACAACAACACATCAAAATAAACTCAGTCCAAATTGTTACTGATGCATGCAATTAATTCCAAGGCTGATTTATAAATAAGCACACACAGGACTCAGCTGCAACATTCAACACACTGTAATCTCCTCTCCAGGGAGTTGGAGCCCATGTGTTTGGTGAATGGAAAAGATTCATCCTTAAGAACAGGAAGAGAATAACGAAGGCCTCCTGCCTGGCTTTGAAATACCTTTAGCAGCAGTCATTTTATATACCCAAAATGGAGTAACCATAAATTTAAAAGCCAAGAGTGAGCAATGCCTAAAGAACTGGATATATCAAAATGAGAAAAATGTTTTTATTAAGGGTCAAATCAATCACCTTGTATCATTACGTTCTTTACAGAACCTCATTAATCTGTGGTTTTGATGTACTCTTTCTTTTTTTCTTTTTCTGGCCACTGTGCAGCTTGCGGGATCCTAGGTCCCCAACCAGGGATCAAACCTGGGCCCTCAGCTGTGGAAGCACAGAGTCATAACCACTGGACCTCCAGGGAATTCCCTTGACACATTCTTTTTGATCACACTTAGCAGCATTACCTCAGAATATAATGTCATTGTGCTGTTTTCTCTAGGACTGAATGTAAAGAACATAAGATGATACCGTTTGTGACACTGTCAAATCATAAGCACATCTGGCTACAGTCCTTTTAACTACTGGGGTAATTAACAATTTGTGTTATTTCTACTCTAAATCCCAGTAGAAATAACTGGGATTATTGCTGTGTGGCCCTTAACAAGTTATTTCACCTGAGTTTTAAGTCTTTTATTGATAAAATGGAGATAATATCTTCATAGAGTTGTGAATGCTTAGCAAATGGAAGTTTTCAATTATTTTGTAAAGCTTAAATTACTTGTTTAAATGAATAATGACTTCTTGCTTTGGGTCCTTAGCAATCCAACAGCAAGAAATTGAGAGCCTCTACTTCAATCTAAGAATGGAGACCAAGGAGCAACAGTAGTTCCATTTATGCTCCTACAGAGAATATCAATGGAGATAAAGATGCACATGAAGAAAGGTACTAACTATCTCCACACCTGCAAAGTAGGTCTTGTCAAATGACTCAAGATGCCAAAAAGCTATCTCTATCTGGCACCAACTTAGTGTTAGGCAATGAGATTTCCACAATTACAAGGCTACTTTATTACTCCTACTGCTTTATATAGTAAATGCGGCTTCAGGCAAATTCCATAATTATTTACTTTTTTTTTTTTTTTTTTTTTTTTTTTTTTTTTTTAAGTGGTTCTCAAACATCAGTTTATTTTTTTTTTGGTTGATTCTTCCCATTTATTATTTCCAAAATAATTAGTCCCATAATTATTTTCTAACTGCTACAAATAAAATAAACTCAGAGTCACCCTTAACTCCGTCACTGTTATTAGAGTAACAGAAGGTTATCAGAGGTGGCTTTCAGTCTGATCTCAATACAAGTATCTCAAAATTTGTTTATATAGAATTAACTGGCAAGAAGACCCCCAAATGGCACTTAAATTGGTGAGCATATAACAGGAAATGATCTCTCCACTCTGCTGAGGTCCCAAGAGCAAAGGGAACCTATTCTTGAAGATACTTATGTCTGTCAGACAGGCAAAAGAACAAATAAGTTAGCAGAAAGCCAAAGGAATCTTAGCCACCAAAAAGATTCCCTTGCCAATTCCAGTAATCTAACACTTTTCAGTTAGCATCACAAATGGAAGGACAGTCAAAAGTTCCAGGTGAGCTACCCTAACATTAAAACTGAAGTAGTCTAACATTAAAAAGGCACTGTTGATACTGAACCTGGTGGTCATTGTCATGCACATTTGGCTAGATACAAAAATGCAAACACCTACCATTCGCTCTGGACTCAAGTTGGTCTCAAAGAACCATAAAAACTATATGTCATATTGAATAGTTTTGTTTTTTAAAAAATACAATCAAAACAGAGCCAGATTGGCCACTGCTCTACAGGTAAACTAGATATTGAACTGGCTCCAAAAGAACAGGATTAATCCATCTGCCAAGGGGAGAGCACTTACCAAGGTCTTATATGGTTTTAAATTTCTTAACACATATAAAAATGTAATTTTTCTTATAAAGGCTGCTTCTATTAATTCCTGTTGTCAACAGTGAGACTCGTATTTACTTCAATAAATCTGAACTGACAGCTCAACTCCATCACTGCTTAAATGTATTTTTAAAAGCTTATCAATATATAAAAGATCAGTCCAGATACTGTTACTCCTGGGAAATCTACTAATTAAATTGGTGATTTTTCAACAAAGTTCCGTGACTGTGGGTACAATCAACTCAGAACTGTAAACAACCCAGTAGCATAACCTCCCCTACATAATGGATCTTCCCCTTTTTGTAAAATTTCTTAAGATTTGAACAACCATATAGATGTGCTTTACATAATATCTGGATATTCTTTGGGTATGTTACACATATATCCATTTTAGGAAATCAAATTATATTTTACTCATACTAGCTGAGCTTACTCTTAAAAAGGAATGTGGAGATTCCTTCTGGATGAGTAAAATTTATTTTTAAAAACAGATGATCACAGTTCTGGTGTGTCTTACAGACTCATTTTTTAAGATTTAAGTTGGGTAAAGCTGTGGGTCACCAGAAAACTGGGATAGCTTACAGTACTTCATGACATAATTCTATGAAAATATTTTACAGGTTAATGGGAGATACCTTCTTTCAGAAAGAGTGAGGAAGAAATAACTTTGTTAGGATTCGACAAAAAACAGTGCTTTGAGAATCTTCCTGGTCAAGGAGTCAACACCTCTGAACCAAAAAGTGAATTAGCTAGACATTTGGGCTTATGACATACCTTCCACACTTCTGTGAACTCTGGCTCAGGTTGCTCAGGTGGAACTTCTTCCTTTTTGACTTCAACCTGCACTGTTTCCTGCGGTGCTTTAGAAACCACTGCTTTTTTAACAGGTGCACCTGGGACGCTGCCTTCTGCGGCCTGACTCTGAGCAATGGCTGGTGCAGAGGTGGGCCGAGGACTTCGGTCTGCTGAATCAACAGCTGCTGCTACATGAAAAAGGCATAAGTGAAGGATAAATGAAGGCAAGAGGCACTGTACTACTTCACAGCCACCAGGTGAAATAACTGTGACTCCAGGACACATATGAGTATTACAGTGTCCAGTGGGCTATCATACAGAAGGTAAAAAATAAATTATTAGTGCTCTGGCAGGTAACTGATGGCAGTAAGGGCAATAAGAAAGCTAAAAGTACCCTAACAGAAAAGCTAAAATGTCCTGATGATAATGTTCCATAAAGGGTGGGACAGGAGGCGGGAGGGCGGTGGACGTGGATAGCAAAATATTAAAAAAAAGAAAAAGGAAAACTCATTTTATTTAAAAGTTGGCAAGATTGTTTAACCTTGTTTAAGAACAAGTTTCAAGAACCTGCAAGGTAGTCTATGAAGGAAAAAATGGGTTAATTAAGTCTGATTTCTTCTATGAAGCCTTTTTGAAATAAAGATCCATTTATTTATAGGTGATTTCAGGAACCTAAAAATATATTCTAGGAAAAAGGATTAAGTCTGATTTCTTCTGCTAAGCCTCCTTGGAATGATTACAAAATAGCTTGATAAAGGAATCTTCTTATAAGACATGTACACATTTTGATGCTTCTTTAAGCTTGTTTAAGGGCAAATCTTTGAACCAGACACTTTCCTTTTTAATTATTTGATTAAAAAATAAAATTCAATCCATTCAGCCAGTCTATGTCCTTTGGTTGGGGCATTTAATCCATTTGCAGAACACTCTCTGACATAAATTGCAACAAGATCTTTTTTGATCCACCTCCTAGAGTAATGAAAATAAAAACAAAAATAAACAAATGGGACGTAATGAAACTTAAAAGCTTTTGCACAGCAAAGGAAACAATAAACAAAATGAAAAGACAACCCACAGAATGAGAAAAAATATTTGCAAATGAAGTGACTGACAAGGGATTAATCTCTAAAATATATAAAAGTTCATGAAACTTAATATAAAAAAAACCCAAACAACCCAATCAAAAAATGGGTGGAAGATCTAAATAGGCATCTCTCCAAAGAAGAAAGGAGACTAGAAGGGCATACAGATAGCCAAGAGGCACATGAAAAGATGCTCAACATCACTTATTATTAGAGAAAGGCAAATCAAAACTACAATGAGGTATTATTACCTCACACTGGTCAGAATGGCCATCATCAAAAAAATCTACAAACAATAAATGCTGGAGAGGGTGTAGAGAAAAGGGAACCCTCCTACACTGTTGGTGGCAATGTAAATTGGTACAGCCACTACCATTCTGAATAGTATGGAGGTTCCTTAAAAAACTAAAAATAGAGCTACCATATGATCGAACAATCCCACTCCTGGGCATATATCTGAAGAAAACAATAATTTGAAAAGACACATGCACCCCAATGTTCACTGCAGCACTATTTACAATAGCCAGGACACGGAGGCAACCTAAGTGTCCACTGATGGATGAACAGATAAAGAAGATGTGGTACATATCTACAGTGGAATATTACTCAGCCATAGAAAAGAACAAAATAATGCCATTTGCAGCAACATCGATGGACCTAGAGACTGTCGTACTGAGTGAAGTAAATCAGACAGAGAAAGACAAATATCATAGGATATCACTTATATGTGGAATCTAAAAAAATGGTACAAATGAACTTATTTACAAAACAGAAATCAAGTCACAAATGTAGAAAACAAATTTATGGTTACCAAGGAGGAAAGGGGCGGGCAGGGATAAATTGGGATATTAGGATTGGCATATACACACTACTACATATAAAACAGATAACTAATAAGAACCTACTGTATAGCACAGGGAACTCTACTCAGTACTCTATAATGACCTATATGGGAAAAGAATCTAAAAAGGAGTGGATATATGATTATGTATAATTGATTCACTTTGCTGCACAGCAGAAACTAACACAACATTGTAAATCAACTATACTCCAAAAATATTAATTAAAAAAATGAAATAAAATTCAAAACCTTTGGCCTTTAGTCCTTAAAAAAACCAAAACAACCCTTTGAGTTCTACCCTATCCTCTTCCAGAGTCTTATCAATTTGCATTATTGTTCCTATTCTCTAATATATTTAGGGCAGCAGTTCTAAACCAGGGGTGATTTTGACACCACAGAGAACATTTGGCAATGTCTGGAAACATTTTTGGTTGTCACAACTGAGGAGTGAAGTAGGATGGGGTACTGGCTCTAGTGTGTACAGGACAAGGTTTCTAGGTTAAGAAACCCTGATTTAGGGCAAAGACTGTATATAGACTATACAGACTGTTTTAGAGGGAATATACAATATAAGCTTATGACAAAAGCTTTATCTTTTCACAGAGTTAAGAGTTGTTTTTGTTTGGATTACTGGGCATCTAAGTTTCAAATCACTCACTTAAAAACAATCACTCATACCCTTTGTATGATTTTTATCTTCATTCTTTCAGGAACTAAAAGAAAACATCCATATACTTCGTAGTAAGACCTCAGTTACCTGGCAATGTCTAGGAGTGTAGTGTGTTTCCACATTATTTAATATTTCTGATAACAGATCATTATCCTTCATGTGCTGAGACTTTTACATTTTAATTATCTTACATGGAAATCTTTATAATTTTTATTACACACTTTCGTGCCTTTTTTTAACATCTTTATTGGAGTATAATTGCTTTACAATGGTGTGTTAGTTTCTGCTTTATAACAAAGTGAATCAGTTATACATATACATATATCCCCATATCTTTCCCTCTTGCATCTCCCTCCCTTCCACCCTATCCCACCCCTCTAGGTAGTCACAAAGCACCGAGCTGATCTCCCTGTGCTATGCAGCTGCTTCCCACTAGCTATCTATTTTACGTTTAGTAGTGTATATATGTCCATGACATCCTCTCACTTCGTCCCAGCTTACCCTTCCCCCTCCCCGTGTCCTCAAGTCCATTCTCTATGTCTGCGTCTTTATTCCTGTCCTGCCCCTAGGTTCTTCAGAACCTTTTTTTTTTTTTTTTTTAGATTCCATATATATGTGTTAGCATATGGTATGTTTTTCTCTTTCTGACTGACTTTGCTCTCTATGACCGACTCTAGGTCCATCTACCTCACTACAAATAACTCAATTTCTTTTCTTTTTATGGCTGAGTAATATTCCATTGTATATATGTGCCACATCTTCTTTATTCATTCATCTGTCAATGGACACTTAGGTTGCTTCCATGTCCTGGCTATTGTAAATAGAGCTGCAATGAACATTGTGGTACATGACTCTTTGAATTATGGTTTTTTCAGGGTATATGCCCAGTAGTGGGATTGCTGGGTTGTTTGGTAGTTTTATTTTTAGTTTTTTAAGGAACCTCCATACATTCCCACCAACAGTGCAAGAGAGTTCCCTTTTTTCCACACCCTCTCCAGCATTTATTGTTTGTAGATTTTTTGATGAAAGCCATTCTGACTGGTGTGAGATGATATCTCATTGTAGTTTTGATTTGCATTTCTCTAATGATTAATGATGTTGAGCATTCTTCCCTGTGTTTGTTGGCAATCTGTATATCTTCTTTGGAGAAATGTCTATTTAGGTCTTCTGACCATTTTTGGATTGGGTTTTTTTGTTTTTTTGATACTGAACTGCATGAGCTGCTTGTAAATTTTGGAGATTAATCCTTTGTCAGTTGCTTCATTTGCAAATATTTTCTCCCATTCTGAGGGTTGTCTTTTCGTCTTGTTTATGGTTTCCTTTGCTGTGCAAAAGCTTTTAAGTTTCATTAGATCCCATTTGTTTATTTTTGTTTTTATTTCCATTTCTCTAGCAGGTGGGTCAAAAAGGATATTGCTGTGATTTATGTCATAGAGGGTTCTGCCTATGTTTTCCTCTAAGAGTTTTATAGTGTCTGGCCTTACATTTAGGTCTTTAATCCATTTTGAGTTTATTTTTGTGTATGGTGTTAGGGAGTGTTCTAATTTCATTCTTTTACATGTAGCTATCCAGTTTTCCCAGCACCACTTATTGAAGAGGCTGTCTTTTCTCCACTGTATATTCTTGCCTCCTTTATCAAAGATAAGGTGACCATATGTGCGTGGGTTTATCTCTGGGCTTTCTATCCTGTTCCATTGATCTATATTTCTGTTTTTGTGCCAGTACCATACTGTCTTGATTACTGTAGCTTTGTAGTAGAGTCTGAAGTTGGGGAGCCTGATTCCTCCAGCTCTGTTTTTCTTTCTCAAGATTGCTTTGGCTATTCGGGGTCTTTTGTGTTTCCATACAAATTGTGAAATTTTTTGTTTTTTCTGTGAAAATTGCCAGTGGTAGTTTGATAAGGATTGCACTGAATCTGTAGATTGCTTTGGGTAGTATAGTCATTTTCACAATGCTGATTCTTTTCCTGCCTTCTTAAACTGAGTGTTCTGAACTTAACTTTTCCTGATAAATATAGATGTATAAGCAGTAAAAATTAGGTCATACAAAGGAATTCCATGAGTCAGAACAGATTAAAAATTGAAATTCACAACTACTTCATATACATAACACCAAGAAAAAATATGCTTGATGTTCTGTAATTATGTCCAATGAAAGAAATAACTCCTCAGAGGATACACAGGAAAAGCAACAGAAACACAAGGATCTACTTTATCTTTCCTTTTTTTTTCTTTTAAAAAATATTTCATTGAAGTATAGTTAATTTACAATGTTGTGTTAATTTCTGCTGTATAGCAAAGTGATTCAGCCATATATATATTCTTTTTCATATTCTTTTCCATTATGGTTTATCACAGGACATTGAATATAGTTCCCTGTGCTATACAGTAGGCCTTTGTTGTTTATCCATCCTATATATACTAGATTGTATCTGCTAATCCCAAACTCCCAATCCTTCTGCCCCCCATCCCCCTCGAGGATCTACCTTATCTTTCAGTGAACACTCTGTAGCCTCTTGCAAGTCCCTGCTACTCATGAGTGTTCTAAGCCAGTCAATGCAAGAATGGCAGATGGCAGACCAAATCTAACAACACAGGGGAATGTGACAAAATATTTTGCTCACAGTTGTGTTAAAGTATCATTATACATGTGTATTCACACCTCCTCTCAAAGAATTAATTCGCTTCTGCTTGGCATCAGAGAAACATAGCCCATGCTTTCACCATGTGTTATTTTGCCACTTGCATTTGGTTTTAATCCAGTACTAATACTGCAGAGCCAAATAATTTAAGTCTCCAGCATTTTTAGCCCTGGAAATCTGTACTATATGTGGGAAAGTAGGTATAGGTGTAGAAACCGGCAGTTAGAAACAGAGGCAGAAAGTTGCATCATTTGTAAAATGTGGAAGATATGAATTTTACAGCATGGTTGGTATACTCAGTGGATATAAAATCACCTTAAAAATCCTACATATAATAACTTTTAATGTCATACCTAAGTCTTTGTATTTTTTTATGGGTTAATATTATTTCAAGAGTATGTTGGGCAAAAACTAATAATGCACACGTTGAAATGCAGTTCAAGTGAAACATATCACCTAGGAGCTCTGGAGAGAGGCAAATTTCTTTCCTTTTCTCCATAAGAAGGCTATGAAAACTATGGATCACCCCAGAGAATCATGGTAGTTGACTGTGGTTCTTGTCTTTTTAAACAGCTCTATTGAGCCATAAAACTCATCCATTTAGACTGTATAATTCAATGCTTTTTAGTATACTCAGTGTTGGAAGTAATGGTTACTTTTTTTGTTTGTTTGTTTTTTACGTATGCGGGCCTCTTACCGCTGCGGCCCCTTCCTTTGCGGAGCACAGGCTCTGGATGCGCAGGCTCAGCAGCCATGGCTCACAGGCCCAGCCGCTCCGCGGCATGCGGGATCCTCCCAGACCGGAGCACGAACCCGCGTCCCCTGCATCGGCAGGCGGACTCTCAACCACTGCGACACCAGGGAAACCTGGTAATGGTTACTTTTTAAGATGTTTTGGTTTTTCAGTTTTATGAATTCATTTGTTAACTATTAAAAGATTTTGATACATAGATAGAGAACACTTAACTTTAAAAATTCAATTATTTCCCATTATTGAAGGTCTAGGCAAAGAAGAATGCTGGTTGTGATCCTCTTGTGGACCCATTAACTCCAGTATTATGTTGCTCTTATCTGACAACAACAGAAACTTAGTTATTTATTAGAGCAGAGAAGAGTAAAACTCAAAACCATCACATTGTGTAAAAGGAGTCTTAAATTCTAGTTCTAGCTCTGTTACTTACTAGCACAATTTCTGATAGTATGGTATAGGTACAATGGGTATGCAGTGGATCAGTGATCCCATTATCAGAGAGGTCACATGAATCATCTACAGATCTTGAAAAACAAACAAAAAACCCAGCTGATGCTCAGTTCCACCACAGAGAGATGTGGTAGATAAGAGTGAGGCCTAGGTATCTGTTTTGTCTTAAAGCTCCAAAGATGATATGGATGTATTCCCCTGGCAAGAATCACTGCAACCACTACTCACTGGACGGAAGAACAGCTTGGTTGTGTGATCCTCTGAAGTTATATCACTTTTCTTGTGCCTCGGTTTCCTCATGAGTAAAACAAGAATTCCTAAATGTTTCTTCTCTGCAGGTTGTTGGTACCAAAGAGGAATATATGGAAATGGTTTGAAAAGCAAAAAGTTCAACAAAAATATAAACTGAAAAATCCTTGTCGTCATTATTAGCTTATCCTTGTGACTTCCCCCTCTTATCGTATGAACTAGGATTGGAACCAGTTTTAGTTCTTCAGCTGGTGAAGCAGATGCTTTGAGCACCAGATATAAAAGAGAAAGGGAATGTTCATTAAAATGAGTCCCCTTATAAAGCATTTCTTATTAAAGTTTCCCTAATACATCATCACTAGTTTAGAGGATTATATTCATTAAAAAAAAAAAAAAGAGGGAGGCCTAATAGGGGAAAGTCTCTCTTTTAAGAGGAATGGCAAAGGATCTAGGAAAAGGAGGGAAAAACAGCTTCCATAGAAATGTTTCCAGTTCTTATACTGAGAAGACAGCGCACAGAGAAAAAATAAAGACACTTAAAAACAGAACTACAAAAGATTTGTCCTACTCAGTTTATATGTAATTCAGATGATTAAAAGATAATATATGTAAAATGTTTAGAACAGTGTCTGGAACATACTAAGTGCTCAATGAATGCTGACTATTGACATCTTTCATTCTCCTTCTTCTACAAAAAAAGAAGTCATCATGGTGAAGAATAAAAAACGCAACACTGGGAGAACAGTTCTAGATTCTACTTCTAGCTCTGTCACTGACTAACTATGTGACCTTAGGCAAATCACTTGAATTCTAAGGTCAGGTTGTTAAGAAATAAAAAACATCAATGGGTATCTTTTTAAGAAATTAGAAAAAGAACAGTTCAATAAAAGTAAAAGGAAAATAATAAAGATACTAGCTGGCATAAATTAAATTTAAAATATATAAGAAGAAAAAAACCTAAAAGTTGGTTCTTTGGAAAGAGTAATAAAATTAATAGATCTGTAGCAAGATTCTTAAAAAAAAGGGGGGGGAGTTTCACAAATTACCAATATTAGGAACACTAAAGTGCTAGAGATCTTATAGATATTAAAAAGATAGACAACTTTATGGCAATAAATTTGAAATTTTAGATGAAATGGATATTTCCTAGAAAAATGCAATTACCAAGAACTAGAACATCTTAATAGTCCTTTCTAATAAAGACGTTGAATCTGTAAGTAAAGAACCCTCTCACAAAGGGATCTTTAGAATCAACTGGCTTTATAGGTGAATTCTTCCAAACATTAAGGAAGAAATAATACCAATCTTACATAAAACTCTTCCAGAGAACAGAAAAAGAGGGAATCCTTCTCAATTTATTTAATGAAGCCAGCATAAACCTGATACTAAAACCTGACAACATTATAAGAAAGGAAAATTACAGGTCTATCTCTCTCATGAAAATCATTGCAAAAAGCCTAAAATGACACAAGAAAAGTATATTATGATCAAACTGAGTCTACTTCATGAATGCCAAGAAGGCTTAACAGTGGAAAGTCAATCAATGTAATCCACCACGTAACATAAGAAAGGAGAAAAATAGGACTTCCCAGGTGGCACAGTGGTTAAGAATCTGCCTGCCAATGCAGGGGCCACAGGTTCAAGCCGTGGTCAGGGAAGATCCCACATGCCACGGAGCAACTAATCCCATGCATCACAACTACCGAGCCTGAACTCTAGAGCCCGCAAGCCACAACTACTAAGCCCACATGTCATAACTACTGAAGCCTGCATGCCTAGAGCCCATGCTCTCCAACAAGAGAAGCAACCACAATGAGAAGCCCATGCACTGCAACAAAGAGTAGCTCCTGTTTGTGGCAACTAGAGAAAGTCTGCGCAAAGCAACGAAGACCCAACACAGCCAAAAATAAATAGATAATTTTTTTAAAAAAAGGAGAAAATCATATTATATCAACCAATGAAGTGAAAATCATTTGATAATAGCCACCATTCATTCATGATAAAAACTCTTAGATATTTCCTTATTTGATAAGAGGTAGCTACATAAAACCCAAAGCAAACATCACACTTAATGATGAAATACTGATGTTTTCTCCCTAAGACTGGGAGTGAGACAAGAATATATAAAGAACCCCTACACATTAATAAGACAGACAACCCAATAAAAATATGAGCAAAAGATCTGAACAGGCACTTCAGAAAAAATGATATGCGAATAGCCTATAAACTATGGAAACGTATTCAGCTTCATTAGTCATCAGGATTTGAGTGAAGATTTTTCTTTTTAAGTACTTTTCTCCCGAGCAGAGAAATTAAACAGAGGGACAAGAGTTGTAACAGGAAATTCTAATGCACTTAAAATATCACATAGAAAGTGTGGAACATAAAAATTGTGCTCACATTCAACTAAATAAGAAAAATAATCACCTTATTTTCAAAATTTATTTGTTAAGCACTTACAACGCAGCAAGTACAGTGGTAATTATCAAGACCAACACCACTTAATATCATGCATCTTTAAAAAGTATTCAAACTGTAAAGATAGGAAGAAGGCATCATGGAATAAATCAAGGAAAAAGGGATTGATCTGGATACCAGAAAATGTGAATTCTGTCTTAAATTTGCAGTACCAAACTAGCTTAACTTTGGACAAATTACTTTTTTAACCTTCACACTCTACTTCTATAAAATAAGATGGCTGGAATAAATGATTTCAAAACTCTTTTTCTGAGAGGGCAGACAGCAGAAGCAAGAAGAACTACAATCCTGCACCCTGTGGAACAAAAACCACATTCACAGAAAGACAGACAAGACGAAAAGGCAGAGGGCTATGTACCAGATGAAGGAACAAGATAAAACACCAGAAAAACAACTAAATGAAGTGGAGATAGGCAACCTTCCAGAAAAAGAATTCAGAATAAAGATAGTGAAGATGATCCAGGACTTTGGAAAAACAATGGAGGCAAAGATGGAGAAGATGCAAGAAATGTTTAACAAAGACCTAGAAGAACAAACAAACAGAGATGAACAATACAATAACTGAAATGAACACTACACTAGAAGGAATCAACAGCAGAATAACTGAGGCAGAAGAACATATAAATGACCTGGAAGACAGAATGGTGGAATTCACTGCTGTGGAACAGAATAAAGAAAAAAGAATGAAAAGAAATGAAGACAGCCTAAGAGACCTCTGGGACATAATTAAATGCAACAATATTCGCATTATAGGGGTCCCAGAAGGAGAAGAGACAGAGAAAGGACCCAAGAAAATATCTGAAGAGATTATAGGAGAAAACTTCCCTAATTTAGGAAAGGAAAGAGCCACCCAAGTCCAGGAAGTGCAGAGAGTCCCACAAAGGATAAACCCAAGGAGAAACACGCTGAGACACATAGTAATCAAATTGGCAAATATTAAAGACAAAGAAAAATTATTAAAAGCAGCAGGGGAAAAACGACAAATAACATATAAGGGAACTCCCATAAGGTTAACAGCTGATTTCTCAGCAGAAACTCTACAAGCCAGAAGGGAGTGGAATGATGTACTTAAAGTGATGAAAGGGAAGAACCTACAAACAAGATTACTCTACCTGGCAAGGATCTCATTCAGATTCTATGGAGAAATCAAAAGCTTTATAGACAAGCAAATGCTAAGAGTATTCAGCACCACCAAACCAGCCCTACAACAAATGCTAAAGGAACTTCTCTAAGTGGGAAACACAAGACAAGAAAAGGACCTACAAAAACAAACCCCAAACAATTAAGAAAATGGTAATAGGAACATACACATCGATAATTACCTTAAATGTGAATGGATTAAATGCTCCAACCAAAAGACACAGGCTTGCTGAATGGATACAAAAACAAGACCCATATATATGCTGTCTACAAGAGATCCACTTCAGACCTAGGGACACATACAGACTGAAAGTGGGGGATGGAAAAAGATATTCCATGCAAATGGAAATCAAAAGAAAGCTAGAGTAGCAATACTCATATCAGATAAAATAGACTTTAAAATAAAGAATGTTACAAGAGACAAGGAAGGACACTACATAATGATCAGGAGATCAATCCAAGAAGAAGATATAACAATTATAAATATATATGCACCCAACATAGGAGCACCTCAATACATAAGGCAACTGCTAACAGCTCTAAAAGAGGAAATCGACAGTAACACAATAACACTGGGGGACTTTAACACCTCACTTACACCAATGGACAGATCATCCAAAATGAAAGTACCTAAGGAAACAGAAGCTTTAAATGACACAATAGACCAGATAGACTTAATTGATATTTATAGGGCATTCCATCCAAAAACAGCAGATTACACTTTCTTCTCAGGTGCGCACAGAACATTCTCCAGGATAGACCACATCTTGGGTCACAAATCAAGCCTCAGTTAATTTAAGAAAACTGAAATCATATCATGCATCTTTTCTGACCACAATGCTATGAGATTAGAAATCAAGTACAGGGAAAAAAACATAAAAAACACAAACAAATGGAGACGAAAAAATACATTACTAAATAACCAAGAGATCACTGAAGAAATCCAAGAGGAAATCAAAAAAATTCCTAGAGACAAATGACAATGAAAACACGACAATCCAAAACCTATGGGATGCAGCAAAAGCAGTTCTAAGAAGGAAGATTATAGCTGTACAAGCCTACCTCAAGAAACAAGAAAAATCTCAAATAAACAATCTAACTTTACACCTGAAGGAACTAGAGAAAGAACAAACAAAACCCAAAATTAGCAGAAGGAAAGAAATCATAAAGATCAGAGCAGAAACAAATGAAATAGAAACAAAGAAAACAATAGCAAAGATCAATAAAACTAAAAGCTGGTTCTTTGAGAAGATAAACAAAATTGATAAACCATTAGCCAGATTCATCAAGAAAAAGAGGGAGAGGACACAAATCAATAAAATCAGAAGTGAAAAAGGAGAAGTTACAACAGACACCGCAGAAATACAAAGCATCCTAAGAGAATACTACAAGCAACTCTATGCCAATAAAATGGACAACCTGGAAGAAATGTACAAATTCTTAGAAAGGTATAACCTTCCCAGACTGAACCACGAAGAAATAGAAAATATGAACAGACCAATCACAAGTAATGAAATTGAAACTGTGATTAAAAATCTTCCAACAAACAAAAGTCCAGGAACAGATGGCTTCAGAGGTGAATTATATTAAACATTTAGAGACGAGCTAACACCTATCCTTCTCAAACTCTTCCAAAAAATTGCTGAGGAACAATCCCAAACTCATTCTATGAGGCCACCATCACCCTGACACCAAAACCAGACAAAGATACTACAAAAACAGAAAATTACAGACCAATATCACTCATAAATATAGATGCAAAAATCCTCAACAAAATACTAGCAAACAGAATCCAACAATACATTAAAAGGATCATACACCATGATCAAGTGGGATTTATCTCAGGTATGCAAGGATTCTTCTATATACACAAATCAATCAACATGATACACCATAGTAACAAACTGAAAAATAAAAACCGTATGGTCATTTCAATAGATGCAGAAAAATCTTTGGACAAAATTCAACACCCATTTATGATAAAAACTCTCCAGAAAGTGGGCATAGAGGGGACCTACCTCAACATAATAAAGGCCATATACAACAAACCCACAGCAAATATCATTCTCAATGGTGAAAAACTGAAAGCATTTCCTCTAAGATCAGGAACAAGACAAGGATGTCCACTCTCGCCACTATTATTCAACATAGTTTTGGAAGTCCTAGCCACTGCAATCAGAGAAGATAAATAAAAGGAATACAAATTGGAAGAGAAGAAGTAAAAGTGTCACTGTTTGCAGATGACATGATACTATACATAGAGAATCCTAAAGATGCCACCAGGAAACTACTAGAGCTAATCAATGAATTTGGTAAAGTTGCAGGATACAAAATTAATGCAAAGAAATCTCTTGCATTCCTATACACTAATGTTGAAAAATCTGAAAGAGAAATTAAGGAAACACTCCCATTTACTATTGCAACAAAACGAATAAAATACCTAGGAATAAACCTACCTAGGGAGACAAAAGACCTGTATGCAGAAAACTGTAAGACACTGATGAAAGAAATTAAAGATGATACCAACAGATGGAGAGATATACCATGTTCTTGGATTGGAAAAAATCAATATTGTGAAAATGACTATACGACCCAGAGCAATCTACAGATTCAATGCAATCCCTGTCAAATTACCAATGGCACTTTTTATGGAACTAGAACAAAAAATCTTAAAATTTGTATGGAGACACAAGGACCCTGAATAGCCAAAGCAGTCTTGAGGGGAAAAAACGGAGCTGGAGGAATCAGACTCCCTGACTTCAGACTATACTATAAAGCTACAGTAATCAAGACAATATGGTACTGGCATAAAAACAGAAACACAGATCAATGGAACAGGACAGAAAGCCCAGAGATAAACCCACACACCTATAGTCAACTAATCTATGACAAAGGAGGCATTATATACAGTGGAGAAAAGACAGTCTCTTCAATAAGTGGTGCTGGGAAAACTGGCCAGCTACATGTAAAAGAATGAAATTAGAACACTCCCTAACACAATACACAAAAATAAACTCAAAATGGATTAATTAGAGACCTAAATGTAAGAACGGGCACTATAAAACTCCTAGAGGAAAACATAGGAAGAACACTCTGACATAAATCACAGCAAGATCTGTTTTGATACACCTCCTAGAATAATGGAAATAAAAACAAAAATGAACAAATGGGATGTAATGAAACTTAAAAGCTTTTGCACAACAAAGGAAACCAGAAACAAGACGAAAAGACAACCCTCAGAATGGGAGAAAATATTTGCAAACAAATCAATTGACAAAGGATTAATCTCCAAGATATAAAAACAGCTCATGCAGCTCAATATTAAAAAAACAAACAACCCAATACAAAAATGGGCAGAAGATCTAAATAGACATTTCTCCAAAGAAGACATACAGATGGTCAAGAAGCACATGAAAAGCTGCTCAACATCACTAATTATTAGAGAAATGCAAATCAAAACTACAATGAGGTATCACCTCACACCAGTTAGAATGGGCATCATCAGAAAATCTACAAACAACAAATGCTGGAGAGAGTGTGGAGAAAAGGGAACTCTCTTGCACTGTTGGTGGGAATGTAAATTGATACAGCCACGATGGAGAATGGTATGGAGGTTCCTTAAAGAACTAAAAATAGAATTACCATATGACCCAGCAATCTCACTACTGGGCATATACCCAGAGAAAACCATAATTCAAAAAGACACATGCACCCCAAGTTCATTGCAGCACTATTTACAATAGCCAGGTCATGGAATCAACCTAAATGCCCATCAACAGATGAATGGATAAAGAAGATGTGGCACATATATACAATGGAATATTACTCAGCCATAAAAAGAAACGAAATTGAGTTATTTGTAGTGAGGTGGATGGACCTAGAGTCTGTCATACAGAGTGAAGTAAGTCAGAAAGAGAAAAACAAATACCGTATGCTAACATATATATATGGTACCTAAAAAAAAATGGTTCTGAAGAACATAGGGGCAGGACAGAAATAAAGACAGAGACATAAAGAATGGACTTGAGGACACGGGGAGGGGGAAGGGTACGCTGGGAGGAAGTGAGAGAGTGGCATGGACATATATACACTACCAAATGTAAAATAGATAGCTAGTGGGAAGCAGCCACATAGCACAGGGATATCAGCTCGGTGCTTTGTGACCACCTAGAGGTGTGCAATAGGGAGGATGGGATGGAGACGCAATAGAGAGGAGATATGGGGATATATGTATATGTATAGCTGATTCACTTTGTTATAAAGCAGAAACTAACACACCATTGTAAAGCAGTTATACTCCAATAAAGATGTTAAAAAAATAAATAAATAAAATGTTAAAAAAAAGTAAAGTTTTCTAATTTGTTCAAAGTACTAAAGCTCACTAACCCTTGAATTGTTGGTTATTTTTGCTATTAGAAAGAAAAGATACATTAGTCATAGTATCTATATAACAATGAAATTTCATTTAGTGGAAGAAGCCATATGGTATCAGACAGACATGAGTTTTTGTTCAAGCTTTGGAACTTACTAGCTGTGAGATCTTGAACAGGTTGCTTAAACTTTCCAGCCTTAGTTTTCTCACTGAAAAATGGGGATAAAATAATAAGAATAATAACTCCCCAAAACTAAGATAAACTGGAGGTAGGGTGATTTACCAGACAAGAAAGAGATGCCTGAGGTTGTTACATGAATATGGCACATATAAGGATTGAATGATCATACCTCAAACTTAACATGTCCAAAAGAGAAGTCTTGATTTCCTACAACCCCAAACTCTGCTCCTCTCTCAGACTTTCTCATTGTAGTCAATGATCAAGCCTAGGAATAAACCTTGATTTTCTTTTCCTTACCATCTCCAACACTTAATTTACCAGTAATTCTGTCAGCCCTACTTCTGAATTGTATCCCTGACCTGTTTTCACTGTCTTTAACGCCAATACTCAAGTCCAAGCTGTTGTCATCTCTCACCCAGATCCTGCAACAGACTTCGCCAAGATTCTGCTTTACTACCCCTGTAGTGGAGTAGATCTTTGTACTAGCCACGTGTGACTATTTGGGTTTAGTTAAAATTGAGTTCCTCAGTTTCACAGTCACATTTCAAGTTCATATGGCCACATGTGGCTACTGGCTACCAATCTGGACATTACAAAATAGAAGATTTTCATCAGCATGGTCAAGTTCTCTAGGACAGCACTGATCTAGACACATGCCAAGCTCACGTCTACCTACAGGTCTTTCTACTTGCTACTCCCTCTTCAGAGATGTTTATCCCCCCAGATTTGGGGATGGCTGGCTCCTTCTCATAATTCAGGTTTCAGTTCAAATGAAGCTCCTCAGAGGAACCTTCTAAATTTAGGGTGGACCACTCAATTTGAAACAGCTCCCCAATCTCCCCATCCACAGACACTCTCCATCCCATTACTCTGTTTTATTTTCTTTATAGCACTTATCACTATCTGAACTTGTTTCGTTTTGTTCCTGTTTCTACCCACAGAATGTAAGCCCCATGAGGGCAGAACCATGTCTGTATGTTCACAGCTGTATCCCCAATAACTAGAACAATACCTGACACACAGAAGTTTAAAATAAATTGTTGAACAAAGCAGTAAGTAAGTATCTGGTAGAACATAGGTTTTGGCGTTAAACCAACCTATACTCCAATCTACCAGCTATCATATCTTAAGAAAAGTTATTTAATCTCTGAGCTTAATTCCTAGTGTTGTGATGAAGAGTAAATAAACAAAGCCTACAATCTGCCTTGTAGAGAAATGTCAGAAAGAAAGAAGCATGACTTGTGGTACAGAAGCACAAAAGTTCTACCACTCAGGTGATTTCTTTTCCAAGTGTGGCTGACCCATTCCTGATTCCTTTAAAGTGAGCTAGGTATTTCTGATGTATGCTCCCATAATGCAACAAACCAGAATATGGCAGCATAGTTCTGGATGATACAAAACAAAATAATAATGCTGCGGCCAGAATATTAACAATATTTTAATGACAGCTAATATTTTGGGGTCACATTAAGTGCCAGCCATTGTGCCAAGCATATCATCTCAGTTATTTTCTCATGAAAATTCTTTGAGGTAGTATTATATTATCATCATAACCATTGTACGAATGAGAAAACTGAGACACAGATAGAGTAAGTAACTCGCCCAAGAAGATAGATCATAAATGCAGTGGTTGAGATTGGAACCAGGTCCGATTCAAGAACCGACGCCTGTAACTAAGGTAAAATGCACCTTGCTTTTACAATAGATAGCATAGAGCTGCAATCAGCAATACTCTATTTTGGTTACTGCCTTCTGAACTTTTATTTATTTGCCACCTCTTTCTAGCTGCATAAAGAACTGAATATGGCTTGGGAATCCCCTGGTGATCCAGTGGTTAGGACTCGGTGCTTTCACTGCCGGGGCCCGGGTTCAATCCTGGGTAGGGGAACTAAGATCCTGCAAGCCATGTGGCAGGACAAAAAAAAAAAAAAAGAACTGAATGTGGCTTATTGCTTCATTTCAGTAACGCTAATGCTCTCAAATCCTTGAGACTAAACTTAGAAAAACTGAAACAGATCTTCTGTCGGTATATACAATTATGAAACTTATTTATTTCCTCCCTCTTTTATTTAAACAAAATTTGGACACTCCAGTAATAGGATTGTTTTTTTGGTCTATAATTGACATATGACAAATGATCTAAACTTTTTCAGTGATTGCGTTAGTAAGGCAGACCACTTCCCTCTTTTCTACTTGAAAAATAACTATTTAAAAATGTTCAAGAGGGGTTTATTTCAGTACACTACATTAGGTTTCACCCTGTGGTACAGATTCTGAATTCTAATTCCAATTCTAGTGGTGTTCAATTCACCACTTCCCAGCAGTGGGACCTTGATCTAGTTACGACTCTCTCTGAACCTCTGTTCTCCTTTTCTTAAGATGATTCCACTAAATTCGACAATTAGTGAGATCCATTTCATTTTATCACTGAGATTCTTTAATTTGATTCTCTTATAGATAACTGTACTTAGTTTGAATGTGCCCGATCACATCTGATAACCATTCTTCCTTTATCTCTCTCTAAAGAGTTAGGATAACAAGAAATCATTAATATTCAATACAAACCTCCATCAAGGCTTCGGGATGCCCGTTTGCTTGCTGTACGCTCAAAGTGTGGGGCAGGCCTGTCAATCAGAGCACTAGCTTGCCTGGTCTGAGCCTGAGTTCGGCCACTGTATCGAAATTTGGATCCCAGGGCAAGAAATTTGCTTTTAGGAATGGTGTCTGCAGATGTCAGTCTGGGGGGAGAAAACATGATAATCATATATTATATATATCATCTCACTCTAATGAGGTTGTGAGATTAAAGACAAAATCAAGTATTAAAAAGTTTCACAATTCTCACAGCTTCCTTATAGTTACTAAGACAAATTTCCAATCAAGCAATCATTATTTTAATTCTGTCATTTCTGAAAGCAACATGTATAATTTATTTGTGGCTTATATTAATGATATAATCTTATATCTCTATAGGTAGGGTCTTATGGTTTTCAAAATGTTTTTATAGCACTGTACTATTTTCACTATACCCCTGTAATATTTTCATCATTTTATAGATAAAAGAAACTGAACCTTAAAAAAGGTTACTTGCGGGCTTCCCTGGTGGCGCAGTGGTTGAGAGTCTGCCTGCCGATGCAGGGGACACGGGTTCGTGCCCCGGTCCGGGAAGATCCCACATGCCGCGGAGCGGCTGGGCCCATGAGCCATGGCCGCTGAGCCTGCGCGTCCGGAGCCTGTGCTCCGCAAAGGGAGAGGCCACGACAGTGAGAGGCCCTCATACCACCAAAAACAAAAAAAAAAAAAAAAAAAAAAAAAAAAAAAAAAAAAAACAAAAGGTTACTTGCTTAAGGTCATAGCTGTTAAGAAGTTGGGCAGTCAAGAAACTCAAGCCCAGAGCGCTTTTCCCCTCTCCTAGAATAATAATTTTGTCAGATGCACTCCAAACCCAATGCCTGGTATTCAATGCCTATGAAATCCTATTTAATAGGATATTTGGTGTATTTTCAACTCAGTTAGGAACTCCATCTTCTTTCTAAGCAGTACCCTGTGCTCTCTTTTGTCATGGCATTTACTACACTGAATTGAAACAATCTTTTTATGTGCTGGTCTCCACTATGAGACTGTGAGCTCTCTTTGGGTTAAAAATAAAGACTATGACTTATTCATTTTGTGTTTTCACTTCTGGCATAGTGCCTGGCATGAATCTGGCATTCAATAAATATTTGCTGAATAAATGCATAAATTGCTACATCAAATACTACCAAAAATAGAGTATTTTTTTCTCTTTGGGGTAGTTTAATTCAGCAAATGCTTTCTTTTATGTAATGAAGAATTACATGTTAATATATCCTCTTATTTTGATGCAATGGATTTAAATATGCTATCCTACAAGTAAATGCATTGGCTGTAGCTGAAACCTATACCATAGATATTAAACATTCAAAATAACTCTTTTTTGGGTGGGAGGGGAAAATTAGGAGTTTGAGATTAACATATACACACTACTATATATAAAACAGATAACCAGCAAAGACCTATTATATAGCACAGGGAACTATATTCAATATTTTGTAATCACTTATAAGGGAAAAGAATCTGAAAAAATATATATGTATAACTGAATCACTTTGGTGTACACCTGAAACAAACACAACATTGTAAATCAACTATACTTCAATTAAAAGAAAAGGGGAAAAAACTCTTTTTACTCTTCCTCACCCTCTTTTAAAACTGTTTTCTTGGTTTTAAAGAAGATGATGAAAACATAAAGAAATATTTTAATGCCATTAAGAATCTTTAATCGAATATAAGGTGTAGCCTCATGTTTTATTTGAAATGAGAATTGAAATGTTATTTTCCCTGACTTGTCTTTCTGTCCAGTGTTCTTTAGTGCTAAGTATGCTATGAAATTACAAATAGAAGAAAAAGTTATCGTGGTTCTCTCTCTTGACAGCCATTCATAAAGTCAAGTTTATTTACGAAAGACATGGCATAAAGTCTGGGATTTGCTTCAAAATAATCTGAGAAGTAGTAGGAAAGAGTGAGTGGGGATATAGATGAAGCAAGATTGACCTTGGGGTGATCATTGTTGAAGGTGGAGTTTGGGACCAGAGCAGTTCATTATACTATTCTCTTCATTGTGCTATACATGCAATTTTCTATAATAAAGATATTTTCTTAAAAAGGCAAACTGACAACTAGCTGGCTCTCCTTTCAACAGAAGTAATTATTTGTCTGCTAGATTTTATGTTCCATCAGGACAGGGACTAGAAAACTATCTAGTGATATATTCCCAATGCCTAGTACAGTGCTTGTACAAAGGGTTAAGCACACAGAAAATGCTTGGTAAATGAACACAAGGGGTTAATTATATGTCCTCTTGAAAAGCAAAGGAGATGAAACTTTCTTCTGTCTTCTGTTTATCTGATACAACTGTGCTTCAAAGACGGTTCTCTGTGCTCCCTTTCTGGGGTTGATTAGAACCAAGATAACGATCAGCTTCACATCTTTAACCTTCTAGAATAAGAGCCCCACAGAAGGTAGTTAAGCACTCCTTAGAGAAATTCCATGTGGAGGTAAGTCAGGGTACCTCTTCCTGACAGGACTGGTTTTAGCTCCACTTAGGGCAATCACAGAGCCTCTAGTAAACACAGGTTCTTATTTCTCATTTCCCTCCTCCTTCTACCATACACAGAAAGGTGCTCTAGGAATGTTAAGACAGTGTTTTTCAACCCAAAGGAGGAGAACTAGACTCATTTTATCTTGCTTAAGATGATCTCACCTGAGCTAAATAAAAGATGGCCAGCCATGCAAAGAAGGAAATTTCAATAGGAGGTTTAAAATAGAAACATGCATAAGTAATTTATCCTTGAAAAATACTTAAGTGAGAACAATACCTGAAAAATGTGTGATGCTCTACACAGACTTTCCATAATTTCTTAGCTGCTCGGTAACTGGGAAGTTTGAATCCGATGGTACTTTCATACTGTTCTTGCTATAAATACACAAATAAACATGGAATATAAAGTATTATTCAACTACAATGATTCAGGACCAGAGAAATATGGTGCTGCAGAAGGGATCATTGTGAATAAAAAGAAAGTTACTAGTCTAAGGACATAAAATATCATTTGAAATTTTTTCCTACTTACCAAAAGAAATTTACTCACTGAGAGTGTTTTTTTCCACAGCAAGGAAGCCAGGGAATGCATCTTATATAATTTACACATCTTATTTTGTTCAGAAACACACACACACACACACACACTGTATATTATTCTGAGACACAATTAAGTCACATTTTGATTGTCCAGACACTGCTCTTCCTTAGTTACTATCTGCATTTAGGATACTAGACTACTCAGTAATCAGGGAATAGGATAGCAGATGATTCCTCCAATCAACTAATATTATTATGCAATCATTTTTAGTAACAGGAACTAAAGATTGTGGCTCAAACCAGATTATTGAATTATTAAATGCCTTTTTTTTTCTTTGATTGATCATTAGTTTATCTAGATACTTCTTTGACTGAAGTAAACCACATCCTGCCAGGGCTACTGGAAACACTATCTGCTAGTCTCTTGCCTCTTTGTTTCTGCCTTAAGCATACTTTATAAGATGGAAAGGACACTGACATTTACTTCTAGTGCCTATTATTGCCAATAACACTATGATCAGACAGTATCATCTATATTTTTACACATGAAGAAACTGAGATCAGAGAAGTCACCTGCTTGGTCTCACAGCTATTAAGTGGCAGAACCAGAATTTCATGGTTGCCACTATACCACGCTACTTCTGAATCATCTGTTGTAGTCACAATACTATACTACACTTCTCAAAATCCTACTGTTGTTCTTTATTGCTTTCTTAAGTAAGAATTTTGCATTTTTAGTATATATTATATAGTTAACATTTAAAGAAACCAAGGACTTCCCATTATCATATATATATATATATATATATATATATTTTTTTTTTTTTTTTTTTTTTTTTGGCCTTCCCACATTAAAATGTAAGATTGTTGAGGAATGGACTTGAGGACACAGGGAAGGGAAAGGGGAAGCTGGGACGAAGTGAGAGAGTGGCATGGATTTATGTATACTACCAAATGTAAAATAGCTAGTGGGAAGCAGCTGCATAGCACAGGGAGATAGGCTCGGTGCTTTGTGACCACATAGAGGGGTGGGATAGGGAGGGTGGGAGGGAGATACAAGAGGGAGGAGATATGGGGATATATGTATATGTATAGCTGATTCACTTTGTTATAAAGTGGAAACTAACACACCATTGTAAAGCAATTATACTCCAATAAAGATGTTAAAAATAAAAAGATTGTTGAGGGATGGACTCTTCTATTGATATTTACTGTTCTTAGCCCCTAGAATAGTGTCTGACACAAGGAAAGCCATCAATAAATATTTGTTGACTGAATGACTCTTGGATTTGAACCTCTTTGACTTTTGCTAGGCACAGGTAAATAACTATGGTATAAATAAATGCTTCAATGATAATCCTTATCCAAAATTTTAAGGCTGCACATTCAGTATTTCTATGTTCAAATAATGAGCCATTTTTCACCAGCAGATGGTGATATATACACAAAAAAGCCTCTTTACATTAGTACGATGCTTTCCTGTTCAGAGCTTTTACCTCTGTCATCTCATTTGATCTTCAAATCAACCTTGACAGAGCAGGTATTATCCTCCTTGAATGGTAAGGAACACTTTAGATTTATCCAGGGTCTTTTACTTAGTAGGTGGCAGAGTAGGCACTAGAACTTTTTTGTTTTAATTTAATTCCTACTTGAACAATTTTCTGCTATACCATGATGGCTCTTTAATATGAAAGTTAAATTTGGCCAGCATTAGTATATTCTGAAAATTGACCACCAACTAGTAACTGAGTTATCTGGTACAAAGTTGAACATCCAACTCTACTAAAAATCTAGAACTTGACCCTAGGACACATTCCCAGTAACTACTAGAACCTACATATACAAATTATTATATAAGGTAAGGGACTGATGTACAAAACATAAGTAATTTAACCCCACAATTTAAAAATCTCATGCTACTTAATTTAAAATTATTTTCCATCAAGCTTTTACCTGGAGTAAACAAGGAACAAGTTTATTAATCCAAATTTCACTTTTGGCCATGGTACATTTATCTACATGAAGAGAACTGTCCAGAAAACAAATAGGAAGGAAGAGAAGAAGCATCACGGGACTGATTAGGAAACAAAGTATCAGCACCTAAATAGTTAGCTACAGAGAGTCCTCATAGATGACATAACAAGGAAAATAGGTATGAAGAGATGTTTTAGACATGGTCTGTGTTTGATTCAGGAGGAAAGGGAAACACAAATTCTGTACCTCTCCAGGCCGAATCTTAATGAAAAAGCTGCTACGTTTGTAGGAAATCTTCAGCACTTTGGGCCAAGGAAAGCGGTTAATTCTCAGCTTATCTTTGTAAACAAGAAGGCCACTAGAGCAGACACCTAGGATGATATCCACTCCCTCCAAGTCCTAAGGAAAAAAAGCATTTGCGTTTCAGTCTTGAGCAAAGTGCTCAACATAGTCGACTATTATTAGACAATCTGAAGATATCAACAACCAAATACAGTTACAAAGAATACAATGAAAAATAAAGTTTAACCTAACAACCATAACCCATGGGACTATTTGGTCTATGTAAAAATGTTACTACACTACGTTTTAAAATCAATGTTATTACCGACCACAAATAGCTTTAAAATGTCCAAATCAGACTCAGTAATTCTATTTCTATAATCTGTTCTAAGGAAATAATTCACATCACAGAAAAAGCTTTACACGTGATAATGTTCAGAATGTTATAAGAGCGAAAAACTGGATATAACCTAAGTATCCAAGCATTAGGGTTAAATTATTGTTCATCCACATATATATATGTATAACTGATTCACTTTGTTGTAAAGGAAAAACTAACACACTATTGTAAAACAGTTATACTCCAATAAAGATGTTTAAAAAAAAAAAATTATTGTTCATCCATATAGTGAAATACAATGTGGCCATTAAAACAGTTAAATAGAATTTGGGAGATAAATGGGAAAATAATTATGTTGTAACATTAAAAAAAATAAAGCAGGATAAAATTACATACATAATTTATTCCAACAATATAAAAAATATACATAGAAGAAAGATGAATACACCAAAATGTATTTAGGTGGTACAATTATGAACAATTTTTCATTTCAGTTTTCGATACTTTCCAGTTACAATAAACATGTACTATCTTTTAAAAAGCATTCAAATATGAAAAAACTAACACATGTATGTAAGAAATTCAAATACAGAAATGTGTAAAATTTTAAAAAAACCTACCCTCCTCCTCCCACACTCTTTAACAGTAACCAGTACTAATTTGATAATTTCCAAGATTATCCTATTTTCTAGGCACATACAATTATGTATGGATAATATATACATATACATATAAATATATTATTAATAAATATATCACCTTTATAATGAGGAAAACAACTAGAAAAAATTAAAATTCAGTCCTTGAGGGTGGAAACTGTATCTAAATCATTGCTGTATCACTCCAAACACTGTTATTGACAACATTGTCAGTAAGTGTTTACACTGAGTTTGTTACCTGCTCACATTATTAATCATAACTTATTATGGCAAATATTAGTAAATTCTTTGCTTCAGATTTATAAAAATCTTGATTCATGTAGGTTGATAAATTAAGAAATTTCAAGGTATTTTAGTAACAACATACACTAAGCTTAAACCTTCAACCATTACTATCAATTATTTCATTCATTATTAGTGACTGAAGGAACATCTGCTTTTCTTTTGTCCAAGAAACATGGACATACACACATCTTACCCACTGAAGGAATCGACTGCTATGAGGAGTAATACAGCCACCATCACCACCCCTCAAAGCCACTGTGAAATGTCACTCGGCTTGCACCTCATCTACCTTCACAACACTCCTCTCATAAAACTGAGCCTCTGCAGCCTCCCAAAAGGCTTCCCTTAATAATTCAAAGAGAGACACTAATTTATTTTTACCATGCCTGTCTGTATATGAAAATCCTAGGGCAGGCATTTTGGTCTCCCAGTTCTGAAGTACTCAAACCTATCATTATCATAGTCAGCAAATAATTACTATGGTAGCTGCATGTCCTATACATGTATGTTTAAGTCAGCAGACCACAGGACTTCCTGGAGGCCAGGGCATAGGGCTATGTATACTACCAAATATACGTGCACAACTATAATTCTTGTTTTTCTATGATAAAGTGGTCATCCCTCCAAAAACCATGATAAGTATAGGAGTTTTATTCCTTATAAACTCAGTATGAGAGAACTCAGATTTTAATAATTACTGATGTTAAGTATAGTAAGGTTTTTTTTAAGTATAGTAACTTATAAATATTATCCTCAGGTCAAAAAGGAACAATAAGTTACCAATAAAGCCATATTTGCACACCCCTTTATTAAAGAAAAAATTTTAATTAACTATATAATATTAATCATCTATGTCTGTACTTCAAGGAAAATAAATTTCACCTGAGTTAATCTCTACAGATAACGATTTATTTATATCAGTAATAAAAAACCAGAGTTATATGCTTCTAGACTGCTCCTTTTCCCAAAATGAGTATAAAGAAACATATTAGTGCCTACGTGTGTTATGTACAAGCACAATAGAGAGAAGAAGAAATTATATTCAGCTTCAATTCGATGACTACATAACAGAATTTCCCAGATGTCCCCTTAAGTTTTTAAAGGCTGTGGGTACAACTACATCTCTCTTTTAACTATAGGTTTTGGAGAAACAATTTGCTTTACAACATTTGCTGTAGAAATATGCTGCCTGACTCCTCATGTAATCCTGATAATTACTGAATTGACACCAGCCTCCGGCAGAAATTGAGAAGCAACACCTAACAATTTCAGTTCTGGACCCGATCTGATCTTCCTACCATCTATTTCTGAGATTCACAGAAGTTACAGTACCCAGCCCAAAGCAATCCAGAGCAACATCTTAAGAAAACTTACTAACATGCAATGAAATTTTATTAGTTATTAGAATGTAAATAAGGAAGAAACCTCAGATACAGATATTCAGGTTGGGAGAAGCCTGAAAGGTCATTTTAGTCCAATCACCCACCAAATGTTTGAATGTCCTTTTCTAAATTCCTACCAAGTGATTATTCTGCCTAACCTGGAATATCTCCAGTGATAGACAACTCAATCCCTTCTGAGGTAGCCCATCCCATCTTTGAAATAGCTCTGTGAGACAATTTGTCCAACTGGGCTGTAAAGTATTTCCCTGCAGTTTTCATTTTACCGGCTCTAGTGTTATATCTTGGAGCCATATTGAAATCTTTACTTCACAAGTTAATCCTTGAAATCCATGAAGACTGACATTATATCTTTCCTAAACTTTCCCTTCTGTGGGTTAAGTATCCCTATTCCTTTGCCTGTTTCTCACTGGACATGGTTTTGATTCCCCATCACGCATCCTAATTAAATTTCTCTAAATGAACCTCAGATCATCCCTTGAGCCCTTTCTTTCTCTCACAAACTCCACAACCTCCCCAGCCATTTCAGTAGCTGAAGATGAGAGAAGTCAAGCGACATCCCTTAGGTATTCATTGTGTTAGGTTGTATTAGGTAGAACTAGGATGAAAGCTTCACGTTTCCAAATCCCTAACCCAGTGGTTCTCAAATGAGCCCCTGTGGTTCCTCCTGTGTGCATTAGAATCACCTGGAAAGCTTGTTAAAACAGACTGCTGGGCTCCACCCACATAGTTTCTGATTCAGTGAGACTGGGATGGGACCTGACATGAGCATTTCTAACAAGTTCCTAGACGATGCTAAATGCTGGTTCAGAGACCACACTTTGAGAACCACTACCTTACATCAATGATTCTCAGATTCAAGCATGAAGGAGGATCATTGGGATATTCATTAAATCTGGAGACTTAGCCTCTCCTCCAAAGTAATTCAGTAAATCTGGGAGGAGCTCAGGAATCTGCATATTTAATAAACACCCCAGGTGATTCTGATATAGGTGATGTTGTCTGTGAAACATGCCTCACTCTCACTCTATATTTTCAAATATGTCTGCATTTTAGGAAATTATCATTTCTTTTGCTCTCAGTGCTATATCTTTTGATCCTTATGGTTGCTTAGGTGTGAAACTTCATTCTGATGGTGGAATTGTAAAAGGGCAATTCAATTGATACACTTAATACACTTGACTGGTTCAACTGATAGACTTAAAATTCCAACAAGAATTACTATCTCCTCTGAACATTTTGTAATGCCCCAGATAAAGGTTGATAAGAAATATTATATGACACAGATCTGACACATGCATATTAATAAAGTCCAAAGTTACCATTACCTTTGCTTTATGAAGGTCAACACCATACATAGACAACTTTTTGGCATTCTCAAGAAATTCCAGGTCAGCCTGAGCTGGAGTCATGGACCTTTAATAGAATAAAAAAAAGACTTTCAGTGTCACAGTGTCAACATTTACAATAATAACATTTGTATATTACTTGTACTTTATATAAACATCTAAACATATACATACCAATATGTATGTAGATATATTTCATAGTCCTAAAAGTAGACGATTATGTATGGAAAAGGACTCTTATCACTACCTGTGTCTAAATAATTGAAATATGCCTTGGAAAAAGAGACCTTGGAGAAACAAAAAGTCACCAAAAAGCTATCAGAAAAAAAAGTTAAAAAATAAAACCTTCTAAATTTCTTTAAAGCTACCTCATCCACCATCAGTTCTTCCCCTCCCTGTCCTTAGCCCTTTTCTTCCACACACATAAACTCCTCCCACTAATTTATCTTGCCAAGGAGGTGACCAAATTAAATCCTCTGAGGGCATGGTACAACTTACAATATCCTCTTAGCTGCCTTTTTCTCTCCCTATCCCTGAACTGAGTTAATATGGAAATTAAACAGGAGGGCAGCTGAAGTTGCTTAACTGGGGATTCTTAATGGGGGCAGGCTTGATGAAAAGAAAATTTCTGGTAACAGATGGTGTCCTGCCCACTGACCTAAACAAAATAAATTGGTTAATACAGGCATGTAGATAATGGGGCTGCTTTCTCTGTTATTAAGATGTCTTCATTACTAGGCATATAATGAATTAAATTTGTTTGAAAACAATCAGCCTCACTGTCTAAACACTCACTGTGACAGTCTTTCCTTCTCCTTTATAACTTTCTTCTCTTTTGAAAAGTGCTCATGAGCTGTTATGTTGAGCTTTGAAGAAAAAAATATTACTCCTAGTGCTGTGCAATTCAGACCAATCAAACAGAACTTCATAGTAACAATAAAGCAGCCATACCCCCAAAGAAAAACCATGTAAATGCCTATTTCCCATAAGACTGCCAGCCTCCAGCTATAAAAAGCAGCAGTGACCTATTCACTTAACAAGAGAAAGTCTCTTCCAAACCCATCTGTCTTTATCCTCATTAAAAAGAACAAAGGGTTCCCTGGAATAACATACCCCCCATAAAAAAAAAATCTCAGGAAAGAAACTGCAGATTTGTTAATGACTCAGCATCTCAGAATAAAAACTTCCTTCCACAAGCACTAAACCATAATACCTGAATGCTCTTTATTAACGACTCTGAAATTGAACACAAAAAAGGAGAATGGGAAAATAAACACATATGCAAGTCCGTATATTCAAGTCATTAAAAACATCTCAGGAAACTTTTGTAGTTTTTTTTTTTCCTCATACAAATTATATACTTTTCTAGTTAAGGTTACTCCCATTTTATGGGTTTTTGGGTTTTTTGTCTTTGTTGTTGTTAGTGTTAGTATTATTGATGGCTTGAATTTTAGGATTCGAAGCTGAAATGGAGCTTGAAGATTATAGACGAAGAAACAAGCATGGAAGGATTACATGGTCATAGGCAAGTTATGACTCAGTTTAAGGCAGCAGGCTTTAGCCAGGACCCAAGTCACATCACTGCAGCTGGAATCCTGGCTCCTGCACTTAAGAGTAGTGACCTCTCATCTCACACCGGTCAGAATGGCCATCACTGAAAACTCTAGAAACAATAAATGCTGGAGAGGGTGTGGAGAAAAGGAACACTCTTCCACTGTTGGTGGGAATGTAAATTGATACAGCCACTATGGAGAACAGTATGGAGGTTCCTTAAAAAACTATAAATAGAACTACCATACGACCCAGCAATCCCACAACTGGGCATATACCCTGAGAAAACCATAATTCAAAAAGAGTCATGTACCAAAATGTTCATTGCAGGTCTATTTACAATAGCCAGGACATGGAAGCAACCTAAGTGTCCATCAACAGATGAATGGATAAAGAAGATGTGGCACATATATACAATGGAATATTACTCAGCCATAAAATGAAACAAAATTGAGTTATTTGTAGTGAGGTGGATGAACCTGGAGTCTGTCATACAGAGTGAAGTAAGTCAGAAGGAGAAAAACAAATACTGTATGCTAACACATATATATGGAATCTAAGAAAAACAAAAATGTCATGAAGAGCATAGGGGTAGGATGGGAATAAAACACAGACCTACTAGAGCATGGACTTGAGGATATGGGGAGGGGGAAGGGTAAGTTGTGACGAAGTGAGAGAGTGGCATGGACATATATACACTACCAAACGTAGGGTGGATAGCTAGTGGGAAGCAGCCGCATGGCACAAGGAGATCAGCTAGGTGGTTTGTGACCACCTAGAGGGATGGGATAGGGACGGTGGGAGGGAGGGAGATGCAAGAGGGAAGAGATATGGGAACATATGTATATGTATAACTGATTCACTTTGTTGTAAAGCAGAAACTAACACACCATTGTAAAGCAATTATACTCCAAAAAAGATGTTAAAAAAAAAAAAAAGAGTGGTGACCTCAATCTCCTAACTATAAAGTAAGAAGCATAATAATACCTACTTCCTGAGACTAGTATAGGCAATGATTTTTTTTTTTAATCTTTGCTGAATGAATGAATGTGACTAGTAGGATAAAATGAGATGTTTGTGAAACTGCTTTGTAAAATATAAATGTTTATTATTATTGCACCCTTAGGTTTCTGGTACAGTGGTACATCATAAGCAACTCATAAAAGAGAAATAATTTTAATCACTTGAATTTGAAGACAAGTTTTAAGACATTAAATGAAGCAAGCATGATGAAATCTTCCCCACATTCCTCCAACTCTAAGGGACATTAACGGGGTCAATCAATTTGAATACAGATTTAAATTTCAAACTATGTAGTTAAATGATTTTCTAATAAGTAAGCATGCTTTAAAATTGTATTAAGGGCAGGTGGTAAGAAGAGGTCTTTAAAACTATGACTTTCCTTGTTAGTTGAAAATAATATTTATATTTGAGGTTTGGCTGATGCTTTGCATTTAACATTTTTTTATATAACTAAAAAAATTTTGAAACACACTTAAAAGTTATATACAATACAAACAATTTTTCCTGAACCATTTGAGAGCAAATTGTCAACCTGATGACCAATCACTCCCAAGTACTCTGGTGTGTAATTCCTACAAACAAGGACATTCTCCTACATAACCTCCACAGGACTCTGAAAACAAGGAAATAAACAGTAATACATTACTGCCATCTAATCCTCAGACCCCATTCAAGTTTACCCAGTTATTTCCAAAATGTTCGGTATGGTGGAAGAATCAAGTTTAGCCTCATGGAGTTTCATTTAGTTCATCTCTCTTTCGTCCTCTTCAGTCTGGAAAAGTTTCTTAGTCTTTCTTTGACTTTCCTAATCTTGAACTTCTAAAGATTATATGCCAGTTATTCTATAGAATGCCCTTCAATTTGGGCCTGTCTGATGTTTCTCCATAAATTGACCCCATAAGTTATGCATCTTTCACAGGAATATCACAGAAGTGACCCTGTGTTCTCACTGCATCCTATCAGGGGGAACATGATAGGAGATGTTCATTTTGATCAGTGATGTCTGCCAGGCTTCTCTTCCATGAAATTCCTCTTTATCTCTTTGTAATTAATAAATATTCTGTGGGAACGTTTTTGGAAATAGTCTATTCCTTGTCAAACTTTTAATCTATTCACTCATTTATATCAGTATGGACTCAGGGATTCTCAACTTATTCAATGTAATATAATCAGTTACCTTCCTTATTTATTTTAGTGCTTAAATCGTCCCAGATTTGGTTAGTGGGAGCCTTTCTAAGCTGGATTCTGTGTCCCTCTGACCATTTCCCATCATTTTTTGAGCACCTCCTTCTGGCACAACGTAGAGTCAGAGTATGTGAGTATGCGTGTATGTGCGTGCATGCGTGTGTGTGTGTGTGTGTGTGTGTGTGTATACCTATTTACATCGCTATCTATCTATCTACTTATCTATCTAACATCTATCTATCCATCCATCTATCTACTGGAAACAACGAGTTTGCATTGAAACCTCCAGTTTTAATGCAATACCACAGGGTTTATTTTAATTTCTCTCACTCTAATTTGTATCTCCCTTTACTGATAGTCAGAAACCTGACTCCCATTATCCTTAATACAATACATTGACTCATTTGATCAACCCCCTATATATAAACCAATCTCTCTTTGCTGCCACTGACCCCTCCTCCACGTGGGTGCCCTCTTCACTGGCTTAGACTCTGAATTCCCCATGCTAGGCTGCTCCCCACACATGTCCTCCTTACCTCACTCAGGTTCTGACTCCTGGTGTTGGGCTTCCCCTTCCATAGACATCTTCTTCACCCGGCTCAGGCTTCAACACCTGTATCAGGTACCATCCCATAGGGATGCCCTCTGCAGGGCTTACCCTCACATGGATGCCCTTCTCACTCTGCTCTGCCTGTGATAACCACAACCACGTGTCCACACGACTCCCTTTTCATCCTATTTGAGCTCTGACTTCTCCTGCCAGGCTGACCCCCCCACAATGAACATTCTCCTCACCCTGCTTAGGCCCCAATATCCCCAGCCAGACTGCCTCTCAGCATGGATGACTATCTTGCTCTATCCCACCTAACAGCTTTAGAACACAATTGTTTCAGGACGCTTTTTCTGATTATAAAAATCATTCATTCATTGTATAAAATTTGGAAAATACCTTTAAGAGCATAGAAAAAAAAAAAAAAAGAAAATCTCCCATAATCCCACCAACCACAAATACCTGTGCATAAATACAAACTTATATTTTACAAATTTAAATCACAAATTAAACTTAAATTATTTTCAATTTAACATTTTAAATACTATGGTTTTTCCTAAATGTTTGAAGACTCTTGAAAGTAGTAACAAACTACCTGGGAAGAGATTAGACAGCTCTAAACCATTAGGAGTACTGTCCTGAATTTATTCAGTACCACCTAATAATTTACTACTTGAAACTACTGCAGCTTACAGAAGTACCTAACCAGGGAGTTTTGGCACTGGTTAACTTTTGCTCATTAAAAAGAGAAGTTATAGGGCTTCCCTGGTGGCGCAGTGGTTGAGAGTCCGCCTGCCGATGCAGGGGTCACGGGTTCGTGCCCCGGTCCGAGAAGATCCCACATGCCGCGGAGCGGCTGGGCCCGTGAGCCATGGCCGCTGAGCCTGCGCGTCCGGAGCCTGTGCTCCGCAACGGGAGAGGCCACAGCAGTGAGAGGCCCGCGTACCACACACACAAAAAGAGAAGTTATAACAAAACTTCCCTGTATTTATTTTGAGCAAGTGTAGTCAGGATATAGAGCCATTCGGTGAGTTCCAATGTTATGTATGGGACAGCTTTTTTTTTCTTTATTTTTTTTGGATGGGAAAAGTTGCTTTATTCAGGAGGCCAGCAACCTGGGAAGATGGTGGATTAACGTCCTAAAACGATCTCCAAGTTGCTGGTTAGGAGACAAAGGTTTTAAAGGCAGTGTGAGGGAGGGGGCTACAGGGTGCATGATCAGCTCATGGACAATTCTCTGACTGGTTGGCATCAAGGTGAAGTTTCAAGCATCACCCATCTTCTGGTTTCAGCCGATTTGGGGTCTACATGCTTGTGGTCAGCAGTTGTCATCTGGCGGGGTTGTGACAGCCTTTTAATAATGTTGTTGCATCTTCTAATTAAGGACTGTGGTTTCAAATAATTAAGTGGGGACAACTGACAACTTTACATACCATCTTAGTCCCCATAAATGGAGGACAATTCGTTTTAAAGCTTGATTTGCTACTGTAAATTTAGTGTTAATTATAGCTTCACCATCTCTGTGTCTAGGCAAAGGGCCACTACTAAGAATTCCATGTATGTAGGCTATCTTCTATTTATCTGAGGAGCAGGGTAGTATGTACTTGTATTTTCCAATGCGCAGTAAATGCTTCTGCCTAAGCAGAAGTCTCTTTGGACTGGTTAAAATGTCATGTTGTTGGACACAATTAAAATTTCCATTTTGCTTTCTGTTTGTAAGGATTGCCAATCTTTCCCAAAAGGACCAAGTAAATTCCAAGATGACAGACCTCTAAATTTTCTAATCATGGAGATCGATTATTGCTCAATTTCTATCTGTATACCTCACAGAACATCAAGTAGACCATATCCACCTGTCCTCTGAGATCGTTTCACCTATTTGGGTTTAAACTCAGTTTGTTCCAAAGAGCAGTTCTCTAAACCCAGACTCACATTCATTACTTGTAAAATGGAATAAGAATCGTTGTGCAAAGCACTTTACATGAATTTCTAATTTAACAATCACAAAATTCACATCATCACCCTTATTTTTCAGATGAAAAAACTGAAACTTAGAGAGTTTAAATAACTTACTGAGTCATAAAGCTAATAAGGAATGGAGCCTGAATTCAAAGCAAGACAGGAGGACTCCACAGCCCAGGTTTTTGTCTTATTGCCTAAATCAGGGGTTCTCAAACTTTTTGACCTCAGGATCCCTTCACTCTCAATAATTACTGAGGACCCTAAAGAGTTTTTTTTTTTAATGTGAGTTATTTCTATCAATATTTACTATATTAGAAATTAAAACTAATAAAATAGAAAACTATTGATTAAAGAACTTACTGTTCTTTAAAGAACAGTAAGTCCCCTACTTATGAACCTTCAAGTTGTGAACTTTCAAAGATTTGAATGTGAGTTTGCATGTCCAATCACGTAAGTTAGTTCATGTGTCTGGCATACATTGTCACGTGCTTGCATTCTCTACAAGTGGTTGTGCTTTTGTAAACTTTGTACAGTACTGTAGAGTATAGCAGTATAGTGTCTTTATTTCAAGCCCAGGATGTCCCGAAGCAAGCGTAAAAGCAACAGTATATAGCCGATTGTGTTAGTTGGGTACTTAGGCTAACTTTGTTGGACTTACGAACAAATTGGACTTACAAATACGCTCTCTGAATGGGACTCGTTTGTATGTAGGGGACTTACTGAATAACAATAAACGACTCTATTTTAACATGAAAAATTTTTTGTGTGAAAAATAATAGTATTTTCCCCAAATGTAGTTAAGGAGTGACATTGCTTTACATATTTACAAATTTTTTTTAATGTGCAGCTTAGAAGACAGCAAGATTTTCCTACCTGCTTCTGTATTCAATCTGTTGCAATATTTTGTATGGTTGTAATATATGAAGAAACCTGATCTCACACAGATATGTAGTTGGAAAAGGAAGAATTGATGATTAAAAATATTTTTCTTGGGCTTCCCTGGTGGCACAGTGGTTGAGAATCTTCCTGACAATGCAGGGGACATGGGTTCGCGGCCTGGTCCGGGAAGATCCCACATGCTGCGAAGCAACTAACCCCGTGCGCCAAAAGTACTGAGCCTGCGCTCTAGAGCCCACGAGCCACAACTACTGAGCCCACGAGCCACAACTACTGAAGCCCTCATGCGTAGAAGCCCATGCTCTGCAACGAGAAGCCACTGCAATGAGAAGCCCGCACACAGTAACGAAGAGTAACCCCCACTCGCCACAACTAGAGAAACCCGTGTGCAGCAATGAAGACCCAATGCAGCCAAAAATAAGAAAAATAAACAAATAAAGCCAATTTTTTTAAAGGGCTAAAATGGAAAATTTAAGTAAATAAATAAAAATAAAAGTGAACATTGGTGTAGCATATAATGACTAGTAGTACAGTTTGGTGCCATTGCTTTGATTTGTGCTCCACCATTTCAACACAGTGAAATGGGCAAATAATATCTTAGTATTATTATGAAAATAATTTTGACCTCATGGACCCCTTAAAAGAATCTTGGAGACTGGGCTTCCCTGGTGGTGCAGTGGTTAAGAATCTGCCTGTCAATGAAGGGGTCACGGGTTTGAGCCCTGGTCCAGGAAGATCTCACATGCCACAGAGCAACTAAGCCCATGTGCCACAACTACTGAGCCTGCGCTCTAGAGCCCGTGAGCCACAAATACTGAGCCCATGTGCCACAACTACTGAAGTCCGCATGCCTAGAGCCTATGCTCCACAACAAGAGAAGCCAACACAATAAAAAGCCCACGCACCACAACGAAGAGTAGCTCCCGCTCGCCACAACTAGAGAAAGCCCACGCACAGCAACGGAGACCCAATGCAGCCAAAAATAAATAAATAAAAATAAATACACACACAAAAAAAGAATCTTGGAGACTGCCGGCAGTCTGTAAAACACCACCATATGAAAATAGCTGGCCTGGGACATCCCTGGTGGTGCAGTGGTTAAGAATCTGCCTGCCAATGCAGGGAACACGGGTTCGAGCCCTGGTCCAGGAAGATCCCACATGCCACAGAGCAACTAAGCCCGTGCACCACAACCACCGAGCCTGCGCTCTAGAGCCCGCGAGCCACAACTGCTGAAGCCCATGCGCCTAGAGCCCGTGCTCTGCAAAAAGAGAAGCCACTGCAATGAGAAGCCCGCGCACTGCAACGAAGAGTAGCCCCTGCTCGTGGCAACTAGAGAAAGCCGGCATGCAGCATCGAAGACCCAACACAGCCATAAATAAATAAATATATAAATTTATTTTTTTAAAAAAAAGAAAGAAAAGAGCTGGCCTAATGCAAAGGGTGATTATAAAGGTTAAATATGATATTATACATAAAGTGCCTAGCATAGTATCTGGCACATAATAACAGACACACAATAATTAGCTGCTTATAATGTTATTATGATTATGTAACAATGCTATAAAGAAGAATCAAGCATTGCATGAGATTTAGACTATAAAGTCTTCCCAAACCTGAAATTCTATTATGATCAAATAACCATTAAAAGAATCATCAGATATTAAAGAATTAGTGTTAATTTTATTAGGTGTGATAGTTGTATTGTGTTCTTAAAGTCTGTATCCTGGTAGATACTTTAGTTTTTACGGGTGAAATTATATGACTTGCTTTAAAATACTGTTGGGGAAAAATATGGAGGGGAATACATGACTCAAGAAAGCTACAGGGGTAATAACTGTTGAAGCTGAGTGACAGATAAACTGGGGCTCCTTAAAAAAAAAAAAAAATCGGGCTTCCCTGGTGGCGCAGTGGTTGAGAATCCGCCTGCCGATGCAAGGGACACGGGTTCGTGCCCCGGTCCGGGAAGATCCCACATGCCGCAGAGTGGCTGGGCCCGTGAGCCATGGCCCCGGAGCCTGCGCTCCGCAATGGGAGAGGCCACAACAGTGAGAGGCCCGCGTACCACAAAAAAAAAAAAAAAAAATCATCAGAGACAGAAGTTAGGTATCAATCATAATCTGATACCACTATTTTCTGCTGTTTTGCTCCACAGCAGCAGTAAAATATTTTCTTTTACCATTTTATTGATTGCTCAAAGATTACACTACCAATAAAAATTATTTTTAAATTATTAGAAAAAAAGAACATTTCCCTACAATCCTGACATTTTAACAAATCAAATTATTTTAATTGATTGCTTCTTTCCACTACTTGCTTTTGTATATATATGTGTGTGTAATTATATATTTTATGTATATATATATATAAATTTCTAGAATTATAATCAGAATATAAATAAGTATATTAAAAACATATTTAAGGACAATACAACATGCTTAAGTTACAATCATCAACTAGTTGAAAGTGATATATTTGTGGTCTTAGATATCAGAGCATTGTAATGTATATGCTCATACTTGAAAAGCAAACCTCAGCAGTTCTCTGTAGAAACAGTGTGACCTCAGGAGAGTAAGGTGATAGTTATAAGACTATTGCTATGTAGGTTGTAGACTTTAAAGTCCTCATTATGATTCTCATGACTGCGGGACCGGAACCTACAGGGGGAATAAGGCAACCAGAATTGAGGCACCTTGAGTTCAAACTCTCTCATTTGAGGCATCTCAATCCATGCAATCCTATTGGAACCACTTTAAGGAAAATAAGATGGCTCAACGGCCAAATAGAATACTTGTTCCTACCATGAAAAAGCCTACTAAGACCACTCTGGGCTTCTCAGCAGTATGACCCTTTGGGGCATCCTAGCCTAACTCATGCTAACATAATTCAGGGTACCAACTCAAGGCCAGGATCAGACAGTCTCCTTAATATGCTAAGGCAGCTTGTAAAATTTAGCTATAACAAGTCACTCAAATAACAGTGGGATGTATGGTAGGAAGAAACACAAATTTTTCTGGGACTTTAATATTAGCTAACATTTATTGAATTTTTACTATGTAAGACATTGTATTAAGTTTTTACACATATTATCTTTTTTAATCCTATGGCTCACCCTATTTCCTCTGAGGTAATGATCTCTATCAGACATATAAGGAAACTGAGGCTCAGAGAGATTAAGTGAATTACCCAAGGTCACAGGCCAGGACCAAGCAGAGCCAAGAATTCAACCCAGCTCAGTCTGAACTTGTTCTTGATCACTGTGTTATACCTCCCAACATTAACAAATTATTTCCATGAAAAAAAAATTAGTGAATTCAATAAATACTTTTAAAAATACCTTCAGGGGTTTCATGGGCCCTCTGAAGTCTATCCATGTACATAGACCCCAAGTTAAGAACCTCTGCTCTAAAGTTCTCAAGGCATCTAATACAGCATAATACATTTAAAATCTGGAAAAAAAAAAAAAGGTAAGGCAATAATAAGAGCTACCATTTATTGAGCACCTACTATGTGCCAGATACTGTGCTTAGTGCTTTACATATATTACCTCATTTAGTTTTCATCCAACAATGCAACACCTATTACTCTGATGAGAAAACTGAGGTTCAGAGGGTTTAAATGACTTGCAATTGGGAGGGAACTGAGTTCAAGCTGATTCTTTCTATGGCACCACTTCCCACTAAGGCAAACACTGAATCAATCCCAGGTCAAGGGTTTAAACTTACTGTCAAAGTAAACACAGAACAAATCCTGGAGACATATTTACCTGTATGACTTATGCAGTTCCATGACCTTCTCTTCAAGTTCCTTGGTCTGATTTGGGGCCAGTTTAAAATCACTAACATAATCTGCACCATGGAGTTCTGGGTCATAGTCTCCCAGCTCAGACTGGATGGTATAAGAACCTAATAATGCTAAGGTTGCAAATGAACAGGGCAGACGTCCTGCAACTATGTCCTGCCGAAGTTGAAGACATAAATAATACCTACAGCCAAAGAGAAAAGATGTTACCATGTCAGCAACAAAAACAATAACAAAATACAGAGAGAGAGAAAGGAAGAAAACGGGAGAGAGATGTAGGGAGGGAGAAAGAAAAAGAATGATTAAGTAAATATGAGATAATATTAATAATTGTTCAACGTAGGTAGAGGGTATATGGTTGTTCATTGTACTATTTCAGTGTCAGATAGAAATAAAGGCTGCTTGGCCCCCAAATTGGGTCCTTTCTTTTCTATCACGTTGCTTTGCCAAATGCGTAGATACTGACTTCCAAGATGGGCTTAAATTGCATGCAGCCTTCCACACACTATCATCTTGTAAGACCGATTCCACCTGTATGCTAAACTATAGGGAATTCAGGTGGGGGTTGAAACAGTTAAGTCCCACAAACTGAGTGACCCTACATATTTCAGACACACCATATCGTATTCACACCCATGGCCCTGACCTCCTTAGCCCTTGTTCTGACTGGGTTAACCAGTTCAGACTCTTTTACCAAACAGGAAAGCTGGGAGGTATGATTAAATTGAAAACTATATTAATTAGAATCATATCTTTGACTTGACCATAATTAGATGCTGAACAACATATGCACCCGCAAACATTTTTGCTATCTATGATTAGTCACTACATACATCTTTTTTAAAAAGTCAGAGCAATGCCAATCAAATCATAAGAATCTTAAACTCTTCTAAAATGTAGGTAATTAATACAGATTTTTAGGGATTTGTTTTGTTGTATATATAATAAACCTTAATGAAGAAAGATGAATAAGTAGCAACTCTAAGAGACAAATATTACCCGTGAAAAAGCAATAACCAAGACAATTTTTTCAGGCAGAGATATGGCATCTCAACTTCAAGAATGTACTAAGGATAACTGGACAAAGAATAATTTTTTCAAATGGCATAGACATTTCACAGTACTTAACAAGCAGACCTTTTAATAGTCTTAGGCTATTCTTATTTGAGAGAGATGAAAACTGAAGCCTAGAGAGTGTATATTTGTCTGAAATCAGATAGTTGACAGCAAAATCAGAATTAGAAAGCAGTTTCTCAACAACCAACAATTCAATTGAACAAACATTTGCCAAATACCTACTATGTATAAGGCTCTATGCAAGATGCTATGGATATACATATGTAGAGTAGTATTCTTTACTATATACTGTTTTTCCTTTTTCCTTTTTTGCTAATATTCAGTATTTATATAGAATCCAATAAAGGCCACTTTCTTAAAAAGGAATCAGTAAGCTATTTTTAAAGAGTACAGGATTTATTTCATAAATTAAGTGGGCTCAAAAATTACTGAGGAAGGTTCAGTTCACATAGCTAATCATACAATTTAAAAGGGGAAAAGGAAGAAAAAATAGTAACGCTGAGACTTTAGCTTTTTTGATCCCTTAAGAAACAGCATGGTGGGAGAGGAGTATTTAAAACAAACAAAAAAACGGCAGAGCTGTTTTGCCACTATATTTGTGTCTTATCCTTTGGAGGATAGTATGGTTTATAGGTTCCCTGTCCACAGCATGGCATAATACCCATGATAAGCAAGGTTAATTCCCTACCAGTTTTCTCCAGGCGAGTCACAGATATTTGAGGCTTTTAGGATCCCTTATTTGCAAGCCTGCCTTGAAGTGACCAGAAACTTTTAATCTTAGGTTTAATAGCTCATCATTTTTCTTCAATTCTGAATGGAGAAATTCCCAGAGCTTATGATAATGAGATTATTTATTACATATTTAACTATTAATAGATTATTTACCTTGTTATATCTTCTGTTAACTGTGCTGGGTCAGGTGGATAAAACTTTACATTAAATGTGAAATTCCAAGGGACACCTGTAAAAATTAACACAAAAGAATTTTATGCTTATGCCTAAGTTTCTGGTTGTTAGAAATACCTAAAAATATTCAAAAAAATCTTTTTTTTTCTTGAGGTGTCCTAATACTTTCAATGCTTTGTGGATGAAATATTATTTTTATTTCAAAAAGAAAAAGAAGAAAGTTGTTTAGACACCATCTAAGAGTACCTCATTTTTTTACCTGACTTAATATAATAGTTCTGTTTATAAAAGAATATAAGCAAAATAACATAAAGGAAACCAATCTATACGTGAACATGTTTGTAGCAATGGTTTTCAAAATGTGATCTATATACCACTCTAGGTCCTCAGAGGTCATTCAAAGTGATCCATGGATGTTTTCTTTTGGTGTTGGCATTATTTATTTGTGACATCTCTCAACATTATCTCAAGTAAACAAAAGCATTCTTCCCATTAATATGGGTGAGATTAGGAGATTATTTTAAAAATAAGAAGGAAGAGGCAATATAGGTGGCTCTTAGAAACTATAGCTCTAATGAAAATATTTTAGGTATGAAAACTACAAGAATTCAATCCTAAGACTCATACAAGTGTTTCGTATTTTTTATCTACAATGAAAATCAGAGATTGTGAGTAAAAGTTAAGTGGAGAATGCATTTCAATTTTTCCAGCTAAGTGCTACCCCTTCAAGGTTTTTCTAACATGACTGTTAGTTAGTTTCCCAAAGAGTAGGGCCTGGTCTCAGTCAGAAATAAGTATGATTGGTTATGATGCTAAGAGCTACATTTTGGGCTTCCCTGGTGGCGCAGTGGTTGAGAATCCGCCTGCCAATGCAGGAGACACGGGTTCGTGCCCTGGTCCGGGAGGATCCCACATGCCGCGGAGCAACTAAGCCTGTGAGCCATGGCCGCTGGGCCTGCGCGTCGGAGCCTGTGCTCCGCAACAGGAGAAGCCACAACAGTGAGAGGCCCGCATACCGCAAAAAAAAAAAAAAAAAAAAAAAGTACTTACTGCATGCCAGGTACTAAGCTAGCCCTCTTATATACAGGTAGGTGCTACTATTAGTTCATTTAATTTATGAAGAAACAGAGGCTTAAGAAAATACATAGCTAGTGAATCCAAGGTTCTCTTACTCCAAATCCCATGCTTTTAACTATTGGACTCTACTACCCTACAACAAACATCTGTGTTTCAAACATTGTTCTGTTTTGCATTCACAGTATTTCATCTCCGAATATTTTTATTGCTATTGGCTGGCAATGACCATTTGCAAATTAAAATTTGAAATAGTTTGAATGTCTTAATGAATGTGCAGTTTTAAGCATGCTAAAATATTTAATACAGGAGTCTCTTGTAAATGGTTGATATTTTCCTTCAAAATTTGAACTAAAAGGCAAATTCCAGACAATAAAACAAACTTGTCTCAAATCTACTCAATCCTAATGTTTACCATTAACTCACTTCTAATGTTTCACATCCCAAAAACTTTAAATGGAACTTAGAAAACCAACCCCATAATTGTTTCTCATAAAAAGGGTAAGGGGAGGGTTTCCCTGGTGGCGCAGTGGTTGAGAATCCGCCTGCCAATGCAGGGGACACGGGTACATGCCCCAGTCCGGGAAGACCCCATATGCCACGGAGCAGCTGGGCCCGTGAGCCATGGCCGCTGAGCCTGCGCGTCCGGAGCCTGTGCTCCGCAATGGGAGAGGCCACAACAGTGAGAGGCCAGCGTACCACAAAAAAAAAAAAAAAAAAAAAAAAAGGGTAAGGGGATGGGGAGGCAATATTTACAGTTCAAATACTGTAAAATACCATCTGTTGTAAAGATTGATATGTTAATAATCTAATCATTGTTAACTTATAATTCCCATATAGACATTAAAAAAAGGTGACTTCTATGCTACCTATAAAAAATGTGTTGGCTAGAGGGCTTCCCTGGTGGCACAGTGGTTAAGAATCCACCTGCCAATGCAGGGGACGAAGGTTCGAGCCCTGATCCAGGAAGATCCCACATGCCGCGGAGCAATGAAGCCCAGGCGCTGCAACTACTGAGCCTGTGCTCTAGAGCCGACGAGCCACAACTACTGAAGCCCACGCACCTAGAGCCCATGCTCCACAACAAGAGAAGCCACCACAGTGAGAAGCCCGTGCACTGCAACGAAAAGTAGCCCCTGCTCACTGCAGCTAGAGAAAGCCCATGTGCAGCATGAAGACCCAACACAGCTATAAATAAATAAATTTATTTTTTTAAATGTACTGGCTAGAGCAAATCAATATGGGAAACAAGACAGCTAAAAGAATGTTCAATAAATGTGAATTCAGCAATTAAGAACTTTAAACACAAATTCAGTTATTTCATAACATATAAATGGCCATTTTTTAATAGTATGGGAAGACTAGCATTAAAGAAAGCAAATCAGCAATAGTTTACAAAGTGTGATTTTTTTTTCTCTTTGAGCTAACTGATATAAAAAGCTTGATAACACCCACGATTGGTGGGGAAAATAAGCACTTTCTTCTATTGCTGATGTGAGTGTAAACTGGTACAACACTATGGAGAATAATTGAGAATATCTATCAAAACATAAAACTGTATATACTCTTTCACCTAGCAATTCCATTTTCATAAATGTATTTAAACATACACTTAAATGTGGTCAAATGATACAGGTATAAGATATTGTTTGTAATAGCAAATGTCTGGAAACAACCTAAATGTATTTATTTAGCAAGAAAAGATACACCACCACTATATACTGTTAAGTGAAAAAAAAAAGTGCATATAGAAAGCAACTGTGAAAGTTGGGGGTAGAAAAATGTGGCTATTGTGAACGGTGCTGCTACGATGCAACTTACTATTAAATGGTTCAGAAAAAAGTTTGTGTGTGTGTGTGTGTGTGTGTGTGTGTGTGTGTGTAGATAAAGAGAAAAGATAAAATAGTAAAATATTAACATCTGAGGAATCTGGGTGAAGGGTACCCAGGAATTCTTTGTACCATTCTTTCAACTTTTAAGTCTGAAATTGTGTCCAAACTTTTAAAAATTAATAATCGAAAAAATATTCCTGCCTCTGGGTACACAGGAAAACAGGAACTATCTCATACACTATTGGTGGCGATGTAAACTATTACAATCAATTTAAAGGAGAGCAATTTGGCTATATCTAGTAAAACTAAAAATAAACATACTCTATAATCTAGCAATTCCATTTTAAGCTTAAATCAGTGGGGTTTTTTTTAATTAATTAATTTATTTTTGGCTGCGTTGGGTCTTCATTGCTGTGCGCGGGCTTTCTCTACTTGCGGCAAGTGGGGGCTTCTCTTGTTGCAGAGCACAGGCTCTAGGTGCCCGGGCTTCAGTAGTTGTGGCACTCGGGCTCAGGAGTTGTGGCTCACAGGCTCTAGAGCTGTGGCACACAGGCTTAGTTGCTCCACGGCATGTGGAATATTCCTGAACCAGGGCTCAAACTCATGTCCCCTGCATTGGCAGGCAGATTCTTAACCACTGCACCATCAGGGAAGTCCTGGTGGGGATTTTTAAACTGTGGATCATGATCCATTGTGAAATCAGTTTAATGGGTCAAAATCAGCATTTTTAAAAATGAAATAGAATACAAGAGAAAAAGGTCAGAGGAGGAATTCCCTGGCAGTCCAGTGGTTAGGACTTGGCACTTTCACTGCCAGGGCCCAGTTTCAGTCCCTGGTGGGGAAACTAGGATCCTACAAGCCGCACAGTACAGCCAAAAAGAAAAGAAAAAGAAAAGAAAAAACTCAGAGGATATCACTGTGAAATTTTATTTTCAACTGAGATGAATTCCAAAATCATGTTTATAAGAAAAGCTAGTCACAAATGATTAACTGTTATATAATTCAATTTATATGATATTCAAAAAGGTAAAACAATATTTTTAGGTATATAGTCATACATTAGGTAATTTTTTAAAAACATTAAAAGATACAATGGAATCATTAACACAAAATTCAGGACAGTGGTACTTCTACAGGGGAAGGAGAGGAGGATACATTTAGAAGGGGCATATCCTGGGCTATAGAATTTCTTAAACACAGTTTGTGTTATTTTATATATCAGTATTTTTCAGAAGGTATAAGGATGTCTTGCTTTTGCTCTGTACTATTCCAGAAGGAGGTGGAAGTTGCTAGCCTGACTCAGCAGGGGAGATCTCTCTATTCAGAACCAAGGAAGTTAAACAAAGCTAAATATTAAGCTGGGAGAAGGGAGAGAGACTGATAAACCTTAGAAGAAGGTTCAAATGGATTGTTAGGTCTGAGGGAAATTTCAAAAGAATAGGCGAAGCAATACTATGTATTGTACATGGGTATGGATATATGAAGGAAAAATATTAAAAAATGGACTGAGTCACCTCAAATTCATGAAAATAGATTTCTACGGATAGGGAGAGAAGGGGATGGGACTAGGAGGAAAACAAAAGAGATAAACCTTACCTGTACTGTTCTATTTTAAATGTAAAAGTTAATACATGTTAATTCTAGGTGATGGGTACATGGGTATTTGTTATATTAGCCTCCATTCTTTTCTATATTTTTTGAAATATAGAAAAAATCTTGCTGGTGAATATCTATTACAAATTTAAACATTCATGCTTTTTATTCTACTTCTAGCAATTTACTACAGATACATCTAAGTGCACATATACATATATATTCAATACATGTTTACTGCAACCCAAAATATCCATCAGTAAGATTGGCTCTCTCTCTCTCTCTCTCTCTCTCTCTCTCTATATATATATATATATATAATGTATATATATATATATAATATATATATATAGTGCTACAACTTTATAATCATTTAAAAAATTTTTAACAAATGAAATAAATTGATATATGTTAATATAAAGAGTATACAAATTATGTTAAAGATTGCATATGTATATTAAATACATACAGAACATACATATTTATATTAAAGTATATTATATATAAAATATAATGTATGCATTAAATACATATTTATATTAAAATGTATGTCTGTATACACTCAGAACATCTCTGGACAGAACACAAGAAATTAGTTAAAGGAGAGGGGAAGAAGGAAGGTTTACCTTGTATTATATTCATTTGTATCTTTTAATTTTATACCTCATATTTATATCACCTATTTTAAAAATGACATAATACACAGAAAATACAATATATAACAATGTATGACATAATTGTATTTTTGAAAAGCAAAATTTATATATGCCTAGAAAAAATCTTACAGATCATACCAATTTAACAGTGATTATATCTGGAGGATAGGATTTACAGGCTTTTTACTTGCTTCATGATATATTTTCATAATGCTTAAATTTTTCACAATGGATATATATTACTTGTATGATGAAAACTATTTTTTTTAACTCAAGGGCTTTAAAAAATAATAAATTTATTTATTTTTAATTTTGGCTCTGGTGGGTCTTCATTGCTGTGCGCAGGCTTTCTCTAGTTGCGACGCATGGGCTTCTCATTGCAGTGGCTTCTCATTGCAGAGCATGGGTTCTAGGTGCATGGGCTTTAGTAGCTGCAGCACACGGGCTCAGCAGTTGTGGCTCGTGGACTCTAGAGTGCAGGCTCAGTAGTTGTGGCGCACAGGCTTAGTTGCTCCACAGCATGTGGGATCTTCCCGGACCAGGCTCGAACCCGTGTCCCCTGCATTGGCAGGCAGCTTCTTAACCACTGCACCACCAGGGAAGCCCGTGAAAACTATTTTTAAAAAACCCAAAATCTTTGCAATAGATAAATGTCAACCATCTCTTTGGCTCAATGAAATATTTACATTTTGATGTTAAAGTTTGTGTTACAGACACGGTTTTTCTTTCCCATGTTGAAGGAAGAGGTTTTATTATTTTGCAAATTTTTTTAAAATGACAAACACAGGTTATTTTTCTTAGCGAGAGTTTTTTTTTTCTTTTTTTTTCAATAGCCTGGAAGATAATCTACTTGATAGTCTTCTCCACTCATCATAAACTCTGTTTTAACTTTTCTTCCTAAAGAGTCTTCTTGTACAATCATTTATTCCTGAGTAATATTGAATATTAAAAGTATCTTCATCAAAAGGGGCTTGGAATCATGTTTTTTGTTGTCATGTCTCAAATATTCTGAATATTTTTTACTCTGACTTGCATTTTAAAACAAGATTTTATAGGCAGAGAGCAAATATGGAGAGTTGTCAGGCCAAAGTAGTATTTTGTTTCTCTATCTTAAGAAATATAAATAAATAGGGTCTAAAAGAAAACATTTCACCATAACAAAAGTGTTTTCTTTTAAGAAACAAATGAAAAATAAAACTTGTTTTCAGGTGATACAGTTAAAACCTACTAATCATGATGAATAACATCTATTGCAGTTCCTACAAGTTTCCTCAAAAATAAACTAAACTAAAAGGACATCTAGTCATAACTGGGGGGCCGGGGTAAAGTCTCTACCCTTTAGTCCATTGGGACTGAGGCTACAAAATGCTAATCTAGACTTTTTTCAACCTAGAAAAATCTATCCCAGGACACCAATCTGAGCAGGGTGTTCAGCAGTAATATATGCCAGAGGGCTTGGAGCTAAGAGAAAGCCACAATGACAGAAGGGTCACTGGCAAGGAATTTCTTCTATTCTTTTTTTTCCTTCCACAGTTCCTTACATACTTCGATTTGGAAGAAGACGGTTGAAAAGGGACAAAAAAGAACTATAGAGAAGAAAACATGGAGAAGGTTAGAACTCAATAGTCCAGAACAATTTAAATGGAACAGGATCAGGCAGCAAACTCCCAATTGTAAGCTACTACAGTTTCAATCACTACCATTTTGAGAACTGACTCCCATATCCTTTTCTCTTCTATTCTTTGTTTGTTTCCACCTTCTGTTTCTCTCAATCATTCCTATCTTCCCCCACTTTGCCTAGTTGTAAAAAAAAATCATCAAGATCTGACCTACATCTCAATAGTGTCTACCTCTGCTGTATCTTTCTATTATGGAATCTCTACCTTCCAAAGGAAGGCTTTATCTTAATTTCAAAGCCATCTGCCATAGTCAGAATTCTAAAGTGACTCACAGCCAGAAAAAGGTTGGAAATCCTCTGACCTACTAAAAAAAAGAAAGAGCTAGAAAAAGGGCTATATTCACTTACCACGAACCTGCTTTTTTATTTCTTTGGCAGAATCCAGCCATGTCTGTAAAAAGAAGAAAAGGCATTCACACAGAGCTCCAAAATACATAAACCACAGAGTACCAGAAGCAGGATTACTGACCATCTCCAGTAGTGTCTCCAGGTCAACCTACATTTCCAATATTTTTTGCATTAGTTTCACATAGCACAGTAATTTTGAACAGAGAAACAGGGAGCCAGACAGTTGGGTTTGAATCCTAGCTCTACTACTTCCTAAGTGAGTGACTTTAAGCATCTTTGTACTTCAGTTTCCTCATCTATTAGAGGAAATAAAATGAGATATTAGCAGTAGGGCCTATCTCAGAGTTATCGTGAAGATTAAAAGTTAATATACGTAAAGCTCTTAGTAAACAAGAAACGCTAAATAAGCACTTGCTATTTTTATTATTCTGTAAAGACAAATAGAGATCTATAATCAGGATTATTGATCTATAACCTAGATCTTATTTTTCCCTCCAACTCTGACCTCCAGTCTCATTCAAGTTTTCTATGTCAGCACAGCACCTGGTACATGGTTCATGCTCAGTTAATGTTTACTGAATGAATAACTATTTTGTTTTTCCTGACTACTCTTCCACACTAATTTCTCCCTTCACCATTCTCCAACCCCACTTAAAATCTGCACACCACAAGGGCAAGGTTCTTCAACCCATAGTGGACCATGCAAAACTAATGGCACTTAAAAAGAGCCTCACCATTAACATCTTTCATAGGCTCCTTGAGAAATGTTTAAAGACAGAAATTTCTAAATTGAATTGTCTAAAAGATTTTTATTGACATAAGACATGTACAGAAAAGTACATAAAACATATGTATAGATCAATAAATTATCGAAGTGAACATATAAGTATAACATTACCAGCACCCCAGGAGCCCCTTTCATGCCTGCTCCCAATCCCCCCACCCCATTCCCCCTTCCAAAATGTTTAGAATTGAATTTTAGTCATATTTAGAAAAGAAGAGTAAGGGGGGATTACTCCTCACCCTGTACCAACAAAGGCAAGGTTCAAGATGACCATCCCATTTGCCCTACCCAAGGAGTGGGCTTGAACACCACAATCTGACATTTGATTATATATTACACTAACCGTTAGATAAAGATAGTCACCACAACAGATAATAAGCAAATAGTGAGGATGAGTTCCCTTATCTCTCCCCTGCCCCTGCAATTAACACAGATGATTAAGAAATATATGTTTTTTAAAATATCACTTAATATAAAATTATTCTAAAGTATAAAAACTAAGTACATACTTGTTTAAGTCCTGTAAGAAAGGGCAGGGGGTAACCTGGGTGTTTCTCCTTCCTCTCTCATTTAGACTAAAGAACTTTAAGTTGTTATAGGTCCAAAGGCAAAAGAAGACTTTAAAAGTGCCAACTGATAAGTTTTGTGGAACCTCTGAGAACCTTGCAATCCAGAACTCTTAACAAAGACTACTTTCTACCACTGTGGAATGAACATTTCCCCTACAGAGTGAGGTGACTCCATATTTTCCCTATTTTTAAGAGAAATCTCCCAAAGTAGCCTGAAGCTGCCAAGTTTCTTACAGGGATTCCATGAGCCATTCTATGCGTCTAAGGCTAGAATTCCCACCAATCTGACATAGAGAGGGCAAATCCAGATTTGTGCCAATCACATGGGACTCCAAGGTATAAGGTACCTTATAGAACAAAGTATTTATTTCTTCAGTATCTAGATCTCCGAATCAAAATCAAAAAGTGTGTACAAGACAATAAAAAATCAGTGTGCATAACAATAGGTACTTTATGCTCAATTTAAATTATTCAATTCAGAGCATTTTATTTAGCCAACAAGTATTTAGGAATGCCTCCATGTGCTAGACACCAAAGTTACAAAAAAGGATTTAAAAATAGTGCTTGTCCTCAAGGAGCTGTCAGTCTAATGGAAGAGCTGAGTAGTGAACAATTTGTCTTTTCTTAGAGGCAGTTAGGAAATATTTCTCAAAAGAATGTTTTGGGGGAGAAAAAGGTAAAAAAAAAAAATATTGGGGAGATCTAATTTAGGGTTGAAGAACAAATAAGAGTTAGCCAGGCAAAAAAAAGAAGTGGAAGTAATTAGAAAGGCACAGGGTATATAAAGAGAACATGATACATCTGAGTTGCTGAATGTAGTTCAGCAAAGCTGGAGCACAGAAGTGAAGAGGAGAGATGTAAAATGAAAAAGAACAGTAAGGACCAAATCATAGAGGCCATAGTATTCCATGCTAAGAAACTTGGACTTCATCAAGTTACAGGCAAGGGAGAATCACTGAAGGATTTAAAATAAGAGTGACACAAATTTGAGGTAAACAGGGAGACCAGATAAGAAGCTGTTGTTGAGAAGGACAATAGTCAGGATTTGTGACTGAGTAAATAGGGTGGGCTGATGATGAGAAGTGGTAAAGTATAGTAGTAAACAAAAATTCCTAAGTTGCTGGCTTGGGCAACTGGGTAGATGTGGGTGGTACTATTCACTGAAACAGAAAATGTAGGAAAAGGAATAAATTTTCATGAAGAAGAAAAATATAGCAAAAAACTGAAAACAACCCAAATGTCCATCAACAATAGAATAAATAAATTATGGTATATTTATAGAGATACACGTTCAAGGTATCTTTGGAAATCCAAGTGGAATATTTCAGTAGATAGCTGGATAAGCAGGTCTGGCACTCAGAAGAGTGATTTAATCAGAGATATAAATTTGGGCACTTTCGCAATATAGGTGGCAAATGAAGCCATGAAAGTAGATAAAAATCACCCAGGGAACATATAATAGAGTTAAAAGAAAGAAACTAAAGATAAACCTTGGGGAACATTTACAGTTAAGGGATGAAGAGAGGATAAAGAGCTGAGAACTAAACTGAGAAGAAGTGACCAAGTGGTAGGAGGAAAACAGGAGAGACTGGTATCACAGAATCCAAAGGAATAGAACGTTTCAAGGATGGATAGGCAAGCTCATCAATGTTGCAAAATGGACAAGGAACATGAAGATGAAAAACTGTCAGATTTATCTTGGCAAGGGCAGTTCAACAGAGTGGTAAGAGAAGAAATCAAAATGTAGTGAGTTATACCAAGTGCTGGTGAGAATGTGGCACAGCTGGAACTCTTAGTGCTGGTGGGAGTGTGAACTGGTAGCACCACTTTGGAAAACTGATAGTATCTACTAAAGCTGAACATATATGTGTCATCCACAACCCAGCAATTCCACTTCTGGGAATTCAACAGAAATGAATACGACAAGATATGCACTAAAAGACATGTATGAGAATGTTCCCAGGAGCAGCATTCATAAAAGCCTCAAACTGTAAATAAACCAAATGTCTATCAACAGTAGAATGCATAAAGTGTGGAATAGTCAAACAATGAACTATCATACAGCAGCAAGAATGGATAAACTGCTACTCGCCACAACACGAATGAAACTCAAAAACATGATATTAAACAAAACAAAAGAAGCCAGACCTAAGAGCACATACTGTATGGTTTCACTTACGTAAAGTTTAAAAACAGGCAAAACTAATTGGCAGTGATAGATGTTAGGAAGACATCTGTTACTTTTGACAGAGCCTGAGGAAGGAGTACTGATTGTTAGGGGCTGGTGGTAGTGACTAGAAGGGGAAACAAAGTGAGATTCTGGAATCCTCCAGAAAAAAATCCTTGATTCATTCATAAATAACTTATTCCAAGCAGGAATAAAATCTAGGAAGCAACTATTGGGTTGGCCAAAAGTTCATTTTGTTTTTTCCATAAGATGGCTCTAGTAGCACTTAGTTCTCTTCAACTTTATTTGAAACAATTTTGTTAGATTATATGTGACAGCTGTCATATCAGAGTGCATTTAAAAAAAGACTTATCAAAATTGGTGAATTTTTGTGCAGACATTTTAATATTGAAAATAGAAGAAAAAAAGCAACATCTTTGGCATATTATGCTTTGTTATTTCAAGAAAGGTAAAAATGCAACTGAAACGCAAAAAAAGATTTGTGCAGTGTATGGAGAAGGTGCTGTGACTGACCAAATGTGTCAAAAGTAGTTTGCGAAGTTTCATGCTAGAGATTTCTTGCTGGACGATGCTCCATGGTCTGGTAGACCAGTTGAAGTTGATAGCGATCAAATGGAGACATTAACTGAGAACAATCAATGTTATACCACGAGGGAGACAGCTGACATACTCAAAATATTCAAATCAAGCATTGAAAATCATTTGCACCAGCTTGGTTATGTTAATCACTTTGATGTTTGGGTTCCACATAAGTTAAGCAAAAAAAACCCCTCTTAACCATATTTCCACATGCAATGCTCTACTTAAATGTAATGAAAACGTTCTGTTTTTAAAACAAATTGTGATGGGCAATGAAAAGTGGACACTGTACAATAATATGGAATGGAAGAGATCGTGGAGCAAGTGAAATGAACTACCACCAACTACACCAAAGGCCAGTCTTCACCTGAAGAAGGGGATGTTGTGTATATGGCGGAATTGGAAGGGAGTCCTCTATTATGAGCTCCTACCGGAAAACCAAACAATTAATTCCAACAAGTACTGCTCCCAATTAGACCAACTGAAAGCAGCACTCGACAAAAAGCATCCAGAATTAGTCAACAGAAAATGCATAATCTTCCATCAGGATAATGCAAGACGGCATGTCTCTTTGATGACCAGGCAAAAACTGTTACAGCTTGGCTGGGAAGTTCTGATTCATCCACCATATTCACCAGACATTGCACGTTCGGATTTCCATTTATTTAGGTCTTTACAAAATTCTCTTAGTGGAAAAAATTTCAATTCCCTGGAAGACTATAAAAGGCACCTGGAACAGTTCTTCACTCAAAAAGATAAAAGGTTTTGGGGGACTTCCCTGGTAGCACAGTGGTTAAGAATCCGCCTACCAATGCAGGGGACAGGGGTTCAAGCCCTGGTCCAGGAAGATCCCACGTGCTGTGGAGCAGCTAAGCCCGTGAGCCACAACTATTGAGCCTGTGCTCTAGAGCCCACGAACTGCAACTACTGAGCCCATGTGCTGCAACCACTGAAGCCTGCACGCCTAGAGCCTGTGCTCTGCAAAAAGAGAAGCTACCACAATGAGAGGCCTGCACACCACAACAGAGTAGCCCAAGCTCTCAGCAACTAGAGAAAACCTGCGTGCAGCAGTGAAGACCCAATGCTGCCAAAAAATTAAATAAATGAATAAATAAATAATTTTTTAAAAAAGATGCATCACTGTGAATCTCAGAACACTAAAGAAAGGTAGAAAGAAAGAGAGAAAAAGAAGAGAAGGAGGGAGGGAGGGAGGGAGGGAAAGGAAGGAGGGTAAAAGATTCTACTAGCCTAATTCTACATAGGGCAAGAGAGAGGGGAGATCATACAAAGCATCACAAATCAGAATGGCTTTGACCTTCTCAACAGCCAACATTAAAAGCTAGAAGACAATGGAGCAATGCCTTCAAAATTAGGAAGGCAAATAATTTCAAGCCTAAAATTCTATACCCAACCAAACACGACAGTACAATAAAGACATTTTCAGACATGTAATGTCTCAAAAAGATTACATCCCATATGTAATTTCTCAGAAGGAGTGCTCTATCAAATGCAAGGAAATGCTAAGATAAAGGGGAAACAAGAGAAACATCACAGGAGAGAAGTACAACAAATCCCCAGGATAATGGTGATGGGAAATACCTGGGTCAACTATATACAAGACAGAGAGAGCAACTCATCCAGACTGGAGAAGTATGACTCAAAGAGATAGCATATTGAAGAAGAACTGTCACCATCACAATGGCTTTTGCTACTTTATTGTCCCTTTAACCTGACAATGCTAAGGAAGTCTTCTCCAAACTCATTTTTGTACAGGATTTACTTGGGCCATGTGCAAATTAAGTTCCTGCTTTCCTTTCTATGTTCTACTTCCTGAATCAGCTAAAGACCTTCATTTTAACCCAAAGGAAAACTCTGCTTTGACCTATTTCCAAGAGCTGAAAGTTAGCCATGATGAATTTAGAAGCAGAAAACATAGAACAGCCCATTACCCCAACCATATCCTGTAAGAACCTGGCCCATCAGACCTGCCAGATGCCCCAAATATGATAAGCCCTATGTTTCCCAGGATTCACTTGTCCACTGACTTCCCCAGAAGGGGTTCTTACAAACAATCAGAGAAGTTGAAACCAGATTATGATTCAGAGACATCAACTTTTTTTCCCAGAAATATTTTATCTAAGGGGGACAATAAAGCCCTTTTTTACACAGCCAGATTTGTTGTTTGTTGTACAATCAAATTCAGCTTTTATATTGGGCAGTTTTTACATCACTTTACACAGAAATATATCAATGAATATAAATAAAGCAATTTAATATTTTCTCATTAAAAAATAAATAGGATAGTGAAAACTACTATAAGGAAATAAAACTTGCTGATAGGATAGAGTATGGATGACACCAACAATGGCAAAAAGTTTTCAATGCAACTAGAAGGTTTTGTACCAATGTGAGCACTGGAAGCTCAACTGCAAGATGAAAGAATTTCCTCTGCTGAATGCCTTTAGAGGAGCCAGCTCCCAGCAATTTAAGTATACTTGGTTCATATAAAAATTATAACAGTTACATTGAACAAGTAGGTACTGGTACTCAGTGACTTCATTTATATGCCAAATTCAAGTATTCTCAAATATTCTAACATAAACCTGAGTGGGGTACACACACACAATATAAAAACATTCAATTTTATCTCACTGAGCTTGTATAACATAAAATACTTTTCAGAGTATTTTCCTCGATTCATGGGAGAACTTTCTAACTCACAGCTGCAGAAAGTTTTTCACTGTAGTATTAGAGGTACTGTTTTTTTTAATTACCTTCAATCTTTCCTTACTACGTACGCTGTATCTTGGAGAGGCAGGAATAAATACATTCTTAACAACAGTAAATGAATTAAAACAATTTTGGGGGGTCAGTTTCTTATATTACAAGCAGTCTTCTCACCTTAGAGGTTGCATTATCCCAAATGGCTAGACCAAAGTAGTCTTCTTCCAAAAGATTGAGGTGTTCACATACTCGTTTAAGTAAATCTTGTCCCTTAGCATGTTTCTGCAAAGATACACATACTTTAGTTGAGATTTCCTCTTATTCCTGCATTTATCACAAAATAACATAAAATGTCACTTTCCAATTTTCTCTTTTATCCTTGGTTACTAACACTTTCAGAGGGCTGCACAGTGCAAGTAGAACAAAGTGAGTAACAAAAATCCTGTTTCTTAATTTGTCAGTTTAAATATGCAACACATTTATAGTTGCTTGGAAATGCTGCTACAATTCAAAGCAAAATTCCATCAAGCATCTCCCACCTCCATCCTAAACATTACATTCGTTATTTTTGGTGTATTTCCTGAAGCCTGCTATGGGTCGCTGTCAGTCAGCATGAGCACCTGACTTAACTGAATCAGTCAGCTGTCGACACTGACAATTAACAGTGGCTATGGAAATCATTAGACTCTCTATCATTCCCAGACCAAATGTCCCAAGACAGTGAGCTATGTCTCAACTCCCTGCAATCTCTTTCAGAAAAATGCATAAAGTATAAGATTTTAAATATCCTCCAGACATTACCCATTGCAGTGGCTCTTACAGTTGTGCTACAAATCATTTCTTAATGTTTCTTTACCCAGAAAATCAAACCATTACCAATTTGGGGTACTTGTATTCCTGTTTATAGGGAGGAAATGCCATAACTTAGGGACTGAGATTTAGAGTGAAAAAGTCCCTACTTTTTCATTTACTAGCTAAACAACCTGAGTCAATTTCTGAACATTAGCTTTCTCATCTGCAAAGTGACAAGAATATGTATACCTGTCCTACCTAACTACTGGAATTGTTGAAAAAAATTAAACATGCTGGACTTCCCTGGTGGCACAGTGGTTAAGAATCCACCTGCCAATGCAGGGGACACGGGTTTGAGCCCTGGTCTGGGAAGATCACACATGCTGCGAAGCAACTAAGCCCACGAGCCACAACTACTGAGCCTGCACCCCACAACTACTGAAGCCCGCACACTTAGAACCCATGCTCCGTAACAAGAGAAGGTGCGGCAATGAGAAGCCTGCGCACTGCAATGAAAATAGCCCCTGCTCGCTGCAACTAGAGAAACCCTGCGCGCAGCAATGAAGACCCAACGCAGCCAAAAATAAATAAATAAATTTATTTTTTTTAAAAAAAAATAATAATTTTTTTAAATAATAAAAAAAAATAAACTTGCTAATGTCTTCTGAGAAATACATTTTTTAAAACTTCCAAAAAATTAGAAATCATTTTTTGGCACATATACATGACATGTCCTTCTCTCAATGAGCTGAGCTATTTTTAATGACTATTAGTAATTCACATAGATGTTAATTCATTTTTAGACTTATCCCATCTATATTATATCATTTTCTTCATTTTCTCCTTTCTATGTTTTCACTCTATATGACAGAGATGATTAGGGAATTCTTCACATACAGGTCCCTATTCCCTTATTTATAATTCCAAAATTCAGTTCTAAAAAGTAGAAGGTTGGGCTTGTTTATTTTGTTTTTGTTCAAAGCTCATGTGAAGGCAAATTCTGACCTGAACTGTTATGGGCTATTTTTTATATTTATTTATCCAACTTAGAGTGAATCTTCATATATTTTACCATAGAAATAATGTGTTTGATAATGTACCTACTGCTACCACTCTGCTGGGAATATTATGAAATTTGCAGAATATGTACTTGTTGCTTTTCTAAAACCCAAAATATTCTGAATTCTATATATTTATTTATTTTGGGCTGTGTTGGGTCTTCGTTTCTGTGCGTGGGCTTTCTCTAGTTGCAGCGAGCGGGGGGCCACTCTTCATCGCGGTTCGCGGGCCTCTCACTGTCGCGGCCTCTCCCGTTGCGGGGCACAGGCTCCAGACACGCAAGCTCAGTAGTTGTGACACACGGGCCTAGCCGCTCCACGGCATGTGGGATCTTCCCAGACGAGGGCTCGAACCCAAGTCCCCTGCATTGGCAGGCAGATTCTTAACCACTGCGCCACCAGGGAAGCCCTATTCTGAATTGTAAAACCCTAAATATTCTGAATTCTGAAACACATCTGCCCCCAAATGTTTCAGATATAAGGGAACCATATCTGGATTTTGGTCTGAATGGGAAGAATGAGTGTGGAATAGCTTTCCCCATCTCTAGACTAGCTAGTGGTGAGAAGCAGAAAGAGCAGACCCTAGGTCTTCTCCAGGTACCAGGTGTAGTAACTATTTTAAAAATGCAACAGTGCATTTTTCTTGATTTCTCTTTCAAAACTTGGAGAGGGAATTCCTATTAATAAATACAATATAATATTTTAGACTACTTATTTGTGTTTTGATATATTTGCATATAAATAATTCAATTTCAAAATAATTTTTTACACACCTAAGATATAAGCATATGTGAATTATATGTTTTATCAAAAGGCTAATATTAGGGCTTCCCTGATGGCACAGTGGTTGAGAGTCCGCCTGCCGATGTGGGGTACATGGGTTCGTGCCCCGGTCCGGGAAGATCCCACATGCCGCGGAGCGGCTGGGCCCGTGAGCCATGGCCACTGAGCCTGTGCGTCCGGAGCCTGTGCTCCTCAACGGGAGGGGTCACAACAGTGAGAGGCCCGCGTACCACAAAAAAAAAAAAGCCTAATATTAGTAATAATCACAATTGCTTTTTATCAAGTATATCATAATTGACAACTACTGCTCTAGTTTAAAAAATAGCTGATACATCTTTAAGGACTTATAACTTGTCTTGAAGAAGCAAAAGAATAACCGAAACAACTCTGACATTTTTATTCAATCTTGATTCAATTATTTATTCTTTCTGGAAATAGAGAATTTTAATAAATGGGATTACTTGATTTAAGTTTTTTATATCCTATCTCATGGAGCTAAAGAAAGACATTAAATAAAACTCATTAAGGTTTAGATCTGGGAGTGCAGAAATGAACAGATAGTAATTTTTTCTTTTTTTTGATAAATACAATTATGGGGACTGCTAGACCTAGAAATTGAGGCTATCCTGGGAAATCTAGTCATGGAAGATCACTCTATAAATAACAAGCCAATATTTTTTCTTAAACAAAATTATTTTGGATTATGAAAGTAACACATGCTCAATTCACAAGATTTGGCAGATATAGAAAAAACTGGAGAAGAAAATAAGACTCACTCATAATCCTTCCACACCTCCACCTCCAGAAAATCACTATTAACATTTCAGTCCATAGAAATATTCATTATACTGGGTCTTAGGCCATGGCACCACTTACCCAACCCTACATGAAACAATTTGTAGGAGTTCTAACTACTTGAGATTGAAATGCGCTCACCTCCACAACACATTCATAAACTGTGTCATCCAACAAAGAAACCTTGCAATGCATGTTTCTGTGTCTTCTGATCAATTTCTGGGAAGCTTTTAATTCTCTTTCTGCTATTGATTCAGGACTGTCTTCTTTTACTTCTATTTTAGAGCAGTCTTCAAGTCCTCCTCCTTCCTCAGTCTGAAAATCAGGATCTTCTCTGTGTTCTTCCTGAGCAGGCTACATACCCATGACATCACCAAGTCAGTAACAAAGACATTTCACAAAATATGACGTATACACGTTTGCCTATAATATTGCTACCAATAAAAGCACTAACTGAAGAAGAAAAACTGTTAAATACAAGTGATATTAAGATTATTTTTCTGTAAAAGATATTATGATCTCCCAAAAGATCTACGGACACTGCTATTCTCAAAACTTTATGATATGATAGAAGGTAAAATCCCATCTTTCAAATCAATAAATGAAGGTTTCAGGTATACCAGAGGACAGCAATCTGTTGCTCTCAGCACTATATTTTCTCCCTGACTATGCCATTGCCTATTATTAAAACCTACTAAAACTTAAACATCTTTGCCCCATACTCCTCAATTTTAGTGAGGTAGCCTTATGAATTGCAAAACGAGTTGTGATTTGTCATGTAGTCTAAATTTTATGAATGGGGAATTCCCTGGTGGTCCAGTGGTTAAGACTCCAGGCTCTCACTGCCAAGGGCCCAGGTTCAGTACCTGGTCGGGGAACTAAGATCCCACAGGCCTCGAGGTGCGGCCCAAAAACAAAAAAAAACAAAACAACCCATAAATTTTTTTGAATGGCTAAGAGGGGTTCTTGGGACCATTTCAGAGCATAAGGCAACATATGTATAGTAGGCTAACAACTGTAAATACTAATTAACTCATTTTTACCAGGTATCAACTGTGATAAATGCAAAGAAGATTCAAAGAAGCAAGAGACAGATTGAAATCTGGATCTCCTAGGGCAATCATTAAGTCATCCCAAAGTAATACAGCTAAGTGAGACAACATTTTGGCATACACTTACTTTCGTCACAATAAAATTGCTGAAAGGTTCTTAACTAAACCTCACTAATTCTTTTCTTTCAAAAAAATACATAGTTGACATTTAGGAAAAAGGATTTAATTATTTGGCTCCTGCTCCTCCTGCATTAGATGTTGGAGGTGGTCTACAAGTCTCCTTCCCCTCCTTCATGACCCTCTTAAATGCTACCTCTTCATTAAGGCCTTCACTGGACATCCTATCTGGCCTATCCCCACTCTCCTAGTATTCTTCATGTTAGTACCCTGTTTATTGCCTTCATAACATTTATTACAATAAATAATTAATTTGTATTTACTACTTTTTTTGTCTCTTCCATTAGACTATAAAGTTATCAAGAGTAGGAATCATGTTTGTTCAATAATAATATTTAATAATAATAATGAGAATAATAACCATTTCTATAGAAATTACAATGGGTCATTTACTGTTCTAAAAGCATTACTTACATGAACTCATTTAACCCTATGGGGAGGGTACTATTATTATCCCCCCTTGACAAATAAGAAACTGAGGCCAGAGAAGTTAATTTGCTTAGGATCATACAGTCAGTAAGTCACATACCACTTTGACTCCAGAATTCATGATCTTAAACCTCTGTGCCATATTATAGTTTTTATTTACCAATGTATGTCCAGCTTAGGGCCTGGCACACACAGCAGGTTTTCAGTAAATTTGTTGAGTAAATAAATAAGTATTAAAAAATGACACATGGCTTCCAAAAAATCCAAGGTACCCTAGATGAAGGGTGGTGTAGTCCTACAATGCAAACTCACTTTTGAAAAATCCGGTATAGAAAAGGACCACTCAAATGAAATTCTACGATGAAATCAATGAATGAGATTTTAGTTAAATCTAAAATTAACTTTGTCATCTGTTTCAACTTCAGTACAAATGCTATGATCTTTAGACAAAACAGACTAGCCCTGATTCAAATGCTAATTAAAACAAGATATGGATTTTTTCCATACATAAAGCAAAGGAGAAAAAAAGCAATTAAGAACCTCTTGAAAGTACCAGGCTTCCTGAAAGATAATGTAATTTAACTCTTTTGGTACTCCTAAAATTAAATTAAATTAATGACATTAAGATATGTAGCTTCTCTGCCTTTACTGTTCATGTTTATTAACTAAGTAATAATAACTAACACTTATTGAGTGCTTATAATATATCAGGCAATGTCTTAAGAGCTTTACATGTTTATCTCTTTTAATCCTCATAATGGCCAAATAAGGTGAACATTATTATCCTCATTGTACAGAGGAGAAAATTGATAAAGCAAAAGTGTCACTTCTCTACACCTGAACCCTCTAGTCTGATTCCATAGCCTACATTCTTAACTATTATACTATAAATAAAATTTTGTTTTCAACCTTGTTTCACTATAGCAAGTACACAATAACAACTTTATCCTAAACTTTACTCTTAGCACTTTTGATGTATAAGTAATCATTCTAGAAATACATATTTTTTAAGTCTAATGAAACTGTATAGCCCAAACCTGAGACCTATAATAGAAACATATAGGACTTACATCTTTTACAATGCAGATAATGCCCACATGCTTCAGAAAAAAAATGACTTTGAAAATAACTCTTAATTTGTAGTTCAGTAGGCCTGAAAATAAATGGGATTCCTAGAAAATAGTTTGAGTTACAGTACTAATATTTTCTCATGATTTTTGGACAGATGACCAAATTCACAACTCATATTTAGTTTATACTATGACACAAATTAAGGCTCCACCCAACTACTATATATTACAAGGGTGATATAAAGAGCTAACTTTCCTCATCTATATCCTACACTCTGTGGGAATATGACCTAGTTGGAGAAAATGCCAAAGATAAGGCAGACATGGTTCAAACTTATCACACACCTCTGGGTGGTCTGAATCTATCTCATGACTTTCATAAAGACTTCCATAAAAGGACCATGTTTGCTGATAAATTACCCCATTTCTAATAATTCCACCAAAATAAAACTCTAAACCACTTTCTTCCCGCCCCCCACCCCATTAAAAATCCTGAACTTTTTGCATTATAATAGCAAAATGTAAACTCGTTTGATACATTTCTTTTCTTTCATTTTCTTTTCTTGGATTTATGCAGTATAAGTATCTTTCTAAAAATCAAGTTACCATTGACTACATGAATTTCTTTAGAGCAGAAACTCCGAAGCATCATGTTACTTATTACTAACAACTGGCTAGTAAGAAATAAAACCAAATGTTCTTAAATGAAAAGTAAAGTGTATAACCTCCCTTCACCTCCCACACATTCGTACACCCTTACCTGTGTTTCTGCACTGCTTAATGAATGAAGATCCAAGGATGGGTCAGTTTTCAGCTCAGGCTCAGGAGCTGCAATCGGGGCCTTTAAAATGATCTCTTCATCAAGACTGGCTCCAAGTTCTATCTCTTTATGACCTTCACCTTTCTCTTTCACTGACTCTACTTCTTTGCCTTCCTCCTCAGAGACCTGAGACTTAGGCCTTTTGAGAAATGAGGAGAACAGCCGTGACAGGCCCCTGTTTTCTGATGTCCGCTCCTTGTTCTTGGTCAAATCTTCATGTGTTGGAGTGTCTCCATTAGATGTTTTCAGCTTCTGCTCACACTGATTATCTCCCTCGGCTGCTGGTTGAGAAGCCTCTTCCAGCTGAGCTTCCTGTTGACCCGAGTTTGTGGCTCCCTCACCCTCTTCCTTCTGTTGTTGCTGCTGTGGATTTTCAGCCTCAGCCACTAAACTCTTCTCTGTTGTCATGACGTTGCTATTAAAAAGAAGATGGAAAAGGGGAGCTCTTAGAAGAAAAACATTACTGAAGGCAAAACCCTCACTTGGGTCAAATGTGCCAGAATTAATATTTTTAGGTATTTAATCACCAACAGACAGTACTCCAGTCCATTAAACATAAGACTTTCCATTAAAGCACAAAAATATCTTACCTATACATCCTGGATAAATTATTAATGCCTTGACTTGCTAAAGTTAATGACTTAGAGAAATTAGCTTAAAATAGTATCCTCTGAAGCCACCTTAGTAAAATGTATCATATTTTAAATTCAAAGTTCAGAACTGGACATAGCAAATACATTTTTATTCTTTCTAAAAAAAAAAAGATGTTATTTATACACTGTCCTTTGAGGGTATCAGTCTTCAGGTGCTGGATTTGCAGGAATTATATGCAAAAGTCTCTATACCCCAAGAGATAATGGGATTAAAAGGTTCCCCAACTCTTTATTATTCTTTTTCTTTATATTTCTCAGAATGCATAGACTTCATATTAAGAACAGAAATGTAGAATTCTGTTCATTTGTTATCAGACTTGACAACAGCAATGACAAGTATACAGTTAAAATAATCACAAGAGAATTCCTTAGGTTTTCGTGTTACAACAGTAAATTACAGCCTCTTGCAGAAGAATACGACTTTAAGTTCTTTAAGACCTTGCTTCCTTCTGACAAATATGATTTTGAATGCTCATCATTTTTAAGAGTAGCAGTGAACTATTACAACAGAGGAAACTAGAGAAATAATAGAGAAAAAGAAACAAAATAGAGAAGAAAAATTTAGAAAGCAAATGTTGATTCAAGTATAAGAGAGGAAAAGGCAGGCTGTAGACCTCACATATTTCAAACCTGTTGGTTTCTAGCCTCCTGATCTCAAAAATCCCAGTATTATTAGTTAAGCCACATAATAATGCCAAAGAGCAATGTCACACCTAGTTTACTAAAGGATAACCATCACACAAGGGAACGTTTGAGCAATTTGACTACTGATGGCCTTACACTTTGATTCACTGCTATACCTAAAAGTACTCCACTCAAAAAGCAGCATTTACATTGTCTCTGCTTCTGTTCCATACTATTTAGATGAAGTAATTTCATTTGGATGTTAACAATCCGAATTAATGAACCATATTTAGCTCATTCTCTCCTCAGGCCCTTTACACTTGCTGTTCTCTCTGCCTATGATGTTCTTCTCCTAGATATTTGAAAGATGGTCCTCTCCTCATTACTGCCTCTGCTCAGACATCACCTCTTTAGAAAGCCCTCCCATACACACCCTATCTAAAATAATGGCCCTTACTCCTCCAGATGGCCTCAGAGCACCTACTGTACTTATTATTATTTACGAATATGTTAACTTATTTGTTTACTGGTTTACTGTCTTCCATTCCCCCAGCTAAAATGTAAGTTCCATGAGGACAGAATGGTCCCTGGCACATTATACGTATTAATAAAAGTCTGTTGAATAAATTAATTTCAATTGAATATACCTGACAAATAAAAACTGCAAAGGTGTTCTCTAAATTATTCGAGTAAATTTACTTCAAATGCATAGGTCCTATGCTAGGTGCCTGGGATACAACAGTAAACAAAACAAAACAAATAAGATCTATGTCATCATGGAGTTTATATTCTTGATTCAACTTTAACCAGTATAATGAAAGAAAATTTAAGAGAACTCTTATTTACAATATGAGTGAAATCTAAATAATTGTGTGTAAATGGAACAAAACAGTGAAAACAACGGAAGGAAGCTAATGGTACTGAGAGCTATTTCTGTGTCAGGCCCCTGGTAAGGGATATTATCTACATTATTTAAATTAAGCCTTTCAACAACCCTGAAAGGGAAAGAGGAATTGCTTAACCTCATAGTTGAGGAAACTGAAACTCAGAAAGTAATTGGCCCAAGGTCACACTGCTAGTAGGTGACAAACCACTATAAGTGGTATTGAAATAAATAAAGGTATATTAATAAAAGGAAAAGCCTTTATGTGAGCTCTTACTGCTTATCTACTTAAATTATTTTATTTTGAGCATTAAAAATATTTTAAGCAATAAAAATATTTACAAAAGCATATTTTCTAGTCTCATCTATTAAGTCATCAAAATTATTCTGTGCTAATAAAATATACAATTCAGTCTTCATAACATCACTTAAACATTTACCAACCAATACACATTCTGAATTTGCTACCCTTGAGTGAGGTACACTTGTACTTAAAAGAAATAAGCTTGTTTTCAATTCCTCCTTATATTAGGAGTAGGCAATTGATTTTTCCAAAATTATTTTTCTTTAATCTCTAAGTAATCAAACTTGACCCAGAAAGAAAACTTGGATATCAAACCACCAGCTATTCTAAAAAAGTAATGATTTGATTTGAGAGCACCAATTTACTTCATACTTCCTTTGCAAAAATAAACAGAAGACAGGCTGAGAATTGAGCACTATTTTCCATGGATTTCGGATGACTTTATCATTCACCTTACTGAAAAGACACAGAAACCACTTCTATATTAAAATTTTCCTATACAACAGACTTTACAACAAGGTCTCATAAAGTTCCATAAAAAAATTACAAATCATTTGGGAACATTTTAGCAGATATGAAAATCACTCAAACCTCACTTCTAACAATCTTATACTTGTATCTTTCAGTAAGTAAAGAGTATTTTTCTTGTGTTTTCAATATTTTCTTATCATTAAAAAAAGAAAAAAGATCTTTTAAGGATATTCCTATAATTGCTTTCACATGAAAGGGTGTCATCTCTAAGAAAGTAGCTGAATGAGTACTCAGTTGTTTAAAAAAACACACACACACAGATGGTAACAATCTGTATGCTATATGAATGCTTGTTAAATTTTAACATGCATTGAATCACCCAGTAATCTTGTTAAAATATAGATTCTTATTCAGCAGGTCTGGAATGGGGCCTGAGACTCTGCATTTCTAACAAGCTCCCAGGATGTTGCCACTGCTGCCGGCCCACTGACCACACTTTGAGTAGCAAGGCAGAGAAAAACATTATTTCTTTGGAAACATACTCAAAATGCCTGAGAAACAAAGATGGCAAAAAGCTACTTTCAGAAAGTGGAATATGAACAGTGAGAAATACTTGACACACTAAATGCTCAACAAATGCTTGCTGAATTAATGAATGAAGCATGGGCTTCCCTGGTGGCTCAGTGGTTAAGAATCCACCTGCCAATTTAGGGGACACGGGTATGAGCCCTGGTCTGGGAAGATCCCACGTGCTGCGGAGCAACTAAGCCCATGGGCCACAACTACTGAGCCTGCGCTCTAGAGCCCAAGAACCACAACTACTGAGCCTGCGTGCCACAGCTACTGAGGCCCGTGCACCTAGATCCCATGCTCCGCAACAAGAGAAGCCACTGCAGTGAGAAGCCCACGCACTGCAACAAAGAGTAGCCCCCGCTCACCACAACTAGAGAAAGCCCGCGCACAGCAACAAAGACCCAACACAGCCCAAAATTTTTTTAATAACAATAAATAAAATAAATTTTTTAAAAATGAATGAAGCAAAGAATGCAACATATTATTAAATGTGGAAGCTGACGATTAACATTTTTTTAGAACTCGTTTGGTGCTTAATCAAAAGTTAATTCAAATTTTTAACCACAGATCTGTGGCAATTTCAAGTTGTCTATGCAGCCGTGACACTTGCCTAGAGTCAGTTTCTGTGTATCTCTATTGATATGTTCTCTTTGCCACATTTAGGAAGGAATGATCCAGTCATATGAATTAAGAATTAAAGAATAACATCTATCAGTGCAAAACCAATACATTTTGCCACATACCTGGACATATGTAAATAACTAGCTGAATACAAATGAAAAAGAGATGAGAACACAATATAAGGAACAAGCAGAAGGGCAAACGAATTCTCTTAGAACATATAGAAACCAACCTCAGGTAATATCATAAATGCAAGAAAACAACCAGGAAATGAGACAATGCAGATTCAGCAGAGATGCTACAATTCAGTCTATGCAAGGAAAAACAGATAAAAATGAATTATTAAGGGCAGTTTTCACGTATGTCCTTTCCAGCCATGCACACATGGGTAGCAATGCACACATGGGTAGCAATGCATTTAGTAAGAGCCACAAGAGCAAAAGGAGGTGGGGTGGATGGGGGATATAAAAAAATGAAACGATAAATCAGGCAAGTATCTCCAGTTAACTGAGACTGATCAGAAATAAACAAAAAATAAATAGCAAAAAGAAAAAAATCCTATGGGCCATTTACTAAAAGCTCAAATAAACTCATCCTGACAAATCTGTTACACATGCAGCCAAGTTCTCCACCTTACAAAAGATAGGATGGGTAACCAGAAAAAAAGGCACAAAAAAGTCAAGCAGCAAAGACAGGATAAATGCTCTACAAACAGGCCCTTCCTTTGTAAATGATACTATTTTTCATTCTGGATCCAACATCCAAAAGGAGGTATCTATTTACTTAATGTCAGAAAGAGGTCTTCTGATTTAAAAAAAAAAAAAAAATCAGCACAGCCATGAAGACAGTGATGAGTTCCCATTCCATCTCAATCCTAATCCTCCAAACCCTAGGAATTATACCCCATCTGGTATCAAAGATACACTTGTTTTAACAGTGTACATCTGTTGACTTCAGGCAAATCAGAGCTTTAAAAACCTGATACTGAGCAGATTGCAAGGGCCAGATGATATCTTTCAACTTTTTTGTATCTCTTTCTAACATTAGTATGGTCAGTGCTCCACTAATGTTTAAGTGGAAAACTTGGTAAAAAAAAAAAAAAAATCACTACAGTTTGGCACCACTAAGAAAATTTCCCTTACAATCACCATTTAGGGATAAAATTTAATTATTGGTAATACTCCTCAAATTAGCTCACTGAACATCTATCAGTGTTTGCTGGGTGCTAATCATGTATAAGGTTTTGGCTCAACTATTTGAGAGGGACCCAAAAAGGATAATATACAATTCTTAAGGAGATAAGACATATATACAAATCACTAAAACACAAGGCAGTACCTGGTGCTTAATCAGACAAGGCCTCATGAGTGGAACCAATTAAACGCTAGAGAAGTACAAAGTAAGTACTTTCAACTAGAGTGATCACAAAAGGCCATGTGGAAAGGGCACTTTTTAAGTTATGCTTTGAAGGATGAGTATAAGATGTCAATACAAAACAACCTAAAGTGCAAAGGACAAATGAAATTCCAGATAAGGGACTGAACTGGCATTAGTACAATACTGGAGCTATTCAAGAATTAGCAAGTAGTCCAGACTGGGTGATATAGGGCTACAAAAGGGAAGTAGAAGGAAATAAGGTTAGATTAGTTGCCATTTAAAATTAATTCTAACTGAAATAATAATAATAGTAGCTACTTTTATTGAGTACCTACTAAACACCATACATTATTCTACACACTTTACCATGTTATCTTAGAACCATTCTATAAGGCAAGCATTTTCATTTCCCAGATAAATATCAATAAACACGTTCTGAGAGGTTAAAAATTTTGCCTCAGATCATAGAAGTAAGCCCATGTTTTAATGAAACTATTAATATACTACAAGCTGGTGATTCTATTGTAAATTCCCAGTATAGTGTCTGTCTTTCCAATCTTGGTATTTCTACCCCACTGTTCTCTGCTAAAGAAAACCCTATCTGGAACCCTCCTACACTGTTGGTGGGAATGTAAATTGGTGCAGCCACTATGGAAAACAGTATAGATGTTCCTTAAAAAACTAAAAATAGAGCTACCATATGATCCAGCAATTCCACTCCTGGGCATCTATCCAGAAAAGACAAAAACTCTAATTTGAAAAGATACATGTACCCTAATGTTCATAGCAGCACTATTTACAACAGCCAAGACATGGAAACAACACAAGTGCCCATCAACAGACGATTGGTTTAAGACGATGTGGTATAAATATACAATGGACTATTACTCAGCCATTCAAAGAATGAAATATTGCAGCAACATGGATAGCCCTAGAGAATACCATACTAAGGGAAGTAAGTCAGACAGAGAAAGACAAATATTATATCACTTATATGTGGAATCTAAAAAATAATACAAATAAGCCTATATACAAAACAGAAACAGACCCACGGACAAAGAAAACAAACGTATGGTTACCAAAGGGGGAAAAGGGGAGTGAGGGAGGGAAAAATTAGGAGTACTGGATTAACAGATACAAACTACTATACAAAAAAATAGATATGCAAGAAGGATTTACTGTAGTATATTCAATATCTTTTAATAATCTATAATGGAAAATAAGCTGAAGAAAAAAAATATATATAACTGAATCACTTTGCTGTACACCTGAAACTAACACAATATTGTAAATTAACTACACTTCAAAAAGGAGGAGAGGGAGGGGGAGAGGAAACTCCTATCTGTTAAGAATTTATGGACAGGCTTTCAATCTGGCCAAGACCAATTCTATTCCCACGAATTTCAAGTCCCCAATTCATGTACATATTTCTCTTCCCATGGAGTGTATGTGAAGATGGAATGGGGAGACAGGGAAAGACAGGCAAAGAAAACAGATTATGAAAGGACTTGAATATCATGCTGAATAGTTCAGACTTTATCCTGAAGGCAGTGAAGAACCACTGAAGGCTTTTAAACAGGGAAGTGGGTAAACAAAGTGAAGGCAGGACAGACTAGAAGCAGAGAGAAACTCAACAAATGACTGGGTAAATTCAGGTTATCAGTGAATAAATTCACAATGGGAATCCCTAGGGAAGCTGAAACCAATACTGGGCAGAGAAACTTGAAAAGCCTTGCAACCAAGGTTTAAGAGCTACTGTTGCCCTTAGTTTCTCTAGCTTATTCTCATTAGCATGTTTCTCAATAACACAGTCAATTTCATGTCTGAGTCCGAAGGTATTTTTATAACATACTTCCTTGACCCACTCTGATAAATGGCTTAGTAAAAGAGGTCTAGCAATAGAACCAAAGTAGAAAAGAGAAGGAAAGAGAGATGGATATCTCACAGGCATCTCAATACATGTTCAGAATTAAACTCTTGATTCTCTTCTTCCTATCCCAGTAACTGGCTTAATCATACCATCTAGTAGCTCTAACCAGAAACCTGTCATCCTTGGCTCAGCCTTCTCCATTTCGCTTCTCAATCAAATCCATTTGTTAATCCTATAACTTCCAAAATAGAATTCGAATCAGTCTACTTTTCACCTTCTATACCACTACCATGTTTGTGCAAGCCTCTTTCACTTCTTGTATGCTCTCAACATGCTCACCTTGTTCCACTTTCCTCCTAGCCTCTATCCTATAGTCATACTAGCCAAGTGCTCTCCTGGCTTAAGTCATTTGTGCATGCCATTTCCTTGGACTGGAATACACCCCCACCCCCTGCAATAAGGCTGGTTTCTTCTTATACCTCAAGATTCAGCTTGAATAATTCCTCCTCAAAACACCCCTCCTGGGCTTCCCTGGTGGCGCAGTGGTTGAGAGTCCGCCTGCCGATGCAGGGGACACGGGTTTGTGCTCCGGTCCGGGAAGATCCCATGTGCTGCGGAGCGGCTGGGCCCGTGAGCCATGGCTGCTGAGCCTGCGCGTCCGGAGACTGTGCTCCGCAGCGGGAGAGGCCACAACAGTGTGAGGCTCGCTTAACGCAAAAAAAAACCACAAAAAAACAAACAAAAAAAACCAACCTTCCTTGACTGCCCTAACATCTACATAAGTCTCCCCATAAGTTCCTTCCCCAGTTCTCTACCCAGTACCTATTTATTTCCTTCACAGTACTTCTCTCAATGTATATGAACATACATGTTGTTTACCTGTCAGTGTCTGTCTTCCCCAATTCACCACCTCCAACCGCACTGCAATATCCATGACAGAAGGACTGTTTTCCCTTCCATGGTATACCTAGTACTTAGAACTGAACTTGTGCTGCTACCTAGCACAGAACCTAGTACCCAGCACAGAACACTGTAGATATTCAATAAATATTTGTTCAGTAAATGGATAAATATAAGGAAAAAGAATAACTTAGGTTTAACCATATCAATTAAACATATACAGGATGGATGTTATTCAATTTGACAACAGTTCATAAGAAAAGAATGTTAAGGTCTTGAGTGAACACACTCCAACAGAGATAAAATTCTAAAACAGCTAACAATCTTTAGCTGCATTTCTAGACTTACAGTGACCAAAGCACTCATTTGACTCTTCAACATGTATTTTCTGAGGATGTTACAGTGTTCTAGGCAATATGGTAAGCAGTAGGGCTACAACAGTGAGAAAGACAAACATAGTCCCTGACCTCCTGGGCTACACTCTCCATCCAGAAGATCATGGAAAGTAACAATCGCTCAGTTCTCATTAGTTATATTACATCTTAAATCCTACATTCAGCTCTTGGAAATTCATTTTAAAGCAGCGGTCCCCAACCTTTTTGGCACCAGGGGCCAGTTTCATGGAAGACAATTTTTCCACAGACGGGGCAGGGGTGGGGTGGTGAGGGGCGGGAGGTTATGGTTCAGGCGGTAATACGAGTGATGGGGAGCGATGGGGGGCGGCAGATGAAGCTTCCCGCTCTTGCCCGCCACTCACCTCATGCTGTGCAGCCCGGTTCCTAACAGGACAGGGACTATAATCGGTCCACAGCCTGGTGGTTTGGGGACCCCTGTTTTAAAGAAACCAGAATCTGTCCAAAGAAGAGATATAACATAATGGTGGAATTTGAAACCATGTCATAAGGTTAATAATTGAAAGGTATTGGGATGCTTAACCTAGAAAAAGAGAACAGAGTACAGGGAAGTGATTGTTGCCCTCACAGATTTCAAGAGCTGCCACATTCTATGTGATTCCTAAGAGCAAAACTCAGATTAGTCAATGGAAATTACAAAGACACAGTTTTCATTTCAAAATAAAAGGAAGAAATTCCTAATAATTCGAGATATCTAATAATTTAATGATCTGCTTGGGAATGGTGAGCTTATTATCACTGGAAATATTCAGTCAGAAGCTGAATGACCATCTGTCATGGATGCCAGAGAAAGGGTTCTTCCATTAAGTGGGTCCTTGCATTAAGTGACCTCTAAGGTTCCATGCAATGCTAAGATTTCACAGATAGGAAGGAAGGTAAGGAAGAAAATAAAAGGGGCATTAGAATAGTGATGCAATTGCGTTATTTTTTAAAAGTCTGTAGTACAAAGTCAGTTACCATTTGGATTAGAAGAATAAGGGGGGGAAAAAAGGATAAAAGGCCATTTTACGTCTCTAATCAGAAAACAAAATCCAGTAACATTCCTTCAGACAGAAAGAAACAAATGTTCAAGTATTGAAGTCTCAGAAAATTAGCTAGAAAATAGTTTGTTTCCCAATAAAATCAATCTCCTCAAAACGCAGGGAAGTGTCTTTCCATTGTAACTCAATTTAAATATGTAAATTAGCACTTCTAGAAAAACAGGATAACCATCTATGTAAAATATAAAAATGGTAGTTTAAAATATACAAAAGAGCTTCTTTGTGGTTCTCCCTTCATCCTTCCAAAATTATTTGGACCTTAAACTACTCCTTATGTGGACTATTAAAGAATACTTGCCATACTGAGTAAATCAAGAATGTCACTCAGCATGAACATGCTGTTTTCAACCACTTGATTTTTAATTTAAGTCATTTCCATGGTGACTAACACCGTTGAATCAACTCATACAAAGATATTTTTAAATAAACAAACTCTTACTCATCTCCTTCTAAGAAGACCAAAATACTGTATGCTCTCTACTTCTCTATAGAATTCAAGCTTGTACTTAGACGATGTCTAGACATACTCTCAAAGTATACCACCTGGGCCCTCCCAGAAGAATGCACTATCCCCGTGATAACTAGGCATCACTGAGGAGGATGTGAGACCAAAACATTCATTTCCCACAGAACTGAGTTTTACTCTCTTTAATTGTCAAAATGTGTTAGTTTAGCCATTCTGAATGGAAACCTTTATTAAATGGATAATGTGCTCCCTTGATTCATTTTAAAAACCTATAGAATATATTAAACCTTGGGCTTCCCTGGTGGCACAGTGGTTGCGAGTCCGCCTGCCGATGCAGGGGACACGGGTTCGTGCCCCGGTCCGGGAAGATTCCACATGCCGCGGAGCGCCTGGGCCTGTGAGGAGCCACGGCCGCTGAGCCTGCGCGTCCGGAGCCTGTGCTCCGCAACGGGAGAGGCCACAACAGTGAGAAGCCCGCGTACCACACACACACACACACACACACACACACTATATATATATATATATATATATATATATATATATATATATATATATATATATAAATAAAACCTTTATTGACAGTCATCATTATGAACCTCAATTACTATGCAGCGCTAATGTCCTCAAGGGCTATTTTAAAGTCTATAAGGATGGTGAGCTCTGCCACATGGATACCTGAGTACTGCGGGGGTTGTGTGTGTGTGTGTGTGTGTGTGTGTGTGTGTGTGTGTCTATATCTGCCTTTAATAGTTTTCCTGTTTGTTCATTTGCAGAATTAGCTTATATTTCTTGCTGATGTCAAGATGGTCTGCCAATTAGTAGCTTCCAACATCTCCTTTTCTAATCTGCTGTTGTTAATCTATTGACTAGGAAGACAAATTGCCAAGTGTGTTAAAATTGTGTCTAAAATAAAAGAAGTGCAAAGAAAGAGTAAGACTAATGCTTCACGTTATTCACTGGAATAATTTAACTACGTGGATTTTGTGAAATCTATTTTAGCCCTTCAAATGTAAGCCTACTTTGAGGTTCCCATTACATTGTAACTAGTTGAGACTGTTAGATAAGTGACCTTCAGATAAATCACACCAATATAATGACCATTCTCTTTCTTTACAAGTAGAGATCAAAAGCTTTAATACTGTTATTCATATAAAGTGCTGTATTCATATAAACTCTTTTGGAAAACCAAAAACAAAGTAACAGTTTAGTCTGAAAATGTAACAAAAAAGGAGAACTATTTAACAGTATCAAAAACCTCAAGGTAAATACAAATAAAACCTGAAAATTTCTAGCTACCCAGGGGGCTTAGCTAAGCCTATGGAACTTTTCTTACACTCTTGTTTTTATTTTATTATCTTAGAGCCAATTCAATCTAACAATACTTACTAATTTTAAACTCAAGAAATTCCCTAAGATTTATTACACTAGTAAATTTCACTTTAACCAGAAAACTACAGTATAATAATTAACATCTGATTAGAGTATAAGTATGAATAGAAATTAACACTGGATCATGGGTTGCATTAGCAGACATTGTGAAGACTGGAAAATAGGATCTGGTTGTCTCCCACTATTGTCAAATGTGAAAAATATACTACAGTCTACCAGAAGATAAAATGCTTTCTCACACTGTTTGGCTCAGAAACAAGATTCAGTAATGATGGACTATTTCAAATAACCCACTATTTGCTAAAAGCATTCAATGAAATTATTCACTATGCTTGATGACATTTTTCTCTCTCAAAAAGGATGTGTCCTATTATTGTGTACTTAATTCTAAGCAATAAAGAATAATTTATTGGTGACATGAATGTATCAGGAAACTTGGCAGAAAATAATAATTTCACAAAGTTGGTAGGGTTTTGGGAGGGGGGGTTATGGCCGCCCCATACGGGCGGCTTGTGGGGTCCTAGGTTCCCCAACCAGGGATGGAACCTCGGCCCCTTGCAGTGAAACTGAGGAGTCCTAACCAATGGACTGCCAGGGAATTCCCCACAAAGTTTTTATACTGAGAAAAGAGGTACGTCATAGTCAAATATGTAAGCTTATAATAAACAAATTTTTTAAACACTTAAACAAAAGTAAGACATGATTGCATGGTCAAGGATTCCATAAGCATATAGAACTTGTAAGGATAAGTCAATTCTAGAAAGTGAAGTTCATTCATTACATTTCACATATATATCAAGTGCCAGATTCTTTTCTAGGCCCTGGGGATATGGCAGTGAAATTTTCTCAACACAATCAGAAATTTTTAGAAAACATGAGGAAAGTATTAAAGACACAGTCATGAACAGCAGGGAGATTATAGGAATATATGATGAAGTTTTAAAAATAGCATTCCATGCAAGGATTCTTCAATATATGCAAATCAATCAACGTGATACACCATATCAACGAACTGAAGGAGAAAAACCATATGATCATCTCAATAGATGCAGAGAAAGCTTTTGACAAAATTCAACACCCATTTATGATAAAAACCCTGCAGAAAGTAGGCATAGAGGGAACTTTCCTCAACATAATAAAGGCCATATATGACAAACCCACAGCCAGCATTGTTCTCAATGGTGAAAAACTGAAACCATTTCCACTAAGATCAGGAACAAGACAAGGTTGCCCACTCTCACCACTCTTATTCAACCCAGTTTTGGAAGTTCTAGCCACAACAATCAGAGAAAAAAAAGAAATAAAAGGAATCCAAATAGGAAAAGAAGAAGTAAAGCTGTCACTGTTTGCAGATGACATGATACTATACATAGAGAATACTAAGGATGCTACCAGAAAACTACTAGAGCTAATCAATGAATTTGGTAAAGTAGCAAGATACAAAATTAACGCACAGAAATCTCTGGCATTCTTATACACTAATGATGAAAAATCTGAGAGTGAAATTAAGAAAACACTCCCATTTACCATTGCAACAAAAAGAATAAAATATCTAGGAATAAACTTACCTAAGGAGACAAAAGACTTGTATGCAGAAAACTATAAGACACTGAGGACAGAAATTAAAGATAATACAAATAGGTGGAGAAATATACCATGTTCTTGGATTGGAAGACTCAACATTGTGAAAATGACTCTATTACCCAAAGCAATCTACAGATTCAATGCAATCCCTATCAAACTACCACTGGTATTTTTTACAGAACTAGAACAAAAAATTTCGCAATTTGTATGAAAACACAAAAGACCCCGAATAGCCAAAGCAATCCTGAGAACGAAAAATGGAGCTGGAGGAATCAAGTTGCCTGATTTCAGACTATACTACAAGGCTACAGTAATCAAGACAGTATGGTACTGGCACAAAAACAGAAATATAGATCAATGGAACAGGATAGAAAGCCCAAAGGTAAACCCACAGACATATGGTCACCGTATCTTTGATAAAGGAGGCAACAATATACAGTGGAGAAAAGACAGCCTCTTCAATAAGTGGTGCTGGGAAAACTGGACAGCTACCTGTAAAAGTATGAAATTAGAACACTCCCTAACACCACACACAAAAATAAACTCAAAATGGGTTAAAGACCTAAATGTAAGGCCAGACACTATAAAACTCTTAGAGGAAAACACAGGCAGAACACTCTATGACATAAATCACAGCAAGATCCTTTTTGACCCATCTCCTAGAGAAATGGAAATAAAAACAAAAATAAACAAATGGGATCTAATGAAACTTAAAAGCTTTTGCACAGCAAAGGATACCATAAACAAGACCAAAAGACAACCCTCAGAATGGGAGAAAATAGTTGCAAATGAAGCAACTGACAAAGGATTAATATCCAAAATTTATAAGGAACTCAGGCAGTTCAATAACAAAAAAACAAACAACCCAATCCAAAAATGGGCAGAAGAACTAAATAGACATTTCTCCAAAGAAGATATACAGATAGCCAACAAACACATGAAAGAATGCTCAACATCATTAATAATTAGAGAAATGCAAATCAAAACTACAATGAGATATCATCTCACACCGGTCAGACTGGCCATCATCAAAAACTCTAGAAACAATAAATGCTGGAGAAGGTGTGGAGAAAAGGGAACTCTCTTGCACTGCTGGTGGGAATGTAAATTGATACAGCCACTATGGAGAACAGTATGGAGGTTCCTTAAAAAACTATAAATAGAACTACCATACAACCCCGCAATCCCACTACTAGGCATATACCCTGAGAAAACCATAATTCAAAAAGAGTCTTGTACCAAAATATTTATTGCAGCTCTATTTACGATAGCCAGGACATGGAAGCAACCTAAGTGCCCATCAACAGATGAATGGATAAAGAAGATGTGGCACATATATACAATGGAATATTACTCAGCCATAAAAAGAAATGAAACTGAGTTATTTGTAATGACGTGGATAGACCTGGAGTCTGTCATACAGAGTGAAGTAAGTCAGAAGGAGAAAAACAAATACCATATGCTAACACATATATATAGAATCTAAGAAAAAAAAATGTCATGAAGAGATTAGTAGTAGGACTGGAATAAAACACAGACCTACTAGACCATGGACTTGAGGATATGGGGAGGGGGAAGGGTAAGCTGTGACGATGTGAGAGAGTGGCAGGGACATATACACACTACCAAAAGTAAATTAGATAGCTAGTGGGAAGCTGCTGCATAGCACAGGGAGTTCACCTCTGTGCTTTGTGACCACCTAGAGGGGTGGGATAGGGAGGGTGGGAGGGAGGGTGACACAAGAGGGAAGAGATATGGGAACATATGTATATGTATAACTGATTCACTTTGTTGTAAAGGAGAAACTAACACACTATTGTAAAAGTTATACTCAAATAAAGATGTTTAAAAAACAACAACAGGGCTTCCCTGGTGGCGCAGTGGTTGAGAGTCCGCCTGCCGATGCAGGGGACGCGGGTTCGTGCCCCGGTTCGGGAGGATCCCACGTGCCGCGGAGCGGCTGGGCCCGTCAGCCATGGCCGCGGAGCCTGCACGTCCGGAGCCTGTGCTCCGCAATGGGAGATGCCACAACAGTGAGAGGCCCACGTACCGCAAAAAAAAAAAAAAAAAAAAAAAAAAAATCCATAATGGAAAAGAATATGAAAAATAGATAGATAGATATAGAACTGAATCACTTTACTAAAAAAAAAAACCAAAACTCTAGAAACAATAAATGCTGGAGAGGGTGTGGAGAAAAGGGAACACTCTTGCACTGCTGGTGGGAATGTAAATTGATACAGCCACTATGGAGAACAGTATGGAGGTTCCTTAAAAAACTATAAATAGAACTACCATACAACCCCGCAATCCCACTACTAGGCATATACCCTGAGAAAACCATAATTCAAAAAGAGTCTTGTACCAAAATATTTATTGCAGCTCTATTTACGATAGCCAGGACATGGAAGCAACCTAAGTGTCCATCAACAGATGAATGGATAAAGATGTGGTACATATATACAATGGAATATTACTCAGCCATAAAAAGAAATGAAATTGAGTTATTTGTAATGAGGTGGATAGACCTGGAGTCTGTCATACAGAGTGAAGTAAGTCAGAAGGAGAAAAACAAATACCGTATGTTAACACATATATATGGAATCTAAGAAAAAAAAATGTCATGAAGAGATTAGTGGTAGGACGGGAATAAAACACAGACCTACTAGACCATGGACTTGAGGATATGGGGAGGGGGAAGGGTAAGCTGTGACGAAGTGAGAGTGGCAGGGACATATACACACTACTAAATTTAAATTAGATAGCTAGTGGGAAGCTGCCACATAGCACAGGGAGTTCACCTCTGTGCTTTGTGACCACCTATAGGGGTGGGATAGGGAGGGTGGGAGGGAGGGTGATGCAAGAGGGAAGAGATGGGAACATATGTATATGTATAACTGATTCACTTTGTTGTAAAGGAGAAACTAACACACTATTGTAAAACAGTTATACTCTAATAAAGATGTTTAAAATAAAATAAATAAAAAAAAATAAAAATAGCATTCCAAAGGACTACTTACAAAAATGATCAAAAGGCTGAAGCCCACCAAAGGATGGAGAAAAAAAAAAAAACCCAAAGCAAAACAAAACAAAACTTCTAAAAATGGCAAAAAAGAAAGGAGGGGGGGAGGAAAGAGAGGGAAAAAAAGGTCAAATTCAGACTACAGCTTGAGAGAAAAACAGAATAGTGTTAACATATGTCAGAGACAAAATTAACTGTGCTCTTTCAAACCAAACAATATAAGGAAGGGTTTAAAATCAAAGATAATTCAGCCTAGTAACCTCACATGTTAAAATGTGTTTATTTCTTCAGTCCCAGAAAAATCTTATTTCAAAGTTCAGAAGTAACTTGCCAAATTGGATCTAAGATTCACTAATAAACCATGGGTCCTTACCAAATTCACAGCTAGTATGATTGAATCAGAGTTCAAAAATATGTCAAGGTAGAAAGATGGACCAAAACCAACAAGGTTAAATTTAAATTTATTTATTTATTTAGGGCTGTGCTGGGTCTTCATTTTTGTGCGAAGGCCGGTTGTGGCAAGCAGGGGCCACTCTTCATCGCGGTGCGCGGGCCTCTCACTATCACGGCCTCTCATTGCGGTGCACAGGGTCCAGACACGCAGGCTCAGTAGTTGTGGTTCACGGGCCTAGCTGCTCCGCGGCATGTGGGATCTTCCCGAACCAGGGCTCGAACCCGTGTCCTCTGCATTGGCAGGCAGAGTCTCAACCACTGCGCCACCAGGGAAGCCCCAACAAGGTGAAATTTAAAAGCAAGGTAAGGTGCCCACACTGAAGCTTGAAAAATAATTACAAAGGAAAAAAAAGGTGGAAATAAACAGCCATGAATCAGAGAACAGATGAAGTAATTAATAATAAGTTCATAGGATGGAAACTACAGCAGTGAAAATGGACTAGAACTACACGTATGAACATAGATGAATGTCATGTTTGAGGAAAAAAGTATATTAAAGAATATATTTTGTGTAAAACTATTTACATAAAATTGAAAAATATACAACATCATATAAACTGCTTAGAAACACACAGGTAATAAAAGTATAAAGAAATGCACAATCACAAAATATAAAAGAGTGGTTACTTCCAGAGACAGGGAGAATAATGAGATTGGAGAGAGGTACCACAGAACTCTCAGCTGTATCAGTTACGTTCTACTTTGTAAATTGGGTAATGTTTATCTCTTTCTATTCTTAAATATTTTACAATAAATTTTTAAAGAATTACATAATTATATTATGAGGGCAACTTAACTTGGTAGCATTATTTTTTTTAATTTCTTATGAGCCAAAAATGCAATGTGGTTTCTAAAAAGATTAACATATTTTGATAAAAGTGTGGTATCCAGATTATGGAAATAATTGAGCCACCGCATTCCTTACAGTTAACCACAGAATACTGTTTCATTCTGAGCACTACAATTTAAGCAGGACATTAACCAAACCGAGTGTATCCAATGACTAGAATGATGAGGAGTCTAGAAACCTTAACTTTTTTTTAAACATCTTTATTGGAGTATAATTGATTTACAATGGTGTGTTAGTTTCTGCTGTACAACAAAGTGAATCAGCTATACATATACACATACCCCCATATCTCCTCTCTATTGCATCTCCCTCCCATCCTCCCTATCCCACCCCTGTAGGTGGTCACAAAGCACCAAGCTGATCTCCCTGTGCTATGCGGCTGCTTCCCACTAGCTATCTATTTTACATTTAGTAGTGTATATATGTCCATGCCATCCTCTCACTTCGCCCCAGCTTACCCTTCTCCCTCCCCATGTCCTCAAGTCCATGCTCTATGTCTGCGTCTTTATTCCTGTCCTGCCACTAGGTTCTTCAGAACCTTTTTTTTTTTTTAAATTACATATATATGTGTTAGCATACGGTATTTGTTTTTCTCTTTCTGACTTACTTTGCTCTGTATGACCGACTCTAGGTCCATCCACCTCACTACAAATAACTCAATTTCGTTTCTTTTTATGGTTGAGTAATATTTCATTGTATATATGTGCCACATCTTCTTTATCCATTCATCTGTCAATGGACACTTAGGTTGCTTCCATGTCCTGGCTATTGTAAATAGAGCTGCAATGAACATTGTAGTACATGACTCTTTTGTTTTTTTAATTTAAAAAAAAAGAATATATTACTAATATTTAAAAAAACATATTCTAAAATTACAGTGTTTTCCAGAAATCTCTGGGAATATGCAAGCCACTTGGGGACAAATACCAGGAGGAATAGTAAGTACCTCTGGCTCTTTGCTCTGACCCTTAGAAAGAAAGTGTAGGTACATGACTCTTTCTGAATTATGTTTTTCTCAGGGTATATGCCCAGAGTGGGATTGCTGGGTCATATGATAGTTCTATTTTTAGTTTTTTAAGGAACCTCCATACTGTTCTCCATAGTGGCTGTACCAATTTACATTCCCACCAACAGTGCAAGAGGGTTCCCTTTTCTCTACACCCTCTCCAGCATTTATTGTTTGTAGATTTTTTGATGATGGCCATTCTGTAGAAAACATAACTTTAGATAATCCACCAAAAGAAGTGAGGATTTTTTTTTCAGAAGGATAATGAGACTGAAGGGAGAAACTATATAGTTATCTAAATATAAAGGCAAGAGTAAGATGAAGGGATAAAATGTGATGTATATATGCAATGGAGTATTATTCAGCCTTAAAAAAGAATGAAATTTTGATATATACTAGTATGACATGGATGAACCTTGAAAACATTATTCTAAGTAAAATAAGGCAGACACAAAAGAATGACTATTATATGATTCCACTTATATTAGGTACCTACAGTAGTCAAATTCATGGAGAGAACAAGTAGAATAGTGGTTACCAGGGGCTGGGGGAAGGGAGGAATAGAAAGTTATTGTTTAATGGGTAGAGTTTCCATTTGGGATAAAGCTCTGGAAATGGATAGTGGTAATGGCTGCACGACATCAATATACTTAATGACACTGAACTGTACACTTAAAAATGGTTAAGATGGTAAATTTTGTTATGTATATTTTACCACAATTTTAAAAAAGGAGAAGAGTACGTTTTCTCTGACTTTTCAAATCCTTGCTAAGTATCCCTCTCGTGTACCCTTGTGGTTCTAATATTTTCATATATATTACACTGTACTATATTGTAATTGCTTGCTTAAAATGTTTTACAAAGGCAGCAACTATATCTGTCTTGCTAATCTTTACATCTTTTGCATTTATCACGATTGATACTCAAGTAATTTTTTTTTTTCCCGGTACGCGGGCCTCTCACCGTTGTGGCCTCTCCCGTTGCAGAGCACAGGCTCCGGACGCGCAGGCTCAGCGGCCATGGCTCACGGGCCCAGCCACTCTGTGGCATGTGGGATCCTCCCGAACCGGGGCACGAACCCGTGTTCCCTGCATCAGCAGGCGGACTTTCAACCACTACGCCACCAGGGAAGCCCTCAAGTAATTTTTGAATAAATAAAAGCACTTTCTAGATACTTCAGGGGATACAAAAACGAATAAGACATAGTTCATTCATGCCTTCAAGGAGTTTACGATCCAACAGAGGAATATATTTTTTGTTTTCTGACTGATAACCCAGTGTTAAAATGGCTATCCCTTCATTTTAGTTAGTTTGGTATCACTATTAAAATCATGTAAATCTACAACTGAAAAATACCTTACTTGACAACTATCTTTCATTGAAATATGAGGTCACTAAGGTTCAAAAAAGATAAGCAAAGTCATTTACCTAAGGTCACTCAGCTAATAGTGACTTTAATAACAAACAACTTAATAACTATTAACTCGGCTAATAACTAAGCCTGGGAGGTAGGAACATAGGCATTAAAACCTTCAGGCCAATGCTACTTCCGTCATAAGGCCTAATCCCTATGAAGTAAATCAGAATTCCTCTGGAGCTGGGGATAACAATGCACATGATCTTAGTGACAATGACCTCAAGCTAACACCGAATATCCTGAAAGACGGTTTTAATTCAAACACCATGGTCTCTACCCAAGTGGAATGGGAAATCCCAGCAACTGTCCCCAAAACCCTCCCGTGACATTTCATATCATTCAGAAAAAAAAGCCAGAATCTTTCCCAACACCTCCCCTGCTCCAGCCACACCGGTCTTCCCACTGTTCCTTAAACATGCTGGCACACTCTGCCTGCGGCCTTTGTTTTTGCTGTTCCCTCTGCCTGGAAAGCTGCTTCCCAGGTAGCCACCAGGCTTGCTTCCTTTGGGTCTTTACTCAAATACCACTTTCTCAGTGAGGCTCTACTCGACCACCCTACCTAAAACTGGAGCCCCCACTGCACTTGACTTTTCCTTTTTCTCCTTTAGTTTTCTCTGTAATAGTTACTATTCCTTAAGGACATACTATATAGTTTTTACTAATTTGCTTTTTGGCCATCTACCCCACTAGAATATAAACTCCAGTGGAGCAAAGAATCTTGACTGTTTTGTTCATTGCTGCATCCCTGGCACCTAGAATGCTGCGCCAATAAATATCAGTTGAAGAAATAAATGAGCAAATGAAAGAAACTTGATATTGACATGCTTAAAGGCCAGAAACTACTTTCCTCATGATAAAAGATGTACGCACATCATTTGGTGAAGGATAAAGAAATTAACAGACTCCAGACACACTCAAGAAGAATACAAAAGGCTTATTTACATATACTTATTTATTTTTGTCTGCACTGGGTCTTCATTGTTGCATGCAGGCTTTCTCTAGTTGCAGCGAGCGGGGCGGGGTGGGGGGCTACTCTTTGTTGCCGTGCGTGGGCTTCTCATTGCGGTGGCTTTTCTTGTTGCGGAACATGGGCTCTAGGCCGTGGGCTTCAGTAGTTGCAGCATGCAGGCTCTAGAGCACAGGCTTAGCATGTGGGACCTTCCCGGACCAGGGATGGAACCCGTGTCCCCTGCATTGGCAGGCAGATTTTTTTTTTTTTAAGCTTTCTCTTTTTTTAAAATCTTTATTGGAATATAATTGATTTACAATGTTGTGTTAGTTTCTGCTGTACAACAAAGTGAATCAGCTATAAGTATACATATATCCCCATATCCCCTCCCTCCCACCCTCCCTATCCCACCCCTCTAGGTGGTCACAAAGCACCGAGCTGATCTCCCTGTGCTATGTGGCTGCTTCCCACTAGCCATCCATTTTACATTTGGTAGTGTATATATGTCAATGTTACTTTCTCACTTTGTCCCAGCTCCCAGCCCCCCCATGTCCTCAAGTCTGTTCTCTACGTCTGTGTCTTTGCTCCTGTGACAGGTGGATTCTTAAACACTGTGCCACCAGGGAAGGCCCTGTATTACTCTTCTAAAGTTTTTTTTACTTACAAATACTATTTTAAAGAAAAACATTTGCTCATAGGAAAATGTTTTTGTAATATAATTACAAAACAATCAGCTAAATTACTGTGTTGTTGGGACTTCCCTGGTGGCACAGTGGTTAAGAATCCACCTGCCAATTCAGGGGACAGGGGTTCGAGCCCTGGTCCGGGAAGATCCCACATGTCGCAGAGCAACTAAGCCCATGCGCCACAACTACTGAGTCTGTGCCCTAGAGTCCACGAGCCACAACTACTGAAGCCCGCATGCCTAGAGCCTGTGCTTCTCAACAAGAGAAGCCGCTGCAATGAGAAGCCCGCACACTGCAACGAAGAGCAGCCCCCGCTTGAAACTAGAGAAAGCCCCCACAGCAACGAAGACCAAATGCAGCCAATAAATAAATTTATTTATTTTTTAAAAAAGAATAACAACTTTAAAAAATTACTGTGTTGCCTAGCAGCAAAAGGAAATTAATATGCCAAAACCTTGAAAAATGCTCGTTTATTCCAAATATTTTTTTGTGTAGTCCAGATAGTCTCTAACAAAGGTAACACTCTAAGGAAATCAGAGTGATGGGGATCAATGGTAAATGGCAATGACCTCAGATTCCCTAAGGGTATATAGTTCTGGGTCAGCTCCCAGGAGTCTGAGTCCAGAGAGAAGCAGACCTAGCCATTCCTACCTAACCTCTAGGTCATTCTTCATTCATATGTGTTCTAAAAACACTGAGGTTGTGTGTCAGCACTGCCAAGAGGATCATGAACCAAATTAGATAACTCACTCTATATCTACATCTGATTCATTCATCTTCTTCCCTTTGATACAGTCTCTGGACTAAGACCTATTCTTTTAAGTAATATTACCCTATAAGAAACCCTATCAGGAAATCACTTTCCAAAAAATTCTTTAAAAAGTAAAAGTAATTATAAAGTGCTTCTCTGTACTACTTATATGAAAATTTTTAAATAGTATTATAAAATTCTCATTGGAGGCCAATGAGATTTACAATATTGAAAATGGGTTTTTTTTCCCAGAATTAAGTAACTAATATTCTAGGAACCATGCTGAAAACCTGGATGTGGCTCCTATCCTTAAAGAGTCCACAATCTATTTTTAAAAGACAGGGAAGAATACCCACTAATGTATTTAGTAACATATGCAGAAAGTAAGCAGAGCAGATAAAAGTCCTTTTTTTTTTTTTTTTTTTTTTTTAGCGATACGCGGGCCTCTCACGTTGCAGAACACAGGCTCCGGACGCGCAGGCTCAGCGGCCATGGCTCACGGGCCCAGCCGCTCCGCGGTATGTGGGATCTTCCCAGACCGGGGCACGAACCCGTGTCCCCTGCATCGGCAGGCGGATTCTCAACCACTGCGCCACCAGGGAAGCCCAATAAAAGTCCTTTAAATCAGCTATCAGGACAGTCCTTTTGGAGACACCCTGCACCAAGTCTTAAAGGATGAGTAGTAGCAGGTAAAGAAAGGAGGGAAAAGCATGATCACCTGGATAAGCACCGAGAGAGCATGAACACCTGAATGGACAACATATGCAGTTTCCTACAAGTAAGTATAAAATATAGGATGACAGAAAATAATACAATAGTCCTCCCTTATCCTCAGGGATATGTTCCAAGACCCCAGATGGATGCCTGAAACTGTAGATAGTATCAAAACATATATATATATATATATATATATATATATATATATATATATATATATATATATATACACACTATGTTTTTTCCTGGACATACCTACCTATGATAAAGACTAATATATAAATTAGGCACTGTAAGAGATGAACAACAATAACTAATAATAAAATAGACAATTATAAAATAAAAGTTATGTGAATGTGATCTCTCTCTCTCTCAAAATATCTTATTGCAGGTATCTTCCCACTGCCATTGACCACAAGTAACTGAAACCACAGAAAGCAAATGGTGGATAAGGGGAGACTACCATAGAGGATGAGACAGGCTTGCAACTAGGTAGGGATAGATTAGGTAAGAGCTTCCTTTACGACTTCAAGAATTTATACCCTACTCTCTGTAACACAGAGAGCCATTAAAAAATTTTAAACACGGAAGTACCACAGTAAAAACTGCTTTAAGAGAATTTTCATTGGTGAGTGAGTACAGAAGATAGGAGGAAACAGAAACAAAGAGACTAGTAGGAAACTCTCATAACAGCCTTGATGAAAGATCATTATAGCCTGAGACAAGATTGTTGAGACAGAAAAGGTAAATGGATTCGAAAACTACTGAGGAAAGACAGTTTCACAGAGTGGGTTACAACCACATTAGGGTCAGAAAAACTACTCACTGGCAATATGACCTTTGGCAAATTAACTCATCTAAGCCTCAGTTTCTCCATATGTAAAATCTTCCCTACTTCATAGTGTTTTGCAAGGATTAAATGAGAAAATGTAAATCACTTAGTACAGTAATTGCTCTTGGTAAATACTAACTTTATGGTAGCAATTATTATTCATAAAGTAATGTGACCAGGCCTTGGTGACTGAATGTAAGTCATGAGAGAAAGGAAATCAGGGTTGACGCACAGGTTTTTACCAAAGCAATAGATGGAAAAAGTACACATTTAAAAGAAGAAATACGTTTAAAGTGAAAGATGGGGGCTTCCCTGGTGGCGCAGTGGTTGAGAATCCACCTGCCGATTCAGGGGACACGGGTTCGTGCCCTGATCCGGGAAGACCCCACACGCCGCGGAGCGGCTGGGCCCATGAGCCATGGCCGCTGAGCCTGCGCGTCCGGAGCCTGTGCTCCGCAATGGGAGAGGCCACAACAGTGAGAGGCCCGCGTACCGCAAAAAAAAAAAAAAGATGGTTATTCTGTTTTTAGACATGTTAAGGAGTCTACAGGACAACCAAAATAGTTTAAAGCTGCTAAAGTCATTCTGAGTTTTCAAAAACAATCTTGAGTGTAAACACAACAAATGTACATACTTAACCTTGGATATTATGTAAACTGATCTAACCAGGATTATAATAAAGCATCAGAGAATGTGAAACCTCAATCAGAACTCATAAATCACCTAGTTGAGTGATTCTTAATCTTTTTGTTGTCATGAGAATCTGATGAAAGCTATAGACCTTCTCCTCAGAAATTGTCAAAAAAAATTTCCCAACAATTGGTTAAGAACCTCCTGATCCATTCTCCTCCAGGAGCACAGACATACAATTAGGCTGTTACTTGCTAATTAGAGACAAAGCCCAAACCCAAACCCAGGCTCTCAGTTCCATGTTTTTTCTCCATTATTACCAATAAGTTGACATGATTCCTTCATATTTGCATTTTATTTAGTCAGTCACGCAAAGGTAAAATCACACACACACACACACACACAATTCAGATTTTACTGACTGCAGCTTGTAGCCCTCATCAGGCTTTCTAGATCCAATGGCATTTCCCAATAGTCAACTGTTTCCCATTTGTGCTAACATAATAGGCATTAGCACTTCGAAAGATGGAGAAGAATTGGTTGTGGGTTGTTTTTGTTATTTCCTTTTAAAAAAGAAATAAAAAGCTGTTTTACTTTTGAAACTTTTCTACCGAATGAATACTGATTTATTTAAATGTAAAGAATCCTATTATGATTTAATTCAATAAATGCTACTGCCACCTACTAAGTACAAGGTACAAAGAAAACAAAGATATCTAAGACTCCCAAGGTCATCCATTAAAAGTAAAACAAATAAATGCCTAAAACTTTAAACAACGGAATAGAAAACACCTTTATTTGGGCCAACACTTATTTAATTTTACCTAATAAAAAAAAACAAATAGGAATCTGTGGCAAAAGAGAAACCCATACCCAACTATTGACAGTTCAACATAGACTGTGAGCAATAAATGCTCTAGCAGTTACACAAATAAGTCATGAGGACCTCAACTGGGGAGCAATGGGCTTCGAATTCTGATGGACCTGAGTTCTAATCCCAGCTCTGCTTCCCCTAAACTGGGAACTTGAGCAAATTACTTAATTTCTCTAAACCTCTGTCATCTCATTTGAAAAACAGTAATGAACTCAGAGGACTGTTGTTAGGATTAAATATGAAAATACATATAAATGTCAGCTATCATTCTGACAGAAAAATTAGATTAAGCTTTACATATTACATTTGTAAATTATATAAATGACAGGTGTTTTAGCTAGCAAATTCATTCTGCTACATTGAAGTGGAATCTGGTTTTATATCTACACTATGTTATCTATTTTATATGTATACATCTTAATATATCTATAGTAAGTAGGTTTCATGGTATTGTCAAAAGTATACTTTCTCTTAAAAATATACTACTTCAGAATTCAGTATATTGTAATACAGTCTACATGAACAGATTAAGCAAATATCAAAATAACATAGAAACATTTAATACCAAATAAAAAGATATAGGGTTTCAAAAGATTATCAATTCTAGTTACTGACAAACATAGCATAATATTTGTATTTGGAGTTCAACAATGACAGGCCAGTGGAACAGTTTGGGCCTAACTCTCAGGACCAGTCAATATACTTTATTATGTATCAGTAACATGTCATTCTTTCCTTTTCATGAGAATACAAAATAGGAACATGACTTGCCTTTAGCTAATGATTTATGTCAAATAAAAACCTAGATTTTTAAATATCTTGGTATTATTAACAGAGAGAAAAGCTGAATAGAAGTTAATGGCGTGCAAACTAAATAGCCATTTCTCTTATAACACATTTCTGGTAGTATCTTAGAATTTTTTAAATATGTGATTCCTGTATGTTTAGTGATAGAATAACTGCCCCAAGAATAATATCAGGATATCCACATGCAAAAGAATGGACTGGACCCCTATCTCACACCATACACAAAAATTAACTCAAAATGCATCAAATCCTAATATAGAAACTAAAACTATAAAACTCTTAGAAGAAAACTTGGTGTAAATATTCATGACCTTGGACTGGGGAAGGGTTTCTTAGATATGACACCTAAACCACACGTAACCAAGGAGAAAATAAATTAGACTTCCTCAAAAGTTTTACTTTTGTGCTTCCAAGGACAACATCAAGAAAGTGAAAAGACAACCCACACAATGGGAGAAAATATTTACAAATATATATGTAATAAGGGTCTAGTCTCCAGAATATATAAAGAACTCCTACAAGTCAACAATGAAAAGAAAAATAAACCAATTTTAACATGGGCAAAGGATTTGAATAGACAAGTCTCCAAAGAAGATATACAAATGGCCAACAAGTACATGAAAAGATGCTCAACGTCACCAGTCATTAAGGAAATGCAACTCAAAACCACAATGAAATACCACTTCATACCTACTAGGATGGCTATTATAAAAATAATAAAATAAATAAGTAAACAGAAAACAACAAGTGTTGTTGAGAATGTAGAGAAACCGGTGCCCTCATACTTTGCTGGTAGGGATGTTAAATGGTGCAGCCACTGTGGAAAACAGTGTGGAAGCTCCTCAAAAAGTTAAACACAGTTACCATGACTCAGCACTTCTAGGTATATACCCAAGAGAATTGAAAACATGTTCACACAAACTTGTACATGAATGTTCACAGCAGCAATACTCATAATAGCCAAAAAGTAGAAGCAATCCAAATGTCCATCAGCTGAGGAATGGATAAACAAAACGTTGTATGTATATATCTATACAATGGAATATTATTCAACAGTACAAAGAAATGAAGTACTGATACATGCTACCACATGGGTGAACCTTGAAAACATTATGCTAAGTGAAAGAAGCCAGACACAAAGGCAACACATTATATGATTTATACAGAGGTGGAACCAGTCTGCTCTCCTCACAAAAGAAGAGCAAATTGATGAGAGTTTCCTCTAAAGATTTAAAAGCACTCTCAAGATATATTGAACTCCTGGATCTGGATCTGGATCTGGAAAGGGAGACTCGAACTTGAGTATTTAGTAATTTACACTAGTATAAAGTTGAATTTTTTATTTTTCCTTCATGAAAATATGTCATGATGTAAACAGTAATATACATATTCTTGAGAAGTGTATTACACATTAACACACATGGAAGGACACAACTTCAGAAGTCAACAGTGTTATGTCACTTCACCCTATGAAGCAGATAGAACACATATTATCCCCATTTTATCTAAAAAGATAATCTCAGAGGAGTAACATGACCTATTCAAGATCCTAGGATGGTAGAGCTGGAACTATAAGCCAGGTGCTCTGATTCCTAGCCTGGTTTAAATTCATTAAATCAGTGTTCTCTAGCTTTAGTGTGCTGCTATCTCCTTCATTCAACAAGTCTGTCACTCAACCAATTTAACACATTGTTTATGGGAAAAGAGAACTAATCTCCAAATTATGGTTTTATTAATTATTTATTAAGGTATAACCTATTTATAAACCAGGATACTCTGTACATATAGAAAATACTTCAAGCACACTTAGCACCTTATTCACCGAAGGTCTTCATCTTAAAACCTCAGACACCATAGGAGTTAAAACAAACAGCACTAAACCCACGCACATATGGCCACCTTATCTTTGATAAAGGAGGCAAAAGTATACAACGGAGGAAAGACTGCCTCTTCAATAAGTGGCGCTGGGAAAACTGAACAGCTACACGTAAAAGAATGAAATTAGAACACTCCCTAACACCACACACAAAAATAAACTCAAAATGGATAAAAGACCTAAATGTAAGGCCAGACACTATCAAACTCTTAGAGGAAAACATAGGCAGAACACTCTATGACATAAATCACAGCAAGATCCTTTTTGACCCACCTCCTAGAGAAACGGAAATAAAAACAAAAATAAACAAATAGGACCTAATGAAACTTAAAAGCTTTTGCACAGCAAAGGAAACCATAAACAAGAGGAAAAGACAACCCTCAGAATGGGAGAAAATATTAGCAAATGAAGCAACTGACAAAGGATTAATCTCCAAAATATACAAGCCGCTCATGCAGCTCAGTATCACAAAAACAAACAACCCAATCCAAAAATGGGCAGAAGACCTAAACAGACATTTCTCCAAAGAAGATATACAGATTGCCAGCAAATACTTGAAAAGATGCTCAACATCACTAATCATTAGAGAAATGCAAATCAAAACTACAGTGAGGTATCACCTCACACCAGTCAGAATGGCCATCATCAAAACATCTACAAACAGTAAATGCTGGAGAGGGTGTGGAGAAAAGGGAAACCTCTTCCACTGTTGGTGGGAATGTAAATTGATACAGACACTACGGAGAACAATACGGAGGTTCATTAAAAAACTAAAAATAGAACTACCATATGACCCAGCAATCCCACTACTGGGCATATACCCGGAGAAAACCATAATTCAAAGAGTCATGTACCACAATGTTCATTGCAGCTCTATTTACAATAGCCAGGACATGGAAGCAACCTAAGTGTCCATCGACAGATGAATGGATAAAGAAGATGTGGCACATATATACAATGGAATATTATTCAGCCATAAAAAGAAAAGAAATTGAGTTATTTGTAGTGAGGTAGATGGACCTAGAGTCAGTCATACAGAGCAAAGTCAGTCAGAAAGAGAAAAACAAATACCGTATGCTAACACATATATAGAGAATCTTAAAAAAAAATGGTTCTGATGAACCTAGGGGGAGGACAGGAATAAAGACACAAATGTAGAGAATGGACTTGAGGACATGGGGAGGAGGAAGGGTAAGCTGGGATGAAGTGAGAGAGTAACATTGACATATACACACTACCAAATGTAATAGTTAGCTAGTGGGAAGCAGCTGCATAGCACAGGGAGATCAGCTCGGTGCTATCCGACCATCTAGAGGAGTGGGAGGGAGACCCAAAAGGGAGGGGATATGGGGATAGACGTATGCATATAGCTGATTCACTATTTTATACAGCAGAAACTAACGCAACATTGTAAAGCAATTATACTCCAATGAAGATGTTAAAGGAGGTTCTTCCCTGGTGGCGCAGTGGTTAAGAATCCACCTGCCAATGCAGGAGACACGGGTTCGAGCCCTGCTCCAGGAAGATCCCACATGCCGTGGAGCAGCTAAGCATCCCTCGTGAAAAAGGCTTTTACCACATAATGTGGTTCTATCCTGCCAAAACCAGATCTGACAGACCTAAACTATACCTGTAGGATACACTGCCCACACCAACTCAAGCTTTAATGCAAAAGCCTCCTAATAGGGCTGACTTATTCCAGACTCAACCACACTCCTATCCATTCTTCACACTACAAACAATCTAATCTTTCTTAAGCAATGTTTTCTTCATGTCTTGCCTATAGAACTCTCACTGCTATTTCAAGGCCAAACTCAAGTTGCAGCCGGGAAATCTTCCCTAAACTCTAGCCCTCAGTAATCTCTCTTCCTCTCTGTGGAATTTAGAGAGCTTGTTTATATCACATTATCCAGCATTTCATTAAATTCTGCTTTGTCCTCTATTATTTCATGTATATAACTAGACTGCAAACTCCATGATGGCAGAGTTTATATCATAAATGTCTGTATATCCCACAGTACCTAATCAGAGGAACTGCACAGTAGGTGCTCAATATTTTTTGATGATTCTTACTGTGAATTATCTTATAGTAATATAAATATTAAACATTTACACATAATTCTATAATTGTGGAATTCCTAAAGTTTATTTGTGGTTATGTGTTGTATAAAGACAATATTAGTAATTCTGATTGCAACCCAACACAAATTAATTTGTCAAGCAACTTTTCAAGAGACAAATAGATCAATCTGTGACAGTTCTATAGTTTCAAGAAAAAGTCCTTGTTCTTAGATCTGCTGAATGAGCTGGCTGTTATTTACTTTCAATTCCTCAAAACTAATTTTTCCATACAGCTGTGTTTACTCACACCATGGCTCATTTATGCAAGAGGTGTAAAACAGCAAAGCCCAGATCTCTCCCTCTTTTCTCTTTATATTTTCCCTCTCTTTGTTATTTGCCTTTCTGCAGCTTGCTAGCCTAAGCTGTAATTAGTACCCCACAGGGATCTATATTTTTCTAATAAAGAACAGCCTACAGCACAATGACATGTATACACACACAGCCATGTGTGTTCCTAACAAATGAGAAATATTTTGCACGTGCAAGTCTTCAATAGCTAAACTGGAGCACTTTACACAGCAGCTGCAACTGACTCACAACACTTAAGGCAGATTGATTCATCCCTTTCTCTTACTCCATACAAATCTAATTTCAAGGAGTGAGACAATCTATTTGAGACTAAGTAAAATTATGAATACAGGTCCTAAAGCAATCCTATGTAAACTACATTTGTCAAGGAAATTTCTTCTCAAGTTACTACAAAAGTTGTGGTGTTTGTTACATAATAGTTTACAGTGATTTTTCTATAAAGTCATCATTTTTCAGTCAAACTGATTAACCGGTGCTTCATAAGACAGTTAAGCAGACAACATATATATGCAGGATCTCTGGATCCTGTTCTACATTCCCATTCCCATCCAGTCTCCTCTGACTCCCACCCAGCATCACTTTTCACTCAATCTCCACAGCTTGTCACTAACCTTGTCAAGTTCCCACCCACACCCATGCAGAAAATGGAGAACCAAGTACAAGAATAAATCATCAGACTGTAAATAAAAAACAACTCACTCCTTAAATACTTAATTTACAAGTATAAGTAGGAAGAAAAGATTTGCCCCTTCTCCACTATGGCAATAGGAAGGAAAATTCCTTCATTCTTGTACAAATACCCATTATAACTGTGCCTGCATTAGCAAGTGTTATTACTAGTAACAATAATAACCAACTTCATTGAAAGTAAAGGCCCCAAGGGCCCTCGGAGGTTTTGGAGTTTATAACGAGTAGTTCAAAAAGCCATATGCACCACTATTGACTGTAGACTAAATAATGGCTCCGATATATACTACTGTTTTTCAAATGTATATAGATACTGCTATGATTAATAAACTCAAAATATACTTAAAAGATTTACTAATTTGTAAAGTTTTGTCATGTATTTTTGTTAATCAAGAATCACTGGGGGGCTTCCCTGGTGGCGCAGTGGTTGAGAGTCCGCCTGCCGATGCAGGAGACACGGGTTCGTGCCCTGGTCCGGGAAGATCCCACATGCCGCGGAGCGACTAAGCCCGTGAGCCATGGCCGCTGAGCCTGCGCGTCCGGAGCCTGTGCTCCGCAACGGGAGAGGCCACAACAGTGAGAGGCCCGCATACCACAAAAAAAAAAAAAAAAAAAAAAAAAAAAAAAAAAAGAATCACTGGGCTTCCTTGGTGGCGCAGTGGTTGAGAATCTGCCTGCTAATGCAGGGGACATGGGTTCGAGCCCTGGTCTGAGAAGATCCCACATGCCGCGGAGCAACTAGGCCCGTGAGCCACAACTACTGAGCCTGCGCGTCTGGAGCTGTGCCCCGCAACAAGAGAGGCCGCGACAGTGAGAGGCCCGCGCACCACGATGAAGAATGGCCCCCGCTCACCACAACTAGAGAAAGCCCTCGCACAGAAACGAAGACCCAACACAGCCAAAAAATTAATTAATTAATTAATTATTTTTTTAAATGAATTAATAAAATTATGGCTTGTATCACATGAAGATCAGCTAAAATGTTTCACCTAAAAGGAGTCTACATAATTAATGGTTATTAATTGAGGTTGAAAATTAAGGTTGAAAATAAGGGTTAAAAATCTTAACCTTAAGATTGAAAATCACTTCATGAGGCTCTTCCCTGGTGGCACAGTGGTTAAGAATCCGCCTGCCAATGCAGGGGACAGGGGTTCAAGCCCTGGTCCGGGAGGATCCCACATGCCACGGGGCAGCTAAGCCCATACACCACAACTACTGAGCCTGCGCTCTAGAGCCCGCAAGCCACAACTACTGAGCCCGCGTGCTGCAACTACTGAAGCCCATGCGCCTAGAGCCCGTGCTCTACAACAAGAGAAGTCACCGCAATGAGAAGCCCATGCACCGCAGGTAAGAGTAGCCCCCGCTCGCCACAACTAGAGAAAGCCCGAGTGCAGCAACGAAGACCCAACACAGCCAAAAAATAAATTTAAAAAAAGAAAAATATCACTTCATGAGGCTGGGCTCCTTGAATTGGAGGTGATAACTCATTTTTGTTGCCAGCGACACATAGGAGTTATTTAATAAATGCGCTTTCGAACTAAATTGAATATGGCCTTAAACATGGGGACTCTGAATCACACTTCTGCATGTTTTTTCAAGTTGGTGAAATATTTTTAAGCTCTAAAAGCGGGAGATCTGTGAAGTGTAAAATAGAAATATTAGTATATTGTATGAAATTAGAGCCTTTCCTTAGAAAATGTTACTCAAGAACTAAAAATATCTTAACACACTAACCAGCATGTCTAATCTGTAACAGTCTACTGCAAATGTGATTGAAATGACATCACTCACCACTGGCACACACACACACACACACACACACACACACACACACACACACACACTGGTTAATGGAAAGTTCAGAATCTAATGCTTTTTAAAGTGTACTTACGTTTAAAGAAATACCAAACTATTACAGATAAAATTACATGTCTTGGATTTACTTCATAATTAACACAGGGGGAAGAAAAGCAGGTGGATGAAAGAGATGAAACAAAATTGGCCATGAGTTGGTAACTGTCAAAGCTGGGTGATGAGTACCTGGGGTTCATTATACTATACGGTTAATTATTCTATTATATATGTATACTGTTAACTATTCTATTATATATGTTTAAAATTATCCAAAAAATTTATAAGTTTTTAACTAAATGAAGTTAAAAGAGGCTGGCAAAGCTGTGACAGTAACATTTGTTCCAAGTATTGATATTACTTGAAATACTGAAATCAGGAAAAGACTCAAAATAAGTATATTTAGGACTTTTAGAGCTTAAAAACACAAATCTAAATACTGTACTTTGCAATTTAATGAAAGAAATGGCTAAAGTACATAACTCAGCCTTCCTAAGTCTTTGTAATTCTCTAAGAAAACAATGATATGACCAGTATTTTCCCATGCCACTGTCTAGGTCCATACAGATAATCAGGTAGATGACCTCAGCTGCCCAAGGCGTTATTAAGTGGTTACAGTGTGTATACATATGCTCCTTCTTCCCTTGAGCCACTCTATCAACTTCTTCCTAAATGGGGTGATAGAGGAACCACAGCTGAGGTCCTGCATGAAATCTGTCACATTGTTTCCAGGAAAAGACAAGTTATAGCTTTATCTTCATCCTAATTTATACAAGAAATTTATTAAAAAGAAAAAATGGGCAAAAGAAGAGAAAAACTTCTAGAGAGCAGCCATTATCTGTAAATACTTCCTTCTGAAATGTACATAACACACATAATTGATAACCTAACACCAACATTATGGATATAGTAGGTTTAAATATACTATTGATGAAATGGTGGTTATCTTTCTGTGAAGGGATGCTTTCCTTTCCCCTTTCTTGTATTTTCCAGATTTATCATGATGAGCATGTATCACTTTGATAAATGGAAAAAAAAAGTGTCCCTATAGTCCAGGAACAGAAGAAAATTTCTATTACTACATTATGTAGTGGATTATAAGTCCCATTACACAATTCAATCTGGCCCAGTTGAATACAGGCTACAATTTTGTTTTTCTTCTTGTCCTACCCTTGCTCATATCTCTGATATGAACTGGACATCTTTTTCTTTGTTCTCCTCATGAGTAAGGAGACAAAGTCATCTGTTTCTCCATAGGTTGACTTCAAAGGGTAGGTAACATTAATCTTCAAATCACTTCCAAGTTTGAAATCTCCCGATTTCAAGAAATATTCAGAAACTAGTGTCTTTTTTCTAGACCACTTCTGTCTGCCTGGGCCATACAGCTATCCTCTCATTTCAAGTCTTTTCTAACTGATTTGTTTCTGCTCTATTATTGTACTCCTTTCAGTCTCTTGCTTCAATTCCTCCAAATAACTCAAATCACTTCATTTTTTCGTATCTTTTTTGCTTAATACCTGCTCTACTTCTAAGCACTAACACATTGGGATAATATAAAAATAAATTAAAATTTCATGAGTCAACCTAATGTTCAACCTGATGTCAGGTTCAACCTGATTACTAATTAGATGTATAGAAGTAGGTTTTTATAAGCACATTTTTCTCAGTAATTAAAAAGCAACATCTATAATACCATCCTTAGTAAATGGAAGAGGTCTGTATTTCTTCACTTGGCCTCGATATACATGTGCAAAAACCACTAGGTGTCTACCCTAGATGTCTCTCTCTTTTTATTAACAAAATCCCCAAATAATTAAGGGCAGAATGTGCCCAACTAAAAGGCTACACTTCCCAGCTCTTCTTACAGATAGAGGCAGCCAGTAGGATATAAATGGAAGTCATTGCCCTTTGGCCTTCTACCCTTCTCCCCACTGCCTTCTTGCCTAGAACACAGACGGCTGGCTAGGGTATAAGTAATCATCTTATGACCTTCAGAATAGAAGCCATATGTTAAGGCTGGTAGAGCATAAATTTAGAAGACTAGGTCCCTCACTTCATGGGTCCAAGAAAGTTTTTTTTTTTAATATACACATAGGTTTTACTCTCTAAAATAGATCCATGACTTAAACATTCACACTAAAAAGCATCCCGTTATACCATATCTAAAACCTGATTATGGACACTTACCATAGAAAGGCAAAACAATTTTTCATTTAAGAGTCTGGTTCTAAATCAGACAAACATGAGTCTGAACCTGTTCAGCCAACTTGCTACCTATGTGGCTTCTTGGACACATAACATCTCTAAGCCACTGTTTCTTTATTAAACTGTTGATAGTCATGCATTATTCTATTAAATACTAGTTCTTAGTACCATACCTGGCATTATCTTGTAAGGCTGAACATGTATGCTCTATGACCCAGCAATTCTAAGCATCTACCCTAGAGAAACTTTGAGGTGCTCATACACAGCTACACATCCAACACACACATGAATACAAGCAGATATGTAGAAGAATGTTCACTGCAGCATTGCAATGTCTATCATCAGGAAAATGAACACATTGATTGTACGGTAGTTACACAATGGAATATTATACCGTGGTAAAAGTGAATCAACTACAATCACATGCAGTGACATAAATGAATTTCTTAAAAACAATGTAGAGTGAAAAAAGCAAATAGCAGAAGAATTCAAAATACACCACTTACATAAAGCTCAAAACAAACAAAACTAATGTTATATTTTTAAGGATATATATCATAAAATTATTCTTTTTAATTAATGTAAAATACAAAATGCATAGCAGCAGTTATCTCTGAGGAGAAGGCAGGGGAATGCATGGGGAGAGGAATAGTACTGGTAATGTTCTAGCTCTTAAGTTGGATAATAGGTTCACAGGCATTCCTTTTATTATTATACTTCCTAAATTACATTTTATGTTTCATATATTCTTTTAATGTATCAAATGTCATATGATAAGCACATAAAAATAGTGTGAAAGGATACTAAGTGCTGATTTAAATCATTAAAAAAAGACATCCCATTCTTGCTCCACTCAAATAGTTGCTCTTTCTGAGTTTCAATAACTAATTTTCACCACTTAGCACAAGTAAATATAGTACTGTCCTTCCCAGGTTTCCAAGAACTGTTGATTTGCTTTGCTTTCTCTCAAAAGTACGTGTCAAATTTCTCTCGAAGAAACAAAATTTCCACATTATCTGAGACATACAAAATACAATTTCTACAGTATGAATAGTGTAAAAGCTAAGGTGTGACAATCTCCACAAGTATGTTTTATAAGGAATCAGAGGAATGTTTTTAAAGAGAACATGAAAAAAAACACATTTGTAATTATTAAATAACTTCAACTTGTAGCAAACCAAAATGCCTTCTAGCCAGTATACTAAAACAATTTAGTTAACCAGAATAAATATGAAATATCCTAAAATTAAATATTAAGATCTCCAACCTATTCTGTGGAATCTAAAATTAACTATTTTTAATGGTATCTAAACACTGGAAGAGTACCTAGTTGCATCTTACAAAAAGAAAGCCATTCAACCTCTAGGGATTAAGAGGCCTATTGAAGATTCATAATTAAGCAAAGAATTTAAAGTTACACTCATCCATTAATTTGTCCTCCCCTTTTGCACATATCCGCAGCTGCTCTGTGCCCACTCCTGAATAATCATGCATCCTCCCTTGTCTCATTTTTTGTTGTACCATCTCATTCTGCATATTCTCTCCATACCCAGGATCTTTCCTTTCAGCCATGATGTAGGCTTCTCCACCTCTCTCCTTTTGTGTGGGTTTACTTCACTGCACATTAAAAACATAAAACAGGGCTTCCCTGGTGGCGCAGTGGTTAAGAATCTGTTTGCCAATGCAGGGGACACGGGTTCGAGCCCTGGTCCGCGAAGATCCCACATGCCGCGGAGCAACTAAGCCCGCACGCCACAACCACCGAGCTTGCGCTCTGGAGCCCGCGAGCCACAACTACTGAACCACGTGCCACAGCTGCTGAAGCCCGCGCACCTGGAGCCTGTACTCCGCAACAAGAGAAGCCACCACAGTGAGAAGCCTGTGCACCACAACGAAGAGTGGCCCCACTTGCCGCAACTAGAGAAAGTCCGCGTGCAGAAATGAAGACCCAACGCAGCCATAAATAAATAAATTTATTTTTAAAAAACATAAAACACCTGAATTATTCACTAACACTTGGTTTGCCCTTATAAATGTCTTTAATATGTCAAGAGCACAAATGAGGCCAGTGAGCCCTTGAAGAGCCCTTGGAGATTTGAACCAGCTAGCCAGCTTCTTCATTACTTGATTTTTATTGATCAAAGTTATATGCTGAACACTGGGGAGAGGCAGGAGTACAGGCAGGAAACAAAACACAGTTGCTACCATAATGAAATGAAAAGTGGAGTCGCTACTGCAAGTGGAAGTCTAATCGGGTATTATGCAAGCTGCAATTACTCATAGATTACACAAATCCCAAAATTTCATCCAGTGGAAATCAACAGAACAAAATAAAAAGTGGGTTCTAAAATATCAAATATCCAAAATTTTCACAACATGCCCAGTTACATGAAATTGCTTATTGTCCACATTTTTACAAGTTCCAATCGAAATGTCTATGGATAGGTAAGACAGAAGAGAGATTCCTGTTTTGAATAAGAAGTTGAAATAAATAAACTTCAAGGTCTAAATTTCAATCATAAAAATATTATTTCTACTAGTAAAAAAGCAACAAACATTTAGTAAAAATGTTTACTAAACATTATCAAAAACCCAAATCAGTGTCAGCACCATTTTTTTTTTTTTTTTTTTTTTTTTGTGGTACGTGGGCCTCTCACTGCTGTGGCCTCTCCCGTTGCGGGGCACAGGCTCCGGCGGCCATGGCTCACGGGCCCAGTCGCTCCGCGGCATGTGGGATCTTCCCGGACCGGGGCACGAACCCGTGTTCCCTGCATCGGCAGGCGGGCTCTTAACCACTGCGCCACCAGGGAAGCCCCCAACACCATTTTTATTCTTACATTCATTCACAATATCTATTTGAGAAACAGAAACTCAACTTCTTTAAAGACAGATTTTCCATACATCATACCATGTCCATTCCTCTGTCACAGTTGGGTCATTCTGACTGAGTCACAAGTATCAATATAATGGCAGCCTGAGGCCATCTTGCAAAACAAGATTATATTTATCAGCTCTACCACGACATCTCTGGCAAATCTGGACTAATTTTAGATGCCAATCTAATTCAGCCAACCCCACAAGATCTGTATCATTGAAAGCAAATTTATTTTCTAATTTTGCTACCAAATCTATTAAGGAACCCTACTAAAACAGACAGTAATTAATATGGGTAACATTCAGCTGTTAACAGATAGTATTCTTTTTAAAAAAAAAAAAAAAAGGTTTTTGGGGTTTTTTTTTTTTTTTTTTTTTGGCTGCACACAGGCTTTCTCTAGTTGCAGCGAGGAGGGGCTACTCTTCGTTGCGGTCTGCATGCTTCTCATTGTGGTGGCTTCTCTTGTTGCGGAGCACAGGCTCTAGGCACTTCAGTAGTTGTGGCACACGGGCTCAGTAGTTGTGGCTCGCGGGCTCAGTAGTTGTGGTTCGTGGGCTCTAGAGCACAGGCTTAGTAGTTGTGGCGCATGGACTCAGCTGCTCCACGGCATGTGGGATCTTCCCAGACCAGGGCTCGAACCCGTGTCCCCTGCAATGGCAGGCGGATTCTTAACCACTGTGCCACCAGGGAAGCCCAACAGATAGTATTCTAATGATAACCTCATAATGCACATCAGTACAATAACTATAGCTCATTTTTTAACTTAAAGAAAATAAAAGAAAAACAGAACATTAAATGCTTATACGTGATACATTCTACTGGTCCACAACACCTTTCTTCCTTTAGAGTTATGAAACTCCCTTTTTTCCTTTAGAGTGCTGCTATGTTACAATGTAAAAGATACCTTCTTCCATCTATTCTCATTTACAATATTTTGGGTTGGAGAAATAGCTCCTTTAAAAAACATCAGTTTAAAAACTGCCTACAAGTAGTCATTATCATAAACAAACATTAACTAAACTCAAAATATGTAACAGGTACACCCTTAAAGATGTATACACCATCTTTATCAATATGAAGAAAAAGAAGGAGGAGAGGGGGAGGGGGAAAAGGAGGGGGAGGGAGTAGGAGAAGAAAGAGAAAAAGGAGAAGACGACTTATGTCCCAGATGCAGTTCTCCTCAGGAACACATATTATACAAACAATTGTCTCCATGTGATTATCACCTGATAACTAACCAAGTAACAATAGGAATTGCATGGACATAAAGCCAATTACAGCATAATCAGAGACAATTTAGTTCATATCATCACCACTAAGAACTATTTTTATTACCCCAAAATTTATAGATTTATAAATAGAATTATATTCTGGTTCTACAAATTCATTTTGAAATCTTGATTTTCTTCCTTAGAATCAAGTGAACTGTTATCTTCAAAAGCTTTTACCAAGCTAACATCAGACTTTGTTCCACTGACCAGGGTTGAAAGCTATACTCTTAGCATGTAAGTAGGGAAGGAATTTCTCTTTTCTCTTTTCTTCCAATAAACTGAGTCTCCTATTATTATTCTTATTATAATTTAAAGAACAAAGTAAGACTTCCCAATGAAATCAGTATGAGAGGGGTTGGGGGGGATGAAATCCAAAAAGCTCCATATTATCTCAACAAATGAAAATATAAAAGGCCAGAGAGAAATACCATCAAAGTGTTTACAGTGTTACCAATGTTTGATAAGATTATGGGTAATTTTTAGTTTTGTATATTGCCCAAATTTTCTAAAACTCCACAGTTATTACTTTTAAAATTTAGAAAGATAATGCATTTTAAGTCATTTATTTCTATGGATCTTTGCAGAAAACTATCTCTGCTGATAAATTAATACCATGGCTTAAAAATAAATGAATAAACAAGCTATTGATACTTCAGGTCCCAGAAGATAAGTAATTAGCTGAAATGTAAAGGTAATTAGATAAAATGTAGGGTTATTTACCAAGGAGTGACAGTGCTGTTAACTCTATTTTTGCATAAACATATTGATTTCCCTGATACAAACTATAGTAACAATAAACAGAAGTATATAATTTTTAAAAAAATTACCATGGCTTAGGTAACTTTTGACAAGTATCTCTTATAACTCAGTATAGACTCATTGAAAAACAGTTTTTCCTCCAAAGAACACTCATCTAATAAAACCTGCCTATAACCACCTTCAATGCATTCTTCCTCATCATTAGTCTCCAAAATAAAAGTTACTATAATCTGATATTCTATCAAATACTATGAAATATTTCTAAAACCCAAAATCACCATCTGGTGATTTTCTTATGTGCTTTTCATATCCCATACCTCTGGGTAATGGGTAATTCATTAAGACCTTCAGATATGAAAAGTCCCCAGTAAGAAAAGTAAATGTCATGCTTTCATCTTCTTATCAAGCAACACATTGAATATCCAAATACATATTTCTTGGCATATCACAGACAGTTGTAAACATGTTCTTTTAGTTATACAACATACAACCAATCTCTGGATATTTTGGTTTCCCTACTTAGGACTAGAATAACTCATCTCATAATTAAACATAATTGGAACCAGACTAGAACAGTTTCCCCAACAAACTTGACTCCCAAAAAAAACGCTAATCTTTGAACCAACCAAACATAACGTCAAAACTGGTTATTTCAATTATTTCACAAGAAATATTTTGCTCTCTGATTTCAGGTGATATATTTTAATGTTAGTTACCTAAGTTTCATCAGGGCATTTCTTAGAATTATTCTGAAAGTAATGTCCAAAACAGGAAAGAACAGTTTAAATTCAAGATTTAAGCTCTCCACCCAACTTAACATTTCTTAAAGAACTATGGTAGTTCGGCTACAAAGATAGGCACAAACTCTTCCTATCAAGTATTAAAGTCACAATATAAGGCCCAGTCTTCCCAGCTAGCCTCCAGATGATGAACCAGCCCAGCTGAGGCATCAGACATGAACCTAAGGCCATCTTTTATCCTCTAGCTCCAGCCCAGCCACTGGTAGTTACACCACATGAAGTAGAGACAAGCTGCCCTAGCCCATACCACATGGAACAGAAATGAACCATTTTCACAAAGCCCTGCCCAAAACCCTGGTCCAGAGAAGCATGAACAATAAAATAGTTATTATTTGAACTCACTAAGCTTTGAGGTGATTACCGTGTAGCAATAGATAACCTGATACTAGGCCTTCTGAATTAAAAATATAAGAAAAAAATCAAGGTCTTAATAGCACTTACAGGGCTTCCCTGGTGGCGCAGTGGTTAAGAATCTGCCTGCCAATGCAGGGGACATGGGTTCGAGCCCTGGTCCAGGAAGATCCCACATGCCGTGGAGCAACTAAGCCCATGTGCTACGACTGCTGAGCCTGTGCTCTAGAATCCACGAGCCACAACTACTGAGCCCACGTGCTGCAACTATTGAAGCCTGCACGCCTAGAGCCTGTGCTCTGCAACAAGAGAAGCCACCACAATGAGAAGCCCATGCACCACAATGAACAGTAGCCCCCACTCGCTGCAACTAGAGAAGGCCCGTGCACAGCAACAAAGACCCAATGCAGCCAAAAAAATTTTTTTTAATTTTTTTATTTGAAAAGATAAGCAAAATTGATAAGCCTTTGGCTAGGCTGATAAAATAAAAAAGAGAGAAAGCTCAAATTACAGAAATCAGGAGTGAAAGAGGGGACATTGCCACCGACTTTATGGGGGTGGAAAGGGTTATATGGGAACACTATAAACAAGTGAACAACTCTATGCCAACAAATCAGATAATCTAGATAAAATGGAATATTCCTGAAAACAAACTACCAAGAAATATAAAATCTGAATAGATCTATAATAAGTAAAGAGATTAAGTTAGTATTCAAAAACCTTCCCACCAAAGAAGTTCACATGCCTTCACTTGTGAGTTCTACCAAATGTTTAAAAAAGAAGTGACACCAATCCTTCACAAACTCTTCCCAAAAAAATCTAAGAGAAGGATCATTTCCTAACTTATTCTATGAGTCCAGTATTACTCTGATACCAAAACCAGACAGACTTCACAAGAAAAAAAAAAAAGAAAACTACAGGATCATATCCCTTTTAAATATAAACACAAAAATCCTGAACGAAATACTAGCAAACCAAATCTGGTAACATAAAAACGATTATACACCATTACAAAGTGAAATTTATCCCAGGAATGTAAGGTTGGATCAGTCTTACAAGTCAATCAATGTAATATACCATATCAATAAAATAAAAGACAAATTCTTCATGATCATCTCAATAGATGCAGAAAAAGCATCTGACAAAACCCAACACCCTTCCATGACAAAAACAAAACAAAACAAAACACTCAACAGACAAGAAATAGATAGAAACTTCCTCAATCTGATGGAGAGTATGAAAAACCTCCAACTAACACCAATACATCCCATACATAGGGAGAAAGCTTTCTCCCTAATATCAGGAACAAGATGAGGATGTCTGCTCTTACCACTTCTATTCGACACTGTACTGAAGGTTCTAGCCAGGGTACTTAAGCAAGAAAAAGAAATAAAAAACATACAGATTAGAAAGGGAGAAGTAAAATTACCTCAATTTACAGATGACATAATCTTGTACATACAAAATTCTATGCAATTCACATATACACACACACACACACAAAAACCTACTACAACTAATAAGCAAGTTCAGCAAGGTTGCAGGATACAAGATCAACATTCAAAAATCAATTGTATTTCTGCTGTACAGCAGAGATTGGCACAACATTGTAAATCAACTATACTTCAATTTTTAAAAATAGTAAAAAAAAATCAATTATATTTCTATACATTAGCAATAAACAATCCAAAAATGAAATTAGGAAAACAATTCAATTGATAATAGCATCAAAATGAATAAAATACTTAGGAATGAATTTAACCAAAAAACAATAATAATAATAATAAGACTTGTACAAAAAACTACAACATATCAATGAAAAAATTAAAGACCTATTGGGTTGGCCATAAAGTTCATTCAGGTTTTTCCATAACATCTTATGGAATAACAGAATAGCATCCCATGTTCATGGATTGGAAGAATTAATAGTGTTAAGATGACAATATTCCCCAAATTGATCTACAAATCCAATGCAGTCACTTTCAAAATCCCAACTGCCTTTTTTTGTAGAAATGATCCTAAAGTTCATATGGAAATGCAAGGAATAACCAGAACAGCCAGAACAATCTTGAAAAATAAGACCACAGTTGGAGGACTCACACTTATTGATTTCAAAGCTTACTACAAAGCTATAGTTATCAAAACACTGTGGTACTGGCATAAGGATAGACATGTAGATCAATGGAACCGAACTGAGAGTCCAAAAACAAAACCATACAATTATGCCCAGCTGGTTTTCAACAGGGTGCCAAGACAATTCAATGCAGGAAACAAATGCATTTCGGGGACAACTGGATAGACACATGCAAAAGATGAATTTGGACCCTTGCCTCAGACCCTATAAAAAATTAACTCAAGATGGATCAAATGTATGAATGTAAGAGCTAAAACTATAAAACTCTTAGAAGAAAACGTAAATAAATATTCATAGTCTTGGATTAGGTAACAATTTCTTAGATAGGACATCAAAAACATGAGCAACCAAAAAATTTTGAGAAACTGGACTTCATCAAAATTTAAAATGTTTGTGCTTCCAAGGACATCATCAAGAAAGAGAAACAATAACCACAGAAGGGGAGAAAATACTTGCAAATCATATATTTGATGAGAGTTTAGTCTTAAGAATATATAAAGAACTCTTACAGCTCAACAATAAAAAGACAAATAACTCAATTTAAAAATAGTCAAAGGATGGGCTTCCCTGGTGGCGCAGTGATTGAGAGTCCGCCTGCCGATGCAGGGGACACAGGTTCGTGCCCTGGTCCGGGAAGATCCCACAT